>NC_142146.1:49244364-51659364 GCF_024610735.1 Ursus americanus | reverse complement strand
ACATTTGGAAATCCACTGATTGGCACAGGTATAAAGTTTTAAAAAGGCAAGAGCTTTTTTTTTTTTTTTTTTTGTGGAATATAAAGTTAGAATTAATGGAAGTTTTCCCTAAAGTACTAAAAAGTTTAGAAATTTCTACAACTATATAATAAAAGCAAATGGATGAGAAAGACAGTCATGCTATTTAAGCTTGTGATACAATTATTTCACTTTCAGTGGTTATTAAGGGATTCATTTTAACATAGCACATTATTTATATTTATACAATTAGAATATTTTACTGTTAACATTTTCCAAAAGCATTATGTTCCATTGATAAGTGCGATAAAAACGATTTACTAATTCTCCAGTTATGATTTCATGACAGTCACTGACTAGTTCTAATCTTCTCGTAAATCAACAAGGAAATATGATTCATTTAATGAAGTTAGTTTTGTAGTAAATTTATAAATGCTAAGCTGCATGTTGTGCATTAAGTGTGAGTTCTGTGTGTGTGTGTGTATGTTTGTTTCTTATTAGATAGTGATTATACCTTTTTGATAAGATTGCTGTATTTTAGATAAAAGTATTTAGTTTTCGAGGTAGTAACTTTTGTTTCCTGGTTTAAATTTTAAATCAATACTCTGGCTTAGTAAGGTCTCATTAACAAACTGAATTTGAGGATCATTAAAGACAGAAAGAGAAGAAAAGACTACTCATTTGTAGCAATGAAGATGTAGACATAACATCTTTCCAAGCACAAATATGTACAGAAAATGAGACTCTGAAAAGGAATGCATGAAAAATATGTCCAGTACAAAGCCAAAATTCCAGCGAGAGGAGGCGAGGCTGTGTTACCCGTTGGTGTAAGGGCAGCAGGGAAATCTGTGCTCTTCTCTTTGAATCAGAGTTGGCCATTTCCCTTCTACTAATGGAAGCAACATTGGGAAAGACATGGTTTCAGAGGGAAGGCCCTGAGCTATGGAATGTGTGAATGGTTCCCTCTCAGGTCAGGCTCCCATGTCCACTTGACTACCTTGCTCTCTGATGAGTGATGATTTTTACTTTATTCTTTGAAACTGACATGACTGTATCTATAGAGTGCTCACATGCTACAGAAAATACTTGTATGTTTGTGTAAATTCTTACCTTAGTTCACGATTTTAAAGAGGAATCAATAAGTTGTTTTTGTTCCTGATTTATGATATAGTTCATAAACTGTACATTTCAGAGCTGAGATGGATTTTAGAGGATTACTTTGTCTAAACCCTTTCTCAAATGTGGAATCCATTGTTAATACCATAAAAGATGCTTATCGTCATCTTATTATACCACAGATAATTGAATTTATGGATGACTTGGCTTTGTTTTGCTATAGCGATAGCAGTTTCAGTGATAATATTTGGCTGGAAAAAGGGAATCAGCTACCAAGGATCAAATTGTCTCAAAGTCGAGCTCCATGCTGAGCACAGGGTCGGCTTGAGATTCTCTCTCTTCCTTTCCCTCTGCCTCCTCCTCTGCTCTCTCTTTCTCTCTCTCTCCCAAATAAATAAATAAAAAAAAATCAAATTGTCTCAAAGTGATTCTTAATGTTAGGGTTCAATTCTAGCATGTGCTATGTATGATTTTGTGGTTAAGGAATATTCATTTATCTATTTATGGAGAAAATGTGATTTATCATATAAATTCTGGAACTAAAAGTTGAGTCTTTCAAATTTAAGCTAAATAAAGCCTCTTGTAAAATGTGAAATTAAAAAAGATGATTATTTTATGGACAGGAAAGAGAATGACGAGAGAGAGTACCTCCTGACAACTTCTCATTTCTTTTGGGTAAGCCAGGGGACCATTAGGAGCCTTGTCACGAAGGACTCCACACTAAATAAAGCAGAAGAAAAGGAGTGCCGTGTCTTTACAAAAGACAAAAAACATGGTATTTACTTTGAATTTGCAAACTTCGGCCCACCCAAGGCTGATTTCAAATGTCACTTATGGAAGTACCTGATTATGTGCATACCTAAAAAATCAGATTCTGGGTTTCATAGAAGTATGACTTCACTGACTATAAGGAAAGCTTTTTCAAAATTTTTATTCTATAAGATTTTTGGAAGCCAAATTATTACTACTCTGTGTTTTCATGGTGGTAGAGATAAAGAAATAGACTACATAGCCTGAGGAAAACATTTCTAAAACCACCAAGCAAGCTGCACCCTGATTACATGCACTGAATATTATTCTTGGCAAAAAAAATAAAACAATGGATAAATATTTTAAGTTTTCCCTTCTCCTATTTGTTAATGTTATTCATTTTCTTCCTTTTTTTTTTTTTTGAGCATGTGAAACATTAATGTAGTTCCAAGAGACAAAACTATACAAAGAGGCATTCTCAGAGTAGTAACGCTTCCTCCCCACCCATGCCTTCCATTTGCTCCCCCGATTCTCTCCTCCGCCTGGTGCTCAACCAACTGCAACAGTCTCTGGCTTCTCCTCCTTGTATTTCTTTTTGAACAAATGAGGAGATAACGTGTATATTTTCTTCTTTCCCCTTAGTTTTCATAAAAAGTTGTCAAATTATAGGTACTTTTTAACAATATATCCTAGAAATCACACCACATCAGTTTGTAGAGATTTTCCTCATTCTTCTTAGTGCCCCCATGTGTGGGTGGTTGTATTGTGGTTCAGTCCGTCATTGTCCTATGTATGAACAGTTGGGTTGCTTTTGAGTAAAAGTTATTTCGTTTTTCCTTTGGATTTTGAATTTTGCAGTCGATTTAAAAATAATGTAAAAAAAAGATCCTGTCTTTCAAAGCGTGTGATACAACAAATGTCACAAGCCATTTCATTTTTTTTCTAGACTTACTTCGCTAAAGGTTCCATCAGAGAGGTATCGTTATATGTCTCCTGTTCTTTATGAGCTGCTGTGACTTCTGTGTTGATATCTGGCCGTTAATTTGCTGGTATCTGCAGACTGAAGGAGACAGAGAAGGAGAAGGAGAAGAAGGTCTTGCTGATTGTTGTGAGAATCATGCAGATTAAATTTATTTGATATTGTATTTATAAAACAACACCCGACTGGTTACCTGGAGTTTGAGTGGACTATTTGCATTTCAGATGTTTTTCACATATGGAAAATGTGACTTTCCTTTTGTCTGAAAAAATGTTAGGCTTGCTTATTGGGACAATTTCTAGCAGATTATTTCAGAACCTTTAAGGATGAGCCAGAATGGAGTAGAACTCTCACTACAATTCACGTTACGAACTAGTTAACTTACTAGCAGGGCTGTCGTTAAATGCATATACCAGTTGTAAGTCTACTGAGCAGACAAAACTGCTATGGCCCTACTCAGATTTTTATTGGGTCTTCAGACTAAATGGTGGTGCCATATTCGTTAAAATTTGCATGACAATACCTAAAATAGAAAAAAGCATGCATTAATATTTGAATATAATTAAGTTATGCCACAGGGGCGCCTGGGTGGCTCGGTTGGTTAAGTGGCTGACTCTTGATTTTGGATCAGGTCATGATCTCAGGGTCTTGGGACTGAGCCCCGTGTCAGGCTCTGTGCTCAGTGAGGAGTCTGCTTGAAGATTCTCTCTCTCCCTCTTCCTCTGCTCCTCCTCTGCTCATTCTCTCTCTCTCTAAAATAAATAAATAAATCTTAAAAAAAAGTCATGCCACAAGAAACCAATATACAATATAAGCAATGAAAAAGAAATGGTAAATTTGGGAATTGTCATGCAGTGGAAAGTATGCTCAACAAGAGGAGTGCTGTCAAGATGAATGCAAATGGTGGCAAAGAGATCCTTATGAAGCATAGAAAATGTATCAGGGTTTCTTCAGTGCTGACCTAGAAGACTGACGACGTGTGGGCTGTGAAGGTCTATTTTCTACAAACGAATACTTTCCAGAGAGACAGAAACAATTCATGAGGATTACAGTACTTATGACCTAATATGAAAAGTTATGCTGTAATATACATTCTAATTGTAGCAGTTAATTTCCATGAAGCCTGAAATCTAGTAGAAACGGGGTCCTTGTTTGCATTTTTGAGTATCTGGTCCCTGGGAAGGTATAAAATTGCCATTTTGATTTTATGTTGCTGTTTATTTTACTTTGTAATGAAAATTTTGGGTTTCCTAATGACATAGTTACAATAACTTATTTTTATTTCTTTATTTGATATATATTTAGTATAATTTCTTATTTTAAAACTTTTTTTTTTTGCTATTCTTTTGTTTTAAGATATATCCTTTCAGAGAGATACAGTAAAAACATAGTGATTTTTGTTTTCAGGTTACTTGAAATAATTATTCTCTGTGTGCTTATGATACCAGTTTGATTAAAAGTTAACTTCAATTCCAGCAATTCCACTTCTAGTTATATACCTAAAAAAAATTAAAAACAGAGACTTGAACAGATATTTGTATACTCATGTTCATAGAGTATCATTCCCAGCTGCCAAATGGTACTAACAACCCAAGATCCCATAGACAGAGCTATAGAGAAGAAACATAATGTGGCATACACCTACAATGGAATATTATGTAATTTTAAAAAGGAAGGAAATTCTGACATAGGCTACCGCATGGATGAACCTTGAGGACATTACGCTATGTGATGTAAGTTAGCTACAAAAGGACAGATACTGTACGAGGTACCTAGAATAGTCAAACTCACCGAGACAGAAAGCAGAATAATGGTTCCCAATGGCTGGGAGAGGTGGAATGGGGAGTTACGGTTTAATGAGTACAGAGTTTCAGTATGGATGATGAAAAAGTTCTACAGAGGGATAATGGTGATGGTTGCCAAACAATATGGAGGTATTAATGCCACTGAACTGTACACTTAAAAATGGTAAAAATGGTAATTTTTATGTCATATATTTTATCACAATAAAAAAATGAGCTTCATTATTTTTCAGTTTGTTTCCAGTTTTAGAGATTTTGTTTTTCCCTTTTTGATTATTTTTTCCTTGTAAAATAATTCCTTATATATTCCAAAGTAAAAGTTATCAGGCAAGTTTTTTCATAGACATACCTCTTGCTTTCATGCCTATCTCTACCCTGTTCCTTTGGTTCCTATAGAAATAACCATTATATTAATTATATTAGCTTTTGGTTTATTCTACTATTGTTTCTTTTTGAAAATATGTGGAAATAGCTGTCTATATAGATATTTACAACTTTTTTTATTGTAAAAATAGCAATCCTCTGTGAACACTGCTCTGTACTTTGTGTTTCTCACTTAACCATGTATCTTTGAGATCCTATCCATGGCAATTTATATAGATCCTATTCAGTCTTATTTTTGTTGTTTCATAGTACCCCATTGTATGGAGACAGAAAACGGGGGAAAGGAAGGGAAGCTCTGTATTGAGTGCCAGCTATTAGTTATGTATTGAGTGCTAACTATTAGCTGTTGATCTGTGTATATTCACATGTTCATTTTATGTAATCTTTACAAATATCCCTTTGATGTAGTGTTATTCCTATTTCACAGGTGAAGAAATAAGCTTGGAGAGATTAGGAAACTTGCTGAAGTTCCCATAGTAAGAAAATGGAGTGGGGTCTTGAACTTGGGTCTGAATTAACTCCATAATCTATACTCGTCCTTCTCTGCAACCAGAGCCAGATAAATCTTGGTTTCAAAGGTAATGGAAGCAAGTTGATGTCCAGCAATTCAGTTGGCATCCATGGAGACCTACACACAGAAAGATTATAGCAACCTGGAAATCATAGCAAAAGGAAGCTACTACACTCCAGGATTTTGGAGGGTTTTGTCATCGGTGAAGTTTGTCGACAGGTAGCAGGGACTACTGTTCTGGGCTTAGACTCAGGGTGTTGTTTTTGGTGCTGGGAAGGAGACTGTCAAGAGCAAGAAGGCCCAGACTGGAGCTCAGTCTGGATACTTTTGTTAGAACTAAGATCATCTCAGAATGCAGTAAGGCACGAAGGCAGAAAGCTGAATCCTACCCATTGGCTTGGACTGGAGCTGCTCACATCCCTTCTATGTTGGGTCAGTGCCAGCCTGGGAGACTGGTGGGCAGAAGAGAGATGGATAGGTTGATACCTGGCTCCTAGTGAAGTTCCTGCTGACTCTGACAGGTACCCAGCCCCAGTTTTCTTCAGGTCTTCAAATCTGGAGTCTGATTCTAGTCTCCTGGGTTTAGAGTAGGACTATATAGCTCTCTAGGGATAGGAAGGGCTACTGTGATTATATTGGGGTTCTTCAGAGAAACAGAACCAATAGAATGTGTGGATAGATAGATGGATGGATGGATGGATAGATAGATAGATATTTATTAAAAGGAGTTGGCTCACACAATTATGGAGGTTGTCAAGTCCAGAATTTGCAGGGTATACTGGCAGCCTGGAGACCCAGAAGATTGAATGTTCCAGTTTGAATCTGAAGGCAGTCCACTGTAGAACCAGGAAGAGCTGATTTTGCAGATGAAGTCCGAAGACAGTCTTCTGGAGAATTCTCTCTAGCCTGGGGTTGGCTAGTCTTTTTGTTCTATTCAGGCCTTCAGGTGAATGAGGCCCACCTACATTATGGAGGGCAATTTGCTTTACTCAAAGTCCACCAATTTAACTGTTAATTTCATTCAAACCATGCTCAACAGGAACACCCAGAATGATGTTTGACCAAGTATCTGAGCACCTCTTGCTCTAGACAAGTTGACATATAAAATTAACCATCACAGTGATCTTGGTAGTTAAGTGGATTCCATCAGGCAGAATAAAATGAAAAAAAGGGTTCAAAATCAATGAGAAGATGCTGATCCCCAAATCAAAATCCCAGAATATTAGTACTGAAGGGACATTAGAGAAGATTTATTTTAGCTGTTTATTTTGCAAATGAGGAAATGTAGGCCTAGGGTGGTTAGATGAATTGCCCCAGGTCCCACATCCATTCATTAAATTAAATAAAAGAAAAGAAATGTTGACTGAGTCTTTTCCATGTGTCAGGTGCTGTGCTAGACATTGGCCATATAGTGGTGACCAAGACAGACACGGTCCTGCCTTTACAAAGTTTCTTTGAAGAAGGGACACTTAAGTTGAGACATCAGGATAAGTAGGAGTTAATCAAAAGTGGTGGATCAGGGACAAGATGAGGGAATCATTTCTCATGCATAAGGATCTAAGTGTGGGCAGGCACTAAGGTGGGAAGGAGTTGAGTAACTTTGAAGAGCCGAGAGAAGTTCAGAATAAATTGAAAGAGGCAGTTAAAAGACTTGAAGATGCTGTTTACATTGCACCTTCCCCTAAAGATGATAATTTTTTTCCCACAGCTATTTCTTTTTCAAAGTGCTTAGCTGTCTTTGAGCAATCAGTCTCACGGCCTAAGGAGAGCAGGCGCCATTATTGCTATCTAGTGACTAGAGGAGTTAAGGCATTGAGCACTCCAATGCTTTGCCCAAGGCCACTGAAAAATTAAGATTAGAGAAACTAGAATTAAAAGTCACAAGGGAAGGCTTGGCTTCTCTGAGACAATCGTGGGAAAGGAACTTATTTCTTCTGGAAATTTAAATAGTCATCTTAGAAGCTTCAGTGAAATCAGACTGCAAAAATAGGCCTTCTCCCTGTCTCTCAGCACAACAATAATTTAGCAGTAATTATGATAATGATTGCTAAATGATTTGTGCGCTGATCAGGCTAGGAGTTCCCAGGGCTGAGTTTCCATGTCACCCTCCTCAGCGCCCCCTCTGTGATTTGCCTAGGGCCAGACTGTGACGCACTTCTGTAGGTCTCCAGCCAGGAGTTCCTACTGCCCTCGGCCCACCAGCCCCATGCGATGCTGGTGTGAATACACCGGAAGTGACCTGATGCAATTACCTCATTAGGAAGTCTCTGAAAATGGGGTACTTGGTGGTTTATTGCTGGATGGAAGTTTCTGTTAAACAACAGTCCCTTTCCCTGCCTATGTCTCTGATTTACATTTACCTGTGGTTTTTCTGAATGTATTGAAAACATTTAACTTTTATCATTCTTTAATTTTTAATAGTCTTATGATTGTCACTTAATTAAGCTTTAATAGAGTCTACTGAAAAGAGAGAAACCAATGCTTACTGGTAAGCTGTTCTGTTTTCATTATGTCTGACAAGTCAGAGAAAGAAAGAAACGGGAAAATGTTAATGTCTTCTGGAAGATGTATGACCTGTAATAGGCTTGGACTTTGCTTGTCCTGGGAAAAGGGATAATTTTTCAAAACCACAAGATGTTCAGATGTCATTCAAATGTGCCTGTTGCAGCTAATGTATGCTTGTGATTGCTCTGAGTCACTTTTCAGTGTTTACCAATTCATTTTCGAATGGGGTGGGAACCGCTGGCCATCCTGGTTGGTATTGTGGAAAGAGGGTGGGCCTTGGAGAAAGGGAGACCTTGATTCAAGTCCTGGTGTGAGAGTCTCCTGGTCATATGATTGCCCACGTGTCACTTAACCTCTGACCTCAGTTTCTTTATAAGTTAAGTGGGGATAATATTTTCCTCCCTGGGGTTTTCGTGTGGATTAAATGTAATGTGAAAACCCCTGACACTACCCTAGCTCTCCTTGCCAATTCTTCCAACACTTTCCCTGGAAGTTTGCCACTCAAGTCTCAAGCCTGAGAGCAGCTAAAATATAGAAAAATGTGGTGATTTGTTCACTTGTTATAATTATATTTAAACATCACATTTTGTTTTTTTAGGACTTAGTAAAGTACACAAGAATTACTAAAGCAAGGCATCTATATCGTCTTTTCAGTGTTTTGAAATGATTTCATTTTTCATATTAAAGGCAATTTGGAGAGCAGCTAATGTGCCACAATTAAAGAAAATTAAAATGGATCATAACTTATTTAATATTCCTTTTTTAGGCTAAGAGTCCGGTACAAGTGGGTTCTCATGTATTTTTATACAAACCACATTCAGAACTTGATTCCTATCTCTCTGTTAACTTCTGTTATCTGTACCTAATAGTCACATCCATAAACCCTTCTCTTGCTCTTTTTCCAAGTGAACCTAATGCAGAATCTGCAGGGGTGTCCTTGTTGAAACTGCATGAAAACTATTTCCAATGTGGAGCGAACAGTTCAGACGGCTTACTGACATGTATAAGAGAAGAACTGAAATGCAATGGTAGTGATAAGAGCATGATTCCTTGTATGTTTCAGAACTTCGTGTTACTCAAGATGTACTCATATATTATTTAATTGCTCCTTACAATGACTCTGAGAGGTTCTTCCATCGTACAAAAACCATTTAAAGGGTGAAAGTCACCAAGCTTGTTTTCTGAGGCTTGTATAATTTTGATGCCCAGCCAGGCAAGATAACGCAGGAAAAGAAAATTATAGCCCCTTCCACCTATGAATATAGATGCAAAGATCCTAAATAATGATTTTATGTTTTTACTTTCTCATCGAAGCATAACATATAGAGAAGTACATAATCTTCAGCGCACAGCTCGATGGCTTTTTATATCCGTGTACACCAAGGTAACCCCAGGTCAGGGTATGAAACAGTTCTAGCACCCAGCAGCTCCCTCATACCATCTCCCAGTTAATATAAATGGAACCGTGTGATGTTTTTTTTTTGTGTTTCTGGCCTATTTTGCTTCACATGATGTCTATGAGATCCATTCATGTTATTGTATATGCAGATTTTTCATTGCTGTGTATTTTTCTATTATACAGAGATACCACTATTTATTCGCTCTACTTTGATGTATATTTGGGTTATTTTAAGTTTTGGGCTCTTACGGGCAAAGCATCCATGAATATTCTTTTTTTAAAAAAAGATTTTATTTATTTATTTGAGGGAGAGTAAGAGAGAGAGAGCATGGGGAGGGGGGAGAAGTAGAGAAGGGAGCCTGATGTGGGGCTCAATCCTGGGACTCGGGAAACACAACCTGAGCCAAAGGCAGACGCTTAGCCAACTGAGCCACCCAGGCGCCCCTCCATGAATATTCTTGTAAATATGTTTTTATAAGTACTCATTTCCTTGGGGTGTGAACCCATAAATGGGACTGCTGAGTCGTAGTGTATATAATTTCCTAAAGTATTGCAACCAGTTTACACTTCCACTATTGTTGGAGAGTGTATACAGTTGCCCTGCATCCTCCCCTCAGAATATCTTGGAATTTTCAATCCTTTGAGTTTTAGTAATTATGGTGGAGTAATGGAGTCTCATTCTGACTTTAGTCTACATTTCCCTAATGATTAATGATGGTTAATACAGTTGAACTTCTCAAATATGCTCATTAGCTGCTTGGATATTCTATTTTCTGAAGTACTTATTCAAATCTCTGCACACTTAAAAAAACTGAGTTGTTTGTCTTTTTCTTACTGATTTGTAGGAGTATTTTTGTCGGGGGTACATATCCTTTATTGGATATATAGATTGGGAATATATTTTCCCAGTCTATGATTTGCCCTTTTACTCTCTTAATGGTGTCTTTTGATGAACAGAAGTTCTTAATTATAATGAAGTCCAATTTACCAATCTTTTCTTTTATGATTAGTGCTTGTGGGTATTGTTGGAGAAATCATTTCCTACTCCAGAGTAGTGAAGATATTCTCTTATGTTATCTTTTAGAAGTTTTATTGTTTTATCTTTCACATTTTAGGCTCTGTGATCCATCTTAAGGTTTTTGCATGTGTGTGGTAGAGGTTAAGGCCTACTTTTTCCAAGTGGATATCCAACTGACCCAGCACCATTTCCTGAAAAGATTACTCTCTCCCCACTGAAATTCAATGGCGCCTCTTTTTGTAAGTCAGGTAACTGTATGTGTGTGGGTTTGTTTCTGGAGCCTGTTCTGTTTCGCCAATATATTCATCTTTGCACCAGTCTTTCACTTTCTTAATTTTTGTAGCTTTACAGTAAGTCATGATGCATGATAGTATAAGCCCTCCAGCTTCTTCAAGATAGCTTAGTTATTTTAGGTCCTTTCTATTTTCACATAAAGTTTAGAATCAGCTTGTCAGTTTCTAAAAAAAGCCTTCCTGGTATTTTGATTGAGATTGCATTGCATTCTATAACGATTTTGGGAGAATTGACATCTCACTATTTTCTTTCTTTTTATTTTTTTAGTAATCTCTACACACATTGTGGGGCTTGAACTCACAACCTTGAGATCAAGAGTCTAAGGCTCTTCCAACTGAGCCAGCCAGGTGCCCCTCACAATTTTCTTTAAGTAGAAAAGGGTTTTGGTAAAGTCTAACCCCCTATTTATGATAACATTTTATCAAATGAAGAAGAAAATGTATATGGAAGCATAAATGTCTATGAGTATAGAAGTTAACCTTAAAAAAAGTGTGGAGGAGATTTTTCCAGCCAGATGTTAAAACATACAACAAAGTCATAATAATAAAGTATGGTATTGATGTAAGAGTAGACAGATAAATGAATGGAACAGAAGAGACAGCTCAAAGACCAAGTTCAATAGAAAAATGGGCAAAAAGTATGAGTGAACATTTTATAGAAGAGGAAACCCAAAAGGCTTATAAGTATTACATACAGGTGATACTCAGATTCATTAGAAATCAGGGAAATGAAAATAAAGAAACAGTGAAAGGTCTGAAAACATTTAGTCAGAGTAAGTATATGGGTACTCTGTGGCCCAGTAAGTCGATTCCTGCATAGCTAACGTTCTCCCAGAATAGTAAGGGAATATTGCATTATTATTTCTGTGATGGGGAGTTGGAAGTAGCCTAGTGTTCTGCAAAGTGGAGAAGCTAAATGCAGTGAAAGCACACCATAAAGTATTATACATCATTTAAAAACAACTGTTTAAATGTGCACGTAGCAAAGTGGATGCAGCTCAAAAAGATAGTGCTTGGTGAAAGAAGTAAGTTCTGAATGAAAGAAAGCAATATTGGTAACAACATCAGTTACAGGCATGAAAAATTCTGCCCACAGAACAGGAATATATTTTACAAGAACATACAGAGAAGAAGATGCACTTTAGATGCATTGAAGTGGTGGCTTATGAAGGAGGGGAATGGGAGTGGGATATGGGGCTTAAAGGGAAAAATTAAACAAGCCGGACATTTCATGCACCCGGGTATGGTGTGCACTGAACCGAAGCACTGGTTTAACTCAACCAACTGGACAAGCATCGTTATGTACCCGAGAGTGAGCAAGGCTCTGTGGACACGAAGGTGAACCAGACATTAGCAGCCATCGGAGAAAAATAAACAAATACATTCAATATGAAGTGGCAAGTACCCTGGGTATTATGAGAGCCTCGATGAGGGATGTCTCATCTCTCCCAGAAATGCTTCTTCTACAAGGTGAGTCCTGGACAGAATCTGGAGGGACAAGTGGGAGGTAATCAGGCTAAGACAAAAGGAAAGGGTATCTTAAGAAAGAGTTATTATTTACTCCTTTTTATTTTTGAAAAATCTTAAGAAAAAAACCCCTAAGAACTAAAAAAGACAATAAACCAACAAACCTCTCAGAAAGTACCAAGAATAATATGATAAATTTGCTTGTACCCGTGGCCTAAAATTGACAATTGTAGCATATCTGCTTCATCATTAATATTATTTTATTACAGGGGCGCCTAGGAGGCTCAGTTGTTAAGCGTCTGCCTTCAGCTCAGGTCACGATCCCCGCGTTCTGGGATCGAGCCCCACATCGGGCTCCCTGCTCCACAGGGAGTCTGCTTCTTCCTCTCCCTCTTCCTGACGCCCCCCTCTTTGTGCTCTCTCTCTGTCAAATAAATGAATAAAATCTTTTAAAAAATTTTAAAATTATTTTATTATAAAAAGTATCAAATACACACAAAAGTAGATAAACCCCTTTATACTCATTCTTAGATTTTGCCATATTTGCTTCATCCATTCCCCTTGCTTTATAGGTTTTGAATAAAGGAAACAGTACCACAGAAAGCCGAATTTCCTTTCGTTCCAATTCCCACATCTGCCCCCCTTTCTCCCTCCCTGTTTAGTATGGATCCTTTCAGTCTACTTCGCAGCAGCTTTAAATACACTTACGCTTCTTTAAGAGGAATCTACAGCTTCTTTAAGAGGAATCCAATAGACAGAATGTCTATTGGAAATATAATGCATTTCACATGTATAATTGAAAATTTTCTAGTAGTCACATTTAAAGAGCAAAATGTACGCACGCGCCACGGTACAATATGTTACACGACAACAGAGTGAAACGTAATACCGTCAGACATTAAGGTTGTGTTTAATGGAAAAAGCATTTTACATCGTTTTGGTTTTAACATTTAAGTTAATTAAAAGAAATAAAATAAAACAATTTAGTTTCTTAGTCACACTGGACGCATTTCAAATTCTCAGTAACCACAAGCCCATTTTGGGCAGTGAAACTCCATAGGTATTGCTTGTATACCTTCTAAATTCACATAAATGGAACACTCTATTTATCTTTCTGCAATTTGCTTTTTGCATTTAACACTACGTTTTGAGATGTATTCATGTAGATATTACGTAGACCTCACCCATTCTTCTTAACAGTTGTATAGTATTCCATCATAGACGAGCTCAATCAAA
Organism: Ursus americanus; assembly: GCF_024610735.1. NCBI lineage: Eukaryota > Metazoa > Chordata > Mammalia > Carnivora > Ursidae > Ursus > Ursus americanus. The sequence goes on along the minus strand of NC_142146.1, from coordinate 51,645,886 downwards.
TATGACATTTTACTATACTACACAATCATCAAATACTATATTTTATATATCCCAATTTATGGATGTTTAGATTATTTACTGTTTTTGCTATTATAAATAATGCTGCAATAAACTTCTATGCATCTCCTTGGGTGTAATAAACATAGAATTCCTAGGCCATAAACGATTTTAATTTTCAATTTTATAACTCATTTCATGCTGGCATTGGAATTCCAATTCCTTCGCATCCTTAGGTAACATATATTGTCACACTTAAACACAATTGAAAAGATCATCTTAGTTTTAATCTTTTCGGCTGGATAATTTAATAAACTAGCTCAGAAAGACAACAGGTCTTTCTCTCTCTGTATTTTGAAAATAGCATATACGAACATATCAACCAAATTTGAAAAATATGTTATTTTTAGTGATTCCAAGAGAAACAAGGAAATGGATAACAATGAATCACAGAAATTCTTATGTTTTAAAGCACAGGGTAAGCACATGAAAGGTGCCTTATTCATTTATATGATTATTTGGTAGCATGTCATCAAAAAGGACATAAGAAAGGCTAATGGTTTTTATCTTCTAAGTTATAAACCCAACAACTAATTTATGGTGAATAAATAAATGTAGAAAAGAAGAAAAAAGATACAAACGCTTAGAAAAAACCCACAATCTAAACACGATGAATTTACACCTGTTAGCATTTTGGTGTTTGGCTTCCAGTCCTTTTCGTCCTGCAATACAATATGTATTGACCATCAGCATAAGAAAGGCACTATCTTTGGCCCATCCTTCCTTAGCTTTGTGCTTGCCCTTGTATTTACTGTTTCCTCTCGCCTTGCCATAAAGTTGTGTGTGAGCCCCAGGAAAATCATAGTCTCGCCGACTTACACTGCTCTCTTCTCTAGGAAAGTCCTCTAGAATGCCACTCCGGTAATCGTCACAGTCCCTATTGCCTTCTAATTACTTAGGCGTGTTTCTCTTGCCCTCACTTAGACTTTAAAGCTGAGACTACCCTTCACTTTTCTTCTCTCCCCCCGTAGCTCCCACTATGTACAGTGACTTGCTTAACACACACACACTCTTTTCTTAAAGGCATATACCCTTTAAATATTTGTTATGAGTAAATGAGTATCGGAGATGAGGATAGGAACAACTTTCATTGTACTTAATATCCCAGTGTTGGCTTTGTTACACACTGTAGTCATTATGGGAAAATTTTGGTATCTTTCCTATAAATTGTTGAAGTTCTTAAGGACAGGGACTATATTCAGCCTTGTACGCATTTATCAAATATTTATTGAACAAATATTTATGTGTAAGATACTGTGATGGTGTGGGGGTGTGGCGAGACTACACAAAGAGAATCTATGTAAACAAGGCATGGTTTTGGCCCTAGTTTACAAATTAGCAGGATTGGGGGAAAGTAATCACATCTTTTATTTTGACTAAGGGAATGGAAGGGACTAATATTCAGAAAGCATCTAGTACGATGCTTTGCTAGAGTACATATTATTATGCCCATTTTATGTCTGAGGAAACTGAGGCTTCAAGAAATTTATCAAGAGCCAACACTTAGGTCTGTCTGACTCCAAAGCCCAGCCTTTCCCATTTGGAAATAGGGATTCCAGAAACATACATAGAATGAGTAAATATTGGAAGCACATGAGCACTGTATTACTATGGACATTGTAGTACATTGAGGAAAGAAGGAATTAAACCCAAGACATTTCCTTTTTTCATTCTGATTCTCAGACCAAGATTTGGCTATTCCTGGCCACTAAATGTTTCCTTCACGCAACATCAGTTTCCTCCCTGGTCTGTGTTCTTTTTCTTAACTTCCTTTGGAGAAGGCTTCCCAGAAGAAGTGACATCTAAACTAGGTTGAGTAGTGGCACCCAGGTAGACAAGGAAGGGTGTAGAAGGTGTTCTGGGCAAAGGAACAGGATGTGCCGACCTGAAAAGTGTTGCTGGATCTTGTGTTCAAGGCTGCGATGAGAGGACAGTAAATGAGGCTCCCAAAGTTGTTAGAGCATGAAGCCTTTTGACAAAACCGACCTATTCACCTGGTCCCAGGACTCAGCATGCAATGGGGGAGATTGTGCACTGCACAAAAGCACTCGGCCAGTGGAGCTATACTTGTGCTGGCCAGGCTGAGGTCCAAGCCCTGGATGACCTTAGGCCAGAGGAATGTAGAATTCTCTACCTGATTTACCTAGAGTGGGGGATTTTTCTAATTTGTCTTTTAAGAAAAGTTGTCTTTTCGTAAAGTATTGCCCAGGAGGAGACACTCTTCCCTGCTGTGCACAGAGTCTCAGTTTGGCAGATTTCTGCCCTGCCTGGTGTTGTTTAGAAATTCCTGTTCTCTTAGAAAGGGAACATTCTCCCACTGATCTCAGTTTGAGTCCCCGGCTAGAAAACAAGTATCAAACCCAAGTAGATGACATGTACAGTGAACACATTTTCTTTTCCCCCTAGAAAGGAAGTATTTGTCACTTTATCCACTTGGCTGTCCCTTTTCTTCCTTCTCCTTCCTCTCAAACTATTTGCTCAAAAGAATCAAAGAAAAAAAAAAAGAAAGAAAATGCAAGTATGAGCTGGCTACTGTTTCATTTCCTCACCTGTGTAATGGGGATAAGGATAAGACTTAGACATAGTCATTCATATCAAATTACTTGGAATGATATCTAACAAATCGGATGTGCTCAAGAAGCATTAGCTGCCTTCCTTCTCCTCCTCCTCTAAATATCCAAAAGCCTATTTGGATCAATTCGCTCTCTCATTCTCTCTTGCCTGCTGATTGTCCCCTGCTCAAATCACTATGAAATGGATTGGATAGTCTGTGTTACGTTTACATAGTATTAAATATTTTTTAAGGTTGAGTATTTTGAGAATTAATAGTACTCTCTTTTCTGCTATGGTTTAATGCAGTCACAAAATCCCATTGATTATTCTATCCATTGAACTGATTTTTATCAACGTAATCGAAGGTTGATGTTTATCTTTAAACTCTGTTTCCATAATGAAGCGTGCAAAAACTTCTAGGCACATGAAACCATCATGAAGTCTTTAACTTTAGTCATTAAATGAGTCAAGAGGGTCTGATAGTAAAAATGTTTTTACAATTTTAAGTGAATAAGCCAAATGCTACAAATTAATCTAAAATAAACACAATTTCTATGAAAGTATTTTAATTCATTCGATTATACACAGTTTTTGAAAAAAGAAATGCATCTCCAAATACCTATTCCCAGTTTTCTGCTCATGGAGGAGAGCTGAAAAATAGGTAAGTCAAAGTAACATGTATTCTGAAATATTTTTGCAGGACGCCCTAGAATGTATTACATAACTGTTTTTCTTGCCAGTGGACCTATTTCTTTAGACCCTTTAACAAAGAGCAACATGAAAATTATTTTGTGGTTTTTGAGTAGACTAGTTGCAAGGCAGGGGTTACAAATTAACCAGTGTAAATCCCCCAACCTAACTCTCCTAGTTGGTGGTAGGTATCCTTATGTAAGTATAAGAATGGGTAGAATAAAAGTCCATATCTATCAAATATCCATTTTTTACTGAGAGTCTTAAGATTTGCCTTTGTGGGAGTGGGTTTTTTGAGGAGTAATTATAAAATAAATTCTTGATTATTCTAATCCTTTCACAAATTTTCTCCTATTACAATTATGAGGAAGAACTATGATTTTGTTTTCTTTGATTAATTTTATTCCTTAAAGCTATTCAACATGTAAAGGCTTACTAACACTAATGGCTTCAAGAAATGGAGTATTTGACTCTTTATAGAATAAATTCTGGCAATATTTACTCAGGTATATTATCAAAAAGGTTGTTATGTGCCCTTATTTTTGTCTGGGGAGGAAAAACAGATTAGTCCCTCCTTGGACTTTTACAAACAAATACTGATTTTTACATATTTTAGTTTAGAAGTGTTTTTCTCCAGTTTTTTTTTTCCTGAAGAAATTTGATTCTATGGAAGTGCTACGTTTCTTACTTTTTATTCATTGAAAATAAGGAAAAAGAGCAGATATTCCCATGTTGTCCAGAAAGAATTTGCTTTTGCAGAGTTTCTAACAGTTCTGCCTGGTAAGGGCTTCTAGAGTACAACTCGTCACAAATTTGGACTTAAACCTAGAGGACGGCTAGTGCTGAGATTGGCTAAAGCAGTAACCAAATTTTACGTATGGTAATAATAAATACCATTACATCATTGCACTTTTATTGCCTTCTATGGCCCTATTTTTAAGTCAAATATCCACAAGAGAGAGAACAACAGAGACAGGGAGAGACAAGGACTAGAAATAAGTAGGTAGAAGGAATCGTCCCATTACTTTCAGTAGTTCATGGTATAGATGAATTAACAGGTTAGACAAACATAAATGACTCTATGCTGTTGAATAACATAACTGGCTTAGAATTTTACAGTATTGTGCTTAAGACGCAGGTAATGGACTCAGTCTAGGTTCAAAACCTTGTTCTGCCATGTTCTAGCTACGCATCAGTTTTCTGGTCTGTTAACTAGGATAATAATACACATGTTTAACATTTTTTGGTGAGGATTAAATGAACTAATCCTCAAGCAAAGTGTGTAGCACAGAGTACACGCTCAACTAATGATAGCTATTTTATTTAGATAAATACTCAGGATGACAGAGTCCTTCACTGATAAAGGGACTGAGGGCTGAGCAGTTGGGTGGCATCAACAGGGACATGTTATATAATGGGAAACTGATCTCATTTTGAAGTGCCAATGAGTATGTGCAGATGAGGAAGGTGAAGGAATATTTTAGAACTGAAATTGACATGCAAGTTACAAGGAACATGCTTTTGAGTCTAAGTAAATCCTCCTTACAGGGGTTCGAAAATAGATTTGCTTGGCCCCAATGTGGATTTGTAGAGAGAAGTGGAAAAAGATGGGGTTGATTAGATAAGTGGTCAGATGAAGGTTAGCTTGCATTTAAAAAAATTCTATTTGGAAATAGGGAACTTTCCCATTCTTAAACCAAGCAATGAGATTATAAAACAAGTATCTGTGAAGGTGATGCCAGCAGCAGTGTCTGGGTTGGATGGGGAGACAACGAGTGTGTGGAGAGTGTTGATAGTTCAGATACTGCACAGTTGGTTCTAGAAAGTACTATGGAACTGGAGAGCAAGAGAGTAATTCCAAGAGACAGTTAGGATATGGCATAGCTTGATTACACACAGGGAAGGTAACACACAGGGCAGGAACGAAAATAGTGTAGCTGATAACATCTTTGCTTATTATTTAATCTGCTTACCTATTATGTAAATAGAACTTCCCATCCCACCCCATAACAACCATATTGGAAATGGAGGGCAAGTTGGTCTTCGTCCAAGAATTAGGGCTCCTACAACGGTAATATCAGAATTCTGGACTTTGGTTACTCCAAGGGAATCCAGGTATTGAGGAACTGGAGGGAGGTAAACTCTTCTGCACAGGAAGGTGGGAGGAATGTGTACCTGTGTGTGTATATATATATACACACATATATATATATATATGCACACACGTATATATGCACCTACATACATGCACACACATATGCATATGCATACACAAAATACATACATAGTTTTGCTCCTGACTGGGCTGGTGTTGGAAGGAAGATGTGAGAAAGGTAGAGGAGACATAGAGAATAGCCAAGAACTGTTATGAATGAAGATTTTTAATATCAAATGTGAGTTTTTGTGTGATGTATTCTTTTTCAGTATTCCCAGACATTCAGGCATGGGTGCCATGCTGCCAGGAGTGTTTCACTGTCTGTCTGTGTGTGTGTATGTGTGTAAGTGATGGAAAGGGATGAAGATTTATGCCCAAGTTGAAGTAGTATGGAAAATAACTGGCCAGGGAAGGCAAAAATGATCCTTAAACTGAAGTGGCTGAGCAGAGGTGGGAGCTGAGAGCCAGAGGTGTTTATGACAACAGAATTCTGGGAATTTGCAGAAATCCTAGGGAAGACATAGACTTCCCACAAGTCACTTGATATGGGTTTGGAATGCCCTTATTGTGACCTTAATGGATAGGGTGACTGGCTGAATTTTTATGGGATAAATTTGACTTTACGTACTTAGCTTAGTAGGAATAAGAGGTGACTATATGAAGCATGAGAGACTATGGACTCTGAGAAACAAACTGAGGGCTTCAGAGGGGAGGGGGGTGGGGGAATGGGATAGACCGGTGATGGGTAGTAAGGAGGGCACGTATTGCATGGTGCACTGTGTGTTATACGCAACTAATGAATCATCGAACTTTACATCAAAAACCAGGGATGCACTGTATGGTGACTAACATAATATAATAAAAAAAATTTTTAAAAAAGAGGTGACTATATATGTTTCTTTTAGTATTATGTGCCCCCCAAAGCCCCTACCCTCTAGGCCTAAGCTGCCTTGTTGGCTTCTTGCTGCTGCTGCCTGGATAGGAGCCTCAGAAGAGTTAATTTGCCTGCCAGGCTGATTTGGCTTCTCTCAGCCTTTTCACAGATACTGAGATGTCACATTGTGGGTGTCTATGTCTCTCTGACTTACCTCCAGGACTGAAAGCCCCCCCTCCCCCTACTTGTCAATAAAGATGACAGCTAGAGATGATCTTTCTAAGGCAGAGTAACATTTTAAAATTTTAAGTACTTAATGTATACTTCCAGAAATGCTGGGAAGAAAATCTGAGGCACTAGATTTTTTTAGATGAATGCTTTTAGGAATCTGTTTGGAGTCATCTCTTGGTCTTTGTCTCATTTCTGTCTAATTTTGTGGTTATGATGCTATTTTAAATTAAACATCACAAAACACAAACCAAATAAATATGTCATCTGACATTTTAGCTTTTAATTATTTTTAGTGTTGTATTTAAATAATTTTCCTTCCTTTTAGCATGCTATTTTGCTCCTGAAATAAATGGGGGATGTGGGTGGGGAGTTAATTGTAGAGAAAATAGAATTATGTGGGTATGTGGCTGGTGACAGGGTTAAGAGCAAATTTATTAAGTTTGAATCCTAGCTCTTCTACTTTCTAGCCTAGTAACCTCAAAGACGTTAAGCTCACCTTAACTTCACCCCATCTGTAAAATGGGGTTAATAATGGTACCTTCCGCACAGGCCTGTTAAGATAATTTGTGTGAAGCTCCCAGAACATTATTGGGCATCTAGTGAATGCTCAGTTATTTTTTTTATTATTACAACACTACTGTTATTATTTATAAGAAAAATGAGTCTACCGGATACATCAATCTCATCATTTCATGGCTTTCACCTGTTTTTGACTCAGAGTGTCACTTTCTTGATTATGTATCAGAGTCAGTACATTTGTTTTCAAATGACTGTTAGCTGTGTTCACAAATTCATAAATGCATAAAACTTTGCTAAGATTGTGGCTATTGTAAGAATGTTCTATTGAGTTTGAAGACAGCATCCCCTTCCCCAATCCCTCTAACATTTGTAGCAAGATTAGAATAAGTATGAGGTCTTCCCAAGCGTCTATTTAGAAGGGAATAACATTTCTTTGAAAATGCAAGTTCTTTTTTTTTTTTTAATAAGATACTCAAATTTACTCAATGCTATGATAGGGAGAATAATGCCCCTTCCCCACCCTCAAGATATCCACATTTGAATCCCCAGAACCTGTGAATATATTATGTGACATGGCAAGGAGGAATGAAGTTTGTGAATCCATAGATTTTGAGATGAGGAGATTGGCCCGGTCTTTTCCAGGTGGGCCCCAGGGTTGTTCTAGGTGAGACAGGAACAGGAGTCAGTATCAGAGTGACACAGCGGGGGAAGGATGCATGCATCCCCTGCTTGCTCTGAGACGGAAGGGGGCCAGGAGCCAACACTGACAGCAACCTCTAGAAGCCAGAAAGTGTAAGGAAATGCGTTCTCCTCCCTCTAGAGCCTCCAGAAAGAATGCAGCCCTGCCACCACCTTGATTTTTAGTCCAGTGAGACCCATTTCAGACTTTTGACCTCCAGAACTCCATGATAATAAACTTGTGTTGCTTTAAGCCCCAAGCTTACGGTCATCTGTTATAGCAGCCATAGGAAAAGAACACGATACTGTACTTTTTCATGTCTCATGCCGCGGGTTAAGTTTGAAATTCTTTTCTGTCTTTCACGTTTTAGGATACTTAGAAGCAGGATAAAGATCACTTCCAGAAAGGAAAGCAGCACACCAAAAAATTACCCCCAAAGGTGTAGATGTTAGGAAAGAAACGCTCACTGTTATTTAAGTGGAAATGTTCTCTCCCTTTCTGTTGCACTCGGCAGAGATCACTCAGTTTGCAGCACGTGTTGGCGCTTAGAACGAGAACGGAGATAAGTAAGGGTCTTGTGCTGTGGACAGGGCAAATCACTGAAAAGAATCTTACCTTGGGCAGAATGGCTGCGTTTGTGGAAATTTTGAAAAGATTCAACTGACGAAGCTCCTATTTATAGAATTATTCTGATTGTTTTTGTTTTCCCCAGGCTACTGGAGGTAAATACATATGCTATTCACTGATGAATCTGTTTTTTTCTGGGGAAATATGTAAGTGATTGAGTATCTGCAACTTTGAGGGATACGAAAGCTACAAAAAAAGAAAAAAGGGACAACTTTAAAAACAATAGAGTGTACGCTGGCATGAGGTAAGGATGATGATTTTGGAGTATAATTTTGTGGAAGGGGGCACACAATTTACAGGACACGAAACAGAAAAGTTTAAAGTGAAAGGAACATTTACTGGAAATGGATCACAGGGAAGGATTCAAACAAGAGAATCTCGATAGAATGAGTACAGCCAGGAAAGGCACGTACAGTAAAGTGCCCGAGTGAGCTAATGCTAACCGAAGGAATTATAAAGAAGCAGCACAGTCATTTACAACTTTATCAGGAAAGAAGAAATACAGGAGAGAGACAATGGCCCATCAATAAACGAGGAGGGAGAAGAAATCAATGTTAGTTGTAAAATGTCTGAGCTATTGAACTGCTGTTTGCAAGTCCATCTTTATAAAGAAATAGAGGACTGGATAATTAGGAAGTAATTAAGGTCCCACCGACTTTGAGGCACTGTTGATAGTAAATAAGTAAATGATTACCAATTGCATTAATAAAATGTGTGCGTGTGTAGAAGAAATACATTCTATAATAAATTTACCTGACCCAATGGTAATTATTACACCACTTGTGAAACCAGCAATGGACTGGGGAACGGGGAGGGGGAACCCACCTCAAAACGTGCACAATTAATTAGAAGCAATGATGGGACCAGAGGAGAAAGACAAAGGATCGAGTGCTTCAGGTTGAAATCTAGATGATCTGATATCAGTTTATTTAAAAAAAAAAAACCACCCCCCACCCCCCACCCCCACCACTGTAATAAAACAATTTAAAGGCTGGGCCACCAGGTGTGGGATTGGGAACTATACAAAGTACAGTTCTGGGGCGCCTGGGTGGCTCAGTCAGTTAAGGGTCTGATTCTTGGTTTTAGCTGAGGTCATGATCTCTGGGTCATGGGAGTCTGCTTGACAGTCTGTCCGTCCCCCCCCCCGCCTCTCCCCCCACTCACGCACAGTGTGCTCTCTCTCTCTCTAAATAAAAACAAAGTACAGTTCTTTTTTTTTTTTTAATTTTATTTATTTATTTGACAGAGCAAGCACAAGTAGGCAGAGTGGCAGGCAGAGGGAGAGGGAGAAGCAGGTTTCCCACTGAGAGGGGAGCCTGATGTAGGGCTCGATCCCAGGACCCTGGGATCATGACTTGAGCCAAAGACAGACGCTTAACTGCCTGAGTCACCCACGCGCCCCCAAAGTACAGTTCTTAGTTGCTCATTGTCCTATTGTCTGGACCACTCAGGTGACTGACTATGTGATTTTTATGTAATTAACCTAGATAATTATAGGTTTAACAACTCCAGAACTAAAATGTTATGGAAAATTCCACTCTCTGGTTTGTACTACATAATGTGGACTTAGGTATGAGCTCAGTATAATGTGGATTGCACAAACAAATCTCATACACTTTTATTAATTCATGAATTAGTGTAAGATGGGACTTTTTTTTTGGTAATTCAGAGGTGGGGCAGAGTGGTGAAGAACAAAAAATTTGAAGCCAGACAGATCTGGCTTAGAATCTTGCCTCAATTTCATGCAATGAGCATATATGAGCAAATTCTTGAACCTTTTCGAGGAATGGTAATAATATTTACTACAGATGGTTTTATGGAGATTAAGTGAAAGAGCTGATATACAACTCTTGGCACAAAATAGATACTCAACAAATAAAATGTATTATCATAATAATATGGTAGATTTGAGTAAAACATATGACATAAATGCTTGCTTGAAAGCTAGAGATCCCAGAATCTATTTTTACTTTAGTTTTGAGTAACATAGGACTTGGCATATTGGTACTTGATAAATGGTAGCTATGAATGTGCATTTATTGTTTAGCCCTGTTACGTTGGAAAAATTATAGTCTCACTTGACTTCAATTTCCACATAAATTAGGATTAACCTATATTTTTTTGAGCATTTACTGTGTTCTGAGCATTATTAGACCCCATGGTTTCTGAAAGAATGGTTAAAACTAATATACAGGAAACAACTGGAGGGTAAAAGGGAACTAAATTCTCCTAAGTGCCTCAGGAGTTCAGAGAACAGAAATGATAGGTCATTGTAGCATGAAAGGAAAAAAAATGCTACTCTGAGCCTTGAAGGTTACTTAAAGAACTGCGTGGACAAGGAGGTGGTGGAGAGGCTGGAATGCTTTTCAGGTTGGGTGGTACAGCCTGAGCCAGAACATGAAAGTAGGAATGAGTACATCTGGGAATTGCATTTCTGAAACATAGGGCACGTGATCTGGTATGAGGTCTGAGAATTGTGCCAGAACATTTGAAATTGGAGTCATTGTCTTCAGGTGAGGAGAGGTGAGTAGATGTCGACTGAAAGGGAGTATTAAGGTTGGAGGAATCATTGGAGGACAGAACAGTAGGATGCTGTGCCTTGTAATACTGTCTTTCTGAGGGGGCATGGCTTTAGATGAAATGAGATATTTGAATCCCTAAAACTCTTTCCTTCTTGTGAAACTCTGCAACTATCCATAGAAATTTCACCTTTCTTGTCTCTTTCCCCCACTAGCCTATGAGTCCCTTGAGGCGGAAACCAAATTTTGTTCATTTCCATATATGAGCACTTAATGCAGTGCCTGACACATCATAGTGAATGCAAAATACTTGTGAGATGGATGAAAGCAACTGTAGGTTACAGATCTAAAATGATATTTAATATTTGCTCTCAATTACATTTATTTTAGTTACACATTTTGTCTACTTCCAAAAGGTCTTATAGCGGCTTGCACATTGAAACAGAATACCTGCTAAGAAACAGAGGTCATATTTCAGAAGGAGAACGTTCCCTTCCTTTTAGGCACCAAGACCAGGCAGATTATGATGTTCAGACAAGAAACTTGGATTTGGTTTCTGGTGGTAGTAACATGAAGAGAATCACACTGTGCTTTCATTTTCTGATACGCAGCCTACAACATTCAACTGCAGAGAAAGAGTTTTCCCTGGAAACAAACTTGAGGAGGAAGTGATCACATGGGAGCTTGTAATATTTCAATTAAATGTTCCCATATAGGGAGGGATATTCAATTGGATATGAGCGAGCATAAAATAGGCTCCAGAGAGAATTGGCACTGAAACCAACCCCACTTCTTCCGGCTCTCCAGATGGTTCAGGGATGAAATTTACCCAGTGTTTTTTGTTTTGTTTTGTTTTTTGAAAGTGTTGTGCATCTGGAAAAAATAACCACAAATTCAATTGTTTCAAAAGTAAAGATATTTAGGTATAGTTAGAGAATGGAGCTCATATTAAATGATTTCGCTTTGAAACATGGTAAATAACTTGGAAAATAGCCTAAAACACTTTGCAGGGCCATGGCTCATAAATCTATAACATTGCTTTTATTAATTTGGAATCTTCATGAGCTGAGATGAAGAAGAGAGTCCTTGAATTGATTTCCACATTATGCTGATTTTGTGATCATCTGTGTACTAAGAGACCACCCAATTCATCTCTGTTGTAACTCACACCAGATTTTGTCCTGGATTTGAAATCTCTAGCTATGACACGCAACATATTTAAAAAATCTGTTTGATTGATAGTTTAATCATTGTTCACTATTACATCAGCAGCCAGGCCTCGTATCCCAATTTTGAAGGATTGTTTTGCCTCTGTCCCTGTGTCACACAAAGTGCTTGTGGCTTGCCAGTAGTAGACCTGATTGCAGTTTATAGATTTCAGACATAGTTGGAAGTTTAAATTTTACGTTATGTTCTTGTGGTTATCTCTCAGGCGGCATGTGATTTCTAGTCCTCCCGTTATAAAATAAAGTCAACTTTCCAATCATTTTCATTGTGTGCTTTTGTCTCTTCCTTTCTTTCTTCCATATTTACGTGAGCGTCAACAATTTTAAACTCTTGAAAAGCAGTGGAAGAGCCAGAACCACTCGCTTTTTTTGAACTGAGCAGGCAAACATGTAATCAGATGTTTTCATCTGGGTGTAGTCGCAGACCCTTGCTTTGGTTGGTGTCATCATTCTAGGTTTTCTATGGGATTTAACAATCATGCAAATCACCATGGCTTTAAAGGCTGAAAGAATTCAATGAGGCCTAAAAAAGTACAACATTTAATCGAACTTGACGTTTGGATTCATCCATTGATGGTGTACTCTGCTGCTCAGGGAAAAATCATTAAGTAGGTAAAGTCTGCTCGCGGGGACCCTGCTTCCTAGGCATTTTCTCTGATGTCCTCACTCCCTTTATGACATTTTTTGGGTTTCCTCAAAACTCCCTCCACCCACACCTATGGAACCCCACCTGATTTGTCTTTTTTGGGTATATTCCATGTTTTGGCTTTAAGTAAGAACCTTAGTGGAAGTGTAATTGATGTACAACAAACTGCCCCTATTTGTAGAGTATAATTTGATAATCTTTGACATATGCGTCCCCCGGTGCTTCTTTGTGATTCCCCTTCGCACCTCTCCCTGCACCCCACTCCATCCCTAGACAACCTCTTCCTGTTTCCTGTAACCATAGATTTACTTTTATTTTCCAATATTTTATATAAAATGAATCGGATAGTATATATTCTTTTTTTGATCTGGTTTGGCTTTTTTTATTCAGTATTATTACTTTGAGATGCATCCATGTTGTTTTGCATATTAGTAGTTCATTCTTTTTATTGCTACTACTTTTCCACTGTATGGACATATCAGTTTGTTTATCTATTCATCTGCTAGTAGGTATTTGGGTTGTTTCCAATTATTGGTTAACACAAAGTTGCTATGATCATTACACACGAGTCTTTGTTTGGATATGTTTTCATATTTCTTGAGCATTTATCTAATATATACAAATGGCTAGGTCACATGCTAGATTTATGTTTAATTTTTTAAGAAAGTGCCAAACTCCTTTCCAAAAATAACTGTACTGTTTTTTACCTTCCCGTCATCAATGCATGAGAATTCCAGTTGCTCCAAATCTTTGCCAACTCTTGATATTGTCAATTTTTTTTCATCTTTTTTCTTTTCAAATTTTTATTTAAATCTTACTTAGTTCACATATAGTGTAATACTGGTTTCAGGAGTAGAATTTGGTGATTCATCACTCACTTATAACACCATTGCTCAACATGACAAGTGCCTCCTTAATACCCATCACCCATTCAGCCCGTCCCTCACCCACCTCCCTCCAAGAAAGCAGAATCACACCTATAAATACAGTGAACAAACTGATGGCTGCGATAAGTGGGGGAATGGGGAAAATAGGTGAAGGGGAGTGGGAGATACAGGCCTTAAAGTATGGAATGAAGTCATGGGAATGAAAGGCACAGCATAAGAAACGGAGTCAGTGATATTGTAATAGCATTGTATGGTGACAGATGGTAGCTACACTGGTTATGCGCATAACATAATGTAGAGAGATGCTGAATCATTTTGCACACCCCAAACTAATGTAACATTGAGCGTCAACTATATTCAAATAAAAATATTTAAAAAATGAATTGGTTGTATATATAGGTCTAATTCTGGACTCTGGAAGTCAGGTTGTGTAAGTTCTTCAACCTCATGCTTTCTTTTCAAAGTTTTTTTTTTTCTGCCTATTCTAGGCTCTTTCCACTTCTACATAAATTTTAGAATAAGCTTGGCAATTTCTACACAAAAGCCTTCTGGGATTTTGAGTGGGATTATCTTGAATCTATAGATCAGTTTGGGAAAAAATGACAGTTTGAGAATATTGAGTCATGCTCATACATAAACATGTAATATCTGCCCATATATTTAAACCTTCTTTAATTTCTCTAAGCAACGTTTTGTGATTTTCAGTGTACAGGTCTCATACATCTTTTTTCAGATTTATTCCCAAGTATTTCATTTTTTATGTGCTATTGAAATGACACTTCTTTAAAATTTCAATTTCCAATTGTTTGCTGTGATAGAAATACAGTTGATTTTTTATATTGACCTCGTATCCTACAATTTTGCTAAACTCACCTAGTGTTCTAATAGCTTTTTCATAGGTTATATAGGATTTTCCACATAAATTATAATGTTATCTGCTAATAGAGACAGTTTTACTTCTTCATGCCATGTTCTGGATTTTAAAGGGAAAACATTCAGCTATTCACCATTAACTATGATGTTCACTATAGGCTTTCTTGTAGATGCTCTTCAGTAGGTTGAGAAAGTTCCTTTCTTTTTTTTTAATAATAATTTTTTTATTATATTATGTTAGTCACCATAGAGTACATCCCTAGTTTTTGATGTAGTGTTCCATGATTCATTACTTGTGTGTAACACCCAGTGCACCATGCAATACGTGCCCTCCTTAATACCCATCACCAGCCTATCCCATTCCCTCCCCCACCCCTCTGAAGCCCTCAGAAAGTTCCTTTCTATCCTAAGTTTTCTGAGAGATTTTATAATGAATGGATGCTGGATTTTATTAAATGTTTTTTTCTGCATCTTTTGAGAGCAAATGGTTTTTAGTTTTTTAATGTGTTAATATGGCCAATTATATTAATTGATTTTTTGAATATTAAATCAAACTTCCATTATTAGGATAAAACTCAGTTATGATGTATCATACTTTTTATATGTTGCTGGATTTGATTTGTTAAATTTTATCAAGAATTCAGCAAAATTTTGTCATGAATTTTATGTTCACGGGTGATATTACTCTGCAGTTTGCTTTCTTTGAATTGTGTTTGTATGGTTTTGGTATCACAGTAATTCTGGCCTGATAAAATGAGTTGGGAACTATTTCCTGATTTCTAAATTTCTTGACAAGCTTATATAAACTTGGTATTATTTCACCCATAAATGTTCGTTTAAATTAATCACTGAAGCCATTTAGGCTGAAGTGGTTTTTTTGTGGGAAGATTTTTCACTACAAATTCAATTTCTAGATATAGGATATCTATTAAAGAAATAGATTATTTCTTCTTGAGTAAGCTTTGGTAGTTTGTATCTTTCAAGGAATTTGATTATTTCACCTAAGTTGTCAAATGTATTAATATAAAGTCATTCATAACATTTCCTTACTATCTCTTTAATATCTGCCAAATCTGTAATGATGTCATCTCACTCATTTCTGATCTTGGTAATTTGTGTGTGTCTCTTTTTTTTTTTCCCTCATCAGTATGGATAGACGTTTATTGATTTTATTGATTTCCTGAAATGACCAGCTTTTTGTTTTGTTGATTTTTCTCTATTGTTTTTCTCTTTTCTATCTCACTGATTTGTGTTCTGTTCTTGTTTTGCCTTCATCTGATCACTTTGGGTTTAATTTGCTTTTCTTTTTCTAGTTTCTTGTGGTAGAAGACAGGATCATTGATTTGAGACTTCTATTTTCTTCTAATATAGATAGTGCTCGAAATTTCCCTCCAGATACTGTGTTAGATGCATTTCCCAGATTTTGATATGTTTTGATTTCATTTTCATTTACTTCAAAATACTTCCTAACTTCTTTTTTGATTTCTTCTTTGATCCATTGTTTATTTGAAAGTGTGCTATTTAGTTTCCAAAATATTTGGGATTTTCTGTTTTAATTTTAATTTAATTCTATTTCTATTTAATTCTATTTTGTTCAAAGAACATACTTTGCATGAGTTGGATCCTTTTGAATTATTCAAGGCTTGATTTATGATCCAGATTATGGTCTTTCTTGGTAAATTTTTTGTGTGTACTTGAAAATAATCTTGTTGGTGTTGGGTGCAGTGGTCTGTAATTTTCAATTATGTCAAGTTGGTTGATAGCCTGCTTCAAGTCTTCCATATCCGTACTGATTTCCCACTTGTTCTATCAGTTATTTACAGAGAATGTTGAGATCTCTGCCTACAATTGTTGATTTGCTTAGTTCTTGCAGTTTTATCAATTTTTGCTTCATTGATAAAGCTTGTCATTGGCTATATAAACATTTAGGCTTGTTGTATGTATCCTGTTGATGAACTGACCCTTTTATCTGGATGAAATGACCCCTCCCACCTTTTTTTTCCAAGTCTGTTATTAATACAGCCACTCCAACTTTTTAAAATCCATACTAGCATAGTATATTCTCCCCCGTCCTTTAACTTTTAACCTAGTTGTGTCTTTATATTTGACCCTTGTGTTTTTTAATCCAGTCTAACAATTGCTGTTTTTTAACTGGGAAATTTAGAACATTTGTGTTTAATGTGATTATTGCTAAATTTGGGTTCACCTTGTTTTTGTTTTCTATTTTCTCATCTGTTCTTTATTTTCCTTTATTATCTTTATTTGCCTCCATTTGGGTTGAATTTTTTTTAATGAATGCATTTTAACTTTCTTGTGGGCTTATTAACTTAATAACTCTTCGAATTATTTTAGTGATTGCTTTAGGGTTTATAGTGATAAGCTATAGATGCCACTTCTCATATTGGGTGTCAAACTTTAATATTTAGGGTATAAGAACCTTGCAAGAGCATACTTACCTTTCGTCCATCCTGGGCTTTGTGCTATTTATATTTTACATTTGATCTTGCATATGTAATAACCTGACAATACATTGCTACCATTTTTGTCTTAAATAGTTTTCTTTTTAAATAGATCTAGAAATAGAAAAAAGATCTTTTATGTTAACCCTTATAAAACTAGTACTCTTCTTTCCTCTGTGTGGATCCATACTCCCATCTGGTATCACTATCCTTCTGCCTGAAGGACTGCTCGTGATAAATTCTTTCAGCTTTTGTGTGTTTGAAAAAAATCTTTATTTGCTTTCTATTTTTAAAGGTATGTTTGCTGTGTATAGGATTCTAGGTTGATTTAAAAATACAAAGAAGATATTGCTCCACTGTCTTTGGTTTACTTCCAACAAGAAATCTGCTATCTCCCTTATCTTTGTTCCCATGTACATATCTTTTTTTTTTTTTTCTGGATTCTTAAATTTTCTTTTCTCTTAGCGGTTTTAAACAATTTAAATAAGATATGCCTTGGTATAGTTTTCTTTAATTTTCTAGTGCCAAGATTTGTTGAGCTGCTTTTTAACTACTTGTATCTGAGTGTTTACACATTTTATCAAATTTGAAAGAACTTGGTCGTTATTTCTTTAGATACTTTTTTCTGTCTCCTATTCTCTTTCCTTGTTTTTGGGGACATCAATTACATGTATATTAGGCCACTTAACATTGTTCCACAGCCTACTAAGAGCGTGTTCACTTTTTTTTTTTTTTTTTTTGCAGTCTTTATTTTCTCTTTGAGTTTCATGTTGGATAGTTTCTGTTGCTATGTCTTCAAGTTCACCAATCTTTTCTCCCCCCTGAAATGTCTAATGTACTCTTAACCCCATCCCACTATTATTCTTGTTAGACACCAAAGTTTTGATTTCTAGTTTGACTTGAGCCTTTTTATATCTTCCACATTTCTATTTAACGTGTTTAATCTTTCTTTTAGGTTCTGGAACACACAGAATGTAGTTACAATAACTTTTAATGTTTTTGTCTACTAATTCTATCATTTGTGTCATTTCTGGTCAGTTTTAATTGGTTGATTTATTTTCTGGTCATAGCTGGGCTCTGAGCAATGCTGCAGCTCTACTGACCAAATCAGACCCTCTGGCTTGCACTACAGTTCACCCTGCCTTGTGGGACCCAGTGATTTGGAACTGACAATCCACTTTGAGGCCAGCCCTCCAGCTGGGTGGTCTTTCCAACCAGACCCCTCATGCTCTTGGCTTACTTCCCTCTCTTCTGCTCAGCCACTCCTCTTCTGGATCCAGGATGCCTGGTAACCATGTCTGCACAGGTTATGTCATTCAGAGAAAAGTTTTTTTTTCTTTTACGAATTAACCCCATTTGTTTATTTTTCACAGGTACTATATTATTTTTTCCAGATTGTAAACATAATACATACTAATGTGAACAACTTGAAAATTTTGGAAAAATATATAAGATTAAAATTAGCATTTTTATATTTCTGTCCTTTTTACATTGTTGATCTTATGCTGTATGCACACTTTAAATTCTGCTTATTTTCAGTTATTCCTTGTATCACCAAGAGTATTTTAATGCTATTTCATCATAGAGGCATGCCATAATTTATGTAACTATTTCTCTATGATAGGACATTTTTATAGTTTGCTTCCATTTTTTTGTTCCTGTTATATCTTTCTGCAGAATTTCTTCCTGAATTTCGGATTATTTCTTTAGGATAGATTCCCAGAAATGTAATAACAGGAATGAACATTTTCAGGCACTTAAAATATAATGCCAGAATGCTTTCCAAAATGGTTGTAACAATGTACACTTAAACTCAATCAGCATTTGACAGAGCTTTCAGTTTCACTCGATGACTGTTTTTAAACTTCACAAGTTTCTTTGTTAAAGTGAGAGACAATATTTAATAAATTTGATACCTACCGTGAATTAAACCGTCAGTTGAGACATTTTTTTTTTAGTTAGGTAAAAACTAGGAGAAAATCTTTCTTCTGCTTTCAAATCACTTTTTAAAAATTCACTTGCATCCATTTTATAACCAAAACCAAATACATCATTTTCCTTTCATTTGGAATCCTACATCTGCATGAATTTGACAAATTAAGTCAAAGAAAGAACATGTTATATCTTCCTTAATTTGGGTGACAGTTTCCTTTCATGATTAATGCCAAGAATTTTGGGGGATCTCCTTAAGCCTGGTAGAAGCCCTTAATTTATTATGCTATTTGTTTTATTTATTCAGGATTCATATCTTGCCTATTACTAAGCCAGATTTGAGGTGACTTTTACATAATAAGATAAAAATGGTAAGATAAAGAATACAAAGAATAGAGAAAAAATGTTAATGGGAAACTAAGTTAATTATTGTATCTGGATATTGATTTTTAAATCAGAGTTTTGTGGCTTTTTTTTTTTTTTTTGGACATTAGCTTTTTTGTTTTGCATTGTGTTTTTTTTTTGCCCTTGGGCTCTGCAGGCATCTTGTAAGAACTGAGTGGGATGAGAAAGCAAGCGAGAGCAACCTGGCTGGGGGTTCTGGTATCTCAGCAACAACCTCAGAGGTCCTCTGGGGATGCTGGGGTCTCACTTTCTCACTGGAACATGCTATCATCTATCCTATTCACATTGTCCCAGGAAACCCCTGAGAGGGTACCCTTGCCTTAGAGGACAACTCTCCAGGAGCTCTTGTGGCATTTGGTGGGCAGCATTTCACAGACTACCGGCTTCTGTGGTGGAATGACAATTTGTCTTTGACTTCAACAAGGGTCCTTTGCACTGTGGTGCAGCAGGAAGTGGAAGACCGCGGTCCTGCTGTTGTGCTAAGAAGTCATTATCGCCAGACAGAGCAGAAGTAGGGACTGCAGATAATGGGTCTCTCCGGCTGTCCAGAAATCATTACATGACTGAGGAAGAGGCAGCAACTGTTTTAAATCCCATTAGTGGGGCTGATGGGCTGTCTGGGACAGGATGCCTATCCCTGAACCAGCAGCTTAGAATAACTTTTCTTTATTAACCCTCTAATGCTGGGATCTGTCATTTGTCAGGTTGCAGTTCCATCACTTTTCCAAAAAGGAAAGGAAATTGTGTCAGGTTCCTCACACATTATCTCATTTAATTCTAGCAACCAACTTCTGAAGTTGATATTAACTTCTCTTTGCAAGTGAAAAGTCTGAGCTCCGCTCAAGGTCACATAGCTAGTAAGTTACAGAGCCAAGATGTTAAGCTGGACACTCTGACTCTAAAGCCTACATTCTTTTATTATACCAGCTGACTCTACAATGCTGTGTATATGTTGTTGGGGAGGTGCCGGAGTATTGTAGCTCATGAATGACCTTCACAGTGGGTGACATTAATGACTTGGGACCTGACACTAAGCCTTGACACACACATTTTTGCCAACTTGAAATACCCACATTTCTCTGCATAGGCTCCATTTTCAGAATTTGTCAATACTCATGCCATTTTAAAATCTTCTTTCCCTTTCCAGAAAAATCTTTCCTTCCTACACTTTGTTCTGTAGAAACTCAGAACACAGATACGATTAATTTTATAGGCTGACTGCCAAATCTGATCTAATAAAAGGACGATGGGGGAGGAGCATCATTTCTTTCTTTATTCTTCTTTCAAGGTTTTATTTAAATTCAAGTTAGTTCACATACAGTGTAGTGTTAGTTTCAGGGCTAGAATTTAGTAATTCATCAGTTGCATATGACACCCAGTGCTCATTACATTAATGCCCTCCTCAATGCCCATCACCCAGTTACCCCATCTCCCCACCCCACCCCAGCAACCCTCAGTTTGATTCCTGTATTTAAGAGTCTTTTATGGTTTGGGTCCCTTTAGTTTGATTAGCTAATTTAAGTTTTTCCAAGGATCCTCTGATTTTTCCTTAAGCTTCAGAGTTTTAGTGTTACAAAATGAGTAATTCTAATTGTGGCTTTTAGGGAATGATTTTTATATGTTTAAATATCTACAGATTATTCTTAAACAGTTTTTAAGTCATTTTCAGAATCGATATAACAATTACAAGGTGAATATTGTAATGATGGCTTCTAATAACTTTGTGCTTTACAGAGTTACATGATAGCTAAGGGGTCATAGTTTTAGGATATGCTGAATGTAGGTATCTTTAAGAAATGGTCACCTTTTTTTCATTATGCTATTTTGGGCATTGAATAATTCATTGCCAAAACATAAAAAAATCCTCAATAACAAAAACATGTTTCTAGTTAAGGACCACCTCATTTTTTTTTTATCAGATTATCCAAGGCTTGCAAAGCTAGATTGTATAAACTTGTTTATACAGAAGAATTGCCATAGTGCCAATTCCAATGTTTTTGCCACTTTGGTTCCACTTACTTTACAGAATAGTCATGAGGTAAAGCAGTGGCCAAAACAGAAATAGTATACAGAAACAATCTGACTCTTAAAGAGTCTTTTTCCATGTTGTAATCAAGGCTTAATTATATTTATTCCAGCTGTCTATGGTGCTATGCTAGGCCAGTTAGAATTTGTCTTCAACTTTTAAGTAACTTTTTTTTTTTTTAAGTTGTCTCCATGGGCAATGTGGGGTTTGAACTCATGACTCTGAGATTGAGAGTTGCATGCTCTACTTACTGAGCCAGCCTGGTGCCCTGTCTTCAACTTTTAAGATGTAATGTTAGCAAGAAACTTTTGTATTATTTGGAAATCTTTTGGAGAGTTTGAAACTCAGAGCTATTCTTCAAACTCAGCTACATACTGGGATGAAAGAATGTTTTGGGCGTGAGGCAATAAACTGGGCAGATGTTGGAATCCACAATCCACATGATTCTTAACAATCTACAGGTGAGTCATCTATTGTGTGGCTATATCCCACAGCAAATTTCTCTTCCTAGGATGCTTTTCCTTGCTAAAGGAGTATTTCTCAGGGGACCTCCTTTTATACTAGTCAACACACTAATCATCAGCCTACTGACTTTGAGTAATGTTAGTAGTAATAGGTATATACCCAGAAATCAAGGATGAGGAAAGCAGGCCTGACCTTCAGTCTGTGGGAATTCTCGAAAGGTTTTAAATCATGGATAGAATTTCAATAGTTAGAAACAGGAAAGTAAGCTCCAGGTTGCAGAGGATGGTGTATGTGAATGGTTGCAGGATAGGTGTGGTAGGAGCAAGAAGGAGAAACTAGACTTTAGAGACTTTCCGGAGACAGACGGTATAGGAGTTGGCAACTGATGAGACAAGAAGGTGGGGCAAGGGAGAAGGAGAAAAAATGGATAAAGGACAGTGGATTTGATGATAAGGGAGTTATTTTTGATGCCTAAATGTGCCATGTCAATAAAATAGCTGAAGATAGAAGTCATGTATAGGGAGTTGGGGGTGAGTGTGAGGACAAAGAAGGGAATTCAGTCTATTTCTTCAGAAATTTGTTAGCAAGCACAAGGAAGGAAAAAGGAAAGGGAATGACTGGCTGATTGACTGAGAATTGAGCAGGTTTGAAGACAAGGGAAGAGCCAGAGGGAAGGTAGAGGTGAAGAGAACAAGCACAATTCATGGAGAGAGGAAATGGAAGAGAGTAAAGTGAATTTATAGGTGGAAGGGTTAGCATTGAACAGGAAGAGAGATGTCTGTTCTTTTGGGAGAGAAGAGAGAAAACCAAGACCGAACAAAGATAAGAGAAATTTTGAAGAGACCTGTGGGAAAGGCATTGGATCTCAAATTTGTTGATCCTGATTTTATGAAAATCTACAGGGAGGTGGGGATGATGTAGAAGGTCTGACCAATTTTTGTGGGGTAGAGGCTAGGGATCCACAGGTGATGAAGAGGATAACTAATCTTAAATGAGTCCCAGCTGATGTTAGAGGGACATACTGTGGTGTCATGGGTAGGGCTGTGGCTGAGCAGGTTAAGGAGGGGAGACAAGGCTGCCACCAGGGCCATCTGTTCTGTAAATATTGATTTTATTACTCACCTAGACAAAAGTGCAGTCAGGTTAATATGGTGTGAAAAATCATGTAAGTTTGAAGTCCAGGAGAAATGGTATTTAGGTTCTATGTGCTTCTGTTCGGCAAGTGCAGGTGACTGAGGATGGAGTGCACTGTAGGTCTGACATGATCTAGCTAGGACAGGTCTAAATGCAGTAGCCTCAGTTAAGTGACTCTCCCATGACTCTCCATCTCAGAGCCTACAGGATCTATGGGATTGACTCAGAGTGGAGTGTGGAGCAGTGGTGTAAGCAGTCTCTCTCGGGCTTGTTTTAAGTAACTTGAGATGTCACTGAGAGGAGCCATAAATGGAAAACTTGCTTTGGGTGGGATTTAACTGAAGTCAATAAGCACACAGAAAAGAAATGAAATGTATACTTCATTCCCCCTTCTGATTACCCCCCTTTCTTTATCCCTTTCTTCCCCTACCGATCTTCCTAGTTCTTATGTTCCATAGATGAGAGAAATCATATGATAATTGTCTTTTTACTATGGACTCTGAGAAACAAACTGAGGGCCTCAGAGGGGAGGGGGGTGGGGGAATGGGATAGACTGGTGATGGGTAGTAAGGAGGGCACGTATTGCATGGTGCACTGGGTGTTATACGCAACTAATGAATCATCGAACTTTACATCAGAAACCAGGGATGTACTGTATGGTGACTAACATAATGTAATAAAAAAACATTAAAAAAAAGAAAAAAAAGAAATGAAATATATACAGTCTTTCCTCTTTAATCCTTTTGTTGGGTAGGATCTATAAAAAAACCTGTGTTTGTATGGAAGCTTAGAAATGTTGTAAGAAAAAGTTTAAGTCATAAAATTTAAATGGGAAGAAGTTACGAAGGATGGATGGCAGGAAGTGCTTGACAGTACAGGGACAATGTAAGTTTTATAGGTCAAGTTTTGCATGGCTGTTAATAGTGGAGTATTACGAGGTTAATTTGAGGCATCTTGTGAGGATATATGTTTAACTGAAAGAATTCTGGTTTTTTAATTTTTATTTTTTTAGAGAGAGAGAGAGAAAGAATTTGTGAGATTGGAGGGGCAAAGGGAGAAGGAGAGAGGGAATCTCAAGCAGGCTCCCCATTGAGTGCAGAATCTGATGTGGGGCTCAATCCCATGACCCTGGATCATGACCTGAGCCAAAATCAGAAGTTGGAGGCTTAACCAACTCAGCGTCCCAGGTGTCCCTAACTGAAAGAGTTTTGTAATGACAAAATCACACAAGCCAGAAGTCAGGAGAAGCTGAATTGTGATTTTGGGTTGTCTTGAAACTGAAGATGGGGGGCGCCTGGGTAGCGCAGTCGTTAAAGCGTCTGTCTTCGGCTCAGGGCGTGATCCTGGCGTTCTGGGATCGAGTCCCACATTGGGGTCCTCCGCTGGGAGCCTGCTTCTTCCTCTCCCACTCCCCCTGCTGTGTTCCCTCTCTCGCTGGCTGTCTCTCTGTCACATAAATAAATAAATAAAATCTTAAAAAAAAAATCTTAAAAAAAAAAAAAAAAAAAAAGAAACTGAAGATGGAAGTGAAATTTCCCCAGGCCTTATTTTCCTCACCTGTAAAATGATGGGGCTGGACCCAGCGGTGCCTTCAAGCTACAATGCTCTATGATTCCAGACTCAGTATGATCCCCTCAGGAATCATCCAGGCAGCTTGTCTAGTTAGACTGTGACATCACTGTACATTGGCAATGTGGTTAAAAAGAGCACAAAACAAGGAGCCAGAAGGACTATACTTTAATTCTAGTTCTGCCACTTGCTAGCTTTGTGACAGAAGTTTCTATGAGCTCTAGTGGTAGGTAAGATAATGTCCCTCCCACCCAAATATTCAGGTTCTAATCCCTGGAACAGGTGACATGTTAAATTACATAGAAAAGGAAATTTGCAGATGGAATTAAGTTCACAAACCTTAAACAGGGAGATTATCCTGGATTATAGAGTTTCTAAAGGTGGAGGAGGAAGGCAGATGGTAGGTTAGCAACATCTGACTATGGAAGAGGAAAGCAGAAGAGATTTGAAGCATGAGAGGGACTTGAACCACCATTGTTGGCTTTGAAGGTGGAGGAAGTTGGCCACAAATTAAAGAAGGTGGGTGGTCTATAGAAGCTGGGAACGGCCCTCATTTGACAGCCAGCAAGGAAATAGGGAACTCAGTCTTGTAACTGCAAGAACTGAATTCTGCCAACAACCTGAATGAACAAGGAAATTAGTTCTTTCTTAGAGACTCCAGAAAGCAATGAGGCCCTGCCATCACCTTGATATTAGCCTGGTGAGACCCGCATCAGACTTCTGACCTACAGAGCTGTGAGGTAATAAACTTATGTTGTTATAAGCTGCCAAATTTCTGGTAATTTGTTATGGCAGAAATAGAAAACATATACACCTACTTTCTTCATCTATAAATGAATAGGACCAGTAATAATAGCAATTATAGCCTATTTGTCTCTCGATGAGGTTAATTGTAAAAGATACAAGTGACATCAGCAAGAATGGCAGATAAAGACATCTGAAAACCTCCTCCTCCAAAAAAGCAGTGAGAACACTGGCAAAAACTGTCAAAATCAATTTTTTCAAAACTCTTGGAATTAACCAAAGGCTTGCAACAATTCAAGGAGTATTCAAGAAAAACAGCTGAATCTTGATAAGAACATCGAGTTTTTGGCATTTTAACTTACCCTATTTTCATTTCTCTCTCCCCAGCTCTGCAGTAGCCTTGAAAACCAAACAAAATATTTAACACAAAAAAGGAAGAAGTGGATGGATAGAGGAGCAAAAAAGACATAAAACATATGGAAAACAAATAGCAAAATGGCAGACATAAACCCTACCTTATTGGTAATTACATTAAGTGTAAAGGATTAAAAGGCAGAGGTTGGCAAAATGGATAAGAGACATGATCCGACCATATGTTGTCTGCAAGAGACACTCTTCAGATTCAAGGACACAATAAATTGAAAGTAAAAAAATAGGAAAAAATATGTATGCCAACAGCAGTCCAAAGAGAGCTGGAGTAGCTATACTAAGAGCAGAAAAATAGACTTTAAGACAAAATTATTCTAGACACAAAGAAAACCACTTTACAATAATACATCAAGAAAACAAATGACAGGGGCGCCTGAGTGGCACAGCGGTTAAGCGTCTGCCTTCGGTTCAGGGCGTGATCCCGGCGTTATGGGATCGAGCCCCACATCAGGCTCCTCCACTATGAGCCTGCTTCTTCCTCTCCCACTCCCCCTGCTTGTGTTCCCTCTCTCACTGGCTGTTTCTATCTCTGTCAAATAAATAAAATCTTTAAAAAAAAAAAAAGAAAACAAATGACAATTACAGACATTTATGCGCTTAACAACAGAGCCCCGAAATAAAGAAAATGTGATAGAATTTCAGGAAGACATAGACAATTCAGCAATACTCGTGGGTAGTAAACTAGAAAGCAGATCAACAAGGAAATGTGAGACTTGAACATCAGTATAAGTCATATAGAGCTCACACTATAGAACACTCTAGTACAACACTAGAATGCATATTCTTCTCAAGTGCCTATGGAATATTCTTTAGGATAGACCATATGTTAGGCCATAAAACAAACATCAACTAATTTAAAAGGACTGAAATTATATGAGTTATCTTCTCTGGGTTTCAATGGAATGACATTCAGAAGAATTAACAGAAGGAACTTTGGGAAATTCACAAATACATGGCAGTCACACAACATACCACTAAATAATTAATGGGCAAAAGGAGAAATCATAAGGAAAGTTAAAAAATATTTTGCTATGAACAAAAACAAAATACAACATTAAAAATGTATGGAGTGTAGCTAAAGCAGTGCTTACAAAGAAATCTGTAGCTGTAAATGCCTACATTAACAGAGAAGAAAGACCTCAACTCAGTAACCTAATTTTTACCTTAAGAAACTGGATAAACAAGAGCAAACTAAGCCCAAAACAAGCATAGCAGAGGAAAAGAAATAATAAAGGTTAGAGTGGAAATAATGAGATAAAAAAATAGAAAATAGAGAAAATCAACAAAACCTGAAGTTGGTTCTTCGAAAAGATCGACAAAGTTGACAAATATTAAGCTAACCTGATCAGGAAAAAAAGAGAAAAGATTTGAATGACTAAAATCGAGAATGAGAGGACATCATTACCAACCTTATGAGAATAAAAGGATTATAAGGGAATACTGTGAATAATTATATGGCAACATTAAAATAGCCAAGATAAAATAGATACGTATATGCTCAGGAGAATTGGGTATATATACGCACCACAGGGAATTGAAAACATGTCCATACAGAAATTTGCAAGAATGATCATTGCAACATTATTTGTAGTAGCCAAAAAGTGGAAACAACATAAATGTCTATAAGTTGATGAATTGATAAACAGAATATGGTATATCTACAGTAGAATATTATTCAGTCAAAAAAAAGAATGAATAATATACACTACAACATGGATGAACCTTGAAAACATTATGTTAAGTGAAAGAAGCCAGACACAAAAGACCACACATTGTATGATTCCATTTATGTTAAAGATCCAGAATAGGCTGATAGAGAAAATAGATTAGTGGTTCCTGGGGGTGGGAGATGGGGAGGACTGCTAATGTGGGGTGATAAAGATGTTCTGGAATTAGATCATGGTGAGCGTTTGTGTTAGTTTTCTAGGGCTATGGAGCAGATAACCACCACTTTGGAGTTTTGAAACAACATGAACTTATTGTCTCACAGTCTGGAGGCCAGAAGTCTGAAATCAAAATGGCTCATTCTGTGGAGGCTCTGAGGGAAAGCTTCTCTCCCTTTGCTGGCTGCAAGTCTCGATATTCCTTGGTTTGTGGATATATCATTCCAATCTCTGCCTCCATCCTCCCATCACCTTCTCTGTGTTCCTCTTCCTTTGTGTCTTCTTGAAAAATACTTGTCGTTGGGTTTAGTCCATGCTGATAAGCTAAAACGATTTCATCTGGAGATGCTTAACTCCATATGCAATGAACTTAACTACAATCTTAGGTCACATTCACAAGCTCCAGGTGGACTTTTGAGGGGTCACCATTCAACACACCACAGAGTTGTACAACGTTGTGAATATACTAAAACCATTGAACTGTATAATTTAAAACAATGAGTTTTATGGTATGTGAATTATATTTTAATAAAAGGGAGATAACAGGTAAAATGCTTTCTGATATCTTTATCTTAGATAGATTTAAATTTTTTTCTTTTTTATAGTTTTTTTTCTTTTTAGTGTAGCTGACACATGATGTTACCTTGGTTTCAGGTGTACAACATAGTGATTTGACAAGTTTATACATTATGTTATGCTCACTGCAAGTATAGCTACCTTCTGTCCCATTACATCGCCATTATAGTATCATTGACTGTATTCCTTATGCTCTGCTCTTTATTCCCGTGACTTCCTCATTCCATAACTGGAGGCCTGTATCTCCCTCTCTGCTTCGCCCATTTTGCCCAAACCCCTACGCTCTTTCCTCTGGAAACCATCAGTTTGTTCTCTGTATTTGTAGTTCTGATTTCGCTTGTTTTATTCATTTTTTTTTAGATTCCATTTATTAGTGGAGTCATATGGTATTTGTTTTTGTGAGTCTAACTTAGAATAATATCCTCTAGGTCCATCCATGTTGTCTCAAATGGCATGATCTCATCCATTTTTATGGCTATGTAATATTCCCGTGTGAGCGCGCACGTGTGTGTGTGTGTGTATGTATCACATTTTCTTTATCCATTCATCTATTGACAGACACTTAGGTTGTTGTCATGTCTTGGCTATTGTAAATAATGCTGCAATAAACATAAGGGTGAATATAGCTTTTCGAGTTAGTGTTTTTGTTTTCCCTGGGTAAATACCCAATAGTGGAATTATTGGATCATATGGTATTTCTATTTTTAGTTTTTTGAGGAACCTCCATACTGTTTTCCGCAGTGGCTGCACCAGTTTGTATTCCCACCAGCAGCGCACAAGTTTCCTTTTTCTCCACATCCTCACCAACACTTGTTTCTTGTCTTCTTGACTTTAGCCATTCTAACAGATGTGAGGTAATATCTCAGTGCAGTTTAGATTTGCATTTCCCTAATGATGAATGATTTGAGCATCTTTTCATGGCTCTGTTGGCCATCTGGGTGTCTTCTTTGAAAATGTCCATTTAGTACTTTGCCCACTTTTTACTTGGATTGCTTGTCTTTTTGGTGTTGAATTGTGTAAGTTCTTTAGAAACTTTTGAAATATTTAAGTATTATTGAAATTAATCTTTAATCTACTAATGTTATAAATTAGGATGGTAATCCCTGCAAAGAATACTTTAGAAAATATTTCCTGAAAGAACAAAATGGAAGGTCAGTACTCATGAATAGTTTCAGAAGTAGCTTAGAGTAGGTGAATCCAGTTTTAGCTTTCTTTTTGAGAACCAGCATCAGAAAATGGGCTTTTTTTTTCAAAACAAGAACTGGATACTGATTCTTTCACTTAAAAAAATTTTTAAAAAAGATTTCATGTATTTATTTGATAGATATAGAGAGAGCGTGAGCAGTGGGGGGAGGGAGAGGGACAAGCAGACACCACACTGAGCATGGAGCCCAACACGGGGCTCGATCTTATGACTCCAAGACCATGACCTGAGCTGAAACCAAGAATTAGATGCTCAAGTGACTGAGCCACCCAGGTGCCCCCTCCACCAATTTTTTTAAATGAGATATGTAACATATAGCATCATGTAAGTTTAAGGTGGCAAACTTTCATTCTTTTTTTTTTTTTCTTACACAATTTCAACCACTTTTTACAGTGAAGATATTGACATAGTGGCCAGCTACAGAAGAAGATTGTATTGCTTCAGTTTTGGTTGAATGTTAAGAAGTGGCAAATCTCTGGTATGTTTTGAACAATTTGGGTTTCTTCCTCTACAAATAACAAAGATTGGTTCTCATCTGTATAAGCCAAATATATGTTTATTTTTTTGCTATAAAGTCTATGTCAGTGGTTCATTTTTGCCTTATTCATCAAAAATGGTTGATTTGGGGGACTTTATTTATAAGGAGTGAGTCATCTTCAGTTTATTTTTTATTTTAAATAAAATAATTTTATCCTATTTTGCTGACTGCCCACCTAGAACTATAATGTTAATAGTAGATCTCTCACACATCCTTTCTTCATGCTACTAGATTTTATTATTTCTCTTATCTGTTTATCATTTGAAATCTGTATTTTAGTCCATCAGTCAAACTACTGACAAGCATTTATTCAATGCTTTCTCTGTCTGATATTATAGGGAAAAACAAAAATATAAGCCTTTGAGAAATTTGCATTTTTCTTAAGGAGTTAAGACTTGTGGCCACAGAACAGTATTTTTAAAACTAGAGAGAACTTTGGAGAATACTTACTTACAGATGAGAAAACTGAGGCTCAGAGGGGTTAAGTGACTTACTGAAGGCCACAGTGCTAGTCTATAGTATTGGGCTAGAACTCCACCATATCCTGCTACTTCATCATGTAATAGGTGAAAAAGACTATGAGATGGTATGTGACTAAGTGCTAATGTATGTGGGTCCAGCTAAGAACGACTTAGTGGGTAAAGGATAAGACATTTATTTGGCTTGGAGTGGGGTAAGCAGACTCCCAGGGAAGTGAGCCTTGAGCTTGACGGTATATAGGATTTGGGTAGGTGGAATGGAGCGGGAGAAGACCTTCCAGAATAGGAATGCTGATTGCAGAAAGAGAAATGCTGGTGACGGAGACTGGAGCAGTATGGATTCTGGAAGAGTCTTCTGGATGTCTTAGTTAACCTCTAACTTACTTGCATCCATCCAAACAAAAAGTTGGGTACAGGCTCCATGGGATGCAATGTAGGGTAGCAGAAAAAGCACAGCGTTCGGAGTAAGAAACACCAGTCTTCAAATCTTGACACCTCTGCCTAGGAGCTAAATGCCCTTGAGCAAGTTTCTTAACCTCTGTAGGTCTGTTTCCTCCTACTACAAAGTGGCAATAATAGTATTGCTTTATGAGGCTCTTGAGGATTAAATGAGGGAATGGGTGTGAAGAGCCTAGTCCCATGCTGGGCATGAGGTATGTCCTCAATATACTGCAGGTATGATGATTGTTGTTGTCGTGTTCTAGGTGCAGGTCACCCCCCAATTTTGTAGGTGAAAAAATGCAAGTTTCTTCTGAATTGGTGTTTGATGAACTGTAGTTTTGGGCACCACTGAACATTATACGGATGTGGAACATCAAATAAATATGGTCTTTGCCTCTGAAGAGCTTCCAGTTGAAATGACAGCAGCACACACCTTTGCTGATAGATGCTTGCAAACATAGTGAACACTTCCAGCAAGATGGGTCATTTAAGAATAGATGCTAACAAGCCCACAAAATCTACATTTTGAGAAACTCATGTCTGAATATGAGCGTTCTTATTTGATGTAGAAACTATGATGGAAAGCTAGAGTTCTCATTGGTTAATTGACTCATACTGTGAGAAACTCTAGCCTTTTCTTCTTCCTATGGTGATTTCATCTTTAATAATCACTCACATGCCTAAGAACATTTTCCTGTGATTGGTGGAGACAGATGCCCGGGAGAGCTGAAGGGATGTGAGCTTTGTTGAAAGAACTGGTTTGAGTGCCAGTTTCCTGCCCCTTCCTGGTTGAGTGACTATGGGCAATCCAGTTAGTCTCCTTCCACATGGACATCCAGGCCTGTAAAATGGGGCTAATTCTGCCTCACGAAGTTGTTGCAAGGATTAAGTATAATAACATATCTGAGTATGTTTTGTGAAGGTTAAAACACTGTGTGAATATTAGTGTTTGTTCCTGGCGGGTGGAAGGGGCATTGTCTTTCTCGGGAAAGTTTCTTTTAGTGCTGAGAAAATGACTCAAGGAGTATCTTAAACTTGAGGTGAGAAGAACAGAATAATTAATGTAGCCAGAAACTCTGCAGAGAGAATAGCAACAGCTGTTACTTATTATTAAGCATCTAGTATATGTTATTCACTTTCTATACGCTCTCCCCAAATAGTACCCTAGTCCTGCAATGGACTTATTATTTCCATTTTACAGAAGAGGAATCAAACACAGAGGTCATCTGACTTTCCCAAAGGCACACACACAGAAAGTAGCGCTAAGATTTGAATCTAGGGATGCCTGACTTAAATAGACCACATCCTCTAACTTAATATAAAGTTCAACATTGTAGTAAACGTCAACTGGGCAATGCATGTGAGAAATAAATCTCCCAAGAATCCTGCATTTTTTTTATTTGTTGCCCTCGAGACATTTAGAAAATAATAATAACAATGACCCACAATATATTGAGGACATAATTTTTGCCCAGGATTGTCCTGGGCTTATCACATACATTTCCTCATTTAATCCTCGAGGGCTTCATGAAGAAGATATTATTACTGCCACTCCGCAGATGAGGAAACAGACCCACAACCTTCAGGAACCTTGCTCATGTTCATTTAATTGCTGGGTGGAGGTGTCAGATATCATAGGGAAATTGATGCCAGTTGTGTCTTACTCTAGACACTGTGCTTTTTCTCTTACCCATCCTTGCCCTTTTTAGGTCTCTACCCAGCCTTCTCATGCTTGGATGGGTGGATGACAGTTGAGGTGGACTAAGGTCCTATAGCTTCTTCCAGAATCCAGACTGCCTCAGACTCCCTCACCAGCATTTTGCCACATCGAGTCTGGGAGACATTATCTTTCTCCATTCTTCCCACCTCGGTCCTACACATCCTTCAAGACTCTGCCCAGGTCTGTACCCTGAGCTCCCTCTCTGTCTGACAGCAGGGGTGGTCAGATACCACTCCCCAATCTAATTCAAAGGTTCCTCTAAAATTCTTGTAGTGATAAAGATCTTTAAAAGGATATTTGTCAAAGGATATAAACTGATGTATCTAGAAAACTATTCCCATTATGGCTGTTATTTATAGAAGCAAATACCATTGGTAAGTTTTAGCAAAGCACTTACAGTAGAGTGGTTTGGATTGAATCCAAGTTGTTCACTTGTTAATTTATTATTTATATTAACAAAATCAGATGTTATGCTTAGCACCAAGTTCCCCCCCCAATACTTGGTGTTTACTAAGGCTCTTGCCCCTCTTGATAATTATTTGTCAAACATAAATTTCGTGATCTGCAGCATAATTTCCAAGACCCTCGATAACAACTGGAAATGCAGACATAGAGGGTCAGCTAACTTGAAGGACAACCCACTCAATCAATTTTGCATCATTACCCATGAAGCTCTTGTCCACTGTTGTTTAGAAAGATTTAAAATGAAAAAAGGCCATGGTTTATTGCTGTTTTATGTACTTCCCCACTCCACTCTCTGCTGGGTTGTTTGCCACGGATTACTCATTCTTTCCCAGGTGGCTCTCAGCAGTGGTCAAATATTTAAGAAGTTCATATTTCATCGGGACTTGATCACATACTTCCCCTTCAGTGCCTTCTCTCCCTCCCAGCCTGAGCCATCACACACTTGATAATCTATTCAAGCATTAACCTACTTCCATTTTAGTTTCCCTTTTCTTACACAGCAAGATTTTACAATATGGCAAACCAGAACACATCTAACTGTGACTCAGGTGGGCAGATTAGAGCAGGGGGGCTGGGGGCTGCCATCCAAGCATAATGGACTGGGCAACCCATTTCTTTCCCCACACCGCTGCATCAGCTGCCTCTCGTGACTTCTGGGTGGCTATCGTGGGTAGAGCCTGACCCAACAGCAAGATGTCAGTGCCGGCTCCAACATCCGGTCGCTCTGCTGTTGGGGAAGTCGTCCTCTAAGTCTTCGTTTCTCTTGAGCAAGAGGCTAATTATGCACCTACTCACAGGGTTGTTGTGAAGGTGATACGAGACCACAGACATGAAAGTACTTTATAAATTCTGTTTATAAGGCTGGCCATTTCATTGCTGGACCTGGAATTATTAAAAAGCTCATCATTAATTCAAAACCTGTCTTCCTCTGAATTATGTCCATTGCCTCTCATTCTAATAATAAACATTAATTTACCAATAACAATGGTGATGATACTAATACCATTTGCCACTTATTGAGCACTTACTATGCAAAGTGTTCTACATGAATTCAACACATGGTCTTCATAGAGCGATACGACTTTTGAAATTGGCAGCCTGATGCCAACTGATGCACCGAAAGAACCTTCATTAAAAAAGAAAAGCTAATAGGGATCTGGTAGAAACCACTGTGCCTCTAAATCTATGGTTGTGGTTGCATCACTCAAGATCTCAGCAGGAAAAAGGCCCACTCTGGGGACAGTTTAATGATGGGAGTACTTACAAAAGTGTGGACAAGATGTAGGGAATCACCAAAACACGGGAAGTACCCAGGGACTGAGAACAAGGAAAGCTGTTAGTCACCTTACGTCAGAAGGAATAAGGGGGAGCTGTTACCAGATCTCCATAGGAGCTACAATGGTGGGGGGGGGGGTTGCCTCCCAGGAATTGTGGCTCAAGGTAAAGGAACACGGCTACTGCCAAGATGGCACAGGAGGGATGGAGGGAGTAAGTACCAGACTCCTCCCAACTTTGATCTCCTGCCATCACCTCCCATTTGCTGAACTCAGTCAGAAAAGCCAGAGGGCCAGAAAACTCATGTGAAGCACGGGCGTCAGTTGCCTGGAGCACAGAGCAGTGTGGAGGGTCCATGTGATAGATAGGTCAACCTGGGAATAGCCAGCGCAGGATCAAGAGAAATGCCAGTATAAATGATAACGTAAATGTAGAATAAAAATAAATGAATGATTAATTATGTAGTCCTTTAAGAATGGGCTATTTCCAAAACTCGGTTTTTCATTTGTTTGGTGGTAATTCAGAGTGTATTTTTCCTAGATTTATTTTAAATGCTGATTCTAGTCTCCACCTACTCTTCCAAAGCTCTGGGATTCACCTTTACTTGAAATCTTGTTCCAATAGGACAAGGATGAATTCTAGGTCTTGAGAGCAAAAAGTCATGGTGAAAGAGAGAGCATCTCCTCTCCCCTGTCAGGGCATGGGACTGGCCATGGTGAGTTTTCAACTGGATAGTTTATTCTGATCCACCCCGGCTCTTGCTGGGTACCTTTATTCTGCCCTTAAAATGGCTGCCTTGCCAACCACTCTCCCTATGAAATGCTTCATGCTTCCAAATTACCCACTTATTTTTTCTTCTTAATCAAAAGTGGTTTACAGCTTGGATTTGGGAGTTGACCCTTAGTTTCCTAAGTTCAAGCACTGTAAAATAGGGACACTACTTGCACTACTGTGGGGGAAACGAGCTTGCGGGGATTCCTCCTAGCCTGGGGCAGAGAAATCAGAAGAGCAAACCGGCAAGGGCTGACTTAGCTTTTCCTTCTGAGTTTGAGACTTTTTAAAAGACTCGTAACAGTTCTTTAATTTTTATTGAGCAAGTTTAATGAGTATTAATGAACTTCTCATTATTTCAGCAGGCAAGATTGGATGGTATTTTAATAGTACAGCTCCACATTTTAATAATGCATTGTAAATGTTGTGATACCAAAATATTAGCATCTAAAACCCAGGAACCATGGAAAACTGCGGTATGTGCAATGGGTGAGAGAATGCCGTCTTTAAGCTTATTCCAAGAACTAGGAAAGGCCAGCTATCGGCCACCAGTTCTCTTATTAACAGAGATGGTTTGCGCTCCTTTCGAAGAGTAGACTAGGGTGCAGCACGAAGTTCACTCCTTGGATCTGACTTGCACAGACATCATCATTCGCTGTTGGGGATCCTGGGCCCTTGGCAAGCAACTCTGGGATGTGCGGCAATCCGCCCCTGCTCTTTGGGGCCAATCACTTCTGCTTAAACTCTCGTATTCTTTCCTAAGTAGGTTGGAACCTCTAATTTAGTCCCTACGTGTGTGTCTGCGCATGTACGTATGAGTGCGTGCGCATGCGTATGTGTGCTTGCGTGTGACCTTGCTCTACAAATCTGTCGCCCAGCGGTTCTGAAAATTTAGCAAGCGTCAGAACGGCCTGGAGGGTTTGTTCAAACACGGACTGGTGAGTTCACTCAAGTTTCTCATTCCGTAAGTCTGTGGTGGAGCCCGAGAACTTGCATTTGTAACAAATTCCCAGATGCTGCTGCTGCTGCTGGTCCGGGAACCATATTCTGAGAACCATACTCTGCCTCCCTGAAATTCTTTCCCAGGATTTTTGAGAGTGTGAAATGAGGCGGTCCACATAGCGGTCTTGGCACAGGGCCTGGCACAGGGTTCATGCTTGCTATTTGCTGCACTACGACTATCATGACAGCTGCTCTTTGCGCCACTGCTACCGTTCAGCTGCTGTTACTGCCCCGTAATCCTTCATCCCGGGTAACGTTAGTTAGGTATTAGGAGCAATGCAATCTGCCTTAATTAATTAAAGAATATAATTACCTCTCTGGGAGTCATTTGCATTTTAAAGGAGCTTGTTAATTCAAAGAGATTTGTAATTTGAAGAATATTAGACACTGTGATAAAGAGATCTAGAAGACTTCTGGCATTGTATGGTGGAAGGTAATTTTGAGACGGGTCTATGCTGGGTCATCTCTGTATGCCTGCTGTATAGCATTCCGCATTCTTTCTAAAAGTTCTGAGCTTTTTCGAAATGGCTTCCATATCAGGACGGCACATGGCCTGGGGGTGGGGTAGGGCAGCTGTGGCCATTTAGATCTGTGGATTCTTTGCAAATCTGGTGTTTATAAACTGGACGATGCTTGCATTGTTTTTATTTATTCAGTGATGTAATAGAAGATGCACATAAGATTTATTTGAAAAGTAGGCCTTTCAATTTCACGCTGAGAATAATGCAGGAAGTTCAGTGTAATGCAATTATAATAAAATAGTAGCAGAACAACATTTTGTTTTAAGTTGTGGAATTAGCAAATAGAAAACCAGTTGGAAGCCAACCTTCTGAAGGTCCTTTGAATATAATTTTGATTTGGAGAATATGGCTTGATGGCTATATGGACTTAATCTTCTGACCTAACCCAGTAGTATATAGAGAGAACACAAATAGTATAATGAACAACAGTTTCAAATACAAGCTTACCAGCCATCTTGATAAAATGAGTTTGACACCTATAGGAATGTCAACATTGTGTTTCCCAATTCAGAAGTAACGTTATACCATACAACTGGTGCAGTTAAACAAAATTTAGGATTAGTTAAAAATTGTTGAAATCCTTGAATTTTTCCTGCTTAAAAAAATCCGGAAAACATCAAACTTTTTCTAGAAGTTGAAGTAAGGAAATTAATGTCAGTGACAGAAATACAGCGAATCTAATTAGAAGTCCCCGGGCAGAAGCTCATTAGTGTGGTTAGTTAGTAAATGAAATTTCAGCTGCAGTGAATTAGACTATGTGTCTTCGGTTATTTTTTCTAAAAAGAATTACAAAACGTCTACAACTGTTTTTTGTTAGGAGAGTATTTTTTTACTTGCAAACAAAAAATATTTAGGATCTTTTGTCATGAGGAAAGAAATTGCCATTTGGGGACAGATTTCCTTAAATGTCTGTATGTTAAGCATGGGCGAGTGAAACAAAAGACATTTTCTCTGGTGAGGGAGAGGCTTTCATTTGGTAAGCTGCTCAGTTTCATGTGTTTCTTTTGTCAAATCCTTTTGTTTGTTTGTTTGTTTTACTCATTTGTACTTCTTGATTGGATTTCTCTTAAAAAAATCTCAGCTAGATTCAACAATATAATCCTGGTATCAGATATTAAGGGTAGATTGGAAAATTTGTTAATTACTAAAGTGTGACACCTGTTTTGCTTTTTTATTACTGCCGTGGATGTTTATACTTTTGCTGCTTGAGAGTTCATGGGTGAGTTAGTGATCCAAGAGCCTAAATTCCAGTATTTCCCAACTGTTCATAAGTAAGGTATGATAACCAGGTAACTGCTGCAGGGTATGATGCCCTGCCCTCCCCCAGGGTATTTAAATATTTTTAGATTATGTTAGAAATTTAGCTCTGGGCTCATACCTTTCTGTAGAGAGCCCGGAGTGCATTGACTGGATCCTCTATGTCCACAGTTTAGCCATGATTCCAGTGTTTTGGGTTCTGCAGGTTCAGACTGGGGAGAGCCTCTAGTAGGTTTTTAACTGGAGGTGACTTCGTCCAATAGGGAAGAGTTGGCAATAAGTGGAGACAGTTTGGGTTGCCACAATTCGCAAGTGGGGGTGTGACTACTGACATCTACTGGGTAGCAAGCAGGGATGCTGTTAAACATCATAGAGGATAAAGAAAAATCTGGCCCAGGGGAAGCGTGGCTGGCTTAGTGGGTAGAGCACGTGACTCTTGATTTCGGGGCTGTGAGTTTGAGTCCCACATTGGGGACTTAAAAATAACTACTTAAAAATAAAATCTTAAAAAAAAAAAATCTGGCCCAAAATGTCAGTGCTGAGGTTGAGAAACCCTGTCCTATGTCATCAAGCTCTCGCTGAATGAACAGACACCACATATAACGGATGGTACACTTTTCAGCTGCCTGAATTCCTGCAGAATGCAAGATGGGGTGTGCATTAGAATGTGCCAAGCATTCCAAAGACCTCTTAGCCTGGTCGTCGAAAAGACTTTTGAAATAACTCTTTATACCTCCATTCTCCTTTTTAAAAATTTACATTTCCAATTTATTTCTCTGTGGCAGTCTTTAGGTCAGAGGCACATAGAACACAGTGTTACACTGTCAGCAACTGACAAATTTTCCAATATGACTCGTCCCAAATATCAGTTGCCAAAATATTCTTCAATGTAGCTTAGATGTATTTTTTTTTAAGTGGTGAAGGAATCATGCAAGGTCTTGAGTGAAAAATTTAAAACATCATGTTTCCTTTGCTGTGTATCACTTGATAACAATACTGCATGTATATTATAAGAAATGTAAAGCATAGGACGCTGTTGCTTGGGAGGTAATTCATAGGCTGGCCTGCCAGGTGGGGACATGGCAGGTGAGCTACAGTGAAGACCAAAGCAAAGGAAGAGTAAAGCAATGGGGAGAAGGAGCTCTGTCTCCCGCTTTCCCCATCTTGCTTTGATGGGGTTGCTATTGTCCTTCTTTTCATGAAGCGAAGGAAGAAAAGTTTTGTTTGGTAACACCCAGTATAATTCTTTATGATTTGCATTCTCGTTTTTGCTTCCTAAAAATTTCCCACTGAGATCGGAAAGGAGAGGAGATGTGGGCATCAGGAGAAATCGGCATGCAAAGTGGCAGGAAAGGGAGAGATTTTCCTTAAGTCATGAGAAATGGTACTCGACAATGTCAAGAAAGAGCAACGTGACTTCACAGGTCCTGCAAGCTCCTGAAAATGGCGTAAAACATTGGTATCATTCACTTGGTGCAAAGGCAATATAATATGTGTGACTTGAATCTGGAAGCCAAATGCTCAGGAAAAGGCAGCATACAAAGGAGCAGTGATGAATACGTATGTGATGTCTACGTCACCTATTTTCCTGCACTGGTAGAGCATTTGAAATTACGCTGTTTATACCAAATATTCCTAAAATTCTGTACACTCTTGGATGTACAATTTGAGTCAAAAAATATAAACACAAAGAATAAAACACCGAATGCAGGGAAGCACTGCGTCTGCTTTCACAATCTCTGCTGATGTGGCTTCTTAGTGAGTTTGTGTTATGTCTTTCTCCTGTCCCCTGAATATTCCTACCCCCTCCACAATTCTTATTCTTCACTTCTCTCATATACATACATATATATATTTTACTCTTAATAGCTTTATTGCGGTATAATTTACATACTATTTAACTCACCTATTGTAAATGTATAATTCACCGATTTTTAGTCAGTTATGTAATTGTACACCCATCAACACCATCCAAGTTTAAAATCCTTCTATCACTCAAAAAAGTACCTTTGTGTTTGTCTGTAGTCAATTCCTGCTCCTACTCCCAGCCTTAGGCAACCACTGATCTGCTTTCTGCCTCTGTA
Source organism: Ursus americanus (assembly GCF_024610735.1). Classification (NCBI taxonomy): domain Eukaryota; kingdom Metazoa; phylum Chordata; class Mammalia; order Carnivora; family Ursidae; genus Ursus; species Ursus americanus. The sequence continues at coordinate 51,605,971 of NC_142146.1, read as the reverse complement.
GTTTTGTCTTTTCTAGAAATTTCATGTGAATGGAACGAAGCAACATGTAGCCTTCCACTTGACGTAATGCTTCTGAGATTCTGTATGCGTGTGTTTCCATTGTCCACCCCTTTACATAGCTTAGTAGTATTACATTATATGGATGTAGTACATGGTCTTAGTCTGTTAGGGCTGCTATTACAAAATACCGCAGAGGGCATGGGTTACAAACAATAGAAATGTATTTCTCAGAGTTCTGGAGGCTAGGAAGTCCAAGAGTAAGATGTTGACAGATTCAGTGTCTGGTGAGAGCCTGCTTCCTGGTTCTTCGATGGCTGTTTTTGTTTATTTATTTATTTATTTATTTATTTATTTATTTATTGTGTCGTAACTTATCAGAAGGGTTGAGGGATCTTTGTGGGGTCTCTTTTTCCCCCTTTTCCCCTATGTTCATCTGTTTTGTTTCTTAAATTCCACATATGGGTGAAATCATATGGTATTTGTCTTTCTCTGACTTATTTTGCTTAGCATGATACTCTCTAGCTCCATGTCATTACAAATGGCAAGATTTCATTCTTCTTGATGGTTGAATAATATTCCATTGTATGTGTGTGTATGCGTGTGTGTGTATGTGTGTGTGTATATATATATATGCATGTGTGTATATATATGTATCTATATACCCACCACATCTTTTTTTTTTTAAGATTTATTTATTTATTGACAGAGAGACAGCCAGCGAGAGAGGGAACCAGGGGGGGGAGAGGAAGAAGCAGGCTCATAGCGGAGGAGCCTGATGTGGGGCTCCATCCCAGAACGCCGGGATCACGCACTGAGCCGGAGGCAGACGCTTAACGACTGCGCTACCCAGGCACCCCTACCCACCACATCTTTATCCATTCATCAGTCAATGAACATTTGGCTTCTTTCCATATATTTAGCTATTGTTGATAATGCTGCTATAAACATCAGGGTGCATGTACCCCTTCAAATCTGTTTTGTGGGATCTTTTTTTTATAAAAGCACTAATACCATTCATGAGGGCTGCGCCCTCATGACCTCCCAAAGGCCCCCCACTCCAAACACTACCATCCTGGGGATTAGGTTTCAACACAGGAACTTGGGGAAATACAGGCACTCAGTCCATAGTATACATTTTGTTTACCATTCATCAGATGCTGGGCATTCAAATTGCTTCCACTTTTTGGCTCTTATGAATAGTTCTACGAATATTTGCTTTTAAGACTTTCTGCTGATATGCTTTCATTTCTTTTGGGTATATACCCAAGAATTGTGGGGTCATGCTGTAAGTGCCCTTTTAACTTTTTAAGAACTGTCAGGCTGTTTTCTAAAGTGGCTGTACCATTTTACATTCCCACAAGCCATCTATGAGGGTTTCAGTTTCCCTGCACCCTCACCAATACTTGGTAACTCCATCTTTTTGATTAGAGCCAGCCTCGTGCGTGTGAAGTCCTCTTCATCCATGTCCAATGCCTGCTTCCTTCACTCTACCCTCTCATTCTTTCCTTCCCAACTCGTGCCTTTAATTGTTTGGGCTAGTACTGCAGATATACAGATCTTTCTTTCAAGACTGACTGTGGGGTTCCATCCCAATAATAGTGTAATATTAGGAAATATCATAAGTCAAAAATGCATTTAATACACCTAACCTACCAAACAGCTTAGCGTAGCCTAGCCTGCCTGAAGCATGTTGGGACACTTTCGTTAATGTACAGTTGGACAAAATCATCTAACACAAAGCCTGTTTTATAGTATTGAATATCCAATGTATTGAATACTGTACTGAAAATGAAAAAAAAAAAAGGATGGCTATATGGGTACAGAATGGTTGTCAGTGTACGGGTTGTTTGTCCCCACAATCACATGGTCACTCGGAGCGCAGGTCACAGACACTGGCCAGCACCACGAGGACATCGTGCATATTCTACCGCATCTTGATAGCACGGTAAAGATCAAAATTCAATAGTCCAAGAACGGTTCCTATTGAACGTGTATCGCTCTTGCACCATTGTAAAGTCATAAAATCATTAAGTCGGACCTTCGTAAGTCGGGACCATCTGTATTCACTTACACCAAATCTCATTGCTGACCAATTCTTAGTGGACAAATAGTCAAGAAATGATGCTGGGCTGGATTCAAAGACTAACTCCCTTTGGCAATCTGTTCTATTCTTTTCATAGATGTTCATGTTTTTCTTCCAAATGCTCTAGTTTCACATGTAGCAGAGTAGAACCAGCAGCTTTCAGGGCCCTGAAGTATATCTGTTTGGAATTGGTTTAATAATGAGGCTTCAACGACACGGTAGTCACAGTACTTCCCCCCTCCCCCCCAAGCACCTAGGACCGCCGCATCTTCTCCACACCCTTCATGTGTGGCGGAATTGGAAGATTTCCGTTGTTCCCTCTGTTGAGAGGGCAGATTTACTTTTGCTAGTGTTCTGCTCTTTTGTTTTTCTACCCTGAGTGCTTTGCCCTCTTGGCCTGAAGGGCGAACCTGTGAAGCTGAGTTTCTCTGAGTTTCTCTGCGCAGCGCCTGAGCCTAACTTGATTTAGGTTGGCAGTTTGTTTTAGCAATCCACTAGAAGCCAGGCTTCTCCGCTCTCGATGCCATTTAGAATAGTGGACTGAGCTTCAAGGCACTACCTTGTCCCAGTCCTGCCCCAGACCATTTAAACCAGAACCTCAAATGACTTGGGAAATTCAAAATGGCTAAGGGCTTTCTTTCCTGTCCCCAACATAGGTATTTCGAAGTTCAGTCCTTGAAGTTTGAAAGATACGGGAAGAAGCAGGCAAAATAATCATACTAGGAAATAAAAAGGTGTCCCCTGAAAGCCATGTTTTAGAGGTAGTTGGACAGTTATGGAATTAGATCTGGATTTGGACTCGAAAGAGCAGGGTGATAATTCCAGGCCTGTCCTTGATTAATATTCATAGGTTAGTCTGCTCTTAGTTGGGCCCTTCCTGGCTGTACCATAGGGACTTACGTTTGCCCTGTGGTTCTGTTAGAACAGGAGGGATAATCTATCTAGAAGTACTTTTTTTTTAATTTAAGATTTATTTATTTATTTGACAGAGAGACAGCCAGCAAGAGAGGGAACACGAGCAGAGGGAGTGGGAGAGGGAGAAGCAGGCTCCCAGCGGAGGAGCCTGATGTGGGGCTCAATCCCAGAACACCAGGATCACATCCTGAGCCGAAGGCAGACACTTAATGACTGAGCAACCCAGGCGCCCCTACTTAGAAGTACTTTAAAATAACATGTTTTTACAGCACTCCACATCTGCTAATTCTTTTCATCATATTTTATTAAAGTTGTCTGGTCTTACTTTACCACACACAATTTGGGCTTGTTTTTATCTTGTGTTTCCTCTTTTGATTGGGCCAAGGGCATGGGTTCTAGAGCTGGATGGCCTACGGGCAAATCCCAACCCTGTCAACTGATTCACTGTGGGACCTTCCATTGCTAACCTCCCTTAACCTCAGTTTTGTCCTCTGTGAAATGAACATAAAAGTACCTCCCCATGGTTTCATGAGAATTAACAGAGGCAATGACTGTGAAGCACTTAGCACATCCTTCACATACTGGGGACAGAGGAAGTGTTAGTTTTTCTTATCATTATTAAATAGTAGCAAGTGCTTAAAAAAACCCTGCAAGATTAGGCATTTTATGGTAATGGTTGAAAGGACAATTGCACCCTGAGTGGCCCACCTTAAGAGATTCAAGTCTTGGGTGGTAATGCAATCAGCCTCAGGGTACTTTTTTAGAGTGCACATCAAGTCAAATTAAATGTCCATGTTTGTAAAAAAAAAAACCAAAAACTTTATTTGGAATTTCTTTGTCATTATTGCATTATTGATTTTTCCTTCCATACAGGGCATGTGAAAGGACACATTTCATGCAAGTTTCATCTTCCAAAGTAAGGTAAGGAGTTGTGATCATAGACTTACACAGATCGCAGAAAACCTATTTCCCTAGAGCTGCATATTTGAAATTACTAAAATGACACAGTTTAAAAAATGTTTTTATCATGGATATTGCCAAATAATCCATAACCCATAAGGTCAGAGAGAATAGTATAATGAATTCCCATGTACCCATCACCCACCTTCAACAAATAACAATGCTTAGGTATGACAAACACTTGAAAGTGTCATGTAACCGAGAGGTAAAGGAATTCCAATCAAACAGAGTTGATATATTCTTGTTGTTAAAAAACACCCCAATAATACAAAAGTGTGTGAAGTACAAGCAGAATACCCGTATTTCCAATCATTTGTTAATAAACCCTTTAATAAGGATGCTGTATCAGTCAGGGCTTATAAAGTCACACGGTGTCATAATTTAATGAGTGATGGATAAAAATTCTGGTCATAGCCTCACTGGAGATGGTTCTGACATATCAGTTACTTAGAAAATCTGATCTTTTCAGACTAAAGCCCTTTGGCCGCCACTCTGTTTCAGATCATCATAATTCACTTGTTTCTTCATAGATACGGATTACAAAATTTACAAGTCTCTGTAATTGTTTTCATGGCCACAGAGGGAAATAAAAAAAAATGCATAAATAGCAAAGTAAATGACTACAACTGTATTATGGGATGCTTGTATTCTAATGAAGCTTTGGGTGAGGGATTACAAATGTGAGAAAAAAAAGCTCATTATCTCCTGGTTAGGTTCAAGGACACCATCTTTCTGGATGAAAGGTGATTCTGGTATTCACATTTAGTACAGATTCTGAGCGGCACATTGAAGGTTATGGTTTGAATTTTTCCCAAATTAGGTAGATAGCCATTTCTGTCAGTGAGAGAAAAATGGAAATTCAGGTCACATTTCAACTGGAGTTCATTTTTCAGATCGCACCTTTAGAAGTGGTGTCTGCACAACCAACCGGCAGAGTTCGCCTTCCAGAAGGCCTTCTCCCATCGTCCCACTTTCCAGGGAAGATCTCATTTGTTTACCTTAGGCCCTGGGTACACCATGACATTTTATTTTAGATTTGGCAGAAGTCTTGAGACCTCTAATACTTTTTTTTTTTTTAAGAAGTAGTTGTTTCATGGTTCTTAATCTGTTTCCACTAATTAATTTTAATGCTTTCTAATTAGACTCTATTTGCAATTTCCAGAAATATTTGATGAAACATCTTTTGCACCATCCACCACATTTTCAGTGAGTTTTAAAGAAATATCCTAAAGCAGCATTATTAAAATATATTATACAAATTAAATTTAGGTCCTATATATACAGTATGTTCTGAAGTATTACTGACTAGATTAGTTCAACAATTGGGCCACACAGGATGTTTCATAAAGTTTAGACACTAGAATAACATCTTAAGGCAATAGTAATTTGATTTTTTTCCTAAATGTGTTGCCATAGATTTTCCTAAATGTTTCACAAACAGTTATTAAAAGCACATTGAGAATCCGAATTCCCTTTGGGCAAAATGTTTTAGTACTTAACTTTCATTTAATTCAAAATTACATATGGTTAGAGTTGCAGAAAAACATCAGAAAATCATAACCAGCTATCACAACACCACATACTTAAATCAGGGCAACGCAGCCTCATCAGAGGCACCTCGAGGTGCCTGATAATAAAAATAAATAAAAGCAATCAGTATTACTCTTCCTTACACTAGGAAAAAAAAAAAGACATTTTCGTTTTTAAGTTTGTCCTTAGCAATGCAAAAGCTTTCCTCCGATGCTATAGAGGAATTTCCAGTGATTGGTGAATTTTTGAGATGGGCTCACTGCCAGAGAGAGAACAAGAGGGCTCCATGGAGGAATTCTTACAGGTTGGGGAATGGAAAGATCTATCTGGAGAAAACACTGATTAAGAAATTTGATCCAAAGTCCCAGTTCACAATCACAAGAAGAGCTTTGTTTACAAAATGAAACATTTAGGATTACCTGAATTGGAACTCGGACAATTAAATTTTATAATTTGAAGGATATGCAAATAGGTGATGGACTAACTACTAATGTATTTGGAACTCACCGAAGAGGGAGTCTATGAAATGAGCCAGCTGGTGGATGAAAAGAGCCGAAGATTTATGTTTTATTTCTATTTAATGTTTCCATTTTAATTGTGCCTCTAGGTAACGGGCTTATAAATGGAAAGCCTGTCTTTTGTATGGAAGGTAGAATTACTCATCTAAAAAAGTTTTAAATTGTAAAGTTGAAAAATATCTTCAAGAGAATAATTTATCAAAGAAGAATACAGAGAAAATTTGCCAATGCAAAATTATGCTGTTTCTGTACCAATACTATTTGTATAAAAATGCAAATTAAAGTTAGCATGTGTTTTAGTTGGCTTAAAGCAAAGGCAAGCTTTAAATTTTTCTTTTAGGCCCTATTTCAATAAAAAAAATCTCTGATCTGGATTAGAATTAGGCATCTCTTTCTAAATCTATGCATCTCCCTTGCAGTCAGCACTTTTCCAGGGAATTAAAAAATTTTTTTGGAGCGTGCTAGTTGAATTGGTACAAGACTTTGAGCTTGGGTTTATGAATCTAACTCATAACTCTGCTGAGATTCCAGACTTGTCCATGAACACATTACTTCTAAGATATGTACCTTGTTTCTACTCTCAGGGGATTTAAACTTAACATACCACTTGCTTTACTTGGTGCCTGTGGTTTACCATCACTTCTGAATAAAAAAATTTAAATTATACTAAAAAAAGGGAAAAAATCTTTCTATGCACAATTCTCCCTTTTAGGGAAATCAAGGAAACAGAAATTCTGGGATCAAATGGTTTTGATTTCTTTATACAAAAGAGTATTACACAAGAGTGCACATGGCAAGTAACCACTTCCTAAATGTGTTATCAAAATTTTTAAGTCATTGCACTGAAGAAAAAATAAAGTCATTGCATTGGAATAAGACAAATTTTCTAAAGTATTTCAAGGATTTAAGAGCATACGTTATAAGATCTTTATCACTTTCTAAGATCTGTTTATATGGGTTGGTAAGAGGAAGCTATATTTTTCTGATGAATGAGGACGAAGAATAATGAGTCTTTTAAAAAGCCTGACAAGATGGGCATCTTTAGACAACTGAGATATTTCATCGGGGACCCACCTTTTAGCACCATCCTGTAACCAGAGAAGAACTGGGGGTAAAAGAACTCCAATCCAACTGAGTTGATTTACAGAGCATGGAAATACTGACACCAAAAGAAAAAGAAATCCTGTATTATTTGTTAGCACAATTAATAAATAGGTAAACGTGTTGATCTGGGGTATGGTAAATCTAGGTGCTGAATCCTGATACGCGTGGAACTAGGAAAGGATTCAAGCAATTCTCTCTTGTGAAATAGAGGACTGAGATTCACTTCCTCCTCCTAAATGTCCTCTCCCAAAGACGGCCAGGTCCAGGTGATCTTAACCAACATCCTGATACGGTGTTCCACTTTGCAATCTTCTCATGGGTCCTCTTTGGAATTCTCACATTTACTCCCCTGCAAGATGTTGCCCTTCCGGGCTGGGTCTCTCTCCCTTCTTGCTCCCTTCTCACTCCCATTGGTGCTGCCTTTGTTCTGGCCCTTGTCTTCTCTTTCACAGATTATTACCAACTACCCCTTGACCTTATGTGTTTAATCTCACCTACTTCCAGTTTGCCCTCCATTCACCCTCAGTGTGCTATTTCTATCACAAAGATCCCCTTGGGTCATTTTCTAGCTCAAAATCCTGCAGTGACTCCTATCACCTGCCTGAGAGAATGGAAACTTCTTACATGGACTATCAAACACTTTCTGACCGGCCCCATAATCATGTGCCCAACAACATTACTGCCATTCTGTTCAAGCAAGGCAGAACTACTTGGAGCCTCCCTCCATTGAATCTTTGTACATGTTCTCTCTTTTTTCTCCTGTTTTGCTCTTCCTACCCTTCTCATGCCCAGCATCTGTTTGTCCTCCGAGCATCATTCTTTCTCTTGGAATGCTGAATTGACCCCTTTCCTCACCCCACTATTGCGTCCCCCAAAAGTTCAGACCTCTGTTTCTGCTCCCATGGTACCTGGTGCCCCTCTGCAGTCATACAGGAAGTTATGTTGGAATTGTTTGCCTGTCTATTTCTACTGTAAGCCATAAGCTGATTAGGGTCAGGGAGAGCATCACCCCCTTTAGGTACCTACACCCCATAACACAATAATTTCTGAATATTTTTGCCCAATAAATCTTTGTTGAGTGGATGGATATGTGAATAAGTTGCATGAATGGAACCAGATGAAACAGAGAGGCTAAAAATGCCACATATCATTGAGAATGCACCAACTTGATGATTTTCTATATTTAGAATTCAGATTTTGACCTTAACTCTCACTAAAGAAACCCCAGCTGATATTAAGAGCAGTTGTTTTCCAAAGGAGATTTAATGGCTTAGATTTTGGAGAATCATGAAGGGATAAAACCATGAAAACTATTTGCTACCATAGAAAGACTTCAAATCAAAAACACCAACAACAACATTCACTGTGTTTAACCTTTTCTGTAGACAAAATAAAATGATGATGGAAAACTCAGAGTGCTGTTTACAGATGTCTGAAAGATTTAGGGCAGCATGTCAAGGCTGATACTGGAACCATCTTGGATTGGCACATCAGGTGACTTCAGAAGGAGGCCCCCCCCAGGGGACCTCAGAGTCTGGAGAGGACTGGAGGCTAGAAATGGAGCAATGCTGGATCCATGAAAGATGGGACAGATACCAGTCCAAAGTGAAATCATATGGTGGCAAAGGCATAACACGTCTGCAGGAGAATCCAAACAATGCTTTGCAGTTCTAAAGTTCTTTTCATCCTAAGAGCTCATCCTGAGGCTTTTCATCCTTGCTTTAGCTTTCTTTGAGCAAGAAACCTTGGGTTTAAGGCGAGGAGACTAATTTGTAAGCAGAAAGTTTCAAAAGGGTTGTGAGTTATATTTTATAATCTGGTCCTTTTCCTAATTGCAAGTCCCACGAAATCACTAAAGTGTCTTTTTTGAGCTCACATGACATTAGCTATCACTTTATAAGTCTTCAAGTTTACAAGGAAATGTATACCCTATTTCCTAGGCTTTGTTTATTTATGTCAGTTTAGAGTAAGATATAGGTGAGTGTTAAAACCAGATTTTCACCTTTCAACATGGAATAAATGTTTCCCACCTTTTTGGTGAAGAATGACTGATAAAAATGGCACCTCATATTGAGGAAGTGGTAGCAAACTTATACCAAATAATATATTTAAACTTGGATATCAAATTCCTTACTCTAGCACTCTAGAAAATACTGATTAAACCAGAGAACCACAACTATTGAATATATGCCAGATACTGGGCTAGGCCAGATACCATATTTCCAAGTCAAATGAAACAATTCCTGCCTTCAAAGAGCTTGTACTAAGTAAAAGAGAAGGCTACTAGGTCAACACTTATGGGACACTTTATTTGGTGCGTTAACAAGCATACAGGAAGTATTGCAGAGACTCGCTAGGAAGAGGAACCCAAACCAGATGTGTGTGTGTGCGCGCGCACGCGTGTGTGTCTGTGTGTGACAATTTCTTGGAATTGAGTTTCAAAAACAAACAGGAATTAATATTCTTTGTAGGGGGCAGCATGTGTGGCGGATGGAGGCCTAAGAACACAGTGCTGTTTCTGCAGTTCATACAATGAAGGGAAGAGAGCACAGCGTGGTGGGGGGAGGGGAGGGAAGAGAGGGAGATGAGTGATGAACAGCAGGTGGTGTCACAGAGAGCTTTGGTGTTAGGGGGAGGAATTTTGACTTTCTCTGGAAGCTTTGGACCCACTTAGGGTTTTAAGCAGAGGAAGGACATATTTATATCTGATTAAGATTCTATTGGAAGCAGTAGGGAGGCTGGTTTCTAGTGGAGTAGGACCTGCGGTAGAGAGATGGGGAAGATGCTTATATAGCCATCCTGCAGAGACAGTGGTGGGGTCCAGTCCTGAGGAGGGACACGTGAGGTGGTTATGAGAGAGGACTTGGTGACGCATGTGTGGGTGGGTGGGTGTACGCATGACAGGGAAGTAGTCAATTTGGTTTAATATATTGCCAGCTTTTGAAGTTTTTTGTTAAAGGAAGTATCTTTTCACATAATTCTTTAAAATCTACTTAAAAATTTTTTTTATTATGTTATGTTAGTCACCATACAGTACATCCTTAGTTTTTGATGTAGTGTTCCATGATTCATTGTAAAATCTACTTTTTATTTTTATTTATTTATTTTTAAAAAAGATTTTATTTATTTATTTGACAGGATAGAGACAGCCAGTGAGAGAGGGAACACAAGCAGGGGGAGTGGGAGAGGAAGAAGCAGGCTCATAGCAGAGGAGCCTGATGTGGGGCTCGATCCCATAACGCCGGGATCACACCCTGAGCCGAAGGCAGACGCTTAACCGCTGTGCCACCCAGTCGCCCCTAAAATCTACTTTTTAAAAAGATTTATTTTTTTTTATTTGAGAGAGAGTGAGAGAGAGCACGTGTGAGTGGGGAGAGGGGCAGAGGGAGAGGGAGAGAGAGAATCTCAAGCAGACTCCTGCTAAGTGTGGAGCCTGATGCAGGCCTTGATCTCACGATCCTGAGATCATGGCCTGAGCTGAAATCAAGAGTGGGATGCTTAACTGACTGAGCCACCCAGGTGCCCCTCAAAATCTGTTTTTAGTTGTAGTCTTCAATAATAAAATTAACCCGTCTCATTGTATATTTAAGGTTCCTCATGGATACCTTAATTCATTCAGAGGAGGCCAAATCCCTCTTTACAGACAGAAGCTGTGAGTAGCCGGCAGACAATGATATACCAATCATAAGTGGGAGAGCCAGGATGCTATTTCTTGATTCTGAGCCTAGAGTGTGGTTCACCAAGTATGCTTTCTCTAGGGTAAGGCCGGCATGACTGCCCTTTCCTGGGGTGTGAGGGCTGGGTTTGGCTACCTCATCCCTTTGATGTAGATTTTACAGCTTGTATTCTTAGAGAGAAAGAATTCCTTAGAGGTCCAAAGAGAGTACTCTCTGGTTGGGACGGCGGCTGCTTGCTTTGGCCTGGGAAACTCTTGCTGAGCCTGACCCACAGCTACTAAGAGAAAGGAGGGGTTTGCTAGTAAATTCCATGACCCTGATGGATGGTGTCAATTTAATTTCTGGGTTCCTTATCCTTATTCTGGGCTCCTGCCTGCTTATAAAGTTATGCCTTATTGCTAGGAGAGTTTATGACATGGATGTAATGGTTTCAGAATTTCCTCCAGGCCTGGCTGTCCCAATTTTTCTCACTGTCTTTCCTGCCGTCATCTTCACCAGCAGCCATTTCCTATGGAATGTTTTTATTAGAAGACTGGAACCATAACGTCAAGGTTGGCCACGCCTGTCTTTTCACAGGCCAGGGTGTCTGCAGGCTGCTGCGTGAAGTTCTGCCACTGACTCCAGCCCTCTGAGCCACGGCCCTCTCTGCATTCAAGTCAACCAGGCAAGAGTGGTGCTGGCTTCACAAAGTAATGGGTATTTTTTTCTCTCCTTTGTTTGCAAAGTCAGCTAGGCAACAGTTATGCTGGTTTTGCAGTGTGTTGGGTATCGGGTTTTTTCCATCTCGACCAGACAGAGCATAGAAAATGTTACTCGAAAAGAATGGAAAAAACTGGCATGGACATAAATATGGTCTTGAGATTAGAGAGTTCTGGAATGGAAATCTGAAGACTGAACTCAGAACATAAGCCTTCAGCAGTGATACAAGTGGGATGATATTTGTAGCTGGAGAAACCATTTGAAAATTTTTCATAGTTTATTTTAAATAAGAAACGGCTGTTACACCTGTGATTTTACAGATAGTAAGGTTTAGAATGAAATAATGATTATTTAAAAAGGGGTTATTTTATTTTATTTTTTATTTTTTTAAAATTTTTTATTATGTTGTTAGTCACCATACAGTGCATCCTTAGTTTTTGATGTAGTGTTCCATGATTCATTGTTTGCGTATAACACCCAGTACTCCATACAATACGGGCCCTCCTTAATACCCATCACCGGCCTATCCCAATCCCCCACCCTTCTCCCCCTCTGAAGCCCTCAGTTTGTTTCCCAGAGTCCATAGTCTCGCATGGTTCGTTCCTAAAACGGGGTTATTTTAAGAAAAGTATTCAGTCAGTGATTATTAGAGGGGGCATGCAGCTGGAGAGGGCTTCCTGATGCGTCCTCCTGTTCCTTTCCCGTCTTGGAGTAGCCATGTGGAACGGGGGGGTTAGGACAAGACCCTGGGTGGGCTAAGCTCACCCGTGGTTGCCCAACCCCCCTGCTACGGTCATTGGTTCAGGTCTAGACACATGACCTAAGATGATCCAATCAGAGTGAAATTTAGAATTTTCCCTCAGTGCTTGAAGGAAACAACCTTCATCTCTTCTGGACAGCCATGTGTGTGGATGGGAGGCCTTCAGAGGGGGTAGGCAGCCATTTCTTTTCCCTTCCACAGGAAGGCTGTCCTGAGGATAAAGTAGACAAATCAAGGAGGGCAGAATTTGGAGAACCGCAGAGAAAGGGAGTCAGAGCCCTGCTCAAACTCCAGTTTTGGAATTTTCCCATACGCAAGTCGATACAGTCTTATTGTCTTTCCTGCTCCTTGCAGCTGAAAGCATCCTAACAGTCCGAACAGGTCAGATTTAGCAACATGAGGAAGGACGCAAGTGTCTGAAGTTTAGGAAGCAGACTGAGAGGACAAAGTTCAGACTCCTTACCTGGCCCTCAGATCTGGAATAATAAAAATGATAAAAATAGCAACACTAGCTAACGTTCCTTTAGGGCTTACTATGCCACAGCCGCTGTTCTTAGCACTTTACACAGCTTACCTCAGGGATGACAAAGGGAGTGAGAAAACCGGGGTTCTTGTCTTGCCTCTGCCTTTTACTGGCCGGTGACCCCCCCACACAGCACCTAATGTCTGTGTCACTTGTCTGCCCCAGAGGATTGTGAGTATTGAGTGAGATAACGTGATCCAAACCTCTGACGGTGCTGCTTTGAACAAATGACGTCTCCTATCCCATCGCTTGCCTCCGAAAATTCTCTGTTCTAGGGCAGCTAATCTCACAGTTATGGAAATAGAAACACTTGCAATTCTATTTCTTGTGAAGCCCTCTTTTCTCCTCTCTTCTTGCCTACATCCCACCCTTGTTTCAAAGTCTGGTTCAAGACACGCCTGTCCTGGCAGTTCTCCCACCACCTGCTATCAAATGCAGCTCTCCTTCTGTGGATTGCCTGTAGCGTTTGCTGTCTGCCCCATCCATTGGCTCTCATCACATGCCAACCCAGTTGCTATTTACTTCTTGATGTCCTGTTTTCCCACAAGAAGGTAAATTAGTAAAGGAGAGGTAACCTGTACTCTGGCTTGTAACTTCTCACTCGGTGCTATGATAACTAATGCCTTGCAAAGGTATCGCTTCACAAAAATCCCTTTTGTCTTAATTTATGCCACCGCACACTTGCTTGGAAGAGCTGTAGAGAGGAAAAGTCATTTCTGGTCAAAGGCATGAAAACTAATTTTTATTTTTTTTATTTTTGTTGAATTTAGCTACCTGTATTCTTGTCTCTTACCCATTGAAATTCTGGCATCTGTTCCCCCTTTTTCATCCTCCAAATAATACCAGTAAACAAAAGAGCAAATGCCAACAACAACCCGAGAACCCCCCCTCCCCCCCCCCCCCCCGGCCACTCGAAGTAGCTAGTGATTGGTGATGACAGGCAGGTTGCTTGTGGGGAGAGGTAGAGGGAGCTGCTGGAGCGGAATTTCCTTCAAGTATCAAGGATTGTGTGGATGGTATCAAGGATTGTGTGGGTATCCTGGGGGAAGAAAAGAGGGGTATTCTTCGGAGTGCGAGTGGACACAACTATTTTCTTCTTCTCTAGTACATTCCAGGCTAGTGGTTAGGGCTCATGGTAGAGGCCTAACCTGAACACACATGTTTATGAGGTGCTCTGAGTCTCTTTGAGTCTAGGTGAGGTGCTAGATAAGCCCAAGGCAGCATTATTTAATCCAGATGGGCACCAGGCTTTCTTTGTTTGCTGTCTTAAATGCCATGAACATTTACTGAATCTCAGCAGTTGGTGTATGCCTGTTAAGGGCCTAATAACTCAATGCATTTGTTGTCATTTCAATTTAACTTTAAAACGTAAACAATCTCGACAATTGCTTTTCATAAGTATTTGGCTGGTTTCTTTGGTGTCATGAGACTTGTTGACCTTGCATCCAGGGTGACTCATTCTCAAAGCAAAGAGTGGTAAAGACTGTGGAAGTGCCAGGAAAGTGGCAACCAGGGCTTTTCCTTGTTCCATCTAAGGGAAAGATGAGGCTGTCTTAAATAATAGATAATAATAATAACATACCTCATCAACATAGTTTTCAAAACTCTTTCACATTTTTTATTCTGCCTTGACAGGAAGTCGAATACTAAACAATCACGATGGGTGATCAATATGATGAAGGTATGACACTCGAAGCAGGACTGGAAACAATGTGGATGATCTAAGCCATTTGTTGGACAAGTGTAGGGCTAGTGTCATTTTTCAGTTAGGACACATGCACATTTCCTAATTGCAAGAAAGGGAAACAAAAGCCACCCACCTGTGTCTCATGGGATCTAGGATGGGTGCTCAACGGGCCAGCTGCATTTCATTACCTTTGGCTTTAGGGCAGGCTCAGAGGTGAGGGAGTACTCTTTTTCATATCACTGTTATTAACTGTCTGATAAGTATTAAAATGTTGGTTAAAGTGTATTTTAAAGTATGGAATAAGTAACTCAGATTGTATCTCAGTGACAAGCCTGGGTCTCCAGAACAATATTCCATGTTGGGTCCAGATGCAAATACCACTGGTAACAGCTGTCAGGTGAATGAATAGGAAAAGCGTGGTACACGTACACAATGGAATATTATTCAGCCATAAAAAAGAAGGAAATCCGACCAATTGCAACATCATGGATGAATTTTGAGGGCATTATGCTAAGTGAAATAAGACAGAGAAAGACAAATACTGTGTGATCTCACTTATTTGTAGAATCTAAAAAAACTGAACTCATGGAAACAGAGAGGAGATGGGTATTTGCCAGGGGTTGTGGGGCTCAGGGAAATGGGAGAATGTGGTCAAAGGATACAACTTCTGGTTATAAGAGGAATGAGTTCCAGGGACCTACTGTACAGTATGATGACGATAGTTAACAATACTGTGTTGTATGCTTAAAAGTTGGTAAGAGAGCAGATCGTAAGAGTTCTCACCACACACACATATACACAAAGATGACTATGTGAGGTGATGATTGAGTTAACTAAATTTATTGTGGTAATCATTTCACAACAAATGCATATATCACATCACATTGTTTGCCTTAAGCTTCCACTATGTTATATGTCAATTATATCTCAATGAAGTTGGGGAAAAAACCCCAGTAAACATAAACAACAACAAACTAGCTATCGTGTTAAGCACACACTGTGTGTGTCAACTATGAGCTAGTTACTATCATTGGTCCCCTTTTACAGATGGTGATACTGAGGTTTAGAGAGATGAAGTAATTTACCCAAGGCTACCTAGGTAGTAACTAATGGAGTTGGGATTTAGATCAATGCTTCTTGGCTTTAATAAAGCTTGACATGTTTTTTAAAATTTTATTTATTTATTTGAGACAAACACACACCCCCCCACACCCCCCACACGAGTGTGGGGGAGGGGCAGAGGGTGAGGTAGAAGCAGGCTCCCTGCAGGGAGCCCCATGTGGTCTCTATCCCAGGACCCTGGGATCATGACCTGAGCCGAAGGCAGACTCTTAACTGACTGAGCCACCCAGGTGTCCCCAAAGCTTGACATGTTTAATCACTGTGTCATATGTGATGGCAAAGCTGGTAGACAGGAAATCTGTATTGGTGTCCCTCGATACCTGTCAGAATCTGAATTAGGATCAAGCCCAATGTTCAGTGACCACAGGTTAACAATCCACACACTGAGTGAGACGTAGGAAGGAGAGGAGGACGGCAAGGAACTTTAACCTTGGCAGTACCAGAAAACACAAATTAAATATCAAAAATTAGTTTTTCACATGAATGTAGCATTATTTTTTACATGAATGTAGCATTATTATCCTATATATTTTTTTTATGATGGTGATGACCCTGAATGAATCAGGTCTCCCTGTGTCTATGCCCTTTGGCTGTGTAACTTTGCCACTTTCCCATTAAGAAGTGGAGTCTATTTCTCTACTCTCTTGGATCTGGGCTGGCCTTGAGACTTTCTTTGACTAATAGAGTTTGGCAGAAGTGATGCTGTATGGGTTCCAGAGCCAAGGCCTTAAGGGGGCTGTGGCATCTGCATTTACCTTCTCGGAACTCTGAGACCATCGTGTTGTGAAAAAGTCCATTTTAGCCTATTAGAAGATGAGAGGCTGTAGACTGAGGAATAGATGGGAACAGACCGAGAGGTCTTTGCTAAGAGTGAGCACCAATGGCAAGACATGTTAACAGGGCTAAATTGGATCCTTTAACCTCAGTCAAGGCACCAGATAGATGATGGCAGCCTCATGAATGATCCCAGGCTAGACCAGCAGAAGAACTGTCTCAATTGGCAACTCACAGAATCAGGAATAGTAACAAATTATTGTGGTGTTCAGCTACCATGTTTTGGGGTGGTTTGTTCAGCAACGGGAGATAACAAACAGTGTTGGTAATCTCAATAATACTTTAAATCAGGTAACATTTTGCAGCTATTTTCACAAAAACCTTGAGGTATGCCAATCTAAAAGGGAGAGTGACTGGCCCAATGCCATGCAGTTGAAAAGTAACAGAGCTGGTATTGGAATCTAGGTCTCGACACAGGTGTTAAGTACCAGAGCATGAACACCAGTATTCCTTATTTCCTTTGATTAAAATAAAAAATAATGTTGGTTCACTTGAAAGGTGACTTAATTACGTACTTGATAAATTTGGATGACAGGTATTAAATACAATTCTTAGTAGGTAATCATTCAGTGCACTCAGGAAGGTGCACTGGAGACCATCCAGGTAGCCTCCGAAAAGCATGAATGTTCCCAGGCACTGAAGTCATCCATGGGCATTTTCTTTTTACCGCAAGGCTTGGTTCATGAGTTCACTGCTTACACTGGGAGGGACTTCCCAATGAGGCATAATTATTAGGAAGTTACTTCTCTTTCCATTTCGAGTTTATTGAAGTAGCAAAAATAAATTTCATTTTAAAAGATCAATGCACGCTAACTAAGTTAACCATTTAAAAATGCCGTAGAACATTTCCGGAGTATTATCTTGCAGAACCCCAGGGACCACTCTGTGGGCTCGTTTCAAAAACAAAGCAAAAGCAAAACAAAACAAAACTGAACTTGGCTTCTCCAGAGATAGAATCTTTAACTTTTATCCAACTTAACACTCATTTCTAGCTGTGATTAAACACCACGGGCTTTTGTTTTTTTGTTTCGAAATGTCCTATGTCATTAAGTTTTGTATGTTTTTGTTTTCAAGAAAGACAGGCTGTCGTTCTCCTTTGAAATAAATCATAAAGCAACTGACAAAAGCATGAGGAAATGTTGCTCTAGTAGCTTCTGACACCTAGATGGGAAAGAATAAGGTCCCTGAAGTGTATACACAGCTTCACCTCTGACCGAGTTGTTTGTTGTTGTGTTTGTAGCAGTGGAGACATTTGCTTCCGGAAAATGGAAGCCATTTGTAGAGCTATTTGCTGTTATCTTAAGCATCTGCTTGCGTGCTGGAAGACTTGTTTGATTTGAACAAGCAGGCACTTACAACCATGCAGTGACGCAAAATCAATAAAAAAGTAGAAATCGTGATAATTCTATAAGCTGGCTTTCGCTAAAATTGAACCGTATAATATTGGTTGATAAAATTGTTTGCAATAAATTTGAACACTTCCACATTTGTATATTCTCTCGGTTTACTGAAGTTGTATGAATGTCTTTTCTTGGCAACTCAAAATGGCATTTGGTGTGTAAAGCCAATTATTTAAACATCGCCTAGATATTGCGTAACATGCAATGTGAAAGTGACCATAATGGGATTTCCTTGTCTTCAAAAAAGCTTCCTAAAAATTCCATTGTTCTGCTGCGATTATGCAAACGAGAAAAGATACAGCCTTTAGCTCCCATATCCTGTTTATTAGGTGATGGTAGAAAATAGGAAGGTTTTCAAAAAAATGTCCAATGTCTATTTGTTTCTAATTTTCTTTCTGTTAATGTCACTGTAAATTTCAATGTCATATTCCCGCACGTCGCTGCCCCTAATCTGACAGTGTCAGAGGATCTGTCTTCATTTTCTCACTCGTTTCATAATCTAATCCTCAGCTCTAACATGCAATTAGTGCCCTCTTCGCCCCCTGCATACCAAACAGGCAGACTGCTACAGCTTTCCCTGTGCAATCCGTTTAGTGAGGCCGCCCGTAATGAATATGTACATTTAGAAGACCTCAGCGCAGAGGGTCACAGGCAATCAACCTTGAATTCAATTATGCGAGTCAAGGTTAATGACTCGCTGCAGTGGTCAGAGGCATTCAGAACCCTGCAGATTAAATCAGCCTGTCAGAGCTGACAATGTAGAAAGGACGGAATTACCTGTGTGAGAAACAGGGAATCGTGCAAAGATAAAATGGTGTCACTCCTCAACGAAGATTACATGGAGTTCTCTGTGGCAAATCAGATTGTAAATCTCCTCTGGACTTGCAATATGATTAGTCTACATAAAGACGTTTCTAGATTGTAATACGGAGCTACTAATAAGACCTCCTGAACTCTACCCTCACTAGGTAACTTCGTTTTTTACCTCATCATTAACATCTTCTGATTGTTCGGCCTGAAAGATGAAATTGTTATTATTTTTAGTTATTTTCATGAATTGTGCCCTATGTGATCTATTATAACATAACCCAACACTTAATTGATAGAAAAAATTAAAAATCTTTTTGTTGTTGCTGTTGTTGTTTTTTACACTCCATTTTGCCTTAGTTTTCTTTTATGCTCTTGTCTTGGTAATAGTGGAGCTAGCCAGGGAATAAAAATCAGAAATAGGTTAAAAACAGTGTCGCTCACAGAAGGAAATGTCTTTTGATTTAAAATAAATACGAAGTATATGGACATTAACATTTTATTGTAATTTATTTGCAGAACAAACAAATATAAATTTGGCTCCAGAGACTAGCCAATTTTTTGTGTGTGCTGAGATATGCATGTGTTCCCCAATTCACGTGAGAGAGACATTTTCCTGTTTCCTTCCATATTCTCGTTAGAACGGAGTCCCTGATTTAGACTCATTTCTAGCTGGAGAAACCCTGACCTGTGAATAATCATCGGCAACACATTTCTTGCATATTAAAAAAGGAATGTGCATATAATTTTACCTTCCTTTAAATGACAGATGCGTTCTTTTAATGTTAGGTTTTATTAAGACTTTTGTGAATTTAAAAATACATTAAATTCAATAGGAAAGTTATTTTTCCTTCATTTTCTATTTTCTTTCCCTTCTTTGTTCTTCTTTCTGTGTCTTCCTTTCTTTCTGTATTTATTGAGCACATACTATGTGTCCTGTTTGTGTTAATGCAGGATCAGTATGAATTATCTTAATTTTTAAGGAGTTAACGGTTAAGTGAAGGAAGAAGGATATAACCAGCTAACTGGGTAATACAGTATGGCACTAGAGGGATTGCAAAATACTGTGTTGCAATAGAGGAGTAAAATACCATGCCAAATCCTAAGACAGAGGCTGGGGATTCATGCCGTGTGTGAGTGTGCATGTCAGGGCATGGAGGTGGTGTATTAGGAAGTGGGGCTCAAGCAGCAAGGAAGACTTCACAGAGAAGGGAATACTTGAGTTGAGCTTTGTAGTATCAATAGGAATTTTCTAAGCACACAAGTAGAGAAAGGCCTTCTGGGCCCAGAGAACAACACAAGCAAATATAAGACGTGTTTGCTATGGTAGCAAGTGATGTGAGCTGGTCAAGGTACACGGACAGCTGCAGGAGACAAGGGGAGAGGTCGGCTGGGGCCCTGAGTCCCCGTGCTCTAGTATCAGTATCTCGGCAAATTTTGTCATAAAGCAAGACTCATTATCTAAACCAAATCCTACCATTCTTTCCCATTAATCTTTTCAATACATCTGGGTGTTTTATGTGGAACTCGCTAAAGTAGACTTACATGGCTGGTTATTTTGCATCCCACAGTGAAGCGCAGGGGTCTATTTCCCAGCCTCGCACGGGGAGAGAGTGGATTGGTGGAGAGGAGGATACATGACCCTGCTTCTCTGTCTTCACTCTGGGGACTGACAGGGGACCAGCCTTGTGCCGACCAGAACACTAAGCCATGTTCATGTTGAGCAAAGGGCTTTCTGGGTGCATTTTAGCCCCCCAAATGGATACACATTCTTTTGTGGCTACGAGCCTGGGCTCACCCCATTCCTCTGACTGGCATGGGGCCTGTTTTCCCTGCTTCTCTTTTCTGCCTTTCAAGTCTTGAGTTCTCAGTCCCTGGGATGACCTTCCAAGCCATGAGGCCAACTGTGAGCTTGTCTGCTTCTGGCCTCAGAGCACTTGCTGCCTAGAACGTGAACTTGGCCGATAAGCAGTGCTGAGGTGGCCTTTTTTTCTCATTGGATTCTTGCCTCTTAATTACTGAGAGGATTATTGTTTAATCACTCATTTAAAGGTTGACCCCATAGCATGGCCCACACTGCTTGGTATGAGTGGTTCCTCTTACTTGGTGATTTTTAATGCTGATGGGCAGAAGGGAGGGTTGGAAATATGTGGGCGAAGTCTTTGTCATCTCAATTCTTGGCGGAAGGTGCTAGAGGGACTACTGCTTGGTAATGGACAAAACAGTCTTGCAGTGAAGTGAGGATTGTGTCACACTGAATTTTGATACAGCAAACTCTACCCTACCCCAGAGCCCTCACACATGACGTTGCTCGAACTGGAAGGTTCTCCTGTAATCTTCTGCATAGCTCTCTTCTGATTCCTTTTGCAGCATGTTTCTGTAGTTATTTCTTTGTTTTCTTATTTATTGTTAGACTTTTAGGTCCACAAGAACAGGGACTTTTGTCTGACCTTTCTCCATTCAGCATCAAGACCAATCATCAGCACACAATTGGTACTCAGTAAATATTTGTTAAATGATTCTTCTTTTATAGACAGGGTTTTCAGATTTAGCAAATGAAAATACAAAACACTCAGTTGAATTTGAATTTCAGATAAAGAATGAAGATTTAAAAAATATAAGTATGTCCCAAATACTATATGGGGCAAACTTATATTAAATATGTATACTAAAAAATGATCCATTGCTCATGTGAAATTCACGTTTATTCTGTATTTTCCTTGACAAACTTGATTTAGGTTATCAATAGCCTGAGGGTACACATATACAGTATGCATCTTTCTGTTTCTTCTATGGCCTCAGTTAGTGCCTTCCAAAAGTAGGCCCTCAAACATGTGCTGATGTTATTTGACTGAAACACATACCATTCTGATATAACGGAGGATTGAATCTCTCAACTCCTAGATTTCATAAGTGAAATCCCAGGGTAATAAGTCTCCTTAGGAAAAAATAAGAGTGAAAAATATCTTTTCATTGGGTCTTTTTGTCTTGATGTGGTTATCGGAATTACTTCCAGTAAGATTTTTCCCATTTCTTTAGTTGAAACAAAGTCTATAATTCAAAGAACTAATTGTGTTATGAGACATTTTAGCTGCTAATCCCTAAATAAGCTCCATAAGTCACCGTCATTTTAAATGAGTTTGATATTACTCGTAAGACACTTTGTTCTAAAAGATTATTCTGAGTCATGTTGAAAAATGTCCTCTACACAGGATTCAATGATGGTCAATGGCCAAGGAGCTGTCACTGGTTATGTGGGGGCTGGGGTTCTTTTTGTTCAGTTCCAGCAGAATTCCAAGCAAGAAAACAAATGGCCTAGGACTAGTTTTATGAGCCACAAAGCCTAGAAATGGCAGAAATACGAAGAGGGCAATAGCTAGGTTCCCACTCCCAAGTTTGGCAGGGTCCAGCCATTGTTGGTATCCATCTGGCGCCTGGGCTGCAGAGTGCTGCACTCTCTAGGTCCTTCTCTTCTTTTGTAGGTGGATTTGTCCAGAGGAATCATGAGTATTGGGAGGAAGATCCTGGCTTCTGGCTTGGGATACTGCAGGTCTTTTGGCAGGAGAAGTGGTAAATGAGTGTGTGCATGCCTTTTTCTGCTAACTCCCAGTGGTAAATATAGTTGAAGGAGCAAACATACACTGGGTAGGAGAATGAAAGAAACCAAGGAACGAAGAATGAAATTTGACTAGCTCAAGAGATATGGGTTAAATTGGAGAGTCTGTTGAATGGTCTCAGGTATGTCAGTAAAAGGAACTGGAGTTATATAAAATTATATAATGCCAGAAATTGTTATTGTCTTTGTCATTATCAATATCATTCCGATAACATGATCCCAAAGCATCAAAATTAAAAAAAATCATAGGACCTGAAATTTATTATTATTTTTTTAAAAAGATTTTTTTATTTATTTGAGAGAGAAAGAGAGAGTGCTTGAGAGCACAAGAAGTGGGGGGAGGGGAAGGGGCAGAGGGAACAGGAGAAGCAGACTCCCTGCTGAGTTGGGCCTTGATGCTAGGATCCTGGGATCATGACCTGAACCCAAGGCAGACGCTTAACCAACTGAGCCACCCAGGCGCCCCTGGGATCCGAAACTTAATCTGCCTCCATCCAGACCTTCCAAACAAACGAATACCTATCTCTTTGAAAGTGTGTTGCTGCTTTGATTTAGTTTTCATAGTTTAGAACAGTTAACATTTCAGATTTTTATATTCTTTATTCTGTACAAATAATATGTCCAGGTTTGTGTCTGTCCAATAAGCCAGAATCGTTCTACGAGAGAGAGTGTAATTGCTACCAAGTTGGTTTCTGGTCACACACGCTCTGCTTTTATGATGCCTTCCTGTATCTTTGTGTTTTTCTTCTTTTTCCATATCTTTAATACTATTCTCCCCAAATCATTTTTTGTCTCCTTATTCTTCTCCTGATCCTCCCAGGATTTCAATTTTTCAAGAAAGCCATCTGATTCTATTAAAAAGCAGACAATGAAACAAATGCTTCCAAGCCTGGCCTAGCCTGGGAGGTCTGGCCAACGCGGATACCATGGGACTCAGAGGACACCCTCGTGATATATGGGTCACACGCCCAATTTAATTTTAGATTATTTATGCTAAGTTAAGCCAGTCTTGAATTGACTGCAATGTTCTATTATTATTCCCCAGCTCCCTTCCTGATCAGTGGAGGTGATAGAGTTGGCTAGTAGAGTCTTTCCCAAATTGTGATTCTCTTTCCTCTGTTGCTATGTGAGTGAGCTGTGCCCTTGATGGAACTGTGGGAGCTTCTTTTAATGACAATTGATAGTGGTTTTCTGCTTGTGCTGTCAGTATACAATCGCCTTTATAAGTAAGTTAAAACTTGGTTTATTTTTTAAAAATTAAGCAGCTACTAGTACAAAAGGTAAATGGGTATGGCTAAGGTAGTAAGGTGGTTCAATAATGACCCAAGTTTGAGAAACACGGGGTGAGGGTCCACAGATTGACTCACTCAGAGGATACCGCATAGTTTTAGCCACTTGGCACCAACTGATTGGTCTCAAATTGTACTAGCAGAGCTGCCTTTGCTAGAAGAAAGGAAGCAATGGAATTTTCAGGATCCATTACTATATGAATTATGGATTAAATCAGTAAAGGTTCTGAGCTATAGATTGACATGATGCATCCTGTCAAAGGACCACTTATAAACTTGGAAGGTTCATTTATGATGTAACATGTCAAAAGCCCATTTATTAAAATCTCTAGGCCCTGGATTGATGATATTGTCTTTTCTCAAAATATATTTTAGTCTTAAGGGAAGGGAAGAGGAAAGAAAAGACAGCTTTCTTTTTAAAGTGACAGTCAGGAGGCCATTGTAATAGTCCAGGTAAGCGATGGTGAAGGCCTTCACTGAGCCGTGGCTTTGGGAATGGTTTGTAGAAATATTAATGGGCAGAATCAATAGCCTTCAGTCGCCAACCGGGTTGCGTCCTGGTTTAAAGGCCTTTAAAAATGGGGCTTGACCTTGTTCATCCTTATAGCTGCCCTCAGGGCCTATCAGTGCATTTTGCACACATTTGGTCTTTTCCCAAATAAAGGTTTTGAAAGGAAAAGAATGCAAACCAGTTTTCTAAGGAGCCTCCTCACCCTCGGCATGCGGATGTATAATGACAATCTGCTTCATACATTTAAAAAGCTATAATAGAAAAAAAATGCATATTGAATGCACAATGAGATGAGAAATTGGCATGTAGTTACAGTGAAATAAGAGTCATGAATACAAAGGGGTACCGGTGTTGTTAATTAAGTGACATAGCAGTCTGCGACGCAAGTTCTGTATTGGGTTGATTCTTCTGGTAAATAGGAAAGATACAAGGATTCACTCATTCGTCCATCTGGTCTATAAATATTTATTGAGTACATTGATTATGGTTTTATGGATCAGCAGTACCGAGCATGGAGGTGGCCAGAACAGGTTGTGGACACTGTATTTCAGAAGCAAATGTTCTGCCCAGATACTGCTAGCTAAGTGGGATGTTATTTACTGGTGCAGACAAATTAAAAACATAAATAACATTCCAGTGTCTAAATCTTTTCAATAAACACAAATTATGAGTTTTGTATATGTAAAACACAATCTCCCAGTGGAAAAACACTTTATTGAGAATTTATGTTGTAACAAGTGTGGGGCAACTACTGAAGTCAAAACTATTTCCTAATTCTGTTTGCATGAATAATGCCCCCTGCCCCTGCCATAGACAACCTGAATATATTTAGAGATTAATCTGCGGGTAATAGTGTCTGTTTGGTCAAGTCTCATTCGTTTCTAAATGGGTGGCCTCGGCATTGCATTTATGTGTTTGACTCCCAGTTTGATTCCAAGTCTACTTTTGGGAATGGCAACAAGCAACGGGGCTGCCTCTGGTCCTACTCACACTCTCTCTCTGTGTGTGGCCAGCCCAGGCAAATGGCTGAAGCAAGGATGACTTGTCTTCGATGGGCCTAGACTAGGTTATGAGGAGGAGTTGGCTTTGCCTCAAGCTCGCTTCCTTCATGCCTACTCATCCACCTTTTAGAAAAAGTTTTTATTTGAGTATAGTTGACACACAATGTTACATTAGTTTCAGGCGTACAGCTTAGTGATTCGACAACTTTGTACCTTATGCTATGTTCACAAGTATAACCGCCATCTATCCCGCTCCATCGCCATTATAGTATCACTGACTGTATTCCTTATGCTCTGCTCTTTATTCCTATGACTTCCTCATTCTCTGTTTGGAGGCCTGTATCTCCCTCTCCCACTCACCCATTTTGCCCAAACTTCCACCCCCGCCCCTTGGCACCCATCAGTTTGTTCTCTGTGTTTATAGTTCTGATTCTGCTTTCTGTTTGTTTATTCATTTTTTTAGTTTCCATTTATGAGTGGAGCCATCTGGTATTTGTCTTTCTCAGTCTGACTTATTTCACTTAGCATAATACCCTCTAGGTCATCCATGTTGTCTCAAATGTCATGATCTCATTCTTTTTATGACTGTGTGATATTCCGGGCTGTGTGTGTGTGTTTGTGTGTGTGTGTGCACATGTGTCATTTTTCTTTACCCATTTGTCTTGAATGGAAACTTAGGTTGCTTCCATGTCTTGGCTATTGTAAATAACGCTGCAATAAACATAGGGGTGCATATATCTTTCTGGGTTAGTGTTTTCCTTTTCTTTAGCTAAATACCCAGTGGTGGAATTACTGGATCATATGGTAATTCTATTTTTAATTTTCTGAGGAAACTCCATACTGTTTTCCACAGCGGCTGCGCCAGTTTGCATTCCCATCAACAGTGCACAAGATTCCTTTCTCTCCACATCCTCACCAACACTTGTTGTTTCTTGTCTTCTTGCTTGTAGCCGTTCTGACAGGTATGAGGTGATGTCTCATTGTGGCTCTGATTTGCATTTCATTGATGAGGAGTGATGTTGAGCATCTTTTCACATGTCTGTTGGCTCATCCCACCTTTTAGATCCATTCTCTACCTTAGATATTAAAAACAAAACAACAACAACAACAAAACCCACCTAAGTGGAATCATGTCAGCATTCTGTGGAAACATTACAGTGCATTCAGGAGAAATGCTGACTCTATCACAGCCGATCCTGCCTAGCCTGCCTCATTTGCTCAGTGTACCTCAGCCACCTTAGTTTTTGTTCTGTTCCTTATACTTCCTGAGCTCCCTTGCTGATGTTTTGCATAAGATTTTTTTCCCAACTTGAAGCCTGGTGGGCTCCTACTGACCCTTCAGGTTTTGGCTAGGGAAGCTTTCCTTGATTACCCAGTGTGAAGTGGACTATCTCCTTTTGCCCACGGCTAATACCACCAATAATCCTATACCTTTTTTCATAACATTTATCATAATTTGCTATGTCTTTATTTATGTTTTTGCTTATTTGTCTCTAGTCTAAAGTCCATGAGGAAAAATAAAATGCCTCTTTTGTTGACCATTGAATAATTAGCACAGAGTGTACATCTGACATATAGGAGATAATCAGTAATTATTTGTTGAAAATGTTAACTATAAACATTTGTTCATTCAAATTCAACAAACCCATTTTTGCTGAGGTGCAAACTTTAGGTAAGACTTACACAGTTGTGCCTCTGTGGACACAGGGATTGTGAAAGTTCAGGATACAGTTTGTGGTCAGAGAAGGTATTTTGTCTGCGCCCCTGAAGTTGTGTTATGTGGTGAGAGCCATGCGGTAGAGGCAGTGTGTGGTCTTCAGCTCTGACGTTTTTCTCTCTTGCTTTTATCACTGTTGGAGGACAGTCTGAGCTGCTTGGAATTAATATCTCCTATGGTAGAGACACAGTGGCCTTGTTTGCTCCCAAGTCCTTGAATATGTACTGCCTCTACGAGCCATCTGTTTTCAGCTGGAACCCTGGCAGATACTGGATGTGAACATGTGGGGAAAGATTAGTATGAGTTGAATAAAGTTTAATAAAGGGCTCAAAGTAGACTGATTTTAATTTAAATCTTGGGCCAAAGCAGGAGAAGGAGTCTTTGCAATTGCCATATGGTCCGGCCTAGTTCCTTTCTTTGAGGGGCTCCAGGGAAGTTTTAGGGTTCCCTTTGTTGTGGTTCCCTTGATTCCTACTTGGCCTTAAGGTTTGGGCTCAAGATGGAAAAAGGAGAAAAAACTGTAGAATAGAGAGAGAAACCTAGGAGTGGGTTCTCAGAGTCCCATAAATGGTAATTATTACCATTTTTAAGAGAATTAATTACAGTAACAGCTCGTAACCTCTTTCCACATTCCATTGAATTCTTTATCCCCTAGTACCAGGACCCCAAAATACCCTTGATTTTAACTCATGATGTTCTCTTCTGCATGGCAGGATTGGGGTGAGCACAGGAAGACCTGAGTCCTCATTAGAAGTGGAGAGTATGCTACAGCATTAACTGTGACATTGCCCACTTGACGGGTCATATTCCCAAAAGAAGCATATGTGTATGCCTTAGATTTGGATGGACATTCCTCACCTGTTATGGGCAGAATGTTTGTGCTCCCCTAAAGGTCACATGTTGAACCCCTAACTCTCAATGTGAAGAGAAGTAAGTAGGTTTGGACGCGCTCACAAGGGTGGACCCCTTCTGAATGAGATTAGTGCCCTTATAAGGGACAAGCTCTATCTCTCTCTTTCCATCATGTGAGGATACAACAAGAAGGCAGCAGTCCCAACCAGGAAGAAGGTCCCCAGCAGAATCCACCCATGATCTTAGAATGCCAGTCTCCAGAACTGTGAGAAATAACTTTCTGTTTTTTATGAGCCACCCAGTCTATTATATTTTGTTATATCAGCCAGAACTAAGATATTATTTCTGTTCTCTTACTCCTGGAGCTAATATCCTGGCTGGCAAACTCTTACTCATCTTTCAGATCTAGTTAAAAAGCCATCTCAAGACATTTAATTCAACTGCTCAAAAGGGTGCCCCACCCATTATCCCTTTAGTTTTTAAAATTTCATTGTTCTCAAGCCCCACCTTTCAACTGCCACTGCCAGCACTGTGACTCTTTTCCTGAGGATTTATTCTGGGACCAGATCCTGCTCTATTCACAGGCAAGACAGTTGCAGTGATGGGGAACTAATGCCCCCTGTGAGCAGCTCTCAAGTAACGCACAATAGGATTTGGTGTATAAATACCCCAGCTCCCTCATCCATTCAGTGGGATAACATTGAGATGCATGTTCAACACGGGATCGCAGAGTTCTCAGCAGAATTAAGAGCAGTCTACTCACACTGGTAATCTAACTGACGGCACACCCTTTTAAGCCCACCTTCCCTCCCAGGCTAACTTACCTACTACCTGACTAGTGTTTACTTATTTCTTTTCAAAGAAGAAGGAGAAGGAGAAGAATTTATTTCTGTGCCATTAACATGGGGCACTGTGCAGGGCACACAACAGGTATTAATTGTTGAATGAACAAAGGATAGAAAATTACTAGCTTCTGGAAGCAATGGCTTGCCTGACATTTTCTTGTTTGATTCTATAGCAAACACTGTTGGTCCCCTACTCACATCCCCTTGGATCTCTTTTATTATTTCTCTGTTCCTCTCTCTTGACTTTATCCAATGACTGGGATCTGGAACTCTTCTATGAAAGTCTGCCCTTGGGCTACTGGAGTCAGAAAGCTGAAAGTGCCTGTGGTTTTATAACTCAGCATCAGGGACTCACTTATAGCAAAACAAGTGGGTCCATATGCATATGGCCACACTTTTGGTTCTGTGGGTTTAGAGGTACTGGTTCCCAGAGGAAGGATGCTTCCTTCAACACAGTAATAATTCCATTTACAATAAAGCTATGGCTGTCACCTGGTCATTTAGGACTCCTTGTGATAGTAGAAAAGAAAGGAGCTACCATACTGGCAGGAGTAACTGACCCTGAACATCATGATGATGTGGGGTTGCTGCAACATAATGGGGAAAGGTCTAGAGATCCACTGGACTTAGTCTTGGTGCTCCCATGGTTATTTTTAACCATAAACGGACAATTATAGCAACAATGGCCCAAAAGGAGAGTTGTGTCTGGGCTCAAATCTCTCAGGGATGAAGATCTGGTTAATTCCACCACGCTAGCTGCTTACACAAGCAGCAGTCTTAGCTAATGATAAAGGAAATCCAGAGTGGGTGAGAGAGGAATGAGGTCATGAATACTAGTTATGAACTTGAGATCAATTGCAGCAGTGGGCTTTTACTCATCTGACTCACCCTCCTCTTGTAAGTTTTTCCCCCAGAAATTTTCCATTTCTGTGTGCTTCTACCCTGGCTTCAGTATACTTTTGCCTCCTATGTCCCTCATCTCTGCATCTTCCTCGGGAACCTGTGTGCAGGGCACTGGAGTTTCTTTTTCTGTAAGCACAGAGAGCTATAAATGTCCCAGAGTTCAGGCTGCACTGTAGTGGCCTTGGTCAATGACTGAAAGAGATAGGCGTTTCAGAGCCCGGATCCCTTTCCTCAGATTGAGACAACGCTGAGGCTTAATCTACACACCAGAGTTTTAGTTTAAGATCAGAGAACTTTACCTAAAATCCCGTTTTCAGCTTTGCTTCCCCATTTTTTATTGGATTGTTCGGGGATAATTTCTTTGAGAAATCATTTGCATATGGATCTTCATCTCAAAGCCTGCTTTTGGAGAACCCAACATAAGACAGATTCTTCTTTGTCCAGTTTTTCTGAAAATATATTCTGATTGGGTTCCAGTTGTCCTTTTAAGTGACCATGCTGAGGAACTTGATGTAGGAGGCAATTCTTTGCTGAGAGACCATTTTCCCTGAGTCTCTTGAATTTCTACATATCTTACAAGAGAGGCACTGATCGCCATTTGTTCCAGACTTTTTTTCAAGATATTTGTATAGTGAACAGCCTTGGACGGTAGAGATAGTGTCTTTCTCCAGAGCAAAGGGCTAGCATGCTTACCACTCCTTATAAAAGATTCATGTTTCCTAAGGTCAGTGTTCCTTTCCCACAGTGTAACCCACTGCATGGGCAAGCATCTATGGATGTCCATCCGCATTGCCCCAGGGAACCTGGGAGCAAGAGGAATTGATGCAAATATGCTGATGCTCATGTTGTGTGCTATGCTCTGAGCATAAAGTCCTTTGTCTTTGACCCAGGAGTCTTGTGCCCTCTGCCAGCATCCACGAAACTGTGGCGGGCTAACTTCTTAGCTTGAAAATAGGGTAAAATATCAGACTTTTCACTGTTCTTGATACTCTTCTGCTCAGCAATTGCCAGTGGTTCTTTTCTTCTTCTGGCCATCTTGTTCCACTCCTCATTCATTTGCCAAATCTGCCAGAAGATGCTTTTCTGACTGACCCACTGGATGTGGCCTCTTCTCCATCAGATCTCCACTCTTAGTATCTGCTGGTTGGTTACATGCTACCTTAGGGATCTTCACTCTCAACAACAAAAAAGCAAAAAGCCTACACAACTAAAAAGCACTTTCCCAGGGATGCTCTGCCTCAAACACCAGGTTTTCCTAATCGACTGTGACCTTGAAGCCCTAACTCCCCGTTGGGCTCCTGAAGTCCCTGCTGGCTGGGCCTTTCTTCACTCCATCCTCACCTGTGCCTTGGGCTAGACGGCAAACCCAGACCAAAACATCTCCTTCCCATATTTCCTTATTTTTGATCCTGTATACAAAAGCCTACATTTTCAAATAGAATTTGAGTTGTTCATTTACATGTTAAAATGAGCCCAAAGGACTTCATAAATTGGCATGCTATTATTTTAAGTGACAGAGAAAATTACACGGAGAAGTTAAACCCAGTTTCTTGATGGCTCATTTGTGAAATCAGAAAATTCTATTTTTTTTAAAGTTTCAATTTCTATTTTACCTTCTGTCAAAGTAGTGACTTTGTTTTTATTACCGCCCAGAGAGCCCATTATCTCTTTCATCACATGAGACTGCCCAAAATAACATGTCTCACTTAGAGAGGGACAACTCAAAAAACCATGCTGTGAAGGGTTGTGGTTTTGTGATGGAATCGCTCAGGCTTTGATTGGTTGAAAGGAACTTGGAAAATCTATATTATTGAGACTTAAAATCTGGTGAAGATTTTATTTGAGGATATAGTACTTACACAGTTTTAAGCAAGATATCCAATTCCATGGGAAAACTGGGGGTTAAGAACGAGCTCCATTTCTTATTTACTGATCTTGGGCACTTAAATTCTCTAAGCTTCTGTTTATTTGACTATAAAGTAGAAATAATAACAGTATCCCCAAAGGGCTGGGCTGGAAGGATTAAGTGAGATGGTGCATTTGTACGCACTATGAAGCATTCTGCAAAGCTGAGCATGCTGCCTGACGCAGAAGGGGAATTTAATAAATGCTTGTAGGATGAAGGAAGAAGATGCTATTTAGCCACTTCAAATCTACTCAGACCCATTAAAGGAAATGATTTTGGATTTTGATGAAAGATGAGGCTATTTTTCATCAAATATAATTCACAAAAATTATTTTCCTGTATCTAAACTTGGTTTAGGATTTTATGACACCAAAAGTTGTTTAGTAGGAGCCCACAGTTGCCCTCCATGACATTAGCTTCAAAGTTTAGTGTTTCACCCCCCCATCTATGACTAAATCAAAATTCTTATTCAATCTAATAATATTTTATATTGTACTTTCTGAAGGTATGACCAGATCTATGAGTTTTTATACAGTGGTATAAAGCAGGCCTTTTACTTGGCCTGAAAATTCTGACTTCAGTTTTATCTCTAAGAATTTATGAATGAGTAACCACCAGAAAAAGGATTTTAGCAGCTATTGCTGTCCCATAGTAGGATGAGTTGACATGCGGTAATAATGTTTGGAGTGTAAGCTTATATATAATGACTTAGGTTGATCTTGGCTGTCTCCAACGTGGCCCTGTATTTCCATGATTGTTAGGCCTTCATGGGAGCTGCATCTTCTTGTCTCTGATTTTCTCTCTTTGCTAATATCTGATTCTAGTGCTTAAAATGTGAGCTATTGAACGTTAGAATAAAATAACATATTGTTGGAATGAATTAACTATCTAAAGACACCAATCAATCAGTGATGACTTTTAATTGGTTCATTGAGTTTAATCTCTTACAAATGCTTTACCTTATAATAATGATTCTCAGGGTGCCTGGGTGGCTCAGTCAGTTAAGCGACTAACTCTTGATTTCAGCTCAGGTCATGATCTTGGGGTCGTGAGATTGAGCCCTGCATTGGGCTCCATGCTCAGCATGGAGTCTGCCTGGGATTCTCTCTCTCGCTCTCCCTCTGCCCCCCACCCCTGCTCTCTCTCTCGCGCTGTCTCTCTAATAAATAAATTTTAAAAATCTTAAAAAAAATAATGATTCTCTAAGATCTGATTTTATCATTCCACTTGGACAAAAGAGCTTCTCTTACGTTTCATGAGTGGCTTATTTTTCATTTATCCATTTGTACATTTATTAAACATCTACTGAATGCAAATGAACATGAACAAATTTACATGAAATCATCAGTGTACGTGATCACAAATGGGGAAGTTTGTTGGGAAAGTTAGATATTTTTATAAGATATTATATGCCCCTTTCCATCTGGAAATTAAAGTTTGACTTCAGCATGTTGGGATGAGAAAGAAGGGGAAGATAGAACACATTCAGAGGAGCTGCAACAAGTAATTCCCCTCCTTTATCAGTCTAGCTTTCCTTCCTGACACATTTATTCCATCATCATTGAGGGGAGAAAGAAGAAAGAGAAGAACTACGTGAGCAACAACTTCTGTTTCTCATCACCCTCGATGGATGATTCTTTCAGATTTTCATGGTTATTTACCAACAATCACCTAGAGTTATCCATCACCAGTGACTGAACCAGTAGAAGGTAGAATCTTCCAGTGCTGATTTCTTAGGAAATTTCTTACTGCTTACTGGCTTTCAAACCAGGCTTTTTAATGTTTGTGGGAGAGAAAGGGCCAATAGGGTGGTGATTTGCTACTGTCTGAAAGATAGGTTCATGGATGTAGGATGATTCTTTTTTTTCCAGGTTCCAGACTCACACAGTTCCCTTTGGTTCTACTGCAAACAGCCTCAGATTCACTGTTCCAGGTAAATGAAAAGCCCACCAATATTGAGCCAGTAATGCTGGGGAATATGAGGGAAAGGACAGGCATTGTGAGGAAGGAGGGGAGAAAAAGATGACAATATATTCAAAAGTTCTCAGAGTTGTTCTGGGGGCAGGAGCCTGTGTAAGAGCATCCTGCCTAGTGGTCTGGGCTGACTGTGTAATCTTGAAGTCAGCGCAGGTCTGTAGTCCATAAGCCATGTCCCCATGTGAACGATCACCCTTCCTAACAGCCCTAAGGCGATGTTCTCCTTTTTTTTTGACAAAGTCAAAGCTCAGGGAAGTAGGAAGTGAACACATACTCCACAATTTCTTCACATCTCTCTGTCTCTGTTCACCTTTCCTGTAGGGCAAAGAAACATATTTTGAATGAATTTCTGGCTACCTACCCACCTG
The DNA here is from genome assembly GCF_024610735.1 of Ursus americanus. Lineage (NCBI taxonomy): Eukaryota > Metazoa > Chordata > Mammalia > Carnivora > Ursidae > Ursus > Ursus americanus. The sequence goes on along the minus strand of NC_142146.1, from coordinate 51,572,367 downwards.
GACATTTCATGGTCCATCAAGCTAAATATTTATCACTCATCCACTCAATAAATTTGTATGGCAGTTATTGCTCTCCATTTGAGAATAGAGCAGCAAACAAAACAAGTTAAAGTTCCTACTCACAAGGAATTTAATGTTTTAGTGGGGAATTGGGCAAGAAACAAGTAAACATATATGCTAGATAGTGGTGAGAGTAAGAAAGTAAAACAGGGTGATATGATAGAGAGAGATGGGGATAGGCGTGGGCAGTGAGGGGTGATTGGGAAGGCTTCTCTGAGGCCTGGGGGGCAGTGCCATCTGAGTTTAGACCTAAATGTCAAGGAGAAATCAGCTGTGTAGTTATCAGAAAAGAACATCTAAGGAAGAAAGAATAGCAAGTGCAAAGGCCCTGAGGCAAAAATAGGTTTGACATATTAGAGAAAATGAAAGAAGGTCCATGTGAATTAGAGTAAGTAAGGAGATGATATCTTTAAGACCAGAGTTAGGGACCATATGTTGAGGGACCTTCAAAGACCATGGTGAGTAGTGGAGATATTGAGTAGGCGTTTAGAGCTCAGGAGAATGGTCAGGGCTGGAGATACACATCTGGGACTCATGAGTGTACAGATGGGGCTTAGAGTAATGGTATCAGAGGAGGTCACTCAGGCTGGAGCCTTGGAATATTCTGATAGATGTTGGGGAGAGGAGAAGGAGACAAAAGAGGAGGCAGAGAAAGAGAATGCAGTGAGGTTGGCGGAAAACCAGGAGAATGTGCTCGTAAAGAAAGCATTCTAAGAAGAAGGAAGTGATCAACTCTATCAAGTGTGGCTGAGACAGGTTAGATTTGATGAGAACCGACCACTGCTTTTAACAATATGGAGGGAGAAGTTCTGGTGTTGTAGTAGGAATGAAGTCCTGACTGGAGGCAGTTACGAAGGAATGGGAAGAAAGTCCCTGAGTAACCTATATGGAGCAGTTTTACTGTTAAGGAAAACAGAAATGGAGAACAGCTGGGGGGGGACATGGGATCATAAGAGCCCTTCCTTCCTTCCTCCTCCTTCCCTTCTTGCTTCCATCCCTCTTCCTCTCTCTTCCTTCTTTCCTTTGTCCCTCCCTCACCCCCTCCCTTCCTTCTTTCCGAGATGGAAGATTACCACATGTGTGTGTGCCAATGAGTATGATTCAGAAGAAAGGAAAAAATCTGATGCTCTGAGAACTTACATGGGGCCGTGTGGCACCGGGGAGATATAGCAATTGCTCTGGCCCACGTAAATTGTGCACATAGAATCATTGTGAGTTAAATAAAAGAAGCTATAACAGAGTTATCTAACCAACCGTGAAACCTGGAGAGAGAATTATATGATCAGATCTAGCAGTTGTAAAGCACTATGTAAATAATCCATGAGCTCGGAGACGGGCAGGGCAAAAATCATTGTCAAACATGACCTCTTCGGTGTCTACATCACTTCCAAGCAGTCTTTGCACCATTTTGCTCATCTGAAGCCACAATCGGATGGGAGTTTCAGGAAGGTATGGGCTTAGGTGGTTGCTTAGCAGTGTGGGATCTAGGAAATCGCCACTCCAGCGGCAATTGTGAAGTGGAGAACAGAGGACGTATGTAAAGAAAAACAAATCTATTTTGTGCGGAAGAAATATTTAAAAATCCACATTGGCTATCTAAATTGAACAAGTTAACTAGGCAATTAATTACTCCATTTTCAAGTTTCAGTTGTAATCTGGTGGATTGTGCTGCAAGGTGACCCTTTTTCTTCCATGTGCATCTTTAATTTGGGTCTGTTGGGAATGAAGTATTTGCAGAAATCCTTTGTGTCTCTGTTAAAGAAAGGAGTCATCATATATTTAGAATGAAATAATAATTAACCATTATTAAGGGTTCACTTTTTATTAGGTCCTGTCACAAGAACCATTCTTCAACACATTTAATCCTTACAATAACATATTTCTGTCATTGCCTCCATTTTATGGATGGTGAAACGGAGGTTCAAAGATATCAAGTAATTTGCCCTAAGGCACAAAGCTGAAAAATGATAGAGCTAGGATGTGAATCCAGGAAGCCTGATTCCAGTGTCACTGGGTTATGATTCTGGTGTGTCTAAAGGTATAGATATATTATCCCACGGTGTTTAGATCAAGGATAAATATGATGAGCAAGCATGAATCTCACTGTGAAATTCTCATTTTGATTATGTCTCTGCCTTCTCTTTTTGTTTTGAGGCTTGCCTTAGCATATACAACAAATTCTAACTCAAACAAAACCCAAAACAACATCCTGACCCTCTTGGCTCTTAGACACTATTTAACAATTTCTAATTCTGATTTCCATTTCTAGTGTGGAGCAATTGGAGACAGGAGGTGACCAGCTCTTTCTCACCTTCGCTGAGCAAATCCCCGTAGGAAACGTCCTTAAATTGTAGCTGGAAAACTTCAGGTTATAAAGCTTTCATTTCTTGCTTGTGAATGTTTTTAGCAACTCTTGTGTTTGTGATGGCTTAGGGGCCTCTCACAGAGTGGGGTGGGTGAGGGCTTGTGGCTTCTTTCAGGCTTTAATCTCCATAACAACAGAGGATGTGTCTATCTTTGAACACCTGTTCCCTCACATTGGGCCTGGCATATAAACATTTAATTAATCAATGAGTGAATGACTTCACCATCCAGAAGCAATTCCTCTGGCCCATTGGACTTTTCTTCAAAGCATATTAACAAAATGGAATCCTATGGTGTCTACTTAGTTTAATGGCTTGTTTTTTTCCACCTATAATAAAGTATGAATAGCATTCTTTTTCAATACATTTATTTCTACAATTTTACATGTGAATGTATAGTAATTTCTCTATCATTGGACGGTTAGCTTTTTTCCACATTTCTTTACGTTATAAACAAATTACAAAGAAAAGACTTGTAGGTAAGTCCTTGCACTGATTCTTTTTTATTTGTCATGTTTCTGGGAGGGGCATTGCTAAGTCAAATAGTATGAATTTTTTTTACAGATTTTCCCCAAGTTTTCCTCCAGAATACATGTACAAATACCATATGGAATGTCTATTTCTAAGCATCCTTTCTACCATGAAGGACATCCTCCCAAAGATATTTTGCCATTATCTTGAAAAATTATATCACAGTTTTAATTTACATCTGTTTCTGTTCGTTTGATTCTGGGCTTTATGAAAAGTGTAACAGGGATAATATTTTTGAAATATATTAATGTTCTTTTCCTTTTTGTACTTCCTTTTACATGATTCTTCTGCTATCCAGCCAGAGGCATCCAGTGCTTTGGGGAAGCTTTGGACTGTTATAACAGAATGAAAAGAGAAAGAAAGATCCGATGTTTAGTTTTTGAATTCCAAAATAGGACTTCTGATCTGCATTAAGTTAATTGTCTCAAAAGAGAAGCTTTTTTTTAAAGTCAACTTTTGAGTTGAATATCACATATTGACAAAAAAAAATGTGTAAATCCTAAGCGTTCTGCTTGGCAAATTTTTACAGGAATGCATTCGTGTAGCTGCTATGTGGGTGGGTATAAAGAGCATTGCCAGCACCCCCGAATTTCCCTGCCCTTCCACTTATTACCCCCCATGAGAGGGAACGACTGGTCTAAGTTCTGTCACCATAAATTTATTTTGCCTGTATTTGAACTTTATATAAAATGATTCATCCATTTTGTGATGATTTCTGTCTGGCTTCTTTCTCTTAAAATTAGGTTTGTGAGATTTATCCACGTTATTGTGTGTAGTATTAGTTTGTTCAATTTCATTGATGTATCCTATTTGACTCTATGAATATACCACAGTTTATTTTTCAACACAGTAAATAAAAATTCCAGATGCCGATACTTACTCTTGTGACTTTCTTTTTTTTTCATTTGAGCTATTTTATCGCATGAGTAGCGGTATCTCACTGTGGTTTTCATTTGTATTTCCCTAGTGACTGAAGATCTGACCACCGGTTCATATATTTATTAGCCATTTATATTTCCTGCTTTGTAAAAGGCTTATTCAAACCAATTTTTTGGTTTGTTTCGACCATTAAAGTTGTTCTGTCTGGGTTTCTTTTCTTGTTCATTGGTAGTTCTTTCTGTATTTTAGATGTAAGGCCTTTGTCAGATAGGTATCTTACAATCATCTTCCACGGTGCCTTGCCTTTTTACACTCTTAATAGTGTCTTTTCATGAAAAAATTCTTATTTTCAAAGAGATCCTATTTATCAACCTTTTTCTTTATGATTTATGCTTGTGTATTTTGTCTGAGAAATCCTTGCCCCCTTCAAGGTCATGGAGATGTTCTCCCGTCATTTCCTGTTTCAGGGCTTTTACTCGGATTGGTCTCTTCGAGCATACTGTACCAATGGCACGCTGTCTTCTTCACTGATGCACCATCATGATAAGTCCTGATATATGGTAGCGAGTCTTCCAGCTTTGGTATTCTTACTGCAGATTATCTTGGCGTTTCTTGGCTTTTTGCAGTTCTATATGAATTTTAAAACCTGCTTGTTAATTTTTACACAAAAAAATCCATTGGGAATTTGATGGTGATTACACTGAATCCATAAATGAGTTTGGGGGAGAATTGACATCTTTATTTTTTATTTATTTTTGAAGATTTTATTTATTTATTTGAGAGAGAGAGAGAAAGAGAAAACAAGTGATGGGGAGGGGGAGAGAGAGAGAGAGAGAGAGAGAGAGAAACAGACTCTCTGCTGAGCAGGGAGACCGACCCAGGGCTTGATTCCAGGACTGAGCCACCCAGGTGTCCCTTTTGTTGCTATTTTAAATGATATAATTCTTTGTTTCATCCTCAAATGTATATTGCTACAGTATAAACATAAAATTGATGTTTCCATAATGATTTTGTATCCAGAAGCTTTGCTAAGTTCACGTATTAATTCTAGTGGTTTACCTGTGGATTCGTCTGGATTTTCTACTTTCAGAATCATTTGCAAGTAATAGTAATTTTATTTTTTACTTTCTGATTTATATACATTTATATTTTTCTTTTCTAATTACATTGAATAGGCTCTCCAGTAAAATGTTAAATACGAGTGATAATAGTGGAATTCTTTTTTGTTCTTAACCTTTGGGGAAAGTTTCTAATACTTCACTGTTTAAAGATATTCTTTGTCAGATTAAAGAAAGTCTTTTTCATTCCTAGTTTTCTTGGAGTTTTTATTTTTTAATTAACAAAGAATGTTGATTTTCATCAAATAGTTTTTCTGTATCGACTAAGATGATCATGCAATATTTTTTGTTATTATAGGGAATTATATTGTATAAATTAACGGATATAAATGAATTGATTTCTGAATATTGAATTAATCTTGCCTTCAAACTGAACTTGGTTCTAGTGCTTTATCTTTTTTTATTGTTGGATTTGATTTGCTAAATTACATTTAGATTTTTTGAATCTATGTTCACAAGATGTACAGGTCTATTATCTTTCTTATAATGTCCTTTATGGAGTTACGTGAACCTTTTATATAAAATGAGATGGAGAATATTTCCTCCTTTCTGCTTTGTGGGTGACTTTGTGTAAGATTGTGTTATTTCTTTCTTAAATGCTTGAAATAATTCATTGATAGGGCCATTTGGGCCTGGTGTTCTTTTTTTGGGAAGATTTTAATTACACATAAAATGTATTTAATTCAATTTAATTTAATTTAATTTTATTTTATTTTATTTTATTTTTTTTTAAAGATTTTATTTATTTATTCGACAGAGATAGAGACAGCCAGCGAGAGAAGGAACACAAGCAGGGGGAGTGGGAGAGGAAGAAGCAGGCTCATAGCAGAGGAGCCTGATGTGGGGCTTGATCCCATAACGCTGGGATCACGCCCTGAGCCGAAGGCAGACGCTTAACCGCTGTGCCACCCAGGCGCCCCAAAATGTATTTAATTTTAATACATTAATCTTCATAGACCTTTCTATTGTGTAAATTTAATAAGTTGTGTTTTCAAGAAAATTATCTATTTGGCCTAAATTTTAAAAATTGTTTGCATAAAGTTGTTTGTAATCTTATCATTACCTTTCTAAGGCCTATAAGATCTGTAGTGATGTCTTTTTTTTTATTACTAATATTGCTAATTCATGCATTTTCTCTTTAGAGATCAGTCCTTAGTATTGTATCAATTTTGATAATCTTTTCAAAGAAGTCTGTTTTGCCATCATTGATTTTCTCTATTTTTTTCGTTCATTACTGTCTGGTTTTATATTTTTCTTTCTTTTTCTTTCTTTATGTTTCATTTCCTTTCTTAAAACAGTGTCTTGAGATGAATCCTAAAATCATTAACTCTCACCCTTGCCTGTTCCCTAAGATATACATTTAAGACAATCAAGGTTTTTTTTCTGTTTCTTTTAGCTATATCATGCAAGTTATAATGTTATATTTTTTATAATTTTTATCATAATTCAGTTCAAAATAGTTTTCCATTTCCATTGGATTTCTTGAATGTATTCAACTGAATCTATTCTGTTATTAATTTAGTTATTTCTTAAATAACTGGATGATTTAGGATTATATTGCTTAATTTCCAGACAGTTTGGATTTTCTAGTTATCATTTTGTTATTGATTTTTGTCTTAATTTCACTGATCAAAGAAACTACTTAAATGATTTCGATAGTGGGTCATTTGTTGAGACTTTATTTGCCTCAGTGATTAGTCAACTTTGGTAAATGTAGACATATACTTGAAAATAATGTGTATTGGATACAACAGTATATACACATATGCATGCATACATACAATTAGGTCAAGTTGAATAATCATATTGTTCAAAATTTCTAGATCTTTTCTGATTCTTGGTCTATTTGTTCTATCGATGTGTTATGTTGGTTACCAACACAAGTGTGTTAAAATCCACTGTGTTTGTGGATTCGTCCATTTATCCTTTGGCACTTTGAGATTTTGTTTTATATGGTTTGAAGCTACATTTTTAGGTGAATACAAACTTAGAAATGTTATATTTTTCCTGGTGAACTGATGCATTATTATTAGGAAATGCCCCTATTTAACAATATATGCATATTCCCTTTTTATTTGATCAGTCAAATTAGACTCTTTGCCCTGATGTCTAATTTGTTTGTTATCAGTAAAACTGTTTTCTTTTTGTTAATGGTTGGGTGGTATGTGTTTTCTATTCTTTTACTTTCTGCCTTTTTTTTTTTTAAAAGATTTTATTTATTTATTCATTCGACAGAGATAGAGACAGCCAACAAGAGAGGGAACACAAGCAGGGGGAGTGGGAGAGGAAGAAGCAGGCTCATAACGGAGGAGCCTGATGTGGGGCTCGATCCCATAACGTTGGGATCACGCCCTGAGCCGAAGGCAGACGCTTAACCGCTGTGCCACCCAGGTGCCCCTACTTTCTGCCTTTTAAGTGTTGCTTTTTTAGAGAGCAAATATTTAGATTGTTTTCCCCATGGTCTGGTAAGCTTTTTTTTTTTTTTTTAATGATTTGCTTAGTCTTTTTATGATTTATATAATTACTTCTGTATTTAGGTTTTATTCTGTTGTCTTCTTATTTGTTTTGTTTGTCTCTTCTTTGTTTCTTTCTTTTCTCCCTCTCATTTTCTTTTGTATTAATTATTTTTTTCAATCTTTCCCTTTTATCCTTGTCTTAGTCAATTAGTGCTTACTCTGGAAATCACAACTTGCATCCTTGACTCATTAGTGTTTTGCATAAATTAGGACTTTTAATCATTTCCTTAGAAAACTTTCACTTCATACATTCATCTCCTCTTTTCTGTGTTACTGTTTTTTTTATCATGTATTTTATTTTTTTATAAGATCCATTTATTTACTTTAGAGAGAGAGAGCGTGCACACATGTGAGTGAGAGTGTGAGTAGGGGGAGGGGCAGAGAGAGAGACTCTTCAAGCCGACTCAGTGCTGAGCATAGAGCCAGACTCAGTCCACCCATGAAATCATGACCCAAGCCAAAACCGAGAGTTAGCCCCTTGATTGACTGAGCCACCCAGGTGCCCCATCATGTATTTTAATTGTACACATTTTAAACTCTTTAGACATTATATTGTTGTAGTCATTCTTATTTTTTCCATAAATGTGGTTTTTCTGGTTCTATTCACTTCTTCTTGCAGTCTGTATTTCTAACTATTTCATTGTATTTGTAACTATTTCATTCAAATTCTTGAATCTGTGAGTTGATGATTTTCTTTGATTTTGGGAAATTCTCAACTGTTTCTTTTCAAATATTGCTTCTATCATGTTCTCTCTCTTCATTCCTCTGGAGCTCCAATTATGCATGTTTTGCACCATGGCTCTATGCTTCATATGCTCTTTTCTCTATTTTCCTTCTGTTTTTCTTTCTTTTTTCTTTTTCTTTTCCTTGTTTTCCTCACATGATTTATTTTGGACATTTTCTACTGACTTATTTTCCTGTTCACATCTTCTGCTACATCTAATCCATGTTTAATCTTTGCTTTATCTATCAAACCCATCTACTGCATTCTTAATATCAGTGTATTTTTCCTTTCTTTTTTTCTTCTTTCAAGTTTTTCTTTAAATTCCAGTTAGTCAACATGCAGTGTCATATTAGTTTCCGGTGTAGAATTTAATGACTCATCACTTACATACAACACCCAGTCTCATCACAAGTGCCCTCCTTAATCACCATTACCTATTTAGCCCATCCCCGCCCACCTCCCCTCCAGTAATCTGCAGTTTGTTTTCTGTAGTTAAGAGTCCGTTTCATAGTTTGCCTCTCTCTGCTCCCCCCATATTCATCTGTTTTGTTTCTTAAATTCCACATACGAGTGAAATCAAATTGTAGGGTATTTGTCTTTCTCTGACTGATTCATTTCGCTTAACATAATACTCTTTAGCTCCATCTACATCATTGCAAATGTCAAGATTTCATTCTTTTTTATAGCTGCGTAACATTCCTCTGTGTGTGTGTGTGTGTGTGTGTGTGTGTGTGTGTGTGTATACCACTTCTTTATTCATTCATCCATCAATGGACATTTGGGCTGTTTCCATCATTTGGCTATTGTTGATAATACCAGTGTATTTTTTAATTTTAGAATTTGCATTTAATTCTCTCTTAAGGATTCTAGGGCGATACTATTTATTTGATCATGTATTTTCTTGAACATATTATTCCATAGATTTAACATCTATAATAATATCTGAATCACTGGTGGGCTTGTTTATATTATCTTTTTTAAAAATCTTGGACTTTGGATATTTTCTTGTATCCTGGCATACATGGTAGTTTTTAATTGTGTGTCAGATATTATAAGTGAAAAATTGTAGAGGCTCTGGGTGACAGTATTTTCCAAGGAAAGTGTGATTTTCTTCTTGTGGGCACTTTGCTTTGATCTAGTCAGATACCAAGGTGATTTGAAGGTGGGTTTCAGTGTTTGTAAGGACATCACTGATTTCCAGATCACCTCCCACCTAGGACTTGGCCTTCAGGGATCTCAGTGGAAATCCTGGAATGTTTTCTAAGGCTTCTCTTCCTTGTCAGGTGGGACTTAGCTTTTTCGCATCTCAGCTGCTGCTTTCTATGTGGTATCTCGGCCTCTTGCCCTGTGTAGCTTAGACACTGGAAAATGCTTCAAGAAGAATGTGCAAAATGTTGGGGTCACTTATCTAAGGGTCACTTTACTCCCATCCCCTCAAGTCCTGATTGCCTTAGTAACCCTGACCTTCAGCTTTTGTCTTTCTGGCCTCATGAAAATGCTGAAAGTCTTTTTGTGTTGCTTTCTTGGCTGTTAGAGTAGGATCAAAGCACATTGATTTAAGGTCTCAGATTGAGATGTCTCAAGGCTGGACGTCGCACTTAGTAAGGCCTTGTTTATTTCCAATGCATTCATACTCCTACAGTTAGTCCTTCCAGGCTCCAAACTGAAAGACTGCTGTCTTTACCAAAGCCCTCAACTTCCCTGTGTCCCGAACATCAGAGGCAGTGAATAGCTAGCTGTACTTAGAGTCTCAGTCTCTTAGTAGCTTTTTCTGCTTGGATTTTCCACCTCTCTACCTGCCCAGTTTGCAAATAGGCAAATACTTTGAGGGGAAAAAAAGCAGTTCAGACCATCAGGCTCACATCCCTGAGCTCCCCTTCTCTCTTGGGAACCAATCCTTCCAGTCCTGGCTTCTTTGGCAAATCTGAACTCCCACTGTCCATATCCCAGTCCCATGAGTCTTTCTGAAAGCTCTGACCTGCCACTTTCTTTTCAATCTCTTGCCTAAACCTCTCACAGATTGGTGAATGCCTTATGAGGAGAAGAGGCAGAGAAAGCTGAACTCACCCCAATGTTTTGTCTTTTCATCGAAAGCTGGGCTCCTCAAGTCTGGGATGCCTTGGTTGCTCTTTGATGGCTCCAAACAGCTGCTTAAAAAAAAACAAACAACTTTGTACCGTTTTTATAATTGTTTTAGTTGTGTGTTAAATTGATGTGAACTACTGTCTTAGCTGGAAACAGAAGTCCAAAAAGCTAGGTTTTCTTCCTAAAAAGAAAGGCTTTTTAAATTGTATAAGGCTTCTCTTTACATATCAACAGCCAAGTGTGATCTGTCTATGTGTTTCTACTGTAAACGAGTTTATAGTGATGAGTTTTACTACAAATGGTGGTGCAGAGGGGACAGAATATGACGACAGAGATGTCCTCACCAGACAGGAGGAAGATGTAGAAAGCCATGGGAGGAAGGGGGATTCTTTTAAAGGAACAAAGGCGAGATGAAATGTAGTCCGTAGTCTTCAGGGACTCTGTTCTCACCAACTTGGGCTTTGGCTTAAGAATTCATGGAGATAAGAATAGATAAATCTTAGAATGTTGAACAAACAAAAGTGAGCCACAAAAAGCATATGTGAGCTATGAACCATCATGATATTCAAAGACAACAAAACAAAAAACTATGCATCTTAGGCACATCTATCTGTATCCTAAATTCATACAGACAAGCAAAGGAATGATGAACAGAAAACTACAGAAAATAGCTGAAGGAGTTTGGGAAGGGTCTGCTAAGGGACGGCAACTGTACTAATTATATTCCATTTCTTAAGTTGGGTAGTGGCTTCATGAGTGTCCATTATCATGCTCTCTAACTTATCTATTACAGAGATAATTTTGCATGGATCAAATGTGTCAGAATAAAAAATGCAACAAGGGAATAAAAGTGAAGGAAAAAAAAGAACACTAGGCAGGAGCAGCTGTGCACCAGTTTTGAGCTGGGCAGTACTCCTGGGGTCAGAACAGCTACCTCACAGCAGCTTTCCGTAAATTCCAGAGGACTGCCCCAAACCCACACAGATCCTCTGCTCCCCTCTCCCACTGCTCTGGGGCCACATAAGCTCCTAATAGACTCAGGTGCCATCTTGAGGAGAAGCAAGAGGAAGAAATTTTCCAAGTCGAGCATTTACCCAAAGGAGACTGAGATAATCCCAAACGGGAAGAGATTTAGTTGTCTTCCATTAGCAAGATCTCCCCACCTTGCCCCTTCATCACCAGTGGAAGTGTAGGGGCTCTGGAGCAACAGAGATCTGTCTCAGAGAATAAAAGAAGCTTTATTATTATTGCATGTCATAGTCACTGACTTTATGAGTAAAATTTTGACCCTGCTACAAACTAATGCCTACATACCCTGGACGCACTAGAAAAGGGGAGGAGCTGTAACAGACCTAGATTTTCAATCCTGTCCTGAGCTCTGGCTGGCTGTGTGACAACCTCAGGTCCCTTACACGGCCTGTAGTAGAGTGAGAAGGTGATTATGGGATGGCTGAAGTTCCTTCCAGGTCTGTGAGCCTAAGTATCAGGGACAGCCTTTGTTCTCTTGAGCATTCATGCCAAGTTTTCTTTATTCTTCATTCTATGATGTGATGCAGGGATGAAGCCATTATTTTGAACGTGTAACCATCAGTGATGGGGCCATTGGATCCCTTACTTCATAAAGATAAGTCACTTTAGAATGATTTTTATCTCTCCCAACAAATTGTGCGCTTTTCAGAGGGCTTCGTTAAAGGGGGAAAAGTCGAGAATACTGAAAGTTAAATACAGCTTCCGAAGGATTTATCAGGTAAATGTTATGGATTGTTGTGATTTAATTTATGGGATTAGTTTGACTTTCAATTACCAGGCATCACATTGAATCACTTTATATTTTGAACTCTGTAACTAGGACTCCTTATACTCGATCTTTCATTTGGAGAGGGATTATCAATAATTAGACACTGTGGCCTTATTGATCAGCTAATCAATACCCACATTAATCACCAGTGGTCTAAAAACAATTCACTCTTTGCATTAAAAGGAATCAGTGTGATCAAATTAGCATCTTTTGCTACAAGCTGAGCAAAGCTGTAGTTCTCCAAAGGGAAGCAGGGCTGAAAGAACATGTGCCTACAGAATTCAGAATCACTCTTGTGACAGTCCCTTCTGATTGTTTTTTTGTTTTGTTTTGTTTTTTTTTTGCTCTGATATTTGTGCCATGTAATAAAATTTCCTGCAAAAAAGGGGACAAAATGAATATGGTCTACATTGTAAATAAATGTTCTTCATTCTTGCAATTAGGCCAGGGCTATTTTATGGTGTAGAGAAAATCCAGGTACCTCAAAGATTCTAGAAAAATAGCAAGTGTTTAGGGCTAATAAATGTGAAAGTGATTTGTTAACTATTAAAAATTGAGGGTATTCCTATTTCCCAAGGTACCCATATCACCTCAAACAGAGGTCTAGAGTGGAAAAGACTCTTTTTTTTTTCTTCTCAGAGATATGGTTCTTCTGGTTTCAAGTTAAAGCAGCTTGGTGGGTAGGAGGACAGAGCTTGTCTTGGACTAGTCCATACAGGCTTTGACTACACTGTCTCTCAGGCTGTCACTCAAACCAGTGGCTGTCAAACAAGGTCACAGATTCACCCAATGCTTTTAATAACTTGGCATTACTTTCATATGAATAATTTATAATCTCAAAAGTACGAGACTATTATTTATGGTTAGTAGCTGTGAAATAACGAGACACATGGTTTTAGGGCTATTTTTATTACCAAGTGGTGTCCATATAGTTGTAAGGAGTTAAAGAGAAGTGAAAGTGGATCTTTTTTTTTTTAAAGATCATATCAGAGGCAGAAATGATATATCACAGATGAGAATAATACTGGCTGTCTCTTCAAATTTATCCATTACAAACACCACACCACTTCTTTGAAATGGGAGCTTACAGCAGCATTCTGGCGGTTTCTTGAAGTCAGTCGTTTTCACTCTCTGAGGAAATAAAAAACGGACTTGTTTGGTCTTTGAGTCTCAGTTCCTACTGGGAATAAGACAATTAAGTATCATTTTTTTATTTTCGTTTTGCGTTTTAAAGAATAAAAACTATTTTGTCACTGTGAAAACTTGGGAAAAAAATAGATGTGTATAATCAAAAAATAATACCTGGAATACCACCAAATAATTTTCACAGAAACAGCATCATAATGAGTGGGAGTTTTTTTACCCTGTTACCTTTTGAAAATGTGATCTTTAATGATTAAAAATATTCCACTGTATGGATGTTACATAGTTTATCTCCCTATTACTTAATAGTTTTGATTTTTCCAACTTTTTATTGTTATGAATAACTCTTTGATGAGAGTTCTTGAACTTATATCTTTATTCATATTTCTTATTATTTCCTTGTGATAGATTCCCAGGTGTGGGGTTACTGGGTCAAAGAGTAAGAACTTTTTAAACCTCTTGATATATTTCACCAAGATATTTTCCAGAAAGTTCATAATAATTTGCAAGCCTACCAACATTGGGAATGGCTATTACTTTAGACAAATTTTACCAAGCCAATAGGTTAAAAAATGGTGCAACATTGTTCTAATTTGCAATTTGTGAATACCGGTCACTGAATAATTTTAATATATTTATTAGCTATTTATAATTATTCTTCTGAGAAATGTCGGCTAGTGTCCTTTGCCTGTTTTATTCTTTTGTGTGGTTAACACTTTCCTTATTGATTTGTAAGGGCTCTTTGTATATTAAAAGATATCGACTTCACTTCACATTTTAAATCTATGTATACATCCTGCAGTTGAAGAGAACCATGTGGGCTCTGTAAATATCTCACCAGTTAAAGATAGGTGAATGCCACATCTCAAGTGATGAAAGTGTGATTTGTAAAATTTTTGAATTAACATTTATTTATAGTCAACATCTTTAATTCGTGGAGTCAGTAGATATTATATGTGTGTGTGTGTGTGTAAAACAAATATAGATTTATATAAAATACTTATATTTCTGTATATGAAACAAATATGTATATATTTAAGATATCTATCTATAGATAATAATTTTTGGAAATAAAAATCATCATCTTCTTATAACCACAAATTTTCCCACCAATAACTGGAGACAAGTCTAACACATGTCTGTGAGGAAATGGACATGTTTAAGATGGCTCTCACTTCTCAAACATTCACAGTCATGTGGGAGAGGTGGAGATGGACACAATTAACTTTAATGCAAGGCAAGATTTGATAAATGCAGTAGCAGAATCATAAACAGAATGCAACAGGCTTATGTAGGAAGGAGAGACTAAATGCGACCGAGGTAGTGCCTTTGTGGACAGTGTGTTTTGAAGTACCTCTTATGCAAAAGATAATTTTTAGCCTGGGTCTTTAAGCCTGGCCTCAGCCTCTCTAAACAGGCATGTCTTTGACAAAGAGAAGTTGGGACCTGCGACAGTGGTGAGGGCTGTGGAGTTGGGGAAGCGGGAGAAGTGAAGGGAGGAAGATATTCCAGGTAGAGGGACAGCTTGAATAAAAGCAGGACGCTTGAACATAAAGGGACAGCTTAGGGAACTTCAAGTTTATCAGTACATATGGAGTGAGGGCAGGGAGCCTGGAGTGGGGCTTGGTCAACTGGAGAGGCAGGTGAGGACCAAATGGTGGGCATCTCTGAATGTCAAGCTGCTTATGTTCTAAGCAATGGGGAGCCTTTGAGGGTTTCTGACCAGATGAGTGCCGTAATCCAAGCTGTTTGAGAAGATCTCCCTGTTGCAGGGTTGGAGAGTGAATGGTAGGAGGAGAGTGGAGGTGCAGAACCCAGATGGGAGTTGAGAATAGTGAGTGACTTTACTAGAAGAGAGCCAGGAGAAGGGAGAGAATGTAGCTAAGGGACAGTTTGGAGGCAGAATTGATGAGATTTGGTGACTAATTTGAGATGATGAGGAAGAAGGGAAAGATAAGGAGAAAGATGAATCCCAGATAAACCTGAAGGTTGGAGCCCGAGCAATTCAAGTCACCTTGCTTGCATTCCCATCCCTAGGAGTGTGTTTTCTTTAGTATGGCTCGGGTGCATACCTGCGTTATAAGCATCACACAGTGGGCTGGAATCAAAGGCTTCTGGTTTTGACATCAACGGGAGAACCCTTCTTTCCACACTCCTCACAGGGACATACAGCACAAGGGTTAGGACTCTGGAAAAAGACTGGTTGGAGCTTCAATCACAGTTACTTGCCCAAGACATACACTAAACTATGGGACACTGGACAGTTTCCTCATCCTCTTGCAGCTTCAGTGTCCTCATCTGAATTCACTTCCTTGTGCGGTCTTAGGAATTAACTGAACTAATGAAGGTGGACGCTTCTCAGAGTGACTAGTAAATATAAGTGCTCAATAAATGCTAGCTATTTAATTGAGAGCGGTGAACATTTTGGTGCTACTTTTGACAAGTAAGAATAGAGATAGCCCCACATTAAATTCAAGGGCTGAATACACAATAACTTGGAAGGGTTTCAAATTCATAAAATGAAGTCTGATTTAGAAATAAAGAACAGAAGCCTAAGCTATACTGCAATCATAAAAAGAAAAATAATTTTAAAAGTGAACTATTACTCTCAGTTGTCTTACCCGAGATGGCATTTCCCCTGTTCCATCCCACCCCCATCTACTGACTTCAACGTTTAACATGGCTTGACACATTGTAGACTTATCAGACGTTGTACTTAATGCATACTGTTTACTCTGTGATATTCATGTTCCTCAGGACTAAAGGATTAATTTCAAGCCAATTGTATCTGTGTGCCAACTAGATATTTATAGAACTCTGAGCAGATACCCGGCAATCTTTGTGAATGTGGTATTTCTTTAGACAGGCCTGAAGCACTGATCCAATAAGACGCTCTCTCTTATAAGTGGGGTTTAGTCATATTAGAGGGAAGTTGCACAATGACAGTGTCTTAAATGTTTTCTCAGACTGATGGCCTTGAGCAAAATGTCTTTCTAAATTAAATGAAATTACATTAAAGCAAACAACAGTGATTCTAAGTGTGTGATCTCCAGCACCAATTTGGTAAATACACATGGCACCTGGTCTGTGGGAGAGTGACTGGTTCATGAAGGGTGTGCTCACCCTACGCCTCCTTGAAACGGAGTCCAGAACTATGAAATGCAAAAGCAGTGGAAGTTTTTATGAAGGCACAAGCAATAATGGACACTTGAGTATAATTTCAAGGCTTGCCCCTTTCTCATGAAAATTCAATTGCATGATGAGTTTTGATTTTCTTATTCTTAACATTTCTACTAAGGCTTCTCTATTGACATCTGGCTCCTTTTGGAAGGCAAGAAATAAAGACCAAATATTAAAAAAACAAATATTTTTGCTGTCTTGATAATTTTTTTACATCGAAAATTGGTTTAGTTTCTTGACATTTGAGAAATGGTCTTTCCTTGAACCATCGTATTTCAAGTATTTGTGGATTTCAGCATCAAAACGAGAAAGATATTAATGGATCATCACACGTAAATAAAATAAGAATTTGTCAGTCCGTGTAATAAGAAACAGACAAATGAGGAGGAGAGAAAACTCTTCCTTATGTAGAAATCAAACAAATAAACGTAGACAGAATGAGGATGATGAAGTTAATAAAAATCACCATTTGTAATCATCAGGAAAGAATCATTAATCGATGCTTAAAGTAGTGGCTAAAAATTTGATGAGGAACAGGTTTCAAAGTTTCAAAGGATAGTTTCCAAGTATCTTCCTAAATTATTCATTAATTATATAAAGAAAATGGTGACACGTTAGTGGAGAAACTGGCAGGTGCCACCGTTGCAAGTGATGGGAGTGGGCATCGCCACTGATGGCACAGCCAACAGCAGGAGCCTTCGGACCTGACCCCCTGAGAAGGACACGGTATTGTTGTTGTGGTATTTTCGCCAAAAATGCATAATCTGAATTTAATCTGATCATGAGGAAACACAGACAAATCCAAGGTCAGGGGCATGCTACAAACAACTGGCCTGTTCTTTTAAAAAAATGTCAAGACCAGGAAAGACAAGGAAAGGCTGAGCAACTGATTTAGATAAAATGAGATTAAAGAGACGTGAGAACTGAATGCGAAGTGTGATCCTGGATTGGATCCTGAACCAAAGTGGAAAACTGCTCTAAAAGACACTATTGGAAAAGTTGGGGAGCCTGGAATATGACATGCAGATAATGTAGTATTGCATTAATGTTCAATTTCCTGATCTCGATAACTATACTGCGGTTATGTATAATAATATTTTTATTCATGGGAACTGCACTTAGAGTTTTAACAAGTAAAAAGGAATTATGTATACAACTTATTCTGAAATGGTTTAGAAAAAATAATATGTGCATATGTGTACATACAAGTATATATGTATATCTATGTACTTGCATACACAGACACACACACAGACACACAGACACACACACACACACACACAGACACACACACACACACACACACACACACAATGGGGCAGGGAGAAGGAAATGCAGCCTGCTTACATAAACAGCCTTTTTCTCAAAGGTAGAACTCTTAAAGGAAAATATTCAAGCTACAAGAAGAATGTGAGGACAGATGGTAATTACTTACCTGTGATTATTTTCTCTCTCCCTCTCTCTTTGGCTGAGTGCACTTGTGTGAGGATGTAAGCACAGGTCGGCAGTTGCCTTGACATTGGTTTGGGGACTGTCTTGTCCAAATGATTGGATATCTGTTTAAAGGGACAGTGATTTTTCCTTTTCTGGACAATCAGAATGTAACTTCTTTTTACATGCTGGTCTTTTTTTTTTTTTTTTTTTTTAAGATTTTATTTATTTATTTGACAGAGAGACAGATAGAGAGAGAGCACAAGCAGGCAAAGCCTCAGAAGGAAAGGGAGAAGTAGGCTCCCTGCTCAGCAGGGAGCCCGATGCGGGCCTTGATCCCAGGACCCTGAGATCATGACCCGAGCCGAAGGCAGACGCTTAACCGACTGAGCCACCCAGGTGCCCCTCACATACAGGTCTTAAACTCTTGGCTTTTGACAGGTATTACATACTGAGTGCCTTAGTTTGTCGCTGGACTATAAAATTGGACTTTTAAATTTGAAGTACTTCCTGTGTTATTGTTGTTAGAACTTTATTCTATTTGCTTTATTATAATTACTGTTGGTCATTCAACAGGTAACCCCCATGTAGAAGGGACCTGTCAATACTCTCTGGTCTCTTTGTTTTTTCCACCTTGATCTTGGTCTAAATTAGAATTTCTCCAATTTCAGAACAGTCCTATCTGAAGTGAAAGTCCTTCCAACAAAATCAAGTAAAAATGCCTGCCCTTGAATAAGTTTAGACCTAATATAATGCATATCTTTCTCATTTGTATATGTCACTTGTTTTATTACTCAGAATAACTTTAATTAAGTTTTAAATTCGGCTCACTTGCATTGAATTTTTCAACGTCTTCCTGAATATGGACTGGGGAATTTCACTCAACTGCGTTTAGCACGTCTCCCCAAAGCAAACATTAATAGTTGCTTTGCCCATAAATCAGATTAGACTATTAGGAAAGTAGTAAACTACCTAATCACCTACTCACCAATCGTAATAAAACTGAACTTGGTAATTAATGTAGTCAATTTACTAATTGGGCCTTAAGCCACTTGGGCCTTGGTTTAATACTTATAAGGTACTTTGGATATTCAGTTAGGCTAAAGCCATAAAATTCCTTCAGAGGTCAGTGACATTTTGTTGTGTCTCATTATTACAATGTTGCCCCAAATAGGTAAAATGGCATTTGCTTTACCTGGATATCATTTTATTCTGAGGCTGGAGACATCAGAGTTAGCTTCTAGGTAGAAATTAGGATGAGACTTAATCAATTAGAGTTAATCTTAGCTTGATTCAATTCTGAACTAAAGCCAGTTTCAATTTGGCCAAAGCCAATGTTTCTCGTTTATTATCAGTGCTTTAGCAGTTGACAAATAGGGAGATGTGTTCCAGTTGCAATCATCTTTCTACTGGGCTGGAGAGAACTTTGACCCAGCCGGCTCACTCTGGCTCCCAGGCTGTGAGTATGCCCACAGGTGGGGTGCGTCCGGGGCTAGCTTCCCGGGCCCTGCTCTTGGTGTAATTTTCTGCTGTTGTTGTCTTGAAATTCTTTTCTGTTTTTTTTTTTTTTTTAAGATTTTATTTATTTATTTGAGAAACAGAGAGAGACAGAGCCCACGCACAGGGAGCTGCAGGCAGAGGGAGAAGCAGGCTCCTGGCTGAGCAAGGAGACCGATGTGGGACTCAATCCCAGGACACTGGGATCATGACCTGAGCAGAAGGCAGACGCTTAGCTGACTTAGCCACCCAGGTGTCCCTGTCATCTTGAAATTCTTAATAATTTTTGAACAACAGCCCCGCATTTTCATTTTGCACTGTGCCCCACAAATTATGTAGCCTGTAGCCTGACCTGGATGATACCACTCATGTCCGTTTACATAACTGGTTAAACTGCTGGATGGATATGATATGCGTTTTCCTCTCTCTTGTCCTTTTTCTGAAGGCACTTCAGCACCTATGGATGAGTCTAGCGAAAGCAGACTTCCTTCTCTACAGCATTATATGTGTTGGGGTTTATATACCGAAGGCAGTAACATGAAGATACATTCATGAAAAGCTAGCTAGCATTGAGCCTGAGAAGTTCGTTACAATCCTCGGAGCCAATATAGGGTTTTTGCATAGCAGCTGGGACTGATTTGTACACAGCACAGAGTGGGGGTTCTCTCGGGCTCCCTGCATCCAGGCTGCTTGCTTGTTATCTACAAAACATATACCTTTACCTTAAAGTTTCGAGGATGCAGTATAAAAGAAAGACCAAATAATTAAGTTCCTTTCAAGTCTGGGATTTTAGAATTCCTTAAGAAATAAACTTAGGAGCAATAGAGATTTACTTTTTACATGACAATAATTAAAACCAAGCCTTACTTCCCACCACTACAATGATAGCTACCATTTATTGAGTATTTACTAGGTGCCAGGCGCTTTGCATACACGTCGTTTTCCACTGAATCTTACAGTACTCCTATGAGGTAGGGTAATTCTCCTCCTTGCACTGATGAGTGAGTGGAAGCTTGGAGAAGGGAAGGCAGGGCAGCCAGGACTCCAACTGGCTTGGCTGACTCCCACGCCCCCATGTACACCTTCTGCCCTCTACGGCCTCCCATCAATTAAATAAGGACGGGGCTAACCTCTGAGTCAAGGAGGGACTTACCCAGGGAGTCAGATATAAGGGTGACCTGGCAGTGACCCTACCACACCATTGATTGCCTGGGACCATTAGACTGATGTGGTGGCCCTGGGTCTTCTTTCTCCCTCACCTCTGTATGCGTCAGGCTGTAAGTTGTCGGCTCAGACAACGTGAATGACCTTCCCCGATAAAGGATTCATCGTCGGTAGTTCCAAGCAGTTGCAAGCCCTGCTCAGTGGGGTGTTTTCTGTGGCCCCAGAGTGCCTCCCAAAGTGTTGAAGGAATGTTGTGGGAATGCGCTGACTGAGTCTCCTCCCGTAGGTCGCCTTTCCCTCCTCCACTCTCACCCAGGCACATTTTCAGGGGAGTTTAGGATGGACACTATTAGCTTGCTCGGTTCCCGTTGCTCCTTTCTTTTTTTAAACAAAAGATACATCAAGAGTTGAGGATGAATCTCCTATTGCTGAGAAATTCTTTTGCATTTCAATTCATTGTCCATTTAATTAAAGGAATGGAGAATATATGCTGTCATGGAGGCATACACTCAATACGTTAGAGAAATAGCTCGTGCTTACATAGGAATTAGCCCTGTCAGATCAATGAAGTGGGGTCACTGAGCACATAAATTCTGTTTACATAATTTTAAGCCAGCAGAGGTAGAGAAGGCATCTTTTTAAAAAGTTTGTTTTGAAATCGTTGTAATGCTTTTATCTAAAAAAAGAATTTGTATTCCCAAATTAATCCATACATTTATTTTTTATAATTTTTTATTATGTTATGTTAGTCACCATACAGTACATCTCTAGTTTTTGAATCAATGTTCCATGATTCATTACTTGCGTATAACACCCAGTGCACCATGCAATACGTGCCCTCCTTACTACCCATCACTGGTCTATCCCATTCCCCCACCCCCTTCCCCTCTGAAGCCCTCAGTTTGTTTCCCAGAGTCCATAGTCTCTCATGGTTCATTCCCCTTTCTGTTTACCCCCCCTTCATTCTTCCCTTTCTTCTCCTACCTATCTTCCTATTTCTTATGTTCCATAAATGAGTGAAACCATATAATTGTCTTTCTCTGCTTGACTTATTTCACTTAGCATTATCTCCCCCAGTCCCATCCATGTTGCTGCAAATGTTGTGAAATCGTTCTTTTTTATGGCTGATAATCCATACATTTAATGTAGTTTATGTCAAGAACTAAATCCTCCACTCCCTGTTTAGGCAGATATTGAAAAATTGTTCGAAATTTCATCCAGAAAAGCAAACATCCCCAAATAGGGAAAATTTTAAGAAGAGAATCGCTGTGATTGGGAACAGTGTGCCTAATGGGGAATCATTATGAATTGTAATGGCTGAGTAAATTGAAACTGAACGGTGTTGGTCCAATAGTAAACAGACGATGGGATTAGGAGTATGTAATAATACAATGTTGATGCTAATCTTAAGTCAGTAGAAGAAGGATACAGTATTAAATAAATGGCGTTGGGGAAATTGACTTACTGTTTAGGAAAAGTAAAGCTATATGCCTTAAGACAAACAATAAAGTTGTATTTTTAGATCCCGATTATTGGAGGACATGTCTTTTGACATGGCAAATCAATTTTTAGAAATGTATCCTAAAGAATATGATGGGATGTGTGTGCAATATACGTATGAAGATGTTTATATTTTATTTTTAAAATAACAGTGAAAAATTTGAAGAGGCTTGAATGCTCAGCAATAGGGGATTTGTACAGTTCTGCAATGGAGTACTTTGTGGGCATTTAGGAATGCTAACGTGGCTATTCGCTATTGAATCGAGAGTCACTATTATTGCCCTCCCTGCCCCCCCACCAAAGCAGATAACAGTACAGTATAGAACGTATGATGCCATTTGTTGTTTGTAAAAAATATTTGTATAAACTGGGGAAGAAGTTGGGAAGGGTAATCATGTAAATTTTAATAGATGCTACTGATGGGAGTGGGATTAGATTAGGGATAAATTTTTACATTTTTGTGTTTTCTGATATTAAAATAAAATTTAAAAAATATAACAAAAATAAAAAATAACTTAGATGTAGTACCCCAAAATACTACAAGTGTTTACAGTAAGGTAGTAGGATTATAGGCGATTTAAAAATTCTTTCTCTATTTTCCCAAATTTCTACACTCAAATACTTGTATTACTCTTTCATTCAGAAAATAAAAAAAATTGGAAAGGAAGCAAATAAAATCTATATGTGAATAAACACACATGCACACACATTAGAAGTCTGAAACATTGTATATCAAAATCTTAATAGTGTTTATTTCTGGATAATAATGGTAAGCGATTAAAAGTAGTTTTCTTTTGTTTATCTGCATTCGTTAATTTTCAAAAACATACATGTATTGTGGAATAAATAGAAATATTATGGAATATAACTTCTTTAAAATTTTTATATAGTATGATTTACCTTTGTTTAAAAAGCACTCCCAAATCCTAAGTTTAAGTAAGAAATCTGGGACCAAAAAAGAAAGTAATGTGTGGTTAAATAGTTTTTGGAAGGGAAAAGTTATTGCTGAGATTTTCAGTACCCCTTGACGTAATTCGGGGCAACGTGGGGTGACAGCACGCCAAGGCGGGGCATCCCCGTTGCTGACGGAAACACGGCTTGTTTCTCGGCCGGGACCTTGGGCTGCTTTTACCCACCCAGGCTCACAGGCATCAACATTTGGAATTGCAAAGCAAGTGTTGATTGAAGGGTCCAAAGGGATTTTTAAATTTGGGATCCTGGGGACTATGGAGCATGGGCTTTTGTCTCTGCTCAGGTTTCTATGTCCTTCGTCTGGGAGCTGGGCTTCATGTCGGACCTGGACAAGGGCGGTTTTACCGCAAGAATGTTTTCTTAGGCCTGGCTCCCGGACGCCATCTTTTCTTGAGGTGGGTGGTGTGGTTGGGCCTGGCAAGTGGCCGCCGAGAGGCTGTTGCTTCTGCGGACGTGACTGACAAATCAATGCACATCAAAGTTTCCATTTTCCTTCCACTCTCAAATCACAAGGGGGGAGGGGGAGCCTCCACCTCACACCGAGCGCCCCGCCTCCCTCCTCTCCCCTTGCCAGCGTTGACAGGTCTTGTGATGCCTGTAGTGTCTATGTTCTTACAGCACTCTATCCACTGACAGTGTGTCTTGTGTTTGCTGTTATTTTTCAACGTGTGCATCTTGACGTATTCCTTGAGGGTAGGGTTCATGTTTTTTAATTCTCAGGATGCTGTACTTTTTTTTTAAGATTTTATTTTTAAGCAATCTTTAGACCCAACATGGGGCTCAAACTTACAACCCCAAGATCAAGAGTAGCACGCTCTACCAACTGAGTCAGCCAGGTGCTACCGGATGCCATATTCTTGTAGGACAGGGATAGCCTTATATAGAGGGAAGATCGTTGTTGGAGGCCCCAAATTCTTGTCCCAGCTCTGTTGAGTGAAACTTGAGGACTCACCCTCTCTTTCAGAGCCGCAACTTCTTTTTTTCTTGGGGTCACAGATTGAATTCTAAGGCCACACTCTAACAAAGTAGGTAACAGCAATGAGTGAAGAAGGTCAGCTCTGTGAAGAATACTTCTCAGAAGATTAACGCTTGGCCTATATTCCCACATCTGAGAAAGGTATGGGTACTGGGTACAATGGCATTTTTAAAGAGGAACAATAGTGCAAGAACGATAATAAACAGCTATTGGTGCTCGGTCTTGGTATTTGGGGATGTTTAGGGAGTGGTGGGGACTGTGGCAAACTGAACTCTCATGACCAGTATTGTCCAATTGATTGTTGCCACACTGGAATGGGGGCTAGGCTTTCCAGGTCCTTGAGCTTTTAAGAGAAACCAGATATATAGCTGTTTATGTTCAATCTCCTGATTTTTGAGCGTTGGCAAGTAATGTAAACAGATTTTAAAAACAGTCGAAGGTAAACATGTCTGTAGGCCCCATCCAGTCTGAGTGCTGAAAATTTGCATTTCTGAACTCCAGGCCATCTAGGTGCCTTATTGCTCAATTATTCTACTTCGTCTGACAGAGAGTGCTGTTATGTGAGCATGGAGAGGCTCCTTACCAATTTCCCTGAACTCATTTTTAAGAAAATGCCCATTTTATCAAGTGCATTATTTAGGATATTGAAAGTGCTTCCAACATTACCACAGGTGAAAATGATAATGCCTACAAAGGAAGCCTGACATTTAAAAACAGCCTCTGCTTCCCCCGATTCCTAGAATCGGGGACAATCAGGGCTGGTAGGATGCTGGAGGGAAAGCGGGAGGTGTGCGATATAAAATGCCGGCTGGCTGGAGGACACGTGAAAACAACATAGACGGACAATCTGGAGAAATGAAGGGGATTTAAAGGAGGGGAGATGGTGAACAAAGGGGCCTCTCTTTGATCTCCTGTCTACAGGGAGGCGATAGGAACAGGACCGTTTCTCTCGCACACTCCTCTCGCCTTTAGGACTGTACATTTGTTTTCAATTTTAACGGTTACATCGCATGCTTTCATTACACCATTGTCTAAAATATTGCCGAGGCCCTAACCGTTGTAATTTATCTTTTGTACTATATAATTTGGAGCTGTTCGGGCCAGAAAGGAACATCTGTATTGAAAGGTTGAACTTGACACAGTTTAGAGTTCTACACTGGGCCTGTTCTAAGGTCAGTTTCCTTATAAACTTCGTTATCACTGTTGGTTTTATTCATTCTATTTGACATATTAAGCTTCTGTATCTTGGCATAAAGGACACAATATTGCAGCATATTGGCAAGCTCATTTGCTTTTCCCAGCTAGTGTTGTGTCCAAATATCAATCCCCAGGGATAAACACATGTATATCGACTGCAGGAAAATGAAGCTTAGCAGCAGGTGGCCTTTTGCCGCCTAATGAACATGGCAATCTGTTACTATCACCACGGCGCTTTTCACCAGACAATTAGGCAACTAAGCATGTAATTATTCAGGGCAACGAGAAGAGGCTCTCCTCTAATTTCATCTTTTCATTGCTGTTTACTCACCCACACTCCCCTCATTAGCGAGAGATTTTCCAGTCTATGCTAATTGGTTTCAATAACATTCATTTCAGTTGAAAGAGAACGATTCCGTTAATTGAGAATCGAAAGAATCTTTTCATTTTAAGTGCGTCCTGCTATGGAAATCTGAATACTCTCAACAGGTTCGAGCTAATGAAATTAAGTCACACAGCCATTAGTGGTGTAATAGAAATAAAGTAATTTATTTTCATTGAAGCATGTGCTATAGGTCCAGGACAATTAATACAGCTTGGAGAGGGTAGTAACTTGGAAAAAAAAAATAGATTGAGGATAAACGGGATGATTTCCCTTCGAATGGCTTGTTTAATTCTTGGTTGAAACCCCTTATCCATTTGGCGCCACTTTCCACGTTTTTAAAGTGAAGAGAACTCATTTGTAAAATGACACTTATCTAATTGTCTATGAAAAGCCTGTTGTTTCCTATAGCGGCCACCTAAATGTGTGCAGATGACTCAATCGGTTAGCTGTGTTGGATATTTTAAACCGAAGGTGCTTGTAAAATTTTACAGCGAAACAATGAGCCAACCCGAGGATTTCCATCTTTATGTAGCATCAACATATTTACATGTGTGTGATTTAGAATCGTCCCGAGCACTATGTCACAGCTATTACGGCTTGATGGCCCTTGGAAGCCATCACAGCTACTACGACATTCAGGCACTGCCGTGTCAGTTCCAGGAACAGGCAGGGCAGAATTTTTAAAATGAGGTGCTAACAAACGTATTCGTATAAAAAACATACCTCTCCAAATAAACTGAATTATCAGAGAACAATCTAAAGTATAAATCAAATAAAGGGCTTTATTTTGGGCCGCCTGTTACAATTCCATACTGACAAGGTACCCCCGATTAGAAGACTAGTAAATTTTCTTGCCAGCAAGAATTCGTTTCTTTTAAAGCAAATCTCTTCCAGTTTCAGAGGGTGAAATGTTGAATATATTACTTTCACACATACAGAAAATGTACCTATATCATGACACTTTTACCAAAATTCTCATATCTTATTTAGTTGTTATTTTTTTAATGGAATAATCAATATGAAACCATTTGGGTTGCTGTCAGACTAGCTGCCTGTGTATAAAATTCCCTTTCCTTCTCACACACAAGAACCAGAGTTCTGCTGTGGCCATTAGTGTATAGTACAGGTCTGCCTGTTTCTAGAAGCTCCTGTGGTTGGCGGTTGGCGGGTGAGTGGGAGGGTGGGCGGGGTGCTGGTTATGCAAATGTAATGTCTATTTTTTTTTTTAGTTAGATTCAAAAATGCATAATGGGGACAGACTTACAAAATAATACACTGCCTAGCGTTATGAATATTTCAAAGAATTATTTCTTTATTTTGTGCATAGCTCAGAGTGCTGACATTTGATTTATAGCTGCATGGATGTACCTGGGGTTGCTAAGGTTACCCAATTTCATTCACCCATAGATATTTGAGATCTACATAATGCCATCACATCCTCCACTGCATTTCAAAGTGATGTTGATAAATGGTGCCTTCCTTAGATGATATTTCCATTTAGATGTGATATATCTCATGATTTCTGTCTTTTAAAATATTGTGGTTGATGAAATTTTACATTATGTGCATATACAGAAAGCAGGGATACATATTTTTTCAGTTTTAAAGGTTCGAAAAACTATGAAGTGTGGGCTTCCCCTCCCCCTTCCCCGCCCTGCACCTACTCCCGTATGTTGAGGCTTACTGTGACTAATATTGAGTTCTTTTTTTTTCCTTAAAAAAAAAAAACCCACATTATTGTTTGTCTTATGTTTAGAGATATAACAAAAGACTGGCTAGTCACCTGCAATCGTTTTTATGATGTTTTATATCTTTGCAACAAAGGCTTAAGATTTTCTAAAAAATGAAAACATCTTTTGAGATTTTGATAACAAACCCATGGAAGTTATTTTTTTCAACAGATCTTTTTAGAAGTAACACTTATTAGATTTTCTCTCTATGTGTATATATATATTATATATATACGCACACGAACATGTGTGCATTCACACGGGGACGTGCATGCATATATATATAATTTGTAATATATATGTTTTGCTGCTTACAGTGATCACTGACCTTGTAGATTGTAATGTATTCCAGTCCTAGAAAGGGTCTCCTAACTTCAAAGGAGCAAGAGATCAGACCTATGGAAGAAAACAGTTAAAAACGAAAAATATCCATAAATTTTGGGGAGAAGAATAAACCCAGCTCCACAGAGCAATAAAGTTGCTGGTGGGGAGAGATGAACGCGTACAAAGAGCCACGAGCCCCTCTTATGAGGGACTAATTCGTGGTTTCGTTTCTCCCTGACCAGCTGGGTTGAGTTCTGAAAAATTAGTTCTTTACTTCCCTCGTCTGAGTGGGAAAACAGTAACGGATAAGGCTGGCATGATGAGATGCAGAAGGATGTCTAGGGGCCCTTGGACCACATTCTTTGGAAGGAAACAGGCTGGCTAGCCATAGGGGGTGAGGAGAGAAAGAGGGTGGAGCAAGGGGGAGGTTGGGAGCAGGGGAAGCTGGACCAGGGCAGGTGGCAGTGGGGAGAGTGGCAGGAAAGTGCACTTGCCAGTGGCGGGGAGGGGGGTGGCGGGTAGGGTTGCAGTGGGTGGCAGCGACAGCCTACGAACAAGGTTCTGGGTTATGAATGTTTTCAGAAGACGACAACCTGGTGGCCTGCAGACCTGCTGTGTGAAGCCGTTGAGAATGTGATGAATTACCTGTAACATTTAAAGATGGGAAGATTTCACAGAAGAGTTCTGAGTTTTGGATTCTTCTGCAAAATCAGGAGAGCTGGTGACACTGGCTCTGCATTGCCGGCTGAAGCATTTTGATGGGGCTGAGTAGCGCCTGACCTCTTAACCAGACTACGCCTGTCCAGACTGCCGCAGCTCCCTGCTCCTCGAACCCAGCTTCTTAGACGGACGTAGCTCGTTCCTTTGGGCAGGTGAGTGCACTTCTGCTTGCTCTTTGAACTCATGGGACTTTGCATCTGTTTGGTCTGCTCTACACCTAATATGCCTGACACGTGGTAGACGATCTGTAAATCCAGCCATACTTTGGAGATGTTGCAGGTTTGGTTCCAGACCATGGCAACAAAGTGAATAGCTCAATAAAGCCAGTCGAATGAATTTTTTGGTATTCCAGTGTATAAAAATTTTATGTTTATACTATGCTAAGTGTGTCTAAAACACCCAATGTATCTGCCTTAATTAAAAAATACTTTTTTTCTAAAAAATGCTCACCATCATCTGGGCTTTCAGTGGATTGTAATCTTTTTGCTGGCCAGGGGTCGTGCCTGGATGTTGATAGCTGCTGACTGATCAGCGTGGCGGTTGCTGACCACTGGGGTGGCTGTGGCAATTGTCTTGAAATAAGACAACAGTGAAGTTTGCTACATTGATGGGCTCTTCTTTTTATAAGTGATTTCTCTGTAGCATGCGATACTGTTTAATAGCATTTTATCCCTACCAGAACTTTCTTATTTATTTACTTATTTGAGACAGAGAGAGAGAGAGAGGGAGCGAGAGCACAAGCGTAGAGGAGGCTCAGAGGGAGAGGGAGAAGCAGACTCCTCTCTGAGCAGGGAGCCCAACGTGGAACTCCATCCCAGGACCCCGGGATCATCTCCTGAGCCGACAGCAGACGCTCGACCGACTGAACCACCTAGGAGCCCTCTACCAGAACTTTCAAAATCAGAGTCAATTTTCTCAAACCCTGCCACTGCTAAGTTTATGGAATATTCTAAACCCTTTGTTGTCATTTCAGCAGTCTTCAACAGCATCTTCATCGGGACTAGATTCCATCTCAAGAAACCACTTTCTTTACTCATCCGTAAGCAGCTCCTCACCTGTTAACATTTCATCATGAGTTTGCAGCAATTCAAGTATAATAATAATGGAAAAGCTTGAAATGTTGTGAGAACTATCAAAATGTGACAGAGACACAAAGTGAGGAAATGCCATTGGAAAAATGGTCCCGATAGACTTGCTCGACCCAGGGTTCCCGCAAACCTTTAATTTTTAAAAAATGCAAAATCTGCGAAACGCAATACAGTGAAGTGCCTGTATTTGTTGAATGAATGGAAGATAGCACGTTGTTGTATTACGTGCACATAGGCCTGTCCTCCGTGGGAGACTGTGAGATCTTGTAGGGGCAGGGCTGTCTTATTCTTCGTTGTATCTTCAGTGCTAACACAGCACAGTAAATATTTAATAAACATTGGTTCAGCGTTACACACATATTGTGAGGCTGAGCGATTGCTGTCCTTATATGGGGGAAGAAGAACACAGTTGAGAGACGGAAGACAGTAGGTCTGCTACGCCGGTGGCCACGATAAGCCAGCAGGAACAGCACGGCGCCCGGGTTAGGATGCCGATGGGGCAGCCGGCCTCCCAGTGTGGAGCACGTTCCTCGGAGTATGCTCATCTCTTTTGGTCTTTAGCTTGCAGGCTGCCAGAGAAAGCCTTCTGGAAGCCTCACCCTTCGTCCTCTTTAGATGGATGCCCTTCCTATCTTTGGTGTCATTTCTCTTGGCCCTACTTGACCTGTCTGTGGACGCTTTCTGTTTTTCCTTTAGATTAAGGTCATTTGTCACCCTTTTCTTGCTGCTTCCCTGTCCGATTGCTCATCCCTTCATTTTCCCACGTAGGCATCTTCAGCTTGAAGATGCCCAATTTTGTGCCTTTCTGTTACATGTTTGGCTAGGATTCAAGGTGGAAAAAGGCGTAGTTTTGGTGGGCCGTGGAGGAGAAGTAACTAGAATTATACATTCACCTTTAGTGGTCTCTTCATAATTCCTGAACAAGACCACTCAGCAATGAAACTGGGGCGGTCACCAGGCACACAGGCTCAGGGGCCAGATTTCTGGGGTTTGTGTCCTGGCCCTGCCTCTTACTAGCAGGAGAAGCTAGTTAGGCTCTCTGGCTTCAGTGTCCTCATTTGTAAAACGAAGAAAACAATAGTGCCTACGAATAGTGTTATTGTGAAGGCTGATTAATAAATAATATATGTATGGTGCTTAGAACAGTGCTGGCATATGAATGCTCAACAAATGTCAGCTGTTATTGTCTTAGCCACTTATTTACCCTCATTCCCAAGCCTTTGGGATGGTTCCATGACAACCAAATCACCAGTTACACAAACTCTCCTAAATATTTTTATAATCTTGGGGCATAACAAAATATATTCTTTGAAGAGAAGTTTTTAAGCTGGATTGAATAAGAAGAATGAAAGGCAGGTATGCATCTATAATATTTATGTCCAGGAAGTAGTGGTGATGTATAAGGGTCTTCTAGAAGTCTCTCCAATGATATTTTTGAGTATAGATACAGAGCCCTTTATCTGCAATCCTGAACTTCAAAATAAATTAAAATATTCTTCTCCACGATCTTTGGCAGCAAGGTCTGACCTGCATGTGATGGTCAAACCTTCCCTGAGCTGGCAAAAGGCTGTTTGCAATGTTTGTCCCACTTAGGGTAAATATTCTATATTTTCTCCAAAAATATTAACATACTTAATTATGAAGTGCTGTCCCGAACTGTACCTTGGATGTTTCATGATATGTGATCTATGCACTAAATTACATTCCTACAGTTTGAAAAGTTTTGAGTTCCAAAGCAATGTGTATCCAAGTGTTTGTGGGCTTACATAACCACACCTGTTTGGAACAGAGAGACACTATCTTTTACTTCCTTTTTACCACTCATTTCTCTCCATCCCAAGCACAGTCTCTGGATCACCTGTTCATTTAATCAGTATTTACCAAATGACTACTAAGTGCCAGACACTGTTATAGGCTCTCAGATACCGTGAGGAACAATGTGGGCCTTGTTTTCATGGCTTTTATACTCTAGCGGACAAGATGCTCAGTAAAGGACTAAGAGCATCTCAGTGTTTTGAAGAAGATAAAATACAATCATGGGGTGGACAGTTACTCTGCACAGGGGGTGTGTGTGTGTGTTAATGTGTGAAGTCACTTTAGACAGGCTGCTCAGGAAGACATCTCTGGGGGGTAACATTTGACAGAAACTTGAATATTAGAACAAATTAGCCTTGCAATGAGCTGGACAAGAGTGTTTCAGGAAGAGCAAATAGTAATTGTAAAATCCGCAAGTCCAGAATGAGCTTGACAGCTTCCAGAAGTGGAAAGAAGAAGACATGGGTGGTTGGGGGAATACTGAGCCATGGTGGACAAAGGTGCAAAATGTGGTCAAATATGATTTCATAGGCCTCGTGGGGCACAGAACGAGTTTGGATTTCATTCTATACGTAATGTGAACTGTTGGAGGATGTTAAGGGAGTGACATAACAGTTTTATGTTTTCAAAAGATCGCGCCGTCGAACGGTTACCATACATATGTGTTGTTAGTATTTGTGGAACGAATAATTTGGTTATATAATTACACAGTGAATACAATGCACAGGTCATCTGCAAGTAATAGAGCCCCAAATAACAGTGACTTAAATGAGATAGTTGATTTCTCTTATGCATAAGAGTGAGGAGGTAGGCAATCTAGGGCTGAAAAGGGGATTTGGCTAGATGAAAAACTTAAAGCATAGTCCCCTTTTAGATTTCTGGTCCAGTATCCCTAGGATAGCTTTCATCCTTTGGTCTAAAATAGCAGCAGGAGCTCCAGCCATCGTATCCCCCTTCCAGGCAGCATAATAGATGAAATGGGAAAGGACACATGTGAACCGTCCCTTAAGGAAGCTTCCTGGAAGCTGACATATGACACTCTGCTTACATCTCATTGGCTAGAACTGAGTCAGATGGCCCCACATAACTGCAAGGAAGACTGGGAAATGTAGTCTTGATTCTGGGTAGCTGGGTGAGCTAAAGCTCAGGAGTTTTAATCCTGTAGAAGAGGGAGAGCAGATACTAGGACCCATTCAGCAATCTCTCTGGCATAGATAATCTTGATACTAATCTCAATCACAGTTCATTAGAACTGGAAGTGAGACAGAGATTTGCTAGGTCAACCCCTCCTGCTGAACCATTTATACAAGCTCTGTTTCTAACAGGCACTTAAAATGACTCCAGAGACTAGATATGAACCCGTGTGCAGTTCCCCTCCTGCTCCCCCCTTCCCCCACATAATAAACAACAGCCAGTAGAATTGGGTGGAATGGGTGAACTTGCATTTTTTTTTAAATGTCCGCTTCAAAAGCCAAAGAAACACAAATCTAAAAGGTTACCGTTGGGGAAGCTCATCTATTAGTTCCCCAAAGGAGGATCTTCAAGGTCATGATTAGCAAGTACTAAGTGTAGACCAGGCATGGGCCTTTAACAGGTGGGGTCTTCCAGCTCCCAGAATCGGTTTTCGTTTTTCCCCTTTCTTTCTTATTTTTAAAAATATTCATGCCCTGATGAGCAACGAATTCCCCAGAGCAGAATGGAGATGACCCCACGGAGCACTGGGCTCTGTTGATGGGAATTGCTTTTACCTTCTGGAAAGAGAATAGGCCACAAAGGATCAATCTTTTCTCTGTTGTATCTCTTTCAAGTTGAACTGCATTGGACAATGAGTGGATTAAAAAAAAATCCTGGGGCCTGGTGTGCCTCAGATGTATTTGCCAATTTTAACATCATTCTCTAAGTTATATAAAACTGGAGAATAAATGTCCAAGCCTTCTGTATGGTGAGCAGTTTACTTCCCAGGCAGGGATCACATTTGTAACAAATTTCCTCAGAGATGCATTTTGTAAGTGAAGTGAAGAAATCATTAGCAAAGCAATATTTGAAGAAGCAGACTGGCCCAGTTCTGAAAGCAACTCTATTTTAACCTTTAAAAGATATCATTTTACTTACTAGGCTGCTTATTACAATTACACAGTGTTTTTCTTGGCCCCTGGCTCCATTAAACATATGTTTTATAGCAAGTTCTCAATTACATTATCCTGACAGGCTGGCTCAGAAGGACATGTTATAAAGGAGAGAGACTGCAAAGTGGTAAACTGGCCCTCATTAAGTTTATAGTTTTATTACCTTGTTTAGGGCACTTTTTCTTCCCTTCCTCTCACCGGCTTTCTTTCGTGACATTTAATTTATAAGAAGCAAGGGGCCGCGCTTGTCCTCCTGGCTGGCAAACTTGCTTCCGAGGGTCTTTTGAGGGACGTGCATTTCACTCCGTTGTGCCCGTCCCATCTCCCCGCGTCCCCTCCCCTACCTAAGTTGGTTTTCTTTCCCCAAAGTTTATCTCCCTCCCCCATCTAAGTTGGTTTTCTTCCCCCAAAGTTTATCTCCTATGTCAGTACCCTTTCGGTGTTAAACGTCAGTGGACCATGCACTTCGGTCGAAGGCTGGTTGCTCTTAGATGGAGAGGAGATCTTCATAAGCTTGCAAAATGCACTTAGATCAACGAACGTTTAATAAGTGATGTGCATTACCTCTTCCAGCTGGCCGGCTTTGCTGAGCCGTGGGAGACAGCTCCCGCCCCAGCCCACAGTCAGCCTCTCGGAGAGGTGGAACTGGATGCACCGCAGTGCTCAGGTCAGCTGAACTATTTTAATTTACAGGACATTACACATGCATAAACGTATTTATATCTCCATCCTCCGACAAGGGAATTAAATCAGCTTGAATTTATGTAAAATGTGTTATCGCTATTGGACGGGGAAGGAGCATTGTGCTAAGAAGCTCAAACATCATCTGGCCACTGCTAATTATAGGCATGGAAAAAATGGCTGGTGGTTGCTTCTGAACCCAGACAGAATCTATGCATGTTGATTATGAAGAGCTATTAGATATTGATAGGTTAGGATTTATTACTGAAAGTATAAACCAATTGCTCTGGATTGGATGGTAGTCGGACACTGGGGAATGGGTCTTGGAGCTGTTAGCCCAGGGTAATCTATCAGGAGGAGCGGAGTGTATTCTACCAATTAAGGAACAAGCAATTCTACTGATTTGCTATTGGCAGACTAATAGAGGTAATGGGTTTCCTAGACAGTCCAGGTACTGTATAGCCGAGTTGGGGAAGATAGTGACATTAGACAATAGAAGAGCAGTTCATTAAACCTGAATGAAGGCTGCGATGGGGCGAGAGAGCTGGAGGACCCTCGGCTCTGGCATGTCCTGTGTGGGGGCCCCTCAGGCAGGGAGCGGTGGCCGAGCCGACAGGAGTGTGGATCCCTTTGCCACGGGTGCACGCAGCCAGCTGGGATACTCACGGGGTACTCACGGGAACCCTTTGGTGAGAAAACGTCTTAGCAGTGTGTATCACCAAGCTCGTGCCACAATAGCGCAGCATTAAAAACAACCTTGACATCTGAGTGGCTCAAACAACAAATATTTATCAGGGGTCTGTGGGCTGTTTGGGGTCTGGCTGATCCTGGCTCAGGCTGCAGGGCACACAGGCCTCGATCCCATGCGTCTCACGCTAGTGCCCAGGGTGGCGGGGCAGCACTGAGAGCGTGTCCTCATGGCTTTGGCAGAAGCACACAATTCCAAGTGAAACTCGGCAAGCACGTTGCAATCTCTGCTAGAGTCGTAGCCACTGACATCCCATTGGTCGGAGGAAGTCACACCAAAGGAAGTCAAGCCGAGGTCCGGGGGCGGGGAAGCCTGCTGAGCTCATGGCAAGGTGTGAATGTGCGCTCTTTTATTAAGGGGGAGGGAGGAAATGGGGTCAGCAATCTGATCCCTCACTACCGTCTTCGTTACGGGGCGCTTCCTGTGGTTGTGGCTGACCCTTCTTCTGCGGCCACCGCTGGGCAGTGCGGCGCTCGTCCCTTTGTCTTGAGAGGCAGAGTTTGTCTTTTATCTGGCTCCGACTCAAGTGCTTGCGGAGTTGGTGTCTACTGCGGCACACATACCAACATGGCTTGTGAAGTTGAACCCGATTTTGATAATGAGAACTTTGCACGATTGCCAGTTTTTATGGCGTAAGTTACCCCAGTTAGCCCCTCTGCTCTCCCAAATAGGCATCCTATTTGCTTCCCATCAGCAAAGCCTGGCGAAGCGAAGGTCGTGAAGGTGTGGCTGCAGCCCATTTGGAGGGAGGCAGAGAGGACAGCGAGGGCCGCCGCACTCAGAAGGGATGGTGGGGGACCGTGGCTGGGAGCTCTTAGTCTGTCAGGTCCCAGGGTATGTGTATACGTTAGCGCTAGTCTCCTACGCTGTTAGCTGAAGTTTACCTGAACGTAAACTGCGTGAAGGCAGAGATTTTTGTCAGCTGTCTCCATTGCCATAATCCCTGCATTATAACCAGGTGTTGGTACATAGTGGCCTCTCAGTATGTATTAATTGAATGAATGAATGAATGAATGAATGAATGAATAACATAGTGAAAGCAGAGAGTTCTCCTTCTGCGATGACCATGGCCTCTAATGATGTCCAAGCTTAGGTTGTGCATAGCGAGCTTATAGCTTCTTTCCATTTAAGGGGTTGGAGGGGTGACCTTGCAGGGTTGGGGAGTGAAGAGGAACGGATCATGGAAACTTGGCTTGGAGGCAAGGGTACGGGGAGGCTAAAGGGAGGGCTAAGAACATCTGCTCTTTGTCCTGTCATTAAGTAGCAGGTGTCTTGCAGCTCACTGT
This sequence comes from Ursus americanus, assembly GCF_024610735.1. Classification (NCBI taxonomy): domain Eukaryota; kingdom Metazoa; phylum Chordata; class Mammalia; order Carnivora; family Ursidae; genus Ursus; species Ursus americanus. Next base: position 51,536,330 of record NC_142146.1, on the reverse strand, counting down.
CCCCTCCCCAGAGACTTCTCAACTGGCCCTTCGGTAAGGCCTGTAGAAACTGCCAGGCCACAATAATAAAGCATAAAACATGTTCGAGTAAAGAAGCCAAAAGAGGGGGCATCTTGATTCTAGCAGGCTAAGCAGAAATTATGACTTGTTTGCAGGGGTTAGGAAAATAAAAGACTTAGGTCTAGCCTGGCTGCAGTGAACAGGCAAACAAGGGGGTAAAACAGCAAACAGCCCAAAGGGGAAGCTCGACCACACCGTAAACTTCTCCGGGGCAGGACCATAGTTTTTCGATCTGGTCACTTTAGAGCCTAACCCAGAGCCCGCCACACGGTAGGTGCTTCATAAAGAGGAACCACTCAACTGCTATGTGCTATCGTGTGGAGGGCGATCAGGGGATGGGAGAGGAACAGCTGGGAGGGAGAAAAGGAGCCGTAAGGTTGGACTGACCTCAGGCACCAAGATTTCTCTGGTTAGAATGCAATTTCCTGGCTTTCACCCAATAAATAGAACAGGCTGTTTGGTACCACGCTTTTAAACACACACAACAAATTCTATACCATCTGCATATTGTAACCCACGTCCCTTGAACAAGGCCCCTGGTCGAATCACACTCTTTTCTGCCTCCACCACCCCTTTCTCAGCCCATTCTCTGGGACATTTCCATGCAACCTGGATCCTAATTCCTGAGACTCCTTACCTCGTCCTCGTCTCTCTCGGCAGCTTTGAGCTTTGGGTCTCTCCACCTGGCAACTCCCAGACTCCTTATTACCAATTTTCCCCAAAGCGACCTCCTCAAATTTCCCCAAGCCCCTCTCCCCCTTCTAGAGCCCCTCTCTTAATTAATTGCTCCAATCCCCTGAGATACCTTGTCTTCTCTTTCCTCATCTCATGCCTAATTAACAGCATCCTGTCGTTTTTTTACCCTAAATATTTCCTGAATCCATTTCCTGCTCACCAGCCCCTCGAACGCTGCCCTGGCTCTGGCCCTCGTCATCTCTTGCTGGTACTGTCCCACTAGCCGACCACCTGGTCCCCTGCCTCAGGTCTTAGCCTCTTCCTGTCTATCCTCTTCGCTGCTGCCAGAGGGGTCCTATTTAAAATGCAAATCCGGCCTCGGAGGTCCCCCTTCTCCTGTCACCTCCAGGGTAAGCGTAAGCTCCTTAGGAGCACAGGAGGTCTTTCCTGCCTGCCTACCTACCTTCTCGGCTTCAGCTCCTGCTGTTCCTTGCCTAATACTTAGTGCCCTGGAGGCAATGAATGGTTCAGGGTTTGTTCTCTGCACGCACTTTAGTTGTTTTAAGTCTCTTGGCCTCTTGCTAAGCTGGACTGCCCTCTCGTCAGCTGCTTCTTTTTTTTTTTTTTTTTTGCCCGGCTATCTTTATTTACCCTGCAGCTCTCGGCCATGGCGCCATCTCTTCTGAGTGGGTCGAGGTGTTCCTTCTCTGGGGCCCCACGGCACCTGTGCGTTCCTCAGCGATATTTAAATAAACGTCTTTACCCTTCTGCCAGCCTCACCAGGCTATGCACTGTTCAAGGACGAGGCTCTGCTTTATTCCTCTTGCTCTCTCTGGCACCCAGCCCAGCACTGCTGCCTAGAAGGTGCTCGGTAAATCCTTGTTGGGCGGACCAGATCTGACTGGGCAGTTTCCTTGTCTTTCTTAACTCTGATTTACCAGCCTTCAGTGGTAAGTCAGACTGAGGTGGAGGTTTTCTTTTGGAGCCTAAAATTGGTACATTTGTCATTGTACACTTAACCAAAAAAGAAAAAAAAAATCAACTTTGATGTTTTTGGAGGCTGTGTTTGAAGTTGAAAGGTTGACGTATGCATCGTGATATAAAGTAGTGGTCTTTTCAAATGATTTTGCTTCAACCTTCCCAATAAAACAAATGAACTGTGTTCATGGGATTTCGATGTGCTGGTTTTTCTTTGACACTAAAATGAAATGAATGTGCAAAGGCACAAAAACAGTATGTATCCTCAATTGGATAAAAGCTCACCTTTATCTCCCTTTGACCCTTTTATTTTCACAATACTAAAGAAATATTAAAAATGGTTGGGGCTGGCGAATTTTAGAAAAGCCATCAGTTCCCACTCACTTTGCACCTGGTTGCCCTCGCGTAACCTTGAGCTCCTCTTCCTCTCCCCTCTGCAAACACTTCCCAGAATTGGCTTCCTTGTGCTTTCTGAAGCCCACAGTCGACATCCACACAATGGAAAGCCCTCTGCTCCATGATCTTTTCTTGGAATCCAGTCCCCTGGGGCTCATGTGGGCTTGATCTAATCACCGATCAATGTCTCCGGGGGAGAGCTGCCACGGAAAGGTCTGCAGGAACCCTGGCTTGCCTCCCTGCCAGACCAGACAAGAGGGGCTTTGAGCAGAGGCACATCCAGGTTCTAACGCTAGGAAGGTGGCCCTGGGGGATGTGGCGGGGGGGTGCCATTCGGTGGTGCGGAAGGAAGCACAGAGAAAGCACCCCCCTTTGACTATATTCTCTTCACTGCGTTTCTTTCACACTGTTTTATCTCAGGATGACAGTCCATAAGCACCATGGCCACCTATTACCTAAAAATTGTTGAAAAGGTACTACTTTTGGAGAATAAGCTCAAGGGAAACCACTGACCCCCTTGCTTCCCTCTAGATTTGCAAAGGGCCTGGGGGATTTAGTTTTGGGTCCACGTTTGTGTGCGTGTGTGTGAATGTGTGGGTCCATGTGTGTGAGCTTATGTGAAAGTACGTGTGGGTTTGTAAATTGTGTGTTCGTGCACGTTTGTAAGAACATGTGTTCACGTGAATGTATGTGTGTGTTTGTGAGTGTATGTCTGTCTGTGTGTTTGGAGATACAGAGTCTTGAGAAGAAACTCCCTCCCTCTGCCTCCAATTGTTCTCCTGCTACGATGTTCTAAGGTGGCGGCACCGCGTGACTAACTGCCTGGCGATCTCCATCGTGTCCCATCCCATCATCCAGATAAGTCTACACCCAGGTACAAACCACGTGCTTTTGATTCCTACTTCCAGCTGTGTTTGCTGTCTCCAGGTTCTTCTCGTGGACACGTGCTAGGGCTGCCTCTGGCCTCGTAATGAGTTATTAATGACAGGAACCAGGAAGAAAGGAGGTATCTGGCGACAAGCCCTGGAAAGCCACTTGAAAGAGTAAGAAGGCTTAAAATAGTAGGCAGGCTGTACGGCTTGGGAAAGTCTCTGGGCTCAAGAGATGGTAGCTGTAATTTTTTTATAAAGGCCTTGTAGCCAGAGGTCTGGGTGGGAGCATGTGGGTAATTAAAGGCACGGACGGGGGCAAGAGACACTTGCTAAACAGGTGGGAAGGTGTGTTTCCAAAAAATATTTCACAGCAGTATCTTCTCTTCTATGTTTTTTTGCAATGTCTCTTGTCATTTGTCTATTTATCCTCCCTTCGAATCTGGGCTGAACTGTGATCTATTTGGAACAAAGTAATGTGACAAAAATGACACCACGTAACTTTTGAGGCTGGGCCTTAAGAAACCTGCCATTGACATCTTCACCTCTTGGAGCGCAGCCTCTATGCTGTGAGAAGCTCAAGCCATGTGGAGAGGCCCAGGTGGAGGAGAGCTGAGGTCCTCCGTCAACAGGTCCCACGGGCTTCCGGATGACGTGCAGCACCACCCCACTGCCGCATGAGTTAGCCATCTCGATGCTTCCGTGCAGCCGAATCCCTGCCAGACTGTGGCCACAACCAGTACCACCCAGAGCAGAAGAATAGCCCAGCAGAGCCCAGGCAACCAGCAGAATTATGAGCAATGCTGAATGGTCGTTGTTCCTTGAAGATGATAAGTTTTGAGGTGGTTTGTTATGCAGTTTATAGGGGGGTTGCTGCTGTAGATTGAGCTGGGTGGAAAACAGGCTTTCTTCACACTTGCCAGAGAGCGACCCAAAATTAAGTTATACAGATGATAAAAGGCAAATGATAGAAGGCACAATTCGTTCATGTTTTTCTTTATGGGGAAGCAGTGTTCAAATCTTTAACCTTCATATGACATAGACTAGCTAAAGGAAAATGTGAATAGTGGTCATTTGTGAGTAATGGCTGCTTACCTATATTAAACATTTCCACAATGAACATTTATTATCTCTGTAACAAGATAAAATTTTATTAAAAACAGCTAACGGGCTTCTTATTTAGCTTTTCTGAAAATGGAATAGTACCTTAAGGCAAGCTACACCTCACACTGTGAGGAAGGCCGGGGAATTTTTTCTCTGACAGCGTTAGCTTTTACTTAATTATTAGAAGGTTCTAATGAGGACCTCATTTGCCTAGTTTTCAATACTCAAAAATCCTTTTTATTTAGAGTGAATAGATTAAAATTCTTTGTCAGCTTGAAATGTGAAATCCTCCTTTTGAGTCAGTCTTAGTTAAGTTAGATCATAGATTTAGATGGGTTCAGAGGGAACAGCTCGTGGGCTGGCAGGGTGCAAGGCTCAGGACATTATTTTCATTCTACTTTTAGTCATTTACTACCGGCATCCACGTCAGTGAATGCCCACACCTTGGCCTCACCTCTCTTCCCGGAACGGGCCTAAACGGCTTTTGCAGCCCCTGGCAGGTATGTTGGGCCCATGTGTCTGTATTCTGGCAAATCGGAGGGCTCATTGAAACTTACTTCCATCCTCCATCCTCATTTCCAGTTCCGCAGAACCTTGGGGTCACAGGGTGAAGATGGTAGCACCACCATGTGGAAGGGGGTCTCTGAATGACCAAGTGGAGCATGCCAGAGCAACCATCCACCTCAATAACCTGCAATGGACTTGAGCATGAAATAGATCTTTGTTATGCCAAGCCCCTGAGATTTTCTTGTTATTCCCTGAGTGATGCACATTTACAATTGTAAAGTGCTTTACCTTTACAAATGTGTTTTCGTAGACGTTATCTCATCCAACACCCACAACAGCTCTGTGATCTCGGAAGGATGAATATTGTACCCATTGCACAGGGGAGAAAACTAAAACAGAGAGAGGTAGATTCCTTGCTCTAACAATGTTGTCTGGTCAGTAAATGGCAGCACGTGGACTTGTCTTCAAGTTTAATATATCTTCGTCTTCCCCTACTGCCTTTCTCTAACTCAGGTCTGATTTGCTATGCGAATTTCATTCGGACTCTAGTCTCTAGAGCTAAACATCACAGAGCAGTGCTTTACCTTCCTCTTTTTCCATGAAGGAAGTCAAACTACAGTGATTCCTCTCTGCAAAGTCAATGTAAATTTGGCAGTCATTTCCACGTGCTCCCCGCAGTAACTCAAACAATGAAATGGATTGTTTATGCCAGCATTTCGAAAAATGTGGTCTGGTAACCCTAATCCTGAGAGATGGCTAGTGTAAAAAGGACTTCAGATCAAACACTTCTGTTCAATTCTGGATGCTATACGCATTTTGGAGATAAACTGTATTAGCATGTAAACACTCTGAGAAGTCCTGCAATTAAAGCATTTATTCTATAGTATGACATTTCTAAATATTGTTCTACAGAACTTAGTTTTGGTAACTCTGGTTTAGATATTTAATTCCCTGAATATAAGAAATGGGATTAAAAGATATTTTGCAGTTCTCTTTTGTCCCATGACTGCATTATATTACCTCTTTTTTATTCTTTGTTTTTCTAAATTATTCTCTAACCAAACTATTTTTAATCAAATTCCTATGTTCTCTCTCTTCCTCTTCCTCTTCCTTTATTTTCCCCTCCCCATCACCTCTTCCCTTTTTTTCTCCTCTCATTCTTCTTTTCTGCTTCTTGTGATTTGTCATTGTTGTCTTCATTTTCTAAAATGTTTGGCTCCTGTCTTAGTCTCTTCAGGTGGCTATAACAAAAAAAAATCACAGACTGGGTGATTTATAAACAATAGAAATTTATTTCTCACAGTTCTGGATGCTGGAAGTCTGAGATCAGGGTGTCAGGCTGATTGAGCGAGGGCTCTGCTCCAGGTCTCTGACTTCCTGTTGTAGCCTCACTTGGTGGAAGGGGCTAGGGAGTTCTGTCAAGCCTCTTTTATAAGGGCAGCAATCCCATTCATGAGGGCTCCGGATTTCAACATATGAATTGGGGAGGGGTGTTGGGGAGGAGGTAGATGGGCACATTCAGAGCTTAGCAGCTCCCTACTCTTGTTGTTGGAGAATGCTGCAGAAAAGAGCCATCTGACGTTCTGTAACCATTTGACACAAATGTGTCACATTATCCTTGGACACAAAATGGATAAATGTAGGTTAAATGGATCACTGTAACTGACAGACCATGGGGGAGATAGGGATGGTGACCTTTAGCCCCACCTGATTCAACAATTTTAGCAGTGATTGGATGAGCACATTAACAGTAAGTTGATTGGATTTATGAATGACGTGAAGACGGAAGGGCTGGATAAATACACTGCATGCCAGGATCAGGATCCTTTAAAATCTCAGACAAGGCTGGATTTAACAAGACATCATTTAACAGGGATAAATTTAGAGTTAGGCTCTTAAATCTAGAAACTCGACTGTGTAACTATAGTATCAGATGACATGACTGAGTAGAACCAAATATAAAAAAGTCCTGGGGTTTCTAATTTAGTTGTACATTCAATATATAATCTTGTGGCTTCCATTTAAAAATGGCAAAGTAAAACATTTTAACCCTCAAAACCCACCCAAAACTTAAAAGAAAAAGAAAAAAAAAAAAGAGAGAAAAAAATCTTTTTATTCAATGAAACCAAAGAAAAATGGCACAACCCCAGCCGCAAAGCAAGCAGCACACATGGCAAATGCTGTGGCTTCCATGCTGAGATGTGGGAGCTTGCTGAGAGTAGAAATATGGATCCCTGCATTATTTTTGGATTAGGAGCTAGGATTAATGTGCCATAACTCTGACAGATGTGGACAACAATGCTTCTGGGAGCAAAGATGGGCCAAAGGAGCGGTCAAAAATGCTTCCAGGAAGACTTCATTACACTCAATGAAAGATGGGGAAGGCAGATTTGAAGGACAAACTTTACTGACATGCTATTTCTAATGTCTATCGTGACGCAGTTCGCTGAGAGAGAGAATGTCAGAAGTGAAGGGTGAAAGGAGAAGGTAAGGGAGGAAACTGGTAATTACGAGGTCTGAACCCAGAGAGCTTCCCACCTACTTGTTTTACTGTGAACTTCACTAAACACTTGAAGTCCAAAACAGTGAGGAGGAATGGCCCCAGGACAGCAGAAACAATAGATTTGATGAACTTTATCAAAGATAAAGCTTATAATCAGTTTGTTGAAGGCAACTGAGATACCACTTACTTCCTCCTTTAATGGAATGATATTTCCATGCTCTTCCATGGCTCATGGTGACAATATTAGCTTTTAGTATAATTCTCATTCGTTGACTTTGAGCTTGGTCATGTGACTTACTTTGACCAAACATGATGCAAACAGAGCCTCGAAATGTGCTTCCGTAGTCTGGCTAGCCCTGTTGTGCTCCTGTGATTGCAATGAGAGTGAGTAGGCTCCACGTAGCTACTTCCTCTTCACCTGACCTCAGAGTGAGATGGAAAAGACATTGACCTTACAGGAAGCATGAAGACAAGCCCAGCTGAAGCAGAGCGTTCCCAGTCAACTCATAAACTAATGAACAAGTGTTTTGAAAGATGGTGAATTTGGGAGTGGTTTGTTAAACCTCTTTAATGCTGCGAGAGATGAGTAAATACAGCAAAAACAATCAGCGAGGACTCTGAACTCCCCAGTTTCTCCATCTGTCTTCCACTTCACCAATTCTATGATATTCCAACAGGTAGTGACTCCTTTCAAAAACAAGCAGAAAGATGGAAACTATGTATGAAAATCTGTAAAAGAAAATGAGAAAGGAACATTAACAAAAGGAATATAATGGGTATACCGCCATATGAAGAATTATTCACAAAAAATAAAGGAAGATTTTAAATAGGTCTCCATAGGGGTGCCTGGGTGGCTCAGTCAGTTGGGCATCTGCCTTCAGCTCAGCTCATGATCTCAAGGTCCTGGGATTGAGCCCCACGTCGAGCTCTCTGCTCAGCGGAGAGTCTGTTTCTCCCTTTCCCTCTGCCTGCTGCTCCCCCTGCTTGTGATCTCACTGTCAAATAAATAAATAAAATCTTAAAAAAAATAGGTCTCCATATTTCAAAGAAATTATATATAAGGTGATCTCTTAAAAAATAATCTGAGAAGTGATACAGGGACCGAAAGAAGAGATCATGGATCGTATCAATGGAAGGAGATAAAAAGAAAACTAGTAAATAAAGAAAACAGAAAAAATTTTGAGATGAAAATCTTATTACATACCACATAAACTAGAATGAAATTGGCCAAAAAGTAGGGTAACATTACATATAGGCTTGAGAAAATCAAGTACAAAGGAAGTTAAGTATAAAACTGATTACAAAGAAAAGGATAAATAGAAATTCAACAAAAGAATAAAGGAAATTCAACATATACATAATTGATATTCCTAAAAATGATAGAAAAGATATTTAAAGATATTATAGAAGAAAACTCTTCCTAACTCAAGGCAGACATGCATCAGTAAATCAAAGAGCACAGTATGTTTTGGGAAAAAAATCAATATAGAACATTCATGCCAAAATATTATGGTGAATTTACCACAGTTCAGGAATAAAGAGTCATATGAAGAATGAGGCTTAAAAAAACAAAAGAGAAATATACAAAAGGCATCAAAAAAGGGCTGACTGGTGGATGTCTAACAGTTCCGCTATATCATTGGCTTCAGTTTTTGAGCTTTGGAGATTAAATTTTCATCTAATAAAATATAAGCCAATCTTAACAAAAATTCCCTTGGAAGGTGTAAAAACAATTTTAGTGTTCATTTGCAAAAATAAGTGTGGAAAAATAGAGAAGCATTTGAAAAGGAAGTATGTAAAGGAAAGCTTACCCTACCAGATATTAAAATATAAAATTACAATACTAAAAACAGGGAGATTCTGGTGCCAGGGGAGGTGGACAGAACTCCTGTATAGAAGAGAAATACCATAGGAATTCCTATGAAATACAATAGGAATTCCATTCCTATTCTTAACTACTTAAAGATAACCCAGTTGTCCTTTAAGTTTTAGCTCAAAGATCATCTTCTCTGGAAAGTATTCTCTTTTCCCTATATTTTCATTGCACCTTATATACACATTCATATCTACTTTAGTCATCTGTCTAGATGGAAAGGTTCCTGAGGGAAGGAACCAGGCTTTTTAACTTGTATCACCAATGCATGTACAGTTCATACCTCAACACTTCCGGTTTGAATTGTATGGGTCTACCTTTATAGAAATTTTCCAACACATATAGTACTGTACTATAAATGTATTTTTCTTCTTTATGGTTTTCTTAATAACGTTTTCATTTCTCTAGCTTACTTTATTGTAAGAATATGGTATACAATACCTGTAACATACAAAATATGTCTTGATTGTTTATGTTATTGGTGAAAACTCCTGGTCAACAGGAGGCTATTAATAGTTAAGTTTTTGGGCAACGTTTGACATGAATTTTTGACTGCCGAGGGGTCAGTAATCCTAATCCCTTCATTGTTCAAGGGCAACTGTATTAGTTTAGTGCCTGGCAAATGGTAGATACCCAATATTTATTAAATGAATGAAAGAAGAAGTGGTAGATGGAAGAAAGTAATCTTGAATTAGAAGACCTATTTAGTAGATGAAGAGTGGAATTAATAACTTTAAAACTGTAATTTGACATGAATTTTGCAATTATGTGAAGGTTCCTAAAAGGAAAAAAATAATGAGTTACTTATTAAGTTTGCTGGATTGTCTACTGGAAACATCACCATTTTCCCTTTTCTCTGTTCTTTCTTGAATTGCAGGTGCTGGAAACCTGGAAACTACTTTTTCTAGATTCACTGGAGCAGGTTCCAGGTTAGAGTTCACCAAGGAGAGGTATGAGATTTGGAAGGCAGAAGATATGCAGAAGCCATTACTGCTCCTGCGGCAGAAGTAGTAGGTATCAGGCTTTGGCAGATGACAAGCATGAGATTTCACTATTAGCTTGTGGACGCTTCTTGTAAATCACCCACTTTAGTGTTGTAGGCTGCTGGTATTTTTGGTGGCAGTTTCCTACATCCTGAACTTTCCTGATTTCTGTATGTCAATGACTTAGCAAGCCTCGAATTCCCTGAATTAACTTCCTCCCTGCTCTAAACAAGCAGAGTGATTTCCTTTAATTGACTGAATTCTGATTGACATATTGCAGAATGAAATGGATTACATGTTTTGGTACATGTTAATTTATGGAAGCCTTCAGTTTTTATGTAGATTATGGTGAATATGTGATTTCTATTTTTAGCTACCCAGCCATCATTTCCCCTGTTAACAACACTTTGACTTTTCTTTTTTGAGAATAAACATTCTTACACTGTGTGTAGTTTTTTTTACAATGGTAAATTAGGAGCCCTATTCTATGCTGTAAGCTGAAGAAAACTCAGGAGTTTCTTTCTCTCAGATTCTATGCACCTAGCTTGGGCATGTGACCTAAGCTTAGCAATCAGCAATCAGATTTATTCTTTGGATGTTAGACCTTGCAGAGAGTAACTAAAGGCCCAGTACATTGCTGGAATGCATTTCTTTCAGCAGAAGTGCCCCTGTAAGGCTGCCTAGCTGTTCTTTTTGCGAAGACCTTCTAAGGCTGCTGATTCCTGTACATTTTTAGCTATGTTATTCAGCCTTCTTTTAGATCCTATGATATATGCATAACCTGGGAATCGCATAAAATAGGCATTTAAATTTTATTTCTTGAACATTGAACATTCTAGAAAAATAAATCTTTAGATCATTTTATCAATGAGAGGAATAACATACTTATTTATAATCATATTCTTCCTTCCTATCCCATGCTTCTAATATTGGTAAAATGTTAACTAAGTTAGTGATCTAAATTAGATTTAAACCCAATAATCTAAATTTAATAAAATATGCCATCATTGCTATTAGAAATGGCAAGGGATTTTGCAAAGTACAAGAGAATGTATTTTATCTTCACAATTAGTGGTCTCACTATTAGTGAGATCCTGATCCTGATAATTAATGTCTGCTAATGCCACAGGTGAATTATGAAGGACCCATTTCACACACAGGAATAAATGAATAATCCCACTATAAAGCCATTAAAAATGCACAGGCTGCAAAGAGTATAGGTTAATAAAGTGCCCAATAAATAAATTAAGATACTGGCCATAAATTATTGTGTTCTGTCAACATCAAATTTGTTAACCACAGTACAGCAGAGAAGATTTTTAGACTGAATTAGTGCGGTGGCTGAATTAATAGGAGGGAAGATAGAGGGTGTGAGAGGGAACAGTGCTTTCGAATGAGGGAAGTTACCTCAGTGAGTTAGAGCTTGTGCGGTTATGAAAAGTAGAGTGTATCAATCAGCATGGGTAAAGTTATGCCGCTGTAACAAAACCTCAAAGTTCCAGGGACCTAAACCAATGAAAGGTGATTTCTCTCATTGTCACATGTCCATTGCCAGTTAGCAAGATGCTCCTTGTCACGGGCCCAGGATGACAGCCATCATCTGGAGTATTGCCAGTTATCATAGCAGAGGTAAAATGAAACCTCTGTGGAAATGATTCCAGGAATGAAATGCACAACTCAGATGTGACTATGTCATTTCTGCTCCAAAGTTATTGGTCAGAACTAGTCATTGGCTCCACCCAGCACAAGGGGCCAGGAAGTGCATTCCTACCATGTACTCAGAAATTAGGTCAAAATATTTGATGGCTTAATTAATGACTATGGCTTAATTTGAAAGAAAATGGCAGATAGCTTAATCTTAAATGACTTGAACATTTTCTGGTTGGAATTTAAATGCTTCAGAATGTTACCTCCTGCAACAAGGAGTGTAACTTAGAATTCATCTTAGTAGATAAAATATGAGAAGTCTCTTCTTACAATTTTTTCCTTTCTGTATTCTTTTTTTTAAAAAGATTTTAATCATTTATTTGATATAGAGAGGGAAGCGCAACTGGGGAGGGGGCAGGCAGAGGGAGAAACAGATTCCCCACCGATCAGGGAGCCCCATGTGGGCCCAATCCAACTCCAGGATCAAGAACTGAGCTGAAGGCAGACGCTTAACTGGCTGAGCCACCCAGGGGCCTTCCATTCTATATTCAAATCAATATCCAGGCCTCATCCTTTTCTACCAAAAATATCTTAACTCCTTTCCACGCAGAAGCTTAAAAATGAAGTCCAATGACATTAGGTGGTAGACTTCAGCATTTTTATATTTTGAGGGATGGGGGTAATGAGGGAACTGTTTTAAAAGCTTCTTATGAATATTAAGCAGAAATCCATTAGCAAATAATTTGTTCTGTGTGTTCTTTAGGTTTCTGGTCAAATGAGCAGTATTTACTTTTTTTTCCTACATAGAATGTTTTACATCATTTGAATAACAGTTTTATTTCAGGTGTCTGGTTTCATTTTTACCCACTCATCCCTCCATTCCCTTTTCATTTTATTTATTTTTACTGGCAGGAAGGAAAATGTTGACAAACCCTGAGGCACTCTCTGGCCAGTAGGCCGTAGATGGTCTCTAGCAAAAGCTACTTGAAAAGCGCTCTTGGTACCTTTCCTTGAAACTACAGCAACAGAAAGATTTGCATGGTGATATTACATTTCGCTCTTGGTTCTTTGCGCGCCAGAGCAAACCAGCTTGCTGGAGTTGTCCTTAAAGTTCGTGAAAGGCGTGTTGCCGCGTATTAGATGCCTAGACCGAAGTAGCATTAAGAAATATACTGGATTTTAACCTTAAAGTCTGTACACTTCAGAAAAGATATAGAGTACATTACAGACGAAGGTAATAAACAGAATAATTCATGACTCCCTGAAGGGGTTGGGCTCTTTTTCCAGGGGGCAAGTGAACAGGAACAAAATGCCTCTCAAGCCCTTGGGGGAAGAATGTATTGTGTAGCTAATTCTCACGGGCCCAACTACTACTTTATTCAATGGGAAATTGTATTTTTTTATTCAACATCTGTTTTATCACTTTTCTCCCCTTAATCATCTCTTTTTTCAACGTTGCAGACCATTTAATCATATTCCAAGCATGGAAAAACAATTGCTGGCCATCAGTGATTTGTATCCTCTCTGTCTTGATCGGCAGAGGGAAATTAATAATAAGCTAGTTCACGGAGGCATGAGGACATTGTTCGAACTGGCTGCTGGGTGCCGGGATAGGGTAGATGCATCACAGGGCAGCCCTAAGTGAGCTTCTGGTATTTCGAAACCTTTTTTTAGTGTATATAGGGGAACAAATGTCAGTAGATTTGCCGAAAATGCTTCGGTCTTATCCTCCGGAGCAAAGGGTGCAAGCTGGTGCAGAATAATGGTCATATTCATGGTAGCGACCCATGACTTAATACCTGCCCAATATCAGATGCCCTGCTAAGGTGCTTCTCCTCGGTTACTTTTAACTCTTTTGTGAGGAATATTTTATTATTCCCAATTTATGGGTGAAAAGACCGAGACTTAAAGGCATCAGGTAACTTGCCTAAAGTCACGAAACTAGCAAATTTTCTGATTTTTGAGTTCTGGCCTTTATGGCTCTAAAACTATTTTCTTTCCTGTATTCCTCTTGTATTGCTCTGGAATCTCCAACATACAGTTCTGTGTGTGGACTCTAGGCTTCTGAAACCAGACAGAATAATTAAGCCAACACTGTTTAGTCCTTTTGTTTGTAAGTCACATATTATTTCAGACTTTCAGATGCTGTCATGGGGGAGTGTCTGAATCTGGGACAGAAGGCAGGATCCTTTTTTTTTTTTTAAGATTTTATTTATTTATTTGAGAAAGAGAGAGAGCACAAGCAGGGGGGAGTGGCAGAGGCAGAGGGAGAATCAGACTCCCCGCTGAGCTGGGAGCCAGACACGATGCTAGGGCTCAGTCCCAGGACCCCAGGATCAATCATGACCTGAGCCCAAGGCAGATGCTTAACCGACCGAGCCACCCAGATGCTCCCGAGGGCAGGATTCTGACATGTGCTCTGTCCCCTACTGATTGACTGGATGATCTCAACAAGTCATCTTTTCTGGAGGGGACCTTTGTTGTTTTTACCTGAAAAATGGCACGAACTGTCCTCATCTATCTCCCTTACAAGCAAACGAGGTCAATTTCATGAAAATGTTTGAGAAGAACAAATTGCTATATAATGGAGGCATTAAATTTGCAAGTATTGGTTTGTTGAGATACAGAAGTGGTGTTTCACCAGAAATTTCAGAATGGTCCTCTATCTTAAGTGAGCTCAAAGCCAACCAACAAACAGCAAACCAGCAGACACCAGCAACTCCTTACAGAAGAAGGAAGATGATCTCAAGTGGCTGCCTCTGATGATTCTGACTCAGTCTACATCACCATTTTCCACTACTCAGACCGATTATGATTGTCCAAATTTTATCTTCCAGTTTCAGTCTTCCCTTTTGACATCGTCTGGTGTCTCAGACCCTTTTGGACTCCGGGACTCTGACATACGCTTTGGGCTGTAGCTGCCTCTAAGTAGGTAAAGTCGATCAGCATTGTCCCTGCTATTTTTGGTGGTAGAAAGTGGAATCTTCTAGAGTCTTCTAAATTTCCCAAATAACAGTGATGTTTAGTGGTGAATGAACTTCTTTCAAGAGGGGATATGTCTCTCCTTTAACATGACATATCAGTTTCTCCCTGATCTCTTTCTTCTGGAATCATCTTCTGCCATTTCCCACCTCCCACTTTCTGCTCCAGACACACTGGATCACCTTTGGTTCTCTCTGTGCTGCTGGTAACCTCTGCCTTTGCTGCTTCCCTTGCCCGGAGGCCCTCTTTCTCGGCATAGCCCCTTCCTTCCCCTGGCTTACTCCAGGTTATTCTTCTGGATTTAGTTTCAGTATCACTTCTCCCAGGAAGGTGTTCTTGACCCCTTACTTGATTCCCCACTGCTCTCTGAACATAAGTTTCCCTTATTGGTGTTCGCAATGCATTGAAATAATCTCTTTATATTCTCTACCTTCCTGACTAAACTGTATATTCCTTCCAAGAGGACAACGTCTTTCTCATGCTATGTCCTTCACTTCTACGGTGGCCCGTGACGTATAGTAGGGGCTAAAAATGTTCTTTGCGTGGATTTCTTTATTCAATTTGTTATATTGAAATTAGAAAAATCTTTTTTTTTTTTTTTTTAAACAACGGTTTTGGGTGCCCGTATGTCCAACCGGTGAAAAGATTTCCGTAAAAGCAGTTATTTTCAGTGATTTTTTTTTCCTTTTCAGGCTGCATACCGTCCCCACCCCCTCCAGCAGCTGAGCAAAGGATTGTTGTAAACCTCTTTCTGATTGGGAAAAGATGAAAGAACAGAATTTTGAAATTACCTAACTAAAAAATCCTATAAGCATATAAATCTATCTAAGTGTAGTCTAAAATTAGGCATTCTTTGAGAAAACGGGACCTGGTTATGACTTGAATTTGTCTCTCGTGGGATAGAGGATGAGGAGCGTGAACACGCGAAGAACTCACGTAGTCTTTCTGATACGGATCCGCAGGGCAGTTCCAACAGCCCAGGGCCTTTAGTCTGTCTTTGTGTTACACACTACGACCGTGTCTAAGCCAAACCCCTATGCCTATACATCTGTCCTATTTACTTCTGAATATATCAACATTTCTTCCTCTTATACTTGGGTTCACAAGTTCTCCTAGACAGAAGAAAGCAAATTAAAATGAGTATTTGGATATAAGTAAGTCCCCAAGTCTCTTTTCAACATTGAAATAAAAGTGCTGGGTTGCAAGATGGGCTGGAATAAGCCGGCTCATTGCCTTGACTCCTCGCCATGCTCTGTGTCCAGAAAGGACAGCCTAAAGTTTTTGCATTAAGACATTCATCCCTCCCTTTTCTTGCTTTTTGATTTTCGCTTCTTGTCCTGTGCTGAAGCTGCCTGCCTCCTCCCTTCTTCGAAACCATATTTCACACTTGAATCCACTTTCTTCTCTGCTTTTAAAATTTTTGGTAATCAGATGATGATTTTATAGTCCTGATTTATGTTTTAGAAGTTACTTTTCATAAATATCCCAAATGAGATCTATTTGGCCCCTGCTGCAGACCAGATGCTGGTCAGACCTGGCAGAGCTATTGATTTAATCCTGTACATTTTCATAATTGGTCGGAATCAGTTTTCCCTTTTATTCTAACATTACAGATTTGTAACAATATGTGAAACAGGCTTCATTCTTTCATGTATGGTATGGCCTTAATAAACATCTAGTAGTTTCCTGCAAGAGCATCCAATACATTAGGTTGCGGGGCTTTCATTTTGTTTTCTGTTTTTACTAAACGAATTGGGTTAATAGGAGAGATTGTTAAAAAAAAAAAAAAGCGGGGGAGGAGGGCATGGGGAAACAAGAATGTATATTTTCCTTATTGAGTCGTTTCATTCTTGGTATGCATCTGACTTTTTCCCATCTTTGAAATTCTCTTTAGATTGTATTCTCTTGGGAAGCTCATGAGCCTTATTAGGAATTTCCTAGGTTGAGGCAACCCCAACTTGTGCCTAATTTTAAAACAGAGAGTTTCAATCTTCAAATCTACTTTGACTGGGTAGACTTGACAATGAGTTTGGAGATGAGCTTTTCTCATGACAACTTTTATCCTGGGTGTAAGGCCATGAACTTGCAGAGAGAAGACCTAGATTGGATCTTTGCTTTACTTTTCATTTGTGACATGAACTTGGACACATGCCTGAATGGTTCGGAACCTCAGTTTTCTATCTGTAAAATGGAAATCACAATTCTTACCCCTGGCTTACCCTGCAGATTAAAATGAGGCTGAGGCAGTTCATATATATGGCAGCCCCAAGTCTGGTGCTAATTTCATGGATGTTCCAAAATACTAATTTCCCCTGATCTCATTTGTTTCCCTTACTGATACTGTGCCTTTCCTTGATGGGAACAGGTTGGCCGATTGTTTACAATGCCTGCTGAGTGAGAAAGGCATGATGCCGCAGAAACACCATCATTTCTAGGAGGTAAAAATCACACTTTGGAACATGGTGTGCATTGGTTTTCTTCTCCATATTGCAAGGCCTTAGAAGACTGGTCTGTGAATTGACCTGAAAGCTCACCCTGAAAAATCAGCTTGTAGTGTTAAATAAATACAGACTTTTAGGACTAGAAAGCAGTTAGAGGTGTTTTAGACAGAAGTCCTCGTTTTTAGCTGAGAAAATTCTGGGCCATAGAAGTAAATGACTTGCTCAAGGTTGATTATATCAGCATTAGGTGGTTTACATAGAAAAGAATTTTTAAAATAACAATAAATGGTAGATGGAGCCCCTAGAAGGGCCAGAGGCTTACATTTGGAGGCTGTAGGACCATGAGCAATTTCCAAATTGCACTGGTGGAGGGCTCCATTGGAGCCCCAGCAATTACAACCTCAGGGCACAGGCATTATGGCTGACTGCATGGAACCCTAGCACTGGGCCTGTCCTATTGCCCTGTTTGGGGGTTGGATGACTTCCTGCCAGGCTCCATCCCTTGTCTGTATGAGTTCTACATGGAGATTTCTTCTTCTTATCTCTCTCTTGTTATTTGAAATATACCTCATTTGATCAAGAGTATCTAATAGTCCTAAGGCTAGACCATGCGCCTGGGCCTAGCACCAAGGGAGGCCAGGAAAACCAGTTTCTGGCTTCTATCTTGGCAAGGTGGGCCTCCTACGGTGGGAAATTCCCCAACTGGAAACCATGCTGGGCAGTTCAAGTGAGCATCAAATGTTCATCACATTAGTAGATCGAGAACTGGGGCCAGGTGGCCATATGGTGCCTCTTTTACTATTCTAAAATTGTTCTTCATCAGTAGAGGGCCAACCCTGGTTTTAAATGTGACACTTGCATTTCAGTAAAAATATTCAATGTAGGGGCGCCTGGGTGGCACAGCGGTTAAGCATCTGCCTTCGGCTCAGGGCGTGATCCCGGCGTTGTGGGATCGAGCCCCACATCAGGCTCCTCTGCTATGAGCCTGCTTCTTCCTCTCCCACTCCCCCTGCTTGTGTTCCCTCTCTCGCTGGCTGTCTCCATCTCTGTCAAATAAATAAATAAAATCTTAAAAAAAAAATATTCAATGTGTCAGGGCTCTGCAGGCCTCTTCTGGGGGTATCACTGAATATCGGTAGAATCTCAGGAGAGAAGTACGTTAATCTCCTCCAATTATATGTCTTTCAGTATGTTAAAATGCAAATAGATTTAGATAAATGATCAATGTTGCATATGAAATATGCTTGGGCTTTTATGCAAGCTTGTCTATATAATAGCTCTCATATAACTCAATCTTTTGATTTGTGTGGGTCAAAGGTAGGATTTACCTGCACATGTTGCTTGTCCTAAGGTGTTCTGCATTTTTGGGAAATCAAAGAGAGAAGGAGGAACCAATAAACTCTGGACCATCAGAACCGATGTTGATCCAAGGTAGGTTACTAAATGCATAGTTTACTAGCACTTGGAGAAAAGGAACTGATCCCTAGGACCTGTATGAATTTGCAAAGTGGGAACTTTGTGTGCTTAGACTTACTGGGAATGGCCTTGGGGTGTAGGTGAGATATGGAATACATGTGTTATTTGTATTCTACTTCAGTTCCCATGGTGACATAAGCTTGAGAGTGAATAAGGATAAAGAGAGAGAAGGGAATGTAGAGGAAAAGAAAGATAAATAGACACTCTGGATTATTACTGACCTCTCATATCCACTTGGAATATGAGTATGAAAAACGTTAGAGCTGTGTTCTGGGTACAGATGGGAATTTCTTCATTCTGTAACATTGCGTATTTATTTTGTGCCAGACGTAAGAAACTACACATTTATTGATACCTTACTATGGACTAGAAACTATGCTAGGTTCTTCATACCATTTTCTATTTAACCATCACAATCTTCCCAGGCGAAAATCATTACACCTTTTCATAAGCCACATGGTACTTTTTTCTAGATCAGTAGATTATAGCAAATGGATTCTCTGAAAGGTTAATGATTTGCCCACATTAAATTGCAGAACTGTCCTTGTGTTTCCAAAAGTTATCCCCCTGCCCCCATGTCATGCTGTCTCTCGTGAGTCCCACAGGAAGAAGCTTGTTTAAATGGGGTCCAGGAGAAGGGGCCACACTGAAAATGACATTTAATCTGGATCTTGAAGGAAGAGTAAGAGGTCACCAAGGGAAAAAAGAGGGGAAAACTATTTGGAGCCCAGGAACATGAGGCACGAAGCCAGGCCCTTATATCTTAAGCTAAAGAGCTAAAGCTCTGCCCTGGGTAATGAGATTAATAAGCAGGGAAAGGCTATGATCACATATTTTAAGTTGATATTTTACCTAATAGCCAAATGAAATAATTAGAATCCTATTTGGATCATGCATTAGAAATTCTAGATCTCTGATACAAAATGATAGTCTAACATGCCATTGGTTTTGGATGAGCTGGGCTGCCTTTTCCAGTGGGGGAAGGCCACATTGTCCTGCTCCTGCCCCTCAGTCTCCCTCTGTTGCTTTTCAACACCCTCCCCATGTGCAAAATGGAAGCCAAGGAATAGAGCAGAACCAGGAGGAACTGTGAACTCATGATTATTAGTTAATGCATTTTGCAAACCTGGGCATAATTTTTAAAAAATCTCCAAGTACTACATTCTCCCTGAGTTTGACATATTAACATCCCTATAAATAACATGGGATCATTACGGAGGAAAAAATGAACTCAGCCTGCTACCGGCTCTTAGCCAGTACAACAGTCCCATGAAATGCAGATAGAATGGCTTGCACTGTCTGGACTCTCTTGACAAAGTCTGCCCTGCCCTGACAGTATGTTCCTCTCATCACTCTAAGGAGCTAGGTCAGCATCCATGTCCACCTCATGTTCTGGTTAGAAGAATGTGAGCTTACCTTTTAAAGGTGTCAGCTTTTCACTGACTTCTCAGGGTTTTGTGACAATATTGCAAGCTTCATAGACTCACGATACCTTGGTTCTTCCTCTGTGGTTTGTAACTTTTTTTCTCCCTTCAAAAAGTAGAAAAGATATACCTGGTAAAACCAAAACCACTTTTCACCTGTCTCAGAAAATAATAAGGCTGTAATAGTGGGTCTTCAGGACAGAGTCTTGGTCTCAGCTTCTTCCCCTGGGAACAAAGTCATTACTGCAACAATTTTCCCATGACTCTGTTTACAATATATGTACACTTAGCATAGATGTATCGAAAGACTCTTCCCAAAATAAAAAGACTAATCAGAATACTTGAAATTGCCTTGACCATTTGGATTCCTGCTATAGTGCACCTCTTTCATGTAGTTATCTCGGATGTCATCTCTGAGAAGTCACAATGACCAAGTCCCCAACACAAAGATCACCCTCCCCCACGGCATCCCCCTGTCTCCTTGCTGGGCCCCTCTGAGTGCAGGCTGCAGCTGGTGCATGGCCACAATTCCCCCTCCTAGGTCCTACTGTAGTAGAAAACGGCAGGAACCTTGATGTTCTGTTGGGGTGGCTCTTTCTCATCAAGAGGCTTGAAACTCAGAATTCTGAGAACTCAGAGCTTCTATGGAAACTTGAAGCCAAGTGTCTTCCTGAAGAGACAGTACTACCATACTAGTTTGGGTGAAGTATTTCAGCTGGGCCACTTGCCAGAAAATTCCATGCCCAGTGGCAAAGTGGTGAGTAGTCTTGGCTGGGAGTTAAGGAACTCTGGTGTAGGTCTAGCTTTGCCATTCATTAAGTTGGTGCAGGGAGTTGTTCTCACTTCTGGCCCTTGATTTCTTTTATTGACAATACTTAATGTATGTCTGAATCTTCATATGAAAATTATTTGAAAATACTACAATAGTACCCCCCTTATCCACAGTTTTGCTTTCCATGGTTTCAGTTACCTATGGTCAGCCGCAGTCCAGAAGCAGATGATCCTTCTTATGACATAACACCAGAAGGTCCGTAGTAGCCTAATGTTATATCACATTGCCTGTATCGCTCACCTCACTTTAATTCATTATATAGGCATTTTATCATCTCACATCATCACTAGAAGAAGGAGGGTGAATTCTGCACAATAAGATATTTTAAGAGAGGAAGAGAGAGAGAGACCACATTCACATACTTTTTATTACAGTATATCGTTATAGTTGTTCTATTTTATTATTAGTTTTTGTTGTTCATCTCTTATTGTGCCTAATTTATAAATTAAACTTTATCATAAGTATGTAGTATAGGAGAAAACATAATATATGTAGGGCTAAAATGAACTCATACTTCATAAATTATGAAAGTATTTATGTGCAATTTCAGGCATCTGCTGAGGTCTTGGAACATTCCCCTGTGGATTATGGGGGACTACTGTATCTTATCTAATCCCCATGGAGATAGGTGGAATAAGTCTTCTTATCTTCATTTAATAGATGAAGAAACAAAGTCTTGAGTCTTATCCGAGTTTATGTGATCCTCAAGAAGCCAAATAAAAAACCTGAAATCAGATTGCCTGCTTTTTTCATTATTGCATTCATTCATTCAAACGTTATTATTGAACACCTACTGTGTATAGGAGGCTCTGAGGATACCATGGTGCATCAGGAGTAACTCCACTCTTAAGGAGCTTTAGTTAAGAATCACACTAGACCACCCTGTAAAATGAGGAGGTGCATTAAATTAAGGTTTCACAAATTTGCCTGCTCAACAAAATCCTATGGGGGTGTTTGTAAACACATACAGATTCCAGGGTTTTGCCCCAGTCCTACTGAGTCAGACTCTCCAGGGAAAGGTGTCCTATGGTCTCTGTATGGAACATGAGTCACCCAGTGATTCTTCTGAACAGATAGTTTTGAGACTAAATGAGCCCCAAGTTCTCTTCTTCCGGTGCAATGTTTCTCATCCCTGGTTTCACTGAATCATCAAGGGGATCTTTACAAATACCATTGCCTGGATACCATCTGTAGAGACTGGGATGTGTGTAATTGGTCATTCTAATGTGCATCCAGAGTTGAGGGCCATTGTTTGTAGCCCATCATTTGATGTCTCAAGCCTATTTGGGGAGAGTTGCTCCCTCTGAGATCAAGGGGAGCACCCTTAACCCCAAATTACCACCAGGATGTGAATGTTGGAAGGTATTGGTAGTGTTGTAGCATATAAGGTATAACTGATTCTTATTCTTTAATTTATTAAGAGAAGTTTCTAGCACATTAGGAACTAGCCTTTAAATGCTTTCTTGGTGTCTTTCAGGTTGTAGTAATCACTTCTTGATTTCATTTGATCAAGCTTTTGATCATTTAGATTGCATCTGTCTAACCAACCTTCGCAATAGTTGACCCTGAGAACCCTCAGCCTACTTCTGAATAAGTATTACTGTAGCCGGGATATGGCTATTAGGAAAAGTGGTGTTTTGCCTTTTATTCTTTTAAATCCAGAAGAAGTCTGCTTGGGAATGGGGAATTTAATATTTCACTTTAGTGTGTTTTGAAGGTAATTTGTAAACCCAATTCCATCAATAAAATTGCTTGCTCCAGTGACTGCTGCTTTTACCTGTTGATATTTGATCTGCAAGTGACTCCCTGAGGTCATGGGGACCAACCTGCACCTGGCTCAGTGGCCAGGTGCTCCTGGAAGTGGCCTTTCTTGCGGGTAACACATTTGGTCTGGAATGTTAATCGCTTTTCACAGGGCTCAACATTTGGATCGCCTGGCCCCAGTCAGGTACCTGGAAATCACACTGCAGCCCCCTCAGGTTGGAACAGGAAGCAAGTCAGGACCTTTGAGATGTTCTGGGGCTATCGTTAACATATGGCCATCTGATTGAGTTTTGTTCCTCCAAGTCCCCAAGGTTGTGAGGTCCCCCCTTCCCAGTTCTCTGGGAAATGAAGAAAACTGCCTGTCTCCCTCTTATCTTCCTGTTCATGTGTTCATGGGTAGGTCAAGCTGGGATCTGATGTGACTTATCCCCTTTTTTCTCTCCATCAACATTAAGTGTCATTAGGTTGTAAGCCAGTAATGACAGTGGTAACCATTGGTCCCAAAAGACTGAAAAAACCTTTAGCCTGGCAAGGAACTGAGGTAGTAACACTGAAAAACCCCCAGGTAGACTTATATAACACAAATGCTTCTGGGTTGGTAAGTAAGTAGCCAGCACATGCTTTTCTGTTTAAGTTAAAGGTGAGGGTGCTATAAACCTTGAAGCTTGTCAAGATTAAGCAGCATTGGGCAGAACAATGTGCTGTGAGCACCAGCCTCCAGTTATTGAGTCCAACCACACTTTAGTGAAATGAGATTGCCTAGCTGGAGTTTCACTTGTGGGCTTGTAAGTGAAGGGTGCATGGCAGATGCTGTGAGTAAGATTTCATTTCCTGGTTGAAGCTACCACAGTGATCACAGCACCAGTAGGGGAAACTCATATTTGCTGGCAGGGTTAAATAGTGAGTGGTTCTGAGTTTAATACAGAGATTTAAAACAAAAGAAACCCTCTACCACCACCACAACGAAAGCTCACGCAGGTTCGTTAAGGAAGCTGTCTTTCACATTTCTGAAATGAAGCCCTTGTCCTGTGTTAGTGTCTTCCTATCTTGTTTAAAGACACCAATGTTTTCCTCCCACTCATTCTTTCATTCATACGTTTATCAAGTTTTAGACGATGGGGATTCAGTAATGAACAGAACAACAAAATCCTTGCTGTCATGGTGAGAGTTAAACAATTTTAAAAAAAGAAACAAATACGTCAGGTTGTGACAAGCACTACAAAAGAGACCAAAGTAAAGTAAGGGAAGTAGAAAGGGATGGGGGAAGCTATCTGACGAAGATCAGGGAGGGTCTCTCTGAAGAGGTGACATTTAAGCAGAGGCTTGAAGGAAGTAAGGAAATGCATTCTTGGATATTTGGGGTAATTGCTTTCCAGGCAGAGGAAATGGCATTAAGGAGAGAGCATCCTTGGCACATTGAGGAACAGAAAAGGGGCCGGAGTAGTGGGCGGGGGGGGGGGGGGCAGAGAAGGGAGAGTGGTCAAAGGTGTGGTTAGAGAGGAGGAGAACGCAGCTTTGGGAGGTCGTGAGCAGATCAGTCACATGATCTTTCTGATGTTTTCAGATGTTCCTTCTGGCTGTCATGTAGGGTTGGAAGTGTAAAGGTTAGGGATAGAGCTGATAAGAGCTATTGCAATACCCCACGTGAGACATGATGGCGGCTTGGATTCTGAGGGTTGGTGGAGGTGGTTGAGTGCTTGGATTCTGGATATATTTGAAAGGTAGAGCTGACAGGGTTTGCTGATGAATTAGATGCGGGTGTGTGGGAAGGAAAGGAGCCAAGGATGTTGCTAGGTGTTTAGCCTAAGCATCGGTCAATTGGGATAGAGGAGATGAAGAACAACTCTGTGTGTATGTGTGTGTGTGTGTGTACATGTTGCCTGGTTTTAGACATGTTGAGTTTGAGATCCTCAATAGTCTTCCAGGTAAAGATGTTGAATAAGAAGTTGGAGAAGGAGCCTAGAATTCAAGGGAGAGTTTGAGGCTAGAAGTATTAATTTTGGGGCTGCCAGCATAAAGAGGGGTATTTCAAGTCATGGGACCAGAAAAGGTCACCTGGAGAGTGAGTGAGGATAGAGAAGTCCAGGGCTTTTGCCTTGGTGCCCTCTGCATTTAATATAAACCTAACATCTACAGGTTAAAGAGATGAAGGGGAAGCGGGGGCCTCAGAAGAGCTGCTGAGTGTGGTAGGAGAACCGGAGAGAAAGGTGTTGCTGAAGCCAAGAGAAGATGTTCAAGGGGGCGCAAGTGGCCAATGTGTTGCTAGGAGTAAGAGACACACTGATAAAGCCCCAGTGAATTCGGCAATGCGGAAGTCAATGTGCAGGGCACTTGACAAAAACAGCTGCATTGTAGAGGAGAGGAGGGAGCCTGACTGAAGTGGCTTCAAGTGAGCATGAGCGCAAAGTGGAATGAGAAGTGGAGACAGTGAGTATGGACAGCTCTTTCCAAGGAGTTGTGCTGTAAAGCAAAGAAGACATGCTGGCTAGGACAGGACCGTTGTGAGGTCAAGGCGAGGTTCTTTGATAAATGCTGAGCACCTACTGCAGGCCGGTCACCAATTCTACCGTCACGGTGCCTAAGCGGCAGGGTGGCCAAGCCAGCCCATCAGCCAGGAAGATTCGGAGTGTATGTGCTCTGACAGGGGCAGGCCGGAGAGGCTGCCCTAGCCACACTGAGCCGCTGCAGGCGTCCATCCAAATAGGCCAGGGGAGGTTTCCCAGAGGAGGTAATGTGTGAGCCCAGCCAAGGGGGATGACTGGTCTTCAAGAAGGGTATAAGTCCTGCTGAGTGACCACATCCACTTAATTTAGCCTCCTGGGGCTTTGGCTACGATTCGGTAGTAATTCTTGTTTATTGGACGGTGTTACCTTTCTTTTTGCTCTATGTTGCTAAAGGCTGAAGTTTCCCCCTTACCAAAAAAGTGGTGTGTGCAGGACTCCGTAGCCTCTCCCTTTGTCACTTCGCCTTTATATTTTGACACTTGAGACTTTCTGATACGGCAAACCTGAGCTACTTGGAGTTCCCCTACACACCATCGCTATTTCACGTAATGCCTCTCATCTTTACATAGTGGGGCTGTCTCTCTGGAATACTTCCTTTTGCCTCTCTTTATCTTCTTATTCTCTTCTATACACCTGGCGAACACAAGTGGAAAGTCTTATCAAACTGACGAGGAACTGACCTGAAGGTATTTGCACATTATTATTATTATAGGTCCATTCTATTTATGGAGCACGCATAAGCATCAGCTCTTCTACCAAGTAGATCCCCCTGATTGTCTTTTGGAAGAGCCTTCCTCCAAATTCCTGTGTTGCTAAGGCAGAGGAATAGGTGAGTTGACTTTACAGGGAAGCCAAGTCTGGAAAAATCTCTTTTCTCTCCTCCCTCCCCTTCTTCTACCCTTCCCTTCCCACTCAGACCACGGGTCATTTGCCCAGGGCCCACAAGTCTGGGTGTCACCAGGCACTGTACACGACTTACCCTAGAGTCTTTCTTTCACTTACTTTATATCAAGTCTCCCTCCGTTTGGTGCCTCAGGGTCCTGGGTGGTAGTTTGGGGCCCAAAGAGAAAGTACAACTACCTGATGTACTTAGAACTAGGTGGATTGGTTGCAGCAAATGCAGGCCTGAGCAGAGCTCACACTGGGAAGTTGAGGGCAATGTTTTGGAGAGACCAGATGGGAAAGCTGAGTCTAAAAGGAAAGGACTGTTTGTGGGAAGGGAGCAAACTGGAATGCAGCAACTACCCTGAGACATGTTCCCAAACCCTGGTGGAGTGCTTGCAGTGCCTCATTAATGGTTCTCAGGGGGTGTTGGGGAGTTGAGAAAAAGGCATCTGATGAATTCTTCCCTAGTAGAGTCTCACTAGCTCATTACAGCTTAACTCTATTAACTCTCCTAGAGTAATCTTTTAAAGGAGAGTGCCCAAAGAGGGAAGAAGGACTCAGAGTGGTGGAATTTCAGGCAGTGTGTGTGTGTGTGTGTGTGTGGGCAGTAATAGCCTGGGGGAATGAGACTGGCCGGGTAATCTCCTCATGATCCCCCCCAAATCAGACCAGACAGACATTTGCAGTAGCAGACTAATGGGGAGAACTGTAAGGATGAGTATCTCAGCTGAATTTCCTGCTCCGCCACCGCGGAAGGCCATGGAGAGCTGTTGGATGAGAGCGCCAGCTGCTTGTCCTCCAGGCCCAGTATCGGGGCGCACATACGCCAGAGCTTCATGGTTTCCTCCGCTGAAGCCCACCTTAAATTTGAGTAAAGCTGGTCCTGTGGGCTCTGGGAGACCTGGACACTGACTTATGGTGTGGCCTCTGGAAATTCACTCAAGTGGGGCTTAGTTCCCTCATTCATTAGATGGAGGTAAGCCTGGCCCCTGCCTCACAGGGAAGTGACTGTCAAATGAAACATGTTAAATCACTTTGTAAAATGTAGACTTTCGCGTTATTGTAAGAAGTTACCCTTCTATTGAATTATGAACTCTTTAAGGCAGGAATCCTGTCTTGCATCTTGTATTCCAAGCCCACCAGATGGAGCCTGGCCGTGGAGGCTCCCTTTGGTGGAATGGATGGCCGGATGAACGCAGGGATTGCTGGCTGGCTGTGTGGGGCAGCCTTAAGCAGGGAATCCTGCTACACCTTGGCTGATTGACACCTGTACACATTTTTTCTTCCCTCTCACTGCCAACGGTTCCATGTTTTCCTTGTTTAAAACGCCATTTTGGAAATCCGTTCTCTCCGGGAGAGTACATGAAGGTAACTTTGCTTGTGGTAACCTCCTTCCCTCAAAGGCTCATTATTTAAATTATTGCTCATTATCAGCAGTCCTATTTCCCTTGGCAGCTGTGAGGTGCGATGACGTTTTCAGGTTTCTCAAAGCACCTTGGGAACGATCGTGCCAAGTCAGGTTGCTCCCGCTGATGTAGCAGCAACAGGGACTGATGGGAGGAGCTGCCTACCATCCCGTTAAGTGGGCAACAAAGACGGAGGGTCAGAATCCCCTACTGGGGGCTCTACTCAGGATAAAGCCTCTTTTGTGGCACTGCCTGGAAGAAAAAGAAAGCAGAGGGTACCTGGTTATTGTCCTGTGATATAGTGAGCCCTGACTGTCAAGACTGGACCAGCCTGGCTGCTTTCGGGTTAAAGTATCAGGAAGAAGAGGTCACAGGCAAGGTGAGAAGGAGAGAAGCAGAGAAAATCTGTCTGTGGTTTTTTTTAAAAAAAGAAAGAAA
Organism: Ursus americanus; assembly: GCF_024610735.1. Classification (NCBI taxonomy): domain Eukaryota; kingdom Metazoa; phylum Chordata; class Mammalia; order Carnivora; family Ursidae; genus Ursus; species Ursus americanus. Next base: position 51,508,583 of record NC_142146.1, on the reverse strand, counting down.
AGTTCCTGCCTTTCTTTCCTGCGTGAGAAAAACTATTTAAACTGGCACAAAATATATTTAAGAAGCATATTCTTAGAGTTACTTAGAAAAATACCCTGTATATTCTGGCAGCAGCAAAATGTATCCTTAATAGAATTCATATGGGGCCTTCAGTGATCGTGCTGTTTGGAGAGGAGCCAGATAGTAAGTAATTTAAACATCACAGGAAATTAAATTTTAGAATTCAATTTTGCATAAAGTTTTCTGTAATGAAAATGTCACACATAAATTATGAAGTCTGATTATATTCTTTTTTGACTTTTTAATAAAATAATAGAGGTACTTGACAGTCAAGAACAAATGCATATTTTATGTGAATAGTATTGCGTTCAACCAACGTCCTCTGGAAATAATGGAACAGATGTTAACACTGCTCTATCAGCTATCAGGTGCTCTGTTAAACAGCGCCAAACACAAGTATTTATTAAAAAATGCTAACGGGGTTGTCTTTTAGGGTTATCTAATTGTAGGCTTAAAATGTAGATGGTTAATGTAATTAATTATACATGTAGAATTATATAGTCAGGCTGTAATTTATTATATGTATGCATATATAAATTATATAATATTCTGTTGTAAATTAATTTAATATGGGCACAGGGAATGACTTCTTGAAAATATTAAATAGTTCATAATGTGGTTATAAATCAAAACTAATCTGAATTTCCACTTAATTTTGAATTTTGAGAAGGAGGATGCTTTAACTCACTGTAGGGGACTTTGGGGGTGCTGATTGTGTTTTAGATTAAATCCACAGCCTGTAATTATTTTTAATAATATTCAACTAAAAAAATGCCCCAAATAAAAAGCCTGAGCACTCTTAATTTGTTTAAGGCCAAGCAGCATTTTTCTTCAAAGGGTAAAATATAATGAACGTTTATTTTGAAAATTGACCTCCTCCATCATAACTCCAGGGCCCCAAGCAGGTCTTTCTTCAGGCTTACAATGAACTCTTGCTGAATGCAGTGATCATGACCCTACTCTCTTTTAGGGGAGAGACGTTCTGCCTATGGAAGTCCGGTTAAATATTTCCTTCTTTGAATCCTGTTATGACTTGATCTATAAGCCTTGTATTGGGGGAGGGGTCTGCACACATTTTAAATTTTAAAAGCACAACAAAGCTTTCTTACTTAATCAGAGTCACACAAAAATGTGGGCCAGGCTGTTTGTCCAGGAGCTTGTGTCTTCTTTTGGAAAATAGGCCATGTCAGTTCACAGTGGAAGGAAGATGAAGACGATGCCTTCCATGACTTCCAAGGCAGATTCTACAGACATGGGCACCTTTTTGTTTTTATCTGCTTTTTTAAGAGAACAATGACGAGGGTGACCAACTTGTCCCAGTTTGCCTGGGACTCTCCTAGTTTCAGCACGGAAAGTTTCATGTCCTGGGAACCCTCCAGTGTAAACTGAGATAGTTGGTCACTCTATCTATGACCCACAAAAGCTTACAAATACTTTAAAAAGATCTAGGTACAAAAGCATATGCTGCTTCCACCAAGGTGGCATGACGAGACAGAAGGTGCCTGTGTTCCTTGAGGCTGGGCTTCTGCCTCTGGATCGTCACCGTGTGCCGGGGAGCTGGCCCATACTTTTACAAGTTCAGTACTTAGATTCTGTACTCTGGCCCACGGTTGACCAGACTCTAGACAAAAATGGAAGGGAGCTTCTGCCTGTTTTGCATGACTTTATATAAACAAGTATGAATTTTCGTTGAGCTGAGTCACTGGGATTTGGGGATTGGTCTGTGTTGGCGACTTGTGTAGAAACTATTGTCTTAAAGTGGGGTGCTGCCATTAGAAAAACCCAAAAGACATGCCATTGCTTTAGTCATCAAGGGTGGGTTGTGAGGAAGCTAACATTGGAAGCTGGAAAGATGATGATTCTTTATGTTGTGGCATAAGATTTAGGTAAACTGCTGCTTCTAATAGCTAGGCAGGCAAAGATGTGTCTAATGAACTCGTAGCGCTCTCAGAAGAGCGTGAGGGAACGGACCTTAGAATTGTGTTTCAATATTGGCTATGTTTGGCAAGATATTATAAGAAAGGGATGAACTAAGGACTGAAGTAGTTTATAAAGCAGAAAAAAAGGTACAGGGAGAATTCAAAACTCGGGGCCTAGAAATTTGTAAGAGTGGTTTGTTTCTAGAACCCAAACAATGAGATGGTATTTTAAAAAGAACTTGAGGGGGAAAATGCCTCTCCATCCATTTTTTTTATTATTATTATTTTTATTTTTTTATTTTTTTAAATTATTTTTTCATTATATTATGTTAGTCACCATACAGTACATCCCCGGTTTCCGATGTAAAGTTCGATGACTCATTAGTTGCGTATAACACCCAGTGCACCATGCAATACGTGCCCTCCTTACTACCCATCACCGGTCTATCCCATTCCCCCACCCCCCTCCCCTCTGAAGCCCTCAGTCTGTTTCTCATAGTCCATAGTCTCTCATGTTTCATTCCCCCTTCTGATTACCCCCCCCTTTCTTTATCCCTTTCTTCCCCTACCGATCATCCTAGTTCTTATGTTCCATAGATGAGAGAAATCATATGATAGTTGTCTTTCTCTGCTTGGCCTCTCCATCTATTAATATGCTTCATGGCAAACCCTGGTCAATATGTAGCCTTCCCATTCATGTCTATTAGTGTAATTTCAGAAGCCACCATGAAGTTGAGAGAGGGAGGCATGGAGGTGAGGAAGCAAAATAAAACAGATCTGAGAACCACATGCTGAAAAGTCCTTTGAGGGTGCCTAGGGTGAAATGAAGAGAGAGAATTTTTAGAGAACTACATCACTAAAACAACCAGGAAAAGATATCTGAATATTCAGAATTTGAAACAACCCTGAGGCCCTTGATAGTCAATGAGTAGGAAGCAAGATGAGAAAGCTGAGAAGTCACCCAAGGGTTGAAGTTCCTCAAAGTTCACTTCAGATGTGGCCCAAGAATAAGGGAAAGAAAGAATCTTCTAGAGAATGAATTTCAGAGCTATGGAGAGCAATGAAAAAAGCAGCTCTCCTGGGACAGCAGAATTTCATATATCCTAACACAGGAGCCTCCCATCCCCAGGGTGGGAGGCCTTCCCGGTCACCCGGCTGAATTCCAGAATTGCTACAGCTCAGTGACTGCTGTGTTTCCCCCATCCTTCGCCTTCTAAATAGAAGTATTTACACGTACCCTAGTAGGTAGATGTGTATGCACGTGCATATATGCGGAGGGGAAGTAGAGAACATGTCTCGTCTTAGATCAAGACTTTAGGACCTGAAAAGTCACATCTAACTGAATCTGATGGAGAGACAACTGGACATCACCCAGAAAGATGAACTTTGAGTTGGACGTGGCAGCTGGATGCAATGTTGGCTTGTCTTCTTTGTGGAGGAGTTAAGTGTATTTTGTGTGGGAAAACAAAGAAATATTTGGTGATGAGAAGGGTGGATTGTGGCAGACTCAGTGAATGATGACCCAATATCCCCTGTGCTCGTTTATACTTGCTAGGGTCTGTGCAGGTAGATCAGGGATGTGCTTAGTGGACTCCCACTTCGTGGAAATGCCTATTCCTGGAGGCGGCCATTTCCATTCTTCTCACACAGATTCTCATTTATTTACTTTTCTTTCAGGAGGTGTTTCCTGACTTGTCTCAACATTCTAGTACCTATCCTGCTTAGTATCACTCCTTTCCCGGTCAGTAGATACTACTTTGTTCTTCTCATGGTAATGTTGCCCAGCATTTAAGGACCCAAACTTAGTTTACATATATACAACATCGGGCAGGCTTCTCCCCAGATCTACATGTCCTGGAAACAGACTCTTGTTTTTGCACCCTTGCCATTTTTGGAGTCAACTAGAAATGCTACATATGAATGTGAGAGATTTCATTACCTCCAGAGCACTGTCTATTTTAAGCCCTCACCATATTTATCAAGTGGAAAAATTGGTCTCAGTGAGCCTTGCAGAGAATGTGATTGGCTAGAATCACAAGTTTTCAGTTTTGAACCACTTCTCCAAAGTGTTACCCTAAGGAGTTCAGAAATTTTATTTCTTGGCCTAGAAAGAAGATGACTCATTCCACTAGAATCTTTTCTTGAGTAAAAAAGTCACAGGAGAGACTATTGCTGATGTGGTGGCCAAAAGGAAGACCCTTATCCAAGTAATTGCTTCCTGACCTCAAAGCCTGGAGCTCTAATTCTATTGACATTTCTGGTTGTCATGAATACCAGCAGCATTGCTAATGGGACCAGCCTTATCTTAGGACATACATTCCTTTCCTCTAAACGGCCTTCCATAGACACACATGTAAAACTGTCTCTATTTATGGATCGTAGCAGATGGGTCTAGTGGCTTTTCTTCCTTTGATCTGCTAATTCCTATGAGCTACCATCTTCACTCTTTGCCCTGCTGCTAAGAGAGGCCAGGTTTTGTGCCCTCACAGGACAGCTCCAGGAGGAGAGGCAACCAGAGCAGGCCTGAGGAACAGCGCTGCTGTCCTGAGGTAGGGACTGGTGTGAAGAGTTCAGGTTGACACTGTAACTGTGATGTTTCTCACATGATTTGGGGTGTTAGGGATTCCCTTACTGAGGTTATGGAGCATACCTGTAATGACTTTACCCACGGTGCTGCCCCAGGTGTCGAGAGTTATGACTTCTCGTGGAAAGGGCCTTAGGGCCTAGATAACTTAGATTCTCCAGACATGGGCTACATCATTCCACATTTACCAGGTGGATGCAAGAAAAAGTCATTACAGGAAACTTTCATCCTCTGAGTTTTCAATATTGAAGTTTCTTTCGTAGTTTTGAGTGGGTTATTGTAGCATAAAACTTTAATAAAGTGACCTCCGATAAAATTAGCCTCCACTCAATATTCGTGTCTATCTCTGCTCATGGCATCAGCATGCTTGTCTGCGGGCTCCTGCTAGGTTTCTGAGGTGGCGAACATCTGACAATAAAATGCAAACACAAGGGAAATTGATTGTAGGAGGGAAATGGGGAATTATGCAAAAGGTGCAAGATTTCATGAAGTCGATAAAAGTGCTGCTGGAGAACTATTTCAACCATATGTAGAATCATTGACAAATGAAGATTTGTCGGAGTCGACAATTAAAAAGTCGAGAGGGATGGCTTCGCTGTGTACATTCAAAAGAGAATCATTGAAATATCAAAAATTTTTTCCTTGAAAACATTTCTGAAGCTCTTAGGTCTATTTGTGAAAATGACGTTTCCTAGGATCTTCTGGGCATGTATGAAGTGAATACCACCATTATTTTGCTGTTAGTTTGATTTAAAAATTTACACAATATCCAAACAAACCAATAAATACTTGATTCATTCTTTGTTCCTTCTTAGAATTAGCAACTAGTTGCTAATATAGTATAACACTTATTTTCATAATTTTACTTTCATAGTTTTATCAGGTTAGAATTATAATAGAAGCTTCTGTCCCCCTCTACATTAAGGGGACTTAAAACCTTTTCAGGTACCAATTAACTTCAGATAAGGAGGGCCTTCTATACTTGTAGTGATGGCATAGAAATTACTTAATTTCATTTTCATTATCAACAATTCAAATAAAGAACAGGGAATAATGCAATAGCAAATATATTTAAATAAAATTTTATATGAATATAAATTATCTGAGTTCAAAAATATGCTCTTCTTAAAAAATTAATTATATGAGCACCTGGATGGAGCAGTCAGTTGAACATTTAACTCTTGGTTTTGGCTCAGTTTGTGATTTCAGGGTCATAAGATCAAGCCCCGAGTTTGGCTCAGTGCTCAGCAGAGAATCTGCTTAAGACTGTCTCTCTCTCTCTCTCTCTGCACCTCCCTCTCTCTTTTTCTGTCTCTCAAATAAATAAACCTTAAAAAATTTAATTATATTTACCAGATTGTTTCCTCCTTAGATTGGCTCCTTTCAGGGCTTCTCGGCCTCGGGTTTGTTGTCAGCTGAAAAGCAATGCGTCGGTGTTTAAATAATCCGCTATTTACTTACTTACCCACCTGGAGCTGCTTACTTGAATTTACCTTCTCTGATTGTTTATTTCTCAGGAACTGATCCATGGTGCTTTGGTCCTGAATGTTGGAGAAAACCCCCTTTGCTGCTTTTCCAAAAGGTAAGGCAGTAGAAGACTTAAGTTATAAGACAAAACCCTCCTTACTGGGTTTGTGACAATCACGTAATCAACTGGGTGAGGACTTTAGTTTCATAATCTCTAAAATGGAGTTAACACCATCCTTTTATCTCCTTATGTGGTTGTTGTGACTTTAATGGGACAATGTCTATATTTGGGAAAACACTTTCTACAGTGTAAATGGAACTAACATTGCCAGAAGGTCTATGAGTGTATTTGCAGACCTTTCTCATGTGCTCAAGTGCAGCATTTGGATATTTTGATGATGATGACGATGATGAGGCGGTGACTGTCCTAATAGTCTTTGATTATTGTGAAGCAAATTCCCTGCTCTGGTTCTGTGACCCGCACAGTGGAGACCTCCAATCCCATTATGTCTTCCTGAGTTGTTTCTAATAGACTCACTCAGGCTATCCGTGGGTGAGCAACTTAGTGTAACCCTGTGACCTTGGAGCACAGACTGCCCAAGGGAAGACCACCCAGGAACTGAGACTCCAGATTTCAGAGCCATCTTTCAGTGGTCCCACTCTCTAACCACCTCCCAACGTCCAGCAAGTTAAAAAGATCTGTGAATTCCCCCTTTGCCGTACCTGTTGAATCCATTTCTACCTCTTCTCTCCTTTGTTATTGGTCTATTCCAGGTTGTTGCTAGGGACACCCCCGGTGGCTGTTGGCAGCAGGCTTTCTCAGAGGCCGTAAGGCCCCCTGCCTGTGTGCTGGGTGCTGCTGCTCCGGCATCCAACAGGCAGCTGGAGAAGCAGCGGGGCTAGAGTAAGAATTCTGCCCAGGGCTTGGGTCTCAGTCCGCTTTGACTTTGAGTGGCTTCCTTTTCCTTAATCCTATTGGCTGTACCAAGAGGGTGACCTGGTGGTGTGGGTCGAGGGGGCTTTAGTTTCCCCATAATTTCCATCAGAAAGCACGGGACGCACCTCCAAAGGCAATCCAAGTTTGCCATGTGACTGCAGCCTTCAGCCCCTAACAGCCCTTTCAGTGAGATTGCCTTTCCGAGCTCCCTGTAACATAGGGATTCCAGAGCCACGGAACAGTCCTGCAACCGGATTTGCCTGATACCATCGGTGCCTGATTTGACCGACTCTGCTTGCTGGATCCAGCTTTGCTACTTGTGTTCCCTCCCCACTGCTTTAGTCTCAGTCTGGGAGGGGGTCTTCACGGCAGTCTGACAGTGAGAGCTGATGGAGTTGGGGATCCAAGAGAAGAGCCTACTTACAAAGAACTTTATGTCCCGGGGTCCTTTACACGGTACACTGTGTACCGTGCCTGATAGCACTGCCTACAAAGACTGTATATTGATTTATTTTTAAAGTTTTTATTATGAAAGTAGAAAGGAAAACACAATAAACCCCCATGTACCCATCACTTGGCTTCAACTGTTATCAACTCCTAGCCAATCTTGTTTCTTCTATACCTTACCCACTCCCTGCACCTGCTTCATTATCTTGAAGTAAATCCCAGACACAGTAGCATTTCACCTATGAATATTTCATTTTGTATCTCTAAAAGATGAAGGCTCCACTTCTTAACCAAAACTACAATACTGTCAACTACACAGGGAGCTTTGAGAGAATTCCAAATGCCTGGACCCCAGACCAATTAAATCAGAATATCTGGGGGTGGGACCAAAGCATTGGTAGTTTATTAGTCTAGACTAATATGTCAGAATACATCACATAGCACTTCAACAGTAGCTTGATTTTCTTTTTGTTGTTCTCAGCTGATAGCGATCATCCCAGATCTGATAATTGTTTTTAATCTACTATAGATACCACAGGGTACAGCTGAAGAGTGGTCTCATATAAATGAAATATAAAATGTTTCTTTCTCCCAAATGCAGCAGTAGTGCCAGAGGCTAGATTTTCATCTCAGTTCTGCAAAGCAGGACCTTGGGAAAGACACCTCCATGACTTTGGTATCTTCCTCCATGAAGCCAAGAGGTTAAGACCAGACTACATTGTCTCTAAATATTTTTCCAGCTAGAAAAGAGTTGTTAAGAGTTGGTGTCACTTTCTGCTTCTTGCTGCACTGTGGTCAATCTCAACTTGAGTTTGGAGAGAGAATAATGGAGGCACCACTCATGAAGGATTTTAAGCAGTAGATAAGGGAAGGATTGTGTGTGGTCAAAATTGCCTCCCCCTCCCCCCATTCTCTTAGGTAGGATTTTCCTTTGCTTGTGCATCAGGTGAAGAGCTGAGATTGGCTCACATTTAGGAGACATAAAAAATAACTTTAAGCACTAGAGATCCATTCTGTATGAGGAGATACTCGCAATGAGAAGCTCACAAGACCTGGGAACAGCTGAGGGAAGAGCACATCCAGTTTCCCCATCTATCCTCCCTTGGGTCCAGGTGCATTGAATGAGATGACAGTTGGAATGGCTTTCACTCTTGAATGTTCTCTCTCTTTCTGGTGTGTGCTTGAATTTGCTCAACTTAAGTGACCATGTGTGTAAAATCAGGGGCAGAACTACCACTCACAGACCAGACCATGCTTCTGAAAGAATGAGGGGAGGAGCCTAAAATGCCGTAGAGAAAAGATTCATTGTCTTAAAAATCCTTTGCTAAGGGGGCATCCCCCCTTCCCCCCTTCTCCTGCTCCTAGGTCTCTTTTGGAAAGCAGCCAACCCTCTCTCTGATCCCTTCCCAAGGCCAAAGAAATGCCAGTTCAGCATTGAGAGTCATCAGGAAGTGATTGAGAGGCTGGCAAAATCCCAGATCTCATATTTAGGGCAGAATAGTGTGAGGGAGGTCTCTTTATTTCTCACAGAGAGATGTCAAGACATTGTATCCCTCAAAGAGCAAACATTGAAAAGGAATGGGCATATGAATTTGGATATAGCTCCTGGACTGATTTAATTTGGTTATCACTGCTTACTTTTTGATACAGGAGACTCAGTCCTGAGCATCTCTTCTGAATTTCTTAGACAAGAGAATCCCAACAATTTCCAGCTTTACCACAACCATTCTCACATTTTGAACTAACGTATTTAAGTACGAGAAGAGGGTATACTTGTGAAGAAAAAAATTAAAAGGCTTTCTACTAATTAAAATGTTTTTTCTTTATAAAAGAGTGAAGACAATCAAGTATGTGCTCAGACTCAGTTTTATTTGGGATTTACTGGAGTCCATGTAAGCTCAGATAAAATTGGAAGGTAAAGTTACTGAAGTTATAGAGCATGTTTAGAAATAGGAATCATAGACAATCTAGGATACTGGGGTGTACCATAGAGTCAACACTTCCTTCTTGAGGAAACTTCTAGAATCCAAAATTGTATTCTAGAACTTGGCCCACATAGAGTGGTCATTGAGTATTAGGGAGAGGGGAGTACATCCTAGCAAGTATTACAGATGGGGAGTCTGGTGTTTGGTGTATTTCATCTTTTCCTTCCTACGTCTGCCATTATTCTATGCATCTATTCCTCTATCCCTCATTCCATTCTAGCTCTTACCTTTTGGCTAACGAATTTCTTCAAAGCATTAGCCAAGCATAGCTTAATGTATTTTCTCTACCATTCAATAATTCAAACTTCAAAAAATTGATTTTCAAATACAGAATTTTATGTGTTAGGTGAGATATTTGGAGACAGGGAACCTTGACCAGCTATTTTATTCCTCACATAAAGTCTACTGTTGGGCACCTCACTCCCCTTGCTATTGCTCATACATAATCGTTATCAAAGTGCTTCCTTGCTAGAATAATAAACTTCTTGAGGTCAAGGACAGGGCCCCCCCTTATATCCCCAAGACATAGCACAGTGCATGGCACCTAAAATGTGCTCAAAGAGGGAAATTGAAGGTTTGAGAGTCAAAGAAAATTGAAGCTAGGAGGTCATTTAGAGCTCATTTAAGACTCTTTCATACTATAGGCAAGAAGACTGAAGACTAGAAGGGGAAATGACACATCTTGGCACTGCCCATGTGCACTACTCCAGGCACATAGTTCTTCTCTCATTTCATACCCCTAACATGCTTTTGTAGTTAAGCTTTTTATGCTTAGTACAGATCAGGAGACCAAGCCACATGGAGGATAAATAACTTACCCAAGGTCACACAGCTAGGATCTGAACCTCTTTAATTCTAAAGCACATGCTCACTTGGTCTCCTGGGAAAATGCTTGGGGTAAGCAACTGTTCAGGCCCAAGACCGCAGAGTTCATTGGAAGCAGAGCCAACACCAGCATTAAGTCTGACATCATTCTCTCTCTCTCTCTCTCTCTTTTTTGAGTAAAATGATAGAAGTTTATTAAGTGAAGATACAGAAAACACTCTCAAGAGTGAGAGGGGTCCCTACAGGGTTGCCAATGAGGGCCTTTAGGGTTGGTCTTTTATAGAAAGCTAACCAGGGAACTTGAATCCTTTTAACATCTCTATTGATAACACCTTCAAGGGCTTACTTCCTTCTCAGGGTCTGGTTATTCTTTGTTGGTCACAGGTGATTATCATAAAGACACCCACTTGACTCCAATCCAGTTTGGGGACACTGATTAGTTGTAAATGAAATAACACTCTAGGACTCCATACTTGTCCCCACTGTAGTAGCGCATTTCAAACACTGGCATAACAGCACGTCAATACAATAGTTGCCAAAGGACGCCTATTCCGTAGCCCCTCTCTGCTGCTGCCATGAGAATGGACCCACATTTTTGATCACCTGAGGTTTTCTTCTGTTTAGGGGCCTTTTCCATTGACTAGTACATCTTCACTCATTCTTTGGCCTCTTCTCCTGAGTTGGCAACTATGCTGGAAGAATGACTTTGTTGTTGAAAAGCCTTTACAAAACCCTTGACATAATTTAGAATGGTTTCCAAAAGATGATAGTCATTTTGGTGGTGTTTTTTGTACGTGTTCTGTATAAATCTGGCCTGGCTTCTTGAGGGATTAGCAATTTGATCACATTACCATTCAGCTTAGCGGTCACTGTTGGTCGCTGTCATTGCTGACAGAATAAAACGCAACGCCTTAACAAGATACATTTCTTGCAGAGGTCCTCCCTGGCTTCCCTGCCTTTATTGCCCTCTGCTTTTTGTCATTGATCCCTTGCTTCGCCCATAAGAATTTCCTCAACTCTCATGTCCTTCCATGACTTACAGATACGGCATTGCCCCATTTCTGATGGGCAATTTCCAGTCTATATTTTAAAACCTAGCTCAAATTCATCATTCTGTGATGCCTTTCTTAGCTCCTGAAGGAGAGCACTCATGACCTCTAGACTCTTTATAGAGTACTTTGCCCAAATCTCTCTGACAAGGGAAGGCAGGAGGGTACCAGGCTTAGGAGCGTCTATTTTGCATTCAAATCCTGGCTCTGCCTTTTTAAAGTTATACAGCCTTGACAAGTTACTTAACTTCTCAAGCCTCAAATTCATTATTTAAAAAACAGGGATAATAATGGTACTGCCTCGTGGGGTCATTGTGAGAGTTATACTGATGATACACTAAGACATTCAGCAGAACGCCCGGCACACACAACAGGAGCTCAGTGAACCACACTCACACCGTGATGTAGCTTATTATTATTATTATTATTATTATTATTATTAACCTGCTTGTGTCTTCTGCTAGACAATGAGTTCTCAGAGGCCGGGAAATTGAGTCTTATTGTTCTTTGGGTCTTCTCCTGGTACATCATAGGAAGGCTGGCTCCATTGGTAAGTGACCAGTGCAACTGAATAAGACCCCTTGCTCAGAAAGGTCCTACGCTTGGAGTTTAATGTTCTACAACCACTGTCTTGAAATTCTTAATAATTTTATCTTTGAATTTGTGTTTGTGTTTAAGTTTGTATAAGTAAAGTATGATGGGACAATGGAGTGTGTGTCAGATGGCTTGGAGCCTGGGCTCACATTACCTCCCCACCTCTCTAGGTTTAGTTCTCAGCTGCCTGCTCTCTGCCTCTTGCAGCCTTGCCTCACCTAGCCTCCCCTCCCTGCCTGCCCCAAGCCTGCTGCTGCCCTCTGCTGGGGACTGACGACCAGCTCAGATTGCCCAGGCAGGAGGATGCGCACGTTGCATTGTCACTGTGAGTTGCCAGCAGGGACCTGGGTGTGGGTGTGGGGTGTGTTCTAGTTGGGTGTGGGCCCCATAGCATCTCAGTGGGGCAAGGCAGCAGCCATCCTTACCCCAGGCTGGCAGCTCCACGATGCACTGGGCCGTGGTGGCCTCTCTAGATCTCACTATGAGTCCATTTACTTACGCGTCATCCAGAGCAAAGGCTGCAATCCTTGGAGGCTGGTGCCAGTCTGCTGTGGCTCGGGGTGGCTGGGCCATGGGGAAATTGACTTCATAGTCCTGGGTGGGGGCCCATCTTTTCATTTTGCACTGGGCCCTCAAGTTATGTAACCAGTCCTGCATGTAGAAACTTAACAGAAAAATACTTATTGAAGGACTGCAGACCAGCTAGGGTAGAGTGAAGATGGAAGAAGACAGTGTTTATGAAGAGCAGACTCTTCCCCAAAAATCACAAGCCTGGAAAGACAGATGGCAGGCTGTCAGACAGCTGGGAGCTGGAAGGGGAGCATGCCATTTCATAGAATAACATGTGCTTTTCCATGTTCAAATACATAGTTCACTTTCTCCTTCTTAATTCAGTTTTACTCACTTTTTCCCTCCACTCAGATCTCTTCCAAGACCCCAAAAATATCTTCTGTTTTTCTTCTGCCAGGATGAAATAAGGATCTACATTTGGGAGATGGTGAAGTAGTGATAAAATCTCATTAGAAGGAGTTCCTTATCATGAATATAATAACTAGGCTCAGACATGTGAAGAGCTTTCTCTTTAGCAGTCACTGTTCATAATGAAAAAGCAACGGGTGATAAATTCTCAGCAGCTTTCAACACAGTCTTTGCAGAGATCTCCTCACAGTGAGAGGAGAGAGGCGCTCTGGCTGTGTCTTAGAGATCCTTTACCCTGCTTCCAGGAGCTCCGTCTTAGTCGTCCTGTCCTCCACCTTCCCCAAACACCCATAAACATCCCAACCCATAATTACCATGCCAGGAAAGTTCACTTCAGCTGTTGCAATTCCTTCCCATATGTTACATGACTCGAAAAAAAAGAGGATTGAAGTAAACTTGGCTGTATAATATCAACAAATATTTTTTTGAGATCCAGTGCACTGCAGACTTCTCTTCATTTGCTAATTCAGTTCTGGAAAGAAGAGAGGAGGGTGTGTGTAGGGGGGTGGGGGGAGTGGGTAGGGAGAGAGACCAGACGTCAATTTGATATCATCTCCAGCGTATACAGACTAAGAATATGATTTATAGCAAAACACTAATTAAAATGAAATCATTGAAAAATATTTGGGAGCCCAGTGGAATTCTTTATAACAGAGTGTGATCTATAGCAGACAATTAGAAGCATACATCAAGTCAGCCTACTTGCATGTTAGGGAAAGGCAGGGGGAAAAAAGGCCAAAATGAGAGGGAAACAGAGGAGGCCGTTTCGCAAGATCTAGCCTGAAGTTTCATATCCAACAGCCCTTGAGAGTGCTGAGTAAGACTGCAGCTCCATCGCAAAGATTTTCCAGCTGATGGTTTTAACCTTCTTCCCCAGGTCTCTGCCAACCCCGGGGCCACCGCTCTCAGTCAGCATCCCCTCCTCTTAGCTTCCTTTCCCCTCCTCTCTCCCCCCTTCCTCTTCCTCCCCACTTCCTCTTTTAAAACCCAGGACAACGTGTGAAATGTTAAATGTGCGGGTGCCTCCAGGCACCACAGCATTTCAGTGGCTGCCTGTTTTTACACTAATTTATCAAAACACGAACACTAAAACTGCAATGTTAATCTAAAGTATATATTCTGTCAGTAAAAAAAAAAAAAAAAGAAAAAGAAAGAAAGAAAGAAAAAAGAGAGAAAAGAAAAGGAGAAAAAAAAAGTGCCTAGTGAAAATACACAAAACAAACCCGGTCACCGTTCAAACTGCTTTGAAAATAAAATGAGATTTGTTTGCAAGGATTTAAATTGGTAAATGATTTGAATTTCTCCACCCCTAGGTGAATGATTTAGATGGCCTTGACCCCAGTCTGACTGCAGGGATTAATGTGGGATAATGATTGCTGAGGCTATCATTGCAGCCGGCATCATTAATTATCCTTATTGATTGTAGCTTTCAAAGATAAAGCATTATGCTGACTGGAAACTACCCTCTTCCTGCAAGGTCAAGGCTAAAATAGGGAAGCTAAATAATTGCATTAACAAACAAAGAAATAAAAATAACCTCTCAGAGCATTGTGTAATTAAGATCCAATTACAACGTTTGTTCTTGTTTACAAAATGACAGAGTTCTTCTTGTCAAGTCATTTTCCCGAAAATTGCTTCAGTACGCGATAATTGCATTATAGCAGGTAACCAGAATGGAGCATTACAAGGGGGATCAGTTTCCTTGGATAGCTGCCACGGCTCTTGCTGTCTGACTCACCTACAAAGTGTGAGAGCCCCCAGAGACTTGTCTAAAAATACTAATGATATGTTAAATGAAGGGGGTTAGATGGAGGAAGTAATAATTGGGCCTCAAATCCTATTGTATTTCTTCTGGATAGTGTAATGGAGCTTAGAGATATCCCGAGGATGTTATCGCCAGCGTCTTTCTTTACCTCCTTTCCCTGGCCACATCATTTTCATTGCTGTGAAAATCTTGGCTCTAAGGCCCTATTCGGTTGTAAATTCCTCTGGTGAAAAGGATTGGTATTACAGCTTCCCTGCTATTGATCAGATTTGGGGCTTCTAAAAAAGAGGCTTTTATGTGTAAAACACAAAGCTACACGTGATTTTCTCTGTGAAAGTATTTCAAACAAATGTTTAGCTTTTTCTTTTGCTAAAGGTCTTCTGCTACATGTTCGGATGCTGAGCATATTAAGGTCTGATTCAAAAAGGGGTAGGCTTGAGCCAGTGGGGCCGGGGGAGTTGGGTGTCCACTCTTCATCTGGGGACTTAGTTCCTCCACCTGAGAAAGTGGGGATCATTACAATCCCACCTTAGTCAGGGTGAATTGAAAACTAAAGACGGAACAACGACAAAAATCCTCTATGTAAATTGTTTCTCATGGAGTGGGGTTCTTAAATAGCAGGTATTGTCAGAATAGAGGGTGATGCTTTAGACTTCCCTATTTTATTGAGAGAGAGAGAAAGGGAGAGAGTGAGTAACCCTCCTAAAATGGGTTGGGCACAGTGCTGAACATTATTTTATTGAATCCTCACAAGCACTCTGTGAAAGATACTATAACTATCCTTATTTTATGAACAGATGGGGAAACTGAAGCTCAGGGTGGTGAAATCATTTCCCCACTAACACACAACTGGGAAGTGATGGAGTAAAGATTTGAACTCAGGTCCTGACTACCAAGTCTGGGCTCCTCTGTTTCTTGAGCCATTTGGTTACAGGAGAAGACTGTATTCTGGGCTTGTACCTCTACTCTTCTCATCTAGTCTTCCCTTTTTAGCTTCATCTACCAGCCTAATTGCTTCATGTGGCAGTGAAAGATGGATATATTCTTGTTGTAGAAGCTCATTCAATAAGGCCATAAAGTGGAAAGCCCCCCGTCTGGCAAGCCCCCAACTCTTAGACCCCTACATGTAGCAACCGTTAAGTTTGCTATGTTTTTTTTTTTTTACGCCTTTCTTTTTGCATACATGGTGCACACATGTTATTTTTTACTTTTCATATAATGGGATTATAAATTTTATTCCGCAACTTGTCTCTTTTCCTTAAAAGTATACGTAAGAGAGATTTCAAGCAGCATACATAACTCCATTTATTTCTTTATAATGACTTTGTAGACTTCCAGTTTAGGAATATATCATAATTTATTTAGCCTGTTTCTTTGGGCATTTAAGTTGTTTTCAACTGTACTATTACAGCCAACGCTGCAGTGAACATCTGTGTACATCTATCTTTGTGGACATATGTGAACATTTTTCTAGGTTGTATTTCTACAAGTCAGATTTCTGGGACAGAGGATATGCACATTGTAAATTTTGATAGATAATGAAAAATTCCCCATCAAAAAGACTACCAGTCTACACTAGTGTAGAATGTGCCTGTTTTCTTCCATATTCACAAACACAGGACGTTATTAGTCTTTTAATTCTCCTGTCAGTTTTTTGATGAGAAATTATTTTTTATTATGCTTATAATTTGCATTTTCATAGTGAGGTAAAATAGTTTTTATATGTTAATTGGCCACTTGTTAATGTTTTGGTAAATATATATATACTGTGATCATTTTTCTATTGGGTTATTTAATAGACAGTGACCTTTATTTTATCATCAAAACATCTAAGCACCCTGGCCTGGCCAGTTGGTTGCTCTTGTCTAAGGCACCTGAACCTTGAGGAAATAAGGCAAAACCACAGGGACAGTTGATTAGTCATCCCTGGCAGCTCTGGTGGCACCAGTGGTCTTTTCCTCACCAGATTGTTTTTGCGGTGGGACCTTGGCCTATTTCCTGCTGTCTAACCTCTCTTTGTTCCTGCTCAATCCCAAACTTTCTGCTAATAGCTGACATACCTGATGACCTTCCCAGAAATTCTTTTTGCTTAAATTAGTCAGAGATGACTTCTACTGGTGGCCACGAAAGTCTCCAAAAGTTATAATGATCCACAAGAGAGTGGATCACACTCAAAAGAACTTCAAGGAAGTAAGAGGGATCTGGAATTGGTTACGTAGCATAAATGGGGCTGAAGACAATGAAAATCCTATTGGTATTCAAAGATTTGAATTTGGCAAGAGATGGGGAAACAATTATTATTACGTAAATAATTGCTTGTGGTGACCCGGAATCAAGTGTCCATTGAGAATAGACAGTGCCTATTGAGGGGCTCTTGGCCTCTCTGTAAATATCACTATTAAAGCCCAGTTGTATATAATGGACGGCTGACTGAACAACATAATTACCACAATGTAGGTAGGATAGTGTTGTGACTAGAGTTGTTTTTTTTGTCTTCTTGTCTCGAATTGTACATCTTGTAGGAAATAGGAATGACTAAATTTTTTAAGGTATTTATTTAAATTCCAGTATAGTTAATGTACAGTGTTATATTAGTTTTAGGTGTATAATATAGTGACTCAACAATTCCATACATCACCCAATGCTCATCATGACAGGTGCACTCCTTAATCCCCGTCACGTATTTCACCCACCCCCCACCCACCTCCCCTCTGGTAACCATCTGCTTGTTCTCTATAGTTAAAACTTGGCTTCTTGGTTTCTTTCTCTCTCATTTTTTCCTTTGCCTGTTTGTTTTGTTTCTTAAATTCCACATATGAGTGAAATCATATGGCATTTGTCCTTCTTTGACTTATTTGACTTAGCATTACACTCTCTAGCTCCATCCATGTCATTGCAAATGGCAAGATTTCATTCTTTTTTATGGCCAAGTAATATTCCATTTTAAATACCACTTCTTGTTTATCCATTTATCTATCGTGGATACTTGGGGTTCTCATAATTTGGCTATTGTAAATAATGCTGCTATAAACATTGGGGTTCATGTAACTCTTTGAATTAGTGTTTTTGTGTTTTCTGAGTAAATACCCAGTAGTGTGATTACTGGATCATAAGGTAGTCCTACTTATAATTTTTGAGCAATCTTCATACTGTTTTCCATAGTGGCAGCACCAATTTGCCTTCCCACCAACAGTGCAAGAAGGTTCCTTTTTCTCCATGTCCTTGCCAACACTTGTTTCTTATGTTTTTGATTTTAGCCATTTTGACGGGTATGAGGCGATATCTCTTTGGGGTTTTGATTTGCACTTCCTTGATGATGAGTGTTGTTCAGCATCTTTTCATGTGTCTGTTGGCCATCTGGATGTCTTCTTTGGAGAAATGTCTGTTCATGTCTTCTGGTCATTTTTTAATTGCCTTATTTGTTTTTGGGTGTTGAATTGTAGAAATTCTTTATTTATTTTGGATACCGACCCTTTATTGGACAAGTCATTTGCAAGCATCTTCTCCCATTCAGTAGGTTGCCTTAAAATTTTGTTGATTATTTCCTTTGCTGTGCAGAAGCTTTTTATTCTGATGTTGTCCCATTAGTTTATATTTGCTTTTATTTCCTTTGCCTCAGGAGATGTATCTAGAAAAATGCTGCTATAGCTGGTGCCAGAGAAATTGCTACCTGTGCTCTCTTCTAGTATTTTTATGGTTTCAGGTCTTATATTTAGGTCTTTAATCCATTTTTAGTTTGTTTTTGTGTATGGTGTGAGAAAGTGGAAGAATGACTAAATTTTTGACAAAAAATATTGGATTGAAATCAGAGGACTGACTAGAATTAGGCTAAAAGACTCTTTTATCTCTTAGAACCCCAGGACTGGTAGAGCTCAACGTCAAAGCAAAATTTAATCCTGTGAGCTGCCAAAATTGCACTGTTCATTGAATTTATAGTTTTCTTGGGTCTTTTATGTAAAAATTAAGTAACTGATGAAGAAAAAGTGAAAGAGAACTTAGGAATAGGGATATACAGTAAGTTTCAGGAAACTTGGACTATGCTGAGCCCCCAGCTCTCACTAGAGTTTCATTGCTTTCCAGATTAAATAGCCCCTCCTTCATGGTCAGATGATATTATTATAACATGTTCACCTGAAGAAGGCAATTTGTAAAAGGATGCCAGTATTCATCATACTCTTCTCCATCCATTTTCTCTATATACAAAATTAGTTTACATGCCAGAGTGTTGCTTGGCGCCAATCACCAAGTCAAACATAGGAGTAGAGGAACTTAGATACACACACACACACACACACACACACACACACACAATCTCACTGCTGTATAGTTTATGGTGAATTGCATTTTCATTGAAAACACACCAGGGAGAGTGTATATGTTTGTAGAGTGAGTGTATGTTTGATATTAGTAGATAACAGTTTGCCAAAGAGATGTACCAATCTTAAATTCACACCAGGATTGTATGATAGTTTCACCTGTCTGACATCCTTACTGACACTTAGTATCATCAGTCCTTTTCATTTCACCCCTTCCAGTGGATATGTAGCAATCTCAGTGTGGTTTTAGTTTGAATTTCTCTGATGACTAATGAGATTGAACATTATCTCATATGTTTATTGGCCATTTAGATATTCTCTCATGAAATATTTCATGTGAGGTACATGTCTAAATCTCTTGATCATTTTTTAAATTGATTATCTGCTTTTAAAATATTGATCTGTAGGAATCATTTACATAATCTGATATGAGTTCTTTGTGACATAAATATGCTGCAAATATCTTCTTCCACTTTGTGGCTTGCCTCTTTACTCACTTGATGCTGTCTTTTGATGAATGTTGCTTATCTTTCAACTTTGTTTATGAATTCTTTCCTTATATAAATACTTAAAATTTTTGGATACTCAAAACTAATATTTTTAGTCTATAGTTATGTATCTTGTGTAGAAAAGTCTTTACTGCCTCAAGATATAAAAGCTCTTCTTTCATACTTTTAATTCTTAAATAGAAATAATTAAGTAGTACCTTTCTCTCCATACTCCCTTTTGCACTTATAATACTCTGTATATAATCAAATTCTTATGTATCCCCAGATCCATTTCAAGACTCTATTTCATTGAACTATGTTTATTTCTGCATCAATATAATACTCTTTGAATTACTATAGTTCCCCAATATATTTTGATATCTGGTAGGCAAGTGCCGCCATATTGGTTTTTTCCCTAACATTCTTGATATTTTCTCCTTTATACTAATTTAGAAGCAGGTTGTCAAGTTCCGTAAAATATTACTATTGGGATTGCATTAAATGTAT
Organism: Ursus americanus; assembly: GCF_024610735.1. Lineage (NCBI taxonomy): Eukaryota > Metazoa > Chordata > Mammalia > Carnivora > Ursidae > Ursus > Ursus americanus. The sequence continues at coordinate 51,488,662 of NC_142146.1, read as the reverse complement.
AGATTAATTTGAGGAAAGAATTGTAGTTTTAAAATATTGGGTCATTCTACTTGGGAACTAGGTATGCTTCTCCAATTAATTAAATATCCTTTTATGTCCTTTAATAAAGGTTGTCAGTTTTCTCCATATTGTACTTTAGTTTCTGGACATTTTATGCCAAGGTACTTTATGGCATACAACTATTTGCTATTATTAATGGTATCCTACCTTCCATTGTATCTTCGAAAGTATATTTAACCATTGTGTAGGAATTATTTCTATATGCTAATCTTGTGTCTGGCCACCTTAATTACCTCTCTTATGAATACTAATAACTTACAGTTGATATTCTTTGATTTATTATATGTTGTTTGAATTTGTTGTGGCATCAACTAATTTTCATATTTTTGATTATGTACGATATGTGAATATTTAACTTAATATTTTGAATTAAGAACAACTATTGCTGTCTGATCTGCCGGTTTGCCAAAGAGCAGTGCTGCATTTGTAGTAGGTGCTGAATACAGACCTCGTGAATTCTTGACTGGATGCGATGCACCTTCACGCATCACCAATTATTTGCAGCCCACATTTGGGGACTGCCAGATAAGAGAGAACCCTGGAAGATACACAATTTGTACCTATTTTGCAAAAATACTTTGTTCTGGAAAAATTTTTTTTGCATTCTTTATTGCTGTTCTTCCTTTCCTGTATTAGCGAGGGTGACTGCGGTTACCTGTATTTGCTATAGATCCCTAAACTCCCACTTAGTCGTTCAGCTAGTGTGTATGAAACTTACATTGTGTGTCAGGCACTGAGGATATAGAATGAAATAACACTCCACCCCTTTCTTCAAGGAGCTTATTGTCTAGTTAGGATGTCCCACAAATAATGAATGATTATAATTCAGAGTTCCTCGGTGTGAACCAGGATTAAATAGATGATTATACCAGTAATGAGAAATTCAAATCAGGGCTTGAATTTTAGAAATAATGCTATTGAGAGTCTGAAATATATCCGGAAAATGTGTGATATTCCTTATTGTTTAAGACTTGTGAATATTGGTTGGATCACAGAATTTTAAATTTGAAAAGGATTATTAGATATCACCTAGTTCATTCTACAGATAAAGAAAAAGAGGCCCAGAGAGGCCATGTGCCTTTGCCAAGTCAGTAATCTCTATAAATGCTGCAACGTGAGATTTCAGCCCTCCAGATTCTTCATCTAGGACGTCTTTCATTATAACACGTATGATTTACTCTTCCTCAAGTGATACTCAATCCAGTGATATATATATTTTTTGGATCAGTAATTTTTTTTTGGTCTTGGTTTTAAGACATCATAAAATGTTATTGTTGGGTTTTCAAGAATTATCTATCGATCTATCGATCTTTCTATCTATCATCTATTTATCTATCTATCTTCTAGGAAGGAGGCTGTTATGAAATAAAATTAGAGTGAAAAGTTAATCTTTGATGAACACAAACTGAACCATACCTGACATATACGCCAAATAGTTGTAGTTGATGACATGAGTCCTATAAGTGTTAAAAGTTTTGGCTTTGGATTTCATTGGTTCTGGGCTTTCAACTCAGCTATTCCATTTACAGATCCTGTGACTTTGGGCAAGTCTTTTATCCTCTCTAAGCTTTGGTCCTTCTTCATTGATAAAGTGGGATAATCATATCTAGATTATAGGATTATTGTGAAGATAAGTGAGATAATATGTGTAAACGAATTAGCACAGAACCTGGAATACAGTAAATCCCTATAATTGATGGCTACTAATTTATTAGATACAGACCATTGCCATTGGCTTACACTAGTCCCATTTATGATATAAATTGCCTATCTCTTTAGATGTTTTTGTGTGTCTGCACTTCTCAAAGGCAGTGAAGTCACCTGTTAGTATCACCATATCCTATTACGGTGTGACTGGAGTAGTTCTCTTTTTCATCTGTTTCTTACTTCATCATATAGAAATATGACACTAAAAGTTTACAGTGCTCAGGAATATATAGGACAATCACTAAAGCATCTAGGCATATTTAAAAGACTTAAAACTGGTGGCTATTTTACTTTAAAGCTGATGCCTAATATTATTTCTTTGCTATGAATAGTCTAACTACTCAACAAAGTGGTTATTGAAACATGTGAGCAATGGATGGTCCCTGACTTTAAGGATATAAAGGGCAGTAAAGATAAAGGTTATAACCATGTGAAAGGGGCAACACATTCTGAACTCTATGGAAGTATGGCAAAGCACATTATTATAATAGAAATAAAAAGGGCTATGAGTATAAAGGAGGGGAGAACTTTTGGACTGGCAAAGCCTGATCTGGGAAAGGCTCTTGGGTGAGGATAGATGAAAGCTAGTTATTGGACAGGGAAGACTTGGGGGTAGAATGGAGGGAAGGCAGAGGTGGGGGGGGCAAATTGTGTTTAGGGGACCTTAGTTGATCAGTTGGCCTAGAAGACAGAGTTCATGAAAATGTAAGTTAAAACCAGATTATAACAGAGTTCATGAAAATGTAAGTTAAAACCAGATTATAGAGAATTTTTAACCACTGTAAGTATACAAGATTAAGGACTTTAAACTTTGTTCTTTTGACAGTGAGAAGCCAGTGAATGTTTCAAGTAGGGGAGTTAAATCAGCAAGATAGTATTTCAAAAAGGTTCGTCTGTTGGCCAAATATAGCTGGAATCAGGGGAAAAGCTAGAGAGAAACAGATCATTTAAACTGTTAGAGGCAAACTATGAGGTGGTGGAGGGCTGAGTGGTGGAAATGAAAAGAATGGGGGAATGCTAATCACCAAAAAATTGGTCACTGCCTGGAAATGTGACAAAGTAGTTTCAAGTTCAGTAAGAGTTACAGAAATGGGGAAGTCAGCAACAGGGACTGAATTTTAGTTGAATTTTCATCAAACTGAGTTTGAAATGGTGGAGAGATATCCAAATGGGATAGTCTAATAACTACTCAAGATCAAGGCTAAAAATGCAGATTAGTACCAAACCATAGCTGATAGGGAAGTGAGTGGTCAGTGAGATGAACCCTTAGAAATTCAGAAGGGGGAAGAAGGAATGATGCAGGAAGATAGCTTGAGGGAGGAGGCAACTGGGTCAAGGGTTTCTTTTCTTTCTCTTTTTCCAAAAGATGGGGAAGCTTTGTGGAATTTTGAAGTTAGAGATGATGCAGAAGAACAGGAGCTGTGTACGAATGAAGTATAGAGAGAGGGTCTTAATGTGAATTATGAAATCAAGAGAAGGATGAAATGGGACCCATGAAGTGATGACTGTTTTCCTTGCAATGTCCGGAGTACTTCCTTTCAGGCTTTGCATGACATTTATAAGACCCCTTTCTCAGGATACCTAAGTTTGGCTGAAACAGGAAGAATCTTGTATATATTTTCTAACTTTTCCTTGGGTAAGACTATCCAAATCTAACAGCAGCAAACTGGTGCTGTTCTTTTTGCAAAAACAATAAAATCCCAAATTTGAGTTCTGTGTGGTATCGTTCTCATAGGTGAGATATTTGCTTCTTAGGTTATGCAGGCAAAATAAAGAAAAATACAAGCATTTCCTGACAGAAAATTAGGAAAATGAACTTGTCAACTGCTGAAGTATTGTTAGAGAGCTAAGGTTTGGATTTGAAGTGTTTGATGTCACCATTAATTTATCATTGTCAAAGTATGACTTCCTGCTTTTGACCCCACACCAAAAAGGCGTAAAAGAGTTTGTGAAGAAAAGCTTCTTGGAAGTTAAATGGCTCATCCCAAACAGCATTTTAATGATTTAAGTAAAAATGAATCAGAAACATGTGGATTTAATTTCCCTTAAAATTCACATGGGTTTGAGACTTAAAGGAAAATAGTACTTGGCACAATGTGTTTAGGATTTGGTTAAACTCAAAACATTTGAAAAACTTTGGAACACTGGATGACTTCGAAATACATCTGGGTTTGCCCAACCATGTGGGCATGGTTACAAAACCCTCGTCCTTCGTGGCACTATTCAAACACTCTATCAACATGCTTCAGCTTTCAAAAGGTTTAATTAGGGTAAAATCAACAAATTTTATTGCCTACTATGTGCAATCAATAAACTAGAGAGCCACAGTTTTCCCCATTTCACAGTGAGGAAGTCTTTGCTGGAGCGTGGTCAAGAGAAATCCCCACACAGACGAAGGCAGAGTGAGCCACTGGCATGGTCCTTTGGGAATCAGAATTCAATTCCATCAGCCATTCCTATTCACATCTGCTGCTATTGTAGAATTCCATTAATTTCAGGAGGATGAAAAAGAGAAAAGTTATGTTATATGGTACTGAGTTGGTAATCAAACATTGCTTTGGGTTTTTAAACCATTACTTAAAAAGGTCATTTTGGCAGGTGTTGAAAACACAATACATGTTTAAAATGTTACATTGGGGATATTAATTAAAATATGTAAAGAAGACCATGAAAATGAGGAAAAACCAGGGGTTGGCAAAATAACCTCTTTGCAGTTGCAACCCCAACAAATCCACATGGCAAACCCAATTGTTAGCAACTCAGTGGCAAGGGGGTTGTAATGAAACCCGCAGAGGTTCTGCCTGAAAGGTACTCATATCATTTATAGCCAATTATATTAATCCCAAAGCTGAGTGACACCTAGGGAGATAATTGAATTTCTTAGATTTCTCTCTCTACACTCACTGCCATGATCAGAAAAACACAATTTTGAATGCTCCTTTCTCTGAGGGTAAGACCATGCTGTCCATGTAATTGGATAAGTCTCCAGGGAAAACTGGCTTCTCCATGGCATTTTATAAAAAGCTTTATGGAAAGTTGGCCTCAATTTTTTGGGTAACTTTTTCAAGAGACAAAAAGGATGCAAGTTGAAATCATCTCTTCTCATTTTTACCCAAGGAAGTTCATGAACCTTAGCCATACAAAAAGCACTGCTTAAGGAAGTTGTGTCATAAGGTCTAGGCTACATGAACAAAATAGTCTTTAGAAAAGGACAGTGTTAGTTGTTTGAATAAACAGTAAAATACAACTCAAAGAGAAGTCCCTCCCTCCCCCTTCCCCTAAAGTCCTAAATGATCCTAAATGATCGTAGTTGGTAAACAAAGCTTAGAAGAGGCTGTCATGTACAATGCCCCAAGTAATTTTGATCAACTTAGATAACCAGTCCACGGGCTATAAAAAGACAAAAATGACATGTTGGCATGTGTGAGATACTAGGAAATATCTGTCTTCGTTCATAGAAAAGCTTACATAGCCCTTCTAATCTCCTTTCATATTTGTGCTCCTTGATGACCATCTGACATTCTTGGCAAACTTAGGAGGAAATCAACTGTAGATATAATATCCATCACTGTAATTCAGCAAATTTGAGATCCTGAGATCTGAGACTATTGGAGGAAGCAAAGCAGTGTGTCTTTCATTAAAGGAGGCAGAGAGGTTAATGGAGACTTCTGCGTTACTCAGAGCCAGGTCTCTTACGGTCCCATAGCTGAAGCTATATTATTCTCATCTGCCCTGCTGAGGAGAGATGAAAATATCCCTCAGAGACTTGGGTAAACAGAAGGGTCTTAAGAAAGGAAGACCTTCCGTGGTGTTGCTAAAATCCTCACGGAATCTCTTTGCTTATTTCCCTGTGGCTGCTGCTGTGCAATTGTGGAGGGAGGTACCACTGGTCCTTTCGTCATGGAGGACCAAAGGACCGGCTGATGAATACATCACAGGCAATATGCCTACACAACAGTCAAGGGGAAACAGTTCATTTCTTCAATTAATTACATAATGAAGCGAGTTGTTCCTTGCATTGATTAGGCCCATGCAAAGCTTTTCTTTTTCTTTTCTTTTTTTTTTTTTTTGATGGGTAGAATAAATAGAAGGTATATATAGGTAGGTATATGTATATACGTATGTATTCTTTTGGTATGAATTAAAACCTCCTTTCTCCCTCCTCTCTTATTTCCACATAAATTAATTCTACAATTTAATAAAATAACAGGTGGTTCCACTTCAGGCTGAACAGATGTTAGACTGAATGAATGGAGACCCCTCTTGTGTTCAATATATCCCTGAGCTCTTTCTTTCTTTATCTCTTCACGTCTCCCTTTTCTCCCCACCCCCCTGCCCCTGATTTCTGCCAGATTTATGAGCAGCTACAGTAAGAGCTGTTTTGTTTGAGCAATATGAATATTGATGACTGACACGTGCTGATTTTAGATGTATTAGTGACATTCATAATCCTGAGTATGTAGACATTTTTCACCAGATAATGAGGTACCAGATTGCCGTACCAGGAAATTCCCTTCTCTTGGTTCCTATAAGTACATAATTTCTATTACTTTACAGATGGAACTTGAAATTGGAAGCTTATTCCAGAAGAAGTTAAGGGAAAATATAAAATTAGGTCTGCAATTCGGAAAATCCCTATGTTGCTCAGAAGTCTCATGTATTACCTTAGTGACATTTTTGACTCCCTCTTGGTTATTTCTGAGAAATAACCCCCCAGTTTAAAAACAAGAGCTTTCTGTGTTTTCTCTCTCACCAAGTGTAACATAGAATCGATTCCATGTTCTTTCTCAGTTTCACAGACTGTGTAAACAATGGGACACAAGAAGTGAATCAAGACAGTTGTTTCTTCCAATGAATCCTCTTACAGTTGTTCACCCAGGAAATGCCCTTCTGACCATATTCAAAAGAGTGGCCTTCAGGTGAAAATTATTTTTCGTTTTTCATATTAAAATCATATATTTATGCTTCTGACATTATTTCAGATGATATTTAATTAAGACATTTTTTGGATCCTAATTCTGACTTCTTCCTAAAAACATACCTGAAGCTTATGGCATGTTCCTGGCTCTCCCAAAGCTTTGATTAAAGTCATTTTCTCCCCTTGGGACAAGCCAGATATGGCTGAGATATTGCTGATGAGAGGAAGAAGTCACGCTCAGCCATAGATAATCGGGATTGGGATGAGATTGATGCTATCCATCCCATTCTTGGCTATTCCCCTTTTTCCCTCTCTTCCTTCTTTCCTTCCTTCCTTCTTTCCTTTCTCTTTCTTTCTTTCTTTCTTTCTTTCTTTCTTTCTTTCTTTCTTTCTTTCTTTCTCTCTCTCTCTCTCTCTCTCTCTCTCTCTTTCTTTCTTTCTTTCTTTCTTTCTTTCTTTCTTTCTTTCTTTCAAGGCTTACCCTGCAATAAGAAAGGAAAGTATAAAGCAAAACCACAGGACATGTGCTTTCTCTTAGTGTTGGGATAGTTTCTTCAGTCATCTTGGATTTTTCTTGAAAAAGCACCTAAGTATATAAATTCCATTTCTATCACTGATTATAAGTAGCATCTCTGGAAAACTACTGACATTATCTACATACACAAATCAGTTTCTTCTACTATCAAATGGAGTTATCAGGATCTGTGGGGATGCAGAGGGTTCTGAGAATACAGGGTTAGTGTGTGAACCAATTGTGGGCATAAAGGTCCACAGTTCCTCTACTGTCTCTGATCTTATTCTGCCTCTTTGATTCCATTGCTATCAGCAGCTTCTTTTATCATCCACATTCTGATTTCTGTTGTTTTTGACTTTGACTTTACCTATTAGGCTTATAATATACCTGACGTTGAATTGACAACATGATTGTCGTCTCTTAGATTCCTTACGTGACTTCCTGTTTGCTGCTTCAATTACTCCCTAAATCTTGACCTCAGAGTTCTTGACTCCAGGCTGATAACCTGACTTTGGATCTGGAAATTCTTCCTAACAACCTCAGGATCAAGCTGTTGAAGCCTGCATCTGGTAGGGGCTGCTGTCCTCTAAACCTCTTTTTCTCAGATAATGTGAAATAAAATGTTGCTAAGGACACTATCAAATATTTCTAATATTCTAGACTTTGTGATAGGAATTTTTTTTCAAGATTTTATTTATTTACTTGTCAGACAGAGAGAAAAAGCACAAGCCAAGGAAGAGGAAGAAGTAGAAGAAGTAGGCTCCCCGCTCAGTAGGGAGCCCAACACGGGACTCAGTCCCAGGACTCTGGGATCATGACCTGAGCTGAAGGCAGATGCTTAACTGACTGAGCCACCCAGATGCCCCTGTGATAGGAATATTATATATGTAATTTCTACTCTCCTGTGATGTCTCTAACCTAATGAGGCAATATAAAGCAATGGTAAGAGTGTTAACTCTGGCGTTCGATCTTTGGATTTGAATTCTGGTTCATACTTATTAACTGTGTGACACATTGGGCAAATTACATGAACTCCCTGTGCTTCGGGTTTTTATTTTCTTAATCTGTAAAATGAGGATAATAATAGTGCCCATTATATAGAGTTTTTGTGATGATTATAAGATTTAAAACTAGGAATGTGCCTATGATAGTTCCTGGCACAGAGAAAAGCTTAATAAAAATGTAGCCATTATTACTATTTTAGTTCAGCCTGCTTTGAAAGTATAAGTACATTAAAATATTCTTTATTTGTTAAAGTGACTTTGTCCAGATTTGTTTTCAATTACTTATTTAATTAAAGACATTATAGATTCTATTCTCTTTGGAATAGTTATGTATAATTATTTTGGTTTTTGTTTGCAATGAAAAGTGAAGCCATGGAAATATCTGGATGCTGCTGCTATTTTACATGGACTTTCTATTTCCAGTAGAATTTCTTTGGCCAAACAAAAATAGTTTTTGTTCTAGTGAGAAAAAATTAGAAAATAGAAGCAAACTCAGTAAAGCCCATAGTACCAAAACCTATAGCAAATTCAGTCCTCTGGAAGGAGGTAATCAGGCAAGACCCAAGAACCCATTCAGTGTTTTCAAGTATCTTGCTTCTGTTCTACTGTCATTTCTACTTCTAAAGTATCAGAATTTGATCTTGACTAAATATCACCTAAATTGGTGGGTTATGAAATCTATACAAATAATTCATTTGTCAAATGTTTATTAAGCACCTACTGTATCCTAGGCACTGCCCAGCTCTGGGGGTTCAGCCATAAACTAGATAGGTGAGGTCAGCCTCTTCTTGTCGCTTACATTCTAAAGAGGGAAAATGGGGCAGGGAAGAATGGAAAAGATGGGGCTGTGACAGAGAGTGATGGGGTAGGGTGGTTGGGCATTCCTTTAGTTAGGGCCATGGAGGAGATGATAACAAGGAACCAGCCACGTGAAGATTTGGGGTCCACGGGGTCCAAGCAGAGAATACACCACATTCAAGCTAATGCCCTGCAGTGGGAATGAGCATGGTCTATTGGAGGAAACAAAAGATGCCAGTGTGGCTGGAGGGACATGAGAGGTGGGCCATGAGCTCAGATTTGTAAATAAAATAGGAAGTCACCGGAGGATTTTAAGCAGAAGAGTCATGTCCAATGTTTACTTTCCACCAAGTTCACTTAGCTGAGAGGAGAATGGATGGAAGTGGGGCAAGTGGGTGACCAAGATGATCACAGACAGGACTCTGTGGCAGTGGTCCCAGCTGAGGCACCAGGGGCTGGGACCAGAGCTGGTGCAGGAGAGAAATGAGGAGCAGAGACTCAGAATATATGTTGGAGATAAAACTTGGCAATGGACTACGATTTGGGAAATGAGGGAAAAAGACCCAGAAATAATTCCTCAGTGTTTGGCTTCCTTGGCTGGGTGGATGACGGTGCCTTTCCTTAGATGGAGGAAGACTAAGGAGGAGCAAGTTTGGGGTAAAATCAAATGCTTTGTTTTGATCTAGTTATTTTTGGAATGCTGTGGGCCAAACATACCAGCGAGTAAAAACAATACTTTTGCCAAATCTATCTGCAGTAGAAGCCGAGTATACGAATAACCAAATAACTTCAGGGTAAAAAACTCCATCGTAAGACATAATATAGACTTGTTAAATAATTTTTTTGTGGATATAAGGAGATCTTAAAATCAAAGCAAACTACCATGTTACCACCAGTAGTTCTTTTAAAGACAATATGTCTTTTTTTTTTTTTTTTTTAAGATTTTATTTGTCAGACAAAGAGAGCGCAAGCAGGGGGAGCGGCAGGCAGAGGGAGAAGCAGACTCCCTGCTGAGCAGGGAGCCCAGTTCGGGGCTGGATCCCATGACCCCGGGATCATGACCTGAGTCAAAGGCAGACACTGACCGAGCCACCCAGGTGTCCCAAGACAATACGGCTTCTTTTAGAAGTGTGGCCGTTGATCCTTTCAGCGTTTCTCCCGCCTACTTTCACATACCTATTGTGTTTCGAGATTTGGTCGTTGTCAGATTTTATTAACAAATTTAATCCTGAATAGTTTTATCTTATTTTGTGGTGACGTAGATTCCTCATGATTGGATAACAAAGGTCTACTAGCAGTGTTAGGATGTAGTTGCTAATGGACGGTGAAAGTTGTATAATAGTTCTACTATCTTCATTCGTCTTCAGGTGAGCGTTAGCATTGGATACCCTTGTAAGCAATAAACTCAGAAAGATTTGAGCCCAACTCATATGTTACGTAAATCTATGAACTAACCTGGCAATCGTTACTTCATCTGTAGTTCAGCTGCCTGTGATTTTATTATGTACGTCTTATAAATAGACTCTCGAATACTGTATTATCCTGCCTTAACTTTAGACACTAACAACTACTTTTGGTGTATTAAAACATATAGAAGCAATGAGCTCCTATCATTTAGACATAATGAAATACTAAACTTCTTATTTAGCTAAGGATTAAATTACAAGCTTAATTTACAGATTAAAAAACATTCCCGTCTAGTAGACTGTGATGCGTGCAAGGATCTGTGCTGTTTATGTAAATAGCAGGGAGGTTAATTCAGACCATTTCATGGGAACGGTTTACGTATTGTAATCATGAGTCAATACACAGTTCTGTCTAAATTTAAAATAATGTAAATTAGCCAAACCAATTTAATTCTTGCCAAGAAAGAATATTCCTTAAAGCCATGTTTTTAAGCTTATTAGGTTAAATGCAACTATATTCTGTAACTAATAAGTGAGAGGATTTATTGAATTTTGAAACTCACTGATTCGAAGTTATGTTTTTAAAGTTACTTAAACAAGTTAAATATGTTTATAATTTCATTTCCTATATGACATCTAACTAATAAGAAAAAAATAAGGCTAGGAGAGAACCGGACTTGGTTTAATTTTTTTCATGACCAAAGCCAAGTTTAAATCCTGTCCAAATGCCACTTCTCAATCACAGCTTTAAAGGATTAAACGTGATTATAATGGCATTTGTCTACTTTTCTGATACACAAGTTCGTGTCAAAGCTATCTTGAAACCTGCCATTGCGTTTCACCCTTGAGGTGAGAAAGTAGCCTGCTGAGTGAGTACTTATTTCTAAGAAGAAGATACGTTTGCTTAATATAAATTGGGAAGCATTTATAGCTGTTGTATCTCACCTTCTTTATGCGGAAATCATGTGAATGCTGGACTGTAAGAAGAGAATTTATATCAGTGTTTTCTCTTTCAGATTCTATTTTGCAGATCTGAGTAGGTTTTTCTGTGCTCAAGAAATTTCTGGCTAGTAAGTCTGGCTTTCTGCTTGTTTCATTTCGGAGAAAAGTCTAATTTAGTTACAAGGATTTTAAAACTGATCGGACCAAACATAATATGCAGTAATTTCTTTCTTTACATTTTGGTAACATGCGGGCTCTGAGATGAAAAAATACTTGGTTTAGGATTTTCCTTCCTTGTTGGGTTCAGAGTACAGTCTAATTTGAATATGGTTTCTCTACTATGATCCTTTCTCATTTTTCTTTTTCTTGGGAGTGTACCGTAAAAGAGAATCATCTTGCCAAGGACAATTTTAGTGTTATTTATTTCTAAGCTCTCTGTATCATGTTGCCCATATTGCCTGATTAAAATATTTGGTTTGATTATCTCCCAATGTACATTTCTATTAACATAATAGGTATTTTGAGTTTGGATTTAGAAAATATGGGCACCGTCTCCTAAGCTTGCTTTGCCCATCTCAATGTGGTCATGGCAGAGCCTCGGCCAGTTCTCTCTGCGCTTTGTGCCTCACTTCCTAACCTGTTCAGGGGACTCCTGATGCCTCACACGGCTGTGCTGCGAGGGGGAAGCTTCCCTTGCCCTCATGTAAACCATTGACGTCCTCTCTGGGCAGGACTGACGCAAGTCCCAGACTCCCGTTGGTAGCGATGACTGTCCGCTGCAGCGTTCATTTGAAGAACAAGGTGTTACTGGAAGTGCTGAGTCAGCCTGCCTCATCTGGTATTTAAAGGAGACTTTAGAGAAGTTAGCTGCTGGGAAGCTGTTTCTTCAAGAATTTTTCGAGCTTGCTCTGGTGATAAACCTGCCACCTGATAAGTACTAACTGTACATTTTCAAGATAATGCCGCAACCAAAAGATGGTCATTATATGCCACCAAAGGAAAAGCATTTGCCTCGCGGTTTTAGATATGATGTTCATACTTTAGGAGTGTTAGAGGGCATTCCCCAGTTAGCCTATTCCTACTAGAAAATTTTCCCTTCGTAGCATGAGGGAGACTTGGAGTCCATACCAGACATATAGGGCAGATTCTCCTGAATTGTTAAATAGCTGTTGATTAAACATTTACCATATGCCACCAACCGTACTCAGTATAGGGGTTATAATGATAAATTAGTCATAGTCTCTGCTCACAAGGATTTCCACACAAGAAGGAAAAAACATGTAAGTTTACTTATTTAAGTAAGATAACAATGACCAGCTATTGGGTTAGAAGTGTGCGTGGGGAAGTGATAGTATAATGAAGAGGGCTAGAGGGCTCAGTCTACTTATTTGGAGCAATAAGGGAACTGGGAAAGATGGGAGGAGGTGTTGGACTTGAGCTGAGCCCCGACAAATGCATAGTGTGGGCACACAGCAGGAGAACGTGTAGGAAGGGCTACACCTGGGCCAGTGGCTCACAGGCTGCTGAGGCCTGGTGTCCCTTTTAAGGAGAATTTGGTGGGAGATAAACCTGGAGACAGAGGTAGGAGCAAGATTATGGAGGACCTGGTAAGCCACAGTAAAAATTGGTACTTCGTCTAGCAGGTGATGGATTTTAAGCAGGGAGTCGTACTGTCATATTTACATTTTTTTCTTTAAGAGTAAGAACCCTGACAGCAACATGAAGGATCATTAGGAGGGATTTGGCTTGATGATGCTTAGGAAATCAGTTAGGAGACCAATGCAGCAGCCCAGGAGAGAGACCATGAGAGCTGGGACCAAGCAGATACAGAGCATGAGGAGAAGGGGAGGAGGTAGGTCGGAGAGATGTCAGGGAATAGAATGGGTAGGTCTTGTCTTGGTGACCAACTGACAGCAGGAGGAGATTCCAAGTCCCAGGTTTCTGGTCTGGGTGGTTGGGTAGCTAACGGGGCCATTTTCCAAAATGGAGACACAGGGGGGCAAGCTTGGCCATGTTGAAACTATTGGATAAACTCGTATCAAGGGTATTAATGAATTCAATATAGGATTAACAGTGTATCCCATTTTCTTCAAGAATATCTAACAACTTGATAATTCAAGTCATCTCAGCATTTCCTTGATTCTTCCTCTGCCAAGATGTGCCAAAGTAGTTGAAAGTGGATGTGTGTTGATTTTGAATTTTGGGGTGGATTTCTTCAGTTCTCCACATACAGATGCATGTGGTACAGCACAAATATTAGCTCTGAAAATACTGCTGTCTGCATTCACAGTGACTTTTTCTAGCAACTTCAGGCAACTGTCAAAGCCCCAGTTAGGCATACAAATATAAGTTGGAGGATTTATGAGGGGATGAGAATGTTTGGGTGAGTCACAATGCCATTTTTTTAAATCTCAGATTTTATAAATAAATAAAACTGAATTATAGTAATTTTTAATGTATTATATGTGTATATGTCTCTTTAAGCTTTAAAAAATACATGAAAGGATGTGAATTGTCCCCTAGGATCCCAACAATAGAAAGCAATAGTAATTAAGCAAAAAATAAAAAAAATTGACATGGATGTATTGGAGCTAATATAAATCCTGTGCAATTGGCATAAAGGAATTTGTTATTTTCAAAACAGAACTAAATCTCTTTTCCATTATAGATTTAATTTAAGTAACATGATAAATAGTGGTAAATTGAACTTTATTATGTATTCATGAAATGCAGTTTAATACAATTGTTATTTCTGGCATTTGTGGTTTAAAGATATTCCCTTATGGGTAGATGTTATTTTTAATGTGCAAATTCAGAAATAATGACCTCCAGTTCCACTGGTGAATTAGGGCTGATATATACACATGGACAATAAGGGAAAAATAGTCTCTGAATTCCTGGCTTTATGAAAATTTCTAGTATAATCTCTGATCCTTTAAAAACTGACATTAAACAAATTATTTTAAAGTTACAACTGTATTGCAGGTGAAGAAAAAAGTAATAAAGTAAATATTTTCTTAAGGTTTTTAAAAGAATGGTATTTGACAAGGACATGCCTGAAAGGGGAAAACTCACTTACCAAGAACAGGTTATTGAAAAATCTCTGCACAATTTAAAAAAAAAACAGATTAAAAAGTCACATGAAATGATGCCTTCCTGGCATGTCCAGAGTATAAAATTGGAAACCCAAAGGGAACGGATAAACAAATAAACAACACACGCCAAATAATTTCTACGAGCCTCTCTTCCAGATAACCAGTAGGAACCCGTTCAAGAGAAAGAAACAAACACTAGCTCTTTGTCCTAACTTTATATTTAGCTCAATTCTTTTCAGCGCTGGGAAGTTTGTTGGATAGGTAAACCAACAGGAAGAACAGTGTAATTAAAAGGCAGGAGTTCGGGAGACCCTCAGTTCATAACTAATGGTGTGTGGTGTGACTTCCCATCAACTTTTCCCTGTTGGACCGAGAGGGACTTCCATCCCGAAGCTGTATTCTAATGACTACTTAATCTACCTCTTTAAAAATATCTTTTCACGGGGTGTTGGATGGTTGAACTTGACTTTCATCTGAGCAGTCATTACAACTTATAAAGTTTAGGTCACCCATGTGTGTAGACGGAGATCTCTACCAGGAGCGTATAGCTCGAGGTTGGGAGAACAGAGATGGTTTGGGGTTTTCCGCTTGTGACAAATGTTTGTGGAACGTGAGGCCTATTTTGGGCACCGGGCCCTGGCTTTTTCAGCATAGCTGTGGTCATCTCTGGAGGCAGGCAGATGTCTGACTGCAATGCTTAAGTCCTGATCCACTTTGAAGGTTCTCAAAGGTTTCCTTAGATCTCAGTTGTTACACGTGGGTGAGGTGACCTCTGAGATGGTCCAGCTGGTGGGAAGGCTGGTCGAGAGAAGGAAAACTTCAGCTACTGGAATCATCACAGTGTTATTCTCAAAGCTGTCCCTCGAGCAATGACCTCAGATTCATTGACCAGAGTGCTGTTTCTTATGTGGAAGGAATCATTCAGCACACACTGAGCCCACATTCACAACGTGGACACCCCAGAACTCTGGAAAGTGGAAGTCATTTCCATAACTTATTGAGTGGCAAAACCTGACTGCATCTGAACTTATTTGATAGAACAAGCTGACCTGACGTCATGTAAGACTATGTATATCTTTACCTTATTTAGCACAGATATTCATGCATTTTGATCACTGGGCACTGCCTCGGACTCTCCTCAGGTTGTAATATGATATATGATATGCACACTTTATTAACTTCCTAAAATGTGAAAATGCCGAGTTCTGAAACCCATCTGTATCCAAGGGTTTTAGACAAGGAAAGAAACTCTGGAGCTGTAACCACAAATGAGTCTTAATTTTCCTTTTTCTGCATGCAAATACTTACTAATAATGTCCTTAGGGATAATTTGTTTGGGGAAGTTAAATACTCTTTCTAAAATTTGATTTAAACTATTAATTTGCTTAGCAAAATCATATATTGCACGTCAGCAAATTCAGCTCTGTTGTGGTAAAATTATCACAAATTATAAATTAGTTGCCTCTGAATTAATGAGGTTTTATTACAAACACAAAGCAGCATTACTTCCTATGCCTAATTTTCATTAGTACAAAAAAAGACCAAATAAAGCCAAAGGGGAAAAGAAAAAGAAAAGAATTGCCTTTGCTATCTGTGTACCCTGTAAACATTTGAACTGGGGATGATTTTTTTTTTTTGTAAGGGGCTGAAAAGATGTTTATATTGCCTGCCCCAATTTGACTTAGATTAAGGCTGCCATAAAATCCTTTTAGTTCCAGTGGCCTGTGTATGATTCCTGGACTCACATTCTCTTATTTTTAATGTACAAGGCTAGAGTTTTCTCAAGAAAACAAAGAAGAGACATGATTTTTTTTTTTTTTTTGAATGAGAGGACAGGTGGGGTGCCTGGGGTACCAAGAGCATTTTGCAAAAGCGCCAAAGCAGGTAAGGCTCAAGCATGTTAAGGGTGGAACTGGCAGGGGTGAAGGAGGGGTGGGCCCATCAGGGCCGCCGGACAGGGTTGGTGCTGGGGGTCCTGCGCTCGGTGGCACAGGCGGGCGGCAGGGCTGAGGGCTGGGATGCCAGCCCTGAAATCTACTCTGCTTCTTTAAAATCAGACTCGCTCCTTTCTGTTTGTTTGCAAAGAGGACCTGTGTGTTTAGTTCCTACTGAGTAGAGGGAGGTTTCCTGTCTTTTAACCATAAAGCCACGCATAAATACTACATAATAATCCTTTTATTAGACAAAAATGGTTTTTATCTTGAAGCCTATAGGGTTACTTCCAGAGCTGTGGCTCTTTTAAAATCTTGGCCAGCTCACCTTTCTCTTTTTTCTTGCTGTTCTGGACTCTTTCTTTCTGGTGTCTCTTTCAAGGGGATGTTGTCACTGTTCTTTCCCAAAGCCCACGCTCAGACAGAACAGCAGGCAGGGGTTGCGGACTCCTCGCGGGAAGGAACAGGCGAAGGTGTTGATGTAAGCCGATTGGCTGCTTCTATCAAATACGCCGGAGCAGGGGCCCCACTGACAGCGACCTCCCAAACACGGAGGAGCCCCGAAGGATGGCAGGAGACCAGCTCACCCACGGAGACGCCGTTCGAGCTGGAATAACTTCTGTGGCCGAGCTGTCTTCGGGCTGCGGGAACCGTGCAGGCCCAGCGCTGCGGCGCGGGGTGTCCGTGCCGGGCCAGGGGGTTGTTACGGAGCCAGGGAAACGCGCCTGCTGCCGCTCTGCCGGCCGAGGGAGCCGGTGGAGCCTTCACGAGGTCGCGTCCCAGGAAGGATGAGAAAGCCCCCGCCGGCAGAGCGGCTGCGTGCCGGCCACATTCCTTGGTTAGACTCTTCATTGTACGAGATGGAAAGAATATAGGAGGCTGAGCCATCCGTTCCAGGATCTCAGAGGGAGGCTCTGACATGAAAACTCATTATACTGCAACCAAAATAATAGCAAGGTCACCAGAAAATGTGAAATATTCATTGGGGGGTATTAAAGAGGGAGCAAGGGCCGGGTTTAAAGCAGAGGGGTGGGGTGGGGGAGGCCTTGGGAGTGTTTGGCCCAGACCCAGGCAGCCTTCAGTTCACTTCCCACACTGCTGTTGGTTATCGTTTGGAAAAAAATCAAACAGGCTAACTTTGTTATGTCTTATTTACAGAAATCAGCCAATTCCCTGTAGCCTCCAGGATAAAGTCCTGGCACAGGAGGCTCTTTATGTGCTGATTCCAGCCTCAGCCTCTGCAGGCTCTCCCAGCCTCCCTCCCTGTGCCTTTGCCCCTACCATGGTGGTAGGTCGCCAGACCTTTGCGAGCCTTGGACTTGTGTCCTGTTTCTTACTCCCATCTTCTCTCCTCTTGGCAGGTTCGTCCTCATCCTTCAAGGCCTTGGTTCAAATGCTGCCTCCTCTACAGGGTTTTTTCTCTCATTCACTCACTCATTCTTTCAGCAGATAGTGACGAGGCAGGGTCAGGCACCGGGCTGGGCTCTGGGGCGGAGGGCGATGAGGAACAAATGGTCCCGTTCTGGTCCCTCAGGAGCATCAGTCTTAGTAGGTATCTTGCCAATCAGGGAAGGAGTCCTGGAGGGAATTCCTATCAAGATGACAGCTGAGGTCTTAGCCAAGTAAAAGTTTGCTGGCACGCATCACACAAAGCAGTATCACAACAAACTGTTGATTGCCTGCTAGGAGCCAGACATTCCTCTGGCATGTTGTAGTGTAGTGCTCTCTTTGCTGTCCCTGGTTTCATTCCCAGTCTGCGCGCTCCTTGGTAGCGGACCCATGGCGTAACCTCTTCTGTGCCCCCAGAGTCTAAATCACTGTCTGGTACTGAAGACTGTGGCTCAGTTGGGTTAATAGGAACTGGGACAGTGCGGCAGGATTGAAGAGTACTGCTGTCATGTCTTGAGACCAGACAGATCACAGTGGTAACAACGTCCCCTACATTAAATGGTGATCTCATTTATTTTTGCTATCTTCCATTACCCTGGAAAATAATTTTTAAAAAGTTTTCATTGTTTGGAGGTGTGAGAAGCACCTCTTGTGTCCTCAACCCTCTATCCCCAAAGCTGGCATTTAGTAGCACCCTTGATAATCGTGCATGTCCTGAAGGAGTTTTTAGTCCCCTGATGGGCCACCAGGAAGTCTGACAGCAGGGGCTGGTGTAAGAATGGTAATCATTGGCCAGATCAGGAAGGGAGCTATGAGACTTACCATGTACAAGCTAGGGATGCCTCAAAATGCTGTGGGTGCCCTGAAGGGACAGGAAGGGAGAGAGGACTGTAGACCAACAGGTGCCCGTGCGGCTGGACACAGCACCGGAGAGTCCTGAGTGGGTGGTCCCAGCAAAGCACGGTGCTGTGTGCTCTGAGAAGTTGACAAGGAAAGTGTCTTTATCCAGGGATGGACAGTGGCTGCTGTGTTAGGTGGTGGAATGGAGCTTCAAGCTACTTCACGTGTCAGTAAGATGACCGTGATCTCTCTGAGAACCACCTTCTCATAATGTGGATCTGCCTGGATCCCCTTTGGACTCAGCTTGTGTCCTGGGCTCCAGGAAAGCCAGCCCCTTCGAAGCTTTGCAGAGAACATGATGGAAATTTCATCTTATTCCTGGAGCCCCTCCTGCTATTTAACAAAGGAATTGGACACCCCTTCTCTGAGGGACACTGTCTTTTCATTCACGTTGACTAAGTCATTCCTATTGTTCCTAATGTGCTCTCAGGCAGGAATAAGCAAACCTTTTGTTCTCTTAGGGACAAGGGCTGGACCTCAGGTAAAAGCTCTACTTAACAACCCTTAAGCCTGTGTGCGCCAAGAAGCAATCTCCAATTCCCTTGGATGTAAGGGTACAATAGGCAGGTCGGACGTGGGATTTCTAAATCCAGCTGAAGTTAAGCATGAGCCCCAAAGCATGAAATTTACCGAACCATCAATCTTAACACAAAAATTAAGAGGAATTTTGTAAATAAATGAAGCCATGGAATTCTTGAAAAGCAGAGAGGAGAGGGCTGGGTTTCTGTTTCGGTGTAGATGCCAAGGGTCTTTTCCAACCCGAAGGTGCTTGTGTGGCCTTGAAATTTGAGAATCATTCAACTTCTCTAACACGTGAAGATTAGCGCTCTATTCTTGAGTAAAGTTTTTGTAAGATAATGGTTAATAATTTGCTGTTGTTTCTAAGAAAGAAACCAGGACCAGAATTATTATCTGACTCAAGTCTTAATGGATATTCTAATCAGCAGATGTTTTTCAAGCTGCTGTTTGAAGGATTCAGTGGCCAACGGCTACAGAGGGGCCACAGAGCTGTGGAACGTCGGATCCGTATTTAGCCAGGGTGAGGAAATATGTGATAAACTTTTTGCTGTTTAATTGTTGAATGAAGAAATGAAGGAATGTAAACAGATCCTAGCTTCAGAGGGCTCCACTCCACCAAGGATGCAACTTTGCCTTATGAATGTAAGTAGAATTTGGTCACTGGAGAGAAAGGCATTTCAGGGATATCAGAGTCCTGATGTGCCCATGATAACATACCTTCCTTCTTAATGGCTTAAGATAGATATGTCTGTGTGTACTTGTCTCCCTTGAGTTTTACAAGTGCACATCTTAGGTCCCTGGAAACTTCAGGCATATTCTGTCTGTTCAATACAATGGAAAACATCTTCCCTGCCTGAAAATTGGTATTGCTATTTATTTTTAAGGGGAAAAGTAATTTAATGGTGCTTTTGTTGTAGAAAGTTTTGATAGGAATGAAGGGCTAGAGCAATGGCGTGATTAGAAGTTTTACTGGCCCCGAATAGCTCCTAAGGTCTCAGCCTCGAATACCTTGATTCTGTGCCTCATTCGGGCTGTCCGGTCCGCTGGGGTATGCTTTGTGGGAATTATCTGCTCTACCATGCAGACTGTGTTGCCAGAAAGATCTCAAAGCGCACACATCACAATGGTTTCTTCTGGTATTTTATTTTCTTCAGAAATAAGGATGTCCGTAGTACAACTTGGGTTTCCATGGAAAAACACATATCACTTGGGATTAAACCTTCAGAACCGGGGGTCAGCAAATTGTGGCTGGTGGACCAAATCTGGTCAGCACCCGTTCCTGTGCTGCACTCAAGCTTAGAATGTTTTCTACATTTTGAAATGGGTACTTTTTAAATTGTTGGACAAGTTGCCTACATAATACCCTTAACTTTGCCTTTTGGCCCACAGACCCTAAAATATTTACTGTCTGAACCTGTACAGGAGAAGTTGACCAACCTCTGCTCTAAAACCCCCGATTTTAATGGTTGTTATCGGAAACAGAGATTAATAATAATGGCACCCAAAGTCAATCTGTAATGGGCATAAATCCACTTACAACCTCATTTCCAATCGGAGCTCACAAGTTGGAAGGCACAGCTGTTGTGTTGACTTTGCCCCGAGAAAGGGCAGCGTGTTTAGGCAAAGGAAACCCTTCGAGGTGATCATGTGATCCTGGGAAGCAGTGGTGAGAGCTCAGGCTTGGGAAGAAGATATAGTTTTGGGGGTGTCCGCCTAAGATAAACTTGCTTAAATTTGAAGGGAGAGATCATATCACAACAATATGCTACTTCATATGGTTTTTCATCATTTCTTGTAGAAGCTTCTGGGTTCAGGCTCCTGCCCCCTCTTCAGGCTCATAGATTATGGATGAGGTACAGCTGTGGCCAATAAAGATCCTTCTTTCAGGGTAAAAACCGGTCCCCTTGGTGTGGCTCAAAGGCCTGGGCAAGACAGACAGGGGCAGACCCATTCTGGCAGATCTCTCTGGTGGACCTTTCAAAAATAGGCTCCTTTTTGTTTGATTCTTGCTTTACCTTTCTTCCCATTCTGTTAGTCCCTAAATTCACTCCCTCTCCCCCTCCAGTCCTTAATACACATTTGAAAGCAACATGAAAAAATGTAGAACATTATCAATGTTTATACCATGTAAAAACCAGTCAGGAAGCGCTGAGATACCCATCTAGCAGCAGAATTTATTCTGAATTCTGCATTTTTGAAGTCGGTGTGCAAATGGAATGTTCTGAAAGTACCTGCCTGGCATCACTTCAGGGACCAGTTGCGTTGTGGGCAATGAAGTTGCGTAGCACAGCTGGCCCTTCATCCTGTATGGTTCCAGTTGCTGTAGTTTTGATCATTTGAGAGAGAAAATTAAGAGAAAACATGCCATTTATTCAATAACTATAGAGCTCCTACTATGAGACGCTACAAAGAATAAGTCACTTAGTTCCTGACTCCGGGGTGTTTCAGGCTGAGCAAGGGAGAAAATATACAGCAGAGTGTATGGAAGCATATGCCTAGTGTTGTACAGAGACACAAATGAAATATTCTGGGAGCTAAGAGTCATAAGATAATTGTTTTTGGCAAGGGAGGCATGGAGATTTTGTGAAAAAGGTGGCAGTTGAACTAAGCCTTGAGAGGTCATAGGGTTTCACCAGGTTGGGAGGGGAGCTGGGGGAAGGGTAGGAGCTAAGTCATGGTAAGCAGGGGTAGGGAGGGAGGCATGCAGAGTATTGGGGTGAGTGGCTCAATTTGTTTGAAATGAGGTTTCCCATCGGAAAAGTGCACGCTATTGAGTTGGGGGAACTGCTCAAGGCCCTATGTTTGACCTCACCTGAGTGGCCTTTAGCTCCAGAGGTACACTTTCTCTCTGACCATCAGGAATGAGGAAAAGGAGGCCTGGATGCTTGTCCCCGACACTTCATTTCAGAATAAAGGGCTGCAATCATTCAGGGAGCTGTCTCAAAAGTGATAGATTTTCCATTCCTATTTGAATAGCACTAGTATCTCATTTCTGGATACAAAATGATCATGCATATCCAACGGTCTTCTTTGCCATATTCCCATCCTAGCAGAAAAAAATACACCCACACCCCATCATCCATCTAGAAATATCCATGTGCTTAGTATTCTTTCAGTGCAGGGCTATCACCTGTCTGATTGCCACTTTGCTTGAGATAGCCCAGAAATTCCTTTTACTTTCAGTAAGCAAAGACCTGATCAATTTAATCTGGCCAACATCAACCTGAAAACCATATGCTGCTTTATAGGAAAAACACATGTGTATGACCCCGCCTGATCCCTCACCTTCTTCATCATCCGCCGCTCTCTTCCTGTAGGTGAGGCAGAGATTTTGCATGCCTCAGAAAGAGGCTGGATATGTTATTCTACCCAGGGAAATTACTGCTCATCCAGAAAAAGGGCCTATTTAAACTGAACAGGGGAAAAGCAAACACTGAGGCCATTTATTTGCTAACTGCGAACCCCCTGGGCAGAATGAACTTGAAGATTTAAAATTCTGGGTGGACTGCCTTGTCAAGTTTCAAGCTCACAAGATCAATTTCTGCATTGATCTCTTATCTCTGGTACATGGTTTGCTTGAATGTTCTACATCGAAATGCCATAGACCTACTCAGTACTCCCAAGCAGAGTTTGGGGTGTCATCAAATTGTTACCATGTTGCGTTAGTCTGCTTGGGCTGCCATAACAGAGTACCAGAGGTTTATTTCTCACAGTTTGCACTGCTGGTAAATCCAAGGTCAACATGCCAGCCAATCCAGTTCCAGGTGAGAGCTTTCTTCCTGGTTTGCAGGGAGTGGACCTCTTGCTGCTTCCACACATAGCCTTTCCCCTGTGCTGGTGTGTGTGGGGAGAGAAAGGTCCCGTCCTCATTTTATAAGGCCACTACTTCCATCATGAGGGCCCCTCCCTCATGACCTGAGCTAACCTAATCACCTTCAACATCTCCAAATCCCATTGCTTGGGGGTTAGGGCTTCAACATGTGAATTTTGAGGGGACCCGAACGTTTAGTCCGTAACACATGCCATAGAGGTCGTGGCTTTTTAATAGTTATTGTGGGGAGATGAGACCAGGCACAATTCCTGGCATGGCTCATGATGTCCTGTCATGGATGGGCACTAGTGTGTCAGGAATTGAAAAAAAAGGGAGGAAATCACGCAAAAGCACAATATCGCAATGGCGTGTTGACATTTGCACGCAAAATGGCGATGACTAGTTGTACAGCTCCTACATACCGAGCACAGATTGTGCCAAGTACCCTGCTAAGCTCTTTCATAGAAATCATTTTGATCCTTACAAGAAGATGTGAAGGCGACTTTTATGTCTTCCAACTTACAGAAGAAGGAGCTGAGGCTCTGCGAGGTTATGAAAATTGCCCAGGGTCACATATCTAGGAAGATCTGTTTGACATTAAATCTCATGTTCTTTTTTCTATAGCACTTAGCCTAAGAGGGAAAATAACATCCTCTCTGAAATTTACTTGTGAAATGTAATTGGAAGACTTAAAAATAGCTTTTTTTTTTTTTGAAAAATGGGTGAAAAACTGATAGTTTTAGATCAATAAAACCATGTAGAATTTCCTGCTCATAACAAGAGAAGTAAAAACTTAAATGCCAGGGAGGACCGTGGAAGTGGGTTAAGGACAGTTGGAAAATGTTTGCCAAAGTAGCATGAGTGTGATGCAATGGAAGAAATGCAGCACCGAGACAGGTCTATCAGGTACAGCTGGGCTGGTGGCGCACTGCCCAAAGCTGAGGGCCGCCATTGAATGCTGCATTCTACACGAATGGTACACTCTGGAGTTGAGCTGTCCCCAACCTGTGGGGACGTGTAAAGTGGTCCTGGCAGAGTCCCAAATTCTATCTAGTCCCGAACTCTAACACTATCGCAGGATTGAGCTGGGCCACTCATTTCCCTCCCAGTTTTGATGTTTCCATTGTAAAATCATTGTGAGTGATGGCTTTTCGAATTCTGTTTTTATTTTTTTTTATTTTATTTTATTTATTTATTTATTTTAAAAGATTTTATTTATTTGACAGAGAGAGAGACAGCCAGCAAGAGAGGGAACACAGCAGGGGAGTGGGAGAGGAAGAAGCAGGCTCATAGCAGAAGAGCCTGATGTGGGGCTCGATCCCAGAACACCAGGATCACACCCTGAGCCGAAGGCAGACGCTTAACCGCTGTGCCACCCAGGCGCCCCTCGAATTCTGTTTTTAAACTTGTACTAAAGAAGAGTTTTTTGAGAGAAAATGGGAAAAAAACATGATGAGGTATTGTCTTTGTGAGTTGATAGCATATTAAATAGAAGACTAGATACTGCTTTCTAATCATTTTTTGGATTTTTCCTTTATAAATGTAAAATTCTCTTTTATGTCCTATTAACATCTTTTTTTTTTTTTTTAAAGATTTTATTTATTTGACAGAGAGAGACAGCTAGCGAGAGAGGGAACACAAGCAGGGGGAGTGAGAGAGGAAGAAGCAGGCTCCCAGCGGAAGAGCCTGACGTGGGCCTCGATCCCGGGATTCCGGGATCACGCCCTGAGCCAAAGGCAGACGCTTAACGACTGCGCCACACAGGCGCCCCCCTATTAACATCTTTTTAAGCATTATCTACCTATGATCACCAAATGATTTTTTTCATGTTTAGTTGTAAGTCCCTGATTTTTATTTTAAGTAAGTGAAAGAACTGAAATGATTTCCTACAGAATGTAAGGAGTTTTCTTAAGATGAGTTAGCCGTAGTAGGAAAGTGGGAGACATGTACCTTAGTCTTCGTTGTTGTACTTGGAAACACACAATTGTTTTTAAATGAGTGAAATAAAGATGGGAGAACAAATATGTTAATTTCTAGCATAGAAACGTGATCCAGAAGCAAGATTATTATTTTTTTTTTCTAAAATGATGAGAGTAATTTAAGCACTTTTCTTTTGGATTATATATTTAGATAATATAAATAAGATGTAGTAATGAGATTTAAAAACAGATCTTAAAAAGGTGGAAATAAACTACTCAGGCTATAAATTAAATGATCAATAATGACCATGAGGCAGGTTGCAAGAAATATTCCTTCTGTTTTCATAAATTATTTTCTCTATCAGTAGAGAAGCTTTCATGAAAAATAAAAAGGCCTAGAGCAAAATTAATTATGATATTTATATCTTAGCTTTGAAATTGGCTTGATAGTTACTATTTTATTGTTTTTGTCCAGCCCCTTTAAAAGGAGAAGAGATTTAATAATAATATACTTTGTAGCATTATTTATGATCATTAATTAAATCTGGCACATTTGAGGTGGCTTCATTTTATAAAGTTCATTGTCGGAAGACAGGTTTTCACGGTTTTTCTGTAAATATTCCATTATTCTGAATCTTTTGCCTTGGGAATTTTTGTCCTTGAAATTCTAGGTTATTCATTTAATTGATGTAGTCCTTGGGGATCCATTTATCTTATCTTTGTAATCAAATAACTGCGATTTAAGCAGATGCCAAGCAGAAATCCAAGAGAGGGGGTCTAGCTCAGGAGGAGAACGCTTTGTCCTCGGTGATGAGCCTCATGTGCCTTCCTTTCCCCACTAGCTGCTCTGAGGCGAGGCAGGCCAGCACCCTGTGCTAGAAGTGACCACCATAAACTCTTACATTTTGATCCAAGCTCGGTTTCTATGTTTTTTTCCGTGTCCTTTGAAGTGCTAATTAACTGCAAGGATCTAAGATGTCAGTGGTAGCCATGTATGGGCAAAGGCAGAAAATGATTTATATTCTGATTCAATTGGCATCTTTGTGCCAAACACAACCCAGAAGTTGATGACGTAACTAAACAAAAGGGAAGAACGCAATGCCACAGTCTTCCGTGACCACGATTTGAATTGAAGAAGAGACCTCTGCGGGGGCTTTTTTCTATTTCCTGACTTTTTCATATTGTGAACTATCAGGACATGTAAACTTGTCAGGTTAAGGAGGGCTGTTCGATTTCTCTCCACATAAGTAAGCAGCACTTGAGGGCAGAAAACACTGAAAGCCTAGAGCTGCTGAAATGATGGGTGAACATTCAGTACCCTTTGAACAAAAAATGCATTTTCTGGAGATTCTTGACGAAGGAAGTAGCCAGTGGTAGGTTTTGTTTTTTCAAGACAAGCACAGGTAAAGGTCAGCAATTGTTAGGGAGTTGGAGCCGAGATAGCAGTTGGCTATCTTTCGTGATGGTTGGAGAACACTTAAAAAGACTACTTTCAGTCTTTACCACAAAGACTTATGTGTCTACAGTCTTCAGAAAACAATAGTTTTCATGAATAATTATAATTCAGCAGCAATCAGATGCCCCACGTGCAAAGAGAACGAAACGCAAACACATACAGCATCCACCGCCATTGTCAGCAGCAGCGGAGGCCACGCACAGACTCGTCCTGTCATCCACGTGCCAGCGCTGCCCATTTGAAAGGAACCATTTTCTCAGTCCCTTGGGGAAAACTCGGAAATGTAACCATTTTAGGAATATCTTTGTCAAGGCCAAAGAAAACAAAGAGGCGTATTGGGACAATAATGAAAACCATATTTAAAAAAACCAGAAAGTAGATGGCAAATGAGACTGTGGGAAACGCAGCCTGTAACAAAGCCGTGACAGAAGCTGCTGCGTCATGATATGGAGCAAGGTGTTCTTCCCCTCAACTCTATGGTTTGACCTTGTTCTCTCCTCTTCTCCTTATCATTTCTCTACTTACGGGAATCTCTTCGGTGAGGGACCTAAAGCCATGAGTAAAAGAAAACAATCTAATGATAACCAATAAAGGAACCTTGGCCGATTCCATCAAAAGGCAAGAGCTTTGATTCATTACAGAACATGAGGTTGAGAGAGACCTGACAGGTTATCTATGCCAACTTCTTAATTTTATAGAAGAGGAAACTGAGGTTCATTCATTCATTCATCCATTTATCTATCCATGCATTTGACAAATAGATACTGCCCCAATCTAGGCCCTGGCAAACAAGAGAGATAATGCCCTTGACCTACTGATTCCCATACTTTGGTCGTGTGACAGGCAATACATGTAAATAACTAATCACTGAGTTTAGGCTGTGGTGAGTGCTAGGAAGACAATATATCAGGATGAGAATGACTAAGCGCTAACTCTAGGTTGGGTAGTCAGGGAAGGCTTTCCTGAAGCGGCTGCATTTGTGCTGAGACCTGAATGATGAGAGGAATCCAGCCACAGAGCATTCCAGCCACAGGAAGCAGCAAACACAAAGCTGCAAGGCAGGAATGAGCTCAGCAAACTTGCGGAAGAGAAAAAAGGCCTGGTGGTTGGAGCTAGGTCGACAAGAAGGGCAGGGAGAGGGTGTAGTCAGAGCAGTTGGCCAGGGCAGGATCCCAAAAGCCTTGTTGGCTGTGGTCATGAGTTTAGATTAAGGGAATCTAATCAGCAGAGTAGAGTAAGCAAGGGAGTAGCATTGTGCTTCCCTAAGCAGAATCACATGGTGTAGAACATTTATTCAAGAATTATTTATTGAGTGTCTTTTCCATGCACACTGCGGTTCTCGAGCTATGTGCTGAGGAGTTATAGAAAAAAATCTTGCACACCCCCCACCTTTTAGACGCCCACAATTTGGCAAGAATATAAAACTCACAAGTGAAACGATTGATGTTGCACTTGTGGAACAAATCAAAACACGAGACATGATATGACCCAATGGGAAGGAGTACTGGGTTAAGAATTAGAAGACTTGACTTAATCTGCTTCTCAGAGTCTTGACTTTGTCTTCCAGAAAAAGAGGAATAATAATGCCTGTCTTGTCAATCTTATCAGGGTGTTGTGGTAGACCCAAAGAGACAATGTTTGTAAAAATGCTTTGGGAAGACACTTTCAGAACCAACAACTGTCACGTAAATGTGGCAAGATGGCACAGTTCAGGCAGCTGGGGTTGGATAAAGGATCAGGTTATGGAGACTCATATCCAGATTAAGAATTTACTTTATTTCGAGGGCAGAAGAGAGCTCATTAGAGGTGTTAGGAGAAGGAAAAACCATGATGAATAGTTGTTTCTTTCATTCATTCATGAAGGCATGGAATACTGAGTAGAGAGGAAGGAGAAAAGGAAAAGATTATTCTCAAGGTTTTGAATTTTAATGCCTGCGAGAAGGATGGTGCTATTGCTTGAAATCCTGTGGCTGTGAAGGGGCCACTGCTCATGGTAGATAATGAGCTAGGGTCTGAAAACACTGATAACCAGGAGATGGTGCACCCTTCCTGTGGGGCTGAGATGTGGGGACTTGGGGACCCAGGGCAAGAGGCTCAGATTTGAACATCATTTTGCACTGCAGGTAGTTAAACCATGATGTAGGCCTTGTGAATAAGAAGTCGGTGGAAAAAGCACCGAGAATGAGGACTGAGCCTAAGTTTGCACCCAGAATCAAAACAGAAAAGAAGTAAACAGAATGACAGGCAGGGAAGCAGGACTAGAAAAGCACGGTCCCCCCGCCCCGTGCCCGCGCCCCCCCCCCCCCCAATGCCCTGCTTGCTTTTCCTTCTTTGTGAACTCAACCTTGATCTCTGGACCCAGCTCACATTCTCCAGGACATTTTATTTGGCTTGGTTTGTTGGTTAGAGGATCCCAGCCATGTGCCTCTGACACCCAGTGCATCTTCCAATAACATGCCGTGCCTGTTTGTAACTACTGGGTTCTTTTCTGCCTTCCCTATTGGATTATAAATTTCTTCTGAAGGCAGGGATGGTGCTAACCCCCATGCCTAGCACAGACTTGGGTCCATCAATAGATGTTTGACGTATGATGGCGTCCAGAACTGAGAAAGAAGGTGGCTCTGAGAAGAAAGGATGCTGGACAGAAATAACCCACAGTGTAGTATAAAATATTAAGCATTGATGGGGCCATTTGATTCAAGATTTGGGGTGACTAGAGACCTTTAAGGCAGAATCAGTAGAATAGAATTGGAGTGGCCTGACAAAGATGTCACTGTGCGGGGTGGGAGGAGTTGCAGAAGGGAATGGTGATAATCAGTTGGAGGTGAAGGGGTCATTCGCACCCAAAATTTAGTAGGGAAATAAAAGAGATACGGAAGAGAGGAGAAACAGAGGTGTTGTCCATTTTTAAATTCTTGTTTTTGAGATGAGGAAAACCAGGGGTCATTGGTAAGTCCCCTCAAAATGTAATTAACTATTATGCCTACATAATGCTAGACATTCGGACATTTTTGACATTGTGCTGTCCACCTTTACCTGGAAAATCCCCCTCAGGCACAAATTAGAACTGAATGTGGTAGAATCATATTCCCTCATGAGCTATGACTAAATGCTCTGCCAATAGTCAGTCTAAGGATTATTTTAACCTAGATGGCAACTGCAAGTTTTAATTTATTATTTATGAACCTTTACAGCTGTATTTCTACGAGAATGAATTGCTGGTTCATTTATCAGGTGTGAAGGAGGGGATGTTAACAGGTGGGCCTGAAAACTTGGGAGAAGGGATAGCCTATTTAAATCATTGCTGCTGAAGGTGTGGAGAGGTTCCTGACAGGACAGTGAGGTAAGGCGGAGGGAATGCCAAAAGTTGATTGATGTCCCTCCTTTGGGTCAGAGAGTGTAAATTTCTCTCACAGAGATTTTGAAGTTGACAGCATTTGCCCCTCCAAAACTTTATTGGCATGTATGTTAAAATAGCTTTCCGTTTCTTCCCGACAAAATCTGCCAATGTCTCAGGTATACCTGTGCTCAGATTTCCAGACAGATAAACTCCTATCTACCTCCTAGGACCTAGTTGTGGGACCACGTCCTTTCCCTAATTCTCCCAGAGAGTCAGTTGCTTCCTTCTCTGTATTTCTTCAGTACTGGTGTTGTGTGTACTCTGTGGGATCATAATTTATTTTGGACACAGTATCTTTTCTGCTAGACTGAGCTCTTCTAGGTCAGGGGTCATGTTTTATCCTTGGCATCCAGCACAATCCAGCCAGAGCAGGCTTTTAATAAAGAGTCTGTTAAACGAATGAAAGAAATGGCAGGGACTCAGCCTGATACAAACTTGCATTATTCTGAAACACACAGATGGTTGTCAATTTTGTTTTTAAGACCACCTGTGTTGAAACACAGGAGACAATTGTGGAGTGAGCTTGGGGGGGAGGAGATAAAGAAGCCAAGCAATGGCGCTGCTGGGGAGTTTCAGGAGAAGGAGCCACCAGGAGGCCGGTGAGGGAGTGGGGTGAAGGAGACTGAGGGCACTGGCCAGGCTGTTTTGGACCCCTAGGTGGTGTGCCAGGGAGGAATTTGCATGGAGCGGGGATGGGGAAGGCTCTTTCCGAAGCTGAGTTGGGCACATCCCCCAAGGCTACCTCTAGTTTAAGAAAATGAGCTGCATGGGAAAACAGACAAAAAACTTGTCTCATTCAGAACCAAATTCTGATTTGCAGAAACCCACCAAAAGATGTATAAGAAACTTCTGAAAAGCAGAAATTGCTTTTAGAAGTTTCTGGGCAACAGAGGCTGATCAGATATACTTGCATGTGACAATAACTTCATCATTCAAAAGGTGTTTTTCTTTCTTTCTTTTTTTTTCCCCTCAGCTCTTTGGTTAAAACTATGGTCTCTCTTCTGTCCTATACTGGAGGACTCTGCCCTGAAAATATAATAACTTTCTGTGTTACTGGAATATAATATTTCATTTATTCTTAAGAATTTGCTTCTCAAAAATTCAAAAATATTAAAACCAGCTAAATTGTTTAAAGGTTGGCAATATAATATTCCCTTTATATGAAAATATAATACGCTTAAACATAAATTCAATTAACCCACTGAATGGTTTATTTGAACAACAATGAAACCTAATGATTTTGTGAGCAAATCAACTTACAATTGATATATTTCATGTTTCATAAACTAATGAGTACTTTTACATTCCTAAAGGCTTAAAAAAGTCTTTCAAACCTTAAATATAAGGTTTACATATATTTTATCTCCCCAATTCATTAAATTCATTAAATGGTGATTTCTTGAAATTTTCAGGAGATTTGTTGTCACTAATGGGCGTGAATTAAGAAAGGCTGACACATAATTTGGGTGTGGGTTAGTGAAAGAAAGCAGTAAGGATTTCCCGGCCTTGTTAAGGTTATTTGCATCGGACAGTAAGATCAGGAATTTGGCGAAAATCCCGTGACCTAGGAGATCTTTCCTACAATGGCTTCTCTGAAGACCTGGGTGTATTTCTGTGTTTAGATGACTTGTAGTTAAGTGACTGTCCCAGCTTCCTGTGGCTACTCAGAGGCCACAGAGCAGAAAAAGCACTGGACTTGAGTCCTGGCTTTGTCACCTAGACCCTGGAGGACACTGAGCAGACGATTTAACCTTTTCATGTCAATTTTCTCATCTCCAACACGGAGCAGCTAATACTTGCCCTACTCACTTCACAAGTACGAACTCATAAATGTTACCGAATGCTACAACTGAAAATGAACATATAAAAACACAAACTCTTCACTTTCTGGGTCAGGGGTTAAGCGATTTTGGACTAAAGAAAGGAAAATGGGACTTCTCAGCACTCATACTCACAAAGGTGCATGGCTTCTCACCAACGAGGGATCTAGGTATGGTATTTCCCGGACTTTGAGTCTCTTTCTTTGTAGAGCATGTTCTGGGTTTTGTTTCAGGGAATACACTTTGGGAAATGTAAGGGAACTCCTAAAAATAATGGAGGACACTTTGAGAGAAACTAATTTCTGAAAAACAGGCTGGTGATGAATTCAGTCATGACTTATTTGATACTCACGAATAGATGAGGACTGGGTCGTCTGCATTATAAGATAAGAATGTTTTTAGTATTTTAAAAAGAAGCATTTAGCCATATCTGATGGCAACCATCTCCTCCGAATTTTGTGGGAACACAATGGAAAGTATCAGAAGAGCCTACTGTACCATTTAGTCTTTTAAACTAATGAGTAGCATTTTAATGTTTAAAAAATGCCATTGTTATGGTTTCAATGCCATACTCACGGTTACCCTTTCTCTCTTTTTATATGATGGTGTCTCCTACCACAGAGGAACATCTCTGTTCCTTGAACAGTTTTTTTTTTTTTTTACCTGCCATCATATGGTGACGAAGCTTGTGAATGGTGGCAATTGTGTCTATAAACACTGGACGGAGTCCCCTCTTAAAACACACTGATCCCAGAGGTGCAGAGGAATAATTCAGTCTTCTATAAGAAATCCATTTAAGATAAGGTTGTTGGCAGTTTCTGTCTTTATATCTAAAACATTTGGAAACCAGGACTCTAGAGAAATGTTGAATTTGAAAAATTGACTTTATCTTTCATTGTTTCAGCTAAAAGGTTGGGTGGTGGTAGTTGAAGAACCCACCTTTGGAACTGGGAAGGGGCTCTTTAATTTTATTCTTTAGAGCACTGTTTCTTAACTTTTATTTTTAAAGATGTATCCCTTTTTGATTCTGTTGAAAGCCGTGCACGTTCTCCATAGAAAAGATGCATAGAATTAGTAGAATCTGGTAATTCATAAAAGCCCTGTTTGTGTTTCCTCTTTGCTTAAAACTGGAGCCCTTTGCATTTAGAAATATTCTTTGTGTTTCAAAGCTCACCTGACTTGTGTTTTATTATTCCAAAGAGAACTTTAGAGTTTAACACTGGGAAAATAGTTTGTGGGAATACTGGGGTCCTTCCCAAGTTACTTCTGTTAACTGTAAATTGGGATTAACTACTTCATACATTTTCTGGTTTGGACTAGATGCTTGTTCTTGGGTAAAGATAACTTCTTTCCTTTTCATGAGAAAAGGAAGTTTGCCATTGAAAGAAATAACTCTGAAGAAGCTTTGGTTGAGGATTCATTTGATTTTGTATTTGCAATAATAACCTAATATATTCCAAAAGAGAAGATTTGGATTCACCTGTCAGAACAAGGTTGAAGTGCTAAATAGTGACTATGTAGGTTTGAAATCATACCATTCAGTTGTTTCTGAAAAGGTATATATTAACCACTCCTTTCAAAGAGTCTGCCAACAAATGGCAGGAGAAGCTATAATTTACAGGACCAGAAAATGTTTTAGAAATAATCAAAGCATCACAGGCAAAGAGGAGAAATTTTAGAGATGTCCTTGAGCCAGCATAAACGCTTCTTCCCTCAAGTTAGGGTCTCAGGGCCACAAGACCATGTTAAATCTCATAGTTCCTGGCATACACCTGGTGTATGTACATTCTAAAAATGAGATCTACTTATGATGTAAAATGGAAATTTCAAGATAAATGTCCAATGTATGGTAATGGACATGGTTTTTCAGGTGCTACATGTAACTAAGGAAGCATCAGTATTTTACAATATGTTACTACCTACCCAAACTTGGCAAATTTGAGATACAACCGCATACCATAGCACAAAGTGGGAAACCAGTGCAAGAACTCGGTATGCTAGGTATGAACCGAGCAACATTGCATTAGTACTTAATAAAATATTTGTGTGTTGGAGAGACTGAAGAACCCAAGACACATACAAATGAACTTGGGAACCTGAAGTTAAGTCTAGTTTCAGATACACACACTATAGACCCAGAAGTAAAACACAGACCAAACATTTCCTATAGTTTTGCTTAATTCTGGGAAAAGTGAAATGTAGAAGCCATTTATAATTCTTTTTAGGCTTCTCAGGGAACAAACTTCCTTTCTGTGTGAAGAATTCCCCACCTTATGAATCTTAGAGGAAAACAGAGAACATGTTCCACTATGGGCATAGAAGATGCCAGATGAGGGCTCTGCCACTTCCCTGAGAGCCAGGGGTGGACACGTGAGCTGCTTTGCTGATTTCGATTCAGTGAGTGGTGACACAGATGAGGGGACTGCTTGGACTCCATTCTGGTGTGGATGGTGGACAGGCTTCATTCAGTAGGACTCAGCTCATTTGAACTAGGATTCCATCCTGGCACGAGTGGGGTGTCTAGCTCTATATTCCCAAGGCCTGCATTGGGAATGCCAACTGTGTAAGTGGCTGTGCAAGGCCAGGCCTGTGCCCTAAAGCAGCGGGGCTCTCACAAGACAGTGATGAAGGATGTTGGGCCACTGTTCCTAGTTTGTAGCCTCAAGTCTAGGTCTTGACTTTCTAGAGAGTAGCCTTTTGAGAATTCCTTTTCTGCCTAAATTAGTCAGAGCTGTTTCTGTTGTTACTAAGGACTCTGGCAAATACAACTCATATTTGATTATGTCATATTTTAAGTTCCCTGCCGAGAAGCCATAAAGCCAGGCTTTTTCAGTGCTTAATACTTAGCATAATTGTCTATCACACAGAGAAGACATTGGAAAACATCGCAAACTTGATTGTAGTGCTTAAGATAACATATCTCTGACTTACAATTTTGACATTATCTCATGTTGTATGCCAACATCACATTTCTACTTTGAAGAATATTAGGCAAGTACAAAAAGTTATACTCACTTCCAAGAAAAAGATACACACCTACCAATCAGCAAAAGCCTGGACCAGTTAATGGGAAAAAAATTGCTCCAAGGTCTTTCTAAGCCAGGGTCCTCAATACTGGATGGCCAGTAGAAACCTCTGGGATAGCTTTAAAAAATCCTCATGCCCAGACCCCACCCCACATCAGTTAAACTGGAATTCCTGGTGTGGTGGCCTAGGCATCAGAATTTAAAGTTCTTCCTATGATCATGGATCATTATCACAGCTAGGACTGTGATCCGCTCTACACAAAACCTTTTCCCTGGCCCTAGGCTCTGGGTGTGGTGTCAATATCATGTGTACAGAGAGGGACTATTGACTTCTCTGTAACATATATTCCCTGAAATTGCACTGACCCTTTTGACTTCCATATCATATTGCCCTGATATCAGATTCAGTGAAATTGGGCACTATCCCGGACATGTCTCCTTTTACCTTGGCTGCTTTCTAGGTTTCTAGGTCTGCTGAATGGCTTGCTATGGACGCTTTTCTGCATATAATAAAATTCAATTCATTTTTTAAACTATATTCCATGGGGTCATTTGCCATATACATTTGTCTGCCTTACCATTAGAATTTTTCTCTTTAAGCAGTTTAGATAATTGCATGCTATATGTGTTTTTTTTTTTAAAGGCACGAGAGAATATATTACTGTGTTTAATTTTAGCCATCTATTCATTCTGTGTGCTAATAGGGTAGTCTTTAAAATGTGTCAATCTATCTTTTACAATGATTGGCTTTAGTTGGTTTTCCACTTCAGAGTTTATGTTTGGATTAAAAATTAAATATGCTTTAACTCTTCTCATTATACCCCTTTGCAAACATCCAATTAAATTTTACTAATTAGCTTTCTACCATCATTAATGTTTAAATGTTGTGTGTTTAGGCAAAGTCACTCTTAACTTCCAACTATTCATATTGCCAATTATCTACATTTAGATTTTATTTCACTAAGGTGTGAATATATATATATATATACATATATATATATATATAATTAGATTGGATATTGGATTGTCTCTACTGTAACTGGAGCGTAACTTGATGTTGAAGCTATGTTTATAAGATTAATCACTCAATTAGAAATTTTAGAGGGATAAAGATAATGTATCTTCATCCTTGAATAATGAAAAATAAAAATCTCTTCATAGTCACCATTTAACAAAATCAGAAATTTTGACTCAAATGACTCATTTTTTCTATATCCATATACAGCACTAGAAGCTCAAGAGAAACTATTCTTCACTCGTATTTAGAGTTTCACAAAATCTATGCAAAATCTATCTTCTAGATATATAAAACCCAAGGGGTCAAATTCTCTTTCCAACATGGGATGCTTCTGCACGGGATGGCTTTTCTCACTCCTGCTTAAATGTTTCAATAAAGCAACAGAATTTACTCATGGTAGGAGCTCTTCAGTAATAATTGAGATGCCAGAAATGAAAATAGCTTGTATTTTTCAGAAAAAAAAATGAGATGTAAGAGAACGCTTAGTTGGTATTGTGGTGTGTCTTTTTTTTTTTTCATAGAAAAAGAAAAGCTCTTCAAGTTCAGGTTTAGTTTTGGTCCCAGTATACATATAGGTGATAAATGTATCCTGTTCTTTGAGTAATTGATGGGCAGTCAATTCACATTACATTGTCATGTGACCATTGAAGTTGCAATGAGATGATAAGCTTCTTGAGGATTCAGACTGTCTTCTCTTCTGCATTTCCTCATCTGTAAAATAACCTCTTATGGTCAAGATGATGACTAATTCTTACCCATCTCTACAATACACGTTCTTGACCTTGCCCTCCAAAACCTAGCACCAAATTGAACTGTCAATAAATATTTAAAAACATAGCGATGAGAATGATGTTACTGTTCAAAGATGGACTTTTTGTTTCACATTTATCATCTCTGAAATCAGGATGCATCTTACAATCGATGATGTGTCAAAGTTCAATCGGCAGTGGGTTTCTTGTTGGTTTATTGCCCCGTTAGTGGCATAGACACTAATGATGCATCTTACAATAAAAGGGGACTTAGACTGAATGAAACAGGGCATTTATTCCCACTTCTAGCCAAAAGAATGTGAAGCAGTTTTTCAAAATACATAAAATAAGGTAAAATGAACAGATGTAATATGAAAAAAAGTAAAAAGCTGAGGTAAAGTAAATTATAAAAACAAAAAAAATTACAAAGTCTTGTCAATATTCAGCTGTGAGCCCCAAATTTAGTTCTGTTTTTCTTGGTATCCAAAGAAAATGAGAAATAAGAATGATACTTCCTAGCACGAGCTTAAAGCCGTGGTCTGTATAATATTCTTGAAAATGCAATAAATATGCTCTGCAGAACCCTATTTCCTATATCAAGATTTTTTTTAGGATCTCAGAAACATTCCTTCCCTCTTTCCCATGCCCTGGCAACATTTTTCTTCCCCTTATAAATTTCTTATCCTGACTACACTATGTCTCATTTGTCACTTCCTATTAATTTCAGCTTATCAAAAACCCAATATTTAGTGTTTTGCAGTAACAAAGCGGTAATTGGAATCGCATGTGCTGGAAGAGCAAACACGTCCCTGACTTTATGGTCTTTTTCTCAACCTCAAATTGATAAGATTAGGATGATGCTATTTTAGGCCTAGAACTCAAACAAATGGTTAATGTTTAGAAATACCTTGACGTGTTGCATTTGTTGTAGAGATTATCGCAGCAGTAAGTCTATTTAAAATTTGTGGTTATTTTCGTTTTTTTTTCCCCTCCCATCACAGACGATATCGATATACGTGCCTAGATTCTGGTGTTTATCGTCACCTTGACAATGTCTGTTCACAGGCTGTGGAGAAAAATGTCCATCTGGATAAAAGTGACAGTGTCACGGGCTTGATTGTATGGCTCAGTTTTATGATGGAGCAACTGGATTGTCGTAGTGTTGCCTCAGTGAGGCAATCCTTTACTTGCTTAGTTGAAAAAGAAATTTTCCATTTTCCGTGTTCGCTATAATTGATGGTGGACTAATTTTATTATTTTGCTCATAGGATTTTTATTTGCATTGAAATATTTTAACCACCACATCAAGTAATTTTAGATATTTCGATACAACTTTTGTCAGCATCTTTATTTAGAACGTTGATTAGATTTTTCTTTATTATAATTATATCAAACATTTGACATATTTAAATGCACTCACGTTTTTGTAATTGTAACGAACTATATTTCATGTGTACTTTAAAATTTCTCTTGAAGTTTTATGGGAATGCGTGGGAAGCTAGTGATGCCGAATGGTGTTTAATAAAACCCGATACAAGATTATTGCAACATTTAAAAATCATTTACTTCTATTTCCACGAGGCTTTTTCTGTAGTCAGGATACAATCTGACTGTGGACAACTGTTTCATTCATCTTGATAGGAAAGAAATTGAAGCTGTTTTGCTATAGGACAATTGGTTCTTGTAACAGAAGCCTGTGTCCGTTGAAGTACAGCTGTGATACAGCCTCGGCTTCTGCTGAACATAAGGTTATCTCTGAGTTGTTTTAGCTGAACATGGAAAGGGATGTCCATGACAATTCAAGGCCAGTGGGCCATGTGATTCTATAATTACTTTAGCCACTTTGCTTTTGTGGAGTCATTCATTACGAGAGTGGGCTTATCTTGTCTTACCTCCATGTCGTTAGCAATGTTTTAGTGTATTAGTGACCAAATGCAGGTTTAACGGTTGGTGATTAGAGTGGGCCCCCTGCCAGCAGAACGAGAGGGATGGGAAACCAGGCGATTGTTTAGTGAACTTCTATTACCTAAAACAATAGTATTGGAATCCTGATCAATGAACCTGTTTTCTAATGAGTAAGATACACGGAAGGGAAAGTGTCCATATACCAAAACAAAGCCCGCGGGATGGTTAACAAAGTATAAATCGTTGATATTTTCCAAGTTAAAATCAACTGATGATTTAACATTACCCTGACTTCTTGTTCTAAAAGTTACAAATCTGACTAGTTTCAGCTTTCAAAGCGGAAGAGAAAGAAAAAAGAGCCTGAACCAAAACTCAGTGCTAAGATGTGATGATTTGATGTGAACGAGCCTCCGTTCTGAGCTCCACTGTTCTGGATCAGTGGTGCATTTGCGTGAGCTTAGCGTTTATCCAGTTAACTTCCTTAGTTTCCCACACCCCGTCCCCCCAGCTCCATTCCCCACCCCCGCTGAGCACTTATTTCTCAGTTTGGTCTAATTTTCCCTGGTGAAGGTCAAAGTGACGGTGATATGCTGGGGACAAGGTTGAATTTGAATATTTTCTGTTACAAAATAAGGGAAGCTTCGTTTTCTTTTAAAACACAGTTTGTCTTTTTCTGTATAGCAATTGCGTTTTCAATCAAATGTGAATGATATTGTTTATTTCAGTAAGGGCTTAAAAAACCCTTGAGTTAGAATACCTCCTCAACTGAATTAAGCATCTTTAGACTCATTTGTTTTTAATGCGATGGGTTGTTTTTACTTACGGGTTGGACTATAAAATATGTAATTAGGTAATTTCATGGTAACATTTTTACAACTCCTTAAAAGATTTATGAAATGTGAGGCCTTTGGTTTCACAATAAATTATAGGAAAAATAATCAAAATTTTAAATTTAATCATAGGTCAAGAAAATAAACATAAGCATTCCATGACAACATTAATAAGGTGTTTAAATTGCATGAATATAAAATTTGGAGTGTTAGACATGGAAATGTGAGCTTTACCAACCAGCTTAAACAAGATGAACAAGTTGCCATTGCAAGGAAAACCAATTCTTCGGTGTTTGGGGCTTTTTGTCTCCATTGGCATCTATGAAATCAGATGTTTTCAGGTCACTGGTAAAAAATGGAAGCATTAAATTGGGGGCAAAAATCAAGTTCGTTCAAATTGAGTCTTAATTAACTTGAAAAGATATGTTAACCCTTTTAATCCGTCCCCAACTAAGGGTTACATGTTTTACAGCATGACGAGATTTGAAAGCATTTTAAGTTGATGAAGTCATTCCAGTCCATTTAGGAGTATATATCTAACCACAAAAAGTTGATTTAGAATTAGATTTTACAAGCTCTTTTTTTTTTTTTTTGGTAGGAGAAATAAAACACTTAAATCTTACACGAAAGAGGTAGAATCAAATAAGAAACGGTATTTAAACTTTTTGGCTAGAAGAAATGGCTAGATTTTGCCTTTTTTTGTCATGTCCCACAAATAACCATGAGGTTCACATAAGAATTTTGACTCCTGTGTAATCTAAAATGGAAAAGAATTGATTCAAACTAGTCTCCTGCTGAAAGCAAGTTGCCCTAGATAAAGGCCAAAATCTTGGGGCTTTTGTGCATGTAAAAACTCTTAAAGTAAAATCATGTGTTGCATTAAATTAAATGTATGTTATTTTGACCATTTTTTACATTGGTGAATTTACTGAAAGGTTTATCGTTAAGTATAATAAATGCAATAAATGTTACATCATTTTTCATAGAAGACATTTCAGAGAAAGTTGAGTCCAAATAGTGTAATAATAAATCAAAATGAACAAAGAACACCAAATAAATCTTACATATATAATCTAGATCCAGACTGATGTGTAAAAAGAAAATTATGGAGACAGTGCAATGGGACCATGTAAATCATTTTTAAAGAATCAAGTTCACAGCTGGCTGTCTGGACTTGGGCCATACTTTATTATCTGAGAATGTTCTCTTCTTCTTTCATCAAATTTTGCAAATATATTGCATTTTATTTGTTAGTCCTAATACTGAAAGGTCATCCAAGCCTTGAAATCACCCACATTCTGTCTTACAAATAATATCATGTGAGTGGGCAAAAGTCTCTGCCAGCAGGCCCCAAACCATGTGTAAATGAGAAAGCAGCTAATTAATAAATAGTTCGTAATTCAAAGGGAGGATCATGTGTATTAAGGGAAAGTAATTCATATAGGAGACCCAGCTCTATGGATTTCGGTGATACTTCTAAATGTACGCACCTGAGTTTAAACAGTAAATAAAACATCTAGAATTATTTAGCTAGAAGTCTATTTTTATTACTCAAAAATGAGCAGGACTTCCTTTCCTTCCTTTCCAAAATTTGTCTATGGTGCTGCAGACATAGTTACAGATCGAACAGAATGCAAAAAAAAAAAAAAAAAGGCAAATGAACAGCGACTTGGACTGAGTTAAAGTGACCGAAAAGGTGAAAAGATAATAAGGGTAACCTGTTTTGTAGCTAATAATATCAAGTGCAATATTGAGAAAATCAAGTAGAGGAGTTTTTGTTTCCTTATTTAAAAAACATTTGTGAAACATACATGTGTTACTAAGAAAATGGAATAATGAACAAACAGCTATTCAGTTTTATTTATTTATTGTACCAAATTGTATTGGAAATTATAACTCACGAATATGATTATGTTTAAAAATGTATCACAAACGTAACAATCTTGAATTTATAACCAAACAAATTCAGTCCTGAATTATAGCCAAATGTTTGTGTTTAACTTTGAGTAGTTTTTCCAAACCAAACCAAATTTAACAAGGATGATTATCCCTATCATTGTTCTAACATCATAACGTCCCCCAGGGAGGAGAGTTTACTTCATTATAGGGAAATTATACGGAGGACGTGAAGCACCTGTTAGTGGAGGCTGTAAATCTTACTTACCTCTGTTTTAGAAGAC
This sequence comes from Ursus americanus, assembly GCF_024610735.1. Classification (NCBI taxonomy): domain Eukaryota; kingdom Metazoa; phylum Chordata; class Mammalia; order Carnivora; family Ursidae; genus Ursus; species Ursus americanus. The sequence goes on along the minus strand of NC_142146.1, from coordinate 51,447,365 downwards.
AGGTACAATGTATACTAATGGTTCTCAAACTCAAGCATGTATCAGAATCACTGCCAGGGCTTGTTAATACACAAGACCCATCTTTGGAGTTCTGATTCAGAAGTTCTAGGCTTGGGCTGAAAATTTGCATTTTTAACAAGCTCCCTGTGATGCTGATTCTGCTGGTCTGGGGAGCACCGATTTATTCTAACTCCTTCACCCTGCCCCCTCAAAAATGAGCTGTATTTTTTGGTTATTTATTTATTTATTTATTTAAGTCAGATGATTATTGTTTGAATCTGTCTCTTATGAACCCAGGTCAAGGGTTGGGACTCGATTTAGGACTTCGGTTGGCATAATGATATATTGATGTAATCAGGCTTTGCCTGTGGAAAGGGCTCCACAGAATATGAATAACTATATGGTAATTGTATGTGGCTTTCCTAATTCCTGGGAAGATAATGTCCTATGGGAGATTGTCCATTAAAATATTTGTAGCATGAAATATTTCGTAATAATTCAGCAGATATTTATTGTGCTCACGCTACATCTCTTAAGTATTTTCTAAGCGTTGCTCAACAAATCCTCACAATTGTAGATAAAGTAAGTCGTGAACCTCATAAAGGTGACGTAACTCGTGGTTAGTGAATGGCAGGGCTGGGGCTTCTAACTATTTTCAAATATTGTCTCCATCTTCTTCTGTTTTGAGAAATTAGGCAGATGTGTCTTGGGAAGTTAGATAAAATCAATCAAGAAGACCTTTTATTAAAGGGAGTGTTTATGGGGCGCGTGGGTGGCTCAGTCGTTAGGCGTCTGCCTTCGGCTCAGGTCGTGGTCCCGGAGTCCGGGATCGAGCCCCGCGTCAGGCTCCTCCAGGGGAAGCCTGCTTCTTCCTCTCCCACTCCCCTGCTTGTGTTCCCTCTCTCGCGCTGGCTGTCTCTCTGTCAAATAAATGAATAAAATCTTAAAAAAATAAATAAAGGGAGTGTTTATGCATCTACGCTGACTTCTAACCCTCTTTACTAGAGCGGTAGTATTCAAATTAAGGGCCAGCACTGGGTGAGTCACATGAGGCACTGGGATGTAGAAAAGATATATTAACATTTACATTAATTTATATAGAGAAATGAAATCAAACCACCAATTATCTAAGATAAGGACTCCCCTACCCCACAGCTGGTGATCACGTGACTTCGGGGTGGCTGGAGGGGCATGTGGGGGACCCTGACTCCTGTGTTGGTCTTTAGATGCACTGCTTTTTATGTGTCAAGTGTATTAATGAATGGTATCTTGTTTTGTTTAACCCTCACTTAATAAGTAGTTTAACAAGATTTCTGTAAAGGAATTGGTTTTAATCTAGTACTAAAAATGAGCAAGTAACTCACAAGAAAACTGCAGAGCCGATCCTTCCTTCCTGCCAGGTGGACTCCCCTTCAGTTACTTCACCCAGTAAAATTGATGTTGAGCTAATCAGACTCTGACAAGAAGTTTAGCCAAAAATATTCAAAATTATCGGGAAGGCTTGTCATATGGATTTACATCTAGTATTTTAAAACCATGAACCTTGCCCTAAGCTGATATTATGTCTTGAGATATTAGCTATTGACAGCGATATATACTATATATTATATAATTTATGATAATTAATACGTATATATTGTGGGTGTGTGCACAAGAATTTTTCTTTTTTTTCTGAAAGCAGTATAGGACTAAAAAAAAACCCTTGGGACCATTGACTGCAACAATGAATTTTTGCAGCTAGCGAGCAAAAATTTTCAAATGTCTGATGTTTCTGGATCTCTATTGATTTTGCTATATGACAGCAAGCGTACAGCTTTTTGGTGTGACTGAAGTCACCCTAGGGTTGGTTCTGTATGTTAGCCTCCTCCTCTGTAAAGTGGGAATCTGCACAGGGCTAGTGTGAAGATTGACTACGCTAATGCATGGAACATGCTTAGCACAATGCTAGCCACGTGGTAAAGATGTAATAAATTTTAGTTCCCCCATCTCCTCTGTTATATCATTAGAAGAAGAACAAGTTGTGTTATTTGAGTAGGAACTTGGTAGACAGGTTAGTGGTTTCCATGCTCCAATACTCTTGGAACATCCAGATAGGATCTGGGAACAAGCCCTTTAATGACTGAGGGTGCTCTGAGTTACCTTGATCAGAGAATTTGTTTGCACTCCCTAATTCTGTTTTTACTTATAAAAGAAACTCCTGAGATTCTCAACATATCCTAACATCCTAGTATGTAAGAGAAAAATAGAATATGGAGAACTCATTTAAAGTTATACTATACTTTAAAAGAAATTGTTTCTAAGGGCTTAGAAAGATCTGAAGGGTTATGATTAAATTTCAAAATGGCTAGTACATTTCTATTATGGAAAGGCCTTTTGACACGAGTCTAATAGCCGTCCTTCTTTCAATCAGTTTTAGATTCGCATAATCTGAAAAAGATCAGGTTCTTGCAGAGTGGGAGAGTCCAACACGTTGCTATCATCTTTGCAACCAACCTGGTGCAAGGCGTCTTTGCAGTTATCAGCCAGACTCAGCTCCATCTGCTCACTTCCTTTTTCTCCTCCCCAGCTTTATTGAGATATAGTTGACATATAACGTTGTGCAGATTAAAGGTGTATGGTGTAATGGTTTGATGCACGTATATATTGTGAAATGCTTAACACATAAGGTTAGTTTAAATATCCTTCATCTCACATGATTACCTTTTTTTGTTATTATTATTATGGTGAGAACATTTAAGATCTATTTTCCTAGCAGCTTTCAAGTATACAATATATACAATACAGTATTGTTAACTGTGATCACCATATTGTCCATTAGATCCTTGAACTTACTCATCTTACTGAGAGTTTGTACCCTTTGACCAACATCTTCCCATTTCCCCCACCCCCGGTAACCATTCATCTATACTCTGTTTCTATGACTTTGACATTTATAAATCCCACATGTAAGTGAGATCATACAGTTTTGTGTTTCTCTGTCTGACTTATTTCACATAGTTTAGTGCCCTCAAGGTCCATCCATGTTGCCACAAATGGGAGGATTTCCTTCTTTTTTTATGGCTGAATAATATTTCACTCTGTGTGTGTGTGTGTGTGTGTGTGTGTGTGTGTGTGTATTACGTTTTCTTTATCCATTCATCTGTCAATGAATACTTAGGTTGTTTCCATGCCTTGGCTATTGTGAAGAATGCTGAATGATCATGGGAGTAGAGACATTTCTTTAAGACAGTGATTTATTTCCTTTGGATATATACCTGAAGTTAGGATGGCTGGATCATATGGTAGTCCTATTTAAAAAATTTTAAGGAACCTCCATACTTTCATAGTGGCTGAGCCAAGTGCTGACTCTTGAGTGGTTTCGACACCTCTGTCAGCGCTGTGCCATATTTTGTCATAGCTTTTGGAATTTTTATGTTTCAAAGCTTGATTGCTTTTATTTCTCATTTGAACTGACTTAAAAAACTAGGAAAGCTGTACTTTATTTGCTGTTTAACCTAATACATGTATCTTTCCCCATCTTTTATATTTGCCTCCAAACAACCCAAAATATTTTGCCTCTGAACAACCTTAAATATTTGCAAACGTAAGAACTATTGGGAAAATAACTTTGGCACATGTCACTGTTTGCCCTAAGTGAGCCCTTCCTCTCTGTAATGGATCAAGTGCAGGCAATTGTTAACGTTTAACATTGGATTGCACTTCAGTGAGTTACATCCGAACAGCATAAACCATCTTGTGCCCTGCTTAATAGTGTACTGCTGCTTTCTAACAATTTCTCAAATAGTCATATTTTCTTCTATAGCCATGCATACAACTTCTATGCTGGGATTGATTTTTTTTTTTTTTTACTTCATTGTAAATAGCAAGATAAGCAACCTGTGGACTGAATTCCATGTAAGTGTGCATACTTTAAGCAGGGTTAAAGAACTCCTTAATGTTGATATTTCTTTAGCTTGGCAGTAAAACAAGATCAATGCTAATTTAATAGGAGCTCACAAACCAAGTTTTGCTTTCATTGCCCTTTTAAAAAGAGTAAAGGGCTGTAGTTATAAACAGAATTAGTAATTGCTTGGTTGATATGCCTGTTGAATAGCAGATGATTTTTATTCAATCTATTCCTTTTAAAATCCATTACCTTAATTTTAGATAGATTACTCGATAACAAGGCCGTTGATCAAAATGGTTGCATTAAACTTGTTTATTATTTTGCAAAATGATTTTTAATTCTCCCTAAACACCCTTCCTCCTGGCAGAGGAAAAAAATTGCTTGTGGGTTGTTCAAAATTGGCTCTGTTTTTCTTAGATGATCTTTAATTACACTTTAAAGCAGGATTTCTTTATGGGGAATTGAAATTCTGCTTGTTAGAAAATTACAGAGGGTATTTGGGGATCTGCTATTAGCTGCAGGAACAAATAGAGAGATTAGTAAGACAAATGATCAGTAGCCTAAAAAAATTACCTATGGGAGACAATTATTAGCCCAGGGAAGATCTGGCTGTGGTCATGAAGGTTGCCTAAATGATGAGTTTATCAAACCTGTTTTAGAAGCTGCTGAGAAGAGAACAGGAGGTTTATATTAGCCACTAGGATCAGTGGAGGGGTCATCTTGGAGATTAATAAATTTACGGTGATGTGTTTTCAGACCACAGTCCATACCAGCAGTGATCGAGGCTAGAGTTAGAGGTAAAGGAAGAGGAAGCAGAAGCCCATGAGCCCAGGCCCAGTGAGGAGAAAAGGAGAGAGGTTTTATGGTGATATTTTGGAGCAAGAAGGTAGGATGGAAGGTACACAGAAAGGGTAAAATAAATGGAATGCTTTGTCTCTTTTAAGGAATCCAGAGGTGATCAGAATTTGGGGTAACCATCTTGTCACTAGAAATCTTTCTGTGAGTCTCCCATGTCACAGTGGCTTAGGACTGAAAGACGAGACAAATCGGAGTTGATATGCCAAGCATGTTGGCTAGCAATTTTATTGAGACAAAACGAACATTTCATAAACTGATTCTTTAGCTTTCTTTACAGATGTAGCATTTCTAACATGAAATGTGAATAATCTCTGGGCATATACATAGAGCTAGAGAAAAAGGAACTGGGTGTAAGTTAAGGGGATAAAGCCATTGAGAAAAAGGCAAGGAATCCTAGAGTAATTAAGTACACAGCCCTGTCTTGTGCCTGACACTTTGACCTTTTGTAACATTTCACTCTAGTGCAGTAAGCACAAAGATCACTCAGAGACAGGTTTTATGTCAGGCAACCTACCCATCCCTCTGTATGACCATTTGAAAACTTAACACCTTAGTAAGAGATCAGCACATAGTAGGTGTTCAATAAAAATGTGTTGACTCGATGGATGAATAAGTATGTTCATAGATCATTTTGTCAGACAAAGATAGGTATTATTTATAAATTATTTATAAATGGGTTGATTTTGAGAAGTTATCGTGTTGAATTTCTTAATTTATTTTTTAATTTTAATTTTTTTATTATTATTGTGTTGAATTTTTTATCCACAGGTTTGTTTTGTTTTTTTGTCTTAAACTAGAAATGGGTGGGCCTCTTATTACACCAGAGTTTTCCTCCCAAAATTTACAATTTTTTTTTTAGTCATTGTTTAGGTATTCTGGAAAACTCTGCATAGATCCAAATCAATTTAACTGCTTTTTAAGCACCTCCTCTGGGTAAGGCACCTCATTAGGCATGGGAGGATGTAGAGAAAATAAAACTTGTTCTGTTCTCTTAACAAATACACTAGTAATATTTGTATTCTAACTTTTAATTGGAATCATAGCAAATGATTACAGATAAGGCTATGGGTGAGTATGGTGAAAGAGACAGACATCGTATCAGCTATAATCAGGTCAAATGAATCAATAGTTTTGATCAAAATAATGGTCGATGGTGCTTGAGGTCATCACTGTCCTTCTGGGTGTTGTCTAAGGAGACTTGTCTCTGGAAGTGAGGTCATAACCACGTAGGTCATGGAAGGCTTGTTTTTCATGGGCCAAACAGCATCATGTTGTCTGCTGAAAGTTTCGTAGGAATAAATGATAGCATTACTAAGAAAGTGGAAGAGGCAATTCATTGAACCTCTTTGTTGTTTATTGATGTTTGCCTTGTGGACGGGTACTATGTTTTATATGTGTTTATTTCTGTCTTCTTTAAATCAGAGTCATGGGAAAATTAATATTTATTGAATAAAAATATGAAAGGCTATGAACAACTTTTTCTACACGTTTTTAAGTTTGTAACAAGAACATTAGCAAGGGCAAGAAAGCTTTTGCAGGTGGCCCCTGTCTATGTCCAAAAAGTGCTGCAGAGGACAAAGGGGCAACACTGAGACCACTTCTGAATGGTACCCATTAATGTTCACATTCCCCAGATCACAGGTTGTCCTGGGGCAGAGTGCCCCTTTGCTTCAAGGTGAAACGGTTCTGCCTTTATGAATTTTGAATAAAATGCAGTATTTGAAGGAGGAGCTTATGACCTCTTGGTTAAGCCATAATGTCAATATCCATTAACTTTTTTTAAACAAAGAACTGGCATATTGGGGTTCACCATTTCTGTGTTCTTTTTTCATCCACCTGATTGGGTAAACTTAGATCAGAGAGAGATACTCTGCTTACTTACCATATCCACACGTGTGTGTATGCACACACACATACACACACAATCACACCAATACACGTAGAAGAGACAGAGCAAGTAATGGGGGTGGTGATGGTGGTGGTAGAAAGCTGTTCAAGTTTTTGGGAAACTTCTCATGTCTGAAAAATTGCAGCGTCCATATATTTGACCAAGGCCATAATGGTACCGTAGTCCCTAATTACCAGCTTTATCATTTTATTTTTGAATGGACTTAATTTCTGAATTGGTCAACTGGATAAGCCATTCCTGAATGGGAATAGTCTTAGAGCCTAACGAGCAACTTGAGCCTCAGGAACTCTAGTCTGAATTGCTATGGGACATTTTCTTTTATGTTTCTGTGCAGGAGAGCAGCACAATTTTAGTTTAAACTGTAGCTGGAATTGTTCTTTAAAAATATGACAGCTATGCACCTACAAATACCTTATTTTAAAGAACCTTGAGATTTAGTTCTATTATTGTTCACTTATTCTGTACTATAAAAAATTGGACAAATCTAGTGGTAGCAAAATATAATGCTGACAGCAGGCCCAAGACATGGAATTTCTGGCACTGTGTGGTTATTTTATGATACCCACAAAGTCTAGTTAAAGGTTCACACTTGAATAACATTCTATTCACAGTAACCCGGAAACAGTCTGAGTTTGGTAATTTAATGACCCTCCAGCAGAACACCTTCAGACTAACCATGTACATTTCCAAAGTTTGGCGGAAGTTAGAGCTCTGATGAATCTTCTAAAAATATTGAGTCTATCTCCCTGTGAGACCACTATGCATTTATTGTTTCCGTTTTAAAAAAAATATCCCACTAGAAATACACCATCTCCAGAAGTCTTTGAGAGTTTTCCTAGTTTAAATGGTAGTGGCAGAAGGGAAAACAAGATACCATGTTTACCATTGGTGATTTCCAAATTGTTTTGTCTTCCAGATAGTTTAGAGGAATTAAATTACTACAATGAATACCATTTTGAAAATGTTTCTTTTGGTATCCAAAGGCATCAAATTAAAATCTTCATTTTGTGGAATTTTAACATAACCCACATTTTGATGGTGCAGGCTGGGGGGGGGGGCATCACAAAGGGTTTTCACTTATTGTTATCTCCAAACTCCACAGTGGTAACTGACCGCCTGCGCTGTTGTCTTAGGGGAGATAATGTTTCCCAGCTGTCTCGTTACCACTTCTTCCTTGTTTCTCTTATTTGGGACACCACTTGCTTTCAGTGTAACCAAGCAGTTAAATCTGCGTTGACTCTATCACTAGCTGAAGAAGAGTAGACTGAGTTGATACTATGTAGTATCTCTATCAATTAGAAATCAACTCTGAGCTTCAAGGTGACTGTCATCAAGGCCTAGAGGAAGAGAACAGCCACTAAGCCAGCTGCAGAGAGGTGTAAGGAGGCGTAAGTCCTTTCCTGAAATGTAAACGCTCTCACATATTAGTTGTAACATGGCTAATTATTTATTATTAATGTAGAAATGGACTTATAGCAAAGGCAGATGAGTGCATAGATTCTGATACTGGCCTGCTTTACTCAATGTAGTGTCAGGAACAGGGACAAGTGCCCATCAGATCCCCCTACTACAAAGGAGCTTTCACATGCACCCGTAAGGGCAGCCCTCCCAATACTCATACTGGCTTTTAAAATATGTCTTCTTAAGATTCTCACAGGTTTAATAAAACCTCCATCAAATTTTGGTGTTGCAGCAGCCCCAAACAATCAAATTTTAAGGACTTGTGAGGCCTCACCTGGATTTGCACAGCCCCAGAGCCAGACGGAGTTTTTATTAAATCTGATCTCACACTGTTGGAGATGCTTGTGGAGTCAAGTGAATGAGCAAGTGGAATCATTCTACAGTGGGGCAGATCCAATCGGCAACCCTCCTTGCAGGCATCCCTTCAGCATTGCTTTCCTGTTGTATGTTGCAGTGTTTACACAGAGTTTTCACAGAAGGATTCATTTAGGATTAACCTAATTGAATAAACACAAAGCTGCATAATTTATGGACCAAAATAGTTTTTCCTGGTTGGGTTGCTGACTAGCATTTCCTTTCTCCCTAATGGAATATTGCAAAGCCCCATATTGTTATAATCAGAACTTCATCTTTGAGTCAATCCAGTTCATTTGCATGATATGATTTTATTATAAGCCAGATGTATAAATAATTGCTCATGAAGAGAGCCTTTTCTTCAAGTGCAGTAATGGATATATATCCATATATCCGTATATATTATATACATATAATATATACGTATATTCTTTTTCTCCCCCCTAATGGAAATGGCTAAGTCCAGTAGCATAACATATCATTATGGGAATTATACTGAAGTCTTGTTACTGTTTCCAGAAAAAGATAACTTAGGAAAATAATAAATATTGTGGCTTAGATTTTGCTAATGAGATAGGATAGGATAGGATAAATAAAAAAGCACATGCTGGGAAGATGTGGTAATTTATTTAAGATCCTAGAAAATTAGCCATCATAGTATTTCCCCATTAACAAATGCACAGCGATTCCCCATTGCCTGTTAGATCAAGTTTGGGCTTCTTGTGTTTCCAGAGCTTGCATAATCTGGCTCCATCCTAACTGCCCAGCCTGATTGACCTTGCTCATTACTACATGCCCTCCATCAGGGACTGACGAGCAGTGATAATCACTCCCCATGGGCCCCACATATGGCCTCATGCCTCATTTGCTGAAAACACATGATGGCCTTTGCACCTGCTTGTCCCTCCCCATTGAATGCCCACCTTCTTGTGCCTGCCAGTTTAAAGCTTAGCCATCTTTACAGGTGCTTCTCAAGACCCATCATCTCAGCAATAAGAATCAAATGCTGACTCTTCTTCCCATGGTAAACTTTTGCTTTTGTGGGTAAGCTGATAAATGGCCTTTCAGATATGCCTGTGTTCTAATCTCCAGAACCTGTGAATGTAATCTTATTTGGAAAAAGGTCTTTGCAGATGTAATTAAACGAAGGATTTTGAGAGGAGGAGATTATCCAGGATTATATAGGTGGGACAAGGCCATCGCCAACGTCCTTACAAGAGAAAGGGAGAAGGAGATTTTGAGATACACAGAGGAGAGTGAGGCAATGTGATCATGGAGACAGAGACAGGACTGACCTAGCCACAAGCCGAGGAATGCAGACCACCAGAAACCGGAAAAGGCAAAAAACAAAGTCTCCCTAGAGCCTCCATAGGGAATGTTGCCTGCTGACATTTTGACTTTGGACTCCTGGCCTCCAGAACAGGGAGAGAACACATTTCTGTTGTTCTGTTGTTATAAGCCATTAACTTTGGGGTAATTTGTCACAGTAACCACAGGAGACTAGAAAGTACCATGCATTTACTCTGCTTGGTAGAGGTAAGTGCCAAATGGTGCCCTAATGCTTCCCATGGGGCTGCTCTCTTCCCAAATAGATTACAGATTCCTGGGAGGCTCTTAGAGGTAACTGGCACAGATTTGGTCATAGAACGTCACAGAATTCTTTGTAATAATTTATTGGTTATTTTTAACGTACTGGGAGAGACGAAATGCTGTACGTCAGTGACATTGGTGATTTGTCAGTGATTGATGTTCTTGCTTCAGGTATATAGGTCACTTCTATAATGAGACTGCGGATCTAATAAAATGTTTTCTCTTAAGCTTGCTGTTGCAAAAGAGTGGAATAAATGTAGGTCTTTGATATGCCTTTGTTATCTAGTTAGATCTCCTCCTCATGTCCAGGTCTTCTCTAAGGTGACTTTCTGGTTCCAGGCTTGCTGCCCCGTGTGCAGTCCATTCTCGTCTGTTGCAGAATGTCAGCATGATGGCTTCCTCCCGCTCAGATACCTCCTGCCCAGAGGAAAGGGGCCAAGAGGCTTATGAGGTTGGCAGTGTTATATCTCAGTTTGGAATGCTGGGCTTAGGCAACTCAAACAGCGTTCGCGAAGTTAGCAGGTATAGGAAACATGCAGTGCCACACCTCGTGAGGTGGTACTGGCATTTCCTCTGATGTCCAGGGCTCTCTGGAACAGTGCTCACAGTGACTCAACATTCTGTCACAGAACATGGGTGGATGGGGAGTAGAGCTCAACATCCTACACTGATAGTCTTCTGACAACCTTTCAAAATGATTCATTTATAAGAAAGCTGAATTTTCAAGTTCAAGGTTTTGGGCCCCATTTTTGTTTGGCCACTCACTGTAACTTTTATTTTGTCACAGATGTAACTCTAATGGTAGAAACTATAGGCTGGTTCTATCATTTAGAACTTTAGAAAATTCTCTGAGGTGCATAAATATTTAGGAATCTAAATTGCAGAGGGAAATTTCATCTAAAGATTTATCTGCAGGAGATCTAAACTAGAAAGGTTGGTTCACCACAAGACTAATCTCTTGAGACAGAGATGAAAACATTTGGTCAAATTAACTTACAACTGCAAGTTAAGATGTTAAATAGTAACCCACAGGGTTGGTCTACAGGGACCTTTAATAATGTTTCCAATCAGGAGACTACTAGTATTAAAATAACTTGTGACTTCCCATCTGTAGGAGGACAGTTTAAATACTGTAAAAAAACAATCACATCCCCTTACCTTGCTATTTATACTGCCCCCAAGTGGGTCCTCTTGGTAAGCCAATGTGTGGGTTCTGGGCTGTTCCTAGCATGGCTTCCATGAGAGGAATCAGGTAAACAAAATCCCCTTGATAATGAGACAGTTTTTCTGGGCTTACCGACACCACAAACTTACATATTTAGAACTAGGAAAGTCTTATTGTAGCCCTTCTGTTAATTTCCCTTAGAATGAAGAAAGCCCTTGTAGGGGGAGGTCTTCAGCTGGAGAATGATTTTAATCCCTTTCTGAGTGGTGGCCCAACTGGACTAACTCTTCCGGTACAGTTACGGTAGAATGGACACAAAGAGGAGTCAACCTAGTTTACAAAAAGCAATAATTTATGACAACCAAACTCATCCAACTGGCTTCTGAGTGTTTCCTCAAATCTCTAAATTAACTTTCTTCTCAACAAACTACAGGTCTGAGTCTCTCAATCCGTTGTTCTGTAAGAGGAAGAGGTAGGCTACAGGCGTAATAATTTTTACCACTAATCAGGACCATATTCAGTATAACTCAATTGAAAAAATTTAAGAATAATTTTAGACATTTTTGTAGCATTTATTGGCTTATCAATGGCCTTTGATTCATATATAGGAACTGTCACTTAGGCATGCCATCTGATCTTGATCTAGCCTTTAAAAGTTTTTTTTTTTTTTTAAATAGCATTTGTCAACACACCACATCAAAAATCACAGTGGGCAAAACAAATTCCATTCTTAAGTAGCACAGGGAAGGGCTTCCTGTGTTTATAGTCATTTTCTGTGGTTCTAAGATGAATTGGACGCCCACTACCAAATGCAATATATACTTTACATTCTTCAGATTCCAGAATGTCACCTAGCCTTAACATTGCCTTAGGACTCAGGGATGACTTCACAGAGGAGGTGATACTTGAAGAGTGGCTTTGCCAGACAGATGAGGGGTCAGAGAGAATTCTGGTAGCAGAAAAAACACATATATATGGAGAAAGCCTAGCACCTTTGAGCACTTTAAGTGGTGCCCTTAGCTACAGCCCATTGTAATCCTGAACTGTAGTCCCAAGCTTAGCCTTGGAAGGTCTTAGCCTGCAGTTTTAGCTCCTTAAATAAGTGTTGCAGTCACTTGCTTTTTAGTTCAGAGAATTGCTTTGATCTCTGCTGCTCATTTTATGTCCTAAACCTGACTTCACTTCTTTTATTGACTGATTGATTGAAGGATTGACTTTTGAGAGGGGGAAGAGCAGAGAAAGAGGGAAAGAGAGAATCTCAAGCAAGCTCCATGCCCAGCACAGAGCCTGACATGAGGCTCTATCTCACGACCCTGAGATCATGACCTGAACCCAAATCAAGAGTCAGAAACTTAACTGACTGAGCCATGCAAGCACCCCAGCCTGACTTCACTTCTATGTGGGTTCCCTGAATTTTGTTCCTTTGCCTTTGGACAAGCTCATTTCTGCCCCCCACCCTGAGGGACAACAGCTAGCATGAAGGTCTGCCAGGATTTTGATCTAGCCTTCCCTTCAAAGAATCTCTGGTGTATTGAGTTCCTGTTGGGGACTGTCTGCAGATAAGTGACATCAGCCTTGTAGGCTCTGGCCAGGACCTCATACCTTGTGTGACTGGGATGGAGATCCAGTACCCAGGAAGTAAAACCGATGGAAAAGTCAGAATCCTGAGAGCCTATCTTGCTAGGTTAGAGTATTTGGAGTCTACCCACAGTGATGGTGAGCAACTGGAGGAATCTAAGCAACGTAGTGAGAATCTAAGCAACAATATCCATTTTAGAAGGATGACATTGGTGGTTCGGCTGTGTCAATACTCAAGTGTGTTTCAATGCTCAAGTGAGAATTGAGAAACAAAGGTAATGGCAGAGAGAAAGGGAAAAAAAGAAATAGAAGAGATCTTAAAAAAAACATTAATGAAATTGTTGATTTGGATGTTAAAAGTGAGGAAATGGGAAAGGGAGCAAGGCTAAGGGAAATTGGGGGTAATGGCACCATACTGTAGCTGGGAACCTAGGAGAATGATCCAGTTTAAGAGGAGCTAATGAGATGATAATGGACTTAGTCATACACATCTTGAGTTGAAGACTCTTATAAGGAATCCTGGTAGAGCAGCCCAGAAGGCAGCTGAACGTTTGAGGAGAGAAGACTAAAGGTATAGGTCTATGAGTTGTCATTGGCAACCATATATTGTGGTGGAATGTTATTCAGTCCTTATTTATAAAGACTAAGTAGCAACATTAGAACATGAAAAGAGTAGGATATAAAATTGTTTCTATTTTGTGATTTCAACTATGTAAAATTTTATTTGTAAATGGATAAAAGTAAGAAGGGGAAATGGAAAAATTAAACATAACAGATTTGTTAAGATAGTGGGTTCTTTTAAAATTTATTTATTTAAAAAAATTTTTAAAGATTTTATTTATTTATTTGACAGAGAGAGAGGGGGAGAGAGCACAAGCAGGGGGAGTGGCAGGCAGAAGGAGAGGGAGAAGCAGCCTTTCCCTCTGAGCAGGGAGCCCAATGCGGGGCTCGATCCCAGGACTGTGGGACCATGACCTGAGCTGAAGGCAGACGCTTAACTGACTGAGCCACCCAGGTTCCCCTAAAATTTAATTATTTATATCCTGCCTCTTTCCAAAAAGAATTTGTGATGTCATCAAACTATTAATTTTATTTTAAAAATTACTTCTGTTGTTACATTGTATATTAAAATTAATATGAGATATGAGAAAGAACTTTGTAAATGTCCATGTGAATAATTATCATAATATGAACACCACTTATTTTTTGCCTTATTTTAAAGGAGCGATATTTTCATAATCAGTTTCTAGTATTTTCTTCTAAATATTTGTGTTAGAATATGGCTTCTCTATATTATTTTGAAGATCACAACAAGTTGGAATTTCCTGAAAACTCAAAATATAAATAAAGCACAAGTTAAAAAAAATGCTGGATGAAATTTGCTCAGATTATAAGATCTATTTATTGAACAATCTCTATATGCCAGGCATTATGCTGATGATACATAAAAAGAATAAAACATACTCCCTACCTTCAGGCATCTTAAAATTTAGTGCAGAGTAAACAGGCAATTATTCTATAGTTAATGAGTGGGATTGTAAGACCTTACCCATAATTCTAAGGGAACACATCAGAAGGACACTTAGGGGCTTTCCCAGGAGAAATGGTGTCTTCATTGAGTCTTGAGCAAATAGAGAAATTGGGTAAAAGGGCAAGGGGAAGTACTTTCCAAAAAGGGGAGAGCATCATGTGCAAACACTCACAAATAAGAAAGCATGACAAGTTAGAGGAACTTGCAGAAGTTCATTCTGATGAAGAGGGGAAGTGAGGCTAAGGCAAAGAACAGGTCCTGCGTGGTCTTATTTGCTAGGCTCAGGATTTTGGACTTGGATCTGTAAGAAGTGGAGGGTCACTGGAAGACCTTACCAAAGAGAGTAACATGGTCAGAAAGATGATTCTGGATGTAGTGTGGTGAATGAATTGGGAGGGATTAGGAGGGGGATCACAAGACCTGTGGCTGTTGCTATGATGCAGAAAGAGAAATTAGGGCCTGAATTAGTTAGGCAGGACTGGAGACAAGGGCGTGGGGATGGGACATACTCATTAAGAGGAATCAGCACTATTTGGTGACTGAATGTAGAAGGTGAGGGAAAGAGAAGAGTCAGGGATGACCTCTGGGTTTCTGGCTTGGGAAGGGGGGTCTCCTCTCCCCTGAGTTGGGAAAAACAGGTGGAGAAGCAGACATGGGTGGCATGATGGTAAATTTAGTTTTGGTAATGTGTGTTGAAGGAGTCTGTGGGATGGCCACGTGATGGAAGCGTCTCATGGGTGGTGATATATACCAATCTGAACTTGGATGAGAGATAGGGGCTAAGATTTCTCAAATTGGGGGGGGGGTGTAAAATTGGAATCGGAAGTTGAAGGACAAGTCAGTGGTGCTCTGTGTCTGGTATGCATAAGACGCAGATATAAATTTAGATGTATCAATGAGTGGATGAAGAAACGGAGTCATGAATTCTTTGGGATTGGAGAGAACTTCAGGGACCATGTAATCTACAAGATGACGGATGCGTAGGTGAGGATACGGAAGTTACAAAGAGAGGTTTACCCAATTATACAAGTTGAATTCAGAAACCTAAGCTTTATGAATGTATGTCCAGTTCTCTTTCTACCCTATATTGGTACTGGATGTGGATCGAAAGGAGAACCGAATGAGAAAACATGAGAGAAGAAACTGGCTTAGCTGGAGCAAGAAGCAGGAGTTTGCCACCACGCAATGGTGAACGAGACCACCATCCCTGACCCTCTTACCCCACTCCTCTCCTAAAAGGCAGTCATTCAAATTTTCATGGCTGGGGCACCATCTCAGAGCCCATATTGCTCCCCTTTTCCTTAAGCTAGGGGTCATTTTGCCTTTACCTGAAAATTATGAAGGTTTGCTTTGTTCTGGCAGAAATTTTTATCACCTGTACAAGTCAAAAGCCATGACTTTCAATGCTCTGTGACCCAGGAAAAGCTTCGGATTTTCAAAAAGAAAGATGCAGTTGTGTTATAGCTTTTTCACTGCTGTGATGTTTCGGGGCAACCTCACTGTAATGTCATTTCCATGCTTCCGAATTGTTTTATCGTAGATGAAATGAAATGAAGCTGTTAATGACAAGCCAAATGGGAAATGCATCTGGCAGCTGTGTGTGATACACATCGGGCTGCCCTTTACTCTGTGAGATCGACACCTTGCTTTTATTTTGCCCAGCTCTTCAAAGGGAAATGGTCAATAGCATTAGCAGATCAGGTCGGGAGGACTTAAGTCGGCTTCGTAGTGCAACTTGGTGTTTCTTTGCTGTTGGACACATTTGTGTGAAGTGCCTCGATCTGTTCAAATATCAGAGGAGGAAAGTTTGGATTTGGATAGTACTGACTGGTGGGCAGTTTGCAGGATAGGTCACGTATTCAAGAAAAGTGGCCATTTCTTAAGGTTGGCCTTGCTGAGGCCTGGGCAGAAGTTAGGAAGACAGATCTCATTAGGCTGGAAGGTGTTTTATATTATCAGAGCAAGACTTTCCTACGAAGTTTGTCCTTTGCCCGGGGGAAGATGAGTTTTCTAAATGACTTAACTAACTTCTTTTTTGGCATACTTTTGCAATTGGTTCATTTCCAGGTACCAGAAAGAATGTAAATATGGAATGAATCAACTTTTTCCACATTTTTCTCTAGCAGTTCTTTTATGAAGAACAGATTTTCCATAGAGGAAATTAAAAAATACATAAAACTGAGAAACTGTGGTGTTGTTGAGAACGGCCTCATTTTCCCCGTCACTTTGTAACTGGCAGTGTATTCAAATGGCATTAATATGAAGTACGGAGTTTGTTTCAATTAGCTCCATTTTTCCTTGAGATGAGGAATTATCATAAATCCCTGAAATAACAGTTGACTCACAGAGATGCTTGTGTCATTGCATTGGGAATTTTTTATGGCTCCCCCCCCACTACATCTAGTTATAAAAATGATTAAACCCTGACTTAATGCATTTGATATGGGCCTTTTGCCTAAATTAGGGACGCGGAGAGAAGGGCAATGGTATAACTCATTTCTCAAAGGCAGACAAATTATTCTTTTTGCAGTAAATTTGGGTAGAATGATTTTTTCCATTTTAGAGCATTTTTCTACACGAAACGCAAGAATTTTCATTAGCATTTGGTTCACATTTTTTCTTGGATGCCATTCTTTTGAATGATTTGAAAATATTCTTCTGGTGCATCTGTAAACATCTGAAAATTAGATATTTGGTAAAAGACAATTGATCCAGACAGCTCAAAAAGCCAGAACTTTATGCAAAGCGGTATGTGGATTGCCATCTAAATGAAAACCGCATGTCAAACAGATGTCATAAATATGAATTCAGACAAATGCCCATTGATAGTTTTTCCGTAGCGACGGTTCAGCGAGTTACAGATCTCGCGAAGTGCAGCCTGTTTGGTATGCTGAAGGCAAGTTAAAGTTCTTTTCCTTTCTGTTGTGACACTACAAGTCTAACCTTTATTGTCAGGGTCTCAGCTGAATTTTCTAACAGCAGATGAGTGGGAATTCATGGAAATAGCATGTGTTTCACCAGTTTCCTTTATTTCTCCCTCAGGACAAGCAGCTGTCAGGTCAGCCCCCCATCGCAGAGTTGAAGCCATCAAGAGCAGGGATATATTTGCCTTGTTCTGAGGGCAGGCTTTCTGCCGACTCGGGAGATCACATAAATACCTTCAGGCCAGCATATCTGAGTCATCAGTGAGTGACCTCCCTGACAGGCTGAAACCACAAAATGCGACTTATGGAGCCGTCGGAGCAGACTGCCCAGCTCTGGGTTCCGCTGCAGCAATAAACAGGAAGGGATGAATTCATTCATGTTCACACTCCCATTTTTCTACATGGTAGGAAACTAATTCCAGAGAGTAATAGTAGCATAAAAATGCAGCCACATAACTTTTATAACCTCGTTTCCTCGAGTGCTTTACAATGAAATCCAGAGTCTTTGATAGAACTTGCTCTGTATCCTCAGTTCTTAATGATTACAGCTAGTCATGGTTTCGGAGAGGAAACCGCACTTTTGAAAATATGAATTGGATGCCTTTTCATTAGCAGGCCTCACGTGGCCAGGCAAGGAGGGCCAATTTTGCTATCAACCTACCTCTCTTCTCTGGGTCCGGGGAGGTGGACTTCCTGGGATGAGGAGGGAGGAATGCTAATCTTTCATTTCGGGCGTATGTCATTCTTATGTGGGGACTGAGAGCTTATTTCCTTTATGTCTTTTAAGAGTGTTGGTCCTCCCGTGTTTCTTCTCAATATCTAACATCTATTCATTGCTAGATCATTGCGCTTACATCTTCAATCAAACTTATGAGATTGATATTAATATTATTGGACTTGGGGTGAAACCAAAGTCGAGGGGGTAGAGCCAGAAGCTCTGCTAATAAGGAGTAAATGACCAGTTTGAATCCTGACCATCTGACCAGAGAACCCATGTTCTTATTCATTCATTCACCAAGTCATGAAAAATGTGTGAACCAGCACAGGGGGATACTAACCTGCCTTCATACCACAGGGTTGTTAAGTACCTGTATTTGTTACGTATATTTACTTAGCACATTATCATTTAAGTTTTTGGTGCTTTATTTATTTATCCAACAAGTATTTATGAAAAACCTTCTATGTGTCAACATTCCATGACATGCTGGGACTATAACTGTGAGTAAAACAAATCTAGTCCCTCTTTTTGGGAATTCACAGGCCGGCGGGAGACAACTCCCATCTACAGTGCCAGAGAGGAGCCCTGGGGATGGGATCCCTAACCTGGCCTGGGAAGTAGGCGTAGGGCTTTTCAGGATGTTTAGGAGTCTGCTGTGTGTTCAGGGTGGCAAACAGCATTTTAAATGAGAGAGGACTCATTTGGAAACTATGAGGAGGCTGGGTAGGGATGAAGTGTGAGGGCTTCCAGAAACCACCTACCTGTGTCCCCTAGTTTAGAATCTCCCTGTGCCACCCTCCCACAACACACGTACTTTGCCCCCAATGCCCACCTACCTGGTGGATCCTTCCATAGCCTTCATTTCTTGGTATAGATGCTACTTTATCTGAGAAAACTTCCCTACCTCTCCCAATACTAGCCAGATGTTCACCCGTAACAATCAATGCCTCTCACTATTCTAACACCGATGACATTATTATTCTCATTGCTTCTTTACCTAGCTGTCTGCTGCTTCAGACTGTAGGCCTTTTGGAGCCTAGCACATAGAATGTACTAAATAAATATTAGTTGAATGAATAGGTATGGGAAGGAGATACAGATAAGGGATAAGCAGGAACAGACCATGCAGGGTGGAGTATGGCAAACAGGTGCTCTTCCTCTGTATACCCGCGGCTAACCAACAGACATTCCCAGCCCCTTCTCTTTTGCCACCTCTATTCAGAGGCTCCAAAATTGAAATATTCACTTTTCCCTGCCTCCCTTGCAGCAAGGGGTAGCTATATGACACGGTTCTGGTTAATGAATTCTAAGTAGAGGGCTGCTGGAAGGGCTCTCAGAAAGTGTTTGCCTTCCTGATAAAAAGAGAGGATTATATTTAGCGTGGTCCTATACTGCTTTGAGTGAAGAAGTGAGGGCTGGGCTAGATATAGCAGCTACCTTGGAGCTGTGGAGGAAAGGCCAAGAGAATCACAAAGACTTTGGCTTTGATATCACTGAGTTGCTGAGCCGGTGCCAGAAACCTTCTGGACTTCTCCTTGTGTGAGAAAAATGATCCTCTGCTTCAGTTGTCTGTTACTCACAGCCAAATGCATTCCTAATTGCAGTACTATAAAATGATAAGAGTAGCTATATTTATTGAACACTTACTAATTATATCACAGTTTCAAATGCTTTCCCTATGCTTATCTCAACTAATCCTCACAACTCACAAAAGGTACTATTATTATTATCAACTCCATTTTATAGATGAGAAATAGATACGTTCACCCATTTAAGGTCATTAGCCAATGAGAGTCAGAGCTAAAACTTGAACCCAGGACATCCCACCTTACATCTGTGCCCCTGACCACTGTACATAATGCCAGGTCACGGGGGTTGAACTCTATTCTGAGGTTGGTGAGGTGGTCTGGTAGGAGGAATAATGACCTCCCCCAGATGTCCATGTCCTAATTCTCAGAACCTGTGCCATGTATGGCACAGGGAAATGAATACTGCAGACGGAATTAAGATTTCTAATCAGCTGCCCTTAAGAGGGCCTTAATGTAATCGTAAAGGTTCTTAGAAGGGGAAGAAGGAAGCAGTAGAGGAGGTCAGAGTGAGTCAGAGAATTTAATCTGCTAGCAGTAGCTGAAGATGAAGGAAGGGGCTACTAGCCAAGGAAGGCGGATGGCATCTAGAAGGTGGAAAATGCAGGGAAATGAATTCATCCTGGAGCTTCCATAAAGGAATAGAACTTTGCCAATTTCCGGATTTTAGCCCTGTGAGACCTGTGTCAGACTTGTAACCTACAGAAATGTAAGATAGGAAGTTTGTATTCTTTCATGTCACTGGATTTCTGGTAATTTGTACTCATACAGGTGGCACCAGAGGATTTTCCTCAGAGTCTAGGCACAATCAGATCTCCTGTCTTTGTGAGATCCCTGTGTTAACTATGTAGAGTCTGGATCATTCGAGTCAAGGCTCAAGGCAGAGAGCTCAACTAGGAGGCATTGCAAAGGCAAAAGCAGTAGAGGGTCCAAGCTTACCCGAAGGCAATGGACGTGATTCTGTTTGCTTGTTTTTCAAAGTGTTTGTGGAATAAATGTTGTCAAGTTGAAGAGAAATCAGAGATGACTACATTTTTAAAATTTAAGGTAAAGAGTAGATACTTGCTGGAACTAGGTGTCAGAAGAAGTAGGGGAAGGGATGGGTGTTGGCCTTTGGGATGGGAACAATGTGTTGATAAGGAGAGTATCACACAGTGTCTGCTGGTATCTGGGAACAAAACTGGTTGTGGCGTGATGGTGGAGAGGACAACATGGTGGAGATGGAAAGCAAGTGAGGTATGGTTCAAAAGAGTCCCTCTGCAGAATGGAGGAAGGGGCAGTCCAGGTGGGATCAAAACTTTACCCGTTTATGGTAACACGTTTTAAGGTTGTGTTATATTTGGAGTCAGAGCCTTGGAGTCGGAACAGGGCTGGGCATATGAAGGAGTGGGGATTTGGAAGAGAGAAGGGAGTGAGAATTTTTACTCCCCTTTTTAGGGGGAGAATGATTTTTACTTGGGACAGAAGGAAAAACCATCTCACTTTGAGGCTGATTTCGTGAATTCCCAATAAGCACATCCTTCCTACCATTTTCTACAAAACCTCCCTCATTCAGTTCAATAATACCTCCTCCTAGTATTGCAAACTAGATCTTTCTTTCAAATCGGGGTCATTGTCTCCTGTTAAGGCAGATGTCTCAAAAAGAGGGCACAGCAAATCGTGCCAGCCTTTGTACAAATGAGTCAGCTCCTTTCCTAGGAAAAATGTAACTGGAGTAGGAATGAAGGGGAGGACCGCAGTGAGTTGGGTGGGAGGAGGGGCTCCATCTGGGGGGTAGAGGAGTGAATTGCTAGAGGTCTGAAAGTAAATGCTTTCTCAGCCACTTATGACCACCTTCCTGGTTCCCAAAGGGAGTGCTTCAGTCTGGATGGGTATAAGGAGATGGCAAGACCCTTTTTTCCATGGGGTATCTGGGTATTCTGTGCTCTGTCAAGGTTTGCTTACTCTTCGAAGTGTGTCTACGAGCAATCTTTTGGGAGGCAAAGGTGAGAAACCACAGGAGAGGTACAGGGAAGGCACATACACTCCCTCCAGGTCTGGAAGAAGATGTCCCTCACACCTTCTGGCAACGGAAAGAAGGGATGAGCAGAACTAGTGCCATCTTATGTCAGCAAAGTTAGGGGGATGAGAAGATACAGCGTTCAATCCAAAAGGTTCCTTGAGGGCTGGTAAACCTCTTTGAGAGGAATATCCTACAAAGAATGCACAGCTTGCTAGGTTTAGAGTTCTGTTTATTATCAAAGGAAACCTTTCTCATCTTTGAAAAAAATTTTAAAAAGAGAGCCTGTAATCCCCAGGGCCTCAGATTTATGTTTTCCAAATGTGGACCTCTATATCTCCATGTGCTCAATATCTTTTTAATGGACTACAAATATTTGAAATGTGTAAATACACCGTGGGAGGATGAGTATTTTAAGTGTGTAGGGATGTGGCTGGATTAGGAGAACTAGGATGTCATTATGAAAGAGGGAAGCAGGAGATGAGATGTCCCAGCAGTCTGAATTGCTGGACTGGAGCACACTTGTAGGGCAGGCAAACTGGAAACATTCTTGCATTTGAACTTTTAGACCAGTCACCCGGACAAAAGCATGCAGCATCTTTCCTATTGGAGGCATACTGTCTTTGGACTTTATCCTTTATCTGGGGAGAGAGAGATTGTATCACCCTTCACGCCGTACTGGCCTACCTTCCAGTGGAAGTGGGGTCAAGTGTGTCTTGGAGACGCTCGCCTGGTGAAGCTGATATACTCTTCTCTGCTTCCACCCCAATCCTTCCCAATGGGAATTAACAGGTTCAAAGCCAAATACTGACATGATCAGAAAAGATTGCTCGTTCTAAATAGAGTGATGTGTTTCCAGTCGGAATAATCTCTGGAGTCTTCTCTGTGGTTTTCCTTAATGGACTCTATTTTCCAGACATACCTCTACCGGAGATCTTCTGTTTCCCCAGGTGCAGGATGGGGTGAGGATATCCTGCGTGATGTTTTGGTGAAGATTAAATGAGATATTAATGTAGGTGAATCACTTGCATATGGAGAGCCCTCAACAAATGTCAAATCCCTTCCTCATCATATCATCAGTTGATAGTGAATTATTTCCTACTTCTCCTAATGCTTATTAATGTTTCCATGCATTTACGTACATATTAGAGAATTTAGAACTGGAAGGGAGGTCCATGGGTCTCAGCTGTCAGTGTTTTGCTTGCTTACTTTTGGTCATTGAGTCCTTGTTGGTAAGTAGCAGGAGGGCATACGGTGAGAATATGGACCCTGGAATCAGACCGACTGGATCTGAATCCAAGTTCCACCCTTTTAACTGCACCATTCCAGGCAAGTCTCTTAACTTCTTTGTGCCTCAGTTTCCTTTTACAATATAAGGGGGAATGATAATAACAGTACCTGCTTCGTGGGGTTGTTCAGAAGATTAAACGAGTTAATATATGTGAAGGATGTGGATCGGGGCCTGATAATCAAGTAAGGCACCTAAATTGTGATTGCTGTCACTGGTTTTTGGTGACTTCATATAAGGCATTTATGATAGTGTTCTATACAGGTTAGCTATTATTTTTATTACTATATGGCCTATAAAATGTGGGCAGAGATCTCTGATCCAGGAAACTAAATTCCAGTTTCTTGAAAATTGAGACTCAGAATGATTTCTAGGACCAGAACTGGGAATCATTAGCATTAGTTAAGGTGGCAAAAAAATTCAGTCTGTAGAAGGGGATGGCCTGGCTGGCAGGGACTTCAAGACCTTATCCAGAGCTCCCCGTGAATAGCAGAGGATGATCTGTTTCTTAAATACCATAGACTGCACTAGCAAACTTATGATCAGTGGGCCCAACTGTGCCCATAGGCACAAACCAAATGAATTGGTTGCCAATTTTGAAAATTTTATGATTTCACATAAAACTCTGGGCTTCCCGCCTTACAGACAATTACAGGGTCTACAACTCTGGTCTTGCTCTCCTAAATGGCGACATCTGCTTCATCTGTGTAGAACTGCCCATTTTATATTGCTCATTCACTTTTCATTTTTCCGCAAACCTTACTATTCCATATTGTATTACACCTGGCCCATTTCACTCATCAATGTTATTGAGTAATCTCAGTAGGTCTCTAAATTTGCAACTCCTACTGTAAACCGATAAGAGGAAAGTGCTCCTGAGATGCAGGGCAGATGGTACATTTCTACCGTAATGTGGAAAGAGATACTGTTCATCTGGTCTTGATTTATCACATGTTCTCTCGTCCCACATATGGGCCACTTTATATAAACTGTTATCAGTGCCTCTAAGTGGAGTTAATTCCTGCATCTCAGGTGTGCTATGTGTGCTTACTGATGTCCATCAGTGGCAGTTACTACCAGAAAATGTTCATCATAGATAGAAAAAAAATCAAGAAGTGGTACCAAAAAGAGTAGCCTGGGTTAGCATCATATTTCCACATTTCCACAAAACACGTTTGAACACAAATATTCTTGGTAATTGTGGTTTTGTTACCTAATTCTTCTGGAAACAATGGTTTTCTTGAATCCCAGAAAATGAAACAAAGACATTTGGAATCCAATTGTGGGGACATCTCTAGATATTTGAGAACTTGGGTACCAAGTTCCCATTTCTGGAGTTAGAAGTAGTATGGTTGGTCTTTGGTATATGCAGGAGGTTGGGGGACATATATTAAATCATATGTGTATCTGTGTTTACTAGCACCAACCCATCGCTCTGGTCCTGGCACCTCCTTTTGAAACAAGTCATTGAATAGAAGTGTATCTTCAATTTACAGTTGTACTGAAAGAAACGTTCTATCATTTAGATTAATCAGAAACGCACAGGTATGTGTCAAGTGTGCCTAGGTAAGAGATGTATTTTTCAGAAGTGGGTGATATTCAATCATCAGAATGAAAATGTTTCTCCTTCACTTGCCAGCGAGGGAGAGGGCTCAGAAACTGTTGCCTCAAGGCTTTCTGGACCAAGTGGAAGACCATCACTGTGAGAGTACACAGTCAGCGTTGCATCACGCAATGCAAATTGCAAGACATGCTTCTTTATCAGCAGAGCTTTATGTTAATGTAGCTGTCACATTAAATATTTGCTGCTGTGACTCATTAATGACTGTCATAAAAGTGTGGCAGTATCTGGCATTTTAAGTGTTTGTGGTGCCTAATGTACAGCTTGCTATTGTAAATAGGCCACACATTTAGAACTAATTACATGCAAGCTATGATAGCAGGTTTATATTTTACAACTATCTGAGCTGTGATCAGCACTTGTGATCACAAAGCAAGGAAAAAATAGGCAGTGACAGCAATACCTTCATGTTGAAAGCAAATTCTTGTTCTGAAGTGTTATGAAGTATTAAGTATTTTTCAGTAGAAAGTGAATACGATTAGTCAGAAGCAAATATAATTATAAAATAGCCTGGGTCTGGTTTATATACTATGTTTACATTCATACACATTTTTTTCTTTAAAGATTTAGCCAGTCCAGTAAACAACCCAAATCATATCATTCTTAAGGCAATGTATACGTTTTGTTTTTTTTTTTAACTTTCAAGCATCAAGGAAAGGAAAGTTGCCTTCTGAGTCTCTATGACGCATTGTTTTCTGTTTGTGATTTTTGGTTGAAGCGGGGTTACAAACAGGATAAAACATAAAGGAGGTTGATAAACTTTGGTTCCTCCTGGCTTCGCAATGCCTCTTATTCGGGCTGCAGTCCTGAGCATTTTCCAAACCTATCCTCCGTGTCTGAAATAAGAAATCAGAGGTTTCTGGAAAGTAGTTCTAGACCAGGGAGTCTTAATCTGGAATCAGCGGACTCTCTGGGATCCATGGATGGGGTAGGGGGCTAGAGGAAAGTATAACACCTAAAATGCATGCAAAATTTTATAGGTATTGCTTTTTTTCCCCTGGAGAGATTTTCCAGAGCTTTCTTCAGAGCCTGAGAAGGAATATTAAGTATCAACAATTGTTACAGCTTGCTTAGACCACATGAAGTAATGAAGACGTGGTTCTTGAGAGACCACCCGGTGTCTGCAGTCTTGAGGATCTTAAGACAAAGGGACTTGTGATGATTGGTCAGGACTCTCAGTAACTGCTGCTAATTTTTGGGAAGCCTCAGAAAAACCTGACTGCTGAGGTCCTCCTGAGAGTGTTGGAATGGATCCCATTTTCCTCTTCTCCAGTGCAGAGCTGGGACCCCAGCAGGGGTATGAGAGAGAAGGTGGAGATGAGGGAGGCAGCCATGACAGTGGGGTCGCAGCCCCTATAGCAGCAGCTCACCAATCCCTCTTCGGTCCAGTGTCCAGCCTGGGAAAGCAGTGCTTCCCTGGCTCTGTGGGAAATCTCTTTCCAATCCAGTGGAGATTGTATAACTGACTATGCTGGCCCACTTCTGGGGCTCAGGCGGATAGAAACTGGGGCTTGGGATTGAGGGGAAAGATTGTGGTCCCAGAATCAGGCCAGGAGCTCTGAGGCAGGCTGCTGCCTGGCTGACCAAGGATGGTGACAAAGGCTAGGCAACCTGTAGAGGATTGAATGGAGACCACAAATCTCTTACATGTCCTAGAATCTATATTCCTTTCTTTTCCTGTGTCTTCTTCTTCCCCCTTGCTTCTTCCTGTGCAGATTCCAGAGCTCAATGCAAACACTCCTCCATATCTGTTAATTCCCTGCTCTCCCTTTTCTGCTCTCTGTTTCCTATTTCTTTTGAAACCTGTTCCTTCTTTCTCTCCTTTCCCTCCCTTTCCTATTTTTGTTCCATCTTATTAATATCTGGAGCTTGGCCTGTCCTTACCTTTTGGTTCTCCTTATCTTTTTGTCACCAAATGCAGTTTTTGTTGTTGTTGTTTTTTCTAAAGCATTCTCTCTTTCTCCGTCCCTCCCAACTCTTCCTTCCTCCTCTCTTTTTGTGTTTTTCATTCACGAGAGGGAGCAGGTGAAACAGATGACCTTGGGGGTCTTTGCTCTTTTAAAATGATCTGAAAATTTTGAGCACAGACATCCTTATTTTATTAGCATGAAGTCTAAAATATCCCATGGATGATGAGAAGAGAATGGTTTTTTGGTCTATGGGAATCCCACCTGGGATAGAGCAGACAGCCCACCTTGCAAAACAGAGTCCAGCTACCCTCTGCCCTGGCTCAGCTCTAGCCACGGCTCTGGCTCAGGGTGATTCTGGATGGCACGTGGACTCCCTGGAACCATCACTGGGAACCCAGTGGTAGACTTTATTGCTTGGTTGTCTTTATGAACGTCAAAGAGTAACATTCTTCGTGAACCTGAACTCTTCCACCTGCATTCCTCCTGAAAACTAAGTGGTATCTTAGAGAGATTTGTGGTAGGCTTACAGCTCTCCGGCTCAGTCTCATTCCTAATTAGATTTCTAGCTACACTCAAGCCCATCTCCCCATCTAACTCCCTCTCTCCTTGACTTTGTTCCTAGAAAGGGTCTCACAATTTCATCTTCAGTGCCTTTGCAGCTGCCGGTCTCCTCCATCCCACGTTATTGAAACCCTTCTCCCTCTTCACTGCCACCTGCTCCATGAGGCTTTCCTGAGTCCTTAGCCAGGATGAACGTCTACCTTAGGCCCTATGCTCTCATAGACCCTTACCTGTGTTTCTGTACGTGTTTGTCACAGCTTCTTGAATTATAACCAGGTATGTACCTCAGGAAACAGAAAAATGTGAGGGGAGGGACAACATCTTTTTTAAATTCACTGTGCCTAGGACCATACTTTAGTAAATGATCATTGAACTGACTTGCAGAGTGGCCAATGAAGACATTTATCGATTCTCCTCTGCTTATTTTTCCTGCATGTCTAATAAAGATTCTCTTTGATAAGTTGAGCCATGTTCACAACAATCACTAGTCTATCTGTCTTATCTGATGGGTTTCGATCCTCCCATTAACCCTTTAAGGAAGTGGATCGTCTCCATTGCACAGAGGAGGCTGGATGCTCATCATGAAGCCAGCGGTCCTATCTTTGTCACTGTTCTCCAAAGTCCCTGTCCTTTCTAGTTTATTCTGAGGTTTCTCAGGGGAAGGGAAAGCCCAGGAGGCGTATTTGGATGGTCTCCACTTTCCTGCAGCCATCGTGCTATCTGTGCTTCTCAGCCATGCTGCCTACGATGTCCTCCTAGGAGGACAAGGGTTGGGGCACCTTGCTGGTTTCTTTTCTGGGGGAGCAGACACCAGTCCCTCTGTACAAGGCTCTGGGGCTGGGTGTCTGGTGCTCTCTGGCTGAGACAGCAGCATGACCGTGCACTTGGAAAGATCACAGCCCTTGTTTGCATACAGCTCCCGCTCTCAGCCTGCTCTGGGGCAGAAGCCTGCTTTGATCCCTGTGCAGGCCTGGGAGGTTATGGCCCTAATTAATTCATGCATAACAATTTGAATTTCCTTTCATTTGGTAAAAAGCGTAATCATTTCAAAACTTTCATAATGCTGGAATTCTTAAAACTCTGATTGAATCTTATTTTTGTAAATCTGGTTAGGGTGATCTATGGATAGCGCTGAAACGAAAAAGATAATGGAAAAATGTTCCCTTTAAATTACTGAAAACTATTTCTGTTAGAAGAGAAGTTCTTGTCATCAGGCAAGATTTCAGAAAAAAAAAAAACAACTTATAATAAGCAGTGGAATGTCAACAAACTCTTTATCAGAATCGGTTTTTTTTTTTTTTTACGTGAACGCACCAGCTTACTGATCCACCCCATTCAGTGGAAATGTCATATAAATTGAAGAAAAATAAAGAGTATGAAGGAGACCATGGATATGAAAGCACTTGGTAAACAGCAACGTGCTTTATAAATGTGACATATTATTATAGCTCGACTTCTACAGTTCCCTTCCCCATGGTTAGAAAGTATTAGAGGTCCCCTGACTCCTGTCAGATGCCTTTTTAATGATCTTTAAGCCTTATTCCTAAAGGCAGGACAGTGATAATGGCAGGAAAAGTGCTTAATAATTTGTTTATGGTAAAATGCTATCCTAATTAGTAGATCTCATTAATTTCAATAAGGCATCACCCAGCATTTTCTCTCACTCCCTGCAGTTAATCAGCTAGGAAGTCTTCCTGCCTTTGCTGAGATCTCTCTCTTACCTGTTTGCTTTGTCCCCATGGCCACCACTCGAGTTTGTGACCTCTCATGCCACACCTGGGCAGCGGCAATAACTCCTACACCCTCCTACCTTCCACCCTTCCCGGAGTCAGAGGGATCCTTTAGACACAAGTCATGTTGGTCACCCTCTAGCTTCAAACTCAGCAGTGGGTTCCGGACAAGGCCCGGCCCTGGGTGCTCTCACCCTCTTCCTGTACCACGCTCGTCTTCCCCACTGATCTTACTTTTACATCCCTCAAATACGCAATGCTTCTTTCTGCCTCAGGCTTGGCCTCTGCTATTCCCTCTGCCTGGAATGCCATTCTCCCAGATCTGTGTGTGGGCCAGCTGCTCACCTGTCAGTTCTCAGCTCCTCCGTTCCTTCCTCAGGGAGGCCTCCCTGACCATCTACCCTACGGTGACTGCCCGCTGCCACCAGCCTCCCTTACCTGATTCTTTCACCTCTAACCTTCCAACATTGTCTTATTTATGTAATTGTTTATTTATTAGTCATCTCTTTCTGCTCAAATATATGTTTCACAGGGGCAGGGACTATCTCTGTATTGTTCTCTGCTATTTCTCCACAGCCTAGAATAGAACCTGGCACAGAAAGCCCTCCCATCTATTTATTGGACAAATGAGTGTTAACTAAAGTCAGAAACTATAGAGTGAGGGGGGAAAAAGAATGTTCCAATGAGGTGATTTGGTTTATGTTGACAGTATGCTAAAACAACTAGTAAAATTCAATTCAATGGAAAAGAATAGTTAAAATGACTGTTTTCATGCATTATTGATTAATTCAGTTATAGAAGTAACTCATTGATAAAATTACAGTACGTATAGAATTCGACAGCTATCCATGTCATTTGGTTAAATTAGCCATAACTGCTTATGACACATTTGATTCTTGGGATGCTTCTCATTCAAATTTTATAAATGAAAATCTATAGGATTCAGATCATCTATTTTTCCAGAAAATAAGTATTTCTGGGAAAAGTCCTAATGGCCAATCTGAAAAGTTTGGGATGAGGATTTTATTCTTCTCATATGTCTTATTCATTTATTTTAGCCTGTATCGCCTCGTGATAGAGTGTGTTCACTCTACAAATAATTTTTGTGAGCTTCCTGTGTGCCAGGCCCTCACCTTGGCAGTGGAGAGCCCGTTTGGAACCAGACACATAACATCCCTGCTCTGGTAAAGGTTGGCTAATGAGTTCCCTCTGTAGGAATTTAGGATGAACACATCTGCCATGTGCTGCCACTTCCATGGAGTTTCAAGGAAGACAGGTAGTGACAGTAGGATGGTCTGGAGGTTGTAAGAAAAGTCCATGTCCTTATGAAGACCCAGTGGGAGAGTATCTGTGAAAGAGAAAGACAGACAGACTAGGTCAAATGTTCTTAAAATGAACTTTATAGTTAGGTCATGACCACAGTCATGCTCCCAATAGAAGCCTGCCAAGTAGTCTGAGTTAAGAGAGAAATTTGGGGCAAATTTAGAGCCTTTTCAAACTCCCTGGGCTCCATGTCTAAAACCACATTTGGGCCTTTTCAATATTGGTATCTAGTCACTGCTAAAGGAATGCCTAGTTGAAAGTTAAATGAGTTTATAGAGTTTGGGTTAGATGGAAAATAACTGGAACTAAACTGTATTTTGTTGAATTTCAAAATGGCTCAGGAATCATTGGACCATATTTTCCTCAAAATTAACATCAGTAAAACAGATTAAGCAAAATAAAATCCTCCTGGCAAAAAAAAAAAAATTGTAAACTGAGATTTGCTCAAACCAAACTTCTTCTAGTTCTTCCATCCTTGGTTGACAAAGACATAAACTTGGGAGTGTGGGCAGGTTTCTAAGCCTTTAAGATTATTATGAAATCAGAGTTCCAAGTTTTGGAAATGTTTAAAGAAGAGGCTTTTTTCTTGACATTTCTAATTTCTGCTAAGTATTGAAATATACCACCCATACAATAATTACAGGTCATAGGATTTCAGAGCTGGAAAGAACCCTGGAGACAATTTAGTCTAGTCTATGTATTTCTACAGAGGTGAAGACAGACTCAGGGAGGCAAATGGACTTTCTCAAGGGTACGCACAAGCCTGTGACAGAGCTGGGGTCCAAGTTCCTTTCATCTTATGGAAATGCCTGTATTGGGCAGGTCCAACCTCACTTTCCTATTTATGAAGCTCTGTAAAGTCCCTGGAATTTTGGTGTGCTAAAAATGTGAGATTTTGATGGTTGGATAACTTATGGGTTAATCTTACTATCACAGTCTTGCTTTTTCCTCGGAGATGTGGCTGTTCAGAGGTAATGGGCACTGAAGAAGCTTGTTAGAAATGGAATGTAAAGATTTAGGGAGGTGGAGTGGGACAGAATCAGTGTGGCATGAACAAATTGTGGCTGGGAACCCATACCTTTACTCTGCTGTTCCCTCACACTGTGATGCCCGCTCTATTCACGGTTGAGTTTTGAAGCCCACGTTTTCCCCACTGCCTAATGGGAAGCAATCCACAGCCTAAAAGCAGAGGTGCCTTAATGAATGAAACATCTTTGTGAACTTCTCTTTTTGTTAGAAGGCTGTGTGCATTTAGGACCCCTTAGTTTCTGATTTCATTGCATGCTCCTGACAGCAAAGAGCTATTTAAACTAAACTGCAAGAAACGAAAGCAGGGAAAGAGTGCTTTTGGTTGCAATGGGACTGCCCAAGCCTCTGTGATGGGGTTAGGGTGTTAGTCATCAGCTTTCTTTGAATGCCAAAATCATGCCACACAAATAGAAAGAAGGATCTCGTATGCCTTTAATACAGAGTGACACTTCTTTCTCTTTCATCTTTTTTTTTTTTTAAATATAGGACAGATTCAGCTATAGATTCCTGTAAACTGTGCCCTCCCAACCCCCTTATATGACAACTGTCTCCAGACAGGGATGGGTATGGATATCAGTGAGAATTTAAAATGTACCAAGTGAGGAGGAACTTTGGCAGGGAAGAGAGGGAAAGTTGCCCGAGCGGTGATGGTCTGACTCTGCCCTTCGAAAATACTTAGGAGTCCCCTAGATGCAACCAGAATTTTGTTTTGCTTTTGCTTTTTTAAACTGTCTTAACTGTTTGAGGAAAATAGCTATCTTGCTTCAAACACCCTTAGCACACACACAGATTACAACTGTATTTCCTGAGGCTGTGAACTCCTCAGTTTTTACAAGCCAAGAAGAAATTCAGCTAGTTGGTAGTTGGAAGACAGATCTGTAGGGAGTAAGTAGCATGAGTAACGAGTGGGCCATCTCCTTTTCCAAGATGTTCCCAGCTACTTTTGGACCTAGGCCTGGGAAAAAAATATTATGTGAATTTCCCTTGGAGACACTGTTAGAATGTATTTTATTAATTACTGTCCACTTAAATTTGAGTCAATACCAGGGAAATCAGTATTGTTCTTAAATCGTACCAATACATAATGATGATAATAAAACGATACTTTAATATGTATAATGTTTATTGCCAAAAGTGCTTATATCTATTGGCTTATATATTGCCTTATATATACCTTCCAGAATACTCCATTAATCAACTTTTTTATGATAACATGGAAATTCACCATTTTTCTAATATTCAGATGATGATAAAAACATTAATATTCAAAGTACTTATTAAGTACCAATTACTTATAATACCAACAATACCGAGCTCATTTGACTTAAGCGAAGAACCACAAAAGAAGTTTCTATTTCGATGAAGTTTTTCTTTCTGACATTTTCCACTTCATGTTTAAAAAGAGAATGGGCAAAACCATTTGGGTATCAGAGTTTAGCTGGATGACACACATTCCACTTGTGGAATTGGTCAAGATCAGAGAATGTCTTCGTTTCTTGTCACTTAGAAACTAAGTTGTTAATATAGTTATTCTCTCTGGCATTTAGGTCATGAATTTTTCACAGACCCACATCAAGGAGAAAAGAGGACTTTTCTATGTTGGATTTACAGAATGATTTCAGATGTTTTGAGTGGATAGCTGCAGAACAGAATGGAAACAGTGCAAGTCACGTTGCCTTCCAGAATCCACTGGGCTCTGTTATTGTTAGCTATCTATTGGCATATCATTCTATGGTCCTTAGCCAGTGTGGTTTAGCTTTATTATTCCTCTTAAGATCTTGTTAATGTTTAGTTGACCTGTTTTATATTTCAGAGGACTCCGTAGGATCTCCTATCAGTATCTCTTATCTAAAGTAGGAAGAAAAAGTTGGTAGGAATGATCTTTTTTGAAAACGGGAATTGTTTCATGTAAACATTCTACATAGAAGTACATGTACATAACCATCCTCACTTCCTGTGGAGAGCATCAGAATTATCTTAGGAAGCTTGCCTCGTGGGATCATCATGGCACCTACACATCGTTTTGATGAGTAATGCTATAGCTTCTGAAAACCCGAGAAGTTGAGCAACTGTCCATTCTCTCTTTACTCAAAAACTGTGGACAGAGCACCTGGTGGATTGTGGGGAGAGGATATAGGGTGGGGTAAAGGATGACTTCTGCTCCTCACTGATTTCCCTGATCTGCACAGAAGTCTTGTCCTTGAGGAAACCAACATCGTGTTGCACCCCAGATGCATCCAGGGACTCACGTACCTCTAATTTTTCCGGAGAGTCTCTTCTCTGGGGTTAATTTTAGCTGTGTTCGGAGATATATTTGAAAGTCAATATTACTTAAATTTTTTGTATTGAGTGACGACAGCTGGGGAGGTGGTGAGTAGAGTAGAATGTGCCTGTATCAGCCAACATCACTGCCTTGCAGAGCTGCAAAGAGACCCGCTCCAGATTTTCTACTTTTACTTGAAGTTCAGTTTACTCACCCAGGCTGTGTGTATAGCAGGGCCCTGAGATGGCTCTTCTTCCCCCACCTCATCCCACCTGAAGAGAACGAGCACCAAAGAATTGGCCATGATGGGCAGGCATTCCCTTAAAGCTACCTTGCTTCTTTGTACACACTCAGAAAATGGGCAGTACCCAACAGTCTGCCTCTTCCTTCATCGCATGGGCCTTTTTTTTGGGTGAAATAATCTTCCTATAGTTCTTTACCAGTGCCACTTGTATGAATATTATTAGAGTGTATTCATATGTGGTTGTCTTATTTGGCCTGAAGGTAAGGCCTCATTCTGAGTAGGGAGCAACATGTTTTCTGACAGAGATGGTCAACTCAGGTTTTAGTCCCAGGGAAGAGGCCTAACCTGAGACTGGACACCAGAGCACTGGACAGTACTCTCCTTTAGTTTGTTATCTTGGGTTTCGTTTCTCAGGAGCTGAGATGTTTTGGAATGTATTCTGGGATGGTGGGTACAAAGATGGTGTCTGACACAAGGTGCCAGACCCAGGGCTGGGGTGGGATGGGTCTTGAACCCAGGAGATCTGGTTACATGTTTCTGTCTCAGCCTCTTTCCCTTAATTGTTTAAAACTCTTAGTATTTTCTTATATGTCCTGGCCTGGTCTCAGCTCGACTTTCAGGGGAAGATTTGGGCTATCCCTGTATGGAGTGTGAAAAGGGGCGGTGTCCTTTAGATTGGGACTATGGCGGCAACAGGAATTAGGGAGAAATACCCAAGGAGGAAAACGGAGGGTGGCAGTGAACCTAAAAGTCAGTGTCAGGGCCTTGACAATGCCTCCCTGCTGAAGAGGATTCTCTCCTCAGGGCCAGCTTTAGAGGATCTGGACAGTGTTTTCTTAAGGAAGGAGGTGGCTTCCTAATATCCTCTTGGGTACTTTGTTTCTGGAGTATGTTTTTGTTTTGTTGTTGTTGATTGTCTGGCTGGTTTATTTGTTTCAAAAATACCTAAAGAGAATTGAACATCAAATGCTGCCTCAACTAACAGAAAGGCCAGAAGCACCGTGTTTGAAGACAATGTCTGTATTTAATCTCTAGAGAGAAAGGGAACCCTTGGCTCCATATGATCATCATAAGCAGGGTTTGTTTGTTTTTTTCTTAAAGACAAAATTAAGGAAACATGTGTTATATTGTTTGGAGACCAGGCAGATCATAGATATCTATCAAATGTCATCTGAAATGATGAAGTTGTAGTTCAAAAGAACAGATAATGGAGCTTTTTCTCAGCATCTATAAATATGACATCAATCATAAGACCACTCCTGTCCAGCCCAGCAGTATGTGGAAAGTTATCCATGATGGCTAATGTTTAGGCTGACCAAAACGATTCACTAACATGCCTCTAGGTCTGTGGTTTGAACGGAATCCATCACTTAAGTCAACCTAAAGTAATTCAGCGGCACAGCGCCACCTGTAGGAAACTATGCGTGGGTGTTGCACAACACCCTGACATAGGGTAGATTTCACTTTTAGAAACCTGATCATTTATTTTCTTTAATTTCTGAATTGAATGAGTATAACATGTTCAAAACTGTTTTTTGGGTTTTTTTTAGAACTTAATGATAATAATGCTTTCTAGGCATAGCACTGTGACTCATAGTTTGGGGGCCGAATATGTCTCAAGTACTCTTCTTAATTGACCAGCAAAAAACAAAACAAAACAAAACAAAACAAAACAAAACAAAACATATTACTAACACAGGTATTTACATTCACTGGCTTCTATCTCTTTTTAAATTAAATTGTTTTTTTTTTCTCGAGTCATTTCCTACAGCTTCAGTGAGACATGAGATTTGGCATTTTTATGAGACCAGAAACTCTACAGAGATAGGACCAGATTTCTGCATTGTTCCCCGAGGTAGGTCTTGCACCGGGCATAGTTCTTTGCACATAGCAAGTCCTCAGCAGATATTTGTTGAATGACTGGATATACATCGTCTCTTCATCTGCCCCTCTTTTAGGGTATGCTGAAATGGTTTCAGTTCCAATGCCCCTTCTTTGTAGAGCCTGACTTCCTAATACAGAATAACCAAGTACTGGTGATCTCTTTCATAGAAACCAGGTATCCCACCCCCCCCAAGTACGTTTTACATTGATTTATTTGTAGTTCATTTATTTTACATATGTACCATCCATTTGACAGGAAGCTCAAAGAGGATGAGGCTCAGGCTACTTTGTTCTCCACTCTAGCACAGTGCCTGACGGAGAGTGGGGTTCGATAAATAGTAGGTGATTGAATGTACGAGTGACTGTTGTCTACCCGCCTGCACATCTGCAGTGACAGTCACATGTTGGCCCTCTTTTAGCCTTGAGTCATAAAGAACAATTAAGAATACCACAGAGAATGCCTGTAAGCACATCCTAGCTCAGCACCGTTAGAGACTGAGTAGCTAAAAAGGGTAACTTTTACCATATAGTCAGGTTCGCTCCAGGGTTATCTGGTTTGGGATGGAGAACATGTCCATTTCAATGTATCATAATATGGCCTTAGATAGGCCCCAGATGCAATTCTGTCTCTAAGAACAAACTGTGTGATCTTGAGCAAATTACACAACCTTTTTGAACCTCTTTTCCTAATATGTCCATGTGGAACACAAATAGTACTGACTTCCTGTGGTTATTTAGAGGATTAAACAAGATAAAGTATGTTGAGTATGTAGTTTAGTGCCTGGCACAGAATAGGGAATAAGTACTCAATAAAAGTTGTTATTAAATTAATAATAACGTTTGAAGTCCATCAGTGGGCTAGCAGTGTCCCAGGACTCAATTTTATTGTAATTAAATGTATTAAACAGTATCTTAGGCTCAACTTCAGTGAAAGGAATTATTGCTTTGCTTGTAATGGCTATAAAATTCTACTTAGCTAAATAATGGAATCGGATGAATTCCTTACAGTCAAGGCTAGATTTAGTAAGATCTGGAAGGTTATGGCACGAGACACAGTCATTGCAGATTAAAACATCTCTGCACCCCAAATTTTACGTTATTTAATAGCATGTTGAATGGTCTCTTAAAATTTCTCTGACAACAAGAAAATTCAACCACATAAGATAAGAGTTTAAAAGAAATCTATATCCATAACCTCACCAAAGTGTGATAGAAGCAATATCCTGGGGTAAAAATAATTATGTGACTATCCTTTTAAAAACCTTTTGTTTAAGTATTACCAATGCATTAGAGTTTTTTAGAAAATAAATATAGTCTTTGAATATAAATGTTGAAAAATATTTAGTCTTATTGACATGACATTATATATATATATATATATATATATATATATATATATATATATATAGTCTGTATATATAACAATTTAGATAATTTGCAGTGACAGGTAAGGCCTAAATTACAGGAACCAGAAACCTAATTATTTCAAATTGAATAATCTTGCTAACCAGAGTCACTCATTTCAAGGGAACAAAGGCAATGGCTTTTTAAAAATTTCTTACTTATCTTAATAGTTCTGTTATAATTTCCCATTAAATTATATCAGAGTTCTTATACATCACAAAGGCTGCAGAAGCTGGACTTCTATTTTTTTTATCAAATGCAAGAAAATGCATGCACTCTGCCTAATCCCTGTGTGTATATGCCGGGATCAGTGAAGGCTCTTAGTCTACAGCAGTCAGTCTACAATCTTCTCATCACTCTTCAATTTGGACAAAAAAAAAAAAATACTGTTCAGAAAAAAAATCTCACATTTCAGATGTTATGGTAGATGTGGGTGGTATATCGTAGAATAGTTTTTCTCCA
Source organism: Ursus americanus (assembly GCF_024610735.1). NCBI lineage: Eukaryota > Metazoa > Chordata > Mammalia > Carnivora > Ursidae > Ursus > Ursus americanus. The sequence goes on along the minus strand of NC_142146.1, from coordinate 51,410,087 downwards.
TGTTACTCATGCCCTCGAATTTTTGACAGGATAAAGACTTTAGTAAGCCACTAATCTCTTGTGTTTGTCATCTCTTTCTTTTTAAGGGCTTGACAGGGTGTGTGTTTAAGAGGAGAGGGTTTAGGCTCTGGAATTCTAGCTCACAGCTTCTGAGGCATGTTGGAGAAACCACCTCACCATGCTCTTCCTTTATGTGTCTGGAACATCAACTAAGCAGGCTGTCTTCAGGGATGGCAGAGGGTAGTGATACCAACAGCTGTCTTTATTATTACCAGATTTGCTGCTACCCGCACCCTAAGAAAAGGGCTATGAACTTAAGACATGGGTGAGAGTGCTCGTGAAATAATTGCTTTTTTAGATTAGGAAGACCTTGACTTAACTTGTATTTTAATTCTATTCAAGGTAATGCCAGGCAGATACTACCCTTAAAGATTATATAGTAATGTGCTTCCGGAAACACTTTAATGTTAGGTAGGTTTACGCTTGCACACGTCTCTTGCATAATCAACCTCTCTCCTTCTCTCTTCTTCTCTTTCTCTCTGTCTCCTTGTCTCTCTCTCTCTTTCTCTCACACACACAATTTTCCATTGGCATACCCATCTAAAAAACAAAACAAAGAAACAAAAAAGGACAACATAGTGCTCATCAGATATTTCTCCATTTCTCTTCTCATCCCAGAAAAACTCATGGAAAGAATTGTCTACATTTTGTGTCTCCACTTTCTCACCACTCTTTCCCTTCCAAACCCATATCATCCTAGCTTGCATCCCTATCCCTCCATTAAACTGGCTCTTATCACGGTCACCGGTAACTGACTGAAGCCACTGGTCAATTTCCCAATCTCATCTTACCCTGTCGATAGCAGTCGACCTTGCTGAACACGCTCTTCCTTCTCAACGCACCCTTCCCTTCTCTGTCTTCTGTGGCATCATGCTCCTGGTTTTCCCTACCTCAAGGGTGGCCCCATCTCATCTCTATTCCTGGTTGCTCCTTTTCTACTAGACATGAGGAGGGCCCAGGGCCCCAATGACAGCAAACTCCTCCTGCTGCACTTCCTCTGGTTCCATGACATTAATACCTCCATATACTGGTGCATCTCAAATGTCAATCCAGCTCTCACTATTTATCCAACTGTCTACTAAACATCTCCATCTAGATGTCTAAGGGGCACAAAGAGGAAGGGGTGATAAGGACCAAATTGCAGTCCTCTCTTTACAGATAAGAGAGAGGTTAGTTACCTTATTTCTTGAAACCAAGAGAAGAGTGAACTCAAGTGAATTCTTGAGATGCAGCCAATTGAACTATATTCTCAATTTTGGACACATCCCAGGGCCAAGAACAATTTATAGTTGCAAATATAGGTGACCCCTGAACAAAGTGGGGGTTAGGGGTGCTGACCTCCTGCATAGTCAAAAATCCACTTTTAAGTCCCCAAAACATTTTTTTAAAGATTTTATTTATTTATTTGACACGGAGAGAAGCAGCGAGAGAGGGAACATAAGCAGGGGGAGTGGGAGAGGGAGAAGCAGGCTTCCCGCTGAGCAGGAAGCCCGATGCGGGGCTCGATCCCAGAACGCTGGGACCATGACCTGAGCCGAAGGCAGATGCTTAACGACTGAGCCACCCAGGCGCCCCAACCCAAAACATTTTTATACCAGTCAGGATAATAACCTACTATTGACTGAAAGCCTTACTGACAACATAAACAGGCCATTAACACATATTTTCTATGTTATATGTATTATATACTGTATTCTTACAATAAAGTAAGCTAAAGAAAAGAAAATGCTATTAAGAAAATTATAAGGAAGAGAAAATGCATTTATTAAACTGTACTGTATTTATTGAAAAAAATCTGTGCATAGGTGGAACTGCACAGTCCAACCTGTGTTGTTCAAGGGTCAACTGCATATACTTCTACTGACACACCACTCAACTCCTAATCTTGCATGCCCCGGACACCTCTGAGCACCTTGTCCTAAAACTGACAACTTACTCCTGGACTCACAGTCTTCCCCAGTCTCACCCCCCACCCTCACTGCCAAACCTTCACATACTTTTCAGACTAACATTCGATGGTTCAACTCTTCAAATTCTCTCTGTGTGCCTGTAGTAACCATTAACCCCACTCTTCCGATGGTCCCAGCTTCACACTGCTCAACATAATTTCCCCCCCACTCTTATTCATGAGACAAAAATAGTGAATATTGATATCGTCCTAAAGGAGTCCTCTCAAATGATCCATTTTTATACCAGTCAGGAATTTTAAACACATGTGAGAATCAAATGCTAAACTTATAGAGAAAGATCTAATTCTTTATTCCTTTTCTTATATCCAGTGATTGTTTCTGTCATCACAATTATTTTAAAAGCATCTGGGATTTAGTGTTTTAAAGGAACTCACTCTGCCAGCTTCAGACATAGTATTCCGAATGGTACTGATTCACAGTTTCCCACATTCTCCGCTCCATCTCATGACCACCCAAAAAGGATATTCAGTCTGTAAAATGGTAGAGAGAGTCCTTTCTACCGCTCCTCATATTTCAGTCTTGTTCATGGAAGAAAATTCCACTTCTGTCCCAACCGTCCATAACTCACTCTCCCTCAGTGGAACAGCAATGCCTGATCTGACTGGTAAGAGTCTAACATTCACTGGGCCACCACCAGTGGGTGGTGTCTATCATGCTCTCAATAGCTACATGTCCCTCCTACCCATGGTGGTAGGAGCTTCTTGGTGGCAGCATGCTTAGGCAGGGCCATGGTCATGTTTTAGCCCTTTGTCCCCAGTTTCTGAAGAGCTGTAAGCCCATTCTCAATCAGGAAAGGAAGACATAAGATGCTCCAAGTTGGCCTCAAGCCTAAGCTGTATTCTTGGATATGAGCTTCTCAGGAAGCCCCCGCTTCTCGGGAGTCAGCGGTACTTGCCCAAATTAATAAAACAGCACTTCCTGTTTCACGTGGCTGTCAATCCTTGGGCAGCTCCTCTGCCAGAAGGGACCTCCCGGGGAGGAAAGCAAGTGAAGAGCCCTAAACTCCTAACATAATGACTGCAACAACTTAGAAATTAAAAGCAGAATTTCAGTTGCATCAGTTTTCCATTACCGTTATACCAAATTACCGCAAACTGAGCAGGTTTGAACAATACCCGCTTACTGTCTCGTGGTCCTGTAGGTGGCAAGTCTGGGCACAGCACGGGTCAGCTGCTTCTCTGCTTACGATTTTGCAAGGCTGGAGTCAAAGTATCAGCAGAGCTGCTTTTGTTTGTGGAGGCTCTGGAGAGGAACGTGCTTCCAAGTTCATTCGCGTTGTTGGCAGAATTCAGTGCCGTAAGGTTGTAGGACTGAGATCCCTGTTTCCTTGCTGGTTGTCATCCCGTGGTTGTTCTCAGCTTTGGGAGTCTGCCCGCACTCTTCTCTCTTGGTCCCCTGCCTCCATCTTCAAAGCCAACAGCAGCAGGGAGTAATCTTCTCAGCCTCACGTTTCCTGCATCTGTGGGCCTTCCCCTTCTCTTAGAGGTGATTGAATTGGGCCCACACGAATGACCCGGGAAACTCATCCTATTTTAGATTCAGCTAATTAGAAATCTTAATTCCATATGCAATGCCCTTTCACAGCCATGGCCTAAATGAGTGTTTGGTTGAACAATCAGGGGATGGAAACAACTCTCAGCTCCTCTCACACTCTCAATTCTGACTAAATTTTCATGTTTCCCCAAATGTTTACACGTCAAATTTTACTCACTGAAACCCTTCTGTCCCAGAGGCAGTCACTCTCCAGCACTGTCTGTGTATCATCGGACAGGTCCCTAAACCTCTCCGAGCCTCACTTTCCTCAAAGATAATAGAGATTTCCTATACTACAGAATTGTTCCAAGTATTAAAGGAAAATGTATTGAGTGAATAGATTTCAAAAACTGTAAAATGAAATGTGAATGTTTGTTGTTACTTTATGTTCTAAGAAACATATTATAAAAATATTTTAAAAAACAGAATGGAAAGTTGTTTAAAAGCAAACAAAGAAAGTTTTCCAAAAGAAACCAAAGAACAATAACTGTTCATTCTAAACCAGCATATATATTTTGATATGATGATTTGTAAACCTAATTGGAACTGACGTCAGAAAACATGGGCTACAGACCACTTATGAGCTAGATGACCTTGGTCATGTCATTTAGCTTCTCTAGGTTTTTTTTTTTCTCATCTGTGAAATTAATGTGTTTCAGCTCTGAGATTCTATGCTTCTATTTTATGCTCTCTCTTCAAGATGCACTAAGAATCAGAGTTGCAAGAAGCAATCTATTTATAGTGAGCTCTTCACAAGATGACTGTAAAATGCCGGAGACAAGCTCATAACACTAGGACTGGAAATCTCTTCTAGGATAACCTGAAATATGTCTGTAAAACCCCGCAGGTTTTCAGTCCTTTATCATTATAATCAAGCATGTCTTCAGCGCCCAATGCCAAAATATTCAGCTAATGAACAGTTTCAGTTCAGAAACTCGTATTGTTTAATTGACTAGATCCTATTGTGTTTCAGAAAAATACTAAATCTAATGCACTAATAAAAAGCGGAATTACTTTTCTAAAGGAAAAATCAAGCATTAACATAACATCTAATTCAACATTTGTGAAATTCTGGATTTCTCCAATTTTTCAAAATCTGTACGTTACGTTATAACGTAGATTGTAAAATCTGCCTTTTTTTCTTCTTAAGAATTCTCCTTTTTATTTCAAGCTAAACCATGAAGTTTGAGCTGTGTGTCTTCAGGGATGGTCTCGAGAGTCCCGAATGAAGGCGTTCGGTTTGCTGAGTGCTGGTCTGTTCTACATCCCGGATCTGGAATAAAGATTTTTTTAAAATGAATTTTAGTTTTGAACTTTAAAAAGGAACCATTTCCCTCAAACTCCCTTTGGGTGGGTTTTCATTTCTCCCAGGGCATTGGTGCAGGATTGTAGGGGAACGAGGCCGTGAATTTTCAAGCCCCTTTTCATTTGATAGGCACCTTGGAGAGCCCCGCTCCCTGCGGGAGCCGGGCGGGAAGCAAGAAAATGACAGGGTCGGCCGAGTGTGAGCACACGTCCTTGTCACATTTGAGTTAGTGCTTCTTAAGGGGAAAAAAAATGAGTTATTTTGACCACACTGTGGTGGTCAACCAGCCTTCACTTAAAGAAAATGATTTTCTTTGCCATGGTAATCTCCTAGGTTGTTGTAGCTGGCTGGAGCTGAAGTTTCGCAAGATGAATGTGGTGTGCAGTGCGTGGAGCTCTAATCGGTTGCACGTGTGTGATGGCTTTGGCCCCCACGGCCCTGCCTCTGCGGCGGGTGTGAACCGAGACGTGGGCCCGACCGCCACGCAGAGCGACGCGGGAGCACGGGTGGGGCCGCACACCATACTTGCAGCCTCTCCGCCAGAAGTCGGCTGTCTTCCCCTGGGGCATTAGCAACAGCGAGGAGAAAGAAAAGAAGACAAGAGAGAAGTTGGGACTGTAAAAAGAAAGAGAGAGGGGGAAGGATGGAAAGGTAGCGGAATAGTAGATTTGTTCTTGGAGCTGCAAGGAAAGAAGAAAGGAAGAAGGAGACGGGTAGGATAGGGCCCTCGTTGATTCATTTGTTATTCATTCAACAAACCAAATACCTGCTTCTGCTCCCTATTTGTGTGCGTTGTTGGCGATCGGAAGTGAAAAAAACAGACACCGCCCCTGCCCTTGAGGAGTGGATGGTTTGTAGGAAAAGCCAGTCTCAGAAGTGCATTCAAGTCCAACTTAGATGCCTAGCTTTGTTCAGAAAGACATTGTTTGTGTTGGGGGAAGAACAATTGTAGAGTGACATATGCGTTGTCCTTGAGTGGGGTTGGAAGACCCCTGCAGCACAAAGTACTTAGTACCTGACAGAAGAATAGGTGAGAACAAAGCAGGACAAAATTGGGAAACCAGCTTTGGTGACTTTCTGTTTGCTCTTCTCTGGTCTGCTTCAAACTCTTAGCCTACTGAGGGCCATTTTGTGCTGCCCACCCAGATCAGAAATCCTTTCCACAAGTCCAGCTTTATTTGTCCTGTATCTCAGTTCTGGATCTTGCTTGGCAACAGGAAGCATCAAATAAAACGTATTCATCCTAAACTGTCTCTAGCAGATACCGGGCCAGGAGTAAGTTGTCCCTCTACCAGCCAACCGTTAATGCCCGTGTGGCTCAAATGAGTTAGTGACAGGGGATTTCAGACACTCAGCGAGGGCCAGGGTAAGGGCAGGGCCTTTGGACTCTACTCAATTCTTTGCTTATTCTGAAAATGCATAAATCTACTGGGGAAGGTTCTGATGTCTCTGTGACCGATGGGGAAGAAGGTGGAGGCATCTGGGGGCAGTTTTGGCAAAGCTGCAGATTCTTCGCACATGAAAAATCACTACTCAGATCTTTCCAGTAGAAATTCTAACAGCTTAGAACAAAATTCTGACTTGAATTAAAGCATGTCTTTCATTCTAAGACTGAGTAAGTACACCTCATATGTAATCGTTTTTGTCAGATCCTCCCACATCAAAAAGTGTGGCTTTTTAGGCCAATCCCTGGATGAAAAGTGCTTTGAGTTTGAGACCCATCCCCCACCCCTTTCACCATTTTGCCCTTAGCAGCCCGAGAGCCACTGAATGGGGCAAAACATCTGCAGCCTTGTCCCTGGGCTCCCAGCGCTGGACTCAAAGGAGGGGGCTGAAAGAGTCCCAAGTTTATTTTTCTAATCAGTTTAAGAAATAAAGCTTTGCTTACTTATGGTGTAGTTTTTAGTCTTTTTTTCAAGTAAAAAGATAGGAAATTGAAATTTGAAAAAGTGCGTGGCAGTTATGTTTATAAATCTATCTACATGACTATGCTAAATTTAATACGTTTAAAGATTATTTTAACTGCCATTTATGGGGTATTTTACCATTCCCGAAGTCCTTCATATACATTTTCTCATTTGATCCACATAGGAGCTCTGTGGAGGGGATCACTGCCTTTCCCCCACCCCCCAGGAGGAAGGAAGAAAAGGTCCATCTACCTGCTTCTGGATTGCACTAGTCTCTTTTATAAATATCTGATTCATACGTATATTCATAAAATTCTTACTGTGAAGTACGTATTGTCTATGTTTATGTCATTGCAAGTGAGACTCACCCTGCTTTTAAACAGAAAAACCAGGTTTGTTGGGCCTCGAAGCCCTGTGCTCTTGCTCGTACTCCTCCAACCGCCCCCCGCCCCCCAAGGGCTGGCATTGTTTATTCTGGCCCTAGTGGCTATTTCCTCTCCAAGCACCACTAACCTCTGTCTGCAGAAACAGCTGGCTTTGTTCCCAGTCATGTTGGATGCTCAGCCCGCTTGGGAGGTATGCAGGCCAATATGGCAGGTTGTCTCACTTAATAAGGACCTGGGTGCATGCTTCTCCTACAGCACCCCCAGCCTCTGAAATTCTGTGGTGGGGACAAGGAAAGGTGCTGTTGGATGCCTCACTTACCAAAGGCAGACATTGCTGCTTTTACCCATATGCAATCAATTATTGCTTATTGCCCGCCCATCACCTCCATCACATTTCTCTCAAGTCACTTCACTCTGCCCCAGCACCTGGGAACCACAGGCCTGGAAACTGTGGATTTCCTAGTTACTCCTTGATGTCATTCTCTCTGCTTCATCCCACTTAGTAAAATGTAAGTTTTGTGCTCCCTGCCACATGCATGCATCTCCTTCCCTTCAACCCTTTTCTAAATGTAGAAATGTTGGCTCCAGTCAGGGTAGAAGGCAAGGGATGTAAAGGGAAAAAAAAAAAATCAATGCCAGCCTCTGGCTATCATTTAAACAAAATAGAATCAACTTCTGTGGACATCTGCTATTCTCATGCTAAATTATGGTGTTAAAAGACTTGAAATTGAAGAATGTTAATTACAAAATCTGTTTTATAAGTGATACTTTTGTGATTCTAATTTTTTTTTGTTTATTTATTTATTTGACAGAGAGAGAGACAGCCAGTGAGAGAGAAGGAACAGAAGCAGGGGGAGTGGGAGAGGAAGAAGCAGGCTCCCAGTGGAGGAGCCTGATGTGGGGCTCGATCCCAGGACTCTGGGATCACGCCCCGAGCCCAAGGAAGACGCTTAACGACTGAGCCACCCAGGCGCCCCTGTGATTCTAATATTTTAAAAATACATTCAATCCCTTATTTCTTGTCCCATCCTATAAAACTAGGAATGGCCTAGACCTACTACAAAATTCATTTAAAAAATGTACCTGGATTAAAATGCAGTAACCCATTTCAAAGCCCACACAAATAAAGCCGGTTTGCCATAATTCTGGCTATTTTAAAACAAACTTTTGCAAATATAGTCAATTCCAGTCGTCACTGAACATTTCAACATGGTGCCCAGAAGGAGCTTTCAAACCTGACAACCATTTCCTATTTGTCAACATTAAGAAGGAAAGGTTTTCAAGAAAACAAGGTCTCCCCCTTTCAGATGTAGAAATAATAATAAAAATGACTCTATGATCCAAAGGGCTGGCTGGGAGACCTATCCAAGAAGAGGCAGTGTGAAGAAGACCTAATAGGTCATGACAGCTCAGATATAGAAGGTATCTACCCACGGTAGGGATGGCCTCATTACCCACTTCTGGTTTAGTTTTACTGCAGCAGGTATGAGTGATGAGGCCACCCTTATCTTACAGAGATGAAGACCATATTCTCCATCACCGCCCATGACAACCTGTGCAACCACTTACGGCACAGATCACATTTCCCAACGACACACGTGCCTCTCTCGCTCTCTCTCTCTGACACACATACACACACACACACACACACACACACACACACACACACACACACACACACGAATGAACTGCCTGTCTTTAAGTGACGTTCAAAGATGAATGTGACACTACTGACATTTTGAAAGAGAACTCCCCCTTCCCCAACACTGTAGGCTCTTGACTGACTTTCAAAAAAGCCGACTCCCCTTTCTCTGTCAACATGGTTTTCATACCAATTCAGCTCCCTATGCCAAAACATTTTAGAAATGGCAGCGGTACATATTAAAAGCCAAAAAGTGACACCGCTTGTCTATGCAGTGGAAAGCAAGGAGACTCCTTGTCTCTAAAGTTCCAGTGAGTCATCGGCGTCACGAAGCTGACAAAATGTACATTTTCAGGTCACCTCTTTTCTAGAATGGGGCTCCTGGTGGGAGGCCTGGGGACATGAAGAGTAAGGCTTTGCCCTGCTTAGATCAACTGATCGTTCTATACTGTGCTTTCTCTTTTTGGTTTTAAATTGTTTATTAAAAGACAAAATGCCTGTTAGGGCAACCTCATCAGGATGGAGAACATGGATTCAGTGACTCGTGCATAAAATCTGCAGCTCAAATGAAAACTGTGGGGAAACTTCAAACAGTGACAGAAGAGAAGCTACTCGAAAGTAAGGTGTTTCCCTTTCCGATTTCAGGTCAGAAAAAGAGATGGCTTGTAAATATTTTGGTTTTATCCTCCAAACGTTCCCCCCCCCCCAGGTAAAATACTTTCAGAAACTCCCAACTTGGCTTTTCCTCGTAAAAATGCGGGGAAGCCTGCTTGGCGTTAGTGTCGTCCCTCCTTCAGGAGGTGTATGAGGGTTGGCTGGGAGGTGAAGGAGGGCTCACTGCTCTCTTTTTCTTTGCTTTGATGGATTCCTCCCCTCATAAACCATAGCCCAGCTCATAATTATAATGCAAAACAGCATCCCCACAGCCTGCTTGGTGCATTTCAAATCTGAAGTTCCTTGAAGTTCTAAGGATTTTTAAATATTGATATTCATTAATTGCGTGGCTTTTTGTGGCATAAATGCACATTACATACTTTCATGTGCTGGAAACAGCTAAAAATGCCATGTCACAAATGTTTACATGGCTGTTGCGGAAAACGGTACCATGCTAATCTATGTCTGCTTCTTAAATTCTGTTAGCAGTTGTAAGACAGTCAGATACCACCCGTGGGATCTTGTGCCCTCATGAAACACAATTACAATGAGAATATCTCATTATCTCATTGGCTTTAGCTTACTGCTCTGTTACCATGGTTTCAAATACACAGAGGAGTCTGAAACTAAGAGCGCTGCTAACAAAGACCATATCCTTGTACAATGACATCAGATCATGTTAGACAGAATAGACTTAATTAAATACCCCCTGATGGAGGCCAAAATACAGAAGTTGGGTCTACTTTTTAAAAAAGGAAGCCAGCCATTTCAAAACATTCCGCTTCGTTTACTTGGGAATTTTGTATTCTCTTCTAAGCGCAACTGCACTAGTAAAAACAAACAGCTCAGATCCCGTTTAATATTCCCACTGGTGATGAGACGTTCAGGAAATGGTGAAGGAAAAAGACAACTGTCGGAAGGCAATGATGTCAAATGCGGTTTGTGTTCTGGGTGTCTGGCGGCCCAGCCAACCAAACCTCAGACGAAGCAATTGGAACAGTTCTGGAAGGTGCAAACTCAGCCTCGCCGCTGCGCATGACGTGTTGGCGGAATTCAGAGCACGAACTCTGGCCTCACAAACGAGAGGTCTGGTGCGGCCAGACGCACCGATGCCATTTCATCCTCTTCTCTGACACATTGGGCATCTAACTTTGCAGACCTGGAATTTTACTATGTTTCTTGATGGGAAGCAAGTTGACTTTATGAAAAGACAGCAACTTCGGACTCCGGGATTTCCGGCTGCTGAGTAGCGTGTTAATCCTGGATAGATTTCGAGCCCGGGGCTTACTCTGTGGTGAGGAAGGGGCCCCACGACCCCAGCCAACGTGGCTTTTGTTGAAGCAAATCTTTAAAATACACTTTAGTCTGAGACATCATTTAGGCCTCGAGTTATGCCAGTGTATGACCATTTTTACCCAAAGACCCGAAGCCGGGCTTGCAGATTTCTTTGTTGTGAAAGTAATTTCCTTATAATAGACATCTCCCTTGTCAGTGTGAAGCTTATCCCTCCTCCGTCCAACACACACACACACACACACACACACACACATGAATCATAGCAGTAAGAAAAAATTTAAATCACTTATAGGCCCTGGAGACTATCGGGTGACATAATGTGACAATAATGACATCCCTAGTGGTGTTAATTGATTTTGTCCTGGTAGAGGGTAATTTGGCCTCCACAGTGACTGCCGAATCATGGGCTTACTGATTGGTCTGCCTAGGTAGTATTACCATTAATGAACAGAAAACACACTTTCCTCCTTTAAAGATACTGGTAATTATGGGGAAGGGAAGATGGAAAGCCGTAGTTTCTTAATCATTTAGGGAGAGTTAATTCTGAGCTGTTTGCATTAAAGGGTATATATGGTAAAAGGCTGTGAATTAGCAGTTCAGAGTCTCACTCCATAAAATCCAGCTGCTTTTGCGCTACCTCAGGAAGAGCTGTGAAAAAGTCAAATGATTTGTAAAGTGCGCTTTCCCAGAAAAAAATAGCAATTGGCAGCCGCATGTGCTGTGTGATTAAAAGTGATACATCATCTGTCAAACTGGCTTACTTTATTGGTCTACATTCCTTTCTTTATGGCTTCTAATTGGTGTGATGTTAAAAATATTTTAAAAATGAATAACACATCTCATTCTAAATTGTGTGTGAGGAATAAGATCCTGAGATAATTCTGATTTTCAGAAGAGTTGGAGAGATTTGGGAATCGTTCATGCTAAAATCAAATCAAAAAATCAATTCTGTAAATGGAAATGATGTTACCCATATCAATTAAAGGCAGTATTAGTCTCCATGTCACTAAGCTTGGGAACTTTGGAGGGAGGCATGTCAATTAATTTCTCACCCGTTGAGTTCGGCCAGTTATCAAGTTCTAGCCATTCTCCCACGCTTGTTGATACTCTGCCCGTAGGTCCTAGTTCTGCCATGGCGGTGGCTTATGGCTGGTCTCCATTCTGATGGGTCATCATCTGTGCATACTAGCCATTAAATATTTTGTTTATCATTCCTGCATCCTACCTTCTAAATGTCTCTGGAGTCTGCCCCATTTTCTCTGCTATTGTCTTAGGTCAGATTTTAGTTTGCTCTAACCTGACCCCAATAACAGACTTTAATATTTTCAGGGTGATTATGAGCTAGTATTTTTTTTTTCCTCTAGGAATAGCCTTTCAATTAGTCCTTTTTACTCCAATCCCCCCTACTGTAATCCATGATCCACACTCCAGCCATAGTTTCTTTTTATATTTATACAAACTATTTTTAAAAACAGAAGTATGGAGTACGTATAGAAAAGTGCACACATTTTAAGTCTACAGCTGTATGGTTTTAGAGCAGGTCCCTGGAAGCAGAACCTGGGGTGGGGATTTTTATGCATGTGATTTATTGAGGGAGCGCTCTTAACTGAAACCTGAAAGCGAAAAAGTGAAGCAGGAGAGGTGGGGGAAGATGTTGTAAAGAAATGTGAAGGATCTGAGATTAGACTCTACTTGCAAGCTAACAAATTAGCCGGCCAGTTTCGTCGATGCTGGGTCAGAGATAAAGGGCTTTACTCTTGACAGCAACAGCACCAGCAAGAATATCAGCATTTGTACTGGTTCCCGGAGCCATAATTCCCACAAAGAGATACAAGAGGGCCAGGTAAGGCTGCACAAGTAGTGGATTATGTTACACAAGAGGACTCTGACCTCCGAATTTTTTATAATGGCCAGTAACCTGTCTGAACTTTGCCCTGGAAGGAGGCATTATCTTTATTATACTGGACAGTAAACATACCGACCTTCTGCTCCAGGAAGATGCTATTTTTGTCTTCCAAGGCTATTCACTGTATAGATATCCTTGCAAGGATCATGCAGAACAAAGGCGTTCAGTGCCTCGATTTTACAAGATGCAGAAATGTGGAAGACCCGTAGGGAATTGTCTCCCAACAGAAGAATACGGGTTCTGCTCAAGTCTAGCCTTGTTGTGATTCCGTGGGGAGCGCCTCAGGAAAGGGGCTGACCTTTGGCACTTCCTTATCATTCGACCAGTGGCTGCGGATCACCCTGATAGTAAGGCGTGACCTCGAAAGTATTTCCGAGGGAAGCCACTCCCTTTGGCCTAGGTTAATTCTCAGAACAAGGCTGCCGCTGTGAACTACTAGTAGCCGGCACTGAACGTCAGCTGAGGAAAGCATAGATTAAGTAAAGCGGATCTGGGTGAGGCATCAACGGTGCCTAGCACATTGATTAATTATCACAAAACAAATATACTCATGTAATTACAACCCAAGATAAGAAATGGGGCATCACCAACTCTCAGAAGTCCCCTTTTGTCCCTCCTTCTGGTTATTATCTACTCACTCCTCCTTAAATATAACCACTACCCCGACTTCCAACACCATGGATTGGTGCTTGTTGTTGAACTTCTACAGACGAGATCGTGCAGTATGGACTCCTTTATGTCTGGTGTTTCTCACTCAGTGTTATTTTTGCGAGAGTCATATTGACGTGCCTAGCTTTAGCCCATTCATTTTCATTGCCGTGTAATATTCCATTTTGTGGATATACCACCATTTATCTATTGTTTCTTCTCTTAATGGGTATTCTTCTTTTAATAATTCATTCTGGGTTTTGTCTTTTGTGAATAAAACTCTATAATATTCCTGTACATGACTTTTATGTTCACATTTCTGTAGAATATATACTTTAGAACGGACTTGTCGATTCATAGGATATTCACATGTTCAGCTTCCATACCTGCTGCCAACCACTTTCCCAACATGGTTGTCTAATTTTTACTCCTACCAGTCGAGTAGTAAAGTTTCACTTAACCACAGCATTACCAACTCTTCAGCTTTGTCGGTCTTTTACATTTTAGTTATTTGGGTGGGTATGTAGTTATTTTTATTGCAGTTTTTACTTTGTATTTCTCTGATGACTCACAAGGCTGAGCACTTTCTCATGTATTTGTTGGCCATTTGGATATATTTTCCTTAAGTGCTTATTTCAAATGTTTTGCTCATTTTTCTATATTGTCTTTAGCTTACTGCTTGGTAGGAATTTATTATATATTCTAGTTATAAGTTCTTTATCAAATATAGGTATGCAAATAGACAAATGTCTTCCCTCACTCTGTAGGTGCTTTTTCACACTTTTAGTGATGTCATTTGTTGAATAAAAGTTCTTAATTTTAATGTTATCCAACTTATTAATCATCTTAAAATGTTCAGTGCTTTTAATGTCCCATTTAAGAATTCTCATCTACCCCAGATCATAAAGTAATTGTGTTCTTATCTTTGAAAGTGGTATTGTTTTACATTACACATTTAGGACTACCATTCACCTGGAATTGATTTTTTAGTATGACATGATGCAGAACTCTGTTCATTTTTTCCCCATATGTGTATCAATGAACTCAATACTGTTTTTGAAAAGACCATCCTTTCCCTCTTACACTTGTTGTCACCTTTATTATAAGTCCAATGACCATAAATGTATGATCAGGTTATGGACACTATATTCTGTTCCATGGATCTGTTTATCTTACCTTCACATGTCTGGCCAATATTTTGTAGCTTTGTAATGTCTTGATATTTAGTAACATAAGGATTCTAACATTTTCATCTTTGTCAAGGTTATTTTGACTATTCTTTGCCCTTTGTATTGTCAAACAAAATTTAAAATTAGCTTGCCAATTTCTAATGATAACAAAATTGCTATAGGCAAAATTCACAAACATAACCAGAAATAACGTTTAATCTGACCAGCCTGTGGTCCAGTCAAGCTGATACATAAAATTAACCAATCATACATGGTATAGAGTTTTCCATCCTTTGGTTTTTTATCATTCTTTATTCTTTTGTTTAACATCTGTCATTCATAATTCACATGTAGTTACATGCTTATTCAGTCTGAAAAAATTATCTTTTAATTGGAATAGTTAGTACATTTACATTTGATGTAACTATTGATAGAGTTGTATTTAAATCTACCATCCTTTCTTTTATCTATTTGTCATCTAGTCCTGCTCCTTTCTCTGTCTTCTTTTTATTAATACCATATTTTTGTTATTCTGTTTCTTCCTCATTGACTAGCTGGTCTTGCATTCTTTTACTATCCTTTGAATGATTATCTTAAAATTAAAACATGTATTCCCAATTTATAAATTTTAATATAAATTAGTATTTTTACATTTCTTGAAAAATGAAAGCATTTTAGAACATGTTAATTCCTTCAACCCATGCCATCTTTCATGTGGTTTCATGTTATTTTTTTTCTCCTGAAGAACTCTTCTTTTGTCTAAAGAGTTTCCTTTACATATTTCTTTTAATATGGGACCTGGTGGTGATAAACTATATCAATATTTGTTTGTTTTTATTTTTATTTATTTTTTATGGAGGTATAATTGGCATACAATATTATATTAGTTTCATGTGTACAGCATAGTTATTCTGCATTTGTACACATGAGGAATCGATCAGCACAATAAGTGTAGTCACCATCCATCACCATGCAACATTATTACAATATTATTGACTATATTCCCTATGCTGTATTTTTCATCCTGGTGACTTAGTTATTTTATAACTGAAAGTTTGTTCCTCTTAATCTCCTTCACCTATTTTCCACATTCCCGAACCCACTTCTCTCTAGAAACTACCAGTTTGTTCTTTGTATTTATGAATCTATTTTTGGGTTTTTTGTGTGTTTGTTCACTTTTTTATTAGATTCCACATATAAGCAAAATCCTATGGTATTTGTCTTTCTCCGTCTGACTTATTTCACTTAGTGTTATACTCTCTAGATCCATCCATGCTGTTGCAAATGGCAAGATTTCATTCTTTTCTACGGCAGAGTAATATTTCATCATATATACATATGTGTGTGTGTACACACACACACACACACACCCCATTTCTTCTTTATCCATTCATCTATTCATGGACACTTGGGCTGTTTCCATAATTTGGCTATTATAAATAATGCTGCAATATACATAGGGGTGCATTTATCTTTTCAAATTCGTGTTTTTGTATTCTTTGGATAAATACCCAGTAGTGGAATTACTGGATCATATAGTAATTATATTTTTAAGTTTTTGAGCAATCCCCATATTGTTTTCCACAGTGGCCGTACCAGTTTGCATTCCCATCAGCAGTAATTGATGAGAGTTCCTGTCATTCCACATCCCGGCCAGCATTTAGTGTCAGTGTTTCAGATTTTTGCCACTCTATAAGGTGTGTAATGGTATCTCATTGCTTTAATTTTTAATTTCCTAATGTTGTATGACATTCAGCAGCTTTTCATATGCTCATTTGCCATCTGAATATCTCTTTGGTAAAGTGTCTCTGCAGATAATTTGTCCATTTTTAAATTCAATTGCTTATTTTCTTACTGTAGGGTTTTGAAAGTTCTTTGTATATTTACCAAATATTTATGTGTTTTTCAAATATCTCTCCCTATTCTTTGCTTGTCTTTTCACTCTCTTCATAGTGTCTTTCACAGAATAAAGTTTTTAATTTTGATGAAGTCCAACTTTTTAATTTTTTTCTTTCATGAATCATGTTTTTGGTATTGTATCTAAAAACTCATCACGAACCCAGCTAGGTTTTTTTCACCTTTTATCTTCTAGAAGTTCTATAGTTTTGTGTTTAAGTTTAGATCTATGATTCTACTCAGCTTTTAAAATTATCTGACTATACAGCTTACAAATACCCCAACAACCTTGATAAGAAAGGATTTTAGACTATTGTTTTCACTTCTCTGCAATCCCCTTCTCTCCAGAAGCTTGACCCCTCAAGTCTTGACTGTCTTGGTATCCCTCAACTCCAATTTTTGTTTCTTCAACCCTATAAATTGGCTGAAAGCTGCTGCTTAGTTTCTGTTTTTTAGCGTCTGCTTCTTCTTCTCTACCCAAAATGTTTATGAACTGGAAGAACCTTGAGGGAAAGGGAAGTGTAAAAAATCATGTTCACCTCAATGAGTTTCTTTTTTCTTGACATCTTAGTTCTTCAAGTCCCCAGTGGTTTGGTAGCTCCGCAATGTGTTCAAAGTAAATTTTAAAAATATTAAATTTATCTTTTCAGCTGTTCTTGACAAAAAGACTGATCTGCTATGAGTCAGTCTTCCAAAACTGAAAACAGTTAAAAACACAGTTCATACACAGCTTTCTTGCCTAAAAATCTTTGAAGGCTTTGCACTGCCCACAACCTGGCATACATGGGGTAGCATAGCCTACTGTTTTTATATTGTGGTTCATGCCTATGTTTCTGGGTCCAATCTCCACCTCACACATGCTATTGTCAAGCAATATCATAATTCACAATGTTTTCCCACCCTTTTGGGCCTTTGCCTGTGTTCTTCTTTCTACCTATACCAGCATTCTTCTGATGGTCCTCCAAATGGCTTAATTACTCAGCTATCTACCCCAAATCAAATGTCACCTTTTCTCAGGAATATTCCGTGTCCTCTCTCCCTAGGTAGAATGAACAGTTTCCCCCTCTGTATTCTCACTGAATATTTTACAAACTCCAATCATGGTACTTTTTCACATTTCATTTGATTAATTTTCTATGTTTCTATTTCCTACGTTTTAGAGCTTTTCTATCATCAGTGCATGGTAGGACAAGGCCTATGATAGGAGCTCAATGGCTAACTGTTGAATGAATAAGTATTCGAACTATTAAATCCTCTGATTTATCTCACTACCATTTCTCACTTTCTTATGTTTTCTCTAAACATTTCTCAGCAATAAAGTTGGTTCGCTCACTTAATTTTTTTCATTTACTCATTCAACAAATATTTGCCAATCACCAATCACGTATCAGGCACTTTCCCAGGAAATACAGGAAACACAAGAATGAACAAGATAGAATCAGTTGTTGCCCACATGGAGGGTCTAATCTAGAGATGTTAAGCATTATTTTTTTTAAAACATGTTTCTTACGTTGTTTGGAGGGAAGTAGTTTCAGCCAGAATGCTTCCTTCTTGACTTTCTTTCTTTACTCTGTGTCCTAGATCTGTTAAGCTAAATGTCATTATTTGCAGTATTTCACACTCTTATCTATTACTGCACCCTGTGTATCATGGAAAACAGAAGGGCTCACATGCTGAGACTTCCCATCTCAAAGAGCAATTAAAATATTCTAGGTAGATCCTGTCAGCCAAGTTACAGAGAGTGTTTCATTAAACAATATAATTATTTTATCTTCATTTTAAGCGACAAGAATGTGAGATCTTTGATGTTAATGATATTGCCAATTGAAAGATTGTTAAAAATCTTTCATTTGATGCCAAATAGCTATTTTGATGTTTGAACCTTTATTTTCAATGAATCGATTCATTTTGTGGGGTGAAGGCATGGAGGGTGTTGGATATCTGAACTCTGTAGTAAGTTCATGATATGTGGCAGCTGGGATAATATCTTGAACATATTATTTCAAATACGTGATAGTTTTCTAATGGTGATATTGTCATTTTCTTTGTTCTATTTACTACATTTATCGGTACCCCTGGATATGAAATAGTCCATGGAAGGAAGGACTGTAGTCTAAAAGGAATTTCCTAATGTTAAATTTGAAGCTCCTAAAATTTAAATTGTGATTAAAAAGGCTTACACTTAATAATTCTTACATTGTTTTGTTTAAATTGACCCACAAATTAAAAAATGATCCTGCTTTTTGTTCTTTTTTCAGATCGACATTTACCACATTGTAACACTTGAAGCAAATAAAGCCTGGGAAATTTATAGTTTGGCTCTATGAACTCCACATTGTCTAAGCTTAAGTTCTCATTATTTGATAAAAATTATGCTTAGGATTTTAAACACTGTGTCAAAAAGTACTGAGAACTTTAAAAGATATGTTTAGTGTGAGTCAGCAAACTATTAGAAGAACATAAAGGACATCTGTTAACAGGTCGAGGAGAAGACAATTGATCCTAGAGTTTGTAGCACGTTTACTCACATTAAAACGTTAAACAGCTGTCTAGGGGAGAAATAAAACAGTGTATCAAAATATTTGAGGAACAGAAAATAATGGGGGTTGAGAAAGGAAACAATTCTAGAAGGAGTAAGATGTCTCTAAAACGCATACAAATAACACCTTTCTTCAGATTTTAGACTAATCACCCAGGGTAAGTTAACATTTTGACAGTACATTTCCCCATGAAGACACAACAAAGAGGGGCAAGGAATGGGACCCAGTTATTATAGTGGAGGAGATGGGCCCAGAGTGATAGCGTATGTGTGGGGGGTGCAGTTCTGCGTGCAGATGTATAAGATAATGAGATCAGAGGGCAAGAAGAATACAACTTACACGGAGCACAGAGCAGTTCACTCCTCAGCTGTGAGACAGCAGCAAAGCCTCATTTGGCCACAGGGATACTCAGTACCAAAGAGCATGTGTAGGCCAGGGAAATTAACTGGCATGCATTGTTTAGAAGCAGCAGAGAAGATAATAGACTGTGACTTCTGGAATATTTACAGTTCATCTTGGGCTTTCCTTAAAATATAAACTTTCCTCTGCTTGAACCTGGTGAGGGATATAAAGAAAGCACAAAATTCCAGCGGGATATTAGTTGAGAAGACTCATTCTCTCTAATTACTGGAGGGAAACAAACCCACAACTCAGGATCAGCTTTCTGGGGGGGAATAGGTATGTGGAAAAGTTTTAAAGTAGGGACCAGATCCTTCACTGGGATAAAATTCAATGCCCTTATTAACTTTCCTCCCAATTCAAACTAAGCTTTGTTCTGGGACATCAAGACCCAGAGCTCACGCTCACACTCATGTCAATATAGCTCATATTTCCTGGCTTTTCCAGTTCTAGGGCTCCAGGCCACCTCCTGATGGACTTGCCCTTCCATGCCAAGCAA
The DNA here is from genome assembly GCF_024610735.1 of Ursus americanus. Classification (NCBI taxonomy): domain Eukaryota; kingdom Metazoa; phylum Chordata; class Mammalia; order Carnivora; family Ursidae; genus Ursus; species Ursus americanus. Next base: position 51,390,276 of record NC_142146.1, on the reverse strand, counting down.
CTCTGCTCCCGGCCCAAGGGTCTCCCTGTGAATCGACAAGCAGAGTCTGCGTACCTGTAGTCATGCTGCTCCTTCACCGAGATGCTTTCTCCCCGTCCCTCTGGAAAGCTACCCATCGTCCAGTATGGACCTCACTGCCCTGTTTCATGACCTGTCACTTCCCCGTGTCTCTGAGTCCTTTGGGCTCCTGTGTCCTGATCGCATTCTGCTGTATTCACAGTCAGTTGTACACACCTCTGACTCTCCTCTGAGGTTGTAAATTCCTTGAGGGTCGGGACCATGATTTGTACACATTTGATTCACTCATAGCGCCTAGCTAACAACAACGACATTTATATGGCACTGTATAACACATAGCACTCACATGCCTATTCCTCATTTGTGCCTTACGATGACCTTGTGAGGGCAGTAAGATAGGCAGTGATTTCTGTGATTTGCGAAAGCTGAACTTGAGGTTCAAAAGATTGAGTAATTTATCTTCAGTCATGCAGCCAGGAACTGGAAGTTTCTAGACTTGAATTCAAGTCTTTTGACTCTGCATTCTAATTTTTCCTTGCCCTATTCCACTTCAATAATGGACTGTGAAACTTCAATAAATGACTGTGAAACTGAAGTAAAGGAACCACTGGCCTAATGTCAAGAAGAAGAAGAAAATAAGCTCCAAATAACTACTTATGTGCAAGCTCAAGCTGGTGAATGAGCTCGTGGAGAAGGGCCTTGCTTCATGGTTTGGGATTTGCAGCTGCCCAAAACCCATCGCTGAATTTGACTTCGAATCAGTCAAAAAGGGTATTTTCAGCTTCCTTTTGCTTGGGGTTTGTGTGATCTCTGATTAAACACAACCAATCTCTGCTTTTTTCTATTCATCTTGTCGAATCACAGGTTTTCCTTTTCTCCCTGAGAGGAACACTTGAATCTCATCAAAGTAAATGGCAGGGGTTTTACTTAACACACATGGCAAACCAAACAGAGAGGGCAGGAGATCTCCAGGAGTGATCCAGAGAAGCTTCTAACAAAGAGAACAATTTGTGCAGGTAGGACCAGGGGAAAAATCATCAGCAACACAGGCAGTATCAACGGAGAAAACACCTTGAAGGAGGTAAGCTGTGGCCTCTTGGTGCATTGCATGGTGCACTGGGTGTTATACGCAACTAATGAATCATCGAGCCTTACATCGGAAACCGGGGATGTACTGTATGGTGACTAACATAATATAATAAAAAATCATTAAAAAAAAAAAAAGAATGAGGATGACACAGAAGTCAGGAAGAGGCGCCTCGATGCTCTTTCTGGGTGCAGGTGGGGCAAGACCCCCTCCCTGCTTGTGCTCCTTTGCATGGAATTGGTAAAGCTAGAGGGCGCTAGAGAGCATTCTTCTTAGGAGCACATTCTGATCCCCTTTTATTGGAAACTGCCCTCAGACAAAAATAAGAGCACAACCTCTTTTGATGTTAAACATCTGACTTCCCCAGGATGTAGTTTCTAAGTTAGAATGTTATGTCTTTTATTTGCCAATATGAGTTTCTCTTGGGCTGGTACCACATCAGTGAAGGCACAGTTGATGAAAATTTTTCTGCTTACAATTGGTAACAAAGCAATTTAGAATATTTGCCTCATGGCTCTTCGACCTTAGGCTTAAATCTGGTTTAGATACCATTTGGAAGCATTTTAGTAGTACCAGATACAAAATTGCCAGGAAAGTTTTACCTTGTCTGAATATCATCAATTAATTCTCTTTTTTCTTTTGTGCCCATCATTTATTCAGTCCTGGGTACTATCATAAAAACCTTGGGACCCCAGGGGCGCCTGGGTGGCACAGCGGTTAAGCGTCTGCCTTCGGCTCAGGGCGTGATCCCGGCGTTATGGGATCGAGCCCCACATCAGGCTCCTCCGCTGGGAGCCTGCTTCTTCCTCTCCCACTCCCCCTGCTTGTGTTCCCTCTCTCGCTGGCTGTCTCTATCTCTGTCAAATAAATAAATAAAAATCTTTAAAAAAAAAAAAACAAAAAAACCTTGGGACCCCAGGCCACCCCAGGCTGGAGTTAAGAGGGTCATATGAAGAATGGCAACTTTGTCTCTCACCTGTTCATGCAGGACCATCAGCTGTCCACAAAGGTCTGTTCAACGATTTCCAGGAGGGCTCAGCTCTGCTTGTGAACATTCGAGACCAGTATCACAGAGCATCTGCTGGGCATTGAGGCCTCTTCAGGACCTCATTTCATTGTGTACTGGTGTCCCTTGTTAGGTCTCCTGCTATATCTACCATGTAAATGACCATATCTTCTGGGCTCTGCCATTTATGCCCCCCACGAACCTTGGGCCCATGGCCCAAGTCACTGCTAGACATCTCTACAGGCGTTCTGAGGTTCCACTGCCCTTTGCAGCCACTCCATGGCTGGAGCACACAGTAGACAGGTCTGCGTGTCCTCCGGTGTTACATCCTGCTAGCGGGTCTCCATAGCTATGCTTCTTTGCACCTGCTGCTTTATGGTGGTTTTACTGAAAACAGTTATTTCAATTATTACTTTGTAATGCCCAACAGCTCCTCCCCAGAGGACTAGACTGGGAACAAAAGCCCGTGACAAACACCACGTGCACTCTTCCTCACCTCCTCCTGCCTCCAGCCCATCTATAGGTCTGTGACGAGGCCTGTCTTGCCTGCCTCATTCCTCTAACACAAGTTCCAAACATATTTAGGGAGATGTTAAGGATCATTTTCTTTGTAATTTGTTTCTCATTGCTGTAGTAACAGATTGCTCTAAGTTTAGTGGCTTAAAACAACACAAATTTATTGACTTACGTTCCAGAAGTCAGAAGTCTGAAATGGGTCTACAGGGTTAAAATCAAGGTGTTGGCAGTGTTGTGCTCTTCTGGAGGCTTTAGGGGATTTTCTTCTCTTCTCCCACTTCTAGAGGCTGCCCTCATTCCTCGACTCATGGTCCCCTTCCATCTTCAAAGCCAGCAATGGATTGTCGAGTCTCTCATGATGCTCTCTCTCTGGTTCTTTCTCTTCTGTCTCCCTTCTCTATTTATAAGGGCTTGTGTGATTACATTGGGCCCACCTGGATAATCCAAGATAAATTCTCCATGTCAAGGTCAGCTGAATCCTTAATTCCATCTGCAAATTTAATTCCTCCTGACTGTTCCATGATATAACTTATCCACAGGTTCCAAGGATTATGGACATGACATCATGAGTCATTCTACTTATCCCCAGGTAGATAGAAAAGCACAGCTTAGTAGCTTAGTACTCACAAGGGCTATGTGCATGTGCAGTGGGCAGAATGTGCTGGATGAGCAAACATGGGTCAGTGTGACTTGGGGTTTCTCTATAGATCTGCCTTTATCCCTGGAGCATTTATCAAGCACTACTACACTAATTAAGGTGGCCACATTTTGTTCTTGCAAAGACTCTGTTGCCACACACAACCTGCTCTTTCTTTCTTGGAATCTTCTATTCCCCCAAACCCCCTGTTGCCATAAATCTAATTGGCTACTATCCTGATCTTGGTGGACCTCTGTCAAGACCTCCAGACCCAAACTGATACCCTCATCCACATATTAGATGCCAACAGGTAGGTCAGCATGTTTTAGGAACAATTACTGTGACCTGGAACTATCACATTAGTTACATCGAATGGTCCTTAACTTGACCTTGCACAGACCTTTCTCAGAAAGCAGGCAGAGCACAACTGGAACTTCTGTGATTTCTTTCCATTGATTTAAAGACCTACAGACCTCTGGGCCACTTACATGGACCTCGATCCACTCTCACCTCAACACAAGAGATCTTCATGGAAGAGGAGAACAAAGATAGTGCTTATGGAAACCATGACAAGTAGGTGGGGTCAGAGTTACAAGTCAGTAGAATTCTTCCCCCACAACCCCTGCCCCCAAATGGAGATCTAGGTTGTCAGTTTACCTCAGCCCTAAGGACCATTGTTGAATCAGTGATATTTTATGAGATATTTGTGGGGCCTACATGTACCGGCTCTCTACCTTTGACCTACAGAAATACATTTTCTGGTTCGGTCGATGAGGTACGCTAACTGGCTTTCCCTTGCACCTTCCCTGAGATCTTTCATTTTGTTTCATTTCTATACTTGTTCAGGTTTTGGTGTACACACACACACACACACACACACACACACACACCACTAACACCAGGGCTAGTCCTTGGTAGCATATGTTAAAACAAGCTCCAACCAAACAAAATACCGGCAAGTTTCCTCTGATTCCGAGATGGGCAGCTCATTTTCTGTGAAAGCACATGATATTCGGAGTAAGCATCTCTTGAGAATACCAGAAATCTTGCAGAAATTCCTATCTTAGCATAATTTGGATCTAATTTATATGGAAAATCTGAGAACTTTAACTTAAGATGGAAATGTAACCCATTTACAATATCTGTACACCCTCGATGAATAATAAGTTGTCACTCTCATGTGGTGCAAATGCGTCTCCTAAGTTTGAATTTTGAGAATTTCTCGTTTTGCAAATCCCTTGAGAGGGAGCCTCTCAAGAGGGAAGTAAGAGACAGCAGAGGCAGCAAGTGGTCCCTGCACCCCGCAGCTAATTGGAGCATCAGTGATAGCCTAAGCAGTATCCTGCTGCCGCCTGTAATTTAGAACATGCTTATCTCTAATTTGTAGCATTTCTCCCCTTCCTGATTATACAAGACGGGTTCATTCATTATTAATCTGGTTTGTCAGACTGCACGGCCCTCCAAGTGTCAGGCTTCCTTGTTTCCAGGCAGTGAATTTGTGTAGGAGCAATGAAATTTCAGAATGCACAGATCAGCAAGCTCGTGTCTGCACCTGATTAAAGTTAGATAGGCCAACTGAACAACCTTAAAATAATTCTACATGAAGCAGCAGGACACCTTTCTATATCTGTCCTTATTATTGGAAAGGAAATAGACTAAAAAAATCGTTACTTTCCTTCCAAACTGCACATGATTTGAAAGGGAAGTAAGGGAAACAAAACGATCCAACATTGTCTACACCAAGTAGCCTAGAAATGAAAAATAGCAAAGGAGACATAACTCCAACTTTGCTGTAAAGACGGTCAGTGTCATTTTAGCACACATACGTACACACACAAACACACGCATGCACACACATTCACATACACACCATGATCCTTGCTTTGTGGCGCTTATAACTTAATGTTAACCAGATCACGATATCGTGTTGTCAGTGAAAAGAGTACTGGACTTGCCAGATGAAGATTCGGGTTGGTACAATTCTCGGGGAAGGAGCCTGAACAAGCAATCTGGTCATGGGTCCTATGACTGGGCTTCAGGGCACAGCTGGAGAGAAGGAAAAAGTAATGCATGATGGGAAACAGATACAGACACCATGCATTTCAAAACAGTAATTATTATGTAAAAGACTAAGAAATGGATTCTAGCTGATTTCCAAGTCATTTGAATGAGCGCTGGAATTATTTTTCTTTTGTAACCACCACGCTTTAGAGGAAGTGGGTAAATAAAACGATGGGATGATAAAATCTTGAACTAAATACAATGAACACATTTCCATCTATGCCTGTTGAGAATTTTTGGATAAAGGTGTCTCTTGATCTTTCTCTTCTTTGTACTCATCAGAAATCCAGCACTTTTGTCAACCAAAAAAGTCTCTGGGCTGGTTTTTGCCCCTGGGATAGAGGTATCCATGTATGTGGCAGGAAGACCATTCACAATTAGGACTTCGGGAGTAGCAACCCTCCCCTGGAGAGTATTTGGAAGAGAGGAATGACAGTGTGTGAGGGCTATGGGGGATTATTTGTATGGACTTGCCAGCCAGAAAAATTAAGTAGATACTAAGCAGAGCCTGAAGCTGGCACAGGGACAAAGAGGGCAGATTGCAGCTGTTGGGGGTGTGCTGGAAGTCTCATCTGCCTAAAGAGTGTAGCTGAGAAATTGTCCACACAGGTTGCCAAAAATTTGATCCCCCAAATTTGGAGGAAATAACAAAAGTAGTTTCTACTTTATACCAGTGGTTCACAATGGGGAAAGGGAGAAATTTTGTCTTTCAAGAGACAGTTAGCAGTATCTGAAGACGTTTTTGATTGGCACAGCTGGGAAAAAGGGCCTTGGTATAAGCAGAGAAGGAAAGACCAAGTGGCAGGGGAAGAGCTAGCTGGGCTTTGCCGCAACCTCATCGTCAGTGCTCTCATCTGTGTGATGGATATTATAGGAGTTACTTATGTGGTTATTGTAAATATTAAATGAGATAATGTATGTAAAGTACTTATCATGGTGCCTGACTTAGTCATGCTTCAACAAATGATCACTATTACTATTAGCACTATTTTTTAAAGATTTTTTTTTATTTATTTGAGAGAGAGGGAGAGTGGGGGAAGGGGCAGAGGGAGAGGGAGAAGCAGGCTCCCCGCTGAGCAGAGAGCCTGATGTGGGGCTCCATCCCAGGACCCCAGGCTCATGAGCTAAGCCAAAGGCAAACTTTTAAACAACTGAGCCACCTAGGTGCCCCTATTATTACCATTATTGTGTTATTTTTAGGACTAGACTTTCATTATCAAACCAAGGGAAAATGACTTGAGAATTTGGGGAGACATTTAAAAAGAAATTTCTGACAAATCCCAAACAAAGGATGCCAGTGGAAAACTAAGTGAGGGGGGTGGTGTGCAGAGCTCATTGTGGCAACAGGGGAAGCTCCTGATTGAATTCTATTTCATAGAATGTGCACGAAGCATAAAAGAACATATTACAAAGAAGTTTTTTTTAAAGGAATATAAAACCAAGAGAACAATCTTAATGACTAAAGCCTGAAGTAATACTATCCAATAGTAATGTAATGGGAATTCCACTTGTAATTTTAAATTTTGTAGTAACTACATTTAAAAAGTAATGAAAAAGGGAAATTAAATTTAATAACATACTTTATTTAACCCAACATATCAAAAATAGTATCATGCAACATGTAATCAATATGAAAAATTATTAACCAGATAGTTTGCATTCTTTTCATCATGAAATCCCCAAAATTAAGTGTATATTTTAGACTTACAGCATACCTCAATTTGGACTGGTCATGTTTCAAGAGCTTAATAGCCACGTATGGGTAGTGGCTACCATATTGGACAGCAAATGTATAGAAGATGGTTGTGAAAATGTTAGCAATGCTAAAAATAAGTCTTCAAAGTTATGTCCAGAGTAAGGAGGGTAAGAAAGAAAATAAAAAACCTGCTGATATATAAAGATAATTTAATGTTAGCACCCCTCACTACTTAAAAAAAAAAGATTTATTTATTTGAGAGGGAGAGAGAGAGCACATCAGGGAAGGTCAGAGAGAGAGAGTCTAAAGCAGATTCCATGCCGAGCCTGACTCGGGGCTCAATCCCATGACCCCGAGATCATGACCTGAGCTGAAACCAAGAGTTGGAAGCTCAACTGACTGCACCACCCAGGTGCCCCTCAACTAGTTTTTAACTTCCATCCTCTCCTTCATGAAACTTAAACCCTAGTAGGTACAGTTAGACCTCACCTTAGTATAAGATATTTAAAGGCCAAAATATGTGATAAATATGAGGAGATCATTTGGAGTGATAATAATAAATTAAAATATCTTTTACTAGACTAAATATGTTTTAGGGAATGGAGAGATTCTTGAATAGGTTGGAGGAATTGTGAGTGGCAATAGAAGTATGTAGAAACTCATGTTAAAAATAAGCAAGTAATGGGGTACCTGGGTGGCACAGTCAAACACTGACTTGTGATTTCAGCTCAGGTCCTAAGCTCAGGATGGTGAGATTAAGCTCCGTGTTGGGTTCTGCACTCAGCATGTAGACTGCTTGGGATTCTCTCTCTCTCTCTCTGCCCCTCCCCTGCTTGTACTCTCTCTTTCTAAAATAAATAAATCTTAAAAAAAAAAAAAAAGCAAGCAGTCCTTCTAAAGGAGGAGAGCTGTGGGGTCCTGTGCAAACTTGACACACCCTTTTGTGAAAGCCAACCTACTCAAAGTTTGAATCAAATGAATTCCATGGTATCTTGTTCTAATAGCCTATGAATCTGTAAGATTATCCAGAGTTTTTGAGCATTGAGCATTGAGGCTTTTGAGCATTGAGGAAGAGAAGAGATGATCAGTAGGGTCCAGCAATAGTTTATGAAAAACAAATAACACCAGCCTAACGTCATTTCCTCTTCTAAGTGGTGTCTAGTCTTACACTGTCAGGTAAAGGCTAGGGTCATAGCACATCTGGATTTTGGCAAGAAGTTTGAAATTTATGTTTAATGAACACCTACTCTTCATATAACATTAACTCAACAGATATTTATTGAGCATATACTATAGTTTAGACACTGAAGCTATGACAGTAGATAAGATATTTTTTAAGAAGCCGATTACACAAGGGGGTACCTGGGTGGCTCAGGCAGTTGAATGTCTGACTCTTGATTTCAGCTCAGGTCATGATCTCAGGGTTGTGGGTTCCAGCCCTGAGATGAGCTCCATGCTCAACAAGGAGTGCTTTTCTCTTTCTTCCCCTCCCTTGGCCCTTTCCCCTGTTTCCACATGTAAATGCTCTCTCTCTAAAATAAATAAATAAATCTTTAAAAAAAAAAAAGAAACTAATTACACAAACTTGATTGTGGAACAATATTGAAAATGCAAGGGGCATAGATTTGAGGGGTCATTTAACTCAGTCATGAGAATTTACAGGAGGATTTCTCTAGGAAATGACATCTATACGGACACCTAAAGGTGTTAGGAAAAATTCTGTGGTGTGAGATCAGGAAGGATATCTCAGGAAGAAGAAACAGTAGGTCTGAAGGCTCAGAAGTTAGGGCAGAGCTCATGTGTAGAAAAGCAGTGCTTCTCAAAGCTTAATGTGCACAGGAATTGTCTGAGGGATCTTGTTAAAATGCAGATTTTTACTCTGAAAGTCAGGGGTGGGGTCTGAGATTCTGAATTTCCAACAAGCTCCGAGGTACTGCTGATGCTGCTGGGCCTGTGGACCTCACTTCGAGTCGAACCAGTGGAGAGCACACGAAGGGAGAGGGGAGAGAGAGCACTGAAGAGCACGGGCATGGCTTGGACCATGAAGGACATTGTAGGTCATGCTGAAGGATTTAAACTAATATTTCAAGGGCATTCAGCAGAGACAAAATGTGATGAGCTTTGTGCTTTTGAAGGATCACTCTAACAGTAGTGAGGAGTTGAAATAAGCAAATCTGGGAGCAGTTCTGTTGAGAGTTGAGGGGATCTTATGTGAACTCCTGGAGAGAGGATGATTACATTTAGGAGATGAGAAAGAATGATAGATTCAAGGAGGAATTTAGGAGGCAACATTGATTGGACTTGACAAGGATGAACTTGGCATGGCAGCTGGAGGGACAGAAGGGGTCAGGAACAAGATCCTGACAACCAGGGGACACAGCTTGAACAGTGGGAAGGAGGTCAATTTACTAAACAGGGAAAACAGGACAAGGAAAGGGTATGGGTAGTCATATTGAAATGGAAGTTGAACAGAAAAATTACATGGAGATGTCCAGTAAGCAGATGAATGTGCAGGCCTGGTACTCAGAAGAGAATATGAGTTAAAGATATCAATGAGAATCATTAGCATAAATGAGTAATAAAAGACGTAAGAGTGAATGAGATTCCCCAGAGGAGGAGAGAATTTAGAGGCTGTCCTCAAAAGCTGAAAGTGCTGTCATGTGTTTAAGAGTTATTTTTGGGTTTCCAGATGAAAGAATCTGGATGAATAAGAGGATATTACAAGGAGACTTTGATTCTTTATAGGGGAAGAAATTTCTCATGGTATTACCTGACCCATTAAGGCACAGTTTATCTTACGAGGTAGTGAGTTCCTCATTTATGGAGGTATTCAAATAGAGGATAAAAGTCCACTTCTTAGGACTGTTGGAAAGAACATTCACACATCTGATAAGGGGTTGGATCAATGAAAACGATATATGCACTCCCATGTTCACTGCAGTACTATGAACAATAGGCAAGGTATGTGAACAACCTCAGTGTCTATAGATGGATGAATGAATAAAGAGATTGTGAGATATACATTCAGGACTATTAGTCAGCCAAAAAAAAGAAATCTTGTCATTCGTGACAACAGAGATGAACCTTGAGGGCATTATGCTAAGTGGAACAAATTAGAGCAAGACAAATACTGTATGAGCTCTCTTATAGTGGAATCTAAAAAAGACAAGAATGAAAACAAAAGCAAACCAAGCTCATAGAGCTGTTCTCTGTAGAGCAGATTGGTGGTTGCCAGAGGGAGGGGACGGAAGATGGGAGAAATGGGTGAAGGGGGTCAAAAAAGTATTTAAAAAAATCTCTCTAGATGATTCTATGTGCACCTGGGTTCTTCAACTTGGACAACATTGTCTCCCAAATCTGAATTTTTGAAGTAATCTTTTAAAAAAAATAATCATCCTCAGGATCCTAATGTGTATATTTGTGAAGAGTCAACCCTCTCCCCCACCCCCGTGTCCTAGATTTCCAGCTTCCACTTTGGGGCGTGGGTTTCTTTTGCAGATGCCACCTAATGGGTAGCCAACCATCTCACGTTTTCTCTATGCATATGAGATGACGTGATGGGTCTTACCAGAAGGGCTTGTTAGATGGGAAAGCCATGCTATTAACAAGCACAAGACTCAGTGGCACAAAGGTCACCAGCTTTTCCTTAATTGAAGAAAAAGCAAACACGCATGATCCTTATATAAACACTGATATTTAACATTTAACTCAACCCTCATGATTCATTAAGAAAAGGAAATTCAATAAAGTTGGGCAGATATAACTACAGGAAAAAACTACCCCCAATGAATCTGGCTGTTTCTAGAACTTTGAGTAAAAGAGAAATCAAATTTTGAAATAAATGCTAATACTGACAGTGACCATCATTATAAATATTATTTTTTGGTTTTAGTCCTATAGTGACTATCTTTTATATCTCATACGACTGGGTTTCTTCATTCCCTTGGAATACTTATTAAAAAATTTTCTTGTGTGTGAACTTTAAACTCTTGGGTCAGAAAGTGAATCGTGATAGCTAAGATCCTAGCTATTTCTGATTTCCAAAAACAAAAAATTGATTTTTAGGAGACTCATTTTGTGGGTCAGAATTTGTGGGAAATGAAGTAGGCACAATAAATTGGCAGAAGAGGAGGCAGAAAATAATAGAAAACAGACCTAAGGCCTGGAAAAGTATGGCCGTCTGGGACCATTTAGTGAAGGGGCAGACAGTTCTACACACCTCAACAGTCCCTGGGGCATCTCTGGGGCAAAGGGCATCATCTATTTTATAAAGCTCTCCATCCAAATCAGTTTTAAAAGATGCCACTAAACAGCATTTGTATCTAAAAGGCATGAAAGATGCTTGTCGGGAGTGAACCGGGGGTGCTTGGGAAGAGAGAGACGTTTAGGGATTAAAAAACCCAGAGATTTTCAGAGGGAAATGGAAACAAGAAATGGTCCATGGTGTTATTTTCCAAAGTCACGCAGCTCTGGGCACAGTATTTTTTTTTTTTAAGATTTTATTTATTTATTTGACAGAGAGAGACAGCCAGTGAGAGAGGGAACACAAGCAGGGGGAGTGGGAGAGGAAGAAGCAGGCTCATAGCGGAGGAGCCTGATGTGGGGCTTGATCCCATAACACCGGGATCACTCCCTGAGCCGAAGACAGACGCTTAACCGCTGTGCCACCCAGGCGCCCCTGGGCACACTATTTTAAACAATCAGTCGTGGGAAAATTTCAAAAGTGCAATCACACACTGAAAAGTGGCAAAGTTTCAGTCTAACTTTCTGCCTGAATGGGACCTAAGAAACGAGAGTGGCAGGTTTCACACTGGCTTTCCCAAGGCTTCCCTTTGGAATTATGGGCGGCAGCCCCACCACTTCCTCTTCCAGCCAAGTCTCATTCTGCTGGGCCAAATAAATACCACTGAGGTCATTTTCTTTTTCCGCTCACTCTAATGCAGTTAGGGACAAGAGGGTGTGAGCTTGGAAGATGAAGGCCGACAGCTGAAGTCTGAAGGACTCTGTCAAGACAACGGCAGTGATGCCGATCTACCAAAAAGCAGGTCAGAGACTGAATACAGAAATAGAAGCAATCCCCGAACTGACGGGTAAGGAAGTGACAGTGAATGGGACCATGGCAATAGTCCCATCTACAAGTGAGCTCCAGGACCATTGAAAATAATGCTTACTGGTTCCTCCATTACTAGATGGTTTTGTGCAAGTTGTGTCTTCCTAGTTAACCCAATATTCAAGTATTCTAAACAATGTGATTAGGATCATCATAATTCATTGTAGATAATTATTCTATTGTTTCTACCTGCAAAGGCACTTCATACTTAGGAAAGTTCTTAATTGCCCTAAGAAAGTATATATGGTACTTTTTGCTTAATTCTGGTTCAGAAGTTCAAAAACCATGGGGGCAAAACTGGAAGGGATCTCAGGACCACATGAACAGGAATAAGGTTGAATGCTGGATGTACCATATACCCAATGTTCCTGCTTTCTTTCTAGTTAATTTGCAGAAAGAACTGTTATAAATCAGTGTGTCAGGATTCTTTGTGACTCAGTTATGCTATAGTTAGGATATTTTAGTGAATTTGGGGATTCGTTACTAGAGTAAAAGGAGTGAGATCCTCTGTCTCATTCTCTATGCCTCCTTCCCTCCTTCCTTCCTCCCCTCCTTCCTTCCTCCCCTCCTTCCCACCTTCTTTTTATCCTTCCTTTCCTTCTTCCCTTCTCTTTTCTCCATCAATTTTTTTTGCACTTTTGCTAAACAATGTGTTCAATCTAGAAGCAAAAATGTAGGTCTCTGATTCAATATCCTGATATGACACGATCAGACCTGAGTTTAATGGGTGGTGGCAGTATAGAGGGTTAAGCCGTAAGCTAAGTCGGGCTACGACAGTCAGACCTTAATGCCAAGGAGTATGAACTCTCTCATCTAATGTCCAATAGGGAGTCAGAATTTTTATGCAATGCAAGTTATTATATTAGACTTAGATTTTATGACTTTTACTGTTGGAAGAAACTTAGCATCATATAATTGGTGTTCAATTCATGCTTTGCTGTATATGCTAACAAGAAGTACTATATACGAAGTAACGAAGTATTCTTTTTTGGTACAAGTTTTTCCCACATACGGAAATGCTCCATGGGCTTAACTATGGTAAAGTTAGAAAAATCTGCAGCAATTGGATTTTGTTATCAATGATTTACTAAAAAAAATTGCTATACATTTTCTCTAATGTTGAAAACAACTATTTCTCAGGGCATCATTAACTGGTTAGATATAGCTCTTTGGTTTCAGAGAAGCAGCAAAATTTAGCGGGAAGGGAATGGGCTTTGGACTCACCTAGGCCAAGTTCTGAATTTTCTATTTCGTCCTAAGTGAGTTACTTATGTTATCTGAGACTTGCTTTTTTTTTTTTTTCTTAACTGTGAAGTTGGGATCACAGAGTAATTTTGAGTATTACATAAATTTATTTATATAAAGCACTTAGCACAATGTCTGGCATATATACTAGTGATGATGATGGTGGTGACAATGGTGATGATGGTGGTGACAATGGTGATGATGGTGATAATGGTGATGGTGATGATGGTAATGATGATAGTGAGGATTATGGTGTATCTTCTGGAGGTAGCATGGTATCAGTATTTAAGAGCACAGATTCAGGAGCCAGACTTTTTAGGTTCAAATTTTGGCTCTGCCACTTACTAGCTATATAATCTTGGGTAAGTGTGTTAATTATCTTTCGCTTCATAACAAATTATCCTGAAGCAAAGTGCTTGAAACAACATATATTATCTCATGGGTGTAGAAGGTTAGGAATCAAGGAATGATCTAGTGGTATTCTCTGATTTGTAGTCTCTCAAAAGACGGCAACCAAGGCCTTGGCCCAAGGTCTGTGATCTCATCTGAAGCTTGACTGGGGAGGGTCTACTTCCAAGTCCAGTCCTATGGTTGCCAGCAAGATTCCATTCCTTGAGAGTTGTTGGATTGAGAGTCGAAATTCCTTGCTGGTCGTTGGCTGGAAGTTGCCGTCAGGTTCTTGCCGCATGGGCGTTTCCAACACACCAGACATCAAAGCCAGCAGAGTCTGCTGGTAAGACAGATATCACGGACTTTTGTAATCTAGCCATGGAAGTGATGTCTTATCACTTTTTTTCCCCGGTATTCTGTTCATTTGAAGTGAGTCATTAGCTTTAGCCCACAACCAAAGGGAGAGAATTACACAGGGTGTGACTACCATTTGGAGACCATCTTGGAAGTCTGCCTCGATAGTAAGTTATTTAACCTCTTTGTACCTTAGTTATTCCATCTATTACATGGAATTAATAATCATAACTAATTAATTAATTGGACTGGTGTAAAGATTAAACAAGTTAACATCTGTAAAGTACCTGAGCCTGTTACGTAGTAAACACTCAATAAATGTTCAACATTATTTTTCTAAAATATTAATTTACAGCTTTTTTTACCTGTTACCAAAGCATTGGCCAAACCTGTTTAATAGCCCTTGTCACTCTGTGTCAAAAGGTGGTTATTGCATCACCAGTTTATATAGGGAAATGACAAGAAAGTTCAGGGCAAAGTGTGAGAACACCAAAGGAGCACTGTGGAATGAAGATCCAGTTCAAGTTCTGTTTTTCTCTTAACAAGATGTGCAGTGTGGGGGCACCCAGTTGGCTCAGTCAGTTGAGTGACGAACTCTTTGTTTGGCTCAGATTGTGACCTCGTGGATCATGGGATGGGCCCCGCCTGGGGTTCCACGCTCTACAGGGAGTATGCTTGAGATTCTCGCCCTCTTCCCCTCCCCCCACTCTTGCTTTCTCTCTCTCTCTCCCTCAAATAAATAAATAAATCTTTTTTAAAAAAAGAAAAGATGTGTAGTATGGACCGGTCACTTTGTCTCTCTGGGTCACTGTGTCTTTATCTGTGAAACGAGTGCTTCAGACCTTATCAGGAGTGATATTCATGATATTTACCAACTGCTTGGGGTCAGACACTGGCCAGTCAAAACAGAGGTTGCCATAGTATGATATGGTTTTGCTCATGTGGACTGGTTGCATGACAGCCTCAAGAAGCTACCTTTACAGTCCTTTCTAGCCCCAGACATCCGTGATCCCATAACCTAGTTCCAAATCACTTAACGATTTTGTGGTCTACACAGCCCTTTAGTTTTGTTTCTCCTACTTTTGTAACTTTTTTGCCAAAGTGGCTTATAAGCCAGGATACTAGAACAATCTAAATAAAAGGCCACTTAATGTGATATGATTACCCTGTTCTGTGGGTTTAAACAGTGTGAGCAAATGTATCTAAATATAATCACAGTATTTGGTTCAGGAGCTAATCCCATTAACTGTGTTTTTAAAACTCAACAAATGTTATTTCAGAGACTCATTACCAGAATGAAAATTTTAGTCTGCTTGTTTCTGGCAGACCTTCTGGATCCTCTTCGAGAAGCTCACATATGCCTTCAAACAAAAATGTCACCCCATGAGGCAGCAATGTCCTTGCTCGGTGTCTGTAGTTTTCCAGACTCCCTGTGTGACCTGCCTCTTTCCTAATGCTTGCTAAGTACCTGATACTTTCCTACGCAGGAAGCTTATTTGAACTAATTAACATTTAATGAGAGGAAACCAACTGATTAGAATGCTTTTCGTGGTACTTTAGCTAATAAATGTTGTATATACTTTTGACGACATCTAGGCAGCATGTGGCTTCCTCCTCCCAACTGCACCCCTTCTTTTTCACAGCTCTGCCATGCTCTAGGGCTTTCTGCAGTAACCTGGCTGAACAGTTTGCCTTAGTTAATTTGAGGAAAGTTTTGGACCAAATTATTGAGGTAAATATTTTGATTAAATTTTGCTTAGAGCAGTAAGTGCACGAAGCTTCTGAATCCAAATCAAGACCAAGTCATTCCAACCGTGGTTGATAGAGAACAGCAAGAGTTTGATGAAAAGCAAAATCTGCCCAGCAGAGTCCCAGGCAGCTGAAAATGATTTTGCCTGTGTTTACGAAGGCAATTAGGGTTGCACTGGTGCAGCTCTGGAGGCCCAAAGGGAGGGGTGGGGAGGCGTGACTTCAGAGGCTCAAGCATTTCCCGTGGAATATCTGGACCTAGCTGTTCAGTATCTACTAGTGGTTTCTGAATTACGGGACGTGCCCTGAGATGGGCCAGATTAGGGTCTCCTATATCGGTGGTGTCCAATTTTTTTGGTCAGGTGTTATTATCAGGAAAAGGTTGTTGAGAAGCACTTCCAATGTATTTATAAACCATCACATGTAGTCCAGTAATTAGTCAATATCTCAGAGAACAACGTATACTTGGATTAAGGTGCATCAACTGGTGACAGTGGATAAATCCACATTTTAAAGAGTCTTGATGATTTCTGTTATATTTAAGTAAATCCTCATGGTTTTTAAAAATTCTTTGCTTACATTCAATTTAGTTAACATATACTGTATTATCAGTTTCAGGGGTAAAATTTAGTGATTCATCAATTGCATATAACACCCAGTGCTCATTACATCAAGTGCCCTCCTTAATGCCCATCACCCAGTTACCCCTCCCCCCACCCATCTCCCCTCCAGCAGCCCTCAGTGTATTTCCTAGAGTTCAGTGTCTCTTATAGTTTGCAGTCCTCATGGTTTTCTCATGATGTGGCTGGGATCAGAGCAAATGTTAAGGGTACCATAAGTAGGACGTGGGTCAGATCTATCAATTTCTTGTTTGGCTGTGTTTGCCTCATTACTATTACCATCATCGTTCATATACTTTGGCAGGAATATTTGAAGCCATATGACTACTTTATTTTTTTGAGGATTGGTTCTGTTAAAGCCAGGTAACAACTGAATTTGTTAAAACCACTGTGATAGTTAATTTTACATGTCAATTTGACTGGGCTAAGGAATGCACACATAGCTGGTAAAACATCACTTGTGTGTCTGTGCTAGTGTTTCCAGAAAATATTAGCATTTGATATAATAGACTGAGTAAAGAGATTCACTCTCACCAGTTTGGGTGGGCATCAACCAATCTACGCAGGACCAGAATAGAACAAAAAGAAGAGTGAATTCCCTCGCTCTCTTCTTGAGCCAGGACATCCATCTTACCCTGAACTTGGACATTGGAGCTCCCAGTTCTCAGGCTTTAAGACTCTGGGACTTACACCAGCAGCCCCTGGTTCTCAAGCCTTGCCCTCAGACTGGGAGCTACAGTATTGGTTGCCCTGGTTCTTGAGTTTTCAGACTCACACTGAACTATGCCACCAGCTTTCCTGGCTCTTGAGCTTGCAGATGGTATGCTGTGGGACTTCCCAGCCTCCATTTCCCCATGAGCCAGTTCCTATGTTAAATCTCCTCGTCTGTATGTCTATTGCTATTGGTTTTGTTTCTCTGGAGAATCGTGACCAATGCACCCAAATAAACATAACATATAAATCCACTTAAACAGGACAGGTAAATTGCGACGTGTTGCAAAACAACCAAGTGAAAGAATAAGGGCTCACACTGCTATGCCATGGGGTTACCATTTTCCCTCAAAACGTGTCAGATGTGCTATTTTCCTCTGTGACATAAGGAAGGAATGAAAGCACTGGTATGAGCCTATTTATTAGGTGTTAGAAAGCTTAATTTCTTATTTAAAAATAGAATTACTATGTTAAGAGAAGTTCTTATTTATTCTCATATTTTCTTCTCATTCCCCAGTGGATTTTATGAGCATCCCCCTCAAAGACCATTGGGTTAGATTTATGTCTGAAGACATAATCTAGCTAGTTATGTTATGCTGGAATAAGTCTCCAATAGTCTCATTTATTCCTGACAGCTCCCAGCTCCTCGACCAAATTTTATAGAGCTGTGCTGGGCGTTCTACTTAGTTGAAAGTCTACTTATACACCACATGCGTAGCAAATGCTGGTTGTAGCCTCCGTTGAGATGTTCAGTTTAGTTCCGATATCCCGTGGTTCCCATGAACCACAAATGAACTCAAAGTTCAGCATGGCAATAGGTGCCCTCTTACGGGAAGTGATCTGAGAGCTCCCAACAAGTCTCTTTAGTGTGTAGAAATCTAAACTTCTTGCAATTAGGTATTTGGTCGTTTTTTCTCATTAGCAAGGAGCATGATGCTGCAAAAAGAGTATGAATTTGGTCATCAGAAAAATGTGACACCAAGGCCTCGTTTTGGAACATTCTAGCTGTGTGACCTGGTGCAAATCCCCACCTCTCTGAGCTTCAGTCTTTTTATCTTTTAATGAGTGTAATAATATCTACTTTCCTTGACTTTTGTGAGGATTAAGCATAACATATGTTTGGTGGTAGGCACTTAGTAAATTCTAACTATTGTTACTCATTGTTATTATTATAATTATTTAAATTTTTTTTCTTGAAAAGAGAACGTTTTTGCATATGGGAAAATGTTTGCCAGCCATAAATTTTATTTGTTAGATATTACTTACATCCTAAGGCTGCTATAAATCACAGATCATGTACAGGGGTCTGTAGGAGGGTGGGGAAGGACTGGCTGTGGTGTAGGTCCCAGGGGCTTGGTGGGACTCAGTTACCGAAAGGCATTGATCCAAGCGTCTGAACATAATCACACAGAAAGCCACCAAAGCACAGAAGTGCAACTAGGCTGTGAGGAAAGCTAAGCCTCATAAATGCTCTGTGGATGTGGAACTTAGTGGTTTTGGGGTGCTGTGTTATAAAGGAATTGGAAGAAGGCCAGAAGAAGGAGAATGGATAACCTCACTTTGGAGTTCACTCTTTTATCTACCTTTTTTGGTTAGAATAAGCAAAGCTAGGTGATATAACAAATTCCCAATCTCAGTGGCTTAATACAAACAGTTTGTTTTTTCCCCCCTTCACA
Organism: Ursus americanus; assembly: GCF_024610735.1. Lineage (NCBI taxonomy): Eukaryota > Metazoa > Chordata > Mammalia > Carnivora > Ursidae > Ursus > Ursus americanus. Next base: position 51,371,400 of record NC_142146.1, on the reverse strand, counting down.
GTTCAGTGTGGCTTGGTGAGCAAGCAGCTTTCCACATAAATATTCGAGGCCTCAGACTTCCCCCTGGGTCTCTTGATTCAGTTACAGGTGAGGAAAAAGCAAGAATTATGTTTGGGAAGTTTTCATGGGAAAATTTGAAAGGCATAGGTGGCACTTCTGTTCACACCTCTTGGCCAAAATTCAGTCATATGGGTACACCTAACCATAGAAAGGGCTTAAATGATTTAACTGTTAACAGAAAAAAGGAGAAAATACAAATATTGATGAATACTTGTACTTTGCCATAACTGGCTTTCAACCTTTTTGGATTACAATCTTCAGAAAGCATATCAATACCCAACACACACACACACACACACACACACCACTTGTCAGAAAATACTTGATCTTATTATATATGATACCCTTTGATATTTTCTATTCTATTTCATTTAAAAAATGCTGGTTGTGCCACATTAAATTAATTTCACAATCTGGCAGAGTGAAAAATACTAATCTTATACTAATTCAGGAATGTAAGCCTGAATATAATATCCCACTAGTTATCACCAGAGATAGAGAATGAGGCCCTGCCTACCATGATCAGGATCTAGGGTGCCTGAGAGCACTTTCCGGGGAGCCCGGTGAAAAAAATCTAACCAATGGGTCCAAAGACAGCAGAACTCTGAGACAGCACCAGTGTAGTGTAGGATTCCACCTGGGATGAGACGTGGCATTCACATATTTCTCTTTCAATACTACAGCCTTGAAATACAGTTAAAAAATAAAGGCAGGACAAAACTAAACGTAGAGCCCTGATGCTTGGTGAATGTTTCTCCTTATCTCTGCCAACATTTACAAGTTGTGAAACAGAATGCTTTTCTCATTAGCTGTACTTCATACCCCATATCTTCCCACCCCCATGCAAGTGAAGAATTAGTATCTCATAGTTTAGATACAACTATTTTAAGAAAGTGACCCACGGGCAAGTGAAACTGGAAAATTGCTCCCCTAGGGTGAATAACGGATATATATTATTTGTACTTGGGTATTTTCATTGCTGTGTTAACTATGGACTCCTCCATAGCTCCTCGCATAGGACTGGCTTGGTATTAGAGTGGTACTGAATTTCCATATGGGAATTGAGGTGGAGAGCCTTATCGATAAGGGAACACCACCTCAGGCATACTGAAAGACTTCATACATACATTTTTTTCTCTATGCAGAGAAACTCTAGGAGGTACCAAGTGTCATTCACATCTCGAAATCATACGGTGCATGTAAAGTAAGTTGTGTGTAGCATTTAACCCGGGAATACTCTTTCCAAACCCTTCTTGCTGTCCTGACTCCATCGATTATAGAACAAAGTTTGGTTTTCATAGCGTGGCTATAGTTTATTGTTTTGCATATTAAAGTAACCTGGCTTTATAGGTGGGTTGCTGGTTTTCTAATCTAAAATGAACTAATAGGTTAAGGGCAGCATAAAATTGGCTATATGTTAATGACAACTGTGTGTATAATGAGTATAAATTAGCTTTCATTTGACAAAAGTTCACTTTCGGTTGTGTATTTAATGAGTAGATGCCTTATGTCAATAGAAAGAGTAAGAGGTAAAATTTTGAGCAACCAAGATAACCAACCCCCATGATATGATGAGCAGAGTCCCCTGAGAATGCTATGACACACCGTTATAGGCTCTGGGCCCCAAAAATGTATCGCCAGGCAAGAACGTGAGTGAGATCACTCTGATCTCATTTTTATATTAGATTTAATGTCATTGCAAATTGGAACTAAATATTTTGGCCTTGGTAAACTCTGTCTGTCTATAGGCTTATTTCAGTTGGACTAGGTTAACCCACAATGCCTGGGACTTTGCTTTTATGATTAATAACATTATATTCAGGGCTAAACTGGCCCAATGAAAGCCCTCCCAAGTCCCTTCCCCACTGAGAAGAAAAGAAACGACCACTGCACACTGTTGTTTTTATCAATGGTAACATAATTACAATGAGAACTGGGGACTCTTAAGTGAAAACCACCAAGACCTACATTCCCTTACCTTTCAGAGTCCTCACGGAAAAAATAAAACAACTTGAAGGAGAAGCAGTTGATAATTAAAACTTCAAAGCTTTGATAAGTGAATGGTATTTTTTCCAAGAGATGAAAAGATGTTAACACATGCTTTATCAATGAGTGCTTCAAGTGTCTGATTTAAGAAGGGAAAATGTATTAATATTGTTACAGTTAAATGTTAATATTTTATTATCCCTTTGCTCTTAACTATTTATTAATTTATTTGCTTATTTAACAAATACGTATAAAGCTTACAATGTGCTAGGCTCTGCTCTGAGTGTCAGGGATCTATCAGGGAACATATCAGACAAAACTCTTGCCCTTCAGGACCTTATACTCCAGGAGGAAATAAATGAGCAAATAAAATGTGAAATATGTGAGCGCTGAAACCTGAGGAGAATAATAAAGAAGGGAAGAGGGAGAAAAAATGGCAGGGTGGGGTTGCAATTTTAGACAACATGTCCAGAGAAGGATTCGCTGATAACATGACACTTAGGTAAAGGAGGTGAGAGAGCCAGCCATGTGATATCTGGGGGGAGAGTGTTTTAGGCACGGGGAACAGCAGGTGCAAAGACCAAAATGGGAGCACGCCTGTTGCGTGGAGGAACATCAGTGAGAAGGTGGGAATAGGTGAATGTGGTAGTAGAGGGGTGACTGGGGCCAGACCACATGCAGCTCTGTAGGTTGGGGTGAGTGCCTTGCTTTTGCTCTGAGTGTGACAGGGAGCCAAGGGAGGGTTTTAAGCAGAGAAATAACAGAGATATTTGGTTTTTAAGGGTCACTCTGTCTACTTGTTGAGAATGGATCGGTTAGGAAGTCAGCGCAGTAGTCTAGGAGAGACGATGATGGTTTGGACCTGGGAAGTGTGGACGTGAGAAGTAACTGGATTTTGGAGAAGGTTGGAAGGTAGAGCTGCTCGGATTTGCTGATGAATATGGGCTGGGAGAGAACGAAAGGCCTTGAGCATGAAGGGGGTTTTCTGGGTGGGGAGACTACGGGAGGAGCAGGTTTGGGGCAAGAGAAAACTCAGTTTGGGTCCTGTTGCAAATTGAATGGAGATATCAAGTAGGTGGCTGGCCATATAGGAGTCTGCAGATCAGGGGACCATTAGGGTTTACGTCCAGGCTTTTCCAATCCTCCCATGTATTAGGAAACAGAGCTATTGTAAATTAGGAGTAGGGCAGCTGCATCCTCAAAAAAAGAGGGTCTAAAGGTCAGATCCCCTTTTTATAAAGAATAATTATTATGTAGGGTACATTTCTTAGGATTCGTATTCATAGCAGCCCCCTGCCAGTTGCATAGTCATAAGGTTTTCTAGTTTTCTGCAGTCTTTCTCATGATTAGTGGGGTTTGCTTCTGAAGACAGCCAAATTAGCTATTACTACTTCAGTTATTGATACAAAGATCTGTAACATACATTAGGATCAGGGCATAACTTCTTTGTCCATGATGTGATAATAATGCATTAGATCATGACTTCGCAGAACATGTGAAGGGCTGTTCCTTTGGGTTTCTGCAGGGTTGTGGCTGACTGCTAATTGAAATATAGTTAGCACCCCACAACTTGTCAAGAAAAGTGTTTTGTTCTAAACTGAGCCAGTCAGGGCACCAAATGTGGGCATCGGAGGTGGCTGAGAATGCACACTCAGAAACATCAGAGAACCTGGGCTCAGCTCCGATGATAACACACAGCACCAAGTGAGCCTCGCTATCTTGGAGAGTGGATTTTTTTTCTTTTGGGTATGATAGGAGGTTGATGGATTGTGTCTGTTGCAGAGACACAAGGAGAAAAAGGTGACTCAAATCCCAAAATAGCCCTTTTGAATGCATTAAGAGAAAGCATCTTTGACACAGACAGGAAGAAAGGAAAGAGGGGGCAGGAATCAGTGACAAAATGTTCATAGTGCGTTGGTCACCAGCATTGATTCATATTAAGTTATTGTCCTCTGCTAAGAATGACACCGTCCTTTGCTTTTATGTTAAATTATAAAAACCCTCTAAAACTGTACAATTGTCTGAAGATTAAATTGATTGTCCATTATCTGTATTTTAACAATCTACTTGGTAAGTGTTTCCTATCATTTCTTCATCACTTCACACCCGGTTGGGGTTTGGAGTGGATCGTATGCATGACTCTATTTGATAATGTAGTGGTTACATATCTGAATTCTCTATAAAAGTAAGAACATCGGTATTGAAGTGAGACAAGGGGAAAGTCTCATTTAAGTTTGCTTTAAATAGACAATATCTGAAAGAAACTTTAGTGGAAGAAATTATCCCATTCACAACAGCAGCAAAAACCATTATGCATATCAAATGAAACACAATAAGAAATGTGTGGAAACATATAAAGAAAACTAAAACTATTAAAGGACGTGAAAGGAGATTTAGTAAATAAGCAGAAAGACTCAATGATGTAAAGGTGCAAATAATTCCCTAAACTGATCTATAAATTTGATGCAGTCTCAATAAAAATCCCACTAGAGTTTATTTTATTTTCTTTGTGCATTGCTTGCTTATTTTGGAACTTGTCAAAACTAGTGAGAAAAAGTAGGAAAAGAATATTGAGGGACACCACATTATATTACATTAAAATGCATTGTAAAACTATAATAGTTAAAACTGTGCAGTGTTAACACAAACTAGAATGATTACACTAATGAAACAAAATGGAGAAACGGACCTAATTTTATATAGAAATATCATATACGATAAACCCATGATTTAATATCAGTTGGAAAAGTGGATTTTTCAATAAATGAAACTAGGAAAACTATCTAGACCTCTGGGAAAAGAATAAAACTGGAATTGTTTAATCTTCCTCCTAACAGAAAGATGAATCGAAGATTTAAACATTAAAAAATGAAACCATAGGAGTATTAGAAGGAAACATGAGGTTTGTAGATAATTTCGAAATGACAAAAGCCTTTCTAAGGAAGAAAACAAACCCAGAAATCATAAAGTTAAAGGTTAATAAATTTCACTATCTAAAAATTAAATGTTCTACATGCAAAAATATCATAAACACACTCAAAAGATAAATGACCAACCAGAGAAACATTTAGAATGTATATTACTGACAAATGATTATTTTTTTCAGTATATAAAGAGTTCTCTCAATTTGAAAAGGAACAGGAACACAAATTCACATTTAAAAATCGGTTTATAAATACAAAAGATCACTCACTAATAATAAAATTCGCTAATTTTAAACTCACTAATAATAAAAGAAATTCACTTAAACAGTTCTATAACATTTTGCAATTTTCATATTGAGAAAAAATAAAAAAAAACCCCCACTTGAGGCAAGGATCTAAGCATGCTCATTCACTGCAGATGGGCGTATAAATTGGTTTGCCCTTGCTATGGTCTGAATGTTAGCATCTCCCCCCTCCCCCCTGCCACTGCCCAAATTCATATGTTGCTAGCCTAATGCACTATGTGATGGTATTAGGAGGTGGGGCCTTTGGGAGATGATTAGGTCATGATGTCAGAGCCCTCACAAATAACATTAATACCCTTATAAAGCAAGCACCAGAGAGATCTCCTGTCTGCTTCTACCCTGTGAGTATATGAGAAATTTGCAGCCGGCTTCTATCCCGTGAGTATGTGAGAAATCTGCAGTCTGGAAGAGGTGTCTCACCTGACCATGACCGTGGTAGCACCTTAATCTTGGACTTCCCAGCTTCCAGAATTGTAAGCAATACATTTCTGTTGTTTATAAGCACCTAGTCTAAGGTATTTTGTTATGAATGAACTAAGACAGCCCTCATTCAGCGGAGAATTTCATGATAGCTACCAAATATAAGGTGCACACCGCCTTTTAGTCCAGCATTGACACTTTGTGGAATTTGTCCCATGTTATAGTCACACATGTGCAAGAAGTAGGAGGGATATGTTTATTATGGCATTATTGGTCTTAGAAAAAGATTGAAAAATTGTCAACAAGTAGGCTATTTAAACAAATTATAGTGCATACATACAATGGAACACTGTACAGTTATAAAAAAGAGTGATGTAGGTCTGTTTGTTGCATAGAGTTCCAAGATGTATTGTTTAGTTTAAATGCCAAGCAGTGTATGTAGTATGCTCTAATTTATGTAAACATAAAGCAGGTTACACATATGTATACTTGTATGTATTATGTATGCATCACACATGCTTGTTTATGCCTTGCATGCTTGTATATGCCTGGGACATTTCTGAAAAATGGTTCCCCCTGGGGAGGGGTGCCGAGGAACTAGAAGAGGTTGGTGGTAAGAGGGAGATTAATTACTATATATATTTTTTGATGCTTATGTGCTTTTCTTCATGTACAGATATTATTTTTGCAATGAAATAACTTCTTTTAAAAATAAATTCTAGGGGCGCCTGGGTGGCACAGCGGTTAAGCGTCTGCCTTCAGCTCAGGGCGTGATCCCGGCGTTATGGGATCGAGCCCCACATCAGGCTCTGCTGGGAGCCTGCTTCTTCCTCTCCCACTCCCCCTGCTTGTGTTCCCTCTCTCGCTGGCTGTCTCTATCTCTGTCGAATAAATAAATAAAATCTTTATAAAAAAAATAAATAAAAATAAAAATAAAAATAAATTCTAAATATATGGGATTTTATAGTATGTAAATGTAGCATTTCAAATTCATAGGGAAGAGATGAATTATCCAATAAATAACATTGACATAACTGCTGGCCATTTAGAATAAGGTTGGATACACCAAAATAAATGCTAGAGGGATCAAAGTTTCAAATGTAATAAAAATAAAAACATTAAGGTTGTTGAAGAAGATAGTGCTATTATTTTAAAATGTTGGTGTACAACTTAGTGATTTGACAAGTTTATACATTTTGCTATGGTCACTGCACATATTGCTACCAACTGTCCCATTATAATATCACTATTACAGTATCATTGACTCTATTCCTTATGCTCTGTGCTTTTTATTCCCCTGACTTACTCATTCATAACTGGATACCTGTATCTCCCTCTCCCCTTCATCAATTTTGCCCAGCCCTCGACCCCTGCCTTTCTGGCAACCCTCAGTTGGTTCTCTGCATTTATAGTTCTGATTCTGCTTTTTGTTTATTTATTCATTTTTTAAGATTCCATTTATGAGTGGAATCATATAGTATTTGTCTTTCTCAGTCTGACTTATTTCACTTAGCATAAAACCTTATAGGTCAATCCATGTTGTCTCAAACGGCACAGTCTTTTCCTTTTTTATGGCTATGTAATATTCCATTGTGTATCAATACCACGTTTGCCTTATCCATTCATCATTGATGGACACTTACATTGCTTCCATGTCTTGACTATTGTAAATCATGCTGAAATAAACATAGGGTGCATGTATCTTTTTGAATTAGTGTTTTCATTTTCCTGGGTAAATACCCAATAATGGAATTATTGAATCATATGGTATTTCTACTTTTAATTTTTTGAGGAACCTCCATACTGTTTTCCACAGCAGCTGCACCAGTTTACATTCCCACCAACAGTGCACAAGGATTACTTTTCTCTGCATCGTCACCAACACTTGTTTTTTCTTGTCTTCTAAATTTTAGCCATTCTGACAGGTGTGAAGTGATATCTCATTGTGGTTTTGATGTGCATTTCCCTGATGATGAGTGATGTTGAGAATCTTTTCATGTGTCTGTCGGCCATCTGTATGTCTTCTCTGGAAAAATATGTATTCAGGTCCTCTGTCCATTTCTTAATTGGATTGTTTGTTTTTTCAGTTGTGAGTTGTATGTGTTCTTTATATATTTTCGATATTAAACCCTTATTAGATATATCATTTGCAAATATCTTGTTCCATTCGGTAGGTTGTCTTCTAGTCTTGCTGATGGTTTCCTTTACTTTGCAGAAGCTTTTTATTTTGATGTAGTCCCAATAGTTTATTTTTGCTTTTGTTTCCCTTGCCTTAGGAAACATATCTAGAAAAATGTTGCTATGACCAATGCCAGAGAAATAACTGCCTGTGTTCTCTTCTAGGATTTTTTTTTTAAAGATTTTATTTATTTATTCGACAGGATAGAGACAGGCAGCGAGAGAGGGAACACAGACAGGGGGAGTGGGAGAGGAAGAAGCAGGCTCCTAGCAGAGGAGCCCGATGTGGGGCTCGATCCCAGAACGCCGGGATCACGCCCTGAGGCGAAGGCAGACGCTTAACCGCTGTGCCACCCAGGCGCCCCTCTCTTCTAGGATTTTTTTAGCTTCAGGTCTCACCTTTAGGTCTTTAATCCGTTTTGAGCTTATTTTTGTGTATGGTGTTAGAAAGTAGTCCAGTTTCATTCTTTTACATTAGCTGTCCAGTTTTCCCAGCACCATTTATTAAAAAGACTGTCTTTTCCCCATTGTATATTCTTGCCTCCTTTGTCATACATTAATTGACCATATAAATGTGGGTTTACTTCTGGGGTCTCTATCCTCTTCTATTGATCTATGTGTCTATTTTTGTGCCAGTACCGTATTGTTTTGATTACTGCAACTTTGTAGTGTATCTTGAAATCTGGAATTGTGGTCCCTCCAAGTTTGTCCTTCTTTATCAGGATTGCTTTGGCTATTCAGAGCCTTATGTGGTTCCATACAAATTTTAGTATTATTTGTTCTATTTCTGTAAAAAATGTTGTTGATATTTGATAGGGATTGCATTGAATTGGTAGATTGCTTTGGGTAATATGGACATTTTTGACAATATTAATTCTTCCAATCCACGAGCATGGAATATCTTTCTATTTGTTGGTGTTATCTTCACTTTATTTCATCAGTGTTTTTTTTTTTTTATTTTTCAGAGTACAGGTCTTTCACCTCTTTAGTTAAGTTTACTCTTTGGTGCAATTATAAATGGTGTTGCTTTTAAAATTTCTCTTTCTGCAACTGTTGTTAGTATATAGAACTGCTACCAATTTCTGTGTATTAATTTTGTATCCTAACACTTTACTGAATTTGTTTATTACATCTAGTAGTGTTTTGGTGGAATCCTTAGGATTTTCTGTGTATAGTGTCATGTTACCTTCAAATAGTGACAGTTTAACTTCCTTTTTACCAACATACGTGCCTCTTTTTGTTTGTTTGATTCCTATGGCTAAGACTTCTAGTACTATGTTGAATAAAAGTGGCAACCTTAGAGGGAAAGCTCTCAGTTTTCCAACATTGAGTATGATGTTCGCTGTGGGTTTTTCATAGATGGCCTTGATTATGTTGAGGTGTGTTCCCTCTAACCCCATTTTGTTAAGAGGTTTGTTTTTGTTTTTGTTTACCATGAATGGATTTTGAATCTTGTCAGATGTTTTTTCTGCGTCTACTGGGATGATCATATGATTTTTATCCCTGGGTTTGTTGATATGGTGTATGACGTTGATTGATTTGTGAATATTGCACCATCCTTGCAACCTGGGAATAAATCCCACCTTATCATGGTGAATAATCTTTTTTTTTTAAGATTTTATTATTAATTTGAGAGAGAGAGGGAGGGAGGGAGAGCAAGCACGAGCAGGGAGAGTGTCAGGCAGAGGGAAAAGCAGACTCTCTGCTGAGCAGAGCGCCTGATGCAGGACTCGACCCCAGGACCCTGGGATCATGACCGAGCCAAAGGCAGATGTTTAACTGACTGAAACAACCAGGTGCCCCGATCTTTTTAATATATTGTTGCATGCAGTTTGCTAATATTTTGTTGAGGATTTTTGCATCCATGCTCAGCAGGGACATCGGCATGTAGTTTTCTTTTTTGTGGTATCTTTATCTGATTTTGCATCAGGGCCTCATAGAATATATTTGGAAGCTGGCCTCCATAGAATATATTTGGAAGCTTTCCTCCCTCTTCTAATTTTTGGAATTATTTGAGAAGAATAATTATTAACTCTTCTTTAAATGTCTGGTAGAATTCACTTGTAAATCCATCTGGTCTTGAACTTTTATTTTTTGGTAGTTTTTTGATTTGACCAGTTCAACTTCTTACTTATAATCAGTCTACTCAGGTTTTCTATTTCTTCCTGGTTCAGCTTTGGAAGATTATATGTTTCTAGGAATTTATCCATTTCGTCTAGGTTGTCCAGTTTGTCGGCATATAATTTTTCATTATAGTCTCTTATAATCTTTTGTATTTCTGTGGTATCAGTTGTTACTTCTGCTTTCTGATTTCATTTATTTGGGTCCCATCTCTTTTTTTCTTGATGAGTCTGGCTAAGGACTTTTCAGTTTTGTTTATCTTTTCGAAAAACCAGCTTTGGTTTCATTGGGTTTTTTTTCCTATTGTGTTCTTAGTTTCTACATCATTTATTTCTGCTCTGATATTTATTATTTCCTTTCTTCTAATCACCTTCAGCTTTGTTTGTTCTTTTTCTAGTTCCATCAGGTGTAAGGTTAGATTGTTTATTTGAATTTTTTCTCGATTTCTAAGGTAAGCCTGTATTGCTATATCCTTCCTTCCTAGAATTGCTTGTGCTGTGTCCCAGAGATTTGGGTCTCTTGTGTTTTCATTTTCATTTGTATCCATGTATTTTTTAATTTTTTCTTTGATTGCTTCATTGACCCATTGGTTGTTTAGTATCCTGTTGATTAGTCTCCATGTGTTTGGGTTTTGCCAGTTTTAATCTTGTGATTTATTTCTAGTTTCATACTATTGTGGTCAGAAAAGATGCATAGTATGATTCCAATTTTCCTAAATTTATCGAGTCTTGTTTTATGACCTAATACGTGATCACTTGTGGAGAATGTTCCATGTGCTCTTGAAAAGAATGTGTATTCTGTTGGTTTGGTTTGGAATATTCTGTATATATTTGTTAATGTCCATCTGGTCCAATATGTCATTCAAAGACATTGTTTCCTTATGGATTTTCTGTCTGGGTGATCTATCCATTGATGAGAGTGGAGTGTTAAGGTCTTCTACTGTTATTGTATTACCTTCAATTTTTCTCTTTATGTCCATTAACATTTGTTTTATGCATTTAGGTGCTCCAGTGTTGGGTTTATAGATATTTTCCATTGTTATATCCTCTTGTTGGATTGATCCCTTTATCATTATGTAATTTTGTCTCTTGTTAGTCTTTAAAGTCTATTTTGTCTCATATAATTATTGCTACTCCAGATTTTTTTTTTTTTTTGCTTTCATTTGCATGGTGAATGTTTTTCCACCCCTTTATTTTCAGTCTGTATGTGTCTTCAGGTCTAAGGTTAGTTTCTTGTAGGCAGAATATAGATGGGTCTTGTGGAGTTTTTTGTTGTTGTCGTTTTTGTTTTTTATCCATTCTACCACTCTATGTCTTTTGGCAAGAGAATTTAAACCATTTACATTGATATTATTGTAAGTATTGATAGATATGTACTTACTGCCAATTAAAAATTTTGTCTTCTGGTTGTTTTTGTAGTTCTTCTTTTTCCCTTCTTCTTCTCTTGCTCTTTTTCTTTGTGATCAATGAGTATCAATAGCATTTTGTTTGGCTTTCTTTCTCTTTATTTTTTTTCTGTATTTATCATAGGTTTGGGGTTTTGGTTACCACAAGGTTCATATATAACATCCTAAGTAAATAGCAGTCCATACTAATTTGATGGTCATTTAATTTCAAACACATTCTAAACAAGAAAGAAAAAAAAAGAAAAAAAAATATTTTTTCCTTTTTACCTTCTCTTCCCTTTTTACTCTTTTCTCCATATTTTATGTATATGTTGTCATATTTTACATTTATTAATATTTTTCTTACGTCTAATTATGGCCATTTCTTTTCCACCTAAAGAAATCCCTTAACATTTTTTGTGAGGCTGGTTTATTGGTGATAAACTCCTTGAACTTTTGTTCATCTGGGAAATTCTTATATTCCTCCTTCAGATTTAGATGTTCACCTTGCTGGGTAGAGCATTCTTGGTTGCAGGTTTTTTCCTTTCAGCACTTTAAATATATCATACGCTCTCTTCTGGCTTGCAAAGTTTCTGCTGAAAAATCAGCTTATAGTCTTATAGGTTTCCCTTGTAGGTAACTGTTCCTCTCTTCCTGCTTTTAGGATTCTCTCTCTATCTTTAAACTTTGACATTTTAGTTATGTGCAGTGGTGTGGAACTCCTTAGGTTCCTCTTGTGAGCCCTCTGTGCTTCTAGGACTTGGATGTCTATTTCTGCCTTACGTTAGGGAAGTTTTCAGTTATTATTTCTTCAGATAAGTCTTCTATACCTTTCTTTTTCTTCTTCGGGGAATCTTATAATGTGAATGTTTGTTTGATGTTGTCTAAGAGATCTCTTAATCTATACTCATTTTTTAAAACTTCTTTTCTCTTTTTGCTGTTCAGCTTTTGTGCCCTCTGTTATCCTGTTTTACAGATCACTGATACATTCTTCTGCATCCTCTAATCTACTGCTGATTCCCTCTAACGTGTTTTTTGCTTCAGTTATTGTAGTCTTCAGCACTAATTAGTTATTTTTCATAGTTTCTATCTCTTTATTGAAGGTCTCACTGAGTTCTTCTATTCTTTTCTCCAGCCCAGTGAGTATCTTTATGATCATTACTTTAAATTCTTTATCAGACATATTGCTCATCTCTGTTTTGCTTAATTCTTTTACTGAAGATTTTGTTATTGTTGTTCTTTCTTTTGGAGCGTTTTCCTCTGTCTCCCCATTTTTCTTGACTTTCTGTGTTTGTTTCTATGGATTTGATGAAATGTCTACTTCCCCTAAAGTCGAAGGAGTGGTCTTGTGTAGGTGACCCCTATGCAGACTGTGTGTGCTTGGTGACCTTTGTTGGCTGGTCGGAGCCTTGGCTGTATATACTTGTTACACTTTTAAATCATGGCTTTTTACAGAGAGAATAAAGAAAAATAATAAGAAGAAAAGAAAAGAAAAAAAGAAGAAACGGAAAGAAAAAGAGAACAAGAAAGAAAAGAACAAAAGCAAAAATTAAAAATTAAAAACAAAAGAAGACAAGGCGATTTTTAAGAGATTTTATTTATTTATTTGAGAGAGAGAGAGAAGCAGAGTCCCCACTGAGCAGAGAGCCCAACATGGAGCTCAATCCCAGGACCCTGAGATCATGACCTGAGCCAAAGACAGATGCTTAACCGACTGAACCATCCAGGTGCCTCAGCAAGACAAACTTTAAAAAGTAAAGTAAAATAAGACAGTAAAAATTAAAAACAAAAACACCACCCCGCACACAAAACCATGACTTGTTTTCTGTGCCCTAGCACCACAGGGTGGCAGATATGGGCTTGTGGACTCTGGACTCACTGTGGTCACAAACTCACTGTGAGTCAGACCCTGCTCCAGTCTGGGCTTTTATGGTGGAAGGGAAGACAACTTTCCTCAGCCTTCTTAAACCCTAACTTTTTTTCTGTGCCCCAGTGTGACCAGGGCTGGTGTGGACTTTAGGACCCTGGGCTTGCTGAGGTCATAAGCTCCCTGTAACAACTGGACCCAGTAGTTATGGTGTTGGGACCTCCCAATTATGGTATCTGAACCCATCCCTTATGGCAGTTAGACCCTGCTCAAGTCTGGGCTTTTAAGGGGGAGGGGGAAAGAGTGTTCCTGCAGTTCCTCCACCCTTTAAACCACAGCTTTTTTTTTTTTTCCTGTAACTCTGTGGCTAGGGCTAGTGTGGGCTTGTGGATCCTGGGCTTGTGGAGGTTGCAAGCTCTCTGTGATCACTGGATGCACCCATTATGGAGTCCAGATCCTGCTCCAGTCTAGGCTTTAAGATGGGGTGGGCATGTAAACCATGTCATTCTCCAGTCCCTCTGACTTAGAGAGCTTTCCTGTACTCCTCTACTTCTTGGCAGAGATCTAGTGTTGTCTCTGTTATATGCTACTTGCTCTTTTAAATCATGGTTTTTTCCCCTGTGCTCAAGGACAAAGAGATCTGTTCCTAGTCCCTCAGTGCTATCCCTCCCCACTGGCATTGGCAGCCTCAGGGCTGGGGATTCCCGTTGTTACTATGTCTCAGTCTCTCTTGCTGTTCTCTTGTCATTCTGTCTGTCTTTTGTTGTTCATTCAGCCCTCAATTCTCCAGGAGGACTTGTTCTATTAATAGTTGTAATTTGGTGTGTTCTGTGGAGGAGGTGAGTTCAGTCTTCCTACATCACCATGTTGAACTGGAACCAGAAAAGAGCTTTCTAATTATGTAATGAAAGCTCATAAAATTGAGCGATTTGAGTATAAAAAGTAAACTTTGGCTCAGTTAAAAGTACAAACAAAGTTGAAAGACAAGCAAAATGGGAAAAATATTTGTAAGATTAATGATACATCACAAGTCAATGTTATTGACTAAATATTCTTACAAATCAATAAGGAAAAGCCTAAAAAAAAGAGCATAGGATATGAACAGACAATTCACAGAAGTAAAACTTTCACACATGAAAAGATTTCAACCATGCTAGTAATCAATGAAATAAAAATAGATTTTGTTTTCGCCCAGAAAATGAACAAAAATAAAAATTTTAAGTTAATAAAAATGTTCTTGAGTAAGAGTTCTTTCACACACTTTTCAGTAGAGAGAAAAATCGGTACCTTTCTGAACATCACCTTAATAGTTGAAATGCTCAATGTGTGTACTATTTCAGCAATCCCTCATCTAGGAATTCACTCTGAAAAAAGTAATCATTCAAGTTCAAACTGAGAAAAATCTCAGTGATGTTCATCACAATGTTGTTTAGGATCACACATACACACATACATGAGATAATTTATATGTTCATCAATGAGGTATTTGTTTTGTAAATATTGGTACCCACTACAATGGAATACCCTTTAAAGTGATGTAGCCCTTTACAATGATATGAATCTGTATGTATGGACTTGCAATTTCCCCCTTGACCTACTCTCAAGTGCTTAAAAGCAGAGTACAAAACATCACGTAGACCACAATATACTGTACAGAAAGAAAGCTCTCAGGAAGGTTGCTCATACAGGGGCGCCTGGGTGGCACAGCGGTTAAGCGTTTGCCTTCGGCTCAGGGCAAGATCCGGCGTTCTGGGATCGAGCCCCACATCAGGCTCCTCCGCTATGAGCCTGCTTCTTCCTCTCCCACTCCCCCTGCTTGTGTTCCCTCTCTTGCTGGCTGTCTCTCTCTGTCGAATAAATAAATAAAATCTTTAAAGAAAAAAAAAGAAGGTTGTTCATACAAATAATTGCAGTGGTTTTTATTAAGTAGGAGGAATTTAGGTAATTTTTACTTTCTCTTTTATACTCTTTAAATTAAATCAGAGCATGTACCATTTTACCCCACTCTCTAATTAAATGAATCCTGTGCAGACATTAAAAATAATGTAGAAAAAATGGAATGGAATGAAGAGATGCTTACAATTTATTAAGTGGAAAAATACAGGTTACAAACTAATATGTGCGGCCCTATTCCATGTTAGAATAAACTGTAAAACTACATCTGCATTCCATACATTTGTGACTCGAAAAATTAGTTCAAATATGTTAGCAGCAGCAATCTGTGTGGTGGGACTTTGGCTGCGTTTTTAAAATATTTTCGGTATTTTCTTCAATGAAGTATCTATTACATAATGGGATAATTAAAAAATTATCTTAGGGGTGAAAATGTAAAAATCTAGGCTTAGTGAAAACAAAAAATCATTCTCTCTTTTTTCTTAACCCTGTATTTAAAAGCCAGGTGAAAATGGGGAGGAAGAGTTGAATGATAGATGATGAAAACTGTATGACTGAACGGCTTGCCATGATTCACGGATTCACTATCAGAGGCTTAGCCATTATAGAATGAGCCTTCTCCATGATAGTTTTTTAAACGCTTTATGTGATGTATAGATACCATTATCACTTGGATGAACTCCCTCCCAATATGGACGACCACACCTGCAGACAGACTTCCACCCGGGACTGGTGAGCAATCAGATGTCTCTCAAACATATGGCCAGTTGAGCCCTCCTCGACATCATAAACCGAGAAGAATAAAGGGTTAAATTGATCATCAAAACTGCAAAAAGACCTGGAGCTTGTTTTCATGCAAGATCCTTAATCTCACTCTGTTGTAAACTGGCATTTGAGCAGTAGAAGCCCTTTTTCATAGAGAAGCATGGGTTTTTAAGTTCTGATTTTATTTCTGATTTGTTTTTCTTTATTTCCTGAAGCTATTGATGTTTCAGAGGCAGTGGGGGAAGTGAGAAAGCCCTGGGAGAGTTTCAGTCTTTGAATGTCGGAACTCAACCATTCAGAAGTTCATACTCATGTTCACAAAAACAATGTCACAGGGTCACTTTGGCCAATGGAGTGTTTTGTACAAGGGCTGGCGCTCGGGTCCTGTGCGTGTTTGCTGAAGCAGCCTTTCACCCCTTCTACACTTCCCTTTTTCTCTTTCTTTTTCCCTTTATATCAACATGTTGTAGCCTGTGACACCAGCTAAATTAATCACTCACTGCACTCAGGGAAGTCACCGCAGGATATAGAATAACAAAGACAACAAAATTATTGCAAGGCTGGAGAGAAGGGACTGGTTTGTGAATAGAGCCAGCACACCCTCACCAGCTGTGTCCTCACAGGGGCTGGAGCAGCAGATTAAGTTGGGACTGTTTTTTATTCAATTTATGTGGATTTGCGAATGGCTACAATACAGAGCCAAGGGCCCCTAGTGAAGGGAAATCCCTTCAGGATTCTCAGCCTCCTGTCAGAGCTGAGGCTTAGGGCTTCAGCATTACCCAGGGGTGTCCCCTTGGGCATGCTTTGCTTGAGCAGATCTAGCTGAGTGTTTGCTGAGCCTCCAGGATCCAGAATATACTGGGTCCTTAAGTCAGAGCCAACAGAGAAATAAGATCTCCAGTAGCCTAAATGGTGTGGTTTGAGTCCTAGGGGGCCATCTGCATAATAACCAAGACAAAGATGGAGAAGATGGAGACTGTCAGTTTCTTTGACCCAGGGGATAAAGGAACCTCTGGTGACAAATGTTAGTTGAAGGATAGGCAGTGTGGTGAGTTCACCAGTGTTCTAGTCCATACCTAAACTCATGGACCAGTGTCAACCTACAGGGGCTTGTCCCAGAGTGACCTAGAGCTCTGTTGGACCTTTCCTCTTGATGATGTCTTCCACCTTAGTTAAGGCAGAGAAGGCAGAGTCGTGCATTGGACATAGAGCTGAGAGACCTCACAAGGATACAGAAGGACAGCTTGAAGATTCAGAAGCCCTTTAAAGCCACAGACAAGAAGTAAAAAATGCCAAGAGGAAGTATAATGAGGATGATAATAAACATGTATTTTACAATCATCAATGAAAACAAATGTAAGTATAAATGACTGGATTGGGTTCAGAAAATCAATTGAATGAAGATAGAGTAAGATTTAACTTAACAGAAAAATCATCCCCAAGAAATTCTAGGGTCATGAAGAGCCAGTTGAGTGACATAGGTGTAGAGCTACTGCTGATGGAAGAATAGAGTTTGGAACACGGGGAGTAGGAATTGTAGGCTCCTCAGCACTGCTCAGACCATATCAGAAGGCCTACCTCTGGATGACTAGCATAAGCAGGAAAGCATGCAGCACATTCTGGAGGCCAGAGAGAGCAGAACTAGGTCCAGTATAGGAAAACTGAAGGAAGAAAAACTGGGGCTCGTTACGGGCTGAAGTCTGTCCCCTCCAAGCTCATATGTTGAAGCCATAACCCCTAGAATCTAGAATGTGACTGTGTTTGGAGATAGGGCCTGTAAAGAGGTGATTAAATTTAAATGAGCCATTAGCAGAGGTTCTAATCCAATCTGATTGGTGTCCTTATAAGAAGAGGAAATTTGGACACACAGAGAGACAGCACAGGTATAGCACACAGAGGAAAGGCCCTGAGAGGACACAGCAGGAAGGTGATCATCCGCAAGGCAAGGAAAGAGCCCTCAGAAGAAACCAAAAATACCCTGACCTTGGACTTTTAGCTTCCAGGACTGTCAGAAAATTTCTTTTAAGCCACTCAGGGTTAAAAAGAAATAAATGTTTTCTTACAAAATGGCAGAGATAATCTAGGCTGTGGTAACAAATGACAAGGACTCTTCCCTTGAGAAAACTTTAGCGGGCTCCTGAGTCCTCTATTCGGCCAGACCTCCACCTTGGCCCATTGAGGCCCATTTTAGCAAAGAATCCTATTAAGCCAGTTTACCAGGAATTCCTTCATCCTTGATATCTAATGAAGTTCCTCTTGGTAATTTTCCATCCACTGACCACCTCTCTGTGCCCATAGGCTATATATTCCCAGTTGTCTTTGCTGAATTGGCACTTGAGTTCAGTTCTAACTGGTCTCTTTCCTCTACGGCAGTAGCTCAGATAGACCCTCTCTTGCCATTTTTAACAAGTGTCCTGGACGCAAAGAACTTCAAAATGTCAGCGTCTTAGGAACATATGCTCAGTACACTTTCACGCCAGTTGTGTGGACGAGCTGTGGACTCAGTGCAGTCACTGGGGGAGTGGGGATCCTGCGGCCCCATGCTGAGGTGTGCTTCCGCAGTCCTCGTGTCAGAGGGCAGCGCTGGGCGGAAATACACACGGGCTCTTAAAGCCTTCTGCCCAGATGGGACCTTCACTTCTGCTCACATTTTACTGCCCAAAGAGAGTCACATGGCCACATCTAACTTCATTGAGGTGGGGAAATAAAATTCTACCATGAACCTAGAAGGAGGAAATTTGAAGTGTTTGTTTTTGGCCGCAAAGTCTATAGCTGTATTTTTGAGGGGGAAAATGAAATGAATTCGTGTCTTTTTGTGAATTCCTCTAGAAAGTGGTTTTATGAAGATAACTAAGAAGTGATGATGCTATGGCCTAGTAGAGGAGACAGACGTGTCTCCTACTAACTTCGTCAAGGTGGTACCTGGTGTTTCACTGTCAGCCCGATCGTCCCGTGTCACATAGAGAATGTTTATTCCTAGGTCCCTGAAGAAACTGCCTTTGACCCCCACTGACTGGGCCAGGAGTAGGCACCTCACCCAAAGTGACTTGAGACTAGACTTCATTAATTAAATGCTCATTCTTGCAAGTTTGAACTAAAGGGAAGAAAGTCTAACTACTTAGTTGGGGCCTGTTTCCTCCTTGCCACTGGGGTGCTTCTGGGGACCACAATCCCTGGAGCTGGCCTCGATGGCTTGGGTCCAGAACCCCTTTCTATGTGTTGCTCCAACTGCCTGGGCCCAGCCAGCAGGGACCTGATCTGATTTGTGTGGCTTCAGAAAAATACCACTGAATGATGCTGGGACAGAGCTGTTATAGAAACGGTTCTTTAGTTGGGGAAGTGGTTGGAGGAGGCTCTCTGAGAGTGTGGACCCATTTCCAGGGTTGAATATGTGCGAGGATTAGATACCCACATTTGTAGGATGGAGCATTCCTCTAAATGGTATTCACTTTAAATTCTTATATTCCTATAACCTGGGTCTCTGTGTCTTGTCACTGGCCTGAGTCACCTGCAGTAGAACATAGACATTTAACCCACGCAGTGGGAACTTGCAGGAAGTTACCAGGCTTTTGATTTTTTTTCTTTGAACTTTCAGGGAGTATCAGGAATATTAGTGCCCACTTTCCTGGGATACAGGCCATTGATCAGTCTGCACAGTGTGAACTGGTATTTGTGTGTGTGTGTGTGTGTATGTCTTTGTATGTTTAGCTCCGTGACTGTTTTGCCATCAACACCACCTCCCTCTCTCTTACACGGCTTGTTGGAGTCCTTTTATGTTAACACCCTCCATAAAAAGCCTTCGGTTTGGTAGCACTGTTCACTCCTAAAAAACGCATCAGAAAACAATGCACACCCCTGCCCACTGGTAATCAGAGCAATTACTTAACAAGCACATCTCTATTTCCTCCAGGGTGGACTAATTAAAAAGCTTCCATGCTGTTGTCAGGAATGGACAGCGAGTGTTTTGTATTCGTTTTTGGAGAAGCTGAAAGCTAACATTGGGTTTTACGTGGAAACACGTTCAGCATTACTCATAGGATTCTTCTCATCTCTGCCCTTCTAGGGAAGGCTCAATTGTTGGCCATTGATCGAAAAGGCAGGGCAAACAGTAGGCATGTGGCTTACACCTGTTATTTTGAAGATAGGCAGTCTTGAGCTATACAGGGGTAGCTCTCAACTTCAGCACCCTTCGGAATCTCCTGAAAGGCCTATTACAGCACAGCCTCCCGGCCCTGCCCCCGGAGTTTCTGATTCAGCAGGTCTGGATTGGGACCTGAAAACTTTTTGTTGATGCTGCTAGTGGGAGACTGTACTTAGAGAGCACTGCTACAGAGAAGATCTTTTCTTCTCCAGTTCCTACCACTCCTCAAGGCAGCAGGATCATGACCCTTCTAGTGGAACTCTCGGGACAGAATCAGCCTGAGACACCGTTGCTTCGCAAGATGGAATAGATGCTAATGGACACTTGCCTCAAATGGAAGAGATTTAAACTCTGGGTTCAAATCTCAGGTCTGCCACGTGGAAGTTATGTGACCTTGGGCTGATTGGTCAATTCTGTGATTCTCAGTTTCCTTCTCCATAAAATGGGGGCATGCACTTCATAAGATTGCTGTGAAGCTGCATGAAGTCTTTAGTGTAAGACGTGACATGTCCTTAGTGCCTAGTGAAGGAAAGGCCCACGTTGGTTTCTTCCTCTCACCTCTCCCTGCATCTCCCTGGGGAGTTTGGAGTGATGTGACTTATTTCTCAAGATTCACGTAATGCTCACGTGATAGATGTCAGGCACAGTTTACTTTGTGCGGCACTGCATTAAAAGTTAAAAAGATTTGCTTAAGGAGAAGCAAGTCTTAAGAGATAAAGGATAAACTCATTTCATCAAATACTTTGCATGCAGAGAACTTTTTTAATAAACAGGAAAAAAGTAGGAAGCTCCAAAATTTACTTCCTTCCTGGAAACATGTTAGCATAGGGAGGAAAAAATATTTTGATGTAATACTACCTTCTAAACTTGTACATTGAAAGCTTAAACATGGAGTCAATTTAAGCCAAAAGACTCCAGTAAAACATTTTTTAAAATAATTTTTTATTACATTACGTTAGTCACCATACAGTACATCCTTAGTTTTTGATGTAGTGTTCCATGATTCATTATTTGCATATAACACCCAGTAAAACATTTTGAATGCAACAGGCCAATGATGAAGGAAAGTTCTGGAATGAAGAATGTGAAAAGGTACGGAGTCATCTAATTCTCTATATTCATATCCTCAGCCTTCTTAAATCCAGTCAAGATTATTAATCCTGCTCTTGGTGCTGGTAAAATAAAATTACCTTAAAAAGAATGTCTCTTGAGGCACCTGAGTGGCTCAGTGGGTTAAGTGTCTGATTCTTGGTTTTGGCTCACGTCATGATCTCAGGGTAGTGAGGCTGAGCCCCATGTTGGGCTCTGCACTCAGTACAGAGTCTTCTTGAGATTCTTTCCCCCTCTCTCTCCCTCTCTCTCCACTCCTCCCCCCACTCTTGCACACATGCTCTCTCTCTCCAATAAATAAATAAATAAATAAAATCTTTTTTAAAAAATGAATATCTCTCATACTTACTTCTTACTGAGCTTACTCAGAAACCAGGACAGTTTTATAATTATAACGTTAAAGTCTTTATCAGCCACTCTATTTTATTGAGCTATTACTATGTGCCAGACTTGGGGCTGTGTACTTCTCATACATTATTGAATAATGCCCACAACAACCTAGTAAAGAGGTACTAAAATTTTCCCTAATTTATAGATGAGAAAACAGAACCCAGCGATGGAAATGCTTTGTCCAAGTTTGTAAGAACTGGAGGGCTTGAAACTCGGGCCTGCATGACCCTTTGAACATCTACAAAGCCTTTCTAACCTCCTTTGATCAAAGGACACCAAATGATGAAGAGGTAGTTTTATAAATTGAAACAAATTGCATCCACTTGCCAACTCTTCTCTTAGCACAAGCAACCCAGTTTTTCATGAGTCTGGAAACCATGTCCCAGTGAAACCTGAATATGCCCCAAGGTTATAACTGTTTGCAGGGTCTGATGGAAGAGGCATTAGATAGAGATTTCTCATTCGCACCAAACCATCTCCAATCTCCACCAGGGCAGTGCCTGGCATTTTCTGAAGAGAATACCAAACAACTAAAATTCAGTGGATCTCTTCTAGTCTGTAACTTCTTCTATTAGGGAAATCTAACCCTTTGAGAGTCAAGGTCCTGAAACTAAAGTGAAAAATGAAACTTGATATCTAGAGCTACTTAGTATTCAGTGACATAACTTCCCCAATACACACAAATTTAATGCACTTTTGATTGAACCCATAATTACGAAATTTGTTTAAAGCCGTTATATTATCTTCTTATTTGACACAATATGGCACAATTTTGTTATAGGATTGAAAACCAAATAAGACAACTACAGTTGGTAGCATTTCAAAGAAATATTCCCTTTAAGATGAAATCAATCCTGTTTCAAGTTTATTCCCCTGCTTTACGGTTGAGGCTCTAGGGGTGTATTTTGCTGAAAAATGTCTTTTTGATTTTTTAGAAATTCTTTAGATTAATATGCAGCTGTCATTGCAAGGCAAATCTAGATCTGCTTTTATGTTTCCTCTTTCCCCAGGCTGCAACTAGTGTCTACCTCTCCAGGAGAGACAGTCCACTCATTTCTGATTGGGTTTGATATTCCGGGTCAGACAGCAAAGAATTCATCAACTCATCATCATTTAGAGCATGTCACACTTTGTCTATTTACATTGACTGAATACATTTCTTTGCTTAATATGTCCAATATCTTGGTCTTAACATTCTGCTGCTGTCTAATTTTAATTCCTGTTCACACACACACACACACACACACTCACACCCGCTGTGTGCCATACCATATTATCACACTTCTTAACATAGTAAGAAAACATTCCCGTTCTTTGATGTGTTTCTGAGAATGGTTTCTGCACTTACTTAATTTTATTCAAGGTTTTTCTTCCTGTCTTCCCTTCTATTCAATTTAAAGGGCAACGGGCTTTCCTCTCGTGTTCTAACTACTGCATGTTTTCGACTCTCCCCCTCTCTAATTCCTCTTTTATAGATGTAAGCTTGTTTATCTGCATATTTTAAGTGTGTCTCCCAAAGGTAGATTTGTGCCTTTGATTCCATGATAAGAAAACAAAAGGAGGTACAGAATAAAATGAATTTTTTCTGAAACCTCTTTGTAATATGTTTGTAACAAAACAATTTTTTAAATATCTAAACAAAATTTAGCTGCCAGTCAGTCCCATAGCACTCGAAGAACACACATTCGTGTTGACTTGTTTAACGAGGGACATCTTCATTGTACTTCTTTCGATTGAATGTGCATGTGACTTGTTGGATTGAACAGGATGTGTTGATGACAGAAAGATTAGGAGCTTTGTTTGTAAGAAATGGGAGTGTCTTTCTTTGATATTAGTTACCGTATAACCAGGACCAACTGTGTCTTTTGCTTCTTTTAACACTTGTAAAGAAATCTGGAAAATATGGGTTCCATTTAGTCAGTTATCAAGAGAAAATATTAGAACACTGGATCAGGTCAGCACACTACAGACCGCAGACCGAATCCTGCCCTCCTACTTCGGTAAACACAGTTTTATCGGTGCATAGCCACACCCACTGGTTTACATATTGTCTGGTGGCTCTTGCTATAGCAGCAGAGTTGAATGGCTGAAACAGAGACTATATGGCTCACAAAGGCTGAAAGACTGATTAACTGGTCCTTTAAAAAAGTTTGTCAACTCCTGATATAGAAGTTCAGAGGTGGGGGGTGCCTGGGTGGTGCAGTCGTTAAGCATCTGCCTTCAGCTCAGGGTGTGATCCTGGCGTTCTGGGATCGAGCCCCACATCGGGCTCCTCCGCTGGGAGCCTGCTTCTTCCTCTCCCACTCCCCCTGCTTGTGTTCCCTCTCTCGCTGGCTGTCTCTATCTCTGTCGAATAAATAAATAAAATTAAATTAAAAAAAAGTTCAGAGGTGGTGATATTTTATTTTATTTTATTTTATTTTATTTTATTTTATTTATTGAAGTGGTGATATTTTAAAGCCTTTCTTCCCTCAGAAGAGGGTCAGTCAGTTTTGTTCATGGGTCTCAAGAAAACATGAGTTAAAAAGATGTTGTTTCAAAGGCTCCATAATAAAGCAGACTATTCACACACACACACACACACACACACACACACACACACAAATGATTTCTACCTGAAATTTATAAAGACATCCCATATTATTCAACCAGTATGACAAAATGCCTCTAAGATAGGGTAAGCATATAATTTATCATGCAAACTGGGTGCTTTGGGAAGAAAAAAGAAAAAAATTCTATTACTAATTATGCTGAGACAGCAGACATAAACTAGGACTGTCCTAGGCAAACCAAGATGTGTGGTCACCCAAAAAGTGCACCAGATTCAGTAAAATCATAATATATAAGATAAATACGTATGACTTTAAGTTCATTTCTTCCATTGAAACATAGTCATCATCAAAGCCTTCTTTGTAACTGGAATTTCTACCTAACTGGTAGGAATCAAATGGGTGTTCCCAGTTCATTTGGGGAGTTAACATAAGATCATTGGACCATCAGAAAACATTATGCAGTAATCAATACAGCTTTTGAAGAGAAAATTGAGCTTGAATAATTCTTGCTATGATTGCTCACCTGGACAACGAGGAAGTCACAGATAAAAGTTATCTCGATTTTTACTGACACTTTCAGTTGTGTCCTGCATGATTGGCAAACTATAAAAGAATGACTTTGACCTTTCTGTCATGATCTTCAAGGGCAAGGTACTCAGACTCCACTGATCCATACCAGCATGGTATGGGAAGAAAGGAGAGAGAGAATCAAGAATACAAAGATCCTCAGATTCAGTGCTGAGAATTTAAGATCTTAAATGTTTATTCCTTTGACGTCTAAACAGCTCTAAAGCAAACAAAGAGATCATAGCCTAGGACCATTATACTGACTCATTTATATTTTACAGTAAGGCCTCTAATTGAATATTTATTCTACCCTCAAAAAAGGTAATAGAAGATATTAGAAACTACCATATGTTCAAGTCTTTAAAATATCCTTTCTGGGGCGCCTGGGTGGCGCAGTTGTTAAGCGTCTGCCTTCGGCTCAGGGCGTGATCCCGGAGTCCTGGGATCGAGCCCCACATCAGGCTCCTCTGCTAGGAGCCTGCTTCTTCCTCTCCCACTCCCCCTGCTTGTGTTCCTTCTCTCGCTGGCTGTCTCTGTCAAATAAATAAATAAAATCTTTAAAATAAAATAAAATAAAATACCCTTTCTGATAATTCTATCCAATATCTGTTTGGATAAAGAAACTAAGAATGTGCCTCTTACATGTGACGATTCTAATAGTACTCATAACAAACAAAAATTTGTGTGGTGCTTTATCTCATACAAAGTACTTTCGAATGTATTCTCTTAACTGAGTCTTACTACAAGCCAGTAAGTCAGTAAGGCAGGATTACTAATACCTCTTTTTGTTGAGGACAAAACAGAGTCTCATAGAGGTTAAGTGACTTGCTCTGGGTCACACCGCTAATGGGTACTAGATCCAGGATTGGTCTAGGACTTCAAACTACAGGTCATAGGTCATTCAACTCTACTACATTGTTTTCTAAGTTGTTAGGAATTAGTAATATTATTGATACCCCTGAAAAAATTAATTCAAATGGAAATGACCTTAGTCTGTTGGAGAAGAGGCCAAAATGAGCACGAAATTCAACACAGACTACTTACAAATATTAAAAGAAAAATCTAAATATTACAAGTGATACGTAAACCAACATTGTAGTTTTACTGTAGTCTAGGTCAACAAGATCAGAGAGATGAAAGGAAGCAGAATATATACGTGATTAAGGAATATACCCTAATTCTTTATTAGTTAGAATAAAAGTTTAATGCATATTTTGTTCACTTGAGGTTTTCTTCTGGGCCTGGCGACATAGAGTAAAAAGCACCTAAGTAACAATGGCTTGACCAAGGCACACGTTCATTTCTCTAACAAGGAAAGCCTGAATGCAGGCAGATGAGGCTGGCGTCGAACCCCAGTGAGTCACTCAAACCCCTCCCAGATTTCTATTCTGCCATCTCTACTGTGTGACCTGCATCCCTGGAGTTCAGCACAGAAGCAGAAGTTCCAGCTATAACATTTATGTTCTAGGCAACAGGAAGAAGGAAAGAGGAAAGAAGGATGCTCATTCTCCTTTTGAGAAGACCTCCTGGTGGAAGTTACGCGCCCCTTTGGCTTCTATTTATCGGCGGCATTTTTTCATATGGCAATGTATAGCTGCAAGAGAAGCTAGCAAATGTAGTCTTTAGCTGAGCCAGCTCAAAATTAGAGTCTTGTTATTAGAAGGGAGCAAGAGGAAGGATGCAGACTGGGATAGGCAAAGAGCAGTCTCTGCCAGGCCCCTTTTCAAAAGAATGGAGTGACTTGGAAGTTTTAGAGGATAGGGATACAATTTTGTTGTGTTTTTCAATTTGCGCCAGGCTCTTTACCTATGGTCTACAACCACCCTGTGGTCAGCTTCGTTAGCCCATATTACAAAGAAAAAACTAAGCCACAGAGAGGTGAAGCAACTTCTTCCAATTTAAGGAATTGATAGATGTGGGGCAGAAGCCATTTGTTTCCACAGTCCCTCTTTTCCTCCCGAGTTTTTATAATGACGAATTAAGTCACGTGAAAAAAAATTGAGGGAAACTTAATTGCTCGGTCAAGAAACAGGATTTTGAAGGAGGTATGCATGCATTTGTTCACTCATTCATTCAACAAATACTAATGGCTACTCCTACATGTCAGGACTTTTGTTTTCAAGGAGAGACTTTTTTGCTTTTTAAGAGAAGCCAAAAATGTCAATGAATGGGAATCAGAATCTTTGAGGTGGAGGGTTTTGTAGATTATCCTGTCAGTCTTCCTCATTTTATAGAAAAAAAGATGAGGTCTGGCACGGTGAAGTCATTGTCTTCTATTTATCAGAGGAACAAAGGACAGGAAATGAATCCGTCTTTAAGCTAGAACAGATGAATTGTGTCCCAGGGTCATGTGACACTAGAATACATTACTGAGGGAGGTTATGGGATCTCAAATCCTGGAAGTCTTCAAGAAAAGACTGGAAAAATTTCTCTTCTAGAAGTTTCCTATGTATTTGGGCCAAACGAATGCTTCAGACCACTTGTAATCCTATGATGCCGTGAGTGTAGGCATCTGTGAAGGCACTAAAACCCCACTCAGGTTTAAACAAGAAGTTTAAACCAGGCCTCAGTGTATTCAAGGGCATGGCAAGAAAGATATTTTTAAATAGTGAAAGACCAAAGTAGGAATCACTTCTTTGTCTCATTTGTAATAAATACATTGCCAGAAGTGAGAAAACTATATTGTATGATTAGAATTTCATTCATGAGGGAGATTTCCTGACTCCTCTCTTTCTTTGCTTGGCTCTGTTTTTAAGCATTTAATTATAGGCTTTATTTTACCATAGTTATCACAGTCGTTCAGTTTAGACGGAAGTCGACGGTCCTCTGTGTAATTCTGTGGCCCGGGTATCCTATTACTATAGAAATCATGTCTGGAGCTGGCAATTTACCAAAATGACTTTCCACCAAGAAAGGCAGAGCAGGGGTGGTGGTAGCAAATTGTAGCGGTGGTAGGAACAGCAGCTGCTGCTCAAAGCTGCAGAAGGGTTCTGCCAAAAGAGGGGAAATTCAATCTGTATATTTATACTAATGGGACAGAAGCGGGTCATGCCAAACACAGAGTCACCCTTTTCTCAGTGTTCGAAATAGGGCATACTACACATGCTGCCATGATTCGTATCTAATTAATATATATTTTTAAGAAGTCCAATTCTATTTCAGTGTTCCTATTTGTATAATTCTGTTGTTTTCATTGTTCCGGCATTGGCCACTTCCCCGAGTAAAAATGGAGGGAGGAAAAGAAAGAGGGGAGGGAGGGAGGGAGAAAGGAAAGAAAAGGAAAAGCCAAAGAAAAAGTAAAAGAAAAGACAGAACTACCAAAATGTGTAACTTTTTGATTAGATGTGTTTTTATGGAACTGAATAATTCTGATTGTATCTGTTCTTTACAGCTGTTGTGAACCCAACAGCCTTCCTCCATGGCTGGAGCCACACAGGGGGGAGAAGTGAGTGTGCATATAAATAGAGGTCTGCTACTTTGAATTTCATACACAAAAGTAGTCCCCTCAAGTTCTTCTCACTTCCCATCTATGTTCTCAGTTTGATTTTCCTGTTTCTCATCTTCCTGCCTTCAGGGCAAGCGCTGAGAGATGGTTGGGGCCATGACAATGCCACGTAGTAAGAGTCTGAGTTTAATGAGGTTTGAAAATTTGAATTTATGACAGGTGACATCAGCTTATGAAAACGGTGTTTGTTATTTTCAAATCACACTCATTGAGAAATATATTGGAGTCACAAGACATTGAAAACAAAGCATTCTTGATACCTTTTAAATAGGAAAAAAATGCAATCCTAGGCACTTTTGTAAACTCCCCTTCAAAATCTGGTAAAATGACTTTGAATCCATGTTTCATGAGACGAAAAACTGGAAACCACTTACTTTTTTGTCTTGGATGAGAAATACGTAAAATTTGGCAGTTAAGTGAGCTGTTGATACTTATTTTAATTCTGGTCTAATATTACTGGGAAAGAATGAGATGGTAAAATTGACAGTGACTGTATCTATTCCTCCCTGTCACCCCAGTTGTTTCCAAGTGAAGTTTAGTGTTCCTCAAACTCCGATCACCCTATCTTACCTCCTAAGAGAAGGTGTGACCACTCTCCAGGAAATCACCATTCTGAAGCTCCAGGAGATATCTACGTAACATGTTTATTTTTGTTTTTTGAGAAAAAAAAATACTTAGAAAAATGAAATATTGAACCACTCCTAAACTCCCTCTCTTTTTGGTTCTTTTCCTTGCATTTTATCTGTTTGGATTAAGGAGGTAAAAACATTAGGGAGATGGTGTTACCTAACTGCAAGAAAGCTAATGCTGGCTGTGCTCTCATATTACCAGAGGTTAGCAGAGAGCTACTTTAATATGACAGCTAGTATAACTCATTGATGCAATTACTCAAAAAGAAGAATGCCATTGGTGTCCAGTTACCTCCCAGCGGTTACAATTAGATAGGCCAGATGGATGGGGTCCAGAGAGACAGACAGACAAACCTGCAGACAGGTCAGCAGGGACATGACTGGGGCAAGGTGGACTTCATGAATCAGGCAAAAGAAAAGGTGCTCTAATTAATTATAGGCTTTTTAATCCTGAGGTTCTTAAATAAGACTTGGATAGAAAGGACTAGCTTTTGGGTCTATTTGCCAACTCTAAGCTAAATATTTGAATAAGCAGTTTCCTATAATGGATGATGACTACTGACTATTAAATTCATCTTAGGTTGACTTTAAAAATAATAAAATGGAAACTCAAGGCCTCCTCTGAAAAGTGGGTTACTGTTCTTTGAGCAGGTCTGTGGTTGTGAAATTACCCTGCTCCCATCAGCAAACATAGTCAGAAAACAGTAGGGCTGAAAGGGACCTTACGGTTCAACGTGTCTGAACCCTTTATTATAATTAGACAAGCCCACCAGACAGGGCCCCCATAGGACATAGACGGCACACTGGAAAAGCTTACTTTAAGGAAGTTTTTGGAAGGGACTAGTCCAGAGGTCTCAGCAGAATTAGGGGTGTGGAAGCACTTGGAGACTAATAACAGTGGGAAGCTTTGATCATTCCTCAACTGAAGGGGCAAAATGGGGGACTTCTCTTGGACCTGGCAAGAGCTGAAGCTGTGGACAGGGGTCCTCTAATGGGAGCAGAAGCCAGAGACACAGCCACTGGCAAACTATTGCCCTACCAGGAAAGAAGGAGACAGAAAGAGACAGAGACAGAGAGAGAGAATAGGCGTCATAATGAAAGCTTTTTCCCTGCATCCTCTGATCTCCTGCAGGTGACTCCCTCTTGCCACACCATACAAGAAGCCATAGGGCAAGAAAGGTAATAAAAGGGGTCAGCTCCCAGGGCCCAGAGCAGGGGAGCAGGACAGAGAACAAAGAGAGGGGGAGATCAATGGAGAATCACAAGCTCAGCAGCCAGAGAGGAGAAATGACCCCTCAAAGCCTACTTGGTGTAAGGCTAAGACTAGAATCTAGTCTTTTTTTTTTTTTTTTAAAGATTTTATTTATTTATTTGACAGAGACAGCCAGCGAGAGAGGGAGCACAAGCAGGGGGAGTGGGAGAGGAAGAAGCAGGCTCCTAGCGGAGGAGCCTGATGTGGGGCTCGATCCCAGAACGCCGGGATCATGCCCTGAGCCGAAGGCAGCCGCTTAACGACTGTGCCACCCAGGCGCCCTAGAATCTAGTCTTTTGATCTTCACACACTGAGGTACTTGGCACGAACCACCCCACGTTCAGCTACAGATGACCAGGCTCTCCAAAACTAAAATGAGTTGCAACGAACAGGAGAGACTCTCCTTTGGACACTCATCCTGAGTGTCGCCAGTCTGGGAAGAGCCTGGCTCGTCTAATAGCAGATGTTTGAACCTTAGGCCTGAGAGGGGTGAGAGGTGTGTGCGGCCTGCAGAGCCAAGCACAGCACAGCTCTTAGCAGCAACCGGGGCTGAAGTCAAGTTACAATTTAATGGAATTGCTTTTACAAATCAGGATTTCCAAATGAGCATTGCACCCTTCTGCGAGGTTCTGTGACAGACCAATATTGTCACACTGATTCGGTTGTAGCTTTTGAGCGTCTCTCTGGAAATGATCTTTGGAGCCAGTCTATGTATCACGTAAGAAATTCAGGGTTCAAGATGCTACTCATCAGCCGCCCTGCTTCTTCCTTGTGCTTGCTTTTCTAACCAACTTCAATATTGTTTATCAAACTTTGACTTGACACAATGTGATAAAGTCCAAAAATCAAAGCCACCCTCAGAATAAGAGACTTAGCACGTGTGAGATAGACCAAAAGCATAACAGCAGGCTCAAAGTGGTTTACCAGCTGGAAGCTCAAAACTTGCTGAACGATGAGAGCCTTTTGGAAATAATTAAATAATTGCCTCTCGAGGTATTTGGATCAGAACGGGCAGGGTTAATTTGATTATAGATAACTCAGTATTACATGTGAAAACATGCAACAATGTTAGGTAAGAATACATGCATTGACAAGATTTGTCTTAGAGAAGACTAGTAACCATGTAAAATATTACATATGCACATAGACAGAGATGGGAGAGAAAAGGAAAAATGAAAATGTGATTTCTTGAGAAGTGGAATTGTGAATGACTTTCCTTCTCTTTTGAAAACGTCTGCTATTGTTACGGTATTGCTTGCACAATACGTACAATTACAAAACCATAAAATAAAAAGAAACACGGTCTTTTGGAGACATCTCATAAATCCTATGAAAGGAGATGAAACGCAGAAAAGTGACCACATTGGCGCAGAGCCTAAGTGTGTATCTTGCACATGTAATGCTTGTACTTTGCTCAAATGTAGGTATATCCTTATTCTTATTGATGTCAGTCAAAGCAATATTGCATATGTTTGCTCTTAAGACCTTTCTCGTACTGGTGCGCCTGGGTGGCTGAGTTGGTTAAACATCTGCCTTCGGCTCAGGTCGTGATCCTGCGATCCTGGCAATGAGCCCCACATGGGGGTCCCTGCTCAGTGGGGCGTCTGCTTCTCCCTCTACTTCTGCCCCTCTCCACCCCCCCACTCATGCTCTCTCTCACGCTCTCTTTGTCTCTCAAATAAATAAATAATTTTTTAAAAAGACTTTTCCCATACCAACCCTATGAAACAATGGAAGAAAAGATGCTGAAGAATCTTTGGGAGGGGTCCTTGCATACTGCAAGAGACTATGGAAAGGATGATTTGGAAAAGGGAAAAAATGGGACAGTTGGAATGGATGTTGACTAATTAAACTTGGGCACAGAACTCATTATGTAAGCACAGTTCCTAGAAACCCCATAAATTTGCTAGTATTTATGAGCTAGTGTGTTTTAATTCTTATTACATGTTGACTTCGTCAACATCAGGATTATGTCCCTTCTAGAATAACTACTACTGCCATATGCCTAAAATTTCAGAATTTTAGTAAACTGATGAAGGGGGCAGGGGATGCACAAAAGAGAGGGGAAAAGATTTCAACATTATTTAGAAGATGCTCCTTGACTTCTTAAACGTGACCACACTTATTTGTTTGGGGAGGAAATGGGTGAAAGATCCATGCTGATTTTTATCACCTGCCTTCAGAAAGTTTTGTACTTCATTAAATTGCTTAGAATGATTCTAGTAATCCTTCCAACACATAACTCAGAGATATGGATATTGGTTTTATTGTTTTGTCACTTCTAACGCGAAAGAAAAGAGAGTTCAGAAGGTTTTATTTCTTTGTTAATGCTTCTTCTGGGAGCACATGTTGCTGCGTTTTAAGAATCTCATTGTTCCTTTTAAAATATATGTAGCCTGACCTTCTCACTCAAAGATTTGGACTGTCTACATAATTGAAACATCCCATTTTCCCAAATGGGCTAGGTTTAGGCAAATCAATTCCCTATTTACAATGTAAATTTACAAATATAGGGTAAAATCAGTAATTCAACGTGAGCCTTTTGCCGAGAAAAATCAGTGACTCGTCCCGTCCCGTATCACTGCTTCAATTCTCCCCATTCATATGGAGATTCTAGAGCTTGAACTCTGGGCCACATAAGCAGTGAGAGGAGGTTTGCTTATATAAAGTGTAGCTCATGTCTATACGAGGTCAAGCAGGAAGAGATGAACGTGTTTAATAATTAATTTGGGGTGGGATATCCTTGCCAGATATTGACACTGACTTTCGAAACACAAACATAAATGCTCATCTCTGGTTGGCTAGATCGAGTGGACCATGGCAATGGCAGCGACGAGGGCAAGAGCCCACATGGCCGGGGTGGGGGACTGGAGTCATACCAGGGTCCCGTCCTGACACCGCTGCTCACCAGCTAGGTACTCTTGAGCACAAAATCCCTCTGAGCCTGATTGTCTTCGTCCATAAATATGGAAATTGTCATAATAACACCTCCACAGGTTGTTGCGAGGCTCGAAGATGTCTTGCATAAATTCCCTGGTATATGTAGGGGCCACTAATCGTTTTTTAAATAAATAATGCACAGTATTACTACTCTTTCCAATTTTAGGGTTAACTAGGTGATTCCACATGCAGGAAGCTATCCCAGCTCGTGTTCCAGCCGGGTTTCCTGCAGATTACCCGGATAACCACTGCATTTTTTCCGTGCTACACCTGCTCAGAGTCTACTCTGCTGTTGCTGTATTTCCAGGAGGGTCAAGCTGGATACAGGGGAACCGAATCATTTCTCAGAATGATGCCGAACCACAGATGTCGCCAGCTCCCGAAACACCTGGGTGGAGGTGACGGTGGTCCCAAGTAAGGTCCAGTTCTACGGGGAAGCCATCAATGCTTTTTCCCTTGGGTAGCCGTGACCAAGGCACTAGCTGGACAGGCTTCATGGGGCTGTAGACGCGGCAGCCAGAGGCCTGGAACATAAGGGAAATGCGCAGGAAAGGGCTGGGGACAGACCTTCACGCCTTCACGAGCCAGTGGATTGGGGTGAAGCTATGAAACGGGCACTACCTTCTCAGAGAATGAGTGCTGTCTGGGGAGATTGCAGAGGCCGGAACCACCCCGGGCCTGCCACTGGAAGCCGCTCAATTCCTTCTCATCTATTTTGAGTTGTCTATGCAAATGTCATGCATGTCCCAGTCACTAAGCCTGCATAGTCCCGGGTGAAAGGTGTATTACAAAGACATAGTGGATAAAAGCACTCATCGCTCTTCCACAAGAACTCATTTTTGTACTCCAAGGAATTTGATGAGATATTTACTAAGCTTCAGGGATGATTGAGGAAGGCCTGGGCCCGTGTCCTATTGCTGCCTTGTACCACTCATGCGCTTTCCGGCAGAGGCTGCCATCGCCGAGCCTCAGTTTTGTTACCTGTAAAGTGGGATAAACAGACAACCTGAGGCATGAGGTTGTGAGGGTTAAAGAAATTAACATATTCTGTAGTGCTTTGCGCTTCACAGATGTCAAGTAAAGGGAGAATAGTGTTGATAAGCCACTTCTCACGCCCTGCTCACTGACGTAGGCAGATAGAAGGTGCTGGTGGCAGCAATGATATCCTGCCCTGAGCTGTCCCTATTAGTTCTGGTGCTTCGTATGGGAAGAGTAAACCAAACTAACTAACCAACCAAGGAACCAGCTAGCTACCGAAGTGCCTGACTTTTGCCTAGGAAGAAAAGAAAAAGTCGCTGCCCTTCCCTCCTTCTCCCAGAGCCCACATATATGCCCTTCCCGCTCCACCCCTGCTGACTTCTTTAGTGTGGTTCTAGATCTGAATCTTTTTCATGTGGCTGGGATACTTCATTATGTTCTTCCCCCGAAATTCAGCTTCAGTCTGAATATGTATTCTTGAGCTCTTCTGACTGATCAATCAATAAATGCATATTAAAGTTCTATTCTGCCCCAGATGAAGACCAAGAGGTAGAAGAGGCAGGGCCACAGTCAGGGAGCCTAAGGTTGCTGAATGGCATTTAATCAGATCTGCAAAGCGAAGTAAGTGCTGAGAAGGTATACAGGTGATGCTTCATGGGCGGAGGGAGCTCCCTGCGTGGCAGAGTGGTCAGAGGGCTTTCACTGACCTGCCAACTGGACAGCCTCTCCTCCTGCCCCCGGGCCAGTTCTAAAAGAAAGCAAACTCTCTCGGTGTGGGATTGCTTTAAAAACGAGATCACCCTGCACCCTGGGTCTCTACCTTCTGCGTGGACTCAAGGCGGTGGGGCTGAGCACGGAGAAGAGCCTTATTGGTCCACATGTCAGAGACCATAGCTTTGTTTCTTGTTTGCATATCCTGTGCCCTCCCACACATTTCCCATATAGCGGGATTCACACACTCTGTTTCCAACTCTTATCCCTACATTGGATTTTACTGCTGTCGCTTTGTTATTAAATCACTGCGGAGTTTGAGGCATTAGCGCTAAGGAGGAAATGGATTACAACGTAGAGGACAGCCTTGCAATTTCCAACAGGAGCTGTCTGAATGAACACATTGTTTCTTACTATTTCTCTGGAAAGAGCTCACATTATAATCACTATCTACAATATACCATGTAAGATGATCTTCGTTTGTTTTCTACAATGGATATTGTGTCATTTAATTAATTTAGACTAAAGAAAAGCAATCAACATTCAGGAACAACATTCCCTTCGGGGATTTAAATGAAAATTTTCCCATACCCTATACAGCAGTTCAAGCAAAGGAAGTGCTGATATTTATTTATGAACATCAGGGCTCAGAGTCGCAAGCAACAGAACCCTGGCTGGTGTCAGCAGTGATACGTGTATGAGAAGGATGTTGAATACTTTTCAGATCACCATGTTTCAGAGAAACACACTGAAAGCCTAGCATCCAGAGACAACAGCCACAATCATGCCAGAGAGCAGGCACGAGAGGGAAAAGCTACCACGTACCTGATGATGCCATCTAAGGCACAGCCACTTCAGCACCGAAAATGTGGTGGCCTTGCAACCACCAACCACCACTGCCATGCAGTGCCCCCTTTTCTCTATCTTCGGCTTCTCGTTCTGTCTGGTATGGCTGAGTTGACTTTCAGAGGCTAGTTCATGAGCTCGTGTCCTCTCTTGCAAGGAGACCAGGAAAGCGAGGATGTGGAGGTTTTCACTTTTAGAGCTGGGGTGGGCTCTCCCTGTCTCTGAATCTTGAAAGGTAAGAAGTCTCCAAATGTATGAAACACTTGGCAGAGGAAAAAAAAAAAAAGATTCCCCCCAAATCAGCATTGGCAGGAATAGGAACGCCAAGGCCCTCAGTCACAGCTACAGAAATGTGTCAGGCCTTCCCCTTGAACTACACAGATAGCCCAGCAGCCTGGCTCTCCTTGGAGAAAGGGATCGACCCCCACTGGTGCGGACAGATGCAGGAAGAAATTCTTTTCTCACCAAATACTGTACTTGACCAGACTTAGCAGAATGGAGTCTGATGCGCCTGTGTTAGAATTCTTCATTTTGGGTCCATCTTGATCAGATTTTAAATTGGGTGGAATTTCCTATTTTATGCCTTGTCTTTCTTTACTAGGAACAGCATGTTCTTTTGCTGGGCCCAGGAGACTAAAGACTTGGATGTGCAGCTGTGGTTTGAGAGAAAACGAAGAAAATGTGATTTTTTAAAAGAATATTTATTTGTCCATTAGAGCTCTAACAACGATTGGTTTGGAACACCGGTGGAAATAAAAAATAAATACAGGGCAAAGAGAAAATCCTGGCAGTTGGTAAAAGGACCCGATAGCCTACCAGGCATTTATACAGTGCAAGTTCAAGATTCCAAGATAGGGGATAATCAGATAAACAGCTGCCTTCTCCGTAATTGCATTTTAAAATCTCATTCTATCCGCACAATTTTTCCCCTCCTGTCTGATGCATGCCTGGGTTGATATGATTTTTTTTTATTAAGATAGATTGATTGGCCAAAGTTTTAATTTTAATCCCTGGGTTTATTTAAAAGAAAGCAATTTAGCAATCCGTGTCGTTAGGGATGTTTATGGAAGATGAGGCAGAGGAGCAGAGATAGCCAGGAGAAAAAAGCTCTGCAGTTTAGCATTCTTGTCCCTGTAGGATCCTTCCTTATATTATGGAAATTTCTGCAGACCTTAGGCCATGAGTATTGAACAGATCTCACCTTCCACAGCTTCTCATTGACCTACAGCACAATATAGGGTTTTTTGAACATGAAGGAATCATTGACAACCTCTATATTACTCTGAGAAATTGTTCACCCATGTGATAAAGAAGCCTCTCAAACTTCCTTAATTAAAAGGATGTTACATCGATGACCCACCTTCCTGGTGGAGAAGCTGAAATCCACCAAGCCTCTGTCTCCCCGACCGGGGAGATCACTTCCTCGGTTTGTTTGCATCTCCATCCCTACTAGGGGTGTTCTCTCACAGGGATGATCGCCCCCCTGCACCACGTGTTGACTGACTGAAGAACAGATTGCCCGAGTCTTCAAGGTTTCTGGGCAGCTGAACCTTTTGCCTTTGGGGTTATTAATTTGTCGGCACATTATCTGAGGAGTTGGGGGAGGGAAGGGCTGAAGATATGTCTGTCTGCCTGATTTGTCTGTCCTGCTCTTTTCAACCTACCAAGCTAAGTGGAGACTAATTTCCAAAAGAGGGGCAGACTTAAATGTCCCTTCCTTTTACGATGCTCTGTTGGCTCCCGCCATTTCAGGGTTCTTGCAAAGGATAAGGCAAACATATTTACAAGGGAGAGAAGCAAGAAAAGAGGTAAAAGGACCCAGAAAGGGAAAAGAAACCCTGCTGCATCCATCCTTGGGGAAGTAACGATCATTTTGCACAGATGTGTGGATTTCCTGGAACAGTCAGCCAGGCAAAGCTTTCAGACTGCTAGGAATTTGCAAGGTTGCTTTAATTTGAAAACAATTAAAAATCAAAAGACAGCATAAAGAAGGCAACAAGAAAATAGTTCTGTGCATTAGCACTACTTTACTAGCTGCTAGTGTCATTCATGATGTTTCTCTTTTTACAAAGGCATTCAAAATTCAGGGAACTTCAATTTTATGTAGCACTTCTTATAAAGGAAGAGATTTCTTTATAGAGAAGGAGCTCAGAAATAATTGGATTATTAAATAATTTAACTACTATAAAGCTTAGTTACCAAGGGTTTATTTTAATTATATAAATAATGCATCTTTTTTGACTTAAAGTGATTTTATAACAGAATGGCTTTTTTTGTATAAGACCATATCGGCAAAATAATGTGCAACCTGGTCAATGGGCCATCCAATCCCCACCAAATATCTGAGTGTTTTCTTCAATCATGTAGATCGCATCCATTCATTTAACAGTTAATGAAATGACATCTGTGTTCCAGACACCATGCTGGGTGGGGGAAGGGGATGCAAACTGAAGAAAGTATAATCCCTGCACAAAGGAGCTCCATCTAAAGAGAATTTGAATGCATTCATTTCCTAGGGCTGCCCTAACAAAATACTACAAAGTGCGTGCCTTAAAACAACACAAATTTATTCTCTTACAATCCTGGTGACTTGAAGTCCAAAATCAAAGGGTCAGCAGGGCTGGTTTCCTTTGGGGACTCAGAGGGAGTATATGTTCTAGCTTTTGGTGGTTGCCCACAGTCCTTGGTGTTCCTTGGCTGGTGGCAGGAAAGCTCCAATCTCTGTCATCACCTGGTGTTCTCCCTGTAAGTGTCAGTGTCCAGATTTCCTTTTTCTTGTAAAGAGACCGGTCATTGGATTTAGGGCCACCCTAGTCCCATATGATCTCATCTTAACCTGATTACATCTGCAAAGACCCTCTTTCCAAATAAAGGCACATGGAGGTTTGGACTTCAGCATATCTTTTGGGGGTGAGGGCAGGAGGGAACAGAACACAATTAAACCCATAACACCACCCAGAAGACGCCATGTAGTGAGGAGGCCCCCGGTGAACAAGCCTGGAGGTGTACCGCCACTGTGCGGGGCTGCAGGAGGCATTGCGAGTGACCTGTCAGAGATGACTCAGGGACATGGAAGATGGGATGAGGGCCACCCACAAGAAGGAGTTAGCTTTAACCATCTGTACCAGCAGAATGAACCAACACCATATATAAGCCAGTCAAGTGACACCTTTCCTGCTTCCTCTCCTACCGGGAGTCAGAAACTGAGACCACCAGACTGGATAAGGTGGGAAAACGGAGAGGTAGACCACAGTCCCCTCTCTTCCCACAGGCTTCTGTCGCGTGAAGAGAGAAGACATAACCTCTGAAATAAAGCTCACAGGTTTTATTACTAGCTAGGGTGAGACACGTTTATTATTGGTCTGAGACTTTTTGAGGGCTAAGGTGATCAGAGGATTTATTAGCCACAAGGGACCAGAAAAGTCACGGGCCTGCCTGTTTCTCATCCTAAGGAGGCGGCAGGGGAAAGAGCCGCCCTGCAGAGTGGCCAGGTAGGGCAGGCATGAGGCGTGAAGTTGCTCTCAGTCACACCCGACAGAGCCCAGCTTGTTTCACACAAGCCGTACCATGGAAATGGGTGCCCGGTATGTCTGGGCAAAGAGGATGTCCTATGTCCCGAGTAGACATACACCTATACCCTCCAATCTCCCACAAGGCTCTGTCAGGGCTGGGACCCTGGGGAACACAAAAAAGGTTCCCAGGACCACTAGCGATGGGCCTGAAAGGTACTTGAGGTTTGAGAGAGACACATTCAGTCTTCATGGTGTTGAGCTGAGGTTGAGGCTTCCTGTGTCTCAGGCTGGGGGATGGTTACCCCGAGCTGCAAACCTGATTGATGCTCACTTGGCTGAGCCTCAGAAGACCAGCAGCTCCAAAGGGCCAAGTTAGAGTGGGGGGATGCCATGGAAGTGATCTGCACGTGGGGCCCCCTCTGCGCCTGTGATAGGGATTAGAAGTCCTCTGTGTTGACAGTTCAGTGACTGCAGGCTGCGGGCTGCACCGGCTGGGAACGTCAGGACCGGGAGTAAAGCCTGACATTGGAAGGGAGGTGGGTCAGGAGGGACAAGCCACACCACAGCACAGCGTGAGGGCACCTGGGGAGGGCTTAAGGAGAAGAAGCCTCACTCCAAAGTCAAGGCAGCCATCTGTAGTCAGACACTCACCCCCTAAGGAAAGAGAGGAGAATTTTGAGTTAAATCTATTATCTAGTCCAAGGACACCATCAGAAGTAACTGAGTTGTTCTACGATTAAGTCTTTGGCTGCATACGGAAACATGGTTTCAGGAGGTACACTGAGTTAATTCACAGAGAAACAAAGACTGTTCTATTTAGGCACATCTATAGTATGGTTGCGTATTTTCATCTGCTACTGAAATAATTATGTTGATTAAAGAGAGTGGGTGGGGCAGAGAGCAGCAAGTGGATTGGACGGACACCCAGTGAGTGTGCGAGGGTTGCCGCGCATTCAGGACAACCCGGATCAGCATAGAACAGATTCATTCAATTGAGGGAAATGCTTTCACCGGCTAACGAAAATCAAAGTGTGGCTTTAAAAGGAGACCTGTAGGGGCGCCTGGGTGGCTCAGTCGTTAAGCATCTACCTTCGGCTCAGGTGATGATCCCAGGGTCCTAGGATTGAGCCCCGAATCGGGCTCCCTGCTCAGCGGGAGCCTGCTTCTCACTCTCCCTCTGCTTGTGTTCCCTCCCTTGCGGTGTCTCTCGCTGTCAAATAAATAAAATCACAAAAAAAAAAAAAAAAAGAGAGAGAGAGAGAGAGACTTGTATTTCTACACTAGCAAAATTAAGTGCATTATTTGCTCAAAAGCTGCAGGGAATTGCCATTTCTGACTGATATCAGATCTGTGGAGTTGGGCAGGCAATATGGCTCATAGGCCGCTCTAAGCTTCCCTGGGATGGGTGTGGCTTGTGGCCATGGACGTTTAATGCAAACACCCCGGGAAACACCATGCAGGTGCCAGATTTGCACCAGGCCCTCAACTGGTGTTAAGTATGTAGAAATGCAACCATGTGATTATAATGTATTGATATAAAAGCAGAGAATAAGAGTCCCTGGAATTCTCTGGGTTTTGGTCCCCAGGTTTACTCCTTTGAATGGTGCCTTTCACCAATGTGAAAATAGTCATATTTTGCATGCCAAAATGAGACACTATAATTAATGAGTATATCATGTTTAGTAGTACCAGGCACTAGCCTGAGGGCTTTATATAAAATAACTCATCTAAACCTTACACCAACCCTATAAGGTGGGCACAATTATTATCCCCCCATTTCATGTATGAAGAAATGTAGGCACAGAAAAGTTAAGAAACTTGCCCGGAATCATATAGCTAATAAAGAGAAGCCTGGGAGTCATACAGGTAGTAAGATAGGAAACACAGACCAGTCTTGGGTAAGTGTAATTTGCTGATTCTCTCTTCTTTGTGAATCGTAGGGAAGGGAGCTGTGGCCATTTCCCCTCCTTCCTCCTTCCCTCTTCCTCGGGGAAGGGCCCACCTTCCAGAAGCTGAGTTCTGTGGTTGCATCGCAGCCTTCACCTACAGAGGTCCATCTGAAGCTCTGACACATCGTTTGTTTCCTGAAAGGAAACCACAGAATCGGACGGAAGAGTTGAGCATTCAGTCTCAGAAAAACACTCATCAATTCTTCCAGAAAGTACAGAAGAGAAATTAAAAATGATAGCGGGACGTGGCTCAATCGCCATCTGCCTTTAAACAAGCCGGTACCTCCATGGATTTTTTCCGCAGTTATTGAATGATCTGTGCTTATTTTGGTGAGATGAAATATAAGTAATGATCCGATTTCTAATGGGACAATAAAGTGAGCTACACGTGTCAGGAAGAGCTGACTCCGGGTGAAAGGGAAGTATCTGAAAACTAATAGTGAAATACAAAAGAACAGTGTGTGTGGTTTATATGTCTGCAGTTGCTCGTTTTCCTTTATTTTTTCCTCTTCAGAAGACAAACGCCTGGCTGTGGTGCCAGCTGGCAGTCTGTCTCATGGCTTCAAGGAACCCAAAGTTTGCCAGGCTCCTCCTGCTCCCTTTGGGCTCAGAGCTTAGCCTGGGTAGAGCCAGAGGGCGGCCTTCCCGTTTTTAACACTGAAGTACAATATTCATCAGAACAAAAGCTTCTGGTCTGCGTCGCTGGGTTCAATACAAGTGGTTTGCCTGACCCACATATTGCAGCTCCCTTCATACTGCAATGATCTCGTCATAGCTCATGTCGAACATTGAGGTCGAACTGGGCTATTGATCTATTTAAACATAAATACTACGATTAATTAGAGATGGGCTTGGACTAAAATAGCTGACCTTTCCGGGTTCTTGCGAGTGTCACTGGGATAACCTCAACTAAGAGACAAGGAGTCTGAGAAGGGCATTTTTTACCCAAAGATATTCTCGACAAATGACTCCATTGGGCTGGACCAAGGATTTGCTCCATCAGTATTCAGTGAATTCTATCAGCTTAGCATGAAAAAAACACGCCCTCACACCCCGGAGAAGCTCAGGATGGCTGTGGGACAGACCGGTGAGGAAAAGGCTTGTTTCTTGAAGTATGTATGCTGAAGCACAGAAAGAAATACAGGCAGATTTTTCACTTGGCTTCAAGCCTCCTGGAGTCTCCGTCACCTCCCAGGGATGGGTGGTCACGTGGGGTGGGAAGATGGAGCTCTGTGCCATCCAGAGAGCTTCATTCATACTCCAGTTATCTTAGCAGAAATCAGGGATAGACCGCAACGAAAATGGACACCAAGGCTTCTCCCTCAGTGGGAGAGTGGGGGTGGGCATGGGGTCTCCCAAGCTCTCCAAGTGCAAAGAAATGCCTGTGTGCTCCCCGCAGTGGCACCAGTTGACTTTCTCACGGCAGCCAGCGAGGCCCCACACGACCTGGCCCCAGTGTCCCTCTTCAGCTTCGTCTCGCGCCCCCATGCCTAGCTCACACCATCCAGCTCCACGGCCTGTGGTTCCGGTTTGGTTCCTGTTCCTCAAATGTGACAGGTTGCTCCTTCCTCAGGCTGTGCTGGTGAGGTCGAGCGAGACCGTGGGACACTCTGTCCAAATGTTTCCCCCGGCTGGTCCCTCCTTGTCACCCCTGTCCCCGGACGTCAGTTCACAGGTCCTCCCTGGCCACCTTCTCTGATGTGGCCTTCCCACCCCACCCCTCTCATTTCCTGATGCTGTTTTCCTCCCCTCAGTGTATTATTGAGCTTCTCTTGCTTGTTTGTCTCTTATTTCTTGTCTCCTTCCTCTATTCTGGATGAAAGCTTGATGAAAACAGAGAACTCAACTCTCCTTTTTATCCCTGTTGGGCACATAGAAGGTTCTCAATAAGAACGTTTTGCATAAAGAAAGGACTATTGGAGTTTTAAGGGGTGCAGTGACAGCGGAATGTCCTTCTCAAGATTTCTTCTTCCCCCTTAACTTACCAGGCAGGCCTGAACTGTAAGTCACCCAGGTGAGGCTTGTTGCACAGGACGGTACGGCAAAGGTGATCCTAGCATGAGACTGGCAAGTGGGATAACACGTACCTTTCCAGAGTCTCTGGAGATGCAGGCCAGCTGGGTGACGTTTTGGAATCTCCTCAAGCTCCCAACCTGTTCCCCAGGCAGCCAGGGACTTGAGGCACCCAGATGGCCAGACAAGGCCCCTTTCCCTGGCCGCTCTGACCCACTTGTTCCTAAGGCTTGGTCTTCGCTCTTGCTGAGGCCACCAGCCTGAGAGGCTCCCTGTCTTATGCTCGTACTTGCTGCTGCACAAAAATGTCTTTGCTGAGTGGCTGGCTCTCCCTTCAGGAGTACTGGTGTCCAGGGGTCATTGGGGGCGAAATCGTGGTTCAGACGCTGGCTCTGCCACTTATGGGCTTTGTAATCTCAAGCAAGATACTTAACCTCACCAGACCTCAATTTTCCCCATTTGTAAAATGGGAATAATATAATAAAGCTGTTATGAGGTTTAAATGAGAAAAGGATGTAAATAAATACTAGGAAGACTATTTATTGGGTGCTATGTGTCCCTTTGCATTCTCTCATCATTTAGTTTTAGCTGTGATGTCACCTTGCCCTTGAGGCCCCCTTGACCTTGACTAAAATAAATCCTTGCTCACGCTTCTCTAACCCAGCATCTGTTTTGGTTTCCTGCTAGCAGTAATCACCAGCAGACACGATCTGATTGACTCCTATGTTTATAGTTTATGGTCTGTCTGCCCCCACCAGGATGAGAACAGAGTCCCTGTCTTTCGAGCTTGTTGCCCTATCCTCCATGCCAAGAACAGTGCCTGGCTCATGGCGGATGCTTGACTAACGCTTGTTGAACAAATGACTGAATCTTCCAGCTGCTTCACATATGCCCCTTCAATTAATCCTGACAGTTCAGCACAATACTACTGCCATTAAAGATAGCAAAAACAAAACTGAAATAACCTAAATTATGTAATCAAAACTATTTACTGCGTGCTCACTATGGGTCAGACACCAAGCTCAGGGAGCTTCAGTAATTATCTCTTTATTAAGGAAGAGAGGTGAATGAAGCAGGGATGAGCCCAGAAGGACATTCAAGGCTGACCGAGTTTTACTCCAGGCTCAGTACTCATTTTAAATGAAAATTACATGATAGGATGGCATCCGAGTTTTCTCTGACCCTAAAATGTTCTGAAATCTCACCCTCACCCACGTGGCAATTACTTTAAC
Source organism: Ursus americanus (assembly GCF_024610735.1). Taxonomy (NCBI): domain Eukaryota; kingdom Metazoa; phylum Chordata; class Mammalia; order Carnivora; family Ursidae; genus Ursus; species Ursus americanus. Next base: position 51,327,170 of record NC_142146.1, on the reverse strand, counting down.
TGCAACACAATTGGCATGGACGTCCTTGCGATTGTACCAGGAGGTTGGTAGCAGAAACCCACCTCCAGGGATTTCACATACTTTATTCTTCCGGCTATTAGGAAGTCTGGGGGTAGACAGTGCAGGCCTATTGAGCAGCTATGTGATGTCACCAATATCTCAGTGTCCTTGTCATTTTATGTTCGTCCCTCTCGGCATTGGCTGCTTCTTCATGCTTGCTGCTTCGTGGTTGCAAGATGATGCATCTCCAGGATTCATCTCCAGGATTCACATCCTGATGCATCTCCAGGATTCACATCCACATTCTGGTAGCCTGGAACAGACGCCGGCATATTGCATTATTTTGGGGGGCGTGTTAGCTTGCAAGGAAGAAGAAGAAAGTAGCTATTAACTAGGAAACCACAAAAATGATGACAAGTTCAGCTGACACCACGACCAATGGTTCTTTAATAAATATATCAGATGATCGGAGATCAAAATGAGTTGAAGGAATATAATTAGTTATTGGCATTTCAAATTATCAGAGAATCAATTTGCATTGAGTCCCACAAAATATTTAGAGCTTTAAAATTATGTTGATGAATGCCCTTTGAACCAGACGCTCTCAGATATTTGGAGGAGTGGAGGCAGGTTGTTAGCTGTTCTCCAAAAATGTGACTGACCCGACCCTTACCTTGTGCCATCTACGAGGGCCATCCGCCTGAATCTAGCTTACCCTAGTGAAAACTCAACATGGAGAGTGCCCCATGGGGAGTTTAGTCCAGGCCAAGGAAGGCCTGGAGGGGGTGGTTTGGTGGAGGTGACATCAAAGCTGAAACTGAACGTGAGAGAACACGAAGGGACACATAGCAATCGGTAAATAGTCATCCCGGTATTTATTTACATTTTTACTCACTTAAGCCTCATTACAACTTCATTATATTATTCCCATTTTACAAATGGGGAAAATTGAGGTCTAGTGAGATTAAGTATCTTGCTTGAGATTACAAAGCACACAGAGGCACCTGCATGGCTCAGTCAGTCCAGCGTCTGCCTGAATTCAGCTCAGGTTGTGATCCCAAGGTCCGGAGATGGAGCCCTGAGTCGGGCTCCCTGCTCAGTGGGGAGTCGGCTTCCTCCTTTCCCTCTCCCTCTACCCCTTCCCCTGTTCGTGTGCACATTCTCTTTCTCTCTCTCTCTCTCTCTCAAATAAAATCTTTGAGAGAGAGAGAGAGAGATCACAAAGTGGAGCCAGCATTTGAACTAGGATTCCTCAATCCTCTCAGGTAGGTGGGGATGGGAGCTAACACCTGTTGAAGGTCAGCAGGCACCCTGACAGCCATCTCTATCCCTTTTTCCCAGTAACATAATCCCAGTTTGTTCAGTTACTGAGTAGAGATACCTTAAGCTCCCAGAGAGTAGGTCTTCACCCCAGCTCCAAGGAACAAATCATGATTGGTCTAAATTAGTCGTGGCAAACTCCTTATCCCTGGACAGTAATTGATCCACGGCAGCGCGAGAGAGGGGTGTGCCCAGTTCTGGCCAATGAGAAGGAATGTTTGCTCAGGGGGTAGTGCCTGTGGAGGGAGGGGACTGGAAGTGGGGTGGGAGACTTCCCTTCCCCCAAACACAAAGACGCTTAAGGAGGAAGTCCTTTCTCTCCCAGCTCTGAAGGTACATGTGTCCCTGAAACGGTGCCGCCAGCTCGGGAGACGTCAATCCTAGCATTGTTTTGTTGCTGAATAAATCTGGGTAGCTACAACCTCTGTATTTCTTGCAGTATGAAAAAAGAACATCACTATTAAAAACATCGGAACTTTTTTCTTCCTACTGCTTGCAGCACACACAATTCTAACTCTTACACACTCTGTGGCAGGCACGAAATGGTGCTCCCCCCCTCCCCCCCCAGTTCTATGCGTCCTGGCTCTGCACTTGACTTCAGTTTTCAGTTCTGGAAAACCAGACTAATAAAAGCACCTGCGTCATCGGCTGTAGCGAGGATGAAATGAGCAATCCGTGTGAAGAGCTCATCGCTCATCCTGTCACACTACTAGCCGTCAGAAAGTGGTAGCCATCATTATTATTCAAGGGCATTTGCTTTTAAAATATTTTAGGAACTGTGTAAGGCTGGCTGGCAGAAAAGGAAAAGTAATGAGAGGGTCAGCAGTGGAGCTGCTTGGGGCAAGACGGGGCTGAAAACGTGGATTAGGAAACTCCATGAGATTGTAACAGCTACGAAGCCTGGCTGGGAAAGAAGGCCCTGGGAGGAGAAGAGGGAGCAGCGTGGCAGAGGCGAGGGAGAGAGTCACGTAATCTAGCATTGTGAGCATGTCAGACAGACCTACAAAATTGCCAAACAAGCAAAGAAGGGCATACATGTATGTGTGTGATGGAAATGGGATTGTGAGACAATGTGCTTGCTGCAGTCAGTTAGGACTTGTGATAAATGAATATATTTTTTCTTGCTATACTTTTATCTCAAAGTGTATGGCTAATAGAATGGAATATGTGCTCAAACAAAAATGTAAAACCAAGCAGAAAACAGAGACAGAGAAAGGAAGTCAAGGCTGGTGTGGGAAGAATGGCACCATCTAGATGGTAGAAAGACCTCCTGGAGCCTTTGAATCATTTCTTTTTTTTTTTTTAATTTTATTTATTTATTTGTCAGAGATGGAGAGAGACAGAGAGAGCAAGCAGGAGGAACAGCAGGCAGAGGGAGAAGCAGGCTCCCGGCTGAGCAAGGAGCCTGAAGTGGGATTTGATCCCAGGACCCTAGGATCATGACCTGAGCTGAACGCAGATGCTTAAGCGACTGAGCCACCCAGGTGTCCCAACCTTTGAATCATTTCTTGTTGGTTTTCTGTTTTGCCAGCAGTTAGGGTTAATTCTCCCTGATCAGAATTACTAAGTTAGAAATTTCGACTCACCCCTAGGTTCTTACACGGAAGGCAATGCACCTCGCAAACCATTCTTCCCCAATTTTAGCTGGTTGCCTTGAACCACAGAGAAGCAAGTGTGTTCATCTTAAAGATGCCCCAGCTGAAAGTGTCCAGACAGTAATGCTGACCTCTTTCACTTTAGGGCTTTCAGCATAAATCCCCGGCAGATCTCAGACATGAATCAATAGTGCTACCAATCCCTGGTAGTTGGAACACACCCCAATTCCGACCTGTCTTGGGCACAAAGCATAATGGTATTTCTGCTGGATGTGCATAGTAGCCACGTTTTTCCGTAGAAATCCTCAGGGAAAGCCAGTCTCTTGGAAGCAAGAATCATGTGTAAGTGTTTATGTGTATTTGAGTCTTTCTCGAATGTTTAGTGACTGAAAGGACTCCTATAATCCCTAAAGTATTCCTTCGACTGCATATTATGACCCGAAGATGTTAGTCTCTCCTTTTGCTCCTGATGACTCTGGGAACAAGCACATGACTTCAGGGAATTGTATAGGCCAGAAATATTTTGTTTGGCAGAAACGAGCCCATGTTTTGCACATAACAGAGGATACTTGTGTCTGTATGTGTGTGCATGTGCACGTGTCCAGCCCTCCCTCTCTCACCTGGATTATTACTAGGAATTACAGGCTACTTTACTTTGCCAATCCATCCTCCACATTATATGGTCAGAATGAGCATCCTAAAATGTAAACCTGCCTCTTCCCTGCTTAGGACCCTTCAAAGGCTTGTCTATAGGATAAAATCCATAACGTGGCTTGTTAGATGACATTTCCCTCGTTTCCCTGGGATAGTCCTGATTCATGCCTTATACTTGTTAACAGTAAGTATTAACTGTATACTTATTAACAATGTCTCATGTCACTCCCAAAAGTAGTTAGATTGGGACGATATGGTGGAAGATAAAGCATGTGGGCACCCTATTAGGCCCCAAACTTTCCAGCTTTAGTTACCCCTACTCTACCCTTCCATCTTCCAGTCCATGCTTTAAAATGCAAACATGTCACATTTCTCCTTGCCTAGGACCCTTCTATATGCATTTTTTCCCTTACCTAAAACTTACCCCCTCCTCCAACCCCATTCACTTGGCTAATCCCTACTCATTCTGGGATACCTTCCCCAAATCCCCACTCCTGCTGGAGTCTAATGGCCTTCCTTTAGCTCCCATCATACTCTAAACTTTCCTTACTTCAGCTTATCACATCATCTTGAGAGGGCCCACTGTGGAACACTCAGTTGTTCACTTCCTCTGCATACGGATTATACATCCCTATCTGTTGCCATGTAACTGGCCGAGCTTGGTGCAGGAGTACCCCAGCCTGTCCCATGGATGGCGGACTTGGCCATGTAACCTGCTGTAGTCAGTGAAAGGGAATACAAAGTACGCTGTGACTAATGAGGGCTTTCCACGCTATGGTGTGCCTGCACCAGCCCAAATGCTTTTCCTTGACCACAGGGACAGTATATCCTATGTAAAGAGTTGTCCTTCAGCCTGGATCACAGAACTAAAAGACCGTGGGCTAAATTATAGCCAACATCACATAACATGAATGGAAAAAATAAAGTCGTGATTGTAGGCCACCTGAAATTTGGGGGTTGTTACTGCAGGAGGACACCGTGAAGGCCGACTGCTCTTCATCTCTTAGGCAGTAAACACCCTGAGGTCAGGGAGCATGCTTATATCCCTCACTCTTATCTTACTGTTTCCTAGGGCAGCACCCAGCACTGGTCATTTCTCATTAGGTTTTGTTTAATGAATGTATGGATATGTATCTTTGGCTTTCTGGAATACTTGATTGACATAGTAACTCTTCCAAGGTCCAGACTGGTTACATCTTTAGAAAACACTATGCTTCTCACACAACATTCCCATTTACTACTTCATTCAATTTCACAGTCAATTCTGTAAAAGAAAGAGGTGTCACCAGTTTTGTAAATGAGAAAACTGATGCCAGGGAGATTTTTGCCTCTAAAATCATCACCCAGCAATTTAGCAGCAAAAGAAGAATGAAAGCTTTGACTTTGGGGTGCCTAGTTTAGGGTTCTTTCCCATACTATCCTTGACCCAATCCCAGAGAAGACAGGCTATAACTGTTTGTCTTCACCCAAAACCTGCTTGGTGTCGACTTTCATCTGTTCACCATGACCAGTCTTATGGGGGGATACATCGCATCCATCATCCCTTTCTTTGGGATTAAGGGGGGGGCAGTTAACTCAAATGTCTTCTCTGTTTTAAAAAGAGACCATTTGAAGAATAGAAAGGAAGAGAGAATCACCCAAATTTAGTTCCTGTCTGGTCTTTGTAGATTTCAGGAACAAATTCTGAGCTCCCACAGAGTGAATGAGGTTTTTTGTTCTCCACAAAGGTTGCGTTCAAGAGAACAGGCTCCAGTCTGCCTCACCAATCCACATTCTCTTAATATTTCAGTAAAGAGTAACTCTTATTTTTGGTGGTTTATTTAAGTCAAAGCTGATGTTTAAGTGTCACATCTTCCTATAGCAACAAATATTTATTGATTATCTCTATGCACAAGGCATTGCGCTAGTGGGAGTTGAGTTAATTTTAAGTGCTTCCTAATTGCCCTCTGGCTGGCCGAGGTTAAAGTAATTCTTAATCAAAACCTTTGCATCTGTCTTTGCTGAGGAATGTAAGGGCAGTGCTTCTCTAATTGGCCGCACATTGGAATCACCTGGGGAGCTTTTAAAAATAGTGGTGCCTAAGTCCCACCTCCTGTGTTCTCATTTAATTGGTCTGGGATGTCACCTGGACATTGGGATTTTTAAAAGTTCCCCAAGTAGATCATATGTATAGGCAACGTTACAAACCACTGAGCTCAGGAATCCCACCCCTAAATTGTTTCTTGTAGACCAGTGACCAGAATCATTAGCTCAAACAATGTTAGGTTCTGAAGATCTTCCTGACCCAATTCACGAGCTGGATTTGAGACAGGCTGGGGTGGAAAGAGACCCCACAGAGAGAGTGGTCAAGAGATCTGAGCTCCAGATCTGGCTCTGCTGCTCACTAAAAGTGTGTCTCATCTTAAGTGCTCTGGATCTCAGCTTTCTGGTCTGAGAAATGAAAGAATTAGACTAGACCAGTGTTTTCCAAATGTTATCATCAATGGCCACATTTTAAACCCCCTCTTTCCAAATGGATAAAATGTTTTTAAAAACTCCATGTATCAAATTCCATTTATTAAGTGTTAATAATCCTCCCTCCTCCAATTAAATAAATTGAAGATATTGTCAGAAGTGTAAAGAAGGGGTCTAGTGCCTAAATCCTGCTACCTACCATTTTTCTTTTCCATTTTTTGGCTCAGTCTGGATAAATGCAAAATACTGAGTTGAGTGTGTATTAAATATTACCCTTTTTTTTCATTGTAGAAAACATGACTGGGATGCTGACTCCCCAGCCTGGGAGCTGGGCTATCCTTACCATTCCCCCTGCCCACCCCAGCCTTTGCCAGTGACCATCAAGGAAGCCCAAGAACAGTGGGACCTCTCTTCTCACCCCTTGGGCTAACACAGCAGCCCAAGAAGGAAGCACACATGAGATCCTGCTTCCAATGGGACAAGGTTTAATGCACTCGCCCTGCCCAACAGAGAGAAGAGGCCGTGGAAAATGGTAGGCTCCTGCCAACCTCATCAAACAGATTCCCCTCCCTCTTTTTGTGGAGAGGAATAAGTAAGAGGTTGGAAGGAGGGTTGGAAGCTGCCTCTACAGCCTTCTGCAAGAGAGCTGCCCTTAGCAGAAGGTCTTTTCTCTGGGGACTGAGGCAACAATGTAGGAAGGAAGGAAAAATTGGACTTCTGTGGTTAAAACTGCCCACAAGGTCCTCTGATTAATGTAAAATTGTCAGTGTTATCATTGAGCAAAGAATGTTTAAGCCTAAAGCAAAGAGAACTGGTGAGTTAGCCTGCTTCTGGGTTTTAATAGAGATAAATGTTGATTTTTGTTAGGGATTTTTAAACAATAAAAATAGCTTATAGATTCCCATGACTAGCTTTGAAATGAGGGGATGGCTGAGACTGCTGAATTCAATAGTTCTAAGATTCTTCAAACACTAAAAAAACAAAGATTCTATCATTTAACAATATAGATAGAAAGGAGGGGTTTTTTAATTCTTGTTGGTGGTAAAGAGGGATCAATATTAAAGAAAATTATAGACTTTGTTTTAACCAACATATATGTTTTGAAAGCCCTCAAAACCAATGGTGATTATAAGGGGGAACTTTTTTTGGAACTGCGTTTTTTTAGACAGACCACTCAGAGAATCCCACATATGTGGGAAAAGCATTGTGTTTTTAGCTTAAACCCTTTGTCTACTCACCTGAAGCCACTGAACTAGGCGCTAGACAAACTAAACATATGCGTTACATAGTACTTTTGGTACTCTGTTAACTTTTGATTATTCAATAGCTACTTATTTCACTAGACAGATGTCAGAGACTCCTGCTTCCCTCAAACCTTACCTGGCTGTTGTCTTTTAGTAGTGTAAAGCTCGACTATTTCACTTCTTTCTGATGAGGGGGAATATAAACCTGAAAAGAGACTAAATAGATCCAGTGTTGATACTTGCGGGCATCTTCATGGCAAGTATGCCTGGCATGCATGTGGTGGTGGAGTGGGTAGACATGCCAATTTTCCAGTCATGCCTGACTTCCCTTCTCACCCAAACTACCCTGTGCGCACACATAGCGCCTCAGTCCTTCCTTATACATGACCTAACAAGCCATCATTGATTGCACCAAGGGTAGGCAGTTGATTAAAGGGGAACAAAGTATTGGTTGGGTTAAACCAGATTTTTCTTTATAATTTGAACCAAGAGACACAGAGACAGTAACTGAAGAGTGGTGTTCTCTGGATCTCAAAAGCCATAGAGTCAGGGCCAGAAGTGACTCTAGTCCAATCAAATTATGAGCTTAAGTCCCAAGAAAGCAGAAACTACAAGGCCTGCAGAAGAAAGCGGTCAAGAGAATGGAGCAGAAACACAGAGAAAAGCAAAGATGAGAGATGATGTAGCCACATGAGTGAACAAATATTTCATAATCCACTATTTGCTAAGAATCTTAAAATGAATAAGAAAATACCTCATGCTTGAAGGAATCTATAGTCTGAGGAGATACACATGCACTTTTAGCTATTATAGTCATCAAATTCATCCCTCAACATTTTGTTTCACCTCATCATGCATTCTCCAAATAGTTTGTGGAAAGTTCTTTGGGAACACAGAGGACTGTGGTAACTCTGGCTGGCGTGGAGGAAAGCCTCACAGAGGTAAGAACAAGCGGTGAAAGTATATGTGTCCAGTATGCCATGCTTTCCAAAGTGTGTTCCATGGAATGCTAGTTTCATGAGATGAAATCATTGTTAGTGTAGATGGGTGGATGGGTGAGTGGATGGACAGACAAATAGTTCTATGAACAAGTAAGTTTCAGAAATGCTGGGTGTTATATGTAAGTGATGAATCACTCAATTCTACTCCTCAAACTAATATTACACTATATGTTAACTAACTAGAATTTAAATAAAAGCTTGAAACAAAAAAAAAAAAGAAAGAAAGAAAAAGAAAAAGAAATGTTGGGTTTAACAAAGTTCACTATTTATTTATTTACTTACATACATACTTACTTACTGTAGGCCTTTTCAGGGCCTTTAATATTCAGATATAAATTCTGAATCTCCAGGAGAAATTTACATTACATTGCACTGCCCAAAATTATTGGTTTACAAAACTCTTTTTTCTTTTGAGCATTTTATAGGGACCAGTGCTTTGCAGTTACAAGTGGAAAAAGTGGACTTTGCCCATTTCTGGTTATTTCTGACCTTTGTTATCCAGAATGGTTAGGATACGATCACCATTATGCAGTCATGACAACATTTTAATATCAAAACTACATAGGGAAGCCTTGCTTATGGATTCCTAAAAAGATCTATCAACAGTTAAAAAAATCTGTTTTATTTTGAAAAGAAATTGACATATTTGATAAAGGGTTAGTATCCAAAATATATAAAGAACTTATAAAATTGAACACCAAAGAAAACCCCCAATAATCCAGTTAAAAAATGGGCAGAAGACATGAATAGACATTTTTCCAAAGAAGACATACAGACGACCAACAGACACGTGGAATATACTCAACATCACTCCTCATCAGGGAAACACAAACCAAAAGTACAATGAGATGGCATCTCACACCAGTCAGAATGGCTAAAATTAACACCACAGGAAACAACAGGTGTTGGCAAGGATGCAGAGAAAGGGGAACCTTCTTACACTGTTGGTGGGAATGCAAACTGGTGCAGCCACTCTGGAAAACAGTGTGGAGGTTCTTTAAAAAGTTAAAAATAGATTTATCCTATGATCCAGCAATCACACTACTGGGTATTTACCCAGGATACAAAAATACTTATTCAAAAGGGCACATGTACCCTGATGCTTATAGCAGCATTATCAACAGTAGCCAAATTATGGAAAGAGCCCAAATGTCCATCAACTGATGAACGGATAAAGAAGATGTGGCATATATATAGAATGGCATATTACTCAGCCATAAAAAAAGAATGAAATCTTGCCATTTGCAATGATGTGGTTGGAGCTGGAGAGTATTATGCTAAGTGAAATAGGTCAGTCAGAGAAAGACAAGTATCATGATTTCATTCATATGTGGAATGTAAGAAACAAACCAATGACCATAGGAGGGGAAAAAGAGAGACAAACCAGAAAACAGACTCTTAGCTATCGAGAACACACTGAGGATTGCTGGAGGGAGGTGGGGGAGGAGATGAGTTAATAGGTGATGGGGATTAAGGAAGGCACTTGTGATGATGAGCACTGGGTGTTGTAAGTGATGAATCACTAAATTCTATACCTGAAACTAACATTATACTGTATGTTAACTAACTGGGATTTAAATAAAAACTTGAAAAGGTGGGAAAAAAAGAAATTGATCCAATTTGACTAAGATGTTTTCTCCAGATTTTTAGATCATCTTCCTCCAGCAAGTTGCTCAAAACTGTCAAAATCACATTTCAAGGAGAGCAGCGGGGCGCGAGGTCCCATATGCCCGGGCGGCTCTGGGCCATGTCAGTGCGCAGACTGGAGTGCACAGACCTCCCTGCCTACCTGTGGTCAGGCTGCCGTGAGCATTCTCGGGTTATTCCTGCGACCGTACAGCCGGCTCCACGGGGCATCCTGCATGATGTTTGTTCAGCTCAGACGAGAGAAAGTTGTTGCCTCAGAGTCAACAGAAATTTCAAGTCCTGACAGTCTTGTGTCTCAGCATGTTTAAATCTGGCTACTTAATCTGAATCTTAAGTTTTTTTCAATGTTGTGTTTGTTTTCCTTCTTGCTAATTTTGAGCTATGAAATGACCTCCTCCAAAGCCTTCATTTGAGGGCTCATTAAAATGCTAGGAAGTCCTTCATTTTCTTATTCCTTCACAGTCATTAATTTGCTTGGCCCATCATAATGAGAGGGTTAAGGAGAACTTGGAAGCCCTTCATACAGCATTTCACTCCCATCCACTGCTACTAAACAGGTCAAATCAGTTATGTGGACCCATGCTACCATTGGCCATCAGGCTTCTTTTTTTTTTTTTTTTAAAGATTTATTTATTTATTTGACAGAGAGACAGCCAGCGAGAGAGGGAACACAAGCAGGGGGAGTGGGAGAGGAAGAAGCAGGCTCCCAGCAGAGGAGCCTGATGTGGGGCTCGATCCCAGAACGCCGGGATCACGCCTTGAGCCGAAGGCAGACGCTTAATGACTGCACTACCCAGGCGCCCCTGGCCATCAGGCTTCTTGTCTCTCTTGCCATATTTTGTGTCAGTTATTAAAGAAAACAGGACACGCTTTGGAAAAATCACTGTGTTCTTTGTTTGCTTGTTTGTGGTTTTTTGGTTTTTTTGCCCATAAGACAGAAGGCTAACAAGGCGGCTTCTGTAGGAGCCTTGGTAGCTAGTTGGTTTCAGTGAAACGTTATAGCTTTTATGCTTTTTACTTTATAGTTTTCAGATTTTCATCAGATCAGTTAGAGCTATCAAAGCAGTTGTTTCTTTCCCACTGAAAAATTGAAAAGCACCACACCTTGACATCTAAAGAGTTTTTCCTCCCTGTAAATTAGGAGTTATTCTTCTTTCCAAGATCACTAATTCATTCTTATAATATCCTATTCTTATTTTATTTATTTTTTCTTTTTTTATTATTTTTTATTATAATAATACTCTTTTATTATATTATATTAGTCACCATACAGTACGTCCCTGGTTTTTGATGTAAAGTTCAATGATTCATTAGTTACTATTCTTATTCTAGAACCTCCTTTTTTTTTTTTGTCTCACAGATACAGTTCATCTCCCCATTTCTCCCACTCACCCTCACTGTTGACCTCTCATAACTACCACTCTATGCTCTGTTTCTATGTGTTCACCTTTTTTAGATTCTACATAGAGGTGAGATCATACAATATTTGTCTTTCTGTGCATGACTTATTTCACTTAACATAATACCCTCCAGGTTCATCCATGTTGTTGCAAATGGCAGGATTTCTTTCCTTTTTTAGGCTTAACAATATTCCATTGTATATATGTATATAGACAGATTTCTTTGTTCATTAATCTGTCAGTGGACACTTAAGTTGTTTCTACATCTTGGCTACTGTGAACAATGCTTCAATGAATATCTCTTCAAGATATTGATTTTATTTCCTTTGGATGGATAGATAGATAGATAGATAGATAGATAGATAGATAGATAGATAGATAGATATGAGGTTCTTGGATCATATGAATTAAAACTTGGATAGGGTATTGATTACTTCAGGAATCTCCATACTGTTTTCTATAATAGCTGCACCAAATCATGTTATTCTTATTTTTGACTTTTACCATCTACCCAACTATTTAAGTCCTATGGATTTGATCAAGTACATGACAACACTGGGTACTTTCTTTTTTTTTAAATTATTAATAATTAAATATTTATTTATTAGTTAGTTGTTGATGTAGTGTTCAACGATTCATTTGTTAACACCCAGAGCTCATCACAACACATACCCTCCTTATTTTTTTTAATGTTTTTTTTATTATATTATGTTAGTCACCATACAGTACATCCCTGGTTTCTGATGTAAAGTTCGATGATTCATTAGTTGCGTATAACACCCAGTGCACCATGCAATACGTGCCCTCCTTACTACCCATCACCAGTCTATCCCATTCCCCCACCCCCCTCCCCTCTGAAGCCCTCAGTTCATTTCTCAGAGTCCATAGTCTCTCATGCTTCATTCCCCCTTCTGATTACCCCCCTTTCTTTATCCCTTTCTTCCTCTACCGATCTTCCTAGTTCTTATGTTCCATAGATGAGAAAAATCATATGATAATTGTCTTTCTCTGCTTGACTTATTTCACTTAGCATTATCTCCTCCAGTGCCGTCCATGTTGCTGCAAATGTTGAGAATTCGTTCTTTCTGATAGCTGAGTAATATTCCATTGTATATATGGACCACAGCTTCTTAATCCAGTCATCTGTTGAAGGGCATCTCGGCTCCTTCCACAGTTTAGCTATTGTGGACAATGCTGCTATGAACATTGGGATGCATATGGCCCTTCTCTTCACTACATCTGTATCTTTGGGGTAAATACCCAGTAGTGCAATGGCTAGGTCATATGGTAGCTCAATTTTTAACTTTTTAAGGGACCTCCACACTGTTTCCCAGAGTGGCTGTACCAACTTGTATTCCCACCAACAATGTAGGAGGGATCCCCTTTCTCCACATCCTCTCCAGTAATTGTTGTTTCTTGCCCTGTCCATTTTTGCCATTCTAACTGGTGTAAGGTGGTATCTTAGTGTGGTTTTGATTTGAATTTCCCTGATGGCTAATGATTTTGAACATTTTTTCATGTGTCTGTTAGCCATTTGTATGTCTTCATTGGAAAAGTGTCTGTTCATATCTTCTGCCCATTTTATGATTTGTTTATTTGTTTCTTGCGTATTGACTTTGAGAAGTTCTTTGTAGATGGTGGATACCAGTCTTTTATCTGTAGCATCATTTGCAAATATATTCTCCCATTCCGTGGGCTGCCTCTTAGTTTTTTTGACTGTTTCCTTGGCTGTGCAGAAGCTTTTTATCTTGATGAAGTCCCACAAGTTCATTTTATCTTTTGTTTCTCTTGCCTTTGGAGATGTGTCATGAGAAAGGTTGCTTTGGCCGATGTTGTAGAGGTTGCTGCCTATGTTCTCCTCTAGGATTTTGATGGATTCCTGTCTCACATTGAGGTCTTTCGTCTATTTGGAGTTTATCTTTGTGTATGGTGTGAGAGAGTGGTCAAATTTCATTCTTTTGCATGTGACTGTCCAATTTTCCCAGCACCATTTATTGAAGAGACTGTCTTTTTTCCACTGGATGTTTTTTCCTGCTTTATCAAAGATTAGCTGCCCAAAGAGCCGAGGGTCCATTTCTGGGTTCTCTATTCTGTTCCATTGGTCTATGTGTCTGTTTTTGTGCCAGTACCATGCTGTCTTTGTGATCACAGCTTTGTAGTACAGCTCGAAATTATAGGCATTGTGATGCCCCCAGCATTGTTTTTCCTTTTCAACAGTTCCTTGGTGATTTGGGGCCTTTTCTGGTTCCATACAAATTTAAGGGCTATTTGTTTCAGTTCTTTGAAAAATGTCATTGGTATTTTGATCAGGATAGCATTGAAAGTGTAGATTGCTCTGGGTAGCATGGACATTTTAACTATGTTAATTCTTCCGATCTATGAGCATGGAATATTTTTCCATCTTTTTGTGTCTTCTTCAATGTCTTTCAAGATTGATTTATAGTTTCTAGAATATAGATCCTTTACGTCTCTGGTTAAGTTAATTCCAAGGTAATGTATGGTTTTTGGTGTTATTGTAAATGGGATGGATTCCCTAATTTCTCTTTCTTCAGTCTCATTATTCACGTATAGAAATGCAACTGATTTCTGAGCATTGATTTTGTATCCCGCCACATTACTGAATTGCTCTATAACTTCTAATAGTTTGGGAGTGGATTCCTTTGGGTTTTCCATATAGAGTACATGTCATCTGAGAAGAGAGACATTTTGACTTCTTCTTTGCCGATTTGGATACCATTTATCCCTTTTTGTTGTTTGATTGCTGTTGCAAGGACTTCTAGTACTATGTTGAATAATAGTGGCGAGAGTGGGCATCCTTGTCATGTTCCTGATCTTAAGGGAAAGGCTTCCAGCTTTTCCCCGTTGAGAATGATATTTGCTGTAGGCTTTTCATAGATGGTTTTTATGAGATTGAGGAATGTACCCTCTATCCCTACACTCTGAAGGGTTTTAATCAGGAAAGGATGCTGTATTTTGTCAAATGCTTTTTCTGCATCTATTGAGAGAATCATATGATTTTTGAATTTTTTTTTCTGGATGAAATCTATGACACTGATTGATTTGAGAATGTTGAACCACGCTTGCATCCCAGGGATGAATCCCACTTGGTCATGATGGATAATCCTTTTAATGTACTGTTGGATTCTATTAGCCAGGATCTTGTTGAGGATTTTGGCGTCCATATTCATTAGGGAAATCGGTCTGTAATTCTCCTTTTTGAGGGGGTCTTTGCCTGGTTTGGGGATCAAGGTAATATTGGCCTCATAGAATGAGTTTGGCAGCTTTCCTTCTGTTTCTATTTTTTGAAATAGCTTTAGGAGAATAGGTATTATTTCTTCTTTGAATGTTTGGTAGAATTCCCCAGGAAAACTGTCCGGGCTTGGAGTTTTGTTTCTTGGAAGGTTTTTTAACACTGTTTCAATCTCTTCATAATTAATTGGCCTGTTTAAAAAATCAATTTTTTCCTGTTTCAGTCTTGGTAGTTTATAGGTTTCCAGGAAGTCCTCCATCTCTTCCAGATTGCTTAATTTATTGGCATAAAACTGTTGATAAAAGTTTCTAATAATCCTTCCAGTTTCATTGGTGTTGGTCATGACCTCTCCTTTTTCATTCATAATTTTATTCATTTGGGTCCTTTCTCTATTCTTTTGGATAAGTCTTCCAGTGGTCTGTCAATTTTATTAATTCTCTCAAAGAACCAGCTTCTAGTTCTGTTGATCTGCTCTACTGTACTCCTGGTTTCCAATTCATCGATTTCTGCTCTAATCTTGGTCAACTGCTTCCTCGTGCGTGGATTAGGCTTGTCCCTCTGTTGCTGTTCCAGCTTCTTGAGGTGAGAATATAAAAACTGCATTTTAGATTTTTCTATTCTTTTGAGTGAGGCTTGGATGACTATGTATTTTCCCCTTAGGACTGCCTTTGCAGTATCCCATAGGTTTTGGACCGTTTTGTTTTCATTCTCATTGGTCTCCATAAATTATTTAAATTGATTTTTGATTTCCTGGTTTATCGAATCATTCCTGAGCAGGATGGTTCTTAGTCTCCAAGTGTTTGAGTTTCTTCCAAATTTTTCCTTGTGGTTGAGTTCCAATTTCAAAGCAGTGTGGTCTGAGAATATGCAGGGAATAATTTCAGTCTTTTGGTATCAAAAGACTGTTTTGTGACCCAGAACATGGTCTATTCTTGAGTATGTTCCATGGGCATTAGAATAGAATGAGTATTCTTTAGTTCTGGGGTGTAGTGTTCTATATATATCTATGAGGTCCAACTCGTCGAGTATGGCATTCAAAGCTCTTGTTTCTCTGTTGATTTCTTGCTTAGGTGATCTGTCTATTGCTGATAGTGGAGTGTTGAGGTCCCCTACAAGTAATGTATTTTTATCTATATGTCTCTTAATTTGTGGTTAAGAGTTGGCTTGTGTATCTTGCTGCTCCCCTGTTGGGGGCATATATATTTATAATTGTCATATCCACTTGTTGGATACATCCTTTAAGAATAATATAGTGCCCTTCTGTGTCTCTAACTATAGTCTTTAGTTTAAAATCCAATCTGTCTGTCTGATATGAGAATTGCTACCCCAACTTTCTTTTGAGGTCCATTGGCGTGAAAGATGGTATTCCATCCCTTTACTTTCAATCTGAATGTATCTTTAGGTTCAAAATGAGTCTCTTGTAGACAGCAAATGGATGGGTCATGTCTTTTTATCCAATCTGCAACCCTGTGTCATTTATGGAGGCATTTAGGCCATTTACCTTGAGACTGATTATTGAGAGATATGATTTTAATGATGCCATGTTGCCAGTAAAGTCTTTGTTTCTATAGATTGTGACTTTCTGTTCTGTATCACTCTTGGGGCCTTTTTACTTTTATAGAACCCCCCTTAATATCTCCTCTAGGGCCGGGTACTTTCTTATCTGTGTATGTACTTTGTCTTTTTCCCCTGTACATCTCCACATTTTTATAGTCTACTTTCTTTTTAAACCAGTAATTTTATCCAATATATTTTCCTGTGTTTCTGCCTAGTCTTTGCAATGATTATCTTTAATATTTGCATATTCTTCCATTGAGTGGATGTACCTAATTTACTTACTTGTGCACTACTTTTTGAGTAATTAGGTTTTCTGCAATTTTCTCGGCTGAGATAAAACCAAATTGTAAGACTATTTGTGTGTGTGTGTGTGTGTGTGTGTGTGTGTTGAGAAGTCACCAAATTAGGTTCCTTTGGCATTTGCAACAAGAAGGAAAACCTTAATAATGTTATAAAGTCAGAGCTCCACTTGTTTGTTCTATAATTTTCTTCCTTTATTTCCTCCTTCCATTCTCTCTCTCACTGTTTTTCATTCTCCTTCTTTCTCTCCCTCCTTCCCTTGTTTCCTTCTTCCCAATAAGCATTTATTGAAAACCTTCTATGTTCCAGGCCCTGTGCTGCTGCATAAGGTATAATTGTAAATAAAAAACAGAATTCTTGCCTCAGTGGAAGTTGTGATCAGGCAAGGAACAGACAGAAAATTTGATAAATAATAACAATATATAATAAGTACTCTGACAGGGGAAATATATTTGAAGAATTCAGATAGCATCAGCTCATACAAGTTTCACACATCTTTTACAAAGGAGTGAGACACAGGAGGAAGGAACAGGCACTCTGGCCAGCCTCTTTGCACATGAGTTGGTACAGAAACATGCAGGCAATTTAATATCTGACAGGCCTGGCTTCAAGACCAGGCTCTGTTACCTACTAGCTATGTAAACATGGACAAGTTCACTTTTCTCAGTGTTTCTTTTAGGCTCTAAATAAGAGGAGTAATACATCACAGGGGTACTGTGAGAATTAGAGATAACCTATTTAAGGTGTAAGGCACATAGTAGGTGCTTAGAAAAGTACTTATTCTTATTCCTAGCTGTTTGATCTTTGGCGAACAACCCCTCTGGATTTCAGTTTACTTACCTGTAATATGATTATTTGATCCTTTTCTAAAGTTCTACAAAAGCAACGAATTTTTTTTTTAAGATCTTATTTCTTTGAGAGAGAGAGAGAGCACAAGCAGGGGAAGCAACAGAGGGAGAGGGAGAAGCAGACTCCCTGCTGAGCACGGATCCTGATGCGGGACTCGATCCCCGATGCTGGGATCATGACCTGAGCCCAAAGAAGAGGCTTAAACAACTGAGCCAACCAAGCACCCCTAAAGGCAATGAATTTGTACAAATGCCTACCACTGGTCTCACTGACACACTGAGAAGATATTTTAGAACCTCTTCAAAGCCAAGTAGTTCTTCTTCCTTATCCTTGATCTAGTCTTGAGCTTAGGCTGTTCTGAAATACAGTGGGGTTCTTCCTTACCTGGAAACCTGGAATTCATCAGGAAACTACCCACTGGCCAGTTGTCCCTCAACAGCTCCCTAGAAAGCTGGGCATCAGCTTGGGAGAGCTGAAAGTTCACACGTGAAATGAAAAACCTCAGACATAAAACATTCTGTGGGTAGAAGATAGCGTCATCTCCTATAAGAATAAAAGATAACTTAGATTTTTTTTTATTTTCTGAGTTCTAGAAGTAATTATTTTTAAAATTTCATAAAATGAGAACTTCCTTACCCTACTAAATACAAGATTCATCTCCTGTGGGGCACCTGGGTGGCGCAGTTGTTAAGCATCTGCCTTCAGCTCAGGGTGTGATCCCGGCATTCTGGGATTGAGCCCCGCATCAGGCTCCTCCACTAAGAGCCTGCTTCTTCCTCTCCCACTCCATCTGTTTGTGTTCCCTTTCTCGCTGGCTGTCTCTCTCTCTGTCAAATGAATAAATAAAATCTTAAAAAAAAAAAAAAGATTCATCTCCTGTGAGAATTTATGGTGGCCAACAAAGCAGAGAGACCAATAAGAAGAGTTGCAGCTTATGTCAAGACAGCCTTTAGCATGGAGACCTCCCTACCTGGCTGCTGAACATTGGGTGAAAGTTCTTCATTATTTCTTCCTTGTTAGCACATTTTTTCTCCTTCCTAAATCCCATGCTCTATGTTTTACAAATTCTGGGTGCTTTGCCTGTATTATTGAGCACATAGACACTAGGAGAACTTTATGAATCACCAGGTCCAACACCTTACTTTAAAGATAAGAAAGCTGACACTCAGGTTTAATAATAGCAACAACAACAGCATCAACTAATAATAATAATAGTAAAAATAATAAATACTCAGTGCATGTGGCTAGAAAGAAGGAGGAAGGAAGTGAAAGCATGACTGTTCTTCTCTGCTCAGGATCCAACCATATTTAGGAAACTTTAATCTGATTTGTAAGTTACTGGGTTTGCGCTGTTAGGAGCAAAGAGATCACTTTTCAGCATTTGGGTCAATCTCAAGTGTCAGACCAACGTCACATATTGCTAATTGCTCTTTATTCCTTAGAGGTGGAACTCAAGGTCTTTAACATTGCCTGCTAGCCGGTTATACTGACAGCCTTTTAAAAGATGAGTTTACAAACTTTTAAAAACTTGCCTTAGATAACATTGTAGCAAGGAGTCAAACTGTTATCACATGTCCCCTGATATGATGCCCTCACTTGGACATAACTCTACTTACGGAGAATTCCTGCCTGAAATGCATAACCTGAATCTAAGCATAATGACACATCAGACAAACACAAATCAAGGCATAATATATGAAAAAGCTGATTTATTGTCTTCAAAAATGCCAATGTCAGAAAGACAAAATATTGAAAGGCTGAAGAGCTGTTTCAAATGAAAAGAGACTAAAGAGACATGAAAACTAAATGTCTGCATGATTCATGCTGGAAAAAAGGCTACAAAGAACAATATTGGGACAATTAATAAAATTTGAATATGGGTTATGTTTATATAATAGTGTTGTATCAATGTTAAATATCTTGGATTTAATAATCATACTATGATTATGTAGGAGATTATTCTTCTTTTCAGGTAATATACACTGAAGTATTTGGGGTCAGGGGACTTAGTGTATACAACTTACTCTCAAACGGTGAAAAAAAGCAAATTTATGTGTGCATGTGTGTGTGTGTGTGTGTGTGTGTACATGTGTATATAGAAAGAGAGTGAGGGAGAATAATAAAATGGGATAAAATGTTAATGACTGGTGATGGTATATAAAGGGTATACAAGAGTTCTTTATTTTTTGAATTTTTTTATTATGTTGTATTAGTCACCATACAGTACATCATTAGTTTTTGATGCAGTGTTCTATGATTCATTGTTTGCGTATAACACCCAGTTCTCCAAGAGTTCTTTACCTTACTCTTGTAACTTTTCTTTAAATTTGAAATTAAAATAAAACGATATCCACATGCTAGCAATAAAAAAGTGGAATTTGAAATTTAAACCACAATGTCACTTACATTTGCAACGCAAAATATAAAATGCTTAAATATAAATCTTAAAAATTATAAGATATTTATGGGGGGAAATACAAAATTGTTTTTGGAAGAAAATAAAGAACTAAATAAATGGAGAGATGTTCCATGTTCATGGATAGACAAATTCTATACTATGAAGATGCAATTCTTCCTAATTCAATCTATAGATTCAACGCAATCTCAATCAAACTCCCAGCAAATTATTTTTTTGGATATCAACCAACTGATTCTAGAGCTTACATGGCGAGGCAAAGGGCCCGGAACAGCCAACACAATACTGCAGAAGAACAAATAGAGAAGATGGATGCTACTTGACTGCAAGACTCACTGTAAAGCTCCAGTAATCCGGTGTGGTGCTGGTGAAAGGTAGACAAAGAAATCAGTGGAACACAATGAAGAACCTAGAAATAGACCTCTATAAAGATAGTCAACTGATTTTTGGCAAAAAAGCAAAGTCAATATAATGGAGCAGAGATAGTCTTTTCACCAAATAGTGCTAGAACAGTTGGACATCCATGTGAAAAAAAAGAATCCAGAGATAGACTTTACACCCCTCCATAAACATTAACTCAAAATGGTTCATAGGCTTAAATATAAGTGACGAAACTATAAGATTCCTAAAAATTAATATGGGACAAAACCTAGATGACCTTGGGTATGGACGTGACTTTTTAGATACAACATCAAGACAAGATCCATGAAAGAGAGAATTGATAATCTGGACTTCATTAAAATTAAAACCTTTTTCTCTGTGAGAGGCACTGTCAAGAGAGTGAAAAGACAAACCACAGAATGGGAGAACATGTTTGCAAGAGACATATCTGATAAGGGACTGTTATCTAAAATACACAAAGAATTCTCAAATCTTTACAGTAAGAAAACTAACAGTCCCATTAAAAAGTGGACAAAGGACCTTAACAGACACCTTGCCAAAGAAGATGAGTGGATGATCAATAAGCATATGAAAAGATGCACGACATCACGTGTCATAAAGACATCGCAAAGTAAGACAATAATGCTATACCACTAACATCAGTTAGAATGGCTCCGATCCCAAACCCTGACAACACCAAATGCTGACAAAGATGTGGAGCAACAGGAACTCTTATTTATTGCTGGTGGGAATACGAACTAGTCCATCTAATTTGGAATACAGCCCGGCAGTTTCTTGCAAAACTAAACATACTCTTTCAATATGATTCAGCAATTGTGCTTCTTGGTATTTACCCAAAGGAGTTGAAAACTTACGTGCACACAAAAACCTGTACGTGGATGTTTATAGCAATTTTATTCAAAACTGCCCAAATGCAAGCAATCAAGGTATCTTTCAGTAAGTGAATGGATAAATGGATAAATAAATCCAGACAAACTGTGGTAAATCCAGACAACACTAAAAAGACATGAGCTATTGAGACAGAAAAAGACGTGGAGGAATCTTAAATGCCTATTACTAAGTGACCGAAGTTGGTATGAAAAGGCTACATAGTGTACGATTCAACTATATGACATTCTAGAAAAGGGAAAACTATGGGGAAGGAAAAAAAACCTGTGGTTGCCAGGGGTTGATGGTTGGGTAGGGGGAGAGATGAACGGATGGAACACAGAGGACTTTTAGGGCAGTGAAAATAGTCTGTATGATACCATAATGATGGATACGTATCATTATACATTTGTCCAAACCCATAAAACATACAGCACCCGGAGTGAAATCTAATATAAACTACGGACTTTGTGTGATTGTGACGTGTCAGTGTCAGTTCATCCTTTATAACAAATGCACCGCTCTGGTGCAGGTGTCAGCAGGAGGGAGACTGTGCGTCTCTGCAGGCGAGTTCACATAGGAAATCTCTGTATCTTCTGCTCGATTTTGCTGTGAACATAAAACTGCCCTAAAAAATAAAGTCTATTAAAAGAAAATTTAACTTAAACCTTTCAGTATCTTTCTAGGGTGGGTCGGGTCGGGAGATGAAAAGACACACACATGGACATGTGGAGAGCATCAGCTTGCGTCATGATACATCAGCAAGAGCAGGAATGGGGGGGTGATACAAGAGTGAGGTGGTCCCTCATGGCGTTGGACAAATGACTGGATAGTGGCTGGTTTGCAGACAGACCCTCTCCTCTAATTTTCTTTCACGCATATTTCAAATTACCTGCCGGAGTATCTACAAACCAAATGGACAAAATGGCCTTTTTGTTGAATTCCCCATCCTTTAAAAAGGGTCCTATGTAATGGACACTCTCAGTCCTGCATGTCATGTGCCAGGCACCTACCAACTCATAAAAATGTCCTAAGGCGTTAATTATCACAGCTAAGGACAGTAAAGACAGCAGCTCCCGCAAACCGTCGAAACCCCTCTGCCACTGCCCTCTGCCACACACCCAGCTGGTGCTTAAGAAACTGAAATTGGCAAGGAAAGTGGCTATGCTCCTTCCTTGCAGGCCACAGCAGTGATCAAGTCGGGGCAGGGGGAGGGTCACCTCAAAAACCCCCGTCTGCCTGCTCAGGCTCAAACAGCCCAGCAGCGCTTGGACCCCAAGCCAGGGGCGGCCGCCCTGCAATAGCGATCAGCAATCCGGTTTGAGTCGGGAAGTGCTAAGCAATAGCAAGTCCCTTTGGGCACTGCACCGGCGTGATCAGTTTGCATCTGGCACCCAGGACCGGCCCCTCCAGCTGGAAGGGAGGGAGAGCGACAGGGAGGGAAGGACAAGCCTATGTGTGTGCGCCTGCGGGGGGGGGGGGGGCGGTGTGGAATGAGAGAAGCGAGTTCATGAAAAATCCAGTAAACCTCTTTCTAGAGTTAAAAATCGTTTCAACTTTCAAAGGCGAAATCTCACCCCCAAGTGATAGACATGACAGAAATGCAAAAGCAAGTGAAGATAAACAAAAGGCCCGGCTCGATGTTCCCGAGGTTATCCGTCATTGTCAAGGAACCCTTTACACATCAGATGATTGTGAGCACCCTGCCGGGTTGTCTCAAATTCTAGTTCTATATTTCACCGGATTTTTTTTTCTTTTCTCCAGTAAACAGCAGTTTACAACACAAGGTTTGACTGTAATTTTCATCAAACTGCAAGTTGTGCAGGTTTGTGAGAGATGCATTATTACTTAAACCCAACTGTAATGCTCTTTTACCTTCAACGGCCGTTCCTTTTATACGTTCTGTCAGCTGAGCGTGGCCGATAACAAGTAGCCTGAAAGTCTATCCATTGAAACGAATAATAAAATGCGGGACGATGCGCTGAAAGGTGTGTTCAAACTCCCCCCTGGTGGATTCAAGGTGTGTCCAGCCATTGCCCCCTCCCCCTCGGGGCCCCATTCCCGGACACAGGGTCCCAGGAGGCTGGACTATGGAGATGGGTGATGGAAGGGAAGAGGCAGGATGCAGACGAGCCCTGGGCTGCTCCATGAGCCATCCCTATGGTGGCAAATCTGCAGTTCAGAACCAGGCCGGTGGTCCAACCGGCGGTCCGTCCGAAGAAGCTGAGCACCTGCTGAGACACAGGCCCGTGGGGGAAGCAAACGGATGGCAAATTGAGAGCAGGAGACCTGAGCAAGAGGGTTCTGAACGGAAGGCCAGAGGTGGAGCCTGGTCTGGTTTCCTGAGCCGCTGGGCCTCCCCCAGTGCCACAGGCTCATGTCACAGATGCCTCTGACCGCCTCTGAGTGGAGGATGGCAGACAGGGAGGGTGGGAGCGCTTTTAAGGGCCCAGGAAGCCAGGATTCTGATGAAGAGAAAACACTAAACTAAGTTTTCTTGGCTATTTCAATGGTAATGTTTGGGGGCTGGCTAATCTCTCTTTGTGAAAATGAAAATGGACCTA
Source organism: Ursus americanus (assembly GCF_024610735.1). NCBI lineage: Eukaryota > Metazoa > Chordata > Mammalia > Carnivora > Ursidae > Ursus > Ursus americanus. Next base: position 51,303,650 of record NC_142146.1, on the reverse strand, counting down.
CTTAAATAGTAATGAATCTTGTGGCAATTTCCTTGGGTTTTGCTCAAAATTGGTTGCTTTCTTCCCCCTTCTTTCTTTTTCTTTTCTTTTTTCTTTTTTTCCCCTCGAAATTGATGACTCTTATGAATGCACAGAAGACATAAACCAGTAGAAAGAACAGATATCACTGCTCACCCAACAGGCTGGCAATGGAGCTCTTGTTCCCTTCGGGGGGAATATAAGTTAGTCCCCCACCTGGAGAGCACCTTGGCAGTTCCTGTCACCACTAGTGGATCAAGTTTCATTAGTTCATTGAGATGTCTGGTATGACCGGGTGATAAACATGGCAAGATTTTGTTCTGACCAATGCCCCACTATACCAGGCTGAGCCTCCCTACCAGCTGAGGAACGGGCTTCCTTAATATCCTTGGCCTGTTTCTCCAGCTTTAGGCACCTTTACTTATTTGAATAGTCTCACTGATGTGTTTAAACAGTCCTGCTTGTTTTAAAGCTTTGATCTCTTACCTGAGGCAAAGCATTTTCCTCCTCTGTCCTCCTCTCTCTCTCTCTCTGTAGAAGCTGTAATGACAGAGGCGGGGATCACAGAAACTCTCATGCACCATCTTCCCCTCTATCTTCTTCCTCCTCTCGAGTTGGGTGGGGAAGAGGAACAAGAAAATGGCGGAGTTCCTTCTCGTATGATTGAGTGAGGGAGCAGTCTTCCCTCTGTCAACTTCTCTCTGTGTCTTCTGCTGCTTCTCTGGCCCACAGCAAGGGGTTGATCTCCCCTCCACATTGCAGGGTCCAAATTCTGGGCCATTGTGGGGCACATGTGTGGGTTCTTCGAAGAGTACCATGAGGAACTGTCCCCTGAGTAGTTACCTGACATGAGATTTAATCTGTCTGAACTTCTTCCACCTGGCCTCAGTGTCTCCATAGAGCATGACCTTCTCCCAGAGGATGGCACTTCTGTGGGAATACCACCCAGATGGCTCAAGCACAGCCACCTTCTGTTGTGTCTCCTCAAAAGAGGAGACATAGATCAACAATGGTATATTTGTCATGCCAACATGCCAAATGGTGGGACTGCCCACTGCCTCTTTCTCAGTCCTGCCTTCTCTCTTCTGCGTCTTTCTTTACAGTCTGGCAACATTAGGCCTTCTGCAAGACCACATCCTCACCCAATTTCCATAAGACAGGACCACCAAACTCTGACTTAGTTTATGTATGGAAAGGAAGGGGCACGATTCTGATAGATGCCTAGAAAATCTTTATCATCGATTATCTTTGGTCTTTCTTCCTTGGCTTGCATGGTAAATTTTGTGGAAGTGTGAAGAGATAGACTATCCTTTCTTTGTGAACTTGGTATTCTCCAAAAGACCCCCTCCTCGCCGCCAGTTCTCCCCTTAAGTTGACCCTTGGGGGATTGGTTAGAGAAGACCTATTCTCAGCATTGGTGTCTCCCAATATGTCTTCCTGGGAGGTAGCTGGTCACAACGGCTATGACATCATGGTGGTTAGATGGAATGTGGAGTACTTAACATCTTTTGTCCTCAGCTTTAGGCTTTTGCTACAATTCTGATACCACATAAAAATAAAATAGAACATATGTGTAGCAGACCACCCATCAATTTTACTCCTAAGTGTGCATCCAAGAGAAATTCTCACAGATGTGCGTGAAGAGATGGCTACAAGAATGTTTCTAGCAGTATTGTTTGTCATAGTGAAAAATTAGAAACAATGTAAATGTCATACTAATGAATGGGTACATAGTGCGGAAGCTGGTTTGGTTCAGCCAGGTGCACACAGAGTACACGTAAGTAGGCACAGGTACCCAGAGATGCAATCGTTTATGATGAATACCCATGTGTGTTGCTTGATGCCAGAGCCATGCCAGTTGTTGAATACTTTCAAAATCACTTCCTGATCCTTTGTTTGACCACAATTATAGTAACAAAAATGAATGAACGAGGCAAATACCAATCAGGATGGATAGATCTCAAATGTGGGCTCAGAGGAAGAAGTGCAGAAAGAATAATGATACTACTTATATGAAAATTTTAAAAAAGATTTTATTTATTTATTTGACAGAGATAGAGACAGCCAGCGAGAGAGGGAACACAAGCAGGGGGAGTGGGAGAGGAAGAAGCAGGCTCCCAGCAGAGCAGGGAGCCTGATGTGGGGCTCAATCCCAGGACCCTGGGATAACACCCTGAGCTAAAGGTCAGATGCTTAATGACTGAGCCACCCAGGTGCCCCGTATTTATATGCAATTTTAAAAGCATACCAAAAAATGCTATTTACTGAATATAAAACATGTGCACATAATATATATATATTTTTTTTTAATGGTTTAAAACATGGATAGAGAATGGAACACCAGGCTTATGATAGAGGTAGCCTCTGGAGAGGAGGAGAGCTTCATTGGGAAACAGTAGAGAGGAGACAGCAGAATTATCATTATATTCTATTTCTTATCTTAAGGAAGATCTGGACACCAAAAGTAAGCGCAAAAAAAGAAAAATAGGTAAAGCGAGTTCATCAAAATTAAAAAATTTGTGCTTCAAAAGACATTGTCAAGAAAAAATACTATTTACAGAATGGAAGAAAATATTTGGAATCATATATCTGATAAGGATTTAACATCTAGAACACATAGGTAACTCCTATGGTTCAGCAATAAAAAGATAAAACCTAATTTTAAAAAGAGCAAAGAACTTGAATAAACATTTCCCCAAAGAAGATCTACAGATGTCCAATAAGCACATGAAAAGATGCTCAACATCTTTAGTCTTTAGGGAAATGCAAATTGGGACCACACTTTGCACCTACTGGAATGGCTACTGAACAACAAAAAAGGAAACTACCAAGTGTTGGTGAAGATGCGAAGAAACTGGGTCTCTCCTCCGTTGCTGCTGGGAATATAGACTGGTGCATCCACTATGCACAACAGTTTGGCAGTTCCCTAAAAAGCTAAAGATAAAATCGCCGTATGATCCAGCGATTCCATGCTTAGTTATGTGCCCGCTGGAATTGAAAACAGGGTCTTGAACAGATACTTGTATGCCAATATTTGTTACAGTGTTATTCACAGAAGCAAAAGATGGAAACATCCCAAATGTCGATCAACAGATGAATGGATGAAAAAAAAGTGATATAAATATACAATGGGGATATTACTTAGCTGTAAAAAGGCATGAAGTTCTGAAACATGCCACGACATGCATGAACCTTGGAAACATTTTGCTAACTGAAATAAGCCAGACACGAAAGAACAGATAGTATATGATTCCATGTATATGAAATATCCAGAATAGGCAAATTCATAGAGACAGAAAATGGGTGAGAGTTTACCAGGAACTGCGGTGCAGGAGAGTGGGATTTATTGTTCCTGGTACCGAGTTTCTGTTTGGGGCGATGAAAAAGCTTTGGACATAGATAGTGGTGATCATTGCACAGCATCATGAATGTAATTAATGCCATTGAATTGTACACTTAAAAATGGTTAAAGTGGAAATTTTGTTATAAATTTTACGATTTTTAAAAATAACATATCACAACCCACTGAACTGTACACTTCAAATGGGTGAATTATAGGGTATGTGCACTATAACAATAAAACTTTTTAAAAGATCTGAAATAAATGTGGCAAAATTTGTTAGTCCTTCAAAATCAGTGTAAGGAGTTTCTTTGTATTGTCTGTGCTTGTCCAAATGTTTGAAAACTGTTTTCTAAAAAAGAAAAAAAAAGAAACAGACAGAAGACAAGAAGCAAGTGGGTGAATAATGATACCTGAAAGAGAATGTAGATAGACATTTAAGAAGAGGGTAATAAAACACGCGTTTCTTTCTCATTGTACTTGTATATACACATGCATATTTAAACAATCATCTGTTTCCCCAATATTTATCTCGTAATGGTGAAAGAAGAAAATATTGACCAGGAAAGATTTATTCTTTCCTCTATTTTCCCCTTAAACTATAAAACTACATAAAACTATAAAGGTACTAATTAAGTTCAGGTTTGTTTCTCAGGAGCTCCTTATCTGACCAGCTTTGCTCCAAAGAGAATGGAAATCAATCTCTGGTGAGAAAGAGGAAAGCAAATTGGAAGCACTAGAGGGTGCTAGACCATTCACATGTACACTTACCTCACCTCAGGTTTCCGGAGGTTCCCTGCAAATGACCTTCCTGGGAACTCGGACATCACCATCCCACCTCTGCCCCACAGAGTATCCCTGACCTAGAGCAATGCTTCCGTGAAACTCAGAATGGCAACTGCTAGTCCACAGGCTATTGGAAAAAAGGATAAATCTGCCTATCATTCTGCTTGGAAAGGTGGGGATGAGTGGGCAAAAAAATGGTGCTACAGGAAAAGCTGTCTCCAAAGAGTCAAATGTGTGGCTGGTAAAGAGTCCATGATACACACGAAAATGAGTCAGGTTTGGGTTTGGGGAATCAAAGATTAAAAACTCTGTACGTCGGTGTTCTTGTAGGGTCTTCGGAAAACTCCTTTTGTGGAACCTGAGATCCTCTGAGCAAGTGCCACTCTGTTCCAAGACCGCTGCTTCTCCTCCTTCTCCTTCTCTTCTTCCTTCCTCCTTCCTGCTTCCTTCTCCTCCCCTCCCTCTTCCTCCTCTTCTCCTTCTTCCTCCTCCTTCCCCTCCCCCTTCTTCTCCTTCATCTCCTCCTCATTTTCCTCCTCCTCCTCTTCTTCTTCTTTCTTCTTTTCCTTCTTCTTCCTTCCTCTCCTCCTGCTCTTCTTCTATAATTTGCCTGTTTCCTAAAGTGATAGAAGCTTCTGGACCTGAAATATATAGCTTGTTGATACTACCTGATTATAATACACCAGTTTGAAGCTGGTTTCCAACGCTGTATTTGAAAAGTTAGCTTGATTCGTATTTTCTATATGCCTTTAAAGGACTGGGACTTATTTTGGCCAAAGAATTCTGGCTCCCCCTGAGCCTCAGTGATCAGCAAGGAAGAATCTGGTTTACTTGGAGGATGTGAAGGTATCAGATGGGCTTCATCCCACCTGCCCTCCGCCACCATCAGTGGACCTTGTCCCCTGCCGGAGTGGAGAGAAATCACACTGGCGAGAGTCCCGCCTGCCGTCTCCACGCACACAGAAGTCAGCTTGTGTTTCACCATGTCCCATGGGGCTGGGTTCCTTGTCCTGTGGCCCACTTGTTTAGAGGAGAAACAACAGCCAGTAGCAGCAACTCCCAGAACGAGAAAGTCAGTCCTTATTTGTCAAGATGAAATGTTCTAAATTTCTTCAAATTTGGAAAAGTTAATGATAGCACCGAAGGCCCACATTAAATTTATTATTTTATGTGTAGCTTCTCCCAAGTAAATTTACATCATGTGTAAGTTACAAAAGCCTTAATGGAATATTAAATTTTTATATATGTCTTAGGAAACAAGAATTAAATCTTTTAAGAGAGGCAGTAAACAAGAATTAAATATTTTAAGAGAGGCAGTATACACTGAAAACAAAATCTCTGACATCTGAAAGTAAGAGTAATTTTCCCTGGATCTGCTATTTGTCCCAGGAACGCAATGGGTAGAGGGCTTCGTGATAGTAACAAACGTCTTCATAGGCCTCATCAGAGGAAGAAAATTCAGTTAGTCTAGCTGGCACATTTCAATATTTAACTGATTCATGCATCATTTCACATCACTTTGCTGACATCAGGGACACTCTATGATACGCCAGGAATTGCCTGCAGTTTATGGGTCTTTGTTATTTTAAGTACTGAGAGCTGCTTACCTACTGCAGCACGTCCTCCCCCCCTCCCACCTGCGGTCACGAGGCTCTAACACTTATTCCCGCAGAGTTTAGACTAAAGGGAGAAGAACTCAAGTTCACAAAGTCATGTGAACCACGATATGGCAAATGTTAGGCAAAGCATACCGTCCCTGGCGTCGGGCCCGGGTCTGAATGCAGCACCCATCGCTTACTAACCAGATGATGGTGGGCGAGTTTCTGGTATAAAATAGAATTAATATTGTATCATTTCCCAGGGCTGCTGTAACAAAATGCCACAACCCGGGTGACTTGCAACTGCAGAAATTTCTTCTCTCAGTTCAGGAAGCCAGAAGTCCAAATTAAAGGTGTTAGCAGGGTTGGTTCCGGACCATGGTCTTGTCTTCATCACATCTGCAAAGACCCCGTTTCCACGTATGGTCATAGTCACAGGGACTGGGCGGTTAGGTCTTAAACGATCTTTTTGGGGGAAGCAATTCAACTCACTGCACCATGGACTGGCTCTTAGTATTTTATTTGACATAGTACACACTGAAGAAATTCTACTTCCCTTCCCCTGGTAATGTAACCCTCCCCCTTTTTCTAAGTGCTTCTTCGACCTGCCTCAGTAATCAACATAACTATTAGTTTGTGTTTCCAAATCACAAGCCTAAAACTATTATTTGACTGGGAATCTGTGAATTTCCAAAGTATTTTTCTCATCTTATGTAGGGATTTATGGGGAAGCTACACTAACATTTCGAGAAATATCTGAGACTCAGCTATTCCTTCTAGTGGAGGTGAAATTGCCCTCAACTTGAATAAACAACGTGCTACAAATGTTTATAACAGCAACCGTCTCTGTCACGGGAACGAATCTGGCCCTTCGCATCTGTCTACTTATTGGTAAATATTGAATGGCAGTTAGTCAATGAGACCAGTGCCGCTTTAATGGTAGTCACAAAAACCTACTGAGGAGAAGCCACAGAAAAAGCACATTTTTGTAAGTTCATAAAGGGTTAAGAATCCTAGCGGAGGTATAAAAATTTAATAATCACACTTGAAATTGGAAAAATATAGGCACCTTTTCTTAAAATTTCAATTGGATTAGTTCAAAACCTTACCCAGAATAAGAACAGAGCAATATGCCAGATTCTTTGGCTAAATCCTTCATTGTCAAAGTCTTGAATTATTGCAAAGACCTCAAGATTTCAGAATAATGATGATACAGAGCAGTAACTTTCTATCACTGCACAAAATGTACAGAGCTATAAATCTTATTATAATATAGCACAGAGTTCTAGGAATGCTTAAAATTCTAGTTGGTAAAATGTAGCGTCCACAGTTTGCTGGTAGAAAACCTGAGCTGAATGACCTCACTATAATCACGGCAGCGGGAAGGGTGGGTTTGCTTAGCTAATTACACCACAGCAGTGATCTGGTCTACAGCCTCCTCTGTAATATTTATTTTTAATGAAATATACAAAAGTTTGCAAACATCTTGTCTGCCTTATAAGGATTTCCCTCAGGACTATTTAAAGATCAAAAAGGAAATTTCAAACATTCAATCTGCTTTAAAAAAAAAAGCAAGCAAATAAACAGCAAAATAAGCTCTCGATCTTATAGTGGGCAAACCACCAGCTAGTGTGCTCTATTCCACACCCCACCCACACCTTCTTTCATTAGTCCAGTTATCCAAGGGATACCTTGAAATTGTGGGCCTGAAATAGTCCACCTGCCCCTTTCTTCTTTTGATACTTTCTCTCCAGGCTATGAGCTCCCTCCATTTAGCACAACCATTTACAAAGTTTCCAAACTACCCCGTCCCTTCACATTCTCCTCTTCACCCCCGTTCCTTAGCTGTCCAGCACCAGGTACACACACAATCAATACTACCTATCAATGCTGATGATTCCTGGCTCTCTCAGTCCGTCCCTCTCTCTTGCTGGGAATACCACTTCAGGATACAGCTCATCCAGGGGAAATGTATTCGGCCTCTCACCTTGTCCCGCTCTTATTCAGACCAGCTAAAATCAATTTAAGAGGGTGGTGAGTTTGCCAAGAATTCAAAGACAACGGTTCCCCGAAAGCGACCTGTTGAAAAATCTTCGAGAATGAAATACAGCCAGTGGAAGAAGACTTACCATGTTGCTGTTTACCCCGATGCTCCCATCCCTATCTTTAAGGATGAATCCAATGGCAACAAGAAAGGTTTTTGGGGAGAGGGGCGGGGGTGAAAGCCCAGGTGGGCTTTTTCAAAGCACAAGTCTGATGATTCTGTCTGGTACGCATTTTTTTCTGGGACTTCAGTTCCTAAGGACAACAGCGACAGCAACAAAACAAAAGGAGAACACAACAGACCAAACCCACCACCGCATTAAAACTAGGCTCCCGGAGGCCTCACCTGACTTTGTATGTGTGGGAGGAGAGTGGCTCCCAGGCACGAGTAGAAATTCCAACCACCTGTGTAGCTTCGTCTAGCACCAGGTGTTGGGAACCTGGTAGAAGGGGGCTGGGCCTGAGCAGGGGCCCAGCTGTGGTTGGAAACAGCCCTTCCATGGAGGTATGGCCTGGAATACTTCAAGCAGGTACAGCCTTTCAGGTCCCGGAACCTCCAACCCGAGCTGGGAACGAGGTCAGGACAAAACTGAGACATGGGAAGATGAGTGAGGGTTAAGAACAGGATCAGATGACGGTGAGGGCAAACTCCTGGCTGCAGAGAGTTGGTGTGGAGGAGTCCGCTTTAGGAGGGTGCCGTGGAGGTCCCGCAGTTTGCCCTGGCTGAGGGCTTGAGGGTCGAGGGGAGGGAGGAGTACTTCACTGTCCCTCGGTGGGATGCTGGAGTCCACCACAAGCTCCCCCGACTGGGTTGAAAGGGAATGTGGGAATATCCGAATATGGAGTAGACACGGGGATGGGAAGAACGCTGGGGCCGGGCGGGGCCGGGGGTCTCCTCGCGTGTGTGGTGAGGAGGGCATGCACTGCATTAAAGCTGTTACTGTTTCCTGATGACAATGGTGGCAGAGCAAAGCAAGCGTTAGGAAACCAGAGATTTCTCTTAGTCTATGCTTTGCCAAAGCTCTGCCTGCCCCAAGCCCTGCAGCCCGGTGAAGGGGACTGGGCTCATGTGTATTTCACACCTAAATTCCTGACACAGGAAGAAGGTGCTACTCGCCCAGTGCCCATAGACCATGTGCGTTGAGTCTTTGCTACGGATGGGGCAAGAAACCCTGATCACCTGTTTATACTCTCAATCCCAGTTCTGCTTGATTTGGGGGCCTTCATTTAAAAAAAAAAAAAAAAGTCTGGTTGGCATAAAGTCTTGTGAAATAGATTGAAACAAATTGTTTAAAATATTTACATCGAAACTACTCCTTTGAACAAATTAACATATTCCAGCTAACTAAACTTATCGACCATGCAGTTTTACCAATGTATACTGTTTACAATGTTTTTTAAACACCAAACAGCTAATATCTTGAATTAATATAGTATACCAATGTGTAAGCCCTCCTTTAACCAAGGTTAATTGTTCATTATTCCCAGGCAATTATTTATGTGCTTGAAAGTGGGTTTGCTGAGCTTGGGTCCTCAGCGCTATGTGTTAAGATTTGTAAGAGGCAAAAACACTTGCGTAAAGGCAAGTTAATTATTTAGGGAGGAAAGGCTTAATCAAGGCAGTGGGCCACTACAATAATTAGACTTCAGAAAGAGAAAGCAAACAGCAGCACAATCCATGATTATTTACTATTCTTCCTCCTCTCCAAATATCAGAATTCGATCTCTAGCCCTGAAAATACTCAGAGAAACGCATATACACCCATGTGTAGCTGCTCCTTGCCCTTCTGCACCATCTCTTTCCATTATCGTAGCTGAAGGACTGCGAGCAACAGATCATTCACTGCGTTTTAGAGCAAATAATCCACTTGGTCATTCCTCAAGGCTCCAAAAAATAGACCTTTGAACAATGACAGCTGGAAAATCCTGAGGCATCAGACATAGCTAATAGAGGATTCCACTCCTGTTTTCAGGAGTCTTTGAAAACCAAAAGGCATCGTCCACAGCACAACATGTGACAAGGCATTTATTTTCATCCATTTGCTGTAAGCTGTTGAAAACTAGAAATATCAAATTAGATCAAATGTTTTAAAATAGGTTAAAATCGATCCTTTCTTGCATTTTGGGTTCTGCCCAAACAGTCCTCAGGTTGGGGCCTCTGCAGCATGAATATATATCACATCATAAGAGGCAAAGAAAAGCTGTGAATGGTGATAATTACCGTCGCCAAACTAGAAGGCTAATTGTCAGAGGGGCTCCCTCTTCTCCGGGGCCGTGGGATGCGGTTCCCTCTGCTGAAGAGCGAGGTGCGCGCCAGCCGTCTTTGGGCAGAACTGTTTTTCCTTTCCGTGCTTTCAGGATGTTTAAAATCATCTCATCTCTAGCACAGCCCAATCAGGTAAAAATCCAGTGACAATTTTGTCAAACAAAGGCTTTATTAGGGATTTTTGTTTTGTTTTGTCTCTGCCAACCCTCTTTGAGAAATGGAAAATGAGGAAGCCGGCAGGACACAGAGCCCTGTGACTTTGGCCGAAGTGGCGGCTGTGCTGTTTATTCTATTGATCTTTATGACTCCCATCCAAGGATAAGCAGCACCTTCCTTAAAGAAACTCCAGGCCCGTGACTGCTTTTCTCTCGTCATTAATCCTCACAACTTGCCGGAGAAGCAGAGAGGAGACAGCTCTCGGCACCCCCCTTTTATAGCCGGAGAAGCTGAGGTTTGGGAAGGTTAAGTGACTTGCCCAAGGTTATTTAGCAAATTAGGAGAGGCCACCTGGGAATAGAGCTCTGGGTTCTCAGGTTCTGGGGCTGCAGCCAGGAAACACCAGCCACAAAGAGGCTCTTTTGTGCTGGATTTTGTGGACATACCTATTTGTATAGAGAATAAGTAAATGTTTCAGTTCCTCGGCTCTGTCTTCCCCTTTTATACCACACCTTCCCCCCCCCCCACTCACCCTTCCTTAGCTGTTGGAGCAAAGGTATAGCTCTGGATTAGAAGCTGCAAATAAATCCGCTGATCCGCTGCGTGGTCTCAATGTGCTCTATTGTTTTAGGCCCTGTTGCTTGGAGCTGTCACTCCTACTTCCTCTCCTCACTCTGAGAGCTGGGCTCATAGACCTCGTTATGGCCATATTAAAGAGCTCCTACAAGAACAACTACTCCATTGATATGGACTTTCTGTTTTTTTTTGTTTTTTTTTTAAAAACCTTTAAAGAAAATTTATTGCTATCATCATGAGGGAGAGTAAAGGTGGTGTGTAATTCGGAGAGAAGAATCAATGTCCTGCAAACCAAGGTGCTTGTGCGGGATGTATCGCATTAGCATCCGGTCGTGGGACTTGAAGAAGCGGTGCCTCGGTGCTAGGAGTGAGTAGTGTCAAGGTGGGAAGAAAGAAACCACATCGTAAGGAATACGTTTTTCTGCCCCGTCACAGGGCTCGGAATAGAAGGATGACTCGCTACAAGTTCTAAAGGGTGAACTCATACAGAAACACTGCCTGTGGGGAGAAGTGACCTGTCCTGAGGAAAGAGGGAGAGGCATATCAAAGTCCAGGAGGAAAGAAAAGAATACCATCTTCCGGGCAAGCAGTGCCTTCTCATTTGTGTACACGCGGGTTTGTAAGTACAATAGATCCTTTGGTCAAACGCTTGTACCTCCGGGGCTGAGATTTTTTTTAATTTTTGAATTGCAAGTGCTCCATCTAGTGGTCAGTTTTCAGAACGACAAGCCCGTGGTGTTAACTGATGTCATCCTTTGGATGCAAATTATTTAGTTCAAGATTTTTTTTTTTTTTTAATGACTAATGCCTGCATCAATCATAGCAAGCTATTGAGAATTTAACTTCCGGCAGGCACAGTTGGCAGTGGCTTCCAAGAACTAAAAGTATCTGTATATTGGCAATTTAAATCACAGCATTTTTCCACTGCTGAGATCAACTTCCCCAATTCATTATTATCTAAGATTTAATTATCTTGACATTGTTTCTGGGGTGAAAAAGATAGTCCCTCAGAAAATTTACCAAAATTTATGCTTAAATTCAACATTTATTTTACCGTGAAAAAGAAGGAGAGTTGGGCATTCATTTGGCATTGGGGGACCAGCAAATGCATGATGAAGCCCTTTGAGTGTCTCAGCCTTGAAGGACATTGCTGCACGGGGGAGGCGAGGAGTCTGCTGACATCTAAGGGGTCACAGAGGTCTGCTGTGGCAGCAATGTGGACTGCAACGGTCTCAAAGTGGGAGAATATCCTACCAATGGTATTTGAGAAAAATTCTTCTCAATGATATGAAGATGGCATGAGGTAACATCAAAATCAGATCCAGAATCCATTTCCACGTGTCCTACTAAGGTTTCAGCACCTCTGAGACTTGCCAATCATCCTTTATCATCAAAGAGAACAGGCTTCCAGCTTATTTTCTTTTCCCAGGCAACAATACCTAGTTAGAATTTCATAGAATTACATTTCACATCGTCTTTATTTATAGCTTTCTATCAATGGCAAGTCATACTATTTCTTCATTAGGCAATTATATATTTCCCTTTATTTTTTTATTTTTTTTATTTTTTAAAGATTTTATTTATTTATTTGACAGAGATAGAGACAGCCAGCGAGAGAGGGAACACAAGCAGGGGGAGTGGGAGAGGAAGAAGCAGGCTCCCAGTGGAGGAGCCTGATGTGGGACTCGATCCCAGAACGCCGGGATCACGCCCTGAGCCGAAGGCAGACGCTTAACGACTGCGCTACCCAGGCGCCCTATATATTTCCCTTTAAAAGAAACTTATTTAAATAAAAATGTGACACAGTTGGAAGAAAAAGTATTGGATAAACAATAATACAGGAGGTAGATAGGTAGAGGAGAAATTATGAAGTTTCACGTGGATGCAGGACGATTGGAAATGTATCATGAGGACCGATCGTGCTCTGGGAACACCTGGGTCTGTTCTCTCATCAGGATCTGGCGCTGCCCTCCGTTATTACTTGGGCATGCTACTTAATTTTCTTTGACATCCATTTTCCTCACCCGGGAGTGACTGTTGTGTTTTAGGTGAACTCAAAGGCACCAATTAAACTAGAGCTTCTTTAAGCAATTTTTAAAGTAGAATTATCTTTTACCTGAATTCATAAGATGGGTGGGAGATTGGAAAGGAAGCAGAATATCCTAAGACAGCCTTCATGAAAGAATGAAGGGGGACACGTGGAAGACCCAAGAGTACAGAGTGGTGGTGAATTATGTCTGGTGCCTGAGTTGTACTTAACCACAAGCCGCAAATTATAGTCATGTTCTCCAAAATTCTAACTCATGCATGCTAAGGACCCATCAAATCAAAGAGCCATCAAAATATATCATTTCTTATGATAGGTTATTGGGAAAAGAGCAATATCTTGCCCCTTAAAACCATGCAAAGGACTCTCCAGTGGGAATATAGTGCACCTTTCAGACTACTTTCAGACAGGCTTTTCTTTCTTTCTTTCTTTCTTTCTTTCTTTCTTTCTTTCTTTCTTTTTTTTTAGATTTATTTATTTGTTTTAGAGAGAGAGAGAGAGAAATCACAGGAGGGAGGGGCAGAGGGAGAGGGAGCAAGAATCTTTTTTTTTTAATTTTATTTATTTATTTGGCAGAGAGAGACACAGCCAGCAAGAGAGGGAACACAAGCAGGGGGAGGGGGAGAGGAAGAAGCAGGCTCCCAGCAGAGCAGGGAGCCCGATGCGGGGCTCAGACAGGCTTTTCTTGGTGCAGAGGGACAGCTTGCTGGGGAGTGTTGGATCTAAGTGGAACAGCTAAGTCTGGGTCCATGTAGCCTAAGGCCTTTAATAACCGAGAAGAACCAGGTGCGAGCAACAAAACGTCCAGGGTGGGTTAACAAGGCCTCCTGGGGCCTGAGACGTGGCTCTGTCTTCTCCCTTCGCTGAGCTGCCAGTGGGCAGGGATTCACTGAGCACCAGAGGCTGGGCCCTGTGCTCATGGTCCCCGTCCATCCAGTCCTGACATCAGCCCTGCAAGGCAGGTGTGTTACTCTGTACTGACAGATGTGGAAACTGAGTCTCAGAACCAGTAAGCTCCTTGCCAGAAACCACCTGGCTTGTAAGTCGCAACACCAAGTTTGGGTCTAGGTCTCTAGATCCTGGGAATGCTGATTCCAACACCAGGTGGGACAGGAGGACTGGACTCTACTTTAGGAGGCCATGGTCCCATCTTCTCTATAAGGGTCAGGGCAGTGGGGTGCAGAGAGACTGGCCTTTCACCTCTCTGGGAGATGGAATCAGTCGTGATTCTGCCTTGGTCGTTTGCATCAGCCCGAGTCTCTAGTATTCATGCCGTGCTGCCCAGAGTCATGGGCTCTAGTCCTTTTATTTCCCTCCTCCTGGGCCTCCTCCAGCCATTCACTCCCACGAAGAGCCACGCCCTGCCTAGGTCTGAGACGCTGAGCCACTCGGTTATTTGCTGTCCTGGGTCACAGACGGACACATGGAAGACTGCCCCATCCCCTGAGAACAGATTCCCTGTCTCTCTCAGCAGCCTACCTGATGCTTCTCCCTGCGAAGGCAGAAGGGCCTCCTTTGTTCACCTCAGACCTAATCTATAGAACGTAATATGCACGCCACGAGGTGAGAACAACAGCGAATTGCAAGAAAACACAACGAGCTGGATTCTTGCGCCCTGTGGCTCATCACCCAGTGTCCCGAGCGGGTACCATGCATCAGGCACTGCACTAGGTGGGGTGGGGCGAGAGGGCAGGAACAGAAACCCCCTCCTGCTCTCAAGACCTACCAGGGAAGGTGCAAAATGGATAGACCTACCACACTAGAAAGTGCAGTGAAGTGTCTTGCTACTTGTCTGTGGCTCCATGTTCACCTTTCTTTATAAAATGGGGATAGTAACACCACCTGCCTTGGAGGGTGGGTTTGAGGGTTAAACAGAAAACCCATACATTTAACACACTACCCGGTATGTAATAATCAATGTTATGTACCAACAGCCCCCCCCCCCCAACACCACCGCTTGGAAAATGACAGCGTCGAAGTTTGGATATTTGGGATGAACCTGGATGGCTGGCTGTTGGCACGTAGAGCTCTCTGGGGACAGCAGGGTGGCATTCTACATGAGGTCATAACCCGGAAAAAGTAAGGGGCTAAAAAAGCTCAAAAGAGGAAGGGTGAGTTTAGAAAACGCTAAGAAACATGGCTTGGCAGGAGGGCAGGTCTGCGAAGGGAGGGTCAGCCAGTGGAATGGAGAGCCGGCACTCCGGGGCGAGAGTTGGCTGGAATTGGCAAGCAAGGGAGATCTGCCACTATAACGTTTTGGTGGGGGTAAGATAAAGTTGGCCCTTGTGTAAAGGAGGACAGAGAGGGGACAATTAGGGGAAAGGGGACCAGTCAGGTAGCAGCTACGGCTTCCAAACAACAGGTAAGCACATTGATCTGGTGTGTCCTGACGAAGGTCACCAGGGATGTACACACCATCACTCCCTGCTCTGTCTCCTCTGAAGCACGGCTTCTACTCAGGCGGGGCAGTGGGAGTCCCCATCCTCGGAAGCCGAACTCACATGCCCTTTGCCCAATGTCCCCATGGCAGGAATTGAAAGAAATTCCAAGTCTATTCCCTCTACGACTGCAGCTCCTACTCCTTCCTACAGGCAAAGTTTGGATGAAGGTTTGTAAGCACTGCTGACCTTTGCAAATGCAATGAGGATCTCAGTATAAAATGAGCTCCTGGTCTGAGGACAGCGTGTCTCAGGAGACCCCCTTTCCTCCTTTCACCAGATTTCAGATGAACGGGCACAGCCTGAGACATAGCTGGTTGGACAATTCACCTCAGGAGGGCATGGAGAGGGGCTTTTGGAGAGGCTGGTCTCGGACCTGTCTCCCCTCCCAGTTGCCTGGCCATGCTCTCTTCTGGAAAGTTGACTGGTCTCCCTCTGGCCCAGCATGGCCATTGAGGTAGGGGGATGAGCCTCTTGACAGGAGCCATCGCAGTGCTTACAACCCGCGGGTCAATCAATGCTTGACGCTTCTAATCTGGCTCATGAATAGAGTGGGGTAGGAAGTGCCTAAAGCCAAAACCCCTCTTCACATCTATGCATTGGTTAATTTTCACTTGGAAAAGAGTGTCAGTACCCACCGCACCCCCTTGCTGGGATTTCAAGTCTAAAAGAAAAATGGCAGTCAGCGCCTACTTTAAATCACTGCTCCCCACCATTTCTATCCAATAGAATCAAATATGTGAACTGTGATGCCAGCCGATGTAGCCAGGGAGGGGGGCAGAGCTGGGGGCCCCTCATCAGGCCATTTTGCCTCGGGAGCTTTAGTTCTTCTTCTGCATGGTGATGGGGTCTGGGAGCACTGACAGTCTCAAATTCAGTTCCAGTCTTAGAAAAAGCAAGTGCCAGGCATAGTCATATGGTCAATCTTAGTCTTATCCCCAGTCCTTTTCCCTTACTGATAACTCAGGACAACAGATTCAGGACTGTGGGAAAGGAAAACATGAGTCAAGAGAACGTGCTAGCTGGGAGCCAGGAGCTGCCCTTGGGCGTCTGGGGCTGACACAGGCGGGCTTCTCGCAGACGGACAGGGAGAGGCAGCTCCCTGAGGGGACAGCTATTGGTCAGATGCCTTTCCTCTCTGCTTGATCCACAAACCACAGAGAAAACAAACCCTGTGACTCTCTGGGAAATTGTTTCCTGGGCCAATTATCATCATCAACAACATGTTTAACAAATAAAAAAATCATAAAACAAAATTCCTGTCTCATTAGGCTTATATGAATACGGGGAGGGTGGTGCCGGGAGCTTTTCATAAGCGCTGAGCACAGAGGGGTCTCTGTGGCCGCACACCCTTATCTGGCCCGCTCCGAAGTGGTGGGGACAGTTCTTAGGCTTAGAATCTATAGGGAATGTTGCTGGGGACACTGGGCCTGAGGGACCCTTTCTCAGAATATGGCATGGCTGGGCATACACTCACATCTTGCCTGTCCTTCACCTCAGTAGAAAAAACAAACCACTGAGACGCGGTCCTGGCCACCAGTGAGGCCCACGGACTAGCAAAGGAACTCATTCCCGCCTTTCAGGGAGGGGGATTCAAATCCACCCCTCATCAAAGCAGCCACGGTCCTTCCACAGCCCACACTGCGTGCCCCGGGGAGCCGCTGCCCTGCCTTATTCCGTGGGGGGCTGGCAGGCTGAAGGCCCTGAAGTCCTTCCTGCCGACTTCGCCGCAGCCCTTGGCCTCTGGTCCATGCTGTGCAGGAAACATGGTCCGCGCTCTGAGCGGTCGACTGACCCAAGGCCCGGATGGGGGGCAGACTCCTTCGGTGCACCGCTGCTCCCCGGAGCCCCAGGGCGGAAGAAGCACGAGTCGCTGGGCCATAGCAGGCGGAGGGGACGCCTGTCCGCGAGCTGCCGGGGCCCGGACAGCCCTGCAGGCCCCTGTTACTCACGCTCCTTTGGGAGCGTTGATCTCCTTCTGCAAACGAGCCTGTTTTCTGAGCATGCGCGTTGAGCGGCGCCAGGAAGATTGAGGAGAGCTTCCCTTCATTGTCCTCTCCCCCTCAAGGCTGCCTCTGGCACAAGAAGCCGTCACCAGCCTTACCTGGATTCCCCTCAAGAAGAAAGGGACGGGGTGCTGTTTCCTCCTTCAGGATAACCATTTTACCTGACGTAGCAAAGCCAAAATCTTTGGCCCCTTCATCCCACGACTTTGAGCCAGTGTCTGTCTTTCGTACAAACCTGAGACTGGATTGAAAGTTCAGCACGGCTTCTTCTGTGCTGAGGTCATGGGGGTCTCAGGAGAGTGAGAGACAGGCATACGGGCTATTCGCTTCAAATCCCCTAGAAGGAGGCTTTGTCATTACTCCTCAGACTGATCACTATTGTTTTTACATCCGGGGCCTTCATCAGACGCTCCAGTATCTTTCTCCTATTGCCCGTCCCCTTGTCATCGTTAATTGAGCCCGCCATTGCATCAGATAATCACATTCAGCCTCCCTGGCTCCCCCTTCACAAACCTTCTTGGAAGGCCGAGCTCATGACTCATCTTTCTCTGATATGAAGTGACTCTCTGAATTCATCAATACCTGACACGGGGCTGCCCCCTGTCCCCATTAGGCCCCGCATCATTGACTGGGTGCTTAATTTCAGGATTTGGTTCAGGATCATAGGAATGGTTGCAAAATTTTTGTGACACCAGGCTCTTGCGGCCCATCAGTTCATACAGGACCCAGGAGTTAGTCCTCTAATACAGTTAGTCCTTGCCAATTCCTAGGTGAATAGCGCTTGCCTGGGAACGAACCATAAAAATGGCCACTGCTCCTCCGAACCAACGTCCCCACTTTGTCTTCATAGGGTCAGGCTGCTGCGTGTTTTGGGGGCTGTCATGAGGCCATTGCCAGCCCTCCCCCCTTCTGGAAATGTCTGGCCCTCTACTCTTAACTGGAATAAACCACTGCTAGTGGGGTCCTCATCCGTCTCAGCTCTGTCTCCTCTTCTCTTCCCTTGGAAAGCCACAGAATTCTGAAGACTAGAGGTGAGAACCCCAAGGCCCACAGCAATGACTTCCTTCTTGTTATGGGCAGAGCCTGCACATCCAGGCTGCACTTACCCCAGACTGTCCTGGCCCACGGCTGTGGTAAGTCTGGGGCCTCCACCTTTTCTGTGCATGCCTCCCGGACTCTGGACCCCTCACACACTGGGGCCTCCATTCCTCACTCCTCCAGCCCCTCCCCGAAAGAATCCCTGGGTAAGTCACCCTTGAGGGATGAGAAAGTCTTATGTTTATAAGGACCACATAAGGAGCGAGTTGGCCTTGCACTCAGTTCAAATTCAGTGTGTTCTCTCACTGAAACAATGTTTTCAAAGGAATGTGTGTTCTTTATTAATAGGAGGAATACAGTTCAGCTATATTATGGTATCTGTGAAATGGTCTAGAAAACGATCCATTAGCGAGCTGAAAGCTGTCTATAATCCAGTTTTGCACGTGAGCCCAGCATTCCTCTTGACCGAGCCACGCTTCTGTCTTCCACTTGACAGAAGGCGCTGCTGGCAGTACCGGGCGTGGGGTCAGACACACCCCTGGGACCCCCACTGCCGCGGAGACGGTCCTGGGACCTGGGACCAGAAATCTGGGTTCGACTGCAACCTGTCCACCTTGGACACTGCCATCGTCTGGGAGACTCTGTCTTTCCTCAAGGGCAAAACGAGAATGGTGTGAAGGTGAAGTGACGTGACCGTTGGGAAGAACCTTGGAGACGGGTGTGCAAGAGCTGGTAGTTGAATATGAATTCCAAGCAGAATAATAAGTGATGCCATGAGCTCCAAAGGTCATACCCAGGTTGTGCAACTCTGTCATCAGTCTCTCTCGGTTTCCAAAGACCGATATTTCCGCCCTTCAAAATCTCATTCTCTTAACTTCAAGGGTTGCCAAGCTCCTCCACACGTGACTGGGGACTGTTCCCGCTGCTCAAGTCTTACGCCTTTTGCTTCGTGTCAGACACTCGTGCCGGACACCAGAGCGGCCACTCCGCACACCCACCCTTGACTCAGAGAGGAGACGTGAGGAGCTTTGCCAGATTTAGCAAATGCAAATACAGGATATCAGTCAAATCTGACTTTCAGTTGAATGACAAATATTTGCACATTCTTAGAATTAGAAAAATGACTCATTGTTTATCGGAAAGTCGGAGTTAACTGGGCGTCAGGTAGTTCGTGTCAGCCCTAGGCACAGAGTGTGTTCATACCATGTCCTCAGGACAGTGTCATTGGAGCCACTGAATGATAAAGCTCTCTTCAACCCTGAGCAGATTCAGGACGTTTTGGGGGTCAGCCTTGTGTCTCCTCTATTATTCATTCCTTGGTCAGGACATGCCAGCAGCTGGAACCTTCCTTTCAGTGCAGGGTGCCCTGTCGAGCAGGGAGTTAGTTCCCCTTCCCCCAGGAACAGCCCCTAGCCAGTAAGGGGTGGAAGTTGGAGGATCAATACCTCAGCCTTTTCGTCCCTGGGTGAGGGCAATACATCGGAGGTGGGGGTTCTCTTCTACACTGTCCCCAAGTTCTGCAGGGAGACGGAGCCCCGAATGCCCACAGGGGTAACCATGAGCAGTGCACCCCTTAGAGGCTTCTCGCTTCCCTCCTCTGTCTCATTTTGTCACTCTCCTAACAGTGCTACCTGGGCCACCTCCCAAATAAACTCCCTGCCCAGAGATCTATGACTCAAGGCTGGCTTTTGCAGGCCCCCACCTAAGACAAAGCTGAACGTTCTTTCTCTCTCTCACTACAGGCTCTCCAGCAGCCTCAGCCCTCAGAAATCACCAAAGGTTAAACTCATAGCGTATTTCCAGAAATACAGAACCAGGAACCCAAGAATGATATCAGGAGTCCTAACACACGGTTGCCGAGGTCTGTAGAGACCCCAAGAACCAAAGGAGACACTCGTGGGAGAAGAGCTCAGCCTTGCTCTCCTGTTACCAACCTACCAAACCAGGAGCCAGTGTTCTGTGTTCGTGGAAGAAGGATGGCATCCCACGTCCTGTCCTGTCCTTCTGGGAAGTTAACCCTGCAGCCCAGTCACAGATCATCACTGCCAAGACGATATGCTCTCCAGGAGCTGTCCTGTGAGAAGGTTCCAGGGTCTGGGGGTTTCAGCTGTCCTAAGCCACTGGGAAAGGCAAGGGTTTGAAGCCAGAGCAATCTGGGCTTAAATCTTGGTCTGCCACGACCTACCTGTGAGCCCGGGTAATAACCTCTGCTGGCTCACCTACAAAATGGAGGAATGATGACTCTTTCAGGGGAATTCCGTGAAATAATGTATGTTGGGGCCAAACGCTGTCAGTGTGTCAGGGCCAAATGTGCGGCAGTCAGTAAATTACTCCTTCCCGATTGCGATGTACCAGTAAAACCGAGGGGACAAGAGCGTGCGCTGGTATAAGGCTGTCTGTGCTTGTAGCCTTCGCAGGCCCTGTCTCTCACTCGGGCTGGAAGTCAGGCAGAGACCTTGTTAATTGATTCAGCAACCTTGACCTGCTCGGCTCGTCCTCCCACCTTGCCTTTCTCGTGGTTATCAAGAAGGTTCTGCAAAGACTGCCACCAGCAAGGCCGCGCAGCCTCACTCTAGAGCAGACCACACCAGTAATTTGCTGTGATGGATAGCGTGCCTCGAACTGCCTGTGTAATTGTGGTGAGCAGCCAGAGCCGTGGAGCCGCCGTGTTTAGGAAACTCAGACGCGCAGGGAACACGGCGCTGCCGAAGCCACAGTCATTCCAAAATTAGACCTTTCCTCTCCTCCATCATTACACGGGTAAGCAGTCAGAACACTTCCTGAATACGAACCACAGATCAGAAGTGATTTATGGAAACATCCACATGTGTGTGGATGGGTGGCAGAGGGAGGGAGAGAGCCTCGGAGTTGGCCCCAGACCTGGCCGCCACTCTGCACGTCTCTGCTCAGACCAGGCACCTCAGCCGCAGCTCTAGCAGAATGATGACCGCCCCTCTACTGCAGGGACAGGGAAGGGCCACCGTCTGCTGAGGACAAGAAATGTGAAGTTCTTTCAGTTCACAGCCTGGCCAGACCATAAGCCCCCTCGCCATGCATGTTAATAGCTCCGATGTCCTGGGTCCTGCCCTGAAGGCACTGATTCAGTGGGTCTAGCCTGGGGCCCTGGCATCTGTGCCTAGCAGGCTACCTCGCTGAGCGGTTCTCAAACTGGGGCTGTACGGTAGAGTCACTGGGGAGCTTGCAAGTATCCTGATGCCCAGGCCCCATCCCAGACCGGCGAAATCAGAGCTGCTGGCTGTGGGACCCAGGGACCTGGGCTTTTTAAAGAGCTCCAGGTGATGCCAATGTGTGATCCTGTTTGAGACTCAATGCCCAGATAACTTGTAAATCAGACACATTTGGGAAATACAAGTTCAGGGACAAAAGCCTAACGAGGAGAACCAAGTGCTTTATTTATTTGTCATCAGCAAACTGTAATTCAGACCCCTGATGGCTTCGGCAGATAAAATCGTGTTGTGGGGGCTGATTCCCAGCAGTTGTTCTGAAACCAGGCTGATCCTCAGACTCCCCAAGTTTATACATTTTTCTAATGCAGTTTCCCGGATGTCAACTCCCATCGCTAAATACTTTTTAAAGGTCCCAGGGGTCATTTGGGTGCTCCTCAGGATCTGGGAACCAGTGGCTTCAGAGAATTTATAAACGGTTGAATCTTTTGATTTATAATTATGTAGGAGACATGAGGGTTTGAGCCGCAAGGAAATTTAATGGTGACTGAGCATTTCTAGGCATATTTTTATTTTTTTAAATTTTTGTTTAAAAAAAAAAGATGTTTGTTTGATGACTAGAAAACCTAAAATAGATGCCATGCTCTATATTTCTAATTTGGTGTTTCCTTAACTCTTGCGTCCTCATATAGAAGGCGTGGTAAGGCAGTTCCGCCGCTCAAGCTGATTTCCCCATTTCGGTGCCGCTTCTAGAAAGCAAGAAAAGGCTCGAATCTCCTCCCTTCCCTGTCTAATCATCACAACCGGGTGAAAAAGTTACCGAATCGGGCGATCCGAGAGATCCCCAGAATCGTCTCCTGGGTGCCCTTGCAGGCCAGGTGTTTCGTGGGAGCGCGCCCCCTGGCGACAGCGTGTGGAATAATTTTTGATGAGGGCGCCAGGCGGGCCTTTGTGCTGCCTCCTCCAGTGGTCGGGGTGTGCGAGAGGCTTGGCTTTATCTCAGTCAGGCTTCTCTGAGCCACGCATTTCTCCGCGAGTCTCCCGAATTTTATTTTCAGCCCTGCCAAGGGCAGATTAAATGGCTACATGAATGGGAAAATGCAGGAGGCTTTGAAACAGATGGTTGGCTGTGCAGGCTCAGTGACTTGCCAGGCCCTGGATTGTGCTGCCATATGAATGAAAATCCCACCGTGGCTGGGTTTTTATTTCTCCAACCTATGGATGACAGCCGCTCCCTGGTCCCCCTGGCAGAGCGGCCTGGAGCAGTTACCTGCTATTATTTGCCTCCCATCAGGGCTCAGCTTCTCGCCTCTCTGGATTTTCCTGGTTCCTTTCTCTGAAAAGGAGTGCCATTCTAGACTAATTTCCTGATGGTGTAAATGATTTAGCAGGGCTGATGAATATCAATAGAGCTGCAGATGGGCTTAAGGGTCCTAATGAATGTGACAGTCACCAGTGCCAAATATTTTTCCAACTTGCATTTAGGATGAAAACAAGCTTGAATAGTGCCCACAAAGGTTACTTCTTTAATTATGCATTATACATTTTAAAGTCAGTAGACAGGTGTCAGCAAATTATGTCACAGATGAGAAGCTGTGTACAGGGCCATGCGCCGAATGCTCGGGAGCCACGGAGCCCTGGGTTCAAATCCCAGCTCTGCGCCTAACAAGCTGTGTGAATTTGAACAGGTTATGTAATTTCTCAAAACTTGATTGCAAAATGCAGATAATAACACTTGCCCTGCCCTGAGGCATTTTAAAAATAATGAGCATGGGGACATGTAGCATGAGCGGCATTCATAACTCAACAAATAATTATTATGTCCTACGATGTAGAAAGGGGCGCACTGCATGTTGGGGAGTCAGAAGATTCTGGAAACTCATAGGTGAAGGAAATAACTAGATCAATGGTATGCCAAGGGCAGGACAGAGAGACACCCCACCCCACCCCCACCCAGGCCTCAGACAATAGGGGTGATTGCAGAGAATTTAAAAACAATAACCAAGCTGACTAAAAGTTGATCTGCTTTTTATTATCAACATGTTCCAACAATTCTAAACAATATCAGTGTTAAGATACTCTTTCCCCCAACAACTTAGACAACAAAAAAAAATCGCTTGTTGGTCTAAGTTCTAGAGAGCTATTGTGGTTATTATTACTATATATGTAAGCTTTGGAGTATCTCATTTTTTGAATTATTCTTCCTCTAATAAACATACATCGTATTCTATCTGGAAGATAATTGGAAGAGCTACCGATTATACAACGGGCCTCCCCCCCACCCCAACATACCTGGGCTCAGCCATAGGAGTTGGTTCTGGAGCAAGTTTGCAACCATTGCAAATTGTTGGAGCAACTGATTCCAGAGCAGGTTTTGCCTCCGACCCTGGTGGTAGCACCTTTTCCTGCACTTGAACAGTAGATTTAGAACAAACAATAGCTGCTCAGTGATTACAAAACCAAACATATGAAGATCTTTGAAATATATCAGTTCTGTCATTTATGGGTAACCTCTTAGAGATTCTGTGTTTTAAATTGAAAATAAGGAAACTGAACGGTGAGGTATAATATTTTGTTTGGCAAGTGTACATTTTAGTTCGTACCTGCCATGTACTGAATTCAAATTACCTTTAAATTTGCAATTCACTCTTCTTTTCAAATTATTATTTAAATTGTTAATTATTTGCTTTAAAACTAAAGAACGAATTAAGAAAATAATGATTATTGCTGATGATTAACGTGATAATTACTGAAAATAATTTTATCATATAGAGAAGGGAGTGTTAAACAAGGATTGTTTCCAAATGTCAAATGCGCGAGGTACCTCACTGCAATGAATTACACGGTTCATTTTGTAAAGACTGTAAATTGACATCAGTGATGGTCCTTCCTCTTCCAACATGGCCCTACTCGAAGACAGAAGTTCATGATGGAAGAAATAAGATGTCTGTAGTCTTCCTGAAGATCTGACTCTGGGGCCCTTTGTATATGTCAAGCCTGGAGCTGGCATCTTACAGGCATTATTTCGACTTCCCAATGGTACAGTGAGATGCGTAGGATTATCCCAATTTAAACAATGAAGAAATTGAGGCTGGGAGTGACACGGCTGGAGTTGACACCATGGATTACCTGGTTCTGAAACTTGTTCTCTTAATCACCGTGCCATTAAAGGAGGGATGCTAATGCTGACATTTCAATTCTTGACTAGATTGCTGGAGAGGCTTTAGGACAATGAGATGCTGGACTCGGCTTGTCTAAACAACCGTGCAGTTAGACAAGACACTCATGCTCCTCAAATCCAATTGGTCTCCAAGCTGAAATGCAGCACGGGAATTATGGAGAGAATGAAGCTGAGCCCCTGAGAAATTCTTGCACTTACAATCACACAACTATTACTGGACCGAGAAACCAGGTTTCTGTCCACCTACACCATGCCACCACTGGGCCCAAATTATACACAATAAGCTCTTTCCCTTTCCAATTCTTCACTCTCTTAATTCCATGGGTTTCTGCTTGGAAAGGGGAGACTCTGGCTGCATGACGCTTTAGCTTTGAGGGAGCAGGATGGCAATGCCGTCGATAGAAAGGAGAAGGGTGTGGACCACAAATAGTGCAGGTACCTTGGCTGGGATGACTTGGGGTATCTACTACTCTCCTTGGGCTATACTGTTCAACTTCCCAGACACTGCTTGCTACACCTGGAGAAAGCCTCACCTTTCCTTTCCATGTAGAAATGCAGGAGGGGCCTATGTGGAACCATGCTCTTCTTTTCTTGAGTTGCTTGGTCCTAAGAGGTTTTACAACTTTCTTGCAGCCCAGTTCATCTGCCTGGCTTTAGAGAATTCATATTATCTGCCAGCAAGTCTGTTTCTCCATGGAGAAAATATGAGCCCCTAGCTTAATTTCCAAACGTCAAATGCATATGCCCCAGATGCTCTGATTCGGTAGGTCCGAGTGGGGCCCTTGAACCTGCATTTGCAGTGAAGGTTGTTGCAGGCATTCTCTTGACTCCACTTTGAGATGCTCCGAAACAACGACATTGTCCTTCCGTTCTTCCCAGCTCTTTAGGGATGACGGGTCCTTGGTAAATGTCGCTGATTGAAAATTTAGGCCACTTTTATCCCCCTACTGCACATTTACACTATTTGGAAAATTCCATGACTACCTCGGAATAGACTTATTTTAATGAACACGGATGTTGATTCCAAAGGCCGTCCCTCTCAGACATCATTCACAGTCTTTTGTTGTTGTTGTTTTTTTAAAGGATCCAAAGGTTCTGTGTTAAAGAAGTTGCTTAATCAGCAATCTGATTTAGAAAAGCATCGGCACCTTTTATTTCATTAACACCTCACATTAACTGTTAGGAAATAGATTGAAAGGTAGAGTAAGAAATCATAATCCATTTGTAGGTACTTTTATCAACAAAAAAGATCTTGCTTAGGAAAAAAAAAAACAATGGATTTCCCTTTTCTGATACTATAAAGTCCTAATGTTTGCAATGTCCAAAAAGAGGGAGAGAGAGAGAGAGAGAGAGAGAGAGAGAGAGAGAGAGAGATGATTAGCAAGATTCGGACAACCTGAAGTCAAAGGAAACCCAACAGTCATTTTTGCAATAATGAGGCCTCCCAAGCATGATAGAGGCGGCAGGAACTGGAATCGGATAGAGTCTAGGAAATCTAGGGTATTCTCTTAGAATAAAAAAAATAAATAAAATCCTAGGGTTCTTCCTTCAGTTTTTGTGACAGTCATTATTTTTACACTTACCCCAAAGTTTTAGAAGATGAGTAAAACAATAGGAAGCATATGTTTCTCTAACATCTGTCACCAGTTTGTGAGACCAAAAAAGAAAAAAAAAATTAACAGAGGACTTGGTGATTTGCTCTACAAGTTAATACAGGGCATCGGCCAAGGTCTTTACCAATTATTATAGCACCTCCTAGCATGAATGGACTGCTGGAGGGTTTTACCATTATTTTCAAGAAATTCGGGTTGGAAACCCATCTGTCGTATGTGACTTCATCCTCAAATTATGGTACGACCTGAAACTGAGCCACTTGGGAGTTTCGTGAGCAAAAGTAACCCTCCTTCCTGTTTTAAAGGGATTTCACCTGGAAGCTAAGGCAAGCCATTCTAAACCAACCATCTGTGTGGGTCTCATTTTAAAATGAGGGTAATTTAAAATTCAAATCTCTCAAGGGCCGTCTTTATCATGCTCTTCCAATCATGTCCTGTCTAAAACTCTCTGAACTTTGCATCTAAATTTCTTAGAGGTTGGATCCCTGGGTGGCTCAGTCGGTTAAGCATCTGCCTTCAGCTCAGCTCATGATCCCGGGGTCCTGGGATCAAGCCCCACATTGGGCTCCCTGCTCAGAGGCGAGTCTGCTTCTCCCTCCGCCTGCCGCTCCCCCTGCTTATGCTCTCTCTCTGTCAATAAATAAATTAAATCATAAATAAATAAATAAATAAATAAATTCCTTAGAGGTGCTGCTGTCCTTGAAATAGCAAAGATATGTTTCCTGGTCATCTGCTGGGCTCGGTCTCAATTTATTCTGCCCAAGTAAGGAGTCAGATTAGGACCAAACACATACCTTGAAAAGAACATCTCTAAATCCCAAGGTAAAAGAGTGAAGACAATATAACATTTTCATTTCCCCTGATGTTAAAGAATATTCTGAAGATGCCAGTTTAAAAATAGAGTGACTAAAACTTAAACAGATTTACATTTTTCAACATGAACCGCAGTGGGAACAAAAATAGAAGAAAAATCAACTTCAGGACATAATTTCCTTGGCCCTCAATTTCTCTAGATCGGATCTCCTACAGAGTGGGGGAAATAGCTTTCTTCATAAGAAACACTGGCTAACTTAATTTTTTTCCACAAGTAATGCTGGATGTGAAGCTCTCTGTCACCCACAGTTTCAGGAAAAAAGAAAATGGAACACAGGAACATTATCTTGTGTTTACATTTCATGATGACTTGTTCTTCAATTTACTTAAATTTACAGACAAAACAGCCCTTTGGCAATTCGTTCATCTAAAGCAATGAATTGTTCCCACAGTAGACCAAAAATTAAGTGGTTCCAAAAGACTGTATTTTTATTCAGGCTTTTAAAATGAACCCCAAATGGATGTGGAGTCTTATGGGGTGTGTCCCTCTTCCTTGAAGCTATCAAACCCAATCTTGCTTTTCTCTGATGTTTGTAGATATCAGAGCAGTACCAGAGGCCTTGTTCAGACACACCTGCAGGCTCTCCCTGTCTGTGAAGTTCCAGCCCTGGGCTGGTGGAAATCACAGCAGGCTGGGGCTCAAGGGATTCATCTCAGGCTTCTGCTTCATCTGTATGACTCTGTGTGAACCATTTAACCTTAGTGTCCGCATCTGTAAAATGGGGAGATTGGCTCCTGAACCATTTAACCTTAGTGTCCGCATCTGTAAAATGGGGAGATTGGCTCCTGAACCATTTAACCTTAGTGTCCGCATCTGTAAAATGGGGAGATTGGCTCCTGAACCATTTAACCT
Source organism: Ursus americanus (assembly GCF_024610735.1). Taxonomy (NCBI): domain Eukaryota; kingdom Metazoa; phylum Chordata; class Mammalia; order Carnivora; family Ursidae; genus Ursus; species Ursus americanus. Next base: position 51,275,633 of record NC_142146.1, on the reverse strand, counting down.
TAGTGTCCGCATCTGTAAAATGGGGAGATTGGCTCCTGAACCATTTAACCTTAGTGTCCGCATCTGTAAAATGGGGAGATTGGCTCCTGAACCATTTAACCTTAGTGTCCGCATCTGTAAAATGGGGAGATTGGCTCACTCCTTTCAGCTCTACCTTTCTAGGTTGTGTGCACATTACTTGCAAAGTGCCTTCACTGGTCAAAAGAAAGATCCAAGCCTCCAAATAACAGGAACTTACATGATTTATAAAGATAATAGCTAACATTTCCTGAGGCCCTGTGACGTGCCAAACAAAATGCTAAGTGCTTTGTACTTACCACGCTATTGGAAAATCAGAAGGTTTTTTTTTTTTTTAATTCTACACATTTCAGTGCAGAATGCTCCAGAAGCTTTAATTGTTTTTATATACACTGCTTGACTCAGCCAGTATAAAAATCATAGTTACGTTATGGTCGTATGACATTTACATATCAAATTAACAAGATGGAAGGCATCAAGGATCAAGGTAAATCTTCGAAGTGACTTATAAAGAAAAATCTCCTTTTAGAAATACTCATTGTAACATGGTATAAACACATTTATATGCAGATATGCCAATTCACTTATCTGAAGAATATGAAACATATAAAGAGCACAGGGCCCCCACAAGTGACAGTCCAAACGTCTTCCTGATGATGAATTCGTTGAGGTTAGAGCACCCTGAGAATGGGAACATTGATAATAAAATATTACCCAATGTTTACACCTCAATTTCAGTGAATGCTGGTTTCCATCTCAAAACAGAATACCAACTTGCAAAGTCGTGCCAATATTCCATGGAAAACCTGGTGAACTAAATTTGCTCAAGTCCAAAAGATCTCACCCTTTTGTGACTTTTTCGGCATCTGCACCTTTACCTACTTGAAAACCTGTACTTGAGGCGACCAGCACATAGCAGATGAGACAAGCTAACTTTGCACATTTAAGGTATTTATGCCAATAGTTGCTAATGGAAACTTTGATCCTCGAAAAGCAAATTAAATAACAAGTAACAATAAATCATAAATACATATGATGATAATTATCAACCGAAATCCTCTCATCATAAGTTGAAGAAAATGTGTTGTGGACATAGAATGTTCAAAATGTTACAAGTTCTGCCTGAAATTTTATTTACCTTTTACATTAAAAAAACAAGCCAAAACAAAACAAAAACTAAAGATCGTGGCACTCAATTTCTTCATCAAGAAAGAAAGTGACGTTCTATACTTCCAGGAGGCATTTAAGATCATCAGGGTTAAATTAGTTTCAAAATTTTAGTAAGCAAAAAGCAATGTCCACCCACAGGAGTATGAATGGACCCCTCACCCCTGCCAAACATGCAACTCCCTACTTGCAAAGCTGTAGTAAAATGAAAAGGAAAAAGCTTAGAATTATTGTTTTTCTTTCCAAAATTTTTAACATTTCAAGATATCTAAATTAAAATTCAGGCCTGAATGTTTCGGGGGCAATGATGGGGTAATGAAAGGAAATCTATTATAGGGGGAATTGGGTCCTTTTATAATGACCCAATATAGCTGTGTCTCCACCGTCTTCAGTCCTGGGCAGACATGTGACCTTGCAGAAATATACGACAAAAGGGATGAAAATTACTGAATAGAGTGTTTTCTTGCTCCTTTCCTCCATGCCTCACCTACATAACTCAATGACCATCCACATACCAAAACTACATCAACTATTCACAAGAAAATACCCACTGTGTCCTAACAGAGGAATTGAGCCCACCGACTCAAAACTGGGCAGATACAAGCAAGCTTGGCACAGAATTCTTGTATCGGACCAGTAAGGTGTACAGCTTAAGGGGTCTAGGGAAGGGCTCTTGCTCTAAGAATAGCCACAGCTGATGTTGGCATGCCAACTGCTCTCACACCTTTGTACTCAAACCTGACATTTTTCTTTTTTTTTTTTTAATGTTTTTTTATTATATTATGTTAGTCACCATACAGTACATCCCTGGTTTCTGATGTAAAGTTCGATGATTCATTAGTTGCGTATAACACCCAGTGCACCATGCAATACGTGCCCTCCTTACTACCCATCACCGGCCTATCCCATTCCCTCACCCCCCTCCCCTCCAAAGCCCTCAGTTTGTTTCTCAGAGTCCATAGTCTCTCATGCTTCATTCCCCCTTCTGATTACCCCCCTTTCTTTATCCCTTTCTTCCCCTACCGATCTTCCTAGTTCTTATGTTCCATAGATGAGAGAAACCATATGATAATTGTCTTTCTCTGTTTGACTTATTTCACTTAGCATTCTCTCCTCCAGTGCCGTCCTTGTTGCAGCAAATGTTGAGAATTTGTTCTTTCTGATAGCTGAGTAATATTCCATTGTATATATGGACCACAACTTCTTAATCCAGTCATCTGTTGAAGGGCATCTCGGTTCCTTCCACGATTTAGCTATTGCGGACAGAGCTGCTATGAACATTGGGGTGCATATGGCCCTTCTCTTCACTATGTCTGTCTCTTTGGGGTAAATACCCAGTAGTGCAATGGCTAGGTCATAGGGTAGCTCAATTTTTAACTTTTTAAGGGACCTCCACACTGTTTCCCAGAGTGGCTGTACCAACTTGCATTCCCACCAACAATGTAGGAGGGATCCCCTTTCTCCACATCCTCTCCAGTAATTGTTGTTTCTTGCCTTGTCCATTTTTGCCATTCTAACTGGCATAAGGTGGTATCTTAGTGTGGTTTTGATTTGAATTTCCCTGATGGCTAATGATTTTGAACATTTTTTCATGTGTCTGTTAGCTATTTGTATGTCATCATTGGAAAAGTGTCTGTTCATATCTTCTGCCCATTTTATGATTTGTTTATTTGTTTCTTGCATATTGACTTTGAGAAGTTCTTTGTAGATCTTGGATACCAGTCTTATCTGTAGCATCATTTGCAAATATCTTCTCCCATTCCGTGGGCTGCCTCTTAGTTTTTTTTTACTGTTTCCTTGGCTGTGCAGAAGCTTTTTATCTTGATGAAGTCCCACAAGTTCATTTTATCTTTTGTTTCTCTTGCCTTTGGAGATGTGTCATGAGAAAGGTTGCTTTGGCCGACGTTGTAGAGGTTGCTGCCTATGTTCTCCTCTAGGATTTTGATGGATTCCTGTCTCACACCGAGGTCTTTCATCCATTTGGAGTTTATCTTTGTGTATGGTGTGAGAGAGTGGTCAAGTTTCATTCTTTTGCATGTAGCTGTCCAATTTTCCCAGCACCATTTATTGAAGAGACTGTCTTTTTTCCACTGGATGTTTTTTCCTGCCTTGTCAAAGATTAGTTGCCCAAAGAGCCGAGGGTCCATTTCTGGGTTCTGTATTCTGTTCCATTGGTCTACGTGTCTGTTTTTGTGCCAGTACCATGCTGTCTTTGTGATCACAGCTTTGTAGTACAGCTCGAAATCCAGCATTGTGATGCCCCCAGCTTTGTTTTTCCTTTTCAACAGTTCCTTGGAAACCTGACATTTTTCTAACTGTACTTTCAAAGATACAGGGGGAAAGCCTGGGAGAATCTATTCATTCATTCATTTTTTTTTTAATTTCAACAAATATTTATTGACTGCCTATCATTCCCCTAGGAGGAAGTCCTGGGGATACAACAACTAAACAAAGAATAGACAAAGTGTCTGCCCTCGTGAAATTATATAACAATGAGGGAGACAAGGGTGGCATAGGATATAACCAATGGATTCATGTGCATGAATTTTATTAAGTTGCTTTCTCCTATACTGGTAACACCTCAGGTACAAAGAGAGAACTGGGCACTTGATTGGAGGAAATGAAATATAACTGTGACTCCGTTCCTTAACTTTTCTCTGGCCTATGTCCTCTTCGATGGTGTCACTCTAAAGTTGTGTATTTGCCACTAAGACATGTTAGACAGACATTTGAACTTTTATGTAGAGTAACAGTGCCAAGTATTGATCGTGTTTTTTTCTCTTGACGTTTCCTTTTTTCACTAGTAGGGAAAAACTTAAATTCACATTGCTCTTTAAAACTATTTTCATTAGAGTCTCAGAGTTTTTCATAAAGGCTTATGGGGAGAAAGCTAAGTAAAGGGCTTGATGTTTTTTTAACTAAATGAAGTCAAGGCCCTTATATAAGAGTAAAGTAACAGAATGAAGTTAGGGAGGCCACGGAGCTGGTGTGTACATTACAACTTTAGGTGAGTGAACTTGATTTCTAGCAATAAACATTCTATCAAACTCAATTTCCTTTCACAAACTTATAGTGAGTAAATGCATTTCCCATTCCAAGCAAGTATGTCCCTGAGATTAAGGATATGGTCCAGAGAAGATAACAATAAAGTTTAGAGTGAGTATTTCTCCAAGGGAATTCTTGCAAACTAGTCAGAGAATGATCTAATGACAACAAGATATGGAATAAATATAAACATGAGGGGAAAAAGACCTTCACTCCAACCTTGCCGTTTATATTCTTTGTGTGTTTAAAGTAAACGTCTTACATTTTCTAGCCATTATAGATTAAGATGTTCTGGCTAACTCAGTGCTTTGTATTTGCTAAGCCCCGTGCCAACATTCTTCAAAGTTTTTCATTAAACTGATCACTAAAGCTTGTGATCCTCTGGCTTTGATCACAATTTCAGCCAAGGCTAAATCAAATAAGTTTCAGAGGTCTAACTTTCTATTTCCATTACTCCTTAGTGTCACCTGATGCTTTCAGCTGGATGCTTATTGCCTTTGGGAACAAGTATGGTGCCTAAAGAGAGAAACGAGGCATTTTCTCTGATTTGTGCAAAGGTCCAACCCTCAAAGGAAAACCCAAAGGCTGCTTGTGCAGAAACAATGTAACAGACTCGGGAGCCTGTTGATTCTGTAAGTACATGGCTGGCTGCCCCAGAGGTCGGCAGAGAGTCCCTGGAGCAGAGGGCGGGGCAGCTGGGAGGAGATGGGAGGGGCCTGAGGGAAGGGCGCCGGCCCTCACAAACGCGTGGAATGGAAGAAACCTATCCCTCTTTCCTGGGCAAAGCGTGGGTAGCGGTGCTATGGCAGAGTGGAAAAGGCCACCCCTTGTATCAACGTAAATTTGCCAGAGGCAACCACATGGTGTGCCCCTGCCCAGGGTAAGGTGGAAGCAGCAGAGTCGTCCTCTTATGCCCAGGAGATGCACGAATTAGTGGAGACCCACCCCTTACAGTGGGGTGTGAGGGATGACATAGCAGCGAGGACCAGACAGGAACGAGGTCATTTCAGGGATGCCAGCAGGAACAGATGATGACTCAGATCTCATGGATAACGTCCTTGCCAACGCTCCATCCCTGCAGCTTGGTATCATTTAAATCCTCAAAAACTTAGTGCAAGGTCTGGGAAAGAGGTAGACAGTACTCTTTATTAACTAAAGCTAAGATTTTGCCACCCGATGGGATGGAGCATGAAATAGAAACTGAGTTGAATTATAGAAAAATAAAGTTCCATTTCTTGCACACCTAAACTTATGGACAATATTCTCACCTGATATGTTTCTTATAAAGAGATTGGTATTTCAGCTGCATTAGGATTAGTTGGTGGTGGTTCTGGGCAGGGACTTGCTCTAGTAAACAGATTTTCTGTCTTTTATTCACGTGGTATTGTTTTGGTTGGTTGGTTTGAAGGAATCAAGAGGAAGAGAAGGGGATCTTCTTAAATTAGAGTAGAGGGTAGGAGTGGCTGTTCTGAAGATAGCAGTTTGAATCTTAGATTGGCAAAGCTTTTACTAGATAAGGTAACAAAGTTTGATAAAACTAGAATGGTGGGGATTAAAATTCTTTGGTATCAAGTTTAACCTTGCTCCCAAAACTGTTATAAAAGTTTGAAAAGTTGACAGTGGTCAGTGACTTTGCAACCTTAGCTCTACGTCAAAATCATCCACAGGACTTTTTGTAAATAGATATACCCAGGACCTACCAAATCAGAATCTCTCGGTGGGGCCTTGTTCTTAACGAAGCCTCTTCTGGGCAGCCATTTCTCAAAATGTCACAAGGCTCTAGAACAGCCGGTATAGTGTTGATGGAGGTGTGAGAAACATCTTCTGATGCAACAGGCTACAAGTATTATCAAAAGCCATGGAAACAGACGTTAGTGCATTTATTAAAAAATATTTATTAAGCACTAATAAGTTGATGGGCTCTCTAGGATGTACAGATAAATAGGCTTTTAAGACTTGCATGCAAGCTAAAATGCTTTCAGCGTCAACACTGCAATGGGAGCAGAGCCACACAAATCCAAAGATGAGCTGAAGTGTAGTTTCCCTGCAAGAGTTGAGCTGGGACTTTCCTCAGAAGCCCAGAACCAAGCACACCTCTTGAATTCTTCCACTCATGTGTCCATTCCCCGCTCAACTCAGAAGCAAATAATGTCAAGGAGCCTGGCAACTCTCTGGTACTGGCAGGGTGTGGTGGTAAGAGCTGGAACCTTAATAAGTCAGTAAAGCTTTCTCGCACTTATGCAGCGGTGAGTCCTGACTCTCTCCCACCAATTCCACTTGCCCTGAGCAGTATTGTCAGGCACGCCGGGGATCCTGTCATGCTCCTGCTGCCGACGGCCACAGGGGATTCAGCAGGTGTCAGGCCTTCTCTGACAAGTCTGTACAAGAGAATGTCTCCAAAGGGCTGCACTGGTCACGTACTGCTCTGGAGGCTTCAGTGGGTCCCCACTGCCTGCAGATGGTCCTCAAGGCCCCGAGGATCTGACCGACCTGTTCTAGCCTGTTCTTCTACTCCAGCCCTGCAGCAATGCTCCCCTAGCCAAATAGTCTTATTATATCTCGAATACCTGCCCACCTCTAAGCCTCTGCTCTGCTTTTCCATCTGCCTGGAATTTCCTTCCTTCTATCTTGGGCGACTGATAAATTACGCATTCTTTCGAGCCCACATCAGATGCCCCCACCTCCATGAAGACTTCCATGTTAGCTTGCTTGGGTTACTGTAATGAAGTACCACAGGGTGGCTCCAACAATGATGTTTGTTTTCTCATAGTCCTGGAGGCCGGAAGTCTAAGGCCAAGGTGTCAGCAGAGTTGGCTCTTTTTAAGAGCCATGAGAACAGGCTGTGTCCTAGGCTTCTCTCTCCGGTTTCTAGATGCCCCTTTTCTCCGGATCTTCACATCGTCTTGCCTCTCCCCACGTCTGTTCCCAATTTTCCTCTTCTTATAAGGAGACCGGTCACACTGGATTAGGCCCTCCCTTACTGAGCTCATTCTGCCCTAACTACTCCTTTATCGATGCTATCTCCACACACGATTACATTCTGAGTATTAGAGGCTAGGACTTCGACTGAAGAGCTTCGGGGACAACACACTTAAACCCATAACAATCGTATTCCGGTTGCTCATTTCGGCCAGAAGTGACCTGTCCTCCCTTGTGTTGATTGTCTCTACTGCACCTAACACTTAGCAGCGGCTGGACTTCTGTCTTTGTTCCGCAACTGGGGACAGTCACATTGTGCTCTGCTCGGTGAGCATTGATTAGAGTAGAAGCTGTTTTGCAGACCCCCACTCCCAAATTCTGCCGATGAGTGGTCCCTCACAGCCTCTGCAAGCCTCCCCCCTCCCTGCCCCAACTCTGAGAGCCGACAGCAATCAGGCCTCTCTGGAACCAGTGGGCTTCCACTCTAAGTGAGTTGTACGTTCACCAAACATCTGTTGTGTTTGAGCCCCAAACTGCGTATGCCCTGTTGGGTTTCATAGACGTACACTGTTTCAGAATTATGTGAAGCAGTGAAATATGAGTGCAAAGGGAAGGGAGTGTTTACGCGAAAATGAGGAGGCCTGCTTTGGAAAGGCCAGCCAAAAGGGAGCTCCTCAAACTAGCGCTAACTTAAGCGTGAGTGAGACAACCGTCAGAGTCGGGGAAGAGATCGTTTCAATCTAGAGGCCTCTGTTCTCAGATGACAGTACGAGTGTTTTTAAGTTCTCGTAATGAAGACGTAACTTTAAAGAAGCCAAAAACCGGACATTGTAGATGGTGCATTATAAATGGGGTTTGTGAAAGACAGCTCCTGTATCAGACCCAGATTCAAAAAAAAAAGACTTTCCCCCTCCTATGTCAAATGATTCCTGAATGGATACACCAATTTATATTTTAAGTTGAAAGAAATGTTTACGGTCTGTATGTCTTAGCTTATTAAGAGGACTCTTCACTTTATGTAACTTTTCCAATCAAGCATCCAACTCCCCATCTCTTCTGCATAAACCAGGAGGGCTCTGAATCAGCTGACAGGTCAATGAGGGATTGTACTGAGGTGTGGTTTTCCTAAACAAAGGAGGCACAAGAGCTGCCTACAGGATTTCCTAAGCTCCCGAGCTTAGTAAGAGCTGACAGACCTCAAGCTTGAGGAAGGATGTTTCTGTCCGAACAAAGAGCTCAGGGCAAAGGGCCTCAGAGGCCAAGTCCTCAACAGAGACACTGTCTGGAGAGGGGCTGCAGGGGTCATCACAGCCCATCCCCCCTGGCCTGGAGAGGAAGGTTGGCCCTGGGCTGTCCTCCTGGCCACTCCCACGGGCACAGGTCAGTCCGTTCCACAGCGTTTGATCCAATGTTTACGGAACCTGCTCACACCAGGCAACGCTGCTTTGAAAATGCTTTGCAACCTTTTCCACACCCAGTTCGCTCCATAGATAATCCATACGTTCCTCACAGCCCACTAGGGAAGGAGACATTTTACAATTACCCACAACAGGCTAATACCCAACCCCCGTCTGCTTTAAGAGACCCGGGTGTCACACAGAACACACCTGAGTGGTTTTTGCTCTTGCTCTTATTCCGTTCATTGACGGGAGAGCAACCACAGCTGACTACTGAAGTTCGGAGTAGAGATAGTAATTCCTACAGATTTTCAGATCAAGTAAAATGTAGCCAGTTGCAGAAAACCTTGATGGGAAACACATTCTTTATTTTGTAACCAATGGACCTGGCTGGGGCAGAACTTATAGAACGAACAGGCTGTAGGGAGGAAAACGCAGGAACTCATCCCTGCGCCCAAAGAGCGTCAACAAGAGGACAGAGGCCGAGGGTCACGTTAGGCTTTCGGATGCAGATGCCTCTTCATTAACTAGTAAGGGTTCTCCTTCCGGCACCCCCAAACTGGGCTGTTGTGTTCTCTAAGTACAGAATGAACTGTGCAATCATCTGGAATGTTTTTCTTAAGGTAAAAGTTAAAAGGATTATTAATTCTGACACTACTTACAGAATTACACTGCAAATCATCAGCTATTTCCCCCTCGTATTGAATCTGAGATACGGGAAATTAACCCGCCTCCCACGGTCCTGTCACCCCATTACTTATCTGTAAGCTTATTTCCTTTCATTCTTCTCCAAGCGCTTTCTCACTCGGTTCCCCTTCCTGATGTTTGCCTTCCTCGCCTCCTTCCCGGCTTGCTTGCTTTCCTCGATGTCCAACCCCCAAAGGAATTACACAAACAAACAAAGAAAGCTCTTGAGTTGAATATAGAGAGGAGACAAAGAATTCTAAAGCTGGAAAGGCTATTAAGGATGTAATGGCACTCCTTCCATTACGGACAAGCACACGGAGGTGCAAAGACTCGAAAGCCAGTCGCCGTGGAATCTTTGGCTCTAGCAGTTCAGGTTGGAAGCTCGGGGGGGGGGGGGGCACTCACGCAGAGACTCGCTAAAGCAAAGACCATGTCTGCTCTTTGACCCACACCCCCCCCCGCCCAGGACCTTCCCTCCAAGGAGCAGCAAGTCAGAGATGCTGTGTGTGAAACTGCTCTGTCAACTGGAAAACGTTTTAAACGTTTAAATGTTTTCAAAACTCTGTGTATCGCCTATGGACTGTCGTGACGTGTCTCCTGCATTCTGAAGCCACATCCAGGCCCCATGAGGGCTGGGGTGAAAACTTCATTTAATTAGGTCTCTGGCCTGCTCCCTCACTGGAAGGAGTTAAACGAACGCCTCCGTAGGGTGCGCACTTAAATCCTCACATTGAAAATAGCCCAGAACTCTCTGGAGAGTGATAATAAAAAGAAGAAGGGTACCACATGCTAGGACTGTGTGTTATTCTTGTCAGCACCCGGCATCACGTGCAAAGGCATTCTCTTACGGGGGGATGGACGTTTTTCTCAGTTTAAACAAGAATAAAATTCATCTTTTGAATAATCTGAACATTTCCCATTTATTTACTTACTTACTAACTTCCTAATTTACTTTGTATTTGGCCGGTCACTTCCTGCCTTTGTCACTAAAGTTCTCACCCAGGAGATATTCTGCCTTTGGCGCAGGAATTTGTAGAATTAAGTTCATGGCCGGAGTGTTTTTTGAATATAAAGTTCTATATTACAGCACAAGTAATGAAAACTACTAGGGCACGTCTCCGTCTTTCATCTGGTAATCACCCCCAGGGGATACTCTATGCATGGCTCTTATTTCTTTTAAATAAAGGATACGTTTTGCTATTAAGTGCAGTGCCCTTGTACTAACTTCTCTTCTCTCTCATCCAGGTTCACGCCGACCCTGGGGAGGTTCTCTGCCCCGACACCCCACATTAGTCTGGATCAGGGTGAGTCACTGAGAGTGAGCGTGAGGAAAGCGTCATTCCTCAAGCCCGCACCTTCGGGGTCCTGACATCCCTCTGCCCTTCCTTAGTGGGGCCACAACACCCTGGCATACCATGGACCCCATGGGGGTCTCGAGATCCATCCCAGGGCCAGGATCTACTGCCACAGAAGGAGGCGGGGGGCACTAAACACAGGATTCTGACCTAAAGATGAGGCAGGCGTGGAACGAACGCCCTTCATCTCGGCCACCGACTGAATCAGGAATCAAAGCAGAAAGTGGGGGAAAATGAATCCAAATCTCGTTCCCTCTCAATCTGAAAAATTTTAAGAGAGTTTTCTAAGAGCAGAAACTGCCACCAGGGCTGTAGGAGTCAGGCTAGCTGTGGTCTGTGACTGGTCTGACAAAGGCTAACTCTTACCCAGATGTCCAATAAAAACACTTAGCAAGTATCATTTCCATAAGGCTTTGTCTACTCGAAACACAAGCCAATTGTTTGGGTCCAATTTATGAAGCAAGGTCTTTCGAAGGTTATGGGGTGAGGAGGCCTGATGACAACTAAATTGCCTTAAATGGAGCTCAAAATACCACCTTAAACATTCTCCTCTCCCAAGAAATGCTTCATCATAAATCAAGTGGCTCAAAACGTATTAAAAATGACAAATAGAGCAAGCACTTACATTTCATTTTTTTCTTTTAATTCACCAATGCATCAAAGATTTCTGAAGGATATTATTCTGCACAAAAGAGATGAAGTGCACCAGGAATGCAAGATTCCAGGGATAAAAGAGGAGATTAAAAATCAAATGGTGGACCAGACTAAATGCCGAAAATTATGCTGCAAATAGACATACTCATTTTAGAACCAGGACATGAGGATGGTCTGTTCCGAACTTGTAAGGAGTGGTGAATCTCACAATAATTGGACACATGTTTTTCATCTTAGAAGAACTTATGAATCCATTTTAACGCATTAAAGTTCATGGGTAGTATTTGTCCACAAGTGAGCTTTCTCCTCCCTTTCCCCACCATGCATACTTTAATGGGGTTTTGATTCAATGGGGGGAAAAAGCCTTCCCAAACTCACTAATGTTTCCTGAATTGCCATTAGGCTAGCTTTAGAAGGAGTTTTATAGCATGTGTTAAATGAAACTTTCTGGGCAAGGATCTTTAATATTCTCCTACTTTGGGATAACAGTTTATTTTTTATGTGTCCCTTCCTCTGTATGTAGAAATTCATTCTCAGCAATGAGAATTATTAAGTGCCTAACATAAGATGCAAATTTGTCTTGAGCTGGAATAGATTAGGAAGTGGATCAGGCAGGAAAGTCTAGCCGGGCAAATCATAACACATCTCTTCAAAAGGCACCGGTTCTGAGCACTTGGAGGGTTCCGTTTGGAAGGAAGGAAGAAGAGCAAAGTCCCTGAGAACAACTCTTATTTCCCCTCCCTTCCTGTTGATTACAAATACCTGAGAAATTCGACCAATCCTAAAGGCAGTGAACTTGATTTCTTTTCCCCCACAACCTTTTTCCGTCTATTGGGAAACATCTGTTTTTAATTGCATTTGGATTTGAAAACTAATTTCAGGTGAGATTGAGTTCAGGCTCCAATCAAGTTGGAACCGAGAGATTATTGCTTATCCACGCATCCCGAAATTCAGAGAGGCTTGAGGCCAAGGATACCACACTTTCTGAATGCATGCATGAGGCCCATATGTTTAGAAATGAAAAAGGAATGGCCTAATTCTCTCTGGGAAACGTCTTTAAGGCCATGATTGGGGGTTTTAGGTTACAGCTTTTAGATTCAGGATTCGATTTTGGGAAAGGTCATTGGGAGGACAATACCCTCCCAGGCATTCCAATACATAGAGCAGGAGATGAAGCATTCACATAATCAATTCAAAATAAAAATAGTATTTTAGGTTGTTCATGGAAGTGACCATAAATCCACCCCACTCACCCAATATGAAAGACATTGAAATAAACATGCCGCCGCCTAACCACAATTTCCCTCTTACAGTCTTGCAAAGGCATGGAGCCCCTCTCTGCCCTCCATCACACTAGAAAGGTGAAGAAAGGAGTATGACTCAAGAATTCTTCTTTGTACGGGTTCTAGGGCTGCCTTTCCCACTGCAGAACCTGCTGAGACCAGGGGCTTAGGGGCCGGTCCCAACCTGTCACTCACTCACAGCAGACTCCTGGGCTCTCCGCCTCCAAGTAGGCAATTCAAATGAGGCTCTGATTTCTCTGCTTCACAAAAACATTTTGGGAGTACTCATTACTGATCTGTCATAAAGTACTAAAACTCATAAAGATCTGCTAAAGTGCAAGAGGCCACTTTGATTTTCTTTAATGGCGGAGTCTAAGAAATAAAAGTAAAATTCATGCCTGGAATCCTCAAGTGATTATTTGATATTCTGTATGACAATCCAGAACAGAACCAAGGTCCCCTCACTTTGCAATTCCAACTGACAACTAGTGCCGGTTTTATTTAGTTGATCAACAATAAACACCCCTTTGATTTGTAAAACTCAAAGTACCAATGAGTAAAAGAACATAGACATGTATTTCAATTTGACTAGAAAGCTATTATAAATTTTAGTAAGCTAAGACACTGAGAACACAGGGTGCCCTCATATTTGTTCCCCACATTCAAAAGGCACAAGTAGGCTTAAACTTAAACACTATTATTAATTTTCATTAAATTCATTAGCCAAATATTACAAATGTTTTACATACCATAAGCTATTAATTCGTAAGATTTGCTTTTATGGACGAATGGCAGAGCACCAGTTATCATTTGTTAAGTGTTCTAAAGTTCTCATTCTGAGGGAGGACCCACAACAATTCTCCCTGAAGAAAGCATGGTTTCCATGAAGCTTCTTTATTCTTATTCAGAGTCTGTGATGTGCTTTTTTGTTGCTGATTATTGGTTTATTTATCCCTCTTACTATATATTTATATAAATACCAATTTATATATATATATATGTTGTTTTTAAAATTTTACCTTTTGTAATGCTTCATACCAAATTATTGACATATATGTAAGAATATTTGGACTCTGGAAATTCAAAGGCATTAACTAGAGAAAAATATGATTTTACTTCCACTAAACATTTAGAAATTCAGTTGGAGGTTTTGTTTTTGTTTTTTTTTTTAAAGATTTTATTTATTTATTTGACAGAGATAGAGACAGCCAGTGAGAGAGGGAACACAAGCAGGGGGAGTGGGAGAGGAAGAAGCAGGCTCATAGCAGAGGAGCCTGATGTGGGGCTCGATCCCGGAACTCCAGGATCACGCCCTGAGCCGAAGGCAGACGCTTTAACCGCTGTGCCACCCAGGCGCCCCTTGTTGGAAGTTTTGATTCCTAGGACCTGACAGAAGGAGAGAATACGATGTCTGGAAATTTGTGGAAATCATGGATGGCTAAAGAATCAGGAAGATAAAGTACACATCTCCAAGTTGGGTCCTCTCTAGGTTGCCACAATGAAGTAGATTCGCTGCAAAGTGCAAGGAAATAGTGACTTGTTCACAAGTTGAAACAACCACAATATCTATGGCAAATGCTTCGTATGATTTATTGTGACTTCGTTAAATCGATGTTAATATGCGAGCCCCACAACACAGAGAGAGCAAAAATTCTGGCTGATCGAATTCTGCTGCCTGAGCTGAAAGGAGTTTAACAAACAAACAAATCTGAGCAAAAATCATTTCAGCCCTGTGATTTCCATGTTGCTGGTCCCAAAAGTACTTCTTAGAATTCTAAGTCATCTTCTAAAAGTAGACAAAAAGAAATAAAAAACACTTTTGATTCATCAGAGCATAAAGAGCAAACAATGTACGTACATTTTTATATAGTTGGGGGATCAAATTCCTAAGTAGAATATACAATATACACAGCCACAAATAAAGCCTGACATTCCAGTGTGCCAGGAATGTCCTAAAAGCAGCAACACAGAAAGAATGAGAACATTAAGAGGCAATCTAAACATACCTTAGGATCTGAATATTTTGGGGGAAACTGGGAATCGTTAGAGAAAACTGGGATAGAAGTAACTTTTGTTCTGTGTCCTTGTGAGTTTGGAAACCAATGAATATTTAAACACCTCTTTCCAGGATGGGTAGTGTCCCTAATCAGATTGCAAAATCATGTATCTATACAGTCAAATATGCTAAGTGGTTTTGAATAATGGCAATATAAAAAACATTTTCTAGGGGCACCTGGGTGGTTCAGCTGGTTAAGCGGCTGACTCTTGATTTTGGCTCAGGGCGTGATCTCAGGGTCCTGAGATCGAGCCCAGAGTCAGGCTCTGAGCTCAGCAGGGCATCTGCTTGAGGATTCTCTCCCTCTGCCCCTACCTCTGTTCACACACACACACACACACACACTCTCAAATGAATAAATAAATCTTAAATTTTTTTTCTAAATAACTTCAGGGGAGATTTATTTATCTGGTTTCCAGAATTTCTGCTTCAGCCCACAGAACCCCTTCTCTGCGCTAGGAAATCATCCGCCTCGAGGAGGGGCCAAGCGGGCACGTTCACCAGCAGCATGGGAATCCTCACTGTGAATCAGGCCTTTCTGCCCACCAGCCTCTGTCCCATGAGCGGAGAAGGTGCTTTCTGGATTTTCATGGATATGGATCTTACCAAGTCCTGATCGGTTATGATATGCTAAAGTTCACCACCTGTGAAATCCCAAAGGCTTAAAGTTTCCTAGATGTATTTCCAAAAGTTAATCAAAACACTTGCTTCAGCTTTCTTATTGGGAAAACGTGGAGGTGGCCGGGACTGCTTCCCAGCACACTCGCCTTTCTTCTTCGAGATAAATTATTTCCGAGACTAACATTACCACGTGTACAATATCTTTGTGAGGTTAGAAAATAAACAACAATGAAAGACTCGACAAAAATATTTCTTAAGTGACCCCCCGAAATGGATCTAAAAGACAGTTTATTGCTCTCAGGTGATGATTACCTTTCTCGATTCTGCCCAAGTCCCGTGTTGATTCTTCGTCAATAACAGACTCGGCGTTGCCCCCGACGGCCCCGGGAACACCAGCGCCCTGAGCGCACAGACATGTGCAGGCCTCTGCTCCCCGGAGCTTCGCGACAAACCAACAAGGCAACGGGGAACGAACGGCCCAAACCGCTGAACAGACCCCCGCTGGCGCACGGAAAGAAATGACTGTGGCTGAATAGCGCTCATTTGGTATTTAATCTCCCTAATGCTGGCGATTCTGGAATGGCTCCACGACAAAATGTACCGGGGGAAAAATATGCTCTTTACCGAGAGCTCAGCATCCCTAAGTGCTCTGAAAGGACAGCCACCGGTAGTGTGGGCCGGACCGTGGCGGTGGGCGGAGTCAGTTCTGAGAAAGCAGAGCAGTGTTTTAACTGCCCACCTACACATGGGTAAGCCCAACGCCTCCACACTAGCACGGACAGACTTCGGGAGGGGACAGCAGGCACGAAAGAACACTGCAGGGATGAAGTAGGGAAGAGATTGCTGAACGGGATGGAGGAGAATAAAAACGGCCTTCGTGGCAGCAGAAGCCAGGAGCATTAAAAGCAGGAACAGGGAGGGCGATCCAGGTCTCTGAGAGGAGAGAAGCAGCAACAAGCTCTGCCCTTGAGCCCGATGGAAAGCAGAGTGACTGAGAGAAACCCAGGTACCCCTGGAACGTGTCAAGCGAGTTGTCATTGACCCAGCACGTTCTTGATAAACACCTGCATCTCATCTAGCTGCATTAGCACTCGGCGTTCGGTCAGTAGCGGCAGGCCAGGTGTGTTTTGGGAAGCTCCCCAAGGGAGACACAGAAAGCAGCCGGCCCATGAACTGTTAGCTATTGCGGAGCAGAGGGGCTCCTTCTCCTCGGGCACTGGCTGGCTGTATTCTAACTCCAACAGGTTGTCGTGAAAGCTGGAGAACCTCCACGAGCGATGATCAGATTGCATGTTCTTGCTTAGGGAGCTAGGAAATACTGGGGTGCAGAACCTCAGCAGGGGCGAAAGGCAAAGCCAGAAGCCCAAACCAATCATGCAAAACTGGAAGTAGAAAACTGGGTCCCCTAGGAGTCTGATCATCGTCCATCAGAGCAAGTTCGGGCAGTTTTAACCTCTGTACCCTATTTCTAATTTTTCAGTTGTGTTGCGTCAGTGTGAGGGTTAATAGCGGGGGACACCAGACATAGACATCTGACTGCAAGATTCTGGGTAAATCATTCCCACTTGTTTAACATCAAACTGATGATGCTTTTATTTTAAACCATTTGTGGAGTTATAACCACGAAGGTAGAACTCACAGTTCCCTACACATTACAGCCACATGGTAAGACAATAGACTTCAATAAAAAATTACCTTCAAACACATTTCGTATTTGGGGGATTTGCTTTATCCCCTAATGTTCTGGGCTAGAGAGACCATCGAGCACTCATTCCTTTGCAAAACTTAATTTTCTTTTGAACCCTGCATTGACCTTAAGTTTAACATCATTCCAAATCCGGTCTGCTTTGCCCACACAAGATATTGCAGCTAAGCAAAACTGTTCCGGAAGACTCATAAATTGTGTGAGCTGCTCATCTTAGGCCTGAGGGAGTAAATTGAAGAGAGCCCGTGTGTCATATTGTTTTAGACTGTTTGCCACAGAAATTCAGGATTTGTTCTAGATTGATTGAACTCGTTATGGTGGTGACGGTGTGCGTGCGTGTGTGTATTATAAAATATATACACAGAATCCATATTCCATTATCGTAGTGACCTTTACCAAGTTGTCCCTTTATTTTAGTTCTTGAGGCCATGCTTTATTTAATACACTTAAAGTGGGTTTGGTGTTGTGGGAGGTGTAGGGAAGAAAACCGATTGGGTGATCCCTAAGCACCAAATGCTTCACTGGGGATGACCATATATTTTATAAATCATTCTGTTCTGCCGCTACTCACCTAACGTCTGCTATGTGCTAGGTGCTTGGGACTCCATATTGTACAGGCCAGCCCTCTTCTTATGAAGTTATTATTCAAGTGACACCATTTAAACTTTTCATCTGTCAGATACATTCCTGACATCACCTAATGTTGATGCAGAAACCTAATGACCTTGGTCCAGTTCATTGACCCCTCAGTTTTATCATCCGTACAATTGGGGTTGCTACGAGAGACACGTGAGAGCAAAGAGCACATATAAAAGGGACACTACTGGGAGGTGTCCCCATTCCTTCTTTTCAACAGTAACCAGTGGGATTCGGAGCTGATGGCATAGAGGTGTGTAGCTGTCCTCACCCTTGTTATAGTTACAGCCACCAGGGGGCAGTAGGAAGCCTGTCCCATCAGTGCCCTGGAGAGAAATGGGGCCACTTTTCATGATACAGAGCTAACACCAAATTTCATATTGGTGCTGGTTCTAAGCAGACAAATGAAGAAACATACAGATTAAACAGTATTTAAAGAAATTGTAATCAGAGCGAAAGTAAAAGGAATGATACTCAGTTATTCAATAAATCTATGCTGAGGGCCTGTTCTGTGCCAGTCTCTGAAGATAAAAATGGGACCTACCCTATGGAGTTGTGCGGGCATTAAAGGACAGTACTGACAGACAGTACACACTGGAACTATTTGCAGTGATCGTTTGGGGGAGGAGGAGTTTTTAGAGTAGCTAGGAGAGGAAAAGTGAGAGTGTTTATCACCTAAGGTATCTCTAAGAGTATTCGATCTTCCTTGCCAATCTCTCCCTCATCTAGAGGGACCAAAAGTTTATAATTACATGTTCTTTTCACTATTCAACCACACAGACCAATTGAAATAAAAAGTAATAACATGGAATCTGAATGTGCCACATCCAAAAATTCTCAAAGGACTCATTGGGTTGAGTAAGAGAAATGTCATGTCTTATCAAAGGATGCCTTATCCCACTGAAAATAACACTAAGATGTTCTATTGGTTTTTCAATGAGAAAACGTCAATTACAAATAGAAGTTTATTAGAATAAATGATTACCAGTCTTACATTTTTCTTCCGATTCTTTAACTTGTAGTATATGAACCGTGAGAGCATGCTTACATCCCTATTTATGTAAAGATCTGGAGCGGTAAACAAGGATGGACATCCGTGAATAGAAAATCCAAAGGCACCGTTATCCAACATTATAATGTGGTGTATGAAGATGACAAAGTCATTTACATGTTTAAATACATTAACACGATATTTTAAAGCTTACAAATCTTCCACTTTATTTATTTTTTTTTCCATCTGAATACCGTCACAGAGATGTTTGCCTGTGGCCACGGACTGTATTTTTCATGATTACTCTCATTGTGGACGATCTGTCAGAACCTGTGGATCATTCTTCAGCTTTAGTATAGAAAAGAATAAGATACCCCCCAGCGGCAACGTATCATGTGTAGCTACCTTGAGGCAAGAAAATATTAAAAATGATGAAGATAAGAAATTAAAACTGGATGTAGATAAAAAAAAAAAGAATATCTGAAACAGACTGGCCTCCTTTCCACTCTACATAGGTGGCAACAGGAAGAGAGTCACCGGGTAAAATATAGGATTTTCAAGCGAGATTTAAGACATGTTCGTACTAAACATTTAATCATCGTATATTTGAAAACCACACTTAACTGGGTGTCCTGCATTTTTATTTGCTGAATCTGGCACCCTGCACATGAAGTCTTCCATGTACATATAGCACAGAGCCTTCCTTCCCTCTTTGAAGGTCAATCCTGAGAAAGGTTTCTCTGAATGGGCGGTTGGTGAGTCAGGGAGCAGCCTAGGAAGGTCCCCACCTACCCACCAACCCAGCACATTGGGAAGTAGAAAGTGCTTCATCCACTTTTCCAGTTCTGGAGGCCATGCAGAGGTGGCTGCAAAGTGACAGGTGACAAACACCCAGACAACAAAACTTAATGAGCCAACCTAGTATCAATGACAAACAAAACAGATGGTATACATCCATGAAACATATCATTCACTTCTGGTCAAGGCTTCTGGACTGTTCCCTTCCTTGTCTTCCTTTATGGCAAGGAGCAAATACATTTAAGAGCTAAAAGAAACCCAGTGGCAATCCTAAAAAATCAATCTGCCTCTTCTCTCTGTCTTTTCTTCGACCATTTATATGGAGGTCCTTACACATGTCATAAGTATGTGCTGTGCTTTCTTGGCCTCATAATGGGGGAATTCATGAAGTCGGGTAATCAGAGAGACTAGACCTGTCACTAAAACATAAATAAGAGCACAGTTTCAAAATTTCTGTCAGTGGTTAGATCTTAAACCAGCAGTTTTTTTGCAAAATAAAATCACTTTGAATCAAAATGTCCATGTGCACTAGTATAAGTAAGGAAATGAATGTGAAGATCTATTTGACTCTTGTGTAGAATTGTAAAAAAAAAAAAAAAAAAAAAAAAAAAAAAGCCTAGGTTCTGAGGTCCAAAAGACCTGAAGCCATGACTTGTCACCTGTGGGAAACCAGACAATTACTTAACCTCTCAGAACCTCAGTTACTGTGTCTATACAGTGAGGGTAAATGATGATGATCACAAGCCAATGGTAGAACTGGGCATCACCCTGAGTCTCCGGGCTCCCAGCGAATCTTCCAGAACGACAGCAACAAACAACCTAAGAGTGAACATTCCCAGCACCTGGATCTGAGAACCATATACCTCAATGCTGAGTCATGCCTCTACTGAGAGCTGGTGCATGGGATACCAGAGTGATTTTCAAAACGCAATTCTTTCTGTTTCAGATTTCCAGTGCATCTGGGGACTGACTGTATTCTGTTCTTTCCTACAATATTTTATAGACAGATGACTTATCTAGGCATGTGTAAGATTTTAACAGCTTCCCAGAAGCAGTTCTCACTTATTAGAGACTATTTCTATAGTAGGTATGGCTGGTGTCTGACTTCTAATTATAAGTAAGATGGACAACTTTGCTCTGCAGAGTATCCTTCTCAGACTCTTCTTGAAAAGTACTCCCTTGTCCATGACAAGAGAACAGCATAATGTAACATCTGACCAAAGAGGATTTAAATTTTGCTCTCATCAAAGAACATATTCAAAAGGAATTCAACATAAAATAGTGAAGAGGGGCACCTGGGTGGCACAGCGGTTAAGTGTCTGCCTTCGGCTCAGGGCGTGATCCCGGCGTTATGGGATCGAGCCCCACATCAGGTTCATCCGCTAGGAGCCTGCTTCTTCCTCTCCCACTCCCCCTGCTTGTGTTCCCTCTCTCGCTGGCTGTCTCTATCTCTGTCGAATAAATAAATAAAATCTTTAAAAAAAAATAGTGAAGAGATAAAGTACATATGCTTTATTGTCATTCATTTTTTTACTAAATATAAAAGGTTGGTACATCTGAATCAAGAAAAAGGCAGTCAGCACAACATATCAACAACCTTGCTGTCATATTTCAAAATGTTTTAGAATAATGTTTCTCTAGTGCATTCAAAATATGCTATACAAATATAGAATATTTGTTCAACAGCAAGCCCAATAAGAATAGGTTGAATAAGAACATTTAAATATTTTTAAAATATGTACAAATGTAATGGACAAGAGCAATAACTTATGAACTTGAAATCCAAAATTCTCAACTCATGGTAGAGTAGCAAACAGAAAATAGACAATGGAAACCAGTCCTATAAATGTGCTCCAGCATTCCCAGGAACTGGACATACATTCCTATAGGAGATGTCAAATCAATGCTATCACATTCATACAACCCTTCCTGTTCTCTGCTGAAGAGACGCTGGCAGCAAGCAAGTGCACTTGAAATTCCATCATTAAAGCCTGGATAGTTGATGGTTCTATCTTCTAAGAAAATGCAATTTTAATTTCAGAATGAAGCCTTGCCTCCACAGAACTTGCAGCCTGGCTGGGAACGTAGACAAGAGCAATGAAAGAATGCTGTGGGAGAACTCAGTGTGAGCACTTTACCCACTCTGGGCCCAGGGAACGAGACCGGCTGGGAGGGAGATGTGTATGCACAGTGATATGGTACTTAGAAAAGCTCTGCAAGTTCTGCCTCCAAACCACACATCTTTAACAAGTTGAATGTACCTGCATGAGTATTATCTAAGCTTCTGTTATGGGCAAAACTCTGTGCTAAGCCCAGTGAGTGATACAGATATAAATTGTATACATAAATTGAATTATAAATTAAATTTAAGAAAGTATAGGCAATGGTCAAGCCTCTTAGACACAAAATAAGATGGGAGTGAGGAGCAGTGATCATAATTTAGAGTTCCAGGGAAGAGGGAACAATGTAGAGAAGGAGAGCTCCATAAATCTGCGTATGGGTCACCTTGAGTCTTTGGTTGATTTCAAAGTAGGGCAAGGATCTAGGAAGCCAGGCAAAGAATAACTACTGGGGAAAGCAAAACTCCTGGAGCTCACACAGAACTAGAAGACATTTGAGTTCTGCCTTGTTGAATACCAGGACATTCAGTAGAGATCCCAGAAGGTCATGCCTTGGAAGTAGGGGTAACTCGCCTTAGAAGATGTCGAAAACTTAAAAGATTGACCATACAAAGTTTCAGTGAGGTTGTGGAGTAACCGATTCTCATACATTGCTGGTGGGAGTGTAAGATGTTTCAAGCACTCAAGAAGAGGTTTGGCTTTTTTTTTTTTTAATAAAATTAAATATACATTTATTTCATGACCTGGCAATTCCAGTGGTAGCTATTTACCCAAGAGTAATGAAAACATGACCACACAAAGAGCTGTACATAGATGTTTATAGGAGCTTTTATTCATAATTTCCAAAATCTGGAAACAACCCAAATGTCTATCAATGGATGACTGGATAAAAATTTGTGACTTATTGTACAAAGAAATCTACTCAGATTGAAAAAGAATGAATTACTGATACACTAAAAAATGGCTGTGCTATGTAAACATTCACGGACATGTCCACTTAAATTGAGTGCATTTTATTGCATGGATATTTTACCTCAATAAAAGGTTTTTTTAATTGAGGTGAAATTCACATAATTAATTTTATATTAACTATTTTATTTTATTTTTGCCTTTAAAAATACTTTGATTTCTTTTTAATTTTTTTAGCAAGTTTTTAAGTTTTAATTCCAGTATAGGTAACATACAGTGTTATATTAGTTTCAGGCGTATAATATAGTGAGTCATCAATTCTATCCATCATTACTCAGGGCTTATCCTGATAAGTGTACTCTTACTCCCCTTCACCTATTTCACCCGTGCCCCTACCCCTCCTCCTCCCGTCTGATATGCTTTATATTATATATGAACTATTTTAAAGTGTAAAACACAGTGGCTTCCAGCACATTCACAATGTTAGGCAACCGTCACCTCTATCTAGTTCCAAAACATTTTCATCACCCCAGAAGAGATCCTATGCCCATTACATAGTTACTCCCCACTGCTCCGTCCTCTTGGCCACTGACAACCACCGATCTGCTTTCTGTCTCTATGGATTTATCTATTCTGGATATTTCACATCAGTGAAATCATACAATATGTGACCTTTTGTATTTGGCTTCTTTCCCTTCGCATATGTTCTCAAGGTTCATCCACGCATGTATTGTATCTCATTGCTTTTTATAGCTGATCACGGCTCCATTGTAGTGTATACCACAATTTGTTTGTCCATTCATCCGCTGGCGGACATTTTGGTTGTTTCCACCTTTGGGCTCTTGTGAATAGTGCTACTATGAGCATGCATATGTCTGTGTTTGAACACATGTTTTCAATTATCTGGGGTTTATACCTAGAAGTGGAATTTCTGCATTATGTGGTAATTCCACATTTATCTTTTTGAGGAAACGACAAGCTGTTTTCCAAGGCAACTTGGACCATTCTACATTGCCACCCCTAATGAGTGAGGGTTCCAATTGTTCCATATCCTCTCTAACAATTTTTTCTTTTCTTTTCTTTTCTTTTCTTTTCTTTTTTATTATAACCATCCTTGTAGGTGTGAAATGGTATCTCATTATGGTTCTTATTTGCGGTCCTCTAGTAACTAATTGTGTCGAGTGTCTTTTCATATGCTTGTTTTCATATCTACATCTGCTTTGGAGAAATGTCTATTCAAGTCCTTTGCCCATTTTTTAAATTGGATTGTTTGTCTTTTTGTTATTGAGTTGAAAGGATTCTTTTTTTTTTTTTTTAAGATTTTATTTATTTATTCGACAGAGATAGAGACAGCCAGCGAGAGAGGGAACACAAGCAGGGGGAGTGGGAGAGGAAGAAGCAGGCTCATAGCGGAGGAGCCTGATGTGGGGCTTGATCCCATAACGCCAGGATCACGCCCTGAGCCGAAGGCAGACGCTTAACCACTGTGCCACCCAGGCGCCCCAGAGTTGAAAGGATTCTTAATATCATCTGGATACTAGCTGCTTACTGAGTAGCGTATGATTTGCAAATACTTTCTCCCAGTCTCTGAATTGTCTTTTTACTTTTTTACAGAGTCTTTTGATGCACAAAAGTTTTAAATTTTGATAAAATCCAATTTTTCTATTTTGTTTTGTTGCTCATATTTTTGGTGTCATACCTACAAAGTCATTGCCAAATCCAAGGTCATAAAGATTTAATTTTATGCTTTCTTGCAAGAGTTTGACAGTTTTCACTCTTATACACAAGTTATTGATCCATTTTGAGTTAATTTTTGCATATGTGTGAGGTGAGGGTCCAACTTCACCTTTTGCTTGTAGATATCCAGTTGTCCCAGAACCGTTTGTTGAAAAGACTACTCTTTCCCCATTAAATGATCTTGCCACCCTTGTCAAAAATCCCATAAACGTATGGGTTTATTTATGGCTTTTCAATTTTATTCCATTGATCTATATGTCTATCTTTATGCCAGCCAGTACCACACTGTTCTGATTACTGTGACTTTATCAGAAATTTTGAAATTAGGAAGTGTGAGTTCTCTAACTTTGTTCTTCTTTTTCAGTTGTCTTGGCTATTCAGAGCCCCTTGCAAGTCCGTATGAATTTGAGGATCATCTTTTCCATTTTTGCAAAAAAAGGCTGTTGGAATTTCAAAAAGGATTTCATTAACTGTGTAGATTTCTTTGGGTAATATGCCATCTTAACAATATTAGGTCTTCCAATCCAGGAAAATGGATGTTTTTCCATATATTTAGGTCTTCTTTAAATTCTCTCAGCAGTGTTCCATAGTGTTCAGTGTACAAGTCTTTCACCTCCTTGGTTAAA
The DNA here is from genome assembly GCF_024610735.1 of Ursus americanus. Classification (NCBI taxonomy): domain Eukaryota; kingdom Metazoa; phylum Chordata; class Mammalia; order Carnivora; family Ursidae; genus Ursus; species Ursus americanus. The sequence continues at coordinate 51,250,909 of NC_142146.1, read as the reverse complement.
TTTATTCTTAGTTATTTTAGTCTTTAGGTGCTTTGTAAAAGCAATCGTTTTCTTCATTTCCTTTTTGGATAGTATATTGCTGGTATATAAGAAACATAATTGATTTTTGTGTATTAATCTTCTCTGCAACTTTGCTGAATCCATGTATTAGCTCTAATGGTCTGTTGTTGTTGTTGCTGTACATTTTGTTTTGTTTTTGGACCCCTTGGGATTATCTATATATAGTAATATGTCATCTGTGAATAGAGATAGTTTCACTTCTTCCTTTCCAATTCGAATGTCTGTAATCCATTTGTTTCACCTGATTGCACCGAGCTTCCAGTCCAATTACAAATACCAGCAGTGAAAGCAGGCACCACTGAGTTGTTCCTCATTTTAGGAAGGAAGCTTATAGTCTTTCACCATTGAGTGAAATGTTAGCTGTGTATTGATGTTAGCTGTAGGTTTTTCATAAATGCCCTTTATCACATTGAGGAAGCTCTTTCGATTCCTAGTTTTCTGAGTATTTTCATCATGAAAGGGTGTTGGATTTTGTCAAACATGTTTTCTGTGTCAATTGAGATGATGTGTTTTTTCTTTCATTCTATTAATGTGATATATTACATTGATTGATTTTCTCATGTTGACCCACTCTTGCATTCCTGACATAAATCCCACTTGATCATGGTGTATAATCCTTTTAATGTGCTCTTGGATTAGTTTACTAGTGTTGTGTTGGTGATTTTTACACCTTTATTCACAAGGGTTATCACCTGTAGCTTTCTTGTGGAGTCTTTATCTGATCTTGGTTTCAGAGTAACGTGGACTGGCCTCACAGAATGGATTTGGAAGTCTTCCCTCCTCTTTAATTTTTTAGAAGAGTTTGAGAAGAATTGGTGTTAATTCTTCTTTAAATGTTTGGTAGAATTTATCAGCAAAGTCATCTGGCCTTACACTTTTCTTTGTTGGGAGGTTTGATTATTGAGTCAATCTCTTGTTATAGATCTGTTCAGATTTTAATTTATTCTGAGTCAGTTTTGGGTATTTCTAGGAATTTGCCCATCTCATCCAGGCTATCTCATTTGTTGGCCTACAATTGTTCATAGTATTTTCTTTTAATCCATTTTATTTTCTGTAAGGTGGGTGGTAACAACCTACTTTCATTTCTGATTTTAGTTATTTGCATCTTTTTTTCTCAGTAAATCTAGCTAGTGTTTTGTCAATTTTGTTGTTCTTTCCAAAGAACCAACTTTTGGTTCACTGATTCCCCGTATTGTTTTTCTATTCTCTAATATAATACATATATTTTTTAATGCTATGAAGGATATTGATGACAGAGAAATCAATTTTAATTAAGGACTCTTGGGAGGGCTTCTTTGAAGGGTTACAATAGAATTTGGCATTAAATTCCTAAAAAGCAAATGTATTTCACAGCTCTCTCCCAAATTGAGAAAAAGGCCTGGAAACAATTTTCCCCTTTGGAAGAACTGCTGGTTTAGGGAAGGTGATGCATTTGGCAACCCTTATGTGTTTATTTGACGTCTTATTTAGTGGCTTTTTGGGTAATGGTTAGTTTCTAACATGCTAATACTAAGAAAAAAAAAATCATACAAGCAGCTTATCTTACTGTTCACTGCTTCTTCCCACTTCCTGATCCTCAACGGCATGGAACATGATTGTTGTTTTGAAGTCTGAAATGATACAGAGGTCTATCTTATTTATTAAAGCTCTACATGCTTAGATGCTGAAGGATGTGTTTTGAAAACAAATGTGATCCAAAAAAACCCTTAAAGGTAAAGCCTACCCATGTTTCAAAATCAATGAAATGAGGGTGGGAAAAACAGTTCATGCATAAGTATCTTGCAAATTTCTCTTAGAATTTTGAGTTTGAAACCCCTTCTTTTTGGCCATTCCCAAATATGCCACTTTCTTTAACATATACGTTAAAGTAGAGTGTAGAGCAAGTAGAAAAAAACCGATTTTGTAAAAAAAGGTTTACACCATGTTTCATCATTGTATTTCTCATTAAATTTACTCTCCCCCACACAAAATGCAACAATAAGCCATTAATCACCTTAGAGATGCTACCAACTTTATTAGTTTAAAAATTCAGATCCTATCTATAAAATCACATAGGATTTCATCTGAAGCTGATCATCAACAGCTATGTTTTCTTTTGAGATCACTTTTAGCTTTGAGATACACGCACACCCCCTCCCCCGCTCTCCATTTTCCGCTTCTCAGTAATCTCCTATTGTAAAAACAAAACTGTTTGAAAATGGGAGTCTTCAGTGTAATCTTTTGCAAACCACCCTGTTCAGTCCTCTAAAGAAAGTATAAAAGGAGAAAGCTCACACACTCACAGAGCTGCACGTCACCCTCGGTCTATCACAGCCGTTAAAGCTTAGTCACATGTGGCAAATACCATCCAGTATGTCATTAATGGGCTCTTACTAATATTTCAAACGTGTGGCTCTAATGTCGTTCTCTTGTGCTCAGAAATAAATCCAAGATGGAAATTATGCATCAAAGAATATACCTGTATTTAGGTCAATGCAGCTTTCGGACTGACCAGCACTCAACTATAAACTAGGCAGCTGTCAGGTAGGGTGGCCCAACAGATTTTGTTGTTGTTATGGATACTTTATATAATCTATAAAAAAAAAACAACTGCTGGCAGTTCAGGTGTGAAGAGGTTTCTGTAAAGATCCTTACAACACTCTCTCCACAGTAACGTGGGGCTGTGACATCAGTATTTTCCCAGAGATTTTAAACAAAACCCAAGCTTGGCAGATTGCAATCATTATCCGAGTGATCAAAGGTATTCAAACAGCTAAAAAGTATTATTCACTGGAAATTCTGATCCTTTTACTCGCTTGAAGAACATACTTTTACCGTTTCCTCAGACCACATAAGGACAGTGAACTAGAGTCGGTTGAATGGAAGATAGCAATGAAGACACAATTAGAAGTTTCAGGTAAAGAATTTCCAAAGCAAATATTTCACACTCTGTTCTTCATCTGCTCTCTGCCAGTCAATACTTCATAGCACCTTTTTCTCTCACAGTGTCTGAAGTTAATAATAGGGAACAGGTTTGAGGCCTGGTGGCGTGTGATTCCCATGAACAAACTGTCCAGCAAACAGTCGTCACTGCCAGACAATACGGGGCAGGCATCCTAACGCTTCTACTCCAGCAGTGAGTGATGCCACGTTTAGGGCCACAGACTAGTGTGAGGGACTCATCCGGGCAGATTCCATTTTTTCTCATTCTGAGGTGCCTTGGTATGTGCCTCACGGCCACCACACAAGGTTCCAGGCTAGTGATTTCGGTTCTTGAGAGGGATATAAAGGTACAACATGTGCCTGAGAGGGCTGTCAGCTGGCTTGTTGCTACAGGGCCTTAAGTCAGACAAGTGGGATGGCTGCCTTGGGGCCCATGTTGGGTAGAAGAGGTGCTTGGGGACCAGGATCTGGGGTAAAATGTCCCTCTGACAACCAAGAAACAAGCAGTGGTGGCCCCCGAAATTCCAGGCCATATCACTAAGGTCTGGCCCTCAGCCTCATCCTTCTTGAACCTCCTTTACCAGCTTCACTCCTTTTCCATCTCCTAAGATCTATTTTGAGGGCACAATACCAGAAAGCTGTGGCAGGATAATTGTTTGGGCTCTAGTTGTAAAATGTTTTCAGGTTGTTGCCAACATTTAAAAACAAGGAGATTTCACATAAAACTAGAGAATTTGAGCTTCTCTTAGAAATAAGAAACTGTGGCAACAGGAACAGTTTTCTCCGTGACGGCCAGCTGAGCTGAGGAGCAGTTTTACCTTCTCTCTTTTTTTTTTTTTTCCTCTTTAGTCCGGCATCGATGCCCGAGGATATTTTATTTTATTTTATTATTTTTTATAATAATTTTTTTATTATGTTATGTTAGTCACCATACACTATGTCCTTAGTTTTTGATGTAGTGCTCCCTGTTTCACCTTCTAAGACGGGACGAGCACCCTGTGCACCCGTTGACCTTTGAGTTTGCAACTCGGACCCTACGGCTCCCACAACGTTCAGAACATGCTCACAGATACTACGGCGTGACTACAGGGGAATCATAAGGAAGGTAGTACTTTAGTGTGTGTCTGAGGGAAACTGGTCCATTATGACTCTCCGGCCTCCTGTTCAAATCTCTCTGCTTCTTGCTTAAGGAGCATTTAGCATTTTTGAACTTTCTGCTCCTCAGTTCATTGAAGTCATTTGTTAAATGGCTGCAGCTACCTTGCCCGCTCCGATTTCCCTCTTTTGCCTCTAAGCTGTCATGCTACTACCTCTGACACATTCGTTGTTGGTGGAATGAGCAACACCAGCATCCCCGGGAGCTGCTTAGAAATGCAGAATCTCGGGCTCCCGCCCAGACCTACCCAATGGGAAACTGCGTCTCAACAAGATTTCCAGGTGATTCCTGCGCACACTGAAGTGTGAGAAGCACTGCCCATAGCTCACATACTTGTCAGTTGGGCTCTTTATCGATTATCTCGGTTCAGGATGTTTGTCGAGCACTTTCTTATGTGCCAGGTTACTGTGAGAGATACTGATAGTCTCAAATCTTCACAAAAGTAGGAATTATATATATATATATATATATGCTCAGAGTGAAACTGAGAGAGTTTGAGTGTTTTTCCTCAGAAAGACAAGTCAAGAAAGGATTATGGGGTCTCTCCAGCAGGACTATCCCCCTCAATTCTAGAGCTGAAGTTCTCAAATGGGTTTAGGAGGCAGGGCCTGAAAGTATGGTAATCACTCGGAAGAACACCTTGAAATATCAGACATATAATTTTATCACGTGAATAAGAAGTACTTCCACTAGCAGGATATAGGTCTCAGTTATGTGTTTGCAATATAAAAATCATGAGCTAGAGCATGGGGGGAAAAGCAAGCTGTCACACTCTGCAGTTAGCTGCTTCTAAATTTTGCCATTAATATTCATCTGCTCCCAGATCACTCACTTTGCCTTCTGCTCACACTCACAAGCCAGCAAGCTGCAACAGGCACCAAAGCTTTAGAAAATGCATATGAAGACATACTTAAAGATGAGACCATTTTGTTAAAGGTTCCCCCCCGTGATTCGGATGAAAACCGCGGCGCATTTAGGCAGGCAGGTGTTGCTGGGTGTAGCTCCTTCTATTCTGAGGGAAGGAAGTTCGAGAAGTGTGGGCTGAGAAATTCTACTTCAGCAGTTTACGATGCAGAGAACCAGCCACGCTGCCTCTTCCGTACTGGCAAGCCTTCCCCCAAATACGTCCACGCACAGTCACCTATTTTCCGCACCCCTCCATCCCCTCGAAGTACCCGCAGTCCTCCACCGACCTTTAAGGCCCCTGGCTTGTGCCCCATTTTTTTCCAGCCCATCGTCGGGGGCGGGGGTGAAATCTGGGCAACGGCTGCCTTTGCGTGGAGCTGGATTTAACGTCTCGTCCAGCCTTTTTTTCCCCCCTCCTGGGCTAGCTCCCTGAACCCAGCCAGAAAACCCAGTCAGCGCTCCGCAGCCCCGCCGAGTCCCAGCCTATCTGCGATCCCCGCCCAAGGCCGTGGCCCCGCCCCGGACAGTGTGGCCGCTGGCTCCCTCGCGCCCCCCGGGGCTGGGGGGATATGCCCCTGGGCCCACCGATCCAAAGGCCCAAACAGGCCAGGGAGTACAGGATGTTGTGACACTCGGCTCGACAGTGACCCCTGCAGGCGGCAGGACCACAACCCGGGCTGGCAGCCCCCCTCCCTGCCCTTCCCAGTGCAAGGCGCTGTGCGCTGGGGTGCACTCCACGCTCCCACCAAACACAGGCACTTCCACAAGGGCACACACACGCACGGTCGCATGCACACTGAACTCACACACTGTAATGCCACTCAGACATCCACAGCCACACGCGCAAACTCAGTCGCATGTACAGACATGCCCTCACACATTCTTTCACGCACACGGTAGCACACGCAGGCACTTTCTTACACACGCTCACACCTATGTCCACACACGTACATGTGGCTCACACGTAACACACACTTGCACACCGACACACTTTTTACTGCATACAGTAAAAAGCTAGGCCTTGTGTGGGGTACCAGATATCCAGGTTCCTGGAACCTGTGAATGTTACCTTTTATGGCAAAAAAGGATTTTGTGGGTGTGAATAAATTCAGGCTCTTGGCATGAGGAGATTATCCCGCATTATCAAGTGAGCCCTACATGCAATCCCATGTATTCTTATATGAGGGAAGCAGAGGGAGACTGACCGTTAGAAGAGAAGGCAATGTCAGCAAGAGGCAAAGTCGCAGGGATGTGGTCACATCCGAGGAATGCTGGCAGCCACCGGAAGCTGAAGAGGTGAAGAAGCCGCAGAGCCTGGGAGGCGGAGTGCTGCCTGGCAGACATCAAGGTTTCAGCCCGGTGAAACGGATTTCTGACCTCCAGCCTAAAGAACTGTGAAAGAATACTTTTGTGTTGTTTGAAGCCACCAAGTGGTTATCCATTACAAAAATCACTGGGAAAGAGTACTTTCTTATTCACACCTCCCGCCCACAGTTCTGCATCCTGGGGCCTTTGGAGTCAAAATTAGGATTGTGCCATGTTTAATAGTCCTTTCACTTTAGCCAAGTCAGGGAACCTTTGGCAGTCTCGGTGTCCTCATCCTGAAGACCTGGACAGGAATGCCTACGGAAGGAGCAGGGTACTGTGAGGACTCACTCATACGTGCACTCTCGCTTTCGTTCCCAATTAGTCAGCCGCTTCATGCCGTGTGCTGGACAGCGCTCTCGGGCGGGGTTGAGGGAGACGGCTGAAGGCAGGTGCAGGGCCTGACAAAAGCTCCTGGAACCATGCCTGTCTGGCATACACATCTTGCAGTCATCGTCGTCGTTGGAGTCCAAACACCCAGCTTCACTTCAATGGGAGTTCACGCCAGCACCTTATGGGGAGAGAATTGAAAAGCAACGGTAATGGAAAAAGCCCAGAGGCTTCTTACCCTCAGAACATAATAACTCTTCTCTCCGCGCTCCTTAAGGCCCCGTCACTTCTCACCTTTCCCGCCAGCAGTGCGGCACATGCTTCCGTTCAAGACTGAAGCACCCGGCGAGGAGGCTCTGCAATCGACTCTCAGTGGCTCTCTGGGCTAAAGAGCTGCACGGTCAGCCCTTACCATAAGCCCAGCTCGTATCCACACACAGCTACCTCTCTCCTGAGGGGACTTCCTCTTCCTCTGCTGCCTATTCCACTTCAAGTGGTCAGTCCACCTCAGACTTGCGCTGTTTTCATAACTGAACTTGCCCTAAACTGGCTTGTAAGTGGCAAAACAGTACTCAGACAGAAACCTTCCAAACCCAGAATCTATGCTCCATCGAAACCACTCTAATAGCTCATACTTAGCACACACGTCTTTCCTCCACACGGACATGTAAGCCCCCCGTAGAAGGGACAGCCTTAGTCTACTGCCACAGAGGGACACCACTGGCTTTTTGAATGGGACAGTTCTTCATGGGGGTCAGTCTGTCTTGGACATTATAGAACTTCTAGCAACCCTGGCCTTAATCATTTAATTTGTGTGATACCCCAGGATTTGTGACAATCAAAACTGACCACACATTTCCAAACAGAAGTGGCGAGGTGAGGCCATGTGAGTGGAACAGTCCTCATTAAGTTCAAATTTTTCAATGGATTTGGCCTCCGCATTCTCCCCCTGTTACGTTTAATAGTGTTTTATTTAGGGGCGCCTGGGTGGCACGGCGGTTGGGCGTCTGCCTTCGGCTCAGGGCGTGATCCCGGCGCTATGGGATTGAGCCCCACATCAGGCTCCTCCGCTATGAGCCTGCTTCTTCCTCTCCCGCTCCCCCTACTGTGTTCCCTCTCTCGCGGGCTGTCTCTATCTCTGTCAAATAAATAAATAAATAAAATCTTTTAAAAAAATAGTGCTTTATTTAACAATAGGTACGCATAATTATAAACAAAGTGAATACCCCAGAATATGCAGTAATTTTTAAAACCGAGGATGTTTCCAAGGAGTACAGTGTGCTCCACCCCTGGCATCTCAGGCAAGTTGCTAATTTCTCTATGCATCAGTTTCCTCAACTCCCAAATGGACATGACAAGGGCCTCTCAAGGACAAACAATTCTAGTTCCCTATCTATAGTGTAGAATTGTTCTGGGGAGTGGCTTCCTGGCCAAGAACTACATTTCCTGGCCCCCGTTGTACCTAGGTGGGACTGTGACGTTATTCAGTAAAATGTGAGAGGTAATGCAGTTATTCAATAAAATGGGAAGTGACGTGTGTTGCTTTCTATTAAAGTGGTTTGGAAATAGGTGCTCCTTTTGCACCTGTTTTCTCATTTGCCAGCTAGATGTCAGTGCCTAGAACATCCTAGGAAGCCATATCTTGGAAACGAAGAAGCAACAATGTGGAAAGAGCCCAGGCGCCCTGGATCTTCATTTAGAGGAAACTGCCTGCCAATCAGGAATACTCATACTGGACTTGAATGGAAAAAGAAGCTTCTATTGTACTTGAGCCATAGTACATTTTGGAATTTGTTAGAGCAGGTAACAGGCTTAACTAATGCAAATATCCTGGTATGAGGGGTACCAGGATGATTAGCACCTCCTTGACCTTGAAAAGTCTGTGGTCGATTAAATAATGTAAAGTGTGAGGAAAGCTCCTGGTACGTAATAATTAATTATATGTAATATAGTAATATAACAATGTAATTATTATTACTCTCTCCCTATATTATTTACTGGGGCTGAAGGTACTTAAGTACTAAGTACTAAGGTACTAAAGTCTCCTCCATTGTTTGAGGGAAATTAAGTGTGTAGGATGCTTTTGGATGCAACAGAAAACTCAGCCTGTAAATGGCCTAAATGATCATATCACATAATATCTCATTTTGTAAGTTCAGGGTCCGTGGTATCAGGATTGATTGGACTATATTGTCACAGACCCTGTTGTCTGTCTTTTTCCCTATCAGCCTGGTGTGTGATGATGTCTGTCCTCATGGATGTAAGGTGGTTGCCATGGTTTTAGGGATCACATGCAGGCAGGGCAATGCCCAGTGAAGAAAGGGGGACTTCCTTTTAATTAGTGAAGAAGACCTTTTTCCAGAAGACCCCAACTCCTTCTCCAGGATTGGCTTACATATCCATGACAAAACTAGTCACTAAAGAAACCATCATCATTGGTCACCTTCCCTGAGCATATGGGAGGGTAAGAAGCCAAGATAAATTAGACTCTATAACAGATGCTGTGGGTGTCCTCCTCTTGCCCTTACAGCTTCAGAGCGTGCTAGCTTGACTTCTAGCTGCTAACACCTACATTTTGCTAGCTGGGAGCTTTCTCTGGCTTCCAGAGCCTGCTTTGCTCAAAGCTGCAACAGGAAGAAATGTGAGGGGTTAACACTCCAGGAACAGCCCTCAATTAATGGCTGATGGGGGTTGGGTATCTAAATACCCAACTCCCCTTACCTTTGAGGTACATAACTATCTCTGTTCCTGTGGGAATAAACTGTAGTCCCCCACGGTAGCAATCTTCTAAATAACAAACTCTTTATTAGCCATTTTCCCTTCCTTGTCTTCCCAATTCCATATCTATGTTTCCTGGAGTAACCCCCCACATCACACTTCTACCAAAGTTATACTAAAGCCCTTGTCATAGGATTTACTTCCAAGGGAACTAAACTAGGGCAGCTTGAAAGGATAAATAGGGGACACAGCAATCGACAAGGTCTACCACAGTTAGCTTCTTCAAACAACAATTTCTTAATATCTCTTCCTTATTAAAAAAAAATCCCATTGACTTTTTTGGTTGAATGGAAAACTTTTCAAGGTCAAGGAGGTGCTAATCATCCTGGTACCTCCAGTACCCAACACAGTGCCTGATACATAGAAAGTGCTCAAAAATGTTGTTTATGGAACTAAATTGGTTTACGAGGCTGAGGGTGACCAACGGCCCTGGCTTACCTGGGGCCGAGGTGCTTCCTGAGATGCAGAACATCCAATGTGAAAAATGAGGATGAGTCGGCCCCCCTACCTAGGCCCTCTTTAACCAGTTTCCACCCTACCCCCATGAGTTTATGGATAGGAACAATATATTTTCTGTTGAGACTGTGAGGTTGGTACAGTGGTTTGATAAAGGCAGCTGGTTTCATTTAAATGAGAACATTCATTTTCCTGTCATCATAGCCGTTCTGCCACTTGTGGAATGGTCATGGGTAGACAATAGGGAGAGCCACCTTCTTGGCCAGGACCAGGGCACATGGACTTTTCTAAGTGGCTGGCTGAGATGCGAAGGCTGGTGTGAGACACAGGCCTGGGGCTCTGGCTGAGGGTTCAGGAGGCTTCATGGCCCTGCCCTCTGGGTCTGCAGCAGGTGTAATCTCAGGGTGGTGTAAAGTCTGAAACTTAATAGAATAGGATCCATACTTTACAGGCCCAGCTTTATTTACCTCTTTGATTGCATTTCTTTTTATTTTTGCCTACATTTCATACTTTGTCAATTCCTTCTGTGAATTTCAGCGGATCTTGATGCATTAAAACAGAAAAGAAGTTTTTTCTACACTTGGGCTAGCATTTAGAATTAGTGGAGCATTTTCTGGCTGGAAGACAATGGTAACCTACATAGGGGACCTCCAAAGGGAAGCGGGAACAGCATGGGGAAGGTCAGAACTGCTACACCAACCACCCTCCTCCCATCGCTCAGGGCTAAACCTCGACAGGCATGCATTTTGTTTCAATCAGGGTAGCACTCTCGTATCCCCTACTGCTTGATAGCATGGACTGTGGAGCCAGATTACGTGAATTCTCAGCTCATGACATATCACAGACTGGGTGGCTTAAACAATAGAAACTTATTCCTCATTGTTCTAGAGGCTGGGAAGTCCAAGATCCAGTTCCCAACAGCATTCAATTTCTGGTGAGGACTCAGTTTCTCGCTTGCAGATGGTTGCCTTCTTGCTACGCCTTCACATAGCCTCTCCTCCGTGATGCAGCAGAGACAGAGAGGGAGAGAGAGAAGGAGAGAGAGGGAAGTGGGGGGGAGAGAAAGAGGGAGTTCTCTTGTGTCTTTTCTTATCAGGGCACTAATTCCATCATAAAGACCCCATTCTCATGACCTCAACTAAACCTAATCATCTCCCAAAGGCTTCAACTCCAAATACCATCACATTTAGGGCTTCACCATATGGATCTCGGGGGGTGGGAGGGTGGGCACAAACATCCAGTCCATAACAAATTCAATTCTGGTCCTGCCATTTATAAGCTAAGTGACCTTGGACAAGTTATTTAACTTCTCTCTATCTCAGTTTCCTCATCTATAAAATGGGGATTTTAAAAAAGGCCTCATAATATTATTGTGAGGATTAAATGATTTAATAGATGTAAAGTGCTTAGAAAAGTGTTAGTTGTTATTAACATTACTATTTCCCCCAAAGGAACACTTCGTACTTTCAACACAAGACTATTTTACTCATCTTGTAAGTATCCTTTATCATGTTCACCTCTGGGCCTTTGCTCGTGCTCGTCATGTCCCCTGGGATGGCAGGGAGGGGGGGAATTGGAGGAAGGTGGTCAAAAGGTATAAGCTTCCAGTTAGAAGATAAATAAATACTAGGGATACAATGCAGAGCATGGCGACTCTAATTAACACCTCAGTATGAGATATAGAAATGTTAAGAGTAAACCCTATGAGTTCTCATCACAAGGAAAACAATACGTTTTTTCTTTTTTTGCTTCCTCTTTTTATTGTATCTGCATGAGATGATGACAGCAACTAAACTTACTGCAGTAGTCATTTCAAATTATAAGTCAAAGCAGTATGCTGTACACCTTAATCAATGATGTGCGTCAATTATATCTCAGTAAGACTGGAGGAAAAAGAATATTGAATCTTCTGATCCATGAAAAAAATCCTCCTCCAACTTTGTGGTAGATATTGAATAAGTTATTTAATCACTGTAAATCTTGGTTTTCTTATCAATAAAATAGGAATAATAAATTGCTTTAAAAAATTTACCTGTAATAGTATACCCATTTGGAGAACAAAGAATCACCACCACATAAACTTGATTGGTACAGTGTTCATCCATTATTGTACCTCCATAATCACTCTCAAGCACTGAAATACCCCCAAGTGGAAACTTCATCACTACAGTTGCACCAGGAATTTAAAGATGGCAGGTTCGCAGGAGGTCGAAGGACTCCCAGTCATTCTAGGTATCAGGCGTAATCATGTATTTCCTTCTCCAGAAAAATGTGTCACCATTTGTCTTTTCTCTGCAAAGAGATCCAGGGCATTAAATCACAAAGGGGAGAAAAGACAGGGAGAGTGGATTTAGGAAATCACTTAGTAGTTATCTTGGGACTTGCACATAGAATACACAAGATGAAAGAAAGTGAGGACACAGTCACTTTTAATAGTCCCTTGGAAAAACTCCATCCCCAAGTGTCCTTCATTCTTGTTTCTATTTGTTGAAGGTTTGCAAAGCTGACTAAGACTGTTTTATGCTAATTGGCTTTATCTGACATCCCTTTATCATTTGAAATTAATAGACAGCCTAGTAGATACAAGGTTAATGGGATATCTTCTCCACCTCAGATTTGCAACTTGGCGTTTTCCCCAAAACACCACTTTCATCTTTGTATAAACGGTCGTGTCTATAAAGTCTTCTAAGAAAGGCATGCTGTCTAATCCCATCAACCCATTTGTGAAATGTTCCAGAGGGAAATTGTTACACTGTCATCGTAGACGCTGTTCTGCTCTTGGCATGCTCCTAAATGCCCAACAGATCTGACTTCCTCTTAGCATGGTGGGGAGACAGCAGCCTGATGTGCCAAGCACTAAGCAACAGCTGGCCCCGCAGCAAAGCCTCTTCTTCTTCGGCTCTTTGGAATGATTGCCATCCGAGAAAAGGAAAGCATAATGTGAAGTGGAACCAAACTCCACCCCAAGATGCAGAGACGGTAGAGGCCCTCTCTCCTCTCCTCCTGCTTCTCCCTTTCGAGGAATCCAGGCTGAGGTGACACTTGGAGAGGAAGTATGAAAATGTTAGAAGACCGGAAGGACCTTTGCTGAAGGAAGGCTTCTCTGAGGCTCTGTGAGGAGCAAGCGCGGAGGAGACGAGGGGAAGCAGAGAGGATAACTGCTCTTCCCTTCCAGGGAGTCAGGAGAACCAGCAGGTTTATTTCTGTTTGTCCAACTCAGGTTAGCAAAGGGAAAGGAGAATTGAGGGAGGCGGATCCAATCCAGGGTCCATAATGACTAACTCCATATGCTTTATACTCCAAAGTCTCCAAAATCTTAAATAGTGTTATGCCAGTATTTAAGACTCACAGATAGGTATAAAGAATAAAGCAAAACAAAGTCAATACATGTTTATATACATCTCCCATCTCCTCCCCCTGCATCCCACCCCAAAAGTAATCACAGTCCTGAATTTGTTGTTTACCACTGCACGTTTTTCCATGCCTTTGCTACATGCTAATTGCTTTGCGTGTTTATAAATCTTATTTACAACTGTATCGGATGTAATAGAAACAAATGTGTGCAGAGGATCACGGGGAAGAGAGGAAAAAATGAAACAAGACGAAACCAGAGAGGGAGACAAACCATAAGAGACTCTTAATCTCAGGAAACATACAGAGGGTTGCTGGAGTGGAGGGGGGTGGGGATGGGGTGACTGGGTGATGGACATTGGGGAGGGTATGTGTTGTAATGAGCACTGAGTATTACATAAGACGGATGAATCATGGACCTGTACCCCTGAAACAAAGAATACATTATAGGTTAATTAAAAAAAAAGAAACAAAGGGATGTAACAGACAAAAGAAAGAAAGAAAGCTGCTTAAACAAGATACAAGTTTATTCCTCTATCACATAAAAGAAATCTGGAGCGAGACTAGCAAGGACTGATACAGTACCTGGGAATGTTTCATGCTGGCTCATGCCTTCCATTTTCAACGTCGCCTTCTAGTCTAAAGTTTGCTTCTGGGGTTTCAGCCGGTGTGTTCCCATTGCTGGCTAGAGGAAAGGGAGAAGCCAGAAAGGCAAGAAAGGGTCATTAACAGCAAAGCACAACCCCTTTAAGAAGTTCCTGGAAGTCATGGTCGCCATTTCCAATGACAGCTCACTGGCCGGAACGACACCACATGACCACACCAAACTGCAGGGTCCCCTTTATTCCGAGAAGCTCGTGCCAAGTAATACTGGTGTTCTATGACACGGACGGAAGCGGAGAACGGCTTCGGCAGCTGTCGTTTCTGTCGAGGTTAGCGGTCTGTGCGTGCTTTTCTTGGTTTACTTGCATTTGTGAGTTTCACCCACGATGAATGTTACGTTCTGGCTCATTCATTTTCACTGCTGTATATTGTTTCATTTTGTGACTCTCCTAGGACTTATTTATCCAGTCTCCTGTTTATGCTTTTCTCCCCTCTCTCTTTTTGGGATGGTGAAAAGAAGGGTTTACAGAAGTACTGCTGTGAACGCTCTTGTACGGCTCCTGGTTCACACACGTGAGCATTTCTCTCCGGCTTCCCCTGGGGAGTGGGATTGCTGGGCCAGGGGTATGTACCTGTTCAACCTGACAGGATCTTACGGAATTGTTCGCAAACGCGATAGCACCATTTTATGCTCTACTAGCCGTTGGTGGGGTCCCTTGCCTTCCACTTCCTCAGCAACATTTGGTAGTTTACGACTTTTCAGGTTTTTGGCGAGTGTAAAATAGTTTCCATTGTAGCTTTCTTTCGTGTTTTCTTTTGTTATCAGTGTAGGTGGGCACCCTTGTTGTACTTATTAACCATCCATGTTTTGTCTTCTGTAAACCGTCCAACTTTTTGTCCATTTTTCAAAATTGGGTTGTTTGCTTTTTTTCTTTTTGAGTATTTATATGTCCTGGCTATTAATCCTTTGTCGGCTATAAGTGTTGAGAACATATTTTTCCCAGTTGGGATTTTCCCTTTCCCTGACTCTATGGTATCTTTTGATTTAACACAAGTTTTAAATTGCAGTATACTTGAATTTATCAAACTTATTTATAGTTTTTGTTTTTTCTTTTAAGAAATATTTTCTACCCCAACTCAAAATATTTTCCTAATCTTCTCTAAAAATTTTTAAGTTTTTTTTCACATTTTAATCTTCAATCTCCTAATATATAAATTTTGTTTATGATGTGAGCTGAACTTCCCAGTTTGCTTTTATTATCTAATTATTAGTCCCAACATGTCTTATTAAATAGTTCTTATTTCCTTCATTGATCTGCAAAGCCAGGTATGAAATATATTGTTTTCAAACACTGATAGGACTTCCTTTGGCTCTTTCACTCTTGTTCACCAGTTTGCTGGTCTATCACGGTCAAGAAGACATTTTCTTAATTAGCACGGCCTTCACCATGAAGCTAGCGTGGTATGAACAGAATGTTAGACAAGGGAAGCAGTGAAACAGAATGAAAGAGTTGGGGTCTTCTGTGTCCTGTGTTCTTCCACGTGATGGTCAGTCAGACGCAGCCATAAAAGGAGACACAGGACAGACTCAGAAACCCGGAGTTTATCATGCTCACAGGTCCTAGGGAGGGGATCACCACAGCCGTCTCCCCTTGGGGTGCTCAGTTGGCATGTTCTAGCCGCCCCGGCCTCTCCCGACTATAAGCTCCATGTCCTGAACTTAGAGAGTCCACCCGACTCCCCTTGGGTTTTCATCTCTGCAACGTGGTGTGGAAACTCAAGACAACAATCTGGGGCAAGCAAAAGTCTCGTCTCACTCATTTTCCGTATTTCAGGAATCACTGTCCTTCATTGCCTGATCTTCAATGTCATGAAAACCATTTTTTCATATATTTTGCCCATTTTATTTGTTTTGTTTTTTTAGGTATAGGATAAATCTGGTCCTTGTTACATGAGCCTGACCAGAAACAACAATCTGATCAATTTCCATTGTTGTCAACATCCGTGAAAACACTAGCTAAGATTTTGATTGGAATGTCATTGAATTCATACAAATGACACTATTGTGATACTGAGTCTTCCTACTAGGGATATGAAATGCATACAAGTAACTTCATTACAAACATGGCACATCTTTCAACTTTTAAAGATTTATAAACAAATTTTTATAGTTTTATCCATTAAAGTCTTGCACATTTTTGTTACATTTATTCTTAACACTTTTTATCTATCTCTACTATTATAAGAGCTATTCTAATTAATTTTTAAAAATGTATTTCTATATTTTTTGTAGTTAATGTTTTGGAATGCAGTTGACTTCTATATGTATTGTTCTTAAAATCTAACAACCTTGCTAAATTCTCTTAGGAATTCTATCCAGGGAGTCTTTTGGATTTTGTATGTAGATAACTATATTATCTGTGTAAAATTATGGTTTTCTCCTTCTTCCCAATCTCATACTTTTTCTTTCTTTTATTTCTTCACTTTCCTTCCTCTCTCCCCCCACTCCCGCCCTCCCTCCTTCCTTTCTTCCCTCCCACCCTTCTTCCCTTTTTAGTGTTTTCTCCCTCCTTCCCCCTCTTCCTCCTCCACCCCCTGCCCTCTTGACCACGCTGCCCTGACTTGAATATTCTCTTCAGTGATCTAGACTGAATACAAGTGTTGGTAGCAAGTCTTCTTGTCTTGTTCTCAATTTCAAAAGGAACTTTTTTTTTTTTTTAACATTTCACTAGCTTGAGGTTTGCTACAGGTTTTTGTAAGGTTCTGTATGGGGAGTTTATTTCACCCTCAGCTTTACTATCTCCCAAACAGTCGCAACATGGAAGGAGCTGTGCTAGGGGCTACAAAGAGGACAAAGATATACAGGACCTGATTTCCACCCCAGGAAACTGACCGGATCATTAGTGATAGGACATACATTCAAATAACTTCATACGGAGCCGACTGAACAGCAACAAATGAAAGGTACGAATCAATAGTTTAGATGTTGCATTATCTGCTTGAAGGATTCAGCTCTATAAATAAATATTGAATACTTACTCTGTGCAAGAATTAGGGAAGCCTGTATAAGGAGGTTATTTAAATCTTAGAAATGTTTCTAAAAATCAAGTGAATAAACTCTTAGGTTAGTAGTAAGGATAAACTCGTGTTCGGTACTTTAATGATTTAGCTTTTAAAGGCCCAAGGTTTTAAAAAGAGAGAAGGACCAATTGTGTCCCCACAATAGTGCTAAACTCTAAAATGCATACTACAAAAAGAAAAAGGACATCTTGTATGTCAGTATTATGGGAAATATTGAATTGGGAAGAAAAGATATATTTTAGACTTAAATTTAAGAAGTAGAGTGGAGATGCAAAAGTTGCAGTACTATCTTAGAAATGGAGACAAAACATACTGCCCGTGAGTAATGGCTTTTAGTGCCTTTAGAACTTTTCTTTTTTTAAATTTTGGAGTTAAATCCAATTCAGTAAGTTGCAAGAAAAACATAATCTTCTAGGGCTTGGATAAAGCCATTTTTCAGTATGCTTTGCTCATTGTAAGTAGAAATAAAACACGACTATACCCTCTTCTGACTATTGTAAAAAGAAGTAAATATTCATTTTCCTAAATCATTTGTACTTGGCAATGTTACATATATTATACCACATAGGATAAAAAAGACTTATTTTAACATTTTCCTTTGCAAAACATACATCTCTCTTATTATTGTTAATATTTTCTAGCTGAAATCTTGTCTGGCTCAGTTATGTATGAAAAGTCAACAAAAGCAGCACCTAATTCTCTGGTGTAAAATCTACTAATAACATTGGAGAAACAAAGAAAAGAATGGAGAGAGTGATCAGCAGATGCTTGTACCAGTGAGATGAAGAGAGATGTCTGAGAAGTGTCTGTTTGATGGGGTCAGTAGGGAAACACTGGAGGTCATATCCACACCATTTTTGGTGAAGTGACGGGAGGGGGAAGACCCTAACCGTGAAGGATGAATGGAAGGTGAGGGAGAGGAGACAGCGAGTATAGACAACTCTTTCTGTTGCTGTATGTCAAATTCCTTCAAGGGGAGTTGGAGTCCCGAAATCAATGGCTCCCAAATACCAATTGCTGTTCCCATAAAGGGGCACCATAGAATTTTCACTGGTCCAAATCAAAGTGAGAAAGATATGGACGACACAGGAAATTGTTCATAAAACTACATTTATTCAGTTTAAAAAACTGACTCATGCTCTAAGATAATGATCTACCAAAGTATCCCCCATTTCTTGGTGGAGATGGGGCAGGAGCAGAGACTGTGTGAAACACCCTCTCTTCTATGAAATGATGGGGAAAGTAGATAGAGATTTTTTACTTATGGCTTTCTTTTTTTAAAGATTTTAAAAATTTTTGTGGGGGGGATGGTGGAAAGGCAGAGGGAGAGGGAGAGAGAGAATCTCAAGCAGACTTCCCCGTGAGCGCTGAACCCATGTAGGGCTCAATCCCACAACCCTGAGATCATGACCTGAGCTGAAATCAAAAGTTGGACCCTTAACCGACTGAGCCACCCAGGTGCTGCCCCCACCTTTTTTTTTTTTTTTTGGTAAAAATGTTCTAACTTAGTAAAAATTTAGAAGTTGGTAGTTGTATATCAGTTTTCCTTCATTTTTGTTGCCGTTTTGATTTTGTTTTGTTTGTTGCTCTCCTAGGGTTTCAAAAGTCTTGGAATCAGATTTCTTCACCTGGCAGAGGAACGGCCTTGGATAGACCACTGCCACAGTGACCCACCTGGGATACCTGCCCAACCCACCTGCCTTCCTCTCAGATGCCTGTCTACTTTCTCTCCAAATCTGCTTCCTCTGCTGCCCTGACTCAGGGAGCACACGGGGTCCCAAATGGAGGGCCACTTCCTTCTCACCTCAGCCCAACTGCATGGAGCAGTGCCATAGGAGAGAGCGTAACCTGACTTCTGGAATTATAAGATTGCTGACTACCAGCTCTGAGCAGTCTTGATTGGGCATCTGTAGCAGCTGTGCCCGGTGTGGTCGTGTTTTTCGTCCTGTGCTGTGGGTGGTGAACTCCTACAGAGCTCCCACTAGTAACTGTTTCGTAGACTTTATAAGTTCTTTTATTTCTTCTCTTTTGCTAGATGATGATGATGATGACGCGTTCCATAGAAAGAAAGTCCTTTAACTTTATAAATCATGCTTATTAAATTATTCCTCATTTACCGAAACGATTTTGTTTAAGAATGACAAATAGCAAGAATAATGTGGTCACGTCACAGCATTTGTCACATGTTGGAAAAGGAAGCCCCTTTTCTGTTCCTGACTCACAGAATCTCTGAGCATATTAGAACATCCGTTGTTTTAAGCCACTAACTTCTGATCGTTTGTTATGCAGCAATAGTTAAGTGGCAAAGAAGCTTGTTGTTTTATTATGAAATAGTAGCGAAAGCTAACTTTTATTGGGCCTGGCAGCAGGTAAGTAATTTACAATACTTTCTCCTTTAATCCTCAAAATGAGCCCTTGTAGTAGACATTACTTACTATGAATCCCATTTTACAGATGAGCAAACTGATACATAAAGACATAGATGCAACCCCATGGAGACAAATATGTTTTATATCTTCATAATTAGTGCCATATTATTTCTCTTTAAGTATTTTGGCTTTTTCTTATGTGCCAGTGACAAGGGATCACTTAATGTGAAATTGTTCTCTCTCTCTGTCTCTCTCTTTTTCAATTTGAACTACTTTTGGAAGAATCTAGATTCTGGGTAAACCCTGAAGTAAGCCTATGAATGCAAACTCATAGTTTGCATTGTCTTGTAAGAGAGGTTACAAACCAATTTAATGGAAGAATCCTGGCAAATACTTTACTCATGGAGAAGATATTATAATAAACTGATTTCTGTAAAGAATATACACCATTATATTCTTTTATTTTATTATAAGGAGCTCAAAAACTGCAAACTGGTTATCGTTGTCTCCCAACCACATCAGCCATAATTCCGTCTCTATTTGGAAGGCTGGGGTAGTATAATGAAGTGAGCTGGGGCAGGATCAAATGGTCAGCAGGAGTAAGGTGTAGGACTCGGACCTCCGAATTTGTGGTCCAGCCTCTCTATTTACCCAACTGCAGCTTTCTGACATTGAGCACATATTTATTGAGTCATTTACTCATTATTAACTTGTAAATTGACAAATATCTATTCTACCCCAACAATGTGCCAGGCACAATAGTAGTGTGATGGAGAAATATTTTTGAACCATTACTTTATTTAAAAAAATGCTTTTCCCACCTCCTTTTTCAGCTCTTTCCCCGAATTGACCAGTTAGATTTTTCTGGGTTCATAGATTTCGGAAAGTGATATGAAAACAGAAAGCAGAGAAAAAAGTTTCTGTCTGCTTTTGAGTTTCAAAAGATTTGGCCCTTAGAGCAACACACAGGACCCCAAATAGAAAACAATGTTTGAGAGAAGGACCTCAAAAATAAGAGCAAGTCTTCTATCAACCCATCTCCTGTTCCTTCTAGGAGAAGTTTCTCTGAGCTGAGATAATAGAGGAGTTGGAGGAAGGTAATAAGAGTGCGGACATTGGTGGGTCCTGGAAAGGAGGCCCCGTGCCCAACCCCAAGTAGGAATGATTTCAGAGCCAGACTGAGACAGACCAAGCTTCAGCCAGCAGCACAGACTGCCCAGGACCCGGCATAGTGTCAGAACTGTAGAATGGCTCACTTGCACCTAATGAAAAGAGTAGTGAGAACCACTGGGTGGAAGGGCCTTTTGTTTAGGAAGAGGAGGTCTCTCTGGTGGCCTTTGCAAAACACCAACTGGGGCCCAGAAGGTGTGCGGCCTAATTAGTATGGACAGAGAACATGGAGATCTTGAGGGGCACCCATGTAATTTCTCTACAACTTGGGTTTCCCCTAGTGAAGAGGAAGGGGGTCCACCTTCATTTGCATTAAATGTGTCTGTCTTGGTAGAATGGGGATTTGTAAACAAAAATGAAATATTTAGGTAGTTATATTTTTATATACCTATGTTATGGACAGTGATTTTTACCTACTGAACCAGTTTTGGGATTTCATAGCTGGAGAGAGAGAAAATAAATAAGCAAGCAAATAAATTAAGAAAATAATTAGGCTGCAGACAGCATTAGGAAGGAAATAAATAGGGTGCTAGTGCGTAACGAGGAGGACCTACCTCCACAGGATGGCCAGGAAAGGCCGGCAGGAACAGCCAGCACAAGGGCCCCGAGGTATGGAAGAGGATGGCCTGTTTCAGATCCCACAGAATGCGCGCTGCCTGGAAAATGGCAGTTGAAATAAGGTTGGAAAGGTTATAGGCCCTCTAAGGCCCTTACAAGGAGTTGGAATTTTATTCTATGTGCAATGAGAAGCCATTGAAGGGTTTTACTTTGGAGAAATCAGAGTCAAATCTATACTTTAAGATGAATCAAGCTGCTGTGTGGGGGCTGGATTGTCGGGGAGAGGGACAAGAATGAAGTGGGGGTCCAGTGAGAAGCTCCCACAGTGGTCTAGGCCAGATTCAACAGAATCTTGAACTGAAGTGGAACATGAAATGGAAAGTAAACAGTGGAAACATGTAAGATATCTTTTCAATGAAGAATCAAGAGACATGGTTGATGCATTTGAGTTTGAGGAAAGGCAAAGGCGGATGTCAGGATGACTCCCCCCAGGGTCTGGTTTTAGAAACCAGGTGGATACTAGGGCCATTTCTTGAACTTGGGGAAAAGGTGATGCCTTTTTGGGGTTGTGGTAAGAAATCAATCGTTCTGTTAGGACCTGTTCAGTTTGATGTGGCAAGAAGTTATCCACATGGAGTTGTCAGGAGGGTATTTAGATATGAAGTGGATTTAGAGGAGAGGCCTGGGGAGATAGATGTTTGAGACTCATCACCCTACAAATGGTCTTCAGAGTCCTGAAAACGGACAAGACCTATTAGGGAAAGAATGTGATGGAGAAGAAGAGAGGGCACCACAGCTTTGCTTAAAAGTGAGAAGTGTATTTACGTTTCTTTACTCTTTGTGATAGCTCTGCTTGGTGAGTAATGCAGCCCACAGGGAACCAAGCAAAGGAGGCCTGCTCCTCCAGTAGGACTCCCTGTTCAGGCTCTGAGTAAGTCCCCTCAGGTATTAATTTCCTCAGCAACACAAAAAGCCCCTGTGGTAGCAGCCACAACCCTCTTACATGGTTTGGTGAGAAGTGTCAAGATGGAATTAAACTCAGGCACAAAGATTTACATTCAAATGCCAGCCATTTTCTCAGTCTTTATGAATAGTCCAGACTTTGTATTTTAGGCCTTTAGAAATACTAATAATGCAAACGGAATCAAAATCATCATTCATATTATTAACAAGCAGTTTTGAGTAATGTTTTGGATAAGTGCCTAATAAAGTTTAAGAAATAAAAGTAACTCATGTTTATTAAAGAAGAATTACTAGGTCTCCATTCATAAGCTTCAATATCCTGCTTAATGGATTCCATACAACATAACATAGAAACCCAGTGAATGAATTATGGAGAAACAGTCCACAAAAATTATATGGTTTCCTTTTTTACTGTTGTTCCCCCTCCGTGAAATAACAATGAGGAGTGTAGCTTGAATAAAGTCATTTCTTGTGGCGGAATGAAGGCATTAGGGTGACACTGGCTGTATTTCAGCTGACCGGCGGGATAGCCACAGCTTTATGGTCAGAATGCGCCCCCTTGTGGCAGATGTGAGGAAGGATGGGTGGAGAGGAAACCGCTTTGCGAGCAAGAGGTGGGGAGAGACCTAAGAAGGCAATGAATAAAATGCTTGTTGACCACATTTTGCAAAGAGCTGTGTAAGGAGGAAGGCACTTCATCACGTAAGCAAATGAGTGTAGCCGGATGGAAAGGAGAGCCTGGGGCAATTAAGCCTGCAGTCTCAGGTTCTAGAAAACTTGAATCATTTATGATGAAGAGTAAATGGAAAAGCCACTGAATGAATTGTAAAGTGGAGGAGGAGGGCGTTGTGTCTGGGCTCCCCCTGCCCGGGTGCAGATCTTGGCTCTGGTGTAGCTGCGTGATTTTAGGAGTCATTTTGCTGTTCCCTAAGCTTCCATCACCCCGTCTTGGAAAGCAGAATAATCACGGTGCCCTGTTGGGTGTTGGTTGTTGCTGTAAATCAGGGCCCTTGTGAGGAGCAAATGAATGAAACGAGGTGTAGAAAGTGCGCTTCGCGCAGCGACTGCGATACAAAAGCAGCCACCCCTGCCACCTGCCAGCGTGTGCATTTAAAGCCAGGGAAAGACAGGCGCATTTCTATTTTCAGAGATGGCTTCCAGATACAGACATTTGTCAACTACAGAGGGAAGCTCTGCGGCTCTGTGAAAGTTGTTTGCCCCTCTCTGCGAGGTACACCAGCTACGGTGAACCAAATTCCACCGTTTGTCCGCCGTGTGTGTGTTGCCCAAGGTGTCCAGACACGTTAGGACCAGTGTGGCCAATTTGTTCTTACTACAGTTGAGGTGGGGTCAGTCAGGGCTCGTTGGGGGGGTGGTTGGGGCGGGGTAACTTGCGGTGAGTGACAGGTACAGGCATCCGTGGGAAATCGAGCCAGGGCCACGAGAAGGGCACGGAGTCGCTGGAAGCCGGAAGATTGTACTCCAGGAGGACACAATAGAACACTCTCGGACAGCGACCACTTCCTCTCAAGTGGCGGCGTGCTGCCAACCGGCAAACAAAAGAATAGCAGGATAATTATAGGACGTTTTCTGAAACTTGCTTTAGACAAACAACAAAAGTGTTTGTCTTTTAATTCCCTCAAACGCGCTGCCAAAAATTCAAGTATTTGAAAATGTCAAGAGGCAGTGATGCAACTCAGACTTTCAAGCAGGGAAGAGGGGTTGGGAGGTGAGCGCCTTGGGTGTGAGCTCCGCGCACCGGGCGGAAGGCTCTCCTTCCCCAGGGACGCCCCAGGGAGGCGCGCAGGTGCTCGGCTCTCCAGTCTCTCTCATTCTGCCAAGAAGTCCACAACCTGGATTTTATTTTGTTTTGTTTTATTTTGTTTTGTTTTGTTTTATTTTGTTTTGCTTTATTTTGTTTTGTTTTATTTTATTTTGTTTTGTTTTGTTTTGTTTTACTTTATTCTTTCACAACCTGGATTTTAAATGCAACTTCGTGAAGCAGTTCTCAAACGGGGAGTTCCATTTGAATTAACTAACATTTGGAAGACTTTTGCTTCTTTTCAATCACTATAAGGAATAAGTTTCTCCTTTTTTTTCGGATCGCAAAATGATAGTTCGGTGAGCTTTGGAAATTCATTCTAGAAAATGTTATGAAATGAAACAAAGCCGGCTTACTGATTCTAATGTTCAAGTTGGGTTTCCATGACCTTCCCGGCATTCATGCCGTTCCTCCGGCTTCACTTGGCGGCCTCCTTGGCCAGGATCATACTGGCCCGGCAGCACTCTCTCTGGCACCTGCAATCCTACTCCTCTCTGGCTTTCCACGATTCCCACCTGCCAGTTCACACCTCCGGGTAACTCGCACTTTCTTTTTTGTCTTTTCTTGATATGGGTTGACAAGTGTTACTCAGGGGAAGCACATCCCTAGAGTCCATCATGTTTTTGTGCTCTCAAAATCTGGTTGGGGAGCCTGAGGCCTCTCTCAAATTGTTTATTCATTTCTTCTTGCTCCATCCCAGTCCCCACAGTGTCTGAGTCAGACTTCGCCCTCTGCCCTCAGGTTCCCAGCCCCAGTGCCGCCACTTCTCACTCTCGGTAAATCATTTCCCGTCCTTTACTTTAGAAGGAGATCGAGGGTAATTTTTCTTGCCCCTTCTTTATCCAGCGAACCAATTTTTGTTGTCATTGTAGATGCTTTCTTCTGTGTCTCACGGGGATGGGGCGCTTCCTTTCCGCCAAGACTGATCTTACTTCCTGCTCTGGATCTCGTTCTCTGGAGACTTCTTCAGAGCCTCCTCCATCAATTATCCCCTTCCTGTCCCTTTGTCAGTAGCTTCCTATATACTTTCTTCTCTGTCTATCCCATCCCAATTATACTGACCATTCAATTTCTCTTTCTCTTTCAAACTTCTTGCAATAGATCTCTGTCCATATTCCCAGTGACCATGGTCCTTACTATCTAGGCTGGCCCTTATCACTGTATTATGATGCTTTCTTGAGGGCCATTGATGACTTGTCTTCAGACCTCATCTTTCCTTTTTTTTAAATTTATTTATTTATTTTTACGTTTCAAGTTTTATTTAAATTCCAGGTAGTTAACATACAGTGCAATATTGGTTTCAGGAGTAGAATTTGGTGATTCATCACTTACGCATAACACCCAGTGCTCATCATAACAAGTGCCCTCCTTAGTCCCCATCACCCATACAGCCCATCTTCCACCCTCCTCCCCTCCAGCAACCCACCCTTGGTTTTTTTCTCTATAGTAAAGAGTCCCTTACGGTTTGGCTCCCTCTCTTTTTTTCTCCCTTCCCCTATGTTCATCTGTTTTGTCTCTTAAATTCCACATATGAGTGAAATGATATGGTATTTGTCTTTCTCCGACTGACTTGTTTCTCTTAGCATAATACACTCTAGTTCTATCCACATTGTTGCAAAGAACTTTCATTCTTTTTGATGGCTGAGTAATATTCGATTGTGTATACATATATACCAACTTCTTCTTTATCCGTTAATCAGTTGATGGACATTTGGGCTCTTTCCATAGTATGGCTATTGTTGATAGTGCTGTCATAAACATCGGGGTGCATGTGCCCCTTTGAATCAGTACTTTTGTATCCTTTGGGTAAATACCTAGTCGCGCAGTTGCTGGGTCATAGGGTAGCTCTATTTTTAACTTTTCAAGGAGCCTCCACACTGCTTTCCAGAGTGCCTGCACCAGTTTGCATTCCCACCAACAGTGTAAGATTGTTTCCCTTTCTCCGCATCCTCGCCAACACCTGTTGTTTCCTGTGTTGTTAAATTTAGGCATTCTGACAAGTGTGAGATGATATCTCATTGTAGCTTTGATTTGTATTTCTCTGACGATGAGTGATGTTGAACATCTTTTCATGTATCTGTTACAGACCTTATCTTCCCTAACCTCTATAGAAAGTTCCATTCTTTCTTGATACTCTCTCCTCCCTGGTCACATACATCTGTCTCCTCTTAGTGTTCTCTTTCTGCTTTTCCTAACACCAGTTTTATAGCCCAATCCATTCTCCATGTGCTGCTGGGCATTCTCTCTGGAGCACATGTCATTCTTCAGCTTAAACGTCATTTTATGATCCTTGTAAGATCCAACCCCAAATCTTCAAGATGGTTCACGAGGGTCTGTCACCTCTTTAGTCTCTCTCCTCATTACTTCCATCCACTCCCTAATCCTGTTATCTTTCACTCTTCCCAGTCTGTTCCCTCTATTATACACTCTCCCTTACCTTTCCTAGTATGGCCCTCCCCATTCATGGTCCTCATGACTCACTAAGTCCTACTAGCTTTTCATATTTCAGTTCAACCACCGCTTCCTCATGGAAGCCTCATCTGATGTCCCAATCAGATGTCTCTACTCTGTGCTCCTGAACCTGCCTGTCTATACAAGTTGTCATGACCTGTAATGATCTCTGTCCTCATCTCTCGCCCCCACCATTCTGTGAGCTCCATGGCAAGAAGGCTCTGTTTGGTTAGGTCACACCTGAAGACCCAGAAGCAGCACAGGAAATGACAAAGAGTAGAAGCTTAATAAGTATTAGTTGAATCATCAAGACATTGAATTAAATGAATTATATAATATAAATAATTACTAATAGTAACAAAAGTAGCCGACATTTTCATAGAACTTACTATGTGTGAGTCATAGTTCTAAGGACTCCAGTACTATTTAACTCATTTAATTCTCCTAACATCCTCACAAGGCAGGTACTAATATGTTTTCATTTTACGGAGGAGTAAACTAAGAATGATAGAATACCGTTCTAGAACACTGGTTAACGAACTACTGCCCTTGGGCTAAGTCTGGCCCACTGTCTGATTTTGTACGGACCGTTTGATTGGTATACAGCCATGCTCACTTGTTTATGCGTCTTCAATGGCTGCTTTCCCACCGCAGTAGAAGATTTGGGTAGTTGTGACAGAGACTACATGGGCCACAAGCTAGAACTATTTGCCATTTGGTACTTTATAGAGCATTGGGGGCATGCTGAACACCATGTTCATTTATGCTCTCTTACTGTGGATATCCTGAGAAGACAACCTCACATTCTCTAACCGCGTTTTAATTTTTAATTTCCCATTTTTCATTTTTGATGTGTGCTAATAGTGTATTAATGCACAATCTATCTGTTTATAATATAAAATACTTTCCCTTGGTGGAGATGTTTTTCAAAACCCGTGTCCCGGCTCCTCCTACTACATAGAATTTAGAAATTGAAGATGGCTGTGGTTTTTCCCACCTTTTTTTAAAAAACAAGAAGTGAGGTCTGGAGACCCTGATTTATTTCCTAAGAGTCATGTGAACAGCCAAATGGAGGGTCTGGACAAGAGGTTTCCTGACCTGCGGACAGAGACCCTGGCAGCCCAGATCTGCCTCTTCATTGGCAGGGCTCCCAGAGAACCCAGTCTCCCTCAGGGACTCAGTTTGGAGTCACTGATTTGGGGAGAGAGCAGCAAGATTGGACCATTTATTTTCCAAATGCACAGAGTCAATTCTGAGCCCTCAGCCTTAACAGGGTCCAGAGAGTCTTGTGATCTTTCTGTTTTCCTCTATTTTCTGTTATCGTTCTGACTTATTCCCTGATTTCTTTGTCTATCTCATTCATGCGTGGTGTGTGTGTGTGTGTATGTGTGTGTGTGTGTGTGTGTGTGTGTGTGTTGGTGGTGGTGGTGGTGGTGTGGAGTCCCCAGTTTTCATGGCCGAACCTTAAGCAAATGAGAAAAATGCCTTAAGGTCTAACTAGGACAAATGCGAGTCTGGTAAATATTGGTTTTTGATACCATGTGAGCCCTGGGGTACAGAATATGAAAATTCCAAATGGTTATTATTCAGATCAATCAGGGAAGAGCACATTAACGCCTCGGCGGAGCTGCGCGGCTCAATTAGCACACACAGCCTCCACTCTACGCTTCTTGGACGCAGCTCACATCGCTGAAGACCCCGTGCGAGCAATACTGTGGTTAAGGGTATGTCACAGCAAATCAACAAAATATGCAGTTTGATCAGCACGTTCTGAGAGCAGATCATTAAAATATGCAATCAGATCCCCCAAGTGCATGAAAAATTAACTAACAAGTTTTGTATCTTGATCAGTTTAATGAATGAGAAGTCGCTGAACAAGAGTGTCAAATTGTACAGCCCAGCAAGGGGCAGATGATTGTCTGAGAGGAGAGGGGAGGGCCAGCGCAAATACTGTTGGTTTTCAAAACACCGATCCTTAGAATTCAATGTCAGAGAGAGCTGATTAGTATTAAGATGTTGTACAGCCTGTGTCCACCAGGATGTGATGAGATGTTGAGCCTTCTGATGTAAATGAAACATTGATTCTCCTTTTCAGGCTTCACTAAATCTTAATGGACCCAGCCATGCGCCTAGAAGCCCCTGCCAATGGCACCATATACACATGTGTGGGACTAAGAGGCAGTGGCAGCCTTCTGGAAATATCTAAACCATCTGACCTTGAAGAACAGCAAAAAGGAAGAGGAAAAAAAAAGCGCCTTTAATCAGACTGTATCAGAGCTGCACCATGCCACGAAGAAAGAAGCAGGGCTTAATAAGCCAGAAATGCCCCGGCTAGAAAGTTGGTGAAGAATTTGAGCAAATTAAGCCCAAGTGGTTGATGATCACTGAGGAAACATATGAATTGGATTGTCACAGAAGGCTATGGGGACTTCTGTCACCCTGCTATTGGCAGGCTGCCGATGGGGAGGTCGACAACGCGCTTTTAAAGCAGCCACGCATGCCCCCAGGGACTTGGCCCACGTATGAACGGGAACCTGAGCACCAGTCTGTTAATCCTTCTCGGCTACTTTATCTGGGCCGACCGGCTGGCACCGCAGCTGCGGGAGTGTCGGTTTCCCAGGGCATAAATTTACCCCCTTCTCTAATGAGCTGGGCAACAGAAAGATGGCAATCCCAAATAAAAGGCAGAAAGCAAATCCAAATGGGAAACCTTCCGCAGACAAAGGAGAAGATTGGCAGCCTGGCGAACGCTGAGGCTGGAGCGGGCTGCCAGTTGCCCTTCTGTCCAGCATGTATTTCGGGGGGCAGAGGAGGTGGGAGAGAGGTAGACTTTTGTATTTTTCTTTCTAAACTTCATTAGATTTTCCCGAAATGTACAACATGGATATACCTAGAATGTGTTTTGGTCAAACGTGCTGTATCGACAAACTTTTAAAAACAGTAAGAGTTATGATTCTTTTTCATGAACATTAGGTAAAATAGAAATAGCACATCAGCTTCGTGATTTGACTAATATCATTCTTTAGAGTGAGGTAAAGATAGAAAAAGTGAGTCAAATTAAACAAAGAAAAGTCCTACTCATATCAGAGGACATGTGATAAATGGTTATGTCAAAAACTACAAAGGAATTTTCAAATGGCTGAAGTTTAGGAAAATTGGGGCTAAAACATGTTCCTTGGGTAAGAGGGTTTCATGCAGTTCAGCCTATCAGGTGGTTCCGTGTATGTGCTGGAGAGTTGTAGGCTTCTGTTTAAAATGATTTTAAGCAGAAAAGGAAAAATAGAGGATAGGAATAAATCATGGAAGTAAAAGAAAGATTTTAAAATTTGTCATTTATCCCATTTTCATTTGTCGGATGGGCTAAGGGAAATTCTCCAGCCCTAAGCCTGGGAAGAGAAAAAAGTTAAAGCCCAACAGATTTTTTTTTCCACACTGCGTTTCAATGACACACCTTATATACTGCTCAGTGCCTCCGTGGCGGCCAGAGCCAGGTCTGCATGAGGACCTTGCAAGCCTCTGTGAATCTCTTTCTTGGAGAAGTCAGAAAATGCTAATTTCACAAACTTACAATACCCAGGTGAAAGGGTCTTAAAGCCCATCGCTGGGGTTAGTAACGATCTCACCGAATACAGGGATACGTAGAGGTCAGACCCAGAGCACACTCTTGAGGTGCTAACACATCAATGAGCTGTCGTAAAACCATGGAAATATTCTTTGGATTACCAAAAAATAATTTTCAACTGTCGAAAGTTTCAATTAAATTTTTATGAAGATTTTTAAACACATTATAACATGCATCAAATGTATGTATACTATCTATGTATGTATGGAATGCATAGTTATACACACAGACATATTTATGCATATTTTAAAAATAAAAATAAAAAGACATGTGTGTACCCTCCAGCCAGCTTAAGAAATAGAAAATAACTAGTATTTTGAAGGTGCTAGTATGTCCCCACATCAGCAACCCTGTTCAACCCTCCCCTTCCCAGATACCCACTTTACTGAGTTTCGTGGTGATCACTCCCTTACCTTCTTAGAATCTCGCTGTGTGTGCATGTACCCCAAACAATATATTATCTAAATTTCCTGAACTTCAATTTTATATTAAAGGAATCACACTGCATGGATTCTTTGTAACTTCCCTGTTTCACTCAATGAAAATGTTATGATTGGTCACTCAATGTTATGATTGAGTGACCAATACCGCATGATTCCATTTATGTGGGGTGCCTAAAATAGTCCAACTCACAGAAGCAGAGTATAGAACGGTGGTTGCCAGGAGCTGGGGCGGGAGGGAATGGGGCGTTATTGTTAAATGGGTATAAAGCTTCAGCAATGCAAGATGAGTAAGTTCTAGAGATCTGTGCGACATAGTTCCTCTAATTAGCAGTATTGTATTGTACATTAAAAGTAATTGTTTAGAAGGAAGATCTCATATTAAGTATCCTTATCACACACAAAAAAAGCAAAACCAAAACAAAGGGGCACAAGAAAACTTTTAGAGGTGATGGCTCTGTCTATAAGCTTGCCTGTGGTGACAGTTTTATGAAAGGGTTTATGTGTATGTCCAAACTCCTCAAATCATATACATTAAATAGGTGCAGTTTTGGTACATCAATTGTCCATTAATATTGCTATTTTAAGAGGGTTTAACATGTCTAAAAATGTATATGTTTATAAAAACACAAATTTATTGAAAAACATTGAAGAAGGTATAAATAACTTTGGAGTTATCATATGCTATGGATGGGGAAATTCAATATTGTGTAAGTATTGATTCTCAAACTAACTGTAAATTTCATGCTATTCCAATCAAAATCTAAGTAGTGTTTTACATGGAAGTTACAATCTGATTTTCAAATTTATGTGGAAATTCACAAGCCCATGAATAGCCAGTAGCATTTTGAAAGAGAAAGATATGGCAAGTGACTCTACCAAATACAGCAATTAAGATAATGTGGTTTTGGTGTAAAGATAGACTGTATCTGAAAGAACAAAACACACAACCCAGAAACAGGGCCTTCCCTAGAAGGAAATGGTAGATTGCTCTGGCAATGTGGACACCGGAGAAGGGAGGAACTCCCGTGAACAGTACTCTGGCTATTGGTTGACTAGATGACAAAAGATAAAACAGATCCTTACATACACACAACAATCAATTCCTTGTTGATTAAGGACTTAAATGAGAAATGTAAAACTTTTACAACTTTTAGGAGATAGTAAAGGAGAATATATTTATGATCTCTGTGTAGGGAAGGATTTCTTTAAAAAGGAACAAAAAGCACAAAGCATAAACAAAAAGACTGATAATTTTGACTATATTAAAATGAAGATCTCAAAAGACATTTAAAAATATCACCACGAGGGTGGAATCCAAGCCACAAACTGGGAGGGCATATTTGTGATATACATATCTGGAAAAGAACTCATATCAAAAATACATATAAAAAATTCTTCTGAATAATTTTTAAAAAGATTAATGGCCAAATAGCAAAATCAGCAAAAAACATGAATAGGCACTTCACAAAAGAAAAATATTAATGCCCAAGAAATATTAAAAGATGCTCAAACTCCTTGGTAACCAAAGAATTAAGATGTGAGACCAGGATGAGATACAACATCACACTCACCAGACTGGCAAAAATTAAAAAGTCAAGCAGTATTATTATCTGTTGGTAATGATGTAGCGCTAAGAACTCTCACCCACTGTAGGGGGGAAACTACATCAAGACTTTGGAAAATAGCATTTTCCAGGACAGTGGGAGATTCACATAGCCTATGAGCTAACAACTCTGCTATTAGATACAGAGAAACGCTTGCACATTTGCATGGGGAGACATGCATAAGGGTGCCCAGAGTAGACCCTCCGTCACAGCAAAAACAGAACAAGTTAGACAGCCATCAGCAAAGAGAGGATGAGTCAGTCGAGACAAAGGCTTGCGGTGGAGTACTATGCAACCATAATCGACCATAGCTCCCTGGCCGAATCGCAAAAATGGAGTGTCGAGTGAAAAACACTGAGCCACAGAAGAATATATATTATCCAATTAATATTTCAAAAATGTGAAGTATTTGGGTAAACACACAGGTGACAGCACTCTAAAGAAAAGCAGGAGAATGATGGTGATGTACAACTCAAATAGTGCCTTATTTCCAGATGGAGAAACGGAGGGGAAGTTGGGGAGGGCACACATTTTGACTCCGGTCACTGGTTATTTCTTAAGCTGGGTGGTGAACACCTGAGTGTTGATTTTATCATCCCTTAAATTGCATTTTTTAAAGCTTTACATTTTTTTCTTACTCTTTTGGATATATTATAAAGCTCACAATTTAAAAAAGATAAAAGAATACTAAATATGGAGAAAGCCGTGGAGCTGTCATTTGATTGATCACATTAGGGTCGTTCTGTGATAGGGAGAGAGGCGCTATGACAGCAGTGCATGGCATGCCAAACGTCCCATTAATTCTTTTGGGACACTAGTACATACATGAATATTTGGCACCTGGCACATAAGGGATATTTAATACGGTTGGTGAAAGAAAGAAAGGAAGGAAGGAAAGTAGAAGGGAGGGAGAGAAGAAGGCAGGAAGACAGAAGGAAAAAAGGAAGGGAAGAGGTGGGGAGGGAATCCAGGGGAGGGCCACCCTGGATTTGTGAATAATTGAGTCTACACAATGGGTAGATTCCCTGTTGATTGGAAAGAGTTCAGCCTTGTCTTGACGGAGAGAGAGCTCTATTCTCTTGCAGAATTCAGCCCGTCGTGTCCTCATGTTCCTACTGGCTGCACTGACAGCTATAGCACACCATTGAGACTTGTTGTCAGACATTAACTACTATGCCATGTTATTAGAGATTTTTTTTTTCTGATGGAGTAATCACTACTACTTATGCAGAATGACAGACGTTGCCTGATAGTATTTAATCTAATCCGAAAATATAAAAAATAGCCTAGCTATGTAAGACCTAGAAAGAACCCAAAGGGATTTTTTTTTTTTTCCTGAAAGTCAGGACAGGAAGAGAAGCATTAAACACATAACTAAACTCTGACAGATGGTACCTTTTGCTTTAGTTTCATGAGAATTGGGGCAGTAGGTAAATAATTCAGGATGTTGACTGCATGCTTAAGTCTGCATTTTAAAAATTAATTTTTAAATGTTAAATAAATACAAAATAATATTCATAACACAGTTTTAAACCATAACAATCATAATAAAAAACAAAAATTTGTGGACACACCACACAGCTTTAAAAAAATTGAACCCTGATGCAGTCTTCAGAGGTTCTTCCCATGTCTTATCCCTTCCACTTTCCAGCACCCCATGGGAAATAATGACTCTCCTGAATTTTATTTATATGATTCCATGGCTTTTGTTTGGAGTGTTACATATTTGCACATATTCTTAAGCACTAACTTCTTTGTTTTTAAAGATTTTTAAACTTCACATAAATACAATAATGCTGCATTTTTTTCTACCATGACTTGGTTCTTTATCATTCAACACTCTGTTTTTGAGACTTGTCCATAT
Source organism: Ursus americanus (assembly GCF_024610735.1). Classification (NCBI taxonomy): domain Eukaryota; kingdom Metazoa; phylum Chordata; class Mammalia; order Carnivora; family Ursidae; genus Ursus; species Ursus americanus. The sequence continues at coordinate 51,217,035 of NC_142146.1, read as the reverse complement.
TAATAACATACCTATACTTTACTCATTTCCATTGCTCTCTACAATTACATTGTACGGCTATCACAACATATGGTCTACGGCCATACCACCCTGAACGCGCCCGATCTCGTCGGCTATCACAACATAAGTATTCATTTTTCCCATTGATTCACACTTAAGTTTTCCCAGTTTCTTGTTCTTATCACGCTAGGAACTTTTTTGTGCATGTCCCCTGGTTCACATGTGCAAATTTCTTTGGGACTCTACCTAGGGCCAGAATTCCTGGTTGGAGGGCGTGCACATCCGCAACTGTACCAGATGATCCTTGTTTTCCATAGCAGTTGGCTGATTTGCATTCCTACCGGCATTGATTGAAAATTCCCGTTGCCCCTTATCTTCACCTGTCATTTTCGCCACTCTACGGGTTAGTATTCCTCAAGCTCTCTGAGATGCCAACTTCTATCATACCTTTAAGTAACTGCAGATGTGATTCAGTTAGTATCCAAACCCTACACTTCGATCTATGCCCATGATCTGAAGTTAGCGGCCCATGTCGAATTGAGCCATGGCCTCATTTGGACATTTGTCAAAAAGCAGGCCTTAAAAAGGAGAACAACTCCGTTGTTTTCTCAATAAAGTGCTGATTGACAAATATGAGGAAAAAATCATGATGTTAGTGGTAGAAATGAAATATTATATTTGGCACTGTTGGGAAATCACCCAAGTTTTGTGGGTTTTTGACTTCATAACTACAAGATATTTGGATCAAAGTGTACTTACTTGAGGTGACATATGAATTCATAATCCAAGGGAAAAAGCCTCATAAAAATAACTCAACATTAAATATATCTTGCAAAAGAACCATTTAACTTGGCAAAATATTAATGAAATAAAACACATGGGTTAGATTTCCCTTCTAATACACATAGGAATAAAATGTGCTCAACAAAATATGCTTTGGCTTTTGCCAAACTAGAAACATCTGAAAATAACCTAAGAGATTTCCCTAAACCATGGCATGTTTCTGGCATTGTCCACCATTTAATTAAGTGTTGTTTTAATAATGAAGCACATTAGGGATGGGGGTTGTATCCAACCTACAAACCGTTCTTTATGAGGTAGTGAAGAAATGGACAATAGTACTGACAGAAAAAAAATGTTTAATTTCACGGTCTTACCTTCTTAGCATATGTTTCATATCAACCTTAGCAGTTGTTTTCTGAAATCCCCTTTAGTTAAGAAAGTTAGCCATTGTTTTGTCCTTGAAAATGTAGGTGGAAATCTATTATGATGGCTCAAGGACAAAGGAGCAAGGTAAGCTGTGTGCCTGGCAACTGTGATACCAAAGTATGTATGCTGGTAAATCACAATTGCAGCTCAGACATTTTTCAAGGCACGTTATTGCTTTATTCAGTGTCTTCACAATATAAACTCCTGAAACTTTAAAACCAAGGTTGTAGAAATGGTACAAAAATATCTGTGAATGCCATTTTGGTACAATCTCAGTGCATGTAGACTAATTTTCTAATCTTATGAAAAAGAACAATGCATTTTAGAGATAAAAACTTAACTGTTTTAGGCCACCTTCTTGGTGTAGGTAAATCTGATCAGTCCATCTGCTTAGGACAATACAATCTGGACAAAATATACATTTTTAGGTATTTGGAGAAAAATGTATTTCAAGGCATTGAAAAGACACAAAAATAATAAAGAATCAAGATGTGAGCCAAGTTGTGGAGGTACACACACACACACACACACACACAGGCATTATATACACCTATAACATAGTACACACCTATGCTTCTTATACTCTCCAAGGAAGAGTAAAAAATAGTATATGAGTATATAATTTCCAAGCTTATTGAGGAGAAAAAAGGAATAAAATATGCTGCATCAAAATAAGAGCAAGAAAAGAAAGAATCACAAAACAAATAGAACAAATAGAAAACAAATGTTAAGGTGATAAATTTATACTCAAATATATAATTAGATGAAATGCAAATGGCGTCCATGTTCCACTTAAAGGACAAAGGTGATCGGATTGAAGAGGGAAAAAAGGCATATGATGTAAAAAAAGACACATCCAAACATAAGGACAAAGAGAGGCTGAAATTCAAAGAGATAGAGCCTATCTTATGACCCAGAAATTTCACTTCCGGTATGTATCCTAGGCAAATCCCTGCAGCTGTGCACCAGGAAGCCCTCTCAAGGATGTTCCTCTTGTGTGTAGTTAACAAACACTCATGTAGCACTTACTACATTCCAGTCATGTTTCTAAGCACTTTACAAATCTTACCTCAGATAATCCTCATGACAACTCTAGGAGCTAGGTACAATTAATTCTCTTACAGATTGGGGGTGAAAAAGCCTGTTCATAAAAATGTTAAAATTGTTTTTTGCCCGAAGTCACGTAGCTAGTAAGTGCTAGGACTGGATGTGAACCCAGGCAGCCTAGCCTGAGTGTGTTCTTCCAACCCCCACTCCACAGTCTCGGTAAATTCCTGCTCAACACCAACAACTTCATCAACAAGACAATGGATTAATAGAAAATGCTATATTAATTGGATAAAACGCTCCCAGCCACAAAAAAGGATATATATCTATATATTTATATACCTATAGATAATATATATACAAATAACTTCAAAGCATCTTAATGTGAAATAAAATAAAATTTTTGAAAGAATTTGTATACAATTAGTATTATTTACTTTTTTTTTTTTTTTTTTGAGAGAGAGAGCTGCTGGCAATGGTGGGGAGTGGCAAAGGGGGAGGGAGAGAGAGAATCTTAAGCAGGCTCCACACCCAGTGTGGAGCCCAATGGGGGGCTCAATCTCATGACCCTGAGATCATGACCTGAGCCCAAATCGTTGGCTGCTTAACTGACTGAGCCATCCAGTTGCTCCACTATTATTTATTTCTTAAGCGCTTTGTAGAATGTACCAATGAAACTATGTGAACCTTGAATTTTCTTCATGAGAATGTTTTTAACTGTGATTCCAATTTTGATTTAAAAAATTTATTTACTTTTATCTAAGTATAATTAACATACAGTATTATTTTAGTTTCAGGTATACAACATAATGATTCAACAATTCTGTACGTTTCTCAGTGCTCATTGACATAAGCATACTCCTAATTCCCTTTATTTTACATATTCTTCTTGCCCCCCTCCCCTCTGACAACCACATTTGTTCTCTGTATTTAAGAGCCTGTTTTTCTGCTTGTCTCTTTTTTTCTTTGTTTGTTCATTTGCTTCATTTCTTAAATTCCACATATGAGTAAAATTATGTGGTGTTTTTCTTTCTCTGAGTGACTGACTTCACTTAGCATTATACTGCCTAGGCACATCCATATTGTCGCAACTGGCAATATTTCTTTCTTTTTTATGGGCTGAGTGATATTCCATAGTATATCGTTTATATACATTATATATCACATCTTCTTTACCCATTCATTGATATACACTTGAGGAGCTTTCATACCTTGACTATTGTCAATAACACTGTATAAACATAGGGGTGCGCATATCTTTTCAAATTAGTGTTTTTGTATTCTTGGGGTAAATATCCAGTGGTGGAATTACCAGATCATATGATAATTCTATTTTTAATTCTTTTGAGGCAACTCCATAATCTTTCCTACAGTGGCTGCACCAGTTTGCATTCCCATCAACAGTACACAAGGGTTCTTTTTCTCTACATCCTCACTAACACTTGTTATTGCTTGTGTTTTTGATTTTAGGCATTCTGATAGATGTAAAATGGTATCTCACTATGGCTTTGTGTTTCCCTGACAATTAATACTTATGAGCATTTCCTCAAGTGTTTGTTGGCCATCTATCTATCTATATTCTGTCTGTATGATGGAAAAATGTCTCTTTTTTAGGTCTGTCCATGTTTTAATTGGGTTATTTGTTTCTTTGGTCTCGAGTCGTGTAAGTTCTTTATATATTTTGCATATTAACCCTTTATTGGATATATCATTTGCCCCGTTTAGTAGGTCATCAATTTATTTTGTTTATGGTTTCCTTTACCACGCAGAAGCTTTTAATTCTGGTATAGTCCCAATAGCTTAATTTTTGTTTTTATTTCCCTTGCCAGAGGAGAGGTATCTAGAAAAGTTGTTTCTATGGCTGATGTCAAAGAAATCACTGCAATTTGTTTTCTTCTAGGAATTTTATGGTGTCACGTCTCCTGTTTAGTTCTTTAATCCATTTTGAGTTTATTTTTTATATGGTGTAAGAAAGTGGTCCAATTTCATTCTATAATTCCAATTTTTAAGTAAATAAATATAGGGCTATTTTAGTTAGCTGTGTTTTCTTGAATAAGTGGTGACAGTTTTTGTCCTTCAAGGAATTTACTCATTTCATCTAAGTCATCAGATTTATGGACATAAAATTTCCACAATATTTCCTTATTCTTCTTTTATTATAGCTGTAGAATCTATAGTAATGTCGACTCTTTTATTTGTGGTGCTGGTAATTTGTGTCTTCTCTCTGTTTTTCTAGTCAGTCTTGTTAGAGTTTTTCAGCAAACGTATATGCCCTTTCTTCTTTACCAGTACTGGGAAATTAAAAAAAAAATTTTGTTACCAACTTAACAAGAAAATAATTGTGTCTTAGCCAAGAGGATTTCTTTGCTATCCATCTCTTTATTTCTGAATTCTTTTCAATTGTATATTATCATTTTATTGATGCTTTTAATTGTATAATTCTTTTCAATTATATAATTATCATTTTATTGATGCTATCTTTGTTCGTGAAATTTTGATTGAATTCCTCGTTTGTGCCAGACAATAGCCTCGTAGCCTAGTGATGGATGAATTAAAACCTGGTCCAGTGTGATTGGAGCAGGGCTACCGAAAGCAAGAGTGGTAGGAGATGAAGTTGACACCATGGAGGGAGAAAAGGGAAGCTATCTTATACAGGACTTTGCTGATCTTGAAAGAACTTTTGCTCTGACTCAGGTGAGATGGAGAGTCATTCCATTGCAGAGAATTGGGCAGAAGGCTCACATTTTGAGTGAGTCTGGAGTCCAGGTAGGCTTTGATGGGTCCTCTGCTCAGGGTGTCCCAAGTTTGCAGTCAAGGTGTTCATTGGGCTGTGTTCCCATCTGGAGGTTTAACTGGGGAAAGAGTCCTCTTCCAACTTCATTCAGTTTGTTTGAGGGATTCGATTCCTTGTGTTTGTAGGACTGAGGACCTTGGCTTATGCTGGTTTTTGGCTGGAGGCCACCTTCAGCTCCTAGAGGCCACCATAGTTCGGCAGGTGGGCTTTCTCAACATGACCAGTTATTTCATTGAACCAGCAAAGAGAATCTCTAGATTGTGTCTGTCAGCAAGATGGCATCTTATATAACATAAGGTAACCACAGGAGTAGCATGCCATCATCTTTGTCATATTCTATTTGTTAGAAGCAAGTCACAAGTCCTACCCACACTGAGGGGGAGAAAACTCCAAGGTATAAACACCAGAAAATGGATCCTTGAGGATCACCTTAGGCTCTATCCACTGTAGATCATGAATAATGCTGAGGACACAGAATGGACAGAATCTAAGATGTGATGGGATCATCGGACGTGAGTGGGAAAAGAAAAGAGAGAAACAGAGGATGATGTGCAGCTTTCTAGTCTGTGTGCTTGGTGGATGGTGAGGGCCCTTCACCAAGATAAGAACCAGAAGGAGGAGCTAATTTAAGAGACTAATGAGTTCTCTCAAATTTGAGAGTAAAAGATATTACTTTTACTATCATATTTTTAATCAAATTCTTAATTGTAATGAATCAAACTGAATAAACCTTAGCCACAGGTCTCTATTTCCCTGTTCTTAAAAAACAACAACAACAAAAACCCAACACTTGATTCTCACAGTCCAAGCCATTTGCTATTTTGCTGAGCTAAAAGGGAGCTCCTGGATATGCCTGGGTATTTCTGTGCCTATAATGAACTTTTGCAAAGCTGGAAGGCTGAACACAGAAAGGTGTACCTGAAGGAGTGTCACTGGTTTCGGGTAGAAATATTATTATTAAAAAATGAAATTATCTAAAAATTCTGTGTTTACATGTAATTTACCCATTTAAAGTTGCTTTGAAATTTGTGTATCTTCTATAAAGGAAGCATCTTAGTCCAACTTTGTGGTTAGAGAAAATGTTCTTCATTTCAAATTTAACCAAGGGGGTGGAGGGGGTAGTGGTGGGAGTTGTGCAGAAACAAAAGGAAAAAAAAATAAAGATAAAACTATATTCTGTGCAACTAATTACCCAAAGGAATTTATGAAAATTCTGCATGGATGGACAGAATCCGTGATCAGGTTCATTAAGGTCAAACAGAATGTGGCTAGGAACTACCAGACAAGTCTAGGTGGTTAAAGTGGAAGTATTTGGGGAAGTGAACACATTGTTGGTTAAGAGAATCAATTTGGAAAGTCACACTCTCAGGTACGCTGAATGACTACAGTCTTTCCCAGGCCTTTCCTGCCTCTACTGGCTGTCAGTGAAAGCCTGTGGTTGTCATTAAAGGATTTGTTTGTCATAGTTGGTTCCTAATGCACCTCCTAGTCCGTTTCCTTTGCAAGGAACTGCGCTGGGGAGACTGGGATCTCACAAACTGGGATTCGGCCAATTTAGCCAAACAGAACTTTTTCAATGGCAAATGGCAGAAAACCCAGCGTAAAATCAGTTAAGCTATTAAGGAATTGGCTTACAGGGAAGGGTGGGTCATGTCAACACCAGGGGCAGCTGGTTTAAGTAAGCCAAGCAAAGTCACTGAAGTTTGGTTTCTTGGTGGCAATGTGGCAACGTCAACCACACCTTCTATCTTCTTGTCATCAAGTCTAACAGGAAAGACTCTGTCCCCTCAAAGCCAAACATTCCTCTTTCTCATGACTCTCACTGGCCTGGAAAGGGTCATCCCTCATTCTCTAAATCAATCTCTGTGGTCAGGAGAATGCGAACTTTCTGATTGGCTAAGACCTACTGTATTCATGTGAGTGAACTCTGCCCAAAGAACGTTGCCTCCGAAGAGAAATGTGGGTACAGTTTTTACCAGAAGTGGGATAAGTGGATGTTGGGTGGTAAATACGGGAGCAAGTCCCCTTCTCCCCAGGAGAAAGCCTTTTAATTGAGCCAGCAATTTATTTACATGGCAGCACAATTGCCAACGACATAGAAATACTGATATTTCCAGGTGTACACCTTACACCTTACTCTTCCCCACCGCACTGCCGCACACACTCACACTTGGTTTGACTGAACACTAGTGAGAAGAGTCTCAGAAATATTCTATTGCTTTACGTGTAGGCGAAACCTCGGATCAATAAGGGAGAAAGCCCATGCCATACACATAAAAGGGGAGAAGAGAGCCTCCAGATAGAACAATCCACTGGGTACTACCAATTCATTTATGCATTAGAGGTTTGGAGAGCATTCTCTTTAAAAGAGAGAGAGATGTAAGACAGCTCATAAGGGATCCCCAGTGTATTAGGCCTGAGAAGAGAAGTTCTATATTTGGATGGTGAAAGGAAGTGAATTAGCAATTTGGATTGGCGCAAGAAAGAACAGTGCCGGCTTGGAGAAATCCCCAGTGCTGGTTGGGATGCTTCATTCAGTCGTTCAGTGTTTCACTAACACTTTACACTAGCCATTCTCTTTCTCTCCTGGTGTTTTCTTCCATGTGTTTGCTTTAAATACTATCTCATCCACGGCTTCCCTCTTTCCATTCCTCACCGAGCCTTTCCCTGATGCCTGCCTGATAAAAGGCTCCACATCTGATATTAACCTAAAACTTCCTTGATTCCTTAAAGTGAGTTATTCATTAACAGAAGCTAAGTTACTGGTTGTTAGGCAAATCTCCCAATTCTTACGAACTACGGATCTGCTCAGAGAAGCTTCTCTAAATCTACTGTAGAAGTGAAGCTTTGTGCCAATTGTTAGCGCTAAGCAGAAGGTTGGGAGCGAGAGGAGAAGTTACTCATTTGCCTGATTCCACGCGGTGAGTCCAGGGGAGGGAATCAAGTGTACAGCCGGCTTGCCGAGCAGCGCAGGGAAGCGGGGCAGCTGCCGACGGGACAGGACGGGACAGGACGGGGCAGGACGGGGCAGGAAGGGGCTACCGGGCTGCCTCTGAGTGATCATGGGTGCCAGCCGAATGACTCTAAAAATCAAGCATTTTGCCTTCTATTTCCTATGACGGCCAGAGTTTCCTGTGCCCAGAGGTATGGCTGTCTTTTTCCCTGTCCTTTTTTTCAGCAAAACAAAAGCTAATTAGAGTAAATGTCAGAAGCTGCAGTGATGAAGGCGTGGGCTGAGGGAGTGGGGCACAGAAACTTCCAGGGGCTGGCTGATTATGCAGATAAAGCACATTTGGGAGTTGTGTGTCTAGCCCTGTATGCGTGCTTTTCGTTATTAGGCTAAGAAAGCCACCTCTCTGTGGGTTATTAAAACATGTCTCTAGGCCTCAGGAGCAGGAGATTGTGCTTCTAGATTCATAGTATGTGCATTTTTGTTTTACTCCAAAACTATCTGGGCTCATTTCTATCTCACACTCTTGTTTACCTCAAGAAACATCTTGCAACCTGCAAAGAAACTGGCCCTGACTGCGATTTTCAAAGAAAAGTCAGCAGCATCAGTCCAGTCAGTGGGCTGAGCGGGCACCATTACTGTCTATTGTTGCTCTCATTTTTCCTTCTGATATTTTAGTTATCTTATAAATCGTAATTGAGTCAAACTATTTTTTTGCTCTTTCAAATACATATCTAAGTTGCTATAGTGATAAACCACCGGATTCCATGACATGTTAAATTGAAACATGGAGGTTTTCAATTTAAGGAACAGAAAAAATACTTAAGGCATTATTTGAATTGGTCAATGCAGGTGTTTAATATATGGAATTTAAATGTAAATAAAAACACGTTTAACGTTGAATTTTCTTTGTAGTTTGAGAGTTTGGGTATATTTTCTGGAAAAAGAAACCTACAAAATTGGAATTAAAAAATTATAGCAAGATATGTTAATTATTGATATTTTTATTGATATAAGGTTTATTCAATTCATACCTAGATTTATATCAATTAAGAAAATGTGACCTGCAAGGTCAAAATTTATGAAAATAGATACACTGTGAAATCATTATTACAGATCACAAATTCTTTGTGTAGAAAGTTTGTTAGACTTGAAGATGTTTCCCTCATTCCCGAAGAAAGAAAATATTTCCTATCTGTGTTTCAATAAATTGCAATTTGTATTAAAAATTAAATGTTTCTTGAGCTCTTGCCTAAATAGGTCACCAAACCTAGTTTTTGTATGTGCTTATTTATAATTAGCCTGCTACAAAGTTGGACTGTATGAGTTCTAGAAAAAGACCAAGGGCTGAGTCCTTTTGCATCCTTTGGAATAACCCAGCCTTGGAGGCTTTCAGTAGAAGTGAATGAAGCAACATGTCACTGCAGAGGAAACCAGGAGACGCACAGGGAACAATAGACATCTTGTGGGAAGGGCTGAAATGTATGCGGCCAATTCCCATGGGAACGCCTGTAGCTCTTTCACACTGTGTGAAAAAGATGCTCCTTGAAAAGAATCTTTAATCCTTTCTTTCAAGGGAAAATCTATCTGAGAACTTTATTGAAAGTTTCTAGAACCCAACCAGGTCTAAGTTAGTCAGTGGGCATTTATAATACAGGTGAATAAAATGAGAAGATTTTGATGTGCAGTACTGTTGTCCAAAGCATACTGTAAATAAATATTGCTATTCTAGAATTTTCTAAAGTGAAGAAACCAGAGAATACCCTAACCCCAAGCTGGAAGCTAGGGGCTAATTTTCTCAGAATAAGTTGGCTTCCTGAGTTAATTATGGTTATTGAAATTCCCCCAAACAGCTTCAGCTTTTTCCACAGGTGGTATAGCCTAATAGTGGGGCAATCAAGTCCACCGGTTCATGTGCATTTTTATTTCATTGATCTACTGATGAATAATAGAGTAAACCAGCAATGTTTTATTAGTGCTCATTGAGTGCAGGTCACCTTGAAGAGTCATAAAGAACTTTTCCCTCTGGTGCCCTGGAGGGAATTATACACTTCATTCTCACGAATAAATGTGGGAGTGAGCACTCCACTTACATAGAAGGCTCAGGTATTTGGAGTATCCAGCCACAAAATGTCTGAGACGCATTGTATTTCAGTCCATTTCCACTCTAAAAAACGTCCAGTTACTGTTTAGCCATGGTTGGGGGTAAGGCTCTCTCTCCAGGGAACAAGACTGCCAGAAAAATCAACAGGGACCCTTTCAAGATAGTGCATAAACTACCCAGATTTAGGTTTGGGGAGAGTACGGCTAGGAGATAGATATGACCCAGATGGAAGAGACCTACACATCTTTAACATGTGAACTCAGAGCTGGACATCAGTATAGCGGTGTGTTAGCTCTTGAAACGGATGGCCTAAGGAAAACGACCACAAAAATAATGACATCATTCGGGATATGATTGCTGTTATTCTTGTGTGATTGCTATACGCTGGGTTCTATGTTGAATGCTTTACAGAATCTCATTAAATCTCCCAACAACCCATATCACAATCCTCAGGTACAAATAAGGAACCTGAGGCTCAAGGAGTTTAGTTAATCAGTCCCGATTTACCCGGCAGGTAATGGCGTAGAGGAGCCCAGTTGGGTCTGGGTTCCTATACTCTCACCACTCTGCTCTTCTTACTGGATTCCTAGAAAATGTCCAATTCTGGACCCTATACTCCTTTAAACATGTAAGAATATTGGATAAAATCTAGCAATAAGAACCATTAATAATGATTAGAGAATGAAGAAGAGGGAAGGCTAAAGAAATAGAGTCTGTTCCTTTAAAAGAGGAAACTGCGTCACTATCTGTAAGCCAGAAGATTACCAATGAAAGGCTACACCTACTCATGGATGACTGGATTCTCCGTTTTTATAAAGCAAACTCTTCAAAGGAATTCTCCATATGTGGATGGCATAAAAATGTGATTGATCACCAAATGTCTAGAAAGGCCATTCCCCTGGAACATATGACCTGGTTCAATGGCAGGTGTGTCGTCATTCGGACCACACGCCTTTGCCGGGAAGCCCTCCTGGGAGTCTCATCGTCGTGATCACACAAATGAATTGGTCTGCAGTGGAGCTTCCCGTGCGTTTTGCCAGCAGATAGGTGATTTGATGGCCAGTAGACCCGCTATAAGGACAAATGAGAGGTAGAGAATAATACAATGGAAAAACGTGTTTTCTTTAAGATTTATTTATTTATTTGAGAGAGAGAGTGCCGGTGGGAAGGGCAGAGAGAATCTCAAGCAGACTCCACGCTGAGCACGGAGCCCCTCAAGCCAGATCATGACCCTGAGATCACGACCTGAGCTGAAACCGAGAGTCCCACGCTTGACCAACTGCACCCCCCAGGTGCCCCTAAAAACATGTTTTCTTAATGCACCATTAAGCGTTGAAACCTTTAAGTGTTGAGAGTTCCAGGATCTTTTTCTCCTGTAGAGAGTAAGATTAAGCAAGATAAACATTTTCTCTGAATGTCACTGCAGTATTTAAAGTACAAATCTGACTTAAAGTGCAAATCCAAGTGGATTTTTAGGAAGAACCTCCCAATAAAGAGTGGGAGGAAAAAAGAGGGTATGCATTTTTGTTTAGTGACTCGTTCGTTTTCAGCAGCAACTTCCTGCATCCTTAAATTTGCAATATTAATCCAGAGGCAGAACAAGAGGATCACTGCTTTAGGAGCTGTGACTCTTACAAGACAAATGCTCAGCGTTTCAAACTCTGGGTGTGAAATCTTGAGAGGGAGGGAGGTGTTCGTGAAGCTGCAGTCCTCTCTTCCCCAGGTTTTGTGAAATGGCTCCAATAGCCATTCCATTCACCTGCTGGAGTTTCTGTTGAAACTGTTCCTGTGTGGCTTTTTCTATCCCCCCCTTCTCACCCCCGTTCTTCCCGGGGAAAGTATAGATTTTCACGAACACAGAGGGTTTTGTGTTCTTTGTTAAAAACAACTTTACTTTACTGGGGCAGGCTTTGTGTTTCACCCCCGGAAACAGAGCATTTCTCTCCGAGGCAACTCTCCACTGGGCGAGGTGCAGCCTGTCACCTGACCGGCTCTGGAGCTGCCGGTGGTGGCATCAGGCTGCATTCCTTGCATTCTTCCAGCGGCACCAGCAGCACCGCAATGAGCAACTTCAGGTTCCCTGAGCTGAGTGGATTCCACTCGCCGTGCCCTCGGCGTCCGTGCTCCAATCTCCCGCCCCGTCTCAAACATACAGCGCACTAACAGCAAGCTGCCCGCCTTTGAAGAGTAGCACGCAGGTAAAGCCAGTTTGTGGGGACAGCCGGGACTCCCTGAACTGTGTCACGCGTGGCGCATAATCATTTTTGTGTGTGGTGTCTGCTTCTCTTTACAGAAACTTGACCTGCTTAAAAAATAGATACTAAATAAGGAGAAAGTGGGCTTCAGGTTAGGGTCCCTTAAGGATTAGGGAAGGAGATTAGGAGAGCAAAAGCTGGGAGTAAGAAGGAATTTTGAAGCCAGTTTTTGTAATTCCAAGAGTGCGAGATTTGAGGCTGACCTACTTGGATGTGAATCGTGGCTCCGTGTGTAACCTTCAGCGCGATGTCTCACCCGTCCTGCTTCCCCTTTGGTAATAGTATCTGCCTGCTGGGTTGATGGGAGAGTGGAGAAGAAAGTATCTAGCAAAGAGCTTGGTGCATAGAAAGCATCTGAGGTGCACACATATGTGCATTCGTGTGCACATGTGTGTGCTTGTGTGTAGTCGGTGGGCGTATCTGTCTATGTGGCATTCACGAGGCCAGGAAGTTTCTGCGAGGATCAACTTGAATTTGATCTGTCTCTGACCTTCTCTGCTATTGCAGAGAGATCAGCCCGGGAAGCCGGACACCTGAGCAAAACATTGACCAGAGCTGCTGACAAATAAATAACGTGCCTTGCTGACCCTGCCCCAGGCAGGGCGGTGTAACGTACCATGTGGGGTGCTCTTTACATGAAGACCGATGGAAGCAAGGCAGCTCAATCACTATCGCACATGCTCATGTGTGCGGCCGACAGGGCTTTGTTCCGGGAGACCGACTGCCTCAGTTCTGACCCTGCAGCTTACTCTCTGGGTGTTCCTGGGCCGGTTGCTTTCCTCTCCCAACATCAGTTTCTCATCACATGGAATTGTCGTGAGAATTAAGTGACTCAGTCCTCGGGAAACACGCGTTGTAGTGCCTGCCACATGGTAAACACCTGCTAAACATTAGCCGTTGGTGTCATGATTTGACAAAGGACCCTTTTATGTGTTATTAACTTTGATCTTCCAAACAACCTCGTGGATAGACGAGGCATGCATTAGCCCCATTTTGCAGATAAAGAAACTGAGGCTCAAAGAAGGGAAAAGCAAGAACCAAAGGTCCAACAACCATTGAGTGGCCAGGCTAGGACTTGAACCTCAGTCTGCAGACAAGCAGCTGACTTAGCGTATCCTCAGCCATGTGCATTGAATGAAACCTATCCTAAAGTGTTTGGCCCCAACACCATTTCCTTCACAAAGCCATTCCTTAGCATCTTCCCCTAGGAGACATCGCTCTCTCCCTTGTACTTCCTCAAACTTCCTTTTATAGGACAGAGGAGACTTTTCTCTGGATCATCCTCGTGTTGTGAATGTTTGGTGTAAGTCTCACCTCTCCCTACCCCACCCTTGGTTGTGTGTAAGTTCTCATGGACGGCGGTGTTTTGAACAGTACTGTTTTGTACATGATGGACACTCAAGAGTACCAGCATGACTGTAGGGCTCCGTACCAGGGGTCACTGTAAGTGTGGAGAGCAAAGAAGGAGCCTAGGGAAAGCCTGGGGTGCTCCTCTTACCAGCATGGGTTTCTGCTCCTTCTCAGAGCTCCAGCTGCGCTATGTCTCGGGCAGCTGACTCTGCTTCAGGAATGACGAGATATTGACCAACAAGCTGGCTGGTCAAGGTGCAATCATTTCCAATGTCCATCCAATGTCTTATTTTCCTGAATGTTATTTCACTGAGACCCTGTCACTGCAAATGTCTGAGGCTGGGGGGGGGGGGGGAAATGTGTTCAGGGGAAAATTCAGGAAAACGCTGTCCTGTTTTTCCTGTAGATGCTGTATTCCACCCTTCTGCCTTTGCAAGGGTGCATTCTACTTTGTAGGGCTCTCACTCTGCCCTCTCCCCACCCCCCAAAACTCTCCTCCTCCCTCCATTCCCAACCAACTCTCCTACTTTTCTCTTTCTCTAAGCTTCTCTTCGTTGTGACTTTCCTGCTGTCTGGTTGACCTAAATCCCAGGGCATAGATGGGCAAGCATACAGGGTCCTTCCTTTCCTCAGTGTAGGAGGGAAGAGAAATTCATTTTCATGCTTTATGACCCCACCCATATCTTCATCTTCAAATGTTAATAATGCTCCGAGAGCTTTTACCCCTAACAGTAGCTTCGCATGGAGCCCTACGTGGAATCAACATACCGTAATGGTCATGAACTTGGAGCCTAGCCCTGGAATCTCTGGGTCCAAATCCCAGCTCTCCAGTTTTGTAGCTGTGCGCCTGGGGCAAGTTATTACTGCCTCGGTTCCTCACCAGTAAAATGGGGATAAAATATCCTCCTATAGTTATTATGAGGGTTAAGTGAGTTAATGTTTGCAAAGCACCTGGATCAGTGCCTGGCATGAAGGCAAGCATATGTCAGTATCGGGTGTCATTTTTCTGGAGCTGGTAGATAGCGCAAAAGTTGCACGTAGGTAATATTGCCCTTGACTCCCCTTCAGTGGACTACAAACTGCACTGATACAGTTTATTTAACTGCGCACCTGGTGAAGGATTGGGCTTGTGTTTAGAGACCATATTGCGTGGAGAGCATGTATCTTTAAACTTTAACATTGCATTCAGCACACAGAGGTGCCTGCACAGTGACAGCTCAGAGGGGAGGTCTGAGATCCCCCAAGGGAGCAGCAGACTCCCCTCTCCCTTTCACACTCATTCTGGGGACCACATTCCAAGTGAAATGCTGGGCAGACCTGCCTATTGCTTATATTCTTATATTAAATAAATCACCCTCAGCTCTCACGCTCTGAGCGTGGGTCTGCATTTGTAAGTTTCATGCGCTGACTCCACTTCATTGTAAACCATGGGGGAAGCCCACTGGCCTGAAATCAGGAGCAGAGCACTGCTGTAGTTACTACGGAGCCTTCGGGAATCATTAAATAAATGATGGCTAAGGTCTCTACCAGTGCAAATGGTCTCATAAGGGAGCTGATGAGAAAAATCAGATATTTAATTTGTGCCATTGGCCTTCTCTCTGTGGACTGTGAATTGAGTAAGAAGTACAGTGGGACTTTATTATTTCAACCGTGGGAATAGAGGGAAGATTGCCTGATCCCAGTGTCTTCCTTCTTTAGCCTGCATCGCTATGCAATCACTTTCGAGTTTAGTGTTCAAGTTCAAATTCACACTCATATTCAGCAGAGGTCTATGTAGTCTCGTAGTCCCAGGCAGAATCCTTTCTTTCATTGCTACTTGTTTAGAGAGTACATATGAATAAGGCAAGTATTGAGACCACCTATTGGACGTAGGGTTGGGGGAACTTCTGTTGTCAGTATAGGAAAGAAACCCAGCCAAGAAGGCAAGCACTGGTCTCCCTGTCCAGGAAAAAAAGAGAAAACCAGGCAGTGGTTCTAAGAGATGTCTTCTGTGTTCCCTCTCCCCTTTCATCGCCCTTTTCTGTTTGGTTTCCATGGGAATCTGTTTGGGGGGAATCTGGCAAATGTTGGGCGTATCAGTTGCTTGTCCACTTGTTTCCTCGTGGCATAGAGAGAAGGAGAAGGATATAGAAAGGAGAAAAGTAAGTGTGAGGGTTAAGCAGCTTTTTAAGATTCACAGTAAATTCTAGAGAAACCTAATAATTTTTAACGAGACCTTCCGGGGGGGAGGGGGGAAGAAACAAGAGAAGAGCTCATTTGAAGGTCATCAGGTCTGGATCTGTTACTCTCTGCACATTTCCAAATGTCTTTTTCCCCCCTCCCTGCTGGGCACCAAGGTTATATTGGGAGCTCATGCCATTCTACTGACAGTTATATAGTATCATTTGTTTCTTTTCCAGAGAGAGTCAAAGAAGACCTTAAATTCTGGAGAAAAATGACCTTTCAAGGAATACAAAGTATACTTCCTGCCGCATGTTTTTGTCTTACTAACCTCTGATGACTGAAACATATGGCCCTGGGCCTGCAGAAAGTCCATTGATTATCAAACTCCTCATCATGCATCAACTGTTCAGACTGGTTTTAGGACAAAAAGATCTTTCACGAGCCGGGGACCTCTTCTCCTTAGATGACTCCGAGATTGAAGACAGCCTGACAGAAGCTTTGGAGCAAATTAAAATAATTAGCTCATCTTCGGTAAGTAAACTAGTTTTTAAACTAGACACCTGAAATGACCTATTTCAGAGCCGAATGAATGCACATATGGTGGGGGAAAGGATCTTTGCAGGGGAATGAGGAAGGACCTCTTAATGGTTTTTCCTTTTAAGTCTGCTCTGTGGTTTAGTTTGGCGTCTAAGGAATAACACCAGGGCAGTCATTGACTTAGGGGGGCAGCGAGGCTGCCTTCTGCCCACTCCTGGAGACCAGAACTCTGGAGATTGCAGACCAGAGTGGAGTTATCACAAAAGGCTTATCTAAGGGCTGTTTTTCTATCCTTGAAATAACATGGAGAGAAGAGGGAACAAGTCCCGGGAAAAACAAACAAGCCAGGCTATACAGTAGCAGCATAACGAAGCTGGGTGTGTGGAGGAGGATGAATAATGAACGAAGGCAGGATGACACCTCCTGCCACACAGGTAACATGAGACAAGGACAAGGATCACTCTGTTGCCAGAAGTGACAGTTGCCCAGGGCTTGATAACACTGATTCCATGTATTTCTACATAATCTCCATTAAAAAAAAAAATCTCTCGTTTTATTCCTTTTTCTATACCCACCCATTTAATTCAACTCACCCATCATTAGCCCCCAGTGTGATCAGACAAATTTAAAATCCCCAACAGCCCTCCCATTCCTTTGTTTCTCCTCAATGTCAAGATTATATATTCTGAAAGCATTTCCCAGAAGGGGGTGGATGTGGAGTGCCCAGGGTGGTTTGCTGTTGCCCTTCTTCATTGTGCTCGGACCCTCCATGAGATTAGTCCCATTTCAAAGGCCAACTCTCCCGAGCATCTCTTGCGTTCTCCCAGCTCAATAGCATTTGCTAATACTTGGCACAAACAGCCCCCGGGCAGAGGAAATAGACAGGACTTGAGCCATAAAATGCTGAATTACCAAATGTGTGCACATTTCACGGATCACAGCTTTCCTCCATGTTTTAATGAAGAGATGTTTAAAAGGCATACCAGCAACCAGGGCGGCTTCCTCCCCAAGACTGTCAGCCTGCTCGTTTATTGGCTGCCGTGAACACACCAAGTCCCTCCTGTGGCCAATGAAGTCGTTGCTCAAACACTCTTGTCTCAGCTTAATGTCTTTGACAGCAATTATGTGTCCACATTTTTTTTTCCCCCAGAACTTTAATCAACTTAGTCTGACTCAAAAACACAAAGTATTCCTGGTACATTTCCACTTTCTGGACAGGATTTGTGTGCTCTTTCCAGCAGCCCCTTCCTTCATACTCCTGTGGAAATGAATTGGCTGAATATGCCACTGATTTTCACCTAATCTAATAGGAAAAAAAATATATGTATACATGTATGTGTATATATATGTATATATACACATATATATACGTTTCCTGAAGCCTATTTCCACTAGGGGTCACTACTGTCAGAGATTTGTTTGGTCTTCTTCATCAATTGCTTATTTTAATAGATGTCAAATTCCGAACCTTAGGACCGGTGAGTTCTGTTATATATCCCCACTCTTAACCATCAAGGCAGGCATGTCCCTTGTCACCAGCAGCACCGTGTGTCCTTTAAGCCCCCCGATCAGCATTCCACCAGACCAGTGGGGCTGGAGAGCCAGTAGTTCTCCTGTGGTCTTCACCTGCTAACTTCATTCACCTCTCACTTCTTCCATTTCTCTGTCTGTAACAGTGGCATGAGCAGATGGGTGGCAGAATAAAAAGAGTTCGTTTTTAGAGGGATTGCGCAGATCCATCCATTTTTCTGTTACTCAATCCTAGTTATAAGTGTGTCTCAGTGTGGAATTCCTTCTCCCGCTCCATTCCTTTCAAAGCCAGCTCAAGTTTCAGTATTCCCGAAATGGCTTCTAGTGGTTCTAGTGCTTAGTGATTACTCCTTTCTATAAATACATAGTTGTCCTTTGGCATTATACTCTGTTCTTATAGAAAACCAGCCATTCATATGACCTCCTACATGGCAACTTCTGCACTAGGGAATCCCAGATCTGTGTTTTCAGTCTTGCTATCTCTCCCTCCGCCTCAAGCCCGTCTGTGTTGATATCCATCATCTCAAACTCTATCTATCTGAATTAGAAGTTATCATCTTTCTTCCAGCCATAGTATCACTTGTTTAGATCTCCAGGTTTGCAACCTGGAGTCACTCTTGACCTTTCTCTTTCACTGTCTCCTTTCCCTGTTGTTCTGTGGACACTGCCTGAGAAATGCCTCTTCGCCAGCTCCTTCTTTTGCCTTCCTGCCACTATCACCCTGGCTCAGGCTTCAAAACAGTTGATCTTCTTGCCTTTGGTCTTACTGTTCTCCAGTTCAATGTACTAACAGCTACCCAATTAAACTTCCCAAACAAGATTTTATTGCTTGTACCCCATTGTTCAAAACCTTTCCATGATGCCTCAATGCCCATGACATTCAATGACCAATGCCAGTGATGAGTCCACTGAACGACCATGTCTACTCTATGGCTCACTTCCCTGTTAGCTGTACCCCATCTTTCCTTATTAGGGCTTCCCTAAGGACCCTGGATCTCGGTCACCAATTCTACTTCTCAACTCCTCTTTACAAACAAAGAACTGGAAGGGATCTTCTAAATCATCTTTTCCAACTTCTTTCCAGCACAGAAATCCCTTCTTTAGGATTCCTGACAAATAGGAGGCCTCTCCTTCTACACTTGCAATGATGAGAACATAGTAAGTTTCTGATTTTTTTTTCATGCTCCTAACTTTTTCCTTTCATAAATTTCCCTTTGCCATTGCATGAAGCCTCAATGGACCCTTCAGTCAGTTTTCTGCCTTGCCCTTGCCAGGAGAGCAGAGAGGGAATTGGGGACACCTGACTATGCCAAGCAGAACTTCTTTCCTGTAGTTCTAGGAAAGAAGTCAGCAGAGGGTGATTTGTCATGAGGATGGTGCTCCAAAGGGATAGTCCTTTGTCATGGTTATCCAAACTTACTTTGTGGCTTATGGCCAGTCCTAACCTACAAAGCTTTAGACAGCTGTTCCACCGTCAGAATTTTAAATTGTTAGTGTGTTCCTCCTGTTGGCCAGATGAAATCTTACTCTTTGTGTTTTCTATACATTGTTCTTTGGTCTGTTCATTGCCCCAACAATCAAAGGAGCGTAACTCTGTTCCTACAAGAACTTTAAGCTTATGAAGTAGGTATCAGGGATCACCTCTAGCTTCTCTCTTCTCAGCTACACATCCTTGGTGTCCAAGTGTCCCTAAGTTTTTCCATGATAAAGAAGGAGCCTATGGCAGAGAAAGGTTACAGCACCTCACATTTCCAGACGTAGGTCTGGAAGCTCAATTTTGTCAGTACATGACAAATGCTATCCAAATCATGCTATCCAAATGCAAGACTCAGAGGTACAAATTAGAATGCCGATTTACCAATTTACAATGAAAATTATAATTCACGTCAGTCAGAATTTGTGTGCTTCCATGCGGTCCTCACCAAGTGTATGTACCCAGTCTTTCTCTAGACAATGGGTATTATCATTGATTAAGTTTCCTCCTCCTCCATTAGAATCCTGTCCAGTCCTAGCTCCCTATGTTTAACTTACCTGTAGTCGTTCATGTACAGATAGCTTGTTGGGTTAGCCCAGGAGCAGGTTAATTCCACTCATGCAAGTGGATTTTTTTCACTTAATCCTCAAAGGGCAATCTTGTTTCCATATTCTTGGAGGACGCCCCATTGTAGCTCCCAAGTACTGCCCACATTCTCAACATTCTGGTTTCTTTCCCCTGGAATCTTCCTAATTTGTTATCCTAATTTATCAATGCCAAGTACTTAAACCAATTGGTTGGAACAATTGCTGATAATAGTCAGATACTCCGTTTCTAAAATTTCTTTTCGACAGTAACATCACACAATTGGCCACATTTATCCTGCCATGTACCAGAACCCTCAGCTTGAATCAAGGCTTGTAATTAGAGAACTTGAAAAAAATTGTAAGTGTATTGTGTCACATTTTAAACCAGTAAATAATATTCTTGTCTTCAGGCCCTCATTCCAGGATATTCATACTTTTTAAAAATTATGATTCTGTCCAATATATTAGTTCTCATTCCCATCTTTGTAGAATCTGAAAATTTGGTAAGCAAGTCTTCAATCCTTTCCCTAAAGTCACTCACACAATCACTCAACCTTCCTAGATTCCATTTTATGGTCCGTGCCCTCTTTTCCACTAGTTAGTCCAAAACACTGCTGGGAGATAGTTTGTCCTTATGCTTTGCTTTGAAAATGTGACTGCTCACTCAAAATTCTCCCCAAGTTCCCCAATGTGCCTTTAAGTTTCGTCTTTTCATTGCAAGTCCTTTCTGGACTACTTTCATCTCATAATCATTTCTTCTACTACCTTGGCTCTCCTCCCAGACTACTTCATCCCTGTCTGCTCATCCTCTTTTCCTACTCCCATTCCCCCTTACCCACTATGTTGCCTTGCCTAACCCAGACACCCACCTTCCAGTTCTCTTTAACTTTTTTTTTTTAAACCAGTACAGAATGTTTGGCATATACAAATTGCCCAATTTTAAAAATTAGATAAAACTGAAATCACCTGTTTCTCTCTGCCTCAAAGTCTTCCCTTTCCTCCCAAAGTGACCAATATCCTGACGATGGTATTTATCCATGAATGTTTTTATTTCTTTGCTGCACGTGCATAGCAGCTACACATGTGTTGCTCTTTTTCTGGTTGTTTCCTACTATTCTTTTTCTAATCCCCTCAGCTGTGTGATTAGCTGATTGTTTATTGCTGTCGTCGTTTGTTTCTTTTACTTTCTTATTTTTCGACACAAGCAGTTGAGACCCTAAATTTCTTGCCGGGTACCACTTAGCATCATCCCGCAGGTTTTGAGGTAGAGTATTTTCATTACAAATTCTAAATACTTTCTTATTTTGATTGTGATTTCCTCTTGGACTCAGAAGAGACTTAGAAGTTTGTGCTTTAATTTCCCGAAGAATTTTTGTAATCTTTTTGTTGTGAAGTTAAAATGTAGCTGCATCGTAGTTGGCCAACGTGATTGGCCAGCCTCTTCTTAGGAGAGGTTGAGACTTGCCCTATAGCACAGTTTATGGCGAATCTGTGTAAGTACTAACGTAGCACTTACTATGTTCCAGGAATTTTCCTAAGAGCTTATCGCATGTTAATACATTTAGTCCTTTCAGTAAACTTCCGAGATAAGTGTACTAATAGTATCTCCATTATATAGATAAGGAAACTGAAGCACAGAGAGCTTAATAGTTGAACTCGTCCGAGATTATATAGCTAGCGAATAATCGAGCCGAGAATCAAGCCCAGAGAATTTGGATTCAGAAGCCTCTTAGCCTCCACACTGTCCTGACTCTTTAGATGTTTGATTTGTGCCCGAGAGGCATGTGTATTCTCGAATTAGTGAGTATAATGTATTAAGTAAGTTGATGAAAGAACTCTTTTTGATTGTATTGTCGAAGTTCTCTATATCCTCACTAAATTTGTGTTTGCTTAGACAGCCAAGTGCTAAGAGAGGTGTTGAAAAATTTCCCACTATAATTTTGGATTTGTTGATTTCTCCTTGTAATTTTGTCAAGATTGCTTTATAAATTTGAGAGCTTTTTTAAAAATTGAAGTATAATTAACATATAATGTTATATTAGGTTCAGTACACAACATATTGATTCAATGATTTTATACATTACTCAGTGCTCCCCACAGTAAGTGAGGTTATCATCTGTCACCATACAAAGTTATTATAATTATAATAATAATATTATTATAATTATAGTATTATAACTATATTCCCTTAGTTGCATTTTTCATCTCTATGACATTTATTTTAACACTGGAAGTTTGTATCTCTTAAATCCCCTTATTTCACCTACCCTCCCACCCAGCTCCTCTCTAGCAACCACTAGTTCTCAGTATTTAAGAGTGTTTTTTTGTTTGTGTTCATTTGTTTAGTTCACTCATGGTGTTTGTCTTTCTCTGGCTTATTTCACTTAGTATAATACTCTCTAGGTCCATCCATGTTGTCTCAAATGACAAGATCTCATTCTTCTTTATGGTTGAGTAGTATTCCAGTGTGTGTGTGTGTGTTTTATTATGTATTAATAAGTTTAGAATTGTTCTTTAGTCCTTGGAGAAATTTTCCTCTTATTATTACATATCGTGCAACTTTATTCTGATAAATTTTGCTTGTTTTCTTTGGGGTAGTTGCCTGTTTTCTCTTTCTTATTACTTTTTACCTCCCCATGTCCTTATGACTTAAATATAATTTGTAAACACCATCTAAGTAGATTTTTAAAAAATAATTCAAATCGAAAATCTGTCTTTTATTGGTAAATTTAGTCGATTTATATTTATCATGTTAAATTATATATTTGGATATATTTCTGCATTTTATTTTGAGTTACATTTCCTGATTTTCTAAATTTCTCTTTATCTGCTTCTCTCATTTTTTTAGTCGAATGAAATTTTATCCTTTCATTTTCTACCTCTATTGGCTCTGTTGGTTTGAAAGTTACATTCTCTTTTCATTTTTTTAGTAGCTACCTTACAAATTTTTGCAAACATTGTCGCCATATATTATTAATTCCAAGGCAGCCAGTTTTCACCTATTTATAACTCTGAAATAAGTATGTATTTTGTAATTGATTCCAATCTTACAATCCCTGTTGGCCAGCTATTAAGCACAGTAAAGTTGCCCTTGCCTACATGTTCATAAATTCTCGATAGCTTTTCACATTGTCAACATTCCATCTGAATTAGGTGCAGTATTGTTACTACCAGCGTTGCATTAAATGTCCACTTAAGATGCTTCCAAAGCTTCTAGTCTATAATGTGGTACAGAAACAAGCACTTATTGGGGATGCAGGAAGGCATGGAAGAGAGCACCAGAGTATAAATTTTATATTAGTGAACAAAACATTCATCATTGCAGGAATGATAGGAATTCCACATAGTCTGGCAAAATAATAGCTGAGTGTTTATGGAACCTAAAAAAAGGATATACTTTTTTGTTACTGGGATATTGGTAAAATATTGTCTATTATACCACAATAATTAATACAACTGAAAGCAGGAGAAACAGGCAATTCTCTTGGAAGACATGAAAGAAATTTCAAAGAAATAGGAGATGATCCAGTACCATCCATTTATGTTTTGCATAGAATTCTCTTTAAGACCTGATATAACCCACATTTTAATTGGCAGTCTTCTCTCTTTCTTCATAATGGAAGATCTTATAATTGACACCATCTTACATTTGTTGGATTACAATGATGTCTAAAATTATTCAATAGCTCTCTTCTCCTATTACCATCAGGACCTTGTGATATTTTCATGTCCCTCTTATATGTTGGTGTTAAGCAGCATTTTTTATTTCACCTTAATACCCTTGAAACTATTCTTTAAAATTACTGACATTTAAAAAAATTCACCCAATGTTTGTTTCAAGCACCTAACAGTTCCCCATTTTTTCCTCACTATTCTTTTTTCCCCATTGTCTTCTCTTTTTTCTTCTGCATCCAAGGTTCCACTTTCTGAAGTATACACATATTAAAAGTCCCTTCAGGGGCGCCTGGGTGGCACAGCGGTTAGGCGTCTGCCTTTGGCTCAGGGCGTGATCTCGGCGTTGTGGGATCGAGCCCCATGTCGGGCTCCTCTGCTGGGAGCCTGCTTCTTCCTCTCCCACTCCCCCTGCTTGTGTTCCCTCTCTCGCTGGCTGTCTCTCTCTCTGTCGAATAAATAAATAAAATCTTAAAAAATAAATAAATAAATAAAAGTCCCTTCAGTGGGGATCTAGTAGTGATAAACCCTCTCGATATTTGTGTTTTCTGAAAAGCTCCTTGTTTTGCCCTTAACTTTGAATGATGATTACCTGGGCATGGGTTTCTAGCTGGGCAGTCTTTTTATTTCTCAGTAACTCCTATCATTGCTGTTATAAAATCCTCTGTCAGTTTGTCATTCTTTATACCCAATCTACTTTTTCTATGCTTTAATATTTTCTCGGTCTTCGGTGTGTTGTATGGTTTCGCTATTATGTGTCCAGATGTGGTTTTATTTGTATATCCTTACTCAATCCTCATTGTGTTTTGTGAGTTTGAGGTTCATGCTTTTTGTCAATTTTGGAAATTTAAGAAATATTATATCAAGTATTCTTTTCCATCTCATTTTTCCTTCTAGAAATTCTATTTTTTCACTCATTTATGCATTCCACAAGTATTTTTTTGAGTACCTATTATCTTCTAGACATGGGACTACAATCATAAACAAAGCAGACAAAAAACACTGCCCTCACATCCTTCGTTTTATCCGATTTTATCCTCCATGCCTCTTGACCTCTTGTATTTTTCATCTCTACGCGATACACCAGGTTTTCATTTCCTCGGCTCTATATTCCCCTCCACTGAGTCTTTTTTTTAGCTGTATCTTATCCACTATTTCATTTATTCACTAAGTTTCTCATTTCTAGAAGTTTCATTTGTTTCTCTTTAACATCTTTCTGTTCCTCTTAAAAGAGACTTAGTCTTTGTTCATAAGAAGAATTTTCCTTGATACATTGAATCATTTTCAACATGTAATTGCATAATTTGAGGTCAATAATTCCATTATCTGGTTTTTGACTGTCTAATATACCCCAAGTTGTACATGCTGACACGTGCTCATATTGGCTTGGTTCCAATGTTTTGTAAGTTCGGATTTTTAAATTTGGTTTAAATAGAATTTTACTCATGTGAGTACTGGATGGTTTTAGCTGAGTGTTCCACCCCTCAAAGTAGTTTTATGTTTGCTTCTGCTGGGAGCCCCAGTGACAATATCAGCTCTGGGATCATTGGTGCTGCGGGTAGTGGTGTTAGTGTCTCCACCTTGGAGATTCTCAGAAGGATAGAATAAGTAAGCTATGTATACATAACTCTTGAAAGCAGAAAAAATGATACACATATAAATATATTATGAGTATGGATGCCATGTAGAATGTGACAGTAAGAGGAGAGTAAGTATACGATCTTTTTGTGCCGTACATTATGAAGTGGTTGTGAAATGAATGTATAAAAACATTGTAGCCACATAAGGAAATATTTGTAACTCACTGTCTGTTATAACATTCATCTGCACTTATTATGCGCCAGACACTGTTGTAAATCCTTTCCTTACATTAACCAATTTAATTCTCACAGGAGTAGGCGATAGATATTAATAATACCCCGATTTTAAGGACTAAGCTACTGAGGTACAGAGCTAAGTGAACGCTCAAGGTGGCAGAGCTGGCAGAGCAGAATATGGCTTTGAGCCCAGGCGGTCTGACCCCAGAGTCCCTGCTTCCACCTGCTATGCTCTGCCGTCTCTCAAGGAAGGGAGGGAGAAATGACCCTCAAGCTGTTTTCCCTCTTCTTTTCCAACTTCCACTCCTCCGCCATTCCCACCACTAAATACTTGATTTCAGACGTTCCACATTCCCTTTAGTCAGCAGGCTGTCCCCCGAAGACTGTTTACAGCATAAAGACGTGTGACTGGCTTACGGTTTATGGATGTTGATGTGGGGCTGTGGTGTCTGTGGCTGGGTGGGGGTGACCCATCCTGGTAACTAGACTGGGAGCAGCGCAATGTGTTGATTTTTCATTGTCCCACCCTCCCTACTGCTTTAGGGTAAGTTACTTGAAAATTAACAATGACCAGGCTACTGCGAGAATGAATCGCTAAACCCAGTTTGATGGGTTTGATATTAAAAATTCTGGTTCTTAGAAATTATTGCTTTTAATACACACAGGTACTGATTCGGTGTTGAACTCACACATAAACACGTATGTATGCACACATATATATTTCATGAGAACAGGGTGGAATGTGAGTCAGGAAAACCCTAATTGCAAAGCTGATCTCACGCCAAAAAGCTTTAGACTATTTGACTACATCATTAAAATTTTTTTTTAATTTCTTTTGTCTTTTTGAATATTCGTTGAAGGAAGCAGTTAACAGCTTTTCAGGTTTTCAACTTTTTTTGGAGGAAACTTCCTCTTTGGAGAATGCTTTTCTTCACGTCATATGGAGGAATTTAAATTTATACATTTTTTCAAGGTAAAAAAAATCTTTTCTTCTCAGTAAAGTGGTATGTCACAGGCAATTCTTAGCTACGAGAGATTCACAGTAGTATCAAATTTCATAACTGATGCACTTTGCCTGATATATTAATATGTTCACTAAAATTGTGACCAGTTTGCCCCGATTTATCCTTATGGACAGCTGCTTAACTCCTCTAGTTAGAAATCTTAGAATCAGAACACATACCTTTTGTTAAACAATCTTGCTGACCCACTAATCATTATCCTGTATACTCCAGCTTCATCCCAGAGCGCTCCCTTCCGAATTCTCCATCAAATCAGTTCTCTTTTAGCAGGAAACTGGAATCTTGGTGTTCATGAACCAAGACACTTATGTATGTCATGTACTTTTCCCTGAGTTGCACCTTCCACTTTTACTGAGGGTTATTTCATCCAAATGGAAATCTCTTTGCTATTTATTGTTAAACTATTGTTTAGACATGGTTTATTATGTTTCCCAGAGTCATCTATATAAGCTCTGTTGTAATTGGGTTCCCAGGAAAACAGATTCCAAAATGGCTGTTCCAAGGGAGGAACGAAACTCTGAGAGAGGCCATTTCCTTTGACAAAGAACAGTTTCTGCAGGCAGACTTGGGTCTGGACTGGCAGCTGAGAAAATGAGTGCCTTTGTCCTAACGGGGTCTATGGGCAATGGACCATAGTATCTACTATAGTCTACCCCTCTCACCATTCAGATCTACCTGCTTTGTATAATAATTTCATTCCATATGGAAACAGCCTCTCGGAGATGCTTTTCCTGACAAAATTTACAAGAAGAAGCTTAGTGAGAGGATCTGTCATCTCTACCATACCAATTGCTATCAAGGCTGCAATTGGTACTCTGTGCTAGGCTGAATGATGCCCCCTGCCAAAGATGTCCACCTGTGAATTTTATTTTGCATAGCAAAAGGGATTTTTCAGATATAATACAGTTAAGGATCTTGGATGGGGAGATTATCCTATACTATCTGGGTGAGCCCAATGTAATTACAAGGGAGCAAGAAGGTCAAAGGCCTTCTTTGAAGAAGAAGGAGGTGGGCTGATGGGAGCAGAGATTTGAGTGTGCACTTTGAAGATGGAGGCTCCTGGAAGTCATGAGCCAAGGAAAGAAGGGAACCTCTAGAAGTTGGGAAAGCTGTGGAAATGTATTCTCCCCTCAGAGCCTCCAGAGGAACCAGCCATGCTGACACCCTGACTTTTGCCCAGTGAGACTAATTTTCAATTTTTGATCTCTGGAACTGTAGGTAAATAAATTTATCAACACAAATTCTTGAGCCATTAAGCATGTGATAATAAGTTAGCAGCAGCAACAAGAAAGCTAATACAGTGGCCCTCCTCTACCACCTATTCTAATTCCTATACCCTCGGCTAGCACCTGTGCTGATTTAGGCTGCTTCCTAGTTGGGTGACTCATATGCATTTTCCCGAGGGATCTGAGTCCCTGGTTTCCATGCCTCTCTCAGATTGCGATGGCTCCCTTGTCCGTTTACCGCCAAAACTGAGCAGGGAGTGCCTAGAGATGCCCCCATGACTTAATAGCAGCCCCACCTTCTCCAGATGATATGGTCAATTACCCTGGCCAAGATAGTGACTCTTTTTTTTTGTTTTTTGCTGGTCTCTTGATGCAGGAGCTCGAAGTGACTGAGTTCCCAGGTTTAGTATTCTACCCATAGGGAATTTGACACCCTGTAATAGTCATTGTTATAGTATGTAGATTGCCTTTTAGAGGGCAGTGCCTCATCCTCATAAGATATTAGGCTGAGTTACTTCTTTGAAGACCTGTTCCATTGATCTATTAGTCCAGCAGTTTCAGGGCAAGGGAAAGAGAGGTTATCGTATATGATAGGACTACTACAGCCATGATCAGGTGCCCACTGCTGTATCTCCTTTGCTATAAAGTGGTTCTGTAGTCTGATACAATATTATATAGGATCTTGTGTCAGCACACCAGATACTCTGTGATCCTTCAGATGGTAGCTCAGGCTTAGGCCCTGTGGGCAAGAAATTCAAACCCAAACCTGGATCACACGTCAATTCCCCTCAATGTAATTGATGTCCCTTCCAAGGTGGAAAAGGTGTCTGTCATGTAAATAACTTGCACCAAATGATTGATTGGTGTCCTTGAGGGATAGTGCCATTCTGGTGGCTCAGCATTGACCTCTGCTGCTAGCAAACGGCATGTTTAGGTTCTTGCAACATTAATGAGATCACCTCGGTGAATGGGAGCGTATGCTGCTGGGCGATGCATAGCTCTTGTTCCTCGCACCAAGATCATTCCATTTGTTCGCCTATTGGATCCCATCGAGGTGGCTATAACAAGGCTGGGCTCATGTCATTTAGCATACAGACTTCCTTTTGTCAATGGCATTGGTTCTCTGTTCAATCTACCCTTATGTATATATTCACTTTATTACATATATATTTTCTTCATTACATATTACATAAAATTCTCTTTATTACACATGATGCTGCTTGATATTTGAAGATAATGCCATTAAAAGTAATGCTATTTACAAGGGCAATTGTGGCCAAGATAAGTGATTTTAACTCAAGAGTATTCTCTGTTATTTTCCACCCTGAGAATGGCTTTGGCTTTTCTGTTGCTACAGAGATTTTTTGGAAAAGTTAGAACCATTTTTTGCTCATTCAAATTCTGTTTTGTCTCTATGACTTGGCTCCATAAGAACCTGTTTACTTCATAGCAGGATTCTGTTCTGGCATAAGTAATAATTCTGCTTTAAATAAAGAGTACAGTCACCAACAAAGGAGAAAGGTAAAAGAAAATATTCTAAAATAGTCTGCCAGACCAAGTGGTGTTCATTCCAGAAGTGTGGGGATGGATTAATATTGGGAAATTTCATACTATATGTTCATATAACACTCACATATGTATGCTGGCTAAGGAAACATGCTTGGTTATCTCCATAGATGCTAATAAGACAGGTAAAAAATTAAAACCAATATATAAACATAGGAAGCAAGTGATGCAGCCTATATGAATTTAAAATATCTATAGCATTTTCTTGCTTTTGACCATAAAATTTTAAATCAAAAGTCAAGAACTGAAAGAACTAAACCAGCATTCTTGCTTTTATCACTTTTATGTAAAATAGCTTAGGAAATTCTAAGCCGACACAATGAGCCATGGAATATATAAAAGGTATGGATCTAATACAGAGATGTTACCAGAACATCCAAGACAATGATTTGAAAAAATGATCGTAGTTAAGAAGAATTGAGCTAAACAGCTGGATACAAAATGAATACAAAAAAATGCAGTTTGACTTAATCGGCAATAACTAATTAAAAGTTTTAATGAGGAAAAACACAGATTTTGTCAACAGCCACAACAGAGACATAAAATACACTGGGAAACATGTTTGGAAGTTTGTGGAGTTTATAGGAAGAAAATGGCAAAATTGGTATTGTGAAAGAATTGGAAAATGGGAAAAGCAAACAGAAAAGACAACTCTGAAATAGAAACTGATGTGTTATGAAACAATTACTGGAATGGAATTACTCAATAAATCATGGTAGGAAAATTGATTAGCTGTTTAGTAGAAAATGTTCATCTTTACTTCTATACACAACAGATAGATTTAAGAGCTAAATGAATGGTTACAAGATTAATTTCTAAAGTACCAAATGTTAAATGTTTTAAGTTTGTATTTTCTAATCTAGAAAAAATACAAGAGAATTTTTATTAAACCTTTGGATGAGGAAAGTTTGAAGTTAAAAAACAAAGCCACTAAAGGAATCGCGGGAACGCAAGGAGTACGTTTTGGGGGATATTTGCACGCTTAGAGTCTCTCTGCCAAATACATAGAAACTGTGAACATGGTTTCCCCAGGGCAGGGAACCAGGGTGAAAGGGAGACTAACTTTTCACTGTAAACCTTCCTTTATAGCTTTTGTTTTTTTGTACTGTGTTCATGTATTCCTTTTTCAAAAAAAGAAAGAAAACCAAACAAACCACAACATCTCAAATTTCCAGTTTAAAAAAGAAAAAACAATGAAATCCCAAAAGGTTGACAGATTTGGCTCCTTAAAAACTTAGCACGTCAATAGGTAACAGCAAAGAAACTAAAAATAATGAGACATGGAGACATAGTCACAACCAATATGCCAAATGTTGACTTAATATCCTTGGTAGAAAAAGATATCAAAGGAGGATCCCAAAACTTGAAGTCATCTAAGGAAAGAGTGACACAGGATACAGTGGGCAATTCCCAAAGGAAGAAATACAGATGGCCAGCAAGCATGTGAAAATACTCAACCTCACTTCTGATCAAGAAAATTCCAAGTAAAACAGCAATGAGATAACTGTTTTTCACTGATCAAATTAGCACAAATTAATAATACTCTGTGTTTGCAAATGTGCAACGAGGAAAGAAAGCATACTTTCACCCAACTGATGGGAATATACATCGGTAAGACCTTTCTGGAAAATAGTTTGGCAGTATGGCTCATGAGCCCTAAAAAATGTTCCTGTCCTTTGTCTCAGAAATTTCCACTTCCGGAGAATCTAGACCATAAATAATCTAAGTATGAAGAGGGCTTCATGCCTGAGATGTTCACTGCAGCATTAGATAGAATAGCTAAACCAGATTCTCAGAGCCGGAGACCGCAGTAGGACAGAGAAGCCCTTCACGTCCCGTCTCTAACAGCACATGACGGTGTGAGGATCAAATTGCTTCACGGCTCCATTCTATTTTCATTTTTCTCAGTCCTCCAGGCCACGACAGACCAATTTTCCGAATTAAAGTGACGGGCCTTTTTTTCACATTTAGATGTTTTGGTGGGTCATATTACCTCCCAATGAAGATGATTAGATATTTGAAGGAGAATTAAATAGTTGCATGAAGGGAAATTTGGTTGGGGAAAGCTAACGTGGATTTGGTAGTTACTTGAACTGAAAAGAGAGCTGAAATGATGTGTTCTGTTGTGTAGAGAAAGAGAAGGAATGTTTATGAGGGGGAATGGGAGGGTGATTTGAAACATTTCACAAACATCACTGAAATGTCAGAGGAAAAAAAAAAAATCAACCCTGACCCGTAACGGACTTAGAAACCAAAACAGCCTGAAAATTAAGCCCACTTGGCAAGTGAATAATTAGGCTTCTTTGGACCCTCCCTGCTCGCTGGCTGTGGGTCTGCGATAGCAGGAACCCGCTCCGGTTTAGCGCATTTGCACACCGCCTTGTCCACCCGATTCTCAGCTCCCAGGAAGAAGGCCCTCCTTGCACGCGGCCTTTACAACCTCACCCCTTAGCACGTGGTACGGCACACCCATTGGCTAAGCGAATAAGTTGGTATGTTGTCGGTCCTTTGAAAGATCACTTTCCGGAGTGTTATTTAACGTGAAGGTTTTCTTTCAACTAGGATTACCAGACCAATAACAATGACCAGGCCGTGGTTGAAATCTGTATCACGAGAATCACGACAGCCATCAGAGAGACGGCGTCCATTGAGGAGCACGCCAAGGCCCTTGTGGGGCTCTGGGACTCCTGCCTGGAGCACAGCCTAAGACCCTCTGGGAAAGACGAAGACGCCCCCCACGCAAAAATTGCTTCTGATATCATGAGTTGCATTTTACAGGTATGTCAGCGTTCATCATCACGCTGTTTGACGCGGGCTGTGCGACTTCGGGGAACACATGGTGTCTCTGAACCAAGAGCTAATGTTTCTCTAGCCTTTTGATGCTGTAAAAAGATACCACAAGCCATCAACAGCTGAGCCCCACAAGGTTCTAGAGAGCCTCTACTGGCTGCGGGACACACTTGGGGAATCCAAAGCAACACCTCAGCAAGCTCCAGTCTATTCAGAGAGCTAAGGCGCGGACGTATCAAAACCTAGCGTTAATGTATGCCGAGATCCAATGATGAATGCTGGAAAATTCAGGGAAAAAAAGACCTCTTTTATCCATGGAGACCAAAGAGGGGTGGAGTCTGAACTGAGAGACCATGAGCTTGGACTATGTGGAGAGAAGTGACTAAGTCATTTTTACATGTACTTCTATATATATATAGTGAATTTTCCATGATAATACATGCCTATTCTAACTGTGCCTGGGGGGCTCAGGGTAGAACATGCCACTCTTGATCTCAGGGTCATGAGTTCAAGCCCCATGTTGGGCATGGGGCCTACTTAAAAAAAAAAAAAATCCGTCTTCTGGTGTAAACATGAATTTGGAATTTGGGCTCAGCCACAAACCAATTACGTAAGATTGAAATGGTAGGAAAGTCACTTGACTTCCTAAGTCACAGTTTCTTGTGTATAGAATACAGATGAAATGACATCGTCTAGGACAAATTTTACCAACCAGTAAATGTTGGTGATGTTGATAGGTGTTTCTCAAAAGAGACTTCTGCGTTCAAATAAGTTTGGAAACACTAAATTCAATTTTTCCCTTTTGGGCTGTCATATGTTTCATAGCATATTAAAGGCTCTGAAAAGTCCTGCAATTAAGAAAGCTGGTTAATTTTGTTTAGTACAGTGTTTTTGATTCTGATGTGCCCATGAAACTTCCTTTCCCCTCCCTACCCACAACACAACAGTTATGAATATCTTTCAGAACTGTGATTTCTGAGCACAGTTCTGGAAATTCTGGTTCTGTGGAAGTGTTTAGCACTATGTGTGATGTCTAACATTAACCTCCTTTCTTCTTTGCCTTCTTCCTCTTCATCTTCCCCCTCCTCCTCCTCTTTTTCCTCCACTGCCTTCTGCTCTTCTCCACATATTTAAGTGGACCATATTCTATTTTGTCTGTCTAGACCAGACACTGGTCAACTGAACAAAAGACTCTATACACCCTGTCACACTGTTTTTCCTTTGTGCCCGGGGTTAGGGATAAGAAGGGAGGAAATGGGGATTTCAGCAAAATTAGTGAAAGATTAATGCTGCGTGGATATAACAACAATATGTTATTGACATTCATCAAAAACAGATTATCTTACTCCAAAGTGCCGTTCCACAAACGTCAAACAGAAATTCACAAATCATCCATACTCCCCAGCTCCCACTGCAATTCAGAGCCATTGGTCTGGACTCTAGAGCGGTGCTATCCAATAGAAATGGAACGTAAGCTACAAACATAAGCCAGCCACATATGTAATTTCAAATTTTCTAGTAGTCACATGAAAAAGAAGAGAAAGGGAACAGATGAAATTCATCTGATAATATATTTTCCTTAACCTAATATATCCAAAATATTATTTCAACACATAATCAATATAAAAAGGAGATGTTATACTTTTGTTGTATATCAACCTTAGAAATCTGGTGTGTTACTTCGCCGGTTCACAGTTCAGGTGCTCAGTTCCTTCCCATGGGCCGTGGCTTCTGTGTCAGCACAGTTCTAGAGATTCAGGAAATCTTCCTGGATGGAAACCACATTTGCAAAATTTATGAGCAATGAGCGGCAATTTCACCAGGTAGGAAAGGTGGAGCAAGAGGACATTTCAAGCAGGCAGAACATTCCAAGCTTGTGCAGAAGTCCAGATTTGTCAGCTGAGATCAAGGTCAAAGAATTTTAAGCAGGCTGCCCTTCAAACTGCCCCAAATTTAAACGTAAAGGGGATGTTTCATTCTGGGCAAAGACATTAGGTTTCCTACTTAAAAAGGGGGTTGGAGGTGGGGAGCAAACAAAAACAGTAAACTTAATGCTTTGCTAAATGGTAGAGACGTGACTCCAAGGAAATGAATCTGTAAGACCGTTGAGAGCAGGGCCTTACTAAGCACAGGCACTGATGCTTTGGGAAGGGACAGAGAACGGGGCTATGGGATAAGCCCCTCGGTTGAGAGGGACAAGTGAGTCACAGAAAGGGGCGCCTCGAGCCTGAAGGGCCCGTGTGGGCACAGGCTGTTCGCTGTGCCCTCCAACGAGGCAGAAGGTATTAAAATGGGAGTCAGGGAGCCCTAAAGGCGAACTTGCTTTTTGGCAAAGTTTGGTGATTTGTGCAGGCCACCCCTGGGGATGTGGTTCCAGAAAGGCAGCCCCAGGAACCAAAGGCAAGGCTGTGGTTGCAGCTTTGCTGCTTAGCTTTGATCAAATTTTAAGGGAAAATTTTTGGCCTCTGGTAAATATTGAAAACACGATTTTGTACTACACGTAATTTAGGCTCTTGTGGGAACCATGTAGAAATCCAGATGACTCATCTTCTGTTCTGTTTTTTCAGCAAAATAAAATAGTAGATCAACTTTAAAGCCAACCCCTTAGCGTTTTGAGCTTGCACAAAAACCATAAAAACAACAAGACAACAAAGGAAGAGTGATTCTTTCTCCACCCTTCTACCTCCCCAGATAAACAATGCCAGCATCACACTATCCGGCACGGACCTACCCGTTCTTCCCACATTCTTGGCCATTTTACTCGATATTTTTTTTCTGGCCATTTCACTGTCGTTTCAAGCTAAATATGTTCACACGCACAGAAACCTTCTGTCTTTTTTTCCCAAATTGATTTTTTAACCTACACTCCAAACCTACCCCAGGTGACTCCTTCCTTTTCCACTTTTAATTAGTAATTATATATTTCATTCTTTCTTTTCTTGGCCCCTCCATGTATGAATTTGCCACATTTACCTTAAAGCAGTTTTTAAAATTCCAGTATTCGCTTTCTCTGCATTCCTCAGTCCAAAATCAGTACCTGTGTGACGTGTCCTTGTGAGTTGTGGTTTCTTTTGCCTTGGGTGACATGCTTTTACAAACCTGGCCCATGTCCTTGAACAAGTCTCACAATCTGTCCTTTGTAAAACAGAGGATGAACCAGGTGATCTCCCAGCTCACCTTCCGGTCTAAAATTCTGACTCCTGTAGGAGACGCCGAAAGAGCTTTGGAGCTTGAGGGCCTTCGAGTCAAATGCTCTTGGTCTTATATAAATGAGAGCTGGGCAAGTGATTTTATCCCTCTGTTCTGCCATGTGTAAAATGGGCATAACAATATGTGCTGCTCACGAGAACCATCTTTTATTATAAAAGCAATCTCCATTTGTGGTCTAGCCACTCTCCAGAAGTTCCTATCTCCCACCACAGCTTCCTCTGACCAGATTGCTATGAGGAGTTCAATGCCTATTTCTTTGCCTCTAGAAAAATCCTGAAAAGGAAGATACTCCCTATAAGGCACAATACATTCTAGGATAAATTCAAACCTCGAGAGGGTTGAAGAAAATAAAAATGTACCTCAGGGAGGTTGTAATTATTGACATAGCTGAGGTACTAAAATGAAATTCTAGCTTGAATGGACAGGCCAACCATTATGATGTTGAGAGTCAATGCCCGGTTTTATGAGCTGAGGCAGTAAGAACGTCTTTACCAACCAAACTCCTTACAGAGCTGTTGCCAGGGAAGCTCAGCATTTTATCTCTTTGTCCATCTCTGCTCATGTTGATGACTGAATGACGAAGGGGATCGCTGGGGGCAGGAGGGAGGAAGGGGGCAGGAGGGAGGAAGAGCAATAGTCCTCAGATTCACGGTTAGAAACCAGAAAGTATTTATTTTTCTTTTTTGTAGATGGACCAACTGTCCATTCACCTTGATTCCACACTTCAGTTTTCTTATTTCCTCCTCAGTTAATGCTATGTGAAGATTCGAAGTCTGTCCCTGGCTGGCATCACATGCGAAGTGCCTTGGACATTTTGGGAGCATTTCCCTCGCAGCTCTTAGACGCAGAATCGGTTAGCTCGGTGCAGAAGCTGATTCAGTGGGCGATCCCAGCGCTACTGTTCAGCAGCACTGCGCTCTTGCGCAAGTCTGTCTTTCTGTGCCTTAATGTCCTCATCTGTACAATGCCGCAGCCGTCTCGTGAGTTTGTTGTGAGGATTCCATCGTCATTGGATTATAGACACAAACTACTTGGGACACAGGATGCACGAGTACTCATTCTGGTTGGCATTACCTTCCTAAAACTCGAAAATAGCACTCAATACTTTCTAACAAGCTATTCATTTATTTCTTTTAGCCACTGTTCGACGCTTATCTCCCTCTCCCCAAAATAGAAGGTCTGTTTTATTGATGTAGTCCCAGCACCTAGAATAGTGAATGGCACATAGTAAGTGCTCAAAATAATATTTATTGAAGGAAGGAAGGAAGGAAGGAAGGAAGGAAGGAAGGAAGGAAGGAAGGAAGGAAGGAAGGATTGAATAGATCAGGAGATGTGGCTGCCCTCTGGATTTTGCAGAACAGCTATGTTTCTCTCTAAAATGGATCCCAGTACTTATTTGTCAGTTAATGCCACACAAGACAATGGCACAGAAAGAAAGAAAGAAAGAAAGAAAGAAAGAAAGAAAGAAAGAAAGAAAGAAAGAAAGAAGAAGGGAGGAGACTGGGACACAACCTCCCAGGTTACTGAGACCCATTCCCTTATTATCTGTCTAAAAATACACTGGGTAGGTGTATGTGCCGTTTTAGATTTTATTTATACCCATGCTGCTAAGAACCAAGGCTTTTATATATAAATCCAAAATTTGCTTGTTTATCTGATCAGTGATGTAGGGTAAAACAGTGATCTTAATAAATGACACTGAATATTTCTTGAGATTACGCTCTTATGGCTTTTAGTTGCATTTAAACCCAAGAGCTCTTTTGCTATCATCTCAGATACATATCTCTTTTACTTCGCTTTATTCTTTTCAATTTTAAAACTCTGGGAAATGTTCCCGAAGCGCATGTTTTCAAAGGGAAAACCTCCACCAAAAGCTCAAATTGGTGCTAATCTAGTTAAGAAATATAATTCTTGGCATCCGTGGAACAAAGAGCTTTTGTTCTGCTTCTAGAGCTAAAAATAACTGTCCCTATGAGCAGGTCTTTATATCTACCCTGTACCTCACTGAATGTGTTCGCTGAGTACCAGACACTAAATTGTGTGTAAGAGGATATGCATACCAACACGCTCACGTCTGCACCGAGGGGCAAGGGCCATCGTAAGCTCCAGCATTAACAGCTGCTGTTAACGTGGTTTATTTGTACAAGTGATCATTGGGCTTTCTTTGAGTGTGTACCATTAGCATTCCTGCGATCTAAATAATCCTAAAGATAACATAAATTCGTGGGCCTGAGATCTACTGGGTTAGTAACTCCTTTTGCTTTACTTGAGAGTGAAGCTCAGCCGTTAGAAGGAGGTTGTATGGTACCTGTTAGGTCCATGGGACCTGTGTCTTTCTAGCCTCCTCTTGGCCTCCCAGGCCCTCACTCGTATCCTGTTTCTGTCATCAGTGCCCATGGCTTCTTGATACACTAGAAATGGCCTAGACACTAGTTAGAGATTGAAAGTCTTTGGTAATAATTCCTTGGTGTTTATACAAATGATTTGCTATTTGCTCAATGTTTTACTCCTCCTGTCATGTGAGAGATTTCCAGATGACATTTATGGGAGGAAAATAGAAAAGTTGAGCGTGTTGAAGTTTTGTTTTGGTTTTCAATAATGACATTATATTTTCATTTTATATTTGACTTTTATTTTGTATTTATTTAGTTTTATTAGTTTCAGAGGTTGAATTTAGTAGTTGCATATAATACCCAACGCTCATTACATCAAGTGCCCTCCTTAATGCCCATCCCCCAGTTACCCCATCCCCCCACCCACCTCCCCTCCAGCAACCTTCGGTTTGTTTCCTAGAGTTCACCATCTCTTATGGTTTGCCTCCCTATTTTCATTTTATTTTTCCTTTCTTTCCCCTATGTTCATATATTTTGTTTCTTAAATTCCACATATGAGTGAAATCATGTAGTATTTGTCTTTCTCTGACTGACTTATTTCCCTTAGCATAATACCCTCCAGTTCCATCCATGTCATTGGAAATGGTAAGATTTCATCCTTTTTGACGGCTGAATCATATTCCATTATATATGTATTACATACCACTTCTTCTTTATCCATTCATCTGTCGATGGACATCTGGGTGCTTTCCATATTCTGGCTATTGTGGACATTGCTGCCATAAACATCAGGGTGCAGGTGCCCCTTCAAATCACTGTGTTTGTATCCTTTGGATAAATACCTGGTAGTCCAATTGCTGGGTCAGAGGGTAGCTCCATTTTTAACTTTTTGAGGAAACTCCATACTGTTTTCTAGAGTGACTGCACCAGTTTGCATTCCCACCAACACTGTAAGAGGGTTCCCCTTTCTCTGCATCCTTGCCAACATCTGTTGTTTCCTGAGTTCGTTTTAGCCATTCTGATGGGTGCGAGGTGGTATCTCATTGTGGTTTTGATGTCTTCTTTGGAGAACTGTTTGTTCATGTCTTCTGCCCATTTCTTGACTGGATTTTTTGGGTTTTTGGGTGTTGAATTTGATAAGTTCTTTATAGATTTTGGATACTAGCCCTTTATCTGATAAAACATGTCCAAATATCTTCTCCCATTCTGTAGGTTGCCTTTTAGTTTTGTTGACTGTTTCCTTTGCTGTGAAGAAGCTTTTTATCTTGATGAAGGCCCAATAGTTCATTTTTGCCTTTGTTTCCCTTGCCTTTGGAGATATGTCTAGCAAGAAGTTGCTAAAGCTGAGGTCGAAGAGGTTGCTGCCTGTGTTCTCCTCAAGGATTTTGATGGATTCCTGTCGACATTTAGGTCTTTCATCCATTTTGAGTTTATCTTGGTGTACGGTGTGAGGAAATGGTCCAGTTTCAATCTTTTGCATTTTTAAAAGTATACTGTCATTATTAAAAAACAGTGACATTATAGTTTTTAAAAAATTTTACACATTTCATTTAGAATCACACTTCAAAGACTTTAATAGCTGCCTACTATTTTTTTCTAGAACATCTAGAATTGTTGTAAGAAGAAAATGATGGAATTGGTTAAGACAGTGTGTTCTTTCATGGTTGCTGGCAAACATTAGCTCACCCCTAAGATTAAAAAATATCAGTTGCTACGAATACTGATTTTCATTGATCTTTCACTGTCTGTGTTCACAATTAGGAACATGAGTTGTACTTCCAATGCTACCATCTGTGGTTTCTAAGCAAGTTACAGGTAAATGTGCTTGGACATGTATTCCTCCAATGGAAGACGTGTACTTCTCCAGCTGCAAGTTGTTCTTGGCTAAAGACTCAGAATAGGTAAACCTTTCCACAAAGTTCTTTGTTGGAAAGCTCTGAGAAGAATTGTGTGATTGTGTTCCACTCTCAAAACTAGGTATTTGATCAGCCATGATAGGGATAAAGATGTGTCATCTAAAAGTTAAACTAGCAAAAGTCTACGCCTAATGGAAATATTGGCTGTCTGTAGCGGCAATCTAAAAAATTGTATAGGTGAAACTGAGAGGTTTGGGAAATACCAAAATGCTGTAATTGAGGTAACTTGACTATAACCTCAGGGGGGCAGGGATAGAATAAGATTATAATAGAGAAAATGGACAAATCAATCGGCCTTGCTAAACAATACCACTTCCTAAACATACTCTGAAGAATATGTCAACAAAAAGGAGGATGCTCAGTGGGGGGGGGGGGTCATTATTATGGCACAATTAGCACAATTACCCAGCACTGTTTTGTGTGTGTGTGTTGGGGGGCGGGGGCACTGGGTAGAGACCGAATCTTATGGACAGGAAAGTTCCAGTCAGTCCTAGAGATGGGGATTTGGTTATGGGATAGGATTGTTATTTGAGTCGGGTTTCACCATGGCCTGGATGACGTAATCCTCAGGCTCTCTCTGCTCTTATCTGATTTTGTGCCCATCAGTGAACATTCTGGTTAGTAATCTGGTTCCTGATATCCTGATAATGTGAAAGAGTCTGACCTAGGAAAGACCCTCCCTGTAGACGAGTAAACTGGCATGCCTGATTATGCACTGGCTTTTGGAAATCCCTTGGTGTGAGTTAGCATCAGTGGATCCAAACAATTCTGTCTGGCCTGACTAAGCACACACTCAGACTTCTAAAGCTGAAAGGCAGGGAGCAGTCAGCCTCCCAGGGAGGCCTCACAGCTCATCACATCAGTAATGGCCCAGTCCAATCAGGCCCAATTAAATTCACCAGGAGAGGAAATACTCTAGATAAAGTCAAAGCCTGGTATCAGAGAAGTCTGGCTGCAAGCCATGGTCCCAATAGTTAGACGGTGTTAGGAACTCTGTGAAGGATGGGACAGAAGCCTAGTGAGTGGAACTGCTATAGAAGCACAGGACTTGTCACAAAGGGCTAGGGTCAGACTTTCAATATGGCTGACTTAACTGTGGGATATCAGGTTAGGTTTTTGAATACTTACTTTCTCTGCTCAGGAGTCAGATTCATCCTTGAATCTGGAAAATGGGTGGAACTACAGAAATGGATTAAGGCTTTATAGGTCTATTTTTGTTTCTAGGGCCTAGGAGGGACAAAAGAGTTAATTTACTCACCTTAGAAAAATTGGGGGCTAGTATTGGCCTCAAGCACAGCCTAATGCATGGGGTACAAATGATGTTACCAGAACCTATTTTCTCTCAACTTCTCTCAAATAGATGCATGTGGCCTTGCATGTCATTCAGATTCTCTCCTACTGAGGTCACAGTCTGGCAGCAGCTACTCTTGGTCTTCCATCCTCAATATTTTGGATTCAGTAGAAGAGAGGATCTCTTTCACAGAGCCCTTTAATTACTCTTCACCTGTAATTGGGTAACTTGCCCATTCTGGAACCTATCATTTGCACCAAAGAAATGTGATTCTCTGATTGGTCAATGTCTGACTCATTTGATGACTCTTAAAGTCAAGGGTGCAAATGCCCCCATGAGAAAGAAGTATCATGGCACCTTGGCCATAGAAGTAGGAGTCTGCTAACGAGTGTGTAACAACTCCCCTGCCCAATCACCTAGTTCAGAAAATGGTTGGCGTTGGAGGTTCAGACCCATACTCAGCCATCACGAACAGCAACATGAGCAAGAGACATGGGAGCAAATGGACCCCCCCACCTCCGTGCTTCCCTTACCGTCACATTTTGTTCCTGATGACAGCTATCACAATGGATTTACATTTTCTTCATTAGTTATTCAGTTTCTCAGATGCTTATTGAACACCTACCCCAAACCCAGAATTGTGGGAGGTGTTAGAGGGAGTAATCCACAGGTGGAAAGATATAAGCACTTTTCACATGAATGGTTATAGAAAAACAACTACCTTTTATTTCTGTTATAATAATATGAAGTCAAACATAGTGTGCTGTGTGCCACCTTTGCCTTATAGTTAGGCTAAAGGATGGAGTTGATGGTCAAAATAGTTGATGGTAGTGAATCTTTTTTAAAAAAACATTTTATTTATTTAATTGTCAGAGAGAGAGAGAGCACAAGCAGGTAGAGAGGCAGGCAGAGAGAGAAGCAGGCTTCCTGCTGAGCGAGGAGCCTGATGTGGGACTCGATCCAAGGACCCCGAGATCATGACCTGAGCCAAAGGCAGACGCTTAACCCACTGAGCTATCTAGGCATCCCAAACCATTCATTTTTAAGAAAATAATTTGTATTTTTAACTATTCCCTAATTAGGCAATTAAATGCTGATGGCACTATTTTATATATAAGGATATTGATGGCTAATCACAAAGAGAATTATTTCAGGACCCAGAATTTCTGTAGTTTTTAGTCATGTTCATTCACCTTTTCCTTCTGAATCTCACTGGCTGAAACTTTAGTTTTTAAGATATAGTCACAAAACACCTTGTTCAACATTCTTTTGGGTGTTTAGTGTAAATCTGATGAGTTATTTTTGTCATCAGTGACTCCCGATCACCCTAAAGATCAGTTCCAAACTCCTTGGCGTAGAATGCCAGATCTTTCATAATCTTGCCCCTTTTACTTCTCGGTCCCTGTGCCCACCTCCCTACCCCAGCGTTCCCACGGGTAGCACCCTCCCACTGTGCTGAACTAGTCACAGTTCCAATGGTGCACGCTCTCCGTCACCTCTGTGCCTCCACACGTGCTTTTCCTCCCATCCACCCCTTTCCTTGCCATCACACAGCCGTCTCCTGGTCATCCACCAGGTCCAGCTAAGACATCACTCCCTCTAGAAAGTCTTTCTTGACACCCTCCAGGGCTGGGTTAGGTGTTCCTCCTTCGTTGCCTCAGCACCGTGCACTTTGCCGCCCGTGCCCTCAGCAGCTTAGGCTCTTGGCCTCCTGTTTGCCTCCAAGGCTGCCCAACAAAAGCAAGAATTCCCAGAGGCCCAGATACAATGAAGACAGGGCGGGGCCTGTGTTTTCACAGCTGCACTCTGGAGATTAGCTCAATAAATATTTTTTGGATGAATGAATACATGAATGAATAATGAGCCACTTATTTGTTGCTTTCTTGTGTTTCCTCAGAATTACAACCGGCCCCGTGTGATGGCCTTAGCCATCCCCATCGCGGTGAAATTCCTCCACAGGAGCAACAAGGAACTGTGCAGGGATATGTCCAACTACCTGTCCCTGGCTGCGATCACCAAGGCAGATCTCCTGGCTGATCACACAGACGTTATAGTAAAGAGCATACTCCAAGGTATGGTGCAACGGCTGAGCTTGGGCATGTTTTTTCAGGAATGGTTTTAAAGTATTTTCATGACCCATTTTAATGGTTTGTGGAAAGGGAGACCTAGAGGGTTGCGAGGTATGTTAGATTCTCTGCTTTGCCACTAGTTGGCTGGTGAACAGGGGTGAGGTGTCTTGGGCTGGCTGAGTCCATGTCTCTTCACTGGGCAGATGAATTATTTGGACTGATAGGGGAGCTGTAAGCTCTCTCTCTTCCAACTCTACATCTCTCAGTTTGGAGAATGGTGTTTTCCACGCTTCTGGTCACCTTGTCCAGCTACCAATTGTAGAGAACCTACCTGTCCGCACTGAGTGGAGCATGTCCCGCTGCTCTCAGCGGTAGGTGGAGAACCGTTCCTGCCTTTGGTTTCCAACACAAGGAATGTTAGATAAAGCACGCCAGAGAACATGTGACGACTTCTTAAACGTGAACATGATTTGGGACTAATTTGTTTGTGTTAAATATTACCATAAAAAAATCAATCAGGACATCTCTGTTAATTGTTTCACATTTGCATGAAAGAGATCGGATTAGTCCAATAGAAATATTCTCTTTTGTCTTATGTTTTTTCCTTTGGCTCCAGATCTATCAGAAGCCATGGTTTTTTGTTTTTTGATTTGGGATCAGAGAACAGTATATGGTATTATGTGATATGCACCCAATGTCCCCAGTTCTCATTAATAAAAATGTATGAGGTCCACGAATATCTTGGCCCACATTTTACTGCCACGTACCCCACATGCTCAAATTGAACATCAGCCCTTGACCAAGTATTTCTTAGAGTCCCCAGGGGTGCCCCACAAATGCTCACTTTCTGGGTATGCAGACCAGTCCATAAGTCCATGCCCTTATTGTCTCCATGCCTCCTGGAGCAGCACGCTGTGCTGGTGTCCACTTCCACCACCCTAAGCCCAGCAAACTGTGGCTGCTTCCCTGGAGGGCCCAGGAATGGATTTCACTGCACACCGCCTTGCCAGGGATGGCAACCTCTGTCCCTTTGTGCTACTACCCCCGAAGCTTCAGGAGCCACCAGTCCTCAGCACACTAATCTCATGTGGCCGCCCGTGGCAGGATGTTGTGGGGAACACCCATCTTTCTCCTTGGTGTTACACTTTGGTAGAGAGGC
The DNA here is from genome assembly GCF_024610735.1 of Ursus americanus. Lineage (NCBI taxonomy): Eukaryota > Metazoa > Chordata > Mammalia > Carnivora > Ursidae > Ursus > Ursus americanus. The sequence goes on along the minus strand of NC_142146.1, from coordinate 51,172,964 downwards.
CCCAGAGTGGGGTTACTTAGCTCCCAATACCAACCTGTTCCCAGGTTTGCAGGAAAATGTAGCCTTCTGTTCTGTCTGAAATATTCTCTCTCTCTTTCTTGGGCTTAGCTATCTAGCCAAGAGTCAAACTAGCAAGAAATCAGTCATCCAGTTCTCAAAATGACTATGGCCCACCAAGGACTAAGGTTTTTTTTCATTATGCCAGACATTCCCAAGAAGAGTTCTTAGCACTCCCCTTCCAGAACATCTGACCAGCCACCCCAGTGGTCCGCCAGATGCCCAGATATGTCTGAACCCCAGCCATGACAGTGGAAATTCATCACTCTACCCGTGTTCCTCTCTAAAGATCTGTCACTGATATTACTAGTCGGTATCATTCATTTCTCATTTTCTTTGGCTACAGGATTGAATTCCTCACTTAACTTTTAATCATGATACTAAATTTTCTAAAAGTCCAGAAAAGCAGTTACACTTTTTTCATCACCTTGGCTACATATTTGGAACAGATTTTATATGATATTATAAACACGTATACATACCACACATTTTAAAACCATGATAGACTTGCAAGTAACAAGATTTATTGGAAAAAAAAAACCACAAAAATGAATTGTTTCTTCGCAGCTGCCAAGAACTGAGCTCATGTATTTGTGTTTTTTTTCCTTTTTTGAAATGCACTTTCAATGACAAAGAAGTCTTTTGAAACACAAAATGCACTTTCTGAATTCACTACAAGCACTTGAAATAAACAAATGATTTGGTTTATTTGATCTGGCACTATAAAAATTACCATAAAAGAAATGATAATTTGACTAAAAGAAGTTGGGGCTACATATTTCAGGGCTTAGATTTTTGAGACGAATGTGTCTGTGAAACTCTCCAATCATTCACACGAGCCCATCAAACTTAGACCTACAAAGTAGAGGGGATCTTACTGTCTCTCAGTAAGTTTTCTGCTCTGCAAATCTTTGTCATGTATTCCCTGCAATCAGCTTTAGGAACCATCATTAGGATTTCTGTTTTTCTTTACCTACAGTTTCTCCACTTTAGATCTTCCTCCTTGACTTATATTATCTTAATCTGCATTCTCCCATTTTTCTACTTCTACAGAAAATGCTAAAGTATTACAGTTTCTTGATTTGATCTATTTTTTTTTACACAACTAGAATTAAAAAATTATGGAATCTTATGTTGGGACATTAAACGTCATTTAGCTCAATTACCCAGGCAATGCTTAAATCCCCACCAAATGGTCATCCTCTCATTGATACCAATAATGATCATAAAAACAATTCTAACTAAAATGGCTAAAATTTATTTCACGCTCTCTTTATGTCAAATACTGTATTAAGCACTTTATACAGATTATAGGATTATATCATTTAATCCTCACAAAAATTCCATAACAAAAGTCCTATTATTATCCCATGTTACCAATTAGTAGTATTTTAAGTAATTGAAACTCCAGGTAAAAATAACTTGATGATGATGACAATGATGGTGATTGTGAAGAAGAGGAATGAGAGAAAAAGTAAGAGGAGGAAGAGGGGAAGAGGAAGAGGAAAGAAGGAGAAAGAGGAGGTTAAGGAGGAAGAACTTCTTATCAGAACATAGGACTGAAAAGTGCATAAGTATATCAGACTTCCCATATGGCTTGATTCAGGGCTCAATGGCAGTCCCAAAAGTCATTACTCAGCTCTTCTTCCTTTGAGTTGGATTTTCATATTCCATATTATAGCCCTCTGCAGCTTCCAACTCATATCATCATGAATACAATTAAACAAAAGAAACTCCATATTCGGTCTCGTTGTCTCTGTTTGACCCGACATGGGTCACACACCCATTTCTGAACCAATCCATCATTGTTGTCAGGGAATACAGTATTTCAGTTGACCAGGCTTGAGTAGTGAACCACCATCAAAGCAAGAGATGGGGGACAACTACAGTAGAACCACATGAATGGGGTGCAGATCACCCCCTAACCAAATCCAGGGCTGTTGCCAGCAATGGCTAAAATGAATACTGGGTACCAGCAAACAGCTTTATGTATTTACTTTTATACTTTTATACTAGAGATTCAGCCCATTGCTTTGGCATAACAAGACCCTATTGGATAATGATTCTTCCCTCTCGGTGTATCTGCAGTTCTTCCCAGGTTCTTGGCATCTGTAAATTTTAAGAATAGAACCACTCTCCCTTCATTTCAAAACACTAATGAAAAAGTAGATCAGATGGGGCCAGGCAAGACTTGTGGTATACCAGTGGGGACTGCTCCTTGTGCTTGGTTGATGTTACTCCATTGATCATATTTTTCGGTCGTTTTATATATATGTCTGTCCCTGATTCCAAACGAAATGTCTCCTTTATGCTTGTAAGTCAATCATTAGAGACTGGCAAGTATCCTTGAAGGCAAATATTTCAATAATTCCAAGCCAATTTTTACTACTTTTCATTATTAATAATCATATATAAGTAATAATGTTGACTTTCTATGTAAATAGAAATTGATTTTTATTTAAATTGCTTAGACTCCAATTTGTCTGTTTTGTATTCTCCAAGTTCTCTCAGTGAGAAGGAAACTGTGAAAAGTCCTTCCATTTGAAGGAAAGATGAAAGGTATGAGCATTATTGCCTTGGTGCATGCTTGAGAGCTAAGGGGTTAGAAAACCTGAATATCCCTATAACAAATAAGACAGTTATATCCATATTTTTAAATCAACCCCACCCCCACAAAGGAAAAAGAAAAACCCATCTGTCCCATTTAGTGTTATAGACCAATTAGAACAAATATGCAAATAATAATTACAGGCTTGGCTAAACTTCTTCAGATAATTAAAAAACATTCTCCAACTAATTCTGTGAGGCTTGATATACGTGATATCAAAACCAGAACAGGGCAACATAAGAAAGGAAAATCAGGCCCATCTTAATTATGAACACAGAAGCACAAATCACAAATCAGAAATCAGAATGACTCCAGCAAGGCTTAAGGAAAGTAATAGTTCTTATTTGCTGAGCACTTCCTGTGTACCATTTTCTGGTCTTCTTAGTCATGTAATTCTCCCCATATTTTATGATGGACGAACTATTGTTATCCTCATTTTATAAAATCGTAATGATTCAGTTAAGTTTATCCTAGGAATGAAAGAATGTCTTAATATTCAAAATGTAATTCCCCCCAGTAAAAGACTAAAAGGTCAAAAAGTCATCTGATGAGTAAGAGCATCACATAAATTCAGTACCCATGCATGAAAAAAGTTTTTTGTTGGGGCACCTGGGTGGCTCAGTCGGTTAAGTATCTGCCTTTGGCTCAGGTCATGATCCCAGGGCCCTGAGATCGAGCCTGGCATGGGGCTCCCTGCTCCCGTGGGGAGTCTGCTCTCCCTCTCCGTCTGCCCCTCCCCCAGCTCTCTTTCTCTTTCTCTGCTCTCTCTCTCTCTCTCAAAAAAATAAATAAAATCTTTAAAAAGAAAAAAGTTCTTTGAGAACTAGGAATTTTGGAGAACTTCCTGAAACTCATTAAGGGTATATTGTGTATGTATGTATATATGTGTGTCTGTAAAATTATATATAATCACGAGAATATTATATATATATATATATATATATACATATATACACACCTATATGCATATATATATCCTCTTCTTTTATAAAATTCAAAGTCTGTTCATGACAAAAAAAAATCTCTATGCAAACTAGCGATAGAAGGGAACATCCTTAATCTAATGAAGGATATCTACAGAAACCTACGACTAAAATTGTACTTAATGGGAAATATTAAATTCTTCCCCTTGAATTAAAAAATTTATTAGGTAATAAATTTGTTTTCTGCTTAAATAATACCAGAAGTAATTTAATATTTTGTGATATCACCACCTTTTCAGAGTGGGAGTCATTTTTCAGTATTCCTGAATAATTCTCCAAACTTGTTCTTTTCCACATAGATGCTTTGTAAAACCTGCCTGGTGTTGGCATATAAAAGCACAACCAGTGCTTAATACAGCATAATTTAGCATGTCTTTTACCCAGGAAGCTGACAATGTTATCAGAGATCCTGAAAATGAGGATATCTCTGACTATAAGGGATTATTTGAGGACTTACAGGGAAACCCTTTCCAAATTTTGATTCGGAACTCTGTGATGCAATGTACATAACTCCTATCAAAAGTAAAAGCACTGATGTCTCCTCCCCGGTGTTTCCGAATCCGTGGTCATAGTAAGGAAATACGCCTCTCTGTCAGTATGCCTTTTATATGGTCTTCTGGCACAGATCACGAGATGACCTCAAATGATTGGAAACTTAAGTAGAGAGTCTTTGGAAAGAAAATGTAATATTGTCTCAGCAAGAGTCCAAATTCCTTTCTGACTTACTGGCAAAAGTCTAGAAGAGACTGTCTAGCTAATTATGATAAATTCACCTCATTTCTTTCTCTATGTGAGACAAAATTCAAACCACTGATGGGTGAGCTGTCTCAGAAAATAGAGATAGAAAATGAACCTCTCATTTATTATGGTAGTAATAATATGTACCACATAGGGTGAGATGGGGCTTAAGCAGATAAAGCAGTTCTACTTTGCACAATGCCAGGCACGTAGTTCATCAATGGTTACGATGATTCTTCTTATCATCATTTTCATAATCAACGTCATGGTCATTGTCATCTCTAATTGAGCATCTGCCATGTACCAGGCCCATATTAAAATATTAAAGACAGAACCAGATTCATTTGTGGAGTTTTATACTCCTTGGGGAGATACTTAGCCATTAAAGATTCATGACACAATTATTCTTAAAGAACAAAGTTTTAAGCTCACTGTATTACAAGTTGTTCAGAAAGAATTTATTAATCCAATTGCTAGGAAACAGGCTACTAAGCAATCTTATTAAGAATATTCAAACTGAATAATAATACACATAGGGAAATATTTAAAATGATGCTCTAAAAAGCCAACCCAAATGTGGATCAAGAAATTGAGACACACCTTGAAACAAAGAGGACCTCTTCTGAATTGTTAACTACGTTGGGACCGGTTGCGCTCCGGAGTTTGCACCTTCTTGACTCCACCAGCAGGTGTTGCTGTGAAGTAAAAGAAGGCCTGCACAGAGAGGACCGTCCCAGGCGGGCTTCGGAGAATCTCTCACCCACCATATAAGGGAATCTGCACATTTGCTTGTTTGTTTGTATTTTTGCATGTTTGCTGCTTTTTTATTTAATGCACTGGGAACAACTTGGAAAAACTTTTTTTTAAGACAATGTGTATTTCAAATATTGTTTTATGGTTGAGAAAGTACATTTAGATATATTATCAGTTTTTGTTATTTTCATAATAATCCTTCAGCCAGGGAGGCAAGTCCTGTTATCTCTAACTTCTGGGCTAATGCGAGACCCATAAAGATTAGTTGGCAGGTCCAACTTCTAGTTGGTAGGTGATGGTGCTCTAGGATTCGAATGGTGAATTTCTTTTTCTTTCTTTTTTTTTTTTTTTAAGATTTTATTTATTTGACAGAGACAGCCAGCGAGAGAGGGAACACAAGAGGGGGAGTGGGAGAGGAAGAAGCAGGCTCCCAGCAGAGGAGCCTGATGTGGGGCTCGATCCCATAACGCCAGGATCACGCCCTGAGCCAAAGGCAGACGCTTAACGGCTGCGCCACCGAGGTACCCCTCAAATGGTGAATTTCTGAGCCCAAGGCCAGCGTGCTTTCTTCCACAGTCCAGATTTATAAAACTGAATGCAAGCATCAGTAATCTCAGTTTTCCAGCTCACTGAATCCATGAATATAGATGTGAACGTTTATAATTACTCTGACCAAGATTTTTAACCATATGAGTGCTATTTATCAAGTGGCTAAAAGAGAGTTCTGGAAACATTTGGCCTTAGTAAGCTTCTCAAAGAAGAGCTTCCTAATATAAAATTTAATTAAAAAAAAATAAAAATCGATGATTTCTTCTGTTTGCAAATGTAATTGTTCAAAGTGAAGTTAACTAAGTAATTATAAATACCAAACTTTAAAATTCTACAATATATATTTAGTAGTAAAATGTTCTGAATATATTTTAAAGGAATAAACATTTCACTAAAAGCCAATTTACATTGTAATAGACAAGGAAAATATATCAACTCTATTTTGTTCCTATATTCATATATACCTCTGCAAAAATATTGTTCTACTGACATACAGACATACATACTAGAGTGACAAAGTGACAAACTGTCACAATTTGGCTAGAACGGAAGGGATTTCTGAGACACAGGACTCTCAGTGCTAAAGCTGGGACAATCCCAGGCAAACCGGAACAGTTGGTCACTCTAGCACACACATACCTAGTATTTTATATTTTATATATATAGTGCATTTTTTCCTCCTAATAACTTCAGTCATCTTGCACAATTATTTTATAATGCCATGATACAGTGATGCCCTTAATAGCCATTCTGGTGAACGAAACTCCTTGTCAATCTGCCAAAGTAAGCCAGCAAATTGATATTTTTTTAAAGAAATTTTATCTCAGTTTTACATATTTCTAACTTCTTCCTTTTGCTGACACTATGTATTCTGAAACTCGTTAAATCCTATTAGAAAAAAAAAAAAAAGAAAGAAAGAAAGCCAGAGAGCCAACTCTCTGAGAATTTGGAAAATATATTTTCTAAGTATAGTCTATGAATGTTTTGAGGAAATAAAGTGTGTGTGGTCTTTTCAATTTTTTAAAAAAATTGTTCTACTGGATCAGATTAGGTGGTCAAACAGTAGTGGATTTAAAATGACAGAAGTGTGGTTTTCTCCATGTTAGAGAAGTGAAGAAACAGGCAGCCCAGGACTGGCAAGGCCGCTTCACAGCACGGGAGACCCAAGCTTCTTCTATATTGTTACACCAAATGTCATGAGCTAAGGTGGTTGCTGAAACTCCTGCCATCACAGCCGTATTCCAATCAAGTGGAAGGAGGAAGGGAAAGAGAATCACGTTCAGTATTTCAACATCAGCCAGCAGTTAGTCATCTGGCCACACATAGCTGCAACTGATGCTGGAAAATATAGACTTTGCTCTGAGTGGGCATACCTACCACTGAAACTGGAATTCTGTTCCTTTGGAAAAGAGGAAAAATAGGTATGAGGAAACAATCAAAGTCCCTTGAAATGCTTATCTGGATTTACTGCTGTACCAGATGAAATTTCTACTTTCATAACCCAAGAATTACTTGTTTTTCTTCTACTTGTTTCTTCTTTACCCTCAACGTAGAATTCCCATGGAAAAATTTAAAAGGCCCTTATATTTAACTGTCAGCATATGAGTCTGGATGTATTTTGGACTGCATCATGTTGGATCTTTTGAACAGATCTGATTGATGCTGAGATGTGGAGATTGAAAGCATGCCTAACTCTCTGCTTATATTGGGTCCAGTATTTCGTCTTCCAGTTTAGCATTCAGGTCATAGAGATAATGGCTAAACAAGGACTTACCTATGGCCCTTCAAGGGCAACCTTGAATCATGTAATCTCCAAGGGTCTGCGACTGGCCTATGACCTCATGACTGTGAACACTCTTTTTAGAGATCCTTCAGCCTGATTTTCTGGATCTCAAAAATGGGATGAAGGTATACGAGCGCCCTCAAAGATCCCTAGATTCAGGAGATTTTATTGCTAAAGGAAGTCTCTTCTTCTACTCAGAAGACCCAGAGGAGTGAAGTAACTTATCTAAGGACACTCAACTAGTTAGTTATAAAACATGGTTTGATAACTACCTCACAAACCAGAGATGACCTGGCCCTGTCTTTAGGCGGACACACCCTCACTGTGGCCCTACCACATTTGCTGCTGACATCCGGAAACAGCTTTGCGGATGGTCTTCTCTTAGCCCCGCACAGCCTTTACAGGAGGACACTAGTGTGGCTGGGAGGTACCTCTCCACCTGCAGGGTGAAGGACCTTGACTGTCTTCTCCTTCATGCATGAGTAAGAGCATGGGATATATTTTAAGGGCAGGAGTCGTCGTTTTTTCCAGATTCTGAGATCTCCCCCTCATCACGTATATTTGGGGAACTCTGATAGTTTGTTTCTGTGTTACGTATGACAGAACATTGTATATGGTTATAGAATCATCAAACTGGGACTTAGCGATCAATATTTCCTCAATTCCTTGATTTCTCAGTTGAGAAACCTAAAACCCAGAGAGACGAATTGACTTAGCCAAGATCAGATTTCTTGCTTTTTATAGGAAGCCAAAGCTTAAAACAACCCTATGGCTTGTTTCTAACAACACTAACTAATACTATTTACACAACAGAATAGCATCTGAAAACTATTTCCTACTTTAAGAATGTAGATTTGCTCCAAAACATCTTTTAAATTTGTAATTAGATGACATGGGATAGTTTTATAAAATATTTTATTTACAGTAGAGCTTTACAAAAATAGTCTTAATAAAATTAATACAAAACCACTTTATAACTTATATAACTATCTTCTCAAAAAAGTGACATTCGATTATAACACATAAACTACATTTGCATTTGTTAAGTCACATTGTAGTTTAAATATGTTTTATCATCATTTTTTAATAATAAGGTACATACCAATAACAATGAACAATGGACAGCAAATGTTACTTTATTTTTCTTCCAATGTAAAAGTCATCTCTGGCCCAAACAAAATTAACCAAAGAAAAGTAAAACAATTGTCCTTCTGTTCAATAATACAGTCCTTTTTAATTATATGAGAGTTTATCTGACAAAGACACAGCATTAATCTCAAAGCACCATGGCATAAAGTCTAGTAACAATATCCCCAAAAGCATTCTCCAATGTCTTCTCTTCAACTGTTTATTCGGTATTTTGCCAAGATAAATAAAGATTGATCTCAACTCTCCCCGTCATTAGTCTCAAGTGTTCTTAATATGCACTGAGGTTTTTAGACCGTCCCAACTGGCATATGTTTAAAATGTGAGTTTCTTTCTTTGGCTTCAAGTAGAGTTTCACAACGCTTATGAAACATACTGAGCTCCTCCGTGTGGCTGAATCTCTGTGACTCCCCACCCAACAACATTTCCCCGGATGTGACAAGACTCTGCTCCGCCAGTTTCTCTTATCTCTTCGTTGCTGAGAACACGATCCCAGATATTGAAGCCTGTGAGTCTTCCAGAAAAGGCTAGTGTTTCATCAAAGCCACCACCCACACAGCAGCCGTTCTTTTCTTGGCCAACCTGCAGGATTCCTCCGTCAGGAACAATGTGACCTGCGGCCATCTCGACTGTGGTCGCCGTCAGTTCACCATTTACCCACAAGGACGCGCGTCCTTTCTCAGAATTCCAGGTGCTGCACAGATGGGTCCACTTTCCCAGGGAAATCCCAGTATTTGCAATCAGTTTGCTCTCCTCTCCACCCACCACAAGCACTATGGACTGATAGCTGAGGTACAGCTGGATCTCATATGGATTTCTCTTTGTGCCATAGGAAAACAGGATGGTTTTGTTTAATGCATCTGTGGCTTTGACCCAAATGCAGGCACTAAAAGACTCAAGCTTCACTGGTGTCACTGGATGCACACTTCCAAAAATCTTCTTGGAACGCATTGGGAATAAGATTGCTGTTTCACAACCTAGAGGAGCAAGAAAGAAGGATATGAGAGAAAATATAAAATTCATTCAGAAATGATTCCAGTCTTAGCGTAGGCATTTTAGCATAGGCACTTTAACGACCACAACTGAAAATTCTGTGCTGTATCACATTATGACTTGAGGAACTTCAAGTGTGATCGCGGTAGAGCAAAGAAAACAGGAATAAAGTCAATTGTCAGGCTTACTCAATGATGTATCTCAGTGGAGAAGAAGGCAGGCAGAGTAGCCAAATTGTCCAAACTCAGGAAATAATGGAAACCGTATTTTAATAACTACTTCCCCTCACAATTAGCTTATTTTCTGTTACTACTTTTTTTTTAATAAAAATGTTGAGTCACTACACGTTAATTTCCAACAATGACGCTGTAATTTCCGAGAACTTAGAGCCAGACTTGTTTCCCTCTTCTTGACTTCACCAAACATCCAGGAAACAAAACAAAACAAAACAAAAAACAACCTATGAAATTCAATGGACCTAGCTCACCCATTTACCCATTGTAAACATATGTTTTTAAATGAAACTCTGGGACAGTCATATTGCTGCTGAAAGTTTACACATGTTCCAGATATTTGTAAACTTTGCAAAGTTTGTAGAAAACTACCTTTGGAAGGCAACAATGTATAATAATGATGACTCACTCTTATTGGGTACTCACTGTGTACCAGATACACTTCTCATCACTCTGTATCGTTTTAATCCTACTTGTCAACCCTAAAAGATAATCTTAATATTCCCATTCTACAGATGAGAGAACTGAGGCATAGGGCACTAAGTAACTTGGTTCTGCTTACTAACTGGTAAGTGGTAAAACTGGGGTTTGAGCTTGGGCACTGTGGCTGCACAGGCCACACCCTTACCTACCCCACTGCATTGCTTCTTTTTTTTTGTTTAAAGATTTTATTTATTTGACAGAGATAGAGACAGCCAGCGAGAGAGGGAACACAAGCAGGGGGAGTGGGAGAAGAAGCAGGCTTATAGCGGAAGAGCCTGACGTGGGGCTCGATCCCATAACGCCGGGATCACGCCCTGAGCCGAAGGCAGACGCTTAACCGCTGTGCCACCCAGGCGCCCCCCACTGCGTTGCTTCTTAATGGGAAAAGAACCCCTCGATTTGGCTAGGAGAGGTGGAATTCAGTTTGTTTTACTATTAGCAAGCATGCAGTTTTTGATGAGCCCCTTAATCTCTCCAACCTTTCTTGTTATCTATAAAAGCCCCTTCCATTCTCCTTCTAATATTCTGCAAATCTGTAAGCAACAAGTATATAGTACTCAAGAAGAACTGCGTAGACCAAAGATATTCTTAAAAACTCTTATTTTGTCCACATGCTTATAAATACTTAAAATACTTAAAAACTTCCACTCAGTTCATCTCCAGGTCACATGTTTGGTCTGGGAGCTAGAAATGCTGAAGTGAAGACCTTCTAGGTGTTTGTGGGAAATGTGTGTAAGAGACCAGGAAAAGAATTTTTTTTTTTAATCTAAATGAGGGCTAGATATTCACTTTATAACAAACTAAAGCTTCATCATAAAATAGTTCTGACAAGCAAGCTTCCAGAACATTTAAAGATTAACTGGTGAATACAGGGAACTTGTAGGCAGCAAACGTCCATGCAAAGTGTGTTAAACTAAACTAAATACCTGCAAGTAATCGGGGGCTAGGCTCTATCCTAAAAAATTAAACAGATGTGGACCTAGAAATAGTCAAAGAAATACGGAGATTCAGAAAATCGTATAAAAGTAACTGCAATACTACCGCTAATTGGTCCTGTCACATTTTGGTATTTGCTTTTTCACTGAATAATTTGAATTTTTGAAGACTTTTAAGATTCATTCTTAATGAAATTGGTAGATACATTTTTTTTTTCTAGCTGTGTTAATGAAGCCAAACAAAGATCATGGAACAAAAGATCACCATATGCAGGACCATTTGAGATCGTCTGTACTGTCCCAGTAAAGCAGTGTTCAAGAGGCGGCCTACTGCAGTTCAATTAACTGATTTCCTGTTTAAATGAACCCAGGCAGTCAGGACTGCATTCCAAAGCATTCCTTGATTGCCTCGCAGAGACCCAGCTTCCCCTGCAGCCTGCACTGGCTATGTGAGTCCATGGAGTGGAATTTCGTGTTCACGGGTTTTTTGTGGCTTTTTTGGTGGGGACTTGATATCTCTTTAAAATGTCAGAAACTCTCTCATGAAATGGCTCTTAATTAATAGGTTTTTCTGATTATATTATCAAAGACCAAACAAAATTAAAACCAGGTTCTTAGGAGGCCGACAACAGATTAATTAGGAATCCCTTAGGAACCAAGCTGGCAGGAGGCCAAGAAAGGAGAACTCAAATCATGTGGGTAAAAGTACTATTGGATATAAGAAATTAACATTTTTTAGAACTCAGAAATACATCCCTCTCTGCTCTAACTAGTATACAGAGGTGAGAGTGAAAATTAGCATTAGTTCTTCAGTTTTGGGGGTACACTAGCTGTACAATCATTTTACACCGTTTGCCAAAGACAAGAAATTTCATCCATTAAAATAGCCACAGAATTATAATTTGTCTCTTTGCCACTTACATTGAAGATCTATTGTGTATTTGATTTTATGCTTTTTCAGTCTCTGCAACCGTACTGAATATTCAAGAAAATAGGCTCAGCACTGATAAACAGTCCTCAACTATTTAGGAAAGACTAATACTCTGGTATGGTTTCTGTAATTTTAAACGAAACATGCTCTCACACATACTTATGATTCTTCCTCCTACCCCAACAAATGAGTTGCTTTATTGTAAATATAATGAGGGATGGCACTGTTTGTAATTGTTCTCTGTTCATGAGATTCTCAGGAACAGTGTAAGTTGTATTTTCTAACTAAATCACTGATTTTCTACTATAACCCACAGAAGATTTCTGCACTACTACCTCTTAGAAACTTTGACTTATAAAGGAGGGTTGTTTGGCTCCAAATCGTCTCATTTCGTTTAACCATCTTTCGAATGTATTTTTCAAATGTATTATTTCCGGCCCATTTGTGTTTGGAGATTCATTCATATTACAGGGGACTTCAGTAAATTGTATCTGGTTTGAACCGCCTCTCTCCTGTTTGGTGCTGACCCCCTAAGTCCCTGCGGAGAAGGGTTACCAGTTTGCTCCTACAGGAGACCATTTCACTGTGGATCCCGCCCAGCAGGTTTATCCCAAACCTCACATACTCAGACCTCCCCTCTAGCGGGCTCATTCCACAGACCCCGGGGCCTCAGGAATTCCACTAATCTTTCAGGAGATGAGGTTCAGACGCCAGTCTCTTGCTCAGAACCAGCGGGGAGGAGGGGCCGGCCCAGGATTGGAACGCGTCCCTAAAAATTAGGCTGGGCCCTTAAATAGCGCGGGGAACCAGAGCTCCCCTAAAGAGAGAGACAGGCTAAAATTAGAAGAAGTGGAAATCCCTAACGGAGGGAAGCCGGACAGCTAGAAAGGTCACGGTTATAACCGGCCAATAGAGCTCCTGCGCCGCCTGGTCGGATCCGGTGTCAGTCAGGGGGCCCCGACATCTATTTCAAGACTCTGTTTTCAAGACTCTCTCTTCTGGGCTCCTCGGGGTTGGAGAATACTTTTTAAAGCCCGTTTGCTCGCCTTGTATGGTGTGTGTGAGCCCGTGAGCGTGCATGGAGAAGCGGAGGTGTGTGTGTCCCCACTGAAGCTGCCCCTAGAGGGCTGCCACCAGGCTTCCCGCCACGCGCCTCCGAGGACAAAGACGCAGAGTGTGTGGGGGCGGCGGGGGGGGGGGGAGCCGCTCCGCCCGGCGTCCTTACCTGCCGGCAGCCAGCGCCCGGCCGCCCAGCCCTGCACGGCGCGGAGGTCGGCTCGCGTGCGCCGCAGCTCCTCGAGCACGGCGTCCAGGGCGCGCCCCGCCTCCTCCGGGCGCGGCGTCGCGGCGCTCTCCAGGCGCGTCAGCCTGCGGCCCGCGTCGCGGCTCGCCTGCAGCAGCTCGTCCAGCGCCCGGGCCAGCCGGGCCTCCGCGGGGGCCGGCGGCGCGCACGGTCTCCCCAGGCTGCCCGCCAGGCGGCCCAGCTCCGCCCGCAGCCTCTGCAGCTCGCCCCGGAGGACGTCGTCGGTGGCCTGCAGCAGCATGCCCTCTCTCATCTGCGAGTCCTCCAGCATGATGAAGAGCTTGTCCCACTCGGTGTGCTCCCGACGGCAGTCACATGGCGTGGCTGGAGCAAGGGACACGCACGTTACCGATCCGCCCAGGCCTTCCTTGGGTGCGCTTTGTACAAAGGTGACCTCCCTCGGAGGTCCCAAGTTCCTGCCCGTCCCAGCACCCCCTTCCCTTTAAGTACAGCTCGGAAAAACAGCGTGTGAGTATCCCGACCATGACAGGAACCATTCATGCAGGTATATAGTAAGTGGAACTCTGTGAAATTAGCCGTTCATGCGGCTCAAAACAGGCAAACATCGGCGATTTCATGCGGTTCAAGCCGTTATGTACGTGACAGAAATAACTTTTTGAAACCTCCCCTTTCCTAAAGTGCTTCTTTTTTTGTAAAACAAACTATAATTTTTAGCACATTTCCTTGGCTACAAAGTATATGTATAATATTTAGACCCAAAGAGGTGGGTATGTAGTTAGGGTGAGCAGCGAAACAGTTAAAATGAACTTACGGTCCTCAGTGGGATGGAGTCCATTGTCTATTTCGTTGTCCAAATTCACATACATGAGTTCATAATCATCCGAGGTCTCCGCCGACACCGCAGACCAGAGGGCAGCGCAGAACAGAATCACAGGGAGATGCATTGCTGGAGAGAGAGGCAAAGTTCTTTCTTCTGCCACTTTCCAGAGCTGGCCCGAGGGGACGAGGCGAGAAGCTCTCAAGTGAGCAGTGTTTGAGCAGAGGAGAGTGAGAGTGAGAGGCAGGAGAACAGAGCCCTTAATAAATGCTGGGGGAAGCCTGAATGGAGATGAATGAGTAATGCCGGTGGCACCGCCGTAATGGGAGTTCCCCCTGAATTTGGAGGGGAGGGGGCTGGGTGGGAGGGCGAGGGAAACGTGGACGTTGCACAATAATAGACCGCAAAGGTTTACACTGCAGTCAGATTAATTGGAGGAGGGTCAGAGGGGAAAGAGGTGGGGAAACAGTGCTAAGACTGTCCCCCTGAGGATTAGCTGTTGTAACTCGAATTGGTAGCACTGAGGGATGAAAGGGAGGGGAGGGGAGGTAGGGGGAGAAATAAGTCAGCAGGCATAGAGGCAGGAAAGCAAGATCATCATTTCAGCATTTTGTGTGGTGCCTTACAGTTCCACAGCCCTTTACGTATAGAAAACTTTCCCCACTTGTCTTTGTACACAGTTTTATAGGTCTAAGTTGTGAAAGTTACCCCCCTGATTCCAAGATAAACCAACTTAGAGTAAGAATTTTGATTGCTCTTGAAGCCAAGTCCACTCCTAATTTAATCCTTCTGGAGTTGCAACTATACTTTCATAAACACACTTTTAAAATGACAGACAACAAAGCAAAACTGGTAAATCTAACTTAAGAAAGAGCTGGGGGAGAAGAATAAGCTGATTTTAGGAATGTTTCTTTTCGTAAACTGGTATTATGTGGAAATCGTATTATTTCACTAGGCTTCTAGTCAAAGATCATGTTTTTAAAGTAAATTTAGGGATTTCTGCTTCCTTCAAAATACGAAGGCCAATATAAGATGAAAACTCTCCTGCACAAAACACCTAGAAATGGGTTTACATTATAATAATAACTTTATGTGTACAAATGAACTACCACGAAAGTAAGGGAAGTATCCAGGGGCCAGCAGTAGAGGGGGGAACCAAAGCCAAGCTTGTGAGAGCTGATGTAGTGCCCCCCCCCCCAGGGACATAGAGGGAAGTAAGGGTGATCAGTTCTGTAACAACCAAATGTTAATGATCACGTGGGAGCAAAGCTTAGGCCAGAGTGGGAGTTGGAAGTGAGAGCCTCACCTAAAGCCAGACCAGATCCTCAAAGAGTTACATATTGGGTTTCAGTGGATACAACCCCACCCTCTGTCCTAACACAAATAACTGAGAATAAGCATGTCTCTCTTTGACTGAACTCTATGGGGTCCCTAAGAGTTTGTGACGATGGGTCTGCCCTCACACATGTTCAAGATTCAAATGTATAGTATCTGCCACAGTAAAAACAAATTCACAATAAAAATATTTAAACATATGAGGAAACAACCTACCACAAATGAGAATCAGCAGATTAAAAAAAAAGGTTAGGTACCCCTCCCCCAAGAACTTCATTTATTTAAAATATCAGCTAGGAACTAGAAAATGAGTGTGTTTAAAATTATTTTAGATCCACAAGGAGTTGGAAACACGGACAAAGAAAAATATATTGTCAAAAGAAAAAGACTAGGCAGATTTTTTTTAAAGAACCATATGTAACCTCTACAAATAAAAAAAATTGATAACTTTAGAACCTCATGGAATGGGTTAAATGGCAAATAGGCAAAGCTGAAGAGAATATTAAAGAACTGGA
The DNA here is from genome assembly GCF_024610735.1 of Ursus americanus. NCBI lineage: Eukaryota > Metazoa > Chordata > Mammalia > Carnivora > Ursidae > Ursus > Ursus americanus. Next base: position 51,156,841 of record NC_142146.1, on the reverse strand, counting down.
AGAAGGATCTGAGAAAATCGTCCAGAATGTACTCTTTAAGTTCAGTAAAGTATTCTCAAGTCCTTTCATTGTTCAGGAAGATGATAGAGAAATTAATTTTGCTTTGTTAGTTCCAGAATGTTTATCTTTTCAAAGACAGCCATGAAAACCAAAAGGAAATAGAATGGTCAAATGGAAGAAACACAATTAAACAAACAAACAAACCTTGTTCAATTGAAAGCAATAAAGAAGGGGGGGGAAGAACATAGACAAAAGCAAGATGAATAAAAAACATAACACAATGTAGTAAAAATAAATCCAAGTATACCAATAATCATCATAAATATTAATAAAACAAACTTTCCAGTTAAGAGACACAAGATGTCAAGTAGGAATATTTTTAAAATCCCCAGCTATTGGACACCTACAAAAGCCACACATAAAACATAAGAATCTAGAAATGTTCAAAGTAAAAAACTTGAAAAGAGCAGGGGGAGAATATACCAAACAAGTGTAATTCACAAAAGCTAGGATAGCTATATTTCTACAATTGGAATAACTTTAAGAGAAAAGAGAATAAAGTAGGATAAACACTTTATTAGAATTATTTAGTAACATAGTTTCAAAAATATCTGCTAAAGACTGACGGAATTATAAGAGGAAACTGACAAATCCATAATCATGGAGGGAGATTTTAATATACCTCTCTCATAACTAAGTCCACTCCTGTCATAAATGACCACTCAAATTCCAAAAAACCTGCTAAAGGATACAGAAACTTAAACTTCATAAAGTTAGAAATAATGAAATATACAGAGCACTGTCCCGAAACTTTGATAAGCAGGCTCTACCAAACATTCAAGGAATATACAATCCTCACGTTATACAAACTGCTTCTGAGAATAAAGTGTGCAGGAATGTGCTAAATACTTTCTATATGTGTAGTAACTATGATACTAAAAAGAGACAAGGACAGTACAACAAAAGGAGGCCAGCCTCATTCAAGAACATACATGCAAAAGCTCTAAATAAAATATTAGGCAAACAAACTCAGCAATATATGCATAAAAATATATTATAACCAAGTTTATTCCAATACTGCAAGATTGGTTAAACATTAGAATTATCTATTAATTTATTACATTAACAGTTTAAAGGAGAAATCATATAATCATGTCAATGGATGCCGAAAATCATTTAATAAAATTGAACACTTATTTATGTCCAAACTAGGAAACAGAAACTTAAACTGATAAAACAGAAGTACCAAAATTGATAGAAACATATATATACTTAATGATGAGTCTTTAGAAACATACTTCTTAAAAATAGAAAAACAAAAGGATACCTTGGACGCTGGTTCTATTCATTGAAGTATTGGAGGTTCTAGCCAGTAAAGTAGGACAAAAAAAAAAAAAAAGAAGAAGCATAAGATATAAGAACAGAAAAAAAGAAACAAAACTGTCTCAATTATTATGAGTTGATGACCTATATACAGAAAATCTAAGAGACTCTGAAGACAGATTGTTAATAAGAGAATTGAGCAAGTTTTGCTGTCTGAAAGATCAACATAAAAATCAGTTGCTATCTTAATACTAGCAGACAATTGATAAGACTTTTTAAAAAAGTTTCCATTTACAATAGCAACAATGAAAATGAGATACCTAGGAATCAATTTAATTAAGAGATGTATAAGACAGAGCTAATATCACAAAACTTCATTGAAAAACATTTTTAAAACCCTGCATAGATGGAAGGACATATGTTTTGAATGGGAAGACTCAATTTCACAAAGATGTCAATTATCCCAAATTCGTCTGTACATTCAGTATGGGGGAAAAAATAACCTAGTTTTTCAAGGTAGCAGACAAACTAATGGTAAAATTTATATGAAGGAACCAAGAGGAATATGAAGTAGAAGATAATTTGTCCCATGAGATATAATGATTTATTATAAAGTTATTGTAATTAACAAAATGTATAATTGGTAAAGGTATGATAAATATCAAGAAACAGACCCAGACAAATGAGAAATCTTATACATGAAAATGGTATTAAAAAATCAGAAGGGAAGCAACTGACAACTTGATAAATACTAGGACAATTGTTTATATACACACAAAAAAATCCATTCCTCGTGTACAAAAGTAAATCCCAGATGGATTAAAGACAAATATGAAACACAAAACCATAATGCTTTTAGGAGAAAATTTTTATAAACCTAGCATAGAAAGATAACTGAATAACAAAAAATTATAAACTATAAAAAAATTTTAAAAATCAACTACATTGACATTGCAACTTTATAAGTGATAAAAAAAAAAACTAGTGTCTGGAATAAATAGCTTCCACAAATCAAGAAGAAAACACAAACATCCCAATTGAAAATAGGCAAAGGATAAGAATGGTCAAATCGTGGGAGGGGAAATGACCTGGAAGCATATTAAAAGGGTGTTTAGTTGCCAAGCAATTAAGGAAATGCAGATGAAAACAACAACAAAAAAATGAGATAACCATCTCACACTCCATCAGACGGGCAAAAACCAATGTCTGTCAAGACCAAATGTTGTTTCCTGTTTTGTTAATTTTTGCCATTCTAATTGGTGTAAGGTGGTACCTCATTGTGGTTTTGATTTGTATTTCCCTTATGGCTAACAATGTTGAACATTTTTTTTCATGTGTCTGTTTGCCATTTGTATGTCTTCTTTGGAGAAGTGTCTGTTCATATCTTCTGCCCATTTTTTGACTGGATTATTTGTTTTTTGAGTGTTGAGTTTGAGAAGTTCTTTATAGATCTTGGTTACAAGCCCTTTATCTGTAGTGTCATTTCCAAATATCTTCTCCCATTCCATGGGTTCCCTTTTTCTTTTGTTGACTATTTCCTTTGCTGTGCAGAAGTTTTTATCTTGATGAAGTCCCAAAAGTTCATTTTTGCTTTTGTTTCCCTTGCCTTTGGAGACATGTCTTGAAAGAAGTTACTGTGGCCAATGTTGAAGAGGTTACTGCCTATGTTCTCCTCTAGGGTTTTGATGGATTCTTGTCTCACATTTAGATCTTTCATCCGTTTTGAGTTTATCTTTGTGTATGGTGTAAGGGAATGGTCCAGTTTCATTCTTCTATATGTAGCTGTCCAATTTTCCCAGCACTATTTATTGAAGAGACTGTCTTTTTTCCATTGGATATTTTTCCCTAATTTGTCAAAGATTAGTTGTGGAGAAAGGGGAACACTCTTACACTGTTAGTGGGAATGCAAGCTGGTACAGCCACTCTGGAAAACAGTATGGAGGCTCCTCAAGATGTTAAAAATAGAGCTACCCTACAACCCAGCAATTGCACTACTAGGTATTTACCCCAAAGATACAGATGCATTGAAAAGAAGGGGCACATGTACCCCAATGTTCATAGCAGCAATGTCCACAATAGCCTAACTGTGGAAGGAGCTGAAATGCCCTTCAACAGACGAATGGATAAGGAAGGTGTGGTCCATATATACAATGGAATATTATTCAGCCATCAGAAAGGATGAATATCCAACATTTGCACCAACAGGGATGGGACTGGAGGAGATTATGCTAAGTAAAGTAAGTCCAGCAGCGAAAGACAATTATTATATGGTTTCACTCATATGTGGAACATAAGCAATAGCACAGAGGTCCATAGGGGAAGGGAGGAAAATCTGAAGGGGGAGAAATCAGAGAGGGAGATGAACCATGAGAGACTATGGAGCCTGAGAAACAAACTGAGGGTTTCAGAGGTGAGGGGAGTGGGGTGGAAGGTATAACAGGGTGATGGGTATTAAGGAGGGCACGTGTTGTGATGTGCACTGGGTGTTATACATAACTAATGAGTCAAAAACTAATGATGTACTGCTATACTATACAGTGACTAACTGAACATAATAATAATAAAAAAAAAAAGACCAAATGTTGGCAAAGCTATGGAGCAAACAGTCATGCTGCTGGTGGGTGTGTAGATCATTATAGTCACGACGGTAGGCAGAATAATGTTCCCCAAATGTTCACGTCTTCATCCCCACAACCTGTGGGCATGTTATGTTTCACTGCATCGAAAATGCAATTAAGGTTGCTACATAAAATATGGAGATAATCCTAGATGATACACATGGGCCCAGTGTAATCACAAGGGTTCTTAAAAGTGGAAGAGAGAGGCAGAAGGGAGAATCAGAGGAAGAGATATGATGATGGCAGCAGAGTCAGAGAGGTTCTCGCTCTGTTGCTGACTTTGAAGATGGAGGAAGGGAACTCCAAGGAATGCTGGTGGTCTCTAGAAACTAGAAAAGTCAAGGAAACCAATTCCCTTCTACAACCTCCAAGAAGGAACTCAGCCCTTCAAAAGCCTGGATTTTAGCCCGGTGAGACTCACAGTGGACTTCTGAACTATAGAAATCTACAATAAGAAATTGTGTTATTTGGGGCCACTAAGTTTTTGGTAATTTCTTATGGCAGCTATAGAAAACTAATGCCATCACACTGCAAGGAAATTTTGGAAGATCTAGAAACTTAACTCCCAGGGACATAACCACTGCTTTGCTACTTAATTATGTGGTCCAGGGACCATCAGCATCACCTGAGAGCTTGTTAGAAATGGAGATTCTCAAGCCCAAACCCCGAACCTGCTAAATCAATATCTATGGTTTAACAAGATAGCCAAGATTTCTAAGCACATTAAGCCCAGAGGCAGTACCCTAGGGAAGATCTTCCATTTATGAACAAAGAAATAGGTATAAAAATTGCAGCACTATTGGTAAAAAACATCATCATCGTCATAGTAATGTCTTTCAACCATAGAGTATATGAATGAATTGTTGCCTTTTTATACAATGTAATGCCATACAACTGTGAGAATAAGTGAAGGAGAGCTTCTTGGAGCTAAAACTTCAAAACAATGTTAAATATAAAAAAAATTAAAAGTTGCAAAGAGATTTGTACAGTATGAATACTATTGATATAAAATTTTAAAGCATGCAAAACAACACTGTAAAATGTTTGTTGGTATAGACACATGCAACTAAAACGGAAAAACATTCATGAAGATGATAAATACCAACTTTAGGATGGTGGTTGCCCTTGGGAAGAAAAGGAAATGAGTGGGATAGGAAGCGATTTTGGCATAAGGTTGTTTTGACAAAGCTGGCTGGTGGGCACAACCTTATTCTTTATATTATTGCCTCATTTGTCTAATGGCTTCAAATATTCCATAATTTAAATGAATATTAGTTTAAAAATGGAATTTACAGGATTTCTCTTTTCTTTCTTGAATTTATAGGGTTTCTACATCAAAGTGTCTTCATCAGTTTCTAACTTAGAAAAAAATTTTACGCATTTATTTTTGCATCATTTGATCGAAATTCAAGTCAGCTGGAAATGACTAATCTGGAGTTTTTCCCTTCAAGACTCTCAGGGTGTTTAAAGAGCGTTGTACCAAAAGCCTTACACCAATTTCCTGTCTTCAATTCCAAAGAGAGTGAGATTTATCATGAAATTTTTTTAGAGGTTGATCAGTACATAATTAAGTTCTGGGATCTATTGTACCCTGTACAGATTGGGCATTACATTTAAAATTCCTGATCTTTTAAGGAGTAGCTCTTGGTTAAAAGAGACAGAAAACAAACAAACAAACAAACAAACAGATAAATAAATAAATAAATAAATAAATAAATAAATAAATAAATAAAGCAATGTGTTGTGATGGGCACGGCATTTTTTAAAAAGAAAACCCTGAATATTTCTAATACTTTGCACTCAGTGGGCATATGACCGAAATCTGCTGGAGAGTAATTCTATGAACCGCATGTGGGAAAAGCAATTCTCATTATTTATTATCACCTGTATACATTCAGTCTGATCCAGAATCACGCTTCTATTATTTTTAGTCACTGATATTCTGAAACGATAGCCTTTTGTCCTATTCTCATATCTAACTGTCCTTTATACGTGGACAGGTCTCTTCTGTTTGAGAAAGGTCTACATATGTGTAATAACTGCGGCTTATTTGAGTCCTTCTGTGTCTTTCTTCTATATACAAAGCAAAATTTAAAGTAAATAGACAAAAAATTTTTTTGTTCAAGAAATCCCTAGAAACCAGTTTTCCTGAGACATTGAAGTACTTGAGAGGATTTTGAGAAAAAATCCATACCATAAAGTGTTAAGCAGATGTTTCCCATATGTTGTTTGCAGATAAGTCCCTGTAGCTTATGCAATATCTTTTCTTGAGATTTTGCCATTTTAAATCCAGTTGTCCATACATGTCTTTGAGGCAAATCATGTGTGACAAACAAGCTGAGTCTAAACTTCCCTTGAAATAGTAGAGAAATTGGGGATTTAAATTTGCATTGCTACTTTTCTAACTATTCATAAAACTAAGGCAGCATTTCCATATGTCAGTTGTCTAAATCACGCCTCCATATCTCTCAGGAACGTGAATACATTCCTCTGTGTTTTTTTGTTTTTTGGTTTTGTGTGTTTTTTTTTTTTTGGTTCAGTTTCATGCTTATGGCACTGCTTAGTTTTCATTTAAACAGCATCCAAATGTTGTTTCTCGTCAGGAATTCTTTATCAGAACTGTTTCCTTCTTCAGGGTGTGGTCTGGTTACTGTCAAATTTTCCTCTTTCCCCACAGTGCATTACTCAGGAAAACTTTTTCATTAGATAATATGTAAATAAAACATTCCCTTTTATGGAATCTGTTTAAGTCATGCGTTAGTGATTTTTCAGAATAAGATGCTGTGTTCTCTTTAGCAGAAGACTTGGCCATCACTCCACACTATGTAATTAGTAAGTGCAAAGGTGATTGCACTGACAATAAGTGTGTCTGTACAGCTTGTGAGCTAATACTCACCATTCCCGGTATTTTTCCCTCAACAGGTAATGCCATGTTATTGAGGGTGTTGCCCGCTGTGTATGAAAAGCAGCCTCAGCCAATCAACAGACACCTGACAGAACTCCTGGCCTTGATGTCTCAGCTGGAACAACCAGAACAGTACCATCTTCTCCGGCTTTTGCATGTAGCTGCGAAGAGAAAGCAACCAGAGGTAAAAAGTATATCACATATACTATGGTCCACACAACCAGGCATGTTTCTGGGTATGAGAACAAGGTGTGTGCTGCAGGTCTCCTCCCTCATGCGCCCAAACACACCCATCTTTAAATGAAAGCACTCATTCACTTGTTCTAGAACGGTGAAAGTGAGGGTGTGACGGCAGAGGTTGGGTACTGTGTTATGGTTCCCCAGAGAAAGAGAACCAATAGGATACATATATCGTGAGCAATTGGAGTTGGCTTACATGACTATGAGACTAAGGAGTGCGGCAGTACGCCATTTGTAAGCTGAGGACCCAAGAGAACGAGTGGCGTAGTTCCAATCTGCATCCAAAGGCCTGAGGAGCGGGAGAATCAATGGTGTGAGCATTGGTCCAAGTCTGAAAGCTTCAGAACCAGATGGCTGATGGTGTAAAGCCACAGTCCAAGGGCAGGAGAAGACCAGTGTCCTAGCTCAACCACTCATAATCAGGCCCTCAGCATTTCCGAGGAGGCCCACCCACATTGGGGAGGGCAATCTGCCTTACTCATTCTAGCGATTTAAATGCCAGTCTCATCTGGAAACACTCTCACAAACACACTCAGAATAATATTCAAGCAAACGTGTGTGCACTCGATGACCCGATGAAGTTGACACATAAATTAACCATAACAGGCACGGTACTAAAAACAGAACAGAGGTAAAACCTGTCACAATGGCAGAAAAGCTTGAATTGAAGTTGAGTGTGGCCATGAAGTCCCAGGAATCTGTGGTTTCTCAGAGAGGGTGGAGGAAATGACCTGCACGTGGGGAAATTAGCCTGGAGTGAGAGCAAAGGCTCATTTTCTAGATAGCAAGTTAGTTGCTGGGTTTTTGGAATCAAAGAAAAGATTGTAATAATTAGGAAGATTGTGATTATCAGTCACAGAACACCCAACCCATGCTGGTTTAAATAATAAAAGGAATTTATTAGCTAACGGGATGGGGAAGAATACCTTCCGATGAGATGGTCGATCCAGGAATTCAAATAATACAAACAGAACAGTTTTCCTATTCTCTATTTCTCAGATTTGATTTCTGGTTTTGCCTTCCATTTTCAGCAGGCTTCTCCTTGTGGGTTCCACACAGGTCCAAGGGGCTCTCTAGGCACCATGCTTCTTCTACCTCCCCCCTGACCACCAACATCCAAACAAAAGTCCTGATATTCTCTGTTTAGGACACACACTGTATCCCTGGTGCTTCTGCTGACCCTCAAGGATACTCAGAGAGACACCAGACTGCCAGGAAGGGGAAAGTAGAAATGGATTATGAAAGGTACCCAACCATGTGCACAAGTGAAGATTAAGTCAACTGAAGGTTTTATCAATTATGGTTGCAACTGTTTCATTTCCTGATAATGTCAATACCTTCCATTTAAAAAAATCAGTGAACATTAAGGTGAATATTGGAACATTTGAAGTCAACATTCAAATCGTTCAAAGAAAAGCAGGCAAGAATGGTCATATGCATAATTAATCACAATAGGCTGCAAGTGCCTGGTGGTAAGGAATGATTTCTTCTTTTCTTCTGTATCCCAGACCTTGGCATAGTATCTGATGGCACTCAGTAAACATTCACAAAAGCAAACAGAATAAAACAGGGTGATAAATGTTCTGCAGATGATATGAACAGGAGGGGCAATGAATCTGCCTTAGGGAGAAATAGGTGACATGAAGATTCACGAAGGGAGTGGCATCGGGGCTAGGCGTTGAAGAACGGTAGGTTTTGGTCCAGGTAGAGCAGAGAGGCAAAGGGCGTTGAGGAGGTGGAGACAGGGCTGGGAGTCCTGGACAATGGAGTGCAGGCTTGGGCCCTACCCCTAGAGATTTCAATTCAGTAGGTTTGGGAAGGCGCCCTGGATCCTGCCTTTTTCCAAGTTCTCAGGTGATGCTTTTCCCACTGCTTCACACCACACTTTGAGTAGCTAGGTGGGAGGTTGGGCAGAGGACTGGGGACATCATCTATGTTACCTGGTGTGCATTTTTGCTTTTGCCCTTAGAGCAATATATTGTCATTATTTTTGCATGACTGTCTTTCCCAGTGCACTCTAAACTCCTTGAGGGACATAGGACCTATGTCTGCATATTTACATGCACTCCCTAGCATAGTGCTGCACACACAGTAGGATTTCAATAAAAGGGTGTTGAATTTAGAAATAAATAAATGACCAGAAGAGACCAAAGAGATTGGAGATCATGGAGAACCAGGGAAAAGATCTTGCGGTCTCCAAAGGGTGTAGAGTGGCTCAACAGGATCAAGATCTAGAAAAGTAAAGGGGCCTGGAGAGGGGAACCGAACTTAGATTTGGCAACCGGGGACTCCCCAGGGCACTGCTTGTGTGGGTGGGGCGAGGAGTGGTGGTCATCTATTATGGATTGTGTGCGGAGGGACGGTTAGGAACTGACCACACGAGTGTAGAAGTTTAGAGGAAATAAGGAGAACTAAAATAAAATCCAGTAACAATGAAGAGATTGAAGGTGTGGAACAAAGTACTAGCTAGAATCAGGTGCTAGAGGAAGTTAGAGAATGAACACCAGAGCCTAAGCGGAAGAATCAGTCTGGGGAAAAATTAAGGACAGAAAGTTGGAGCAAAACTGTAGTAGACTTGGGGCAAGGAGTAGAGTTGAGGGATCACTGGATCACCTAAGCGGAGACTCGGAGTGAAGGGCACAGAAGGGGTGGGGTATTTGTTTCCCATCCCTGCTGAAACATATGACCACAAACTTGGTTTATGACAGCACAAATTTTTTATCCTCCAGTTCTTGAGATCAGAAGTGCAAAATGGGTCAGCAGGGCTGCATTCCTTCCAGAGGTGCTAAGGGAGAAATCTGTTTCCTTGCCCTTTTCCAGCTTCTGAAGGCTGCCTGCACTGTTCAGTTCCTGTTCTGCCTCCCTCTCACCTCTGCTTTTCTCATCACATCTCCTTCTCTAACTCTGAGCCTCCCCCCCTCTCTTCTAAGGGCCTGTGTAATCACCTTAGTGCCACCTAGATAATCCAGGATTATCTCTCCATCTCAAGACCTTTAACTTAACCTGCAAAGTCCCTTTTGCCACTCAAGGCAACGTCATGATGGGTTCTGGGGATTAGGATGTATATACATCTTTGGGGAGTCATTATTCTGCCTACCATGGATAGAGCCTGGGGACCAGATGATATGGAGAATAAGGAGGGGCGACCAAACGGCCAAACTTGGTTTCATAAAGGAGGCAGCTGGCATGCCATTTTATCTGCAGCCCGCAAGCAAGAGCAAAACATAGTTTTTGGAAAGGGAGGTTCAATAAAATTTCAAGGGGGGTCTAGGGAGAGTAACTTAATTCAATTTATTTCCCATGGGCTAAAGGCTGGAATAAGGGTAAATGAGACCAGCAGGAGGCTCACTTGTAGGAAGGGGGAGGGAAAAGACTTGGGGTCTCCCCACCTAAAAAGATGGGGTCCAAGAGTGAGGGTGGCACCGTGTATGACATTCAAAGAGATCCCATCAGACACCTGGTTATAGCCCCTCTGTGGCTGCCCAGAGACTCAGGAGAGGACATTTATAATTGGGCCCCTGACTGCTGTCTGTTCTCATAGGGTCTCTTTAACTCCAACACCTTGAACAATTATATGGTCCTGAACACCCATAGATGGACACTCTTCTCTTGGTGCACCGAGTTTTTACATATGTGCAATGTTTCTTCCCTCACCACTACCACTCTTTCTGGGCTAACTATTCCTGCTCCTTAGACAATTACTTTGACGTCAGTTTCTTGCCAGGAATCTTCTCTGACTCCTTCCTTTCCACCATCTCTGCCCTAGCAAATTTCACATTGTAATGAATCTGTCTCTACTGGTCTCTCTTTCTCTCTGGGCCACCTTGGCTGTGATGCAAATGCTGGAGACATGAAGACCACCTGGTTCACTGCTGTGTCCCTGATGCCTTGCGTAATATCTGGTACACAGGGGTCCCACTTCATGAATATTTCTTAACACAGATAAGTTAGTATTAGTGCCTCCATTTGCGGAGGACTTTGCATTCATAAAGGACGTCTTTTTTTTAGCATCTAATCCTACCAATTTAGTTTACTCTTACCAATAACTCTGCAATGTGTTATTCTTTTCTCTGTTTTACACTACTCGAAATGGATGTTCTGGGAGGTTAACTTGCCCCCATCACACAGGAGGTTAACTTGTCCCCATCACACAGGTTCAGGACTCTGACCCCCATCCCTCTTCTCTGTCCTTGTCCTGGGTAAATAACCAGTAACCACACATACCTTGTTTTATTATGCTTCACTTCATTGCACTTTGCAGATACTGTATTTTTTACAAATTAAAGGTTTGTGGCCACCCTGCACCAAGCAAGGCTATGGGCACTATTTTTTCAATAGCACTTGCTTACTTTGTGTCTCTGTGTCATATTTTCATAATTCTTGCAATAACTCAAACATTTTCATTATTATTATATTTGTTATGGTGATCTGTGATCAGTGATCTTTAATGATACTATTGTAATTGTTTTGGGGTACCCCAAACTGCACCCATATAAGATGCAAGCTTAACAGATAAATGTGTGTGTTTTCACTGCCCCATCGACCCTCCATTCCCCATCTATCTCCCTCTCCCAGGGCCCCCCTATTCCCTAAGATACAACACAATTGAGATTAGGCCACCTAAGAACCCTAGAAAAGTCTCTAAGTGTTCAGGTGAAAGGAGGAGTAGCAGCTCTCTCACTTTAAATCAAAAACCAGACATGATTAAGCTTAGTGAGGAAGGCATGTCAAAAGCTGAGACAGGTCAAAAGCTAGGCCTCTTGTGCCAAATATTGGCCTCTTAGCTAAGTTGTAAACATAAAGAAAAAGTTCTTGAAGAAAATTAAAAGTGCTGTTCCAATGAACACAAGAGTGATAAGAAAGCAAAACAGCCTTATTGCTGTTGTGGAGAAAGTCTAAGTGGTCTGGATAAAAGATCAAACCAGCCGTGACATTTTCTTAAGCCAAAGCCTAATCCAGACCAAGGCCCTAGCTCTCTTCAGTTCTTCAAAAACTGAGAGAGGTGAGGAAGCTGCAGAAGAAAAGTTTCATGTTGAAGCTGTAGCAAGTTATGCAGAAGATCGAGCTAAGAAAATTCATGAAAGTGTCTACACCAAACAACAGATTTTCAGCATTAATAAAACAGCCTTCTCTTAGAAAAAGATGCCATCTAGGAATTTCATTGCTAGAGAGAAGAAATCAATGCTTGCCTTTAAAACTTCACAGGACAGGCTTCTCTTTTGTTAGGGGTTGATGCAGCTGGTGACTTTAAAGCCAATGCTCACTGACCATTTTGAAAATTCTAGAGCCCTTAAGAATTCTGCTAAATGCACTCTGCTTGTGCTCTGGAAATGGAACAACAAAGCCTGGTTGACAGCACATCTGTTTACAACATGGCTTACTAAATATTTTAAGCCCACTCTTGAGACTTTCAGCTCAGAAAAAGAGAGAGAGAATGGGAGAGAGAGAGAAAGAGAGATTCCTTTCAAAATATGACTGCTCATTGACAATCCACCTGGTCACCCAAGAGCTCTGATGGAGATATACAACAAAATTAATGTTTTCATGCCTGCTAACACAACATCCATTCTGCAGCCTATGAATCAATGAGTGATTGAACTTTGAAGAATTTCTTAAGAAATACATTTCATTAGACTTTAGCTGCCATAGATAGTGATTCCTCTGATGGATCTGGGCAAAGTAAACTGAAAGCCTTCTGGAAAAGAGTTACCATTGTAGACATCAGTAAGAGCATTCATGATTCATGGGAAGAGGTCAAAATATCAACATGAACAGGAGTTTGGAAGAAATTGAGTCCAACCTTTGTGGATGACTTTGAGGGGTTCACAACTTCACCGGAAGAGGTAACTGCGGATATGGCAGAAATAGCATGAGAACTAGAATTGAAAGTGGAACCTGAAGATGGGACTGAATTAATACAACTTCATGATAAAACTTTAGTATATGAAGACTTGCTTCTTTTGGAGGAGCAAAGCAAGTGGTTTCTTGAAAGAGAATCTACTCCTGGTGAAGACACTGTGAAGATTGTGAAATGACAACGAAGGGTTTAGAATTTTATATAAACTTACCTGATAAAGCAGCAACAAGGTTTGGGAGGATTGACTCCAATTTTGAAAGCAGTTCTACTCTGGGTAAAATGCTATCAAATAGTATTGCATGCTACAGAGAAAACATGTGTGAAAGGAAGACTCAATCTATGTGGCAAATTTCATTGCTGTCTTATTTTAAGAAATTGTCGCAGGACCCCAGCTTTCAGTAGCCATCACCCTGATGGGTCAGTACCATCGACATGAAGACAAGACCCTCTGCCAGCAAAAAGACTGCAACTCATTGAAAGCTCAGATGATGGTTAGCATTTTTTAATAAGAATGTATTTTAACTAAGGTATATACATTTTTTTAGACATAATCCTATTGCACATTTAATAGACTATAGTAAAGTATAAACATAACTTTTATATGCCCTGGGAAACCAAAGAATTCATTCGAATCTCTTTATCGTGCCATTCACGTTATTGTGGTGGTCTGGAACCTCTCCAAGGTACTCCTGTCACGTTCTCAGCTGGTTACAGGAAGCACAGGAGGGTAAATAAGGGGCACTAATAGTGGTTGAATTAATGCCAAGTTCCCGACACTGTGTGGGTGTTTTACAACATTGTCTCACTTATTCCCCACAATAACCTTTCCTTTGGTAGACAAAAAAGTCCAAGTTTGGAGGGTTCACAACTGTGGTGGTACAAAGGAGTGACAGTGAGGTGGCTTTACACACTCTCTTCGGTCTCTGCCAGCCTTCTAATTTTCATATGGGTAATGTCTGTGTCTCCTACCAGTCATAACAGGCACATTGCCCTCCCTAAGACTGCCACTTACAGAAAATCTGGGGCTGTCACTGGTTACGTAGCTTTCCTAAAGTCATACAGATAAGGCTGGGCTACATCGTCAACCCAGTCTAATTCCAACATTGAGATCTTTTGGTCTCAACACCCTGAAAAATTGAGGCTGTAAGGCTGTGGCTTGTGAAGCAGATGGGAGTTCCAGAGGGCGCAGTAGACAGTGACAGTCAGAAAGGTGAGCTGGATAGAAGTAGGAATGAGGAGGACTGAATGAGGAGGAGAGAGTGAAAGCAGAGTCCCATAGGTACTGTGGGTGCTGAATGTGTATCCCAGAATGAAGAAGCAAAGGTTTAGGAAACAGCCACTGTGATGCGAATGGACCCTACCTGTGCCAGGGCCCTAATGGGGGAAGAAGTTATAGCACGGGAATGACTCGAACCTTTGTTCCCCATCAGCACTCCTCTTCATGTTAAGCACTCCCCACCTGCCTCCTATGGCTTCTCCCGCAGCTCTTTGTGAACTCACACTTGATTACTGAGGTGTGCAGGCAGTGAGCCAGAGGAATGCTAGATTCACCTCCTCTCTCTCACATCCCTTAATTAGACAGTGGGCAAAAAGGAAGCGGGGACGGGGGTGTTGTGGCTGGCCAGGCAAGTGGGTCCCCATCACTGCCCTCTGGGTATCCCTCTTTCAGGAAACCATGCTTCCTAGCTGGAGGGAGGTAATTCCTGGCTAGTGATTCAGGCTGGAACCTCCAGAGAATCCTCAGGGTCCATTTATAGGAAAAGGCTGGGTGGTCAATTTTCCAAGCGGCCTTTTGGGGCTAAGTCTGTATTCTTGGCTGCCATAAGCCATGCTGTAATCTAGCCAACAAAAGAAACAGAATTTAGTAACACATAAGAGCCCGTCTGTTATTATCCCCAAGATTTGGGCCTCTAGCCCCAATCATACAGAGATGAGTGGCAGAAAATAGCAATGTCAGCCCTCTGTTGATTAATGTCCAGACCCAGAGGAACTGCTTTTGTGGTCTGGTCCCTAGAGGAGAGAGTCATTTTCTTGGATCTTCTCTCAGCAGCTTAGAGCATTCCTATTCACATACCTAATTCTGCAGCACCTGACCCAGAATCATCTGGCTGACAAGACTCAGAGGTCACTTTTGGTATTTATTTAAAATAAGAAGCCATTTGCAGAACATTAAGGAGATGGAGTGATAGAATATATAGACTGTTGTACAATGGTCTTTGGAGCAGAACCATGGTTTTCAGAATATATATTTTGTCAGTATGGTGGGAGTAATTAGCAAATGAAGAGTGACATTTATTACAGAGTTTTGGAGATTAATAGAGATTGTTAATGCTGGCTAAATTAATAAGAGGTAAAAACTGAACCCGAGGACTAATTTAAGAGGGGGTACATAACCACACACGTACACACATGTGCACACACACAATAGCTCTACCGTTTATTCTGTGCATGAGAACTGAAGTGTTATTTGCTGCCAGTTAAGTCGTGGTCCTATGTGTTCAGACAGCCCTACCCTGAAGGTCCCCGTGGCCTGGGGTGATGAGATGTATCGACAAAACTGCAGGTCAATGACATGATGCTAAAGCTGGCAGCCGACTGCTCTGGGGGCACAAAAAAGGCAGTGATTAATTCTGCTCTGGAAGAAACGGAGAAGCCAGAGATAGGTACCTTCCCTGGGCTACTTTAGAGGATCCTGGTCTGGCCCATCCTCATGTTGCCACACATTCCGTCACCTACTAAATGTAGACCAGGTAACTGGGACCTTGAAATTCTTCTCCTATGTATCTCCTTCCTGCTTCCAGGGCTTCAACAGGCCTGGTCCCTAGATCTGTTCTCCCAGGGTCAGGCCATGCTGACAGTACGACCCCGCAGGCCTGCGGGGTGTCCCGGATGAGCTTGCATATGTGGGCTGGGGTATTCACATACATGCATACGAGACTCCTCGCTGGGCAAATCCAGGGGTAGAAAGAGAAAAGAAGGGCAAGAAATGGAGTCTGGGGGTCATTTCTCTCTGTTCCCTCTACACAGGCCAAAAATTCCAAATTCAAATCAGGCCTCCTAGATTGTTATAAAGGTATTTGCGTCAGGTAGAGGAGTAGCTGCTGAGTATTTGAGCGTGTGGTGTGGCGACCTTTATTTGTCCTCTAGCCCCTGGTTCTGCGTGTGTTAGAGTGAGCTATGGGGAAGCCTTCCTAGAAGTAGAACTACTTGAAATGGGCTTTGAAAGCATGAGTGTTCTCTCTGTGTTCAAACCACTGTGGGTGACCTGTGGCATGTCCCTGGGTCAGAGTTCATGGTGGAAGAGGCAGCGGATATGCCCGTCCGTGAATGCCATGGCATTGGGATTCCAGCTGTAGGCCATGAGAAATCTTTGAAGTCTTGACATGATTATATGGGGTTTTAGGACAGTGACAGCAGAATCGAAGGAAGAGACACTTGAGGCCAGGAGGCCAGTTGGGAAGTTCTTTCAGAGGTCTGTGCCGTGAGGCTTATGGCCTGAACAAAAGCCATGTCCACTTGGTCTCTGCCAGCCATGGATGCTGCCTGAGTGGCTACTCTGCCCTCAGTGATGGCAAGGATTTCTCTGAGACATGAAGCAGCTCCCAATGAAGCAGCGTGGAAGAGAGCAGCCTGTGTTTAGAAAATAAAATTCCTTCTCATCCAAGAATAATCTATCTAAAGTCCAAAGCACCACTTGCCTTTCATGTGCGTGATACACTTCAAGAAATATCTGTCCTTTCTATCACCATCATAATAAGCTTTGGGCTATGAGGAAGTCGCAAAATAATCAACTTTTTTTAATTGGCAAAATCACTTTGTTTACACTGTTCAAGGCTTCTCTTCTCTTTGCTTCTGTGGATTCAGCTCTGCCAAAGCATATGCATTAGCCTTTAGCCAGCCAGCTGGCTTGTTTTTTCTTTTGTCTTTTCCTTTATGGGACAGTGGATACAATATTCTCTTGCATGGCTTGGGATGTATGGCTGGAGTTGAAATAAATTGGCAAGACTGGAAGCACATGTCACAGAGACCTTCATGTTCCAGGAATAGGACATGAAGAGTGAGGACTAGGAAATGGAATTTTATAGAATGGGGCAGGAAGTGTGTAAGCATTTTCCATTCCTAAAAGGCTCAGGTTAGGTGTGCTGCCCTGACCCAGAGCAGCTGGCTGACACGTCTGCCTTATGTGCCAGGGAACTCTCGTGGTTTCTCCTGAAGGACATACAACCGCTCCCAAATGCACAGGCAGCATTTATGGAGCTGTCTATTCATACGTGCCACATACCAGAAACTAGCCCTGGCCCTTCCGTCACAAGTACTGGATAGGAATATCAAGTTTAAATTTATATGTAGGATAATTTTAGTCATCTGAAAATGTCTTTTTTATGTCCCTGTTATGTTGTATATGATATGTGACAATATGTATGTCTAAACATTCTGTACAACTATTCAGCACTGTGGGGTGGCATGTGGAGGTTATTCAAATGCTACCCTATACAATTACTTAGACTTGTCTTCCTTTACTGTTCTTCAAATATTTATTGACTCACTTTCTGGCCAGGCTCTGTGCTAGGCTTTGGGTATACAATAGAGTACAAATTAGAATTGAGTCTTGACCTTGTAAAGTTTTTAATCCAGCCCGCAGAACAGACATCTAGACCAGCAATATGAAGAAAGCGTCAGAAGGGTTTGCTGGGAGCCATTTAGGGAATGATAGGGGCTTCAGCCAGGACACTGGACTGAGTGGGAAGAGAAGGGAGTGGAAAAAGGCTGTTAAAGGAAACAGCAGCTAATCCGAGGCCTCGAGAATGAGGAGTGTCCAGCAATATAGGGGCAATAAGAATTATAGGCAGAGTGGATCACGTGAGTAAAATACTAGATGCAAGAGAAAACTTACCAGGTCAAGAAAAATTTTTTAAAAAAATCAACATGGTTGAAGTATGATATGTGACAGGGTCTAGATGGGGGGAGGGTAGAATAGGTAAGATAAGTCTAGAAAGATGGATAGGAGTCAGTTCAGAAGAGGTATGTTAAGCCTCTATTTGGAGAGCAATGGCAAATTAGTGAAGTATGTTAAGCAGGAGAAGGGTCACCATAGTGGCCACAAGGCAGAAAAGGGATTGGATGAACAAGACTGAAGGCAGAGAGAATAGTTAGAAAGCTGTTGGAATAACGCAAGTTCAGGATGATGGGATCAGTGGTCTCTGCTTAGATGTGCCTGCTGAGAGTACATCCTTAACCCCAGCCTAAATTAGGGCCCCAGGACAGTCTCTCACAGCACCTTGTATTTCCCCTGTATGGCACCTATTAGAATTTATGATGATGCATTTCCTTTGTAATTAATGGTTTCACTGAATGTCTCCTTTACTAGACAGTGAAGTGTTCCACAAAGGCAGGGACCTGTCAGACTTATTAGCAGCTGTAACACTGGCACCTAGAACACTCCCTTGCAAATAGGGAGGATTCAATAAATATTTGTGAATGAGTGAGTGGAGAAGTGAGTGAAAACGAAGGGAAGTAGAGAGATCTGCGGGGTACTTGGGGGCGGAATCAAAAGGGCTTGGTGGTTGCTCGGATGAGGCTGCTGCAAAGGGAGAAGAGCAGTCAAGAGTGACTCCCAGGTTTCTGGCTCGAGTAGCCGGCGGATTATGGTGCCATTTGTGGAGAAAAGAGATACTTGAGGCTAGAGAGGGAAGTGGGAGAAGTAGGTTTTTGGCAGGGGGTGGATTATAAATTTAGCAGGTCGAGCTGAGTATCAGATTCTGTTTTACTACTGGAAGTGACATTTCAAGTCGACCTTACCAAAAAAGTAACAAACCAAAAGAGCAAACCAAATCGAACAAAAGAAATCAGCATAGTAGGAATGTGGATGGGCAAATTGTTTTTACTTTACTGTTCAGTTTTCCGTGGGTCACCCTTCCTAATTATTTTATCTTAGCAGACAAAACAATTCATTAAATTGTCAACGTGCAACATGTCTGTGTATTAACATAGTGACTTTATTCCACAAAAGGTCACATTTTCTTTAATATGAATTATTGCATCTTTATGTTCACAAAAGCATTCCAAGTCAAGAAAGCAACATTAGGGTGTAAGGAATATGGTAGAAATTATTTTACTTTGGTACTCTTTTTTATCTTAGTACATTTTTGTGATCAAAATGGAAAATTGAAGAAAATGTTCAAGCTCTTTCCTGCTTTCTTATTTTTATTATTAAATATTTTCAAGGCATACTTCTTTTTTTTTTTATAATGATTTTTTATTATATTATGTTAGTCACCATACAGTACATCCCTGGTTTTCGATGTAAAGTTCGATGATTCATTAGTTGCGTATAACACCCAGTGCACCATGCAATACGTGCCCTCCTTACTACCCATCACCGGCCTATCCCATTCCCCCACCCCCCTCCCCTCTGTAGCCCTCAGTTTGTTTCTCATAGTCCATAGTCTCTCATGTTTCATTCTCTGACTTGAAGGCTTTCATTAAAGTCATCAAGAATTTTGACATACTTATATCATATTGCCCTTTAAATTATAGCTCTCATGGTGGGTTGGAGGAAATGTAATATTCCTGCTGAGGACTTAACACATCAAAACTTGATTTATGAATAGCAGTATCTAAACATTTTTATAAACTTTACTCTTCAATAGCAGAGCACGGATGAAAAGAAACTGAATCCTCTGAAACTTTATTATAAATTTTAAATTCCAGACTTAGGGGATATGCTTGAGTTCCAACAAGGGCAATAATCCCAGAATGTGTTGACTTTAGATTTCATGCAAAATATATTAGATTGATTCTGATTTAATTAATTTTCCTCCTTGTTTCTCTTTCTTCTCTTCTCCTCTCTTTTCTTTTTGTAGGTGGCTCAGAAGTGTATTCCTTTCCTAATCAGGCATTTGAAAGACTCAGCCTATAATGATGTCATCCTAAACATCCTCATAGAGATAGCAGGCTATGAACCTGTGGCTTTGAGCAGTTTTCTTCCAATGCTGAAAGAGATTGGTGAGAGATTCCCCTACCTCATCGGACAAATGGCAAGAATCTATGGAGCTGTGGGGCACGTGGATGAAGTAAGTTCAGCTTTTTTTCTCTCTGTTTCCCTAAATCCCATTGGTGCTTCATCCATTGGGACTCTCTGACCTCCAACTTTGTCCCAGAACTTCTGAGAGTTCCCATTTCTCTTTTAAAACCTTGGACAGTGGCCTTTGGATCAAGGGCTCATTATAGCAGGGCTAGGTGGAAGTTTTCAGGAAGTAAGGGTCTCATTGCTGGAGTGTCGCTTGAGGAAGGGGAAGGATTAAAATGGTTGGAACACTACGACAGATTCAAGACCACTTTGTGATAGTGATAACCAATGAAAGTGTTTCGTTTCATTTCTGCTTGCAGTTCTGCTCAACTGAGGAAACCATCAGGAAGCATAGAGTTAGGTCTCAGATGAACCTATTAATAAGATCCCATAGCTATGCTCTCAATAAACGCCTGGATCAGTATTTTTTGAGCCCTCTGGATGGTGTTACTTGGAAGAGTGAAATAAATGTTTGTGCATGTTTAAAAGGCCTAGCCTAAATATTGGAACAATAGAATCTTTTGGCAGGAACAACAGGATGCCATCAGTTTGTGGGGATTAGGCGACCAAGAAACCATTTCCAGAAATTCAGGTTCTAAAGGGTGTGCATACATGCATAATCTGTCTGATGATTTTACATTGGGATTTAGGATTTTTATCTTTTTAAAATAAAAGCAAATACATAGTTGATAGAAGGGAGCTTTTACTTTTGTCCACTTAACATATAATACAGTTTCCTATAAGATAAGTATAAAATTGTACAACTCTTAAAAGGGAGTTCACTGTTTGTCAAGTTCAACCCCTTGATTCTAAAAACTAGAAAAGTTGAGTGACTTACCCAGACTGAGACGGTGTTAGTAGGTGACCCAGCTGGAGTTAGATCTTTGTTATCCTTGGCACTCTTTTCAAAGTTTGTCTTAGAATGGATCTTTGGTTCTGTTTTATTTTATTTCTGCTAGATTTGCAGATGGTCTGGTGAATGGGAGGCTTCCCTCCGGTGGAGGGCCTTTCTCTAGCTTCCCAGAAGAAGGTGGGAGAGCGGAGCTGCCTAGCAGCCTGTAACTGTCAACATGAGGGGGGGGGGGGGATCTTGTAAAAGGATTACTTTGGTGTGGACATGCTGCTTAACATAATCCCGTTCTATCCACTGCTGTTGGGAACGTCTCAAGCCTGCCACGATCCGCCTTCTGGTAACACTTTGCAGTGCCTGTCACCTTTGCTGCCGGGAGAACCTGCTGGTGTGCCCGAGTGCTTTTAGAACAACTTCAGCTGACAGCTGTTTGACTGAATCTGATGACCTTGCAGATTTTTGTAGGTACCAAAAATCCAGCCTCTGTTGTGTGAGGCCCTGGAATCTTTAAAACTCTTCCTGCACTTCAGTGGTAGTTTTTTTTCATCACAAATACACTTATGATTCACTAATGTGTTGTAATGCACACTGGAAGTGAATAAACTTCCCATAGAAAATGTAATCTGTTAAAAAAAAAAGAAAAAAAACCACACTAGCTACATACAATTATGTCACTGTAGGTTCACCTGAACTAAGGCTAACCTGACAGAGAGTGGCCCGTGAGGGTGACATTTGTGTGACTCTGGGTGGGTGCAGAGAATGGAGTGGGGATCCGAAGAGCCTGAGGAATCACTTATTTCAGAATTCAGGATATCAAAATATTTGTCCCTCCCCCTCCCCCGAATCTCGCATTCTCATGTGTCCATGAAGGCATCTGTGTTTGGGGGAGAAAAATTTTTTCTGGTGGCTCTGACTCACCATCCCAGCAAAGAACAATTCTAGATCAAATACCTTCCAAATGTACCTGGATATTAGGGTTACATGAGGAGCTTTTTAAATAATGTAAGTGTATGAGACTCATAGAAAATCTACTAAATGAACCATGAGAGACTATGGACTCTGGGAAACCAACTGAGGGCTTCAGAGGGGAGGGGGTGGGGAAGTGGGCTAGGCCGGTGATGGGTATTAAGGAGGGCACGTATTGCATGGAGCACTGGGTGTTATACGCAAGTAATGAATCATGGAACTTTACATCAAAAACTAATGATGTACTGTATGGTGACTAACATAATATAATAAAAAATTTTAAAAAAAGAAAGAAAATCTACTAAATCAGAATCTCCAGGAAAGGGACCCCAGAATCTGGATTTGTGGAACCCTGTGCCAGGTAATTCTGATGCAGCTATTAGTGGATCGGTATTTGAGATCCCTTATGTAAAGTATTTAAAGCATTTTCTGTCTTAGACTTAGAATTGGGTCTTGTCCATCACTCTTTCTGCCTTCCTCCATCAAGCCATGTCAATCAATTAAAACTTTTCCAGACTACTGATACAGCAGTTTAGGTTAGGTAGACTTGAGAGTAATACAAAAATTCAACACAATAGTGGCTTAAACAAGGACAGTCATTTATTTCTCTCACATAAAGAAGTCTAGAAAGCAATCAGTCTAGAAATCCATGTTTCAGAGACCCAGAGACCCATCCTTGAGCACACCAGAGAACACATAAGTTCTGTTTCACAGTCCAAGGTGGTTACTTATCTCTACCCATCAAGTCAGTATTTCAACCAGCAGGAAGGTGAAAGGAAAGAACTCTTCAGATAGTCGAAACACAACCTACTATTCATATCCCATTGGCTACATAGAACAAAGCTGTGTATGACCATACCTAGCTGCAAGGGAGGCTGGAACATGTAGTCTGGATTCAGCTGCTTACATAGCAAGAGAGAAGGGCAGAAATAATGATGGAAGGCAAAGAATGCCTCTGTTGCAGCTTGTTAAGTCATTTCATTTCTCTGGGTCTGTTTTCTCTCCTCAAAAATAGCATCCTTGCACAGGTTTACCTCCCTTCTGCTCTGATAGTCTTGATTTCATTATTCTATTTCATTTAAGATCAGCCTGACCAAATCACCTATAAACATCAGTCAGGCTTCTTTCCTGAGAAATAATGCTCTTCTTATTTTTTTCTAACACCTAAAATATCACCATTAGAAAGTCTTTCTTTAGGGTGCCTGAGTGGTTCAGATGGTTAAGCATCTGCCTTTGGCTCAGGTCATGATCCCACAGTCCTGGGATCGAGTCCCGCATTGGGCTCCAGCAGGGAGCCTGCTTCTCCCTCTTCTTCTACTACTCCCCCTGGTTGTGCTCTCTTGCTCTCTCTGTCAAATAAATAAATAAAATCTTTAGAAGGAAGGAAGGAAGGAAGGAAGGAAGGAAAGAAGGAAAGAGTGAATTTCTTTTAGCTTTAAAGAATGATAAAGTTCAGATGTCCGAAGAATAAGTGTAGTAGTCTAAGCAGCTCTTGATGGGTTCATTTGAGTGAACTTGTTCAACTTTCTAAATATCTTTTGGAACCATTTCCCAAAGATCAAAACCAGCAGGGAAGATCGATCTATCTATCTATCTATCTATCTATCTATCTATCTATCTATCTATCTATCGTGTATTTCTACCCAGCCTCATTCTAAAAGGAAACATGAAGTTACTGAAGT
Organism: Ursus americanus; assembly: GCF_024610735.1. Taxonomy (NCBI): domain Eukaryota; kingdom Metazoa; phylum Chordata; class Mammalia; order Carnivora; family Ursidae; genus Ursus; species Ursus americanus. The sequence continues at coordinate 51,133,331 of NC_142146.1, read as the reverse complement.
ACGTTGCCAGGTGGGCCGGAGGGCAGAAGTTAGGGTCCTGGACACCTACGGAGGAGGGAATTGCAGTACAGAGGGAGCAGCAGGAACTTTGCCCTGAAAAAAACCCACCATTTTCTGTGTGAAGAACTTGGTCTATGGTGAGACAAAGAGACATGGAACTATATGAGACATGGAAATAGTTAGGGTGTTAATTATAAGACAGCCATGGGACCCTACTGACCTCAGTCCCTAGCATCCTCTCTCATCCTGTCCTGTCTAAAAATTAACTTCATTTAGAAATTTTTCTCTTTGCACCAAAGTAGGGTTTTTGGATGTAGTCAGGGTTTTCAAGTATCAGATGATGGCATTGCTAGGATTTACATGATTTTAGAAATCCAGAAAAGCCAATCCAACTTTGAGAATCTCACTCCAACTATTAAAATGCACAATCTGTGACTAATTGGAGCCTAGGGTTCCATTCCTCCCTTGTTGCCTGGCCTCCAGAAAACCGAATTGTTAGATCCTTAAGAGGAAAAAGCAAGTCTCCTGAGAGTATGCAGTCATCAGACCAGGGATAACCTTGGAGTAGAGCCAGCCTGGAATCAATTGCATGAGTTATTAATCAACTTATGCCTCAACTTCTGTGTTTGCATGAGGCCAGGTGTGAGAACTACAAGGCCTGGCTACAGGGAACCAGACTGGATGTACCTGTCTTTCATATCAGGGCCCATGTGGGTGGGCACACTGCTTTCAGCAGCTTGAGAGCAGTGTCACAGTGTTTCCATCTGCACTGCACATAGCAGAGGAGAGTTGTGTATATAAGCCAAAAACTAAAACCCTATAGATCCTTATTCTCTTTATCTCCCAAATTACCTCAGGGATCTTTTTTTTTTTTTTCACCCAAATTTAAACAAAATCATACTCAGTAGCTGTATGGTGCTTGTGTCACGATAGGAGGCAGTAGAGCCATTTTCAGGTTTATGCTGACATAAAAACTCATCTACTGGATGTAGAATAAAAAGGAAGGAACATAGGCCAGAGAAACATGCTTCTGGGGCAACTGATGCATTATTGTCCCCGAGGTGCACCTTTCTTGGCACTATCAAGTAAAGGACACAAATGGTCTCCATCATACCAGGATTCACCCCACTTATGTAAGATGCTCAGTTAAAGCAGGTGCACAAATAAGAAACACAACTATATTAAATGTGTCCTCACATTGGCAAAAACGCACAGGTCCTTTTGTCTTTGTCCAATGAGAAGACGGCATAGGAGACCTTAGGAGACAATAGCAGCTCCTAAGAAACCATCCCCAAAGTGCCTAGCAGTTTGGTGCCACCACAAATGCTTGGTCTGACTCAACCCAAGCCCAAGGCGACCCCAGCCTGGCCCAATAACCACACAGGGACCAAACGCTGCCAACAACAGGGAAAGAGAGCCATTGCAGATCACTGGACTGAAGGCAAAGGTGGCACAGACACAACAGTAAGGCACACACGGCACATACAGGTGACGCACCTAAAGCACCAGATTCTGGTGAACAGGGGACAGTGCAGTGCAGTGCACTACAGAACCTCTTCTTCATAAGGCCACTACTTCCAAGAATATGAGACCTCGGTGACTTTCCTAACACACAGAAGCAGACGCAAAGAGTTAGACAAAATGAAGAGACAGAGGAATATGTCTCAAATGAAAGAACAGGACAAAATCACAGCAAGAGAGCTAAATGAAACAGAGATAAGCAATATGCATGAGAAAGAATTTAAAGTAATGGTCATAACAATACTCATTGGACTTGAGAAAAGAGTGGAGGACCTCACTGAGATGCTTAACAGAGAGATACAATACATAAAAAAGAACCAATCACAGATGAAGTACTCAATAACTGAAATTTTTAAAAATACAAGAGGAAATAAATAGTAAACTAGAAGAAGCAGAGGAGTGGACCAGCGACCTGGAGGACAGAGTAATGGAAAGCAATCAACCTGAACAGGAGAGAGAAGAAAATAATACAGAATGAAAATAGACTTAGGGAACTCAGTGTCTGCATCAGGCATAATAACAGTCACATTATAAAGATCCCAGAAGGAGAAGAGAGAGAAAAAAGGGCAGAATACTTATTTGAGAAAATAATAGCTGACAACTTCCTGAATCTAGAGAACAGAATCCAGATCCAAGAAGCACAGAGAGCCCCTAACAAAAATCAACCCAAGGACACCCACAGCAAGACACATAGTAACTAATTAAAATGGTTAAAAAAAAAAGTAGTTATAAAGAGAAAATCTTAAAAGTAACAAGAGAAGATAAAACAGTTACATAAAGGGAAACCCCATAAAGCTATCAACAGATTTTTTAGCAGAAACTCTGCAGGCCAGGAGGGAGTGGCATGATATATTCAAAGTGCTGAAGGGGAAAAATATGCAGCCAAGAGTACTTTATTCAGCAAGTCTATCATTTGGAATAGAGGAAGAGATAAAGAGTTTCCCAGATAAACAAGGTTAAAGGAATTCATGACTACTAAACCAGCCCTACGGAAATGTTAAAATGCACTCTTTGAGTGGAAAGGAAAGACCGTAAGCAAGAGTAAGAAAAGTCGAAAATACAAAAGCAATAAAATTAAGTATATCTATAAAAATCAGTCAAGGGATTCACAAAATAAAAGAATGTACAGTATGATACTGGATACCTAAAATGTTGGAGAGGGGGAGGGGAGTAAAGAATGAGTTCAAACTTAAATGACCATCAAGTTAATATAGGACTGCTATATGCAGAAGATGTTATATACAAACATAATGGTAACCTCAAATAAAAAAACCAGTAATAGATATGCAAAAAATAAAGAGCAAGGAACCCAAATATATCACTAAAGGAAGCCAGCAAATCATGAGAGAAGAGAGCAAGAGAAGAAAGGAACAGAGAAGAACTACAAAAACGACCACAAAGCGAGTAACAAAATGGCAGTAAAAACATACTTATCAATAATTACTTAGAGTATAAATGGACTAAACACTCCAATCAAAAGACTTAGGGCGATGGAATGTATTAAAAAAGCAAGACTCATCTATATGCTGCCTACAGGAGACTCATTTCAGAACTAGAGACACAAGCAGATTGAAAGTGAAGGGATGGAAAAACATTTATCATGCAAATGGACTTTTTTTTTTTAAAAGCCAGGGTAGCAATACTTATATTGGAAAAAATAGACCTTAAGACAAAGATTGTAACAAAAGATGAAGAAAGATGTTGTAAAATCATAAATGGAACATTCCAACAAGAAGATGTAACAATTATAAATATTCAACCTACTTGGGAGGACCCAAGTACGTAAAGCAGCTATTAACAAATATGAAGGAAATAATAATAACACAATAATAGTAGGGGACTTTAACACCACACTTACATCAATGGACAGATCATCCAAACAGAAAATCAGCAAGGAAACAGTGGCTTTCAATGAAGAGCTTTCAAATTCATTTTATGAGACCAGCATTACCCTGGTACCAAACCCAGAGAAAGGCACTACAAAGAAAGAGAACAACAGGCCAATATCTCTGAATATAGATGCAAAATCCTCAACAAAATACTAGCAAACTGAATCCAACAGTAGATTTAAAAAATAATAATAATGCACCACCATCAAGTGGGATTTATTCTTGGGATGCAAATGTGGTTCAGTATTCATAAATCAATCAAAGTGGTACATCACATCATCAAGAGAAAGAATAAAAACTATATGATCATTTCAATAAATGCAGAAAAAACATTTGACAAATTACAACATCCATTCACGATAAAAACTCAGTCAAGTAGGTTGAGGAAACGTACCTCAACATAATAAAGTCCATGTATGAAAAATCCATAGTAAACATACTCAATGGTGAAACACTGAGAGCTTTTCCCCTAAGATCAGGAACAAGACAAGAATGTCCTCTCCCACCACCCTTATTCAACACAGTGCTGGAAGTTATAGCTATAGCAATCAGACAAGGAAAAGAAATAAAATGGGGCGCCTCAGTGGCTCAGTTGGCTGAGCATTTGACTTTTAGTTTCAACTCAGGTCATGTTCTCAGGATTGTGAGATCAAGCCCTGCATTAGACTTCATGATCAATGGGGAGTCTGCCTGAGATTCTCTCTCTCCCTCTGCCCCTCCCCCTCTCTAAAACAAATAAGTAAATCTTAAAAAAGAAAAAGAAAAGACTCCAATTTAGTAAAAAAAGAAGTAAAACTTTCACTATTGCAGCTGACATGATACTATATATAAAAAACCATAAAAACTCCACAAAAAAATACTAGAACTGATAAATGCGTTCATTCAGTAAAGTTGTAGGATACAAAATCAATGTTCAGAAACCTGTTGCATTTCTGTACACTAACAATGAAGTGGTAGAGAAATTGCAAAAACAATCCCATTTACAGTTGTTTGAAAAATAATAAAATACCTGGGAATAAACTTAACCAAGGAGGTGAAAAACCAGTACTCTGAAAACTATGAAACACTGATGAAAGAAATTGAAGATGACACAAAGACATGGAAAGATATTCCATACTCGTGGATTAGAAAAACAAATATTGTTAAAAACACCATACTACCCAAAGCAGTCTACAGATTTAATGCAATCCCTATCAAAATATCAATAGCATTTTTCACAGAACTAGAACAAATAATCCTAAAATTGGTATGGAACCACAAAAGACCCTGAATAGACAAAGCAATCTTCAAAAAGAACAAAACTGGAGGTATCACAATCCCAAGCTTCAAGGTACAAACAAAGCTGTAGTAATCAAAACAGTATGGTACTGGCACAAAAATGGATACGTAGATCAATAGAACAGAATACAGAGCCCAGACAGAAACCTACATTTACATGGTCAATTGATCTTTGACAAAGGAGGCAAGAAGATGCAATGGAAAAAAGACAGTGTCATCAATAAATGGTATTGGGAAAACTGGACATCTACATGGAAAAGAATGAAATTGGACCACTTTCTTACACCATACACAAAAATAAATTCAAAATGTATTAAGGACCTGAACGTGAGACCTGAAATTATAAAAATCCTAGGAAAAAAGAGCACAGGCAGTAATTTCTTTGACATTGTCTGTAGCAACAGTTTTCTAGGTATGTTTCCTGAGGCAAGGGAAACAAAAGCAAAAATAAACTATTGGGACTACATCAAAATATAAAAGCTTCTACACAGCCAAGGAAACCATTAACAAAACTAAAAGGCAACATACTGAATCGAAGAAGATATTTGCAAATGATGTATTTGATAAAAACTTAGTATCCAAAATATATAAAGAACTTGTACAACTCAACTCCCCAAAACCAAATAATCCAATAAAAAATGGGCAGAAGACACGAGCAGACATTTCTCCAAAGACAGCCAGATGGCCAACAGACACATGAAAAGATGCTCAACATCACTCATTATTAGGCAAATGCAAATCAAAACCACAATGAGATATCACTTCACACCTAACGGCATGGCTAAAATCAATAACCCAAGAAACAACAAGTGTTGGCCAAGACATGGAGGAAAAGGAACCCTTGTGTACTGTTGTAGGAATGGAAATTGGTACAGCCACTGTGGAAAACAGTTTGGAGTTTCCTCAAAAAATTAAAAACAGAACTACCATGTGATCCAGTAATTCCACTACTGGGTATTTACCCAAAGAATAAGAAAACATGGATTCAAAGATATATGCACCCCTATGTTTATTGCAGCATTATTTATAATAACCAAATTATGGAAGCAGCCCAAGTACCCATCCATAGATGAGTGGATAGAGAAGAAATAGGATATATAAATAGAATAGAATAGTACTCTGCCATAAAAAAGATGAAATCTTGTGACTTGCAGCAACACAGATGGATCTAAAGAGTAGAATGCTAAATGAAATAAGTCAGTCAGAGAAAGACAAATTCCATATGATTTCACCTATACAGTGAATTTAAGAAACAAAACCAGTGAAGAAAGGAAAAAGGGAACAAACCAAGAAACAGACTCTTAACTATAGAGAACAAACTGATGGTTACCAGAGGGGAGGTGGGTGGGGAGATGGCTGGAATAGGTGATGGGAATTAACAGTACACTTATCTTGATGAGCACCGAATAATATATGGAATTGTTGAATCACTATACTGTACACCTGAAACTAATATAACACTGTATGTTCACTACACTGGAATTAAAATTTAATAATAAAATCAAAATATATAAAATTTTTCTGTCTAAAAATAACTAAATAAACGGGCCAGTGAACCCTCTCAAGATGAGAAACTTTGTGGGTGGGTGTTTATTTTCTATCCATGTTGGTCCATATAGTCACCAAACAAGTATTTCTCTGATTCCCTGGAACCTACTCACATTTCAAAAATGAAAGACACCTTTACTTTTGAACTTTATTTCAGAAATTTCTATAGCTGGGATTATTGAAACTTAAAAATGGTTAAGGCAAAGAGTACATCCCAATATGCATTTATCAGACATGCAGCATTACATAGATTTTTAAATTTCAAACATAAGACTGTTAGATGAATAATGTCTCACAATTTCCCTAGTTTTTTTTCTTCCTACATAAAGTTCTGGCTATAACAACAGTTAAAGTAATAGCATTTTTTAAAGATTTTTTCCTTTATTTGAGAGAGAGAGCACAAGCAAGGGGAGCAGCAGAGGGAGAGGCCAACTCCCCATTGAGCAGGGAGCCTGAGGCAGGACTCAGTCCCAGCACCCTGAGATCATGACCTGAGCCGATGGCAGATGCTTAACGGACTGAGCCACCCAGGCGCCCCAAAATAATAGCATTTTCTTCCCCAAACTTCAAATTTCATATGATTATAGTACATCTCCCTAGATAGTTTTATTGGATCGGTTTCTGAATTTTTAAATAATTTTTTTTGACTTACAGATACCTTTATTTTTTGTACTCTTTTTTTTTTTTTAAAGATTTTATTTATTTGACAGAGATAGAGACAGCCAGTGAGAGAGGGAACACAAGCAGGGGGAATGGGAGAGGAAGAAGCAGGCTCATAGCGGAGGAGCCTGATGTGGGGCTCGATCCCATAACGCCGGGATCACGCCCTGAGCCGAAGGCAGACGCTTAACCGCTGTGCCACCCAGGCGCCCCTATTTTTTGTACTCTTTGTACCAATTTCCCTATCTATAAAATGGGGGGAGTCACTGTACTTAACTCATAGTGTTGTTGTAAAGGTGAGAGGACGGAATCAGTGTGAAGCAGTGTTCCTAGCACATAACCATGCCGGGGACTAAAGAGTACACTTACCGTGAAGAGCCCTGAGTAGTGTATAGAATTATTGAATCACTATATGGTACACCTGAAGCTAATATAACACTGTATGTTAACTACACTGGAATTAAAATAAAATTAAAAAGTCTATCTGCAAACACACACCCAGATAATTCATATAAAACCTTTAGCACAGTGCCTGGCATATAGTAGGTGCTCGATGATAGTTATATCACCTCTCTGGGCTCAGTTTCCTCATCTGTAAAATGGGAATAGCAATATTATTCATCGCATAGGTTTTTGTGAGGATTTAATGAATTATACTGTATGGAACAGTGTCTGGCAAATGGTGAACAGTCAATAAGTACAAGCAATCTTATTAATTTATTACTTCCTCAATGTTGCGCAAGCCTTTCTCATTGCATTTATTGGGAGATAGACTGAAGCTTAAGCCTAGCAGATTGAAATTAGGGAAGACAGCCACCAGGGAAATGGCTTGCCTCTTCCGTGCTTCTCCAATGAAAGAGGCTGAATGGATGCATATCCATGGGAGAAGTCCAAATAAGGACAGACAGGAAAAGAATGAGGTACCATAGGTAACTGCACATATCTGAAAGGGGCAAAGCAGAATTGACTGTATCTTTTTTGTTTTTTAGAGAATAACTGGTCTATGTAGATTTTTTTTTTTTTCTGAGCAGAATGTATATCTGCTTTATATTTATTTTGCGGACAATTATTCCTGAGGGGAATAAGAGTAGCAAAAACAATAATAAAACCACATTCTGTAAAAATTTTACAATTTAAGATAGGCCTTGTATTCTTGAGGGCACTGGAAGTACACTGCTTTCCATAAAGGGCACGTCATCCCCAGCTCCTCACCTATAAAAACAGTGAAAATAATTTTGCAGCCTTTTTTTTTTTTTAAGAAAGCTCTTATTAACTAAATATGAAGTTGTTTAAATTAAACCCAGGCCACATTCACTTTTTTTGGGGGGGGTGGGGGGTCCGTGGAGAACTGAAATAGAATGTTTCAGTTCTAGAGGCTTTTATTTTTTCCATCATTTTCTTGACTCATTGGACTGTGTCAGCCTTGCCAATGGCCTTGGCCCATTGGGTTGCATACAGCAGTTATTATAGACCTCTTTCCTAACGTGGGTCAACATGGAAAAGAGACTCCGCTAGGAATGGCTTCATTTATTTATTTTTTTGAGAAACTGAACTGGATTCATGTGTTCTGTCTATTTCCTTCAGGCTCAAGTAAACAAACTGAAAACAAATTTAGTTTAATAGTCAAATTCTGATGGGGACCCAGCCTCATGGAAGGCACACTGGTATACAGCACACACTCCATAGCCATGTTTTTTTCCCCATGCCAGACCCACAAGGCAGCAGACCGATGTGGTGGAAACAGAGACAGGATGCTTTAAAATGCTCTTTAAAATGATCGAGCGCATGGAGGGATGCTATGGCCAGTTGTTTTCCTTAGCTCGAGACCACAGACCGACAGCCCACACCTGCGAAGAATCAAATGGCATGCCCTCCCAGCACAGCCGTGGTGGGTGTTAAATCCTGTGTCTTCTGCCTTGTTTTTCTAACTGGCTGGAATATGCTGGCCAAGCACCACAGTGTTTATTACATCCTCTCTGGGCTCAGAGTCCTGGACACTTTTCAAGTAAAGAAGTGACACACATCTTGCCCAGGTTGCATTTCTGTGACATCCGGCAGGGTTTCCACAAAAACACTTTCAGGAGGAAAAGGAAAAGAATGACAAAGGCGACTGACAACCCCATTACTGTCCTCATCCTGACTGTGGAAAAACATAACATCCAGGGAAATTGGAGCTGGATGGATGTTTGCTCCTTGAACTTGCAAATCAAGACTAAAGGATCTGCCTGGCCACTCTCCAAGAGGAGAACCTGTGACTTAAACCTACACTTTCCCCAAAGATGGAGAATTTAGTTAAAACTCTGGTATTCTCAGTAACTTTGGAGATTCATTTTCTCAAGCCTTGGTTGGTGCCAGCCAGCTGCTGCCGAATACTACAGAGTTGTCATCAACTGGGGAAGACATTTTCCCCCCAAAAATGCAAACAGATTTATTGTTTATCATACTGTGAAAAGATTACATGCTAATTGTAAATAGTATCAATAATAAACCTCTTCCAGAGTGTAAGGAAAACAAAACCAAAGAAACTTTGAGTATCTACAAAATATGCTTTCAAATAATGGTGCGGATATTCCGCATCCTTCCTCCCTCCGTGATACAGGTTTGAGATGCTGATTCTTTCTGGGTACAAGCCCCAGTGCTGATGATGGGGACACCTAGAAGAAAAAAAATGTGGCCCTTGCCCTAGAGGGGCTCTCAGCGAATATGGGCCAAGGGAACAGACGATTTGAATTTAGTTTGGTGTGTGTTACTTCATTCTGAACTGGATCAAGAAGGAAGCAAGTACCTGCATGGGGGTGTCTGGGAGAGTGTTATATAAGCTTGATTTGTCAGATGATAGGATCATGTCATGGGAGGAAGAGGAAGGTAGCCACGGGAAGGCACAGCACATACAATAGCAAGCAGCTGAGGAGAGACCTTGAGTTTCTTGGAAAACATGAAGAATTTCGAGCGCCTGGAGCATTGAATGACTAATGGAGGAGAGGATGAGGCTGGAAGGTAGGCTGCGGCCAGATTGTGGAAACTCATTGATTAACGGATAGTTCCTGTCTTCTGCCTTGTCTCTCCAAAGGTATTCATCCCTGGTGCTCAGATGACCTCGGAACCGTCTTTTGTTTCCCTTCATATTCCCGACAAGTAAATGAATAGTGTACCTTAGAGTTCCCAAGAAACCAGAGAGCCTGGTAAAAGGACAAACAGTCCCCACAAATAGTTGCAAACGCAGAGTAGTAAATAATGGTTACAAAAGTTACATGTTGCAACAATTTTCAACAATGTCCTGTAATTATCAACTGTAATTTAGGCCAACTGACCAAATCCACAAAGGGCCCTCAGTTCCCCTGTGAGCAGGGCAGCTAGACAAACCCTATGATGCAGCAGCAGTACCCAGAAGGTACCTTCGGATTGAACCCCAGGAATGGCAGCCCAGTCCCCACCGATCTGATCTCCTTTCTTCCCACGGGGGCCGTTTGTGAGGAATTAGGTGAGTGTATTTGCCCCAGGAAAGTAGAAATCTCCCACTCAGTGACTCTCCCTGTAGCCTTGAACCCAAGAAGTGATAGAACCCCGGGTTCACCAGAAGGACAACGGAGCCTAGGCAGCAGGGGGTTGAGAGGATGAAGTAGTTGTTAATTCCAGCTCCAATCCTGCCGCTCTTTTAAGAAGGCAGCAGCAGCGTCCTGACCCCGTCCATTTCCCCTCAGACTTGAATCACTTCAGCTGAAGCTGGCTACTTCACCTGCAGCACCTGCATTTCTTTGCCTAAGGCTCTCCTCACCTTCCCAAGCCCCAGTGCTAATATGCACGACAGAATAGAGATGTGAGGAATCAACACTCCCCCAGCAGCCCTCAACCAATGGTGGGAGTTGAGTTACATGCCTCAAATGAGGTTCCCTTTCCCCAGAATTCCCAGGTACCCTTTTGTGAGCTACATCCCTTCTGCACTTGCTTTTACTCCCCTGCTGATCGGCAGTTTCCGAGTAGTTGATTGGCACTTCGATCATCTCAGGGATCCCGATCCAAGGAGAAGGCATTTCCATGCCTCCCCAGGCCATTGTCATCTCCCCTGCTCTGAACACATCTGTATCGTGGAGGTTAGCATTTGCTTTTCTTCTGGTTGCATTTGCTTTTCACTCATTTAGACTGGAACTTAACTAAGCATCAGCATCTTGTACTAGTAAATGGCAGCCTATGACATGGCTGGTTGTGTTTAAGGGGGGCCAGGAGATCTATAGGCATTGGATTTCTGTCATGGCCGGTGGCTCCTGGTTTTCAGAACCTGTCGGTCTGCTTCTTGTGTGGTGGCCAAATGTGGTCCCTGGGCTAGGAGCATTGGGCATCACCTAGCAATCAGAATCCACAGTTAAATAAGATACCCAGTTAATGTGTACGCACGTGAAAGTGTAAGAGGCACTGGTCTCAAGGAGCTAGGCCCTGCAGGATTTATCTGCTGTAGAATCCCACAGAGATTTATTTATCAAAAATGTAAGCCTAGATTTATTTTGTAGGGAATAGGAGTTGGGAGCTTGACATTGGTTCATATGGACTGAGCTAAAGCCCCTGAGAAAAGATACATCTGACAGCTGACTGATCAATGGACTATCACACTGAAATGTTCCTGTTAGAGTTCCTAGCCTTAACCAGAGTGATACTTGTTATCTACACGAATACATGAGTACGTGAGGATAACATATAAGAAATGACGCTGAGAAGGGTGTCTTGACATCGGTTTATTTCTTGTTAAGTAATAAATAAATCTAAAGTAGATAAAGACACGGTTGTTGCTAGTTAAGACTAGTACCTTTGAGATGACTGGGAAATAAATGTTCCCAGAACACGATTAAACGGAAATGATCAACCATCAAGGCTATGTAGGTCCCATAGAGTTTCAGATATCTGGCAGTTCACTCAGAAAAGTGGAAGACAAACTTTCCTAACTATCTCACATCACTGAAATCTTTATTTACTAAGTACGGTTGAATTTAGAAATCCCAGAATTATGCTAACCTCCTACTGCACTCTCCATTCTCTCCGACTACTTCTTGTACTGACTTCTGCTTTGGAGGGCAAACGTCCTTCAGCTGCAGGTAGCATTCTTTGTGATGAGGGTCCCTATCTCATTCAAAAGTCCCTTTCTTCCTTCCAGACTCTTCCCGGAGCCCACCTTCTCTGTGACAGCTCTACATTCCTGAAGCACTATTTGGTTACAAACTCTCTCTCCTTCATGTCTTGTAGGTATACATTCAATTGGCAGGGAAGCAGGGTGATGAAAGGAAATAGTAGAAGTTACAAAGATTTTCTGAAGGAAATATTCTACCTTCCGTCACGTTGTAGAGTGAGAATAACCTTGAAGGCAAGATGCGTGGATTTTAGTATCCCATATTGAAGATAAAATGGACACAGTAGATACCGTGAGTTGACTCTTCCGTTCTGCTGTTGAGAAATGGCAAGATTAAACCATGCTATGATCTGAATGGGCACCTTCCCACCCCACCCAATTCACATGTTGAAACCTAACCCCCAAAGTGATGGTATTAGGAGATAGAGCCTTGGGAAGGTGATTAGATCATGAGGATGGAGACTTCATGAATGGGATTAGTTCCCCTATAAAAGAGGCCCAAGAGAGCTCTCTTGCCCCCATCCTCCATGGAACCAAATACCACCTCTACCAGCACCATGATCTTGGGCTTGCTAGCCTGCAGAACTGTGAAAAATTAATATTTGTGGTTTATAAGTCTTGTTACAGCAGCCCGAATGGATTAAGACAAAAGATGAGTCCATTCAAGATCCCAACACAACCCCATCTAAAAATCCTAAAAGGCCATTGTAGTCTTTTGCCACCATTACTAGACGTCAGTTCACAAATAAGTGGAAAGCAATTTGGAAAGTAATCCTTTTCTTTAGGTCAGTGTATTTCAAACTTTGAGCACACCATAGTCAGACATACTTTTAAAACCCCATCCTATTCGCTGCAATTTCTTTGCATATTTTTATTTACTTGTTTATTTATGCCAGTTAAGTTTAAATAAATTAAGTTAAATAAATTTATTTATGGCAGCAAGAAGTTAAGGCCGTTCACAATGAGAGCTATGAAAACATAGTTGCTATGTGACCAAAAATAATTAACCCAAGGCAAAATCCAGTAACTGAGAGGTAAGCATTGGGAGGATGGGGGGCAGGGTACCAGAAAAACGATACCAAACTCTCCTAGCCAATCTCAGGCAAGATTTACACTTTTCCAAGCTGCATTTTTCCATTTATTCTCTGCCATAAGTAGTGAAATAATATCCAAATATTTCTGTCTAACCTGTATTTTAGGAGTTAAATCTCAGTTACCATGAATAAAACATCCTGGCTATTTCTTATGAAAATAAGTAGGTGCAAAGAAAGATATGCATCTAGTGTTTAATTATATAATGAGTAAATTATGTAATGTAATGAGTAAATTATGGAAAGTTCAATTGTAGCTGATGTGTAGTTCAACTGAGTTAAATCTTACCATATTGTTCCTTTTCTAATGAACAAAACCATTTTTTTTCCTGGCAAAAGCCTCAAACACAATTTCTCTCTCTCTTTTTTTCTTTTCCTTTTCTTTCCTTTTCTCCTCTCCTCTCCTCTCCTCTCCTCTTCTCTTCTTTTTCTTTTTTCTTTTTTTTTCTTTTCTTTTCAGGCCCATAATAAGCATCTTTCTTCAAAATGGTTTCCATGATTGGGCTAGAAGGTCTGTGTTTACTTTTTCTATCATTTTGTGATAATACTACATTTGCTAAACAGATACTGTGTAGTTAAAGATGGGCAGCTTCTTGAGTTCTCTAGGAATGTTTCAATGCTAAAGGCCCCAGTGGTCTTTCAAAATGTTTGCTTAATTGAAGCAAAAGAAATAGTGGAACCATTGTTCAGGATAATCAGTGAAAGGTCATTTACATGAAGGGACCATGGTGTAGTGAGAGAAGAAATCCTGGCTCAGTATAATTCATTCTGGGTCCCTTGAGTCCACACAAAAGATTTACCTTTAAGAGGCTAAGTTCCCAAGCCCCCGGTTTTTAGAGAGTAAGTCCAAACTATAGAACCTCTAAATCTTTTATCAACCCACAAAATAACACTATGTTAGAAGCTCAAGTTAGAAGGACTTCTGCAAGCTTTAACATCTGTATTTGGGGGTCAATGCAAAGAAAAGATGCTGGAAAATAAACCCTTAGGACAAACAGAGACTGATTTGGGTTTTCAAATATAATTGTGGCCACACTGAATGTTATTTTGGGAAAAATAAATTTATTTTTAAATTATTTGACAGCAGATCATGTCCAGTTTTTTGCCCTTTAAAAAAAAATCAATCATACTAAAAACATAATTTATTTGGCTATATTATTGTCTCAAAAAGCAAGGCATTAAGGTAAGCTACCTTTCACATTCTCTGATTTCTATTTTAAATCCTAAGTCTTTCTAAGGAAGACATAGCTAGTTCCACATTTAAATAAAAGCCATAATCAGTTTATAAATACAAAAATCTTACTTTTTTTTTAAACAAGGGTGAGGTTTACTTTAGCATTCTGTGCCAAATGCATGCAGTTGAACTGAGTCCAGTCGGTCCTTAATTTTTGCCATGTTACAAAATTTGAGGTTCATTCAAAACAAAGGATACATCTGTTTTCATCAGCTGTTTCTTGACTTTTATTACTGGGACTTATTTTTTAAAATTGTTTTGCCTAGATGGCATTGTTTTACTAGGGATGATTTATTACTCTCCCATGTGCCCACAGAAACTATGTGTTCCTGAAATAATGCAAACTGAATCAAAAATAGGAAGAAAAAGATGGGAACTTACTTCATTTATATTGGATTAAATAATCGTTTAGAATATGTGAATACATTTACATTGTAATAGAGTTTTTATTTATCAACGGGAACAAAAATATGTTCAATTACTCCAAGCTGATATACAGAAAAATTGAAGCATGATCAGAGGACAAAAGGAAAACTTGAGGAACATGAATTTTTGGGATGCTGTTTAAAAAACCAGCTCAAGGGGCGCCTGGGCGGCACAGTCGTTAAGCGTCTGCCTTTGGCTCAGGGCGTGATCCCGGCGTTCTGGGATCAAGCCCCACATCAGGCTCCTCCGCTGGGAGCCTGCTTCTTCCTCTCCCACTCCCCCTGCTTGTGTTCCCTTTCTCGCTGGCTGTCTCTCTCTGTCAAATAAATAAATAAAATCTTAAAAAAAAAAACAAAAAAACAACCAGCTCAAAATTGGAGGATTATCAGCCTAACAGAACATTAACAATGTTTTTACTTATTTATTCCCAACTTTGTTCCACAAAAGATTTCAGGCAGCTTGCCCTCTCAGTGTTCTGTTAAAAATTTATTGAATCTTAACTTTTGATATTTATGAACTAACGACATGTGATGCCTACTTACTGTGCAAGCATTTTGCATATATTTTATGCTAATTTTTCAGGCTAGAAGAGCATATCTTTGGGTAACACAACTTTTGAAGAGTAAAATTTATTAGTTGTACTGTTATCTTGGCATTTATAGATTACTGGATAGCTTGACCATTACTGCCTTCCCTACTTCAATAACAGGAAATTTTTGAGTGTTTGGAAATGTTAAAATAGTAGAATATTTTTACTTTAGACACAGGAAAATATTGAAAAAGACTGGGGAATAATTGCGAAGAGAAAAAGATATAGATAACTATAGATAATGAGCTAAAATATGGCTCAAATCACTAAGAAAATCTTAAATTGTACAGTGTTTTTATTTAATCATGTAACATTTTTAAAAAGGCAAACAGACTTTGTCAGTAAAATGTAGAGCATATTTCACTTCTAGGTAAACTTTTTTTGTGGGTTACTGATGGCCCACAGTTGCTGATACTGAGCTGATATTGGGGTTTTGGACATTTCTAGAACCTCCAGACCTTTGTCAATTCACAAAATAAGCTAACCGGGAAAATTTGAGGAGATACATTGCTTCTGAGACAGCTTGCTTTGGTTTTTGTGATGATTCAAATATGCCTGCATTTGCATTTACAGTTTTTGTCACTGAAGCAATAATAGCTAACATTTATTTAGCATTCCACCTGCCAAGCATTGTTCTGAATGCTTTGTTTTTAACTGATTGAATTCTAATAGCCGCTGGGTGGGGCAGGCACTGCTTATTAATGTTTTATGAACCAAGCCATGCAGCGTTAAGTAACTTGCCCGAGGACCATGACTGGCCATCACAGTGCCAAAACTCAGGAAGGAGCCTCTGAGCCCACTTTGTGGCCACCACGCTACCACCCGTGCCTGCTCAGACAAATGAGGCATCGCTGTGCACGCTTTACATGGTATTGCCACCATTCTGTTCCCTGAGGGTGGGATTTTCTCTGTGAATATTTATCCAAAGAAAATCTTTCACATTTATTCACAATTTGAACAGCCAATACTCTTCTTACTCGCCTTGCTAGTCTCTTACTTATCATTTCTATTTTACATGGAGGAAAGAAAGCTTCTGGAAAGCCAAATACTTAATGAGTCCTTTTTTCAAGAGATTTTATGCAGTGGAACAATTTAGGTTGTTGCTCACAGGTATCTCAGAAAGAACTATGAATCTCTAGGAGGGGCCTGAGAAGTGGCTGGAATGGAGAAATCTAACACATTTTTCGGGCAGACCAGCTCAATCCAACAGAAAAGTAACGCAAATAGATCTTTTATGACTTGGACTCAGTCACCATTTGGGATTTTCTAAAAAGGGTGATTATAAACTCATCAGTGAATAGAATATTTGGAATTTTATCTTAAAGGTTAATACCTCAAATTCTGAATAAAAATAGAAGATATCAAGAATCTTCTAGTCTACTAGGAGAAAGAACCATACACCTCAGCAAGTGCAACTTTACCTGCTCCAAAGTGATTCCCACTGACCAAAATTTTTTCTCATAAATGAGTTACAATTCTCATTCAAGGAGGGCTACATAGAGTGGTATCCCAAACCAAATGGATCCTCTTTTAATGGCATTTTTCTAACATCTTTTTTTCCCTTTTTACGTGGAGAACCAAGAAAGAAAGAGAAAAGAATTTCAGAATATGTCAATGTTACCCATATTTTCATCTTCTATAAATAACCGAGTTGTAAACAAAAAGCAAATGGCTATCTCCAGTCTTCAATCCGCACATCTGAGTTGGGTGACATACACAAAACAACCTGTAATGGGGAGAAGAATTAATATGTGGTGACAGATGCAGTTCAAATGGATTTGGATGTGTAGGAACTTGCTACTTAAAGAAAATTTCAATTAGTTTAAAGGCAATAAGAGAAGCGGCCAATGATGGAAAGAACAAGGAAAGGAGATATGCTGGAGACCAAACTCCATCTGACCTTAGTAAAGGTGGACTAGCATTTCTCTGGGCATGATTGCAAAGGCTTATGGAAAGTCATGTGGTAACAGTTTAGAATGTCTTTCAACTCTGACCAACCAAGGTAAAAGTAGATATTTCCTTTTATAGTAGATCCACAAAGATCTGAGATAAATTGATCAATCTTCCTACCAATCTACCGACCCATCTTCCTCTCCTTCCTTCCTTCCTTCCTTCCTTCCTTCCTTCCTTCCTTCCTTCCTTCCCTCTTTCCTTCCTACCTTTCATCTGTCTTCCTCATTGATTTCAAATTTGTGAATTCACCCACCAGTAAAATGTGTCTGTAACCCCAGATCGATACTGGAGTGCTTCTGAGGTCATCCACAGACATGCACAGAAGAGCAAAAAGTTTGAGTCACCAGACACACAGGTTCCCAGCTGAGGTGGAACAAGGTGCTGTTCTGCCTCCTTGTTTCAGTTTTCATACTGTAAACAAATGTCTGTTCTTTCCACAGTCTATTTAGCGCCACATTCTTCTCATCTTTGAGTTTGAGCCCAAGTGTAGTGCTAAAGTGCTGTCTCACGTTCCCAAGTATCAGAAGGCTGCGATGTGCCTTATGGAGAAAATGCATGTGCTACAAAAAGCTTCGTCCAGGCCTGAGTTAAGTGCTGCTGGCTGTGAGGTCAATTTAAATGAATTAACAATATATATTAAGATGTCTTTACCACATGTAAAACAAGGCTACGTACCAGAGGTTTGTGAGAACCAAACCCAGTAGTTCCCCTAGAAACAGTGTTTCTGTATTTGCTAATTCAGTGCTCACACTGACTTTATAGAATATAACTACCGTGAATAATGATAACTGAATTTGTGTATATACACAGACACACGCAGATACACACACACACAGAGGTATAATCAGTGATATATCACCAACAATGGGAGTCTATGGGGGAGAATGAGTTGAAGTAATTTCCTGCCTTCTCACAGACTGCAGAATAAGGTGACAACCGTCTCAATTTGCTCATTTGCTCTCGATTGAGGGGTTTCCCAGGATGAGGGATTTTCAAGGGTTAGAGCTGGGAAAATCTCAGGACAAACTGGAAAGAGTTAGCCCCCTACTCTAGAATTTCTCGAAGCCAAAGAAGTAGGGTGGTGGTGGGGCCCATACAAACCCTTCAAATCTTGCTCTGGAACTAGTAACCCCACCATCATTAGGAAAGAGACTCATGAAATAAATATACCCCAAGCCATTAAGCACCCCTGACCCCACTCATGCTTCTAAGTGTTCATGAGCAAAACCTGAGGGCTCTCTGGCAAAACTTTATTGAGAAAGCATTAACAATAAGTTCATTCGATTTGCATTTCTAATGGCCCTTGTGTCTTGTTGGTGTGTAGAGACTTCAGAGTTGAGCTGTGAAGAAATAAAATGACCCAATAAAAAAGCAAAAATAGCAGATGCCCAAGAAATTAAATATTTTCCCTCAGGCAGCGAAATAAACTCTTTTCCATTACTTTCTGTACATTGATAAATGACAGAGGAGAGAAAGTGTGAATTTTAGGATTTAATCCAAATTTCCTAAATCAACAAATCCTCAACTTTTCAGAGATTTGTGGCTCTATACAGACTGGTCATTCTCAACCCTGACGGCACATGAGAATTATCTGGGAGGTTTGAAAAAGTCCTATGCCTGGACTCCACCCATTACAATGAAATTAAACTAGAATGGGGGGTGGAGGTGTTACTGGGCATTAGAATTGTTCTAAAAGCTTCTCAGGTACTCTAATGTGCACCCTGAGCTAAGAAGCACTCACAGGGAAGACGGCGTTGAGAAAAGGTCTCAGGAAGCTTCTAGGTTCAGCAGAGAAGAGCACTGTAATCAGCGGGTGATGCCTGCTGTGGGTAGAAGACAGGGAAGGTTACAGCACATGGGGCTGCACAACAAACCATCTTCTTCAGTCCAGGAGAAGTGGAAACATTCAAACTCTGGAATCAGTCTGCTCTTGTTCTCTCTTGGCTCTGCTTTTATGACTCTCTAACCTGTGTAACGTGGGTCTAGTGATGAACCCCCTTGTCATCAGTATCCTTCTCCCGATAGCCATTTTGCAAGGCTTGTTGTGAGGATTGAGGCAGCACATACCTGGTACATGGTGGATGCTTCATAAAGAGAAACTATCCTCATCCTTACAGGCACCCACACTCTCATTTTTGGCCACTTTCTGAGCGGCATTCTGCGATCCTGACAAAGACCAGAGGAGCTATATGAGGTGGGAGTAGCGGTATTTTAAAAACAAAATGAATAACACCGATAAAAAGGAACGGTATGGCCAAGGCAATTTTGTAAGCGCATAATCTAGTTCAGGGGTCAGCAAATCGCTGCCTGTGGGCCGAATCTAACCATACCCATTCATTTACTTATTGTCTGTAGCTGCTTTCCCACGACAGAGATCATACAGCCATTAAGGTCAAAAATATTTACTATCAGGTCCTTTACAGAAAAAGTTTGCTGACCCTTGATTCTAGTTCATCAATTCTCAGTGTGGTTCCTGGACCCCCGAGACCCCTTCAGGGGATCCGTGAGGTCAAAGTTATTTTCACAATAACACTCATACATCACTGACCGTTCATGCTGTGTTGACATTTGTGCTGGAAAGACAACAGTAATGGCAGGTAGAACTGCTGATGCCTTAGCGCCAATCCAGACAAGGGCACCGAAATGCACTCTATGTTCTTTGCCAGCACACACCCGCAGGAGAAAGCAAACAAAAAGCCAGTTTCACTTAACTCAGGGTTTCTTAGCTTTGGCACTGTTGACATTTTGAGCCAGATAATTCTTGGTGGTGAGGGGCTGTCCTGTGTGATGTGGGATGCTTATCAGCACCTCCAGCCTTCGCCCACTACAGGCTACCACCCTTCCTCCCACTCCCCAGCTCTGACAACCCAAAGTATCGCCAGACATGGTTGTTGTTGTTGTTGTTGTTTTAATTTCTCAGTTTTAACTTAATACATGTGACAATAGAGGGCAAATAGGAATAGATAGAACTCAGATAAACAAAAACTCTTTGGGGTCTCCTATCATTTTTAACAGAGTAAGGAGGTTCAGAGACCAAAACCTTTGAGATCTGCGGCTCTATTTTGTACTCACAGTGTATTTATGATGTCTATATCACTAAATCAAAAATAATGAAAGGAAAAGGACCATGTAACTGATGATGAAGAAGATGTAGAAACAAGAAGTAGAAAAATATGTGTGTGGGTGGGTTGGGGTTTTTTGACGGGAGGGACTGCGGGGACTGCCAGTGAGGACACAGCTTTAGAGACAGAGAAGGCATACGTGACCTTGAGCAAGGCAGTCTTCTCTTTGTGCCTCAGTTTCCTCCTTATAAAATGACAATGATCACAGTACTCACCTCAGAGTATTATTGGGAGAATTCCATGAATAAACACGTAAAAAGTGTGCCAAATAGGCTTGGCACTTAGATTAAGTGTACCCTGTGGGTCAGCTCTTTTTATTTTTATAATAGTTTGACAGAATGGATGAGGTCAGGCCTGCAATTAAGGCATACAGGTGCTGCTGACCTTACCCCTGGCGGAATGACTGAAAGCAGAAAAAATGAAGTCACTGGCTCCCCAGAGATAAAATATCATGGAACTGAGAAAGAAATCAGAATCTCCGAACCCCCTTCCTACCCTAACACCACACTTTCTAATCCAAAATCACATCTGTTACCCCTGTAAGGTACATGGACATTCTCCAAGGTTTCAAAACAAACGATGTGAGGTTGGCTTGGTTTCATATGTTAGTTTCAGAGCAGTTGTAATTTTTCTTGTTCCTGCACTGTGATTAATTTTCCCTTCAGCTCAATTTGGCTGCCAGAAGATCAGCCAGAATTATGTTGGTTTCAGCAAATACCCACAGAGTCCCTTTCACCTCTAGAAAGACACATGCTTTAAAGAAGGGCCTTGCTAGGGACACCTGGGTGGCACAGTTGGTTAAGCATCTGCCTTTGGCTCCTCTGGTCATGATCCCAGGGTCCTGGGATCCAGCCCCGTGTCAGGTTCCTTTCTCGGTGGGGAGCCTGCTTTTCCCTGCTGCTCCCCCTGCATGTGCTCTCTTTCTCTCTCTGACAAATAAATAAATAAATAAATAAATAAATAAATAAATAAATAAATAAAATCTTTAAAAAAAAATAAAGGGCTTGCTAATTTTTCTGGTGAGAATAATCCTTAATAAAACCATAAGGACATTTCTTAGATATGCACATGAAACGTTTATGGCATGGCTTTAAAAATGCTGAAGAAGAGTCTGATTCTGAAGGTGAGGAAGGAAGTTATTTGAAATCTGAAATTACATTCTCAGCAGTGAAGTGCCCCATCTCCCATGTTCTCGTATCTTCCTAACCTCCCTGTATCAAGTAGGACAAGTTTTACTGTAGTTGTTTTCTGTGGCTACTGAGAATATTGGGTTTCTAAAACCCAGTTAAATCCAAATGTCACCCTCACTGTAAGATCTGACCACCCTACACTATTTAACATTGACTCCCTCCCTGCAACTTCCCATACTGCTTCATTTTTCTTTGAGGCATATTTCTTCATCCAAAACATGATATATTTTACTTAAGTATTTTGTTTATTATCTGCCTGCCTCATTGTGATGGCAGGGGTTTTTATCCTTTTCCTTCAGTAATGTATTCCTAGCTCTGGAAACCGAGCCTGGCACATGGTAGGGACCCCCACATTCAGCTTTTGCCTTTCAATAGGGAATGGAAAATGTCCCCGTGATGCATTGCATACTGTGAATTCACATATGGAGACCTTGCATGAATGAAAGCATCTATGTTTTGCAAAATAACCTATTAGACTCAAGAGCATTTAACTGTCATTCTGCAACCTGGCAATTCTATGAGCCAAGGTATAAAATGGGCTGTCAGGAACTTGTTCCAATGGTCTCTATTTTTTAGTCATATAATATTTTATCCTTTAATGAATAAATGTCTCTTTAATTAGATGTCCAGCTCATGAAGTGTGAACCCCTTTCCATACACCCAGAAGGAGCACTGTGACTTAATGGTTCTCAAGAAATAATTAAGGGATCGGTTGGCAGCTGTACTCCACATCCCTAAGAGATGTGTTCCAGTGCCATTTTACATGAAATCTTTGAAAATCTAATTAAGTATTAAAGACTAGGAACTTCACTACTTAAATCTGTTCTGTAATAAGTATTTCTTGTAAAGCACAAAATTCCTTTGCAATTACATGTTTTGTTAGTAAAGTCATATTTTGGCATATAAGTTTTGCTTAAATGAGTGAATCAAGACTTATCCACTGGGTGTAGACCTTACAGACTCAATTCTGTGCCAGGCTGATGATTGATGTTGAGAAATAGCCCCCTTGGGAGACTTGATTGGTATATATAACCATTAGTGAATTATAAAGGGAAGGGGGAATTGCAAGTCCCTCCAAGGCAGAGTCCACCTCTTATTCACCTTTGTCATCCAGACTCTAGCGCAAGCATATTATAGGCATGCAATACCTACATGGTGATTAACTTAGAGCATGAACACACAAATGATCAAATGCAATCAAATACTAACAAGACTTTTTAAAAGTCTGTAACACAGTGAAAATTTAGACAGAAAAGATCACTAGGAATGGCTTCATGAAAGAGATAGGGTAGGAGTTAACGTCGGGAAAGAAATTAAGGCTTCAAGTGCTAGAACAAAGGGTAGAAGGGAATATCTAGCTAGAAAAGTAATTTGGACCTATACACCTCTCAGTCACAAGGATTTTGAACATCAACTTCCAGCATATATTTATTTATAATTATATGTATATTCTACTGCATTAACATAGTGAACAGTTTTTTAATACATTTAAAAAATAGTATTTTAAAGGGGGAATTAAGATGAAATAGGCCACATTTTAAATTATTTTTATTAATTGTATATCATCATTTATATTGGATACAAATCTACGGTTCAATTATCCCTTGATAATTTTCAGGTTTTTTGGCTAACTTCCAGTCATGTTGCATTAAATCATGGCGCCTTATGGTTCATGAAGAGATAGATATAGGAGGCCTATTGGCTAAGACGTTTGCTTGTTACTCACTCATGCCTGCATTATTCATATTGTCCTTCATCTTCCGTTTCTCTGAAGGAACCTGTTTAACTTACTTGTGAGCATTAACTTGATTAAAGGTAGCTAATATGATCTGCTCACTCGACCAGGCATATATTATCCGTAACATGTCAAAAGATGCTTAAAATGAACAAATGAGTGAGAACACCCTGTGGAGAGGAGGTAAACCTTGCACACTCTGGCACCGTCTGACAGAAGGATGGATCAAGGGTGCCACTGATCAGCCTCCCCCTCGCAGGCAGAGTTATTGAGGCACAGACATGGAGACTGGCCTGAGGAGGACACAAAGAGGGAAGAGTGGGTGTGTGGCGTCAGATCTTTAATGGTAGTTGAGAGGTTTTGACCTGACAAGATAGGCAAATGAGGCTATTCATGTATGTTTAAGAAAGAATAACATGGAAAAAGTTTTAATTTAAAAGAATTTGTCCTGAAAATCAGAAAAAAAGTTAAAATCTCAAAGAAGGCAATTCAGAGGCACTGCGAACGAGACATTACTTAGCTTTAGCTAGCTCTCTCAACTCCCCATAGAATTGTCATCTGCTAGTCGGGGACTATGTTTTCCTTTCAAAATATAAATTTTTGGTTTTCATTGTTCTTTTGTTCCCCACCAGACTTAATTGGTGTATAATTGACTGGTACAATTGTAAGGTATTTAAAAAGTACAATGTGATGATTTGATATACGTATTCATTATGAGATGGTTCCCCTACATCGAGTTAATTGATGCATCCATCACCACACATATTTACCTTTTTTGGAAGGTGAATGAGAACATTTAAGTTCTACTCTCTTAGCAAATTTCAATTACACAATACCATGTTATCAACTGTAGTCACCATGTTATACATGACCTTATTCAACTTAGAGCTGAAAGTAAGCTTGTACCCTTTGAACAACCTCTTCTTAGTTCTCCCACCTGGCCCAGTCCCCCCCAGTCCCTGTTTCTATGAGTTCAACTTTAACATTTGTTTGTTTGTTTGTTTGTTTGTTTGTTTGTTTCCACATATAGGTGATACCACATGGTATTTGTCTTTTTCTGTCTGGCTTATTTCACTTAGCATAATGCCCTCCAAGTTCATCCATGTTGCTGCAAATGGCAGGATTTCCTTCTTTTTTTTTATGACATGATTATGGATGAATAGTATTCCATTGTGTATATAGACCACATTTTCTTTGTCCATTCATCCTTTTATGGACACATTGGTGGTTTCCATGTCTTGGCTATTATGAATAATGCTACTATGAACACAGGAGTGCAGAAATCTCTTTGGGATACTGATTTTGTTTCCTTTGGAGAAATACCTAGAACTAGGATTGCTGGCCAAATGGTAGTTATAGTTTTCATTTCTTGAGGAACCTCTATACTGTTTTACATTGTGGCTGCACCAATTTACTTTCCCACCAACAGTGCACACTGTTCTTCATTGTTCTTGGCAGGAGAGAGCCAGGAGCTGCCTGCCATTCCTGGTGAGTCAGTTGGCCAACATGGAGCATTCGTTTCATCATATTCTCCTGCTGGAGATTAAGAGCATCACTGATGCTTTCTCCTCCATCCTGGGGCCTCAGAGCAGAGATATCTTCCGCATGAGCAACAGCTTCACCACCATTGCCAAGCTCCTTACCCAACAACTGGAAACTGCCAAGGCCAGAAGCAGCAGGTGAGCAGGAGTCCCTGTGTACCTCAGGGACGTGGCATAAACCCACAGAGGTGTAGCACAGACAGTTAGTGACTCAACTTCCCAAAGAAAACCAAAACCACTATTTCAGTGCAGAGTAACTTCTGAATAAATCATGGCATTTGCCAGAATTTTTTCTAAATCTGTGAAAACCAGAATGTAACAAAAAAAATCCTAAAAAGTGCACAAAATGTGGCAAAGGAATAAGAATGTAATACAAATAATGCTTGTATCTCTTACTTAAGTCAAGAAGCATTTAGTAATTGCTTACTCTTACCAGGAACTCTGCTAGAAGCTAGACATAGAGAGCAAGATAAAACATATTCCTTGTACCCAAAGAGCTCACTATCTAGTAGAGGAAATAAATATTTAAGTGGGTAATTAGAGAACAGCGGGAAGGTCATGCTTAATTAAGATGCGGTCAAGGAGTATGGGGACACACAGATAGGGATATCTACTTCTGCATGGCATGAAGAGGAATAGGAAGCTTAGATCAGGGAAGGCTTCCCAGAAGAGATGATATTTTGAACCAAGTCCTAAAAGATGACCAGACTGTACCAGGCTATCTTTTGGGCAGCATGTGAAAGAGCACACTTTCTAGAAACAGAAGTCATTTTGTATGGGTAGGGCGTGTGTTAGAAGGAGAGCAACATCAAATAATGCCAATGAAGTGGTAAGCAAGGACCACATGATGGTGGGCTTGACACCTTCCTAAGGAGTTTGAATTTTACTCTGTAGGCTATGAAGAATCATTGTGGGGTTTTGTACAGGGCAGGATATTGTCAGACCCATGTTTCAGGAAGCTCACTCTGATTCCGGTGAAGAGAATGTCTCAGGAAGAGGAAGACTGAAATCAAGTTCAGTGAGGGAAGGACGGAAGAGTGTCCATGGGTATTAGCCATAAAGAAATTATTGAAAATTGTGGTGAATGAACCACTAGTGGTATGGGTGGAAAGAAAACAGAATACTTGGGGTTGAAGGGAGAGAGTGGATAAAATGTATCAAGCTGGCCAAAGTTTATGAAAAAAGTTCTTGGGAAAAAAAAGATCATGTAAGATTAAGGGAGGGTTGTATTTTATTTAGCTATATTTTGAATAGGGAAGCACTTGGAAAGTTTTATAACACTTAGAAGTTAAAAAAAATGGCTTCCAAGATGTACTCTCATTTGGTCCTCATAATCGCCCCTCAAGGTAAGAAAGGCAGATATCATCATTCCTATTTTACAAAAGAAAAAATACTTCTATTTTTGAGGTGAGAGGTGAGTTAAATGTCTTCCCAAGGTTAAACAGTGACTAGGTGATAGGATATGGACTCAGACCTTATCTTCACACCATGCACTGGAGGATATTCAGTTCTAGAGAAGGAGAAGGGCCCATTTGAGACCAGTGTCAAATTTTTTGAGTTTTGGGGATATCAAATGATGCATACCATTTCCAGTGTGAATTAAAGATTCCAAAAATGTAAGAAGCCATCTTGACAAAATAGTGAGCATTTAATCATCAGGGTCCACTTTCTGTATAGTCTGGCTCAGAGTCTGGAGGTTCCAAGAGATATAAAACACCATCCCTGCCCTCAGTGGATTCGCAGTCAGGTATGTGAAGGGACTTTGGTAGAAGTGCATGAGAGATGTACTGACCAACAGCCAGGAAATTACAGAATGTTTTACAGAGAAGGTGAAATTTAAGCTCATCCCATATTTATTGAGTAGCTTCATGGGCCAGGCATTTCTCTAGGTACTAGATTAAGTTGCACAGGATGAATGAGAGTTCTTCAGATAAGGGCAGAAAGGAGACTTCAAGACACAGAGCATAGCATGTGCAAAGTTACAGGGGCTTGAGTGTGTGACCCAAACTAAGGAAAAGCGGTTGGTTCATTGTGGTTGGAGCCAGTAGATCAGGGCGGGGTGGGAGAGTAAGCTGCAATGTTAGGTCAGAGGCTTTTATATGTGGTGTCAGGAAGTGAGGGGCTCGTCCCGTAAGCAATATGGAGGCTTGGAAAGATTTTAATCCGGGGCATGATCACAGTTCCTAGCAGAGTAATTAGCAGGTAGGCGCTCGAGAAATGTTTCTTCACTGAAGGACCAGGTAGATGAGGAAGTGGCTAAGGATGTGGAGCACTGACTGGATTTGGCCGGAGCAGCAGGATGGCAAGAGAGTGACCAGGATGGTATCACTGGAACCTCAATAAACAGGCTCTTTCAGCTGTGAGGGAGGCCTGAACTAAACCAGTAGTGGAGGACCTAAGAAGTCAAGGAATATGATTATAATGAGGAGAGCACAGAATTATGAGGAACTGATTACCAATGGGAGGTAGGGTGAGGAGAAGGGGAGGATTGTGGATAAAACCCGGAGACACCTAGTTTGAGTGACTGCATAGTCATGGAAGATGATGCTAATAACCATGAAAAGAGGGACAGGAGGGGAGCCCAAATGGCACGATCTCTTAGTCCACTATACGCAGAGAATATTATCTGGCCAATAGGGTCATCAAAGTCAACAATAGCTATTCATCCAAAGAAGACTACTTGCAAGGGCGCTTTTGCTCTCAACACCATAGTTGGATCTATTGTTGGCTGCTTCCATATAGAAATGCCTACAAACTAGGGTTTCTAATTTTGGTACTATTGAAATTTAGGCTCATTAATCCTTGGTTATAGGGCTGACCTGTGCCTTGTGGAATATTTGCCAGCATCCCTGGACTCTACCCAGTAGATGCTGGTAGCAGTCCTCCCCCTCAGTTGTGGCAACCAAAAATGTATCCAGACATTGCTAAATGTCCCCTGAGAGAGAAAAATCACTTACAGTTGAGAACTACTCCTATATACATACTCTGTCCAAAATGGTATTTTTACAGACCCATGACCTGCTTAGCAACAGCCTAAACACAGCGGTATCCAAGGAATCCAAGGCCAGCATCATGAAGGGGTGATTTGTCATTTGTATGCAAGCACAAAGTCACTGTTGGCCGATTTTCATGATGATGTGGTTTTAGAAATTTGGTTTAGAGCCCCTACAGCAGGTGTTTGGGGGAGCCATTTTGTATTCTGTGCACAGCCAGCCTGCTTATTTCTTCTTCCAGTGATGAGTGACATGTGTATCAGGTGTGAAGGCTTAGGCACCTGTTCTGGCCCGTGTTCTACACGCTCTCTATTGCCTCTACAAACCAAAGTTGCAAGAGGCCGGTTGACATCTGTAAGAGTAAATGTGTGAAAAATATTTACGTAAAGGAAAAACATGTTACAAAAGGGTGTTACCCTGGGCATTCTAACAAGAAAATTGATCTTTAATGAGTAGGCCCAACCCAGTTAGCAATAAACAATTTCCCCATGAAAAGAAGAATTTAGGAGATGTGTACATAGGAGGAAAAAATAAGATTTTACTATTAAAACATGAAAATTACACGTAAATGTAAAGAAATAAAAATGTCACCACTCACCTCACGTGCCACCACCACCATCCCCACTACCTCAACCTTTCTCAATTCAAAATACTCACTCTGCCAGTGTTCAACACTCACTGTCAATCTTCTAATCGATTGTAATTATTCAGTGGGAACCTCAAAACGCTGGTGTGGACAGCCAGCCTTTTGTATTAGCCGCTCATCCTCTCTGGGACGGTTGCTAAGGCTTCTCTCCCAACATCTTTTTCCCCGAATAGCTTTCATTGTGACCACTTAGCTTCAGTAATTTTAATCTGCGTCCCCCAAAGAAGGAAGGTCTACACTTTTGTCTAAAGCACCCAGCAAAGTGTGATCCTTACAATTAAAGGGGAAATGAATAAGTGAAGAGAGTTTGAAAGAAAATTAAAGATGATAAAATTCAAAACAGATGTCATCTACTTTAGAAATCGGACACTTAGCCCAGCAGGCCCGATTTTAGACTTCAGGCCAAAAATACAAGATTCTCAGAAGAAAAACAATTAGCATCCTAGAGAGAGTGAAAACTGAAGCAGACGGGAGCCTTCTTTGTGCCAAGTCATTCGGAATTAATTGGGTGAGCTCTGTTAGATGCAACAGGTAACACACTTGCGCTTTTCTTGTTCCTGTGTTTTAGAAAGAACATTTATATCTAAACAATAAACCACCAGGAGCTAAATAACAGGACAGCCAAGCAAAGCATTTAGATTTTGAAACTAATTCTGGGGAAGCAAAATGAGGTAACAGCAATTATGGATTAAAAAGGAAGGTGACAAGATAAGGGAAAAGATTATACCTTTCAGAATTGTGGGAGCGCTAAGTAGCCTTTTAGGCAGCCATTAACCATTAACCCATATGCCAGCCAGGACCCAGGGGAATCTGCAGAAGGAGAGGGTGGGCTCCTGGCTCCTGTGTGCTGGCTGGGCAGTCAAGTGGTCATTCGACTAGAAGACACCTTTGCCCAGGGCATGTGGTCCCAGGGAGACGGCTCTAATCAGGCACCATCAGATTTGGGGACAGTTTGTCACAGGTCGTCTTAGTAGGTGGTTAGGCTCAGGCCCCAGTTGGGGATGGAAACTTTGAGGGAATTGTGAAAAGAAACAGGAGTTGTGTGGGGGGGTCAATAAGAGAAATGAGAAAAGACAGGATGAAAGGCTGGCGTTGGGAAAAGGCCTAGGGAAAACAGAGGTGAAGGAGGAAGGACACCCGCACACAGCCCCAAATCCCAGGCCTGGGTGGGGTGTTTGCCTGTGTCAGGGGGTTTACAATTCCCTCCAATCCAGCTTTCAAACCCTAGCAAAAGCCATCAAGTCATGGGGGAAAAAAGTTGCTTATAAGAAAAGTTTTAACACAAAGCATGTGGTTAAAGCTTTCCCAACCCTCTGGCGTGGTTAAGTGGGTGGTATGTTCTTTTGTTGCTTTGGTGGTAGTGGTGGCAGTAGTGGTGAGATTTTGTGTTTATTCTTTGTTTTTAAGAATCAAGCCTGGGGGTGGAGAGGAGGGGGAATGAAAGGTAAATTATGGTCAAAACAAAATGGGTAGGTATAAGTCTGATTTTGGTATAAATGGAAAGAGATGACACAATGGAGGGTAGGCAACAAAACAACAGTGTGTCAGGGAGAATGAAGGGAAAACAGAATAAGGAGATGGATGTTCGTAAGGAATGACTCCAGGGAATCTATCCTTCTTGGAGTGGCCCCAGAGTTTTGGTTTATCCTAAATTTCATGCAATAAACATCAAAGAAATGGATTATAGGGGAGAACCAGGGATCTGAGTCGACATATGGCCCTAATGTGTAGCCAAGCAACATGGCCTGCAAAGACCCTTCCCAAACTGTGAGACCTTTTGCCACCTGTGTTCCAGAGTTCCCATCTTGATACCCTGGGATCACATCAGAACCTACCCCTGGTGTACTACACAGTCCCTGAAGGCATTGCCCAAGAGGTTGAGAGTGATGGCTTTTTCCTGGGTCCACAACAGAAATTGCAGGGGGCCAAGTTCTTTACGACTTTGCAAGACAGGCTGTTGCCTGTAGGTCTGACCATGCCTTTAACTAGCTCCTACCACATGATAGATTTTGTGCCAAGCGCTTTCGACTACATTATATTGTTTAATCCTGACAACAATCAAGTCTTTCAATATGTATTAAGACTACAGGGCCTTCACATTAAAGTGTAGTGAAGTAAACCTTGTGGGCAGGTGAGAATAAAGGAGCATTCTCTATCTATCCTTACTCCCCTCTACGTCCATGGTAGTTCTTGTAGGGGCAATAGTGCAAATGCCCAGACATCGGCTCCTAGAATTTCCTGTCATTTCTTCCTTTGGTCTAGTCCAGTAGCTTTTACAGTGCTCACAGTACTTCATGGATAATTCAAAGAATGTTAAAGGAATGTCAAGGGTGACTTTTGCCTATTCCTCCCCAAAGCGTTACCTCCCTAACCTTTATCATTATCTTCTAAAAGGCCCTCTTTTTCCCTCTTTTCCCTTTGAAAGCTTCCCTTCTCTAAGACTCCATTTTGGTACCACTTCCCAAAGAGGTGTTCCCCATCCATCCCTGCCCACTGTGACCTTCTCTCCTCTGAGCCACCACAGTTCATACTGCCATTCCACTCCTCTGTACCCACAGTCCTGCCCTGAAGTGTTAGCTATCTTTCTGTGAGCCCCTCTTGTCTCCCCCAAACTTGAGAGAGCTAATATTCACAGCCTGTGCTCTGTGGAAGGAAAATAGAGTCTTAAAATGCTTATAAGAGTTCCCACTTCTTTTAGGCAAGACATGTTTATACAAAGAGAAATTGATTCTTTGAGAGCAACTGTTGGCTCAGGGAATATGAGGAGGTTCAGGATCATAATTAAAAACATGTGATATTCTGGTCAGCATGGCCCCCTGCTTAGGAAAAGCTGTATGTAATTTTGCCCCACCAAGGTAACCAGAGTTTTAATAAAAAACAAGTATATCTTTTCAATCTAGAGAGTTCTACGCTGGTCATTGTTTAGAAAGTGAATTGTAACAGCTATTTGTGGCAGTAGCTGTGGCTGTTGTCACTCCATGCATAAGGAAGGGCGGGCTTTGGGTTTTTTCCCCTCTTCTTACTAAGGAGATGAAGTCTGACATGTGGTACCATTTATGCTCCATGTGTTGTTCATTTACTCCACCATTTGTCCTTCCTTAAAGCAGCATTTATGGTGATGTGAAGGTCTGTAAAGGTATTTCAGGAATTCATTTATCAGCAAGAGATGTAGGTGGGAGACATCATCATCAGCTTCCGAGACAATGAAGCAAGCCCAGGGAGTGTGAGACCCCAGAGGGGCTGGCTCTGCGAGTGTGGACAAAAAGCAGTGGAGGTGGGAGATAGGGCAGCCCTGCCAAGGAGCGTGAGCCGTGCAATTGCAGCTTAGCCAGGGGATCCAGGCTCCCGGCCTGTAACACAGAAGTGTTTAAAAACCCAAGACACACCAAAAAAGAAAAGAGCTTTTCATCAAGCTCCTATGGCTTGGCTTCCTATTGGAAACAAGACAGGAAACACCAAAGCTTTATCCTGGAGAAAAGGAAGAGGTGCGCTTGTGGAAGAAGAGGTGAGAGGGACTTGACCCTTTATAGCCTCTTGCAGGAGAGGTAACACTCCCCGGTTCCTTTTTGGAATCAACCATAATTGAGCTCTGAGTTTGCTATTTGCATGACATTTCCTGAGTTTTGAACACCTCTTCAGTTTTGGTTAAAGAGGATGCCAAAATTCATTTTTCAGATCCCTGTGAACGGTTGTTCAATGATATATGTCAACTCTATTGGTGTCTGTTCCCCTAGGATGTTACTCAGAGATATGAGGGTACAATGATTCTTGTAGTTCACTGCATTATCACCAACGCCATTATCTGTATTACTTATTCCTGGGGTAGATTCAGATGCAACCTGAACCAAACACCTAAAGAGAGGCAGTCGGAAAGCGATGTGACGTGGGTGTGCTCTGGAGGCAGGCACTTCATGCTGGGTTTACTTGTCGACCTTCAGTACGTAACTGAACATCTCTGTGCCTAAGCCTCTCCGTTTGTAAATGGGGATAGTAACAGGACTTGCCCCGCTGGCTGATGTAAGAAGTAATACATGTAGCGAACTTGAACGGTGAGTAGCTCGTGCATAGAAAGCCCTCAGTAAGTATTAAGTATTAGTACTCTGTTCCAGGTGGGCATGCTAGTAGGTGCTTTCACTTAGCATGTCCATTATACCAGAGCTACTGAAAGCATAGCTTGTGAACCAACACCAGTCTGCAAACTGTTTCTTACTGGCCTGTGACAAGGTTATTATAGGGATTGTGAAAATAAGAGTTTAGAACTCTTATAGCAATTTGACATGGCTGCAACATCAGATGAATGATCAGTGGGCTTATACTCTTGTCTTTGTTCTATTCATTTTATTTCTCTGGTAATTTATTTTTATTGTATTTCACAAAAATATTAGTCTGTGACATACGAAAATTAAAAAAAATCAAACAGCTGGTTCTGTACCACCCGTAGATTGAGAAGCATTGCACTAGATCCTCAACGCTGCTGAACCCAGGCAAAGCTCAGAACGCTCTTTAGTAACTAATATTTTGCTCTCCAAACGTTCCTTTGGGACCTAAAGAAAGAGATTTAATAAACGAGAGAGAATGACCACAACACTTCGGCCGTGACTGAGAGCAGCTGTTGTGGGAGAAGCAGTCGTTGATGGTGTTCAGCTTCACCATCAGGCAGAAGGTAGGCTTTATATTAGGCTGAAGGCTGTTGGCTAGACTTGCTACAGGCAAATGCTGACTTCTGGGCTGACAGGGAGTGAACTACAGCATTTTATGTAGTGTTGTATCCCCCGCTCAGTCATTGGTGTGTTTTGACTGACTATATCTCCCCATTTCTAGGTAGCTCTATGTGTCAACCAATTAAAAATGAGGTAAGAGATCATACTTGAGGTGGAAACTATGAGAGGGTGTACCAAAAAGGAAAACTTAGCCATTTTTCTGTCCTTCCAGCGTCAAAAGCTGGCAAGGGACAGTGTCTCCACTTTTTTCCTCTCCAGGCCCCGTGATTGCATTTTCGTGGTGGGTACCCTCACTAACCCCACTCCCCACTCACGTCCCCAGACAGTAATATTAGCCTGGAAAAAGAGGAGCATGTTGTTTTTATAGTTCTTACCCCTGATTTAAAGTGTTCTTTTTTTAAAAATTTTTTTATTATGTCAGTCACCATACAGTACATCCTTAGTTTTTGATGTAGTGTTCCATGATTCATTGTTGTGTGTAACACCCAGTGCTCCGTGTAATACGTGCCCTCCTTACTACCCTTCCCTGGGCTAGCCCATCCCCCAGCCCCTCCCCTCTGACACCCTCAGTTTGTTTCCCAGAGTCCATAGTCTCTCGTGGTTCGTCTCCGCACTCTGTCCTAATGACATCACTACTTTACATCTTCATACTCCTTGATAGTTTACCAAGCGCTTTTCTAATGACATCACTACTTTACATCTTCATACTCCTTGATAGTTTACAAAGCGCTTTTGCAACTTGTGCCACATCCATGTGACAATCTGCTGGGATCCAGCAGCCATCTGTTAAGGCTGCTGCTCACCTGGCCTGCCCACTCGCGTCTCAGGAATCCTAAGTAAAGACTCGGGGCACATCTGGACCACCGGTCAATGGCAAAACTGACAAAGTGACTTTACCTCGGAGTCGATAAAGACCTCCAGTGGCTTGCGGATGACAAAGCTACGAGATGGGGAGCACACACAGTTTACCACGCGCCAACTCCAAGTAATGCACGGATTGCCTCACCTCACTGCAGAATCAGTGAAACCCGTCGCAGCCTTTTCAAGGGGAATGCCGGGGGCCTGGTCTGATTCAGATTCCGTTCTTCCATGGTCTGAGCTATGTGCTTCTCAAACTTGAATGTGCCAGGGGGGCACTTGGGGATTGCGTTAAAATGCACATTCTGATTTGGTCGGTCCGGGGTGGATCTTGAACTTCTGCCTCTCCACAACTTGCAAGGTGATACTGATACTGCTGGCCCCGTGAGTGCACTTTGAGGGCCGGGGCTTTGCACTTTTTGCTCATCCTTTCTCCATATCCCATTCTCTCTCATGCCGGCTGAATGAAAGGAAGCAAATGACTGAGCATCTGTGTTAGAGCGGTCACTTCCTCGTATCAGGGCTTTTAACTTTTATTCTGATTGCAGGGAATTCTTTTTATTTACAATTGCTCAGAATTTATGCTTACAGTACAGAGTTGTTGTTGTTGTTTTTAACGAACTATTTGTGCATGCTGGTATCAAGGGTCACTATCCACACTCTTGAGGATGCTGCGGGGGCGAGAGCATCGTATAGTCCCCCAGGCTCTGAGCAAGAGAAGCTCATCTTCCAGGTTTGCTATCGCCTACACAAGCTGCCTTCTTTTGGTGTCACGTGTCCGCATGGGGCAGCAGCCACCCATGGCTTTACCATTTGACTTTTCATGCCCATTCTGTATGGGGTACACTGTCAAATCTATTACACGATGCTTTCAGCAATCTGATGATGCTCAATCATTAATCCCATTTTTATATGACAAAAACGAGGCTTAGATTTATAAAGAGATTTACCACATCATGAATAAACAGGAAATTGGAGTCACAGACCTTCCCTGTACGGTTATGTTCGGTTCAGATCCCCACAACCATCTCTTTTTGAGAACCCTTTAAAAAAAATCTTGTGTGAATGAAATAACTCATAGAGTCGTTTGATTTTAGGCAAAGTCGTTCCAGTGGCATGACTGGTCCCCATACAACTGGGCAGCTACTGGTCCCTGCTCTTGCCCAGGAAGCAGGTCAGAGGCAGACTAGAGCACCAAGACCCAGACTTCTCATTGTCCTTTCCCTTAGTATTTGAGTGTGGCTGTCCCAGCACTATTTACTTATTACAGTCCCAAAACAGATGACAGCATTGTGGGGCTGGGGGATCCACTGTCATTCTGATGATGACTGAGGAGCCAAGAAATTCTGAAGAGGAAGGAACATAGCATCCTAAGAATTTAGGACTCCAATGTGGATTTGATCCATCATGTTCTCCTACTTCTCTCCTAACACGCTTTTGCAGGAGTACATATTCTGGACAGGGGATCATAAGCCAAGATCGTCAAACTTTAATGTTATTATTTTTTTTTACTTAAGGAGCCGGGAAGAGAGGCTGCCAGTCTCTCCACCCCTGCCAGCTTCATAGTCTCATCTTCAGACTTAGTGAGAGCAGTGAGCTAGCTGCCCAAGGGCTAATTTGTTTCCGAGGGGAGTCCTGCTCACACAAGAGGGAGGTAATTAAGCCTCCCCCTGAGCATCCCTAGAGGTACTTTTAAAAACTTTACTTTGGCAACAAGACCAGAAACTGTTCAGACTGGAAATCATCTGAGCCTCTTAAATGTGGCGTGTTGAGTTAAAGCCAAATTAATATTTAGGAGATTATAGAATGCTGACAAAGATTTCTGCAAAATTGCCTCTGGAGTTAAAAGTGACAAATGGAAGAGAAATACCAACCCTCTGCATGAGCCCAGCCCACCGGCCCCCACCCCTACCCCCCACAAGTAAACACACACAGGACCAATGTCTCCACCAGTGCTTCTGCATTTGTGAGGCATGTCCTTGCTTTCCAAGGAAAAAAGAGTTTATCTCCAGAAAACATTTTGGCTCTGAACAAATGCTCTCCTGTCTTTTTATTTTTTATTTTTTTATTTATATATTTTTTTAGTTTTTTATTATGATATGTTAGTGACCATACAGTACATCCTTAGTTTTTGATGTAGTGTTCCATGATTGATTGTTTGCATATAACGCCCAGTGCTCCATGCAATACGTGCCTTCCTTAATACCCATCACTGGCCTATCCCAATCCCCTCACCCCCTAAGCCCTCAGTTTGTTTCCCAGAGTCCATAGTCTCTCGTGGTTCATTCCCCCTTCTGTTTACACCCCCTTCATTCTTCCCTTCCTTCTCCTACCAATCTTCCTATTTCTTATGTTCCATAGATGAGTGAAACCATATGATAGTTGTCTTTCTCTGCTTGACTTATTTCACTTAGCATAATCTCCTCCAGTCCCGTCCATGTTGCTGCAAATGTTGGGTAATCATTCTTTCTGATGGCTGAGTAATATTCCATTGTATATATGGACCACATCTTCCTAATCCAGTCATCTGTTGAAGGGCATCTCGGCTCTTTCCACAATTTAGCTATTGTGGATAATGCTGCTATGAACATTGGGGTGCATATGGCCCTTCTCTTCACTACATCTGTATCTTTGGGGTAAATACCCAGTAGTGGAATTGCTGGGTCATAGGATAGCTCTATTTTAACTTTTTGAGGGACCTCCACACTGTTTTCGAAAGTGACTGTACTAACTTGCATTCCCACCAACAGTGTAAGAGGGTTCCCCTTTCTCCACATCCTCTCCAACATTTGTTGTTTCTTGCCCTGTCCATTTTTGCCATTCTAACTGGCGTAAGGTGGTATCTCCAAAGGCAGGAGAAACAAAAGAAAAAATGAACTTGTGGGACTTCATCAAGATAGAAACCTTCTGCAGAGCAAAGGAAACAGTCAAAAAAACTAAGAGGCAGGGGCGCCTGGGTAGCAGAGTCGTTAAACGTCTGCCTTCGGCTCCGGGCGTGATCCTGGTGTTATGGGATCGAGCCCCACATCGGGCTCCTCCGCTGGGAGCCTGCTTCTTCCTCTTCCACTCCCCCTGCTTGTGTTCCCTATCTGGCTGGCTGTCTCTCTGTCAAATAAATAAATAATCTTAAAAAAAACAAAAACAAAAACAAAAAAAACTAAGAGGCAGCCCACGGAATGGGAGAAGATACTTGCAAATGACACTACAGATAAAAGGCTGGTATCCAAGATCCATAAAGAACTTCTCAAACTCAATACATGAGAAACAAATAATCAAATCAAAAAATGGGCAGAAGGTATGAACAGGCAGTTTTCCAATGAAGACATGGAAATGGCTAACAGACACATGAAAAAATGTTCAAAATCATTAGCCACCAGGGAAATTCAAATCTCCTGTCTTTTTAGACCAAATTTAAAAACTAGGAGAAGAGAAGGAGCATGAGTGTTTATTATAAACTCAAACTTCTCTCTACCATTTCCTGACCTTCCAACCTAAACGTGGAACCAAAATGTGTCCTAACTCCCTGTCAGCAAAATTCTGCAACAAAACCCAGGTGGATCAATAACCAGTGACAGAAAGTTCTCTTTGGTCCATCTTGAGGCTCTAGCTGCCTTGGTGACTCTTCATTACCACCCCTGTCCCCTGACTTCCGTGTTAACAAGTCTCCAAATCATAAGAACAAGGAAGATTGTGTCATTTAAGAGAAAGTCTTTGTGGTGAGAATTCTGCTTATCAGTAATGCTCATCAACCTCATATGTAGAGATCACTTCTCTGGCCCGGATATTTTATTGTCATTTCTTCACTCTTCTTATTTGGCTTTTGGTAAATCCCTCATTTTACTCCTTCTCTTACTCCCTGCTTCCCTACATTTGATTTTTACCAAATGACACCCTCTACCCCCTATAGGCAAAGAGGGGGTAGAAAAGGAACCCTTGTGTACTGTTGTAGGAATGCAAACTGGTGCAGCCACTGTAGAAAATAGTTTGGAGTTTCCTCAAAAAATTAAAAACAAAACCACCATGTGATCCAGTAGTTTCACTATTGGGTATTTGCCCAAAGATTAAGAAAACATGGATCCAAAGATACGTGCACCCCTATGTTTATTGCAGCATTATTTATAATAACCAAATTATGGAAGCAGCCCAAGTACCCATCCATAAATGAGTAGATAGAGAAGATATAAATACATATATATATATAATAGAATATTACTCACTTCAAGTTTTTGAACTTTATTTCAGAAATTTCTATAGCTGGGATTATTAAAACTTAAAAATTACCCAATATGCATATATCAGATATTGAGCATTATGCAGATTTTTAAATATGAAAACATGACTTTTTAGAGGAAGACTTTCTCACAAATTCACTAGTTTTTTTTTTTTTCTTCCTACATAAAGCTCTGGGTTACATTTTCTTCCAAAAAACTTCAAATTTCATATGATTATAATAAGTCTTCCTGGATAATTTTATTGGATCAGTTTCTGGCTTTTAAAAATATATATATATATATATATATATTCTACTTACAGAGATCTTTATTTTATTTTTTGTACTCTTTATATCAATTTCCCTATCTATATAATAGGGAAGACAACTGTGCTTAACTCATAGTGTTGTTGCAAAGATGAGATGACAGAATCAGTGTGAAGCACTGCTCCTAACAGATAACACACTGCTCAACAGATGTTAGATTCTATTATTAGTATTATTATTATAATTTATAGCATTTATATTATTATCATTATTATTATTATTCCTTTGGAAACTTCATCAGCCCTGTCTTATATTAATATATAGAGAACACATCAGTGGTCTAGACACAGGCAGAGCAATATTCCATATCCTGGAGGGAAATAATGTCCCCTGGAGAATGCCATGGCATCAGACTTTAGGAGAGGACACTCAGTTCCCTTTCCCTGCTCCTGTCTCTAGTTACTGGGTGTTGGCTATGAAGCCATGGACTGAGTGAGTCAGACCTCTAGTAGCTGGAAGAATGTCTTCTTTAATTCTCAGATTGCCTTGTAACATCCCTCAGAGGGGACTTCGGGCAAGAGAAAAGTTATGGGTTATCCCTACACATCCACTGACCCTAAGAGGGGCAAGTCAGGTAGGTGCCTTTAAGGTAGGGTTGCCTGATAAAATACAGGATACTCACCAAATTTGAATTTCGGATCAACAACAAATACTTTTTTTAGTATAAGTATACCCCCAGTGGGATATATTCTATTATTAGTATAATAATAAAAGTGTATTATACTATACTGATTATACTAAAAAATTATTTGTTCTTGATCTGAAATTCAACTAGGTGTCCTGTACCTCTATTTGTTAAATCTGGCAACCCTATTCTGGGGTAAATCCCTGCTGCTCCGTGGGCAGGGACCTGTACTGTTTATCTTTGTTTCCTTGTATCTGGCACAGTGCTTGACACACACACAGGTACCTGAAGTGTTTGTGGAATAAATGAACTCAGACACTCTCTGTGCCTACTCCCTGTGCCCTGCCGGAACCCTCCTGAGTTCTACCACATGCCCGTGAGGTGCCAGTGCCTTTGGAGAAATGTCTGCTCATGTCTTCTGCCTATTTTTTATTGGATTATTTGGTTTTGGGGTGTTGAGTTGTACAAGTTCTTTATATGTTTTGGATACTAACCCTTTACTGGATATGTCATTTATAAATATCTTCTCCAATTCAGCAAGTTGCCTTTTAGTTTTGTTGATTGTTTCTTTGGCTGTGCAGCAGCTTTTTATTTTGATGTAGTCCCA
Source organism: Ursus americanus (assembly GCF_024610735.1). Lineage (NCBI taxonomy): Eukaryota > Metazoa > Chordata > Mammalia > Carnivora > Ursidae > Ursus > Ursus americanus. The sequence continues at coordinate 51,093,451 of NC_142146.1, read as the reverse complement.
ATAGTTTATTTTTGTTTTTGTTTCTCTTGCCTGAGGAGACCCATCTAGAAAAATATTGCTATGGCTGATATGACAGAAAATACTGCCTGTGCTATCTTCTAGGGCTTTTATGGTTTTAGGTCTCATGTTTAAGTCTTTAATTCATTTTGAGTTTATTGTGTATGATGTGAGAAAGTGGTCCAGATTCATTCTTTTGCATGTGGTTGTCCAGTTTGTCCAAGAGACTTTCCTATTGCATCTTCTTCCTCCTCTGTCAAAGATTAATTGACCATATAATTGTGGGTTTCCTTCTGGGCTCTATTCTGTTCCTTTGATCTATGTATCTATTTTTGCATCAATATCATGCCGTTTTGATTACTACAACTTTGCTGTATATCTTGAAAACTGGGATTGTGATACCACCAGTTTTGTTATTTTTCAAGATTGCTTCGACTGCTCCAGGTCTTTTGTGGTTCCATACCAATTTTAGGATTATTTGTTCTAGTTCTGTGAAAAATGCTATTGATATTTTGGTAGTGATGGCATTAAATCTGTAGATTGCTTTGGGTAGTATGGATATCTTAACAATATTTATTCTTCCAATCCATGAGTATGGAATATCATTCCATTTATTTTTGTCATCTTCAATTTGCTTCATCAGTGTTTCATAGTTTTCAGAGTACAGGTCTTTCACCTTCTTGGTTTAGTTTATTCCTACATATTATATTGTTTTGTGTAATTGTAAATGGGATTGTTTTCTTACTTTCTCTTTCTTCTACTTCATTATTGTTGTATAGAAAAGCAACTGATTTCTGTATATTGATTATGTATCCTATGACTTTATTGAATTCATTTATCGGTACTAATAGGGTTTTTTTGATGGCATTGTTAGACTTTTTTATATATAGTATCATGTCATCTGCAAATGGTGAATGCTTTACTTCTTCTTTACCAATTTGGATACCTTTTATTTCTTTTTCTTGTCTGATTGCTGTGGCTGGAACTTCCAGTACTATGTTGAATAAAAGTAATGGGAGTGGACCATCCTTGTCTTATTCCTGATCCTAGGGGAAAAGCTCTCAGTGTTTCACCATTGAGTGTGATGTTTGCTGTGGTTTTTTCATATATGGCCTCTATTCTGGTGAGGTATATTCCCTCTAAACCTACTTTGTGAAGGGTTTTTATCATGCACAGTTGTTATATTTTGTCAAATGTCTTTTCTGTATCTATTTAAATAATTGTATAGTTTTTATTCTTTCTCATGATGATGTGAGTATCACATTGATTGATTTCTGAATATTGAACCACCCTTGCATCCCATGAATAAATACCATTTGATCACGGTGCATGATTTTATTAATATATTATTGGATTCAGCTTCCTAGTATTTTGTTGAGGATTTTTACTTTTGTATTCATCAGAGATAATTGTTGTTCTCTTTTTTTGTAGTGTCTTTATCTGGTTTTGGAATCAGGGTAATGCTGGCATCATAGATTGAATTTGGAAACTTTCCTTGCTTTTCTGTTTTTCTGGAATAGTTTGAGAAGAATAGGTATTAACTCTTCTTCAAATGTTTGGTAGAACTACCTTTGAAGCTCTCTGCTCCTGGACTTTTATTTGTTGGGAGTTCTTTGATTACTAATTCAATTTCATTGCTAGTAATGGAACTGCTCACATTTTCTATTTCTTCCTGGCTCAGTTTTGGAAGACTTTATGTTTCTAGGAATTTATCCATTTTGTCTAGGTTGTCCAATTTGTTGGCATAAAGTTTTCATAGTATACTCTTATAATCCTTTGGATTTTTGCGGTATCACTTGTTATTTCTCCTCTTTCATTTCAATTGTAGTTCTCTCTCTCTCTCCCCATTTCTCTCTCTCTCTCTCTTTATGAGTCTGGCTAAAGGTTTATTAATTTTGTTGGTCCTTTCAAAGAACCAGTCCTGGTTTCATTGATCTGTTCTATTGCTTTTTTCTTCTTTTTTCAGTTTGTATTTCATTTATTTCTACTCTAATCCTTATCCTTTCCTTCCTTCTACTAGTTTTGGGTTTTGTTTGTTCTTCTTTCCTAACTCTTTCAGATGTAAGCTTTAGCTGTTCATTTGAGATTTTTCTTGCTTCTTGAGGTAGGCCTGTATTGCTATAAACTTTCTTCTTGGAACAGCTTTTGCTGCATCCCAAAGATTTTGGACGATTGTGTTTTCATTTTCTTTTCTCTCTGTCCCTCTCTCTCTCTCTCTCTATATATATATATATATATATTTTTTTTTTTAATTTTCTTGTTGAATTCTTGTTTGACCCATTCATTGTTTAGGAACATGTTATTTAACCTCCATGTATTTGTGTTCTTTCCAGATTTTTCTTATCATTGATTTCTAGTTCCATAGTGTTGTGGTCAGAAAAGATACATGGTATGACTTCAATCTTTTTGAATTTGTTGAGGCTTCTTTTGTGGCCTAATATATGATCTATTCTGGAGGCTGTTCCCTGTGCACTTGAAAAGAATGTGTATTCTGCTGCTTCAGGATGCAATGTTCTGAATATATCTGCTAGATCCATCTGGTGCAACGTGTCATTCAAAGCCACTGTTTCCTTGTTGATTTTCTGTTGGATGACCTGTCCATTGACGTATGTGGAGTGTTAAAGTCCCTTGTTATTATTGTATTACTATCAATGACATCTTTTATGTTTGTTATTAGCTGCTTTTTTTTTTTTTTTTGTATTTGGGTGCTCCCATGTTAGGTGCATAAATATTTACAAGTGTTACGTCTTCTTGTTGAACTGTTCCCTATGATTATATAGTGTGCTTTTTGCCTCTTGTTATAGTCTTTGTTTTAAAGTCTATTTTATGTAAGTATTGTTACTCTAGCTTTCTTTCAACTTCTATTTGCATGATAAATGCTTTTTCATTCAATCTGCATATGTCTTTACATGTGAACTAAGTCTCTTCTTGTAGGCAGCATATAGATGGGTCTTATTTCTTTATCCACTCCATCATTCTATGTCTTTTGATTGGGGTGTTTAGTCCATTTATATTTAAAGTAATTATTGATAGGAATGTACTTATTGTCATTTTGTTACTTGTTCTATGGTTGTTTTGTAGTTTCTTCAGTAATACACTAGGATTCCTTGCTCTTTTTTTTTTGCATATATGTTACTGATTTTTGATTATATGTTACTGATTTTTGATTTGTGGATATCATTGGGTTTGTATATACCATCTTATGCATATAGCAGTCTATATTAAGTTGATGGCCCTACAAGTTTGAACTCAATTTTTACTCCTCTATCCGCACGTTTCAGGTATACAGTGTCTAATTTTACACCATTTTATTTTGTGAGTTGCTTGACTGATTTTTGTAGACAAAATGAATTTTACTGCTTTTGTGCTTCCTATTTTTCTTACTCCTACTTATGTCTTTTCCTTTCCACGCAAAGAATCCCCTTTAACATTTCTTGTCAGGCTGGTTTAGTGGTCATAAATTCCTTTAACTTTTCTTTGGGAAACTCTTTATCTCTCATTCTTCTTCTTCTTCTTCTTCTTCTTCTTCTTCTTCTTCTTCTTCTTCTTCTTCTTCTTCTTTTTTTTAAATTATGTTCAGTTAGCCAGTATATAGTACAACATAATAGTGTTCAACAATTCATTAGTTGAGTATAACACCCAGTGCTCATCACAACACATGCCTTCTTCTAGTCTGAATGATAGCTTTGCTGGATAGAAGAATATTCTCTGTTGCAGATTTTTTTCCTTTCAGCACTTTGAATATATTATGCCACTTTCTTCCAGCCCTCAAAGTTTCTGTTGGAAAATCTGCTGATAGGGGCACCTGGGTGGCTCAGTCATTAAGCATCTGCCTTCAGCTCAGTTCATGATCCCAGGGTCCTGGGATTCAGCCCCACATCAGGCTCCCTGCTCAGCTGGAAGCCTGCTTCTCCCTCTCCCACTCCCCCTGCTTGTGTTCCCTCTCTTGCTGTCTCTCTCTGTCAAATAAATAAATAAAATCTTAAAAAAGAAAAAATCTGCTGATAGCCTTATAGAGTTTTCCTTGTTTTTAGTGTTTTCTTTCCTCTTGTTGCTTTTAAAATTCTCTTTATCACTACTTTTTTCCATTTAAATTACTATGTGTCTTTGTGTGGAACTCCTTGGGTTGATTTTGTTGGGAGTTCTCTGTGCCTACTTGTTCTGGATTTCTGTTTCCTTCCCCAGATTGGGAAATTTTCGGCTATTATTTCTTCAAATAAAATTTCTGCCCCGTTTTCTTTCTCTTCTCCTTCTGGTATCCCTATAATGTAAATGTTACTATGCTTGATGGTGTTCCAGAGTTCTCTAAGTCTTTTTTCATTTATTATTCTTATTCTTATTATTTCTCCCCTCTCTTCTTCAGCTTGATTTCTTTCTATTACTCTGTCCTCCAGGTTGCTGATCTGTTCTTCTGCTTCTTCTAGTCTACTATTTATCCTCTCTAGTGTATTTTTACTTTCAGTTATTGAGTTCTTCATCTCTGATTGGCTCTTTCTTATGTTTTCCTATCTCTTTGTTAAGAATTTCACTGAAGTCCTCTACTGGTTTCTTTCTTTATGATCATTACTTCAAATTCTCTATCAGGCATATTACTCATCTCTGTTTCATTTAGCTCTCTTGCTGTCACTTTGTCCCGTTCTTCATTGGGAACATATTTACCTGTCTCCTCATTTTGTCTAACTCTGTGCTCTTTTTTATTTTATTTTATTTTTTAAGATTTCTTTATGAAAGAGAAAGGGAATGGGCAGAGGGTGAGAATCTTTCAAGCAGACTCCCAGCTGAGCATGGAGCCCAACGTGGGGCTTGATCCCATGACCCATGAGATAATGGCCTAAGCCAAAATCAAGAGTTGGATGAACTGACTGAGCCACCCAGGTGCCCCTCTTTCTATGTGTTAGGACAGTCAGCTTCATTTCCTGCTCTTGAAAGTAGTGGCCTTATAAAGAAGAAGTCCTATAGTGCCCTGCAGTACAATGTCCCCTGTTCACCAGAATCTGTTACTTCAGGAGTGTCTCCTATGTGTGTTGATTGTGCCCCACTATTTCGGCTGAGTCACTTTTGCTTTCAGCCCTGTCTCTTTGCCTGTTGTTGGCAGGTTTTGGACCCTGTGTTGTTATTGGGTCAGTTTGGGTCTGCCTTGGTCTTGAGTTCAGTCAGACCAGGAATTTGCCGGTAGAACTAATCAGCAGTGTGCTTTCCCTGTGTTGTCCCCTGAGAAGGCATAATGGTGACTAAGTTCTGCATTCAGACCAGATGTCTGCCCCCAGCCCACTGGGAATAGGTCTGCAGGAGAATATGGGGACGGAACTTGTGGTATTAGCATGTTTCATGCAGGAGTGTTGTGGGAGTAGACCTTGAGTTACTTTAGAAAACTGCAGTAGGACTAGAGGGGGCATGTCTACAGGAGAACATAGGGGTGGGGCATGCTGTTAGCAAATTAGGGGGAGAGTGTTTGTGCTGTGCTGGTTCCCACAGGTGTCCATGTGTCTAGGCTGGGAGGCAGAGGAGGGAAATGGTGCTTATCAGCTCTTTTGTTCTTGGAGAAGTCTCCTAAAGATGTCTGCCCCTCCCAGCACATGCTCTGAGATTAGTAAGTAAATCTTCTCTCCTACCCCAAACGTTTTCCAAACTGCTACTTCTAGGCTGTAGCTCTGCAGAGCTGTTTGTTGTGTAGTCTCTTTAATGGCAGGGATTCAGTTTCCTCTTGCCCTCTGGCTCTTCCAGAGTGGAGCGCTGATTTTTAAAGTTCCAGGCGTTAAGTCCCAATTGTAAGAACTCACAAAATTAGTCCTCTGTGGTTTCCAAAGCCAAATGTTATGGGGTATTCATCTTACTTGTGTGGGTTTCCCATGCCTGGGGTGCTTGGTGTGAGGGTCTGTTTCCTCTCTTCATGCCCATGGTGTCCTCCCTTCGTGGACAGTCCCATGGGTCCATTTAGCTTCCACCATGTTTCTACCCTTCTTACCCTCTTCAGTGTGGCCTTGTCTTTACATTTAGATATGGAGAGTCTATTCTGCCAATCTTCAGGTCATTTTTCTGGGTTATTTACATTGATGTGGGTATTACCTAGTTGTATCCTTGGTACAAGGTGAGTTTAGGATTTTTCTATTCCACCATCTTCCCCAGAAGTCCCTTGGATCTTTTAAAATTAACCTCGATACCCATCATGGTTTGTAAAATAGCATCCAGTGATAGTACTATCTTTGTTTCATTTGTAATAGGAGTAAAAGTTCAGCTTTTAGAATCATCAGGCTGGAAGATGTCAAAACCTCTCATCTGTTTGTGGGCAGCCAGTATCACATGTATCATAAAGGGAAACATGTTCATAATTAGCCTTTATTCCCATGTAGTGATTCTTGAAATTTACTCATGTGTATTTCAGTGAAGCATGGTATAGATAATAAGTTTTGCATTATGTATGCAAAACTATAGGAAGCCTATAAAAATTATATAAATACGTATTTAAGTTTTCTCAGCAATAGCTTATTAGACAATAAACAATATCCTGGTTACTTAAGCGATGATCTACTTGCTTTCCCAGTGGCACCATTTGCATCTGTCCCTGGGCTGGACTAATGGGAATTTAAAAAACTGAGGGCCCCAAAAACTATGAACCCTCCCTCAAAGCCAGTACCCTTCTCTGGGCCAGCCAGGAAAGCTGCCAACCAACCTTTCCCGGTGCCCACCCCACACATGGCCCCAGAATGGGTAGAATGTAATTGAAAAAAACTGTCACCAGCACTTTCATGTTGGTTTTCCCTAAAAAGCAGTGCCATTAGGAAAACTGAAATTGTATTTTCTCACTCTCACCTATGTACTATGCCAGGTTTACCTTGGCCCTTATGGGAAAATAGCCATATGTTTGAAGAAGCCAGGATTCTTTTGTATGCTGGAGGCCCTTTTCATCAACCTCTAGGAAAAAAATGATAAAAAGGGCCAGGTAAATACACACAGACAAGCTAACAGAATCATTAGGCCATCTTGATGAATGGATTTCTAGGGATTATTAACCCTTATATTTATAAAGAAAGAATTAATAATCCCAGATGATATTGATAGTGATTGTTTAATAAAAATTAAAGTAGTTCTAGGCCGGCTCAGGCAGGTAAAGGGAAGATAAATACACACTACTTTTCTGTATCATTCAGCACCTTAGTGAGCATCAAGTGAACTATTTCTGCAGCTTATCTGTAGGCGCTTACTCTACCTAAGGCACTATGTGAGTCTTTAGAGGGGTTCCAAAGTTATTCTACATATAACCCCTGCCTTAAAGGAGGTAATTTTAATGACTCGCAGAGTGCTTTATAAATTCTGCTGTAAAAAAAGATAGTTAGAGCTATTTATATCATTCATGGAAAATCTCTTTCCTCCAACATATTAAAATTCAGAAAGATTTTTCTTTTTTCATAATATAAAAGAGTCACACTGATTGCCGTAAAATTAACAAAACCATGAGTTTACACAGTCCATTTGAAATGTTCTTATTCTATCCATTTCAGCACAAACAAATCACTCTTAACAATTTTCCAAAAAATGTCTGGCATGAATTTCATGTGAAAGCCATGCTTTTGTAGAACTGGATAAGAATATGGTAGGTAACCATAAAAACTGCTTTTTAGTCTCTGAATTCTTCAAAAACTCCTTCTACTGTAAAGTCGGCACGCACACCAGTATTTATGAACTTCTGGCAGAAGAAGCTGTAGAAACAATTTCAAGGATCTATGTCCATTGTTCACCTGAAACTACTGTAATATTTTGTGTCAACTATACTCAAATAAAAATATTTTTAAAAAGAGAAGGAAATTTAGCACACAGATCAATCCACTATTGGCTGCAACAAAGAGCCCTAGAGTGTGGGTATCAGTGCAGGCAAGATTGAACAAAAGGTTCAGATCATACTTAGAGTGATCTGTGATGTTAGGGCTAATTGGAAGCTGAAGACGATCTGTGTGGCTGCATGAAGAAAGTCTCCCTCCCACACCACTCCCACTAGCAGGCCACACATCTGCCAGTTCATGATGGTTGTAAAATGCAAGGGCTTGCACATGGCCACATAACAGTCGTAGGCCATCACATTAAGTAGGATGACCTCAGCAGCTCCAAAGAAATGTTCTCCAAAGATTTAGGTCATACACCCGTTGAATAGGATGGTCTTTCATAGAGTAAATCTATAATCAGTTTAAGGGTATTTATGGAGGAATAGCAGGCATTAATAAAGAAGAGATAGGCCAGAAAAATGGTAAATGGGAGACCCCAGTTATGGGCTGGCAGTGATGGTGACTACAATGAGCACGTTTCCTACCACGGAAATGATGTAGATGACAGAAACTAGAACAAATACAGTTTTCTTTAAAAAAAAAAATGGGGGTACCTGGCTCAGTGGGTGGAGCATGTGATTCTTGATCTTGGGGTTGTGAGTTCAAGTCCCATGTTGGGTGTAGAGATTACTTAAACATAAAATCTTAAAAAAAAAAAAACCTATGTTCATTGTAGTTATTCAGTAAACATTTGCTAAATGACTAATAAAAAATTTATGAGATAAATTTTTCTGTTTTGAATAAGAAGCAGTTAAACAGAGAGTAACACTGTCCTGAGGGTATATGTGACCACCATCTAATGCAATTATTTTTATCCCTTTAGGAAAAAAACTAGCACTGAGGTTGAATTCCCTGAGAAGCTGGAAGAAATCAAGCTCACTTTGGCTGAAAAAGAAGACCATGAAAAGCTGCAAGTTAAAATACAGGCTTTTGAAGACAAAATAAATGCTGGGAACAGTACTCCTAACTCCATCAGAAGATATAGTTTGGGCCAATTTTCTAAGGAAGAAAGAAAAGACATTAGATTTAACAGGTATAAATTTTGCTTGGCTGGTTTTTAAAGTATGCACTTCATGTTTGCTGTTAATTTTGTTATCACACTGTTATGGGGTGGGTTTTTTTTTTAATTTTTTTTATTACGTTATGTTAGTCACCATACAGTACATCCCTGGTTTCTGATGTAAAGTTCGATGATTCATTAGTTGTGTATAACACCCAGTGCACCATGTAATACGTGCCCTCCTTACTACCCATCACCAGCCTATCCCACCACCCCCCTCCCCTCTGAAGCCCTCAGTTTTTAAATATCTTTCACCTGTAGCACCCAAAGTCCCATCTTTTCATGAATGAAATGGCATTCACCATGCTTCCATTATCCGAAGAACCTTGCTGTATTAAAAGGAGAATACAAATGGAAAACAAACCGATGGCTGATTTTTTAAAAATATTTTAAGTATAGATGTGTTATATATTTTTTTAAAGATATTTTTAAAGATTTTATTTGTGTATTCATTTATTTGAGAGAGAAAGAGAGAGAGCACAGGTAGGCAGGGCAGCAGGCAGAGGGAGAGGGAGAAGCAAGCTCCCCTCAGAGCAGGGAGCCTGATGTGGGGCTCCATCCCAACACCCTGGGATCATGACCTGAGCCAAAGGCAGACGCTTAACCTACTGAGCCACCCAGGAGTCCCTATAGATGTGCTGTATTGAGAATGACTGTGAAAAGCCTCTCTCATTTTCTGATGAAAAAGCAGAAACAAAAGTAGAAGAAAAAGAATATAAGTATATAAGTCTACTATTTTCCAGTTAGTTTTGCCATGAAATTGATTTTTAAATCTCTGTGTTTCGAAGTGGCCTGGATCTTCAAAGGTTTGCTTATTACATAACTTGTTGCTGGTTTATGTTTTTATCCAATCTGTTAATAGCAGCAATTTTCGGTTTCACACTCTAGAGGAAGTCCTTTTTCCCCACTGTTATTATCCTTTCTTTTCCTTCTCAGTGGATGCTAGCTCACCTTCTTTACCTGTCTCGGCTTTTTGTTGGTATTGCAGGTCAAAGAGTTTGGCTTTGCACGCAGTGCTAACAAAGAGCATGAGCTCCGATGGTGGGGAAGTCGCCGAGAGTGAAGACACGCCAGCCAGTGTCTTTCTTTCAGAAACGGACCCACTTAGCCAAGGAAATGACAAGTTGCCCTTTAAGGCAAACTCTGCCAGATCACAGCTGGGAAATTCTTCAGTTTCACACCCAAATATTATACATACAGAATCAGAGAATTTGCCAGAAACAGTTAAAGAAAACTTCCAGGAAGAAACTCCAGAAACAACGGCAAGTCCTATAGAATACCAAGATAAGCTCTACTTGCACTTAAAGGAAAATTTCAGCAAAGTAAAAGCGTACGCTACGGAAATCGGAAAGAAGATTCCAGTCCCCGATCAGTGTACCATTGAAGGTATGTGCTCTGAACAACCTAAATTTGAGAAATTTCAGACATTGTTGGGGGGGAAAGAGCTTGAATAAAAATGACCATACCCTAGATTTTTTTTTTTTTTTTGCAAAATAGATCGTTTGAAAACACCCTCACAGTATTTTAATTGCTCTTTTCCTCCCTAATAAGGTCAATCATCTTTTTGATTTCCATTTGAATCTACTTAGGTGCACTTAAGTTCACCGACTGATTTTTTCCAAACTTCAAGATATATTGTTCTTGGTTCTCTGTCCCCAGTGTTTAGGAAAATCCTGGAAGGTGTCTGTGTTCCCTAAAGCAGGATCTGGGGTAGGGACTCAGTGAGAGACATCTTTCCAACTACATAAACATGCAAGGAAGCCATGCACAGCATTGAACTCCAGGAGATTTTTCTCCCAATCATTCAACAGCACGTATGAAGCAACTACTGTGTGCTGGGCACTGTGTTAAAAATTCAGCTTTGTGGAGATTCAGCTATGACCCAAACAGACACAATCCCTGGCCTCTTGGAGACTAGAGAAAGAAAAGAGTGAAACCATAGTCAGGAGGTGATCTATGTCAGGAACCAGTGAAAGCGTGAGCTAGTCAGAAAACAGAGAACAAAGGAAAAGATGTCAGGAACCAGGACTTCCCTCCGGTGCACAATTTAAAGAGGCGCCAAAAAACCTCAGTAAAATTCTAAGTAAAGACAGGATCCGTATGTCTTGCCAAGCCATATTGGAGCAGAGGCAGAAGGAGCCAAGAGGTAATATTGATCATGTTTCCATTTATAATTTTGATCTTTGGTTCATCATGAACTTTTTGTGTTAATTTTGATTTTTTAAAAATATTATTTATTTCGACTACTAAATTTTCTCGTGCTTCTTAAATTTTGTGCCCTGTTCCTGGAAAAGATGATAGGTTTGAGGCACAGATACTAAAATGGAAGAGTGCCCGGGGCAAGCTCATCCTTCTAGTAGTGGGTTGAACAGATTTGGATGTTTCGAAGGCACTGTCGGCTAATTAGCTTTTCTTGCAGTCTTTCTCAGTGAACAACCATGTTATTCCCTTGAGATTAAGATGAAGGTCCTAGCCCTCGTGTTGGCCCTGACAACTTTTCACAGGCTACACCCACATAGAAAAAGCTAGACAGCGCATCTTCCAGAAAGTAACACAGCGGAAGGATAGTGAACCCAGTTCACATTCACCCATGCACTGACTGTCATCCCCCTTAGTGGATGGTGCTAGGAGGTCCATTTTCCATACTCTACTTACTACCCTTTCTCCCACTCCAAATCAGAGGAAAGAATGTATTCTCATGCTAGCAAAGGGAAAGGGGAATTCAAGCATTTGGCAATGACAAACATTGTCTGCATGTCTGTAGAATCTGACATTTTCAGAGGTGTTTACATTAATTTATTGATTAGGATTCTTAACACTCTTTTTTAATGGTGACAATAAAAGTGATATTGTTCATATTCAATATGAGTTTTGGATAATTAAGTATAGCAAGACTTGGGAATAGCTAAAATCAATAAAACTCAACACAAACTCTTTACAATTTCCCATTTCTCTAATCCTCTATGTATTTAATGCACAGGTTGGAGAACTTAATATAAAAAGAAGTTAAGTGAATTTCCCAGCTTAAGAGAGGAAATTTGTAGCAAATATAAAGTTAGACATATTTCCATCTGCTAGAATAGTTTTGTTCTTTAAGTTTAGCTTAAAGCATTGAAGCTGTGCTATGTAGTGAATTTTAATCTTACGAAAATGTGTGGAAGTCCTGCAGTTAACTTCAAGTATCTAGTTGTCAAGAACACATGATATTTCTTATTGCCTTGAATTATTTGGGGAGTTTGAGAGTGACTTGGGTTTTTTTCCTCCAATATATTGAATGAATCCATCATCTTTGCTAAAAACAAACAAAAATCAAAAGGTATTTTCTTTTGATGTTTCCTACTGTGAGTGGCCTAGAACTGAGTATATATTTCTGTAAGTTGACATTTTGGAATTTATTCACATTTTTGTAATTTCCTGGAAGTTCCTGGAAAATTCCTTGCACAGAGATATGTGAGGGATTGAAAATTTATATGACTCATTGTAAATACATCCACTGAGAAAGTACTCGTGCTGAGTGCAGGGGACATGTCGTTATTATTCCCTAGATTGTGGAAACCATTCAGGAGAATGCCAGCATTCATCTGGCTGACACAGTTTTGCTTGCTGTCACGAGATCACTCAGCTCAACAATATCACATTTCTTTCCTTAAAAATTTATTGAAGAAAGATTTAAACTTAGAAACTGCGTTATATTTAATGTGTTGTTGGTGTAAAAAAAAAGGCACATTTGGCCTTTCTTGCTGAATTATGCAAAGTGATCAAGAAACAAAGGGAAGAAGCATAAAAACCACTTCCACAACAGTCAGAGTTCAAAAGACAAATAGCCAGCAGGAAACAAGAACAACAGCAGCAAAGCGTTAAGAATAGTTTTAGACTAATGTCAGAATGTCTATACCATAGGAAAATGATAAAACAACCCTTTAAAGAAGTTCTTTTGATAATATTTTGAATCGTATGAAAAAAACTGATGTCTGACTCCCTTACTTTGACCTACAAAAACATCACTTTCATAGGGTTCAACCTAATACTTCAGTAATAAACTATGTTGAAAGAACAGGAACCTCACGAGTCATAGCCCAGCAGAATTCAGTAAAAGGTGAATCAAGGTCACAAATACGATTCTGATCCTCAGTCAGCCATCTTACTATTGTGTGATATTGATCACAGAGGGGGCAGGTAATGGAGTATAAATACAGCAGCCCAAATCTATCATCATGTCTGGAAAAATTGTCAAACCCCAGGTCTTATTGAGGTTGGGTCAGCAATGTCATTTCGGGTGTGAAAGAGCCTGTTATTCCCAAGTCAGTAATTCTCTCCTGAGCCTTCTAGGCCTCTGGTGTGGGTGCAGGTTAGCCAACCGTGGGAAGTTAGGTATTCATATTCAGAGTGATGCTCTGACATCACTGCCTGATTTTATTTACGTAGAAGACTGAAGGAATTTAGTTCATCAGCTAAAGGGCATTTTAAATACCTGAAACACTGGAATTCCTTTATGTGAACAAAAATAACTAGAGGTTAAAAAAAAGTCTAAAAACGCATGATATTGAAATAAATCCTTGAAAATCTGGCCCATCACTGGTGTTCTATAAAGCATGATATAAAAGCTTACAAGAGCCCATCAATGCGGCTTTGGTTCACTTTGAAGTATTCCCTGATTGGGTGAAAATACATCCCATCTGGAGAGCACATCAGCAAGCCTGACTTGGAGAAAGCTAGTTTTAAAGCTAGTAATGTCGTCCTTTCTGTAATAGACTGACATGTGGTGATTTTTCAACTTGAACACGTATAAAAATATACAAACATAAAAGTTCATTATAAGTATCAAGAAGCAGGTGCTGTTTCACAATTAACTACAAATAAAGTTTTCTTGTTGAAGTTTTGTATGCAGTCAAGTCCAGCCTCATGCTGGGACGATCAAGGAGGCAAAGCCAGCACAGTCCTTACCTCTGTCTTCTCGGTTGGTCTAATCTGGAGAGTGGGGATAACAGTCACTGAGTGCTTCTGGAGGAAGTGTCCTCCTTTTTCAAAATAGATTGTTTTAATTGTTGGGTTAGGATCTTTTATCCTTGAGGAGAATTGTAAGATTTTGAGACAGAGACAAATCTTCAAGCTTTCCCCCAAAATTTCAGAGGGAAAAACAGCAAATAGGAAGGTATTACAAATTCCTTGGTGCCTCATTTCATTGATATGGTCCCCTGGGCTCCTGTCTGAAGAACCCTTGTTAGGAAAACTTTTCTAGAGAATTTTTCTTGGTGCTTTAGAATTTATCATGGATTACCTATCTGCCAGCTCCCATTTCTCCCGGGTGGGTTTCAGTCAAAAGAAGAGAGATATAATGGTGGCCAGTTTCTCCCCTTAACCTTATCCTGCCACTCGTATCCTGGTTCCAGTCATCCTCAGTGTCCCATGAGAAACATTTAACTAATAACAATTAATTATGAAACATTTAAATAAGTAAAAGGAAGACCTGTGAACCCTTTCGGAAAGATCCTTTCCAAACTCTACTGTTGAGTTAACATCAGATCACTGCCCATTTCATCCCCAACAGAGTAGGTGCAGGCCCAGCGAGCAACCACATCACTGGTAAAGATGTTTAGCATTTAAACACACAGCTTAACTGTTTGCAGAGTTCCACTGGAGGACATCAGATAACTTTATTTCTCATTAATTATATTCTCAAAAGCTACTTCTAAAAAAAAAAGAAAAGAAGGAAAAGAAAAAGGTTGATTTTCTTTGAATATTCAAATAGAGAAGGAAAAATGCCCTAACCGCGCTGTTGAAAAAAGAGCAAAAGAGTGTGCTGATTATCTGCATATTGGCTTATCTGATTGGCTTATCATATTGGATTATCTGCATATTGGCTTATCTGATGTCTATCTATGAATGAGAAGTATATTCATCCAACTAGGGAACAATACAAAGTAAAATTGGTGAGCACATGTACACGCAGGCCATTCTGTATAGAAATCCAGGTGTGATATCTGCCTGTAAATCAAATGAGTCATCTAAACCCTTGAAATAGGCTTAAAGAGACATTGTTAATAAATAAAGAAAAGTAAAAGCAAGTACGCAGTAGAGAAAATATGCACGAGTTCATTTTGGCGTACCCTGCCCCAAAGGCAGCCACATGAAAAGAAGGAGGAGGGGAGACACTTAGAAGCAGAAGTAGTTTGCTGTGGCAGATTTCATATTCTTAAATATATTCTTCTAAATGTATTATTTTTAAAATAGAAAGATATGGCATTATGTTCTTATATCTGTAGTTAGTATTTTTTAAATCTTTTTTTAGTGCAGCTCATACTTGGAGATTATTATTCATCATCCCTTATTTTTGTTTGGGGCTTGTTTTTACTCCAAAGCGTGCAGTGCTGTACGAGATGGTCCTGGGCCATGGATGGTCACCGGCACAAGAGTATATTCCAATCCAGCTTGCCACAAACCAAATTTCAGGAAGTGAATGTTATTTTTCCATTTGCTTCCATTATGAAACTGGCAGTATATGCCCTGTAGGGAAACAAAATGGTCCTTGGATATCATCAAATCTCATTGAAAAACTGAGCAAATCCATATTTCTGATGAAGAGCTAGTAGCCAAGGAAACGGAAAAGAAATTATATGGCTGCTGAAGAGTTTGATATAATGTAGGAAAAGGCAAAAAAAAGTAATTTTCTTTTGTTTGGTCCACAACAACCATCAGACCCTGAGATGATGGAGGATTTTAAAGTGTTTTTCCAAAAACACAGGCAATTTCATAATTGGCAGGAGTTCAGGTATTGATAATTTGGAAGGTATTTATTTGTGTTATAGTCAATTTGCATAAAGTTGTATGTTTGCAAACAGCAGAGAAGTCTGTCTAGGGGCGCCTGGGTGGCACAGCGGTTAAGCGTCTGCCTTCAGCTCAGGGCATGATCCTGGCGTTATGAGCCGCTATGAGCCTGCTTCTTCCTCTCCCACTCCCCCTGCTTGTGTTCCCTCTCTCGCTGGCTGTCTCTATCTCTGTCAAATAAATAAATAAAATCTTAAAAAAAAAAAAAAGTCTATCTAAAGGAGCCAGAGTCACATGTCATAAGTTGGCAGATCCATTTGGAGTGAGAGAAAAAGAGCCAACTAAAGAACACCAAATTCCTGTGTTTCCTCTGTTCGTATTTTTGCCCTATCCATATTAGAGACCAGTAAGAAATTATAAAATGAAAATTTTTTCTTTTTTTAAAAAAAGATTCAGTGGACTTTTAAAAATAAGTTGCTTTATGGGAAACTCATCATTTTTCATATGAAATATTCACGTCAATTATCCAGTAGCCATTAAAATATTATGTCACCATTAAAACAAGCCACAAATGTGAGAAACATAATGCCATTTCAGAAATCTGAGTATGATTCTGCTTCTCATAGTAAGCATCCTAATTTATTTTTTTAAAGCTTTATTTATATATTTTAAAGAGAGATAGAGAGAGCACAAGAGGGGGAGTGGCAGAGGGAGAGGGAGAGAGAGAATCCCAAGCAGAGCTGGCATGGGGCTCATCGTGAGGCTCGTCATGGGGCTCGATCTCATGACCCTGAGGTCATGACCTGAGCCACAATCAAGAGTCTGATGAGTAATGGGCTGAGCCACCTAGGTGCCCCAAACCTCCTGATTTCTAAGTAGCCTTTTCAGATTGGCTTCTTGCATTTAAGCTTCCTTTACATCTTTTTGTGGTTTGATAGCTCATTTCTTCTTTGCATAAATAATATTCCATTGTTTGGATGTATCTATCATTGTAAAATCACAGATAATAGTTTCACTGCCCTAAAAATCCTTTGTGCTCCGTATATTCATCCTGAATTAATTCTTCATTAATTCTACGAGTATTTCTGAGTGCCCACTCATGCCAGCATCCTTCTAGGAACTTCAGAAATGTCAGTGAACAAAACAGGCACATATCCTTGGATTCACAGAAATGATTCTAGTAGTGAAAAACATACAATAAATAATAGAAATGACAAATAAATAATAGGGTGTTAGAAAGTGTTAAGTGCTACGAAAAGAAAATATAGAGCCGGCTAAGAAGAACCAGGACAGAAAAGATTGATGTATATACAAAAGGGGGTAGTTCTAGAAGGACTCATATCAAACTATCACCACTAGTTTTCTCTGAAGAGTCAGATCGGGGATGGAGGTGGAGGAGAAGTGGAGGGTGAAGGTGAAACTTGCACATTTTTAAAGTACACATTTCTGCAAGGCTTGGAATTTTGCAACAACAGTGGTTAATTTCAGTAATAAAGAGAGATGCTGGTGATTTGGACCTGGGTGATGATTCCAGATCCCCAGCATCTGGCTGAACCAGAGTTTATGGAACTGAGTTTCAGTCCCAACCCTGCTATTGGACAGTTTCAGTTCCTCAAACAGGGTGTATCATCTGCATGTACCACCACTTCCTCACCCTTATTCCAAGAGTATATTGCGGGGTCATGGGTTCTTAACCTGTGCTCACTAAAAAACCGTCAGGGGTCCCTTTCAAAGGGACCCAGATCCCCCTCTTTCCTCCTTTCCTTACCCTACAAACAGAGCAACTGTGATATAGCTGGTGTTACTCAGTGGCCTTCCTGATAGATATTTAAACCAAGAACTCCACAGTTTAAGGAAACTTGAAAAGCACTCAGCTGGATCATTTTTCAGGTCCATTAAAAGAGTCTTTTAGGCTCTAAATTAATTAATTCTAAGTGTATTATGTCAGAGCTGGAAAAATGTATATGTTTGTTATTTGGCCAAGTTTTTCATCAGCCTCAATTTTATTGCTAATTTTATATCACTAATGTAAAGTTTAAAAAAATACTTCTCTTTCATGTTAATTTCCTGTCCTTTCTCCAGACATCTGCATTCATCAATTTACAATAGTTTGTTGGGAGAAAATAGGCCAGATAGTTCGAAACATTTGAAGTTTATCTCACTGTCTGCCTGGATTTATTGATATCTATCAAAGAGCAAACTACGATTAGCAAATTAATGCATTGTGCCTATACTAACCAGTCTATATTGTTTTCTATTTTAATTCCAATATAGTTAACATATAGTGTTATATTAGTTTCAGGTGTGCAACACTGATTCAGTACTTACATACATCACCCTGTGCTCATCACAACTGCACTCCTTAATTCCCATCACCTATTTCACCCATCTCCCTGTCCACCTCCCCTCTAGTAACCATCAGTTTGTTCTCCATAGTTAAGAGTCTGTTCCTTGGCTTGTCTCTCTCTTTCTTTTTTCCCTTTGCTCATTTGTTTTGTTTCTTAAATTCCACATATGAGTGAAATCATACGGTATTTGTCTTTCTCTGACTGGCTTAATCTGCTTAGCAATATATTCTGTAGCTCCATCCATGTTGTAGCAAATGGTAAGATTTCATTCTTTTTATGGCTGAATAGTATACACACACACACACACACACACACACACATGCACACACACACCACTTCTTTATCCATTCATCTGTGGATGAACACTTGGGTTGCTTCCATAATGTGGCTATTGTAAATAATGCTGCTATAGTCATAGGGGTGCATTTATCCCTTTTAATAAGTATTTTTGTATTTTGGGGGAAAATGCACAGTAGCCATTGCTGAATCATAGGGTAGTTCTGTCTTTAACGTTTTGAGAAGCCTCCATACAGTTTTCCAGAGTGGCTGCACAGTTTGCATTCCCACAAACAGTGCACTAGTGTTCCTTTTTCTCCACATCCTTGCCAACATTTGTTGTTTCCAGTGTTTTTTATTTTAGCCATTCTGACAGGTGTGAGGTGATATCTCATTGTAGTTTTGATTTGCATTTCCCTGATGATGAGCGATGTTGAGCATCTTTTCTTGTGTCTGTTGGCCATCTGGATGTCTTCTTTGGAAAAATGTCTATTCATGTATTCTGTCCATTTTTTAATTGGATTATTTGTTTTGGGAGTATTGAGTTGTATATATTCTTGATACTAACCCTTTATCAGATTTGTCATTTGCAAATATCTTCTCCCATTCAGTAAGGTGTCTTTTACCTTTGTTGATTGTTTCCTTTGCTGTGAAGAAGCTTTTTATTTTGATGTAGTCCCAATAGTTAATTTTTGCTTTCGTTTCCCTTGCCTCAGGAGGCATATCTAAAAAAATGCTGCTACAGCCAATGTCAAAGATATTATTGCTTGTATTCTCTTCTAGGATTTTTATGGCGTCAGGTCCCACATTTAGGTTTTTAATCCATTTTGAGTTTATTTTTGTGAATGGTGGAAGAAAGTGGTCCAGTTTCTTTCTTTTCCAGGTAGCTGTCCAGTTTTCCCAACACCATTTGTTGAAGAGACTGTCTTTTTCCCATTGGATATTCTTTTCTACTTTGTCAAAGATTAATTGATTATATAATTGTAGGTTTATTTCTGGGTTTTCTATTCTGTTCTGTTGATCTATGTGTCTATTTTTGTGCCACTATCATACTGTTTTGATTACTACAGCTTTGTAATATAACTTGAAATCTGGAATTGTGTTACCCCAGTTTTGCTTTTCTTTTTCAAAATTTTGCTTTTGCTATTCAGGGTCTTTTGCGGTTCCACACCAATTTTAGGATTGTTTGTTCTAGTTCTGTGAAAAATGCTGTTGGTATTTTGGTAGGGATTGCATTAAATGTGTAGATTATTTTGGGTAGTGTAGACTTTTAAACAATATTTGTTTTTCCAATCCATGAGCATAGAATGCCTTTCCATTTCTTTGTGTCATCTTTGATTTCTTTCATCAATGTTTTGTGGCTTTCAGAGTACAGGTCTTTCACCTCTTTGGTTAGGTTTATTCATAGGTATCTTATTATTTTTGGTGCAATTGTAAATGGGATTGTTTTCTTAATTTCTCTTTCTGTTGCTGCATTAGTAGTGTATAGAAATGCAATAGATTTCTGCACGTTGATTTTGTATCCTACAACTTTACTGAATTCATTTATCAGTTCTAGTAGTTTTTTTGTGGAATATTTTGGGTTTTCAATATGTAGTATCATTTCATCTGCAAATACTGCATGTTTTATTTCTTTCTTACCAATTTGGATGACTTTTACTTCTTTTTGTTGTCTGACTGGCTAGGACTTCCAGTACTATGTTGAATAAAAGTAGTGAGAGTGGACATTCTCATCTTATTCCTGATCTTAGGGGAAAAGCTCTTGGTTTTTTCCCATTGGATATGATATTTGCTGGGGGGTTT
Organism: Ursus americanus; assembly: GCF_024610735.1. NCBI lineage: Eukaryota > Metazoa > Chordata > Mammalia > Carnivora > Ursidae > Ursus > Ursus americanus. The sequence goes on along the minus strand of NC_142146.1, from coordinate 51,073,385 downwards.
TCATAGATAGCCTTTGTTATTTTGAGATATGTTCACTCTAAACCTACTTTGTTGAGGGCTATTACCATGAATGAATATCATACTTTGTGAAATATTTTTTCTGAATCTATTGAAATGATCATATGGTTTTTATCCATTCTCTTATTAATGTTGACATATCACATTGATTGATTTGCAAATATGGAGCCACCCTTTCATACTGGGAATAATCCCACTTGATCATGATGAATGATTTTTTTTAATGAATTGTTGGATTCGGTTTGCTAGTATTTTGTTGAGGATTTTTGCATCCACATTTATGAGAGATATTTGCCTACAGTTCTCTTTTTTTGTGGTGTCTTTATCTGGTTTTGGAAACAGGGTGATGATGACCTCCTGGAATGAATTTAGAAAATTTCCTCTTTATATTTTTTGGAATAGTTTGAGAAGAATAGATATTAACTCTTCTTTAAATGTTTGGTAGAATTCACCTGTGAAGTGGTCTGGTCCTAAGCTTTTGTTTTTTGGGAGGTTTTTTGTTTTTTGGGTTTTTTTATTATTATTATTATTACTGTTTCAATCTCCTTCCTGGTAATCAGTCTGTTCAAGTTTTTTTATTTCTTCCTGCTTTAATTTTGGTAGGCTCTATGTTTCTAGGAATTTATCTAGGAATTTCTTCTAGGTTGTCTAATTTGTTGGCATATAGTTTTTCATGATATTCTCTTCAGTTATTTGTATTTCTGAGGTGTTGGTTGTTATTTCTCTTCTTTCATTTGTGATTTTGAGTCCTCTGCCCCCCCCCCGTGTGTGTGTGTGTGTGTGTGTGTGTGTGTGTGTGTGTGTGTGTGTGAGATGAGTCTGGCTAAAAGTTTATCAATTCTGTTGATCTTTTCAAAGACCCAGCTCCTGTTTCATTGATGTGTTCTATTATTTTTTTTGTTTCTACATCATTTATTTCTGTTCTAATCTTTATCATTTTCTTCCTTCTACTGGTTTTGGGTTTTGTTTGTTCTTTTTTTTCTAGCTCCTTTAGGTGTAAGATTAGGTTGTTCATTTGAGATTTTTCTGCTTCTTGAGGTGGGCCTGTATTGCTATAAACTTTCCTCTTGGAACAGCTTTTGCTGAATCCCAAAGATTTTGGACTGTTGTGTTTTCATTTTCATCTCTCTCCACATATTTTTTTAAATTTTCTTGTTGAATTCTTGTTTGACCCATTCATTGTTTAGGAACATGTTATTTAACCTCCATGTATTTGTGTTCTTTCCAGATTTTTCTTGTCATCGATTTCTAGTTTCACAGCATTGTGGTCAGAAAAGATGCGGTATGACTTCAGTCTTTTTGAATTTGTTGAGGCTTCTTTTATGGCCTACTATGTGATCTGTTCTGGAGAATGTTCCCTGTGCACTTGAAAAGAATGTGTATTCTGCTGGTTCAGGATTCAATGTTCTGAATATTTCTGCTAGATCCATCTGGTGCAACGTGTCATTCAAAGCCACTGTTTCCTTGTAGATTTTCTGTTGGATGACCTGTCCATTGATGTACACGGAGTCTTAAAATCCCCTACTATTATTGTATTACTATTGATGATATCGTTTATGTTTGTTATTAGCTGCTTTTTTGTATTTGGGTGCTCCCATGTTGGGTGCATAAATACTTACAATTATTATATCTTCTTGTTGGATTGTTCCCTATGATTATATAGTGTGCTCCTTTGTCTCTTATTATAGTCTTTGTTTTAAAGTCTTTTTATTTTTTCTGATATACGTATTGCTACTCTGGCCCTCTTTTCACTTCCATTTGCAACATAAATATTTCTTTATCCCTTCACTTTCAATCTGCAAGTGTTTTTCGGTCTGAAATTAGTCTCTTGGAGTAGGCATGTGGATAGGTCTTGCTTTTTTATCCACTCCATCACCCTGGCTTTTTATTGGACTTAGTCCCTTTACATTCAAAGTAATTATTGATAGGAATATACTTATTGCCATTTTGTTATTTGCTTTAAGGTTGTTTTTGTAGTTGTTCTCTGATCCTTTCTTCTCTTTCTCTCTTTTGTGGTTTGCTGGGGGGTTTTTTAGTGAGATACTTGGATTCTTTTCTCTGTATTCTTTGAATATCTGTTATTTTTTTTATTTGTGGTTACTGTTAGGTTTGTAGATAGCATCTTCTGCATATAGTAGTCTATATTAAGTTGATTATTGCTGAAGTTCAAACCCATTTTTTTTTTTTGAGAGAAAGAGAAAGTGAGTGGGGATGGGGAAGGGCAGAGGGAGAGAGAGAGAGAGAATCCCAAGCAGGTTCTACACCCAGTGTGAAGCCTGACACCAGACTTTATCTCATGACCCTGAGATCATGACCTGAGACAAAATCAAGCGTCGGCTGCTTAACCGACTGCCACCTAGGTGCCCCCCAAACCATCCTTTACTCCTCCCCCCTCTCATGTTTGAGGCATATGGTGTCATATTTTACATCCTTTTATTTTGTGAATCCCTTGACTGATTTTTTTTTTACAGAAATACTTATTTTTACTTCTCTTGTGGTTCCTAAGTTTCATTCTCTCACTTATGGTCTTTCCTTTCCACTGAGAGTCCCCTTTAATATTTCTTGTAGACCTGGTTTAGTGGCCATGAATTCCTTTATTTTTTGTTAGTCTGAGAAACTGTTTACTTCTTCTTCTATTCTGAATGACAGCTTCGGTGGATAGAGTATTCTTGGCTATAGATTTTTCCCTTTTAACACTTTGAATATATCGTGCCACTGGCTTACAAAGTTTCTGCTGAAAAATCTGCTAATAGCCCTATGAGGTTTCTGTTTTATGTAACTATCTTTTTTTCTCTTGCTGTTTTTAGGAATTTTTCCTTATCATTACTTTTGGCTGTTTGGGTTATTATGTGTGTTGGTGTGAACCTCCTTTGGTTGATTTTGTTGGGGGCTCTCAGTGCCTCCTAGATTTGGATGCCTGTTTCCGTCCCCAAATTTGTGAAAATCTCGGCTGTTATTTCTTCAAAAAAATGTTCTGGCCCCTTTTCTTTCTCTTCTCCTTCTGGGATCCCTATGTGCAAATGTTATTACACTTGATAGAGTCACTGAGTTCCCTAAGTTTACTCTCATTTTACATAAATCTTTTTTCTCTCATTTGTTCAACTTGATTACTTTCAATTACTGCCTTCTAGTTATCAATTTGTTCTTCTGCTTCTTCCAGCCTGCTGTTTATTTCATCAAGTGTATTATTAATTTCATCTATTGTGTTCTTCATCTCTGTGCGTTCTTTTTTATCTCTGTCTTAGCGTCTTCACTGATGTCCTCCACTCTTTACTCTTGTCCAGTGAGTATCTTTATGATCATTATTTTAAATGATCTCTCAGGCGTGTTACTTATATCCATTTTGCTTAGGTCTCTTCCTGTGGTTTTGTCTTTCATTTGTGACATATTCTTCTGTCTCCTCATTTTGCCTAACTCTCTGTGTCTGTTTCTATGTGTAGGAAAGTCGGCTTGCTCTGAAAGTTAGGAAAGTCCTTGAAAGTAGTGGGCAGGACATGAACCTTTAACTAGGTGGCACTGGTCCTCCTCCACAGGGAATGTGCAGCCACAGTGGAGTCCAGGCCAGCCAGGACTACTCTGCAAAACATGGGAGGAAGGTGCAGTTTTAACAAGTGCACATATCCTCAGTGGAAGGTCAGGAGACAGTGTTGGCAAGGTTTATACAGGTCTTCTGGGGGAGGGGATCTCTGGTACTGGGACTGTGGCAGGTCTGGCTGGAGGGGCTGTGTGATATAAGTGAATAAGGTAGTGAGTACAGGTGCCATGCTGGTTCCCACAGGTGGCCCTGTGTTTATGACAAGGGGTGGGGAGGGGAGATGGCACCTGCCGGCTTCTTTATTCCTGGAGAAGTCCCTTAGTGAACTCTGAGATTACTAACTAATTCTTCCTCCTGTAAGTCCCAGGTGCCTTTCAAACTGCTGCTTCCAAACTGTATCTCCATGGGCAGTTTGCTGTGTTGTCTTTGTAAGGACAGGAGCTCAGTTTCCTATCACCCTCTGGGCTCCCTCAGAGCTGAGCCTGCTGAATTTTAAAGTTCCAGACTTTAAGTCCCACTGGTTGTAAGCACTCACAAAATTCAGCTCCTCTAATTTCAAAGCCAAAAGCTATAAGGTTTTCTCTTCCCCTTTTAGGATCGCTGGTGTGCTAGTCTGTTTCTTGCCCTTCTCCATGCCTGTGGCTCTCTCCCTTCAGAAGCAGACCTGTAGGGTTTAGGTTCCTACCAAGTCCTCAAGTCCTTGCCCTTCCTACCCTTTTCGATGTGGCCTCTTCTGTACATTTAGTTGTGGAGTTTGTTGAGCCAGTTTTTGGGTACTCTTCTGGATTGTTTGCTCTGGTGCAAATTTTATCTAGTTATATCTGTGGGACGAAGAGAGTTTAGGTTCCTCCTACCCTGCCATCTTCCCCAGAAGTCCCCTGGCTGGTCTATTTTTATTGAAGTTGTTTGGTTTGCCTTATTTACAGGAAACCAATCTTATTTCAAATTGTATATGAAGGAACCTGTGAAAATATAAAATAAAAGAGGTGATTTACTCAATGGGGGGGGAAATAAAATAAATCTAGAAGTTGAGTTATTTTTTTAAAATTTATCCCTGTAAATTTTCACAATTGCTAAATGTGGTTTGCAAATTTACTTCTGAGCACCCTGGTGGCCAGTAAGGAAGGAAATAAAATCAATGAAAAATCTAAAATGTCCATAAATAGGAGTATTATAATTGCTTAGAGGGGGGGAAAGCTGTTTATTTATTTGGTTAATGATGCTGTATTCACTGAAGCTAGTTCATCAAAAGAGGTGTTTATATTATGCAACAACATTTAACCACTAAACATAGAAATAGAGCACTGGTTCCCAACTGGAAGCAATTTTATGCCCAGCTTTGGGACTTTTGGTAATGTCTGGAGACGTTTTTGGTTGTCATGACCGAAGGAGCGGAAGCAGGTGCTATTGTCATCTAGTGGGCAGAGGCCAGGGATGAGGTTAACCATTCTACACTGGACAGGACAGCCCCCTGCCAAAACAAAGAATTATCCAGCCTGAAATATCAGTGGTGATCAAGAAACCCTGCAACAGACCCTTGCCTCTCAAAGTGTGGTCCACGGACTAGCAACATTGACATTACCTGGGTACTTGTTAGAAATTCAGATTCTCAGGCCCATCCGAGACCTGCTGAATCAGTATCTATAGTTTAACAAAATCCCACAAATGATTCATATGCACATTAAAATTTAAGAAGCACTGCTACAGCAGGAATGAAAAATTCCAGTGGATCCCATAGTAGGGAAAATAAATTTATTCCTTACAGTGGATTTGTGATTTAATTAACTAACTTCATTTAATAATCACCTCTTAATTAAGGAGATCACTGTTCTTCTCAAGGACACTCAAGGTTACAGGGCTCAGATATCTGAACTATTCATTGAATTTGTGGTTCCAGTTGTCCCTTCATCTTTCTCACAGGGTATAGGGTTAAGAAAAGATGAATAGGCTTGTAAGCCAGGAAACTCTACTCCATGCTATGTATTTGAATTTGTAGTGTGTTTGACCTTCTGACTTTTTATGAACATGGAATTTAGTTCCTCATGGAAGGTAGTTTTAATAGCTTCAAAATATCTTGGGTAACAGATATATCTTCAATGATGATTAGTAGAGTTGTATACATGAATTAGAAACATATGGAATCGTTTCCCTTAAAATATGGAATTTAAATTAAGCGAAAGTGTGCTAGAGGCAAAATATGCTTTCTTAAACCCAAAACATTGAAAAGTGGGTTGAGACAAGTATCTACATGTGAACTTATCTTTCATTGATATTTACAGATTAATCCCATTGGCCTTGAGTCTTTGTAATGGGAAATGATGTAATTGTACTTTGGACCATCTTTTCTCTACTGAATCTACCTGACTTTTTTCTAACTTCTTCTAAAAGGAATCTTGAAAATATTTTTTTAAAAAGCTATCTTTTCTAGTAAACGTAGACAGTTAGGACATTCCTACATCCCTATCATGTCTTCTGAATTTTTATTTTTCAGTCACGCCAGTTACACCCAGGTGTTTTCTGTTTGCTTGTTTATTCTTTTAACAAACCCTTTGAACTCTTCTAAACAATTGAATCTACAGTAAAAAAAAAATTAAGACAAATCTTTATATTCTTATAGTGTTATATTTTAACACTGAAATTTTATAATCTTTCCATAATTCCAGTGTCAAATGTATACTGAACATTTGAGATGTTTTTAATGTTTTCAGAAATTTTATTATGTTTAACTTTGCATTTACTATTGTGTATTTTTAATATATGTGCAGTGGCAAGAAGAATTCTGTTTTCATAAAGTAATTCAGTAACTTATAAATTAAAGGGTTTATTTTAAAGTACTGAAATATAAGGAAATTTCCAAAGCAAAAGATAAAACAATAGCGTATTGCCGTCCTTGGTTTGTTGATGTGTTATCTGTGAATACCTTTATGTAAATTATAGTGTCTTAATGTGTAAGGGGACCCATCTAAGTTCAACCTAGAAACTGATTTTTCAAACTCTTGAGGCTTAAGAAATTTCCAAATGCTTTTAGTCAAGCACTATTATTATTAACGTTTGAACTCAGGCACATTTTAGGGAAATGTAATCCATGTGTTTCAAATTTATTTTTACTTTATCCATCAAGATATGGTTTGGTAAACTCTTCTGATCCTTATAAGGTGTTTTACTGATAAAAATATCATCAAAAAGTGACCTTTGCTCATTTTAGGAAGAGACCTATACCCAAACTGCCTTAATAATGACCCCAGTGACTTTTGAAAAAAAAATTTTTTTCTAGTTTTGGTCACGCTTCTTACTCAAACAAATCCACATATCTTAACATGGAATTGTGGAATCAACTAGTTGTGGGCAGGGTTTATACAGGGAGAATATGGATGGGCTACTTTGCCCATTCATGTTAAGCAAGGTTGAGCTTGGAACTACCCTTACAGTAAGGCAATGATGAAAGTTAGATACAGTATTTCAGCTAGAGGGCCTGAGAAGAATTTCTCTTCTCTTTTTCAATCAATGTCTATACTACCACCACTTTCTTAGGCAGATGCCTCAAATAATTTCTATTAGCGATGCATTTCTTTGTGTGATCGCCCTTTGTCCCTTTCCTCCAGACAAAGTCAGCTCACATTCTCCAGGCAGATGAGGGACTGGAGACGCAGGAACCTAAAAGGGAGAATGTGGGGGTGAGGTGTCCTGAGTGAATGGACCAGTATGATAAGAACAGTTGGAGCCCTCAGTTGCCTTTGCATCTGCTCACTCAGTGCTTGACCACACCAGCCCAGGAGGAAAAGCAGGGTTGACATCTTTGGTGGGCAGCTTACCAGGACAGAGAAATCCACACAGAAATGAGTCCCACCAAAGTCAGCCTTTGTGGCCATTGTAGGCCTTCTCAGGTCACAAATCACTGCCTTTATCAGATAGATGACCTTCCCAAAATACTTGCTTGTGTGCTGGAGTCTTTCACTACACTTGCACGAGCAAGTAGAAGCCCAGGGCACCAGACATGGTCTTCTCGGGCCCTCGGGCTCTCCGCCAGGCCCAAGGTGGGACAAGAGTAGTACTCGGAACCTGAAGAGATTCCCTGGGCCCTGGAGTAGGATGCAGAGTGCCTTTTGTTTAAGGTTTCTAATAACTTGGCTTTTAGGGCTCTGGCTTAAATAACCCAGTTATCTACGATTCTGTACACTTGCACACGTTGTGAGATAGCTGCTGAGAGTGTCAGGGTTTGGAGTCCCTGACATGGAGAGGTAGAGTGAGACGCCCTCAAACTCAGCAACTAGAATGAGAAGCTGTCAGCACTGTGGGTTTGAGTCTATATCCCTGTGACATCCCTTCAGGTTCTAGACCTTCTCTATCCCCAGTGCCTAGCATAGTGCAGAACAAGTGTTCAACATACACAATTGAATGAATGAAGGAATGAACAAATGAACCAACAAATGGAGGACAGGAAATAGGCTTGCCCAGAACCTGACCTAGTAGACAGTGCGTGTACCATCAATGTGCAACTGAATCAGTCTCTTTGTCCAGTGGATTTTAACATTGCATGCGACTTTCCACTTCTGGTTGGTTGGGTTGGTAGCCTTTATTTAATTAGGAAAAGAAAAGTTAATTGTCCTGTGCAACACAAAAGACTGAAAGCAGAGACTTCCACAAATAAAGAAATTATATCTCAAACTCAGCTTTTAAAAAGAGGCAAAATGATTAGTTGTTTGCTGGGATTATGTGCATAAATTTTTCAAAACTCAATATATTGAGGAAAATGCCGAATTAGTAGAAATTGATAACTGTTAGTTCTTTTAATAAATGAGCTTCATTCTAGTTATTTATAAGCTCAGAGGAGAAGTTCAAGAGTAAGGCAGTTGGGTGGAGTGGTGAGGAGCATGGGCTTCGGCAGCCAGAGCGGGATCTCTTCTTCAGTCTCTCTTCTACAGTAATGGCCCGGTGCGTCACGTATTGAGGGTTAAGTGAGATAAGCATCCAAAAATCATTACTGCTCAAAGCTCTTAGTATTTTTACCTGAACAGCAGTCAGTATTCACATTGCAGGCTCCAGCTATCATGGACAGTAATGACATATGGACTTTATCTGTAGGGAAATATGGGGTGGGGAATGAGGACACAGTGCCCCTCTCCGCAACCTCCCCCCCCCACCCCTGTATCCGGGACAGGCATGGGCTGAGCAGTGGATAAGGCAGACTTTTATTCTCCAGAGCAGTTCCTGAGGCTGTGTTACCTGTGGAGAGGATGATGCAATTCTCCAAACTAAAACTGGGACATGTGAGCTGGAAAAAACAAAACTAACTGCCAGTTCATTTGTGTCCAGTGGTTTTCATACACAATTCTTAGCCTCTGAGTATTTTGCACCTCTGAGACTGGTATTGCCTGAAATTGCTTTATCTACAAAACAGACTTAGTTCATCATTTATCCCTGAGAAGGCTAGCCCCTGTGATAATAACTTTGTGACAGCTGACAGATAAATCGAATTTATCAACTAACAGCACAACCCAATTCTAATCCATTTCCTAGTAGAAAAAAACTCCTTGTGAATTTTTTTTCTAATTATAAAAGTGTAATGTCCACTGTAAAACTTTGGAAAACAGAGAAAGGGGCAAAGAAAATTATCCTTAATCTTACCATTGTTACTACTGTTAGAAATGTTATGTATTTTCTTCCAGGACTATGTTGAAGTCTTTCGACCTTTCAGGGAAGGGCTATCATTTTTTAAAGGGCTATCACTTTTTAAAAGTGAAGATGCTTCACTTTTTAATCATAATGGTGAAAATTTGGATGTGAAAAATGTGGACTAGTTTACAAGTACAATTTAAAGATCTAAGCCAGCAATGTGCAATTATAGCTACCGTTTGTTACAAAATTTTAGCAGGATGATCTTCTAAATGGAATACTTTTCCTTGAAGGACTAGAAACAATAGGCCTGCTAGTCAACTAACATTTCTTTAATTTAATATGTAAAGAGTTGCCAGGTTTCCCTCTATAAGTAACATTATCTCACAGCTATAGCAGATACAAGATATTGAACCTAGATTAGTACTTTTCTTTAAAAAGATATTCTTTCACCATACCTTAGTAGAAAACATCTCCTTCCCACCTGTGGCATTCACTTTGACACTAAAATTAAATGTAATAATTCCAAAAATTTTAACATTCGTCAAACAAGTTTGAAATAAAGAAAACTGTTTACATCGCCTTATTAAGCAATACGAAGCAATTAAGCAATATTAAGCGTTATTATCAGCCTGCATTATAGGCCAGAACTTGGCGAACTTTTTCTGTAAATGGCCAGAAAGTAAATTTTTTTGGTCAGAGACAAACCATTTGGTCTCCACTGCAACTATTCAACTCTGCCATTGTAGTGTAAAATCATCCGTAAATAATACATAAATGGATGGGCAGGACTGTGTTCCATTTAAACTTTATTTACGCAAACAAGCAGAGGCAGACTTGGCCCACAGATACAGTTTTATCAATTCTGATTCTAGAGAGTCGGTTTTTACTAGCTGCTGCATTCACCTGGATATTTATATTAGATGGCGTTTAAGGGTTTCTGACCCCCCCCCCAGCCACACCTCCCCCCACACATACATACACGCACACAGGACTTCCAGTAAACATAGCTGGTTGAACACATGTTTATCTCCACTGTCACTAAAATGCCACTTAAATAACATTAAAGGAATTAAGAGGTGTAAGCTCAGGAAAATGGAGGTGAAAACAGCAGACAAAGGATGTCATGTCAACAAAGTGTCTGGCAGAGTAAAGGAGATGCAAAGTTGTCCCTAAACAGTGGTAGGCTAGAGGTCCAAGAGAATCGCCACATGACGGGGATTTTGTACAGTTCTGCTGAGATCTCCTGGTGATCTAGTGTTGGAGGTCCAGCAAACCGTTTCTCAGGAAACTGGTCCTACCCTGGTGCAGTCACTGTCCGAGCTGCCACACTTAGCGTATTTGTAAAACAGAGTAACTGATGTGGGGTGAGAGTGGAGGTCTTGACTTCAACTGTAAACGTTCTGGCATTCAGTGGGCTTTTGGAATGAGAAGAAAGGTGCAACAAGAACGAGCAGCTTGACTAGTCATGCTTGTACTGCTGTGAAACTATTTTGAAACCTTTGTCTCCAGCCTTCTTTCTAAGACCCAAGGGCACTATTTGCTTATATTTTCAGAGTCACTCCTAGTACCCATTGACAAGATACCATCATGTGAGGAAGCATAGGACAGAAAATTGGAAGATAAGGAGTGCAGAGAGGAGGCTTCTGGTTTGGGATGCTGATTTGCATGTCTGGGTCTCTGTCTGCAGAAGGAAACACAGACAGAAGCAGGCTGGTAGCTATGGTGCTGGTGGGCTATTCGGGTGTCTCACTCCACAGCCCCGCATGAGCCCAGCAGACAAAGGCCATGTACAAGGAAGCTGTGTGCTGTGTTGTGACACAGGCAAACTTCAAGGGTGACTGGGGTCAAATATAATAGGCCTCGCTAACTCTGAGCCAATAACTCCCATCTCCTTTTCCCAGCGGTGTATTTGGAGAATTGATGAGAAAAAAAGCCATGCACAGCTGACTGAATTGGGTTTTTTGGGTTTTGTTTTGTTTTTTTGAGACAGACACTTTTTGTGTTCTGTTCTCCCTTTTGTCCCAAAGCAGACACTAGTTATATTCAGGTCTTGTTTGCTCTATTCAGAGAGAAAAAATCGGACTTCTTGGGTTATCACTACCACCATCACGGTATTGTCTTTCCTTTGATTTCCTTTCCTCATAATAAATCTTCCTGTCTTCTCCCTCTTTGATGTTCTCATCTCCATCTCAGTTCATTGTCTTTGCATTTCCTTATTCCACGCTCATTCCTTTCACTCTTTAGGTTGGTCTGCTCGCTTTGAGAACGTCAAAGAAAAAATATCCCTCATACCCCATACACACAAACTTCAGGCTTTCCAATGGCAGCTTTTCAGAGAGCATTGCACTGAGCACAGAGCACCCTAATATTGATGAAGGTGATTAGGAGAGTGGGCTGCTTACGATTTTCAGTTTTGATAGAGGCAAAAATAAAATCAAATAAAATTTAGCGGCTCTACAATTCCCACATAGATTAGGAAAGTCATGAAATCCAAGGAACCATGTATCTTTCCTGATCGTGGAGCACTGTGTCTGTCATCACTTCCTGCCAGATTCTGTGCGCTCATGGTGGCATCTGGTTCCCCAGCCTCCTGGATTTTCCATTATTGTGGATACCTGAGGCATCCACATAGCCAGGACCCTACGTAAGGACATCCACAGGCAACCTGTAGTTGTTTACCTTTGGATTTATGTTAAGTGATACTTGTATTTGGGGAAAGGCTGCATCCGCAAGTTTAGAGGGAAGTAAACAGCCATTGTCAACAAGTTTTTTATACTTTCAATACCTAGATCAATGCTCCATACTTGATAAATTGCCAAAATATTTGTTAATGATGATGATGGTGCTAGGTATTTCCCTTGTACAGGATAACAAATGAAATCAACCTTCTTCAACCTTAATAGGAATCTGTATTGTTACAGCAACTGCACCAGTGAAAGGTAATCTGTAACATGTTTCAGAATTTATGCTCTAGGAATATAGTTCATATGAAGATGCCTTCCTCAAATGCTTTCAGTCATACTTATAGACTGCAGTATTGAGTTTCCCTGAGGATTAGAATTATGTTCTAAAATAAGCCTCCAATGGGGTGCCTGGGTGGCACAGCGGTTAAGCGTCTGCCTTCGGCTCAGGGCGTGATCCCGGCGTTATGGGATCGAGCCCCACATCAGGCTCCTCCGCTATGAGCCTGCTTCTTCCTCTCCCACTCCCCCTGCTTGTGTTCCCTCTCTCGCTGGCTGTCTCTATCTCTGTCAAATAAATAAATAAAATCTTAAAAAAATAATAATAATAAAATAAAATAAGCCTCCAAATTCATGGTATATTCCCAGAACTGGTTGCCCCAAATTAGCTGCTTTCTATTTAGTGAGTCCTCATTTAGTAGCAGTTAATGAAACAAAATCCTCCGTAATTTTCCCATGTCAGACACATGATTATGAAGTCAACTTAGAATAAATCCCCGTGGACATCCTTGGAAAGCCAGGCTTGGCTAGGAGTTGCTAAAGGCCGCTTCTTGCAAGAGCTTCGAAGAGTCCGAGGCAGGCGATACATACTCTGTAGAGGTACCATACAGCTTGCACTAACCTATCCGACATCATCAAACCTCTTAGAAAATACGTATCACTCTCCCAGGATGTTGTCATGAGGCAGATGGGTGGTGGCTAGGCCCGAAGGTCCTAGCTCAGAGCTGCCAGCTGGAGAGCAGTTAAGATGGATGACTCGCATGTGGACGATCTTAGGCTTGTCCTCCTTTCCTCGGGGAGAAAACATGTAAACAGACTCATTTTAGTGGAGTTTAATAATAAAATTTCCTAAAATTTTCTGTGCCCTAAATCTGGTTGCTGTTATATATTTTGCGGAATCGTAAAGTAATTGGTCGCACATGGAGTGGTACCTGCAGGGGATCAAGGCTTGCCTGCCTTGTTTGCCTCTGCACAACTTTTGATAAATCTCTGCTTGGTAGAGCCAAATGCTTATTTATAACACATGGGCTTCCACCGACTCAGTGTGACTACAAAGTGACTCTGTGTCATTGCCAGAAATCAACTACATCAGCATCATGAGAAAATAGAGAGATATGTATGTATTTGATTTAAAATTCATATAAATTCCAAAATTACTTTCACTTCTGCAAATTGTTCTAGCTTCTATGAAACTATCCCAGATTTATTTCTGACCGTATTGATGTTGACTACTTTGTATTCTTTTTTTTTTATAATATTTTTTTATTATATTATGTTAGTCACCACAGTACATCACCGGTTTTTGATGTAAAGTTCGATGATTCATTAGTTGTGTATAACACCCAGTGCACCATGCAATACGTGCCCTCCTTACTACCCATCACCAGCCTATCCCATTCCCCCTCCCCTCTGAAGCCCTCAGTTTGTTTCTCATAGTCCATAGTCTCTCATGCTTCATTCCCCCTTCTGATTACCCCCCCCTTTCTTTATCCCTTTCTTCTCCTACCGATCTTCCTAGTTCTTATGTTCCATAGATGAGAGAAACCATATGATAATTGTCTTTCTCTGCTTGACTTGTTTCACTTAGCATTATCTCCTCCAGTGCCGTCCATGATGCAGCAAATGTTGAGAAATTGTTCTTTTTGATAGCTGAGTAGTATTCCATTGTATATATGGACCACAGCTTCTTAATCCAGTCATCTGTTGAAGGGCATCTTGGCTCCTTCCACGATGTAGCTATTGTGGACAATGCTACTATGAACATTGGGGTGCATATGGCCCTTCTCTTCACTACGTCTGTATTTTTGGGGTAAATACCCAGTAGTGCAATGGCTGGATCATAGGGTAGCTCAATTTTTAACTTTTTAAGGGACCTCCACACTGTTTTCCAGAGTGGCTGTACCAACTTGCATTCCCACCAACAATGTAGGAGGGATCCCCTTTCTCCACATCCTCTCCAACAATTGTTGTTTCTTGCCTTGTCAATTCTTGCCATTCTAACTGGCGTAAGGTGGTATCTCAGTGTGTTTTTTTTAATAATATTTATTTTGTTATATTAGTCACCATACAGTACATCCCCAGTTCTTGATGTAATGTTCCATGACTCATTACTTGCATATAACACTCAGTGCACCATGCAATATGTGCCCTCCTTGATACCCATGACCGGCCTATCCCAATCCCCCACCCCCCTCCCCTCTGAAGCCCTCAGTTTGTTTCCCAGAGCCCACAGTCTCTCGTGGTTCATTCCCCCTTCTGTTTACCACCCCCTTCATTCCTCCCCTCCCTCTCCCACCGATTCTCCTATCTCTCATGTTCCATAAATGAGTGAAACCATATAATTGTCTTTCTCTGCTTGACTTATTTCACTTAGCATAATCTCCTCCAGTCCCGTCCACGTTGCTGCAAATGTTGTGTAATCGTTCTTTCCGATGGCTGAGTAATATTCCATTGTATATATGGTTTTGATTTGAATTTCCCTGATGGCTAATGATTTTGAACACTTTTACATGTGTCTGTTAGCCATTTGTATGTCTACATGGAAAAGTGTCTGTTCATATCTTCTGCCCATTTTATGATTTGTTTATTCGTTTCTTGTGTACTGAGTTTGAGAAGTTCTTTGTAGATCTTGTATTCTTAACTGTTTGGACATGCAAATTGTATTTGGCGACTGTCAAGGGTGCATGGTAGGAAGCAGTTGAGCCCATCCTAATGAACTTCCCCCTGGAGGGTTTGTGATGTATAAGCACTCAGTTTCCTTCTCCCAGAGCTGAGTCAAACTCATCATTGTCGTTAGAGGGTGCATTCTCTCTAGCGGCAACCAAAAGTTCATTGGAGAAGTAATAAAAGTATCAATACAGTCATTTAAAGGTAAGCTCAATTTCAAATTAGTTTCATAATTTTCAATTTCATTATTTCTATTTTGGGAGAAGTATTGGTTAAATTCCTGGAAATATTAGAAACTATTGAAATTAATACAAAAATATGAGTAATGTTACTACAATAACTTTTTCTGTAATGATAAGCATTCAGTCACCTGACCAGAAATAATCCCAATTTGAGGACTATTTGTAAGAGTTGCTGCTCATTTGTCTGTTCAATCAGGGGACCAGGAAAGTGACTGCAGATGTCACTATCCAGCTACATCTCCTTCACAATTAATATAATGGTTTTATTGCTGAGTAAAGTATAATTATTCCTGAATTAAAAATGCAGAAACTGAAATATAAAAGGGAAAACAAAATTTGCCCCATATTGCATAACTGGCAGATAGATGGTAGACCTGAGATTGATCCCAGGTTGCCTTGCTGCAGAATCTGTGCTATTAGCTGCTGTGCTGTTAGGCTGAGCTGATCTTGTCCTGCGGTAATAAAGCTAATGTGCTTATGGCAGCAAGTTCTCAGGTTCTCAGAACAATGCTCATGAAATTTCAGTTCTTAGAAAACACACTATTTTTATTTGAATCTGCGAACTACAAGGATATTTCTATTGGCTTTACTATTTACTTGCCTAATTACCATTAGACATACACACACATGCCATGAAACAACTATAAGTAAAATTCCTTTTCAGTGCAAATTCGCTATGCTCTGTAAGGCGATTTGCTGTGGTCAGAGGTATCCTATGGCCTTTCACAGTCTTCTTCTGTTGGAAGAAGAGATATATACAATTTTTCAAATATATTTCTCTCTTCCTGTCTTTCATTCCTTAGTAAGTTAAGTTAGGTTTAATTGAATCATTAAAAAAAAAAAAAAAGGGTTTGGCCACAAAGCATGCAGGAGGTTGAAAGAAGTAAAGAATATCGTAAGCACAAAGAATGGGAGTCAGAAGATATGAGTGAGAAAAAACTTAAAATAGAATGTCGGCCTCCTCCAGGGATCTCCAGACCACCCCAAATGATGCTGTCCAAGGAGTGTGGCTCACTCCAGAAGGTTCTCTGCATTGGCCAACTCCAGAAAGGAACCATTTACACCATAGCCTGTGAGAATGACACCCCCTGGACTCAGGCAGTAGAGAAAGCCTGTGTGACTATAAGCAGTGGCCCTGCAGATAAGGCCTAGAGTCATATCTAAAAGGCTGAAGTTAGCAGGACAATCAGAACTCTTGGACAGATGCAGTTCTTGGCAACAAATGAATGCCAAAGGCATGGTTCCAGCATAGTCTATTCAAGTGGACAAAGGAAAGCCACAAACAGGGCCAATCTCCGGGTGGGACGGCACTAGCAGTAGTTAAGCAAGATTCAAGGTCACCTCCCATTTCATTGAGGAGATGAGGTGGGTTCCAGCAGTGGGGAGAAAGTGATGACCCATGGCTTACTGTTCGTGTTTCCCTATCTTTGTTCATCCCGACCTAGACTCTTCCCAGCCCAGTAGCATTAGTCGTGACAGAGCCTACCGGTTAACCACCAGGTCTGCCTCCCTTGGTTCTGAAAGTGGCTTAGGCAAAGCCTGCCATTGGAGACTGTTGCTCTTGATAGGTAGGCCAGGGCCGGCATAGGCAAGGGCAAGTTCTGTGATATTTGTACCAGGAACACTGGTACACTGTGGTCATTTCAGGCTCCTCGTAAGTGCAATCAGAAACAGCACATTTGCCACTTCCTGCCTTCTTGCCACCCAAATCCTGGAAAAGACCCTTCGTCATTTATCCCACCTGCTCTTTTTGTCCTGCTTCTCTCAATTCAGGAGACCAGCCCAGCACTCAACAATAATGAAATGTTTCCTTATGGAATTTTCCATACAGAATAATACCAGGCACTGTATGGTTGCTCAGGTGATTGTGAATTCATGAATGTGAAAAGTCCTCTCTTGGTGGCACCAGCCCAATAGTTCTCTACTAAGAGATTTCATTGGAGAAAGATGCTATCACACAATATAGATAGGTTTTAAATATCTCAACTGTTTTCAAATACCTCCCATCTTGCTTTCTGATTCTCAGATTCCCCTTTACAACACAGGGCTTTGAATGAAGAAAAAAAATTTGGCTATAGAGGCCTTGCCAATGTAGAAACATTTAATTTCAAAATTAAGCCATTATGATCTAAATGCATGGGGAAAATTGAATTGTGAGCTTTGCCATGCTTTCAAGTGTGTTTGAATCTCAAGATTTTAAAGAAAAGAATAGTTTTCTGAGCTGGTTCCTTTGCAATCCTATCTTGTAAGAGAGAAAACTACAGCTCTGGGACTTGATCAGATTTCCCACACAAGGCAAATATTTGACATGCCATAGTTTCTGGGGGCAATAGGCCACTCCTGCAGTCTGTTGAGTGCATGCTGGTTGTCCTCTCACCTCAAAGTTTATGCTACCCCATGGACCACTGAAAACTAGCCAGTCGAGGCAGGGATAATTCAACTCTATTCACTTTCACTTTAGTTCTTCAATAGATCTTTCTGTCTTCCTCTATGGAACAAAATATATAACCAGCTGTTCCACATTTACAACTAGAAGGTTGAGTTTCTGGAAGCTGAATAATATTGCTACTTTCTTTTATGATATAACTTTCTCTCTAGGCAGCAATAAGAAAATGAAGATAGAAATAATTTACCAGAAAGAGTAAAAAAGTTGACTCTCATTAATGTTAATTATGATGATTAATGTCATCATCCCTGGGTTGTAGGTTACCTAAGAATCGATCAAGTTACACTTAAAATACAACTTGAAAGAAACAATAGAGGAAACTAAGGCTTTCAAAGATATATTGACCTCTGTCATGTGTAACATTGATTTATAGAAAAATAATTTTATGATTATGACTTTTGTTTCTACCGTAAGCTTTCTAGTTTCCAAAGCTAACTTGACAAAGGCAATTTATCTCCTTGACTTATTTCTTTGATTGTTATGCTTCCAGTTCAGGTGGTTCCCATTGGGGAACAGTAATATCTTGAGCAGGGATTTCATGGGTCAATCACGTGTGCATCCTTCAAGAGGGGTGTGAGCACGAATGGGAAGGTACCCCGTAACTCATCTAATTATACTCCAAAGATCCAAACTGCAGTCAAAACCAAAACTGACTATCAACAAATCTCTAAATACTGTGTAAATGAAAGTGATACACAATTTATAATAGGATTTACATAATTAAAAATGTCTAGATATAAATTAAATCCCTCTTTGACTTCAACTGTTGTTAATTGCTGCTTAATCTAAACATAATAAGTTACTTAGTATCTTTGAGCCTCAGCTTCTTTCTCTAAAATGGAATGACAGGATTGCTGTGAACGTTAAGTGGGAATACACACATAAAGCTCTTAGAACAGTGCCCAACCCTCCCTGCTCAGCGGGGAGCCTCCTTCTCCCCCTCCCTCTGCCCCTCCTCCCCACACTCCTGTTCTCACTTGCTCTGCTCTCTCTCTTTCAAATAAATGAATAAAAAAATCTTAAAAAAAATAAGAACAGTGTCCAACATACAAAAACCAACTAATTAATGTTAGCTATTTTTTCCTCATTCTGCTGCAAGAAAGTCCTCCTCTTACTCATTTTGCTTTGCATACAGCAAACATCAAACCTTTTCTCAGAGCTTTCTGGTGCCATTCTTGCCACATTTCTGTGCTTCTGAGCCTCAAAATAGCATTAGCATAACAGCCTCACTTGCTCCTGTCTGGAGTACTAGAACTTTGGAGGATTTCGGAGAGACCCCAGGGGATGACTTCAAGCACTCTTGCTAGATCTTCCTTCTTGCTAGATCTTCATCTGTCATGTCTCCCGAGAAGTTTATTTCAGTTGCATAGAATTTTATTTCAGCCCTCACTTCAGTATTAGCTCTGTATTAAGTTCTTTTTAAATAAACGATTAGGCAAAAATTTCAGGACACTTAAGAGACCTGAAGATTCCAGGGGTCATTATTCATCCCCTTTAATCCCAACAGCATTATGGCAACATTGAAATAGTTCACTTGGCGGAGAAATCCTTTTATTATATTCAATAGTACTGGTTGTAATAGTGATCATGATAATGATAACTACCATTACTAAGCACTTGCTCTGTGCCAAGTGCACTTCTGTCAGAGAACTTCATGTGGCTTAACTCCTTCTGTGCTCATATTAACCAGGGTGACCAACACCTCTTCGTTTGTCCAGGACTTTCCCAGTTTTAGCATAGAAAGTCTCAAGTCCCAGCAGCCACCCGAGTTCCCGGCAAACCAGGAGGGTTGATCACCCTAAACAGCCCTTAGAATTAGGTGTTCATATTCCCAATTAAGTCACAGAGAGGTTATGTAACTATCCCAAGGACATAAAGCTCATAAGTAGGAAAGTCTAGCTCAGAATCTTTGTTCTTAACCACCACCCTGGAGAAGGACTGGACTTTGGATGAGGGGTCGGAGAAATTGGCCCTAGAATGGCTTCTGAGAGGGGCTTTTCCTCCCTGTGTCAGGGCAGAAAGATTGGTTGTATGCGAGCATGTAAGGTTCTCTATCACCTGAAAGTTAATGGGCAGGTCTCATTCTGTTCTTTAATAGTGACATGAAATAGTAAGCTGGTATAATTTCTGAACAGTTTCCACGTAAGAAATTTGCAAGCATATATGCAGCAGAGACATTAACTGCATTCCACTGAGCGTGACTGGATTTCAGCCCTCATGTGCCAAATATCCAATATCCTTCCTTAAGCTGACTCCCTACCCTCTATCCTTTGCTGTGGGACTCTTAATAAGACTTTCTGACTTTCT
Source organism: Ursus americanus (assembly GCF_024610735.1). Classification (NCBI taxonomy): domain Eukaryota; kingdom Metazoa; phylum Chordata; class Mammalia; order Carnivora; family Ursidae; genus Ursus; species Ursus americanus. The sequence continues at coordinate 51,053,594 of NC_142146.1, read as the reverse complement.
ATTAGGACAAGATTTCTTTCACCACCTGAGTTTTCTTATTCAGTGTACTTTCATTCTCTATCATTACTTTTCAATTGTGATGTTACAGAATTTCACAGTATAACTCATACTTGCAGAGAAGATATACTATCATTTTGTCCAGAACTCACAAGAAGTAACTAACCACTGGCTAGTGAGGGGGGAAATTAACCGAGTCCTGTTGGGATCATTTGAATAAAACATTTAGGAAACAATCTCTCATTTGGTTGAAAATGTTCTTTCTCTTACCCCCTCCCATGCTTATTTCCCTAAAGTGGCATCTGGGAATGCTCTTTCTGTGTGGTGGTGGGAAAGCACTGGACCTGGGAGTGGGGGGGTGGAGAAAGAGTGTCTTCTTGCCTAAAGGATAGTGTCCTTTGTTTGCCTGATCACCCTCTCCCAGCTTAAGTTTAGAGTGGTGTAACATCATCTAGAAACTGCACAAGGACAGGCCCATAGCTCTGCCTAGCCTCTCTGACCCCATCTCAGCACTCCCTGATGCTGTGGCCTCTCCAAGGTCTGCCCTGGACAGTTCTCCCTGCAGTCCATCATGCAGAGCTTTCCACCCCCACACACATTGTAGTGATTTCTCTGAAAAGCTGTCCAGTAACAGTCTCAGCTCCTTCTTCCTCCTGTCCACTCAATAACAGAGGCAGGCGTGGCCCATGAGAGCTGAACCTCAGGCCTTCTTTGCTTAGCTCTGTGAGCTGTGCTTGTAACTAAGTTGGCTGCCCTATATTGGTGGTGAGTGACACCTGGGAATAGATTTCCTTGATAAAGGTCACCATTGCCCCCGGTGTTACCATAACTTATCTAATATATTCCCTCTTCCCCAGGCTGAAGCCCAAAGATTGGGAAGTCAGGACCTGCATCTGAAGGTTTCACACTTATCTCTCTCCTTCTCTGCACAATCTCCCCTTCCAGAACTGAAAAGCCTTCTCTTTCACTTCTTCTATGTTATGTTCTCCCTACCAGCCATAAAACTAACCTAGCTGCCATTTGCTCCATACCACCAATCTATAATGCAAGTCCTCCAGGCTCAGGGGTTGATAGACTAAAGGGAGATAAATAAATTCAAGTCCTTCGTCAAGACAAAAGTTTTGCTAGCAAGGCTATTGTCATGCTACATAATCCAGTTTTGGCAACCAAATTCTATTTTACCTTGATCTTTCTCTTTTCACTCCTATCGCTATCTAATGTCTACCCCACCACCGTTCTCACGCCCCATCTGACTGACAAGTACCTGTAGGTTCGCATGGATGAGGACAAAGGTGATGAACTCAGGACGGCATAAGAGAAAAAAAAAATTTTTTTTAAAGATTTTATTTATTTATCTGACAGAGATAGACACAGCCAGCGAGAGAGGGAACACAAGCAGGGGGAGTGGGAGAGGAAGAAGCAGGCTCATAGCAGAGGAGCCTGATGTGGGGCTCGATCCCATAACACCGGGATCACTCCCTGAGCCGAAGGCAGATGCTTAACCGCTGTGCCACCCAGGCGCCCCAAGAGAAAAATATTTTTAAAACTACAAATATTGGCTCCATTGCATGGTAATTTAGTGAGATATTATTAAAATCAACTTATTTAGTCAATATCTACTTTTTCACTGTGTATTTTTTTTTCTTTTTAAATTATGTAGGTACACATGAATATAAATCCATGAAGAGACAATTACAATAATAGAAGTATATGGAATAAAAAGTGTATGCTCCCCATGCCCAATCCCACTTCTCAACCCAGAATAATCACTATCGATGATTGATCTGTAGCCTTACACATCTCTCTCCCATGCATTTATATAAATATATATGTTCATATATGAATATATAATTTTAACTTTTTTTTCCAAAACCAGGGTCAAAGAATAGGACTTTGTACGCCTATGGCTTGTACATTTCTGAATGTGCAATTGCCAAATTTCCCTGTGCTGCTCTGAATTTTATTTGTATTAATAAAGCAATCACTTGCAAAATAACTTTATTTCATTTTTTGGAAGATTCCACATAAAAACATCTGTCATTCTTGTTTGGCAACTGGCTAGAATTTTTGCCATAAGCAGGAAAATGAGCCTTGTACTTTGGCTGTGGGTGGGGATGTCACACGCATGTGCATGTGATATGGCTGGTGGCCAGCCAGCTAGCTGCTGAGAAGAGACTATGTATTTCTCAACCAACAATGTTGTAAGTAGAACTTAGTGAAAATAAGACACAGTCTCCTTTCCCATCACTTTCCTGCCCTAGATTCTCCATCAGCTGAGAAATTTGGGGATTTTTCCTTAAGCACACATCAGTTCAACAACTCACACTTCTGAGCACCTGTGGAAGAACCAAGCCCTGGAAATACCACAATGATTAAAGCAATGTCTACGCTTAAAGTATTATTTGATATCATTTCAAAGTCATTTCAGAAATTCATCTTTGGTTTTCAGTCTAATTTTTTATTATTTATATATAAATATAATAAATATATATGATATGACATATAATAATATCATTTATTATGACTTTGGAATATCTTTTCTTCTATTTCCTATATCAAAGTTATAACATAATGGTTATTCTGTCCAAAACATCTAAATTTTCATTTGGGAGTGACAGAGAGTATAATTTTAGATTAAAATAAATATATGTATTTGCAAATCATATGGAATTAAAGTTTAATAAGGGGTCCATACTGGCTTGTGATGCCTTCTTCCACCGTTTTCAAGCAAAAGCAAAAGTATTTTTTTTCTAAAGATTTTCTTTATTTATTTTAAAGAGAGAGAATGAGGGAACGTACAAGCAGGGGGAGGGTCAGAGGGAGAAGGAGAGACTCTCAAGCAGACTCCGTGCTGAGTGTGGAGCCCGACACAGGGCTCAGCTTCCTGACCCTGAGCTCATGACCTGAGCTGAAATCAAGAGTCGGACCTTTAACCGACTGAGCCACCCAGGTACCTCAAAAGCAAAAGTAATTTAAAGTAATAAGCATGTTCTACATTTTCCCCTAAATTGTAATTTATGGTGAACTTCAAAAACATGCTTTATTTTGCCTGCTTTGGAAAAGCTCCCATGAGGCAAATTACCAGTTTCATTTCCTCCTACTTTTTTTCTGTCTGATTTAGGATATTTAAACAGTGAAATGACAACATTATTTATTAATTCGGACTTAGTATTTTGAATTTCATGTCTTTGAAATACATCAGAGGAGAATTATAGGGGAGATGGAAGAAATGGCATCAGTGGTTCCTGTCTGTCTAGTAACAGGTAGGAGGAGGAAACCTCTCAGAGACCCTGTTGCCATCTGACCTGTATTGAATACTGAGAACAAGTCCTGATAGCCGTGAGCAAATATCCAGCCTTAATTTGGGAAGTCATGACAGATACCTTCATGGGCTTCTGTAGCCCTTCACTGAATCATAGCATTTCAGAGCTAAAAGGTACATTCTAGTATGGCAGTTCCCCAAAAATTAAACATAGAATTACCATGTGATCTGGCAACCCCACTTCTGGGTTTGTACTCAAAAAGAATTGAAATCAAAGTCTAAAAGAGATATTTGTACACCCATGTTCATAGCAGCGCTATTCACAATAGTCAAAAAGTGGAAACAATCCAATTGTGGATGAATGGATAAACAAAATGTGGTATATACACACAATGAAAATTATTCAGCCTTGAAGAGGAATGAAATTCTGATATATCCTAGAACATAAATGAACCTTGAAGACATTATGCTAAATGAAATAAGCCAGGCACAAAAGGATAAATATTGTATGATTCCACACGAGATACCTAGAGTAGTCAAATCCATAAAGACATAAAGTAGAATGGTGGTTGCCAGGGGCTAGGGGAAGAGGGAAATGGGGAGTTACAGTTTAAGGGGTACAGAGTGTCAATTGGGGAAGGTGGAAAAGCTCTGGAGATGGATAGTGGCGATGAGTGTACAACAATATGAATGTACTTACTGCCATTGAACTGTATACCAACTGTATACCAAAAAATGGTTAAAATGGTCCATTTCATGTTATATATATTTTACCACAATAAAATAATCCTTACCCTCATGGAGTTTACAGTCTAGGAGAGAGAAAGATAATAAGCAAATAAAAATGTAAAATGTTAAAAGTACTTTCTGGATCAGCTTTTGGTTAGCCCCCATTTTACAGATAAGAAGGCAGAGGACAGAGAGAAATGATAACAGGAGGCTACCCAATAAGACCCTGGTGGTCTGTCTTCTGGGCCAATGATCTTTCTGTTGAACCATACTTCCTTTTAGAGGTACTTCTATTACCTCTTTTTTATCTGAACCATTCAATAATACACTGGAAAGAGAAAGGCTTTGGAACCTGGGTTCAAATTTCAGGTCAGTTACTTCCTGGAAATTTGAGCTTGAAATTTCCTTCTCTGTAAAATGGGGATAACAAGATCTACTTCATAAAGGTTCGATTTGTTACATTTACACCTATGTACAAAGTAAGGAGTCAATGAAAATTAGCTCCCTTGCTGCTAATCTGTCAAAATGCCTTCTCTGAATTTGTTGCACATGTATGTTATACTCAATGTGTGAATACTTTCAGTCTACCAATTTCAGCAAATATATTCCTGTATTTGAGTTTTTATAAGTCGTTCTAGAACTATAGTTTGGATATGGAGACAAATGGCTCAACTAAAACCTGGGAAACGAGCCAGATACATTGATTTGATCCTTATTTAGCTGGGAGAGAAGTTTCAAAGTGTAAGTTCAGAAAAGAATTCAAAACAAGGTCTAACTTATTCTTTTTTCCAAAAAATAAAGCCAACTCTTTGATATTTCTACTAGCTATATAAAAAAAAGTCAAAGCTGTATTCTCTATTTATTCTTAAAAGGCATTTATCTCTAAATAAAAAGTATATAATGGCATAGATTATATATAAGAACCACCCTGGGTGATGTGCTGTAAGTATCTAGTCTCCCAAGAAGAATGATGTGTTTCTCAGATCCAATATAGATATTTAGAAAAAAGTCACACTGGTCAGCTGCTAGCAGAGTGTCATGGGGCATTAAAGTTACCACCACAGTCCTCCTTTACCTGATTCCACAGCTTTGCCCACCTCAAGGAACTCTAAGCATAGTCATTTTGATGATTCCTGTGGGGTTTAGAACATCTCCTACCTCTTCTTAGCACATTTGAAGATAAAAGAGACCAATTATTCCCCATATTACACAGGCCTGCAAAGAACTTCTCTTTATAGATTTGCCACAGCTCTTTAGATTTATGAAGATTTGTACTACTCCCAGGTTAGACAACTATGTTGACTATATAGTAATTGCATAAAAATTAAAGCCCTAGGTTACACTTCTAGAACTGGACAACTTATATGGTCTTGTTAAAGATACTGGCAATTTATTTTGGATTCTTCATCCCATCCCTGCAAAAATTATAGATAGCTCAACTGGGGAGGCAGATTCAAGTATTTAGACAAGGTGACTTCGAAGGAGGTAGTATGTCTTTATGAACAAAGCATGGATTTGGCATTTTAATAAATTTGGGTCCAAATCATAGTTCCACATCTTACTTGATTAAGTCACTTAACTCTCTGACCCTTTAATCTCTTAAGTGAAAAGAGATAATCTTAGACAATTACAAGGATTGAATGGTTGATTGAATTATATAAAACATCTAACAAAGTACTGGGTACAAGAGTAAATACTAATATTAGTTATTTCACACATTAACTTACTCTAATATTTCAAGTAATTCCATACACTCATATACATGCAAACTAAAATCTAATTTTTATTTTTGATTATAGTTTTGCTTGATTTAGAATTTCCACTAAACTTTTAAAATATTACTATAAAATTATGACTCCTTTCCAAAATTTCAGGATGTCATTTAGGACCACTTCCAATTTTATGTTTTCCAAAATGTTAATTGGTATGCTTTTTAGATTTTTTTTTTTTTTTTAGCATTTTACAACCATGAATCAAAGAAGTATTTATTTAGCAAGATCATAACATAAGATACTGGCATCTGGAACACAGCTAAAATACAAGCAGCTAAACTAAGGTAGAATGTTCACCTTAACAAATGTATCTCTCATGTTAGATATGACATTGTGGATTGTTTAAATTGAAATAAAATTTCAACATAGAAGTTAATATTGTATTATTACTGTTATAATGTCTCATTATGTTGATGGGGTTATCCTACTGGTTTTATCTTTGTTGTTCCAGAAGGAATAGATAGAGTGTAATAAATTATCATTGTTATGTTTTGAGATAAACCTGTCTATATCAGGCGCTATAGTAGATATCCAGAAAGGAGGAGGGTAAGGGAGGGAGAGAAAGGGAGACGGAAAGAACTCTACCTTCTATAGGAGACAGATAAAAATACTATCAGAGTGACAGCCAGGCTCCTCACTGTTGAAGTGAGAATTTTCAGATAAGCAAGGGGAGGAGGCAAAAATGATCCATATGGTAATGGTCTGAAGTCATTGGTATGAACCCATGTTTAGCTTAACATAGATGCAGATGGCTATATATGGAAATACTATAGACATGTATACATACCCAGGTTAGTGTACACACATAATTTCCTTGTTTTGTCAGCTGAGGGGGCAAAGGAGCAATGACATCCCAGTAGCAACAAATGTCCTAGTACCCAGATCTTGGTTTCTAACACTATTCTCCAATTAAAAGAACTCCTTAGAGAAAGAGCTGATTCTATAACAGGGCAGAAAAAAATCATGGTGAGTCTGGAGCATCTTTTAATGCCAGAAAGTAAGGAAGTGTTCAAAAACAAAACAAAACAAAACAAAACCACACACACAATGATGGGGGCACATCAAATGAACACAGGACCCAACTGAAAGAGCTCCCAATGGCCAAGGCTGAAACAATTAGAGCAAAAAAATAAATAAAATAGTACTGAAACAGAAAATAAATATCCATGAGTATATACTGATAGAATAATTTACTAAGTCATTTGAATGAAGTAACTGAAGGAGGAAGAGAAAAATTTGTGCAGAGTCCTACATAAATTATATAGCTATTCTGCCCACAAGGAGGTGGAGTTGACTCCCACTCCTTAAGTGTGTGCTACACATAATGACTTCCTTTCAAAGAGCATAATGTGGAAAGTGGAAAAAAAGAATAACTTTAAGGTAGAGAAACCTGATAAACCCTACCTCAGCCAGGCGATCAAGGTCAACATCAATATTTATTAAGTCATGCTGATCAAATGTACTCTTGATATGATATGAGGAAAATAGCAGTTTACGTTTGTGGTTATCTTCACCAGAACTCAAAATCTCAGTCTAATTGTAAGAGAAAAACAGACAAATGCCATCTGAGGGACATCCCACAAAATGCATACCAAAAACACTCCTCAAAACAGTCAATAAGTTCAAAAACAAGAGAAGTCTGAGAACTTGCCACAGCCAAGAAAAGCCTGAAGATGCATATTGAATGAATGTCACACAGTGTCTTGAATGGGATCCTGGAACAGAAAAAGGACCCTAAGAATAAACTAAGGAAATCTGAATAAACTATGGACTGAAGTTCGTAACAGTGTATCAAAACTGGTTCATGAGCATGGAATATCTTTCCATTTGTTTGTGTCATCTTCAATTTCTTTCATCAGTGTTTTATAGTTTTCAGAGTTCAAGGTCTTTCAGTTCTTTGCTTAAGTTTATTCCTAGGTACTTTATTCTTTTTGGTACAATTATAAATGGTGTTACTTTTTAAATTTTCCTTTCTGTGACTTCGCTGTTAGTGTATAGAAACGCTACTGATTTCTATGTATTAATTTTGTATTCTGCCACTTCAGTGAATTTATGTATTACTTCTAGTAGTTTTTTGGTGGAATCTTTAGGATCTTCTCTGTATAGTATCATGTCATCTGCAAATAGTGAAAGTTTTACTTCTTCTATACCAATAAGGATGCCTCTTATTTCTTTTTCTTTTTCTTTTTCTTTTTTTTAAAGATTTTATTTATTTATTTGACAGAGAGAGACAGCCAGCGAGAGAGGGACCACAAGCAGGGGGAGTGGGAGAGGAAGAAGCAGGCTCATAGTGGAGGAGCCTGATGTGGGGCTCGATCCCGTAACGCCGGGATCACACCCTGAGCCGAAGGCAGACGCTCAACTGCTGTGCCACCCAGGCACCCCTCTTATTTCTTTTTCTTGTCTGATTGCTATGGCTAAGACTTCTAGTAACAGGTTGAATGAAATTGGTGAAAGTGGACATCCTTGTCTTGTTCCTGACCTTAAGGGAAAGCTCTCAGTTTTCACCATTGAGGATGATGTTAGCAGTGGATTTTCCATATATGCCTTTACTATGTTGAGGTATGTTTCCTCTAACCTCATTTCATTGAGAGTTTTCATCATGAATGGATGTTGCGTGTTGTCAAATGCTTTTTTCTGCATCTGTTAAAATGACCATATGATTTTTATCCTTCGTTTTTGGGGTTTTCTTTAAGATTTTATTTATTTATTTATTTGAGAGAGGGAGAGCGTGCACACATAAGTGGGGGGAGGGGCAGAAGAAGAGGGAGAAGCAGACTCCCCTGCTGGGCAGGGAGCCCAATGAGGGGCTCGATCCCAGAACCCTGGGATCACTATCCAAGCCAAAGCCAGATGCTTAACTGACTGAGCCACCCAGTGCCCCTTAGCACTGTTTTGTTGATGTGGTGTATGACTTTGATTGCTTTGTGACTATTGAACCATCCTTGCATCCCAGGAATAAATCCCACCTAATTGTGGTGAATAATCTTTTTAATGTATTATTGTATGCAGCTTGCTAATATTTTGTTGAGGATTTTTGCATTTATGTTCATCAGGAATATTGGCCTGTAGTTTTCTCTTTTTTTGTGTGGTGTCTTTGTCTGGTTTTGGTATCAGGGTAATTAATGCTGGACTTACAGAATGTATTGGAAGCTTCCCTTTCTCTTCTATTTTTTGGAATAGTTTGAGGACAATAGGTATTAACTCTTCTTTAGATCTCTGGTAGAATTCAGCTGTAAATCCATTTGTCCTGGACTTTTATTTTTTGGCAGGTTTTTTTTTTATTACCAGTTAAATCTCATTACTTTAATTAATCTGTGTGATTTTCTATTTCTTCCTGCTTCAGTTTTGGAAGATTGTATGTTCCTAGAAATTTATCCACTTGTAGGTTGCTAGCATATAACTTTTTGTAATATTCTCTTGTAATCCTTTGTATTTCTGTGGTGTCAGTTGTTACTTCTCCCCTTTCATTTTTGGTTTTATTTATTTGAGTCCTTTCTCTTTTTTTCTTGATGAGTCTGCTTAAGGGTTTATCAATTTTGTTTATATTTTCAAAGAACCAGCTCTTGGTTTCATTGACATTTTCTACTATTTTTTTAGTTTCTACATCATTTATTTCAGCTCTTCCATCATTTATTATTTCCTGTCTTCTACTCACCTTGGGCTTTGTTTGTTTTTCTTTTTCTAGTTCCCTTAGGCATAAGGTTAGATTGTTTATTTGAGTTTTTTTCTTGTTTCTCGAGGTAGGTCTGCATTGCTATATACTTTCCACTTAGAACTGCTTTTACCGTGTCCCAGAGATTTTGGACCCTTGTGTTTTCACTTTCATTTGTCTCCATGCATTTTTTGATTTCTTCTTTGATTGCTTCATTGACTCATTGGTTTACTATCACGTTGTTTAGTCTACACGTGTTTATGTCTTTTCCAGTTTTATCAATCTTCTTCAATTTACAAGGTTTGTTTATGGCCTAATATGTGATCTATTCTGAAGGATGTTCCATGTGAACTTGAAAACAGTGTGTATTCTGTTGTTTTTGGATAGAATGTTCCATATATCTTTTATGTCTATCTGGTCCAATGTACCATTCGAAGACATGGTTTCCTTACGGATTTTCTGTGTGGATGATCTATCCATTGATATAAGTGGACTGTTAAAAGTCCCTTACTGTTATTGTATTACCATCAATTTCTCTCTTTATGTCTCTTAATATTTGCTTTATATATGTAGGTGCTGCAGTGTTGGGTGTATAGATATTTATAATTGTTATATTCTTTCATTGGATTGATGCCCTTCTTTATCTCTTGTTACAGCCTTTGTTTTAAAGTATATTTTGTATGATATAAGAATTGCAACCCCAGCTTTTATTATTATTATTTTTTGCTTTCATTTGCATGTTGAATGTTCTTCCATCCCTTTACTTTCAGTCTGTATGCATCTTTAGGTCTGAGGTTAGTCTCTTGTAGGCAGCATATAGATGGGTCTTATTTTTATTTATTTATTATATCAATTCCACCACTGTATGTCTTTTGATTGGAACATTTAGGCCATTTACATTTAAGTAATTATTGATAGATAGGTACTTTTTGTCATTTTAAAAATTTTATCTTCTGGTTACTTTTATAGTTCTTTTTTGTTCCTATATTCTTATTTTGCTCTCTCTCTTTGTGATCAGAATATCTACAGTGTTTTATTTGCCTTTCTTTTTCTTTATTTTTTATGTATTTGTCATAGGTTTTGGGTTTGTGGTTACCATAAGGTTCATATATAACATTCTAAGTAAATAGCAGTCCATATTCATTTAATGATCATTTAAGTTCAAAGACATTTAAGAAAAAAAAAAAAAGGAAACAGAAAAAATAATTATTTTTTTTACCTTCTCTTCCTTTTTTACTCTCTTCTCCGCATTTTATGTATATATGCTGTCATATTTTACATCTTTTTATTATGTCTAATTATGGCCAATTCTTTTCCACTTAAAGAAATCCCCTTAACATTTCTTGTAAGGCTGATTTAGTGGTGATAACTTTCTTTATCTTTTGTTTGTCTTTATCTCACTTTCAAATCTGAATGTTAAACTTGCCAGGTAGAGTATTCCTAGTTGTAGGTTTTTTACTTTCAGCACTTTGAATATATTATGCCACTCTCTTCTGAGAGTTGCAAAGTTCAGTTGCAAAGTTTCTGCTGAAAAATCATCTTATAATAGTCTTATAGGTTTTCCCATAAGGTGACTTCTTGTTTCTCTCTTGCTGCTTTTATGATTCCTTCTTTATCTTTAACCTTTGACATTTTAATTATTATGTACCATGGTGTAGAATTCCTTGAGTTCCTCTTCTTTGGAACTCTCTGTGCTTCTTGGACTTAAATGTCTATTTCCCTCCCTAAGTTAAGGAAGTTTTCAGTTATTATTTCTTAACATAAGTTTCCTACACCTCTCTCTCCATTCTTCTTCAGAGACCCCCTACAATGTGAATGTTTGTTGGCTTGACATTGTCCAAAAGATCCCTTAATCTTCAGTTCTAAAAAATCCTTTTCTCTTTGTGCTGTTGAGCTTGTGTGCTATTACCCTGTGCGCTATTACCCTGTCTTCCAGATTGCTGATACGTTCTTCTGCATCTTCTAATCTACTGTTGAGTCCCTTTAGTGTGTTTTTTGTTTCAGTTATTGTATTCGTCAATTCTGATTGGTTCTTTTAAATATTTTCTATCTCTTTATTGAAGGTCTCACTTGAGTTCTTCCATTCTTTTCTCTGGCCCAATGTATATTTTTGAGATCATTACTTTAAATTCTTTATCAAGCATATTGCTTATCAGTGAGTTCAGGGCTTTCTTATGTTGCCATCTTGAACTGGAACCTATTCCTGTATCACATATTACACCTTTAAGTCTACCCATGTGTGATTATATATTTTGGATATTTCAACTTATAATACATTATATTATACAATTATTGATGTTCATGTTAACTTCAGTATTTATAAAGACCACAACAAATCCTATGATTTTTACAAAGATAGGCTGTTATATACCAAAAGAAAGAAATAATCAGATTTGTTGAAATATGCAAAGCATTCTGTATTTACCAAAGCATGACCTTCAACATTTACTCGATAAAAATAAATAACCCTTTCGACATCAATTGTATAAGCAAAAAATATCATACTGGCTCAGATACACTAACCTTACTACCTGGAGTTACCTTAAACTTCACGCCTTATATGATTTTTTTCTGGATATTCCATACACTTAAAATGCTTTTCTCCTCCCAACTTTTTCTAAGTTCAAGATCATGGTTATCTTTCAAAGTGACCTCAATTATTTCCTCTTCCATGAAGATTCCCCTTGTTCCCCTATTAAAATAGCTGCTCGTTTCTCTGAGCAGTCAGAATTGTGTGTCCCTCCATTATCCCATGGACTTAAAACAATTTATGTTTGGTTTATAGATGTTTTTCCCATTTGGCTATAAGCTTCTTAACAGCAGGGTCAATGTCCTGGCCCTTCTTGCTCTCCACATAGTGTTTGACATTCATTCGTTCATCCAACAACCATTTACTGCATGCCTACCATTCAGTACCACAGACTGAACATGAGGGGAAAAAATTGCAGAGAAAAATCAGCAATTAAATGTTAATGTTGTTGGGAAATTTTTCCAAGTTAGGAAAGCTCTGAAAAAAATGAGGAAAAAAATATTACTACAGATCAGGTTATGGAAAGCATTAACAGAAGGTGTCACAGAACTGACTTATTTTTATAGCCAGGATATATGCTTCTAAGTTAAAGACCTCTATCTTCTAGTGCTTTGCCCATTTTGTGTGATCTGGGACCCTGTGATTTATGTATAGAAAACTGGTAGACTCGGGTAAGTAAAATAAATCTAATCAATGTTACTGTGCAAAAGCAAACATGAATGAGCAGTGAGAATAAGGAAAGGAAAAAGACAAAAATTTTTTTCATGGCGGAGGTCTGAAGTCCACCTTGTGACTGTCAAGCTACTGCATAGGTTCTTAGAAAAGAACTTGTTCTCTTTTGAACCCTTCTATTAAAGCAAAACATACTGCTGTCTCAGCGTATACATTACAGCTAGCTTTATTTCAAATACCATTTTTGTGTGTGTGTCATTATGAAATACTTGGTTTCCTGTTTCTCTAGTATTGATTAATTTAAAACCAATTTTTCAGAACATCTATACCAAAAAAGTATTTCTAGTTACCATTTCAAATAATTTCTGATTGGGCAATTTTAAGCCAATATTGTAGTCTTTCTCAGTGCAGGGACTCCCGGTCTTTTCCACTGAACTTTCAGTCACTCTTTACATCTCATAATCCATTCACCCATAGAATACAGAAATGATTTCTGATTTTATAAAAGGATATTGAATGCTCAACCCCATTTTTTTTCATTCCCCAAAACAATTAACTTCACAAAAACATCCTCTTCCATACCAGTGTTTCAGAATCATAGAAAGTTGTTAATTGTTAAGATTTCTGTATATATTTCTAAATTGATGGATGGCTTTATTTTATTTCCAATGCCTTTTCCTCTAATGTGTCATTGGTCACTCTTCCTTGATTTTTCTAAGCTCTTCCTGAAAAGCCTGTTATGCCTTCACACCTGAGTCCTTATGGTACGCAGATAGGCCTCCCCAGTTCTCTGGGGAGCCCAGGGCACTCTCTAAGGTGTGGACTGACTGCTAACTTATTAGGGTCCCCATTAACTTTTTAATAAACCGTAGCTCATATTTCCATTTTTAAAAGTAGTACATACTAAAATCTATTAATTTCCAATATCTTTCATTTACAATATCAGCTTAATTCTGAAAGAATAAATACCCCATGCGTTATCAATATGACAGATCTAAAGATCCCCACTATGGTAGAGCCTAAAGCATCTTAATGAGGCATCAACTCGGCTGAGTTCAAATCCTGGCTCTGCCACAGATTGGGCAGACTTGAGTTTTTCTGGATCCCTGAGCATCATTCATCTGTCCACATGCTCTCTTGAGCATCTATTGTGTGCCCCATGCCAAAGTCATGATGGTGAACAAGGCATTCACAGTGGTTCACTAAACTGCCCCGCTAACGTGGTAAGTTTCCTCATTTTTAAGATAGAGGTAATAACACCCATCTTGTAGGGTGTAAAAATTAAATGACTCCTCCTACTTACGGCTTCTTGCCACCTCTGCCTCCATGCCACCACCACCACCCTCCCCAACTTTCTTATTCTTAAAAAATGATCTCATTAAGTTTCCCTGCTGAACCTCTTCAATATGAGATAAGCTCTTCAAACCAGACCAGGCCAGCTCACAGGAAGCCACACCGCTGGCGGAGTTATTCTGGAGGCTGTCTTTGTGGCCCCTGCACAACCAAGAGAACAGTGTTACTGGTTCACGACATACTATCCACTGCCCAGAAAATGCCTGGTTTTCCTCTATGCATTTGCTTATCCTTCCCACGTTATCGTTTCAAAGTGTCCAATCAGATAGTAATAACACTGCATCTCCCTTCTTATTGGTGAGAGCTTTTCTTTCTTCCAGGTGAGTTGCTTGGAGATTCCTAATGCATTATTAATGAAAACAAGGGAAAGATGGATAGAAAGAATATAACTCGTTGAAGACGTCTTTAGATAAATCTACATTCCATGAAATGGATCCACTCCCAAATACACAGTTGTTTGGAGTTACTGGTTTGCAGACTGAAACTGAAGAATGTATTTCTAAAGGTGTTTCTGTGTTGAAGTATAGAGTGTAACTCTGGAAGAATCTATGTCTAATGATATGTATATTCATTTCTAGATTCTGTTAGAAGTTGTGTAGCAAAGTTGTTCTTTACCTGCTCCCTGAAGGGTCACTACTGCCTCTACAGTAAATCCAGTTTTATTCTCGTCAGCCAAGAACCTCAGCCATGGATCCAGATCATGTTCCTTTTTCAGCAGGTGTGTGTATGCTTGTTTGTCATGGCTCCTCAGTGAGTTGGTGGGGCATGAGTTCATAATCATTTGTAAATTATTCTTTGATTAGAGTTCTTATGTAAATAACAGCAATACATATACATTTCACTAATAATTTTTAACATGGGTTTTCCATATTTTACGGTAGTTTCTTTATAAAAGACCTTTGAGTAGTATTAAGGAGGCCAGACCTAGTAATATCTTGAATGTTCTTAGCTTTAAAAAAGAAGAGAAGGTTCTTCTCTTTAAGAAAAAAACATTTTTTTTAATTAAATGACAACAAAAACAGCTTATTTGGAGGAATAGCTCTCCTTATGTAGGGTTTGTCTTTATTTCTCTACAGCCTTACGATCTCCAATTAATTTTAGTGTCAGCATATCCTTTTTTGACATCATTAAGATACTGGAATGCCATTTTTTTCCCATAGAATTTATGTATATAGGTAAAGATACATAAAGAGGAACTTCCATTTTAATGAAAAACTTGATGTAAAGATTTTAGCATCAGAAGAGATTCTTGAATATTTGGAAATGCTTATTTTGAATACATTAAACTTTCACATAAAAGTTGAATACAGATTATAAAATGTTAGTAATAGAAGGAATATTGGACATAATTTTTACAGATAAGAAAATTAAAGGAAGAACACAGACCACCTGCCCCCTGATTTAGTGATCTTTTCCTAGTAACACACGTGTTAAAAAATGAAATGAAGGGTTTCAGGCAGAAGCAGAGAGGGCCGGGGCAGAAAAAACAGAATATGAATGTTCTAAAATAGATAAAAATTAGGACAAGTGATAGTACAGTTTATTTCTATTAATGAAATATTTCTATAAGAGCACCTACCACCAGACAATTACATTCATTATAAAGAAAAGGTAAGCTTATTAAGAAAAGCATTTTAATGCTGAATAGATCATAATCATAAAATGGAACTATAGTAATTAAGAAAAGAGACCGCTTAAATGTGCCTTAAGAAAACCATCTTTTCCCATAGGAAGTCTTTTTAAGAACGCTTAATAATATCTCATAGAGAACAACTCACATTTTGATGTGAATCAAATTGTATGTGAGTATAAAAACCAGCATTAATTTTTTTCCTTTTCTTAAAATGACCTTATTTTTCTTCTACTTTACTTGTTTTTCAAATAGTTTCCATCAGTGAGTTTGTATTTGTTTTCATGATTGACTTTGTTCTCTACTTGTCAGTTTTCTGAAAATAAACCAAAAAAGTTGATTTATTTTTGTCCCTTCAGTCTTATTTTATTGACTTAGTCTGATTCTTTGTTTTTCTCTTTAAGTAAAATCACCCGAAAGCATCTGTTTATGATGCTTTTCTTCTTTGTTCATTTTACTATGTTTCCTTCCTTTTTCTACACCCTTGATATAGTGTAGTCTGGGTGAGTCCTGATCAAGAAAAATCAAATCTTTGACTTGATCGTTACAAACCCAGCACTAGCCTTGTATGCTGGGGCAGACTCTTTGCTTTCTCTGTCAAGTTAACACATTCATGGAATTCTCAAATTCACAGATTCCAGTCTAACTGGTTCTCTTTGGAATGGTGATTAGTTAAATCAGGTCCTGTTCTTCTTTAAGTGAAAAATCATATGTTGTATAAGTTTCTGATAATAATATCAAGAAATTCCCAGATATGTCCACATTATGGGTCGTAAAATCAATCTATCTGTTACTGGCTCTTAGCCTTTTGTAATCTGTGGACCACTTACTTGGGGTATAAGATTCTCCACATTTCTCCACTCAGTGTAAGAAACAGTTTATCTTGATGATGATAATAATTAAATTTTTCTGGAAAAAAGTTACTAGTTTTCATTTGTTAAATAGATACTTTATATGCACAAACCACCTAAATTCTCATAAACTAATGCTTTGACAGTCATTGACACAAAAAATAAAATTTTGTAAGCCAATATCATTATTTTATCATACCTCAGACATAAAGCATAATATGTATGGTATTATATGTATGTAAATAATATTTTATGTCCTATATTATGTTCTATGTTTTTATAAAATTGTTCCCTTGAATTAAAATACTTCTCACTTTATAGATATCATATCACAATGTTTGACTGTTAAACCCATGATTGATTAGTAAATATAGAAACACAACTTAAATCTTCCTTTGAGGGGCACCCGGGTGGCTCAGTTGTTAAGCATCTGCCTTCGGCTCAGGTCATGATCCCAGGGTCCTGGGATTGAGCCCCGCATCCAGCTCCCTGCTCAATGTCTCCCTCTCCCACTCTCCCTGCTGGTGTTTTTCTCTCGCTGTGTCTTTCTCTGTCCAATAAATAAAATCTTTAAAAAAAAAAAAATCTTCCTTTGAAAATTTTATTGTCGTTGAATTGAATGAAGTACGTGTAAATGTGATTTTCTTTACATGAATAATCTTATTATCCAAAACTTGAGTATTAGCTCTGGGAATCATCATTTATACATTTCAGGATTAAAAATGTTTTTGTTTTCCCACCATCCATTCACACTGTTCATATTTGAGTTGTTGCATAGTGAACTCTTAGTTTTTTAATTTCTAGCCTTCATCATCTACTCTGTATAAACAGACTTGATATTTGTTCTCTAGTTTTAATTTTATACCATAATTCTCAGATCTTTGAACAAATAAATATGAATATTTATATTAACCATTTTCCAATTAAGTATCATGCTTGGGAAATGATCAAGGTAAATGTTAAATTACAAAGGTTAGGCATATTTAGAGATCACTATCAACTGCCTTGAAATCCTATTCCATAATTTTACTTTTCTATTAAAAAATGAAAAGCCTAAAATGTATCATATGTTTGATCTTCAAGATAATGTTTGATCTTCAAGATAGATTTCTTTGTTGTTTTATTTAAATTTAAACCATGTTGAATTTCAACCCAAATAGTACCTTGTAGTGGATCAAAAAGTATTGCCAGGAAGAGATAATGTTATGACTTTCTCATTAATGCCCTTTCAGAGCCTGTTTCCCGAGCCCCTGTCCATACAGAGTCACTCTGTACAGTTTCTCAGAGCTCTGTGGGAGAAGACCCAGGCAGATGGCGCTCATAGCTTTGAAACAGCCATGATGGAGTCCATGTTTCCACAGCAGAAGGTAAGTGTGTCTTTCCTTGGACATGCTATTTTAAACCAATATTCAAGATTACCTTGAAACAGTTTGCCTTTTTCTTAATGGTTCCATGTTTTTTTTCTTGCCTTTACCTTCTTTCATCGTTATCAAACACACTGATTAATTAATGATTTTCATGTGGTAATCATTGAAAGGACAGAGAGATATTGGTAGATAGGGTCATTGCCTGTTATGACTGTTAAATTAATATTTGTTGAACGGAGCACAGGGTGCCAGATGGTGAGTCCCGGTTCAACCAAACACCGCAAGAGAAATTGAAATAGAGAAATTTATTACTCTCAGGTCCTGGAGGAAGTACACAGCATACTTCCAGGGACCAGAGGGGAAGGTCAAGTCAAGGTGCAGGCAGAGAGAGAGGGAGGACCTGGGACACATGCCTTTATGCAGCTGCGGGTGGAGGGCTTTGGGAAGTTCCCAGGCTAAGGCCAGATCGGTCAATTCAAACCAAAAAGAGCAGTTTTTTGTAAGCCTCTGCAGTGTCTAGCTAAAGGGCACACCAGGAGAAGGCCCTCAGAAGCAGGGGAAACTGTTGGTCACAAGAGCCATTAGAGGTGTCATATTAGGAATGTGTATTTGCTTGTGACTCTGCAGGCTGCTATCTAGGGCATGAGTGCGCACGAAGGGATTAGTGTCAGTTTAAGGCCTCTGCAGCCCACTTGGCCAAACACAATGGATCCTGAGGCAGCAATACTATGGAGTAGCTTAACCAAATTCTCAACAGTGCTGTCTGAGGTTCGCAGACTGACATAACACAGCCCACTCAGAGACACACAAAAACTACACACATGGTGTAGAATAGAAAACATTTTACAAAAGCCGACCATGGACTCTAGGATTGAAAGGGAAAGAGCATCAGGAAATTGGGCTCCAGTTCTTTGGTCCTTGTGATTTCTTCCCTCCATACTTCCCTTCATCCCTCTGTCCTTAGCAATTGCCACAAAGTAAAAAAAATGAAAATGAGGTGAGCAGAAGAGAGGGAGCATGGCTGGGGTGAGAAAGAGCTCTATTGAGACAGGCAAATATGACTTGAGACACAGCATTTTAGGAGTGTGGAAACAGGGACAACACTCTCAGGACATAACTGAGGCCTGGATATGGAGAAAACAATCTAAGTAAACCTGGCTGGAGATAGGAAGGCTACTTAGGAAGCTATTACTAGAATCAGGTAGGAAATGAGGGTCGGAATTGAAGTTGGAAGTTGAAGGGAGAGGATGGATTCAAGAGCTATTAAAGAAGTAGAACCAACAGGACTTGGTTCTTGATAAAGAAAATGGAAGAGCCAAGGATAACTCCACGGGCGTCACATGGCTGAGTGGATGGTGGCACCCTTCAGAAAAAGAGACCACAAAGGGAGCTGAGGTGGAGGAAGAAGATAAAGCATTCTTGTTTATGTATTTTGAATCTGAGTTATCTGTGGAGATAACCAGGTGGTGATGGTGGTTGAAATGCCTGTGTGGACCTCAGGAAGAAAGCCATTATTGGAGACGTGGATTTAGAAGTCATAAGGTAGCACTTGATGTCATGGCAACAGATCGAATCACTCAGGGAGAATATGTATAATGAGAATAGAGAATGGTTACTGATCTCTCCTTAGTAAATATAACCAACTTCTCTAAGCCCTTCCCATACTCAAAGATTCTGATTATTCTTATTTTGCCTTCAAGAAAGCCCAATAATAAGTACTGGATGCTTACTGGGCAAACCAAAGGTTCTGAGAGTATACAATCATGGTCTCTGTCCCTGTTTTACTATTAGAAAGGGAACAAGCATACCAATATTAAATAAATTCAAAGTACAAACAAGTAGCAAATTAATCAAAAACTGTTATATTGTGGAACAACTCAATACCTCTTAAGCGCTAAAAGATTGTAAGAAGGATGACAAATGGGTGTGATTAACCCGAAATTTATTTAGAGTGGTCTGAAGATGCATCCAATTATTGCATCACTATTTGTTGGCTTTGGTTTAAGAATTAAACTTGCCGTATCATGAATAAAGGAAATGCCATAATTGCATCAATGTTAAGTAGAATGGATTTTTTCTGCGTATTTCATTCAAATTCTAAACTGTTGTATCTGATTAAAGACAATGACTCAAATTCTTATAAATTTTTCACGTGAACTGTATTTTAACTACAAGCAACTAGTAAATTAACACTTGGCAGGCTGCTTCAAGTCCTGAGACATTTTTATTTAAAAATTGGCAAACCAGTATTGTGCATGCTCACAAATATACTTCTTCATATTTCTTCTATTCCATACCAATAAATATTCCTTTCGGGAAAAATTAACTGACATCAGATGGTTTTGAAATCTTTAGCTTTATAATTTTATTTATTCATAAGTGTAAGTAATTAAAAAAACACTCTGATATCTGGAATGTACATTATACAGCAAAGTTATCTGCCCAGGTATTTCTCAATCAAATTGATTTTCTTCTGTTTTTTTAATGAAGTGTTCTGCCCACCAAATTCAAAATAGCTGTGAGAATAATCCAAAGTCTGCTTTATTTTCCGAAAAGGAAGAAACTCTTAAGAAAATGCCTGAGTCTCTAGAATGTAATGTTCTGGAAGGTTTATTCTTGTGATTGCTTTTAACAGTCTTGGCATTTTAGAACTGAAAATCAACTGTAAGATAGCTATGAAATTGCCAGCTGCTTGAGGGCAGATGTCGCACCCTATTTATCATTGCATTTGCAGGGTCACACGGTGGCTGGCATACACTGGACTCTCAATAAATAATGAGTACCAACTGAATAAATAAGTGAATCCTGTTGTTGTCCAGATGTTAAAATTAGAAACAAAGGGACCTGTTGAAAGTCCCATGGCTAGTCAATGGCAGTGCTAGAACGTAAGCACATGCCATGGTGACACCACGGCTGTCACTGATGTATCTCATTCCTCTCTACTCTGGGCATGTAAGAAGATTGTATTCCCTGCCTCTTGAAGTAAGGCTTGGCCATGTGACTTGCTTCAGCCAATGAAACATGAGAAGGGATATGTGTCCCTCCAGCAGAAGCTTTTAAAAACAACTGTGTAATTCTCCATGTTCCCTCTCTTCACCTGACTGTAGAAGCCAATGTTGATATTAAGTTGCCAGCAGATAAGAACGGAATTCTGAGCCACCACACAGAGGATTGCTCTGGAGAGCCACCCAGGCCCACTATACACTTCCCACAAAGAAGAAACAATCTTTTATTTTGTTAAGAACTAAGGTTTTGGTATTACAGCAGCATAACCTTCCTGTCTTGACTCATACACCTACCAGAGTAGATAAGCGTGGCTGTGAGGCATTGCATTTTCCAGTTCTGAAGCCTTTGGCTCTGAGCTCCAGTTTCTTTATCTATACAACGGCAATAATATCTGTTCCTACTTCCTAGAGCTGTTTGAGGATTGAATAAGTTAATACATAGTTCTCAGAACAGTGGTTGCCATTGTGACTTCTCAATAAAGTTTAGCTAATATTCCGATTTCTGGCCAACATTTCGCTCTCACTTTCTTTCAAGAATAACAAAGACATATAGATAACATAACTCCGGTGGATTAAAGGCCTACATGTCATCAAAGAAACCTTATAATTAGAAGAAAATATGAAAAGTTGTCTTTATGACCTCAGGATAATAATTTTTTTAATTTTTTAAAAAGATTTTATTTATTTATTTGACAGAGAGAGAGAGAGAGAGCACCAGTAGGCAGAGCAGCAGGCAGAGGGAGAGGGAGAAGCAGGCCCCCCACCAAGCAGAGAGCTGGATGTGGGGCTCGATCCCAGGACCCTGGGATCATGACCTGAGCGGAAGGCAGATGCTTAATCAACTGAGCCACCCAGGCACCCCAAGAAAGAATTTCTTAATATATGTAAGCAGAAATCATGAAAAAAATATTTTTCACTACATAAATGTTTAAATTTCTATATTGCAAAATACACTACAACAAAGGTAAAAGACAAGCACAAGTTGTGAGAAGATATTTGAAATATGTGTAATTAACACAAAAATCTCCTAAATCAACAAGGAAGAGACAAACAACCCAAGACAAAACTGGGCAAAGAATGTGAACAGAAAATTCGCTGAACAGGAAACTCAAATGGCCAATAAACATAAGAAAAGATGTTTAGTCTCACTAAAAATCAGTGAAATAATTGATTTAAATATTTAAAAATTATATATCTTTTTACAATGATCAGACTGGCAAGGATAAAAAAATTGTGACAATACAAGTCTTGGCAAAGATGTGGAAAAAATGAGAGTGTTCATATACTACACGTAAGAATATAAAAGATTAACTTAAAAAAGAAAAAAGTACTTAAGAAAAAATATATAATCATTAATTAGATTCATAAATGATGGCTAGCTGACAATTGAGGTGGGTGGGTAACTAGCTTTCCAGAATCTTAATTCCACTTAAAGCTTATCAGAAAAATGCTTAAGCATTTTATCACAAATGCTTATTTTTTTTTTACCACAAAGAGGTTTTGTATTATAACATACAAAAATCTTCTGTCCTAGACAAAGTTTAAGACAAATTTTTCTTTATAACATTTTAAAAAGAACAATCTGGGAATAGCTGGTGTTATAATAAATTCCTACACCCTGTTATCTCGCATTTCCATTTCTAAGTGAAACTCTCACATACCCGCACCAGAAGACAAGCACAGATGTCAGCTGAATATTATTTACACCAAAACATCAGGAGCAATGCAAATGTTCATCAGTAGAGAAATGAAGAAATTGTTGTGGTATAATCGTGCTATGCACACAGTGAAAGTGAATTAATTAGACCTATGTGTAATAACATGGAGTCAGTCTTGAAAACAGGATATTAAGCTTTATTTTATTTTTTTTAAGATTTTATTTATTTATTTGACAGAGATAGAGACAGCCAGCGAGAGAGGGAACACAAGCAGGGGGAGTGGGAGAGGAAGAAGCAGGCTCATAGAGGAGGAGCCTGATGTGGGGCTCGATCCCATCACACCGGGATCATGCCCTGAGCCGAAGGCAGACGCTTAATGACTGAGCCACCCAGGCGCGCCAGGATATTAAGCTTTAATAAGCAAGTTGCAAAAGTATAACATAGAGTATGGTAACTTACATAAGTTTTTATAACACTCTAAGCAGTATTGTGAATGCTTATGGGTACATATACCTGTGGTAAAAATACAATACCATATTTGGAATCACACCAAAATCCCTGATAGGCTTGCCTCTGGATAAGAAACAAGTGTAAAGGAGAGAGGGAAATGTTACTGGAAAGAGAATTAAGGAGATCTCAAGTTCATCTGTAATTAAAAAAAAAAAAATCAGAATCAGGGGTGTCTTCGCGGCACAGTCAGTTAAGCATCCCACTCCTGGTTTCGGCTCAGGCCGTGATCCCAGGATGGTAAAATCAAGCCTCATGTCAGGCTCAGCACTCAGCGTGGAGTCTGCTTGAGATCCTCTCCTTCTCCCTCTGCCCCATGGTTGTGCTCTCTCCCTCTAAAATAAATAAATAAATCTTTTTAAAAAATCAGAAGCAAAATATTAGTATTTATTAATATGGTGAGCATATGGGTATTTCTTACATTATCATTTGTATATGCTTTTCTTTCTTTTTAAAAAATTAATTAAACCTATAACTAATATCTAAGAGTAGAGTGTTGATAGATTTGACTATATAAAAATATAAAGCTTATAAAAAATAAAACCTGTCATGCGCAATAACTTAAAATGAAAATATGTGTAATAATTATGAAAGACAAAGCTTAATATAATATCCTTAAGATACCATAAGTTCATTTAAATCAATAATCAATGGGCCAAGGACATGAGCAAATAAAGGAGACGAGTTCAGAAAAAGTATTCTGCTTCATTAATAGTCAGAGATATAAAAACTGAAATTAAAATAACATTACCATTACCCCTTTTAATCCATTTTTAGAAGGATAATAATCAGTTCTGGCTACAGCAAGGGAGTTTAGATACTCTCACACATTTTTAGTTGAAGTGTAAATTATTTCAACACTTCTAAAAAACAATTTAGCAATGCAGGTCAAGAGTCTTAAAAATGTTCACAACCTTTAACACAGCGATTCCATTTCTAGGAATCTATTCTAAAGAAATAATTTGAAATGTGTACAAAACTTAAGATATGCACACCAAAAAAATATTGTGTTATTTATAACTAGCCCAAATGTCTCAAGATGGGAGAATGGAAGTATACACATATATACTTTCCATCCATATGGAAGACTATTAAGAAAACATGCAAAATCATGTTTATAAGAAATGTTTAGTGACACGAAACAATGCTATGTCAAATGCCACATTGCAAGATACAAAATTATTTGTATAAAGAGGATTATTTGGACGAGTCCATTAAAGCAACCAAACAGAAATATACTGAAATGTTAGCAATGGTTAGCTCTGGTTGATGGAATTAGCATTTTTGAAATTTTCTGTTAGAAGTATGGTTTCTTTTATAATCAAGGAATAACAGCTATTACAGAAGTACTACTTTCAATTACATTGCTTTACGTAAGTAAATGTGAATGAGCAGTTTACTTAAAGAAAAATCCATTTTAAGTTCATCGATTTTCATTCTAAAATAAAGATTTTAGAGAAAGGGCAGAAAATCCATTAATCTACTTAGGAGATGAGGAGGATGGGCTCTGGGAGCAACTAGAGATACCATTAATAATTTCATTCCAGTGCATGTGCGGCCCAGCCCTTCAAAGGGAGTGGCGCTCTGATTATCAGAGGAACAGACAGTTGATAAAGTTGATTGGGGATTGCTAAAGGACTGGAATTTGAGAGAGAAATCTCCTTTATTGACACACATGTTCCAGTTCCGAAAGCATGGAGAAATTCCATATGCCATAGAAATGAGGTCTCAAAACTTCCCATTATAGAAACAAACAAAAAAAAAATTTAAATTTACTGCTGAAATAAAATGTGCCCCATCTGGCTAACATTTGGAGATTTGTTTTCAGTCCACATTGCTACACACACACTTGACAGTTCCCAGGGTAATTGGCTGTGGTGTCAAAGCATAAATAAAACTGAAGCATTAATTCTGGGTATAACTAAAAGGAGACCTTCTGATGTTCCCCAAGACTTAGATGTAATGTGTTGAGTTGCAGTGTTAATATCATGCTCGAGTGTATAAATGCATAAGGAAGGAATCGGTTTATTATATACAGGCTGTACCTACTGACATTCTTAAGAGAAATGTAAGTCTCCATGTGTGATGTAAGTGACAAGTGATGTAGGTCAGCGTCCAGGGAGAGCGGCGTGAATCACGGTGTCAGAGAGAGATTAGTTTTGTTGAGCCGCCCCCCCCCCCTTTCAGAGCAAGCTAGATGAGAATGGGGTAAATGGGAATTGGGTCTGTTGATTTCCAAAGTCTAGATTAGGGAGGACTTTTAGGCTGTAAACTGAGAACCAGGAAAATCTGATCGGCGCTATCTAAAAAGGAAAGGTGGGGTCAAGAGATAAAAAGAAGGTCTGAATAAAATCTAGTGGTTAAGAGGTAAACTCCATGAGAATATCTTCCATAATAGGAAGCTGAAGGCAAGGGGGTGGAAAGGGCAGACCGAGGGTGGAACGTAGATGCAGAAGCAAGCGTCTGGGACACCCTGGCTCAGAGAGAGAACTGGCTGGGAGAAGGGTGGACATTAAAATAGAGTCTGGGCTTTTAAATGAAAGAGGGACAGGGCTTCATGTAAGGAGGATGATATGAGCAGTAACATGGAGGAAACAACAACAAAAAATCACAGCGAAGTCCTGGTGAATGGAACTCTAAGTTCATTCATTAAGTCACAAATACTTTCGGCGAATGCCTGCTTTATGCCACGCTCTGTGCAGAGACCAGATGTAAATAATCCCGCTGTGCCCCAAGGAGACAAGCAATCTACAAGTACAGAGATGCGCAATGCTCGCACTGAAAGACATGTGACAAAATAAAATGCCTGGAGGAAGCGATGAAGAACAGCAGTGTTTGTTGGGTGGTCAGGGCCTTCTCTGACCTGGTGTCAGATGAGTTTTCCTGGCAAAGAATAATTTGCACAAAGGCCTTGAGACCATATAACAAAAACAAAAGTAACAGATAATTTAAAAAAAAAAAAGAACAATGAGAAGAGAAAGGCAAAACCTTGGTGCATTAGAGCATTCTCTTCCAAATTTAAATCACACATCCCATCGGAAAAAAAGTTTTGAAAAACCCTCCACGTATATATTTATTTACTTATAAATAATATACATGTATTATTACACTCATCATTTTTATTATAAAAATATTCAAAAATAGAAATCTCGAAGGATGAGATGAAAAGTAAACAAAAGTGAGAGTTCTATTATTTTCTTCCTCCTACGACACTGGGGATGGTCATGCCCACCCCAGGAATGAACTCTCTCTCCTTCCACAGTGTTCCAAGAAGTGGCAGAATCAGGGTGGAGCCCAGTGAACCACAGGGAGAGTCGGTCTGGGGTAATTTACCTCTGCCTTGTAAGCCATGGCAAGGAGCTTAGATTTTCTTGCAGTCTATGGGAAGGTCACTGAAGAGTTTTGAGCAGCAGACATGATTACCCAGCCAATTTTGAAACGATTGCTCGGTATGCTATGTGGAGGCTAGATCAGAAAGGGGCAAAAGTGGAATCAGAGAGACCATGAAGACTATTGCTCACCCAGATGAGAGAAGAAGGTAGTCTGAGCTGGGATGGTCCTGGTAGGAATAAAAATGAATGACACATTCAATATAAATTTTGGAGGTAAAAGGGACATAGCAAGCTAATGGGAGCGTGTAAGGGTGAGGGAGAATTTTGAATATCTTAAATTTAAAAATGTCCGTGAGATGCCGCCGCGTAATTGTCTAGTGGGCAAATTTGTGGTTTAGGCCACAGACGAGAGCACTCTCGGCACAGAGGTGGCGAAAACCAGGGAAGATGAAAGCAATCTGAGAAGACAGTCTAAAGAGCCAAAGGACCCAGTACAGGCTTGAGTCCAGAGAGCAGCCAAAAGACAAAAGGAACCCAGAAAGCACAGAGGTCCCACGTCTCAAGACAGTCCAAGAAAGAGAGCAAACGGAAGTGAATGGGATTTGGCAGCCTGGTCAAGGCCGCAAAGTACAGAAAGGTGCTCAACCGATTGGGCAACTGGGAAAAGGCCGTTTTAGTGGCGTTTTAAAGGCAAGGTTCAAGATGGAGTGGGCGAAGAAATGAGAGATGAGGAAGGAGACCGCATCTGGAGAGAGTCGTTGCAGGGGCTGGTGCTGAATGGGTTCGTAAAGGAGGAAGTACGGAGATGCTTTAGAATGGGAGCCCTCGGCGCATGTTTGCAAGTGTGGGGACGACACAACAGAGAGGGTGGGGGTGGGGAGCAGATGAGAACAAGCGATTGCACACAGACCCATATCAAGAAGTCGAGGTGATGGGGGAAAGATGAATGAGTTCTGTTTCGTGGCTTTTCATCTTTTTCAGTGAAATAAGAGGTGAGGCCACCAGCTGAAAATGTGATGGGGGAGGAAGGACGGAATGTAGGAGGTTTGAGGAAAGAAAGTCTAACATGAAATTCTTAGACAAAGGAACTATGTGCTTACGAGAGGAATATAGCAGGACTCTCGAGCAATGAGAAACATCCATTTGGAATCCGAGAGAACAGACTTAAAGTAAAATGGAAATACGATTTTTCTCCAGTAGTGGTCAGAGCTTTAGGCGCTATAATGGAATGCATGCAAGCTTGAACTTTTGTCTTTTGGTAATTAAATGGTGAAAAATTAAGTGGTGAAAGGGTGGTATTTAAATGGTGAACGATTTCAAGGTAGGGGAGACCTGTGTTTAAGAAGGTAGAGGGTAAGGCGCAGACTAAAAGAAAAGACACGAAAGACCAAAAGAAAACACAGGAAACCCAATTTGAGAAACAGAAAGATGGTCTTTAGAGCCCAGAAAAACAAAAACAAAAACAAAAAAACAGTTATTTTCTGAATGAAGAAAAGGATGGGTTTGTGTTGAGCTTTTCTACACAAGAACCCTCGGCTTCTCCTCTCAGCCCCAACCCCCGCTCTACTACTCACCTTGGACAAAGGGTACAAGCTCCTTCATCACGCTGCTGACCAAGGCTAAGCAGACAGCCCGTGGCCACCAGGCAAGATGAGGCCAGCCGTGACTGGGGCCGAGGGTGTACCCGGCTGTGTGTGTGAGACTTGCAATGCTAGGGAGCACTGGGAGAGTACTAGCTTCAGCGCAAGATGACTTTTACGATAGTTTACGGGCTATCAGTGGACTCGCACTCCTCCACCAGAGCCACATTATAGCTCATCAGGGATTAACGTGCTTAACATAAGAGGATGGGCTCCAAGGTGAGACGAGTCCTTGAGAACAGACACATCCTCTGGAGACTTGTACAAGCAGAACTTTTATTGATGCGTTAGGACCAGAGAGTTTGGAAGTCCAGCCAGATTCTCAAGTGTGCCTCCCTAAATACTGTCTCTACCTTTGCTCTGATTCTTTTTTTCTCCCTTAACAGCTATACATTATAACATTCTAGAAGACCCCTCATTTAAACAATTCCATACACGCAGCTCATACTAAGTGATTGCACATGACTTCGCAAACACATTGACCTAAGTGACTGTTTGAGTCACCCTTTAAAAACTAGAAAATTGTTATCCTTACCCTTGGCTAATTAATACACACTCTTAGTATCTCCCTAACCACCATCCATATACATTATACTTATGTTGTACATAGCTATTTTAAAGAAATTAAAATTGGCAGAAGAGATATTTTCTCGGTTTAGCTTAAAACCTGGTTGATCACATGTATTGTATTTCCTTCGTTTTTCACAAGCCAGACTGTCCTGTAATGAAGCACGTCAGTTTTACTACTGTAGTGAGCATTCCTTCACAGTCAGCCAGACGTTCTGCATCAGTCAAGGAAATTACAAAAAAAAAAAAAGCACACACGTTAGAAAATAGTTAACAAAATAACTCTATTCCGGGGGGAACAGAGGTACGTCGTTCCTCCGAAATGTCTATTCCAATCCAATAGTGGCTTGGGTTCTTTTCTTAAACAATCAGTGCATGAGTAAAATAGTATACTTTTCCCCCTCACTACTTTCAGGGATATTGTGTGAATGCCTACAAATCCTGGGCACTAAACTATTAGAATAAACAGCACTTTATTTCAAGCCAAGTGGAAGTGTGGTCGTTAGAAGCGTGGGCTCTGGGTTTGAATGCTGACCAGCACTTCCTGGTTCTTTGACTGCAGTCCTCTGTGCTTCCTCTTCCGTACCCGTGAAGTGCAGTTAACACTTCACAAGGATGCTGGGAGATTTAGAAGCCATAATGCATGGAAAATCCTTGAACCAGTGACTGGAACACAGTTAAGAGCTCAGTCAGTGGTAACTAGTATTTTATTGTGCTTCCTCAGCAAGACCCCTTCAACAAAATGAATGACAAAGGTTTCCTCTTTTGAGAATGAGATCGATTTTCACAATAGCCAAAAAACTTATGTCGGCCCAGGTCTGTTATAAAAGGAGACGACTCAACCTGAATAATAGTTAAAAGCTGGGTTTCACTAAATTAATGAAAGTTTTTCGTTAGTGGCTCACGAATGCATATACTCTACAGAACAGTTCTGGGAGGGACTTCTAAAAATGTTTTGAGCAGAGACTGTGTCACTAAAGTGTGAGTAGTCACCCAGGTTTAACACTCATTTCAAAATACAGATTCTGGTTGTATTAATCTAAAAAATCATAGCAATTTAGATCTCTCGATACTAGACATATCAAGAAAGAGAACAGTCAGTAGCACTATTTGCCTTTTTTTTAAAAGATCCTGTATGTTGCATGTAGATTAGCAAACTTTTGGTTCTGGGGACACATTACCACATTACCCTCTCCTTTAGGGATTATAGAATAACCTTTATTTTTTTAAATTCTGTGTACAAATATTTCCTAAAGGCTACTTATTTTCAATACATTGTTGCATTGTTCTACTATCTTCACTACAATTTGGGGTTCCTTTTGAAGACCATTCCTAGGAGAAGAGGCCTTTTTAAAAAATCTTTTGCTAAATACAGTCAACAGAATCATTTGGTGCCTCATTCCAGGGTCCGATAATTCCTTCTGGAATCTCCCTTGTAGCCAATCCAAATTGCTTGTGCTGAGCGAAAGCCCCTTTCTTCATGACCTTTTACAAGAACTGATGCGAAGCGTTATAACCTGACTCTAGGGCTGCAGAATAGACCTTAGCACATGCGGGAGCCCCAGGAGACCTTGTTTAAATGCAAAGTCCCGGGACCTCTGTGGATTTTGCAAATGGTAAGCTTGGGGGTGGGCCTGCGACTCTGACACATGCACACACACACACACACACACACACACACACGATCCAGGTGGTGTGGCAGGAGGTCCCACTGACTACTCTTGTGAAATACCAAAAGAGGGGCAAAGGCAACTGGAATCCAACTCATTTGGCTTGAGTCACATCTCTACCAGCGACACGGTCCGGGAACCCGCGCAAGTTGGTTAACCTTACTGAAACTTAACTTCCTCACCTATAGGCTAGGAGCAGGTCCAGCTGGCCGATAGTTGCTAGGAAGGCAGTATGAGATGATGCATTTCGCTAACCCCCCGGAAGAGCAGCTGGCACAGAGTGAGTGCCCCATAAACAGCAACTATAAAACCATTGCTTCATAAACTTTGAGGCTGTGGTGAAATCACCTGTTTCGTTTTCTTTTTTTGGGATTTGTAACAATTTAGATATCTTTATGGCCCTGCTCTGACTTTTTTCCATTTTCACCTACGTCGTAAGAACTGAATGCTGTGGCCTGTGTCTGATCAGGGCCCAGGTACCTCATTAGAGGCCCATATATGTGTCTAATCATTCCGCAAACGGGCACACCTCGTTGCACCCTTTAATTTCAGCATCTCGTTAGCGTGCTCCATTTGCCCACCTTGTTATTTCCCATCCGCACACCAATGAGCCTTTTTTTTGCTCTTCCTTTCAGTGCTCACATCTTCTTATGCCCATTTCTTTATTCGTAGTAGTAAATCCTTCCTTTTATGTGTGTCACGATTCCTTCCTTTCTGCACAGCTCATTACATCCCTCCATCTGTGAACCTCATTATGCCATCCCATTTTTATCTCGTTACATCCTCATCGCGCACATATTATTAGCTCCTCCATTCATGCATAGCGCTGCATTCTTTCTCTCTGCTTCTTACCACGACCTGCCCTTTCCACCCTTCCCATTTAATGCTTCCATTTATAAATCACATTACATCTCCCCTAAATGCTTTTATCATTACGGCCACCCATTTACGCATCTCATTACACTGTTGCCCATGCACATTTCCATGTGCATCTCTCTTTGTACATCTCATTACGGCCCCGTCAAACATGCACATGGCATTACTCCCCTTTCAAGTGTTCGTGTTGCATTACATCCTTCTATGTTTGCATCTCATTACGTCCAATATTCTGAGGTTTGACAACAAACTAACAAAGACAGATAAGTATGTTACTTGCTTTTAGAAAACAAGATATGTTTCTCAGGCGCCTAACATCAGTGTTTCTTAAACAAGTCATTCATTTTGGAAAGATTTACATATTTATCTAGCTAAGAGACGAAAAACCCTATATTTTATATGCATAAAAAAGAGCTTCTTATCTTGTTTTGTTCAAATCATCATCATTATCACTACTTTGTATTATTTCTCTACAGTTTACAAAGCGGTGCAATTATCCATGAATGTATTTGTGGCTGTGAGTCTCTGAAGGAGAAAGCTTAGGGGTCACAGTTATTTCACAGATTGAGAATTCCATTGAAAGCACTAAGAAATTAAGTTATTTCCCAAGAACTGCTAGTGAATGGCAGTGGCAGGGCTCAAACTCACATTTTCTGGTTCCAAAACCTACCTTCTTTCTGCCATACCACTCTCCAAAAAAACAAAAACAAAAAACAAAACAAAATAAACACACACACAAAAAAGAAACAAACCTTATTTCTACGTATCACTTGCGTCATTTGAGCCATTCCATAACACTTCCCTATGACAAAAGTTGGTGTTAGCATGCTTTAGGTTTGCTTTGCTTTGTTTTCTAAAACAAAGCAATGTAATATCAACACTTTGAAGTCGCTCTTTGCATTTACTGTTTATCTCTTTATCTCTGAGTTCGAAGAGCTAGATTAAAAGAAGCTTTAATGTGGAGCCTCTCCCCCAACAAGAATAAATGCACATAGAATAAAATGCAAAAATCAGGAGAAAGAGATGGTCCTTTACTGACCTTCACCACCAAGGCCAGCCTCACACAGGCAAAATCAGGGGACTTCCCCACAAGGGAACTGAGGGGTACCAAGGAAGCCCCCCTGCCATGCAGAACCTTTCTTACTCGCGGATCCTAACCCTGGCCCATCTCTGCTTCATCAAACTGTGTCCTCTGCCTCACTTTTAATTTTTATTAAATTATGAAATAGCTCATAAATTCAGAAAAGTGCATTCCCACCACAAGATAGAAGAGATGTGGGGTGCCTGGGTGGCTCAGTCCTTAAGGGTCTGCCTTCAGCTCAGGGTGTGATCCCAGAGTCCTCGGATCGAGCCCCACATCAGGCTCCTCTGCTGGGAGCCTGCGTCTTCCTCTCCCACTCCCCCTGCTTGTGTTCCCTCTCTTGCTGGCTGTCTCTTTCTCTATCAAATAAATAAATAAAAATCTTAAAAAAAAAAAAAAGAAGAGATGTTTACATTTCTTCCATATTTACTTCAAATATTCCCCTTGACAAAAAGAAAGATCTTGAGGTTGGTGTGTATTATTTCCGTGGCTATTTTTGTACTGTTGTTTTAAACTTTTATATGTGTTTTCATATTGCGCATATCTTTTGCAATATCCTTTGTCTGCGTACCATTATGCTTTAAAAATATATCTGTCTGTTCATACATGTGGAGCTAGCTCATTCATTTTAGTATCTATAACGTTTTCCATTGTGTAAATAGACCCAAGTTTACTTTATCCATTTCTCTGTGAGGGATAGTTCAACACCACATCTGCCTTGATCTCTGATTACGTCATCAGTGCTTAATGCTATGCTCTGCCCCTTGAATAACTAAGTGGAGACGTTTGAAATTCTCACATCACGGGAAGCAATGCCTTCTCCATACATCCATGGCAGAGTCAGTTTTAGCCCCTTTGTAACCGCTCCAAGTAGTAAACACACCAACAAAATGATAGTTCTTAAATAAAACTAGACCCTGGCCAAATGTTGATATGTACTAGTGTATTAAAATAATTGTACCTAAAAAGGGTGGTCTGATTCCCAGAACCTGGAATGCTTCTTATGATAACAAAAGGCAATAAAGATGAAGAAAAATGCAATGCTTGCCACAGAAATGTGGTTGATTCCCCCCCTACCCCCCGGTTTAAGAAGCAGTGGTTTAAGGAGTCACTGGAGACTACTGCCAACCCCCAATGCAATCAGACCAATATGACTGTGGTCACCAAAAACATGGCCTAGTTCAGATCTAGGAAAGGACTGTTAGTAATCCTTCCAGAAATTTCAGAGCCCAGAAAGGCCTCCCATTGCGATGCAGAAAAGGAATTCTTCATATTGTGCTGGCGGGAAGGTAAATTGGATCATTCAGGAAACAATTTAATAGAACTCAGTGAAGGTAGGGATATGCATAATGTTACATTTTTAATGCCTTGTGCAAACAAGATTTCTGGAGCAGAGCAGATGACTTACAGCAAATAACCTCACCAACTCCCCTTTGCCTCAGTTATTAACCCCGGGACATACAATGAGAGACCGGTGTCATCCTACACATACTAGGGTCTGTACTGTAGGTAAAGGAACCCTGAGAATATGGATCTGGATATTTATACAGAGGAGGGCCAGCACCCCCACTCATCTGAGAGAGGGGGAGAAAAACTTTTGGTCCTTGGGAAGGATTCTGATTTCTTCTACCTTGTGAGATATAAATAAATCTCTCCAAGGGAAGGATAAGACTAGCGTCTCCAGCCTGACAGCTTAAAGATGTCTCCAAATCCTGGGTCTCATCCCCACCTTGCGATGTAAACACATACTTCTGGGAAGATAAATCTCTCTAGATGGTCTCTTACTTTCTAATTAGTCGTAAATTAACTTCTCAAGCTTGTTCTTTTAGCCCAAGTCCCAAGTTTTAGTAAAATTTGTTCGGAAAGCCTTTGCAGAAACATAAAAAAATACTTTCTCTTCAGTCTTAAACACACTTTGTGATCCAGCGATTCCACTTCTGAATGATCATCCCAGAAAAATTCTTACTCACATCCTCAGGGGACATGTATGAAGATATTCATTGCTGCGTGTTCACGTGAGTGCACAGATGGGGGCTCGGGGGGCTGAGTAAAAGGTGGGGGGGGGCAGATGTGCGCTCTGAAATCACTTCGTAGCAGAGATGGCCACACGCTGCACGCACAATTCCACGTGCGGAGCTTCAGACACAGGCGAGGAATAGAACGTGGTCCATGGCAGAACATCATTTATGCAAATGAAAAATACACTAAACCTTGCTCCGTATTTTTCAAAAATCCAGACACGTTCAAAGAAATAGATCAGACCCAAAAGAATGAGAACTTACATGAAGGGGAGGTAGGAGGAGTGTCTGGGAATGAGTGGTATCAGGGATAACTGCAGAAAAATAAGAGAAGGACCCCCAACAAAATAACCTACGTGGCTGAAGAGTATGGTTATCTCACTAATTGATTTCCAAAAGAGAAAAAGAAAGCCCCTTCGCTGAGCGTGTTTCCTATCAGCACCCTCTGTGGTCTAGTACCAGGTGGTAGTACAGCAGTTCCCCACCCCGCTGCATCCTCAGGGACACGTTCCAAGACCCCCAGTGGATGCCTGAAACCATGGGTAGTACTGAACCAAATATAGACTATGGTTTTTCCCTATACATACATACCTTTAGGCACAGGAAGAGATTAACAGTAATAACTAATTATGAAATAGAATAATATAATGATGTACTATGATAAAACTTACATGAATGAAGTCTCAGAATATCTTATCGTACTGTACTCACCGTTCTTCTGATGATAATGTGAGATGCTGAAGCCCCTAGTGATGAGACGAAGGGAGGTGAAGGGCACACGCGGTGTGACGGAGTAGCATCGGGCTACGACTGACCTCTGATGATACATCAGAAGGAGGATCGTTGGCTTCCGGACTGGGGTTGACAGTGGAGACCTGCGGCTGTGGAGAGTAGAACCACAGATAAGGGGGGACTACTGGACATGGTGGTGCGAGGTGCTCAATATATTCAGGTGACAACCGTCAGTTAGGGGAAAAAAAAAACACTGCAATTCTTTGCTTTCCAATATGAAAGGAGATCCCATGTGAATGCTGGCTGTCACTCCAACAGTTCCAGTGGCTACATTTTACTGCTGCCACCACTGTAGAAGTGTCAAATTTTCTTGACGTTTTGAACACTGGTGATCTTATACCCTTACTTCCGCTCTGACTAAAACTACTTTGCTGGGGGCGCCTGGGTGGCGCAGTCGTTAAGCGTCTGCCTTCGGCTCAGGGCGTGATCCTGGCGTCATGGGATCGAGCCCCACATCGGGCTCCTCCGCTGGGAGCCTGCTTCTTCCTCTCCCACTCCCCCTGCTTGTGTTCCCTCTCTCGCTGGCTGTCTCTATCTCTGTCAAATAAATAAATAAAATCTTTAAAAAAAAAAAAACCTACTTCGCTGGCTTTAGTGGGCTCAATTTTAAAAGAAATTTGGTTCACAAAGAAAATCATCGAGGGAAGCCTGGGTGGCACAGTCAGTTAGGCGTCTGCCTTCAGCTCAGGTCATGATCTCAGGCTCCTGGGTTTGAGCTCCGAGTTCTGCTCCCTGCT
Organism: Ursus americanus; assembly: GCF_024610735.1. Taxonomy (NCBI): domain Eukaryota; kingdom Metazoa; phylum Chordata; class Mammalia; order Carnivora; family Ursidae; genus Ursus; species Ursus americanus. The sequence continues at coordinate 51,017,893 of NC_142146.1, read as the reverse complement.
CAGCGGGGAGTCTGCTTCTCCCTCTCCCTCTGCCTCTCTGCCTGCTTGTGCTCTCTCTCTCTCTCAAATAAATACTAAAATCTTTAAAAAAAAAAACAAAAACAAAGTCATTATGAGTTTATCGAACATTTATAAAGCTTCACCCAATTTTCCACCTTTATTTTCCACTCAACCCATGCACTTACATTAGCTGTGGCATAAACTGCTTTATTTAAACACTTGTAATGTTTACTGCCAACATTTTATAATCACATTATTTTTTCATGATCCTTAGGCAAGTGTGAAAACTTGACTTTTTGAATCAAATCAAATATTCTATCATATTTGTTGGTTCTTACATGAAAGAGGTCAGAATTTCTCTGTGAGATGAATCAAACATGCTTTCTTCCAGACACTTGGAGCCGGACCCATGGTTAGAATCGCCATGACTTGCCAAGAAGCAATTCAGTTCTTCCCAACACATGGGACTCAAAGGATAGGAAGAAAGTCAGGTTTATTTCGTGATCTATAGTGACAGTAAGAAGCTGGCCACACTGACCTCAACTACTCGTGTGTACCTAGAGTTCCCTTATTAATCTGGGATAGGAAAAGGAGAGACAGTGGAACAGAGCTCATGCACGACATCCACACTAAACACTGGATCACACTGTGCACGCCTCTGGGGCGGCACCCCTCACCACCTCTGCTCAGAGTCTGTCTCCCACCTGTTGCCCACCCCTTCCCCACACATCCCAGCCTTCTGCCAACTTTCAAATGAGCTCCAACAACTTCAATTTTCACACCTCTTCTCTTCCTTCCAAGTTGCACAAGTTAGAATAATAATGTCTCTGATCTTCAAGAATGGAATTTTTGCGCTTGCAACCAGATTGTATATTTTGTCATTTGAAACCAAGCTATTGTGCAGAAGTATGAACATATGCACATGAGAATTGAAAAATTCCTCAAATACCAATTAATGGAAACAAGCAGTCACCCTATCTGTTTCCAAGGATGTAGGATTAATTGCCAATCATTGCACATCAGCATAACCTGGGGATTTGTTTAGAAATGCAAATTCCTGGGCACAAACACAGACTGATTGGGTTAGGCTTCCAGGGATGGAACCTGTGTTTGATGTTTGTAACAAGTTTCCCTGGGATTCCAGATGCCATCACCTCCCGAGAACTGGTGATTTGGAAAAGCTGAGAACAAGCAGTCAACCCATTTTAAAGGATTTAGACAAGCATTCTTCAATTCTAACATTTTATTCTAGAAACTTGTTTTATAAAATTAAATAAAATGAATTCCTATAACACACATAGAAATGTAGGTGTATTTTGTAAAAATAAAAATGTTCTGAATGGGCTTAGCGGGCATAATTGATGTGAAAACTAAAAACCTAAATGCCAGCGTGCCTAGGTGGCTCAGTCCGTTTAGCATCCAATTCTTAATTTCAGCTCAGGTCTTAATCTCGGAGTCATGAGTTCAAACCTCACATTGGGCTCTACACTGGGCATGGAGCCTACTTCAAAACAAAACCAAACCAAACCTAAATGCTACTCTTGATATAAATTACAGTTAAATCTGTGTGTCTCAATTAGCAAAAATTTAAAAAGATTCATTGAACATCTCTTATGGGCAAAGTGCTATACTTAGTATTTTCAGAAGCTACAAAATAATAAGTAAATTAGTCTTCTTGCCGAAGGGCTTTAATCCAGTTGATAGCCAAAAGAGTCACACCAGAAGACCACAACTAAACACAAAGATGTATTCCAGCTTTCCTCTGTGAGGAGTACTATGGACCCAGTGCATTACTGTCTCACATCCTGGAATATAGGATGGTGTCTCCTCCCTCCATTTAACCTTGCTTCCTGACGTTAGGTGCTATAAATACTAATTGCTAGAAGTTAAATTCAAGAATTTACTTGCAAGGATTTACTTACAAAAATTAACTTACAAATTTCAGAAGTTGAAATAAATTTAAAAATTAAATTATAGCATAAATATTCTTTAGAGTTTCTTTTGCTAGTTTATTCAGCATGGAGTATGTTTCTCACAAGACACTATGCTTGCACAATGTAGGACATTATAAATAATATAGAGATAAATGGTATAAGGATGCTTCATTAATTTTTTTCCTTCGATAAGTTTATTGCACACCCTGGACTCCATAGAGTTAGAATTTGTGCACTAGAAATAACCATAAAGACATAAAGCCCTCTTATTATGTGAAAATATTGGAGATCGTTAAAAAAGGAAAAAAAAACCTCTTGTTTACATTTCTTGAAACATACTTGAAGTATGTGCCTAGAGTTGATCCTATTAACCATAGGCAACAGAGCACATGAGGCAATCCTATGTTTTGTATCTGTGCAAAAATAGCTTTAAACAGAATTTAAATGTACCAGAACCCAAAGTTCTTCCAGATGTATGCTTTCACTGATTTCTGGAAAATTGCTTCCCCGTACCCTCTCACAGTACATCAACCACTTTATAAGATCCAGAGGCCACTTTGCTCTTTTACGGAATCCATAGCATTGACTCATGCTGTCACTGTCATCAAAATAATGTTGTAAATATCCTCTCATCTTTCCATGCTATCTGGCTTATTTTTCCCCTAAGAGGCTTTGCAAGAGACTTTTTATATAGTTCTGCAAATTCCTACTCCCATTAATGATTAAAAACAAAACAAAACAAAACTGGAGAAACATTCATTTAATCAGCTGCTTAAAAAATCATTTTTCCTCCAGGGGTTTCTATCCCTTTTAAATTAGATGGTGTTTATCAGGAAAATCTTTTTCAGTATATTCTTACTATGCTTATGTATCTTTCTCTTTATGTTCTTCTGGTTTTATTGAGGCCCGATTTGGAGTGTTCTCAGAAGAATGTGACCCTTCTAAGTAGAATCATCATTTTCATTGAGAATTGGCCAATAGGGTATCTGTCACTTCCCTTCTTCATGGCACAAGTCAGTATTGAGTCTTAGTGCTGCATAACAAATTACCAAAACCTAGCAGCTTAAAACAACATCTGTTATCTCACAGTTTCCTTGGGTCAGGAGTCTGCGACTTAGCCGGGTCTTCTGCTCAAGGTCTCAAGGCTGCAAAATCAAGATATTGGTTGGGCTGTGGTATCATTTGGAGGTTTGAATGGGAAGGGTCTGCTTCCAAAAGTGCTTAGGTTGTTGGCAGATATCATTGATTTGGGGTGGTAGGACTAAAGAGCTGGAACTTGTACCGGGTATTGGTTGAAGGCTGCCCTTAGGTCCTAGAGGCCACCCACAGTTATCTGGCATGTGTAACTCTCCATGGGGACTTCACAGCATGGCAGCTTGCTTCCTCAAGGCCAGCAGGAAAATCTCCCTCTGCATCTGCTAACAAGATAGGTCTGTGTGTGTATGTGGTATGTGTGTGTGTGTGTATATACATAATAACGTAAACATGGGATTGATATCTTACCATTTTGGCCATTTTCTCAGAAGCACGTCACGGGTCTCTCCTACACTCAAGGGAAAGGGATTACATGAGCAGACGAATACCAGGAGATGGGAATTATTGGGGAGTCACCCTAGGGTCTGTCTGCCATAATCTCATTGAACTAAAGTACTCAGAGAGGGACTGTACTTAGATATGCATGCTTTTTGTTATTCTCCTGGAGTCTATTGTTTTAAAAGAAGCTTGTAATTCTCTAAACAAATCAGTTTTAGTTCTCTTGCATTAAAGAAAAAAAAAGCCATATAAGCAATCTTGGGCAAGGCCTGGGAAGCTATAGGACCCAGAAGGGTAAAGAAGATAAGTAGGAAAGAGAAATGATGACCTCAAGCACAAACAGGAAACCAAAATTCCAAAATTAGGTGTGACTAGTTGATGGGTTTTGTTTGCTTATCTTGTGATTGATTTTGTCTTGATCTTCCAACAATATTTAGAGCTACATGTGTTTCATCTATCTGTATTCAAATTTGACTGTTATTGCTGATTTCAACTGTTTATAGAATTACCGTTCATCTTCTCCAGTCAGTTCCCTCTGCACACCTGAACCCTCTGAAGAAGTAAGCCTGCTTTTGACTTCAGAGCTTGAATACCGGGATGTAGCTTGCCATCTGTCCTAAACTTTTCAAGAAACTTTTTGCCAAGACAAATGTGGATTATAGGCAACAACCTGGGACATTTCTGTCTCAGAACAGGAAAAATAAAGGAACCCTTACGTATTATTTTAAGTACTTTGTTTGTTAGCAGTGTTTGTGGTGAATGAAAAATTGATCCTTAGTTGTGTGAGAAATAGAGAAGTGATGAGCATGCCAATGACCAGGCATAGACTTCAGAGACTTAGCAGTTTTGAAACCGGTATTTATGAACATCTGCTTTTTCCCCACACATTTTAATATAGATTTCATCCTTTGAAACCTGCAAAACTCCCAGGTGCTTCTTCAGTCTTATCTTGGGAACTTGCTTTAAAAAAAAAAATGGTATTAAATGTTAGCAACTCAAAATGTCGTATTCAGCATGTTGAGCCTGTCCAATTCCAGAACACAAGCCGTAATGGTCTTAATAAAGAGTGCTGAAAAGTATGTATTTCTAGTCCAAGTTTATGCCTTTCATTATTCCACAAATATTTATTTAATGCTTGCTTATGTGAGAGGCATTTTTAGTGCTGAGATCACAGCAGCCGATCTAACAGAGAAAATCCCTGCCTTCATCGTGTTTATGTTCCAGTGAGTGTAAATGTTCTCTTAAAAGAATCCCCTTTAAATGTTCATAATACTTTCATATAGTTCATTGGAAAACTTTGCACTGGGCTTGCAAGCCGATGCCGTTAATCCATTCCTGATGTTGGACTAGATTCTGGGGCTACAACTGTGAACAACGTAGATGTTTATTCTCTCAAGGAGCTTAGAGTTTGGTGTGTTTCTCACCTCCGTCAAAAAATGCAGAGCTGGGAAACAGGAACTTTGGAGTAGGAACTAGGGAGCCACTTGCCCATTCTCTACTTCGGATCCACCGTCAGCAGCACACACGCAGTGCCCGCATCCCTGGGCTCTTGGGCTTACTAAGTGCCGTTACTCTGCGTAGAGGATCAGAGTGTGTGGACCAGAGGAAGGGGAAGAAAGTCACAACTCAACAGAGGACAAACACGTCAGTCAGCCGGGCACGTGGAAGGCTACCTGGCAAAGACATTAAATCCCTCTTAGGAAAGCATGCTTTTAAGAGTGCGGCTCTGACCACCCTGTAGCAGAGGCTACAAGTCATTTACATAATAGGAAAGCCTCAGGAGGACGGTAGAGCTGTTTAATTTGGTTAGGCTAATCGTCTTCCATCCATTTCCAGTGTAATGGAGCCTCTCTCCACTGCCTCTTAAACAGGAACGCATTGGCACGATGCCACAGGACACACAAGACAGAGATGGTCTTCTTGGTCCGTCAATTCAACTCAGCTATTGGGAGGGAGGAAATTAATTAATTTACTGATAAGTAATGTAAGACATTATTTTCCATTAAAACCAATCCAGCCATATCATAGAATATAAAGCAAGATCTGCAGATACTTTTAAGATAAAAGGTAGAGCTAACACAGTGCCAGAGCCGAGAGCTGAGGGATTAAGCCCTCTCCCACATATTTCCCATCAGCCCCCTGCCAAACCAACCTAATAAAAATAAGTTTTTGATATGGATAGTCGATTCTCAATTTTATGCCAAGTGTGAATAAAAGACAAACTCCCCTGCAACATTCCTTTCAACCACACTGCCACGTGGCTGCCCCTCCTTTTTAGAAATTCCAGAGCTGCCATTAGATGCAAGAAAATGCTAGGCCACGTCAGGCCTCACCCCAGGTGTTGGTGCCCAACCCCGGAGCCCATGCTCACTGCCTTCCATATTTAAGAGAACTCCTTGGAAGGGTTTGAGGTGGCTGCTGTCGTGCAGGATGGGCCAAGAGAGGTCTTCTCACCGCTCCCTCCTTGTCCTTAGCTCTGTGTCAGAGCACCGGCCACCTTGCTCCTGTACCCCTTCTTTCAGTCCCACATCAGCTTATGAGTTCTTTGTGCTCTGTGTTCCCGGAACAGGATCTGGACCAGGTACAGCTCCATCTGGAAGAAGTGAGATTCTTTGATGTCTTTGGCTTCAGCGAAGCAGCAGGAGCGTGGCAATGCTTCATGTGCAACAATCCTGAGAAAGCGACCGGTGAGAGAGCCCTCCCTCCCTTCCTCTTGCTGCCCAGAATCGCTCGCGCCCCTGGGATCCACAGGGCCCTATGAGCCCTGCCATTCTGGCTGGCCTTCGTCCTTCCTCCTGAGCTGTAGTAATGCACAGGGGGGTGCCGGATCACCTCTGCCTCACGCTGAGAAAGGTGTCCCACCAAAGTGGGACTGAGAGAAAGGGAAGAGGTGGAGAGAGAGAGAGAGAAACATAAACCAGAAATGAGCCAGAGAAGCAACACCTTCCCTACCCCAGATGACCCTGAGGCTTAGAGAAAGACAAGCATGCTCTCAAAAGCCCCAAGGGAAGGAGACCGGACTGAAGGGTGAACGCATGCGCAAGCCCTGTCATCTCGTGGTCATCCCGCACACTCCTGCTCCATGGCGGCGCTACGTAAAAAGTGAAACATTTAAAGAGTGAGGAACTATTTGAAGAGTTCCCTCCTAGCTGTTAGTCGCCCTCTCCCGCCCTTTCTGCTGCCCAAGGAATTTGGTCTACTGACCTTGCCTAAAAATAATAATTATTAGTGAATATGAGCCACACCCTATGCTAAACATATGAGATATAGCTCATTAACCCTTACAATGATCTTATCAGGTTGGTACTAATATTATCTCCACTTTACTGATGGGGAAACTGAGGCACAGAGCAATTTGATTAACTGAGGTCACACAGGTAATAAATTAAGAGCAGCAGGATTTGAACCCGACTGACTCCAGGGCCCATGCTCATAACCATCCCACCACTCTGCCTCCTGGTTACACTTGTCCCAATCTGACCAGTGGAATTCGGTTGATGAGTCTGTCTTCAGAAAGTTATGCTGTCTTTGGAAATGGAATATTTCATCACTCATTTGCCTTCTGAGAGGACCCAGAGTTCTCAACACAGACCCTGCTCAGGAACTGCACTTTCAACCAAGAGAACAGTGTTCAAACCCTGTTGAGCCCAAAGCCACTTTGTAGGTGAGCCTTTCTTTAGAGAGCCGCAGATGACACCCCCATACCTGTTCCTTTCCTGTTAGGATTTGGGGGCCTCTTCAAGATTACCCATTGTGGCAAGTCTATTCTCTTGCTAACTGCCGAGAAGGTAAGGCTGAATGGAAACAAAAAAAAAAAGTGTGTTTATTTGCCCAGATGGAGCTGAGGGGGACTCACAGAGAGGCACCAATAAAAATGTATTACCCCACGGAAAAGGTATGGCTGGAGGATGCTGGCAGCGAAGGAGGACGGCCTATGTGAGGCAGATTGTTGGCTGATTACAATCCTTGTTGAGCGGATGCCAGAGTGAACACCCCAATTTTAAAAAGTTAATTTGAGCAAATAAGGAATTGGGGAGTTGAAAGTCTCCATTATAAAACTGTCTAATTAGACTTTATTTCACTGCTGAAAAAGACAGAGCGCGAAAGAAACTTTATTGGAGAGCATGGAGAAGTAAGGCACTTATCTTAGGGGGCTCTGAGAGACCCTTAGGAATTCTCATTCCAAGTCAGCTGAGTCCTTAGTTCAATAAATATTTCATCGTTTCTGGCCAATGGAGGCCTCAGAAAAAGGGCTGGGAGTTAAAAACACAAAGTGTTCCTTTAATATATGTTTTCTCAAATTCGCTGCCATACACTTGAAAAGAACATTTTGCAATTTACTCTTTCTTACTTGTGTTTCTCACAGTTAAATATAGACTGAGAACATACAGCAATAAAGACTCAAACAAGGCCAACAATTTTATAGCAGAACATATTGAATCAAAATGCTTGGCCCTGAAGCCTTCAGTGTGCTTAGATTTCTTTGCTCATTTCCTTTTGCTACATGAAAGGGGACGCAAGCCTGCAAGAAATCCTATTTTAAACTATTCTTTTCACCACAAACTCTTTTTTTTTTTTTAAAGATTTTATTTATTTATTCGACAGGATAGAGACAGCCAGCGAGAGAGGGAACACAAGCAGGGGGAGTGGGAGAGGAAGAAGCAGGCTCACAGTGGAGGAGCCTGATGTGGGGCTCGATCCCATAATGCCGGGATCACGCCCTGGACCGAAGGCAGACGCTTAACCGCTGTGCCACCCAGGCGCCCCTCTTTTCACCACAAACTCTTGACTCCCTGAAAAATTTATGTAGGTTGTTGATCTCATCTTGTTTTTATATAAGCATATAGATTACACATTTCATATAAGTGAAAGGTCTAACATAATACTGCTGACACATATTATTCATGGAGACCGTGTCTGCATTCATGTTCTTAAATTTTGAATTTAAATATGATTGAGAAATAAATAAGAATAACTATTTTATTATTTGGTTCTGCACAGCAAGCGTTGTACCTGCATCCCACTGTTCATTTACGTAAAGTACATTTGTTGCATTGGTTGAATGTCTTCTGAGGCTTGGGATAAAATATGAGTAAGGTGCAAGATCTCTGCTCTGAAAGGATTCGTAATCCAGTTAGGGCCAGACAGCATATATGGAAAAGTCTAGCACACACCCTTGTATGTTTATGGCAGGCAATGGATACTTGCTGAGTGAGTGAATGAATGAATAATATTGGGGAATGGCAAAATCAAATACGCCTCAAATCTTAAAGTAAGATGTTTCAAGACTGTGATTATGTGTTAATCAAATCAAATATATCACTATACCCAACCCAGTGCATCGTGAATCTGGTAAATGAAGGTTGGTGCTTCTTTCCACCTTGAGAGAAGTCACTATATATAAAACAAATGGCCGACTTCCCTAACTTAGCACCTGACATACTGTGCCTGAGTCTTGTTACCGTTCCGGGTTTTAATCAGTGCCCCCACAGGATCCAGATGCCCCTCCCAGGGTTTAGCCTCAGAGAGGAGGGGTTTAAAGAAGTAGGATTGAAGTCTAAGACAAAAGAAATTTTAAAAAATGGATTTGGATGGGTTTTTTTTTAAGTACTGACAAATGATACAACAATTGCTGTCAAGTATTCATTGTTCCAGTGTAAAATAAAAGATGCTTCGACATCTCCATGAATGAGGAATAAAACATGAGGCTTTTAGAAAATTTCAATTAGACATCAGGAAAGACACCCTAAAATATAAATCTTTCTTAACAGTGTATACCCTAAACTATGGGACTTGTTCAGAAATTGACAGCATTACACAGTCACTTAAGTACATTCCCTGCTTCAGATCAAAGTCTTATCACCCACTAACACCCCTATCAACATACAGAAATTCACAGGCATGTAATATCTGGTAGTCAGTAAAATACACTTTGAATCCAGTTAGGTACAGATGAACTCAGAGGAAAATGAATGCTAGAATAGTCTAAGGGTCCTAAAAGTATTATAATTGCTGTCATTTATCATGCTAACTATAAGCTAAGCATTTTTCTCATTATTATTGACTCCATTTTACAGAGAAGGAGACTGAAACACAAAGAGGTGAAGTAATTTTCCCAAGGTCACATAACTACCAAGGGGTCGAAACAAAATTTAACGCAGATTAATTGCTGAACCTGAAATTTCCACCTCTTGGGCAAATCCAAGTTAAGGACATGGACTATTTGAAATTCCAAGACCAATTATTCCACGATGTTATAATATCTACCTCCCTACTGACCTATTGCCCTTAAAGAAGAACAGGGACTTTGGTATGATCGTGTGTGGGAAATGATTACGTGAGGGAAATGGTTGCAGTGAAAGCTATTTCCAATCCCTCCAACTGCTGATTCAGTTTCCAATAATCACTTTATAAAAGTACAGAGTAGAGAATTAGCAAATCACTGAAATAACTCAAGAATCCTCTGAGATTTGCCTGGTGGTGTTTATTGCCAATCCCATTACTCCACATGAATGAGAGAATAGAGATTGAGCAAGTGAGTAGAACAGAACAGAACTTCCTTCTGGAAAACCTAGCAAATCCCCTTTATCAGTTGCCCTCATGCGTTGGAACTGCGAGTGCCTGTTAGCAGTAACAGTGAGTCAGCTTGACTGTCCTGGAACACATCTGGCTCTCTGTTCCATCACATTTGTCAGAAGGAGGAGGAAGAACTAGGTCGTGACTTTCTTCTTTCTTGAGACACATGGGACGCCTTTGTTCTTACACCCTACAAAAAATAACTTAGAGTCATCTCAGTTTTGGCCCCGGTGTCCTCCTCTGTAAATTGGAGCACGCCCCCGTGTGATTAAGCTCTTAGTCACCAGCTATTTAATTGTTGACTGTGCTGGTCCGTAGGAGGTCTCCTTAGCCTCTGAAAGAAAATGAAAGCTTTTTTTTTCAGAAGACCTTCTATCAGGATTCCTCTTTAGAACTTGATTTCAAATATTTATGCTATAAATGCATGCTATCCGTTTGATCACACGGGCAGATAGCGATGGTTTCAAAATGATATCAAGTAAAGAAAGGCCTCTTGTAAGATTTTCTTCACACACTGCTAGCTAACTGGTAATGGCAGTTGTGGCTTTCCTTTGCTGGACACCTTCAGCGTGGGCTGGATAATTCTCCACTCCAGATGCCAATGTGAGAATGGGCTCAATGACCTCCGAGGACCCAAGCCAGAGGCCGCAAATAGCTTTGTGAATCCATTAATATGAACCTTTTCCATTGAATTTCATTGTCGACTTTCACAGTATTTTGGAGGTGACAAAAAGAAAACCCCGTGTTGGATTTGCGTGGTGGCTAGGTTTGTCAGGTGAGGCCTTCCCTCCTGCTACCTGTGTGAGAACATGGTCTTACGTGCTCAGTGTTGGTAGAGCTCTAAAAGTGATGTGGTGCTGTGTTCTTGTCTATATACTGTCAGTGACTACTGAGTATGCCTTCCCTACGTAAAATTGAACCCCAGCTTGTTGTGCAAAGATACTTTCTATTAATGACAAAATGAAGACCCTCATATTGACTCAGATAAATCATTATCCTGAAGTCATTTTCCTTATCCCCTTCTTCCCATTTTCCTGTTTTATGCCTTTCTGGCATGGGCATGCCTCTCCTTTTTAAACCTTCCCACACACTCACACCTCTCTCTCACAACACACACATGCTTGCATGTGGGCACACACAGTGGTATACACTGACACACCATTCCCCCCCCCCAGATAATAAAGTCCTCTCCTCTGTTCTTTCTGTTCTCGGCCCACACTTCTGCAATGGCCACAGCATGTTGTTATCAATCTCCCCCACTAGACATTGAACGAGAGGAGAGGAGCTATGGTTTGTTCATCCTTGTATGCCCTACCCAGTACCCAGCATACAGTAGTGGTCAACAAGTATTTGGCATATGGGTGGACTATTGAGTAATTCGCAGATAATAATGTAAGTGATAGGATGACTATGGAAAATACAGGCTTTGTTTTAAAATGTAACTTTAAAATCTAATACTTTCTCAAGATTAAATAAACACTGAACTGAAACCTTAAAGTAGCAACTTTTGAAAAATTAATGTTTATAAGAAGAAAATGTTGCCGTGCACAGGATTTTAACCTACCCAATTCTAATATTTTACTAAAAGGTCTCAATACACACAGAGTCCATAGTAAACTTGCTAGTAACACGTGAGCCTCAATGGGAAATAACCTAAGATTAGCGCCCTTCAGGGGCTAATTTCTATTCTTCGTGTCCCGTCATTTTCCTAATCCTTCTGCCTTTTCATATGGGGTCAACAATCTTATCTTGAAATAGGATAAAACTGTCTGATAGGCTTATACTGGCAGCCAAGCATTAGTCACCCCATGGTTCTCCACAAATAAATCATCGTGCATGGAAATGTGTCCTTTTCCACTTGGAGAATGCTTTGAGTCCAGCCAATCTATGGGGGAGGAGAAGCATGCCTTCAAAAGGCAGACTGGAGTGAGTAAACTAATCTCTTATCACTATACCGGCTTAAGATAACATTGATTTAAAGAATTTTTATGTAGCTCCTAAATAAAGCACTTAATATATTTCTTTTTTTTTTAAGATTTTATTTATTTATTTGATAGAGAGAAAGAGCACAAGCAGGGGGAGAGGCAGGCAGAGGGAGAGGGAGGAGCAGACTCCCCGCTGAGCAGGGAGACCGATGCGGGGCTCAATCCCAGGACCCGGGGATCGTGACCTGAGCCGAAGGCAGACGCTTAACTGACTGAACCACCCAGACACCCCAAAGCACTTAATATATTTCAAAAGAACTCTAGTCATCACCTTTCAGAATAACCCTAACTTTTTATTTACCTATATAAACACATTAGGAAACAAATTTGTTTTTCAGCCACAAACTCACCTTTATAAATGACATGCAGGTGCTTTTAGCAGCCACAGAAAATAAAGTCATCAAATACTCAAGAGGGTGGTAATATTCTGTGTAGGATCTCATCCTTCCCACCTTCTCCTATACATGACACTTTCTTACCTATTCTGTTTCTTCCTCCCAACTGAATCCTCCCATTGGCTTTTTTAAAAACTTGTTTTATTTAAACTCAATTAGTTACCGTATAGTGTATCATTAGTTTCAAATGTAGAGTTCAGTTATTCATCCATTGCATGTAACACCCAGTGTTCATTACATCACATGCCCTCCTTAATGCCCATCACCCAGTTACCCCATCCCCCTACCCACCTCCCCTCAAGCAACCCTATTTGTTTCTTAGAGTTAAGAGTCTCTTATGCTTTGCCTCCCTCTCTGATTTTGTCTTATTTCATTTTTCCCTCACTTCCCGTACGATCCTGTTTTGTTTCTTAAATTCCACATATGAGTAAAACTATATGATATTGTCTTTCTCTGATTGGCTTATTTGGCTTAGCATAATACCCTCCAGTTCCATCCACTTCTTTGTAAATGGTAAGATTTCATCCTTTCTGATGGCTGAGTAATATTCCTGTGTGTGTGTGTGTGTGTGTGTGTGTGTGTGTGTGTGTGTGTGTACCACTGCTTTATCTATTCATCTGTCGATGGACATCTGGGCTCTTTCCATAGTTTGGCTATTGTGGACATTGCTGCTATAAACATTGGGGTGCAGGTGACCCTTCAAATCACATTTGTATCCTTTGGGTAAATACCTCATAGTGCAATAGCTGAGTCATAGGGGAGCTCTATTTTTTACTTCTTGAGGAATCTCCATACTGTTTTCTAGAGTGGCTATACCAGCTTACATTTCCACCAACAGTGTAGGAGGGCTCCCCTTTCTCTGCATCCTCACCAACATCTGTTGTTTTCTAGCTTAATTTTAGTCATTCTGACTGGTGTGAGGTGGTATCTCATTGTGGTTTTGATTTGTATTTCCCCGATGCTGAGGGATGGTGAGTATTTTTTCATGTGTCTGTCAGCCATTTGTATGTCTTCTTTGGAGAAATGTCTGTTCATGTCTTCTGCCCATTTCTTGACTGGATTTTTTGCTTTTTAGGTGTTGAGTTTGATAAGTTCTTTATAGATCTTGGGTACTAACCCTTTATCTGCTAAGACATTTCTAAAAAGCTTCTCCCATTCTTTAGGTTGTGTTTTGGTTTTGTCAACTGTTTCCTTTGCTGTGCAAAAGCTTTTTATCTTGATGAAGTCTTGAGTTCATTTTTTCTTTTGTTTCCCTTGCCTTTGGAGATGTGTCCAGCAAGAAGTTGCTGCAGCTGAGGTCAAAAAGTTGCTGCCTGTGTTCTCTTCTAGGGTTTTGATGGATTCCTACCTCACATTTAGGTCTTTCATCCATTTTGAGTTTATCTTTGTATGGTATAAGGAAATGGTCCAGTTTTATTCTTCTACATGTGGCTGTCCAATTTTCCCAACACCATTTGTTGAAGAGACTGTCCTTTTCCCGTTGGATATTCTTTCTTGCTTTGTTGAAAATTAGTTGACCATAGAGTTGAGCGTCCATTTCTGGGTTCTCTATTCTTTTCCATAGATCTATGTGTCTGTTTTTGTGCTAGTAACATATTATCTTGATGATTATAGCTTTGTAATAGAACTTGAAGCCTGGAATTGTGATGCTACCAGCTTTGGTTTTCTTTTTCAACATTCCTATGGCTATTTGGGGTCTTTTCTGGTTGCATACAAATTTTAGGACTATTTGTTCCAGCTCTGTGAAAAATGTTGATAGGGATTACATTGAATATGTAGATTGCTCTGGGCAGCATAGACATTTTAACAATATTTATTCTTCTAACCCATGAGCATGGAATGTTTTTCCATTTCTTTGTGTCTTCCTCAATTTCTTTCATAAGTGTTCTATAGTTTTCAGAGTACAGATCCTTTACCTCTTTGGTTAGGCTTATTCCTAGGTATCTTATGGTTTTTGGTACAATACTAAATGGGATTGATTCCTTAATTTCTCTTTCTTTTGTCTCATTGTTAGTGTGTAGAAATGCAACCTGATTTCTGTGCATCGAGTTTATATCCTACCACACTGCTGAATTTCTGTATGAGATCTAGCAATTTTTGGGTGGAGTCTTTTGGCTTTTCCACATAAAATACCATGTCATCTGCGAAGCGTGGGAGTTTGACTTCCTTTTTGCCAATTTGAACGCCTTTTATTTCTTTTTGTTGTCTTATTGTTGAGGCTAGGACTTCTAGTACTATGTTAAACAATAATGGTGAGATTAGGCATCCTGTCGTGTTCCTAACCTTAGGGGAAAAGCTCTGTTTTTCCCCATTGAGAACGACATTCGCTGGGGGCTTTTCATAGATGAATTTTATGATATTGAGGTATGTACCCTCTCTCCCTACACTGTGGAGAGTTTTAATCCAAGAAGGATGCTGTGTTTTGTCAAGTGCTTTTTCTGTATTAATTGAGAGGATCATATGGTTCTTGTCCTTTCTTCTATTAATGTGGTTTATCACACTGATTGATTTGTGGATGTTGAACCATCCTTGCAGCCCAGAAGTAAATCCCACTTGGTTGTGGCGAACAAGCGTTTTAATGTACTGTCGGATCCTATTGGCCAGGATCTTGGTGAGAATTTTTGCATCCATGTTCCTCAGGGATATTGGTCTGTAATTCTCCCTTTTGATGAGGTCTTTGTCTGGTTTTAGGATCAAGGTAATGCTGGCCTCATAGAAGGAGTTTGGACGTTTTCCTTCTGTTTCTATTTTTTGAAACAGCTTCAGAAGAATAGGTACTAATTCTTCTTTCAATGTTTGGTAGAATTCCCCTGGGAAGGGAATTGCAGGAATCAAAAAACTCCCAACGAACAAGAGTCCAGGTCCAGATGACGCCCACCGACTTTTATACGTGCACTGTGGCTTATCTTCTCCTTTCCCTCCACCTATTTCCCCACCGCTCACCTCCTCTAAGACTAAAGAGGTGTCAGTGCTCTCTCTGCATTCCTTTGCCACTTTCCCCTCCTGACCCAACCCTCTCTAATCTAGCCAGATTCGGAGTCAGCCAGGTTCAGGCCGCCCTCTCATGCACTGTGTGTGCCTCAGTCCTTGCATTACTGACTTTGAGCAGCGCTCAGGTCTGCTGACCCCTTCCACCTCCTTCCAACATTCTCTCCCCTTAGCTGTGTGATGCAGCGCTCTGGTTTCCTTCCTACTCTCCAGATATTCCTTCTCAGCCCCCTTTCTGGGCCGCCTTCCCCCATCCAGATATTCATGGCGGAGAGCCCTGTCCTCCTCACCGTACACTGTCTCCACGGTGAGCCTTCCCGGGGTCTGCAGCTTCGGCAGCCGCTTCTCTGAGACCACTTCCGCATGTATGTCTGCACTGCTGGCCTCTCCTCCCGCCTCTGGACTTACACCTTCCATCGCCTACTGGGCTGCTTCAAATGCATCTCATACTCGTTTCATTTAAATTAAACTCATGGTGGTCCCACCTTTGCCCCTGAAAAAGGCTGTTCTCTTCCAGCATTCTCTATGTGAGTAAGTATAACAACGGTCATTCCACAGCACCAGTCAGAGACCTGCTGCCCTCTCCCTACCTCCACCCTGTCCCTCACCCCGCACTGTGGGTTTGACCTTCTCAATGGCTCTCAACTCTGTCTGCTTCTCTCCATCACATAGAACAAAGACACTATCACCTCTTACCTAAAATAATGGACATAGCCTCCTAACTAAGCTACTCTGGACGCTTCCATTGGCCTCGCATGCTGCAGCCAGAATGGTCTCATCAAAGCGCAACTCTGATGGTTCCACCCCCGCTGCGTGAAACCTTACAACAGCTTCGCACAGCTCTTAGCTTAAAGACCAGACTCTATAATACGCCCCTCACAGCCTCACATGCAATGGTCTCTCTCGTCCTCTGCAGCCTCATCTTGTCCCCTATGTCATCTATTCTCTCTCTGCTCGGACTAGAAGGATCTTCTTTCAGTTTCTCATACACGCCATACTTCTTCCTGCTTCTGGGCTTTTGTATGGAGTGCCCTTTCTCCCCTCCTCATCTGGTTAATAGAGATCTTAGCCTTCCCATTACAATTCAAATTCACTGCCACAGGGAAGCCTTCTGTGGCCTCTCAGGTCCTCAAAGCCCTTCAGACTTCTTCTCATGAGAATTGTTACACCTGCTGTCTTGTTTTGTTTTGTTTTTTATATGTAGTTATTTTATTAATGTCTATTTCCTCCGGTAAACAGTAAATTCTATGAAGGGAACTCTCCTCATCCATCCATCGTCAGCCCCTAGCACACAGTGCTCAGTAAATATTTACCAAATAAGTGAACGTCCGAAGTTTGTATCATCTCAGAAAATTTTTAGTAAAATTTTTCTCAGGCAAATGGTGACACAAAACAAATTAATGAATTCACAGTGATTCATTTTAAGAGACAAAGGTATTCATAGGATAACATTTCCAGTGTAATTTTTGTGCCAAATGTATTCTTTGAATAGATAACATCTTCTTAAATAAGTTCTTTTCAAAAGTAATATGGGAAATTATTTTGTTTAACAGAAAGTGAGATATAAACTTATATATATCTATCTCACACACAGCTTCCAATGCAGATATTGTAAGATTTCTATTTATTGCCAAAAGGTTTGAACCACAACTGATGGAACTGTGTTAAATCATTCTACAGAAGCATGGTAGACAACACCTTAAGATGTTCTAATATACCATGAATGTACAGGGGGCTGGGTCAATGGCTAGGATGTGCTCGACTTGCACGACCCAAACAAGCTGACAAGTAAGTATGTCAGCTCTCTCTTTCCCTGCTCGAGGAGAGCAGGGTACACAGGCAGTGTGGGAAAGCACTCCACATTTACAACTGTCTAAATCCTATGGCCAGTTTTCCCAGCAAGACCTATCCATGAGATCTAAATTAATGGAATGGCAGTGTAGACCCAACATAAGAAATGTGTGTGGAACCCTTTCTCATTCAAAGTTCCATCCTCAAATTGAGCCATTGTCTTCATTCACTTCCACTCTCCCTGATCTTTTCCCATTGGTCCCTCTCAGTCATACTGGTTACGGCTGGGCCAGCCTTCACTGTTAGCTGCCCATAAAGACACAAAGGTGATCATGCCTGCTGCACAGAACTATTGAACAGATTACCTTCTTAGCAAGAGGCTTTAGAATTTTTGTTTCACTGATGATACAATGAGCCAAATTCCATGAAAATTGATTCCGAGCATTTTTCCTGTAACTCTACTGATTTAAGCCAAGGACATGCGTATTATCTTATACCGCTATCCTGTTTTTCAATTTCATGGAAAGGTCATAACAATTTTCTTCCCATTATTGGTTTTGCAGTTTAACTATTTTGTGTATTACGTGACCTATTACTTTCATCTGCCATGAGGCTGCTTTCATTTCCTAGAAGTTCTCCAGCTACATGAGAATTACCTAGGGATCTTGTTAAAAATGTAAGGTCCCCCTTGGGGCGCCTGGGTGGCACAGCGGTTAAGCGTCTGCCTTCGGCTCAGGGCGTGATCCCGGTGTTATGGGATCGAGCCCCACATCAGGCTCCTCCGCTATGAGCCTGCTTCTTCCTCTCCCACTCCCCCTGCTTGTGTTCCCTCTCTCGCTGGCTGTCTCTATCTCTGTCGAATAAATAAATAAAATCTTTAAAAAAAAAAAATGTAAGGTCCCTCACCCCACCCCAAAATTATGATTCAATAGGTTTGGATGGTACGTTGGAATATGCAGTTTAACAAACCAGCAAGTAACTCCAAAGTAGGTGGCCCTCAGAATACAGTGAGGAAGACATTGCTCCATAAGCTTATAAAATAGTAGTTCTGAGGCTTCTTTAGATCAACATTTCAGTGACAGACGGAGAGCCTAAAAAGCATACTACGTTTTTTGTTTTGCTTTGTTTTATTAAAAAGATTTTATTTATTTATTTGAGAGAGAGAGGGAGAGAGCACGAGTGGGTGAGGGACAGGCGGAGAAGCAGACTCCCCACTGAGCAGGAAGCCCAATGTGGGGCCCAATGTGGGGCCCGATCCCGGAACTCTGGGATCGCAGCCCTAGCGGAAAGGAGATGCTCAACAGACTGAGCCACCCAGGCACGCCATGTTTGTTTGGTATACTACACTTTGATAGGTATAATGTTATTGAGGAAGGAAGCCATTCAGTTACATGTGAAAGTGTCCTCAGTGGGCTGCTGTCAAATTGAGTTTGTCTGTCCTATTCTGAACCCCACAGCATCTTGTAGAATGTTGCAAAATCTATGCTGGATTATGCGTCCTCATTCATTCACTACTGATACAGAAATAAGGCACCTTAAAACACTGCCTAGATACCCATTAGAAACATGACATTTGTTATGATCCTTAGTGATTTCTAAAACCACAGACACTCGGTTTACTAAATGTGGCTTCTATGCCCTCCTCATGTAATGCTTCTATCCCTCCTTAAGCATTTCCTCTATAATTAGAATTGGCTTTATTAGAACTGGCATGCGATACAAAAAATCAGTAAAACCATGGAAAGGAATTCAAGTAAATCTGAGACTTTCTATGCATACAAAGAAATTCCCCACAGACTGTATAGGAGTTGTAATTTCCAGAAGAAGTAATTTCAAGGGAAATTTTTTAAAAAATACTTTTTCTCTGTTTGTATTGAAAAACTAAGTATTTGAGATTTATATTTTTTTCTTCCAGAATATGTCTTCTTTTGAAGGTATTTATCATTAATGATCAGGAAATAATATCTAAGAATTCAAATATCGCAAATGAAATTCATGACAGTCCAATTATGGCTTTTTCATGCACCGGGCAATGCTTTCAAGACAAAAGTTATAGAAACCAAAAAAGCACACAGTTTAAGGGATTTCCAAATCTAGATGGAAGTCACTATGCAATGTGGATAGTAGTTTATATGGAGGTTACCATCCACTGTCATAAGAACAAGCAGGAAGTTTGTAAGAAAAGGGAGCAACTGCAGATGATGTGGAAAACACTCCCAGTGCAGCCCAGTCCATACTGGATTGGCTTGAAAATGGCAGTCCTGGTGAATACATGAATTAGTTACACAAAAGCAGAAGAATTCACCTCCCTTTTAGGACTCTTTGAATTGCCTATCAAACCTTAACTTCAAAGCCTGAAGACCTTGAATCTTAAAAGTGTTTCCTGTCTCACTTGAATTCTCTCCTTTCCTAACACCTTCTTGTAGATTTCACTCAGTCTTGATTTGAGGGAGGAAGGCAGGTTTTATCCTGAAGCCATTAGGATATGGTATTTATAAAAACCATCTGTTCATCATCACAATAAAAGGATGATGATGATCCTTTTATGTTGTTGATGATGATGATATCATGACCACGATGATAGTAGCTACTATTTATTGATCCCTTACAATATACCAGGCATTTGGTTAAGCAAGGCCACTGTTAACCTTAATGGCACTTTATTTATGGTGGATGAAATCCACTTGGGGGTGTATGGCTTGAAGAGCAAAAGAAAAGCTGAATTTCAGCCTCTCCTCACCACCTTGGCTGCATGCTCCTGTGCAGTGAACAACCTGCACAGCCATCCATGGTGGCCCTGTTGTTAAGCAAGACAACTCTAGAGAGGATAAAGCTGAAGCTCAGTGAAGTAACTTGCATTAGACCAGTCTGGTGTTTAGTAGCAGATTCTGGACTTCTGCTGAGCTCTGGCTCCGGAGTCACTGCCCTTACCCCATAAACTGTACGCGTGTCCCAGAGAAAGTTTTTGGAATAGCCCTGGGTGGTCTACTATAGTGGTGAGTAAGCATGGCATTCAGCGTACTGTTTAAATAAGTTATAAATGGCTAAAGACACATTCAGAATTGCAAGAAACCCTAAAACAGGATGGAGACCTTGAATCATTGAACTCTAGTGCTCTTGAGATAAAAAAGAGTTGTGTGACTACAGAAATTATTATTTTTCATTATGGTGCATTACAAAGCCTTAGATTCTACTTTGCACAATGTCCAAGGATCTTTCGGATTGGTCTCTCCTTGATTTTCACACCATCTCTGTCCCTCCAAGTCCCACCAGGCTCCCATCACATAGAATGAGTTAGTTGCTAGAAGGCATTGCACAACCCTTCTCTAAGCCTTGGCCTTTTGCCTGTTTGTTTGTTTGTTTGTTTGTTTTTGTCTTTGTTTTTTCAATATACCTCTTCTCTCTTCACCTTCATCACTGTTATTTGTTCTTCAGAATTTAGCTCAGACACATTTGCTGCAGGAAGCTTTCTTGCTTCCTCTGCCCGTTTAAGAAGAGGTGCCTCTCCAGTGTGTTCCAGTCTCCCTTATCTCTGGCTTTCAGTTACAAGTGACCACTAGGGACAAAGGCAGAAGATCAGAGGGAGGGAGCAGAGTGAGGTGGGTTATTTATTCCCAGCATCCCCTCTGCTTGGTCACTGTAGGTTGACTGTGTCCTATGCCCAAGGCCACAGCTCCTGTCAGTCAGTGTTCTCCATACAGGTTTCCCTCTGAGTCCTAACTGTTCTCTCCCCTTTCCTCTTCACACAGAGGCATGTTATGCCTCCCCATGGTTCCTGGCCCCAGAGTACTATGGTGATTTTCCTACACCTTGCTCACATCTGTGTAAATAGTCCCTTTATTAACTCCCCTCAATTACCCAGCTTGGGGTGTCCTCTGTTTCCTGCGGAGACTCTCTGTGATACATAACTGATCCCATCTGGGGCTCGGGGGCTTCATGCCTGCACAGACTGGACCTTCACAGGCTCTAGGCTGCTGCTTAGTCCTTAAGAAAAGCAAAGTCCTTTCTAATGAGTCTTCAAAAGACCCTTCAGTTACAGTCCAACATGACCTCACTTTACCCAGTCTCTTTCCTGGATCTTACACCTAGAAAATCTTGCATTGCCTTCACACTCTCAGCCTCCCCCCATGGCTTTGTCCCAGAGCAACCGCTTTTGAGTTCATGGATCCTTCCAGATTCTTTTTTTTTTTTTAAGATTTTATTTATTTATTTGACAGAGATAGAGACAGCCAGCGAGAGAGGGAACACAAGCAGGGGGAGTGGGAGAGGAAGAAGCAGGCTCATAGCAGAGGAGCCTGATGTGGGGCTCGATCCCATAACACCGGGATCACGCCCTGAGCCGAAGGCAGACGCTTAACCGCTGTGCCACCCAGGCGCCCCAACCTTCCAGATTCTTTAGGTTCTTTTCTTTTCATGTGCTCTCCCTTACACATCCCTCTTTTACCTCTGCCCTTTTCTGCCCTCTTCTTAAATACCATTGCCCTTGTCTTGCACAAGCCCAGCTCCCATGTCCCCCGTCACCTCCTTCGAGCCAGAGGTAGAATTTTCTTTCTTTGAGTGTCATAGTGCTTGGCTTTTCCTTCCCCAGTGGCGCTGGCCAAACTCCACATTGAACTGTATCATTTGTAATATGCTTTACCTCACATACAAGATGATAAATCCAAGCTCCCTTTGAACTGGGCATTATAAACCCCTCAGATCCAAACACAGTGCCTTACAGCTTATCTGCGCTCAAAAGTACATGTGAAGTGGCTAGATGGCTGACAGATGAAAAGGTATTACTTCACTCTTATTCATCAACTTCATGCTGATAAAGATGAATACCTTCAAAATTCATTTCTTATCAACATAAATATCTTCAACTCTTGGTGCACAAAAGAAATACAATTAATGTATACACATCTGTATTGACACTCAGAAAGACTGTTAAGTTGGTAAACAGTAACAGTTTGGGCTCCAATTGCATGAGAGAATTCAGTTTAATATTCCATAGCTTTTTAGCCAACTGACAATTAAAGAGAAGGACAGATCCAGGTTGGTTGAGAGAATGTCTTAGCCAAATTGTGGCACTTTAAATGACCTAATGCATGAACTGGCAAGTCAGAAAATATTCAGATTTCCTGCATGTGTTATGTACTAACAAGATAGTTTCAGACACAGGATCATTCTCTCAGTCTCATTCCACGTGTTATTTTTTCAAACAGAATATGATCATTCTTAGAAAGAATTAGTTCCCTGTTTTGATCAAGAAGACAGTGTTACCATGAGAATTATTGCTTACAAGGACATGATATGGGCAATAGACCTATTAAAATGACACATTGTCTCTTGTGCATGTGCTAGATATAATCTCAGAGAAAAAATTAAGACATGGGATAGTAGGTAGAAAATTTTTAAGTCTTTTTTTTTTTTTTGCCTTTTGAAATTATTTTTAAATTAATCCTGCAGCTACAAATAGCCTGGCTTTTACAAAATTATCGGAATTCGACTCTGATGCCTAAATTAGAGCCCTTACACGCAGCTACTTCATAAAGTTCTGCTAATATTTCCTCCCTACAACTCTTTCCATGGACTTTTTCCCTGGGGTAATTTTGGCTGGGCTATACAGTGAAAAGGCCTCTGCTTAGCAGCATTTCTCGGCAGTCCTTCATCCTTTTGTGCTGCAGTAAGCCTGTCATTTTGTCTTGAGTCTTCATGGTCATTATGGTCATATGGTCATTATGTAGGTCTGTGGGTATGATATCTTATCCACTCTGGGTCTCAAACAATTCCTTCAACTATTTTGCCAAGTGCTCCTTGCAAACTTTTGTCACATATTCTTCAAGTGCAACGTTCGTAAGGTCTTTTTTTTTTTTTTTTTTTTTTGAGAGAGAGAGAGAGAGAGCATGCAGGTGATTGCGGGAGGGGCAGAGGAAGAGGGAGACGGAGACTCTCAAGCAGGCTTCACACTCAGTGCATGACACCCAATGCGGGGCTGGATCTCATGACCCTGAGATCATGACCTGAGCCAAAATCAAGAGTTGGATGCTTAACCAATTGAGTCAGGCACCCAAGTGAAACATTTGAATCTGCCCTGAGGAGAAATACTTGAAGCTAATTCCCTATGTCAGATTCAGAAGGATCCATGGGCTTAAATATTACCTAAATCAACCATGATTTCTAATCAGCTCAGGTATCATGACTATTTCAAATGGTTCTTTGAGTAAATGTAGAAGACCGAGACTAGAAAAATGTACTGTTATGAAGCCATTACATTAAATCACCTTACCATTAAAACCATGGCAAGAAAGCAATGTGATTACAAACTATGAAGGAAAGTCTAATAAAAGTAGAAGATGGAGGGGGCCATAGTGCTTACTTACCTAGTGTCCTCACATAAGTTTTTTAATTTTGACTTTTGATCTCATCATCTTTGGTTTTTGTTGTTGTTTAGGTTTTATTATTTTTTTATTATCTTTTTATTATGTTCAGTTAGCCAACATATAGTACATCGTTCATTTTTGATGTCATGTTCAATGATTCATTAGCTGCACATAACACCCCGTGTTCATCACAACACTTGATCTCATCATCTTTGTAAAGCAGGTGGGATCTTGCTGATCAGAAAACCGTCGTTGTTGGGGCGCCTGGGTGGCTCAGTCGTTAAGCGTCTGCCTTCGGCTCAGGGCGTGATCCCGGCGTTATGGGATCGAGCCCCGCATCAGGCTCCTCAACTGGGAGCCTGCTTCTTCCTCTCCCCCTCCCCTGCCTGTGTTCCCTCTCTCGCTGGCTGTCTCTGTGTCAAATAAATAAATAAAATCTTTAAAAAAAAAAAAAAAGAAAGAAAGAAAGAAAACCGAAGTTGAAAGGATTCAAATCTAACTCTTCTGAATTCTTATTAAAAAATCCTCAAACATCATAATTAGCAATTTTTTCTAATTTGAAAGCATAGGAAATGTATGTTTTAGGAAAGATTTTCATGTAAATCTCAGCCTGGGTCTTTCGTTGTTTGTGTAGAGTTTATTTTCTTTCTATTTGGATCTCCTTTTGGACTTTCTGTTCCTCCTCTCAGACACGCCACTGCCCCCTTCGTGACTTAAGAGCCCGCTGTTAGTAAACACTGAAGCCATGGTCCAGACCCACACTGTGAGGCTGTTCTGGCTCTCCAGGACATACAGCACAGGAAAGACAGAGCGTCTGTCCTAAGTGCTTTCTCCGAGGTAACTGCGGAGTGCAGAGGCTGCTCAAAGGAAGCATGTACCATGCTTATGGGACAAATAAATTTGCAAAGAGCATTACGGTCTTTAATAGTCTAAATCAGATTATTCCTAGTAACACCAGGGCACCGAAATCATTTTCTTGAAATTGATAGTCAATACTTCTTGCGTTCCTAGTTTTCCTATGCTCTGCTGTGCACAATACTAGCCACCATGACGCTTCTCCACAGATGGGAGACACTTCTCAACACTGAAGTCTCAGATCAAAGGTCCCTTCAAGTGTCCAAGTTCTTTCCTAACCGCTTGCATGCCTGTGCACCAGCCCCCAGGTCACTCTCTACTTCATTTTCATCATAGCCCCGTCACTATCTAATGATGTATTTGATAGTGGTTTCAGTTTTTAGCTTTAATTTGGGATTGACAATAGAACATTCAATTGAATAGTCATCAGACTGGTGGGGAAAAGGCCAAACGAGCTTTAGTAGAACTTCGTTTATGAGAACTATACATTTCATACATTTCATCATTCTTATCCTGAAAATGCTGTCAAGGCAGACAAATCCTCCTTGTCTAAAGTAGTTGTTTGACCTATATTAGAAAAAAGAAATGGTAGGATAGGAAGAAAAGATTGTGTTTATATGGTCAAACAGGCACTGTCTAAATTTCCAAATGATGGAACACATTTCATTACTTTCAAAGTGCTATGAAAATTTGAACATAATCTATGTAAGTAAATATTGTCATAATCCCCAGAAATCAGATGCTTACCTATGCATTTGGAGAGTGAAACCTACGTAGTTGGCAAAATAAATGAAATTCTTCAGTTCAACATTGTAACTTCTGACTTTGGACATTGTAGCAGATCTTCTAACCCTATGATTATGTGTAATCATACACACTCCACCTCACTGTAAAATTAACCTTCTCACTCAACAAATACTTACAGATTCCCTGTATTTGCCAGGCACCGTATTAGATGCCTGGTGACACACCGGTGAACAGAGCAAATACCCTGCCCTCATGGAGCTTCCAGTTCAATGGGAAAGACAGACGTGAATCAGATGAACACCAATAACTATCCACCAATGATGCTTGGTGTAAAAGAAACGTGCCAGGTGCTATGAGAACAGATGGCAGGTGAATCCACTCTGGTCTGAGTTTGGGGAAGTTCCCCCCAAAGAAGCAACATTTGAATTGACTCATGGAATGATTACTTGTTGATCGGGCAGAGATGGGCATATGCAGAATGGAGAGGGAGTGTGTGTGTTCCAGAGTGGAAACACCATGTTCGAAAGAATTGGGCTTGCCTTTGCGATGTGGTGTCTTCAGGAAAAACGCATCTTTGGGGGCACTGCTTTGGCTTTTGCTGCCAAATAGCAAAATATACTTGGTTTGTGATTAGTTATAAAGCTGTACTTCTAAGCAGTTCATACAAACAGAATATCATGAAACAAAAGAGTTAAGAAGCACAGAAAGCCAGATATCTGGATACACCTTAAAAACTGTTGACCAGATGCTCTTTTTGTGAACTGTATTCCTTTTGAAAATCTCAATGAGGGCTTTCAACAGGTTCCCATTATCATATCTAAATTGTGCATTCCTTTAGGGACAAAGGGGGAAAGGTTAACCATATTCGTAATTTATTAGCACACTTTCCAAATATGCCTACTGGGTCCTGGTTCGTTGTACAATTCTGACTTTTGATCACTTGCCAAATAAATAATGGAAAATAAATGGCTTGATCATTCTCTTACCTTCAACAGTTGTAAATCAAGATGGCCAGCCTCTCATAGAAGGAAAACTTAAAGAGAAGCAAGTCAGATGGAAGTTCATCAAAAGGTGGAAAACTCGTTACTTTACGCTGGCTGGAAATCAACTTCTATTTCAAAAAGGAAAGTCTGTAAGTTTCCGCCTTGTCTTTTAAGCTTGTATTTTTAGGGCCTTGATCTCCAACAACCAGCTGGGCATTTTGTTCTGAGTTAAAACACCAATAATTTGTCCTTTTCCATTTATAATTATACAGTGCCTTTTGTTTTTTCCCGTATGTCCCCTGGACTGTCTATTCTGTTGAGTCCTACGTTAGTTGGTTCACTGTCTCTCTTTGGTTTATTATGGAAGATCTTTTTAAAGGTTGACTTACGTTTTAGAAGATGAATTGCCAAAGGACTACCCAGTGAGCTTGACTTGAACAGTGTGCCTTTTGTTTCCTTATAGATCACCTACATAAATTAATAGCTTATGATATTGACCCTGACTTCCTTTATATTTGGAGGCAGGGACCCAGGGAAGAGGGACAGCAGGCTGGGGGGAAGAAACAAAGGCTGATTCATTTAAAGTACTTTTTGTTGTCAACTAAGTTCAGTTCTCGTTTGGGAAAACCATTATCATCTAGCAGTTATTTAATACTCAGTTAATAAATAGAATAAGATTCTAAAAAGAATTAATAAATATTCCTGTAATATAATGTTCAGTCTGAACTAGGGTGCTCAGTAAATATCTGTACTCTGACTTTTCAGTGGGAAACTTCTGAAATAGCATTTTATTCCAATCAGCAATGCAAAGTTATTCCCTTCTTTTCAAGTCAGTTTTAGTTATCATTAAATTCTATTCATTCAGGATCAGGAAGAAAGAAATCTTGACCTACTTCTTGGATATTTTGAATATAATAATAATAGCTTATCACATGCCACCCTGGACTGCCTTAAAGAATCCTCAAAGCAGCCCTCTGAGGTCAGCACTATTGTTATTGCCACGTTACAGACGGGTAAATCTGGGGTGCCTTTCCCTCCCTCCCTCCCTGCCGGCGGCTGGAAGCATATTCCTCTGGGCTGGGTGATCCCGGTGGCCTTCTGTACAGTGCACAGGCCCTGAGAGCCTGTGTCTTTCCCAGGATGGGCAGGCACCTGGTTAGGTCTGACACCAAGAAAGCCTTGTGGAATCTGACTTGAGTGGGCACTGGAGGCACTTTTGGTCTTTATCTTGCTGCCAGGCAAGCCAGAAAGGGCAAGACCCTGGCCTTTGGATTTCTGTCTTGTCCCACTCTTACAGGTATTATTTGGGCCTCAGAACAGAGCGATGGGGAAAACGTGCATATGTACACATGGTCATCCACTCCTGCACAAAGATGCTCAGAGAACAGGCATACAACACCCTGCTGATATCTCTATATCCATCATGCCTCATTCAAGGACTTTGGGACCTGTCAATCATTACCAGGGTCTGTCAATCATTACCAGGAGTTGGCCTTGGTCCTAATCAAAGATATCTGGGAAATACAAAGGAGCTAAAGGCTCTGACAAGTCCTGCAGGAAAGATCCCACTTAATTTTGTTTAACTAGTGTATCTCAAACTTGTTCCACCATATGGTTCTTTGACCTCATGTAACATCAGACCCTGCCACACTGCCTTCCCCTTGTGAGAGAGAGAGACAGAGACAGAGAGACACAGACTCTGATTGGCTTGACCAAAGATAGAGCCAGTAAGGTAAAAAGGGATAAAACTGGAGTCAGGCACAGGCAGTGTGACATCAAAGCTTGCTGTTAAGTGAGTGTACTGTCCTGCTTCCCGTGAACACTTAACATACAGAGCCAGTGGAAATCAAACTGTGTTTGAATTAATTAATGAAAGATTTTAAATTATTTAAAAATTATGATTCACTGAGAACATACGCACTATAACTCTAGAGTGCTCGTTATAAAATTTATTTGAACTTTTTACTCAACAGGAATAAAGTATGGTATATCCAAATTATGACAAATTTTGATGAACGCTTTTAAAATAAAACTTCATGTTAACTTTTCGAATGAAAAAAAAAAAAAACCCTGAGCTCATGTTACTTTCTTCATCTGTGTGTATTATTAAATATACAGATGGAGTTTTCTGTGCTGAAGGTCTTTTTGAAAGGGAAGTATAATGGTGTGCTCAATTCAGACAGTTATTGGAGGTTTAAAGAAATTTCCTTAGCATAACTCCACATTGAAGTATTTTTAAAGTGTTTGAAGTGACCATCTGAATTTCCTGTTTTTATTAAAGAAATCAGAAATAGAAGTTAAGATGCAGTGATTTCTCAGATCCCTTGAGACAGAGCAGAGTTAGTGCATAAGAATATTTTTCCCAAACTCAAATAATGACCTTTATACTTCTTGATTCAGAGCTTTTTAATAAAGCTTAGAGAATAAGCTATTTTATAATTGGCTAACTTGTTTGACATCTTTATAGGGAAATAATGGTTTGACATTTCAGAAATCTGACAGAACATGTGGCTCAAATATTGGGAAATCATATAATGGACTATAAGGCCCACAGCAGAGTCCTTCTCATCCCCAGGGACACGGTACCCTAGCAGGGGTCACCAGGCCAGCTGAAGCTTCAGCCCCACGAGAAAGGACCTTTCTTGTAAATGAGAAAAATGTGCATTTTTAATAAAGACTGAAAGACTATAGTGTTACTTTTTACTTTTGCATTCTTAAGGTCTTGATCTCCACCAACCAGCTAGGCAATGGTGCCCTTTGACTTCCCGCCCATTTCTCTTGGATAATTCACAGTCCCTCTTTAGAGAACTACGATAACTTTTTGTTTTCTTGATCAGTTCCCCCATGTATCAATTTCTATTCTATAGACTAATTCAAAGAAATACAGTCTTATTACTGTCCGATATTTACCATAAACCAAATTAAGCTAACAAAGTACTGTCTAATGCAGGCATCTTCAGACTTTATTCTGTCCATTCCCTAAAAGAATTTCGAAAATCTGTGTAATACTTTGCAGCATTTTAAGTTTATCATAAGTTTAAACAGTTGCACAAACTGTAATTTCTATTGAATTGAAAATATTATCATTTTAAAATGAAAAGTTCACACCTCTCCTTTAAGCGTAACCATTGGAATAAGATACCGTAGTAATTTGACACCTAACGCCATCCATTAAAAAAATACATAAATTAGCATCATTAATCGCAATGTTTACATGATATCATTTTTCTCTGAAATCATATTGTTTTCTACTGGTCGCACAGCATTTTATCCTGATCACCTAATCATTTTTCACTGCAAAAAAAATTTGTATATAAACTGAAATTTAATTATTTAAATATCTTGTGACTATCAGTCTCTAAATGTTAAGATTTTTTATTATTATATTTTTAAAATTATATCATTAATGACCAGTCATAAGTAGAACACCAAATGTAGTAAATAGTTGGTAAGCATTAAGAAGTGAAATGCTATTAGAAATGCATCTCTTAATGAAATCGCTGGGGAGTGATTATGTTGCTTTGTTGAAGGACCTTCCGTAGCATCAATATTTTGAGTTGCTTTTTTCATTTGTTTGATCCTCCTGAGATTTTTCCAAGTTGGACGATATACCATGGTAACTTTGGGATGAGAGAGAAGGGTGCCTTTCCATTGCAGAGTGAAAGAAGGGCGGGTTGTGGGGGGGGGGAAGGAGAGGTGGCAAGATCTCAAGCTCAGGCACATCCTCCAGTTGACAAATGTATTCAGGGCTGTTAAAGAAATTGCTGTAAAGACGTATTTGATCTTTTGAAACTGTTCATACTAGCCCATTGGGATGACCCTTGGGTTGTAGCAGTGATCTGTAAGCCTCTGTGTTGATGCCAGAAAAATGTAAATCGTTACGTATTCTTTCACTTAATGTTGGTAGACAAATCATACTTCCAAAGCTCCAGTGTGTTTCAAAACCATTAGGACCCTGTTTATTCAATCAATACAACTTTCCCAGAGATAACACAAAGGAAAATCCAATTTCATGCTTCCCAGATTATTTCAGATTCTGAGTTAATAGTACTCCAATTGTACTATTGCATTTTGCTCTATTGATACAGTGTTGATCTCAATCAATGACATAAAATCAGAGAAAGAGGAATTCAACATTTTCCCAAATCCCACCGAATAATAGTTTCTTAAAAATTGGCCATCTTGTGCCAAGTTGATATACAGTAACCCAGGGCCAATTGCTCACTCCCTCCATTGTTCTAATGAATGACTCGCCAAGGCCTTAGCATTCAAAATAACAAAGGTTATGAACCATATGCAATGAAAGGATTCTGATCCCCTTGGAGAATTCTCCAGTTGCCAGAGATCTTTCCATACTCTGGGAGCCAGCTCATGTTCTCTCCTTCCCATATGCATTTCAGAAAGAGGATCCTGACGGCTCCCCAATAGAACTCAGCAAAGTACAGAGTGTGAAAGCTGTGGCCAGGAAACGCAGGGACCGCTCCCTCCCTCGAGCTTTTGAGATCTTCACAGACAATAAAACCTATGTTTTCAAGGCCAAGGATGAGAAGAATGCAGAAGAGTGGCTCCAGTGCATCAATGTGGCGGTTGCCCAAGCAAAAGAGAGGGAAAGTAGAGAAGTAACCACATATCTGTAGGGATCTGCAAGCCGACTGCACGCCGACTGTGTACACTGGGCACTGCATTATCGTTGCCAATGTCAAGAAAAAGATAAATTCACCGAGTCACGTTGTGTTTTTCTAAGTACCAGTGGAACTGTTGTCCCTAAGAAGCAGGACCTAAAAGTGGCAGGATTCTTACGCATCTCCTGTTCTAACGGCGCCTGCGTTAACTCCAGAACACCTGTGCGATGCGTACAGAAGAAGGAGCTGCAGAAGGTGTGGGGCGGAAAGGGGACAGTTGGGGATCTAGGAACGTCTGTAGATACGCCACGGTGCGTGGTAAGAACACGACTTCACGAGATACCTGAAGTACCTGTCCTGAGGAAAGATTAAGCACTTCTGATGAAAACCGCAGTCTGCCCAAAGAATCAGAAGGAAAAAAAAGCTCTATTGGGAAAAGTCAAAATAATGGACCCCGAGGGGAAAACATATAACTTACGTATAGACGTACAATTGTGTTTTTTTCTCTCTAATGCAAATGAGGCTAACACATGTAAAACGGTACTCAAGTGAAGACAGTTCTGTAATTAGATGTCTGTTTTTCAGAACAACTTATATGATTATTCCATTTAGGTTCATATAATATGATCTTAAGTGTAGGTTCTTGGTTAAATCTCCTGCCCAAGGCAGTAAGCGTAAGCTAGGACAGGCATAGAAAACCATTTTCACCACCCTCAAAATATGGGCCATTTCCATTAAACGTCGAGATGTTAATGTTCTATACCTTTCTTCTTTATAGTCCATCTTCTAATATCTCAAAATTACATTTAATGGTTTTTCCCATCTCTCATATTAAAAAAATAAATAAATAAGCTGTGACGGGCAGAATTGCAGAATGATTCCCAACGGTCTACACCCTGACCCTCCCCTTGAGTGTGGGTCTAACTAATAGAATATAGCAGAAGGAATAGGATAGTCTCTCCCATGATTATGTTACATTACATGGCAAAGGTGAAGAGATTTTTGGTTCTTAATCAGGTGACTTTGAGCAAGTCAAAAATATATGGCCCTGGGTGGGCCTGACCTCATCAGATAAGCCCTTTAAAAAAGATCAAACAAGTCAGAGACTCTCTCTTCCACTGGCCTTGAATAAGCAAGCTGCCACGAGTTCTAGGGCTTCAAGGGAATGAATTTTTCCAACAACCAGTGAGCTTGGAAGAAGATCCCAGCCCCAGCCGACACCTTGATTGAAGCTTTGCAAAACCCTGGGCAGAGGACCCGGCCGAGCTGTGCTTGGACATCTGACCCAGGGGAACTTTGAGATAATAAATACATGCTGTTCAAAGCCGCTAAGTGTGTGAAAATTTGTTCCATGGCGATAGATAATTAATACAAACACTAACTTGGACTACATATAAGGGGTCATTTTTTTCTTTAAATTTTCTTGACCATATAGTCTAGTATAGAAACCTGGAAAAAAAAAAATCTAAGTAGTCAATATTCTTACTTCTACCTTGACTCTACTGCCAACTCACTGGGATAGGAAATGTATAAGAGGCCAAGTTTGAGGAGAGAAACAATTAAATTTTAACATGTGATGTTCGAGGGTATTGTGAGTCACAGAAGTTATTTCAAGTTGGAAAGCGTTCTGCACGGCAAGATTTTGCCTCACTGGATATGTGGATGGTCACTGAAGATGTGGAACTAACTGAAGTTACTCAGGGAGAATAAGACAAAAGAACAAACAAGGGCTTGCTTGGAATACCCAACGTTTAAACGAAGGGCCGCTGGATTGGCCGGTCAGTTTCAGGGATGTTATAGACCAGGGGAAACAATGTCACAAACACCAAAAATAAGGTTTCAGGAAGAAGGGAGAGATTAACAATGTAAAATCCTGCAGTAATCACTTAAGATAAAGAATGACTTTTGCAGTTAGGAAGCAATCTGTATCATTGGTAGGAACAATTTCATCGGACTGATGAAATAAAAGTCAAATTTCAGTGGGTTGAAGGATCAGCAGGAGATTAGGAGTTTAAAGCAATAATTGGACAGTATTTTCAACAAATTGGGGTGGAGATACAGGAAGTGTTTTGTTGTTTGTTTTAAAGATGTATTAGACTTAAGGGGGAAGAGTCTAACACACAGAAAGAAAGAAGAAAAATAACTTTGCTTGAGCAAAGTTTCTAGAAGTGATGGAAAAGGATTAAAATTCATGCCATAGCAATTTATGGAACAGCTAATAAGCAACAAGTACCATGTTTGGCCTGGAGATACAAAAATAAAAGACCTGGCTCCTCCCTTCAAAGAGTTTGCAGTGTGGTGGAAGAGGTGATCGTGTACAATAAAAACTGAAATGCTAAGGGGCAAGTGCCTTGATAGAGGTTCGCCCGGGGTCCCGTGGAAATGCAGGAGAAGGCACCAATATAAGTGACTTTGAACTCAAAGCATGGCCTCCCTCACTGTTTCCCAGAGCTGTTAGAGAAGGAACTTGTCCTAAAGAATTAAGCAAAGAGGGTCGTGGGCAGATGAGAAGATGGCCTGTCGAGGGAACCATGCTGCAAAAGCGCAGAAGGGAAAGGGAACAAAACATAGTCCATTTGCAAAACAGCAAGTCCGTATGTAGGATTGGAACATAAGGGGGACTGTTGAGGAATGGTGCAGAATGATGCTGGAGAGGCTTACGGGGCCATAGCATAAAGGGCTTGGTTCCATGCTAAGGATCTTGAAATTTTTTCTTAAGATGATGAAGCACCATTAAAACATTTTCAGATTGGCATTTAGAGAAATAATTTTGATAGTGGTATAGAGAATTAATTGTAGGGAAACAAAAAATTGTATCGGAGATCATTTGGGTGTTTCTTGGAAGTGGTGAGATCTACTAGTAGCAGAGGAGATAGAGGGGAATGGAAATGCAGGAAAAATATTGAATTAGTAAACTGGATTGGATACTGGTGGATTGGATGGAGCCTAGGTATAAGAATGGGAAGGAAAGTGTCTCTGATGATCCCCGGGTACTTTCTTGGGAAAATGGATGCATGATGGTAGCATTTACTGAGAGAGAAAATTCCAAAGCAACAGTTTAAGAAGCGAGCCAAATGGTAAATTCAATTTCAATGTATACATTTAGAGTATAGATTGGTGATTCATATTGGACTAGAGAGACATCGCCCCCTGTGAAGTCAGACAGGAAAAGGCAAGAATAGGGACAGTTGTAAATGAGTCTCTAAATATTATTTTGAAATCTAGCAGCCCATTCTTAAGAGTCACTTGGGTAACCCTAGCTGTTAATTAGAAAAAACTGGTAACAAAGAGAATATTAAGTGACACTGCATTAGTTATTAATAATGGAAATGCTAGCAATGTGCTCAGACCTTTCATAGCAGAGAGATTATAGTAAAACTCAGCGGGGTTGTATCCTGATTCTGTTTTCACCGAATGCTTGTCCCAAGAAGGAAGAGAATGGCCTTACCAGCTCAATTTGGAAGAAATGAATTATTTTTGGTACTTGTTACAAAGTCTTCGTGATTTCATTCACTGGATGCCTCTAGTTTAGAACGCAACTCTCAGAGCCTTTGAACCGAATCTATAAAGAAATAAATGTGTAGTGTGAATAACGACCTTTCTGGTTTCATTCCGCAAGGCAGTAGTGATTCCAAATGCAAGCAAATTCTCCTGGGCTTAGAATCACACAAGAATCTCAGACTCGTCCGCTTCCCACTGATATTTCTGGCACTTTCACCCTTGTTGCCAGCTAGCTTACCACAGACTGGCCTTTCCCAAGAGGGCCGCGGTTCCTGATCCTGATCTAAGAAGAAACCACTTTTCTAAACATGTTGAAACCTTTAAAAATGTTGATTGAATACAATTATAATCATGGTTAGAAATTCAAGTGGTTTTCATTTTTATTTTATTTTGGTTCTCTTTTCCCTCTCAGATAGCTGTAGAAACAAACGTTTATATGTGAGACTCTCATCTGGTTATTTCGTGAGAACATGGAATTTGGTAAAAATAAATGTTCAATACTTTTCTAACATGAGCTTTCTGGAAAATCCTTGGCTGGTGATGTTGAGAGACATTTACTGGGTTATCTTCAATTCACCTATTTTCTATAGGCACTTTGGGGCCTATTATTGTAACTTCATTCTCCAGCATAAATAAAGAGTACCTAGTTGAAAAATTACCTTTGAGAGATTTATCTTTCAATTTAAAGGTAAATTTACATTTACAAATTACCTTTAGGAAACTACTGCAAGATGAAGTAGGAGAATATGTGAGGGGAATTTGTGGTGCATTGCAGAGAAGTCAATGCCAGAAGTACCCTAGTCAAGACTTTAAATGCTAAGCTTAAAAGCCTAAGCCAGGATTTCCAGTCCCAAAATCTAAATTTTTAGATGAAAAACCAAGAAAAACCCAAAAGGTCATCTTGTTCCGGAATAGCTCGTTTATAGGCCTCTTGGGGCCATTCCCCTCACAAAGGCACTTCTGAAGGACAGAGGAGTTGGAAAATCAGGGTGCTTTCTACCAAGGCAGTGAAGGCTGGAGAAGGCGGTGCAAGTTCTGGTCATGGACACGTGAGGATTCAAGTCCTGGGTCAACCAAAACTAAATGACCAACCTGAGCAAGTGACTCAGCTCTCATCTCTTGGTTGGGGATAATGATGTTGATGGAGCAGCACTGGTGTGAGGCTTCAGTGTCAAGTAACAGCATCCCACAGAGAACCTTTAATTGAATAGGTCCTTGATGGCACGCCATTTCGTACACACCGCAGAGGGAGGAAGAACTCCTACAAATGAAATTATGATGCCATGTCTTAATAATAGTCTAATCAGTGGTGTTTTACTTCCAAATGTCTTTTATTGATTCTGAGAGTTTGGGCAGTTTCTTCTGACTTTGGGTACCTTGAGTGATGTGTGATAGGTAATCCTTTTGTATCTATTTCAGCAACAAAATGAAACCCAGCTTTCTCTACAGGTTGACATCTTCCTTCATTAGGTTAAACATTTGGTGGCTACTTTTCAAGACATATGGACCTGCAGTCATTCCTCCAGGGATGATTCTTTGGTTCCCGAATGTCACATTTCATCCCACTCTTTCTCTGCCTCTCTGTGTACATGATAACTTTTTGTCTCAAAGTCAAATCATATTATAATTTTTAATATATGCTAAACAGCAATTAACACATATAGTATCAACCATGCAGCTAACTCAGTTGAATTGATAACACGAAGAACTGGGACCAAGTTTGAGTGACACCTGGTCACAGTCATTCCTGGTAGACGACAAGTGCCAAACACCACTGATTATAAGACACCTCCCAGTTTCAGAACTGAAAATATGGGAGAAAAAAATGTAAGTAAATGAGAAAAAGTAAATATTAATTTAAGAGTTCTACATGGATTTGTTTTGTAATAATCAAACCCATATGTAAACATTTTTGTGAACAATAAAGCATATTGCAAATGTAAGAAATTTTTAAATCTTGTAAAATGGTTAAAATGTGCCCAATGCATCCATTCTCAAAGGTGTAGGATCAACCATTTCTGTGATTGCTTACCTTCTGTATTACCAGGGCTCTCCAGAGAAACAGAACCAACAGGATATATAGAGATAGATATGTAAGAGGAGATTGATTATAGGAATTGTCTCATGTGGTTACAGAGGGTGAGAAGCCCACAATCTGCCATCTGCAAGCTGGAGACCCAGGAAAGCCAGTGGTGTAATTCAGTCCAAGTTGAAAGCCTGGGAGCCAGGGAGCCACTGGTGGTAGTCCTAAAGTCTGAAGTCCCAAGAACCAGGAGTTCTGATGTCCAAAGGCAGAAGAAGATGGACATCCCAGCTCAAGAAGAGAGAAGGAATCTTCCCTTCCTTTGACATTTTGCTCCATTCAGGCCCCCAGTGGATTGGATGATGCCCACCCACATTGGTGAGGCTGGATCTCTTTACTCAGCCCAATGATTCAAAATACTAATCTCTTCCAGAAACATCCTCACAGACACACCCAGAAATAATGTTTTACCAGCTATCTGGGCATCCCTTAGGCCAGTCAAGTTGACACATAAAATTAACCATCACACCCTCTCTTTTGATAGAATAGAGGTGGTTAATAGCCGTACACAAGCCATGTTCCTGATGTCTCTCTGTCTGCCTTCCTGTGTTCTCCTCTATCCAAGTTCTCTTTCTTGGCAGGGAAGCTAATAGGGAATGGGCCAAGGTGGCAGGAGTGAGGGTGGGGGGCACTGGTATGTCCTTTACCCATAGTCACAGATTGGAGAGCCTGAAGGTGAAATTAGCATGGTGTCTAAGGAGGAATTCCAGACCAAGTAGGAGGCGCATTTCCAGAAGAGGTCCTCAAGGTCAACCGTACCAGAGACAAAATGAGGGAGGCAGGGTCTCAAGCCAAGTAAGAAGCTGGGGAACCAGGGAAGAGCAGAGGGAGGCACAGGGCAGAGCAGGTGGAACCGATGAGGTCTGTAGGACCTTTAAGGGAGCACGCTAATTCCCAGGGCTGGCTGTTCTCAGGTACTTGCCCCGGCGAGGACGGTTCTATTCAATGTGCTTTGATGAGACAGGTCTCTACCTCCTCATGGGTGTTTTTCTATTACCAGGTTATGTAAGGCCCTATAGCCATGTACTTGGCAGAACAGGTGACCAGTTTCCCCAGAAGCCTTAGGGAGCGTGGGTCCCACCATGAGATTCCAGCCTTGCAGAGAACTTTCCATATGGACATTCTTCTCATTCTATACCCCCAACCCAGTACATATTGAATTTGTCTACTTCAAAGAAAAACTTTCTGAGGGTATGAGGAGGGGGAGCTGGAAATCCTGAAACTTTCTTACACATTCTTCTGTAAGATGATAATCAGACACATTGTGTTTACATGGTTCCTTATGGCTTTGTGGGCAAACCTTTTTTTTTTTTAATGTCTTTTTATTATATTATGTTAGTCACCATACAGTACATCCCTGGTTTCTGATGTAAAGTTCAATGATTCATTAGTTGCATATAACACCCAGTGCACCATGCAATACGTGCCCTCC
Organism: Ursus americanus; assembly: GCF_024610735.1. Taxonomy (NCBI): domain Eukaryota; kingdom Metazoa; phylum Chordata; class Mammalia; order Carnivora; family Ursidae; genus Ursus; species Ursus americanus. The sequence goes on along the minus strand of NC_142146.1, from coordinate 50,980,106 downwards.
TTACTACCCATCACCGGCCTATCCCATTCCCCCACCCCCCTCCCCTCTGAGGTCCTCAGTTTGTTTCTCAGAGTCCATAGTCTCTCATGCTTCATTCCCTCTTCTTTTTTTCTTTTTTTTTTTTAATGATTTTTTAACCTTTTTAAAAGCTTGCAACCAATAGAAAGAAAATACATTTCCTCTTTCGATCAATAAAACGATTAGAATTCACTTTGGTACTGAGAACCTGGAAGAGTTATAAAGAAGTCGAGTAATGTAAAAATACGCAATACCCACACAAGTGACAGACTCCTCTGTTCATTGGAATAACAGTGCTCCTCAAGATCTCACTGGAAGCTAGGGAGGGGGAGGGGCGGTAATAACAGTGACTTCTCATTTTTCCCCTCTGAATTCCTCTTTGCCTTGTTTTATTCCTTGACTGCCAGTCCACTCACATCAGTGATGTCCCTGGTACGCACTGATACACACAGACACATGCAATTTCTTTTACACAGGTGTGATGACAATAGCACAATGGTTTTCACACATGTGTTACAGAAATCGATCTTACTATTTCATTATCTCAAATTTCTGTCTCTCTGTCTATCTAGGCTGGGATTTCATGTAATTAGAAGAACTTCATGTGTTTTCTGGACAGAGATTCGCTTCTACACACCAGATTTCCTCTGGGAGTATTCTGTCCCCTTTTAATTCTGAACTATTGTAATATGGAGGAAATGGTCTAAATGCCCTTTCTCTTGAGAGAGAAAAACAATGGTCCTGTTTGCCAAACTAGGCTATAAACCCAAAAATCAGAGTGGAGCCCATCTTTTTAATTTAACCAAAACCACCGTTTGGAAATGTCTATTTTTAAAAAATTAACCTTTAAATAAAATACGTCAGGTATGTGTGATTCAAGTGCTGATTCAAGAACATTTTAATCAGGATTCGCTCAAACAATTCAGACAGATACCTACTGCGTCTCCACACAAACACCCCTCACCTTCATGCTCTTGGCATCACTAAATCCTGCTGTATAGCAGCCTCAGCTGAATACGAATTGAATTCCACTGCAGCGAATCCTGTCACGGTGAGATTCCAATGCAAGGAAGACACTGGAAGCATGTAAGGCACCAAGCACACTAGACCAAGTTCTTCCAAGGAAGGGGACTCAGCCTCTAGGGACACCTGGGTAGCTCAGTTGGTTAAGCTTCCGTGACTCTTGGTTTCTGCCTCCTGAGATTGAGCCCCAAGTCAGGCTCCATGCTCAGCTCCGATTCTGCTTGAGATTCTCCCCCTCTCCCTCCCCTTCTGCCCCTCCCCCTGCTTGCACTCGCTCTCTCTCTCTCAAATAAATAAAAGCTTTGGGGGAAAAAAAGACAAAACAGTACCATGGGCTATTGGAGTCAGAGGAATCTTAGAACAGGTGAGCTCCAATCTCCCCCTTCCCAATGGAGAAGTCCCTTCCTTGTCATCATTGGCAGGTGTCATTCCTGGCTACTCAAACTACTCCTAGGGACAGAAAGCCCATTACCTTGTCACCTGTTCATATCTTTTTAAAATAATTTTTGTCTGATTTAGTTATTGAATTTACTTATTTACTGTATAGAAAAACAATATAATATTGTAGAAAAATTTAGAAAGCACAAAAGACTACTCAAATATAGTAATAATTACCCATAATCCCAGAACCCAAACACATTCAATAGAAGTGTTCAGATGTGATTCCTATTAGGTTACTTTTATTAGTTTTTTATTATTAGTTTTTGGAAAAAAACCTGCCTTTTCTAATTTTTAACCTTAAGTCCTAGTTCTTTCCCCTGCAGCCACACAAAATCTCCCCCCGCCCCGACAACCCTTCAAATAATTAGATAGATTCAGGCATTCATTTAACAAATACTTAGAACATTCAACATACGCCAGATACTATGCTAGGGCATCAGGGCTCAAAGATGACTAATAAATTGTCCATGCCTTTAAGAAACTCAGTAAATAAATACACATTTATGCAGTAAGTAAATCAAAACATAAAGCACCTCCTATGTCCTGGACTAGGGATTAGGAATGCTGAAGTGACCAGGTGTCCCTACCTTTGAGGAATTTATATTCTAGTAGAAGAAAAAGGCGCTAAAGTCTTTTCTTAATCGACTATGAAACTGCCATGTGACCAGTACTACGAATAAGCACAATGGATAGAGATCCGTGAAATGAGACAAGCGGTCTAGTCAGGAAGTTAGGGATGGCTGACCTGAGATCTGAAAGATGAACAGGAGTTTCTGATCTGGGGGAGAGGTGGAGGAAAAGCAGACAAGAAAGAACACAATGAGAGAAGATCCCAGGGAGAAAAGATGCACAGCCTATCAGAGAAATCAAAACAGACACTGTGTCCAGAAGACAGCAGCAGAGAGAGGAAAACCGATGAGGGTAGTGAGGCTGGGAAAGTGGATAAGTCATGCAGGCCCAGAGGGAGAGCTATGGACAGGCTTAAAACAGATTTGAAACAATTAAATTCGATTGTATTTATTATTATTATTATTATTATTATTATTATTATTATTACTGGACTATAACTGACGTGCAATGTTATATTAGTTTTGAGTTTATAACATAGTGATTTCAACAATTCTTTACATTCCTCAATGTTCACCATGGTATGTGTAGTCACCATCTGTCGCCGTGCAATGTTACTACAGTATTATTAACTCTGTGTAATTTTCTATGCTGTAATTTTCATCTCTGTGGTTTGTTTATTTTATAACTGGGAATTTATACCTCTTAATCCTCTTTATTTCATTTTAGTAAGAGCACTGTAGCTCCTGTGTCGAAAATGGGTTGTTGGGAAAGCAAGAATAGAAACTAAGAAAAAATAAGAGGCTATTAAGATAGAAAAAGCAAGAGATATACTGAGAGCTTGAACGGAGGGAGTGGCACCAGGCCTGGACAGAAATGGAAGGCTAGAGAGCTATTTTGGAAAAAAACATTGCAGGACTTGGTGATGGATGGGAACTCATCCTCAGGGTTCTTGTACCAGTGGGTCAGTAGCGGCATTGTTCATGATGACGAGAACACCAAAGAGGGTAAGGCTTGAGGGGTAAGCTTGTCAGTGGAGACGGCATCACAGCACTGTGATGTGGGGCCGCGGCAGAGACAGAACAGGAAGCAGATGACCCTGCCCAGAGGGAGTGAGCAAACCCTCCACTGAAGAGGTGATGATATTCTGGGCCTTGAAGAAGAAATCCACTTTTCTTCTTTCATGCTTTCACACTTTGTCAAAGAAGGGGAAGGGCATTCTAGTCTTAGGGAACAGCATAGGCAAAGATTCAGGATCGAAGTTAAGATAAGAGACAACATAAATGGGTGAGGATGAGAACCAGGGTCACTCATTTTTAGCTATTTATTTTATTTGTGCCCAGTTTCAAAAATTATCTATCATTCTTTTAAATATATACTAGATTTAAAAAATAAGTAAGTATCTTAATCCATGCAGGCTGCTATAACAACTTACTCCAGAATGGGTGGCTCGTAAATGGCAGACATTTCTTTCTCATAGTCCTGGAGGCTAGCAAGTCCAAAATCAAGGCGCCAGCAAATTTGGTGTTGGTAAAAGCCTGCTTCCTGGTTCAGAGATGGCTGTCTTCTTGCTGTGTCCTTACATGACAGAAGGGATGGAGCTCTCTGGGGTCTCTTATATGAAGATACTAATCCAATTCGTGAAGGCTCTGCCCTCATGACCTAATCACCTCCCAAAGGCCTCACCTCCAAATACCATTACTTTGGAGACTGGGTTTCAATATGTAAATTTTGGGGGAAACAAACATTCAGTCTATAGCACTGACGTATCATCAAGCCCCCCTCCAATGAAGAATTTGATGTTCTAGCTGCAAGGAGTACTTTTGGTAAATACCCTTTCGCTGTCATTCCCTTTAAGGATTGCCTCAGCATGGCCAATGTCACAACTCTTCCCAGAGCATCTGACATCTAATGAATGGTTGCTGGAGTATAAACACCTGGCTATTCATGCTCAACTTAGGACAACCTTGAGGGGCCATTCTAGCTCCAGAGCTCCCTTTGAGGTCAACTGAGGCTTCAACTGCTTCAAAGTCTGACTTCTTCCCCTCCCCAATCTTGATTCCTCTTCACTCCCTTCCATAGGTGTTGATTTTAAAGGGACTCCTTAAGAAACGTTCTGCACCTTAAATTCTGTCTCAGAGTCTGCTTCCCAGAAAGTCCAACCATATGGAAAGTAAGCAAAGGCATAGGGCAAAAGGAAAACAAGACAGGAAGAATGTCACCGGAACAAGGGAAGTAGGTGAAATACACGCCATGTGGTTCTACTCACTAGCAAAAGGTAGGTAACGTGCAAAGCTGACTCCAAGCTTTCATGCAAGCAAATTTAAGAGAGATGTTCAGACAGATTCATGAGTTGTGGTTTCCCAGACTAAATATAAACCAGTTACCCAGAGGAAGAAAATGCTCCCCAAACTGATATCCAGAAAATTTTCCCATAGGGCCTCACAAAGAGAACACTCTAGTATATCAACCATGGCCTCCACAGCAACTTCTTGCTAGACACGTCTCCAAGTGCAAGGGAAACAAAAGCAAAAATGAACTATTGGGACCTCATCAGAATACAAAGCTTACGCACAGCAAAGGAAACAATCAACAAAACTAAACGGGAACGTACAGAATGAGAGGAGATATTTGCAATTGACATATCAGATAAAGGGCTAGTACCCAAAATCTATAAAGAACTTATCAAACTCAACACCCAAAAAAACAAAAAAAAACAGTCAAGAAACAGGCAGAAGACATGAACGGACATTTCTCCAAAGAAGACATACGAATGGCTAACAGACACATGAAACCATGTTCAACATCACTCATCATCGAGGAATAAAATCAGAATCACAATGGAATACCACCTCAGGCCAGTCAGAATGGCTAAAATGAACAACTCAGGAAACAACAGATGTTGGCGAGGATGCAGAGAACGGGGAGCCCTCCTACACTGTTGGTGGGAATGCAAACCGGTGCAGCCACTCTGGAAAACAGTGTGGAGGTCCCTCAAAAAGTTAAAATAGAACTACCCTACGACCCAACAATTGCACTACCAGGTATTTATCCACGGGATACAAACATAGTGGTTCAAAGGGGCACCTGCACCCCAATGTTTATAGCAGCAGTGTCCACAATAGCCAAACTGTGGAAAGAGCCCGGATGCCCATCAACAGATGAATGGATAAAGAAGTGGTGTGTATATATATGTGCAATGGAATATTACTCAGCCTCAAAAAGAATGAAATCTTACCATTTGCAACAACAGGGATGGAACTAGAGGGTATTATGCTAAGAGACAGAAGTCAGTCTGAGAAAGACAAATACCATGATTTCACTTAGATGTGAAATTTAAGAAACAAAATAGATGAACATAGGGGAAGGGAAAGAAAAATAAAATAAGATGAAAACAGAGAGGGAGGCAAACCATAAGACACTCTTAACTATAGGGAACAGATTGAGGGCTGCTGGAGGGCGAGGTTGGGGGGGGGATGGGGTAATAAGGTGATGGGCATTAAGGAGGGCACTTGATGTAATGAGCACTGGGTGTTCTGTGCAACCGATGAATCCCTGAATTCTACGCCTGAAACTAATTATACACTGTATGTTGATTAAATTGAATTTAAATAAAATGTTTTTTAAAAACCCCAAAAAGCAATGGCCTTGATATCTCCCTGATAATGACAACAGCTTGTTCTATAAAGATGTGTAAGGGACAAACACCAGCACTTCAATTTAAACAGTAAATTACATAACCGTCCTTATTTCTTCGTATTTGAACTTAATTCCTGTCTTGAGCCCTGGATCCCATTTCACCTGGTGGCAAAAATGTAATCTTCGTCAGTTCAGGAGAAATCGGGCAACTTGGAAGATTCTCCGTTCGTTCAGGTTTTTCCTTGTCCCCCTTCTCTGAATGTATTATTCTCCAAATGTATTATTTACACAACAAGGTTTATATCCTGGTTCTTCAGGGTCATGAATTTTTTTAACCTCAAAATCTTTCCTTCTGAGACAAAATCCTGTTTTCTCCAAGTATTACCTTGCTCGTGAGTCTCAGAATTCTATTCTGAAATTCAAAAGCTGACAATTCACTGTTACTTCTCTCTAACTCGTTTTCAGCTTCCCTCTTCTGAGTCACTGGATGCCTCCTGTCTAGTGTGAATGAGGGGGTAGGGGTGACAGAAAGGACGACAAAATGGTCTACAGGAGACAAAATGGATAACGAGGGATTTCTTAAAGCATATGAGTTAATAGATTGTTACCATTTTAAAACAAATAACATTCTGCAGAGAAAACCAATAGCACCACACTTAGTATATGGAACAGATCAAAGTAATTTGGGTGTGGGCTCAGCACTATGTGACCCAGACAGACAGCATCTGTAAGCCATAATTAAGGCAGCAATACGTTTTTGAAAAGAGGAATGGACAGACTGTGCAACTTCAAGCAACCTTTCACAAGGACCATCCAAGTGGAGTGAGAATTCTCTATTATTTATTTATACAATATTTCCATATTTAGGATATCTGCTTCAAAACAGCGAGGAGTTGTAAAGGTTTGTCTTTGTTGCTTTAAATAAAAACCGCTGAGAGAAACGTGAGGTTGTCCCCCCAAATGAAAAAGTCAGCATGAAAAGTTTGTTTATTTTGGTCTCCGCCTCCACTAACTAAGCCCAGCCAGTTTGTTTTACATTTCAAACCACGGGAGAGGACAGGCTGTGGGGGGCGGGGCCGTGGTGGGTGAAAGTCCAGAGCTGCCGAGGTTATGCTGATGTTAACAGAGCGAAGTTCAAGAGGGCAGGGGGCCCCCTGAAGATGGAATTAAAATAGCAGATGTACACAGAGCTGTCTGCTGAGAATGCTGAAAACTTCAAGGGCATCAATTGATGTTCTGGAACACGGTGGGAGCAGACCCAGTAGGCTTATACCTGTAACCAAACCGAGAGGTAAAGAGATGCTTTCTGTGGATGAGAGTGGAGGCCTTGAGGGTAATCTTAAACTAAAGAATGAGGTTGGCTAGTCATTATCTCAGGACAACAAGCAAAGCCACATAGTTGAGTATTTTGTGGGGGACGGTGCGGTTACAGAGAATTACATTGTTGCTGTGGAGTTCGCCCGACTTCTATCTGCTTGCTGACGTTTCAGTTGTAATTGACCCATGTGGTCACTTACCTCCACAGCAAGAAAGAACAGCCTGTTGTTTATTATGAAATTCTTCAAAATAGAAAGAGCTATAAAGAATTATACAATAAATTCCTTGTAACCACCACTCAGCTTCAGGGGAAAAAAAAAAGCACTGAAAACGCTTTGGAAGCCCTCTGCGTCCCTCCTCCCTAAATGCAATTCCTTCCCTACCTCGCCTGTAAGGACTGTCTTGAATTTGGTAATTATCATTCCAGTGCATTTCTATACAAGTTTACTACATAAATGTACATTTCTAAAAAATACATGGTGTGGTTTTATACATATTTAGACTTTATATAAATAGCGTCATATTGCACGAAACTTGCTCTATTTTTAAGCCTCATGTGTGTGAGACATACCTCTCCCGATATATCGCTAGCTGATTTTCAGTGCTGTACATTAGTCCGCATACCATTCCACTTCGGTTTCATTTTCTGGTGGTGGCTGTCTCCGGTCCTTGCAACGACTGAAAATACATGAAAATACCAGTTCTTTGTGTGCAAAGTCAAATATTTCTTTGGCCAGTGATTCTCAAAGTGTGATCCAAAGACCCCTGATGGGCCCAGACCGCTTACCCCCCAGGCAATCCATGAGGTCAAAACCCTTTTCCTAACAACACAAAGACATGTTTACCGCTTTCACTGTGTTGTCAGTCGCACTGATGATAACGATGATAACGAAGCAACGGTGAGCAGAGCTGCTGGCGCCTTACACGAGTCCAGACAACGGCAGCAAGCCGTGCTCGTAGTCATTGTATTCTTTACCACTGAGCACTGGGGGGTTAATAAGTCACTTAAGAATATTAATTTTATTAAAATTCAACGCTTCCATACTCCTCTATTTAATATTCCGTATGTCAGAATGGGGAGTAAGCACAAAGTCCTCCTGTTGCGTGCCGACACGCATTCGTGGCTCACAGAGCACCGCTGTTGTTCGAGTTGCAAGAAGAACTACCGTTTTGTCATGGAACAGCATTTTCATTTGGAAGAACGACTGGCAGACAAACTACGATTCTTTCAGCCTCGGGTATCCGGCAGATATTTTCTCAAAAAATTGATGACATGAGCTTTGAAGCGAAAATTCGAGTCTTTTGAAAACTTGAATCCGAATGTGAGCTTGACAGCTTTTCAATATTTCAAAATATCTCTAAAGAGATGGTGGTGATTTTCTGATGTTGTGTAATGTAGTTAAACATACCAACATTTAGAAAATCTGCATAACTCAGTAAACCAATATTTTCTAAGTTTCCACTTCAAAATGTTACAAAATGATGCATGAGTACAAAGATCCATTCAAAGTGCAAGATAGATGATAGATTTTACTTTAACAGAGTATGAAAAGTTCATTGACGTGATTTCAAATTCCAGTTCAACTAACCTTTAAGAAACTACTACTTGTTAGGGCGCCTGGGTGGCTCAGTCAGTTAAGCCTCCAACTCTTGATTTTGGCTCAGGTCATGATCTCAGCATCCTGGAATCAGGCCCCACATAGGGCTCCCTGCTCAGCGGGGAGTCAGCTTCTCCCTCTCCCTCTGCCCCTCCCCCTGCTCACGCACACTCTCTCTCTGAAATAAATAAATCTTAAAAAAACAAAACAAGGGGCGCCTGGGTGGCTCAGTCCTTAAGCGTCTGCCTTCGGCTCAGGGCGTGATCTCAGGGTCCTGGGATCGAGCCCCACATCAGGCTCCTCCGCTATGAGCCTGCTTCTTCCTCTCCCACTCCCCTTGCTTGTGTTCCCTCTCTCGCTGGCTGTCTCTATCTCTATCTCAAATAAATAAAGAAAATCTTTAAAACAAAACAAAACTACTACTTGTTGAGTTTTGGGTATAGTATCAAAGAAAGTTAGAAAAGGCTATTGAAATACTACTCCCTTCTTTGATTCCATATCTGCGTGTCTATTTCCTTCACGCACTTCAATCAAATCAATACACCACAATAGACTGAATGCAGAAACAGACTCTAGCTGTCTTCTGTTAAGCTAGCCATAAAGGTATTTGCAGAAATAGAAAATAATGCCACTTTTCTCACTAAAATTTTTGTTTGGGAAAATATAATTATTTTATAAAAGTATGTTACTGCTGTTAACATGTGATAGGCTTATATTGCTTTTAAATGATTTAATAAGTATATTTTTAATTTCAATTTTATTTTCTAATATAGTAAATATTGATAGATACAACTGAAATAAATGAAAGCTCTTCAGCATCCTCAATAATTCTTAAAGGTTTAAGGGTCCTGGGACCAGAATGCTTAAGAACTGATGATGTAGGATATACTGAAGAGTGGAATTGCTGGGTTGTAATTTATCTCTGCTAAGTATTTCCAAATTGTTCTTCAAAATTATTGCATCTAAATTCCTACTTGCACTATATGGGGGTACCTGTTGTTTACATCCTTACCAGCATTTTGGAATTCGGTCAGGCTTAAGTCTTTTTATACCTAATAGGTGTCAAAGTGTTGTTTTAATTCGTATTTCTCCAGTTATTGGTGAGATGATGCATTTTCTGTGTATTTATTGTCTCTACGGATTTTCTCTTCTTCGAAAATCCTGCTTTTTTTTTTTTTGTACATTCCTCTATTGGTCTTTTCACATTAATTTTTGAAAAAAAAATCACATTTTCCAGACATGTATCCTAGCTGGTTTCTCTCCTTTTTTCACCTTTAAGTTTTTAATTTTTTATTGAGATATAAATTACATGCAGTAAAATGTAGTAAGAGTTGAGTTCATGAGCTTTGACGACTGTATAAGCCCGTGTTATCAACACCCAACATAAGACACAGAATATTACTCTCTTTCCAGAAACTTCCTCATGCTTCTCTGCAGAGGCAACCATGGATTAGCTTAGTCTTTTCTCTAACTTCGAATAAATAGGATCGTATCCGCACGTGTTCCTTTGTGTCTGGCTTCTTTCGCTCAACATGTTCTGACGCTCATCCATGTGCTTATGTGTGTCGGTAGTTCATTCCTTGTGACTGCTGAACACAGTTCTATTGTATAAACATACCAAACTTTGTCCATCCATTATCCAGCAGATACACATTTGAGTTGCTTCCCGTCTTGGGCTTTTGCAAGTAAATCTGCCATGAACATTCTCGTACAATTTTGTTTTATTTCGGTTTAGGTTTTTTTTGTAACATGTTTTCATGCTTTTTCAGTAAAACACCAAGGAATGGAATGAAACACCTTCTAAATGTATGTTTGACCTACAAATGTTATCTTCCATATGTTTTAATTTTTCTTTTTTTTTTCCATCTCTTTGTTCTGTTATATATAAGCTCTTTAGATTTATCTCCTGGCTGCTTATTGCATATACCAAGTTTTCGTTTCAATGATTTTATTTTCATTTCCAGGATTTCACTTTCTTTTTTGAAACCTGTAGGTATTTTTAGGTAGTATCTTATTCCGTTCTCTTACTGTTTAGTCCATATTTTACTACCTTAATTATCTAACATAAAATATCCGTACTCAATATTTTCATTTTCTGATTTGGGGGAGCTCTCATCATGTTGTTACTGTTCCTATTAATTCTCAGTCTTAGTAGGTTATTTCCTCATGGTTTATAAGTTCATGTTAGTAAAGTTTATCTGTGGGATTTATGCTGTTATTGTGGTCATGTATACACGTGTGTGTGTGTATGTGTATACGTATCTATCTATCTACATTTTTTTTTTTAATTTACTGTTTTCCCACCCCATTCTGGAACTGGAGATACAGAGTGAGGCCTGGCACCTGCCACAGGAAGGACTCAATCTGAGCAACAGGCAGGATTTCTTAGATTCCCTCCATCCTGGAAGCTTTGTGCCTGGTAGGCAGGGAAAGGGGGACAGTGGGGAAACCAAACTGTCACTTTGACAATGCTAGTAACCATCGTACTAGCTGACCCTCATTCTGAACACTGGGAATCTGCCCTAACCTGGATTCCCTGAGGACCTGAGAGATTTCTTTGCTGAGAAAAGGGAAGCCTGGGATCTGGCATTTTTTGAGGATGGAAGTGCCCCTAGATTTGAGCTTGGGGATGAGAAGTCCATGTGCACTCCTTCTCCCCTTCCTCTCTATCCACAACATGGGCTCACCACACTCCAGCCTTCATGAGGCTGCCCCAGGGTGAGAGGCAACCAGAATAGCCTTATGGGGGAGTTTTGGGGGCGAGCAGGGCAGGGAACCCTTGGCGAGCATGAATGGCTGCCAGAAGAAATTTTTTTCACTTTCAAGTTCTACCTATTGGCAGAGGACCTAACAAACAAGAACCACTTCATTTTAACATCTTATCTTGGGATTTCTGACCACTCAGGGTGTATAAATTCAAATCTCAAAACCATGTATAGGCATACCTGAATTTTTTTTTTTTTTTAATCCAGAGCCCAGATGAAGCAGACACATTTTCTTGTTATTTCACTTTGCCTGGACATCTTTTTTCTGGTACAATATATCTTTGGGTGTCCTACCAATTATTTAGAGCCTCACTTCTACCTCCCCAACATGGTTCAAGGCTTTGGCTTTTGTCCCCACATGTCAGAAACCCAAACCTCTTGATTGCCAAGATCACCAAATGTCCCCCAAGCAGAGTTGGGGCTAGAATTAGCACCACCTCACCACTTTTGGTGTCTGGAAGTTTCTCCTGTTTTCTTGAGAGCTTGATAATTGTTTTTATTTAAATTTAAGTTAGTTAACATATAGTGTATTATTTGAGAGCTTGGTATTTTAAAGATTATCTGTTACATTTGATCCATCATTTCTAGGTATATTGTATTGAGAGGTTCTTCGGGGTACCTAGTCTGTTATGATGACAGAAACAGAAGTCCAGAAGCTGTTGTTTCCTCCCACCAAAGTCATCAATGCATGAGTAATGACCATCATTATTTCTCCAAGTCAGAAATCAATGGCTTTGTGATTAGGAAAGGGACACTATCCAGATAAAAGAGACATACATCTTCCTCATATCTGAGAAGCTCCTGCCTAATTCCTTTATTTTATCATATTCGAAGGGTTCCTGGATTACTGACAAAGTTGTTAAATATGGAAAGCATCCTGTGGGAACATTCCAGGAAGTTTAATTGAGAACAGCAAAAAATGGAGCCATTTGAAGTGATCCCAGGTCTCAAGCAAGTTCCATGTTCTTTCAATGTAAGAACAACTCACTTAAAGATTATACTCCATGTTTGTTTTGTTTTGGGTCAAAGAAGCAGCTGAGCCAAAGAGAAAAAGGAGAAAAGATTAACTCTTAGACTTACCAAAAAAGACAGAATTTTCCTAGTAGATCTCATGAGACAGAATTTGGGAAAGAGAATGTTTTTATTTCGGAGAAAGTGTGTCCTGTTGGACTCGATCGTTTGCAACATGTATTGCTCTGAGGAGGGAGACTGTGCCATTTCCCTATAATCTCCCACCCCCACATGACATGTTTTCTTTCCTAATTATTGTTTCAAAATCAAAACTTCTGTGTTAAAGGCCTTTTATGAAATGGCAAATAAGAGAACAAGCATAAAAACAAGTGGTCAGAGAAGAATGGTGTTTAAAAGTCTCATTTACGCAGGTCTAGAGAAGAAGATCAAGCTATTCAGGGCACAAAAACAACAAAAACCTGTGACAGTGGCTACTTACTGTCACAAGAAGGAAGATCGTACGATGACGAAATACCAAGTTAGACCTGAAGAATATTCAGGCGTAGGAGATGAAATAGGAGGAAATCGAGTAATGTCCTGAAAAAGAGCCCCTAACTACAGACTACATCAAAGCAATAGTCCGTAAGGAATCATACACTACCCTGGGCTCAACCGGGCAACGTTACAATGCTTTGTTCTTGGTAACCACCTGTGCCCATGCAACCTCTCTTGCAGTAATTCTCCTTGGTGCCCTCCTCACATACTACTTCCCGCCCCCACCCACCCATCCTAGCCCACATGCCTGCCTCCTGCACTCGAACACTCTGTCTGCCCTCCTGCTGGGCAGAGGGGCTGGGTGATGCGTGGAGGTAATCTGGGAAGATCCAGCAGCTGCAACAGGAAGCAGATGGAGAACTTTATCAGGAGGCTCCCAGAACAGAGAGTAGGCAAACATTTGAAAGGTAGACAGCTCTGCAATCAAAAAGCCAAAGACAGTAGATATGAGACTCTGCTCCCTGGGAGGACTGGTGGTGAGGGAAGCCTGGCAGAACCCCAGTTCAGAAAACAGTAGGGACGAAGCAAGAGCAGAGGAAAGGAACTGGGAGGACCAGAAGGCAGTTAATTGAAATAGATCCCTTAAGCAGTGGAGTGATACAAGGATGGAGACAGCAGTCTTGATGCCGGATCAAGGATTCAGTGTTGCATGTAACTTTGAGATATTGACAAAGGCTCCCAAGCACCCTTCCCCAGGGCTTTTTTCTGCCCATTACTCTCTATGATTCAGCAAGAACAAAGAATCAAATTCTTGTCTGTGAGTTCCAAAATAGGCTCTTAAGGGACGCCTGGGTGTCTCAGTTGGTTAAGCATCTGCCTTCAGCTCAGGTTTTGATCACAGGGTTCCTGGATCAAGCCCCACATAGGGCTCCCTGCTCAGCAAGGAGTCTGCTTCTCCCTCTCCTTCTGCCTCTCCCCCTGGCTCATGCTCACTTGCTCTCTCTCTCTCTCTCTCTGTCAAATAAATAAATAAATAAAATCTTTTAAAAAAATAGGCTCTTAAAATTCATGGCAGAAATGATCTTATTAAAAGCCAAAATATTTTTACTTGTATGTATTGGACTTTTGAGAGACAAAAGATTGTTTTGGTTCCAAAAGCGTGGCTTTGAATATCAGGATCCAATGGTCTGAACAAAAAGTTTATACTCTAGTCAAAGTTTGTACTATAAACAACAGAGCTGGAGAGATTGCAGGATGGTGAGTAAGCCATTTTCCTCCTCTCACTGCAGCCATTGCCCCCACCCCCAAGACCAGTGGAAAATCTCACAGGTTGGAGGAAAGAAGATACTTGGGGAAAGACAGCAAGACATGAGTAATAGATATGAATTCCTGAGAAAGGGGCCTCCATATCCTGCATATCCCAGGATCAAATCCATGGTGCTGGAGTCGGGACCTCTAAGACGAATCCCAGGTGGGTTTTTAGGAGGACCTGAGAGCACAAGAAGCTTCTGCCTCACTTGGCAGGCAATAGCCCAGAGACACAGAGCAGATGAAGGCCCGTGGCAAGATCATAAGCAGCTGCCAATAAGGACCAGGCCGATTGAATTGTATCTTGTAGATGCCAGCAGAAGACAGACGAAGAAGACTGCTATCATAAAATTCACTCCCTTCACCAGAGCTGGGGTCAAAGAGAAGCTGTCGTCACCCCAACACTCAGAGCTTAGATTGCCTGCGGGAGAGCTTGAATTGGCAGAGTCCGGTGTTCTGCCACAGGAGGGACACGGCGCTCAAGGGCTAACCTAGATTCAGTTGTAGAGAAATAAAAGTACATCTTTGCCCACCTGAGTTTTGTGACTGTGGTATTTATACCTGTTACAAGATCCAGATCCAGAGTAACATGGATCTAACGCTGGATCTCCTGAACGGGTGTTTAGGGAGCTACCCGTTGTCTCTAATGAAATCGTACAGAGGTCGGACATACACCTAACCACACACCAGAATTTCACATAAAAGCTACACTTCAGACCAGTGAGGAAAAGATTACTCAGTAAGTGGAATTGGCATAACTAGAAACCATTTGGAAAATAATTAAGGAAAAATCTCCATCTTGTTCTTTATACCAAAGTAAATTTCATGAAGATCAACAATTTAAACTCTGCAAACAAAAAACAAACACACGAATTACCTACACAAAACTATAGTAACACTTGAAAACTGGGTTTATTTATTTATAATATTAGAATGGGGAAGACTTTTCTGAGAATGACACAAAACTTAGAAGTATAAAGAAGATTGATAAATTTGACTACAAAAAATTTTTTTAATTTCTGTACAATGAAAAATAATGAACAAAATCAAAAGACAATTGGTAAATGTGGGATAATATTTACAACCCATATTGCAGGGCTAATTTCCTAAATTTACAAAGAGCAGGTATAATCAGTTAAGAAAAAGATGACCCACGCAACAGAGCATTAAACAAAGGGCATGAACAGGAAGACAGAAAAAGTTACAAATGGCTCATGCATGGATGAGAAGATGCCCCTCTTCATTAATGAGTAAGGAAACGTAAACCAAAATAACAGTTTTCCCCAACAGTGATCATTTTATTATTTGTAGGCACAAATGAGTATTCGTGTGTACATGATGACACTTGAGAGGAAATGGAGACATCAGAAGTTTTTATTGCTTGGGGCGCCTGGGTGGCACAGCGGTTGGGCGTCTGCCTTCGGCTCAGGGCGTGATCCCGGCGTTACGGGATCGAGCCCCACATCAGGCTCTTCCGCTATGAGCCTGCTTCTTCCTCTCCCACTCCCCCTGCTTGTGTTCCCTCTCTCGCTGGCTGTCTCTATCTCTGTCGAATAAATAAATAAATTCTTTAAAAAAAAGAAGTTTTTATTGCTAATTTTTATAACTGTAACACTCTAAGCAAGGGGACAAACGCAAAGGATTGTAAAAACTGAGAAAAGATTTACAAATCTTCAAATTAAAGACAATTTCTCACAGTTCTTGACAAAATGGGGTTACACTACATTTTCAAAAAGCATATTATGAATGAATTCATATTTAAAAATAATCTGCTTACTATGAATTGCACAATGTTATTAGAAGAAGTCAACGCAATGCTCTTTGATTTTGATGCGATCAAACACTAAATCAGCAGTTCTTTCAGGAATACCTCTTTTGTGTGTCTATGCAAATTATCAGAGTCTTGCTCCTAGGTCATGGATATTTCCTTCTGAAAGACCTACAGAAAAAAATCCTTAATTCTAGTGAGCCAAAATAACATTTTTTAATCTATGAAATTGGCAAAGATCCAAGCTTGATAATACTTTTGCTAAGGCCATGGACACCACACACCTTCCTACACCTTTGGTATAAGAGTAGATGCTATGATTTGTCAACACGTATCAAATAATTTAATTCCCATTCCTTTTTATTCAGCAATTTCAGTTCTAGGAAATTATACTACAGAAAATTGAAAAATTTCTTGAAATTGAAAAATTCACAAAATATGTTCATTGAAAAATTCACAAAATATGTTCATTGCAGTGTTGTTTTTAGTTAAAAAAAAAAAAAAAACAGAAAGGAAATTCTCTTTAAGGGGGGATCTAGGGAAGGGATTGCTTAAGACAGACCATGCCATTGCAGGAGTCTTGTGGGGAGAGAGGGGTCAGGGACAGTAAACTTGACTCACATCAGAGTCAAAGTCAGTTCTATTTCTCAGCTAATGGAATGATCCGCCATCTTTTATTTGTACCATGAGGTTTTGTGTTTTCTTCTTTACTTAATTCAGCCCTAAAAATATTTATTAGAGTCCTACTATGTTCTACATATATTTTATTATGTCCATCTGGAGCTTGAGGGATTGGTATAATCTGAACAAGCAGAAAACTACAGGCAGGTCATTCTAGAAGGGGAAAATAACGTGGGGCCATGGAAGTTTATGATGTGCTTGACAAAATGGGGTCATCTGAATTATAGTTTGGGAAGACGAGGAGTATAGTTAGAAATAAGCCTGCGGCCAGACTGTGCGGCAGGAGCCATAGCTCTATCAGCAAAAGATCGTTATTATTACATTTGTGTTTTTTGCAAAACAACTCTGGCAGCCAAATGCAGGGTGGAATGAAGAGGGAAAGAGGCAAGGAAGCTAATTAGCCGGTTGATGCAATAGGTCATGAGGTCAGAACAAGGTCAATAGAAGTTAGAATGGAGAAGGTTGAGAGGGTTGGAAACAATTTAGAGATGGTATAGACACAAGATGGCTACTTATCAGATGTGGCAAGTGGAGGCCGTGAAGTCATTGAGATAGCATTGACAGAACCTGGTTGTTGATTGGAGGTGGGAGGCAAAGGAGGTGAAAGCGTTTCTAATTTCGTAGATTAGGAAAAGTCGATCTGGTTAAAGAGCATAAAGGAGCCTGGGAAGGAAGGCATTTTGGTTGAGGGCTGGAAAACACACTAAATTTGGGAGGTGTTGAGTTCGACGTATCTATGAGGTGCCCAGGTACAGAAGTCTGAGTGATGTTTGGAAAATAAGGTTGGAACCTCTTGAGTGAGAGACTGCTCCACGAGCAACAGGAGAAGAGAGTGGAGGTAGAACTTTGGAGAAAACCTGCCTTTCAGGGCTGGGTCAAGGAAGGGGAGTCAGCAAAGGGATTGGAGGAGGAACGGTCAGCGTCCCTAGAGAAAAAGTAGTGCTCTGGAAGCCACAGGTCGAGGCAGCCATGAATGCCAAACTGCAGGGTGCTGCGTGCAGAACCCCCCAGAAGTTCAGCTGTGCCAGCTGCCCCCAGCCCCACTCGGATTCTCTCCAGCTGCTCTCTGAAGTTCAAAGTACAGCAGCCCCTGCTTATCCAGTTTCGCTTTCTGAGGTCTGGAAGCAGATAATCCTCCTTCTGACGTGTCCTCTAATGCCGCAGGACGCGGCCTCCGTCCTTCACCCCATTTCCTCTCGCCACGTGGGCATTTTGTCATCTCTCCGTATCACAGGAAGTGGGGTGAGTACAGAACAATAAGATCTTTTGAGAGAGAGAGAGACCACATCCACGTAACTTTCATTACAGTACGTTGTTGTGATTGTTCTATTTTATTACTAATTGTTGTTAATATCTTATTGTGCCTCATTTATAAATTAAACTTTATCATGGGTGCATAGGAAGAAGACATAGTACATAGTATATACAAAGTTCAGTGCTGTCTATAATTTCCAAGACCTCCACTGGGGGTCTTGGAATGTTTCCTAGGCAGATGAGGGGGACTACTGTATTGTTCAGCTTTTTATATAAAAACTCTCATTTTCTAAAAAACAAGTGTTGTAATCCCCTTTGTCCCAGGATTCACAAATATAAAAAGATGCAATTTCCTTACACCCCTTGGCAAGTCAAGGGCAGTGGAGCTCACAGTTCTTCAGGCCTTTGTCCAAGGCCCCAACAGCCAAACCCTTCCAAGCAAATAAACAAAAGCAACAAAATACACCAGAGTCAACAGAAAGTCATGCAAATCGAATTACATTTCTTTTTCCATATGAGAAAACTTGCTTCTGACAAACATATTGAGTTTCTTTCCCAGGTTTTATAGCATAATGTTCCTGTTCTTTTTAAAATCTTCTAAGAATTTCCCAGCAATCTCTATGCTCCTTAAAACCTGACAAAGCCAAGGACATTCCTCAAGGCTGGCTTTGGTTAGAGCACCTAGGGGACGATTTCTAGACATTTCACTTCACTGATTGGGGGGGGGGAGGTGTTACTAAATGTTTAAGCATGTAATTAATCCTAAGCCGCTTATGATTATTTGCTCAGAAAAAAAAATGATTTAGATTGCAATGACAGACTCGTAGACATGCCTTGGAATTTATATAAGAAACCAATGAGTTGGGGCGCCTGGGTGGCACAGTGGTTAAGCGTCTGCCTTCGGCTCAGGGCGTGATCCTGGCGATCTGGGATCAAGCCCCACATCAGGCTCCTCTGCTGGGAGCCTGCTTCTTCCTCTCCCACTCCCCCTGCTTGAGTTCCCTCTCTCGCTGGCTGTCTCTATCTCTGCCAAATAAATAAATAAAATCTTAAAAAAAAAAAAAAAAAGAAACCAATGAGTTATTACAAAAACAATTAAAACCTGTATATTGTGACTTAAAGTTGCCAAAACAAACTTAAGATGCAAAGATGTTTTTAATAAAGAATGTTTTTAAAAACAGCTGCATAAGATGTATCCAAAATAGGTATTTTATTACATAGTATGTTTTTAAAGTCAGAATGCAAAGCAGGCACTAGAAGTGAAACCAGGCTCAGCAGGTGAAGGAATAGTTGTTTCCTGAAATAAAGTACTAAGGACTTGAGAGCATAACTTGGAGAACTTTTATAATTTTGTTTTATAAATCCGATTTTATAAAGAGCAGTCCTCACATGTTCACAAACTGTCAGATATTTTAATAACTAGAAAATTTCTGAGCTAATCTAATTTAGAATTGGCTTTATTTGGTATCAACATAATAAAGGAAACTTCAGTAAGTTCAAATACATTGTATAATGCCTTAACTCAGCTGCTCTTTCTGGTCTGGAAGTAAGCAGTTGTCCTCCCTTTTGGAGCTGGGCCTTCAGATCCCCGAGTTTAGATCCAGTCTTTCCATCCTCCTCAAAACATTACCAACCCCATCGGCACCTCTTTGTGGCACCTTCATTTTCCGGCTCTACGGAATCCTTTAATTTTGTCTGTAAGTGGTCTTTCTGACTTGGAAATAAATACACTTGTTAATGTGGCCTTGCGATCCCTCTGGGATCTATTCCTTTCTCTTGTTCCTTTCACCAAACATTTCTTGATTGGCTGTCCCACCAGTTCCTGTCCTGTCGGTGCCATGCACTCAGGCCCTTACCTCCTGCTGCAAAGCTCCTGTCCGCCATTGTGCTCACGAATCTGTTCATCAGATCAATGGGCTTTTCTCAAACACCATTCCTCTTGAACTCTTTACCATCTGGCCAGCCCTTCCTCAGTAACAAACTACCATGCATAAATTGCTGTAAAACAGATCATGTGAGTTTTTGCAATGGTTAAGAACATAGATTCTGTTGTCAGGGAGACCTAGCGTCACCATTTTGTAGCTCTTTCACCATTGGAGGAAATTCTTAAATTTCTCTGTCTCAGTTTGTTCGTCTGTAAAATTAGATAACTCATCGTCCTAGGTAAGGTATGAGGATTAAATAAGAAAATACATGTAGGGGTGCCTGGGTGGCACAGCAGTTAAGCGTCTGCCTTCAGCTCAGGGCGTGATCCCGGAGTTCTGGGATCGAGCCCCATATTGGGCTCCTCCGCTGGGAGCCTGCTTCTTCCTCTCCCACTCCCCCTGCTTGTGTTCCCTCTCTTGCTGGCTGTCTCTCAAATAAATAAATAAAATCTTTAAAAAAAAGAAATACATGTAAAATTTTCAGTATACAGGAAGCACTCAATAAAAATTGCCTCTACTACTTTACCCCATCTTTCTGACGACTCCCTAGTTTCCTTGCTGCCTCCTCTTCATCTCTCTGTCCCTAAATGTGGATTTCTCCCAAAGCTTTGTGCTGCCGTCTCTACAAGCTCTCCCTTGGATACCCCATCTCCTCACTGTTTCCAGTGTGAGCGCTACACTACAACCTTCTAGTGCGGACACGACTTCTCTGCCAAGCTGCACCCGATCCCACGTCACAGACTGCCCTTAAGCACGTTCCTCCCTGAATGAGCTGTCCTCCCTCAAATTCAACTCATGACAACAGGATCTTATCTTCCACCTCCTCTGACCTCCACCAGGGGCCTCAAGATGTGGGATCTCAGAGCCATTTTTAAATCATTCTTCTTCCCCAACTCCCTGCCCTTCACATACACAATCTCCTGTTTTTATTTTCTAATCTCTCTTATTTCTGGTTATGCCTTCTCTTGCCAGTGACCAGCACTCGGGCCTAATCTCACACTCCGATTACTGAGCTAGCCTTCCAGATGGTCAGCTTCCACCATCAACACATTAATTCTCCTGAAATGACAATTTAATAATAATCCTCCCCTATTCAAAATCCACTGACACTCTTCCCCCCACAACGTTGTCTACAAGATGAAATAAAATTCTTTAGTCTTTAATTCAAAGTCCTCTACACGCAACAATAATCAACCTTTCCAGTTTTGCCTTCCAACGGAATCCTCCAGGTTAGAAGGTATGCCTGATTCATCTTTGTATCCCCCATGTAAATCACAGTCCCAGTCAATAAATGTTTGCTGAGCTGAGCTAAAATAGCTGATGCGCTCCCACAATTATAGGCATTTGTTGATTGAATGTTAAATTCATTCTCCGTTCAATTCATTTAACTAATACTTATTATCAAAGTGCCTGAAACTATACAGGCACTATAATTATACAAAACTCCATAAAGGCTTGCTTCTTCCACAGATTCAACCTACACAGAGACACATAAAGCAGAAAACCAAATCCTATCCTCCAGTCCCCAGGAAGTAACCCCTATTAATATTTTTGTGTATATGCCTCCAGATCTTCTTTTTACTACTCAATTATTATATTTGAATAGGTAGATTTTTTTTAAGAGAACCATACCAAAATAGTCTCCTTCAACTTACTTTTAAAAAAAAATAATACGTCAGGAACATCTTCCCTAGAAACATGTTTACATGAAACTCTATACCAGGCATTCTTCTAGGGACTAGAGATATAAAAGTGAAAGTAAAAAGGAGAGCCATTGAAAAGTATAGTTTTTGGAGGAGGGGGCAGAAAATTTAAAGCAAAATAATAGTAATAATAATAACTTCCAGTTAATAGTATGTATTACTAAAAAATAGTTAAAGGGATAAAAAGTGGAGACGAATGGTGTTTTAGACAGGGTAGTGTGTTGATCAGCATGCCAGCAGGAAAAAGAATCTCACCCTCAGATGGTTCAAATAGAGACTTTGACTGACAAAGGGGCTGTGTACAGAGGCATGAAGAGGAATACAAGACAAAAGAGGGAAGATGACACTATCCCAAGAGCTTAAGGGACAAGAAAAGGAAGGAACAGAGTCACAGGAGAGTCCAGTGCAACTGGGGCATGGAGGAGGGGCCTCTGGAGTTGGGAGGATACAGCTACTGCTAGAGATACAGGACTGAAGCAAAGGGAGAGTGGGGAAGAAATACCCTGGCCTTTCTCTGTTCCCATTCACTGCCATCCTCCTGGGGCCACCCATTTGCCAACCCAGAAGGAACCCAGAGAGCATGGGAAATGCTGAGCAGTAATCCAACTTCAGATAATTTGAAGGTAGAGCCAATAGGCTTTGCTGGTTGGATATGGGGAGTGAGGAAATAAAAGTACTAGAGGTGACACTAAGGTTTTTGGCCCAAGCTACTGATTGAATAAGATACTACTGTTGAGATGAGAAGAGCTGGGGAAGAAGCAGATTATGGAAGTTAAAAGTTTGGTTTTGGACATGTCTGATTTGAGATGCCTATTAGATGTATAGTGGAGATGGCTAAGAGGCAGATAGGTGTAGGAGTTCAGAGCTTAGAAAATATATAAACTTGGGATTAATCTGCAAACAGATGACCATGGGATTGGTTAAGATTGTTTAGAAAGGTATGACAGATAAAGAAATCAAGGATGCTGTCCCTAGGGTCCTCCAATGTTTAGAAAAAAATCCAGGAGATCAGATGGAACCAGTAGACATGGGGAAGTGTCCAGTAAAGTGGGAAGAAGCTGGAAGAGAACAGTGATCTGGAATCCAGTGAAGAGAGTATTTCAAGGAGAAAGGAGTAGTCAGCAGCGGACAAGTGACCTGGTGAGGTCCAGTGACCCTGATGAGAACATGTTCATGGAAGCAGAGGGGATGAAAGCCAGATTGGAGTGAGTTCTAGGGAGACTGGGAGGTGAGGAGGTGAGGACAGCAGCTACAGGCAACTGTTTTAAAGAAGTTTTACCACGAAGAACGCTAATGGAGGAGAACTTGGAAGGAGAAAAGGTTTCTTAGCATGAGAGATCACACAGTTGTATGCTGATGGGAATGATCTGTTGAGGAGGTGAAAATTGATAGTGTGGAAAGGAGAGGACATGAGTGCAGAGGCCAAGTTGTCAAGGGGGCAGGACAGT
This sequence comes from Ursus americanus, assembly GCF_024610735.1. NCBI lineage: Eukaryota > Metazoa > Chordata > Mammalia > Carnivora > Ursidae > Ursus > Ursus americanus. The sequence continues at coordinate 50,957,205 of NC_142146.1, read as the reverse complement.
GACTCTCTACACAGTGGAAAGGTTGTCCACACAGGCACAGAGCCTACTGGAAAGATGGGACAAAGGAAAGGTGGTATAGACATAGAAGTAGGTAGAGTTGGAGGTGGGAAGAGAAGTTGGATCTCTCCTGTCTGCCTCTACTTGTTCAATATGCTAAGAAACAGAAGGGGGAATGAACCATGAGAGACTGTGGACTCTGGGAAACAAACTGAGGGCTTCAGAGGGGAGGGGGTGGGGGATGGGATAGGCCGGTGATGGGTAGTAAGGAGGGCACGTATTGCATGGTGCACTGGGTGTTATATGCAAATAATCATGAACATTGCATCAAAAACTGGGGATGTACTGTATGGTGACTAATATAACAATAAAAATTATAAAAAAAAAAAAAAAGGAAAGAAAGAACATCAACAGGTGAGAACGAGGCTGGGGAGAAGGTGTTGGAGGTCTAAGAGGAGAGGAGAATACGTGAAATGGTCCCTCCTGGACAGAAGAAAACATAACTTACCAGACTAGTGTGGTATGACGGTCTGACTGTGGTAACAATAAATCCTGAGCGAGGCCAGCCAGCAGAGTGCAAGTTCTCCACTTGTTCCCTCTCTCCACGCTCAGCGGCTCAGGAGCAGGTGTGGTCAAGGGAGAGAAATGAGTTGCCCCAGGGTTTTGAGTTTCCCTTTATAATGGCTGCATGAAAGTCTACTTTCTTGTGTAAAATGATTTCAAGCTTTGACTTCGGGAGTCCAGTTATGGTTTATTTATCCATCATAATAAGAAAGCGAACTGAAATGTTTAAGTGATGTTAAGCATAACTTAATCTAGAACTCAATTATAAGTTTATATTTGGAGGCTTTGAGCCAATTTATTTTGAAAGAACTTTAAAAATATGTGGGGTTGATGATGTCATTGTTATGTCATTTGATTTTTAAGATTTATATGAAGAAGTAAATTTTTAAATTTTTAAACTTCTTTAAATTCCAGCGTAGTTATCGTACAGTGTTATACCTGTTTCAGGTGTGCGGTATAAGTGATTCAACAATTCCATTTATTACATACATCGGTGCTCATCAAAATAAGTGTTCCCTAAAAAGTAACTTTTGAAAACAAGCTTATGAAATAATTTATTAGTCAGTGGCTTAGCAACAAACCCTTATATATATCCCTACATTGGTCCATAAGGTGGCTGAGCTTGGAGGCAGTGGGGGGGGGCAGATTGAAATGGGGTCTTTCAGTTGGTTCAGGTGTGCTCCTCAGGTCTTTTTTCTCAGCCTGAAGGGGCTGCTGCCATGCGTGGCATGTTTTTCTCATGGCAATGTAAGAATACAAGAGGTGGGTGCAGAAGCATGCACTACCCCTCAAAGCTTTGGCTTAACACTGGCACATTGTCACCTCCTCCCACATTCTTTTTTTATTTTTTATTTAAATCCAATTTAATTAACATATAGTATATTATTAGTTTTGAGGTAGAATTCAGTGATCCATCAGTTGTATACAACACCCACTGCTCTTACATCAAGTAATGCCCATCACCCAGTTACCCCATCCTCCCACCCACCACCCCTCCAGCAATCGTTCCCTATATTTAAGAGTCTCTTATGGTTTGCCTCCCTCTCTGTTTTCATCTTATTTTTCCTTCCCTTCCCCTATGTTCATCTGTTTTGTTTCTTAAATTCCACATATGAGTGAAATCCTATGGTATTTGTCTTTCTCTGACTGACTTATTTTGCTTAGCATAATACCCTCTAGTTCCATCCATGTCATTGCAAATGGCAAGATTTCATTCTTTTTGATGACTAAGTAATATTCCATTATATATATATATATATATATATATATATATATATATATATATCTCCCACATCTTCTTTATCCATTCACTTCTCCCACATTCTGTCAGCCAAAGGAAGTCACATGGCCAATCCCAACATTAACAGCGTGTGAAAATATAATCTGAGGAAAGCATTTCAAATGTCAATGGCAGATAACAGATATTACTATAGGAGAGAGTGCAGAACTGAGAACAATAATCCTGATTAGTGCTTATACGATGACTTCTTGTCATTGGGAACCACAAACTTCATAGGCACATGACTTGGGTTTCATATTATGAGAATGTAAAATCACAGATATTATCTGTGATACAGTCTATCTGAAGTCTCATTCTGAGTTCGGAAGGATTAGTGGTCCGAACCCCCATCTATCCCTTTCTCAGCCTCCTAAACTGGTATTGAATAGATATCAAATGGGCCCCAGTGGTTCTATATTTGTGAATTGAACAAAAGTTGGCCCTCACAAAGGCAACCTTTTCTTCCTTCCTAATTGGGTTTTTTTTTTTTAAGATTTTATTTATTCATGTGAGACAGAGAGATACAGAGAGAAAGAGAACATGAGCAGGGGGAGAGGCAAAAGGAGAGGGAGAAGCAGACTCCCTGCTGAGCAGGGAGCCTGATGTGGGGCTCAATCCCAGGACTCAGACATCATGACCTGAGCTGAAGGCAGGTGCTCAACCATCTGAGCCACCCAGGCACCTCCCAAATCTGGTTTCGTGCTGGGAAACAGTCCCTGTTTAAGATCCTTAAGCTCTATAAATTTTAAAGAACTCCGTTTCCTCAGGCAACCATTTAATTCAGACACAGTTTCAGAATGGGGTCTGCCTGGAAATGGTCCAGGAGGTGAGGGGGGAGGTGATGGGGGCGGTGGGTGGGTGGGGGGAACAGGGACTTACAGGGAATGTTGCAAATGACCAACTTACAATCCCGAGCATGAGGCAGTGGCTCCAAAAGTCCACGAAGCCATCGTCAGATACAGCTCTGACACCAGGTTCTTAAAGATTTAAACAAAAAGAAATGAAAGAGGAAGAAGGAAAAATTTCTTTCTTTGAAGTCTCAGGGGTGTTTGCTTCTGCAAGCCAAGGTGTTATTCTCATCTCTTAGCAAAGAACTCTTCCTATCCATTCATCACTTTATTGCTTTTCTGTGTCCCCAGCACTCAAATGGGGGTCTCATTCAGGGGGTAGTAACCTTTTTTCTTGACTATTTCCAGAGACCGTGATCTTTTCATCCTTGTGCATAGTTTCATTCATTTTATTTCCTTTGATTCTATTATTTGATGCTCTTTAGGGATTGTTGGGTCCTTGAAACTATATTCCGACTCTGTTTAATGTTTTTAAATGCACACATTCATATAAAGAAAAGTGAAATGTATTTTGATGATGAATCACTAAACATACTGTCAGGATTTTGGTCACTTTCCTTTTCAGTGAGAAGTCTTAGCTTCCTGGACGCTGTGTTTTCTGCAGAAGCACACCCTCCACCTCTCTCGTCGCGTTACCAAGTGCAAACCATCTCACTTCTTTTTTGGTCTGTGAATTTATGAGACAATTCCAGAATCATGTCTTGCATTAAGGCCCTGCAATTCTTCCATGTGATGGTTAGTAAGAATCCTGAGCCAGAATCCTAAAACATTATAAGATTAAGCCAGTCAGAAACAGAAAGCCTGTATTTTCTTTTTTTTTTCTCAATGCCCTAAATGTGATTGATTGATTGATTGATTGATTGATTTAATAATATTTTTTATAATATTATGTTAGTCACCATACAGTACATCCCTGGTTTTTGATGTAAACTTCGATGATTCATTAGTTGCGTATAACACCCAGTGCACCATGCAATACGTGCCCTCCTTACTACCTATCACCGGTCTATCCCATTCCACCCCCCCTCCCCTCTAAAGCTCTCAGTTTGTTTCTCAGAAAGCCTGTATTTTCTTTTTTTTTTTTTTTTAAGATTTTATTTATTTATTTGACAGAGATAGAAAGAGCCAGTGAGAGAGGGAACACAAGCAGGGGGAGTGGGAGAGGAAGAAGCAGGCTCCCAGCGGAGGAGCCTGATGTGGGGCTCGATCCCATAACGCTGGGATCACGCCCTGAGCCGAAGGCAGACGCTTAACCGCTGTGCCACCCAGGCGCCCCTAGAAAGCCTGTATTTTCTGCCATGCTATTATTTAAGAAATTGTTGGGCTTCTTGAGTTTTAAAAGAAAAAGAAAGTAATGGGCTTGTGGCCATTTTTAAGCCTTTTGACTTGAGGGTATTCAACTTAATTTAATCTGACCTTGTTACTACTTTTTATCTATGAAAATAGACCTTGGGTATACAGAAACATATTCTAAAATCCAGCTTATTAGCTGGATATTAAAATTCTTAGACAAGGCATTGGATTTTTCAACTTTCTAAAAATTTATTTGAGATGTTGGCCATATTAAGAATTTGCATAAATAAAATTGTTATTTATTTCCCCTAAGGCACCCTAGCTCCCAAATATTAGAAAAACGTTTTATATAATGAACACTTATTAAGTGTCTTTTTACTTAAGTGGGAAGGATTATTCCTCCTCTATTATCTCCCTCCAGATATAATTTCTTGAAGGTAGATATTTATATCCTATTCAATTAATATCCAGTATAATATCCTAGGACAGTGGTTATTCAATTAATAATTACTAAATGAAGTTTTTCAGACTCAATCACGGATCACTTGGTAGTAATTACCTCAATAGAACGGCAAAATGGAGTCAGAAATAACAGTTCGACTTCATCTGGATTAAATCAATAGGGTTTACAATGCATTTCAATGGATAAAGACAAGGATAAATGCCTTTGGGGCAAACTGCTGGAGCGGTTAAAGGGAGCAGTGCTGACCCTTATTTTAAACTCTAATAGCTTTACAATCTAGTCTCTTCACCAATAATTGTTAATTCCCAATATTTTCCAATCCTTCTGGGCATATTAAAAAAGGAAAGGTTGTATATTGAAAGAGACTTCCCTTCTGGCCCCATGTAAAAATATAAGTAAGGAACCTTATTTATATGAGTCTAATTATCCAGCATTACATGAGTCCCCAGAAAAAAATAAATGTAAAGCTTAAAAACATTTTAATCTTTTTAGTCTTTTTAGAAGACCTAGAGAAAACCTCACTTCTTTTTGGCATGGGAAACAAATAAATAGTGTTCGTTGTTTTATTTCCTTCACATTTTAGAGTTTAAAAAAGAACTTACTCTTCCTTTTCCTCCTTGCCCCACCCCCCCTTCCCTTGCGTGACAATTCAGTCCTGAAGCCTTGAAGTGGGGCCGAGTCAAGTAGGCATCTGCCCCTGACGAGGAGAACCCCAGTGCCCCAGAGCAGCGTGCCAGAGCTCAAACCAAACAAGAGACTGACCACACAAGATGGCTGCCCCACGTGGGTGTCAGAGTCAGAGCTGGGTAAAGAGGGTGTCTGCAGAAAAGGGGCAGGCTGGTGTAGGCTGTCAGAGCACAAGTGGGGTGAAGAAGGCACCCAGGCATGAGGGCTGCCCAACACGGAGTGCCGAAGCCCAAGCAGGGCCAACAGGTGTCCGTGAGGTGGTGACAGCCCAGCACAGGGTGAGGTGAGCACGCTTGCGAGCAAGAGTATGGCAGTGGAGTGGGGTAGCATATGAGGAGATTGATGGAATAGTTAAATAAATTAAGGATATTAAGAGTCAGCTTCCTCATTGTCAGAGAAGGGAGAAAACTAGAATGAAACCCGAGGTGTTGGATTGGAATTGGAGGAAATCAGTGTGAACTCATAATTTTCAATATTTATATGGGTATAGAGATACAGAATGGGTATAAATGCATGCAAATGTGTCTTTATGTAAAGATACAAATGAGTCTACATACATCTTTATACTTTATATATATACTTTATCAAACATGTAAGTCTAATTATACCAACTGAAACACAATCCTGAAAGATGTATTTCTAATGTATCATGTCTGTGCTCAAATGTGTGTATACACACGCACACACACGTACATACCCCAGCTCTGTCTACTGAGAGGGCCTGGGAAATAGCCAAATTCTAATAGCAATGAGCACACCCAGCAACCAGATCTTGGGTTATAAATATGATTCTCCAGTAACAGCAACCTAGATTTCTTGGGGATATGGATGATTCTAGAGCTGGAGCAGGGAGAATACATGGTGAGCCTGTAGCACCTTACTATATCAGAAAGCAAAGAAGTGTGCAGAGAATGATGGGGAAATGACAAAAGGATACAGAAGCCAGCCTGGAGAAGGTGCCACTGCCCAAATTAGGGATGATCTGAGCATCAGAATAAAAAAACCATAACCTATTGAATAAAATAGGAAACCATGACTCCAAACAGATTTAAATAATGAATGAATTGAAAGTCTGATGAGAAGCATAGTTTCAAAGTGCCAAAGGGAGTAAGAGTGACTTTCAACAGAAAAGCCCAGCAGGTGCCATCTTAATCAGGTGATCGAAGTGAAATTCGTCAGTAATGAGACAAATCTAAATTGTACATCACCCGATAAGGTGCGAAGAGAACACTGTGATATTCCTACCAACGACGCAGAACCAGAGTGTAATCATGAAGAAACATCAGATGAAATTAAGGGACATTTTAGAAAATAATTAGCCTGTGATCCTGAAGTGTCAATGTTACAGAAGACACAGAAAGACCGAGGGCTTTGTCAAGACTGAAGGAGACTAACGTGACAGCTAAATACAATGTGGGATTCTGAACAGACACTTGGCTCTAAAGTACAGCATTAGGACAACTGGTAAACCTTACATGGGGCCCGGGGATTAGCAGTTAGCAATGACTTAACATTGATTTCGTGATTTCGATGGTTATTTTGTGGTTATGTAGCAAAATGCGCTTGTAGGGAAATGTACATTAAAGTATTTAGGGATAATGAAACATCAGGTCAGCAATTTCCTCTCAGATTATTCAGGAAAACAAAGAATTTTGTGTCCTGTACTGCACTTGCAACTTTTTTGAAAGTTTCTTTCTTACTGCTCCCAATTTTTAAATAAAATATGTATAAAATTTTATCAAAAATTTATTTTAAAAATACATCTCATTATTCAGTTTGGACTGTTCCCACTTTTTATTTTTGTACTCAGTATTATGCGCAATGCACCTGGAACTTAATGGTAAAGACTGCATCTCAGTCAACGTCACCCCCAAAGCATCCGGAACGTAGTAGACACTCAATAACGTTGCCTGGACTGAGAGTGAAGAGCTCTCTACTGACCACTTTTATTTATGCTTTCAATTGTTGTTGCTTTTTCCTGTTAACTTTAATGATGCTGCAAGAAAAATATATTAAAATGGCAACGTTCCGAGAACTATTTCTCACGTTTCTCCTATTGTCTCAATAGATGTCTCATACACCAAATAAAATTAAATTAGGTAATAGCAGCCCATATCCTAAACAATAAAAGTCTTTATTATACTCACAACTTAATCATTGTGTTGTGGTGGGTTAGATTTCACCTTTAGGCTTTTATGGTTCTCCCTAATCCATCTTCGTGTACATGTGGTCCTCTACGTTCTTAAATTCAACTTCCATGTAACTCACATTTTTTTAACACACATTATACATTAGGGCCCTCAAACTAAGTATTGTTGGCCACATTCTGAATTTTTTTCTTGGCTTCCAGACAAACATTTTGAACCATAATACGGGGAGCTGCCTGAGGCCAGTCAGCCACTCACTTTGGCCAGCGTTTGTCCGTGGATAGTGCTGACAAAAGAGTTTGACCGTTTTATTATATTTTGCTATTAGTATTTTATAAAAAGTAGTGGAAAATGAGAAAATGGAATGGTTGATGTTAGTAAAAAATATAGGTTTCATAAAAATAATACTATTGAGACAAAGATGGAAATCAGTGGACATGCCAAAAGCTGTAGATTTCAACCTTATTCAGATGCTCATTGGACCTAACCCAGGTAACAGCGTGTTTTATTATATGAGGAAAACAAGATAAAAATTTGAGCGCAGGGGCGCCTGGGTGGCGCAGTCGTTAAGGGTCTGCCTTCGGCAAAGGGCGTGATCCCGGCGTTCTGGGATCGAGCCCCACATCAGGCTCCTCCGCTATGAGCCTGCTTCTTCCTCTCCCACTCCCCCTGCCTGTGTTCCCTCTCTCGCTGGCTGTCTCTCTCTCTGTCAAATAAATAAATAAAATCTTTTAAAAAAAAATATGAGCACATATATGATATATTAGAAATACATCTTTGAAGATTGTGTTTAAGTTGGTATAATTAGACTTATAACGGATGTTTGATAGTCCATTTTCTTTCCTGCTCTCAGGAAGACTATATATACAAAAATAGGTTCGTGAGAGAAAAAAATCCACTCATAAAATTCAGACAACTTTCCAAGGTTGCAATTTTTAGCATTTTTAGCAGCCAAGGCCTGGGGACAAAGGGCCAGTCGAGAGCAATCATGGAGGTGGCCACCCTCCCACCCTCAGCAGTGACACGGAATTATAGACCACCCACCCACCCATAAATCTCACAGACAAGTGTCCAGAAAAAAGGACCACCGTTTTTTTTTTTTAATTTTAGCTGTGGCCCTGATTAATACCAAAATTGTCATAGATTCTAAGTCTTTCACTGGGATTCCGAACTCAAAGTCTACTCCAAGGGAGGGCTGTATCCTACCTTTGTTTCCCCCATTTTAACATGTCTAGAATGTAGGGCACATAAAGGTAGAGGAGAAGGAGCAGAGGGAGGAAGGAGAAGAGGAGGAAGAAAGAAAGGAGAGAGATGAGGAAGAGGAAAAGACAGAAAAGGGGAAGAAAAGGAAAAGTGGAGGTGGAGGAGAGGAAAGAGGAGGGACATGCTGATAAGGATAGAAAAGAAGACTCACTTGGAGGAGTATGGATTTGACTTCATAATGTCTATATCTTGTTGCCAATTTGGAGCATTCCTCCTAATTTTTCCTCTTTTTTTCCTTCTATTTTCCCTCAGTGTTAAAGGGTCAAGAGTATATGGTCAAGACCCTGGTCATTGGGCTCTTGTCCAAGTTTTAGCAAACAAGGACAGTAGCACCCACATCTGTACGGTGCACCCCTCTTTCTGAAGCACCGTTGCTCTGGTACTATTTGTACTTTGTGGAAACTGAAACCTAAAAGGATTTAATTTTTAAGAGGGGGAAGGAGGAAGTGCCGGTTGTAAAGGTCAAGTCTCTGGCCTCACAGGCAAAGCTTTGTTTCCGTGTTTTCCTTTCCATTCCACAGTATCCTAGGAGAGTTCTGTTTATTCAAAGTAAATTAATTTCAGAGAAAGTTAATAGTTTTACTTAATCATAAAAAGAGAAACTGTGGTGCTAGTTTCTATGGCTGTGGTTAGGTGACCTTCATAAAATTAAGAAACCGGGCCAATATATACACGGCATAAAGACATCTACTATATACGTATGCACTTCAAAGTTATTGCTAGGTGATTTGAGGCCATTTGTCTGACTTTTCTATATCTTCTGCACTGAATGTGGATCATTTTCATAAATTTTTTAAGATTCTAAAGCAAACACAGGAAAGAAATTGTTTAAAAAACGTTAATCTCTGCCCTCTTTCCTTTATACACATACTAGATGGTATAAGAAGAATATTCAAGGGGCGCCTGGGTAGCGCAGTCGTTAAGCGTGTCTGCCTTCGGCTCAGGGCGTGATCCCGGTGTTCCAGGATCGAGCCCCACATCAGGCTGCTCCGCTTGGAGCCTGCTTCTTCCTCTCCCACTCCCCCTGCTTGTGTTCCCTCTCTCGCTGGCTGTCTCTCTGTCACATAAATAAATAAAATCTTAAAAAAAAAAAAAAAGAAGAAGATTCAAATAACATCAAGTGACAAGTAAAAATAACTACTCAGTAAAGTGAAGAAAAAGTCTATTTCTGGGATTAAAAATATATACGCAATTCTTCTGGTTAGCCATTGGCTATATACCTCAGCTGGCAAAGTATTACTGCCTATTTTAATCTAGAATGCCAGTATGTTGCCATCCTCCCTCCGTCCAAGATTCCCTAGTCATGGTAAACTATAAGCAGCTCCACAAATGGACAACAGCTCCACAAAGGGCACGCGTGACTGTGGGACACCGCAGGAAACTCCTCACCGTGCTTTCACAGGAGATAGTCCGGAGGACTTTGTTAATATTTTACAACACCCTGTTTAAGAGAAATGCCTCACTGTTCCTAGAATTAAGAGTGGTTTTTCTCTTGCTAAATCAGCGTGAGCCCTATGACTCTCTATTCGCGGCTGAGAAGTTTAGAGCAGAAATTGTAGCCCCCCAGGAACAGACACCCATCATTACAGCTCACGTTGCGTATGCCGACCACGGCCATCTTGATCTGCATCGTTCCTACCCTCAGTTGGGGCTCGGTACCTTCATTTCTTGTTTTGGTTTTTTTGTTGTTGAGTTTGTTTGTTTTTTAATCTCTCTGTGTTGTGTATATTTTGGAGACACTGAAATCCTTTCTGGGAAAAGAAAGGCCATAAATAAATATACGCGCATGTTCTAATTCATGTTTTAATTATGAATATGTGAATCATTGACCTTTGGCTGCATCGGTCATGTGTTTCGCACCGTGTCTACCTACCATAGATAATATTCAACAAGTAATTCAAATATACTACCCTAAATTCTTGTTATTTATCTCCTTTGTAACCCATAGCCCTTAATATGTCATAAACAATTAGTGGCAAAATCATTTATAATCAGAGTAACTGCTTCAAGATCTGAATTCAACCGTAAAATCCCTTTGGCCTTGCCGTACTGATTCACACCTCTTAGTGTGTTAGCAGAATTTACTAGATTGCCCTCAAGTGGAAATAGAACTATTTCCTCCCTCAGGGTACTCCCTGACTGTAAAAACATCGATGGTTTGTTTCCAAAGTTGGAAGTGAGGGAAAAGCGGGGGCAAGCTCAGGAGGGAAACAGGGAGAGAGAGAGTAATTTTGATATAATTCTATCTAATCATAGAAAGACATGTATAATTAATCTCAGTTTTTGAAAAAATCAGATGCAAATTAGGTAACAGTAAAATGACAAAGCATGTTTACCATATTAGTGAGTCAGTAAGTGTTGACATGGGACTGACCGCAGGAGACCGGAATTTTCTTGAAATATTCCAAACAGAAACAAACAACACAAAAGTGTGTGTGCGTGTGCATGTGTATGTGTGTGTGTGTGTGTGTGTGTGTGTAATAAGGCAGGACCAGCCAGGGGAAACGAGGACCACAAGACACTCAAACCTTGTTGTAACACAAAGCCCTTTTTTGATTATAAACAAAATAAGGAAGATCCCCAGCTTGGTATTATGAGGAAAATGTTTTCCAAAAAAAATATGGTTTTGATTTTTTAAGCTCCGATGATGACTCCTCCATGGAGCTAACACTCTGTAGATTTATTTCTAACCAGTCTTCGCTTAAAATGAATGTTTTTGAAATGCTTCAGCTCACAGGGAATATAAAATTGTGATCTTAAACCACCTTCCTGAGATGGGGCTGAGGAAAGATTCCAAGAGAAACTGCTGACGTTGCAGGTAGTGGTATTTGCTTCTACTTCCAAAGCCTCGAAAGCTGTCCTGTTCTGTTTTGGTGTTTGGGTGGCATCTGCCCTGGATGTCAGGACTCTAGGACAGGTAGCGCAAACTGGAATCTCAGAGCTTAGCGTGAGTAGGCAGACCTTGAAGAGGCACAACGACATCGTATTTCCTAGAATCATAAAAACAGGGTGCAGAGGGAAACTGAAATCCTAGAAGCCCCACTCTTTCAAAGAAAATGTTAAAAATATTCCAGGAAAATGTCTAAAGACAGCTTACACAAAAATTTCACAACTTGTTCCACTATGTACAGAATGAAACGAGTTTAGATTTCCGGTAGCCATGCGCGGCCACAGGCTGCGTACGTAGAGAAGGTGACGGGGTGATCAGATGCGGCATCGCCTGGCCTCGCACGCACTCCTAGGCCCCTCCACCCGCTCCGTCAGCTAACATCTGCTGTGCGGTGACTGTGTGTCTGGCCCTTGTCTAGGCTTGAGGGACACAGAGCTAAATAAAACTCTATCCTCAAGGCCCTCAGAGTCTAGAGACAAAAGGACAAGTTAACCAATAATTAATTCAAGAGACGACAAACATAGTGACTAAGAGTATAGATGTAGAAGTCAGATAACCAAGTTCAAATCCTGACTCCGGTTTACGGCTTATATTGACTGTGTGACTTTGAAAAAGTTATTTAACTTCTGCGCCTCAGTGTTTTACACACACACACACACACACACACATACATTCAGCTACACACACACACACATTAATAATTTCCTCCCATGCTGGTTGTAAGAATAAAATATGTTCGTTGCTTGAAGCAATCAACAAAACTAAGAGACAACCTACTGAATGGAAGACAATATTTGCAAATGACATCTAATAAAGGGTTAGTAACCAAAACATATAAAGAACTTATATAATTCAACACCAAAAAAGCAAATAATCCAATTAAAAAATGGGCAGAATATGTGAATAGCCATTTCTCCGAAGAAGACATACAGATGGCCAACAGACACATGAAAAAATGCTCAACATCACTCATCCTCAGGGAAATGCAAATAAAACCACAATGAAATATCACCTCATACCTGTCAGAATGGCTAAAATCAAAAACAAGAAATAAATGTTGGTGAGGATGCTGAGTCAAAGGAACTCTCGTGCACCGTTGGTGGGAATGCAAACTGGTGCAGCTGCTGTGGGAAACCGTATGGAGGTTCCTCAAAACACTGAAAATCAAACTATCATATGATCCAGTAATCTCACTACTGGATATTGACCCAAAGAATATGAAAATACTAATTCTAAGGGTTAGATGCACCCCTATGCTTCTTGCAGCGTTAGTTATAGTAGTCAAATTATAGAAACAGCCCAAGTATCCATCAATAGATGAATAAAGAAGTGATACGTGTATCGCTTAATGCAATATATTATATATATATTAATGGAATGTAATAAAATGTATAAAATGGAATATTATTCAGCCATAAAAAATAATGAAATCTTGCCATTAGCAGCAACATGGATGAATCAAGATAGTATAATGCTAAGTGAAATAAAGCAGTTGGAGAAAGACAAATACCATATGATTTCACTCATATGGGAAATTTAAGACACAAAACAAACAAAGGGGGGAAAAGACCAAATAAAAGACTCTTAACTATAGAGAACAAATGGGGTTACCAGAGGGGAGGTGGGTGGGGGATGGGTGAAATAGGTGAAGGGGATTAAGAGTACACTTATCACGACGAGCACTGAGTAATGTATGGAATTGTCGAATCTCTATACTGTGCACAAATATAACACTGTGTGTTAACTATACCACAATCACCAAATTTTTAAATAAAATATGCTCATCATTTAGAAGATTGCCTTGCCCTTGGTAACTGCTACGTATGTTTGTTAAATAACTAAGTAAAGAAATTTATTTTTTTAATTTATTTATTTGTGAGAGAGAGAGCACACGCAGAAGGAGCAGCAGGCAGGGGGAGAGGGAGAAGCAGGCTTCCCACTGAGCAAGAAGCCCAATGTGGGGCTCGGTCCCAGGACCCTGGGAACATGACCTGAGCTGAAGGCAGACACTTAACTGACTGAGCCACCCAGACGCCCCAGATTTTATTTCTTACTAGTAAGTAAAATTGATGTTGAGGCAGACCTGCCATGCCTCTCCTGAGGGTAGATGTGCCCTGATCCGAGAAGCATGTGGCAGAAAGATGAGAAGATATAACAGTATGGAATCATTAGAAAGGGTGATACATTCGGAGTCAGTATTAGAGGGTAAGCCAGCGGGACTCTTTGTGGTTAAGGAGTAAGTACAGGACCTCCAGGCCAATGCCACTGGCTACACCAGAAGGAAGCTCTGTGGCAGGCATCCTCCAAGAAGCTCGGGAACTGCTGCAGGGCAAGGACAAAAGAGCCTGCTAGGGGTAAATAAGGATGACTTGAAAAATCCATAGAAATGGATACTCTGTTAGCCAGCATGTAGTACATCATAAGCTTTTGTTGTAAAGTTCAGTGATTCATGTGTTGTGTATAACACCAGTGCTTGTCACAGCACGTGCCCTCCTTACCACCCGTCACCCAGTCACTCCATCCCCCCACCCACCTCGTTTCTGTAACCCTCGGTTTGTTTCCTGGAGTCTGGAGTCTCTCATGGTTTGTCTCCCTCTCTGATTTCTTCCCATTCAGTTTCCCTCCCTTCCCCTGTGGTCCTCTGTGCTATTCCTTATGTTCCACATATGAATGAAAATTTAAAAAAATAAATAAAATTTAAAAATAAAAATAAAATTAAAATTAAAAAATCATTTACATGTTAAAAATAAATATAGATAGATAGATAGATAGATAGATAGATACTCTGTCCCTTGGCTCTTAGTATTGAAAACCCGGCTAAGGTTAGAAAGAAAAATTACATTATAGAACTTGGTGCAATTCTAAAAAAAGGTACCAACTGTAACTGAGCAATTTCACCTCAGAGCTGACTGCCCCCAACATATGATACCATAAGGTGATGTTTCCAGGTGGTTTCTAGATAGTCTTTGTACAGACCCAGAAATGTGGTTTTATTACTACTCTGAGTATGAGGTGACCTCTCTGACTTTGGCTGGCATTAACCAAACTCACAGAAATACCTAAATATCAAGTGGAATGCTAATTCATCAACTGACCATGAGAAAAACAACTTTAATCAAATTGGAATACAAATTAATTACTGAGGAAACTATCTACCAAGCTTTACGAATTTTATTGTGTTTAATTCTCAAAATAATCTCACAAGGTAGATATTGAAGAAACTGTTAATGCTTATCAAATCTCTGTGTACCTCTATATTTTCCTGCCTCCCTAGAAGCTCTACTGGACGGTAGAATGTGAGCAATTTTTGTGAATCACTCGAGCAGAGGTGGTTAAGTAGTTGATGTAACTTCCCCATGCTCTCTCTTTCTCAAACATGCAGCTGGAAGCAAAGGAAATGGTGGGCCAACATACTAGAAGAAGAGGGAGGTATTAGGAAAGGACATCACAGTGAGATCCAGGCTGTTCATTTTTCTAAATTCACATTCTCAAGGACCAAGTCTGGCCCAGACTAGATTCCAGACCCCAAGTGAGCAGAGAGAGAGAGAGAGAGAGAGAGAGAAGAAGCTGGAACAGACTTTCCTCAGGCCACACAGAGAAGTGCCAGGGATGGAATGGAAAAAAGAACCATTTCAGAGGGGTTGAGAAATGGGGAGGGGGGACGTTGAAGGAGAAAAGATTGTGTGGCCAAAGGAAAAAAAAAAATGCAGAGGTGAAGTATTTCCAGGTGATGACAGGTCTAGGGTATGAACATACCAAGAGTTGGAAGAAGTGGAGTAGACGCTTTGGAATAGTCAAAGGATGATGAAGAAAAGGTCTGGATGGTAATTAAAATATCAAAATCTTAAACCCAAGCCAAGGCCTTAGACTTATGAAATCACAAACCCATTTTTTAACATATAACATACACAAACATGGACATCTGACACGCTTGGAATCCAGCCTTAGTTTCATTAGTGACTTTCTGCATCATACCCATGTGTCATCCAGACTGGTTTGTTTTAAATCCTATAGGACATAGGTTTGATACAAAACTTTAATTCAATATATTTGCCCTTGTCAACAAGCATAAATCATATGGAAACCGACAAATCCTTGAAACAAATTTAATGAATTGATATTTTGATTTTGAGATATGTGATGGTGAAAACATAAACTTTGCTATTGTCTTCAACCAAGTATTTCCTTTTTAATTTTACCAAAGAATATGGGTGATGTTTCACAGATATAATAGAGCCATTCGTTCTTTTAAAACAATGTTCTTAACTAGTCCAGATATTTAGTATATTCTATTTTCCAAATTTGCTACTTTTTTCCTAAATTAATTGCTTCTCCCAATATTTTTGAGGTGGAGATACTGAGGAAGAGTTGTGTACTAATTCAGCAATGTATTCTCTGCAATATTACCAGAAAACATGCTAGTGAAGACTTCTTGGCTTACGTCATAGAACAAATAAAAATTCTATTAATAG
The DNA here is from genome assembly GCF_024610735.1 of Ursus americanus. NCBI lineage: Eukaryota > Metazoa > Chordata > Mammalia > Carnivora > Ursidae > Ursus > Ursus americanus. The sequence goes on along the minus strand of NC_142146.1, from coordinate 50,941,302 downwards.
TTGGCCATCTCAGAGTTAATGGGAGAATTTCCACTTGTTCAACTGAAACTCTTTGCTTTTTTTGTGCCTGACTTATGTAAAGATATATTTACAGACAAAAACCATCAATACTTACAGATGAAGCAAACAGAATTGTACTAGAAAGGACTCTATTTCCCAAAAAAAAAAAATTCTTTTTTACCCTCTTTTGACTTTGAAATGCCTTTTACCAAGGACAGAAAGAAAGGGAAGGCTTAAAATACAAATACCTCTGGAAAAGGTAATATACTGGCTAAAATTTACAAATTTTATTCTAGAACATTCTTAAGAATGGGTTTAAAGAAATGCGAAATTTTTGGTGGTGAGGAAAGATGGTAGAGGAGTAGGGGACCCTGTTTCAACCAGTCCCCTGAATTTAGCTGGGTATCTACCAAACCATTCTGAACACCCATGAAATCAGCCTGAGATGTAAGAATATATATCTGGCTCTCTACAAACAAAATATTGCCGGTGGTTGGTCTCTAGGTATGAAGCCAAGAGCTGTGATTCTGCAGGCAGGTATCAGAAGATAAACAGAGGGGGAGGGAGCCACCATAAGCTGGCACTGGGAAAGTAAAATAACACTGGAGTGCAAAAGCATCCCACGCTGGGGATGGGGCACAGATATGCAGACCAGTAGCAGTGGGGAAAGGACTTTAGTCCAGCCTCCAGACAGGATCCAGGAGCTGCGGGTGCAAGGGCACAAACTGGGGTCAGCTCGTGGTTTTACAAGCACAAAGGGCAGAGACGTGCCCGGCCCTGGGATCCACCTCGGGGTATGTTGCTGTGGGGTGCACACCAGGGAGGCTGCAGTTTTTAGTAGCTCAGACAGAAATGGAGACTGTGTAGTCCTGGAGAGCTCAGTGAAGAGCAGACTCTGATTTCTCTGTTCTGAGAGAGAGGTTTGGATATGGTCACTTCTGCTCTGACTGTCGGAACAGTCACGGAAAGCCGCCAGGGAAAGCCGCCAGAGTACAAAAGCACAAGAAACCGGTTTTCACTAAGCCCATCCCACCCCTGACAGGGGGCAGGGCAACTCTGCCCAACCAGGGTTGCCTGAGTAACAGTGCAGCAGGCTCCTCCCCCAGAAGACAGGCTGGAAGAACAAGAGGATGACAACCCTAGAGTCCGTATAAAACAGGTACATCTTGCTTGGGTCATGGTTAATGCTTTGGACTCTGTACATTCCCTCCACCACCCCCCAACAGAATGACTAAGAGGAGGAACCCCCAACAAAGAAAAGAATCAGAGACTGTGGCCTCTGCCAAAGAACTAATGGATATGGATGTAAGCAAGATATCAGAGATAGACTTCAGAGTAGCAATTATGAAGTTGATATCTAGGCTTGAGAAAAATATTAGCAACAATATAGAATCTCTAAGAGCAGAAATGATATCTAATCAGACCAAACTTAAAAATGCTATGAATGAAATGCAGTCAAACTGGATACTCTGACTGCCAGAATAAACAAGGCAGAAGAATGAATTAGTGAGCTAGAAGATAAGATGATAGAAAAAAAGGAAACCAAGGAGGCCTGGGAAAAACAGATTAAAGCCCAAGAGATCAGACTGAGAGAGTTTAATGATGCCATGAAACGTTCCACTGTCAGAATTATTGGGATCCCTGAGGGGGTGAAGAGAGAGAAAGGTTTAGGAGATATATTTGAGCAAATCGTAGCTGAGAACTTCCCTAATCTGGGGAAGGAAACAAGCATTCATGTCCAAGAGGCAGAGAGGACCCCTCCCAAGATCAATGAGATCAGACTGACGCCCCAACATATAATAGTACAATTCACAATTTTTAGATCCAAAGAAACAATCTTGAAAGCAGCTGGGGGAAGGGATTTCTTACGTACAGAGTGAGGAACATCAGAATAATGTCAGACAGAGACCTGGCAAGCCAGAAAGGGCTGGCAAGACATATTCAGGGTACCAAATGAGAAGAACATGCAGCCAAGGATCCTTTATCCAGCAAGGCTGTCATTCAGAGTGGATGGAGAGACAAGGAGCTTCCAAGAACGGCAGAAACTGAAAGAACATGTGACCACCAAGCCGGCCCTGCAAGAAATATTAAGGGGGGTTCTATAGAAGAAGAAAGACCACTAGAGTAATATAGACCACAAATTTACAGAGACGATCTATAGAAACAAGGACTTCACAGGCAACATGACGGCAATAAAATCATATATTTCAATACTCACTCTCAACCTGAACGGCCTAAATGCTCCCATGAAACAGCACAGGGTTGTAGATCGGTTAAAAAGACATGACCCATCCATATGCCATCTACAAGAGACTCATTTTGAACCTAAAGCTATATCCGGACTGAAAGTGAGGGGATGGAGAACCATTTTTCATGCCAATGGACCTCAAGGGAAAGCTGGGGTAGCAATTCTCATAACAGAAAAATTAGATTTTAAGCAAAGGCTATAGTAAGAGATACAGAAGGATACTATATCATTCTTAAAAGGTGTATCCAACAAGAGGATCTAACAATTATAAATATCTATGCCCCTGACAGGGGAGCAGCCAACTACATATGCAAATTGTTAGCCAAAATAAAGAAACATATTTATAATAATACTTTAATAGTAGGAGACCTCAACACTCCACTCTCAGGAATAGATAGATCATCTAAGCAGATCAACAAAGAAACAAGAGCTTTGAATGACACACTGCACCAGAAGGACTTCATAGATATATACAGAACACCCCACCCTAAAACAACAGAATACTCATTCTTCTCAAATGCACATGGGACTTTCTCCAGAATAGACCACATACCAGGTCACAAATCAGGTCTCAACTGATACCAAAAGATTGAGATTATTCCCTCCATATTTTCAGACCACAGTGCTTTGAAACTGGAACTCAATCACAAGAAAAAATCTGGAAGGAATTCAAACACTTGGAAGCTAAAGACCATCCTGCTTAAGAATGTTTGGGGAAATTAAAGAAGACCTTAAACAATTCATGGAAACCAATGAGAACGAAAACACAGATCCAAAACCTATGGGACACTGCAAAGGGGGTCCTAAGGGGGAAATACCTAGCCATTCAAGCCTCACTCAAAAAAACAGAAAAATCCTGAATACTACAAGCTAACAACCTTACACCTTAAGGAACTGTAGAAAGAACAACAAATAAATCCTAAACCAACCTGAAGAAGAGAAATAATAAAGATTAGAGCAGAGATCAATGAACTAGAAACCAGAAATACAGTAGAGCAGAGCAGCGAAACTAGAAGCTGGTTCTTTGAAAGAATAAGATTAATAAACCACTGGCCAGACTTATCCAAAAGAAAAGAAAAAGGACCCAAATTAATAAAATTATGAATGAAAGGGGAGAGATCTTGACTAACACTATGGAAATAGAAACAATTATTAGAAATTATTATCAGCAACTATATGCCAATAAATTAAGCAACCTGGAAGAAATGGATGCCTTTCTGGAAACCTACAAACTACCAAGACTAAAACAGGAAGAAATTGACAATCTGAATAGACCAATAACCAGTAACAAAATTGAAGCGGTGATCAAAAACCTCCCAAAAAACAAGCGTCTTGGGCCTGATGGATTCCCAGTGGAATTCTACCAAACATTCAAAGAAGAAATAATACCTACTCTCCTGAAGCTCTTTCAAAAAAACAGAAACAGAAGGAAAACTTACAAACTCATTCTATGAGGCCAACATTACCTTGATCCCAAAACCAGACAAAGACCCCATCGAAAAGAAGAATTACAGACTAATGTCCCTGATGAATATGGATGTCAAAATTCTCAACAAGATCCTACCTGGCCAATAAGATCCAACAGTACATTAAAAGGATTATCAACCATTACCAGATGGGATTTATTCCTGGGATGCAAGTGTGGGTCAACATTAGCAAATCAATCGATGTGATAGAACACATTAATAACAGAAGAGACAAGAACCATATGATCCTCTCAATTGATGCAGAAAAAGCATTTGACAAAATACTGCATTCTTTCCTAATTAAAACTCTTCAGAGTGTAAGGATAGAGGAAACGTTCCTCAATTTCATAAAAACCATCTATGAAAAGACCACAGCGAATACCATTCTCAATGGGGAAAAGCTGAGAGTTTTTCCCTTAAGATCAGGAACATGACAAGGATGCCCACTCTTGCCATTGTTGTTCAACATAGTACTAGAAGTCCTAGCATCAACAATCAGTCAACAAAAAGAAATAAAAGGTATTCAGATTGGCAAAGAAGTCAAACTCTCTCTCTTCGCAGATGACATGAATGTGGAAAATCCAAAAAGACTCCACCCCCAAATTACTAGAACTTTTACAGCAATTCAGTAATGTGGAAGGATACAAAATCAATGCACAGAAATCAGTTATAACTGTAGAAAGAGAAATTAGGGAATCGATTCCATTTACAATAGCACCAAAAACCGTAAGATACCTTGGAATAAACCTAACTAAACAGAAAAGGATCTATACTCTAGAAACTACAGAACACTTATGAAAGAAGTTGAAGAAGACACAAAAAGATGGAAAAACATTCCATGCTCATGAATTGGAAAAGTAAACATTGTTAAAATGTCTGTGCTGCCCAGAGCAATCTATACTTTCAACACCATCCCAATCAAAATACCAATGGCATTTTTCAAAGAGCTGGAACAGACAATCCTTAAATTTGTACAGAAACAGAAAAGACCCCAAATCACCAAGAAAATGTTGAAAAAGAAAAACAAAGCTAGGGGACATCATGTTGCCTGATTTCAAGTTATATTACAAAGCTGTGATCACCAAGACAGCATGGTACTGGCACAAAAACAAACACATAGATCAATGGAACAGAATGGAGATCCCACATATGGATTCTCAACTCTACAGTCAACTAATCTTTGACAAAGCAGGAAAAAATATTCAATGGAAAAAAGACAGTCTCCTCAATAAATGGTGCTGGGAAAATTGGACAGCTATATACAGAAGAATGAAACTCGACCATTCTCTCACACCATACACAAAGATAAACTCAAAATGGATGAAAGACCTCAATGTGAGACAGGAATCCATCAAAATTCTAGAGGAGAACACAGACAACAACTTGTTTGACCTTGGCCACAGCAACTTCTTTCAAGACACGTCCCCAAAGGCAAGGGAAACAAAAGCAAAAGTGAACTTTTGGGACTTCGTCAAGATAAAAACTTCTGCACAGCAAAGGAAATGGTCAACAAAAGAAAAAGGGAACCCATGGAATGGGAGAAGATATTTGGAAATGACACTACAGATAAAGGGCTTGTATCCAAGATCTATAAAGAACTTCTCAAACTCAACATCCAAAAAACAAATAATCAATAAAAAAAATGGGCAGAAGACATGAACAGACACTTCTCCAAAGAAGACATATGAATGGCTACCAGACACATGAAAAAATGTTCAACATCATTAGCCATCAGGGAAATTCAAATCAAAACCACAATGAGGTACCACCTTACACTAGTTAGAGCAGCAAAAATTAATAAGGCAGGAAACAACAAATGTTGGAGAAGATGTGGAGAAAAGGGAACCCTCTTACACTGTTGTTGGGAATGCAAGTTGGTGCAGCCATTTTGGAAAGCAGTGTGGAGCTTCCTCAAAAAGTTAAAAATAGAGCTACTCTATGACCCAGCAATTGCACTACTGGGTATTTACCCCAAAGATACAGATGTGAAAAGAAGGGGCACATGCACCTCAATGTTCATAGCAGCAATGTTCACAATAGCCAAACTGTGGAAGGAGCTGAGATGCCCTTCAACAGACAAATGGATAAAGAAGATGTGGTCCATATATACAATGGAATATTATTCAGCCATCAGAAAGGATGAATACCTACCATTTGCACCGACATGGATGGAACTGGAGGGGATTATGCTAAGTGAAATAAGTCAAGTAGAGAAAGACAATTATCATATGGTTTCACTTATAGATGGAACACAAGGAATAGCATGAAGGACATCAGGAGAAGGAAGGGAAAAATGAAGAGGGGGAATCAGAGGTGGAGATGAACCATGAGAGACTGTGGACTCCGGGAAACAAACTGAGGGTTTCGGGGCGGGGGAGGGGGGGAGTTAGCATGATGATGGGTATTAAGGAGGGCACGTATTACAGTGAGCACTGGGTGTTATACGCAAACAATGAAGCATGGAACACTACATTAAAAACTAATGAAGTACAATATGGTAACTAACGTAACATAATAAAAAATAAAATAAAATAAAAAAATAACAATTTTCGAACGGGTAGGAAGGGAAAAGAGGCTAAAATGAAATAAGGTAAAGACTTGTTGGAGTCACATTTCCAGATTTACTTATCTTGGTTAATATCTTTTTATTTACATACATTTTTCATTAATTTCTATATTTCTTGCCAACTACTAGTCTCACTTAGTACTCAACAGTGCTCTTGAAAATTACTCTAATTCCTATAATTCACTATTTCTACTTACATTAAAAACAGGACTATAATAACAATGCTATTTCTTGAAAATTTTCTAAGATACTTAGACCAAAACTGTTACACAAATGTAAAATATTATAGCAGAGGATATTTTATAAGTTCTGGAACTCTTTCTCCTACTTTTTTACACAGAATAAAAAAAAAATTGTCTTTAATTTCTTTCCCCCAGAAACTACAAATTTACCGTTTCTTTCTTCCCATCTCCTTTCAACCGTATGGAATTTTCCCATTTTCTTGTGCTGACATTTAATCCTTCAGAATTCCCCATTTGTCCCACGTGGTTGAACGGAATGTTCAGCATTTTTGTATATTATGCCTCATTGGGCAAGTAATCAACCAAAATAGACATTTATGATAGATTTAAAGTTCTCTTGTTTTAAGTAAACCCACACTCTAAACTCTAATAAGCCAAACTTCTCAGTATTCACTGAGAGTTTTACACTGAAAATAGACTATGGGGGAAAAAATCATCTAACACCAATGTCCTCTAGGCAATGCTGTTGCCAAAGGCAGTGAGATTTAAGTCTAAAGGAGTCAAAACTATGCAGCAGATAGTTTGAAATCCCTGGAACCATTATAACTAAAATTTGACCTTTTATTTAACCAAGCAGATTGTCTGAAGAAATAAATGGGAAGTCATCGAAAGAGATAGGGCATGATTCCCAAGTATCCGAGCCAAGCACTGTGTGTGGCGTTTGCTAGTCCTTCTCCAGGCTAGTTAGCTGAAGAGGCAGTGCCAAATCCAGAGTAGGCTAAAGATGCTTCAAAGCCTCGGAAGGAAAGCCTACAGCAACCTGGGAGAAACAAATAAAGTAGCTGGGGTAGTACAGCCAGAGAAACCTGGAGGCTGGTTCCCTACTAGACTTCAGTTGATGATGACTGCAAGCAGGTCAGGGACAGACTGCTCTCCAAGGGACAAAACAGAAAGGGGTGTCATAAATGCCAACATGAGAGATTAGACACAAGACAGACTTGGTCATAACGGGAGCCTGTTAAACTGTAGCCTGGGCCAACACTGTGTCAAAAGTATGTGACGTCAAGGCCCCCAGGTCCCAACACACAGAGACACCAGAATGAACACAGGAAAGCAACTGCCAGGGAGCAAAAGGAATGTTTTCTTACAGAAGGTATCTTGCGGAGATTACGAAGGTGTCATATCAGACATTGCAGAACAAGACGACCTGAGAATCCTCTCTTGATTCCAATCCTCACCCCCCCCCTCAATTTCCAGTCCTTCTGGCAAACCCCACTGCCCCAGTGGCTCTGAGTCCCTGTCGCCTCCCTCCTTCCCTTCTCTCTGCCCTCTCCAGGGTACTCTCTCTCTCCCTCTTCATTTTTCTCTTTCTCTTTTTCTCCTTCAAGCCTCTTTTTACTTCCTCCCTCCCCCCTTTCCCTATACCCTCTCAGTTTCTCTCTCTGCCCACTCACATTGTTCCCATGGCTAGAGAGGTGGGGAGCTGAAAATACGTGTAGTCGGATTTGTTTTCTCATGACACACCATAACTTAGGCGCACCAAAAGATTGTGGCATCGTGCTTTTCTATAAATGATATAAACTTCCCCACAAGCCCCCTGATTTGGACTTGTGTTTCCCTACCCAAATTTCATATGTTGAAGCCCTAATACTCTACGTGACGCTTATCTGGAGGTGAGACCTTTGGGAAGTAATCGGGTTTAGATGAGGTCATGAGGGTGAAGCCCCCTCATGCTGGATGATGGGCTCCACTCTCATGACCTCATCTAAACCTCTTCCTCTGTTTATAAGTATCCTTATTAACACCAGAGTTCTCTCTCTGTGTCATATGAAGACGTAGTCAAAGGAGGCAGTCTAAAGCCAAGAGGAGGGTTCCCATCAGGAACCAAGCCCACTGGCTCCTTGATCTTGGAATTCCCATCTCCAGAATTGTGAGAAAATAGATTTCTGTTGTTTAAGCCACTTAGTCTATGGTATTTTGTATGGCAGCCAGACCTGACTAACACATCTCATTCCCACTTCTTGACATTGTAGGCTGAGGTGGGATAAGGGGAGGTACAAATTTGTCAGTTAAGAATCAGTCAGCTCCTTGGCTTTAAACAGCCCCTTCCAGAGAAATATGCAGCCAGTTTGAAGTTCAAACTCCCTCTAAGATCGGTCCCTCCTCTCTTGCTCCTCCCACTTCCCTCCCAAGATGGGGACTTGAGGGTAGGGCAAAGATTATATATATATCTGGGGACAGTGAGAGGGAATGGTGTGCCCAAGGCTGGCTTCCTCAGAGATGTCCCCTGCAACCCCTGGTCATACCCTGCTGGAGACATTCATGATCAGTTCTTCTGGCAAAGCAGAGGCCTCAGAGGTCTTTTCTTCTGCTAACTGGCTCCACCTCAGCTCGGGCTGCCCTGTAAATCCTCTTGAGTCTGTCTCCCTCTGCTCATCCGGCAGCACCTGAGAGAAGCCTGCGCTGGGGGTCCTCCCGCTTCTTGCTACCCCAGCCCTAGCAGGCCTATGGGGTTTTGTCTTTCATTTTTTGTTTTTTAATTGAAGTATAATTGACATACAATATCCGATTCGTTTCCGGTGTACATCATAGTGATTCAATATTTTTGTACATTACTAAATGATCCCCATGATAAGTCTAGTAGTCATCGCTTGCCATGCAACATTATTCCAATATGATTGACAGCATTCCCTGTGCAGTACTTTATATCCTCATGACTTATTTATTTTATAACTGGAAGTTTGTACCTCTTTATCCCCTTCACTATTTGCCTGCCCCTCCAGCCCCTCCTCCCTCTGGTAACCAACCTGATTTCCTGAATCTATGAGTCTGTTTCTATCTGTTTCATTTTGTTTGCTCGTTTATTTTGTTTCTTAGATTCCACATATCAGTAAAATTACATGGTATTAGTCTTTGTCGGACTTATTTCACTTAGTTTAATACCCTTTAGGTCCATCCATATTGTCGTAAATGGCAAGACTTCATTCTTTTTTGTGGCTGAATAATATCCCATTATATGTATCACATCTTCTTTAACCGTTCCTCTATCAATGGACACGTAAGTTGCTTCCATATCTTGGCTATTGTAAGCAATGCTGCAATGAACATTACGGTGTATATGTTTCTTTCAATTGGTGTTTCCATTTTCTTTGGATAAATACCCAGAAGTGGAATTGTTGGATTGTATGGTAGTTCTATTTTTAACTTTTTGAGGAACCTCCATACTGTTTTCCATAGTGGCTGCACCAACTGACATTCCCACTAACAGTGTAGGAGGGATCGTTTTTCTCTACCTCTTCTTTACCAATACTTATAACTGGTTTTTGTCTTTTTGATAATAGTTATTCTGACAGGTGTGAGAAATATCTTATTGTGGTTTGGTCTCCTTTTCCTGGATGATTAGTGATGTCAAGCATCTTTTCATGTACCTCTTATCCATCTGTATGTCTTCTTTAGAAAAATGTCTATTCAGATCCTCTGGCCATTTTTTAACTGGATTGGGTTTTTTTGTTATAGTAAATTGTGTAAGTGCAGGACTCTGGTTTTAATTGCTGCATCGAGGCATGTAAGAACTTCTGGATCTTTCCATATCACACACAAACCAAGGGATTTTAGGGATTCTATATTTCACCGTCTCTATGCTCACATACTCCATCTTCATTTCTACTTTGCTGTCTGGATGGTTCCATGTCGGATATTATGATTCTTTTAGAAGGCTTGAAATTTTCCCAGTCTGTATCCAAGGAAACTGGGAACAAAACTCTTTGCTCTGAGAATAGCACCCCCCATACCCCAATAAAAGAGGTAGGGTTATTTCTAACTCCCTCTCTCCCTTGGCCATGAAGGTATGAGGAGAAAATCAGAGTCCACTTATTTGACCATTTATCTCCCTTCTTCCTCCTGTCCTCTCCTTTCTCTCTTTGTCTTGGGTGTGTGAGTATATGTCTGTCTGTCCCCAAACCCTCCCCCCACCACACACAGCTTCCTAGAAATTAGAAGTATTATCTACTTTCTCTTCCCATTGGGTGGGAAACAGTATCACAATTTCCTTCAGAACTTCTTTGACATTGTCCTTTCCTTCCCTGAGAAATAAGCCTTAATGTTGAAGTGTAGAAAAATTAAAATTATATCAGTTTTTAAATAACATTCCCATTAATTACAGACTTATGAGGTCAATTTATCTCTACTCAGTGGGGCATAAATATGAAATAATCTTTTTCCTAATCCCTACTGTGATATTGTGATTTATAATAAGAAATATATAATTTGGTCTTGTCTAATTCCTGGCATAGAGTTCCTAAAACCCTTGGAGTTTCCTAAGTGATGGAAGCCATGAAGGTGTTTTTATTACATTACTGGTGACTTTGGGAAAGCACCTTTGGATGGGGCTAGTTGCCAAGGGAACCAACCACATGATTAGAATTAGAACTTCCAGTACCCCCCCCACCCACTTCCGGAGAGGGGAGAGGGACTGGAGGTTGAATCTAACCCCAAAGGCCAATGATTTATCAATTACGCCTATGTAGGAAGCCTCCATAAAAACTCAAAAGAATGGGGTCCAGAGAGCTTCCAGGTTGGTGAACCAGAAGGCTTCCATGCACTGTACTAGGCTCCAGAGTCTACAGGGACCGAAGCTCCTTTGTCTCGGACCTCACCCTATATATCTCTTCATCTAGCTGTTAAGTCATATGCTTTACTATCCTTTGTAATAGAGCAATAACCTAGTGAGCAAACAGGTTTCCTGAGTCTGTGATCCACTCTAGCACATTAATAGAACCCAAGGAGGGGGTTGTGAAGAACTCTGATTTATAGCCAGTTGGTCAGAAGCACAGAGAACAATCTGGACTTATGATTAGCATCTGAAGTGGGGATAGTCTCATAGGAATGAGTCTGTGGAATCTGATGTTATCTCTGTGTAGATAGTGTTAAAATTGGGTTGAATTGTAGGACATGCGATTGCTGTCCAGAGCATTGCCTGGCCGTGTGAGGAAAAACCCACACGTTGGAATTGGTGACCAGAATTGTTCCTGCCGGGGCGCCTGGGTGACACAGTGGTTAAGCGTCTGCCTTCGGCTCAGGGCATGATCCCAGCGTTATGGGTTCGAGCCCCACGTCAGGCTCCTCTGCTGGGAGCCTGCTTCTTCCTCTCCCACTCCCCCTGCTTGTGTTCCCTCTCTCGCTGGCTGTCTCTATCTCTGTCAAATAAAAAAAAAAAAAAAAAAAAGAATTGTTCCTGCCTTCACCTGTACATTTTCCTTCCCTGTCACTCCATCGCATCCTGGGCAGATTGCATCACTTTCTATTAACTTTTGGTTATTAAAAAAGAGATCATCTAAAACTTCATTTTCAAGCTCTATGTAAATTCCACCTCCTCCATATTCCCCCGCTCCAGAGAAGGCATGAGTTGGGACCTTGTGTGTTTGAAGTGAGATGGGGTTGGAAGGAGTCTTGGCTCTGAAACACCCCTTCTTCCCTGTCCCAGGCCTGGCTGCTCTCAAGTATGGGAATCAGGAAGAAGTGGAAGGAAGGGGAGAGCTGTAACCTTCTGTCTGTTGGCTGCTCTGCTTCTCCAGTGAATCCGAGGGTTCATGCCAGTATTTGAGGTCAGTCGCACATGTGCAATTTAGTTATAGAGGTCTTCCCACAACACCGTACCCCATAGGAGAGATTCAGCTTTGACTGGACTTCGTCTACCTACCCCCTCAACTATCTCAGTAATATACCCCAAGTCATGGTGCACAGTCCTGCAGGGGGGTGGTAGGGAAGGGAATTGTACAGTAAGGTGATTAAAGAATAGCTACCTTCCATATGTCCTCTTGTCTTAAGGAATTTCTCGCAGTCGAGCCGTGACACATAATGGGTGGGCAAGCTGACTCTTCTACTGTCGCCTCTTCCACCTTGCCAGCCAGCTCTCCCCAGCTTCCATTTTCTCTGCTCTGGGAGCAATGGGCAGCCCCACAAGTCTGCTGCCTAAGCAGAACTCACCAGAGGCGGTTCCTAAAAGCCATTGTCTTGGAGCCTCTTTCTTCACTTGGCAACGCCAGTCAGAAGACCCTTGCCAATGGGAAGGGGAAGATTTGCCCACTCTACTCCTTCCCTGCTTCTTTTATAGACCAGTAACTGGGTATTAAGAGGCAGGGGTGTAGGCAGGGGCTGACACCCAGTTCTTCAGCCTCTTTGGAAAATTTGGAGAAAGTGTCAGACCTTGATTACTGCTTTTAGTTCTGGGTCCTTCTGTCAAACACAGGACAACAGAAAAGCCCCGTATCATCCCATCATTCTTATAATTGAAGTTCCCCTATCATGTTGGGTTCCCTTTCTTCCTAATTCTTTGAAAGCAGACTCAGTTCCCTAGATGGACGAAGTGGGTTCTGATCCGCAATCACTAAACTGTGCTACACGATATTTCAAGGTCCCTTCTAAAGACCCTGTGACTCTATGAAAACTAGGAAAGAAGAAGCAAGTTACATTTATGAAGTTAGGCAGATAATTAAAACTATTTCATTATCCTTATTTCTGAGTGAATTTAAGGGTTGATCTCTTGTTGGCCCAATATTTATTTTCTACAAGTTAGCAATAATTGAATCATTCATTTCACCCTCTTTCTACTCCCATCTTTTCTTCAACTCTGTGTTTTGATCAGTGTCTTTATTGCAAAAACAGTTCCTGCCAATTAATTCGGCCCCCATATATGCTAGTTGTAATTTTAGATGCATTTGATCTGAGTAGGATTTGGGTTTTATAAGTATTTCAATATGCAAAGCTCTAGTGATATCGAGGAATCTTCGCCCTGAAAGGTTTTCGGATGTGTGATTAGCTAGCCTACATTTTTAAAGGGGGGAAAAAAACTTGTTAGAATCTTTGCAGAAGCATCAATTTAATAGTAAAATGCTGCCTCCTTCTGGATAAATTGTATTAGGCATGATAAGCTTGTAAAACTGTTAATAGAGGTGTGCCATTTTACGAACAAAAGTTCTTTTAAAGAATTAAAATGCTACTTTTTAAAATAAAAAAATAAAATTAGAGGACTTAAGTAGACCTTGAAAGATTACCTAGATTTTACCTTTGGGACTGTAAGACACCTAAACTACTTATCCTATGTAGCTCATTTGGTTATGACTTTCCTTTAAAGATCTCTGAACAGTAACTGAGAAAGGACAAAATAGATGATAAACTTACAAATAGCCTAGGGGCGCCTGGGTGGCACAGCGGTTAAGCGTCTGCCTTCGGCTCAGGGCGTGATCCCGGCGTTATGGGATCGAGCCCCACATCAGGCTCCTCCGCTATGAGCCTGCTTCTTCCTCTCCCACTCCCCCTGCTTGTGTTCCCTCTCTTGCTGGCTGTCTCTGTCAAATAAATAAATAAAATCTTTTTTAAAAAAAACTTACAAATAGCCTAATCTTCATTTTTACATTAGGCTACCTTACCTAACATTCAGCTGGCACGGTCATTTGTTCATGCACACAAATCATACTACATACTTGGAAAAGTGTGTATGCTTGGCAGTGTGAGGGGTGTGTGTGTGTGTGTGTGTGTGTACGCACACGTGCGTGCGCAACCATGCATGTGTGGGTGTGAATGAATGCAATGAAATGCCTAAGTGTTCTAGTCTTAATTCTATGGTCAGTAGTCATGTGAATTTTGCCACTTAATCTGAGTCCTAGTTTCCTTATCTGTGTACTGAGGATAATAAACTCATTGTTATCAACCTCAAAAACACTATGTGAGGCTCACTGAAATCCAGGAAGCACTGTGTGAGGTATTAAACTCATTTGTTATCTTTAAGGTTTTAAATGGTCACATGCCTGAAGTGAAAGAATAAAACCAGATTTGTGATCAACAGGAAGAAAAGTGCTTAATGAGGTCCCATTTCTTGCATAACCACAGCTAGTTTGGGGACACTCAAATAAATCAACTCTCTCCTCTCTGGCTTACAGAGCTGGAGGACAAGGTGACAAATAACTCCAGACCACACTTACACAAAAGTGAATTCTGCTGTCCATTCTTCTGGGACAGTTAACTCCCACATAGCCCAAAGAGCAGGTGGGTGTACCCAAAGATGATGCAGTCAGGAACCCAGAGCTCAGCCTCATCCTTGCGGGAACTCCACCTGGACCCCTAGCCCAAGATGATCAAGGGCTAATTGTGCTCTGGTTTTATTAAAGGGACTTGCACGTTTCTCCAAGGATGCTTCAACCAAAGGAGTACTAACCAAAGTCCAACCCACCTGAGAGAACAAAGGACACACTAAATATTCTGATTCCTAGTCAGCCTCTCACTACTGGGTATGCAATTTAACCACTCTGTGCCCCAATTTTGCCTCTAAAATGAGTATTAAAATACTATCTACTTCATTAGGTTGTTGGGAAGCTCAAATTAGTTAATCCAAGCACAGCCCTCAGAACGGTGTCTAGCAGGCAAGGGTTCAATTCAGTACATGTTAGCTGCTGTTACTACCACCGCTGCGGTGATTATCACACTAATTTGCATGTCCATGACAGTCATTCATTAATAAAGGATGTGTCTCTCTCAAAGCTCTTCGAGTTTCTGAGACTGAAGATTGATCTTTTAAATTCTTTGGCCATCAATATTTAGAATTTTGTTCTTATATTAGTTACCTGACATTACTGACATACTTTTTTCTTTTTCAATTACAAAGTAATAAATTATAACTACAGTTGCTATTTAATGACACAGTAGCCAAACCAAGCCACAACTCTGTTTTGCAGCCATACAAACGGACGCAGCTGGCCTGAGAGTTGGGACTTACGCACATTTCAAGCTGTTACACCTTTTTCTTTGTGATATGGAAATATTCCGGTTCCATTTCACTCCAAGAGCAGAAACAGCGATCATATCTTTGACTCAAAATTATTTAATCGCCCTAAAAAAAATCTTAGGAGGCACCAGAACTGTTTTGATTGAGAATTAAAAATGACACTTGGCCACTAGATAGCATGTAAGTTCTGTAGCCCGTTTCAGCTCACATCTGATTTATTTAGAACCTTAGCTGGCTTGCGCTTGGCTCAGCCACTGGCGCCTCTGTGTTCTGACACTGTGGAGACTCCCAGGGGTTGGCTTGATCGAGGTTTAGGAATATCTACAGTAGTTTCTGCAGATACAAACATGAAATTCTTTTGGAGTTACGAAAAGAGAAGTAATTTTAAATTTCTGCCTTAAAGCTTCTCCAGCGTTTGTTTGTTTGTTAAGTCGATTATTGCAGATAAGATCGAAAGACTGGATAATTCCCGTCTTCTCAATCCACCTGTGTAATGTGAAGTCTTAATAGCCACAGAACAGCATAATTCACCGGCCGCTCGACTCGGCTGGCCAGGGGAACCTGCAAGCCCGCCCTCCACTGTTTCACCAGGTCGAGAAGCCTAAATCTTATTTGCCATTTCCTTTTCAATTAATTCCTAGGAAAGGCCAGTCATGGACCAGTGAAACATCCCAGAGGAGAAAGAAATAGAATCTAATCCTCATTGAATAAAAAGATTGCTAAAAGAAAGGAGAGCAGGTCAGTTATTTTTTTCAACTCCACGAGGATATTAGTAGAGAAACATTTCAACAGGAAGACTTCAAGAGAGCCATGAAGATGAAATAAAATAGTTACTACAATAAACTACAAAATAAATATGTGCATGTTGTTTCCATACAGTAGAGGAGACACTTCTATCTGGGGAGGTGTTGCATAGAGACACCAAGGAGGGAGTAAATGATCCTGTCTAGCTCTTCTCGTAGGTTTCAAGAAGCGCCTTGTCAGATTTCACGCCTATGGCACTAATTCAAGTTGTCCACTAGATGGCCCTAACAGACACTGAGTTCCTTTAAGTGGTGGCATGTTTATCCCTGTGATGAAATAAAGTACCGCATATTCAATTATCTACGTGATTGAAGAAGGCCTCTTCTAAGGGAAAACTGTGCAGCGATTGTCTAAAACGTTTAATAACAAATTATTAGTTTACTAAAGAGATGGAGAATTGAACATTCTTTATCTTTACTGTCTCCCAAAACCCTCCCTTCGAAAGACAAAAACCAAAATTACATATCCACAAGGAAATAAAGAATAGGGAAGTGAGAAGAGCAGACCAAGTCACATTTTTAGGAAGGTGGCAACCCAATGGCTTAATGCGACTAGCCCAGGGGTAAGCTGAGACCCAGCACCAGGAGAGGGGGACCAGTGAGAAGGAAACCTATCCCACCCTAGAACATGGGGCTCAGAAATCGAAGGTGCCCCCTGCCCTGGCTGGGAAGGCTAGGGGTGAACTGAAAACAGAATAAAACTGGGGATATATACATATTGATCTGCAAGACCTCCCCGCCCCTTTGCCCACTCATTTCCCGGAGAGCTGTCAGAACAGGCTGATTTGCTCTCTCCAAAGCTAAAGAGTAATGGGTCCTTCAGAGCTCTAACACTGGGGCAAGTCTTCTAGAAATTGACTCACTCCTGGCTTATTAATTTCCAGGGAGGTTCACCACTCCTCAGGCTTCTCCCTTCCCATGAAAATCAGTTTTTTCCCCATCCTCTTAAATACAGATAGATAGCCAAGAATCACCAGACATTTTAGGAAAGTTTCCAACATAAGAGACATAAACCAAACAGGTGGTGGGTAGGGAGGGAGGCAGAACTTAGAAGAAACAGAGACAATGCAGACAACAGAAGAAAAGAAACTTTCAAAGAAACTAACTAGTATCCTCTGAAAAAGAAGAAAAGTTGCTGGACCCATAACATAAAAATAAGGTGATAGTAAAAGTTGTTTTTAGAAAAGGAAGAAACAATCAAAGAAAAAGAATGGGGTTTTGGAAATTAAAATTATAATAACCAGGATGAAAACCATTTCAATACAAAGGTTAGGATAGAATTTTAAGGAAACTGCCTATTAAATAAAAAACAAAAAAAGAAAAAGACCAAAATGATAGGAACATTAGGAGGTAAATCTAGGCTCTCTAACATGAGACTAATAGAAGTTCTAGAATGAGAAATGAGAATAAACCAAATGGAGGAAATTATTGAATAAATAATAAAAGAACATTCCTCCAGATTGAGAGAAATGAGTAAAAGGAATGCATTTCCAGACTGAAAGCATCTACTTAGTACCCAAGTTATTAAATTTAAAAAAAATTTACAGGCCCCTGGGTGGCTCAGGCAATTAAATGTCTGACTCATGGTTTTGGCTCAGGTCGTGATCTCAGGGTCCTGGGATCAAGCCCTGCATCAGGCCCCGTGCTCAGCACAGAGTCTGCTTAAGATTCTCTCTCTCTCTCTCTCCCTCTGCCCTTCCCCATCTGCACTTTCTCTCTCGCTCTTTAAATAAATAAATCTTTAAAAAAAAACAACTAAGGCATATCACGGTATAACTTTAGAACATAAGGGGTAAAGCAATAATCCTAAAAGCCTTGGGGGAGCAGTTACATACAAAGAATGAGTAATCAGAATAGATTGGATATTTAAACCACATTGGAAGCAAAAGTCAATAGAATAATGTTTTTTAAATATTAAGGATAAATTATTTTTACACCTAGAATTCTATACCCATCCAAACTCTCAATGGAGTTTAAAGGTGGAATATGTCTTTTCTGACACGTAAGTCCTCAAAGAACTTCAATGCCCCCTTCCACAAGAAGCTACTGGAAGATGTTTTCTTTTTTTCTTTTTTTTTTTTTTTTAAGATTTTATTTATTTATTCGACAGAGAGAGAGACAGCCAGCGAGAGAGGGAACACAAGCAGGGGGAGTGGGAGAGGAAGAAGCAGGCTCCCAGCGGAGGAGCCTGATGTGGGGCTCGATCCCAGAACTCCGGGATCACGCCCTGAGCCGAAGGCAGACGCTTAACCGCCGTGCCACCCAGGCGCCCCTGGAAGATGTTTTCTACCAAAACAAGGGAGTAAAACAAAACAGAGGGAACCTGAGATCTAGAACACATGGAATCCAACCTAGGAGAGAGGTGATGGCAAATCTCTGGTGGTGGTGACAGGAAGTGCCGGGAGAACGCTATGTGGCCAGACTCTAATAGCACCTCCAGGAGAAAAAATATATATATTTTCTTCATTTATTTGACCTTGCTGAGGGGTATTTTACTTATCTCTTGGAAATTATGGGTGTGAACTAGTAATAGAAACATTGAAAACTAAACAAATTTTAAAAACAAGTAAGGGGTGGTCCTTGATTAAATCTTTGATTTAAATCTTTTTAAAGCCATAAAGACATTACTTGGATAGTTGGGGAAATTTGAATAGGGAGCATATATTAGAAAATATTATTGTGTCAATGTTAAAATTTTTGAGTATGATAAAGGCTCAGTGTGTTATTATGGTTAAGTGTATTTAAAATCACCGGTATGGGTGATGGAGAAAAGAGGCTGCCTAAGGAAAAAGACTTTTCACCACACACACACACACACACACACACACACACACACACAAAGGTGAGTCTGAAGAAACGAATAATTCAAGGTGGAAGAGAAAGCATTCCAGCCAGCGCCCCATATTGGAAGGCACAGGGACAAGAAGAAGCATGACTGTCTTCCAGTCATTCAACAAACATTGCGTGAGGGCCCACTATGTGGCTGGCACTGTTCTTAGCAGTGAGATTACAGCAGGAAATGAAAAGACCAGCCTCCCAGCCTTTGAGGGGTGACATTCTAGAGGCAGATATGGAAGGAGGGAGGTAAGGAAGGGACAGATAATGATGGTGAGAACCCACCAGGCACAGCAAAACCCCTGCAAAAATGTTCTGAGGAGAAGCACACCCAGGTCTGTTGAAAGAACAACTGGAAAGCTGGAGTGGCTGGGGGGGGTGGCTAAGGAGAGAGCAGCAGGAGAAGCTTCCAGAGCTCTAGAGAGGTCAGTCCAGGGAGGCTTTTTAGGACATGGTATGGATTTTGGCTCTCTTTTGGAATTTATTGTGTAGAGGAATGAAATACTATGATTTAGGTATTGAAAAGATTACTGTGGCTTCTGTTGAGAATAGACTACAGGAGGATATGAGTACAAGCAGGGAAACCAGTGCGTCATAGCTGCTGATAGATCAAGAAAGATAAGATGTGAGAATTAACCAGTATGTGGAGGTTATTATGACCTCGACAAGAACAGTCTGGGTACATGGCAGGGGGAGACATGGTTTAGGCTGGGTCCATGAAAGAACGGAAAGAGAGGATCTAAAGGGATGTTGAGTATTTGCTACGAAGGAGAGCAGAACAAATGGAACAGTAGCTG
Organism: Ursus americanus; assembly: GCF_024610735.1. Taxonomy (NCBI): domain Eukaryota; kingdom Metazoa; phylum Chordata; class Mammalia; order Carnivora; family Ursidae; genus Ursus; species Ursus americanus. Next base: position 50,921,626 of record NC_142146.1, on the reverse strand, counting down.
GAGGAGATGTGAAATCAAAAGTCAGGTTTGTTTCTTTTTCAATTAGACAAAGTACAGATTGTGTACTGATGAAAATCCATCAGTTGATAATTTTTATTAAGTAATTGATAACTATTGATCTTGGGTGCAGGCGAAACCCTGTCCCCAGCTAGGAGCATGGACAGTCCACCCACAAAACCAGAAGGGAAGGCAGAGCATCAACTCAGATGCAGACGGTGAGTGCCTGTGGTGGTGACAGCCACAGTGTTCTACTCAAATTGCTTCTCTCTTCTTAAGAAAATGGAAAAGATTAAGGATGGGAGAGGTACTGGAGGTTGGAAGAAAAAAGGGAAAGTGTAAAAACTAGTGATCTAAGAGAGTATGCGTGTTATCCAGAGGGTTACGTAGAAGGGGTGAACATTCCAGAGAACTGTGTGGTTGCCCAACAGAATCAAGGGTTCTCTTGGGGCTGGAGTCGTGCCTGTAGAGGAAGCCCAGCTGGCACAGCGGCGTGTTTCTGCAGCTGTGTTATGCTTCATGGTTCAGGAGTGGAGAGTTACACAACGCAGTGGTTATAATGACTCATCGTGGAAGTGAAGGCAGGCAGGGAGAAGAGTGAGAATGTGACAGGGAGAGAGTAGCTAGGAGCTGGCTGTGAAGACGGGCAGAGGTAGGGTGAGACTGAGGAATGGCTAGGATGTGCTGTGGCAACCAGTGTTAGATGGGTTCATGGGAGTTGAGCAGCTGTTAAGAGGAGGGGAGAGATGCGATTATTGGAGGAGAAGTCAAGGAATCATGAGGCCCGGCTATTGGAAGATCACCCACTTGGATATTCAAAATCAGGAGATGCTTCTGAGAGTGGAGGTGAGCCTGGAGATAAAAATCTTCTAGAAATGAAGGGGAAGGACCTAGGACTCCCTTAATTACTGCATTATGGAGGCATAGAATAAGACTAAAAACTGCTTTGGAGGTAGGGAGGAGGGGGAGAAAGAGTCTGGAAGTAACCAGGAGGAGAGAAGTCATCCGCCCCACCTGCAAACCCAGGGGGCAGCAGGAGACCTATGAACTGCCAAGCTAGAGCGGGTTGCAGAGAGCAGTGTCCTCAGGGACAGCAGGGTTTCTGTGAGAGCAAGAAGGTGAAGGGAGCATCTACAGAGGGAGAGGATAGAAGGAATTTGCCTAAGGGGACCAAGTTTAGCAATACCAAACGTCAAAACATGTCCAAGTCACGCTGACAACTACAAAATTATCTATGATTCATTATACTTTCTGAGCCAAAATGTGCTTACTATCTAAAGCTGTAACAAAGTCAAAACAATTCTTACTTTCTAAGCAGATCACAGCCTGCACACGAATCTATAGGAACATCTCCATGTCCAGGCTGATACTGCTGACGAAGACTGAACTCTGGCCAAGGCTGGTGATCCAGAATCCCCTCCGAGATGGACCCAGAGGGGATGTTGGGAGCTGGGAGAGACCAGAGTTGGAAGTGACTCGCAACGGTTGGTTGGTTGGTTGGTTGGTTGGTTGGTTGGTTGGTTTTGTGGGGGGTGGGGGAGGCGGGCAGGGTAAATAATCACGCCAGTAAAGGAGACAGACAAAAAGGACAGACAGAAAAGCTTCAGTAAACACGAGTTGAATTTAAGATGCCGGCTGGCTAACAAGTTGGAATACCCAGGAGCCATGGGAAAAAGGAGTTCTAGAACTCAGAAGAGCAGTGAGGCTGGAGGGAGAGATTTTGGCGTCATCCTATAGGTACGTGGAGGCTGAAGCAGGGAAGTGGGTGAAACTTGTCGGACAGAATACGCGGAGCCGTTTTTCTAGTCTGGGGCCCCAGAGCCGATGGCCTGGCGGGTTCACCGGGCAGTGGCCATGCTTGCTACTAAAATGGGGGACACCATGCTGAGCCGAACTGGAACCTGAGGAGAAAGGCAAAATCAGGAATGCTGTCTGCAGTGTTGAATCGTGTCTCTCCCAAAGTCATGTCTACCTGGAGCCTCAGAATATGACCTTATTTGAAAATAGGGTCTTTGCAGTTATAATAAATCAAGATGTATTATATCCTGAGAGAGGGCCCTGGGTCCAGTGACCACTATCTTGACTGAATATAACAGGCCGCTAAGGCTACCCCCGAGCAAGTCTCTTCCTGTAGTAAGGTGCAAGGGTTCAGGCTGGGTCCTTGGAATATGTGCAGCTTGGCCCAAAAAAAGTTCATGGTCCCTGGGCACCGGGGTGGCTCATTTGGTTAAGTGTCTCAGTTCGGCTCAGGTCATGATCTCAGGGTCCTGGGACCAAGCCCTGTGTAGGGCTCCCTGCCCAGTGGGGAGTCTGCTCTTCCCTCTCCCTCTGCCTGCCGCTCCCCCTGCTTGTGGTCTCTCACTCGTTCACACACACACTCTCTCTCTCTCTCAAATAAATAAAGTCTTAAAAAAGAAAAAGTTCACGGTCCCACCAGTAAGGACGTGCATAAGGCTCATCCCCTGAATGGCTGCCAAACTCCATTTTAAAACTCCTTGACCTAAGTAACCCATTTCATCTGTTACTGGCATCGACCTCACTTCAAGTCTTGACCTACAGAATTGTGCATATTTGAAATTCGTTTCAAGTAACCTCTACTCCCAATGTGGGGCTCGGACTCAGGAGCCCAAGATCAAGAGTCGCGCGCCCTTCTGACTGAGCCAGCGCGTACTTGGGGGGCGCGGGAGGGAGAAAAGCACGTGCCTTGCCGGGGTGGGGCACCCTTTAACGAGAGATGCCTGGGAGCCCATCCGGCAGCCAGTCCACACGGGAACTGATCATCGTGCATTTTAGCGACCACTCATTGTGATTTTCAGGAGGTGGGTCTCTTCCGCCCTTGAGGCATAGAAGGTGGTTGGGATGGCCCTAGCTCCTCAGACCTGGAGGACCCCGGCTGCCCAAGGATGGCCAACAGGGTGCGTGCTGTGCATGCACGGGACACACAGGTCGGGGTAGCCAGGGCCCTGGCCCGGGGCAAGGGTTGGAGCAGGTTATGGGAAGTACTTGGCATGTGCCTAATTACAAGCCTTAACCTACGCAAGTGCACATATGCCCCCTGATGGCAGAGCTGGGGGAACCCGCACTGCCCTGGACAACGCAGGGCTGGGTGCGATCATGGGGCAGCCTCCAATAAAAGACACCTCGTTTCGACTGCTGACACCTGGAACCCATCAGGCATCCAGTCTAAATGGGGACTGGCTGGTGCTGGTTGAAAGCCACCCCTTCAGAAAGATTTAGGGAAAGGGCTGTCTCCATCCTGAGGTCAGTTAGGCGGTTGGAGTCCGGCGGGAGCTCCGCAGATCTGGAGTGACTCCGGTAGCCCAAGGCCAGGTGACAGAGGGTAAACTGAACGTGCCTGAGCCATGGAGGTCAGGGTGCCCAGCGACCTGGAATGCAGCAACGTCAGGAAACACTGGGTCACAGAAGGGAGCTACGGGAAGTACCTGACATCACCTGATGCCCCCTGAAAGCGGAGCTGGAAGAATCTGCAAGAATCGGGACCGCCTTGCTGGGACTGCCTTGCCGGGGCTGCGCGAGGAGGGCTAGCTGAGATATCCTCCAGTAGCAGAGACCGGGGAGCGCGGATTGCTGCCGAAGCCTGGAGCTCGGGCAAACAGTAAGCTGCATGGGGACTGCCCATTTCGGTCACTGCCATGGCAGTTTTCCAGGGTGGGCTTCCTCCACCCTTGAGGCAACGAGGGTGGCTGGGGATAGGCCCAGGCTCCATAGACCCTATGGCCCTGGCTGCCCAAGGGTAGCTGATGGGTTACCAGCAGTGATGTGCTAGCTGCTTAGGTCAGGGTAGCGAAGCCCTGGACCAGAGCAGTATGGGGCCAGGCGGGTCCCGGGAGCACGCTGTTTTGGGTACTCTGGCAACTGCCTTTTCCAAGGGTTAACTGTCACCCGGGTGCATATTCCCCCCGAAGGCAGAGCTAGAGGAAAGTGGACCGCCTTGCCAGGGTGGGGCCCGTGGGGCCGGCCAAGGCAGCCGCAGATAAGAGACACCTGGGAGCCTTGACTGCTGGAAGAGCCTGGGTCCCGTCAAGCATCCGGGCAGTATGGGGACTGACAGTCTCCGGTTTCATGCTGCCAACTCAATCAGGTTTCCGGTGGGTGGGCTTTCTCCACCCTGGAGGCTCGCCGTGACTGAGGACGGGCCCAAGCTCCACAAGGCTGCCGGGCCTCCCAGCTAAAGGCCTGCGGAGAAGGTGCCCACGGCGCAGGCACGGGCACTGCAGGCCAGGCTGCCCAGGGAGCTGGGGCGGGGCGCTGTCGAACAACGGCAGCTCATAGGGGCAGGCTCTTTGTAGTACCAGGCGTCGGCCTCATTGCAAAGCCTATCTCCCTGTTGTGGAATAATCTCCCAAAGGCGGCACTGGAAATTTTTCAACTATTTTCTCTAGGGAGGGGCTCAGTAGGCAGGACAGGGTACCCTCCATTCGAAGATATCTGGGAGTATTGGTTCCTGGAGATGCCCAGGACTCCATGAGGCAGCTTTCCATGCTGGGACTGCATGGTACCCATTTGCAGCTGCCACCTCGGGGTGAATTTTCAGGAGTGGGCCCTTTTCCACACCGTAGCCCATGCAGGTACTGAGCCTGGTCCCTGCTCCACCCCTGTGGATGGCCCTGGCTGCCTCAGACTGGATGAAGGGGATGACCCGTGCGCGAGTGTGGAGTGCCTCTCAGGCTAGCCAGGCACCTGGAATGCAGCACCTGTCTTGCTAGGCTGGGTCAGAAAAGTGGCTCTTGGGGACAAGGTGTATGCCTCCTGGAAAGCCTGGACCTACCCAAGGGACAATATCGCCGCTGAGCACAGAGCTCTAGCTTACTGAACTGCCTTTGCAAGACAGGGCCAGGAGAGCTGGCCAGGGTGTTATGTAATAAGAGATTCCTGGGGGGGGGGGGGTGTTTGGGGGGTGCAGGAGTTAAGCCTAGCACTCTTGGTTTCAGCTCAGGGTTGTGAGATGGAGCCCTGCACTGGGCTCTGCGCTGGGGGGTGGAGCCTGCTTAAGATTCTCCCTCTCTTCCCCCCTCACCCCCAATCTCTCTCACACTTTTTTTTTTTAAATAAAATCCTGGGAGCCCTAGTGGCTGGAGAAGCCCCAGCCCACTCAGCAAGTCCACATGGGGGCTGACTGTGGTCACTTTGCTGCTGCTGCCTCAGGGTGACTTCTGAAAGTGAGCCCCTCCCGCCGAAGCCTCTGCAGGTGTTTGGGGTCAAGCCGCAGGTCTGTGGGCCTGGTGGCTCCCAGCTGCCTCCGGCCAGCCGAAGGTGGGAGCTGCTCGCCCCCTGACCGCGCAGTTCAGGGTGGCCCGGAGCCTCGGACTAGGTAAGGGTCAGGAGAGGCCAAGCTCCAGAGCAGACTCTTGGGGCCCGCGGCATCTGCCTAATTCCAAGCCCTGACCCACACAGACGTGCGGCTTCCTTCTGAAAGGCACGGGAGCCATCAGGACTTCTTCGGAGGCCGGGGCTGGCGGGCTGGCCGAGGGGCGTTCGGGAAGAGCTGCGGGGGAGCGTGACTGCCGGAGAAGTCCAGGACCCACCAGGCGGCCCGTCCGAGGGCAGACCCTCACCATTGCCGAGCCGCCGCGGGAGAAGGATTCGGAGAGGCTGGGGTCCTGCAGCCCGAGGCTCTGCGGGCTTCGGCACTAGCGCGTTCTCCAGAGCCGCAGAGGGCCCCCGCCGCCCGAGGTCGCGGACCGCTGCGGGCAGCCGCACCCGAAGCGGGGCAAGGGCGGGGAAACGCTGTGTCACGGAGGTAGGAGCTTCGGGACACAAGTGCGCGTTTTCTGCAGGAAGACGGAGCTGGAGGACAACGGAGGGCAGGGCTAGGCCGCGAGCTAGCGTGTCTGTCATCTGGGAGACACCTGGGAGTCCCAGTGGCTGAAGCGTCAAGTCCAAACCTGGACTGATGGTGGCCCCTTTGCAGCTCCTGCTTTAGGGTGACTTTCGTGGGTGGGCCCCCTCATGGGTGGGCCCCCTCCCCCCGGGAGCCGATGGCGGCGTTTGGAGCTGGGCCTCCGCTGCCCCATGCCCGCTGACGGGGTGCAGACGGCTCACGTGCGGTCAGCACCGTTCAGCGTAGCCAGGGACCTGGAAGAGGTCACTGGTCTCAAGTGCCTGCTCAGAGGAGTGGCTCTTGAGGGATGTCACACTTTAAAATAGCCCGTTCTTTTACCAGAAAAATAAGTTTATTTGGCAACAGCAGAGGAATTGCAATTCAGGTCAAGCAAACTACTGCAAACCACAGGCAAGACTGGAGAGCCAAAGGAAAGGCCAGCTTTTGTTGGGTTTTAGGAGGAAATGGGGAGGGTCTTTTGAACAGAAGTTCAGCGGAGAAGAACAAGAGTTTGAGGCTGTGATGGTTTCTCACTGACTGTAAGCGGTGGTTAGGGCATTGTTGCTGGGGCAGGGAGAGATCTTCTGCTTTCATAAAAGTGAGATAAAATTCTTCTGGGAAAGTGTCCTCCCTTGTCAAGATAAGAATTCTCTTCCTCCTCCTGCTGGTTATGCGGGCTGCGGGGAGTGGTATGAGCATGAGAGCTCCCCCTCTCAGGGCTTCCTGACTCTGTTTTCGGTGAGGTTTCCTTTACTCACTTTCACATTTCCCCCTCTTGATTCGGATCTTTTCTGGAAAGCATTGCTGGTCAAGAGTCCGATTCTCTGCATGTAGTGGTTTTATCCCCCGGTACCAGGAACAACCTTCCCTGGTTGCCATGTTCTCCATTGGAGGAAAAGTGCACTGATTAGAAATCATCAAGGCCACACTGAGTAACAAGGAAGGAGAGGAGGGAGAACTTTCAGGCATCTTCCACCCGAAGTCTATTATCATCTCAAGGGTGAAAACACTGGAGGTCATCTCAAAGCACTGAGTCAGCTTCCCCCTATTTGGTGCATTGCTTCTGCAGAGATCGAACAGGTGATAGGTACAAAGTCTAAAACTGATTATACACAATAAAAGAGCAGTATAATGGCTCTAGTTTCTATGATCAAAACCAAGAGCCCAGACCAAAGAGGTAACCAGCTAAATAAAGGACCACGGATCGTTAGGTGGAATTGTTGTGGGTCGATGTGCTTATTCTCTAATTTCATGCAACTGGTTCTCTGCTTCCCAGGGGGATTCATCCAGATGCATCCCCGCTATTGCCCAACACCTTGCTGAGCAAGTAAATGATCGAGGGCTACACAATTACACAAAATCACTTCACCCAGTGAGTCAAGTGATCATTGGGCTGTTATTGCCTCGGTTGTGGAGTCAGCTAGGTCTCCTAAATTTAGGAAGAGATTTCTGATCATGCATCCATTGGCATTTACTCTGATCCGTGGGTAGGAGAAAGGCTCCCCAAACACAGACTCCGGTGTGCCTCCTGGAAGATCCTGTTGATGGCAGACAGGGAGGCTCAAGGGGGTGACCTGTGGGAGGCTTCTGATTTGTTATAGATGTTAACAAGGACAGCTGAATGTCCCAACACACACTGACCTCCAATTCACCAGCTACCTAACTGTTCTAATGCCCCTGGGAAATGCTGTCCACTGCAAACAACAATAAACCCAACTGGAGCGTAGAGGATGCCAGCTAAGTTCTGGTTATTGATAGATTTATTAGCTGGAGTTTCCTGACTGACCTTTTCAAGCTGTGAGATACATTCTGTGAGAGGTTATCCCTTCCTAAAGGGGTCTTTTCTAAACACCTCACAAAAAGGTATAAACTCTGTTGTATTTTCTTCGGGTGTAGGAGAACAGATCATATTTAGAAAAGGAAAAATAGACGGGGGAGCAATCATTGTGCAATTGACAAATGTGGAAATGTTTAGTTAGCACCACTTCGAGGGGGGAAAAGTTGAAACAAGAAAGAGAAACACCAGGTCTTAACAACCTAACCGCGTGGGTACTATCCATAGGCTTGTAGGTAAAATCAGCAGTGGTATTTGGGACTAAAGAGAAATTAGTTACAAGTAAGACCAAGTGGTCTCTGACATTGAGAGCAGAATGGAGTCTCTGATGGCAGAATCAATAGTCAGAGAGGTTTCCCGCTTTTGCAATACACTAAGAAGTGTGGATGAGACCATGACCTCTCCAAGAGAAGAGTGGGGGAGTAAAGTAAGAAGCAGCAGCAGGAAAGGGGTATAAAGGCCTGGTCTTGTTATTATAGGAAAGCTGTCTCCTTCAGCTGTCACTTGCTTCAATACCCGGAAATCTTTACTCTCAGATGACCAGTAGGTGTGCAGGTCCAGAATGGGTCTGGGGCTTTCTTTAGATGGAACACATGAATCCAAGTGTCTATTCCTTGGTGGTTAACGGTACTGGATGAGGTCTTTCCAAAGGGGTGGAACACAGTCTTTGTAGAGATGCCTTTTGCAGTAGGTGAAGCCCCCATGTTGCTAGGTGTGATGTTTAAGGTCTTCATCGCCTGGGAGCGCTCCGTGAAAACAATGCTCTGCCCCAAGCATGGACATTTTAACAGAAGCAATTAGGCCATTACGGTATTTGAGAAAATCTCTTCTTATCAGCTGTGGGTCAAAGAAGCAAGCGCCAGGTGCATTCAGCGTTTTTGTTATAAGGAGAACAGAGTCTTAATGAACTTATGCAAAAATATACATTGTCATGAAAAATAAAAATATTTAATAAGAGTTTCAGAATTCAAAAAAAGAGTTTCAGAATTCTGGAGCGATCAGGGGGAAAAAGATAAATGCTTCATCCTTATAAAAATGTAAAATACATTTTACCAAATTGCGTGCTCACTTTGGTAGCACATACTAAAATTGGAACATTTTACCAAATTGCTATAAATTATGGATAGCTTAAAGGAGAGGAGAAAAAGCAGTTTTTGAAGTCTGGAAACCAAAACAGTAAAGCAACCAGTTTTCTGTTAAAAAGCTTTAGAAATTCTTCCGTTCAGTGTTATGATCTTAAATGTATCCAACCTGTGTTCTAGAGTACTTGTCAGTCTTTCTCGTGAATGTCTTCGACGATGAAGCACTTAATAATGGCATACATGACAAAAGACATAAAAATACCAGTGGTTAGAGAGGTGATAAGAGTCCATTATGATGTATTTGACAAGGAAATTCAGTTATTGCTGTGACACACAATATCTCAAGATAGTAATTAGAATTATGACTGATAACATACCAGGATATATCAGAATTTTAGGGATTTTTTTTTAATTCCTAGAACACTTATGATGTATACCCATACAAATACAACACAAAGTAGAATACGACTTCTCATTTGATGATGCTTCCCGTGTAATTTAATGTATCAACTAATCCTAATTAGTAAAACCTCTCCGTTTTTATAAGGAAAGGGAATAAATCTTTTGAGAAGTTTCAGGGGCCCTTCGGAATTTATCAAGGTTATTTTTAGGTCAAAAAGACTGTATTTAGAATTTGATTTTGGGAAATTTGTGAACAAAAAATCAATAGGTTTTAGACACTTGACCAATAGGATCACAGATCATCATAAAACAATAGGTACTTGTCTACTCAAGCAAAGCAACAATGAAAGATGTCAAAGGCAATTACAAAGGGTCGGGGCACCTGGGTGGCTCAGTCGGTTAAGTGTCTGCCTTTGGTTCATGTCATGATCTCAGGTTCTTGGGATTGAGCCCCCACATCGGGATCTCTGCTCAGCGGGGAGTTTGCTTCTCAAGTCTGCTTCTTCCTCTCTCTCTCTGTTCTTTCTCAAATACTTAAAACAACAACAACAACAACAACAAAGGGTCATGTGCTTGTAAGCAAACCTTAGCTTTCTTAATCTCCAGAAGACTCAGTTTCCTTGATGATAAAGATAACATGAAGTAAAATCTTTGCTTTCCAAGTAGATTGCTTTAAAAGGTAAAGAAAATCATTCACGGGGCACCTGGGTGGCACAGCGGTTAGGCGTCTGCCTTCGGCTCGGGGCGTGATCCTGGCGTTATGGGATCGAGCCCCATATCAGGCTCCTCTGCTATGAGCCTGCTTCTTCCTCTCCCACTCCCCCTGCTTGTGTTCCCTCTCTCGCTGGCTGTCTCTATCTCTGTCGAATAAATAAATAAAATCTTTAAAAAAAAGAAATCATTCACAATGTTTTTCAAAAGCAGACCAATAGTCGAAGAAAACTTTGTCCTTTTAACACATTAAGAGATGGGTGTTTTACAAAAGTACATTGTTGATATTAAGGGGCAGTTTTTAAATCCTTATAATAACAATTCAATTTTCAGCCAACTTGACCATACATAACATTTCTTTTCCATAAACCTTCAATTTTCTACATCTGTTTAGAGTTCACTTATCTTTTTCCTTATTCCAGAACAATCATTTTACTTGAGGACAAATTTTTTTTTCCTTTACCAAAACAAACAACCGTGTTCTTCACACATGTCCTTATCCCCCCCAAAAAACCCCACCACGTTCTATTTTCCTTATGTATTTTTCATATAGTTCTTTTCTTTCATTATTATTTCTAGTAGTTTTGTGGAAAAAAACTTGATAATTTTCATCTTCATTAGTTTAAACATTTTCTCAATTTCAAAAACTTATAAAGCTTTTCTAAAAAATGTTAGGCAGTTGTCACAAAATAATTGCAGATTGAAGGAGTGCAATGCCTCATGCATTACATCTGATGAATATAAACTGTGTAATGTAGCTGCACCAGACACTTTTTGGAAACGACAGCGTGAGGCCTCGTCTGGTCTATAGGCTTGTCCTGACCCATCTGTGGTAAACTGCGGCCGACCGAACAGCCAGGGGCCACAGTATCCCCTCATTATTGACGAAGAGGCTGCTGTAAGCGAAGTAAGGAGAATAAAGACTTGAAAAGCAACTTCTAAACTGAAGGCGGAGTTAGAAACACCTGGGAAGCCCCCACCAGAATTAACAGCCTTGGAAGTAGTTATAAGAAACGGAGGAAGTTCTTTCAAATAGATTGCTGCCTGGCAATGAAGCATGAGCCTGTCAGACAGTGACCACAGCTTGGCCTTGAGTTATCCCTGCATATGTACAAAACAGAAAAAGCGGTGGTTCTTACGCTGGCCTTTTGAGCTGGCCACACAGACTCCTGGTGCACAATTTACTGTGATACAAGAGCAGTGGCTTTTAAACATGCTGGGTCATTCTGATGAAGTCATAGAATATAAGTGAGGTTCAGTGGGGTGGACTCCAGAGCCGACGACCAAGAAAGAATTCTTGAGGTGTCTTTGGTGCAGAATTGGTGGTTTATTAAAGCACGGGGACAGGACCCGTGGGCGGAAAGAGCTGCTGCCCCGGGTTGTGAGACGTGGCTGATTATATACCATGGGGTTGGGGGAGGTGAGGAAACAGGGAGGCTGAGAAAGCACTTGCATATGTCAAAGAAGACTCGCAGGACACTGGAGGCCCCACCACCGTCAAGCCAAGGCTGTCCACACTATCACTGTGTCCTTATCAATGAGCTGCAGTTACCTTCATATGTCAAAGAAGACTCGCAGGATATTGGAGCCCCCACTATTGTCAAGCCATCGCTGTGTCCCTATCAATGTCCTTTCCTTAGTTTTAGGGCAGCCAGGAGTGCCGAGGAATATTGCATACATGGGGGGGGGGGGGTTGCAGGGTGTCAGCATCTGCTTTGTCTTCAGCCAGCCTTCTATTCCCTCATCAATTCTACAGTAAGAAAGAGTATTTTATGGCCTGGTACATACGTGTGTGTGTGTGTGTGTGTGTGTGTGTGTAAGTAACTGAAATAAGTTTAATAAACTAACATGTATTTTCTATTTCCAGTATATGCCATGCATTACTCTTTTGCATTTAATAAGATTTATGAAATTACTTTATATATAGATAATCTATAATGAATCCATTTATAAATTATAGATAAAATATCTATCTGTGTAGACATTGACAATACATATATTTTCTGTTTATATAAATGTTAATCATAATTCATCAATGGCCTGTGACTATAATTTGAAAAACAAGACGTTGACAAATTTTGTAATATAAAGATAGTCTGGCTATCTGATTAGTAGACTCAGGTAGAAAAAGTTGTTTATATGCATTATATTTAATACTGAGAATTCTGAAGACATGCCTTTTTTAAAAAACTAAACCACCAGGGGCATCTGGGTGGCTCAGTCATTAAGGGTCTGCCTTTGGCTCAGGCCATGATCTCAGGGTCCTGGGATCAAGCCCCTCATCAGGCTCCCTGCTCAGTGGGGAGCCTGCTTCTCTCTCTGCCTTTCTCCGGGTTGTGTTCTCTCTCTCAAATAAATAAAATCTTAAAAAAAAAAAATCAGTAAACTTAAACTACCAATTTATCAGAGATTATCTCAGATCATATGAACTTGAAAAACATCTGAATTAGTTTATATGTTTCTGAAAGTATATTTGATTTATATAAATGCTTAAGTTTCTTTAAGCCAATTAAATTGAGCTCTTTACTAATTAACTTTGGTGATACCATCTGGAGGTAGAAAAATATCCCATCTCTGTAACATATAGCATAGACATACATAACATATAGATTCAGATATATTGTGGCTTTTGTTTAGAAATTTTAGCCATGTCTCAGGTACAAACTCAAGAGAAAATAAAGTTGACCTTGAACAGTGTGGGTTGGAACCATGCAGATTCCCTTACATGTGGATTCCCCCCCCCACCAATAAATACAATACAGTACTGATGTGGTTTTGGCACATAGGTGAGGTTTGGTGGGGTGGGGTCCAGAGCCGATGGCCAAGAAAGAATTCTTAGACGTCTTTGGTGCAGAAAGGTGGTTTTATTAAGTCATGGACACAGGAGCCGTGGGCAGAAAGCGCTGCACTGGGGTTGAGAGAGGCAATTGATTATATACTATGGGGTTGGGGGAGGTAAGGAAAAAGGGAGGGTTTTTTTCTTTTTTTTTAAGATTTTATTTATTTATTTGACCGAGCACAAGCAGGGGAGCAGCAGGCAGAGGGAGAGGGAGAAGCAGGCTCTCTGTAGGGAGCCCAATGCAGAGGCTCCATGGGGTAGGGGTGGGGGGGTGCTCCATGCAGGGGCTGGATCCCAGGACCCTAGGATCCTGCAAGCCAAGGGTAGGAGCTTAACTGACTGAGCGACCCAGGTGCCCCAAAAGGGAGGCTTTCACAAGAACTTTCATATGATAAAGAGGACCAAAAAGACACCAGAGGCCTTGCCCTTGGCAAATTAAGATTGTTTTTCCCTCTAGCAAGGCATTAACATTAAGATAGTTGGGAGCTTCCTGGAAGAAAGTCACACGTGTCCCACCCAGGAGGTGGGGGTGGGGGGAGGTTGCATGGTGTCCATTTCTGCTTTGTCCTTAGCTAGCCTTCTGCTCCCTCCTCAGTACTATAAATGGACTCTCTCTTCCTTGTGATTTATGTAATGATATTCTCTTTTTTCTGACTTTTTGTCTGAATACAGTGTATAACATAAAACATATGTCAAGTGACTGCTTATGTTATTGGTAAGTCTTATCGTCAATGATGTGGGAAACAAAAGCAAAAGAAAAATTAAGCTTCCTTACTACTTACAACCCATTGGCAAGTTCTTGAAACAGGCAGAGTGACTTTCCTCTAGGAACTCAGCTGCCTCGAGGTTGATACTTTGCTGAGAGCAAAAGACAATCTTAGCCCAACCCCCCAAATCCTGTGAGTCTACCTTAACGTATAAAAATTCCTTTAGAAATTTCCGTTATCTCTATTCCCTCCAAGGTACATGTTGGCAATCATCCCCCAAGCATATGACCCACTGACATAAATCTGAAGGGTCTCATGACTCAGATTTTATTAGACAGTAATAAATGACCTTTTCCTAGCAATTGCTAGCCCCCTCAAGGTCCTGGAAACCTTGCTTCCAAAATTCCTTAGAGACTTAGGCTATCCCCAACCCCCTCCCAACTTGATATAACCAGTCACTCCTCATGACCCCAGCGCAGCTCTTTCTGCCCGTGGGTCCTGTCCCTGTGCTTTAACAGAACTGCCTTTTTGCACCAAAGACCTCTCAAGAATTCTTTCTTGGCCCTGGGCTCCAAACCCCAACATGTTTCCTACATCATCAATGGTAGGGTATTAGTAAAGTTTTGGGGGAGTCAAACGTCATACATGGCTTTTTGACTGTGGGGGGAGATTTGTGTCCCTAACCCCTGCATTATTCAAGGGTTCAGCTTCCTGGGATCCAAATTGTGCCGGTGGACTAAGTTAATATTTCCTGCTGAGATGGCCAAAGTCTTTTATTAAAGTTTTTATTTGCATATTGTAAGGATCCTTTCAGAGCTGTTTTTAAAGTCATTTTGTCTTTAGAAGATTCTGCACATCAATCAAAGAATGCATTTCATTGTCTTTCTGAGGTTTGTAATCCTCTTTTAAGGGGGGTCCTTAAGGTGGATTTATCTACAAGTTTCACCAGAACAGCCTTTACAAGTCCAAATTCTTCAAAAGTTGGCGCAGTTTTCGAGAAAGGCACAAGATGCTGGTTAAAGAGCCAGGTGGAACCTAACTTGCCTTTGGATTCCCTGAGATGTCTTAACTATGAGAGGCCTTATTTTTGAAACCACTGTTCTAAAACACTGTGAATCACGTGCTTTCCTCCCTTTTGAATACAATGAGTAACTTACCAGGAAGCTTCAAACAACAGAAACAAAAGCTTCTCACCAGGAAGGGTGATGCCTTCATTAAACAAAAACAGATCCCAAATAAACCCAGAGAGCTCACAATACAAAGAGAGCAGAGCTCAGAACCTGAAAGGGACTCAGAGCCAGTTATTTTACCAGCAAAATGACTTTCTTCAGGAACGGCAGAAGAATGGCAATTTGGGACAAGCAGACTATGGCAAACCAATGGCGAGTCCAAAGAGACAAAAGGAAGGTCAGCTTTTATTAGGTTTTAGGAGAAAAGTAGGGAGGGCTATTTTGAACAAAAGTTCATTGAAGAAGAATAAGACCTTGAGGTTGTGGCATTTTCTCACTGGCTGCAAGCAATGGTTAGTTCTTGTTGCTGGGGCTGAATGGGATCTTCCTTCTTTTTCTTAAGAGCAGGAGATAAAATTCCTGTGAAGATGTCTTACCTTGTCAAGGTAAGAATTCTCTTCCTTCTTCTGCTGGTTATGCGGCTGCAAGGAGTGTATGTGCATGAGAGCTCCCCCTGTCAGGGCTTCCTGACTCCATTTTCAATCAGGTTTCCTTTACTCAGTTTCACAGGGAATAAGCCTACCCCATGGGCACTATACCCTTGGAGGCAGAGCTCCAGGTGACTGGACGCCTTGGCAGGGCAGGGCTGAGAGGGCTGGCCAGGGTATCCTCTAATAAGAGACTCCTGGGAGCCCTGTCTTCTGGCAAACACTAGAATCCCATAGGCAGCAAGTCCAAATGGTAAGGGACTGTCTTCAATTTGCAGCTACTGTCCCAGGGTGATGTTTGGGGGCGGTGCCTTCCACTCTGAACTTACACAGGTATTTGGGATCAAGACCCAGCTACATTGGCCTGCTGGGCCCTGACTTCTTGAGGCTGGCTGAAGGGCTTCCAACTCCAGGTGCCTTGACAGCACAGTTCAGGGTAGCTGGGAATCTGGGACTTGGCAAGAGTCAGGAGAGGCTGAGTCATGGGTGTGGGCTACTGGAGGTTCAAGGCACCTGCCTAAATCCAAGCCCTAACCTCCACAAATGCCCATGTGGGGTCAAGGGCAGGCCACCCCAAAACATGCCACCTCAGCATATTGATTATTTTGAATTAAAGGTCCTTATAAAACAGCCAGGGCAAGAATAATACCCTGAACTTGCTTTGTCTCCACAAAGCAAAAAATAAATCTCCCACGTAAAATGTGCCTTCCCTTTACCAGGTGGTAGAGAGACATCGGTATCGCCAGAGATAATGGAATTCAGAGCTAAGAAGTCTGTGTAAACATCTTGTTACTTTTACTAATTTTACTACCCACCTGAAATTCTGTTATATTCGCAAACTTCAATTTTAAAGAAATTCTGTTTTCTTTGTACTGTCAGTTCATCACAGATGTATTATTTCCAGGGCTAAAAAAAGTCTCGAGGCTGCCTGCCTTGGTGGTTTCCTTGGATCTCAATGTTAATATCAGACCTCTCTGTGCATGGAGTTAGACTTTATTTTTTTCTCCTGTTAACCTGTCTCTTGTCAATTTATTTCTTAGACCACCTAGAAGACTCTTGAAGGGGAGAGCATAATTTTTCCTCCTCAATAGCTGGCAGAATCGGCAGGATAATCGCTAACTGGCTGGACGCTGCTGCAGCTGAGAGACGATGGGACATCTGACAGAAGCTGGCAGAAGGTAAGAATCCTCACCACCACATCACGTACTGGGACTCAGCCTGCACGGGCTAAATTCAGGTTAGCAGAGAAAATATCTGTGGAACTAGTTCCTCGGCTTTAAGGACTCTGGTGGCATTGGTAGAATTCTCTTGGCTTGAGAGATCCATTTCCATCCAGAAATGGCCACAGTTTTTCCTTTTGTCTTCTATGTCCTAAGAGCTTGGCTTTGACTAGTGAGAGTATTCTCTTTGATCTCCACCACTCCAGGGTGCACTTTGGGATACAACTTGGTGGCCCATTAAGTCGAGTGGGGTTCTGAGACTCACGCTTACAAGCAGTACTCTCATTGTCTGCCCATGCCAGCTCACAGGGTTGTGTGTTCTAAGAGGTCCCAGCCTATAAAGGACATTTGTCATCTAAACCTTTGTTAGTGCTGGAGAAGTCTCACTACAGTTGCTCCTGCCCCATGTCACAGATTTGTGAGAGGGTGTCTCACATTTTTGTGGGAGACTTGAGGCTACCGTTTTCTCTACACCATCTTACTCCCCGTGCAATGAACGCCTTTGTTATCTTAGGCTATTTTGGAGAGTAAAATTTTAGGTCATGGGGGATGCATTATTTATTCCTCTCCAGGCATGCTGCTTGTGTCAGTGGTCTAAGCCTGGGAAGTTGCCTCTGTGTCTTTCCATAAAAACAATTATTGGTGAGTCACTGTTCAGATTAATAAGGTCCTACTCATCATTGCCAAATGATGGAGCCTTTAAATTGATTACATTTTAATGAAAAAAATTTATAAAGCATTCTCAATTATTAGGATAGTGGCTAGCTTTTAGGACTCCCTTGAAAAGACTTAAAAAAAACAACAACCAGAAATTAGACTTAAGACAAAAGTGAATGTCCACATCCAGAGTAAATTCTCCTCAGAATCTGGCCCCATTTGCCTATTTTAGTTTTCCTTTCCCAACAAGATTACAGAGAGCGCTGTGGTCTAATCTCAAGGTTCAAAGTATGCAGGCGTTGGGACGCCTGGGTGGCTCAGTCGGCTAAGCATCTGCCTTCAGCTCAGGTCATGATCCCAGGGTCCTGGGATCGAGTCCCACATCGGGCTCCCTGCTCAGTGGGGAACCAGCTTCTCCCTCTCCCTGCTTGTGTTCTCTCTCTCAATCTCTCTGATAGAAAGATAGATAGATGATAGATAGATAGATAGATAGATAGATAGATAGATAGATAGATGATAGATAGATGAGAGATAAAGTATGGGTGTTAACCTTAAAAGTAAACTGCAAAAAAAAATTTTTTTTAAATAAAAATCGCCAGCTATTTTGTCATCAAAAAATGGGTTTATTAGGAGTAGCAAAAATTTCCAGTCTGGGGCAAGCATATGGCAAGTACTTGAAACAAAGGAGACGAACGGTCTTTTATAGAGCAAAGTGGGGAATTGGGACGGCTATTAAAAACAAAGCGTCTAGTGGAGTTAAGTTCCTGCTGGAAGTGTATTTTTATTGGCTGAGTTGTGACTGTCTCTTACTGGCTGGGCTGTCGGGGGAGGAGGAAGCCTTCCTTCCTCCTGTTTGGAATGTAAAGTCCTATCCCTGAGCCAGGTCTAGTCTCTTCCTGTTGGTTCTACAGCTGACTGACGTCCAGCAGGGGTAGACGTGAGCTCTCTCCTTTCCAAACCTCCTAACTCCATTCTGGTGAGGTTTCCCGTTATTATTTTACGCAGGTTATTTATGTAAATGCTGAAAGGCAGGAAATGGATTTAACAAATCACCGAAGACTGGCAGTAAAACTTGCTTTGCTCCTGCTTTCCAGGGCTCTGTCATTAGCTCTGCCAGCTTCAGGCATTTCTACGCAGTGTCTCTTGTCCTAGTCCTAGGACACCCTCACCCCCCACACCGACGGACAGGTAGACACACACAATTTGTGTCCTCCCCAGTGGGGACAGCAGCATATATTTGAAATTATAAATCTCCTTTACCTCCATTTTCAGAAGTTCCTCCCAAATTTAGAGAAGAACTAGAAAGATTAGTGGCCATTCACCATACCGTTCTTCAGAGAAGAGTGATGGCCGAAATGTGTCCTAGGCCCTCTTGCAAATGATCAAAAGGTCAGTGTTCAGGGGCTGATAACACCATGGCTGATTGTGTCCTCAGAAGGCTTTTGTTAAAATGCTTCGTACAGACTTTACAGAGGCATAAATATTTGATTCCCATTTTAGTTAAAGATCTCCCTGATATAAAGAAGCAAGTTTGAAAAGGTGGGTCAGTCCCTTGTCTTTTAGGCTATAATGCAATTCTTTGTGGGAATTAAAAATAACTGTCTTTGTCTTGCAAATCTCTACAAAACCAGAGCTGCGCCTGCGGAAACCTGTCAAAACCCACCTATTTTACTAATCCCCGAAGTGTGCCTTGTTCTCTCAAATGCTTGTAGGTATATATATTCTTAAGATTGACTTATTTGAGAGAGAGAGGGAGGGTGGCGGGGCAGAGGGAGAGAATCTCAAGCAGACTCCCCGCTGAGTGAGGTGCCTGAGGCCGGGCTCCATCCTGGGTCCTGGGATGGAGAGGACCCCAAAATCCTGACCTGAGCCAAAACCAAGAGTCTACACTCAACCGACTAAGCCACCCAGGTGCCCCTCAAATACTTGTCGGTATTATAAAAGATCATAATTTTGGGACAAAATTATCCTAGACTTAAGGTAACTAGCAATTACCCCAAAATTCTTAGGAAAAAAAAACTTCGCATTCTTTCTCTGTCCCTTTAAAGTTAGAAATTTTATCATGTCTCTGAAATGTAACACAGCCCACAGTTACCTGAGACGGAAGAAAAAAGTCGAAGGAAAGAGGCCTTTCGAAAATACAAACTGCTAAAAGGGCTTTTGTGACCACACTCTGGACAGCTACCCTAAATTTACTTTAAGGGGCAGTACAACTCTTTAAAGTCTTCTCCACGAATAGTGAAAGACATCAGCCCCCTGAGTGAGTAAACTTAATTTATTCCAATGATTGTATAGAAAGTAGTAAATTTTGTATTGTTTTAAGCAGAAGGTATAAGATCTCCGTTTGGCTTTATGTGTATGTATGTACATTATGGATATAGTACTTTTCTACCTCCAGATAATATTACTAAAATTACTTGTAAAAGAGCTCTATTTAATGGGCTTAAAGTCAAGCACAGGGGCGCCCGGGTGGCTCAGTTGCTTAAGTGTCTGCCTTCAGCTCAGGTCATGGTCTCAGGGTCCTGGGATCAGGCCCCACATCAGGGCTCCCCGCTCAGCAGGGAGTCTGCTTCTCCGTCTGCCCTTCCTCCCAGCTTATTCTCTCTCTCTCTCATAAATAAAACCTTAAAAAAAATCAAGCACTTGTATAAAACTCTCAAAAATAGAATGGAAATAATCCAAAGGAATTTCAGCTTCATGTGACCTGGGAAAGTATTGAATATTAAAGGTAATTTAAAGTTACTGGTTTAATTAGAATAGGCATGTCTTTAGAGTTTTCAGCATTAAAGATAAGACATGGATCCTGAGTTTACTAATCAAATAAGTTATTATCCCAGTTACCAAATTTGTCAGCAAAAGAACTTAGAATGATAACTGATTTTGTTTAATATCTCCTGAAGTTTTCTTGAGTAATCTAAATGTAATTCTTGGTAGCAAATTACTTAGATAAGTGGAATAACGGTTTATAAACTTTTTAGCAATAGTGATATTTAATGATAGCTTTAAAACAAAAAGATTTGCAGAACTTTTTGGCAATCTGAAATCTTAACTCATCACTTAATTTAGCAAAATTTTAAGTTGAATTCATTGACTGTCCAGATCATTTCCAAATAACGTAATGAAACATCAGTTACTAAACATAGTTTATCTACTTTTAGCTTCCCTATTACAGAGTAACATATTTTGTGCTTTACTGAGGGATTGTATGAAGAAGAAGTATGTGTTTATAGAAATTATAAAATGTATTCATAAATTTGCCAAACTAAAAAAAAAAAATTGGTGTAACAGTTTCAATTGCCACTTGATTTTCATTAGGAATTAAGGTTTCTAAAAGTTAAGAATACTAAGTAATGTATATAGTTAAAGCTACTAGACATAATAAGGGAACCATGTCCATATGCAGGAAAAGCAGAACGTGTGCTTTTGGTAAAATGTTAGGAAGAGAAACGCTTTTTTGTTGAAGGAAAGGAAAGTAATTTTGTCCTAAAGAAGACTGAGAAAGAAAATATAAGAGAAAATCTGAATGTAAAAAAATAAAGTTGTAAAAGAGTCATCAAAAATGAACCTTATGGAATTTTATGTGTGGTCAGGATTGAACAAGATTGGAATAAATTTAAGTAAATGAGTTTTAATGTCAAAAGTACACTGGAGCTAAACTAAAATTGGAGTTTCTCTTAAAAGGATGACGTTTTCTTGACCGATTGGTCTGCTTTTGATAGATTATAGAAGTGGGCTTTTTTTAACCTTTTCAAGTTATCTGCCTAGAAAATCAGGTGGTTCTGTTTTATCAAAATAACTTCCCGTGCTGCGTGGTATCTTTATCATCCGGTCTGTGATTATCAAAGAATGCTGAGTCTTAATATTAAAAGCTAAGTTTTGCTCACAACTATACAACCTTCCGGTTTTGCCTGTGAAATATTGTCACTTTGGAAAGATAATGAAGTATTGTTCTATACTGGTCTGTGATGCTATTTAAACAAATTTTCAAACCTTTTGATGTATTTTTCTTCTGAAGCATACTTTTTTTTTTAAAGATTTTATTTATTTATTTGACAGAGATAGAGACAGCCAGTGAGAGAGGGAACACAAGCAGGGGGAGTGGGAGAGGAAGAAGCAGGCTCATAGCGGAGGAGCCTGATGTGGGGCTCGATCCCATAACGCCGGGATCACGCCCTGAGCCGAAGGCAGACGCTTAACGACTGCGCCACCCAGGCGCCCCATTCTGAAGCATACTTGACATACAATTTTGTGTGAGTTTCCGGGGCACAACCTAGTGATCAGGGACCATGTGTCATGTGCTGCTCACAGTTGTAGCTGGTCTGTCACCAGCCATCGCTGTTCCGGTCCCATGGACTTCACTCCCCGTGCTGTCCCTTTCATGTCTGTGACATACTCTACAACTGGAAGCCCCTGTCTCCCACTCCCTTCATTTTGCCCATCCCCACACCCTCCTCCCCTCTGGCCTCCACCAGTTCTTTGGTTTTATGGATTTGATTTTGTTCATTGGGTTCTTTTGTTTTTTACGGTTCCACGTGTTCGTGAAATCATATACTAGTCTTTGTCTGCCTTATTTCACGTAGCGTAACGCCTTCCAGGAACATTCAAGTTGTTGCAAATGGCAAGTGAAAATTTTTTCCTTTTTTTTTTTTCTTTCCTATCTTTCCTATCTTATCTCTCTACTTAAAGAATTCCCCTTAACATTTCTTGTAAGGCTGGTCTAGTGGCGATGAACTCCTTTCAATTTTGTCTGTCTGGGAAACCTCTTGTCTCTCCTTTAATTCTGAATGACATGCTTGCTGGATCGAGTGTTCTTGGTTGTAGGTTTCTTCCTTCCAGCACTTTGAGCATATCCTGCCCCTCCCTTCAGGCCTGCAAAGATGGTGCTGAAAAGTAGCCTTAGTGGTTTCACCTGTATGTTATGGTTTGCTTTCCTCTTGCTGCTTTTAAGATTCCTTGTCGGTAATTTTTGCCCTTGTAGTTATTATATGTCTTGGTGTGGACCTCCTTGGGTTTATCTTTTTGGGGGGCTTTTTCTGCTTCCTAGAGCTGGATGTTTGTTTCCTTCCCCAGATTAGGGAAGTTTTCCATTATTTCTTCAAATAAGTGTTTTGCCCCCTTCTCTCATTCTTTTCCTTCTGGGATCCCTATAACGTGAATGTTATTAAGCTTGATGATATAGCAGAGGTCCCTGAGCCTGTTCTCATTTATTATTTATTCTTTTTCTTTTTACTGTTCAGCTTGATTGTTTTCCATTGCCCTGTCTTCCAGATCAATGATCCATTCTTCTACATAATCTAAACTGATTTTTTTAATTCTATATTATATATTTTTTCAGTTATTAGGTTCTTCAGCTCTCATTTCTTTTATACATTTTTAATCTCTTGAGATTCTCGTGAGTTCATTCGCTCTTCTCAAGTCAGGGAGTATCTTTAGGACGACTTTAATCTCTTTATCAGGTGTATTGCTTATCTCCATTTTGTTTTGCTCTTTTTCTGTAGTATTGTTTTGTTCTTTCATTGGGAGATCTTTGTTTCCTCCTTTCTTCTGTGTTTGTTTTTATTTATTAGGTAGATCAGCTGTGTCTCCTGGTCTTGACGGTGATGACCCTGTGTAGAGAAGTTTCTGTGGTGCCCTGTAGTGCAGTTCCCCTGCTCACCAGAATCGGGTGCCCCAGGGGTATTCCCTGCGTGGACTGCACGCACCCTTCTGTGTGGCTGTGCCGTGAGTGCTGTGGGCATGCTAGTGGGTGGGGCTTGCCTTCAGCCCCTAGCTGCGATGACCCAATTTACTTACTCCAGGTGCTGTGGGCAGCGTTTGCTCCCTGTGCCGAAAGAGGCCCAGCTGCAGCCACTGTGGGATTGCTGGTGGGTGGAGCTGGCATTCAGCCTAGCAGTCTGCAATTAGCCTCTGTGATCATTGCAGGTGCACCAATGCACACCCCCCCTTGCTCCCCATGAGGCCAGCTAAGCTGTGGGAACTGTGGGTGTAAGGTAGGTGTGGTTATCTCCCCTTTGCCCCAGGGCAGGCCCCAGGGCAGGAGTCCCTTTAGAGGGTCACTGGCCCCAGCCAGTGTTGGCTGCCAGGTGTGACAGGGCAGGAGCCACTTAGGAGGGCTGTCTACCAAAGCCGGTGGGTTGGGTCATGCAGATCTGCAGGGGAACGCTGAGGTGGGGCGTGCAGTGCCAGCAGGGTTTATGCAGGGTGTTAGAACTGGCTCCTGCAAGTGCCCAGCTGTCTGGGCTAAAGGAGGGCAAGAAAAATGGTACCCACCCACACCTTTGTTCCCAGAGAAATCTACAGTTCCCTGCCCTTCCGGCACATGTTCTAAGATGAATGAATGACCCTCCTTCATATATACCCCAGGCACTTTCCAAACTGCTACTTTGCTGCCGTCTCAGGCCAAGTTATTGGCCTGGTTCTTTAAGGGCAGGGACTGCGTTTCCTATAATCCTCCCTCTCCTCCAGAATTAAGCACCGCTGATTACTAAAGCTCTTGGAATTAGCCCCATAGATTTTCAAAGCCAGAAATTATGGGGAGTCCTCTTTCCAGGGCAGGTCCCCAGGGGGTGGGGATGCCCAAAGTGGCCTCTGATATCTTCCCTCCTCCGTGCTTGGGCTGCTTCTCCTGTTCGTGGTTGGTCCTGCTGGGCTTTGGTTCCTGGTCACGTCTCTCCCCCTCTTACCCTTTTTGATGTGGTCCTGTCTCTCTGACTAGCCGAGGAAGATCTTTTCTGCCAGTCTTGAGGTCATTTTCAGAGTTAGTCACCATAGATGCGGTGGCTGCCTCCGTGTGTCCGCAGTGCCAGGCGAGCTCCGCATCGTCCTGCTCTGCCGTCTTCCCCCCCACACTCCCACTCCTTTTGATCTATTTTGACAAACTTTCCCAAATCAAATGCTAAAATGAAGTTTATTGACCCCAAACTAACTTTGAAGTTTTTGGAAGGGTCCATGAAACATTTAGAAAAGTCTGTCCTCCTCAGAAAAGAGAGATTAAACTAATTAGGCTTCTTTGGTATTTTAAGTTACATGGGAAGCATTGTCAAATAAATAATGATAAACCTGCTTTGATTACATTCGTGTAGATGTATGTTGTTAAAACAAGTGTTGGAGAAATTGTATAAAAGTCCTAAAAATCTGATACATCCTGGTATATTAGCACTTGTAACATGACTTATCTTGAAGTGTGGTAGATCACAAACAACCAAATTTTCTTTTCAGTCATGTTGGAATGAACTCTTAATCAGATATTTCATCATTGTCCTTTTTAAGACTTGTTGTTTACGGATATACTTTTACTCAAAAGCTTTTACAAAAGTGTTCCTGCAAAAAATGTTTCATTTTCAAGATTCATGAAAAATCTCTAGAATACAGATTTCTGATAACCTTAAGATCATAAAACTGAACTGGTAAAAAAAAAAAAAATTCCAGAATTCAAGCCAAACAAAAATTAATTACATGGGACTTTATAAACTGAGGAGGACTGTAAGGTGTATGACTTTTGGGTTGAAATGTTGCTGAACCTTCTAATGTTTTGTTTTTCCAGATTTAAAGAAACTTTCTCTTAAGCTAACCGATTTACACCTTTGCAAGCAGAATTACCTTCCCTTACCCAATCCCTCAGAATTTGGAAACTCGGTGAGTATTTTCTAGTTTCGCGGCAATATATTTATTTGTATAAGTTTAAGGGACGGAGGTTGGCTTTATGGAACCAATAAAGCCCTTTGGAAACATCAGCCTGACGCCTTGCTTCCTGGGTTCCCGGCAACCTGACCAGGTATGTAAGGGTGGTCAATTCCTGAGAGGTGCAAGAACCTAAGATATTTTGGGGACCTTGAGAAAAGAGGAAGTAACCCTAGTCTGGGGGTATTGCAAGTCAAGTCTGATGGTAAGTACTTGGCTTGGCCTCTTTGCCTTAAGAGGCTGTTAAAGCTCAATCTGCAGATTCCTAATGAAAAGTTCTAGCAAAGATTTAAAAAAGCCTGTAGGATCCATCACTATTTTTGGTGCCCATATGTAAAGAATCAGGCCAAGTTTATTAAAAGTAAAATTTTTAATTTGGCTAACTTTGAAAATGAGGGTGACTTCAGAGAGAAAAATTGTGTTTCAGTAACACTTTTGTGGTTATTAAATTCTAGTTCAATTGATGGTCTTTGAAATTTTGTTTTCTACCTGTAAACTAGATTCTGAACTCTAATTTCCTCCAATGTCTGGCTACAACTCTCCAAACTAACGTTTCCAGTATTTTCCCCATCATTTTGACTTGGAATCATTGAGAACTAAAACTGACCTTTTTCCTGAAGCCCTGCAAACCGAATATGGATGACTTGATATAACCTTCAGAGAAATCACAGTGACTCATATAGACAATCTTTGTGCCTGTTACTCTACGGGCCACTCAAAAACTCACCAGAGACATTCTAACAACAAACCAGGAAAATTTGTCAGACTGCCCCAGCCTGTCTTCCCTCCATGCGAAAATACCCTGAGCCTGACATCCATGCAGGAGTTGCAGGTGGCCTGAGTTCCGCAGCCCTGGAGGGCCCCGCCGCACACGGCCACCCAACCAGGCATGGTCTGCACATGTGCGGGCTCTGCAGGTTCCAGACAGGCACCCGGAACAGGACAGGTGTCAGGAGAGACCGGGTCAGGGGAGCAGTCTCTTGGGGATCCATGGCATCTGACTGATTCCAAGTTATAACCTACGCAAATGTTCACATTCCCTCTAAAGGTAAACCTGGAAGATTCTGGACTGCCTGGCCAGGACTGGGCCAAGTGGGATGACTGGGGCAGCCTTCACTGAGACACCTAGGAGCCTTGACTACCGATAAGCCCAGCACCCCGCCTGGCAGCGAATGCAAATGAAACCTGAGGGTCACCAATTTGAAGCTGCTGCCTCAGAAGGATTTCGGGGGGTGGGGTTCCTCTGCCCCGGAGCCCGTGCGGTTGGTCAGGGACCCGTCTGAGCTGCGCCAGGCTGGCGTGCCCAGGCAGCGCCCGGATGGCTGGAGGGGTGCATGCTGCACGTGCTTGCGCGATGCAGGTCAGGGTAGCTAAGGGACCTGGGACTGGACACGTGCTTTGAGAGGTCTGCTCATGGGAGGGGGCTGGTGGAGACACAGGTTTCTTCCTACTTCCAAGCCCTTACCTAAACAAACGTGCATACGCCCCCGGAAGGTGCAGCTGGAAGAATTGCGACTGCCTTGCAGAGCAGGGCTGGGAATTCTGGCCGGGGTTTTCTCTAATAACAGATACCCAGACGCCTCGGTTCCTGGAGAAGTTCTGGACCTCGTCAGGTAGTCCCAATGGGGACTATCACCAGTTTAGAGCGGCCGCCTCAGAAATATTTTTGAAGGGACGGCTCTCTCTACCTTGAGGCCATTCAGAAAGTTGGCGCCCAGCAGGAGCTCCACAGGACAGGTGTGCCCAGCAGCCCAAGGGCGGCAAGCTCAGAGGAGACCGCCCACGCCTAGGCCAGCACGGGTCAGGGTAGCCAGCGACCTAGAACCGGGCAGTGTCCTGCGAGGCTGGCTCACGGCAGTGCGCTCTTGGACAGACCTGGCATCCTTCTACTTCTGAGCCTTAATCTGCACAGTTGCACATGTTCTTGCTAAAGCGGACCTGGGGAGGTCTGGGCTGCCTTGCCGGGGTGCGCCCGGGGGGGCTGGCTAGGGTCCTCTCTAGTAACAAACCCCCGAGAGCCTTGCTTGCTGGAGCAGGCCGGACTCTGTCTTGCTGCTCGGCCGAATGAGGACTGACCGTCCCCAGTGGAAGGTTGCCGCCTCAGAAAGATTTCAGGGGGTGCGCTCTCCATCCTGGGGGCTGAGCAGCTGGTCCGGTACTGCCTGAGTGCCCCAGGTCTGTAGGGCCCCGCAGCCAAAGACCAGCTGACGGGGCACAGACGGCACATGCTTGGGAGGCGAGGGACCTGGGACAGGACGATGTCAGAGCTGGCTCACGGGAGGGGGTGGCTGGGGGGGGCCCGGAGTCTACCTAATTCCACGCCCCGGCCTACATCAATACACGTATTCCATTTGAAGGCAGAACAAGAGCAATCTGGCCTTCCCTCCCCGGGGCTAAATCGGGCGAGCTGGCTGGGGTCCCTTCCAGTAAGAGACACCTGGGAGCCTGGACAGCTACAGAAGCCTGAGACCCCAGCAAACCGTGAGTTCAGTGGCGACTGACTTTTGGCCATTTCAGCGGATGCCTGAGAGCTGTTTTTGGGGGGTGGGCTCCCTCTTCTCTTGAGGCAACGCCAGTGGTTGGGGATGGGCCCTGACTCCACAGGCCTGGGAGGCTGCCGGCCGCCAAGCATGACTGATGGCGTGCAGACTGCTCCTGCCGGGCAGGTCAGGGCCGCGTTGGGCAAGGCTGCATCACAGAAGCAAGCTATCGGTGGCACCTTGCACCTGTCCAAGTTCTAAGCCCTAACCACACAAATGCATGTACTCCCGCGGAAGGCTGTTTTGTGGTGGGAGAGAAATAATGCCCACGCACTGATCTTGTCTTTGCACAGCGTATTTAACCGGGTCCGCTGCAAATTTCCCTAAGCCAGTAGCACACAATATAATGTCTTCTGCTAGCCAATAAAGTCATAACCTCCTCCAACCCAGTGCTAATGACACTGTTGTTCCAGGCAAGGTGAGATGAAAGGAATAAAGTCCAATTTCAATTGAGGTGTAGGGCGCCTGGGTGGCTCGGTTGGCTAAGCATCTGCCTTTGGCTCAGGTCATGATCCCAGGGTCCTAGGATCAAGTCTTGAGTCAGGGTTCCTGCTCCACGGGGAGCTTGCTTCTCCCTCTGTGCACCCCCCCCCATGAATAAATAAATAAAATCGTTTAAATAAATAAATTGAGGTGTACCTTTAGAGGAACTGGCACCCGGAAGAGAGAGCTTAACCAACCAAGAGCGGACATGCCAGCAGCCTCTGTTGACAGAACACATCGCTAGAGAACGTGGGCGCTGGTGATGACCTCAAAATGATCTTCTCGCCTCCGCAGGGCTTTTGTCACTGTTGGTAAGAGTCCCCTTATCTCAAAAAGAGCTAATTGGCCCAAGGTCTTCAGAGACCTGTTTAGATCAGCAAAGCATAGCCTTGCCCAGACTGAAGGCTCCGGAGAGTTCTCACACACTCTCAGTAGTTAGAGTCTAACGTCCCCTTGCCATAGTTGCTTCTTCCTATGTTTTTATTCTTAAGCCCTTCCTGGGGCCCCCCAGCAGCTGCTGTACAAAGTTCTTATGGGTGGGAACAGATGAGATGATGACATCCTGACACAACTTACTTCGTGGTTCTATCAAAACAGCTTTCCTTCTAAAAACAACTGTTTTCAGTCCTTGTCATAAACTGGTGGATTTGAAATCAAATCAAGCCAATGTATAATAATCCATCCAGTGATTTGAAATCACTCACATGCTTATACTCAGGGCTTAATGTCCTGTACAAATCTAAGTTCACAAAAATACCAACCACCCTGTGACCACATCACATTCTTAATCACAAAAAAACATTTGGGGAGTATTTTTCCTTTGACACAGACACACTTACACCACAGTTTCATAACCAGTTTAAGCAACCATAGTCCTTTTTTTTTTTTAAGATTTTATTTATTTATTTGATAGAGCACAAGCATGGGGAGTGGCAGAGGGAGAGGCAGGCTCCCCGCAGAGCAGAGAGCCCTATGTGGGACTCGATCCCAGGACCCCGGGGACCATGACTCGAGCCAAAGGCAGTTGCCCAACCAACTGAGCCACGCAGGTGCCCTAAGCAACCATATTCCTAATTGTGACCAATATAAGCCTAACAAGGAACCCTTTACCATGATACCATGATAACTTACAACCAAAAGGTAAGTTACTTACACCGGGCGATTTAACTTTTTGGACAGGGACATTTCCAAGGAAAGCTCATTTTTACCGAGCTCCAGGGAGTACGTGCTTACATGCCCCTGTCAGGCACAGCTCCGACTGCATAACATCAGAATTCAAGGCTGTCATTATTCTAGGGAAGGCATGCTTTTGTTCTCTTTCCAATTCCGCGAAGTTATTTTCAATTGATTAGTCCCATCTTCCCAATGTTCCTTAAGTTTTCTAACGCATGCTTTACATTTATTAATTTTAAGGGTTCAATGTGAAATACTTCTCCAGTTATTTTAATAGGCCCTTTATCTTCTCTTGGCCTCAAATAGTATCTTTTCGTTCTGTTGTCATGTTCATTACCTGTTCTATTTTTACACATCCCATCGTCGTGCGTTCTGTATTTTTCCCTTGACTCCCAATAGGTTAGGGTGAGGTTTGGCTTAGACCACACTGTCCTGGTTCGATTTCCCATGTTACGTGTAACTAGTTGAGGAGGCATCAAGGCCACAGTCCTTGGTACTTGTACTACATGGACGTCCAGAGGTCTAGTACTAATAAAGTTATTTGGGATCCATTCCACCAGCCTATCCTTAAGTACATGTTTTCCTTCTATTATAAGGTGGCTTTCTGTGGCATTTTGATATTGAGAAGCCACAAGAGTGTGGTACCCCAATGTCAGCTTCCTCCTTTAAGAGCCAATATTGTATTTTCAGTCACCCATTGAACCACAGCCCCAGGATGTGTGGTATCTGCTTTACTTCTGGTTGGGTTGTCTGTTATCTCAGGTGACCACTATTGCCCCAAGGTTATAGCTGTTCTGAGAATATTCCACATATCAACCAATCTTAATAGCAACAATTCACAATCTACATTCAAAGAAACTTCTTTTGGGGCACTCGCGTGGCTCCGTTGGTTAAGCGTCTGCCTTCAGCTCAGGTCATGATCCTGGGGTTCCAGGATTGAGCTCTGTGATAGGCTCCCTGCTCAGTGGGGAGCCTGCTTCTCCCTCTCACTCTCCCCCTCCCCCTGCCCATGCTCTCTATCTCTCAAATAAATAATCTTAAAAAAAAAAAGATCTTTTATGTTCCTTTTAGTGTTGTTAGTTTTAGCATTTTCTGCTTTATGTCAAATTTCCATCGCTATATTTCTGTGTGAAATTCGTTTGTTTTTAATACATTGCTAATTTTATCCAGTTATGTGCCCAACAGTGACAAAGCTGCCATTGCCAGTGTGTTAAATTCAAATTGTTTGGTTTCAAATTTTTTGAACCAATGTGATTTGATCAGTTTGGAATTGAGAAAAAGCCGCCATTCTTGTTCCTCAGGTAAACTTCTTGCCAGTCCAATAAGGAACTGGAAGGGTTTCTTTCCTTTTAGTGAACTTGTTATTGGCAGAGTCATAAACTGCACAGTAACAAAGACATATAAAACTGAGGACAATTTGGGGATCTGTATCTGGTTGAAAGTCCTGAATATAAAATGTCAGGGTATAGGCAATTTTGTCAGTTCCAGTATGACCATGAGAGGTCTTATTAACGTGGGTTCCCATATCCTTGGGGTAGAAATCTGCGCTGTGAGGGAGAAGCCCGATGTGTACCACCAAGGATAATGACACGTGTTATATGCTAAGTTTCCTACGTGTCCTCTATATACAAGTTGTCTCTTTTTTTTTTTCAAAGTCCGGGAACAGTGCCCATGGATCTGTTGTTAATTTTCTAATAGGTGACAATGGGTTAAACAGCGAAAGTTGAGAGTGTTGTAAATGATCATTTTTTGGCCTATTCGTATTGAAACATACAATAGCCCATTCAGTATATTCAGCTGCTGCTCTTTTAGAATAAATGCTGCCACACAAAGTAAATCAGGAATTACACTGGGGTCATTTTCAGAGTCTCTGCCATGCTTCCAATATTGCACTCAATTCAGTAAGAGAAGGGAAAAGTGTAAGTCTGTACTAACCAGACCTGGCCTGTATGCTGGGTTGTATTACCAAGAGACCATTAGTTGTTCATGTCAACCTTTAGGACCCAAGCCAGCGTCGAGTAGGAAGCGTTGATCAGGACCCTCGTTCATTCTTGCGGGGCTTGAAGTGGAGGTTACCACTGCCTCATCAGCTTCTCTT
Organism: Ursus americanus; assembly: GCF_024610735.1. NCBI lineage: Eukaryota > Metazoa > Chordata > Mammalia > Carnivora > Ursidae > Ursus > Ursus americanus. The sequence continues at coordinate 50,890,704 of NC_142146.1, read as the reverse complement.
AGCCTCTGGGTTCTCTGTTGATTGAAGTTTTCCCAAGAAGTCGATGGGGCTGATAGTGAAGGCAGGGGTGGAAAGGCTGAGCTTGGTGATGCTGGTAATGTAGTTAAGTCCTCAGTCACAGTAAGGTGACCAAAATGGTGATCCATGGAGGAAGAAGAGGATGTCACAGACTTGAGGTGTATCTGGAGCAGAATGTTCCAGCTTGGAACAGTGGCATGACTGCTATTGCTGGAGATACCAGGGAAGTATGCACAGCTTACTGAGTAGGACATACAAAGTGCGTGTCAGCGAGCCAGAATGCCTGGCCCCTTAAAGATCCCTCTAGCTGGACTAAGAATCAAATTGACATGAGACGGATTAACAGGAGAAAACAGAATCTAATGGCATATGTATGGGGATCCACATAGATGTGGAAACTCTGAAGACAGGCAAAATGAAGTCTATATGCCATTCACACCTGAGGAGGAGGGGGCAGGGGTCTGGGATTCAGAGGAAAGGAATGCACTTCACAGGGCAGTATGAAGAGTGGGTGTTTGTAATTAGATGTTTGCCCTTCCATGCAGATGGGACGCTCAGATAAAATTTACTTCTGTTAATAACCCTAATTCTAGGGAAGACCACCAATTTAGATTCTTCTGGGTGGTTAAGGGAGGAACAAATTTTCTCTTGAGCCCACATGATATCAAGTGCCTTCAGAACAAAATAATATGTATGCCAAAGGGGTACACTCTGGGGTGACTGTCCTGAGCCCCTTCATGAACAATAGGAAAAAGAGGATGGCCGGCAGGCAGCATGCTACACGGACCCGTTTAGTAGTTACAGGGTTAAAGATGATAGCAGATTCATAACTGCAAAATGCAGTGTCCTGCAAATCTGTAATTCTTTCTTGTTCTTGCCATCTAAGGAAATCTGTTCTTGTCATGGCCATTATTGACAATCTTGGTGCAAGATAATCGCTCTGCATTATACTATGCTAAATATTAATCTAGTTCTGATCAAATCCAGAATGGTGTTCTACATGGCTGAAACTTTTACAGAGGCATATTACGGTCTTCATTTTGCTGTAATACGCCTTTTCCTTTGATCGGGCAGTAGGTGTTATTACGGCAGGTGGTATAATTTCCCCAGTACTATATACGTTTCTGTTTCTCAGTTAATACTTTTGAGATCCTGGTGTGCTGATAATGCTAATTCCCATCTCTGTCGGTGCCTGCAATATTAATTCACTGGAAGGTTTTCCACCCTTCCTATATCTGTGGTTTAGAGATCTTTCTGCCTCTCCGCTTGTTTTAGTCTAAGCTTTCGTATTCTAGATTGTTAGTAACTTAAGTTTTTGCTTAAGCAAGCCATGATACCTTTCAAGCGATCCAGAGGCAGCTGGGTTGTAGGGTAAGAGGAAGTTCCATTTTACATCTTGTTTCTGAGCCCATTCTTTTTTTTTTTTTAAGATTTTTTTATTTATTTATGTGACAGAGACATTCAGCAAGAGAGGGAACATAGCAGGGGAGTGGGAGAGGAAGAAGCAGGCTCCCAGCAGAGGAGCCCGACGTGGGACTCGATCCCGGAACGCCGGGATCACGCCCTGAGCCGAAGGCAGACGCTTAACGACTGCGCTACCCAGGCGCCCCTGAGCCCATTCTTGAGCATTAGCTTTCCCGTGAAGTAGGCGCCCTGCTCTGATCTTATGACGGTTGGAAAGACAGAGCAAGCAATCCAGATTTCTAAGGCTTAGATGGTGGATTTTTGATCATTTCTCTTGCAAAGGTAGGGTAATTGTATTCCTGATTATGTGCCTACACGGCTGCGTGCATCTAGTTCATTCTCTGATTTAGGCCAGTGTTCCATGTAATTACTTTGTGTAATTTGAAAAGGTTATCTTTGACCTTACCCAGATGACTCAGTAGTGTAATGAAGAATGAATGAATGAATAAGCTTCAAAATGTTGGTATTTCTCACATTTCCTAATTTAAAATTAAAGCTATTCGGTCGTTATATACATGTTTCTTTTTCCAGCAGTCTTCTAGCGCCATGTGTGCCAGCATGACCTGTCGGGTGATGTGCCCATGCAGTGATCCTCTCCGTCAGCATATCTGCGAGTCCATGTTTTATGTTTCATCATCCTTGTTTAGATATGCTACTGGTCATTGAAATTCTTTACTTCTGAGTTGTCCTTCCAATGTGCAGAGACCTATGTAATCACTATAGACTGTCATCCAGTGCTCTCTCTGCCATATGTCCTTACCCCATATGTTCTTCTATCCTATTTCCCATGGTCCTGCCATGACCTGACCAAGGAGCTATTCATTTACCTACTGGCCTTGGGTCCAAAAATATTTATATACTTCTTTCTGATCTTCCTTAACAGAATGTTCAGTTTCCAATCTGATGGCTACTAAATCAGTCTATTGTACTGATTCCTTTAAGCCTGATTCTGATCAACCATTGGTAGTTGTCCAGCCACAGGGCTGGCAGCATGCTCTGGCTGATGGCAAGGAGCCTGATCCACCCGAAACCGTGCATTGTTGACTGCTATGGACCACAGTGATCCTGACTGTCCGACAGCTCAAGCGTAAGCCTTGAAATCCAGCAAGTCACTATTGGCATGGCTGAGATTTTTTTCAGTTGATACCGAGGTCAACCTTTCATCTGCATGCCCCACTCAGATATGTACTATTTTTATTTTAGGACTTTATGCTCATGAGTAGTTCTCATTTGTCTGTCAGGGGTCTGCTTTACCTACCCCAGAAGGGGTTGTTAGAGGTTAAGTATAATCGGTGTATTTTCTATCAGTGGTTCTGTATTTCATAGGGCCTCCTAGAATGCCCGAGCCTTTCCATTGGTTGGTGCATGTTCTCAGACAATGGGAACTCCATAGTGTAGAGCCCACTCCGGTAAAACTTGGGGTTCTGTGGTGTTTCAGTCCACACTGCTGCTGCAAACTCTCTTGAGTATAGGCGCTCCGGTTTATATTTAGAGTCCTCCTTAGCTGGGGCCCACGTTTAAACATTCTGACAGCATTTTTCAGATAAATAAAGGCTGCATCTTGGTCTTTCTATCCATCTGAATTCCCTGCTCTTCCTCTTTATTTCATAAACGTGTTTTAATATTATCCCCATTAGGTGGTAGGGGGTGTAGCCAATATCCAAATAGTCCTAGCAGTTTGAGCTGCTGCTTCTGTGGTAGGAGTTGATACACGATCTGTATTGTTCATGACTGGGCGTGGTGTTTTTATGCCTTCAGAGAACCAAATTCGCCTAGAACTTTTACTGTAGCCTGGGGTCTTTGGACCTCACCTGGTCAATTTTCCATTTTCTGAGTGTAAGGAATTCAGTTAACTCTATTTTGACCCTACTCAGTTTTCCCTGGTTATCACCATAAATTAGGATGTCCTCAATATATAGGGAATACTGGATTTTCTGTGTGTTTTCATCAAAGGCCTAGATGTCTTATGTGGGAAGGTTGTGGGCTGTTACTGAGGTGCAAAGGTGTCCTTGTGTAGCCCAGCAAACTGCTCTCCTCTGCCTTCCCATGGAAATGCAGTCCGGGGTTGGCTCTCCTCATCAACTGGAATAGCAAAGAACATGTCACAGAAGTCTCACCATGTCATGAAGTCTGGATCCAGTGGTGATATTGGTTATGATGGTGCCTATAACCCGGAGTGCTCCCTCAGTTGGGGGAGCGTGCTTAAGTTCCTGTAATCCACTGTAAAACGGTGTGGTGTGTCTGGCTGTGTAACAGACCAGATTGGGTCACTATGTGACAAAATAGTAGGCACGTTCATTTGTTCCTTTAGGAATTCCTGAAGGTTTTCCTGACTGAGGATGTTCTATTACATCCTTGCCAGGCGTGTTCTCTGTAGCGGGAAACTATAAGGCATTTAACCTCAATGGGTGGTCTGTCATCTCTTGTTAGAATCTCCGTATCCATGTCCCTGGGGTTAATTTTCCTCCTAAACCTTCCATTAGTCCCTTCTGGTGGTTAAGGTTTTTGTAGATTAGTGGGCTAGCCTTGTATCATTGTTATGAACCCTACATCTAACAAGAGGGCAGTGTATGTAGTATTTTGATTTACAGAGGGGTTTCTAGTGATATGGCCAGCATAACCTATGCACCACTGTCTCCAGGATGGGCCAGGAGGGCTCAGGGGTGTGATATGCTTTAGCTCTCAATGACTTGTCTAGCAATGGGATTAGGTTTTATAAAGGGGTTGGTATTGATAGTAAATGGTTAATGGATCTATGTGTTTCTTTTCTGTAGGTCTATTTAAAATGTTGGTTGTTTCCATTTCTCTGCCACTGTTGTGGTTTCTGGGGTGTCTATTTGGGTTTCTGTCTTTATAATTTTGTTACAGTGGGGTGGTCTAAATGGTTTATGTGGCCAAAAGGGCCTTGGAGATTTAGGTCTTTATGGTCTATTTTGATGGGGTCTGTTTATATTTGGTGTAGGCCTGTTTTGTCTCTATACATGAGTGTTAAAGATACAGCTTTTATCTTGACTTAGTTCCTCAGCTGTTCTTAGCAAGTCAATCAGTTCTCCAGTGTTTCTGGCACCTGCAAATACTGTAAATAACGCTTTCTGGCCCGTGGGGGTGCAGCTTTTAGGATGACTTTCTAAATTCGTTCTGTTGCTTCTGCATGGAGCAGTGAGGGTGTCTGTCCTCTATTATAAACCATAGTCAATGACCCTATTTCATTATTGTCTTAGCTTCCCATGCTGTTTTCCAAAGAGATGTTTGAAGGAATAATACCTTACCTGTAGGCCATCTTAATCTTTCGGTGGCTGCTACCCAGGCAAACAAAAATCCTTGTAAATTAGCAATATTTTCTCCAAATGCTTGAAGGTTTTGATTAAATTTACCATCAGTAGTAATGGGCCCAATTGCACAATCTCTGCTCCTGTAAGGATTAGGTTTTGTCTTCCTTTGGACCCTAACTTGCCTAGCCACTGGATTTCTGGGTCCAGATCTGTTTACTGGAGTTCCATTTTAGTGTTTGTCATTTCTTACCTGTTACAGTCTCTCCCTTCTGATTGGTTCCATAGTATCATTTGTTGTCATTTTGTGTATTTTCCGGGGCCTAGCGTCTAGTAAGTGAGTTACCAGGTTAAAGTATTCATTGTCCTTAAGGTGTGGATTGGAGCGCTTAGGGTCTGGGTTTCTTCCTACTCTGGAGATTACTTTTTGTGATAGTACTTTTCTGTCTATTGGCTTGTTACTTCGGGCTTCTAAGTGCATTGAAAATTTTTTATTCTTTTTACTGTTCTTTTTATTCTTTTTAATATAGGCTGTAACTCACTGGATTGGGTAATGGGCCAACATCTAGAGTTTATTTAGAAGTTTTGTCTAGACTAAGTCTCAATAGGTCTCCAGGGATCCTCAGAAGATAATTTATAATCCATTGTACCCCTAAACCGTCTCTTGGGCAATTTTGGTAGGGTTAGTGAGTGAGACACATTTGCAGCTGACGTCCTACCTTTCACAGTATTTTTCAAAATGTTTCTTATGGAGGCCTGATGATGGGGTCCATACAGTCCATGTGTGGGCCGGAGTGGTCAGAGTAGCCAGGGACCTGTTATAGGGAAAGTGTCAAGAGAAGCCTGGTCGCAGGAGTGGGTTTTGGGGGTACAAGGCATCTGCCTAATTCCAAGCTTTAACCTATTTCAATGTTCATATTCCGCCTAAAGGCAGGGCAGGAGGGATGTGGTCTGCCTTACCTGGACTAAATCGACTGAACTGGCTGAGATGCCCATCAGTAAGACACACATGGGAGCCTCGACAGGTACAGAAACCTAGGAACCCTACAAACAGTAAATACGATGGAGTACACATTTCAGCGGCTGCTTCAGTGATTTTGGGGCAGTGGGCTCCCTTTACCTTAAGAAATGTAGGTGGTTGGGGGGAGGCCCAAGCTGCCAAGTGTGGCTGACAGGGTGCACACTGCTCGTGCAGGGGAGCAAGGTCAGGGTAGCAAGGAATCCAGAACTCGGCAATGTCAGGCCAGCCTAGGTCACAGGAGCAGGCTATTGGTGGTACCTGGCCTTTGCCCAGTTCCAAGCCCTAACCTACCCCCATGCACATACTCCCCCTGAAGACAAACTGGAGGAAACTGGACCAGATTGCTAGAGTTGAGCCAGTCTGACTGGCATAGGATCCTCCAGTGAGATACAGCTGGGATCCCGGATGACTGGTGATGCCGGGGAGCTCATCAGGCGACCAGTCCAAATGTGGACTCAATAGCACTGGTTTAAAGCTGACACTTCAGGAATATTCTAAGTGGTGGCCTCCCCCTGAGCGGAAGGTGCTGCAGTGGGCAGGGGACAAGCCAGAGCTTCACGGGCCTGAGGGCCCTGGCTGCCCCCAGCCAGTTGACAGGGTGCATACTGGACATGCACAGGTCCTGGAGATCAGGGTAGCCAGAGATCTGGAACAGGGCGGCAGGAGAGTCTGGGTGTTTGGATTCATAGCATCTGCCTACAGGAATCTGGACTGTCTTGTGGGGGGGGGGGGGCGGGCCTTAGGATAGGCCTAGGAGCCTTGATCATTGGTTTAGAAAAGAAAATTTTTACTCTTCAAGGTTTTTCTAGCCCACATCTGGGCTCTTCCCACAAGCAGATGGGTGCAAACTTTGCCTGCACTGTGCATCCCACCCTGTATTCTCCTGCAGACTATCCCATCCAACCTACCCCACTAGGCAAGAGCCATCCAAAGTGGCACCACAAGCCTGGCAGTGTGCAAGCAGCCCTGATAGTGGCCAGCACCACTCCAAAGTGACTCCTGCGCTGGAGAAAGTGAAAGATAACCACACATGCTAGTTTGACGGCAGTCCCAGCTGTGGGTTTGGGGCAGACATCTGGTCTGACTGTAGGTCCCACCCATCAACAAAAGCCTCTCAGCGGACAATGCTGGGAGAGCACACTGCAGTTCAGTGCAGCCACAGTTCTGGCAAGTAAGCTGAGGGCAGGCATCTGGTCTGTCCCAACTCAAGCCCATGGTGGCCCCAGACTGGCCCCCTTCATAGGACAGGCACAGAGCCATTGCAGACAACTGGACTGAAGTCAAAACCATCTCAACCACAATAGTAGGGTACACACAATACACATAGCAGATAACCCTGAAGCAACAGCTTCTGCTACCCAGGATACATCACATTGCAGGGCTCCACAGGACCTCTTCTTCATAAGGCCACAAGTTTCAAAAGCAGGAGACATAGCTGACTTTGCTAACACACACAAAGACACAAAGTTAGACAAAATGAGGAGACAGAGGAATACGTTCCAAAGGAAAGCACAAGCTCACAGCAAGAGAACTAACAAAATGGAGATAAGCAATATGCCACCTAGTGAATTCAAAGTAATGGCCATACGGATGCCCACCGGACTTAAGAGTGGAGGGTCTCAGAAAGTATTAAAAAGAACCTCTCAGATGAGCTCAATAACTGCAATTAAAAATACACTAGATGGAATAAATAGTGGACCAAAGGAAGCAAAAGGAATGGATCAGTGACCTAGAGGACAGAGTAATGGAAAACTAAATGGAATGGGAAGAAGAAAAAATATTAGAAAATGAGAATAGGTTAAGGGAATACAGTGACACCATCAAGTATAATAGCATTCACATTATAGGGACCACAGAAGAGAGAGAAAGGGGGCAGAAAATTTATTTTAAGAAATAGCTGAAAACTTCCCTTATCTGGGGAAGAAAACAGAAATCCCAATCCAGGAGGCACAGAAAGCCCCCAACAAAATCAACCTAAGGAGGTCCACACCAAGACACATGATAGTTAAAACTACTGATAAAGAATTTCAAAAGTAGCAAGAGGGGCACCTGGGTGGCTCAATTGGTTAGGCGTCTGCCTTTGGCTTGGGTCATGATCTCAGGGTCCTGGGATCAAGCCCTGCTTCAGGCTTTCTGCTCAGCGGGGAGTCTGCTCTCTTTCTCCCTCTTCCCCTGCTCGTGCTCATGCTCTCTCTCTCATAAATGAATAAAATCTTCACAAAGATGTTCTCTATTTTAAAAAAGTAGCAAGAGAAAACAGTTACATACAAGGGAAAACCCACAAGACTATCAGCTGATTTTTGGCACGATATATTCGAAATGATGAAAGGGAAAAATCTGCAGCTAATAATACTCTATCCAGCAAAGCTATCATTAAGAATTGAAAGAGAGAAAAGGAGTTTCCCAGCCCTCACCACCGACCCCCCGCCAAAAAAATATAAATTCATGAACACTAAACCAGCCCTACAAGAAATGTTAAAGGGGATTCTTTGAGTGGAAAGGAAAGAACATTAAGTAGTAAGGAAAGTAGGAAAGGGAAAATTTTCACAGGTACATATCAACATGAAAAAAATAGTATATTAATCCCTTATAAAACCAATACAGAGGTTAAAGCACAACAGCAGTATAATCAAATATATCTATGAAAATCGGTCAAGGCATTCACAAAATAAAAGGATGTAAAGTATGAAAACATACCTAAAATGTGGGGTGGCGGGGATAAAAATTTAGTTCTTTTAGAATGAGTTCAGGGGAGGAGGGGAAAGATGGTAGAGGAGCAGGGGACCCTATCTCAACTGGTCCCCTGAGTCGAGCTGGATATCTACCAGACCATCCTGAACACCCATGAAATCAGCCTGAGACGTAAGAACATACACCTGGATCTCTACAAACAGAACATCTTGGCGTTGGGTCTCAAGGTATGAAGCGGGGAGCTGAGAGTCTGCGCGCAGATATTGGAAGATACACGGAAGGGGGAGGGAGCCACCGGCTCAGGTGTCAGGAAGGCAGAAGCCTCCCGCACTGGGGAGCGGCCGCACTAGCAGACCAGTAGCCACCGGGGAACCAGACTGAGACCGGGAGCTTGGGTGCGCACGCGGGAACCAGGGGGAGCTGGCAGTGTTAGAAGCACAAAGGGCAGAGACGACCCAGCCCGGGGAGCGAGGACTGGGAGAACGGCTGTGGGGCGCACAACACAGGATGCTGCGGGGTTTTTAGCAGCACTGACAGAAACAGAGTTAGAGTGGCCAGGAGAGCTCAGTGAAGAGCAGACTGCGATCTCTCTGTTCTGAAACAGAGGTTTGGATACGGTCACCGCTTCTCTGACTCTCAGAAGAGACACAGAAAGCTGCCAGAGAACAAAAGCCCCAAAAAACCGGTTTGTACTGTGCCCCCCCCCCCAAGGGACAAGGCAACTCTCCCCAAACAGGGTTGCCTGAGTATCAGCGCGGCAGGCCCCTCCCCCAGAAGGCAGGCTGAAAGAACAAACAGCCCACATCCCTAAGGTCCTTATAAAACATGTGCATCTTGCTTGGGTCCTGGTCAATAATTTGGACTCTGGACATCCTTGTCATCAGAATGACAAGGAGGAGGAACCCCCAGCAAAGGAAAGAAACAGACACTGTAGCCTCTGCCACAGAACTAATGGATATGGATATAACCAAACTGTCAGAAATAGATTTCAGAGTAACAATTATCAAGATGATGTGTAGGCTTGAGAAAAATATTAACGAAAATACAGAATCTCTACAGGCTGAAATGAGAATGAATCTGGTGGAAATTAATTCTATGAATGAAATGCAGTCTAAACTGGATGCTCTGATGGCCAGGGTAAATGAGGCAGAAGAACAAATTAGTGAGTTAGAGGACGAAATGATAGAAAAGAAGGAAAGAGAGGTAACATGGGGGAAAAAAAAACACCTCCTTTTTCATGAAGAAAAGCTATGGGAGATTACTGACTCAATGAAACGTTCCAATGTCAGAATCATCGGCATCCCCAAGGGGGTGGAGAAAGAGAGAGGTCTAGAAGAGATATCTGAACAAATTGTAGCTGAGAACTTGCCTAATCTGGTAAAGGAAACAAGCATTCATGTCCAAGAGGCAGAGAGGACCCTTCCCAAGATCGAAGAGAACAGACTGACACCACGTCACACAATAATACAATTCGCAAATCTTAGATCCAAGGAAACAATCTTGAAAGTGGCAAGGGGGAAGAGATTCCTTATGTACAGAGGGAGGAACATCAGAATAATGTCAGACCTGTCTACAGAGACCTGGCAAGCCAGAAAGGGCTGACAAGACATATTCAGAGCACTAAGTGAAAAGAACATGCAGCCAAGGATACTTTATCCAGCAAGGCTTTCATTCAGAATGGATGGAGAGACAAGGAGCTTCCAAGACCAGCAGAAACTGAAAGAATATGTGACCACCAAGCCAGCCCTGCAGGAAATATTAAGGGCGGGTTCTATAAAACTACAAAGACCCCAAGATTGATAAAGAATAGAAATTTACAGAGACAATCTACAGAAACAAGGAATTCACAGGCAACATGATGACATTAAAATCATATCTCTCAATAATCACTCTCAATGTGAATGGCTTAAGTGTTCCCATAAAATGACACAGGGTTGCAGATTGGAAGAAAGACATGACCCACCCATATGCTGTCTACAAGAGACTCACTTTGAACCTAAAGATACAACCAGACTGAAAGTGAAGGGATGGAGAACCATTTTTCATGCCAATGGGCATCAAAAGAAAGCTGGGGTAGCAATTCTCATATCAGACAAATTAGATTATAAGCTAAAGACTGTAGTTAGAGAAGGACACTATATTATTCTTAAAGGATGTATCCAACAAGAGGATCTAACAATTATAAATATCTATGCCCCCAACAGGGGAGCAGCCAACTACATAAGCCAACTGTTAACCAGAATAAAGAGACATATAGATAATAATATGTTAATAGTAGGGGACCTCAACACTCCACTCTCAGCAATAGACAGATCATCTAAGCAGAAAATCAACAAAGAAACAAGAACTTTGAGGGGCGCCTGGGTGGCTCAGTCGTTGAGCGTCTGCCTTCAGCTCAGGGCGTGATCCCAGGGTCCTGGGATCTAGCCCCATGTTGGGCTCCTCCGCTGGGAGACTGCTTCTTCCTCTCCCACTGCCCCTGCTTGTGTTCCCTCTCTCACTGGCTGTCTCTCTCTCTGTCAATAAATAAATAAAATCTTAAAAAAAAAAAAAAAAAAGAAACAAGAACTTTGAATGACATACTGGACCAGATGGACCTCATAGATATATACAGAACACTCCACCCTAAAACAACAGAATACTCATTCTTTTCAAATGTACATGGAACTTTCTCCAGAATAGACCATATATTGGGTCATGAAACAGGTCTCAACCAATACCAAAAGACTGAGATTATTCCCTGCATATTCTCAGACCACAATGCTTTGAAACTGAAAATAACAAGAAAAAAATTGGAAGAAACTCAAACACTTGGAAACTAAGGACCTTAAGTTTGTTTGGGTAAACAAACACTTAAGAATGTTTGGGTAAACCAGGAAATTAAAGAACTTAAGCAATTTATGGAAACCAATGAAAATGAAAACATATCAGTCCAAAACCTATGGGACACTGCAAAGGCGGTCCTAAGGGGGAAATACATAGCCATCCAAGCCTCACTCAAAAGAATAGAAAAATCTAAAATGCAGTCTTTATACTCACACCTTAAACAGCTGGAGATGGAACAACAACAACAACAAAAGGCCTAAGTCATGCATGAAAAGACAACTGATTAAGATTAGAGTAGAGATCAATGAATTAGAAACCAGAAATACAGTAGAGCAGATCAACAAAACTAGAAGCTGGTTCTTTGAAAGAATAAGATCGATAAGCCACTAGCCAGACTTATTCAAAATAGAGAAAGGACCCAAATTAATAAAATTATGAATGAAAGGGGAGCAATCATGACTAACACCATGGAAAGAGAAACACCATGGAAAGAGAAACAATCATTAGAAACTACTATCAACAATTATACGCCAATAAATTAAGCAACCTGGAAGAAATGGATGCCTTCCTGGAATCCTATAAACTACCAAGACTGAAACAGGAAGAAATTGACAATCTAAATAGACCAATTAATAGTGAAGAGATTGAAGCAGTGGGATCAAAAACCTCCCAAAAAACAAGAGTCCAGGGCCTGATGGATTCCCTGTGGAATTCTACCAAACATTCAAAGAAAAAATAATACCTATTCTCCTGAACCTGTTTCAAAAAACAGAAACAGAAGGAAAACTAGCAAACTCATCCTATTAGTCCAGCATTACCTTGATCCCCCAACCAGGCAAAGACCCCATCAAAAAAGAGGATTACAGACCAATATCCCTGATGAATATGGATGCCAAAACAAGTTCCTACCTGGCCAATAAGATCCAACAGTACATTAAAAGGATTATCAACCATTACCAGATGGGATTTATTCCTGGGATGCAAGTGTGGGTCAACATTAGCAAATCAATCAATGTGATAGAACACATTAATAACAAAAGAGACAAGAACCATATGATCCTCTCAATTGATGCAGAAAAAGCATTTGACAAAATACAGCATCCTTTCCTGATTAAAACCCTTCAGAGTGTAGGGATAGAGGGTACATTCCTCAATTTCATAAAAACCATCTATGAAAAACCTACAGTGAATATCATTCTCAATGGGGAAAAGCTGAGAGCCTTTCCCTTCAGATCAGGAACACGACAAGGATGCCCACTCTTGCCATCATTGTTTAACATAGTACTAGAAGTGCTAGCAACAGCAAGCAGACAACAAAAAAGAATAAAAAGTATTCAAATTGGCAAAGAAGAAGCCAAACTCTCTCTCTTCACAGATGACAAGATACTTTATGCTGAAAACCCAAAAGACTCCACCCCCAAATTACTAGAACTCATACAAGAATTCAGTAATGTGGCAGGATATAAAATCAATGCACAGTAATCAGTTACATTGTATACACTAACAACGAGACTGAAGAAAGAGAAATTAGGGAATCCATTCCATTTACAATAGCACCAAAAACCATAAGATATCTCAGAATAAACTTAACCAGAGAGGTAAAGGATATATACTCTAGAAACTACTAGAAACTACAGAACACTGATGAAAGACACTGAAGACACATAAAGATGGAAAAACATTCCATGCTCATGGATTGGAAGAATGAACATAGTTAAAATGTCTATGCTACCCAGAGCAATCTACACTTTCAATGCCATCCCAATCAAAATTCCAATGACATTTTTCAAAGTGCTGGAACAAACCTTCCTAAAATTTGTGTGGAATCAGAACAGACCCAAATCACCAAGGAAATGTTGAAAAAGAAAAACAAAGCTGGGGGCATCACGTTGCCTGATTTCAAGCTATACTACAAAGCTGTGATCACCAAGACAGCATGGTACTGGCACAAAAACAGACACATAGACCAACAGAACAGAATACAGACTCTAGAAATGGACCCTCAACTCTATGGTCAACTAATCTTTAACAAAGCAGGAAAAAACATCCAGTGGAAAAAAGACAGTCTCTTCAATAAATGGTGCTGGGAAAATTGCACAGCTATATACAGAAGAATGAAACTTGACCGCTCTCTCACACCATACACAAAAATAAACTCCAAATGGATGAAAGACCTCGATATGAAACAGGAATCCATCAAAATCATAGAAAAGAACACAGGCAGCAACCTCTTTGACATCGGCCACAACAACTTTTTCATGATATGAGACGTATCATCCCAAAGGCAAGGGAAACAAAAGCAAAAATGAACTTTTGGGACTTCATCAAGATAAAAACTTCTGCACAGCAAAGGAAACAGTCAACAAAACAAAGAGGCAACCCACGGAATGGGAGAAGATATTTGCAAATGACACTACAGATAAAAGGCTGGTATCCAAGATCTATAAAGAACTCCTCAAACTCAATACCCAAGAAACAAATAATAAAAAAAATGGGCAGAAGATATGAACAGACACTTTTCCAATGAAGACATATGAATGGCTAACAGACACATGAAAAAATGTTCAACATCATTAGCCACCAGGGAAATTCACATCAAAACCACACTGAGATACCACCTTACACCAGTTAGAATGGCAAAAATAGACAAGGCAAGAAACAACAATTGTTGGAGAGGATGTGGAGAAAGGGGATCCCTCTTACACTGTTGGTGGGAATGCAAGTTGGTACAGCCACTCTGGAAAACAGTGTGGAGGTCCCTCAAAAAGTTAAAATAGAACTACCCTATGAGCCAGCAATTGCACTACCAGGTATTTATCCACAGGATACAAACATAGTGGTTCAAAGGGGCACCTGCAGTTAGAATGGCAAAAATAGACAAGGCAAGAAACAATAATTGTTGGAGAGGATGTGGAGAAAGGGGATCCCTCTTACACTGTTGGTGGGAATGCAAGTTGGTACAGCCACTTTGGGAAACAGTGTGGAAGTTCCTCAAAAAGTTAAAAATAGAGCTACTCTATGACCCAGCAATTGCACTACTGGGTATTTACCCCAAAGATACGGACATAGTGAAGAGAAGGGCCATATTAACCCCGATGTTCATAGCAGTATTGTCCGCAATAGCCAAACTGTGGAAGGAGCCAAGATGCCCTTCAACAGACAAATGGATAAAGAAGATGTGGTCCATATATATAATGGAATATTACCCAGCCATCAGAAAGAATGATTACCCAACATTTGCATCAACTGGATGGGACTGGAGAAGATTAAGCTAAGTGAAATAAGTCAAGCAGAGAAAGACAATTATATGGTTTCACTCATTTGTGGAACATAAGAAATAGCAGGGAGATCGTTAGGAGAAGGAAGGGAAAAATGAAGGGGGGTGGTAAGCAGAGGGGGAAATGAACCATGAGAGACTATGGACTCCAGGAAACAAACTGAGGGTTTTAGCGGGGGCGGGGGGGGGGGGGGTTAGCCTGGTGAAGGGTATTAAGGAGGGCACATACTGCATGGAGCACTGGATGTTATACGCAAATAATGAATCATGGAACACTACATCAAAAACTAATGATGTACGGTATGGTGACTAACATTAAATAAATACATAAATACGTAAATAAATAAATAAATAGAATGAGTTCAAACTTATTTCAAACCATCACCTTCAATTTCATATAGACCTCCATATGCATAGGATAAACCACAAATCAAACCACAGACCAATGGTAACCTGTCATAGATATGTAAAAACTAAAAAGAAAGGAATCCAAGCATATCACTAAAGAAAGCCATCAAACCACAAGAAAGCAAGAAAGGAACAGAGAAGAACAGAGAAGAACTACAAAACAATAAAACCATAAAACAAGTAACAAAATGGCCGTAAATACATACTTATTGATAATTACTTTGAATATAAATGGACTAAACTACCTAATCAAAAAACTGGGGTGACAAATGGATAAAATAGCAAGACACATCTACATGCTGCCTGTAAGAGGCTCATTTCAGACCTAAAGACACATGCAGATTGGAAGGGAAGGGATGGAAAAACATTTATCATGCAAATGGAAATGAAAAGAAAGCTGGGGTAACAATACTTATATTAAACAAAATAGCTTTATAACGAAGACTAGGAATAAGAGACAAAGAAGTACACTACATAATTATAAAAGGAACAATTCAACAAGAAGGTATAACAATTGTAGGGGTGCCTGGGTGGCTGTCATTGGGTGGCTGACTCGTGATCTCGGCTATGGTCATGATCTCAGGTTCCTGGGATGGAGCCCTGCATCAAGCTCTGCGCTCAACGGGGAGTCTGCTTGAGGATTCTCTTTCTCCCTCTGCCTCTCCCTCCCCCTCTCTAAAATAAATAAAATCTTAAAAAAAAAAAGTGTAACAATTGTAAATATTTATGCATCCAACATGGGAGCACCCAAGTACATAAAACAGCTAGTAAGAAACATAATGGAAGAAGTCAATAGCAACATAATAATAGTAGTGGGTTTTAACACCACACTTACATCAATGGACAGATCACCTATACAGAAAATTAACAAGGAAACAGTGGCTTTGAATGACACATTGGCCCGATGGATTTAACAGATATATTCAGAACATTCCACACCAGTGAGCAAAATACACATGCTTTTCAAGTGAACATGGAAAATTCTCCAGAACAGATCACATTAGGTGGCAAATCTAGTCTCAAATTCGAAAAGATTTAAATTACCACATTCATCTTTCCTGACCGCAATGCTATGAAACTAGGAATGAACCACGAGAAAAAAATCTAGAGAAAGCTCAAATACATGGAGATTAAATAACATGCTACTAAACAACAGATGGGTCAATGAAGAAATCAAAGAAGAATAAAAAAACATGGAGACAAATGAACATGAAAACACAATAGTCCAAAATCTTTGAGATGCAGCAAATGCTATTCTAAAAGGGAAGTCTATAGCAAAAGGCCTACCTCAAGAAACAAGAAAAAAACCTCAAACAACCTAACTTTAGACCTAAAGAAGTTAGAAAAAGGGGAACAAACAAAGCCCAAAACTAGCAGAAGGAAGGAAATAAGGATTAGAACAGAAACAAATGAAATCGAGATTTAAAAAACAATAGAACAGATCAATGAAACCAAAAGCTAGTTCTTTGAAAATATCAACAAAATTGATAAACCTTTAGCCAGACTCATTAAAAAAAAAAAAAAAAAAAAAAAAAAAAAGGAGAAGGGACGGACTACAAAAGATTATAAGAGAATGTCATGGAAAATGATGTGCTAACAAATTAGACATTCTAGAAGAAATGAGTAAATCCTAGAAACCTATAACCTCCCTAAACTGAATCAGAAAGAAATAGAACACTTGAACAGACTGATGACTAGCTATGAAATTGAATCAGTATCCAAAAACTCCCAATAAACAAAAATCCAGGATGAAATGGCTTCACATGTGAATTCTATCAAACATTTAAAAAAGAAAACTCTAACTCTTCCAGAAAATAGAAGAGGAAGGGACAGCTTCCAAATTCATTTTATGAGGTTAGTGATAACAAACCCTGATAACAAAACCAGATAAAGACACCAGAATAACAAAAAACAAATAACTACAGGCTAATATCTCTGATGAACATATATGGAAAATCCTCAACAAAATATTAGCAAACCAGATCTAATAATACTTTAAGAAAATCATTCCCCACGATCAAGTGGAATTTATTCCTGGGCTGCAAGGTAGTTCAATACTTACAAATCAATCTATGTGATACATCATGTTAACAAGAGGAAGGATAAAAAAAATGATATCATCATTTCAATAGATGAAGAGAATGCATTTGACAAAGCACAACATCCATTCATAATAAACTCTTAAAGTAGGTTTAAAGTGAACATACCTCGAAATAATAAAGGCCATCTATGAAAAAGTCACAGTGACACAGTGAACATCATACTCAATGGTGAAGCACTGAGAGCTTTTCCTCTAAGATCAGGACCGAGATAAGGATCTTTCACCATTTTTATTCAACATAGTCTTGCAAATCCCAACCACTAGTAATCAGACAAGAGAAAGGAATAAAAGGCATCCAAATCAGTAAGGAAGAAGTAAAACTTCCACTGTTTGCAGATGACATACTATTTTTGGAAACCCTAAAGACTCCACCAAAAAACTACAGAACTGATAAATTAATTCAGTAAGATTGCAGGATACAAAATCAATGTGCAGAAATCTGTTGCATTTCTATATACCAATCATGAAGTAGCAGAAAGAGAAATTAAGAAAATAATTCCATTTACAATTGCACCAATACACCACCCCCCAAGGAATACACTTAAAAGGGTGAAAGACCTGTACTGTGAAAACTATAAGACACTGACGAAAGAAATTGAAGATGACACAACAAATGGAGATTTTCCATGCTCATGTTCTGAAGGAATATTGTTAATATGTCCAGACTACCCAAAATAATCTATAGATTTGAGGCAATCCTTATCAAAATACCAACAGCATTTTTCACAGAGCTAGAACAAATAATCCTAAAATTTGTACGGAATCACAAAAGACCCCAAATATCCAAAACTACCTTGAAAAAGGAAAACAAAACTGGAAGTTCAGAATTCCAGACTTCAAGTTATATTACAAAACTATAGTAATTAAAACACTATGGTACTGGCACAAAAATAGACACATAGATCAATAGAACAGAATAGAAAATCCAGAAATAAACCCACAAGTATATGAACCCACAAGTATCTTTATCTTTGATAAAAGAGGCAAGGATATGCAATGGGAAAAAGCCTCTTCAACAAATGGTGTTGGGAAAACTGGACCACTTTCTTACACCATACACAAAAATAATCTCACAATGGATTAAGACCTACATGTGAGACCTGAAACCATAAAAATCCTAGAACAGAACACAGGAAGTAATGTCTCTGTCATCAGCCATAACAATATCTTTCTAGATATGTCTCCTGAGGCAAGAGAAACAAAAGCGAAAATAAACTACTGGGACTTCATCAAAATAAAAAGCTTCTGCACAGCAAAACAATCAACAAAACTAAAAGACACTCTACTAACGGGAGAAGATATTTGCAAATGACATATCTGATAAAGGGTTAGTATCCAAAATATATAAAGAATTTATACAACTCAATACCAAAAAAAAATGCAATAAAAAAATGGGCAGAAGCCATAAACAGACACTTCTCCAAAGAAAACCCATGAACGGCAAACAGACCCATAAAAAGGTGCTCAATATCATCACCAGGGAAATGCAAATCAAAGCTACAATGAGATATCCCTCACACCTGTCAGAATGGCTAAAATCAACAACAGAAGAAACAACAGGTGTTGGCAAGAATGTGGAGAGAAAGGAACCCTCCTGCACTGTTGGTGGGAATGCAAACTGGTGCAGCCACTCTGGAAAACAGTATGGAAGTTCCTCAAAAAGTTAAAAATAGAACTACCTCATGATTCATTAATCTCACTACTGCGTATTTACCCAAAGAATCCAAGAACACTAATTCAAATGGATACACGCACCCCTATCTTTATAGCTACATTATTTTCAATAGCCAAGACACAGAAGCATACCAAGTGTCCATCAATTGGTGAATGGATAAAGCAGAGGTGGTTATATATATATATAGAGAGAGAGAGAGAGAGAGAATATGGAATATTACTCAGCTGTAAAAAATAATGAAATCTTGCATTTTACAACAACATAGAGGGAGCTAGAGTATAATGCTAAGTGAAATAAGTCAAAGAAAGACAAATATCATGATTTCATTCATATGTGGAATTTAAAAAATAAACAAGCAAAGTGAAAAATAAGAGAAGGGAGAGACAAATCAAGAAACAGACAAACTATAGAGAACAAAGAGATGGTTACTGGAAGGGAGGTGGGGGCATGGATTAAACAGGTGATAGGGATTAAGGTGGGCACTTGTGATGAGCACTGAGTAATATATGGAAGTGTTGAATCACTATATTGTACACCTGAAACTCATACCGTATGTTAGCTGGAATTAAAAACTTAAAGAATTAAAAGAATTTTAAGAATTTAAAATTTTAAGAATTTAAAAGAAAATAAGAAAAAAATATAATTTTGTCTCAAGTTTTGGGGATTTGCTATTTAATTTTTTACTGTTTTTTTCTTTTCCCCAAAGTACAGGATAATTTTTATCCTATATCATGATCTTCTGTAATATCTAGAAACATTTGAAAGGATTAGGCACGGGACGCCTGGGTGCCTCAGTCAGCTAAGCATCTGCCTTTGGCTCAGGTCATGATCCCCGAGTCCTGGGATCGAGTCCCACATCGGGCTCCCTGCTCAGTGTGGGAGTCTGCTTCACCCTCTCCCTGCCCCTCCCCGTGCTTGTGCTCGCTCTCTCTCACACACAAATATATAAAATCTTAAAAAAAAAAAAAAAAAAGATAAGAAAAGAGAAGAAAGAATAGGCAAGCTTTGGAGATTGTTAAAGGTAGTGGGCTTTGGTTTCTAGAGTCGCATTTCTGATTTGTAAGGATTTGCAAGACAAAGGTCATTGTTTCTAATTTCCCCAAGGAACTGGATTACATTCTGAAGATCAAGGGACTGACCCATTTTCTAATTTAGTTAGCTACTTTATATCTGGAAATTTTTAACTAAAATTGGAATCAAAAGATTTATGTCTTGGCAAAGCCTGTATAAAGCGTTTTAACAAAAGCCTTCTGAGTATAAAATTCAACCACGCTTCTATCAGCCCCTGAATATTGGTCTTTACCTGATTAGTGTAGGAGGGCCTAGGAGAAATTTTGTTTCCTTTGTGAGGGAGGGGCTGTGAATACGGTTAGTAATCTAATTTCTCTCTAAATTTGGTAGGATCTTCTTAAAGTGGAGGTAAAATGGTCTTATAATTTTAAAGATCTGTTGCTGTCCAGGGCATAATTTTTGTTTTTCAGTGAGGGGTACAGGATACATCTACTAAACACATTGCATAAAAATGTCTGAAGCTGGGGCAGCTGGGTGATTTAGTAGGTTAAGTGTCTGCCTTGGGCTCAGGTCATGAGCCCGGGGCCCTGGGCTAGAGTCCCACATAGGGCTCCCTGCTGGGCAGGGATTTTGCTTCTTCTTCTCCCACTCCCTCTGCCCCTTTGCCCCACCCCTCATGCTCACTCTCTCAAATATAAATAAATAAATAAATAAATAAATAAATAAATAAATAAATAAAATCTTAAAAAAAAAAAAAAAGTCTGAATCTGACAGAACCTGACTACAGAGCCCTGAAAAGTAGGGGCAAAATGTGAGGACCAGGTTCTGCTCAATTTTCTTCCTGGCTTTTAAGCATTTACAGGAGTAACCTGTGTATTTAGGGCCTATAGATTAGGCCAGACCGCTCTCTGTGAGGAAACGCAAGTTAAAACAGGCAGTAGGGAGCCAGATTTTGAGGAGGAGAATTTAGTCTGGATGTGGACATTAATTTTTGTCTAAGTCCATCTAATTTCTGTTTTTGCATCTTGTCAAGAAAGTCCCTAAGGCTAGCCATTATAGTAATAATAAGACTGGTAACCAAGGAGTTAACCAGGCAGATAAGCAAAGATCTGCTTGTTCTTGGAATGCTGTCTGTCCTTAGTATTCTTACCGGATGCCATGACAACTGTGTTAATTTAGTTGTTTTGCAGGAACTCAAGCCAGAACCCGTCAGGACCACTGACCTCCTCTTTGAGCACAACAAAATGAAATTAACCCTCCTTGACTTGGTTACTTTATCTGATTTTGACTTGCATAGCTCCTCTCCTGTTTGCCCAGACTCTTTTTTGCTTTCCTTTAAAAAAAAAAAAAAAAAATCCCCGAGTCTTCGTCTCAGAGAGGTGGTTTTGAAGCTATTCTCCCATCTTCTCATTTGGCAGCCTTTCAAATAAACTGTTGCTGCATGCTCAAGGCCTCAGTGATCAACTTTGATGCACATCGGGCACATGAACTTGAGTTTGGTTACAATAAGACAATTAAGAACTCTCCATAAAGAGGGGCACCTGGGTGGCTCAATCAACTAAGCGTCTGCCTTCGGCCCAGGTCATGATCTCAGGGATCATGATCCTGGGGTCCCGGGATCAAGTCCTGTGTAGGTCTCCCTGCTCAGAGGGGAGTCTGCTTCTCCCTCTGCCCTTCCCCCCTGCTTATGCTCACACTCTCTCTTGCTCTCTCAAATAAATAAACAAAATCTTAAAAAAAAAAAAAAACAACTCTCCATAAAGAATTTTTTCCTTCAAATATAGCTAATTTAAAGGACCCATCATTTGGCCATTCATGAATAGAATCTTAAGTCTCAGTAGCAACTCAAATAAGCCTTTTATGGAAAGACCCAGTGGAAACTTTCCAGACTTAGACCATGGACACAAGGTGTTTCTGGAGAGGACACAGATGATCAGCCCTCAAGATCCAAAATTTTTCTCCCCAAAATAATCTAAGACAGCAAAAGCCCTCATTGCATGGGTTATAAGGATAGGGTAATGAAGCGTATCTCTGGTCTCCCGTAAATACGGGAGATGCCTCCAGTCTCCCATTCACTGATCTGTGACACCAGGCAGGCACCGCTGCAGCAATGAAGGCTGGGACCACAAAGTTCCCTTTTGTGCTGGGACCTCTTATGAGAAACTCCCCTGAGCACAGCTGGACAAAGATGGTGCTGCTTGTACCTTCAGGCCCAGAAAACGTCTCTTTGGCCACCACGGCACACCACAGCGAGGGCACCCTCCAGACGGCAGTGACTGGAGAGAGCACTCCACCAAATTTACCAGAGTCATGACACCTAAAGAAATAGCTAATACAAATTCAGAAGACAAAAAGGGCTCTCACTCCTATAGACTCCGCGGACAGAGACCCGGAACGCTCATCAACGAGCAGTGTGCCACCAGGCAAGCTGGTCACTACATAGACTGTTGGTAAAGAAAAAGATTCCCCCGCCTCCTGGTGCAGGAAAGGTACCTTTCACACAGCACAGTGATGTATTTATTTCTTGCTTTCTGGAGACAGAGGAGTGTAGGTGTGTTCTTACTGCACTGGCCATTTCTTAAGTAACTTTAATTCAAAATAATGAATACGCCATTGTGGAAACATGCGGAGCAGCCCTCCCCGGGCCCCTATACTGGTAAACCTGGAACTCTGTCAGGCAGCTAGACCAAATGGGGATTGACTGTCACCAGTTTCAAGCTGCTGCCGCACAAAGATTTTCAAGGGGTTGGCGTCGCACCCTGGAGGCTGTGCAGGCATATGCGGATGGCCGAAGCCCCCTAACCCTGGAGGGCATGTACTGCGCGTGCATTGGCCATGCAGTTCAAGGGGACCAAGGACCTACCAGAGAGCAAGTGTTGGGACAGCCCAGGTCACAGGACTGGGCTTTTGGGGGTATAACTCATCTGCCTAATCCCAAGCCTAACCTACACAAATGCACATAACCTTCCTGAAGGTAAAGCTGCAGGAGAATGGACTGCCTTGCTGTGACTGGGCTGGGCCGGGTGTGTTGGCCTAGATGTTCTCCACCAAGAGACACCTCAGAGGGCGCCTGGGTGGCTCAGTTGTTAAGTGTCTGCCTTCGGCTCAGGTCATGATCCCAGGGTCCTGGGATCGAGCCCCGCATCGGGCTCCCTGCTCTGCAGGAAGCCTGCTTCTCCTTCTCCCACTCCCCCTGCTTGTGTTCCCTCTCTAGCTGTGTCTCTAATAAATAAAATCTTAAATAAATAAATAAATAAATAAATAAATCTAAAAAAAAAAGAGAGAGAGAGACACCTCAGAGCCTCCAATACTGGTAATCCTGGGACCCCATCAGGCAGCCGGTTCAAACGTTGCCTCAGAAAGATTTTGGGGGATGAGTTCTCACTGCCCTGGAGTCTATGCAGTTCTTTTCAAACAACCCGAGCTTATAAGCCTGGAGGTCCTTGGCTGCCCAAGGGCATCTGAAAGGGTGCATATGCTGGGGGCAAAGCTCAGGGTAGCCAGAGACCTGTTAAAGCACAAGCGTCGAGAGAGGCTGGAGCACAGGAACAGGCCCTTAGGGGTATAAGGATTCTAGCTCAATCCAAAATTTAACACACATAAATGTATATGTCAGAGATAGGAAAAACTGGACTACCTACCAGGGTGGGGCCTGGCAGACTGATAAGGCATCGTCTAATTAGAAACACCTGGGCCCTTGATTACTGGCTCTGTTCTAGAAGGCAGTCCAGTTCTCTCCAGTGATGCCTTCAAGGTTATTATGCTCATTTGTTTAAGTAAGGGCTTGGAATTAGGCAGATGCTATGGACCCCTAAGAGCCCACTCCTGAGACCTGTATTCACCTGACATTGCCCAGTTCCAGGTCCCTGGTTTCCCGGACATGCATGGCTGGTACGTGCCCAGCACACACCTGCTCAGCCAGGCTGGGGGAGCCAAGGCCCTCCGGGGCTGTGGAGCTAGGCTAGTCCCCAACCACTTGCATAGCCTCTAGAAAAAAGGAAACCTACTCCTGAAAATCCTTCTGTGGCAGCAACTTTAAGCTGGTGGCAGTCCCATTTGGACTGGGTGCCGGTGGGGTCCTGGGCTTCCCAGCAATCAAGACCCCCACGTGTCTCTTAATGAAGGATACCCTGGCCAGCCAGACTAGACCCATCCTGGCAAGACAGTCCAGATCCCTCCAGGTTTGCCTGTGTTGTGTATTAGTTTGATCTAATTTTAAGTGTACTTGTTTATGAAAAAGAAAAAAAACATATTTTTCAAAGTAGAGTTACCTTCATATAAGAATGAAGTAAGTTGGTCAGGAATCATCTCATCCATTCTCACAACTAGTAGCTCAGCTGCTGAGGGGCCCCCTTCATTGCTGAAGAAGCAGCTGTGGCAAGGAGACACGTAGATTGTAAATACTGAGAGGGCGTGAGGACTAATCCAGAGTGTTTGGTCTGGACAAGGCTTCACTTTGCCGATCTAAAATAGCTCTCTGGAGACCCTGGGATAATTAGCTCTTGCAAAGGTAAAGGCCGCCGTTTCACCAGCCGTGTTGATAGCCATGCAGTAGCTTGCTCATCACTGTCAGCACCGGTGTTCCCTAGCGCTGGGCGCGAGCTACAAGGGACTTCTTTCCCCTGGCAGCTGGACGTCAGCTCTCAATTGGCTAAGTCACCTCTCCCAAGTACCATCTCCTACAAAGGTACAGCTCAACTAAATTTGGACTGTATTCCTTTCATCTCCCCTTGCCTGGAACAATAGTTTGATTCATCTATCGTTGGAGTCTGTAATTTCCTCATTGGTTTATTGAAAGACATTATCTTGTATGCGTTTAGCTTGTGAAATTCCACAGTGAACCTGTGTTAAATAAATTGTTGGCAAAGACAAACTCAGTCTCTGAGCATCAGTTAGCCTACCAAAACAAAATAACAGAATTGGCAACCCACTCCCCAAAATAACAATTAACACTGGTTGGTACTCTAGGCCAGATCCTACTCTGTGCCAAATTTGAAATACAGGTTGACAAATTACACTAAATGTATAATTGACCAAAATATGGTACAGCCCAAACCGGATTGACAAACTTTTAATACACTGTTCAATACCTATGGCAATCTACTGAAATTACAAATAGCCATTGAATAGACAAAATTTATGGAACTGTTGTAGTTTGGATCCTAATACTGGCCACAACAACTAATACTGCTTTACCACATTATAAACCACTTGGAATGCTCTATGATGTCTCTCTATAATAAAATGTTATTGACCACTAAACAGAAATACAGGAGGGCAGTAGCAAATGTGCCTCACTCACTAACCCTACCAAAATTACTCAAAAGGTGGTTTAGGGGTACAATGGATTTTAAATTATCTTCTGAGGATCCCTGGAGACCTATTGAAGACTTAGTCCAGACAAAACGTATAATTAAGGAAACTCCAGATGTTGGCCTGATCACCAGTGCAGTGAGTTATATCCTATCCTGTATTCTAAAAAAGCAATAATTTTTTTCAGTGTGCTTATTAGAAGCCCGAAGTAACAAGCCAATAGACAGAAAAGTACTATCACAAAAAGTAATCTCCAGAGTAGGAAGAAACCCAGACCCTAAGAGCTCCAATCCACACCTTAAGGACAATGAATACTTTAACCCTTCTCACCCTGGTAACTCACTTACTAGACGCTAGGCCCCGGAAAATACACAAAATGACAACAAATGATACTATGGAACCAATCAGAAGGGAGAGACTGTAACAGGTAAGAAATGACAAACACTAAAATGGAACTCCAGTAAACAGATCTGGACCCAGAAATCCAGTGGCTAGGCAAGTTAGGGTCCAAAGGAAGACAAAACCTAATCCTTACAGGAGCAGAGATTGTGCAACTTGGGCCCATTACTACTGATGGTAAATTTAATCAAAACCTTCAAGCATTTGGAGAAAATATTGCTAATTTACAAGGATTTTTGTTTGCCTGGGTAGCAGCCACCGAAAGATTAAGATGGCCTACAGGTAAGGTATTATTCCTTCAAACATCTCTTTGGAAAACAGCATGGGAAGCTAAGACAATAATGAAATAGGGTCATTAACTATGGTTTATAATAGAGGACAGACACCCTCACTGCTCCATGCAGAAGCAACAGAACGAATTTAGAAAGTCATCCTAAAAGCTGCACCCTCACAGGCCAGAAAGCGTTATTTACAGTATTTGCAGGTGCCAGAAACACTGGAGAACTGATTGACTTGCTAAGAACAGCTGAGGAACTAAGTCAAGATAAAAGCTGTATCTTTAACACTCATGTATAGAGACAAAACAGGCCTACACCAAATATAAACAGACCCCATCAAAATAGACCATAAAGACCTAAATCTCCAAGGCCCTTTTGGCCACATAAACCATTTAGACCACCCCACTGTAACAAAATTATAAAGACAGAAACCCAAATAGACACCCCAGAAACCACAACAGTGGCAGAGAAATGGAAACAACTAACATTTTAAATAGACCTACAGAAAAGAAACACATAGATCCATTAACCCATTTACTATCAATACCAACCCCTTTATAAAACCTAATCCCATTGCTAGACAAGTCATTGAGAGCTAAAGCATATCACACCCCTGAGCCCTCCTGGCCCATCCTGGAGACAGTGGTGCATAGGTTATGTTGGCCATATCACTAGAAACCCCTCTGTAAATCAAAATACTACATACACTGCCCTCTTGTTAGATGTAGGGTTCATAACAACGATACAAGGCTAGCCCACTAATCTACAAAAAACGTAACCACCAGAAGGGACTAATGGAAGGATTAGGAGGAAAATTAACCCCAGGGACATGGATACGGAGATTCTAACAAGAGATGACAGACCACCCATTGAGGTTAAATGCCTTATAGTTTCCCGCTACAGAGAACACGCCTGGCAAGGATGTAATAGAACATCCTCAGTCAGGAAAACCTTCAGGAATTCCTAAAGGAACAAATGAACGTGCCTACTATTTTGTCACATAGTGACCCAATCTGGTCTGTTACACAGCCAGACACACCACACCGTTTTACAGTGGATTACAGGAACTTAAGCACGCTCCCCCAACTGAGGGAGCACTCCGGGTTATAGGCACCGTCATAACCAATATCACCACTGGATCCAGACTTCATGACATGGTGAGACTTCTGTGACATGTTCTTTGCTATTCCAGTTGATGAGGAGAGCCAACCCCGGACTGCATTTCCATGGGAAGGCAGAGGAGAGCAGTTTGCTGGGCTACACAAGGACACCTTTGCACCTCAGTAACAGCCCACAACCTTCCCACATAAGACATCTAGGCCTTTGATGAAAACACACAGAAAATCCAGTATTCCCTATATATTGAGGACATCCTAATTTATGGTGATAACTAGGGAAAACTGAGTAGGGTCAAAATAGAGTTAACTGAATTCCTTACACTCAGAAAATGGAAAATTGACCAGGTGAGGTCCAAAGACCCCAGGCTACAGTAAAAGTTCTAGGCGAATTTGGTTCTCTGAAGGCATAAAAACACCACGCCCAGTCATGAACAATACAGATCGTGTATCAACTCCTACCACAGAAGCAGCAGCTCAAACTGCTAGGACTATTTGGATATTGGCTACACCCCCTACCACCTAATGGGGATAATATTAAAACACGTTTATGAAATAAAGAGGAAGAGCAGGGAATTCAGATGGATAGAAAGACCAAGATGCAGCCTTTATTTATCTGAAAAATGCTGTCAGAATGTTTAAACGTGGGCCCCAGCTAAGGAGGACTCTAAATATAAACCGGAGCGCCTATACTCAAGAGAGTTTGCAGCAGCAGTGTGGACTGAAACACCACAGAACCCCAAGTTTTACCGGAGTGGGCTCTACACTATGGAGTTCCCATTGTCTGAGAACATGCACCAACCAATGGAAAGGCTCGCCTAAACATTTTATGAGGCCCTAGAAAATATACCTCTCCAAATCAGCTCCTGCCAGACCACACCTGGCAGGTAGCTGTGGCTGGGCCCAGGGCCCCTCCACAGGGACTTCTACTCTGAGGCAGAAGAGATAACCCCACACACCAGCGCACTCGCAGTTCCAGGAGCTGGGCCTCTTTGTTGACTGTGCTGGGATGAAGCCCTGCCCATTGCTATACCTGCAGCTGTTGTAGAGGCTAATTACAGACAGGCTGAGTACGAGCCCCACCAGACAGTTCCCACAGTGGCTTCAGCTGGGTCTCTCTCAGCACAGGGAGCAAACCCTACCCACGGTACCTGAAGTAAGTAAATTGAGTCATTATAGCTAGCCGGGCTGAAGGCAAGCCCCACCCACTAGCATGCCCACAGCACTCACAGCACAGCCACAGAGAAGGGTGCATGCAGTCCAAGCAGGGAATACCCCTGGGGCACCTGATTCTGGTGAGCAGGGGAACTGCACTACAGGGCACCACAGAAACTTCTCTACACATGGTCATCACTGTCAAGACCAGGAGACACAGCTATTCTGCCTAATCAATAAAAACAAACACAGACAAAATGAGGAAACAAAGATCTCTCAAATGAAAGAACAAAACAATACTATAGAAAAAGAGCGAAACAAAATGAGATAACAATACATCTGATAAAGAGACTGAAGTCATGGTCATAAAGATACTCCCTGGACTGAGAAAAGAGTGGATGAACTCTGAGAACTTCAACAAAGAGATAAAAAATATTTTAAAAGGACCAGTTAGAGCTAAAGAATAAATGAAATAAAATTTAACTAGAGGGAATCAAATACAGATTAGAAGATGCAGAAGAATGGATCATTAATCTGGAAATCAGGGTAATGGAAACAACCAAGCTGAACAGCAAAAAGAGAAATTATAATAAATGAAACTAGGTTGAGGGACCTCTTTAACATTATTAAGCATAATAACACTTATGTTATAGGGATCCCAAAAGGAGAAGAAAAAAGTGGGCAGAAAACCTATGAAGAAGTCATAACTGAAAACATTCCTAATCTGGGAAAGGAAACACACATCCAGATCCAGAAAGCAGAGAAAGCCCTGAACAAGATGAACCCAAAGAAGTCCACAGCAAGATGCATAATTAAAGTGGCAAAAACTAATGACAAAGAGAGAATCTTAAAAGCAGCAAGAGAGAAGCAAACATTAACATACAAGTGATACGAGTGAAACCTCATAGGGCTATTTTTCAGCATAAACTTTGTAGGCCAGAAAGGAGTGGCATGATATATTCAAAATGCTGAAAGGAAAATAAAAACAAACTACAACTAAGAATACTCTATCCCCAAAGTTATCACTCAGAATTGAAGGAAAGATAAGGTGTTTCTCAAACAAAAGTTAAAGGCATTCATCACCACTAAACAAGGCTTATAAGAAATGTTAAAAGGAATTCTTGAAGTGGAAAGAAAAGGCCATAGTAGAAGAATGAGAATTATGAAAGGAAAAAAAAAATCACTGGTAAAAACAAACATATAGTAAAGGTGGTAGGTTACTTATAAAGCCAGAATGGAGGTTAAAACACAAAAGTAGTAAAATCAATTACATGTACTAAAATTAGATAAGGGATACACAAAATAAAAGGATGTAAAATATGATCTCATTTACATGAAATGTTGAGGGGATAGTCAAAATTTAGTGCTTTTTGTTTGTGTTTGAACTTAAGCAACATCAACTTAATATAGACTGCTATATACCTGCAATGTTATTTATGGTAACCACAAATCAAAAGGCTATAACAGATACACAGGAAAATAAAAAGAAAGGAATCAAAGCATAACACTAAAGCCATCAAACCACAAAAAGGAGAGCAAGAAAAGGAACAGAAAAGAACTACAAAAACAATTTAGAAAATAATTCCCGAAATGGCAATAAATACATACATATCCATAATTACATTAAAAATAAATGGACTAAATGTTCCAATCAAAAGAAATAGGGTAACTGAATGGATAAAAAAAAAAAAAAAACAAAAACAAGACCCATCTATATGCTGTCTACACGGGACTCATTTCCAACCTAAAACACATACAGTATGAAAGTGAAGGCATGGAAAACAATATTTCATGCAAACAGAAGAAAAAAATCTAGGGTAACAATACTTTATTGGACAAAATAGACATTAAAACAAAGACAATAACAAAAGACAAAGAAAGGTATTGCATAACGATAAAATGATCAATAAAACAAGGGAACATAAAAATTGTAAATATATATGTACCCAACATACTTTCATCAAGCTATTAAAACAACAGCAGCAACAACAACAACAAAACCAGAAGAGGAAGCAAAATTTTAAATTCATTCTGCAAGGTGAACATTGCCCTAATACCTGAACAAGACAAACACACTGTAGAAAAAGAGAACCTCCGGCTAATACCCCTAATGACCACAGATGTAAATATATTACCAAGCAAATATTATTACCAAACTGAATTCAAAACCGTATTAAAGAAATGATTCACCATGATCAAATGATATAAATTACCAGGACACAAAAGAGATTCAATATTCCAAATCAACCAATCTAATACAACACCTTAACACAAAAGCAGGGATAAAAACTGTATGGTCATCTCACAAAATGCACAAAAATATTTGACAAAATTCAACATTTGTTCAAGATAAAAATTTTCAAAAAAATGGGTATAAAGAAACATAACTCAATAAAGACCATGTAAGAAAAACACAAAACTAACATAATACTGAATGAAGAAAAGCTGAAAAGTTTTTCTCTGTAATCAGAAACAAGACAAGTATATCCACACTCACCATTTTAATTCAGTAGAGTACTGGAATGCTTACCCACAACAATCATACAATAAATTAAAAAAAAAAAAAAACCTAGACTTGTAAGAAAGAAGTAAAGCTGTCATATTTGCAATAGACACAATAATTTATATATATTATATATTATATATAATATATATATAAAACACTAAAGACTCCACCAAAAAACTGAGAATGAACAAATGCATAAGTAAAGTTGCAGGATACAAAATTCATATACATAAATCAATTGTATTTCAAAATACACTAAGAACAAAGCAGGGAAAACAGAAATTGCATACACACAAAGATTACAATTGCACCAAAAAGACAAAAATACCTAGAAAAGAACTTAATCACAGAAGTTTCTACTCTGAAAACTATAAAACACTGATGAAAGAAATTCAAGAGAGCACAACAAATGGAGATATCTATAACATGCCCATAGTTGACAAGTACAAACAATTTTAAAATTCCACACTACAAAAAGCAAACTACAGATTCAATGCAATCTCTATCAAAATTACAATAGTATTTTTCGAAGAACTAGAATAAATGAATTACAAATGTGTGTGGAAATTGCAAAACACTCTGAAGAGCCAAAGCAATTTTAAGCAAACAGAGCTGGAAGTGACACAATCACTGACTTCAAAATGTATGACAAATGTAGAGCCATCAAAAGTGTGTGGTACTGGAACAAGACACATAGAACAATGGAACAGGGGAGGAAGCACAGAAGTAAACCCACAACTATAAGATCAGTTAACCTACGACAAAGGAGGTATGAATAGCCAATGGGAAAAAGATAGTCTCTTCAATAAATTGTGCAAGGAAGACTAGAAAGCTATAGGCAAAAAAAAAAAAAAAAAAAAAAAAAAAAAAAATCAAATGGAACCATTTTTTATATCATAAACAAATATAAGCACAAAATGGATTAAAGACCTAGATATGAGACCTGGAGTCATTAAACTCCTAAAAGAAAACATAGATAGTAATTCTGTGGACACTGGCCTTAGCAACATTTTCTACATGTCTCTTTAGGCAGAAGAAACAAAAGAAAAAGAAAAAAAAAAAAAAAACAACAAAAACGATTGGGAGTCTGCTCAAAAAAAGAAAGACCAAACCACCTTTTACACAGCAAATGATACCATCAACAATACAAAAGGCAACTTACTGAATGACAAAACATATTTGCAAATGATATATCAGAGAATCTTAGTATTCTTAATCTGTAAAGAAATTATACAACTCAACACAAAACACTAAACACTAAAATTAAAAAATGGCCAAAGACCTGAATAGGCATTATTCCAAGGAACTTATCCAACTGGCCAACAGAAACATGCAAAGATACTCAACATCATTAATCATCAAGGGAATGCAAAATGAAACCAAAATCAGGTGTAATCACACACCAGTCACACTAGCTAGGATCAAAAAGAAATAACAAATGCCAACCAGGATGTGTAAAAAGGGAAGCCTCATACACAGTTAATAGGAATGTACATTATGAAACTCTGTGAAAAATGTATGGTGGTTCTCCCAAAATCTTAAAAAGAGAAATACCATGTTTTAGCAACTCCACTCCTAGGTATTCACACAAAGAAAACAAAAACATACATTCAAAAAGATATAGGCATGGGACTATGTTTATCACCACCTTGCTTACAATAGCTAACATATGGAAGCTATATAAGTGTCCATCCATAGACAAATGGATGAGGAAGATATTTTATGTATATGTATACACACACACACACACACACACACACACACACACACACAGAGGAATGTAACTTAGCCATAAAAGAGAATGAGAATGTCCCATTTGTTACAATATGGATGGAACTAGAGGGTATTAGGCTTAGGCTAAGTGAAATAAATCAAAGACTAATACCATACGATTTTACCTATATGTGGAATCTCAACATCAAAACAAATGGACAAGAAGGCAAACAAAAAGAAGGAAACCCATAAACACAAAGAACTGGTGGTGGACGGAGATGAGGAGAGTGAGAAGGCAACAATGGGTGAAGAAAATGTGAGGTAAAAACTTCCATTATGATATAAAAAGTCATGAAAATTAAAACATAGGCAATATAGTCAATGGTACTGAAATAGCTTTCTGTGATGACAGATGCATTTGTTGTGAGCCCTGTATAAGGTCAAGAGTTACATCACTGTGTTGTTCACTTGAAGCTAATTTAACATTAATGTTAACCAAATGCTAATTTAAAAAATTAAATTAAAAAAGATCAATACCTAACTCTTAAATCAGTATATAACATAGAAGCCAAAGGACACCTCCCAAATTTACTCCAGAGATCAAAATCACCTTGACCAAAATTAGACCAAAATTTTGTTTACAAAGACCAAAAAAACACACACAGTTTTTCTTTCTTTTTTTTTTTTTTTTAAAGATTTTATTTATTCGACAGAGATAGAGACAGCCAGCGAGAGAGGGAACACAAGCAGGGGGAGTGGGAGAGGAAGAGGCAGGCTCATAGCGGAAGAGCCTGATGTGGGGCTCGATCCCACAACACCAGGATCACGTCCTGAGCCAAAGGCAGACGCTCAACTGCTGTGCCACCCAGGCGCCCCCACACAAAGTTTTTCTATTTCTATACTACAGAAACAGAAAACTTCAGACCAATATCCCTGATGAACAGAGATGGAAAAATCCCCACCAAAACAAACTCGACAATACATTCGAAGAATCATTAGAAAGAACAAGGGGGATTTATTAAAGGGATGCAAAGAGAGTACAATATTGCAAATCATTCAATGTGATGCAAAACATAAAGGTGGAAGGATAAAATGCACAGGATCACTACAACTGATACAAAAAAAACCCATTTAACAACATTCAACACCTGGCTCATGATAAAAACTCTAAACAAAGTGAGTTTAGAAGAAACACACCTTACCATACTGAAGGAAACATGCAAAACCACACATGATATTGCTTTCAGTAGAACAGAACTGAAATAATCAGAAATAGACAAAGATGTTCACACTCATCAATTTTTTTCTCAACAGATGGCTGGAAGTTCTGGCAATGGCAATCAGACAAGAAATAAAAGACATAGAAAGTAAAAATGAGAAGAGTTATATTTAAAAAGACATGATATTATATACAGAAAATCTGAAGACTTCACCAAAACACTCTTTAAACTGATATGTGAATTCAATAAAAATGCAGAATACAAAATTAACACACACAAATTCATTGCATTTCTACACAAGAATAAGGAGGTAGGAAAAAGAGAAAGAAAACCATCCCATTTACATTAGAACCAAAAAAACCCAAAACACCAAAAAAGGCAGAAGTGTAACCAAGAAAGTGAAAGAACTCTACTCTGAAAACCATAAAACACAGATGAAAGAAATTGAAGATAGCACAAATCGATGGAGAGAGACAGAACACCCACGGTGGAAGAACCAACAGTGTCAAAATGTCTGCTCTACCCAAAGCAATTGACAGATTTAATGTGATCCCTATTAAAAGAACAATCGTGTTTTCTGCAGAACTAGAATAAATAATCCTAAAATGAGCATGAAATCACCAAAGTCCCCAGAAAGCCAAAGCAATCTTGAGGAGGAAGAACACAGAGGGAGCTATCACAGTCCCTGATTTCCTGATATGCTAAAAATCTGTACATAACCAGAAGAGTGGTTCTGGCACTAACAAGTGGACATGTAGATACATGTAACCAACCACCTAGAAAGCCCAGAAATAAACCCACCGTTATATTGTCCATTAGTCTAGGACAAAATTGACAAGAACAGACAAGGGGGAAAGACAGCATGTTCAATATATGGTGCTGGGGCAACTGGACAGCTGCATGCACAAGGACAGTGGACAATGTCCTTACACCACGTGCAAGAACAAACCCAAAGTGGAAAGGAGACCTGAAGGTGACCCCTGAAACCATCAAACTCGCTCAAGTAGATGTAGGCAGTAATCTCTTGCACACAGTCAGAGCTATGGTTTTCTAGACAGGTCTCCCCAGACAAGAGAAACCAAAGCAAACATAAACTATCAAGAGCACACTGGCATGAAAAGCTTTTGACCAACAAAGGAAAACATCAATGAAATGAAAGGCACCCTGTTGAACGGCAGAAGTGGTTTACAACTGATATATGCCATAGGGAGTTAATATCCAAACTGTATAACATGCTAGTACAACTCAACACCAAAAAAAACCCCAAATACTTTGTGAATAATTGGGCATAGTACTCTTCCCTGCCCCCCCCCCAAAGGAGAGATTCGGCTAGCCAACAGACCTAGGAAGAGATGTTCAACATCAGATATCATTAAGACGACCCACTAGGAAACCCCAGGAAATACTACCTCACACCAGGCACACTGGATAGGATCAAACATACAACAAATAGAAAGTGTTTGCAATGATATCCACAAGGGAACCCTTGTTCTCTCCTGGCAGGTATGTAAACTGGTACAAGTGCAGTGGAAAAGACTATGGTGACTCTGCACAAAGTGAAAAGGTACATACCCCAGGATCCAGTGATTCCACTCCTGGGTATTAAGTCATAGGCATGGAAAACATGACATCAAGAAGATATATGCATTCCTAGGATTATTGCCACTTCATTTTCTTTAGCAATATCCAAGATATGGAAGCAATATAAGTATCCATCAATAAAGGAATAGATAGGAAAATGTGGTATATATTTACAATGGAATATTACTCTGCCACAAAAGAGAATAAGAGCTTGCCATTAAGGACGACATGATTGGTCAAGAGGCTGTTGGGCTAAGTAAGACTCACATGCGGCTCCACATAAGAAAAAAAAAAAAAAGAAAGAAAAAAGAAAAGAAAATTACAGAGCCCTTGAAAGTAGGAGCAAATCAAGCCTTACTGCCAGTCTTGGGTGCTTTCGTTAAATTTATTCCTTGCTTTTCAGCATTTACATGAGTACCCTATATACTTTGAACTTAGAGATTAGGTCAGAGTACTCTCTGTACAGTCTGTTGGGAAAGGGAAATTAAAATACACAAATGGGGCCAGATTTTGAGAAGGGGAATTTATATTGGATATAAACACTAATTTTTGTCTTCAGTCTTTTTTGGTTTTTTTATATCTCCAACAGAGTCCCAAAAGCTAGCAATTATATAAGACAATTGAAAACTTTCTATAAAGAATTTTTTTCCTTTCAAATATAGCCAATGTAAAGGACCCATCATCTGGCAATGATGAATAGGATTTTATTAATCTCAATAGTAACTCAAACCAATAAGCACTTTTATGGGAAGACACAGAGGCAACTTTGCAGGCTCAGACCATTGACACGAGAGGCATCCCTGTAGAGGGAACAAATGATGCGTCCCCCATGACCCAAAATTTTACTCCCCCAAATAATCTAAGACAGCAAAGGCCTTCTTTGCACAGGCAGTAAAGAAGGTGTAGAGAAAACAGTATGTTCAGTCTCCTGCAAAACTGTGAGACCTCTCTAGTCATAGTCCCACTAATCTGTGACATGGGGAAGACACTACTGTAATGAGATTTTTCCAGCACTAACGGAGGTTATGATGACAAACATCCCTTATGGGCTGGGACCTCTTAGAACACACTCCCTTGAGAGTTGGCATGGGCAGACAATGAGAGTACTGCTTGTGAGTCTCCAAACCCCACTCGACTTGACAGGACACCAAGATGCACCCCGATAACCCTTGGGGTATGGAGACCAGAGAGAATATTCTCACTAGCCACAAACCAAAGCTCTTAGGTTTAAAACAAGACAAAAGGAAAACTCTCCTCTGGCTTTTACACAAAGGCCCCACAGCAAAGGTTGTCTAACCAGATGCAGGTATGTTGATAATTTTGAACTCACCAGTCTGTGAGGCCAACTCAAACAGCAGGCTGATTGGACCCATGTCTGTGTTCTTATCTACGGTTATTCTTTTTATGACAAATGACACAAAAGACAAGGACAAAGAAAAACTGTGGCCATCTCTGGATGGAAATGGATCTCTCAAGCCAAGAGAATTCTACCAACGTCACCAGAGGCCTTAAAGCCGAGGAACTAGTTCCACAAATATTTTCTCCGCTAACCTGAATTTAGCCCGTGCAGGCTGAGTCCCAGTACGTGATGTGGTGGTGAGGATTCTTACCTTCTGCCAGCTTCTGTCAGATGTCCCATCATCTCTCAGCTGCAGCACCGTCCAGCCAGTGAGTGTTTATCCTGCCGATTCTGCCAGCTATTGAGGAAAAATTATGCTCTCCCTTTCAAGAGTCTTCCCCATGATCTAAGAATTAAATTGACAAGACACAGATTAACAGGAGAAAAAGTCTAACTCCATGCACAGAGAGGCCCGATATTAACATTGAGATCCAAGGAAACCACCAAGACGGGCAGCTTCAGGGCTTCCTTCAGACATAGAAATAATACATCTGTGATGAGTTGACAGTACAAAGAAAACTTATATTTGCAAGCTTCAATTTTAAAGAAATTCTAACAGAATTTCAGGTGGGTAGTAAAATTAGTAAAAGTAACAAGATGTTTACACAGACTTCTTAGCTCTGAACTCCATTATCTCTGGCGATACCAATGTCTCTCTACCAGCTGGTAAAGGGAAGGCACATTTTACGTGGGAGATTTATTTTTTGCTTTGTGGAGACAAAGCGAGTTCAGGGTATTATTCTTGCCCTGGCTGTTTTACAAGGACCTTTAATTCAAAATAATCAATATGCTGAGGTGGCATGTTTTGGGGTGGCCTGCCCTCGACCCCACATGGGCATTTGTGGAGGTTAGGGCTTGGATTTAGGCAGGTGCCTTGAACCTCCAGTAGCCCACACCCATGACTCAGCCTCTCCTGACTCTTGCCAAGCCCAGATTCCCAGCTACCCTGAACTGTGCTTTCAAGGCACCTGGAGTTGGAAGCCCTTCAGCCAGCCTCAAGAAGTCAGGGCCCAGCAGGCCAATGTAGCTGGGTCTTGATCCCAAATACCTGTGTAAGTTCAGAGTGGAAGGCACCGCCCCCAAACATCACCCTGGGACAGTAGCTGCAAATTGAAGACAGTCCCTTACCATTTGGACTTGCTGCCTATGGGATTCTAGTGTTTGCCAGAAGACAGGGCTCCCAGGAGTCTCTTACTAGAGGATACCCTGGCCAGCCCTCTCAGCCCTGCCCTGCCAAGGCGTCCAGTCACCTGGAGCTCTGCCTTCAAGGGGATAGTGCCCATGGGGTAGGCTTATTCCCTGTGAAACTGAGTAAAGGAAACCTGATTGAAAATGGAGTCAGGAAGCCCTGACAGGGGGAGCTCTCATGCACATACACTCCTTGCAGCCTGCATAACCAGAAGAAGAAGGAAGAGAATTCTTACCTTGACAAGGTAAGACATCTTCACAGGAATTTTATCTCCTGCTTTTAAGAAAAAGAAGGACGATCCCATTCAGCCCCAGCAATAAGAACTAACCATTGCTTGCAGCCAGTGAGAAAATGCCACAACCTCAAGGTCTTATTCTTCTTCAATGAACTTTTGTTCAAAATAGCCCTCCCTACTTTTCTCCTAAAACCTAATAAAAGCTGACCTTCCTTTTGTCTCTTTGGACTCGCCATTGGTTTGCCATAGTCTGCTTGTCCCAAATTGCCATTCTTCTGCCATTCCTGAATAAAGTCATTTTGGTAGTAAAATAACTGGCTGTTTTAAGGTTGACATTAAATGTGTCAAAGAAGGGGTCTGGTTGGTGACAAACCCACGAAACCTATTGAGCTTATTGCTTTCTTGCTGATCCCGGAGACTGAGGATGTATCTTTCCTGTATATTAAAATCCCCTGTTTGTATTGTGAGCTCTCTGGGTTTATTTGGGATCTCTTTTTGTTTTTATGAGGGCATCTCCCTGCCCAGTGAGTACTCTTTTTGTTTCTGACTTTTGAAGCTTCCTAGTAAGTCACCCATCCTGTTCAAAAGGTGGAAAAACACATGATTCCTGGTATTTTAGAACAGCTGTTGGAAAACAGGGCCCCTTAAAGAATCCAAAGGAAAGACAGGCTCTACCTGGTCCCTCTGGACGAGCATCTTGTGTGTTTCTTGAAAAATAGGTGAGGGGCACTTGGGTGGCTCAGTTGGTTAAGCATGTGACTCTTGATTTTGACTGAGTTCATGATCTCAGGATCCTGAGATTAGCCTCACCAGGGTTCAGAGCTCAGAGTCTGCTTTCTCTCTCTCCCTCTGCCCCTTCCCCAGGCATAGACACACTCTCAAATAAATCTTTAAAAAAAAGAAAAGAGAAGAAAAACAAAAGAGAAGAAAAAGAGATAAAAAAGAGAAAAGGAGAAAAAGAAAAAGAAACGTAGGTGAGCTTTTGGAGAATTTGAATTGTAATGTCCATTCTGGCAAAACTTTATTTTAGATAAGTCCACCTTAAGGGGCACCCTTAAAAAATAGGATTACAGATCTCTGGGAGATGAAGACATGCATTTGTTGATTGAGATGCAGAATCTTCTAAAGACAAAATGACTAGAAAAACAGTTCTGAAAGGATCCTTAGAGCAGGCAAATAAAACACATCTTTAGTAAAGGCTTTGGCCATCTGAGCAGGTAATATTAACTTAGCCCGTCTGCACAGTTTGGATCCCATCACAGTTGAGCCTTGAACAATGCAAGGATTAGGGATGCCACCCCCCCCCAGTCAAAAATCCACACATAAACTTCTGACTCCCCCAAAACGTAACTAATAGCCTACTGTTGACCTTACAGATAACATTAGTTAACACATATTTTGTATGTTATATGTACTAAATACTGTACTCTTACAAAAGAGCTTAAAAAATGTCAATGAATTCATAAGAGAATATATTCACAGTACTGTACTATATTTATCCATTTAAAAAATGTGCATATAAGTGAACTTGTAGGTCCAACCTGCATTGTTCACGGGTCAACTATATTTTCTCTTGAGTTTTGTCCCTGAAACATGGCTAAAATTTCTAAACAAGTGCTATAAAATCTCAGTATATCTAAATGGTATGTATGTCTATGTTACATGTTATAGTTATGTGATATCTTCCTACCTCCGGATGGTATTGTCAAAATTAATTTGAAAAGAGCTTGATTTAATTGGCTTAAGGGAAATTAAGCATTTATATAAGTCGAATAAGCTCTCAGAAATATGGAAATGTAAATGTTTTTCAAGTTATATGATTTGAGATAATCTCTGATAAATTAAATGCTAGTTTAAGTTTGTTGGTTTAATAATAAGACAGGTCTTCAGAGTTATAGCATTAAATATAACACAGATATACAATTTCTCTACATGGGTTTACTAATCAAATAGCTCATATCATCTTTATGTTACAAAATTATCAAGAGAAATACGTTAAGATGATTGGCTGTTTAATGTCTAATGCAAGAATAAGTATTTAAAGCAAACAGTGAAACAAATATAAACATAAGTAAAAGATTATACTAAGTTAAATTGAATAATGGATATTAGTTGAATACCTAAATCATTTTCAAATAAGATAAACATTAAATGGTAAACAAAAGTTTATCTACTTTGGCTTTTAAGTTTTTATAGAAATAGAAAATATTTGGCTCTATTAATAAATATTTTATGCCACACTGAAAAATAATTTGAAATGTATTTTTAAGTTCGTTAAACTACTTACTACAGGATGCTAATGTATAGTTTACAATTTTTTTTTAACAAAATTCCTAAAATCAAATTCTAAATATCAAAGTTACATTTAGGTCAAAAAGACGAATTTCTAGAGGGCCCTGGAAGTTTTCAAAAGACTTATTTCCTCTCCTTGTAAAAAGGGACCCATTAATTAGGATTAGTTGATATGTGTAAAAGTGTTGACAATACTGACTCCATCTTTAGCCCTCCATCTTGTTCAAGTCTGCTTGATGACCTCTCTTGGGGCTATATGTTCCAGGACCCTTAGAGATTAATATACAAAACTTAGAAATGCCCACCTCAGCTGGGACGGCAGAGGTTTGCATTGGTCTCCCATGAATCTGTTAGATCTAATAGTCTTTCCCCTTCCCGATGTATAGTCGGCACCACAAGATCTAATTAAATGTTAGCTGTCAGATGCATGTGAATCCTTTGATCTTGTTCATTGCCCTTCTGCCCATCCAGTCTATAAAATCTGTAGACTAAAGTCTGCACTTGGAGAATAGCTGCACAGCTTCAGTTCATTCTCTGTCCCATCCTTTCTATCAGTAACTTCCCCTGAATAAAACTCTATGTAAACTACATGGAGTCACATGCTTCATTTTTTCTGTATCAAAGTGCCTTATTAGTTTGGAGAATATTTTACAGCCCTTCCTCCACCTTCTAATAATGTTAAATTACATGGGAAGTACTGTCAAATGAGAAGTAATACAAAGCCTTGTTTATGTTTTACTTATATAAGTGTTCTAGAAATTGTAAAAAAAAAAAAAATCCCTAAAGTTCTGATATGTCTCGGTATAATGTAATCAGTCATAATTCTAATTATCTTGAAACGTTGCATGTCACAGAAATAACCAAATTTCTTTCTCAATTTCTTCATAATGAACTCTCATCAGTTCTCTAACCATTGCTATTTTTAAGTCTTTTGTCACTTATGCACAGTTATCATCTTAAGTGCTTCATTTTCAAAGACATTCATGAGAAAGACCTTGACAAATACTCTAGGACACAGGTTTTGATAAATTTAAGATCATGACACTGAACAGAATGAGTTCCTAAAACTTTAATGAAAACTGATTGCTTTAATGTTTCATTTTCCAGACTCCCAAAAACCCTTTTTTCTCCTCTCCTTCAAGCTATCTATAATTTACAGCAATTTGGTAAACTAGGTCTTTACCACAAAGGTTGAAGCATTTATCTTCTTCTCCTTATCCCTTCAGAATTCTGAAACTTTCATTTTTATTTTTCATGACAATGTATATACTTGCATAAAATCAGTAAGAATCTGATTCCTAACAAAACTCTCCTAACAAAACTCTCAATGCACCTAGCCCCTGCCTCTTTGACCCACAGCTGATAGAAGGAGATATACTTCAATACTAAAAAGGCCTAATTGCTTCTATTAAAATACCCATGCTTGTGGTAGAGCATTCTCTCCAGAGTACTCCCTGGAAATGAACACCATAAACATCACACCTTGCAACCTGGGGACTTCATCTATTCAAAAAGACATGTCCAGAAAGACTCTCTTCCACCCATTTGAAAGATCCCATCAGGTATTGTTAACTAACTCTTGTGCAGCCAAACACCAATAGGCATTTGGATTCACGTGTTATAACTAAAGAAAGTACCGAACCCATTCTGGACCTGCACACCAACTGGTGACCTGAAAGTAAAGATTTCCAAGATTTGAAACACATGACAGCTGAAAGAGATAGCTTTCCTAGGATGACAAGACCAGGCATACCCTTTTCGTGCTGCTGCTCCTTTGTTTTTCCTCCCCTTTTTCTCTTGGAGAGGTAATGGTCGTGTCCACATCTCTTAGTGTATTGCAAAAGTGGGTGTTGGATCTGTCACCAGAGACTCTAATCTGTTCACAATGTCAGAGACCACTTCTCTTATTTGTAACTAATTTCTCTTTAGTCCCAAATACCACTGCTGATTTTATGCACAAGCCTATGGATAGTACCCATGTGGTTAGGCTGTTACAACTAGGTGTTTCTATTCCTTGTTTCAACCTTTCCCCCCATCATAACCATACTAGCTCAACCGAACATTTCCATCTTTGTCAGTTGTACGACACTTGCTCCCCCACATGCTTTGCCTTACCTCAATACAATCTGTTCCCCAGCAACCTAAGGGAATACAAAGAGGTCTACACCTCTTTGAGAGGTGTTTAGAAAAGACCCCTTTAGGAGGGGATAACCTCTCACAGAATGCCATCCCAACTATTCTGACCCATGGCTTCAAAAGGTCAGTCAGGAAATTCCAGCTAATAAATCAATAACCAGACCTTAGCTGGCATCCTCTATGCTCCACTTGGGTTTATTTTTGTTTGTAGTGGACAGCATTTCCCAGGGAAACATGAATGCTTGGATAGCTGGTAAATTGGAAGTCAATGTGTATTGGGGCATTTAACTCTCCCTGGTAACATCTATAACAAATCAGAGGCCTCCCATTTGTCCACCCCATTGAGCGTCCCTGTCTGCCATAAATGGGAATGTCAAGGAGGCACACATGGATTCTGGGTTTGTCTCCCTAAGGAGAGCCTTTCTTCCATGGATCACAGTAAGTGCCAATGGATGCATAATCAGAAATCTTCCTAGGGGTGCCTGGGTGGCTCAGCCATTAAGCGTCTGCTTCAGCCCAGGTCATGATCCCAGGGTCCTGGGATCCAGCCCTGCATCAGGCTCCCTGCTTGGCAGGAAGCCTGCTTCTCCCTCTCACACTCCCCTTGCTTGTGTTCCCTCTCTCGCTGTCTCTGTCAAATAAATAAAATAAAATCTTTAAAAAAAAAATAGAAAAGAAAGAAAGAAAAAAAGAAATCTCTTCCTAAATTTAGGAGACCTAGCTGACTCCACAACCAAAGCAATAATAGCCCAACGAGGATCACTTGACTCACTGGCTAAAGTAATTTTGTATAATCACATAGTCTTTGATTATCTACTTGCTCAACAAGGTGGTGTTTGTGCAATAGTGAGTACCTTTTGCACACAGATAAATTCTCCTGAGAAGTAGAAACCCAACTGCACAAAATTAGGTAATGAGTACACTGGCTGCAACAAATTCCACCTAATGATCTATGGTCCTTTAATCTATTTAGCGGGTTGCCTTCAGGCTTGGGTTCCCGATTTTGGACTATTACACAAACTGGAGTCATTATTCTCTTCTCCTCTTACTCTGTATAATTTTAAACTTTGTCCCTATTGCCTGTCACATCTCTGCAGAAGCAATGCGCCAAACAGGGTGATGCTCAGTGCTTTGAGAGGACCTCCAGTGTTTATACCCTTGAGAAGATACAGAATTTAGATGAAATATGCCAAAAAGTTCTCCCTCTTCTCCTTCCAAATGTGGCCTTGATGGTTTCTAATCAGTGCACTTTTCCTCCAACAGCGGAGGTTACAACCAGGGAAGGTTGTTCTTGGCACCAGGGGGCAAAACCACTAAATGCAGAGAACTTGACTCGATCAGCAACGCTTTTAAGGAACGGTCTGAATCACAAAGGGAAAATGTGAAAATGAGTAAAGGAAAGCTCATTTAAAATAGAGTCAGGAAGCCCTGAAAGAGGAACTCTCATGCACATATCACTTATTGCAGCCTCTATCACCAGCAGGAAGTAAAAAGATAATTCTCATCTTGACAAGGGAGGACACTTTTCACAGAAGAATTTATCTTCTGCTTTTAAGAAGAAGGAAGATCTCTCCCTGCCCCAGCAACAATACACTAACTGCTGCCTTGCGGCCAAGGAGAAGCCACCACAACCTCAAACTCTTGTTCTCCCATGAACATTCTTTCAAGACAACCCTCCCCCATTTTCTCCTACAACCCCATAAAGGCTGACCTTCATTCTATCTCTTCGGTCTTTCATGTGGTTTGCCATATTGCTTTTCCTGAATAGCAATTCCTCTGCTGTTCCCAAATAAATTCATTTTGCTAGTAAAATAATTGGCTATGTTGTTTTAAGTTTAACATCCATAAGAGCCATTCCTCTGACCCTGCCTCTCATTACCAATGCCCTTG
Source organism: Ursus americanus (assembly GCF_024610735.1). Lineage (NCBI taxonomy): Eukaryota > Metazoa > Chordata > Mammalia > Carnivora > Ursidae > Ursus > Ursus americanus. The sequence continues at coordinate 50,846,522 of NC_142146.1, read as the reverse complement.
TCCAGGTGCTTTGTTACCATGAACTGTGCTAAGCACACATGAACAAGTTTGTCTCTTCAGCCAGCCTGAAATAGCCCAGGCAGTCCAAAGGGATGGAGCCAGAGCCAGGCACCAACACCTGCATAGGCTCCAGCATGGAGAGGGCCCAGCCCTGAAAATCACCCTGAAACAGAAGCTGCAAACTGGCCATCAGTTCAGATTTGGACATTTTTCCTGAAGGGGTCCTGGGCTTCTCCAGCAACCAAGACTTCTAGGTGTCTCTTATTAGATGATACATGTCCCAGACAGCTTGCCTGGCCCCACCATGAGGTCAGGGGACTAGTATCCAACAACTCTGTCTTCAGAAGGAATGTGTACATTTGCGTTTGTTAGGTTTAGAACAAGGCAGATGCCCAGTGTCCCCAAGATCTTCCTCCCATAACCTAGCCTCTCCTTACACTTGCTCTGTTCCAGGTCCCTGGACTCCCTGATCTATGGGACTTGTACAAGTGCAGTATGTACCCCATCAGCTGGCCTTGGGCAGCCTGGCCCGCCAGGCCTGTGGAGCTCCTGCTGGTCCCCACTGCCTGCATATCACCTCCTGCATAGTGGGAAGCTACCCCCTGAAAAACTTTGAGGTGTCGGCTTTTGGACTGGTCACCTTATGAGTTCTCTGGCTTCTCCAAAATCCAGGCTCAAAGGTGCCTCTCATTGGAGGATATCCAGACCAACTGACCTGGCCCCACCTTCAAAGGACAGTAGAGCTCTGCCTTAAGGGCAATATGTGCCTTTGTGTAGGTTAGGGCTTGGAATTAGGTAGATGCTTTAGACTCCCAAAAGCTAATTCCATGGCCAGGCTTCTCCTGACACTTTCCCCGTAATAGATCCCTTACTACTCTGACCAGGACAGCTTACACATGCACTGTATGCACCCCATCATCAAGCCTCTATAATAAACCGTGACAAACTTGTAAAAGTCAGGAGAACAACAGCAAATGTGCCTGACTCACTAACCCTCCCAAAATTACCTAAGAGGTAGTTTTGGGGTAAAGCGGATTATATATAAACTTCCTGAGGATCCCGAGAGACATATGGAAGACTTAGCCTGGACAAAACTTAACATTAAGGAAACTCCAGATGTTGGCCTGATCACCAAATCCAGTGAGTTATATCCTGTATTAAAAAGAGCAACTAGGGAGATTAGGAAGAGGGCAGAGTAGGATAACTAACCCTGAGCTTGCCTCATCCCATGGATTCAACAAGACAACATTCACATCAGTGTAAATAACCCAGAAAACAACCCAAAGACTAGTAGAGCAAACTCCACAACTAAAGGTAGAGAAGAGGCCACATCTAAGAAGGTAGGAAGGACAAAGACACAGTTTGGGAGTGAAATGGACCATGACCATCTGCCGTCCAGAGGGAGCTCAGAGAAGGGCAAGAAATAGACTGTCACAACAGGGAGCCCACATGGGGGAAGACAAATCACCACAACACTTGGCTCTGAAAGCGAAAGGGGCTGAATTTCATGAGTTCTTACAACCAGCAAGTCTTAAAGCCTGGAATTTTGAAAATCCAAGCACTTGGCTCTGGGAGAGCCCAGAGGGCTTTAGGAAGCTGAGTCCCAACCCTTAAAGAGATAGCATGATAAACAGCTGAGATACAGAGTAGAAGCAGTAGTTTGAAAAACATCTTGGGCATACAGGAGAGGGAGTTATTTATTCATCTCAGAGTGTGTCCTAGAGAGGCAAGAATAGTAGGGAGACTCCTTCAGGAGCAAAGGAGCTGGTAAGCACCATTTCCCTCGCCTACCCCCCAACATAAACACATGGCCACCTGTTGGGAATCAGTACAGTACCCTTCACTCACCTCCTAACTTGTTTGTAAGCAAGCAAGCCCTGCTCCCTGCACTTCCTCAGATCTGCTTTTCCCAGTCACACTTGCCTCAATCTCCATGCTAGGAGTCCCTCCCCTAGAAGACTCGTGCAAACCCCACCAACACCTCCTCTCTTACCCACAGGTTGTGTAGGGCCTTCTGGCAGCAGCAGGTCTCATTTCGCAAGCAGACCAGCACACAACTTGTTAAAATGTACTCCACCCACCCCCGCTGGGGCCAAACACTGCCCACAACAAAGAGCCTCTGCAGATGATTGAAAGAAAAAGTGGCCAGGACGCAACAGCAAGGCATAGAAAACACACATAGGAGATATTCCCTGAAGCATCAGATCCTGGGAACAGGGGACACTACACTGCAGGGCATTATAAGATCTCTTATTCATAAGGTGATTACCTTCATGAGTGGGAGACATAGCTGACTTTGCTAACACACTAAATCAAAGACACAAAGACACAAAATGAAGAGACAGAGGAATATGTCCCAAATGAAAGAACAGGACAAAACCATAGCAAGAGACCTAAGTGAAATGGATAAAAAAGAAAAAAAGAACCAATCAAAGATAAAGATTAAAAATACACTTAATGGAAAAGCAGGCTAAAAGATGCAGAGAAATGAATTAATGACTTGGAAGACAGAGTAATGGAAATCAATCAAGTTGAGCAAATGGGAGGGGAAAAAATATGCAAGTTGAAAATAGACTTAGGGAATTCAGTGACTCCATCAAGCATAACAACATAGGCATGATAGGGATCCCAGGAGAAGAAGAGAAAGGAAGGGGTGCCGAAAATTTGAAGAAATAACAGCTGAAAACTTCCCAAATCTGGAGAAGGAAACAGATATCCATATCCAGGAGGTATAGAAATCCTCCAACAAAATCAACCAAAGGAAGTCCATATCAAGACACACAGTAATTAAAATGGCAAAAAGTACTGATAAACAAAAAAATTTAATAGCAGCAAGAGAAAACCAGACCGTTATATACAAGGGAAAGCCCATAAGGCTATCAAGGGATTTTTCAGCAGAAACTTTGCAGGCCAGAAGGAAGCAGGATATATTCAAAGTGCTAAAAGAGAAAAATCTGCACCCAAAGAATACTCTATCTAGCAAGGCTATCATTTAGAATAGGAGAGAGAAAGAGTTTCTTAGACAAACAAAAACCTAAAGGAATTAATAACCACTAAGCTAGCCCTACAAGAAATACTAAAGGAGATTCTTCGAGTGGAAAGGAAAGGCCATAAGTGAGAGTATGAAAACTAGGAATAACAAAAGCAGTATTAGTTTTTACCTGTAAAAAAAAATCCATCAAGAGATTTACTGTATAAAAGGATGTAAAATATGTCACCATATACCTAAAACATGGGGGACAGAGGAGTAAAGAATGGGTTCAAACATAAACAACCATCAACTTAATATACACCGCTATATGCAGAAGATGTGTATGCAGACCTAACTGTAACCACAAATCAAAAACCAGCAATAACTATGCAAAGAATCAAAAGGGAACCCAAGCATATGACTAAAGAAAACCAGCAAACCATGAAAGAAAGCAAGAGAAAGAACAGAGAAAAACTACAAAAACAACCACAAAACAAGAAACAAAATGGCAATAAATACATATCTGTCAACAATTACTTTGAATGTAAATGGACTACATTCCAATCAAAAGACATAGATTGACAGAATGGATTAAAAAAAAAAAAAAACAAGACCCATTTATATTCTGCCTACAAGAGACTCATTTCAGACCTAAGATACATGCAGACTGAAATTGATGAGATGGGAAAATATTTATTATGCAAAAGGATGCCAAAAGAAAGCTGGAGTAGTAATATTATATCAGACAAAAAAGACTATATCTTAAAATTTTATTTATTTGTCAGAGAGAGAGTGAGAGAGCACACAAGCAGGGAGAACAGCAGGCAGAGGGAGAAGCAGGCTCCCCACTGAGTGAGGAGCCCAATGTGGGACCCAATCCCAGGACCCTGGGATCATGACCTGAGCAGAAGGCTGACACTTAACCAACTGAACCACACAGGCATCCCCAAAAAAGACTTAAGCAAAAAGGCTGTAACAAAGGGACAGAGAAGGATACTATATAATCATAAATGGTACAATTCAACAAGATATAACATTTGTAAACATTTATACACCCAATATGGGAGCACCCAAATACATAAAGCAGCTAATAACATAAAGGAAGTCAACAATAGTAATACAATAATAGTAGGGGACTTTAGCACCCCACTTATATCAATGGAGACATCATCCTAACAGAGAAACAAGGAAACAGTGGTTTTGAATGATGCACTGACCAGATGGATTTAACAGATATATTCAGAACATTCCATCCTAAAACAGAATACACATTCTTTTCAAGTGCATATGGAACAATCTCCAGAATACATCACATATTAGGCCATTCAATTCAAATTAGGCCAACAAATTCAAAAAGATCAAAGTCAAACCATGCAACTTTTTTTTTACCACAACGCTATGAAACTAGAAATAACTACAAGAAAAAATCCGGAAAAAAACCCACAAATACATGGAGGTTAAATACTACTAAACAACAAATGGGTCAATAAATAAGTAAATAGAGACAAATAGAATATGAAAACACAATGGTCCAAAATCTTTGGGATGTAGCAAAAGCTATTCTATGAGGGAAGTTTGTAGCAAAAAGGCCTATCTCAAGAAACAGGAAAAATGTCAAACAACCTAACTTTACACCTAAAGAAGCTAGAAAAAGAGGAACAAAGTCCAAAACTAGCAGAAGGAAGGAAAAAATAAGGATTAGAACAGAAATAAATGAAAGAGAAATTAAAAAAAAAATAGAACAGATCAAAGAAACCAAAAGCTAGTTCTTTGAAAATATCAACAAAATTTGATACACTTTTGACCAGACTCAGTAAAAAGAAAGAGAGAACTAGAGAGAGAGGGAGAGGGGACCCAAATAAATAAAATCAGAAATGAAGGAAGAAAAATAACACCTCAGAAATACAAAAGATTGTAAGAGAATGTTATGGAAAATGATATGTTAACAAATTGGACATCCTAGAAGAAACAAATTCCTAGAAACAGAACCTCCCTAAACTGAATCAGGAAGAAACAGAACACTTGAGCAGACTGATGACTAGCAATGAAATCAAATCAGTATCCAAAAACTCCCAATAAACAAAATTTCAGGATGAGATGCCTTCACAGGTCAATTCTACCAAACATTTAAAGAAGAGTTAATACCTATTCTTCTCAAACTACTCCGAAAATAGAAAAGGAAGGGAAAGCTTCCAAATTCATTCTAACAGCCAGCATTACCCTAATAACAAAACCAGATAAAGACACTACAAAGTAAACTATACAAATGTTTGTTGGATTTGGTTTGCTAATATTTTGAGCATTTTCCATATATGTTTATCATAGAATTATGGAAGCAACCAAGCATCCATCAAGAGATGAACCAATAAAAAAGTGGTATGTATACAGAATGGATTATCCAGTCATAAAAAAATGAAATCTTGCCATTTGCAACAGGGATGGAACTACAGAGTATATTGCTAAACAGATTAAGTCAGTCAGAGAAAGACAAGTACTGTATGATTTCCACACTCATGTGTGGAATTTAAGAAACAAAACAGAGGCACAAAAGAAAAAGAGACAAACCAAGAAACAGACCCTTAACTACAGAGAACAAACTGATGGTTACCAGAGGGGAGGAGGTGGGGGATGGGTGAAGTGGGGGATGGAGCACTGAGTAATGTATGGAACTGCTGAACCACTTTATTGTACACCTGCAACTAATATAACACTGTCTGTTAACTGTACTGGAATTAAAATAAAAAACTTTAAAAATCCACCAGGAGAGCTTGAGAAATCTGGATTAGCTGTGATGGTATCACAAACATAAAATCAGATCAGGGGACACATTTCACAGGAAAACCAATACAGGAATGGGCTAAGAAACAAGGCATCATGTGGAATTTCTAATGACCATACAACCCACCTGTCTCTGGATCAGTTCAAATGTGTATGAAAGTTTGGACTAAAATGATGCAGAAGGCAGCAAGATCTCTAAACCATAAATACAGAAAGGTGGGAAAACTTCCTATTGAATTAATATTGCAGACATCCACGGAGATAGGAATTAGCACTAACAACACCCAGAATCAAAACTAATCTAATTAAAAAACATAATCATATGGAGTACTGCAGAAATTATAGCATCTGCCCCCACACACACACGCACAAAGTCTACTGGTTGACCAAAGAAGAAAGAATATTACACCAAACTAAGGAAAATAACAAAGCCTCTATAAAAATTTCAGGCATGGAGAACACCATGTTTTACTGTATCAACACTAGATGCCTAATATTTAGCCTACCATGATGCAGGATGATTAAGCTCAGGGCAACACTGGCAATAATTATGGCCCAATATTGGCATAAACTATAAATCTCCTTGAGTGGCAAGAAAAATAGCTACAAAGAATTATAAATTTATAGGACACGATCTTAATTTTGCAGGCATGAATTATCTATGATTAACCCCATAAATTTTACTATGTGGGTCAGTGCAGCACGCTACCTACTGGCCATGCTATTTTGCTTACTGCTGACTATTGGATACCATACGCACTGTAGCTTTGGATACTTTCCTGACATCTCCAGCAATGGTGGCCATGCCCTCAGTACAAAATAGAATGCCACATTCTGCTCCGGAGACTATCCCAGGGTCTGTGACATCGCTTTCTCCTCCACAGATTACCACCCCACTCACACCTTATGGTAAATGAGGACTCAATGTCACCAGCATGACCAAATCAACCTTTCCACACTTCCCCTTTGCTACAAAGCACCATGTACTCACTGTGAAACCTTCAATCAATGGAGAAACTAAATACCTAGGGAAATTGATTTAAAAAAAAAAAAAAAACCAGTGGAAACTTCCACTTTAATCTCCACTAGAATCAATGAGGATCCCAAACAACATCCCCTATTAGAAGCTGACTTGAAGGAGAAAGATTGGCCTGAACCACTATCTCTTGGTATCATAAACCACTGTATGTAGGGGCCCCCTGGGTGGCTCAGTTGGTTAAAAATCTATCTTTGGCTCAGGACACCATCCCAGGACCCTGGGATCAAGCCCCACATCTTCTCTTAGGCTTCCTGCTCAGTGGGGAGTCTGCTTCTCTCTCTCCTTCTGCCCCTCCCTGTGTTTGTGCTTTCTCTCTGCTCTCTCTTAAATAAATAGATAAAATCTTGAAAAAAAAAAAAAGAAAGAAAGAAAGAAAAGAAAACCCAGCTCACAATGTATATACCAAGGCAACCAGGTACTGACTTTTGTAGTTTTTATCTTACTAAATTGAGTGTAGCACTGGACCCATGCCAGAGATTCTGAAAATACATCAATTTAATTCCTTGCTTACTTTGTGTAGTAACACTTTATTTTATAAAAGCAACTGCTGAATACCTAGAATAGGCAATTATACTTGTAAATATAAATTAGCCAAAAAATTGATCATTTACTATACTTTCAACTTATACTGTTTAAACCATAGTCACCTAATAGAAAACAAAGAATGCATTCATGCACGCTATGTCCAGACTTTAGAAGAACAGAGACCACCTTGTAAGGTCTACAGAGGACACATAGGGAACAGCATACAACATATCATTATCCTTGGTGGTACACATCAGGCTTCGCTCTCACCCCACAATTTCTACTCTAAGAATATGGGAACTTACGTTAAGAAAACCTCTCATGATCATAATGGAAGCTGTACTAGTGCCTACATTTTGCAATGTACAGAACTTTCAACTGAGATATGGATCCCCAAGTTGTGCTCAGTTTTATTGATCGTTGTTTATGCCCAATTTACAAACTATGCCATAAACAGATTTGCTAAGGAAGGAACCCCCCCTCCCCCAGTTCTTTGCTGGACCAGTAAGAGGCTTAGGTGAAAGAACAATGGCAGCTACTTTTCTCAGTTCCAAATTGATCAAATCACATTAAGCTTTAACGTTTTTGAAATCAAGCAATCCCAATTTAACACACATTAACGGCAGCTTTGTCATCCGTGGGTATATAGATGGATAAAATTAGCAATAGATTACAAAACACAAATGAATTTCACACAGAAGGAAATAGAGCAATAAGAATGTGACAGAAAGCAGTTTGAGAAAATGCTAAAAATAACAATACTAAAAATGACATAAAAGACGTTTATATGTACCTTGTCAATTTCTGGAGTTAAGATGGATTGTTATTTAGAAGACTCTTGGAACAGCTACAATCTTGAGGCAACACTAGTCATCTCACATAACAGAGAACCCAACCAGAAGTAGATACCAGATATCCCAATGTCTGATTTCTTGGGCAACTGTGAAATTCGAATACTGGCACATAAGGGGGGAGAAGGACACTGGATTACCTCACTTTCATGGTTTTCCATTGTCAAAAAGGAGAGTGGTGCCTCCAAGCCACAGAAGGCCTTTCCATGATTTAAAAAAAAAAAAAAAAAAAAAAAGAACAACAACAACAACAAAAGAACATGTTTTAGGACTTATTTATTTTAGAGAGAAAACATGAGCAGGGTTTGGGGCAGAGGGAGAGAGAGAGAATCCTCAGGTCGACTCCCTGCTAAGCATGGAGCTTGACACGGGGGTTGATCCCAGGCCCCTGAGATCATGATTTGAGCCAAAAATCAAGAGTCAGCTGCTTAAGTGACTGAGCCACCCTGGTGCCCTGAAGGAAAGCATGTTCTTAAGGAAGCATTGGTGGAATGGAACACAAATACCTTTATGACTGCTAGACCTTGGATAAACCAATAATGCAAGGACCTATGACTATGGCCTTGATGCCTTCTCAACCAGTTACAAATGAAAAATTGGACCAGGATACTATGTTCTAAGCCAATCCTCACCCTCACCTGTTGGAGTCAAGGGGAAAATAAGGAACACAACACGATGGGATGTGTAAAAATAGAACAGGCAATAAATATGACAAAAGCAAAAAGATATTATTTGAGGTCAACAGAAGATAAAGAACCTACTAAAATAACTAGAAATATTTCACATCGAACCTCCTAAAATTAATCCAACAAATTATATTGTATGTTATTGGCTTGTGAAGTTCACAACAGTGAACCAACGTTCAATGCATTGTTGGCAAAGACAAGTCAGTCTTTGAGCATTATGTGTTTTCCACAGCAAACCCGCTATCAGGTGGAATATGCACTTTGTGTAGGTTAGGTTTGGCATGAGGCAGATGGCAGGTACCCCAACAGCTTGCCCCTGTGACAAGGCCTCACTCGGCATTGGCCTGTTTCAGCTTCCCGGCTCCCCCGACAGCTCTGCCCAGCACTAGCAGTCTGCACTCTGTCCGCCACCCTGGGCAGCAGGCCACATCCACAGCCACCTGCATTACCTCAAGAGGAATGGGAGCCCACCCTTTCACGATCACCCTGAAGTTGTGGCTGAGATAGCCAAGGGAGTCCTCATGTGTCCTTACTGTTGGCTGGGGTCCCAGGCCTCTGTGACAGCCACGACTCCCAGGTGTCTCTTACAGGGGGGTACCTCAGCAGCCACCCCATCTGGCCCCGGGAAGGCAGGCCAGACTCCCCCAGCTCTGCCTTCAGGGGAAGCACACACACTTGTGCAGACCAGGGTTTGGTATCAGGCGGGCACCAGGAACTTCCAATAGCCCCCTCCTATGACCCGGCCTTGCCCGACACCACCCTGTTCCAGGTCCTGGCCACCCTGGCAGCTTGCACGTTCTGCGCCTTGTCAGCCAGTCCTGGGCGGCTGGGGCACTCCCGTCCTGTGGAACTCCTGCTACACCAACACCTTCTGAACGGCCTCAGGGTAGAGAGAACCCTCCCTCCAAAAATATTTCAGATGCCGCAGCAGTAATTCCCCATTTGGCCTGGATTCCCGATGAGGTCCAGAACAGCTTCAGCAATCGAGGCTCCCCAGGGTCTGTTCCTGAAGGACACCCTAGCTAGTCCTCCCAGCCCTGCCCCAGCAGCACAGTCCAGATCCCTCCAGTTTGACATTCTGGAGGAATATGTGCATTTGCGTATGTTGGCGTTTGGAATGGGGCACCTTCTTTGTACCTCCAATAGCCCCCTCGCATCACCCAGCTGCTCCAAAGACTTGCCCCGTTCCGGGTGCCTGCCTACCCTGACCCAGCCAGCTAGCCTTGCACCGCCGGGGCCTCCAGCGGTGAGGAGCGGGGGCCACCCGCAACCACTTGCTCCGATGTCAGGCTCGAAGCATCATCAAATACAGAGAGGGAAGGTAGTAGCAGTCAGAAAGATTTTCCTGGTTTGTAGTTTGAAGGTCTCTGCTGATCTTTTTGAATGGCCCATAGAGCAAAAGGCATGAAAATTACCTTGATGTGATCTACTGTGCCGGTTTTCCTGAAGGTGACATCGAGTCATTCATATCCAGTTTGCAGGGCTTCAAGGAAAAAAAAAAAACAGAATAAATGAGAATTAAAACAGACTAAGTCAAAAGGATGGGAGAAAATTGGAAACGTTGGTTAGAGAGTTGTAGTCAGTCATCAGAAGAATTCAGAATCTAGTCTAGTTTACAGGTAGAAAACAATACCTCAAAGACAATCAACAGAAGTAGAATCTGATATCCACAAAAGTGTTATTGAAACATTTTTCTCTCTCAAGTCCCCCTCATTTTCAAACTTAGCCAAACTAAGACTAACTTGTCTGTAAGTTTACTTTTAATAAATCTGACCCGGTGCTTTACGTAAAGGCAGCAAGTACAGTGACTGATTGTATAGGGTCTTCTAAATCTGCCTTGTTGGAACTTTTCTTTTCTCTTTAGACAGTCAGAGGGGGAGGGCAGAAGGCGAGGGAGAGAATCTTAAGCATGTCCCATGCCCAGCGCAGAGCCCAACAAAGGGCTTGATCTCATGACCCTGAGATGGTGACCTGAGCCAAAATCAAGAGTGGGATCCTTACGGGACAGAGCCACCCAGGTGCCCCTGCTGCAACTTTTCATAAGGAATCTTCGAATTGAACTTTCAATAGCTTCTCGAGGCTAAGAAGCCTGGAGAAACACTTACCATCAGACTTTGCCTGCAATACCAAGAAGTTTGGGTTACCTCCTCTTTTCTTGAGGTCCCCAAGATATCCTGGGGTTCTAGTACTGGCAATGAAGTTGACCTTCCTTACTTACCTGATAAGCAAAGTGTCAGGCTGATATTTCCAAGGGGCTTTACTGGCTCCATAAAGTCAACCTCAGTTCCTTAAAGCTGTCTCGTCCTATCTGAGTCTATGCATGTTTCCCTCACATATGACATTCCAGTCAAAGCCTTCGTAATATAACCAGTGTTTCCAACTGCATCCTGTTACAAGAACAGATTCTTATTGAATTGATGCAAATAAATATACTGCCATGAAAATATAAGAAGACCCACTGAGAGTTTCCACATTCTGAGGGGATCCGGTAGGGAAAAAGAACACAAAGGTTTCAATTCTGCTTACAGAAGCAGAATTTACCGAAATGCTATAAATCAATTAGCTTAAGAGAAAAAAAGTTTCTTTAAGTCTGGATATAAAACTTTTAAAAGTCAATGTTTCTAACCAAAAGTCATAATTATATTATTTCTCCTCCTCAGTTTACTCACTCACGTGTAATTCTTGTTTTGCTTGAATCCAGTTTTTCCATTAATTCTGGAGTTTTTACTTAAAGATCTTAAAGTTCTCAGAAATCTATATTCTAGAGTCCTTTTCATGAATTTCCTTGAAGATGAAGCATATTTGTAGTAACACTTTTATAAAAGCATCTGAATAAAAGTATAAAGCTGTCTGTAAATGATAAAAGAGTTAAAAATGGCAATGGTTAAAAATTTGATTAGAGTTCACACAATGCAATCAAGAAGGAAATTTGGTTATTTCTGTGACACACAGCCATTCAAGATATTAAGCAGAATTATAAGAGATAACACAATTACATATAAAATCTAAGCAACTTCATACAATTTCTGGATTATTTTAACACTTTAGAGAGTTGCAAGACAAAGATAGCTGTTTTTAATTTCCACAAAGTAGTGGATTACAACCTGAATAGCAAGGGACTCACCTGCCTTTGTAAATCAAACTTGCTTCTTTATATCAGGGAGATTTATAACTAAAATGGGAATCAATACTTATGCCTTTGAAAAGTCTGTACGAACCCTTTTTTTTTTTTTTTTTAAACACAAAGCCTCTTTCTGAGTACACAATTTAACCTTGGCTTCTATTAGCCCCTGAACATTGACCTCCTGCTGACCACTTGTAGGAGGGCCTAGGAAACATTGTGGTCATCAGTTTTATCTGTGTGGGTGCGGGGGGTGCGGGGGTGTTGTGGATGGCCGCTAATCTTCCTAATTCCTCTCTAAATTTGGTAGGAACTTCTGAAAGTGGAAGTAAAAGGACTTTTACAGTGTAAAGGATCTGCTGCTGTCCAGAGGACATAAAATTTGTTGTGTGGGTGGTGGGGGTGGGAGTGTCCAGGATACATCTGCAAAGGACACTGCATAGAAATGCCTGATGCTGGCAGGGCCCAATTACGAAGCCCTGGAAAGTCAAGCAAGCCCTACTGTCAGTCTTAGGTGCTTTTGTTCCATGTATTTCCTGGCTTTTGGCATTTACATGAGTAACCTGTGTTCTTTGAACCTAGAGATTAGGCTGCAGGGCTCTGTGTAAATCTTGTAGGGAAAAGGGAAATTAAAACAGGCAGACGGGGCTGGATTTCAAGGAGGAGGATTTACATTGGATGTGGGCAATAATTGTTATCTTAAGTCAAATTACTGTCCTTTCACCTTGACAAGAGAACTTCAAAGGCTAGCCATTATCCTAACAGAATTGAGAATGCTCTGTAAATATTTTTCTTTCAAATATAGCCAATGTAAAGGATTCATCGTCTGGCCACGATGACTAGAACCTTAATCGTCTCGATCGTGACTCAAACCCATAAGCCTTTTTATGGGAAGACCCAAAGGCCTAAGACAGCAAAAGCCTTCACTGCACAAGAAGTAAAGATGGTATAGAGACCCACAATTCCGTGACATGGGGCAGACACTACTCTAAGGAGACTTCTCCAGCAATAACAAAGGTTAAGATGACAAAGGTCCCTTATGGGCTGGGACCTCTTATAACAAATTCCCTTCAGAGTTGGCATGGGCAGACAATGAGAGTACTGCTTATAATAGTCTCAGAACCCCACTAGACTTGATGGGACACCAAGAGGCACTCTTGTAATTGCATCTTTTGGACGGTGGAGACCAGAGAGAATATTCTCACTAGCCACAAACCAAAGCTCTTAGGTTTAAAACAAGACAAAAGGAAAAACCTCCTCTAGCTTTTACACAGAGGCCCCACAGTAAAGGTTGTCTAAACAGACGCAGCTATGATGGTAATTGTGAACCCACCAGTCTGTGAGGTAAACTCAAACAGCAGGCTGATAGGTCCTATGCCTGTGTTCTTTTCTACAGTAATTCTTTTTTTTATGACAAATGACACAAAAGACAAGGACAAAGAAAAACCGGCCATTTCTGGATGGAAATGGATCTCTCAAGCCAAGAGAACTCTACCAACGTCACCAGAGTCCTTAAGGCCAAGGAACTAGTTCCACAGATATTTTCTCCTGCTAACTTAAATTTAGCCCGTGCAGGCTGAGCCCCAGTACGTGATGTGGAGATGACGATTCTTACCTTCTGCCAGCTTCTGTCAGATGTCCCATCGTCTCTCAGCTGCAGCACCGTCCAGCCAGTGAGTGTTTATCCTGCCGACTCTGCCAGCTGTTGCTGAGGAAAAATTATGCTCTCCCCTTCAAGAGTCTTCCAGGTGATCTAAGAATTAAATTGACAAGACACATGGGGCACCTGGGTGGCTCAGTCGGTTAAGCGTCTTCCTTCAGCTCAGGTCACGATCCTGGGGTCCTGGGATTGAATGCTGGATCGGGCTCTCTGCTCAGCAGAGAGTCTGCTTCTCTCTCTCCCTCTGCTGCTCTCCCTGCTTGTACTCTCTCTCTCTCTCTGTCAAATAAATAAATAAAATATAAAAAAATTAAACCGACAAGACACAGATTAACAGGAGAAAAACAAAGTCTAATTCCATGCACAGAGAGGCCTGATATTAACACTGAGATCCAAGGAAACCACCGAGGCGGCAGCCTCGAGGCTTTTTTAGACCTAGAAACAGTGTATCTGTGATGAATTGACAGTACAAAGAAAACTCATATTTGCAAGCTTCAATTTTAAAGAAATTCTATCAGAATTTGAGCTGGGGTAGTAAAATTAGTAAAAGTAACAAAGTGTTTACACAGCCTTCTTAGCTCTGAACTCCTTATCTGCCGATTAAAATTTATCTTACATCCTGGAACAGGGAGGGTACCTTTCACCTGAGAGATTTATTTCCTACTTTCTAGAGACAAAAGGGTCAGAGTGTTATTCTTGCACTGGCTGTGACTTTAATCCAAAATACTATGCTGAAGTGGCACATTTGCGGGCAGCCTGCCTTTTGCCCCCACGTGCATATTTGTGTTAGATTAGGGCTTGGAATTAAACAGATGACTTGGACCTACAATGGCGCACACCACTGACCTGGCCTCTCCAAACACTTGCCCCATTCCAGGTCCCTGGCTACTCTGACCTGCCTATCCCCACCCAGTCCCCACCTTGTCAGCTGGCCTTGGGCGGCAGGTGGCAGTCCAGGCTCCAGTGGTCCAGGAGGACGCCAACCACTGGAAAGGGTGGGAGAAGAATGCTCTGGGAAAATTTTTCTGAGGCCGCAGATTTAAATTGGCAACAGTCAGTCCCCATTTGGACTAGCTGCCAGCAATCAAGGCTCCCAGGTATCCGTAATTGAAGGGTTCCTAGACCATCCTGCCTCACCTGCCCTGGCAAGGCAGTCTGGATACCTCCACTCTGCCCCCAGGGCGAATATGCACATGTGTGTAATTAGCGCTTAGAGTTAGATGCCTTGGACACCCAACAATGCACTCCCATGATCCAGCCTCTGCACAGATTCCTGTTGCAGGTTCCTGCCTACCCTGACCTGAGCAGCTTGAGAATGTGCGGTACACTCACTCCCCGCCAGCCCGCTGAGGGCAGCCAGGGCCCTCCAGGCCAGCGGAGCTAGGGGGAGTCAGAACGACCTGCATCACCACCAGGGCAGAGGATGCCCCCCTCCCCAAAATCTGAGATGGCAGCTTTAAACTTGTGACAGTCCCCATTTGGACTGCTACTTGATGGGGGTCCTGAGCTTACCAGGCATCCAGGTATCCAAGGGTCTCATATTGGAGGAGACCCTGCCCAGGGGGTCCAGCCCCACCTTGGCAAGGAAGTCCACTCTCCTTCAGCTGGCCATAGGCTACAGAGCTGCAGTCCAGGTCTCTCAAGCTCTAGAAAAATCCCAGGCACCCACATGGCCTCATGGTGGAGGGAGTTCACACCAGGAAAGTCTTTCTGAGGTAGATTTAAACAGGTGACAGTCAGTCCCCATTTGGTCTGCCTCCCTGATGGGGTCCCAGGGTTCTCCAGCCATCAAGGCTCCTAGATAGCTCTTCCTGAGGGTACCCTAATCATCCTATGTAGACCCACCCTGGCAAGGTAGGCCAGATTTCTCCAGCCCCACCCTCAGGGGAAATATGCACATTTGTGAAAATTAGCACTTGGAATTAGACACAAGTACTGCCAGTAGCCTGCTCCTGTGACCTGGCCTCTCCCTATGGCTCCTCCGACCTGTGCCACCCACATATGCACGGTCTGCACTCTGTCAGCTAGTCTTAGGCTGCTGAAACTTCTAGGTCTGTTGGGTTGAGGCTGTTCTCCAAAACCTGCATAGCCTCCAGGGTGGCAAGTGCCCACTCCTTATAAATCTTTTCAAGGCTGCAGCTTCAATCTGATGACAGTCTCATTGGGCTGAATACCTTATTGGTCCCTCGCTTCTCCATCCCTTTAAGGGTTCCAGGCATCTGTTATTAGAAGGTACCCTGACCATCCCTCTGTACCCAGCCCTGGCAAGGCAGCTCAGGTCCTTCAGTTCTGTATTCAGGGGGAATATGCACCTTTGTGTAGGTTAAGGCTTGGAATTTGGCAGATGCCCAGTACTCCCGATAGCCCCCTCCTATGAACCGGCCTTGCCCTCCATTGTCAGCCTGCTCAGGCTGTGCATGCTCAAATCACACCCTTCAGGCTGCAAGGGGCACTCCAAGCTATGGAACTCTGCAGAACCCCGACCCCAGAATGAATGGCCTCTGGATGTTGAAAGACGACAATCTGATCATATTTCTAGCGCTCCATTTTAAACTGGGGACTGTTAGTCCCCATTTGGATGGCTGCCTGATAGTGGCTTCCCCAGTAATCAGGGCTTTCCGGTGCTTCTTATTGGAGGGTACCCAGACCATCCCGGCCCAGGCCCACCCTGGCAAGGCAGTCCAGATTTCTCCAGCTCTGTCCTCAGGCAGAATATGTGCATTTGTGTAAGCTGAGCTTAGAATGAGGTAGATGACTTGGAATCCCACCAGACCACTCCTGTGTCTCTCCAGAAACTTGCCTGTTCCAGGTGCCTGGCTCCCCAAATCTGCTGTTTGCACATGGGCAGTACACACCCTGTCAGAGTGCTGCAGGCATCCTGGGTCCTCCAGGCTGGCAGAGCTTGGGACAGTCCCCAAACCTGTATAGTGCCCAAGGTGGAGGAGCCCACCTCCCAGAAATCTTTGTGAGACAGCAGCTTTAAACTATCAACAGTCAGGACCCTTTTGGCCTGGCTGCCTGAGGGGGGTCTTAGGCTTACCAGTACTCAAGGCTTAAAGCGTCTCTTACCAGAGGATACCACGGCAGCACTCCAGGCCCGGTCTTGGCGAGGCAGTCCCAACTCCTCCAGTTCTACCTTCGGGTGGAATCTGCGTGCACATTTGTGTAGGTTAGGCTTGGGATTAGGCTCATCCTTGCACCCCCAGCCGCTCAATCTTGGCCTCTCCAGGCACTTGCCTTATTGTTGGCTCCTGGCTACCCTGACCGGCAAAGCTTGCACATGCGTAGTGGGCACCTCATCAGCCTACCAAGGGCAGCTGGTGCCCTCCAGGCGAGGGGAAGCTGGTTGGTCCGAACCGCCTGCACAGCATCCTGGGCGAAGAAATCCCGCCCCTGTAATTCTCTCTGAGGCAGAGGCTTTAAACCGTCCTCATTTGGACCAGCTGTCAGTGGGGACCCTGGCCACTCCAGCAATCAAGGCTCTCAGGTGCCTCTTACTAGAGCAGCTCCTGCCCAGGCAGCCTGACCCCACCCTGGCACGGCAGCCCAGATGCCTCCAGCCCAGCCCTCAGGGGAAATACGCACACTTACCCCCAGTAGCCTGCTCCTGTGACCCGGCCTCTCCCTCCAGCTGCCCTGTTTTATGTCCTTGGCTCCCCCGACCTAAGCCATGGGTACATGCGCAGTCTGCACTGTATCAGCTGGCCTTAGGCTGCCCAGGCTCTCCAGGTCTGTTGGGCTCAAGTGGTTCTCCAAAACCTTCATAGTCTCCAGGGTGGAGAGTGCCCAGTCCTCGTAAATCTTCTGAGGCTGCAGCTTTAACCTGTTTGGAATGGATTGCCTAATGCGATCCTAGGCTTCTCCAGTCATCGAGACTCCCAGGTGTCTCTTGTCGGAGGGTACTCCAACCATCCTGCGCTGACCCACCTTAGCAGGTCGGTCTAGATCCCTCCAGCTCTGCCCTCAGGTGGAATACGAGCATTTGTGTAGGTGAATACTTTGAATTAGGCAGATGGCAGCTACTCCCAGGGCTCTGCCCTGCGAAAGGGCCTTGTGGGACATTGGCCTGTTCCAGGACCTGGCTACCCTGACCACGCTGACCACGTGTGTGCACTTTGCACACTGTTAGTGTTTCTTGGATTGCAGGGGTACTCCAGGTGCATGGAGTTCTGGTAGGACACCAACCACCTACATGGTCTCAGGGTGTAGAAAGCCCACCAGCTGGAAGTATTTCTGAGTTTCATTTTAAATTGAGGACTCTCAGTCCCCATTTGGGTGGGACATCTTGGGGGTCCTGACCATCTTGTGGGTCCCCACTCTGGTAAGGCGGTCCAGATTCCTTCAGTTCTACCCTCAGCTGAACAGGCAGATTTGTGTATGTTAGAGCTTGGAATTAGGCGGAAGCATTGTACTCCAATAGGCTGACTCTGTGATTTGGCTTCCTCATACATGTGTCCCTGGCTACCTTTAACTGTGTGGCCCGTGCATGCGCAATGTGCACCTATCTGCCTGCCCAGGCATCCAGTGCTCTCCAGGCCTAGGATTTCACACCAGTCCCCAACTACCTGCTTAACATTTTGGGTGTATATAGCTTGCCCAAAAGTCTTCCTGAGGAAGCAGCTTTAAACCATCTGCAGCCAGCCCACATGGCCTGGCCGCCTGATGGCGACTGAGGCCTCTGCAGCAATCAGGACTCCCAGGTGTCTCTTACTGAAGAATACGTTGGGAGGTCAGAGTAGCCAGGAACCTGGAACAAGTCAATGTCAAGTGAGGCCCAGACACAGGAGGGGACTATTGGAGGTGACTGATCTCCCTAATTCTAAGCCTTCTGAGACACAAATGCACATATTCATCCGAAGGGAGAGCTGACTGAATCTGGACTGCTCTGCAAAGTCTTTATGGGTTTGGCTGACCAAGGTATCCTCTAAAAGGAGACACGTGGGAGCCTGACTGCAGCAGAAGTCTAGGACCTCACCTGGCAAGCAGTCCACAGGGAGACTGATAGTCTCCCACTTCAGTGGACACCTTAGAGCAATTTTGGGGGGTGGAGAGTGGGCTCCCTCCACTTTTTGCAGTGCAGGTGGTTAGGGGTGGGCTCTAGCTCCACAGGCCAGGAGGGGTACACGTGCTATGCATGTACCACACTCATAGATCCTGGTGGCCAGGGTCCTGGAAAAGGGTAAGTGTTGGGAGAGGCTGAGTCACAGGAGTGGGTTCTTGGGGGTACAAAACATTAGCCTAATTGCAAGGCTTTACCTACCATCATGTAATATTCTCCCTGTCCAAGGCAGAGCTGGAAGTTTTTCAACTTCCTTGCCAGGAAGTGGCCAGGCTGCCAGGATAGGTTACTCCATTAGGAAGCATCTGGGAGTACTTGTCTCTAGTGGGATAGGGAAGCAAGTCCACGTAAACACTGTTAGTCATTTTCAGTTGCCAACTCAGAGAAATTTTCAGGAGGTGGGCTCCTACCATGCCAGAGGGTATGCAGGTGGTTGGGGCCTGGCCAGAGTTCCATGGGCTTCGGTGCCAGGTCTCCCCAAGGCCTGCTTATGAGTGCAAAAAAAGTGAACATGCACAGGATGACATAGGCCAGGGTAGCCAAGGACCCAAACAGGGCAAGCATCTGGAGAGGCCAGGTCACTGGAGCAGGCTCTGGGGCTTCCAAGCTATATTCTACACAAATGTGCATATTGCCACTGCTGGAAGAGCCTGAATAATCTGGGTTGTCTTAGCAGGGATGGAATGTGTGGTCTGGCCAGGGTCTCCTCCAAGAAGAGACACCTGGAAGCCTTGATTGCTGCAGAAACCCGGGACTCCAGCAGACAGTAAGTCCACATGGGGTCCCAGTCACCCACTTCAGTGGCTGTCTCAGAGTGGTTTTCAGGGGGAGGCCTCCCACCATTCGCAAGGATGTGTAGATGGTTAAGGATGGGCCCTAGCTTCACAGGCTGGGAGGGTTCTGGCTGCCCAGGGTTGATGATGGGGTATGCACTGCTCATGTGCATGTCACCTAAGTCGGGGTGGCCAGGATCGTGGGATAGGGTTAAGCCCAGATCACAGCAGCAATCTTTTTCTGGTACCCAGCATCTGCCTAATTCCAAGCCCTATTTTACACAAATGAGCATATTCCCTCTGCAGGCAGAGCTGAACGGTGGTGCACTAACTTGTCAGAGTGGGGCAGCCAGCATGGCTGGGCACTCTCCAATACAGACACCTGGGAGCGCCGATGATTGGATAAGCCCAGGACCACCTCAGGCAGCCAGTCCAAACAGGGACTGTTTGTCACTGGTTTAAAGCTACCACCTCAGAAAGGTTTTGGAGGAGTGGGCACCTTGCACACTGGAGGCTATGCAGGTTTTGGAGACCGGCCTGAGCCCAACAGGCCTAGAGGATGCCAACAGCCAAAGGCCAGCTGACAGACTACAGTCTGCACATGTGTGGGCAGTGAAGGTTAGGGTAGCTAGGGGCCTGAAACAGGTCTCTGGAGAGGCCAGGTCACAGAAGTAGGGTTTTGGGGGTACAGGCAACTGCTAAATTCCAAGTGCCAACCTACACAAATACACATATAGACTTACCCCAGAGATGTCATGGGTTTGGTTCTAGACCACTGCAATAAAGCAAATACTGCAATGAAGTGAGTCAAATGAATGTTTTGGTCTCACAGTGTGTACAAAAGTTAACTTTACACTATAGTCTATTAAGTGTGTAATACATTATGTATTTTTTAAAAAAACCAATGTACATACCTTAATTAAAAAATACTTCACTGGGGCCCCTGGGTGGCTCAGTCAGTTAAGCATCTGCCTTCAGCTCAGGTCATGATCCTGGACTCCTGGGATCGAGCCCCACGTCAGGCTCAGGGAGCCTGCTTCTCCCTCTCTCTCTGCTGCTCCCCCTGCTTGTGTGCATGCTCTCTCTTTCTCTCTCTAATAAATAAATAAAATATTTTAAAAAATACATTATTGATAAAAAATGTTAACCCTCATCAGAGCTTTCAACAATTGGTAACTGCTGATTTCAGATCACCATGACAAATATAATAATAAGGAAAAAGTTGGAAATATTGCAAGAATTACCAAAATACGACACGGTGACATGAAATGAGCAAACACTGTTGGAAAAATGGCACCAATAGACTTGTTCAAGGCAGGGTTGCCACAAAACTTACAATTTGTAAAAAACCTAATATCTGTGAACATCATAAAGTGAAGCACACAAAATGAGATATGCCTGTTTTCACTTTGAAAGATATCTAAAGGAATTCCTTTACAGATGAATATGAGAGAGTTGGATATAGAGTAAATGGCAGTCTTAGAATATGCCCCATCTTTTGACACTCCTTCCATGGCAGGGGGGAGGGGGACGTCCCTGAGCACACTTCCTGAATTTGGGTAGGTTTATGACTCTTTTGACCAATAGACTACAGTGGACACATACTGAGGCTGTGGCATAAAAGGCAATGCAGCATCGGCCTTGTGCACTAGAACACTTGAGGTTGCAGCCCTGAGCTACCACATAAAAGTCTAATTGCCCAGAGGACACTAGCTGTGAGGAAGCCAACCCACACAAAGTAGCCAAAGGGTAGTTGCCCCCATCAGCAGTCCTAGTCTTTGAACCAGAGCAATCTAAGGGACTTCGAGGAAAAGAATCAACAGTCTGTTTTTGGTCTGAATTTCTTTTCTTTTCTTTTTTTTTCTTTTTAAGATTTTATTTACTTATTTGGCAGAGAGAGAGACAGCCAGCGAGAAAGGGAACATAAGCAGGGGGAGTGGGAGAGGAAGAAGCAGGATCCCAGCAGAGAAGCCCCATGTGGGGCTCAATCCCAGGACTCTGGGATCATACCCTGAGCCAAAGGCAGATGCTTAACAACTGAGCCACCCAGGCGCCCCTTGGTCTGAATTTCTGACCCACAAAAACTATGAACATAATAAAATGGTTGTTTCAAGATGGCAAATTTAGGTCAGTTTGTTATGCAGCAAAAGTAACTGTAACAGAATGTAAGGGTCAAAGACATACCAATATGAATGGATAGATTCATTCATTGTAGGTCTGTAATGTTAGTCAAGTGACTCTGTGTTTTAGGTTCCTCGAGTGTAGAACAAGGATAGCAGCGTCCACTGGCAGAACTGGAAACAGGTGCCACTACTTTGAGAAGCCTATAGGGTGGCCATGTAGTCTGGAAACATTGATATATTACTTCATTATTTATGAAATAAATAGATAAACAGAATCCCTGTGACTACTTCTCCTGGGGCACTAAAGCTACAGGTTTATTCTGTGAATGACACAAATCATCGAAAGAAATGCATTACTGGGGCATGTGCAGGGATTGATTGGAAATGATGTATTTCTTGTTTCATAGAACCTACAGCTATGTTGTTTTGAATTGAGTAGAGCACCTCTCTAATAATATGAGTAGAGCACCTCTCTAATAATATATTTTTTTCTCCTGTTTCTGATTCCAAACAGCTCACTACACACTCCCTCCTCTCTCTCCTACCTCTCCTTCTCTTTTCTTCACTGCACACACGCTCTCTCCTTTCGCTGTACTGCTATGGAAGAAAGCAGAAAGCAGCTTTTACCAGAGGAAATTTTATATCTATCTATACACGAACTTACCCACCCCCCAAAAACCTCCCTTAAAACAAGAAAATAAACGTTAAAAATTCTTCTATTTCCTTTTCCAGGTATTTTAAAAAGAGACATTTAAAGAAGAGGAAAGGAAAGGCTGGCTCAAGTATCAAGAAAACATCGGAAGTTAAAGAAACAGAGAATGCAAAACGGGGTGGGGGAACAAGAAGAGAACTCAGGAAGGGAAACGGGATCATGGAAAAGGGGAAAAGACAAGTGAGGGAGGAAGACAAGAAAAGTAGGGATAGATGCCCAGGTCCAGCGGGGGGTTCTGAAGACAGCCTTAGTCAAACTGGCAAGAGTATTGGCATTGTGAAAGCAGTGGCCTGAATTTCATCCCTCTTGAGCAAGTCACAGAAATCTTTGCGTCTATTTCACTATCCGTAAACAAAATTTTCACCCTTTATAAGTTTAAATTCTTTTTATTTCTAATACACCTTGATTTTCATCTCAGCGTTAAATAGCTTACAAAACGATTAAACACTCCTGGAAGATTTTTAACCGTTTTCATACCCAGCCTTTCTTGATGCCACTCCCAGATAATTCAAACGGAAACTAAATTTAAACTGAATTAAAATTACATTAATCTTATCAAGCCAAACTATGTACTGCTTATCCCTGCCTCCATATACAAAGTTACGATTTTATGGATGTCACTTTCTCCCAACTTACACACTAAGAGAACACATAAAAAATAAGTAAAAGCTTCCAAATAAATCCAAATAACGACACATTTTGCAGTTTACGTCTAACAGAACTCTCGGCTTGGAAGAAGCTGGAACTAAGGTTAGGGGCCGTTTTCTCCCTTACTAGGAAAAGGGAACAGTTTAAAGACTTAATTTGAAGTCTTAGGAAATTACAAGAGGTTTCCTTCACAAAACAAGTTCAGGTCAGGGGGAGGAGCAGGCGACCTGCCCATCCTGACCGCCCGGTTCTCCGCACTAGAGCCACAGAGGCTTCTGCTGCTGACGTCACAAGAGACCGGCGCCGCGGAGGGCGAAGGGAGGAGACTGGCTACGTCATGGCCGCTCAGGCACGGAAGTCATGCGCGCGGTGAGGACCCACAAGTTAGATCCGGCAACTGGCGGAGGGAGCCGGTCAACCGCAGCCAAGAGACGGGAAGAGCGCGCTGCGCGTGCGCGGATTGGCTCTAGGTTTGCAGTTCTGGCAGGCGTGCTGTCCTTCCTGTCCGCCCCCGCACTCTGGCAGGCGTGGAGCTTCCTAGAAATGACGGAGTGCTCCGGCGCGTGTACTCGCTCTTCCCTCTTGACAGTTGTGAAATCATTTCTCCTTTGGCGCCTACGGCAGCCCAGGCTGGCCTTGCATGAATTAGTTCAGCGACAGAGCTGAGCACGATTGTCCCTGCGTCGACCGCGAGACTCGGCGGGACCTGGGGGCCAGGGATGGTGGGGATACATTCAGGTCAGTTGTCTCACAGGGTGTGGACACTAAGCTTTCGCCGAGTTCGTAGCAAGGGGAAAAAAACTTTCCAACTGACCAGCCCACTTTAGTCACTTCCCCCACGGTAAAGCCCTTGGGGAACTCTGCCTCCTCTAGATTAGGGAGGGCTCTTTAGCCGCTGGCATAAGGAGTTCTCGCCAGAGTCCTAATGTAAAAATTGTAAATATTTACCTGTTTAAACAAATTCATTTACCCCAAGCACGCAGAATGTTATGAGGTTCCGTATTGAGAAGAGCGAACAAAGGGCAATTGATATCGTAGCCCGAAGGAGTAGAATTGAGCTTTTCCGGCTTGCAGCCTGTAGCCACCTATTTCTCCCTGAAAGACCACGTTGAGATTTCAGTGTCGATAGTGCCAAAACTGAGCTCAAAAGAAATCACATGCCTAAAACAACTCATCTTCAGAACCAGCTTTTAAGCTGGAAGCCGAGGTAGTCCTGAATGAATGTATGACATACATATATGAATAAATGAATGTGTGAGACTATTCCCCCTTATGTTTCTGTTCTGAAAGTAAAGGCAAAACAATTAGCAATCCAGCCTACAACTGATTCGTGCTTCCCACTTGAAGGAGTAACTGGGTTGTTTTTGAGATTCCAGTGATATTATGCAAACATTCTGTATTTCATAAAGCAATTACATGTCACTGTAAATAGTCCCAGGATGTAGGATTTAAATACCTCTGAATTGTTTCCTGACTTGTGAATAGAAAAATCTTGTTCGTCGTAGTTTTAAGGTGTGGCAGATGAGCAACAGTGTCTGTGTGTGTCTATCCCTGTCACTGTGAGGAAACCTTTCCCTGAGATAAAACTAGGTCACCAAGGAGGAGTTTAATGTCACAAGGTACATAATGTAAATCAATCTAAGTAACATTTATTCTAAAGCACCCTATGGTGGGCCTGGAGAAAGCTTGTTCTTTTAGTTACACAGGAAGGTGTCATGAACTTTTTCCACGGTGAGAACAAATGTTACGTCTGTCCCAGAGAACCAGCTTTATAATAGAATCTTCAGATGCTGTCATGGAATGAACACTGGACTGGGCATTAGAAAAACCAAAGTTTTAATCTCACTTCTCACTATCTAAAATCTTGGTCATCTCGTATCTCTGAACTTTTCCTTTCCTCGCTTTTAATGTGGTCTTTGTCCTTCTCCCAAATTCTCCTGTGGTATTTTGCTTTGTTTTACTCTGGTCAGTCTCAACTACTTCGTGGTCTTAGCACCTATCATGACATAGTTTAGTGGGTGCTCACTAGAAATTTGTTGAAATAATCCTTTCCAACTGTGTAAGGTTTCAACTGGGCCATTTTCTTCTTTGAAACAATGTACCTAAAATGTTATTGAGAATGCTATTTATTGCCAAAGAATCATCCCACAAGTTACTTATTATAAAGGTGTAAAGGTATGTTTCCAATGGATAAATCTGGTGGATATCACCTTTAACCAAATCATCAAAATTAACCAAAAACTGGACAATAATTTGACACTGTATGTCCCTTGTTGTGAAACTTGGAGGAAACCTCATCAATGGAGCATTCCTAGAAAAATGTTCAACCTGACTCTAATCACAATCTAATCACAATCAGACAAATCCAAATTGGGAAACATGCTGCAAAACCAGTGGCCTGGAATTCTGAAAAATATCATAAAAGAAATAAAAACCCTAAGTAATTATTTTAGATTAAAGAGGCATAATAATTATATATAGGGAACTTGATGTGAAGCTCATTAGTTTTGTTTTACTGTACAAAACAGCCGAAGTGTTCCTCAGATTCCCAGAGTTACTTCTTGTTCCTGCTGAGAAAACTAATTAAATGAGTAGGGTGCTTCAGAAAAGCTGATTCTTAATATTCCTAAAAGTTTCTTCAGTGAAAGTCTGCGTATGTTGAATGCTTACCGGAAATAGAAAACACTAGTAAATGGAGTCAGCTATTTCACTGCTCAAAATTATAATTTTGTAAATTATAGTAAAATTATAACTCTCAATCCTTAAAAGGAAAACAATATTTTTTAATATGTAACTTTCAAGGACTTGCTAGGTCCTTTCCATCTTTAATTGCCTAACCCCAACCAGAGGTAAAGAAACAGAATAAAAATAAAACTCCTAGAAAAACTTGAGGAAGTAAATGTTCTTAATATGACTTTCTGATTTATAGCTCTTCATTTTCTTGAGGTAATCACTGCTGTTAAATAAAAATTCAAGTGAGTAAAAAAACAACTTCAACTGAGTAAATCTTAAAGATCTAACTGGTTTTATTTAATGATTTATGAATTGGGAAGTACTCCATCTAGCAAATAGAAAAGAGCTCCAAAGAGCTACAGAAAAGGAAAGGTTTTAAGGCCAGAGAAGGAATGGGACAAGGAAGTCATGAGTGGGGGCCGGGGAGGGGAGGATTATTTCAGGCAAGGTCACCTTCCTTTGGGGGACAAAAGGGGCCTATTAGACAAATTACCTCACTACTGCCAACCAAGAAATTCTAGACTGATGGGTTAAGATTACTTCCTGGAAGAGGCTGAAACTGCAATTAAGTTAGATGTTAGTTTTGGTTTGGTGATGTGGGCTTAGCACTAGTGACTCCCTTTTAACATTGCTTTAGATCCTCCAGAGTTCCTGGGAGCCTCCATAAATGAAGACCTGTTCCTCAGCCCTTCTAGACCCTACCCACCCCTGCAGCATCTTAGTCCCTAGTGTACACACACACACACACACACACACACAATATTCTAGCACACTATAATATTCCTTGTGTAGGTCTTTCAGTTAAGAGAGTTTAAGATTAAATGAATAAAAAGGAAGTTATTTGTTCATGTAACTGAAAATCCCAGGGGTAGAAGATAGGGTATGGCTACATGCAGGTCTTAAAAGAAGTCTTTGGATTGGGCTTCTATCTCTGGTCTCTGCTCTTTTTCTCTGCTGGCTCCATTTTCAAACTGGTCCCCCTGTCCAGTTGTAAGATGGCACTCTGTAAGTCTGGGCTTACATCTGCCTTCTAGACAATCCCAGAAGGAACAAATACTTCTTTCAAATCCTTCCCTAGCCAGGGTTACAGCAAAAGTCCTGGGCTTAACTGATGTTCAGAACCAATCACTGGGAGGAAGTGAAGAGGGGTAAGAAATTCTGATTAGTTTGGGAGCTAGGGAAGAGGTCAGTCCTACCCAAACCACCTACACTGAGAATGGAGAAGTTGTGGGTCCCCAAGGGAAAAGGGAAGAAGGGAGACTAGATGCTGGGCAGGCTGAAAAAACAATGTCCATTATCTTTCTCAACACACCTCGCAATTTCATTATCTCCCTGCAATAGCTCCTGTTTTCCCTGTTTAAAATACTCTTCCACACTTACCTTTCTGACAAATGCCTATGTAGCCTTTAAAATCCCGATCACATATCACCTCCTTTTTGCCACATTCTTTGTTGCTTGTCCATAAAACTACCCCATCCTCAGAATCACTTCTCTACCTTGTACCTATGTGTCTATTATCAGACTGAATTGGAATTTTTCTCAAAACAATTACAATTATACAAGAAATGAAAGTTCGCTATTTTAAAAAATTCAAAGAATAATACCAAAGAATGGCCCATGGGCTGGCACCAAACTCTGAACTGTATGTCATGGGTAGCTAATAAGTACAGAAATCAAGTGTCTAGAAACTGTTATGGCAATTTGACAAAGTACCTTTACATCTGTTGAATCTAATAAACAAATCAGATATGCATTTTCAAACTCCTAAAAATTCATTTCACTAGTAATCCATATATATGTAGTTAATTTCATATAAAAAGGATCACACTATATGTATGGTGCTGGAACTTTCTTTTGTTCACTTACTATCTCAAAGATCCTTCCATTTAAAAAAAATTAGTCAAAAGTATCATACTTGTATATCTGTGTATCATCTACAAGCTCTTTGAAGGCAGAATCTATCATTCAACACCATAACTCCAATGCCTGGAATAGACCCTAATATTTAGTTGTCAACAAATAAATAAGAGTTTAAGGATGAGTGAATGAATAAATACAAACTGTTCACAGCTGCTAGACCAAAAGGGGCCAGAATTACAGGCATTAACCACTGTCCAACATTTGGTAAATAATTTGCATTTCCAAGGACTGGAAAATGAACTAATGTATAACCATTTCACCTAACAAATAGTATTTTGTGGTAGGTGTTATCAATATCATTTTACTGGTGAGAAAAACTGAACTTAAATAATTGCCTGAATAATTTAAGCAAATTAAGTAATTTGCCAAGAGTTGCTATCTATATAGCTATTAAGTGACAGGATTTCTCCCCCAATAAGTTAACTCCAGAGCCTCGAGTACTGTCAACAACTGGATTCTACTTCCTCCATACTGGGAGTTATAAAAGACATAAAATCATCTCATGTGTTTTAAAACCTGCCCTTGGACTAGCAGTTTCAGCATAACTCACAAGTTGTTTGTTTGTTTGTTTGTTTGTTTGTTTGTTTGTTTTAGAATTGGGGCTCACAGGTGGAGCATCTTAGAGTTTGAGGAGCATTTCTTTAAAGTATCAGGAAATAGCTAATCTTACTGCATGGGTTTTCTATACTGCTAAAAGAATTACAACAAATCTAGTGGCTTACATCAACAAAAATTATCTTACAGTTCTATAGGTCAGAAGTCCCAAATTAGTTTCACTGGGCCAAAATCCAGGTGCTGGTAGGGCCACACTCCCTTGACGTAGTCTGTCTGGAGGTCATACCAACAAGCTCTTACTACTCTTGAATAGGTGACTAAAACCAAGACTAGTTGGCCAATTTCTGACATTAAATACCATAAAGAATGAATCCATCCAAGCATAGCCTGCACTGATTTGCAATCAACAAATATTAATGAGTACCTACTATTTACAGCCTCCTCTTTGGACCTTAGTTTCCTGAGATCAGACCAGATATCAACATTAGTCTAGCTCCCAAAGCAAACCTATGGTTTTGTTGGCTTTACAGTTCAGTTTATCTAACTAGCACTGGCCTTAACTCTTAGCTGCACATGACCAATTTCTGGACACACCTCCAAAAACTGTCCCAGGGCCTCTGTCTACACTGAAACATCAAACTACTCCACTGTATTGCTTTCTGTGAGCTCCTGTCCCTTCACAACTCTGGTTATAAGAATGCCAACAGGCCTCCTGTTCTGCAGCTCATGCCAATATAGAACAGAGCTTGTGGGCTATATAAGTAGCCCATCATAAGGACACAGAATAGAGCAGAAGTGGAAACACAGCTTGAGTGCTGAGAAGTGAACAGGACAAATGGGGACCTCCATTAGGAAGTACAGTAGCTCTCGATTAGGGAGAGATGGCTGTGGTGGTAGGACAGACACTTGAGGATAGAACTGGCTGCTGGACCAAAAGGAAAAGGCAAAACCAGTCTTCCTATGCCAGGCACTAGGAACAAAATAGGCAAGTCTGTCAATTCTGTTCCGTAAGTTCTGATTAACTACCTCCCATAAGCACAGTGTCTACCAGGTTCTGTGGACGATAGAAAATAAATCCAAAAATGGTCCTATTTTTAAGGAGTCAAGACACCCATTCATGAAGTTATCAAGTAACAATGCATGACAGTATAAAATCATGTGTCAAAATGTATTCTAGAGGTCATAAATGCTAAGAGGAAACCCAAAGAAGGGGAAAAGTAATGCAAGCTAGATCAGGTGGGGAAGCCTTCTGGCACGAGGTAGAGCTTCATCTAGATCTCAAACAAATGGGAAGGATTTGATTAACAGAGAAGAAGAGTAAGAATGTTGTAGGCTTGAGAAATAGAATGAAAGTGTGAAATCAGGAAGGTAAACTACATGTCTGTTAGGAGACAAGTGCAGCAGGTCTTGGTTCAGGCAGAGATGTAGAAGGGAATAAGGCAAGGTGGTTGGTAATTTGATAAGGAAATGAGTGACAAGGCAAGTTTAAACTTTTTTTATTAATTTAAGTAATCTCTACACCCAACATGGGGCTTGAACTCGTGACCCCAAGAACAAGAGTCGCAAGCTCTTTCAACTGAGCCAGGCAAGTGCCCTGAAGTTTATATTGTACAAAGCCTCAACTGCCAAAAGGTGTTTGATCTCTATCCTTTATTTCCAAAGTTCTTGAGAAAGTGAGGCAAGGAAACAGATATTTCAAAGATTAAATGAGATTTACCTGGATGAATGAAGAATGGGTGAGAATGGAGCCAAGAAGACCATTTAGAAAACTACTATAATGATCCAGGCATGAGGAACAGTAGATTCAAGAACAAGTTCCTTCCTTGAAGGAAGGAACAACAGGACTAGGTGGCTAAAATAAAGAAGAATTAAGAACCAAAGAGGAGTCTGAGGTTCAAGATGTTTGGATAAGCAGAGTCACACAAGTTTAGACATGCAAGGGGTCCAGTTGGACTCCCTCACTTTAAGAAATGAGAAAACTATGGTTGCTTAAAATCTCAGACCTAGTGCTCAGCAGAGCCAGCAACAGAATGCCCAGGCCAGTGCTATTATGAGATTTACCAAGCAGTAAATTCAAGTATATGCCTAAGGGTTAATTACATATAAATCATTTTCAGAATAACTATTTAGTGATGACAGCAACCAGACCAGAATCTATTGTCCTATAACCACAAGACTAAATAAAAAAAACACATAGCCACATGAATAGTTCATATGTAAAGTCAAATATTCTATGATCTCTGCTATAAACAGAAACTTGATTAGCAACTTCCTGAGGTTATAAATTCTCCCTGATCACATCAACCATGATGACTTATTCCTTCTCTGCCTGCTTTTTATACTTACTGGTCACCTTAACATTCATCTTTGTGTGTGCCATTCCCTTTATCAAGTGTGTAGCTTCTTGGGGCGCCTGGGTGGCCCAGTTGGCTGAGCATCTGACTCTTGGTTTTGGCTCAGGTCATGATCTCATGGGTCCTGGGATTGAGGTCCCATGTCAGGCTCCGCACTGAGTGGAGAGTTTGCTTGAGATTCTCACTCTCTGCCCCTCCCTCAACCCCCTCTCTCTAATAAATAAAAATTAATCTTTCTTTAAAAAACTGTGGCTTCTTCTGGTGGAGACTTACACTTCATTTGCCTTTAGCCTAAATTACAGTGTTATTAAACTCTTGTGGTCTATTGATGAATACCAATTTCTGAAAAAAATTAATGAGATTGTATCAATTAGGATTTTGGGATTAAAGAACCTGAAAGTTTAAATAATAATGAAACAATGATCCCCAGAGAGGCTACACAGTTTAATGGAATGAAAACTGATTAAAGTATCAAGAACGTGAGTCTTCAGTAGTCGCAGGAAGGCCAATAATTCCGTTCGTCTCTCCAGTCATCATCTGAAGCCTGGAGGGCTTAAAACAGTAAAAACTGCAACTTTACTCTAGTTATCACTGATTTCCTTTTAGACATGGGCGCACTCAGAGTCTACTAACAGGACCTCTGTTTGTTGAGAAAGAATATACAAAATTTATTACAGACACACCATTCCATTTTTCTGAGTGACAACTCAAACATTTACCTTCCTAATGGAACTCTCTCAGCTGCCGGAATACATTTCTACTAATGCTTTTGTACATTAAAACATAAGCTTTACTCTTCCCAGTTCTACAACTCTGAATAGGTCTTAGTCTTTCTATATTTTAATGTTGATATTTTGGAAATAGGTATGTGGAAAAACAACTTTCTTCAAAATAACTTAGAAATAATGTAACAATTTTCTAAATCATGATTTTTCTGGAATTTGACCCTGAAAAGGATAATCATAAATTTTTTTAACCTCTGTCCTTAAGACCACCTTGTGGAGCAGAACCACTAGACCTATTGCATTATTGCATTCCATCCTCTGGATTAGTTGTGGCTTTTTATTTTTTAAGTTAAAATTAAAAGTAACATCAGTTTGATGAGTTAATGCTAAGCAAACAGAATGTTGGCCCACTTCCTCTACCATTTTTGGTGGAGCTGAAGGGATGAACAGTGAAAATACTCCCATCTATTGGATATAAGTTGGGGTACAGTCAGAAAGAGTGGGAAATAAGTCCAAAGCATAGAACAGTCGGGGTGTTTCTGCTCTTCTGAAAATGAACATCAGACATAGGAGGTGGAAAGCTGGGAAGTCTACTGGGAAAAGATATCAGGAACAGAACAAGGAACCCCTCCTCCTCCTCCAACTCCCTCCTATGCTTGTGAACTTAAAATATCATGGACCTAGAGAGTAAAATATATTATAAAATACATCAAGACATCACCAAGTCAGCTTATTGGAGGGGCAGGGTGGGAAGAGCCTCTAGAGAGGAAAAGAATTTCCATTAAAAAATATTTTTTTAAAGATTTTATTTATTTATTTGACAGAGAAAGACAGCCAGTGAGAGAAGGAACACAAGCAGGGGGAGTGGGAGAGGAAGAAGCAGGCTCCTAGCAGAAGATCCTGATGTGGGGCTCGATCCCATAACGCTGGGATCACGCCCTGAGCCGAAGGCAGACGCTTAACGACTGCGCCACCCAGGCGCCCCCCATTAAAAAATATCTTAAAAGTTAAGTTATATTACCCTCAGGTCATTAAAAAATACAGGCGGTGATTTCACTGAAACTCAGTGTTTCAATGAAGCATATTACCAATTAGACTTTTTTTTTTTTAGTTTGAAACAATGGCAGAGTTCCTATGTATCACTGATCCAAATTTCCCCAACGCTACTATTTTACATAACCACAGGTTATCAGAACCAGAAAAATAGCTTATCACTAATTAGTTTTTGAAGATTCCAAAGTTTTCAAGGTTAATAGTATTTTTAAATCCCTTGTGAATATTGGGAAGGGAAATTTCCTTAGAAACAGCCTGGCCAGAAAGGTCAAGGAGATGATGGGCAGAGAGATTAAGTGCTTTAGCCAGCACCAGAATTACACTCTGAGTACTATTTCTTAACTCCGCCTGAACATACAAATCACTGGAGGATAGGCAAAAATCCAAACACTGGCTGGGCCCACCCTACATTAATTACACCAACCTCTGCAGGTAAGGCTCAAGCATCAGTATGTTTTCAAAACTCCCCAGATTCCAATTCACAGCCAGGGTTCAGAACTTCGCACGTAGGGATTTACTAAATAAAACTGATTTAATGCTTTTTTTAAAATGAGGTTTCTGAGTATGTTTTGCTTTAGTGACATCATTGACAAATACCCAAATGCATTTAAACTTCCTTTGCTCTGAAGATCCAAGGTTCAGTGCACTTTTTATAATTAAACAAAGTAAGCCTTAAACCCGAGCTATGTAATAGAAAGATAGTGGGACTTCTCATCCCTAGCCAACCATCTCAGAGGTTCAAGCGTGGGATAAAAAGAGTAAACCAAAATCTACTCATTTTCTTCCAACTCTAGACTCTAGTAGTTTTTGTCAGTATCGTTATTTTTACTCCAAATTTGAGGAAATTCTGGGAATCTAACATCCCCGAGGGGAAAAAACACAAATGAGACTGATTTCTCCCATTGTGCCTAACTGTGGTAACCAATATGCATACATTGATCCCAAGGTATAATCCAATTACCTCTGTAAAGTTCTCGCCCTATTTTTGGAAACCAGGGATTTTCCAGATTACTGTAAACTGGCCATATCATTGGCTCGGGCCAGAGTTTCGCAAGCGAACAGGCGAAAGCAGCCTCTCTCCTGGTCATTATGAACCCTTCGCCTTACTTCGATACCACGGGGAATTACATGCTCATCGGACAGCTTTTTTTGGGGGGGGGGAGGAGGACCAAGGCAGTTCACATTCGTGTTTTCTAAAAATACTGTAAAGCAGCCCTCTCCAGATTCCTTGCGCGTCACTTTAAATTACAAATTGGTCCGCGCACGACAGCAGAGTAACCGCTTCTATCCGCCAATGCTGGCGGAGGTCGGTCCAAAGTTTCCCTTTGTACCCGCTGAACTCCGCCGCGCAAATGCTAAAAGTTAGGAGGGCGAGAGACGGAAGCAAAGAGACGCACGCTCTAGACAAATAACCGAAATCGCGCAGGGATTATAGCAAATTCTGCCAACTCTACTTGGGGATAAAGTAGCTTGTAAAGTTCCCTTATAACACTTGTGTCTAATACTATTAAAAACGCGGCGGCTAAGACCTGTTTTAGCTAAAGAGACGGCCTGCTCGACCACTCCGGGGCCCCAGCCGAGAGGTCACCAAGCGACAGCACGATCCCACACCGCAGCCAGCGGCTCCACCGGCGGCGCAGGCCTAGGGGAGGCCTGAAGGGACTAGTTGGCGCGCAGCAGCCGGGCGTGGTGACGTCAGGGCGGAAGCGCACGCTGCGTGAAGCGGCCCAGAACCCGGCGGTCACGGGAATATCCGTCGCGCCGAGGACGCTGGTTAGTCTCGCTCCGGGTTCCGGCTGCGTTGGGCGTGCGTGCAGCTCGCTGAGACTATGGCGTCCGGGCCTCACCTGACCGCGACCGCTGCCGCCGCCGCTTCGTCGGCCGCCCCGAGCGCGGGCGGCTCCAGCTCTGGGACGACGACCACGACGACGACCACGACGGGAGGGATCCTGATCGGCGACCGCCTCTACTCGGAAGTTTCGCTCACCATCGACCACTCGCTGATTCCGGAGGAGCGGCTTTCCCCTACCCCGTCAATGCAGGACGGGCTCGACCTGCCCAGCGAGACCGATTTGCGCATCCTGGGCTGCGAGCTCATCCAAGCCGCCGGCATTCTCCTCCGGTTGCCGCAGGTCAGTGCGCCGGCCCTGGGCCGGCAGAGTACGCCTCCTCTTCCCCGCTGTCCCTTCCGCATCCCAGTAGCACCGTGTCTCGGTAGGGTGGGGATGCTTCTTCGGGCTCTCCAGCCACGGGTTCCAGCCGGATCCCGGGCGTGTCGAAGGCAGGAGGGCGCGGAGGCGAAGGGAGGACCCGACAGCGAGCAGTTCTCGGCGGGAGGGGGAGGGGGAAGCGAGCGGCGGCACAAAATGGCGGCTGCGTCTGGTGCGGGCCCGCCTGACCCCTGCGCCTCCGTTCTTCTCTCTTGTCTGCAGGTGGCGATGGCAACGGGGCAGGTGTTGTTTCATCGTTTTTTCTATTCCAAGTCTTTCGTCAAACACAGTTTCGAGGTAAGCATCGCGGGGGCGGGTGTGAAGGGATTTCTTCATCCGGAAACGGGAGGGAGGGGTAGTGTCTCCAGCCAGCTTTTCTAGAAAGGGAGTGGTTAGTTTAGGCCTTTGTACCTAGTTCCCACCAACCATGAAGCGAAGAGTTTGGAATGTGTTTGAAAACTATAAAGCATATCTTGAGCCCAGGTGTCCTCTTAGCGAAAATTAACATTTTAACCAAATTCAAAACTCCGGGAATGAGACTGAACTTGACTCTGGATTCAAAATTAAGATTACTTAAGCAGTAAAAAAGAAAACATAGTATTAGCGTATCTGCTAAACCTATGGCCTAGAAATGCCCATCGTACGTTTATTTCACCAAAAGTTGTCCCAGTTGTGTCCTAAAATTTTTTCATCAGAATTAAACTTTGAGAGGGGGCGCTTTTTCCAAATTTTACTTAATAGTGCTATAATCTAACAACCTTTTATTGGATTGTGGGTTATTTCAGATTGTTGCCATGGCTTGTATTAATCTTGCATCAAAAATTGAAGAAGCACCTAGAAGAATAAGAGATGTGATTAATGTATTTCACCACCTACGCCAGTTAAGAGGAAAAAGGTAAGATTGGCATTATTGAACACAGTATTTCTTGCTGCTACTGTATTGTGCACCAATCATCAAATCAAAACATTCTTTCCTCTCAAAACTGATGCAAAGGAAAACCGGCTTTAATATAGGTGTTAAAATCCACATAGGAGCTCACTAATACTTAAATTAATTTGAAACCACAATTAACCAGCTATCTAAAGTTTGTAGAGGCAGTTGCATTTATGGACAATCCTAACAGTGCTGTGAAGCCAGTCCTGGGGCTTAAGATTAAACAAGAAAGGGAATACGTTTGGCTCAAGTGTGAGTGTATTCTGTAAGTTATTTCCCCCCCTCCCCTCTCTTGGAAGACTGAAGGCTGGAAGTGTGAACACTGCAGTTCAAGTTACTATTGTGGCAAAGTCTTGTGTAGATGTTTTTCTACTCGAAGTCCCAGTTAATTCTTTATCAATTGAGGTTGGCTTTTGTTAGAATACTTCTCAACATTGAACTACGATATATCGCATTATACCGGATCTGAAAGGACTGCAGGATGATAAAGGTTGAAGTTTGAAGTCAAAGGGATTAAACAGGTATTTTGTTTTGGTCAGATACAGTATCAGTGAGTGGGGTAGAGAAACAACTAATTGATTGGGTTACATTTAGATAAAGCCCATTTTATTTGATCTCGTAAGAAGTAAGAAAATAGAGACCAAGTAGTGTTGTCTTACAGATTTTGTGGCCACATTACAACACTTTATGTGGACCTATGTGTTCATGTGAGGCAGTGCCAAAAAGTTTTAGTTGCAGGGCTTCCTGCATCTAGAGGTGACTTCTAGTACATGCTGCAGAAGGAGATATTTGGTGTAGATTAGTTTTTGTGTTAACTTTTTAAAGAATTGTGGTGATGTTAGATAACTTACACTGTGGGTGTTAGTTTTAAAAGGATTTTAAGTTGTTGGGGGTTGGATGTCAGTTAGTACCAAATTAGTATACTATGTGAGTGGTTGTTACTGGCTGATCTTACAAGTTGGCAGTAATGGAACTATCCAGAGACAAACAGTAATCTTTAGTCTAGTTACATAGTCTGAAATTTTGCTACCCATATAGTTTTCACAGCATTTTTTCAGTTTTCTTACATTCTTTTTCTGCCATCTTTTCTCTTTCATCCTAACCATGTCCAGGGATAGACTAATTTTTTATTTCATTTTAAAATATCTTTTAGCTTCTTGGTAAGGAATCCCTGGATATTGGGAAGATTTCAGATTGGTATTTAGTATGGTCTGAGCTAAAATTTGTTTTTAGATATCTAGCTGATTCTT
Source organism: Ursus americanus (assembly GCF_024610735.1). Lineage (NCBI taxonomy): Eukaryota > Metazoa > Chordata > Mammalia > Carnivora > Ursidae > Ursus > Ursus americanus. Next base: position 50,809,842 of record NC_142146.1, on the reverse strand, counting down.
CAGGGAGTTTAAAACAAAATGACAGTAATAAAGAGGCTTTTTATCCTTAGTCAAAGGATTCTGTTTGCCTAAAGGAGTTTCTGTCAGTACTCATTGAATCATTGAGCCAACTATTGTATTATCACTTAACAATGGTTATCTACTTTGAAGTTTTTCTATGAGACTTAGAGTATTCTTCCTTGATGTCAGAGTAGGTCTTTTTAATCATAAAAACCTTGGAATTTAAAACATCTCACCTGACTGACTGTTGTGTCTGATGTAATAGTGTGTTTTGGTCATTATTACAGAGAAATTGACTTTGTCTCGATCTTACAAGTCTGATTATAGCATGAAATTTAAAAGGAGTTGTTAATTGCATGGAAGCCTTTTTTTTTTAAAGCAGGATGTAAAAGTGTTTCTATGCATATTACAAGTTTTCTCAGACACATAACTTGTATATGTTATTAACTTCAACTCTTTTTTCCCTTGCAACCGACTATACAGCGACCAGCTACATTTACCAAAGCCTGGGTGATGTGGAGTGGTACATAGAGATGAAGCTGTCGTCATGGCAACAGTGAGTGAAGTATCGAAAATCCCCAAGGAGAAGCCAGTGCTCTGAGAATAGGTCACTGGAATCGGGGACTAACAGGTTGGCCACTGGTGAACCATTTAGAAAAACTCCTGTTTCTTGTTATAAGCTTTTGTCTTTGCTGTCCAAGTTATTAGAACTATAGCTTGGTATGTTTTTATGTAGAGTAATATCACTAGAAAGTACTACAGTATCACACTTAGTTAGTTAAATAGCGTATCAGTTTATCTTAATGATGCTCCGGTTTATGCATAGCTTTAAATTGTAGTGTGATCTTGGTAATTACAAAGGAGGCATCATTTTTGTAGCCTTTAGGTCATTTTTCAGTCCTAATTACACACGAATCACCAGAGGAGCTTTTAGAAAGTACCAATGCCCAAGTCCTGTCCTGGATTATTTGATTCCCCCCTTCAATTTTTTGTCGTTTCATAATTTCCTAAGCTCAGAATAAAAGGCTGAATTGAAAGGGAAGGTTGTCTTTTTAGTAGTTTCCAATTTTAATTTGCTTTCGAGATGCAGCATATTTCCAGAAAATTAAGCATTTTCTGTAATTGTAAGGAGCCCACATGCATCCTTGAAGGCTTCTCTGAAGGCAAATCTTCAAACTGATGCAACCACTCATTGATGAATATGGTGTGGTATTTTCAACATGTATACAGTTTAGAGATGAAGTTGGAAGGGTATGAAGTGATCTTGTCATTTAGTCCAATCTCTCTATTTTAGTGGCTCTAAAGGTGTGGTGGCTTTCAGTGTGTTTAAACACTGCTAAAGAAGGAATATTCCTTTGGAGTGGGCATTACACATTTCTGTATATTGAACAACAGTCTGGCTCCCTGTAATCTACTTAATCTCATTTTTTAGTATAGTCTGTTGAAGAGCTAGTTCCAAATTTTCTAGGTCTTGTACCACATGAGTGAGACTAACCATGTTTGGATCTCCTATTCCTTATTTTTTCTTTTCCTTCCCCGCCCCTGTTAAGTTGTGTTTCATCTAAATTAATGATGCTGAGGAAAAGTTATTCTGAGAGACCAGACAGACTTCCAGCGACCAAAGCCTAAGATTTCCTGTTAAGCCTAAAATTTGAAAATCGTTGTTCTCATTTAATTTGAAAAATCTGACAAACTCAAAAATGGGAGAGGTAGAGTTAGGTTTGGTTGGTTATTGATAATGAAAATTTTTTTTTCTCCGAGTTGATGAAAGTTCTCTTTTTATGAGATTTAAGAATGTCACCTAAAACTTACTGGAAAGTTTACCGAATTGGAGATGAAGAAATTCTAGCAAGCCTCAGTTCCATTTTATGTGCTTGCTGCCATAGGCAATACTACTTGATACTTTGTTAACAAAAGTACGGGAACAACTTGCTTAGACAGTTTCCTTTAACCTTTTCTTACTGCTGACTTAAGGGGACACATTCTCCTTCTGATACAAAATAATCTTTATAAGGTAATTTACAACTGTAAATTACATGTTCTTTGAGCCTTCCTTGATTTAAAACCAATTCTTGACAAAACGAAGTTAGCAAATTACATACCTACAAAGTTGTTAACTTTCAAAACTAGGTAATAGAAGGCCTAAGCCAGAAGTTGAGTATATAGTTGAATTATGGTAAATAATGAGTTTGGTTTCCTTAATTGGGTTTTGGTGTTCACTGGGATTTTGATACACAAAGAAGGGAAAATAAAGATTGTGGCAGAATAAATGGAAAATAACAATTCATTTAAGCAGAATTAATGAATAAGTAAGCCTGATTTGGGATCAGATAGTACCCATTATTCAAAGAAGTGTTTAGTTGGCTAATAGCAGAGAAAACGAATTTTAACAGAATTTTAAAGGCAGCTCTTAAAGCAGGCTTAGTAAAAGGTGTACATGAGTTTGCTCAACACAAAAGGGGGGGAATGAGAAAACTGATTTTATAAAATTTTGTTTTTAGGACTGTAAACAGTTTACGGTCTGAATTACAGGGGGTAAAGAGTGGTAAAGAGTTACGGATATTCTATTTCCTAATACCTGTTAAAGGAGGGACATAAAATGACTAGTTTTGAGAGTCTGAGGTGTGGATTTGACTTTTTTCCAAATTTCCTGTTATGGTGATACATCTTGAAAAATTAAAAACCTTAAGATTTTTGGGTTACATTTTCATGTGTACATGGATTGCTGTGAAGTTAATTTTTTCCCAAAAAGCAATTAACTTGTAGTCTATTGTTCTAATCAAATAGATTCATTGTTATCCCCTGTCCAGTTGGTGGCCTCATTCCTCACACTTTTCATAGCTGAAATGGGAATTGAACTGAGGGAAGCCAGTTTTCAGCATTATTTAAGTAAGCAAGCTTCCATCTTGTCAGGTTTGCCAACTTTATTGTTTAATGTAATTTAATAAAAATCCTATTGTATGAAATAATTTGAAATAGTCTAATAAGCATTCCAGTTGCTGTAATTTTAGATGGATGTAAGGAAGGAAAATAAAGCAGATTTTTAGATAATATGTCACTACAGGGCTAGTTAACTGCAGCTCATTTCAGATTGTTTTCCAGTATTTAAGTGGATATATTTAAATATGAGCTTACATTTTTTGAATTTGGTGTGCATGGTAAAATGAGTTGTGAGTTGGGGTGATATTCAAAATGACTATCCTTTAAAAACAGTTGTATTCTGCCTAGAGCAAAAACTCTTGAATATTTTGGCTGAAAATAAATTCAGTATGCGGAAAAATATTTAAATGTTCTCCCCATATAGATACCTTATAATCAAAAATACTTATTCTCCATATATACATACATATATACATATATACGTACATATATATATATATATATATATATATATATATATATGCACACACACACACACCATATAAACATGTCTTAATGAAAATGTACTTCCTGGTGGCTGGATCTAAAAATGTATCAAATGAAGGACATTGGGAAATGAAAGTCCACAAGTCCTGACCGAAAACAAACTTCTTGGGAAGAAACCAGTTTTGAATCTCAGATTTAAATCAGATAGTCTTTTAATTGAGCATGCTATTTCCAAAGCATTGAACCATTGATAGCTTCCTGTGTTACAGCTTTAAGAAGCTATCAGAATTTAGTCTGGCACAGAGACCTTGAGTGTTCTTCTGGTTCCTTCATTATGGTCTCCCTTCTCTTTTACATTGCATTCTAAAGAAAGTTATTCTGCCTAATAACGACAACTCAGACCAAATTTAAGCTTAGTTTTATTGATCACTTTTAGTTTTGAATCTGATGTTTAAAACATTTCTTTTTGTAATTGAGCCGAGTCTTCAGTTTTCAGATTTTCTTTGACAGTGGTGGATTCTTAGAACAGTTTGTTTAAGCAAATTGTCCACTTAGGGGAATCTGGATTAGCTACCTACCATTTTTTCCTCTCTGATTTTTACTTTGGCCATGAACTACGCAAGAGTTGATATTTTAGAAAACAAATGAAATCATTATAATCTATGAAGTCTTTATAGTAAATATTTTCAAGAGCACATTAGTTTTGTCATTGGAAAGAGTATGGAGACTGATGGGGTTTGTGATGATAAACCAACAATCACTTATGTTTATCTATACACACACACACACACACACACACACACTCACACCCCTAAAAGATAATCACGAAAAAGATCAACAAAGGCTAGATAGAAGCATTAAAGTGAATAGAGTGAATTTTTTACTACAGGGTCAAGTTAGTTTCTGTAGAAACTTAGTTGAGTGTATGTTTATTTAGCATAACTTGGACAGCACAAGATTAATGCTTTAACTTGTTTGCAGGAGTTTAAAAAGCTGGTTTCTGTTGCCAATAGTTGGTTGGAAGGGAAAATGGAGATGCCACAAATAAAATTTTTTGGATGTGCAAAACAGTTTTGATTTTATTTCTTACAAACTATAGGACTCCAAGCCCCCTGATCCTTGATCAGAACTACATTAACACCAAAAATCAAGTTATCAAGGCAGAGAGGAGGGTGCTAAAGGAGTTGGGATTTTGTGTTCATGTCAAGCATCCCCATAAGGTGAGTTGTAGAGTGCAGAAATTACATTCGTAAGTATTAGGGTTTTTCTTAAAATTATGTCTTAATGAATTTATATTACGGTTATTTTTGAGAGTTAACCTTGGTTTTAAAAAGCATTCTTTATAAATTTATCAGTAAAATAGGAGTCAAAAAGACTTGGGTTCTAATCTTCACTCTTCATTGTGTGGGCATAGAGAAGTTCTTTTTTTCCTCTGTGGTAAACCCAGTTTCCCTATCTGAAAACAGACAGTGAAGTACCTTATTCCTAGGAGTAAATAATACACATCTGCAGAAGCACCTGGCATGCTACCTGTTGCACAGTGAAATGTTCAAAGCATGGTGGCTGCTCTCTGTTACCGTTACTGTACCTTTATAGGTTTCTCCAGTATCTCTCTTGGCTTACATATGATCATAAGAGCACAGTAGTTACCGTATGGGTGCTCTGGGAACAGGACTATCTGTGATAGAAACTTGTCTCTGCCTTTAGTTCTGTGACTTTGGCAAATATCTCTGTTCCTCAGGTTCCACATCTTCAAGATTGTAAAATGGAAATAATTGATTATAGAGGTCCAGAAAGCTCTGACTTGAACTGTGGTGGAGCTATTTATATATAGCATTTATTTATCACACTTCTACGTAATAAGCTTCACTGCAGAAAGAGTAGTGTTTACTTATTTTAATACCCACTGCATTACGTAATATACTCATTGTGTAACTTTAAAAACCTAGTGTATGGTTTCTGGACATGGAGGAATTGTACCCTGGGAAATTAATTGAAGTAATCTCCTGCCACAGTGCCTGTCACATAGTAAAGTGTTCATGAGAAATTAGGTATTGTTTTTAATTGATTTACTTCTCATTTTTTTCCTGTGCAATTTTGGATCATATTTGAAATTTTTATAGAATGTAGTAGCATAATAACCCACATTGCCTGTAATGTACATTTTAGGTTGGTCTGTATTATCTGTGCACAGTTTGTAGAAGAGTTAAAACTTGGACCTAACATTTCAATTACTTGTAGTCGTTGAACTCTGTACTCTGAAAGACCCACCGATATGCTAAATTGAGTTTTTTTCCCTTGTCCTTCAGATCATTGTTATGTATTTACAAGTCTTAGAATGTGAACGTAATCAAACCCTGGTTCAAACTGCCTGGTAAGTTGCTTTTTTATATTTTTCTCTAGCCAGGAAAACAGAAGCAGAAATAAAGTAAGTTTCATTTTCCCTTTCCAAAATAATGAGAGGAGTTTGTTTGGTGCTTTTTGTTTTTTTTTGTTTTTTAACCAAAAGGTAAATAATGCTTATTTCTGCTTCCTGTTTTCTTGGCTTGACTAATTGCTTTCAATGGAGAACTCAATTTAACTTTGTTCTTTTTTCTACTCTTTAATTAAAGGGTAGTCCATGATGGTAAGTCATAGAACTCTGCCCTCTGCACTTCAGCCCATGACCTCAGGATGGCCTGATTGGCTGCCCTGCTCTCCAGCCAATCCAGTGCAAGCTCTGATCCGAGATTCACTGAAGTGGTCCATATCCATCTGGCAGCATCTTCTAGTTCTGTCGGGGTGTCAAAAGGATTTGTATATTTGCTTCTAGAAGTAACTATTCAACATGCCTATGTATATAATGTATACCTGTACCTATCAAAATGAATAGTTCATTTTTGATAGATTTGTTGTCCAGCCAATATGAATTAAATGATTTTTTTGTTAGGAGTTTGACTTAGATTTCTATTTTTAGTATGTATAGCATGGATTCTACCAAAGGAAACCACAACTTGCTGCTTAAAATGGGCGCCATTCCCATACTGGATGAATGACAGCTGCTGGACTATTGAGGCAATAATAGAAGTAGATTTTTAAGAGAGATGTTAATATTAACATAAGCACTTTAGAACTTGGAGTTTTGACATGAAGATGTTTGATTTGGAGGGCTGGCTTATTTTAAGGTAAAACAAGGAATTTGGTCCGGCTACACCTACTTTTTCAAGACTGTTGATGATGTGCAAGAGTTGAGTAATTTTTATGTTCTGGACTTAATGACTGCCATGCTTCTTTATGATTCAGTAAATACTAGTAATACTAGAAAAGTCTAATTGCTTTTATGATATGCATGACATTTTTAATATATTTTTAATATATGCTCTATAAAACATTTAAGCACTTATTTCATGGGTAAGGATTTTTAAGAAATAGTCTTTTAGTTTAACCTTACAGTTTGTGAAATTTCTTAATACTTTAGGGATATTGTGGGGAGGGTTCACTAATAAAAAGTCCAGCAGTTTATTAACTGAAGTAGTTTATTGTTTTGTTCATACTTATCACCAAAAAAGGTATGTAAACAAGGCTGTTTTGTATATTTACTGCTCTTCCCTACCTAAATTTTCTGAAGTAGCTGAGATTTCTTAATATAACTTGGTGAGTGCTTACTGAAAATGCCTTTTTACCCCTGTCACAGTATTTTGAGCTTTTGAAAGAACTTGGTTGACACTGCTTTTCATTGTGGATAAAGGAGAGATGGTCAATAATTAATGGCTCGAAGTATTGTTGGAGTGGTTTATCATTTCTGAAACTAGTTATGTCAGAATTGACTTTCAAAGCATTGCTTTTCATAGAAGTACATAAAAACCTCTCAAGTTCTATTTGGAATAATACGGATTATTTTTAAAGGACTTTGGTCATATATAGGAAAACTGAAGAATGGTTCTAGTGTTAAATTCTTAATCTCTTACTGATTTTTGAGTTAAGAATTGTTATATGCTAGAATATGAGGATATGAATATAAATATGAGAAGAAAAAAGAATAAAGTAGATTGAGTCTCCAATTTTACATAAGCTTCAGAAGGACTGTTTGTTTATGTGCAAAGCTTATGGTTGAAATATTTTTCAGGAATTATATGAATGACAGTCTTCGAACCAATGTATTTGTTCGATTTCAACCAGAGACTATAGCATGTGCTTGTATCTACCTTGCAGCTAGAGCTCTTCAGGTAGGTATATATAGCCTGTTCTGTTCTATAGGATAAATCACAAGAATTAGTAGTCCTGATAAAAACTGAAATTTGATCTAAACCATGCTGTTTTTATGGTTCAGATTCCATTACCAACTCGTCCCCATTGGTTTCTTCTTTTTGGTACTACGGAAGAAGAAATCCAGGAAATCTGCATAGAAACGCTTAGGCTTTATACCAGAAAAAAGGTAGTTGTTTACTCATGTTTGTGTTAATACTTTTTAAGTGCTAGGAGTCTAAACTAACACAAGGGAAAAATACTAACTTCATTTTCTTCCATCAGCCAAACTATGAATTGCTGGAAAAAGAAGTAGAGAAAAGAAAAGTAGCCTTACAAGAAGCCAAATTAAAAGCCAAGGGGTTGAATCCCGATGGAACTCCAGCCCTTTCAACCCTTGGTGGATTTTCTCCAGCCTCTAAACCATGTAAGATATATTCAGAATTGAAATGATTTGGGCACTGTAGATGTGTGACGATTAGAAAGCTTTAGCATTTAGGGGCGCCTGGGTGACTCGTTGAGCATCCAACTCCTAATTTTGGCTTAGGTCATGATCTCAGGGTCATGAATCCAGCCCCATGTCAGGCTCTGTACTCCGTGCAGAGTCCCGCTTGAGATTTTCTCCCCCCCCCCAATAAATAAATAAATAAATATATTTTTAAGGTTTAGCATTTAGTAGTGGCATAGAAACAATGATAAGAGAAGTTATTACTGTTGTCTCTTAATGATCATCAACTCAAGACTAATACTTGAAAGCATGGTACTTTGAGTTAATTTAGAAACAACTTTTTGGCCCTCTGTTAAATCCCAATAGGTAACATTGTCTTTTTTTTTTTTTTTTAAGCCTCGCCAAGAGAAGTGAAAGCTGAAGAGAAGTCCCCAATCTCCGTTAATGTGAAGACCGTCAAGAAAGAACCTGAGGACAGACAACAGGCTTCCAAAAGCCCTTATAATGGGTGAGTAAACTTGAGTTAGAAAACTTGTCTAAGGAATCTTTTATGTGTTTAATTTCTAACATACTAAACATGTATCTAAAATAATGGGCTTTGTGTGTGTGTGTGTGTGTTTTCTTCAAGTGTAAGAAAAGACAGCAAGAGAAGTAGAAATAGCAGAAGTGCTAGTCGGTCAAGGTCAAGAACGCGATCACGTTCTAGATCACATACTCCAAGAAGACAGTAAGTAAACACTCGCAGAGAAAGCAGTCTTATTTGGAGTAAGGTTCCTGCTTATTAAAAAAAATTGAACATAGGTGTTTTCACAGTTGGGCTAGATAAAGTTTTTTAACATGAGGTATAAATTATGAAAAATGAGTTTGGAAATACATCCTGCCTATATGTGGCTTTTTTGTTTTGGGGTGCTGTAGCTTACGAGCATTCTATTCTGTCTTTGCCCATTTTTTTGAAGATTGTAGGGGTTGGCCATAAAGTGCTATTGTGGAAAGCTATGATATCCTGTTTATAATGTGTGAAAATAGTGTTTTGTTCAGTTTCAGTTAGAAAATATACTATTTTATTAAACTGTTAATTAACAACCAATACTCAAGTTGATCATAGCCAAAGAGTCTTTCCTAGTGAGTTTTGTAATTAGATTGCTAGCTGCTTGTGTCTGTTCAGTGGCTCTTTTGAGCATGTGTGAGATACTAAATAGCATAGTTATCCAGGACACTTTGTAAAAATCACTAAGTACTCTTCTCTTTGCCATATAGACATACAGTACATTTAAGATTTGTCTGATACAGGCTGGATGGGAGTTAGTGCGGGGTAGGGAGATTTAATGTATAGTTTTCTGTCTGGCCTGTACTGCTGCAGGTCAGTAGTTTTGTGCTGAGCTTGTTATAAGCACCACCAGAATAATCTGTTCCCAGCAGAAACTGAATCTAAACCTCAAATTTTTATTATCTAAGTTATAATAATAGGCGGAGCCGATCTGGAACATACAGCTCAAGATCAAGAAGCAGGTCTCGCAGTCACAGTGAAAGCCCAAGAAGACATCATAATCATGGTTCTCCTCACCTTAAGGCCAAGCATACCAGAGATGATTTAAAAAGTTCAAATAGACATGGTCATAAAAGGAAAAAATCTCGTTCTCGATCTCAGAGCAAGTCTCGGGATCATTCAGATGCTGCCAAGAAACACAGACATGAAAGGGGACATCATAGGGACAGGCGTGAAAGGTCTCGCTCCTTTGAGAGGTCCCATAAAGGCAAGCACCATGGTGGCAGTCGCTCAGGACATGGCAGGCACAGGCGCTGACTTTCTTCTTGAGCCTGCATCAGTTCCTGGTTTTGCCTATCTACAGTGGGATGTATGGACTCATAATCAAAAACATTAAAAGCAAACTCATTAGGATTTGATTTCTTAAAACCTTCTAGGTCTCTAAAACACGGAGGACATTTTCTTTTGGAAAGAACTATGTTTTTTTTGTTCTTGTTTTCTTGGGTTTTTTTTTTTTCCCCTTCTTTTTTGGTTTTTGTTTTGGGGGGGGTGTGTTTTTTTTGCACATTAAAATGCCCTAGCAGTATCTAATTGAAAACCATGGTCAGGTTCAATTGTACTTATTATAGTTGTGTATTGTTTATTGCTATAAGAACTGGAGCGTGAATTCTGTAAAAATGTATCTTATTTTTATACAGATAAAATTGCAGACACTGTTCTATTTAAGTGGTTATTTGTTTAAATGATGGTGAATACTTTCTTAACACTGGTTTGTCTGCATGTGTAAAGATTTTTACAAGGAAATAAAATACAAATCTTGTTTTTCTAAACTGCTTCAAATATCTTATTTAAATAAATTATTAAAGAGTAAAATTTTAATAGTAAAGTGCCTGTACTGATTTTCTGACAAACCTATTCTTCCATTAGTTATGGTTTAAGATTATTAAATGCAGTTCTTATCTGCATTGGGAGCTATTGTAAAAGTCTTTGCCTCATATGCAAGAAACAAACGGGAGTTGTGCAACAATGTAATTTTAAATGTTATATTGTAGCACTAAACCAGTCTTCAGATTGAAGTGTATTTGCACATAAATAGTGCTTAAAATTAACTTAAGAAATGGTTAAGTAAGCTGCCATCTTGAACAAATCGAAACTTCTAAAATGACAGTAAATCAGACCCAACTATTGACCTTTAAATGTTTTTCTTTAAGTTAGATATTTAGAGATGATTTTTATCTAGGCTAGGAGGATTCAGTAATAAAATGAGGCTCCTCTGGACTTGGCTAGGGCTAATGAAGTCTGACCACAAAGAAAATGAAATTTTGTTGAAAAAGCCACAAGTCCTTATGTTCAAGTGAATACTTTTTAAGTTACTCACATTTTTTCCTAATAATTTGGAAGTGAATTTAGAAATCTTTTCAAAGATTTTATTTAGAGAGCATAAGCAGGGAGGGACAAAGGGAGAGAGAGAAACTCAAGCAGATTCCACGTGGAACCAGATGCAGGGTGGGCCCACACCCCTGCATGACCTGAGCTGAAAGCAAGAGTCAGATGCTCAACTGACTGAGCCACCCAGATGCCCCTGAACTTAGAAATCTTAAAAGGCCATATACGATTTCATTATTTTATAGTTAAAATGGGTTACCCATTAATTTTTTTTAACACAACCTTGATACCTTGATTATTAGTCCACTAGACTTGGCTCCAAATTTTTGCTGTATCGAAAAATGACATACCCTCAAAGATACGAAGATTGGCAGCTGCTGAAGATGATTCCAAAGACAAACATGTTCACTAGCAGTGGGCAATGCGGCTGAAAAAAACAGGGCAACTATATTGAAGGAGACAAGACTCACTTGGATTTCAAAATGTTGGGTGTGCTACTTAAATCAGTTCTATGTCTTAACTAGAAACTAAAATGGCTTAGCATGAGAGAGTAACTTCTGAACGGCGGTGAACAGTATTGAGAGTTCTTTCTGTATATGATTTTGTAATACATATTGCTGAACTAGAACTGTTTCTTAAGAGCCTAAACTACAAACAGGAAACCGTTTATTTCCTTTACAACACAGGCATTGAAGAAAGGCAAAGGCAAAAGTCAACAAAGGCCCTGTTTAACAAATTAATCTTGAATTCTTCATAGTGCTTAAATTTTTACCTACTTACCCTTGTTTGGAAAGAGTGCCGTGGGTGAGGTTTGTGAAGATGGAAGATGCAGAGAACACACCTGCATGTGGGGTGAGATTTGTATGTCAGTGATGGCTTTGGAAAGATGTCTTTTTCCGGGTGTCCTAATTTTTGCCTTGTGCAGCAGGCAAAAAAAAAAAAATCTAGGTTTTTGTCAGAAAGTTAACATCCTGCTGCTGCTCTACCTGAATTTAAAAACTGAAAGATACCAATTTTTGAACTTCTGTTAAGGGAAATTTCAAATAGAAGTAGTACAATACCTATTTCTCAGCTCCAAAAATAATTATCAATTCGTGGTCAGCCTACCTTGTTCACACCTACCAATTTACCATTCTACTTCCCACGCTTATTTGGAAGAAAATCCCAGACAACTGATTTCATCCCCAACTATGTTAGTCTAAAAGGTAAGGATTTAAACATAACCACGATACTTTTATTATGCTTAAAAAAATAAACAGTAATGCCTAACTACCCAGTCAATATCTAGATTTTCCTTACTATCTCTAGTTTGTTTTTATAATTGGGATGTTTAAGCAAAGTTTGTATGTGTTAAATTGGTTTTAATCACAGATTCTCCCATCCTTTTCCCCTTATAATTGTTCTGAAGACATTTTCATATTCTGGGTTTGCTCATTATAACCCTGTGGAATCCCTGGACATACATCTCTATTTCTGTATTGTAACTTCATAGATCTCAAGACTTGGACAGATTCAGATTTGATAATTTTTTTTACTCTGAAATTTAGAAGTCTGGGGATCCAGGCTATGTGTTATTCTAGAATTGTTACTGGACTGCTGCCTCATTCACTAGCTATTTCACTGAATTCCTGATTCTTAGTCCATTAGTGCCTGCACCTTGACAGCTTTGTGTGCGGATTTCCCAGTTGTGTGTATGTTCTCTCATTATCTTGTGCTTCTGCTCTACAACCGTTAGTCTTAATGCAGACGAGTTGTTTAGTATTTGTTCTAATCCTGATTCTTAATATTTAAGTCCTTTTGTGGTATGGAGTGTTACACTTGTCCTTTATGAGTGGTATCTTAACCCTAAAGGAAGACCAGTGAAATTCTTAATCACCTTTCCATTTTAAAATTGTGATCATCAAAATGACTACCTTTTTACTGAGGTTCTAAGTTTTGCTCTTTTATAAAGCTTTAAATATTGTCACTGTTACCATCAGTTTGTAGCCACACTATTATGCCCACAGCCTGCATCAAAAGCCATCTTTAAAACTTTGAAGGTAGCTCTCATGAAAGTTTCCAAAAATAAGATAATTTCATAATAATATTCATTGTCCTAAGAGCCATTTCTTAGGGCTGTAATAGATAACAGTGAAGTTTTTTTTTTCCCCTTAAAGACAGATTTTTCCAGAATTCATGTTAAAATCATAGGCATATTGGGAGCTGAGCTTAGCTGGAAGAGAGAAAATGTACATGGGGTTTGATAAGGAAAACCATCACTTCCCCCACGGGGAAAATTGGGAGGGGAGCAGTATTCACTGTGTGGATCTTGATCCCTGCATGTCCCCTAGAGTAGCTATGTGTGTGGCTGGAAGTCACAGCTTGACTTCGTAACCCTTTGAATTTTGTTCATTGCTTGAATGGAAGGAACATGGACTTCCTTGTCATCTCTGAATTCGAGATACTCCACTACTAAGGGGACTTGGCAAGTTATTTAACCTCTTGTCAGCCCTTGGCCTTACCTCACAGCATTCTGTTCTAGTATATATTGGGCAGATATAAGGGTTCTATTTTTAGCTCTGCAATTCAAACAATTCTTAGGAGAAAGCATGCCAACTATTTAGAAGAGTTTTTATTCTACACTTCCTGTGAACACAGTTCAAAATACAGTAATTCCAGAATGCTACTTCACCAAAATTAGATCGGATTCGGGACAAGATTTTCATGAAAACACTGGGCCCTTTGATTCCAGGTGTTCTCTTGACCCTTCTGTTCTTGCCATCTCTGCTTAGTTTACTTCTAACCCATTTCCAAGTATAGAGGAAATTGCTACCCTGCCTGCTTTTATACGTCACCCCAGTCCTTTCCCTACATCAGCTACCACCTCAACACTATGTGGTAGCATTTCTGTCTATGCCTTTGCCACCATCTTTCAAACAGCAGCTAATGATCTATTTAAAATGTTCATCCCATGTTCCTCTAATAATGCTTCCAATGGTTTCCCCTTTCACTTTGAATAAAATACAAACCCTTGACAAAACCTTGACTCTGGCTGTACAGAATCCCCCTTGTCAGCCTCTTCATCAACCAACCTCTTTCTCCTCCTCAAATATGCACATCTATTCCTGAGCCTTTGCACTTGTCTTTCCTACTTGGGATGCTCTCCCAAATCTTACGTCCTAGCCTTCATCATCCGTGCGCCCTTCTCTCCTTAGGGGGCTTCTTTCACGCTCTAACTGAAACAAGCATCTCTGGACACCACTCCCATCATGTTTTATTCCTTAGCACTAATTTTTTCCTAATACACTATCTGAAATTACCTTATTTTACTTTATCATTGACTCTCTTACTCATAAGCTTCAAGAGAGCAGCAAAAAGCGGTTTATTCAATGTATGCCCCTCACCTGGTCCTACAACTGTGCCTGACCCCCAATAGGACGTATAATAAATATTGAGGAATGAATCAATTTCACTTACTGCTAATTCTCTGAGTGACATTTTTAAGCCCTCAGCTTTCGTGTTCTTTATCCAGCTGCCCCTCTATGAATGTGTATATTCCTTTCACAGGGTTTTGGTTCCTGGAGGTGACAGTCAAAGGAGGCCAGAGACCTATAAACAACAGCCTAGAGGTAGCAAACTGGTAGGCCATGGCCAAATTCTAGCTTGTACATGTATTTGGCTTGTGCAATGTTAATTTTAAAAGAACTGCTTCATTTTTTATTGGAAATATTCACATAAAAACCTTAACTTCCAGCTTCTTTTAAAAAAATACATGAGCTCCACGATCCCTGGCAGCAACTAACTGACTGGCCCCAAGTAGCTCTCTGGTTGGGGTGCACACACTCCAGTGCATTACAGTTCCTTCTACTCCCTCTTAACCACAACACTGAAGCCACTAAAGCCAGGGGTCAATTTGCATTAATCAGTGTACTGACAGTGGTATTTTTTTTAAATCCTGCTGCTTTTGCTCGTTGATGTGACCTGCCTGGTCTTTCTGCAGTAGACCCCTGACATCACCGAGAATAATCCAAGACCTACGCAAATCCCCACAGCTCGGATCCGGGGTCAGCTGGAAATCGGACTGTTCCCTGTGCCCAAGCTCTCTACTGGCTGACCACTGTTCTAGGGTTAACCTTTTCAAACCGGAATTCCCATCTGAGGAGCTTCTGCAGTGCTGGAGCACTTGTGGAAAAGCTCCGCAAGTGGGTTCTTCCCGTTTTTATACAGTGCATTTGACACGTCAGATCTCTCTACAGAGCGCAAGGCACATCATAAATCTACGCCACGATGTGGTTCAATATTTTTCACCCTAAATTACAAAACTAATTTTCTTCTCAAGATGTATTATTTTCTTGGACCTTTCCAAGCAAACCAAGTTTTATTCTTTTAACAATTGCTGCAACATGGATTAACGATGTACAATGATGTCATGTTGAAACTGGTTAGTCCTGGCAGACGATATTTTCCACACACGTGAAATTAAGAGTCAGTCAGCAAATGAATTTTTGACTTACTTGAAAATAGTCAAATTGCAAATGTCAAGTGTCTGCCATAATTACATTTAACCTGATGAGGGCTACCATGATAGGTTTCTATTTAGAGAAATAAAGGTAGGGAAAGTCCTGATGGCTAGATAAGTGGCAAATATCCACATATAATTAATACTTGCTTGCAGGGTACCTGCTTTCCAGTTGGAGGCAATTTTTTAAAAAGCCAAATAACATCCAAAGTAATACAAATAATATCCAAAATCTTCAGTTTAGGGCCAAGCAAGCAGTATAATGAGTGCTGAGTTTAAAGAAGGAAGAGGGACCTCTGTGGCCTAGAGGACCCTGGAAAGTGTTCACAGAGAATAAGGAGCATGGGCTGGCCTGGGATGGGAAAGGGTTTGAAAGGCTAAGAAGGAAAGGCAACATAATATTGAGGCAGCATACGAGGTAGAATCTGGAGGGGGGGGGGGGGGGACACCGGACCTACTTGGCCAGAGAAGCTGGCGCAGGGAATAGTGGACTCAGGAAGTCAGACTGCTGGGGATCAGTGTTTAGCTCCTCCACTTTTATATAATTTTGTACACACTCCGTAACATCTCCAAACTTGCATTTCCCACCTGAAGAGTTAGTCATTGAGTCTGCTGTACTCCTGTTATGAGGATGAAGACATGATGTGTATCTGTAATGCACTTACTTGGCACAGTGCTGGGCATGTAGTGAATGTTCGGTAAATGGTATCACATTATTAGCATCACCAGAGGCTTGTGGGTGCCAGACTAAGGTATCCTGTACACCAGAGAGCAGGTGGGTGACTATTAACTTCCTAGGATTGCTGTAACAAATTACCACATACTTGCTGTCTTAAAAGAAATGTCTTCTCTCACAGTTCTAGAGCCTACAGGTCTGCAATCAAGGTGTTGACAGGGCTGTACTCCACCTGAAGGTTCTAGGGAAGAATCCTTCCCTCTTTCTAGCTGCTAGTGGCTCCCAGTCATCCCTGGCATTCTGTGGCTCGTACTCCGTGGCTCGTAGCTGTGTCACTGCATTCTCTGCCTCCATCTTCACATGGCCTTTTTCTCTCTGCATATGTCCTCTCCCCTCTTTGTAAGGACACTGGGCACTGGATTTAGGCCCGACCCTAATCCAGTATGGCCTCACCTAAACTAATTACATCTGCAAAGACACTATTTCCAAAGAAGGTCACATTCTAAGGTTCTAGATGGACATGAATTGGGAGGGGGGCAGCACCCCACTACAATGACATAAGAAAAACAAGTTGAAAGAAACTGAAGTGAACATTTTCTAACTTTCATTTTGAAATAATTCCGGATTTATAAAATACAAGTTACAAAAACAGTACAAAGAAATTCTGTATAGCCTTCACCCAGATTCCCCAAATGTTAACGTTTTACCACACTGACTTTATCACTTTCTCTCTCTTTACATGTGTGTGTACTGGATTTTCTGATATGTTTGAGAGTAAGTTGCAGTCATGATGTCCCCTTACCTGTATTTCAGTGTATACTCCCTAAAAATAAGGACATTTATCTTACATATCCATAGGATGATCACCAAAGTCAGGAAATCAAAAAAACTATATTGACCTGATCAAATATTGCCAGTTTCCCTCTAATGCCCTTTTCTGGTCTGGGATCCAATCTAGAATCACATATTGCCTTTAATTTCCTTTCTTCTGAAATTGTTCCTCAGTCTGTCTTTCATGACCTTGACATTTTTTGCTTTGGGGAGATTTGTTTTATTTTCTCCAACATTATAGCTTGATAAATTTCAAACCTCTAAGGAAAATTAAGAGTAGTACAACCAGTACCTTTAAATTCATTACCCAAGTTTCATTAATAGTTATATTTTGCTACACTTGCAACATCTAAGTACATATATGTAGACACATATTTTTGTTTTCTGAACCATTTAAGTTACTTCACCCTTAAATTACTTTAACCCGTATATCACCAAAGATCAAGGACATTTGCCCCCATAGCCACAATTCAATTGTCATCACACTCAGGAAATTTAACATTGATATAGATATGTAATACATGGTTTTTGTTGGAATTTTCCAGACTGTTGTAATTGTTGTTGTTTATAATTGGGGGTTGGTTGTTTGGTGGAAGATCCAAAGATTATATATTGTATTTAGTTTAATGTCTCTTAGGCTACGTTAATCTAGAAAATTCCCCATAATTAGATCCATGTTAAACATTTTTGGTAGGTACACTACATAGACGATACTGTGTTCTCAGGGTATCACTAACCGGGCACACGTCAATTTGACCCATTGTCACTGATAGTAAGTTTGGTGATTTGACTAAGGTGGTGTCTACCAGAGTCCTCCATTGTAAAGGTACTTTTAACCTATACTCGGTGGGGTTATACATGAAGACTGAGTGAATTTCCTGTTCCTTGACAGTTTTCACCAATGGCTTTGGTATCCATTAATGGCCTTAACCTGAATCAAATGTTTTTGTTTTGTTTGTCTTTTACTACCGTAGTTGGAAAATAGTGATTTTTCTATTTCTAGCTGCTTAAACATTTACTGGTTGGCACTCTTCTATGAAGAGAGCCTTCCCTTCTCTTATTATCTCAAGTATCTACAGACTCATAGATTTAAACAAAATTCCACGTGTTATAATTCACTCCTCTCGTTATTCATTGTGATGCTGATATCATCCCAAATTAGGCCAGTGGAAACTCCTGTAAGCTAGCTCCTTTGACCTTTCGATATGTCCCCATTAGTTTTGGGCATTATGTTACTTTCTTGTACAACAAGATAATCCAGGCTCACCGTGTACTTTCAACTGCTTGAACCCCGGAACAAGGCATTCCTCTAAGAAGTACAAGTTCCTGTTAGTGAGGGACCAAATTCTGGCATAGGGTATGCTCCTTGCTACTCGGTGTCATTGTTTCCACATCCTTTCATATGAAACCTCTAATTCTACTCCATCACTATGGGGTTCTTTTGCCCCTTCCTCCCAGTGTGAACCAGTAGCTTTGTAGAATGGCCTTTAATTGAGGTTTGCCCAGTGTTTCCTCATGATTAGACTCGGGTTTTGTGTTTTTGGTTGGACACAACAGAAGCGAGGTTGTGTCATTCTCAGTGCATCAGATTAGGAGGCACGTGTTGACTGGTTCCATTACTGGCGGTGTTCACTTTGGTCCTCGATTAAGGTGGTGTCTGCCAGTGTCCTCTACTTCAATGTTACTAGTTCCCCCTTTGTGATTAATAGTATCTTATGGGGGAGGTGCCTCGAGATCACATAAATATTGTTTTTCATCGTAATTCTGCCTACTAATTTTAGCATCCACTGATTTTAGCCTGAAACATTTATTGAGAATGATTTTCTGATTCCAGCATTCCTTCTACATTTATTCGTTGGGATCCCACAGTAAGGACGAGCTTTCCTGTCTTCGTTTATTCATTTATGTATATCAGCATGTACTCATCTTGTGGGTCCTAATCCATTACTATCATTTATTTTGTTATAATTATCCCAGATGTGGCCAATAAGAATCACTTTTAAGCTAGTTTCTGTGTCCTCTGAGATGAATTTTTTTTTAAATTTATTTTAGAGGGAGAGAGTACACGCGAGGGAGCACAAGCGAGGGAGGGACAGAAGAAGAGGGGGAGAGAGTGTCTCAAGCAGACTTCATGCCAAGGGTGGAGCCCAACACAGGGCTCAGTCTCACGACCCTGAGATCATGACCCGAGCCGAAATCAAGAGTTGGCCACTTAACTGACTGAGCCCCACAGGCGCTCCTGAAATGAATATTCACATGTGTCACTTTCCAAAAGATTCACAACACTTGTACGTTCTCTAGGAGTGTGTCATGAGAAGCCCTTGCGCTTTCTCGTCAGCACTGGCTTTAGAGGAGATAGAGTGACTTTCAAAGGTCAAGGTCACTACAATGCCAATGTAGAGGGCTTCTCATGACAGTTTCCTTTTGGCCCATAACAAACTTTCTCACCCATGATCAGTTCCGTACTCCCAACAGTCTCTTCGTTCCTTACAAGAACCTTTTAGTTTGCAGGATAAGTTAGTAATAAGTACTTCTGCCCCTCGGAGGTCACTTTTGGCTAGATGTGAAAGAAGATTTCTCTCTAAATCTCTTACCAGTTGACCGGCAAGACGTACTCTGAACACAATAAGGATTTGTCTGTTTCCAAAGGAACACTAGCACCTTTAGACGTGTCTACTTAAGCCTCATTTAAATCCTTAATCCAGATTTGAATTCTTGATGACAACTCAAAGGGTATATACCTTTGCCAACTTCTTCTGGAAGAAAAATAAAGACAGAGACACCTATTTACATAAGCACTATGTTTCAGGTGCCTGTCTGGTTCAGGTATGTTAACTCACTTCACATCTTTCAAAAAACCCTATACGGTATGTGTTGGGGGGAAACTCAGGAAGAGGTGACTTCACACAGCTAGTAAGTGGTTGAGCCGTGGTTCAAACCCAAATACTTTGTCCCAGAGTCCACATCCTTAACCACTATGCTGTGCACCAACCTGCACGGCTTTATTAGAGTCCCGTTTTAACGAAATCTTTCTATATCCAAGCCTGGAATCACTGGCTTCCTTATAAAGCATCCACATAATGAGATTTAACATCATCAGAGGTCTTTGGAGGTCAGCAGCGGATGCTTCTTATCAGCTGTGTGCCCCTGGGAACTAGGCCAGAGGAGGCATGCCTATGCCCACACCTGAGCCCAGCCTGACCTCTGTGGCTGCAGGCTGGCCAGGTCCTGGGATCAACCCCAGGAACCCAGCAGCTTCACCACCACCCTGTTCAGCGTTGTACTCAGACAACGTGAGGCCACCAGCTTCTCCCTGCTTGGCCTTTGCTTCCTAGAAGCAGTAGCAGCTTGCTTTGGAAGATGCTTCAAATAATCCCCCAAGGTACCTGATAAGGTTCCTGACCTTTCTTCCTTGGCAGGGCGTGGTGAAAGGGGTCAAGGGTCCTGGTGTGAGACTGGCCTGCATGAGAACCCTGGTGCTCCCGCTCAGTGCTGGGTGGCTCTGGGTAGAACTGCTTAACTCCATGAGCCTGAGTTCCCTCATCTGCAGTGGGCAGACAATGATAACACTTCCCTGGCACGAATGTGCTGAGAATTAATGATGCACGTAAAGGACACGGGCACAGGGTAGGAGGTACTTGGTGGAATTTACTATTATCATTTCCTTAAAGGTAGAGCCTAATACCCAGTCAGAGTAGCTCACCCTGATGTCATGTCCTCGGTGGCTCTGTCCTTTTCCCCAAACTCTAGTGCCTCTCACTGCCTGTGTTATTCCTTGAGCAATGAAAACGCATCACTCAGTGCTGGCACGTGTCATCTCTTGTGCCTGGCCTAACTCTCCAACTAGACTCCAGTCAGGTCTGGGACTGTCCTTTACGCCTTTTCATATCCCTAGTCTTAACCAAGGACCCAAAACAGTAGGTGCTCGGTAAATGACTGCTGATGACAGAGACTAACGGAGGTTACTTCACAAGGATTTATGGAGTATTTACTAAGTGTCAGGCGATGGGCCAGGCTCTGAGAAGAGCAAGGTGATTAAAACCCAGCCAAAGGAGCCCCTGCTCGGGCTAAAAGTTCCTGCTAAGGCCTAGAACAGGTAACACACCTTTCCAAGCATCCAGTTTCCAGGGAGTGACTTTCTCTGTTGAGGTGGTCTGGTTTACTGTGTCTCAAACAAGAGGTAAAGTCAAGTCCACAGCCCAGAGCCTTTTCACTGTGGAGAGTACATATGATGGCATTTAGCCAAGGGCCCTGGGGCCGTTTGGGACGTCACAAGCTGTTTTTGCCACCTGCTCCATAAGACCAGCCCAGCAGCCCCTGCCCTCACTGGGGTTAAAGGATGGTGAGCACAGAACACAGCTCATGCTCTCCTCACCACAAGGGGTCAGTGCAAGACCACACAGGCTAGAGAAGTTGGTGAGTGGTGGACTCCCTCCCAGGGACTCATTCCAGCCATGCAGTATTTGAATGATTTGTTCTTGGGTGGGGTGGATGAAAAGGGAGAGAATGGGCTGGAAAAAATGAATCTATCTGTTGAACTCACAAGTTGCTACAGTCATGAATTCAAACAATGTTTGACTATTTTTAGTGAAAAGAAATCAGGTAATTTGAGGGTTTTAGAAAACAAGCACTGTCTGAAAAACCAAATGATAAGTGAAGAAATACTGTGCATTAGCAAAAGCTTTACTCTTTCATTTGCAAAAACAAAATGACTTTTTTCCCTCCCCAGGAAAAGGAAGGCCTTCAGAAGTTAAAAGAAATGCAGTTTACTGACCAAGCCCCCCTCCACAACAGAAAAAAGAACCTTTCCTCTTATCTGGGTTCAGAACTGGCAAGCAACCTCAGTGTGGGCACTTCATAAATATTCAGTGACGATGAAAATGTCGACAGTGCAAAGAAACCGTTTTGTTATTTCAAGAACCCTTCTGAAATGCCAATGATTGAAGCAGGATCTTGACTATCCTTTGCAAATCTTGAACAAGAAAAGCCCAGTTCAGCTGGTCACGTGGAACAAAACAGAGCAAGCACAGTGGATTAATCTCTCCCGGAGTCTGGGGTTGTGACAATTTTCAAAGAGCAGAGCAAACTGAAGCAGCAGGTTGGATTGCAAATAACTACGCCCAAAACACCTCAAGCAATTGGGATTCAGTGTCTCCACCTTGTAGGGAAACAACCACCTCATTTTACTTTGCACTGGACACACAGGCTGCGCCTAGGGACAGAAACGGGTAAAGTTGGCACTGGGAGTGCCAGTTCATTCTAGTCAATCCTAACCCATCCCTATCATGATGCATCAGTTGAGCTGAGGGACATTCAGAGAGAACATGGTGAAACCAATGCATTGGTATGTTGCCCGGTCAAGGTCTGCTTGTTTTGGCCTGGGTACACCTGGCCTTGGCCAGTGTAATCTTGATAAACAGAAACCAATACACCTCAGTAACCACTGCCCAGACAGCCTGTGCTGGTGAAGCCGGGGTCTGGCTGAATTGTACAAGGATGGCTTGGAGACCTTCCATCAGAAAGCTGGGCTCTGTCTGCCCCCACAGAGACCTCTTTCTGGGGTTCTAAGAAGCACTCTCCATTTGTCAATGGTTGGTTGACTCAGGCCAGAGCAGGGGTGGGGCAGCCGTGGCTTGGAGGTGGGCCTGGGCTATCTTAGGCCTGGAACAGAACAGCTCTCTTTCCTTACACCAGCCTCCCATCCCCCACCACCATGCTGCCCCTTCCCCCACAAGTAGCCTCACATTTTTCTCAGCAACAGAGAGGTGGTGAGGCGAGTGCCTCCTTCTCCCCATGGCTCCCCCAGTCCTCTGTGCTGGATCTAGTTTCACACACACATACACACAACACACACACCCCCTTACATGAGGACAGCTAAGAGCTGAAGCCCACATCAGGGCATCAACCCCCCAGTCAGCATAGTGATGCCTCAGCAGGCAGGGAGGCCCCAGGAAAGCCACTTCACTTGCCACAGCTTTAGCTCTCTGACCTTGGCCTCACATATAGGCCTCTATTTCTAGTGCCCACCCTCCCACTCCGGCCCCAACTACCACCTCTGACCTTATCAAAATCTGCCCTTCCATTTGTCCCTCAGATGTTGCCTGAACGTGTATACGAGCAAGACAGAGCTCTGCTGACAAGAGGCGGGCTGCGACTCTCTCCTCTCGAGTCCAAAGACCAGGGAAGGAAAAGCGCATCAACGGAGTTCTTGCTTTGTGCCAGAAGCTTTGGATGCATGATCTTTCTTCATCTGGCCCTCATACCTTAGAGGAAGGCCTCATTATTACCTTAAGAGCCGGCGCAGTGTAGAGATCGAGAGCTGAGACGTTGCTGCCTAACTGCCTGAGTTCAAAGTCCAGGTGTACTGTTCGCTCTCTACGTGACCTTGGGCCGGTGATTTGACCTACATGCCACCTCACCAGGAAAATGAGAATCAGGTTATTGTGAGCATTAAATGAGTTAACCTATGTATAAAGTACTAAGAGCGGCCCTACGGAAGTGTTAGTCACCATTACATAATATTATTACATAATATTAGCAACTGTATGTTCAAGATGAGAAAACAGAGGCCACACAATCACATGCATTACATGCTGCTTCGCTTTAGCATTGTAAGGTGTCATCCCCTTCCAGGGACAGTTCCATTTGGCCAACAGCTAGAGCCTTAAAAGTGAGCGTAGGAGAAAAATTGGAGAACAGGAGCCACCTGAGTCTTGTTTGGGCTCCTGAAATTGTGCCCCGTGAGTTGAGGGTTACCAGTGACTGGAAGTGCTCCGTTGCCTGTCTTTGGGCAGGAACGTCCTGACTGGTTGTGGTTCTGGAGAGGGCTGGCCCCAGCACCTGCTCCTTCCTCTCCTCAGAAGCAGGCTGAGACCCCGTGATTCTAACCCTCCTCCTCACCCCCACCCTCACCTCCATCCTAGAAACTGGGTAGTTTTTCCTGAAAAGATAGCAGATGTTCAATTTAAACCCAACCCCACCTGCTCCAAAGCACATATTCTCTCCATTCTTATCTCGGTCAGTTGCCCCACAGCTGCCCAGACATCTGTGGTAGACAGACAAATGAGGTCACAGGGATTGACTGTCATGCCTTGACCTCCATGTGCAGGGGAGGGAGGAGACAGGAAATCGGAACAAAGGCCAAGGCTGGTGGCAGGCACATGTATGTGTGACTAAGCCATCCAATCACTCGATTTATAAATCCAGTCCATGGGAAAATCCCATTCACTCACCTAACATGCTACAAGGGGCTCCCTTCAGCCCCAAAGCAGGAAAGTATCCAGAGCTGTGTCCGGTCAGGCAAACCACAGTCTCAATGGTGCAGCATTTTCTGGAGCTTATATCGTGCCTTGAACTGATACTCTCCTTGTTAGCTTTATGATCTTGGCTAAATATCTCTGAACCTCTCTGGACCTGGATTTTTAAAACAGGGCAAATAACCCCTACCTCCCAGGATTTTGCTAGGGTTAACTGCCATGACATATGCAAAAATGCCAGGGACTGGAGCATAGGAGATGGTTAGAAAATGTGAAATCTCCTAGATCGTGTAAGAAACCAGGTATAATCTCACTTAGTTCCACCCCAGAGATAGAAGATCTGGAAGAAGGCTTCCCGCACACTTGCTCTAACGTTCCTGTCTCTAACTGGTAGAGAAGCAAGTCTGCTTGTCACTTCACGGCATTGGGGTGTCAGAGGCCCTTCTCAGGAAACCCAGTCTTAGAACCAGCAGTGCCTGTGATGGGTTGTCCACTGCCTTCCTGGGTCCCCCAGGCCTCTGTGATAAGCTGTCTACCTGCCCCTCCACTGTCAGGCCCTTCAAGCTTTTCAGTACTGTGCTCACTGGTTTCCTCAAAGCAGGATAATATTTGGCACCAGTGGACAAAATTCTTGTCAGTTGTGCAGTGAATCCCTAGATGCTTACCTTCCTGCCTGCTTAGGAGGAGGAGGAGAGAGAGGACGTGGAGTAGGAGGGGAGGACACAGGGTGAAAGTTCCAGAAGTCCAGCAACCTTTCATCCCAGTCCCAAGGCCAGGAAGCTGAGTCTAAAAGGAAACTCCTCAGAGGCCTGGGAAAAGGCCAGTAAGGGAAGTAAAGAGATACTGGAATGTGGAATGCTCTGAAGAAATCTGTCAGATGAGAAAGGAAAAGGAAAGTGGTTAACGAGGTCAAAGGGCATGAGTTTTCAGTCTACTATTCATCATGACTGGAGGGTGACTATTGACCAGATTATTTCTTCCACAGGTACGGAGGGAAAAGGCTTGTTACTTTTTTTGGCAGTGGGTTCCTCCCCACCATGCGGACTGTTCTCATCCTGCAGGGTTGGGGGAATTCAACTCCAAGCACTCAGTGTGGCGAGAAGGTGAGGGGTCTGAAGCCAGAATACCTGGGTTCAAGCTGTTGCTCCCTTCGGACCCACACGTGACCCTGAGACCTCAAATTCCTCACATGAAAATAAAAGCAGTTGCCACCTCCGGGCTGTGGTGAGCAGGCTGTGAGAACATGTGTGAGGAGGCTTCTCATAAACCATGGAACACTGCAGTTATTGGTCACTTGTTATTTTTAATACGTAGAACTCTAACTTCTCTCCAGGCCAACTAGCACTGTCCCATTATCAGCAAAGAGAAAGACAGTGATTTATCAAGGCCTTTTATAATCTTCGGGGATTTAAAGGTTTTAAAGGCTGAAGAATAGCCAAGTGCTTTGCTTTCTCACCTGTTCCTCCCTCCAGTCCCCAGCATCTTTCGGAGAAGATGGGCCCTTTTGGGGAAAAGCCACCATCAGGCCCGAGGCAGGCCCCCCTGCAGGCTCAGAGCAGCAGCCAGCCTCTGGGGAGCTAGATGGGGAACAGGGAGCTCAGATGTGCCTCCCTCCTCCCATCTAGGGCTGCAGTATGCACTTCTCTCTTCGTGGGCCACTTCCTCCATTAAAATGGTATTTAAAGTTAAATTTTATGACTGACTTGATATAAAAATGGATACAATCCAGGCTGGGTTCATTACTGCATATTCATCATGATTAATTTTTCTTATGATTTTAATAGATACTTACTGTAAAAGAAATGAAGTCTGAAGAGCACTTTGGCCGCTAGGGGGCAGCACGAGCTCACTAGATGGTTACGGGGCCTGGGGTGGAGGGGTGGCCTTGTAAATAGTGGGGAAAGACAGGGCGACGACTCCCACCGCTGACTCACAAAGGGCTTTTGCTTCTCACAGCGTTTCCTCCGAGAGTGTTGTGTTAGCACCTCACAGCAGCCCCAGGAAGCAGGCGGGGGGGCGGGAGTTATTGCTCCACTTGGGACAGAGAAGGGAGGCTCACCCTGGGAGGCCCAGTGTGGCGCTGGGTCACAGGGTGGCAGAGGCGGGCCCAAACAGAATTTCCTGGCTCCTCCTGCCATGCTTCTCTCTCTCTCTCTCTCTCTCTCTCTCTCTCTCTCTCTCTCTCTCAAACAGAATTTCCTGGCTCCTCCTGCCATGCCTCTCTCTCTCTCTCTCTCTCTCTCTCTCTCTCTCTCTCTCTCTCTCTCTCTCGCTTTCTCAGAGCCTTAGCCGGGCAGGATACTGAGCAGACAAGGGTAGGACTAGGTAGCCAAACTACACTTCATGTTGGTGGCTCAGCGCCGCCAAGCCTCCACGCCTCCCCACCCCCAACTCGCTGGGAAGCAGCAGCCCTCTTTCTGAATCCAGGCAGAGGGGAACCCTATATTCCAGACCCATGCCCTACCCCCAGCTCGCTGGGGCCAAACGTGCCTTTGTTCACCGGCCCCTGCCGGACCACTGGCCAGCCAGGAGCGAGCCTCGTCGGTGGGAGAGCCGTTCATCCCGCTCCCTGAAGGGCTAGCAACATCAAAAGCATACTAAAGGCATTCACTGTGCAAGGCTGAAGGAAGAACTAAGCACTATAGGGGCTCCGAGTGCCTGGCAAAGGCACACAGCGAAGAAGGAAAGACCAAAAACAAAAGCAAACAGAGCACGGGCAGGAGATGATGGGATCCTGGAGGCTGCTTTTCTACCTCCCCGGGGGAACACCCAGCATGCGCCCCGGTGGAGTGCGCAGCTAGGCTGAACAATAGGCCTTTCTCTCTCCAGCAGCTAAGCACACACCCAGGAGGCAGAAAGCCGGGCTGACACAGGCGGCTCTGGCTCTGCGCTGGGGTCTGCACGGAACGGGAAGCTAGTTTACAACACAGATAACTGGTGTTCGGTTTCCTTCTTTAGAGGTGAGGGCGGTGCCTAAGCCCATGTGATAAATAAAAGGTAGATTTCCTTGCTGAATGAGCAGAAGAGGACTGTTCACTTGTCCAGGGGAAACGCGAGCACCGAACTGAAATGGATGTGCTGAAAGGCAACATCCTAGGGTGGTTTGTTGAGTTTCAGAGAGCACCTCTGTGGTTCACAGGAGCACGGACGTTCTGGGAACAAGGAGTCCTTGGCAAAGGGTGGCCACGGCTGAGGCACGGAGACATGGCATTACGCAGAGGCCCTGGAGATGTGCAATGGGTAGGTGGGGGCCTGGGTGCTTCAGATGCTCCAAGGACAGAGGTGACTTCCATCCACTGAGCAGCGTCTGTCCTCAGGGTCACCAAATAGGCAGGAATCTCTCCCTGTTCATACAGAGTGACGCTAGTACTGGTCTGGTTAAGCAGGCCCAACTAAAGGAGGAATGGCAGGCTTGTCACATAGATGAAGTCATAGTTCAGTTGCTGGATCTCCACAGTCCAACCCCTGCCCTCCCAGGGACTGGTGGGTAGAGGTGACAGTCTGGCCTAGGTTGGGAAGAGAGGGACTGAGAAACCTGCTCAAGAAAGGACAGGAGCCCTCAGCAGAGTGTCTGGGCGTTCATGAGGCTATGTATTCAGTATTTTCCTGGGAGGGAGCAGACATGGCACTGGGGGCCACGGGAAAAGACTTATCCAAAGAAGGCTCTGTTCAGGAACTCTGTGATAGAGGACAATGGACTTTCAGAACTGAAAAGGACTTTTAGGGTGGTCTACTCTGACGCCCTCGTATTGGCCCAGGAAGGGACTTTGGAGGAAACAGAGTCCAACCCCAGTGTGGCTAAAAGGATGGTGTGACTTGCTGAATGCCCCACGGCTGCTCAGAGAACAGAAAGAAGAAGCCCCAGTTTCCTGATATATGGCCCAGAGCTCTTGCTGAGAGATGACACTATCTTGAAAGTGGAAAGTAAAGGTGACCTAGAGGAGTCCCGGGGAGCTGGGTGTTTCTCTGAGACTCATGGGGCTGAGGATGCAAAGTGAACCTTAACTTTGAGGCCAGACTAGAGAGGGAAGTAGGCCACCAAAACACTGCAATTTATCAGAGTAGGTGGAAAAACAAGACACACAAACCAGCCCAAGCTCACATGACAAGGGAAGGTTGGTGGGAAGGACATCTGTGCCATGGTGTCTGAGGTTCCTTCCATCTCTAGGGTTCTGTTCTGAGGCCTGCTGCTCTTACAGCCTGAGGCTCCAAGGAGATAGGAAGGAGTCTGTGTGCTGACTTGAGAGGAGCAAGTGTGGGAGGGCTGTGACTCATGCCCCTGGAGCTTCCCTGGACTGCTCCAGCAGCTCTGAGTCAGCAGCCATGTCTGAGATTGGCACCATTGCTCAAGGCCACCTATGGTGACTCAGCAGAAAGGGATAGGACGATGAATTGCTCTTGCTGGGAGAGGCTGGGCAGCCAAAACCTCCCACCTGTGGCATCCATGTCCCTTCTCGGGGAGGAAAGCAGAAGGCTTGCCGTCCTCTGAGGCTCCCACAGCACAGGCTGTCAGAGCCTCCATGGCCCCGGGCAGGGCTGGGGGCCAGCAGTGTCACTAGAACAACATCAGTTTGTTTTCTTGAGGAAGGCAGCCAGTTTCCTTCAAATGCTTAGTATGCCAAAGAGAAAAGGAGCCTGAGGTTTAGATTTAGAAGACAATGTTGGGAGAACACCTAATTCTATAATTTCACAGATGAAGAAACTGAGGTATGAATATATTATGTGCTTGTTTGTTTGTTTAATTTTTTTTTTAGATTATGTACTTTCCCCTCAAGATTACTTAGAGCCTCTTCTCTCAAGGCCATTTTATGCTAACTGGTAGCTAAGGGTGAGAGGGCTCTCAAGAGATATACTTGGGCCTATCCTGTGGCAGGCCGAATAACGCTCCCCACCCCCAAGATGTCCACCCACTAATTCCCAGAACCCATGAATATACTGCTTACAGAGCAAAGAGGACTATGCAGATGTGATTAAGGATCTTGAGGTCACAAGATTATTCTGGATTATCTAGGTGAGTCCAGTGTTGTCACAAGAGTCCCTATGAGTGAAAGTCAGGGGCAGGGGAGGCAAAGTCTGAGAGAGATTGGAATTCCCTCTGCTGCTGGATTTGAAGATGGGGAAGGGGATTCAATCCAAGGAGTGTAGACAGCCTCTAGAAGCTAGACAAGAGACCAGATTCCTCCCTAGAGCATCCAGAAGGAACACAGCCCTGCCGCCACCTTGACTTTAGTCCAGTGAAACCCATCTCTGACCTCCGGAACCAGAAGAGATTTGTGTCATTTGTAAGCCGTGAAGTTTATGGTGATTTGTTACCGCAGCAATAAGTACGAATACATGTCTCCCTACCTTTCCATCCCACTGCTAGTTAGTGTGTGGCTTTAAAGAATAGGCTTGAAAACGAATTTGCCACCCCTTGATTTCTACTCAGTGAGATATGAAAATAAATGATTTGGAGAATTACAGTATAAATACCACATCCCTTTCATTCAATAATGAAAGCTGCAGATGCTTGATCAAGTTGGACTCAGTTGGACATAAAAAATAAACAACTTAATATTTCTCTCATCACCACGCTTTTAGGTCCCTCTGTTGAATTATTCTTCCACTTTCCTGGGTGCAATGCTGCGCATATTCTCAAGCTTCCCTGGTCACTTCCAGGTATTAATAAGCGTCTCATTTTTAGGTATGGGAAGTCCAGGCTGGTCTCACATCCAAGCTTCATCTCTGATCTAAGATACAGCTTTTCCCGCCCTAGCTGGGGCCGGAGAAAGAGTCTAAAGCCTGCGGAAGTGCAGCGGGTGTGCTGGGGAGAAAGGTGGTTAGCTTCCTGACTGGTTTCCCACTGGGTTCTCCCATTCCTCCACCACTCACGTTGCTGGCTCCGGCCCCTTCGCGGTGGGGAGGAAGGGGCAGGAGGACTCTCCTGGCTTGGAGTGTGGCCGATACTCCTCAGGGAGCACTCTGGACATGTCCAACCACACGGCCCCCTGACGAAGCATCCCAATCACTGGCTGCCTCCAAACAGCTCTCCCCCAGCCCCCACTGACAGCACATTCCAGAAAGAACCCAGCTCTTCAGGAGCCCCTCACTCCATCTTCTGAGGTGGGGTCTCTTTCGTGGTGACACCGTCCACAGTCTCCACTGGACCCACGTGAACGCACCTCTTTGCTTTGTCCAGCACTGGGGGGGTGCACACCATCCTCGCGCAGCCCTTCCTTTCCACTCTCCTGTCCCAGGCAGCTCCAGCTGGAGCCTCCCGCTTAGATTTTTCCAGGTAAGCTGCAGTGTTACGAAGTGTCCTAGGCCAGTTTGGCCAGACATGACCACCGGACTGCTTGTGGGAAGTAACGGTAGCCATCAGTATGTGGACTTGGTGAGGATTAATTATTCCCTCACAATTCTGTCACTGGGTTATCAGGAAAGCTCTTTGTCTTTGCACAAAAGATTCATTTAAGGGAAACATCATGATATTTTAGAGGCAAGAGTCAAATAAACTATAGGGTTAGCATTAGACAACCAGATTCCTTCAAACCAATTGCTAGTTACAGGACATTAGAGATCAAGCTTCTGGTGCCTTTAAGGGCACAGGCTATAGGCCCCCCAGTCCTAAGCTCAGTCCATGCAAGTGTGAGGAAAATCTTAAATATTTGGCTAATCCACCTAACTTGAATAATATTAATTTCACAAAATAAAACCTATTTTAAGCATTCATTATGCTAATTAGCAAAGCCCCTGGCATTACTCACAGATAATTATGTATCCTGTGGTAGCTGCCTCTGGAGTGTGGGTAAGGCTAGAACTTAACAAACACACATGGTATCACCCTGCCTGTGTTGAAGCATTTCCCATTACATTACAGACATCGTTAACAGCCAGGCTCCAGGCTGTTTCCCTAAACTCCTGGTGACACAAGTCAAGTCCTCCTAAGAAGCCTCTCTCCACATTCTGTCTCAGTCCTGTGACGGCATGGGGCTGGACAGTTTCCACAGCTCTGCCTTGATCAACTAGGAGGCAAGATGTCGGAGTGCCTCCTGGGAGACACCCCACCCTCCCCCGGTGGTCCTCTCAAAGCCCCTCCCTGCTCTTGGCTCGCAGTGGAGACTCATGTTCTCAGCGTGCCAACGACTCTCCTCAAAGAAGTCCCACTGCTCACCTCCCCATCAACTTCCTCCTCTTCTCTCCACACCCCTGTGCAGGTGATGGCTCAGGGTCACTGGGCTGGGTTTTATGGGTCACTGCTTAGCAAATTCTGTGTGGAGGGTCTAGCTCCCCTCCAGGCAATATGTAAGGGCCACATAATTCCCCCATTTTTAGCTTTGAGGGATGAGCTGAAATTCTGTAGTCATAGAACAGCACCCCTCCCCACCCCTTAACGTCCTGCTACAGACCAATGGGATTTGTCTTGCTTCCCTTTTTACCTTGCTTGCCAAGGCTGAGTTTGATACCTGCCCACAGTAGCTTCTCCTCAGTTGAGGTTTCAAAACCCCCTGGGTCCAGCTATCCCTCTGCCTCCTTCCCTCTTCCTCCCTGCTAACTCACTCACAGCTTCTCCCGTCTGCTTTCTTCCCTGTGTCTCTCTCTACTGCTGTCCAGGAGCCCCTCACTCCATCTTCTGCGGTGGGGTCTCTTTCTGCTTTAACGACTCTGATGTTTGCTCACTTGCTTAAAGCCGAGGCAAAGTTGTCTAGAAGTAAATACTTTTTTAAAAGTTATAAAGTTTTACTGTAAGTTTCCCAGCGGGTGGTTACATGAAGGCATGAAGAAAACATGAATATTCTTCCCTGTGAGAAGTCACAATGCCCAAATACACAGACGCCCAAACACACAGACGGCATTTGTTTCACGAGAGGCTGAAATGGCATTTCTCTCTTTAATCAGATGATGAAAGAGCAATCGTATGACATCAGAGAAACATCTTCTGATCACAAGTTCCACAGAATTTGGAGAACCAAAGAAGGCAAATGTTTAACACAAACACATCTTATTTTCAGAAGAGACTAATGATGGCTAAAGGAGTAGGAACAAGACACAGGTGAAGGAGAGTTTGAGCGCTCTGGGGAGTTGCTCTCTACGGAAGTGGGAAGTAGACACCTATCCCTCCGAAAGTGTCAAAGAGTCACAACAGAGGTCAGAGCAGAGTTATGCAGACTCATTAGAAGGGACAAGTGGCTATCTGGCCTGCAAGATCCAATGGAAACCTCTTGAAATATACTGATACAAGGAAAAAACTGCCACAATCACGGGCCAGGGAGCAGGATGCTGGAAGCAGAGAGAAGGAAGAGTACCCAAGGCAAAGGATGGCCATGTCCATCCTGCAGTGCCCAGAAGAGGAGAGGGAGTTTCCGCCTGCAGACCTGTGGCAGGGCTACTCTGAGTGAAGAGATGAAGGTGGGTCGGTAGCCAATAGACTCTGGGTAACACGGGTTCAGAGGAATTCAGTATTTTTGGTTCACGGTTTCATGATCCATACCATGAAACACACAACTTGGGTTACCTTAGCTTGATGTCCTTCAACAGTTAATAAAGAGACTTCTGATGAAGACCTGCCTTTCTCTGTGGCTGGGAGAGGATGGGCTGGGAGACTCATAGCATATCATGGCTCCGGGGAGACACGACAGTAGTGGCTCATTGCTCAGTGGAAACAAAGAGGTAAGACCTCTAGGTCAATCTTGGTCTTTGGACCTTGTATTAGGATGAAACAGTCTCTCAGAGCACTTCCTTCCCTTAGAGCAATGGTTCTAAGACTTTCGTGGACATCAGGTCACCCAGAGGGCTTGTTTCGCTGAGCTCTACTCCCCAGGTGTCTGATCCAATAGTTCCAGGGTACAGTCTGGGAATCTGGGTTTCCAACAAGCAAGCTCTGAGGTTATACTGAGCTGGGGGTCCAGGGACCACACTTTGAGAACCACTAAGAATTTCCTTTGCCCCCACACCTAGGCTACTCTCCAGACCAAGTGAATCAGAATCTCTAGGGGCTGGGGCACAAGCACCAATATTTTTTAAAACTCCCTGAGCATTTCCAAAGATGACCCGCTATCAGATCTACCATTCTAAGCAAAAGATTTCTAGGTGATAGGCTGACAGAAAAACACCGTCCTTTGGGCAAGAAAGCCACATTTCCTATCCTGCAATAAAATAAAACTGGGGAGTAACTGCAGAATGGCTGTTAACACTTGCTCTATGCTGATATGTGCCAGGATTAAAGTACTCCTTACAACAGCTACCCCATTTGATAGATGTATGAGACAGGAGCCCAGTAAGGTTAAGTAATTTGTCTGAGGTCATGTGCCTAGTGACAGGACTGGGATTTGAACCCAGGTACCTCGGTCTCAGAGTCCCTGCCTGAGGCCTGCACCACAGAGCCCTGTGTGTGCAGTCCATGGGAGTGTATTAAAAGCTCTGCTCTCTGTGAGCAGTATTTATTGTGAAAATGGAATGAGCCCCATCATTTAGCAAACTGGGTTAGAATTCTGGTTAGGATTTACACTTAATAGGGATGTAACTTGAGCAAGTTCTTTAGCCCCTCTGAGCTTGTTTTCTCATCTGGAAGATGGGTATAAACGGGCCTACTTCATAGGCCTGCTGGGAAGGCTAAAAAAACGTTTCCAAGTACTCCGTATAGCACCTGGCACTTGCAAGAAATGTTCTTCCCTTTCCCTTCTCCAGCAGCCTTTCCTCTAAGGGTTCTAAGAACCCAAAAGAGTTTTTTTCCCAATTGCTCCTTGAGTGACTTTGCAAATACGACTTTCCTCACAATTGATTGAACAAATAATTTGGGGGGTGGTGGTGAGAGGTTTTCCTGCTGGATGGAAGGAAGCACAGATGTTAGGCTTTGTTGGACAATGAGTTGCACACTCATGACCCTTGAAATTGAGGAAACTGTGATACTAGTTGAGGGGAAGTAAGGAATGATTCACAAGCTGTGGCGTCCCAGCATACCCCAGGGCAGCTGCACTGCACCAAGGGTTGGGGGCTGGGTGGGGCACCCACAGCTGCAAGGTGTGCTTCAAGTCAGTTGTTACTAATAAAGAAAGTACGGAAGCCTGTGACTCACTCAAACAGTAATACATTCGACTAGACAGGCTTTCTTGAGGGGAAGGAGGGAGCAAAGCCTAGCTCCCTGGAATAGTACACAATTCTAGGTGGGCCTTTAGGAGTCTTGCAAGTGAATGTCACCCAACCGTATGCCAAAATAAAAATGACTGCATATGCCACCTAAGGCAGATCGAAAGAACATTTTGAGGCAATCTAGAGTAACCAGTTTGTACAGCCTCTCACTTCTGAGAGGTTTTGAGAGGAATCATTAAAGCAGATATAGGTGCCTCAAACAAAGATGGGATGAATAAATCAGAGAAAGAAAAATCTGGTGGTGGTTGGGGAAAAAAAGGGATACAGAATGGGCACTAATCCAGAAAGCCTATGCTAGGAGAGATTCTTGAAATTGAGCGGAAAAGCTCGGAAGCTCGTAGACTTCTGGTGTGAAAGCAAAAAGTACCGTACAAGGCATTCTACGGCTCTCATTAATTGACCAAAGAAAGCACAGCCAAACTTCATCCTAGTACTAAATAAAGTCCAAGTGAAAATTAGTGGCAAGGGTTTCTTACATTAGGCAACATAATGTCTATGGCAATTTTACAGAGATTTTAAAGCTGTTCTTCACGTGAACATTTCTTAAAATGATGCTGGATAAAAGTTTAGGGTCATAATGTTAAATTATCTGAGAAAGCATCTCTATTGAGCACTGGAGTGATCTAATCAGGAAGGGAGCCTCGTGATTCCAGAGAAGGAAAAGTTTAGAAAACTGCAAAGGACCTTACATATTACCATTGCTGACTGTTTGGGCAACATCTAACCCCGTTGTGTTTTTTTTTTTAATTATTTTTTGTTTGTTTATTTATTTATTTAAAGTAGGCTCCTCGCCCAACGTGGTGCTTGGACTCACGACCCTGAGATGGAGAACTGAGCTGAGACCAAGAGCCCAACACTTAAACGACTGAGCTACCCAGCTGCTCCTTTAACCTCCTTTTAAATGCAAATATAAACATCATTTGAGAGCACCGTTTAAGAGCTCCTTAGTAAGAACAGTGAGCAATCTGATGTGTACTTAAGATACGTGAAATGCAGTCTGTGGAAGGAAAAGAGAAGTACCAGTTTGTCCTTCTATTTGGACAAAAGGTGTTGAGGTGAAAGGAATTTGTGCAAATTCCCAATGGATTTTCAAATCTAGAAAAAGAAAACCTCAGTTATGAACTAAATTGTATTTCAAACAAAAGCTGGAATAGCTTGCTTTCCTATCTGGAGTTAACGATAGCAAAAAGGGGACCTGTTTTGAATTTAAAAGAATCTGGGTGAGAGACAGCTAAAAGCAACAGAATTACCATAGTCTTCCTAAATTTATTATTATCGGTATTATGAAATATATTAGCTTCTTTTTTAAAAAAAATTTAAATTTAAATTCAATTAATTAACGTATAATGTATTATTAGTTTCAGAGGTAGAGGTCAGTGATTCATCAGTCTTATACCCAGAATATATTAGCTTCTCAAGGGTAAAGAGGCCTCCAGAAGGGTCAAATTTTACTAGTCACTGGATTGTGGCCCAGGACACCCTTCATTAT
The DNA here is from genome assembly GCF_024610735.1 of Ursus americanus. Classification (NCBI taxonomy): domain Eukaryota; kingdom Metazoa; phylum Chordata; class Mammalia; order Carnivora; family Ursidae; genus Ursus; species Ursus americanus. The sequence continues at coordinate 50,774,054 of NC_142146.1, read as the reverse complement.
GACACTGGGCCTAAGGGAGCTTAAGGAACCTTCAGAGTTGAGGGCAGGGCCCAGAGGTTCAGCCCAAGTGGCCAGCATCCCCTGGTGCCTCCAGGGTCACCTCCCATCGGGAATGCGAGGCCTTCCACGTCGGCCACGAGCCTGCAGCCTGCCACCTGCAACCTTCTAATGCTGCTCGGGTTGCTGAGCAAACACCGGCTGTTTGCGAAAGGACAAGGTCCAATTTCGTAAGACAGGGCAGACCAAACACCGAAGCCCAGGAGCGCAGACACACTAGCCCACGGGCTCGGCTAGGCTGCGGGCGGGGAAGCTCCTCTGCCCGGGTCCCACGCCGGAGGCAAGCCCGCAGGGCCTCAGGCGGAGCGAGGGCCCCGGCGGCGGGCCCAGAGCCCTGTCCCACCCCCACCCTCACCCCCGCCGGCCCGTGCTGTGCGCCAGCTTCCAGCGGTGGCTTCGCGGAGACATGCAGCCACAGGACCGCGCACCACTGCGGCCTCAGGCAGCCGAGCCCCCGTGAGCTCGCTTCCAGCTCGCCGCTTCCCAGAAGCGCAGTGGCTTCCTACCTTGAGCCTGCCGGTCTGGTGACCCCGAACGCACCCAGCCCCAGCCGGCGCTGGACGGCCTCGTCGGAGCTGCTGAGGCTGCGGGGCTCCCGCCCTCCTGGCCATGGCCTAGGCCCGGCAGCAGTAGGGGCAGAGGGGCTCTGGGCCGCACTGCCGCCGCCATTACAGCACGCAGTTCACGCTACCGCCTGCGGCTCATTTCCCGCTTCCGCGCGGTGGGGGTCACAGCGCGAAGCACCTGCCGCCGCCCCGCGCGGGAGGGTCCTGCAAACCACCGAATGTGAAAATGCTTCGAAAATCACCACCCGGCCCTTAACTCACTAACTTAACCCCGTAAATAGCATTTCCTTCTTGATGCCTTTCTAGATTAAAGCAGAGTTGATTTTGGCCTTTGGGTTTTCTTAGCTTTTTTCCACTTACACTGACTCTGTAAATTTACCTTGTTTCCCACACCCAGAAGAATCACGTGACCTGTGGTTTCACGTTTCTACTCTGCTGTTTATAAGTCCTATGCCTATGCAGTCCTGGAAGCCTATGGCCATAAATAAAATTTTTCTGGACAGGGCCTGCTTCAGAACCACTTTTCTATTCTATTCTTCAAACTTTTAGAATTGAGTTAATGGTAAAAACCATTTCAGGTATTTTAACCTTTGCATAATAGTATTTTTCTTCTTTTTTTAAATGTACAAAAGCAAGTGCATTGTGACATAACTATGCAATTTTACTAATAGATTAACATTATGTAATTTTGTACCCTACGTTTTCATTCAATATTATATCATAAGTGTTAATATTTTTCCACATCTCTTAAAAGTCTGCATGTAAATATTATTCATAATGGCCATTTCTCCACTTAGTAGGCTATATCATAATCTACTAAATTTACCAGTTTTTACATAATTTACAGTTTACCAGTTTTCCACTGTAATAATTAATACTACAATGAACATCTTTCTTCATAAAGTTTTTTCTGCTTTCTATTTACCTCCTTAGAGTAGATTTCTGTAAGACGAATTTTGGGTTAAAGGCTATGAACATTTTCAAAAGACTTTGATGTAGCGGTATAGAGGGGTAGCACTAAAATAGTTTTGAGCAATAGGAATTTCACCAAATAATTATGATTGCTACTTGAAAAGAAACAGAAAGAGAGAAGGATGGCATGTGGAATATTTCTTGGGCTTTAGGAACTTGTTCATAAATATACAAAATAATTGTATGCTTTAGAGAGTCTTATCCAGGGGTATTTAACCAGCTTCATTCTTAGCCTACACTTAAGTAGAAAGTTGAGAGCATATCTGGCAGTGGGAGTGACAACTGCTACTCCAAGTACAAACTGGGGCTTCTCAAGCAGCAACTGTCCCCATATCACTGTCGTCACAGTTCTGGTGGCTACAGAAGTAGAAAGGAGCTTAGAGATTTCTGTCTAAACTCTTCATTTTACAGTTGAAACTGAAGAACAGCACACCTAGTATAGTGGTTCTGAACCCTGGTTTCATGTTATAATCATAGAGGGAGGTTTTTAAAACTCCAGGTACTATCCCCAGCTATTCCGATGTCATTGGTCTGAGGTGGGACCCAGGCATCGTTATTATATGAAAACTCCTAGGTAATATTAACATAACCTAGGATCGAGAGGCTCGGGTAGAGCAGGAAAGGAATGGGCTTCAGAGTCACTAACATCTGGGTCAAATCCCAGCTTTGCCATTTATTAGCTGCATGACTTTGAATAGATTAATGATCTCTCACCTCCTCAGAGTCCTTATTTGTAAATCATAAGATTGCATGAGGACTACATGAAATAACATACGTAATGTGTATTTCCAGGTTCCTGGCACATGAATGGCATTCAAAAATGTTGGGTCCTCTAGCGTATACCTAAGGTCCCATAGCTAGTTAATGGCAAAACTAGAAGGCCAGTTAGACTCATTCTATGCACCCAGTAAGGCACTTAATGAATTCTTGAATGATGTTCCTTTGATAGGATAATCTTTGAACTCCAATATGCACGTTACTGAGACTTTCAAACTCCATGTTGAGTCAATATTAGAACAAGGTCTTAACCTCACAGAGAGAGATATCTCATTTACTAGGTATTAATTTACATTCTATTTTAATTCTTCAGCTAAAAAGAATCTATTTTTATTCTGATAAAGCAATCGATTATGATTGACCTGCTAGAAAAGAATTCATATTTTTATAATTACATAAATGTATGAGAATGTTTATGTAACTCATGTTTTAAGCTAAGTATATATCAGTTAAAGTGTCCTTCTAAAAAAATTGACATGAATACTCTAAGGCCCCTCAAGCAATGAGCTAATGCTATTTCATCTTTCACTGACTTTAGCCTAAAGGTCTTTAGCATATTTTCTATCTGTCATATTTTTTATGATACAATTTAGTTTCAAAAGACCCAGGATTGAGGCCTGGTTCTGTCATTCACTGTGTGTAAACCTTAGATAATCATTTTTCTTCGCCCTTTTGCCTTCTCATGAGTAAAATGAGGGCCATGATGGTATGATCTGGCTTTAGCACAAAGTGAGAATTGTGATGCTGACCCAGTAGGACATAGTTATTAAATATTTATTAAGCACCTGCTGTGTGCTCTACTCTATGGTAGGAGGCCCTATGGGAATTACAAAGCTCTTGGCTTTCTGGAGGGCAGCTTGGAGTCCAGCTAGAGGAGAAAAATCCCACGTATGAGGAACAGCTAAGGACCAATTTCCACCTAAGAGCTGTGATAAGTCCAGCCCAAGTGACTCATGCAAGAAATAAATGGGAACATTTAAGAGATGACAGTCATAGAGAAATGAGAGGGAGTTGAAATTCAATTTCTGTCTCTTAGCTCTTTATTTCTCTTCAGTCTCTTGCACAAAGTCCTGGATAGCAATAACCTGAAACAAAGCTGTTTTAAGTTGATGGAACCAGACATTTTCCTAATAGCACATTCCAGCCCTTTGTCTATGTTCTTCACCCCCATTACTTTGCCTGGTTTTCTGCAGACTTTGCAAGCCCCAGGGTTGCCCCCACCCCTGTTTAGACCTTGCATGCCTCATACAGCTTTCTACAGAGCCCATACTGTGTAGCGGATGCACAAAGGAGACACGGTCTGCAAATAGCCGTGTAGGAAGTGTGGCAGCAGGAATGTTTGAGCTGTGCCATCTCACAGATGGCCACTGGGAGGGCAAGTCCTCGCTGTGAGTCACAACCCTTGGCATGGGTGAGCAGCTGATGAGACGGGTGGGCATTTTTGTCTGACCCCATTCTAAGCTACGTTCCGAGTACTTCAATTACCCATTTGTAACATTCTCTTCCAGCAGCTGGGAAAAAACAGCGGCAGCCCATATATTGAACCTCAAAAGTAAAGCTGTCTGGATTATGAAGATGGAAGAGGAAGTTTGAGAGACTCATAATGAAAGGGTTTAACAAGAGCTGCCTCTGAAAGTGTTGATTCGCAAACTCTCGGAGCACTGGAAATGATTTCCTTCACAACGGAAGGAAATTGACCAGGGCCATGAGTGTTTCATTCATTTTTTAGATGAGTACTGCGGCACTGCCAAGAGAAAGAGAATGCTGTAGCCAGAGTTTTAGCCCTTCGCGCAGCCATGGACTCCCTGTGTGTCCTTGCACAAATTATTTCATCTCCCTGGGTCTCAGTTTATCCATCTGTAAAATGACAGGTTGATACAAGTAGATTGTGAGGTCCTTTTTGACGGGAACATCCTGATTCTAGGCGAGCCATCTTGAGGGTTGCTAAATTATGTATTGCCTACAGAGACCTAACTGTGTAAGAGACGAAGGAGGCATATTCATTGACTTTCTGACCAAGTGGGGCTCAGGCACCTCCATCGTGCTGTGCCGGGCTCTGCTGTGCTGTGCAGGGAAAGGATGACGAGCCTCCGCCTCAGGGAAAAGAGAGCTATTTTGAGGCAGGGCTGATGAGAGATAAGGTGTCTCCTTTCTTCACCGCTCTGGCCCTGACTCACCCGAAGTTCTCGGGCTTAAAGCTTAACCCTTGATGGATGGACGTAAGCTAATTCCTCTGCTCGCCTATGAAAAGGGCGCCCCGTAAATTGCTTCCCGAGCCCCAGCTTTATCAGCGGCTGTTAGGAACATTCTTTGACCTCTCCTTGCTCAAAGAGCTTCCCTGAAGTGCAACCCTTGCTTGTAACCTCTCTCCTTGACATCTCTTGTTTGCTCTCTCTTGTTATTCCCGGAGTCTTTGGGGTTATATAAAGGGGAATGTCTCAGTAATCCTCTTAACAGCAAAGAAATCCGGCCTCCCCAGTTAGGTAGGGGGTTGGAAGTGTCACAAGATTCTTGAAAGAAGCACTGGACAAAGCTACAGAAATACTTTGCATGGAAAAGCCCAGAACATGAATGGCACAAAAGACCACTAGAGTTACACTGCTTTGCGTGCCAACATAAGTAAACTGTAAGGTACAGTTATGCTAACATTTTCATTTAAAAAATTTTTAAAAATCAACATGTTTTTTAAAAGATATAATGTTACAAAATGTTTTAATTTCTTTCTTTTTCTTTTATTTCCACTCTTGGTGTGTTATCTTTGATTGATTTGTTTATTTTTTGGCTTGGGAATGTTAAAAGCACCCTTGTGACACTTGACATGATAGGACCGCGGGGCCATGGCTTGGACTCTGCTGATTTTATTCAGCCACTTGGTTCCTAACAAGCTGGATGCAGATGGAATTGTTAAAAACTGACTCATATTTCAAAGAAGCTGGAGACGAGTTCACTTTAAAAAAATACGCACCAAAGCCCTTTCTAATGAGAATAATCACCACTTTGTTTGTTTTGAAAATTAAGGTTTTTGAATTTTAAGGTTCTTGGAGTAAGGGACATAACCCAGTGTGGGAAACAGTGCTCTTGAGAGAGAACTATGGAGTCAAAATGACCCAGGACCATGGGATAATTATATTCGCTTCTTTGAAGTTCTCTTTCTTTACCTGGGTAGATAGGATTGTCCATATGTGTCAAATTTCCAGCTATAGAGCTGGGTGCTGTAACATAAAGGGGACAGATTGGGCTCCAGGAGCCTGAGCTCCAGCTCAGGCTCTGTCCCCTACCAGCTGTGTGACCTCAAAAAAGTCACTTCTTGGGACCTCAGTGTTCTCCTCTATAACACAAGAATTTTGTGCAAAGTGATCTCTACGTCCCTCTCGATGATATTTTAGGATTGGAATAATTTATTGTTTGGAAACAGCCACAGAAGAGAAAAGAAGACCTTGGAGGTACCAGTTTCAATTCAAGTTACGAAGCAGTTTGAGGCACCTGTGCTATCTTGGCAGTGCATGCGGGCTTGGGGAGGATAGGATATCGTGTTTAAGCATTCATTCACTCAGCAAACACTTATGAGCACCTACCGTGTGCAGGACACTGTGCTAAGGGTTCAGGATACAGATATGAATAAAACCCAGCACCTGTAGGGAGCCTTCCTTTACACAGAAGATAGGCACATGAAAATTTCTAAATTTTTTTAAAAAGTTAATTATTTATGTATTTAGTCCATTAGACTCTCAGATTCTTCATTACCAAGTCATATACCAAAGAGACATTTTCCACCATACAGCCCAGTGTTTACCTCACTTCTGAGAGTCACTGGGTTGAGGTAGGCCAGGGCTCCCTATTGATTGTTTTTAAAACTTTTATCATGAAAATTTTAAATATGAAGAGAGAGAGAATACAAAGAACCCTTATGTAGGTGTGCCTGGGTGGCTCAGTTGTTAGGCGTCTGCCTTCGGCTCAGGGCGTGATCCCGGTGTTCTGAGATCGAGCCCCACATCAGGCTCCTCTGCTGGGAGCCTGCTTCTCCCTCTCCCACTCCCCCTGCTTGTCTCTCTCTCACTGGCTGTCTCTCTCGTTGGCTGTCTTTGTGTCAAATAAATAAATAAAATCTTTAAAAAAAACAACAACCCCCCCAAAAAACAAAGAACCCTTATGTAATCATTACTCAGCTTCAATAATTATCAGTTCATGACCAACCTTGTTTAATCTGTAACTTCCCTTAACTCCAGATGATTTTGAAGCAATCCCCAAACAGCATATCATTTCATCTGAAAATGTTTAAGAATATATTACTAAAAAACAATGCTTCTTCTTTATTTTTTTAAAGATTTATTTATTTACTTTAGAGGGGGAGGGAAGGGAGAGAGAGAGAATCTCAAGCAGACTACCTGCTGAGCCGAGCCTCATGTGGGGCTCGACGTGGGGCTCGATCCCACCACCCCAAGATCATGACATGAGCCGAAATCAAGAGTTTAAACCGACTGAGCCACCCAGGTGCCCCACTGCTGCTGCTGCTGCTGCTTCCTCCTCCCCCTCCCCCCCACTCCTCCTCCTCCTTTTGAACATACTATCATGCTTACAATAGTCTGTTTCTTGATCTTCAGGCTGGCAATACAGATAGATATTTATTTCCCCTTTTTAAAAAATTCATCAGTTGTGTACCTATGATTTTTTTTTCAGTGTAGACATTATACTTCAATAAAAAGATTAAAAAAACCACATAACCACAATAGCACTAACATGCACAGGAAGGGAGTGAGTATGGCCTCAGGGGGCACAGCTTCTGGCAAAGCTCTCAGTAGACATTTGCAACAAAGGAGAAGGTCGTCAGGGTTAGCTAGGGGCCCTAACCGACAGGGTAGAGATGATGAAGGATTTTCCCTGTCTGCCCACAGCAGGGCTCACCCAGGTGCTTAGCATTCTCAGAGCTGCTCCAAGGTGGGACCCCGCAGAGCCGGGTCCAGGCCACGTGGGGGTTCGAGCGAGGCCCGCCCTGGCACACGGCCTGTGCACACCTGTGGCTGTCTTGCATAATAAAGGAGAGGCAAGAAACCCTTTCTTTCTCACGGAGTTATTTTCCTTCAGATGTGCCCATGAGCTGTATAACTTTTGTCTGGAATCTTTGGAAAGGCTCCCTTCTCATTCCCCACCCTCAGACTCTCTCTGTGTGTTTTGAAACAGTCAAGTATTTTGCACCTCCCCTGCCGTCACCAGTAGCACACCATCCTTGGATTCATCAGCTGCTAGGCCTGCCCACACGGTGGAGGCAGCTCCCTAAGCTTCCTTTCTTCCCCGCTCTTGGGCGATTCCTCAAGGCCCAGCATCTCTGCCGCTGACCCTCTGCAACCTCAAGGAGGCTACCGGCAGGGCCAAGGCTGTGCCCACCTCCAGGGTGGCTGGGGGAACAAAAGGGGGTGATGCAGGCAATGCACCTGCCACGTCAGTAAGCCTCCGTAAGTTTGAGCTTTTGGTATTAGTCGTTTTTATTTTTTTCAAATTTCTGTTGCAGGAAATTTTAACATTCACATCATCGAAGAGTGTTACAAGTCTCATGCACTCATGACCCAGCCGTCTTGTTCCCCTATATCTCCACCTCCCTGGCCTTCTCCACGTTTCCTTCAGCAACTGAATTATTTCAAAGGAATCTGCTTTAATTTTTACAATTGTATTTCTTTTTTTTTTTAATTTTTAGAAGATTATTTATTTATTTATTTATTTGAGAGAGAGTGTGAGCAGGGGGAGCAGCAGGCAGAGGGAGAGGGAGAAGCAGACTCCCTGCTGGGCAGGGACCCCTCCCCCAAGCGTGGGGCTCGATCCCAGGACTCTGAGATCATGACCTGAGCCGAAGGCAGCCACTTAACTGACTGAGCCCCCCAGGCGCCCCTGTATTTCTTTTCGAATAGGTAATATCGACATGACTCAAATTCAAAAAGTACAGAAGGCAAAAAAAGTCTCTCCCTCCCTCTTCACCTCTGCCCCGCCATGTGGTCGATGAAAATTAACGTCCATTATACTTTAAGACGTGGAGTTTATGTCTCTTCCTTGAATTGGGCTTGGTTGTGTGAAGTGCTTTGGCCAAAGAGACTCTAGCAAACATCACACAAGTAAAGGCTTAGTTAGAGTGTTGGTGCCCTGGGTTTGCTCCCTTTCTTCTGGGGGCTCTGACATTGCTGTGTGAAAAAGCCCCAGCTGACACAGCCAACCCACAGAAAGGTGAGCTGGATAAAATGGGTGTTTTCAGCTACTAAGTTTGGGCTGGGCTGCTATACAGCGCACGTCAACTGATACCTTCCCAGCTCCCACCCCCACCTGGGGACACTGCTTCCCAAGGGAATACGATATACCCACTTGTGAATCTGTCCAAAGACGGTCTCTATATAAATATATATTCTCCTCCCTCCCCCCTTCCCCTCTTTTTTAAACGAATGAGAACACTCAGTTCTTAACCTGGTTGTACTTGTTTGACATAACAATGTATTTTGGAGCTCTTTCCCTCCCAGTGCACGAGGAGCTTTCTTTATAGTGTGCCATCGTATGCGCAGACCATAAATTATTTAATCAGGCCCTTATTGATAGCGTTTAGATGGTTTCCAGACTTCTGCTATTGGCAGCAACACTTGCAATGAGCAACGTTACACTCCAACACAGGCGAGCATTTCCGCGGGATGAATTCCTGGCTGCGCCTGGCACGGGGTAAGTGCAGCAGGGCCGCACATGGACTGTAACCTGTGGGGAAGGAGACGTCTTCTGCTCCTCGGGCTCCCCTTTCTCTCGGGCACAGCTGTCCACTGCATGTTTCCAATGTCCTCTGCTCCTCGGGCTCCCCTTTCTCGCCGGCACAGTTGTCCACTGCATATTTCCAGTGTCCCTACTTGTCTCTTTTGCTGACAAGGACAAAGCTGCCAGTTCCGGCTCACCCCGCCCTCTACCACCCAGGGATGAGGCCAGGCAGGACTGGTGTTCCAGTGGTGAGGGGTTTTCTGACCCCTGCCTCCCTTCCCGGCCCTAGAATTTGAAAATTCTGGGAACTACGTAACTATGATTCTGTGGACAGTTCAGATAAGTTATCATTTACTGACAGACACTAACAAGTCCAATAAACGCAAGAGTCTCGGTGCAAACACACAAGCGGCTGGAGCAGCAGGACAAAGGAGCCTGTGTGTAATGAATCCTAATTAAATACCCCACTCCCCACTTCACCCCCAGGCCATTAACTCCAAGGAGCACTCTGGCTCACAAACCTCAACAGAGCTGCGGTCACCGTGAAGCGTCCTTGGCGACTCCGGAACAGGAGCTGGCACCAAGCAGCTGGTACCGTGCCTGGGTGCTCGGGGGCGAAGGGCCCACGCCCACCCCTGGTTCCGGGCCATCTCCCTCACTTCCCTTTCCCACCGTCCCAAGGCCCGCTTCTCCAAAGACAGGGCGGGGCTGGATCTCCCTGCTCCCTGGGAGGAGCCACCTTCTGGAGGGGACCGGATCCCCATGGTGACCTGCTGCCCTTTGCTGGTGTCCCCATGAGGACCTGAGCTGGGCACTTGCTGTGTTTCTCCATCACCCTCCTCCCTTCTCTCCTGTTGGGCAGAGTTCAGCATCGGCTCTGTTCCTTGTCAACACTTCCCTAAACCTTCCCTTTCCTGCCCCAGGCGGGCCCCACGGCCCTGCTCGCAGCCCTCTGTGACTGCTCCCGATAGGGCGGGTGACCGCCTGGTTCGGTCTCCGAGGTGCCTGGCCCTCCTCTTCCCCGGGTGTGGAGAGAATCCTGGGCTCGGAGCTCCCCGAGCAGGGAGACAGTTCTGTCCACACCTGATAAGCCTGACGCCGAGGCGAGGTCAGAGCCCGGTGAGGAGCCGCCAGGCCTGCCACAGATAACCTGAGGACGCTCGGGACCCTCGGTGGCTCTGGGGAAGGAAAGTACCTGCACCGAGCAGGAAAGCAAACTCTGGGAAGGGGGAGAAAGGACCCAGGGCGTGGAAACAGAGTCTCTGAGGAGCACCTGTGATGTGGCCTTGGGGGGGCTCTCAGCTGGGGGTCCACTAGGGGCCTCCGGCTGCCCACACTCACAGCTGCAGACCCCAGAGACCTGGATGTCTCACTTCCGGTATCTTGGATGCTCGAGCTGCTGGAAGTCGCTCGTTGCCACGAGTTTTATTTTCTCCCGGCCTAGGCCCCCTCACTCCTGAAGTGGGCGGGCACGGTTTCCCTCCATCTTCCTGCCTAAAATAGATCTTTAATAAACCCTTTTTAGTTCATGGTTTTAAAGAAACCACGACTCTGCGTTTTGGGTGGCATTTAGTTTGGACGATAGCGAACGACGACTAGTGACTGAGCAACGTTGTACTTATGTCACCCACTTGGACCTCTCTGCACAGTAGGCATTGCCTCCACTTAGTGGGGAGCCTCAGACAGGCTTGCCCGAGCTCACACAACTTGGAAGAGGTTGGGCTGGGGTTTGAACCTGCAGGACTCCTGAGTTCAGGCTCCTTTCTCTTAGCACCCAAGTGCTGCTTTGGATTGAGGGAAAAAAACACTGAGGTCGGAAGCAAAACACTGCCGGGGACCAAAGCTTCCTCTCCTCCGGCTCATCGTGGTCGTGGGCCTGTGATCACCGCTGCATCTCTCGGCACCACGTGGAAGGCAGGCATCAACGGACCACCGAGAATAAGTACTGAGCGAGGACCAGCTGACCTTTGGTTTTGCACGTACCAGCCTCCCCAGAGGCTCATCGGTGGGGGAAGAAATGCACCCAAACCCCTTTCCTACTCCCCTAGCAGGAACTGCTGCTGGTTCTGGGTTAGTGGGAGGGAGGCGCACACCAATGTTGGCTGAATATTTCTAAGGCTCCTTAAACGGCACTTAAATGATAATAAAAATAATAAACTGTCAGACTCTTTCCCTTTATTCTAGTCCCCAGTCTCTTACAGACGGTGTGGCTGTGGGCACTTGGGGAAGTCGTGTACCTCCCAGAGGCTCGTCTCTTCGCTTCTAAAGCAGGATAACGGCGGTAACGTGCTAGAAAACCCAGTGCTGTGCACAGCGTATGGAGCACCAAAGGGCCTCAATCAATGTTTCGTGTTTGAGCGAATGAAATATAGGGATTCTTCTATTTCTCTTGCATCTCCTGCAGCACCTAACATGTTCTGGGCTTGTGCCTGATTAATGAATATTTTGAGGTTGTCTTTATAGTTCAGACTGACGACAGGATCCATAAAAAAAAAAAAAATTAGCTCCACTTAAACACAGAGAAACTCTTGTTAAGAGAGCCGGTGATTTGCTGCAGGACCCATGGGGTGTTGTGGTATTGGAATTAATAATAAAGATTTGTTAATTCTCTGCTTTTGCCCCGGCTGCCTTCCAAGAGGTGATGTGGAATCCTGCTGTTTCTGCTCCAGATAAATCAATGATAATCTTCAACCCAGTGAGGGGCAAGTCATAGGGATGTACTCCCATGTCAATGGCACGGCTAAAAGCAGATTTCTTGGAAGTCATTTACGAGAGGCTTTGAATTTGCCAGATTGCTTGCTGAGCCTAAAATACTGCACACATGTGGCGACCTTGACTTGGCTATTTCCATGAATCCTCTTTTCCCTTAAGCCGTGGCCGACATTTCCAAGTCACACGGCAGGGATCTCCGTCTTTCCACTAATGATCATTGTGCAGGTCTGGCCCATTCTCTGTGCACCGCTCACTTCCTGGCATTGATTCGGCTCTGATGGGAGTGGAGGGGAGGGGTGGGGGGCTGCATGTGACCTTCTCTTCCCTTTTTAGTTCCTTTGTTGGGGCCACTTTTGGGTAGGAGAACCTTTTCTCCGTCCTTCTGTCCACTCCTCCACCTCTTTATTCACCCACTGTTGAATGCAAAGCACTACGGTGGCTGTGAGCGTACAGAGACGGGGCAAGGTGTGGACTTGGCTTTTGAAGAGCTGAATGTAGGCAGAAAAAAAGACATGTGCCTGAATACTGCTGACACCCCAAACATCAGCAGTGATTATCTCCAGGTGGCAGGTTTAAGAGTGGTTTTTATTTTCTTCTTTGTGAGTATCTGCATTTCTGATTTTTCCTTCAATGAGCATATATTAGTATGTGTGCAATAAAAGTCATTCAAAGGGTGAGTACATGGTAAACAGGTGCTGAATGCACAGGGAGGCATGGATGAAAGTACGGGAGAAGAGAGAGGAGGAGTGTTATTTCCTGTCCAGACGGATTTGAAGAGGCTTTTGGAGAAGGTCATCATTGAGTTGAGCCTTGAAGTTGAAGGAAGGCCTAACAGTAGACAGCTGTGGGATGGTCTGCCCTGCACTCCTCTCGTGTGACTGTCTCCCGGCTCTGTGGCACGGTGCTAAGAGCTGCCTGGTTCTCAGATGGCCTTGCCCTTATCCCCACGGTATCGTATTACTCCTTAAGAAAGACCCTTGTCTAAAAGCTCCGAAGGGCCCTCTTGGGGAAAAGCAGGAAAGCTAAGGGCACAGATTTCAGAGGTGAGGGTTGGTGGCCATGCCCCCTGCTCTTTCATTCTGTAACTAAGCACGGGCAGCTAGAACCCTGGCCTTGGACAATTTCAGCCCTTGTCACATTCTGCCAACTGGCACACTCTAGCCATTTCAACTCCTCACTCTCTACCCTCCACCATTCCCTGGCTTCAACACCTTGTCTGCCCGGGAAGAGTGTTCAGAGAATATTGACCTCCCCACAGCTCAGGTGTTTCTCCTCGGGGGGTTCCTTACCCCAAAACACATGCTCGGCCCAGATCGATCCGTCTGACTGTGGCCCTCTGGGTGAGATGACTGTGTGGGTCGAGGCAGCAAGACCACGTGGACTGTTTCTGTTTTATGTTCACCTAGTTGCCTTAGCAACAGGAAACAGGAGGAGGCACAGCATTACCTACTAGGACCTCGATCCATCGAGAGGCAGCGGGAATGAAGTCTGGAGGGTAGGGTTCCCACCTGGGCTCTGCTGGCCACTAGGAACCAGGCGCTAAGCATTCAAAAATGAACATGATGTGGTCTCTACTCCCAAGCAGCTCCATCTATTAGGCAGTTACTCTGCCTGAATTAAATCTCTCCCGATAATACTGGATAGAGTCACCAACCGTGAAATCCCCAAAGTGTCACCTCCCACCCTGCAACCGTTATGGTATTCCAACAGAATTCCACTGGGGCTGCATCTGTGATAGGAAAAGGCCTACTTCTCTTAAAGTTGGTGGAAGGGTAAGCAGGATCAAGGAGCAAAGATGGAAAGCCTTAAGCCGAGGCTCGTGCCCCTTCTGGCTCTGGGCCGGGCCGGGGCTGCCGGGAGATGGGAGAGGCCCCTCGGCTTGGTGAGGAAAGCCACTGGAAGCAGCCTGCTGGACAAGGGCTGAGAGCTGATGGGGAGCTGAAGAACAGCTGCCAATGGATGTCAGAAGAAAACCTGAAGCTCATTCTTTGAACGCTCACGCCATTAAGGTCCCATTTCCACGGGTGGGGAGTTGGGAGCCACACTCCACCTATAGCAAATAATTTTCTGCAATTGACATGTAGAATCTTCAAGGCAGAGGCCTAAAGGTCCAAACCAGCTCTACAACGGGGGGTCCCATCACTAAAGCCCGAAGAGAACCGTTTAGCATTTTTACCTCCTTCTCTACACCGGGTCAACCGTGCCTTGTTCTACGAACAGAAAAAGCATTCATCAGCCTTTTATACTTTCTTAAAGCAGCTTTTATCTGCTCAATAAAATGGTGGTGAGGGGACACATTTCCACACGCAGAACCCAAATTTCCAGGCCAACATAGGGTTCCAACGATACACAACTTAACTTATAGAAAACCACTTCTAACTTAGCTTTCTGCTTTCCTCTGCAGAATTTGTAGCCCAAACACATACTGTGGGTTAAACTTGGCAGATCTGAAGGCACGAGTGAAAGGGATTCAGAAAACCCACGTCTGACTGAGTTCATGATACAAGCAGGAGCATCAGAAGGGAAATTAGGGCCCACATGGTTTCATTTTTAACGTACAAGGACATAACCCACATCGCAGAAAAGACATTCTTCGCTTTGTTTTGCTTTTTAAGACCACCTTTACATGAGCCTGTCTTTTAAAAAAGCAAAGAAATGCCGTAAGAACCGGACCACTGGGGCAAGTGGCAAGTGGAGCTGGGCTATCCTCATGTTGTCAACACAGAAAATTAGACCCAGGGGCGCCTGGGTGGCTCAGTCGTTAAGTGTCTGCCTTCGGCTCAGGTCAGGATCCCAGGGTCCTGGGATCGAGCCCTGCATTGGGCTCCCTGCTCAACGGGAAGCCTGCTTCTCCCTCTCCCACTCCCCCTGCTTGTGTTCCCTCTCTCACTATCTCTCTGTCAAAGAAATAAATCTTAAAAAAAAAATTAGACCCAAAACTTGGAAGAGGCCTTAGAACTCATCTCGTTTAAGGGCTTTATCTTCCACAACCCCCATAATAGAAGTAGTAACTTGGAAATCTGGAACCTAATATAAATATATATTGGTTGTATATTGTATGTATGTATACTATGTATATACGTGTATCGGATGTACGTAGACTAATGTATACTAATATACATTGCATAAAGAATGTATATTAGTTTGCTAGGGGGACTATAACAACCTACCACAAACTGGGGGCTTGAGCACCAATCTGTCTCACGTTCTGGAGGCCAGAAGTTTGAGATCAAGGTATAGGCAGTGTAACTTCCTTCTGAAGACTCAGTGAGATGAACCGTTCCACCCTTCTTCCTAGCTTCTGGCGTGGTGCTGGCCATCTTGGGCACTCCTTGACCTGTGGAAGCATCGCCCTGATTTCTGCATTACGTATTTACGTGGCATTAGCCCTGAGTACACCTCTCTCTCTGTCCAAATTTCTTTTTTTAATAAGCACACCAGTCATATTGAATTAGGGCTCATCTTAATGGCCTCATCTTAATTTAATTAATTCTATCTGCAATGACCCTATTTCCATATAAGGTTAAATTCTGAGGGACTAGGGTTAGGATCTCAACATATGAATTTGGGGAGGAAACACAGTTGGACCCATCACAGAACCCAGCCTACACAGCTGGTCCTCACAGCAAGGCTGCAAGCCGGGTGTACTGTTCCGTAGACATTGCAGGCAATGAGAGGTGGGCGGTACTGAGGGTGGGAGCCAGGCTGCCTGGGGTGGTAGCCCAGTCCCACCCCCAATGATTTAATGAAGGTAGATAAGTTGTTTTGTCTCCCTGTGCCTCAGTTTCTTCATCCCTAAGACAGGATAATTTGGGTCCACAATTTCAAAACCCTAAAAGCTCCAAATACCAAAAATTGTATTTATTACTCATTTGACAGCAAAACTTGACCTGAGATAAATTCATTTGGCATAAAAAAACTGTCTTGAGTTGATATAAGGCTACTTATCGTCTTTACTTATGCAACGTATACGCCTGCCTACAGAAATATTAGCCTGTCTGGCTGCAGGATACGGCTGCAGATGCTGTGGGAGGTGATGTAGCCGGGACACACGCACTGTATCACCTGTCTCAGGCTCCCGAATTCTGAGGTCGCTCTCCTTGGTTTACAGGTGGCTGTCTTCTCACTGTGCCCTTGCATGCTCTTTCCTCTGGGGGTGTCTGCGTCCTAATCTCTCCTTATAAGGACACCAGTCATATTGGACTGGGGTCCATCCCAGTGACCTTATTTTTCATTTAATTACCTCTTGAAAGGCCCTATCTCCAAATGCAGTCACATTCTGAGGTACTGGCAGTAAGGACTTCAATGTGTAAATTCGGGGGGTGGGAGTCACAATTTACCCCATAATATTATTTTAAGAAATTAGATGAATCACCACTCATACCAGATGTATCTCATACACTTGCTGGCTTATTTCTGCCCCAGTGTTTTTCAAAGTGTGGTCTGGGACCACCTGCAATCAAATCACTTGGGCCCTTAATAAAAATAAGCCTGCCCCAAGCCCCCGAGTCAGAATCTGGGGGAGGTGACCACAGGGCCTGGGTACGGAGCTTGCTTGTTTCTTACATTCGTGTGGAAGCTTAATTAAGGGGATTCAGGGAAAACTATAGAGCACGGTTGCTCCCCATCCCCAGCCCGTGGTCACTGCAGTCCCCCGGGTGAGGGCAGGAGACAGGGAAGCAGCCAGTGGGAAGTCTGAGTGAGGAGCGCAGTTCACCCCGATGCTCCCCCAGTGTGGTTCACCCCACAGGGCCACGACACACCCTGCATTTCTGCTCAGAGCTAGCCTCCTGGTCCCCGTCTGAAGAGGCAACACCGAGCTTTGCAGTGTAGATGCCCGCAGAAGGGGCTGCCGGTGGCGGCGTTCTGCAGAGCCAAGAGCTGAAGCCGAGAGCAGAGGAAGAGGGGAGGTGGTTCAGGCCGTTGCTGAGTCTGCTCCAGTGTCGGGCGCTGCTGTGGGAGGCGGGTGAGGGGTCGTGCTGGCTCCCTGCAAGCTCCTCTGGAGGGCACGGTGTTGCCATCCCCACGAGCACAGCCTGTTAACCATGACCCACAGCCTACACGAGCCTGCTGGGTGGCTGTCTGCTCTAGGTGCCCGTGGCCGTGGCCGTGGCTGTGGCTGTGGCCGTGGCCCAGGCCTGTATCAGGGTGGCCCACGGTCTCCCACGTCTAACAGTCCAGCCGAGCAGCGGGGAGTGGGACTCTCACTGGAAATGATCTTCCCAGCACTATGACAACAAGTCATCACCAGAGCTAAGGGTGACGAACCATCCCGCACCTTTCTCTGCTGGTTCCAGCTCAGATTTCTCGTGCCTTAAACTACTTGCCTGACTGAAAATGTGGTGACTCACCGGGACTGGGATTGAATAGAACAGGCAGAAAGTGCTTTCTTCTGAGGAACTGTCAGAAAACAGCGTAGCACCTGAGGTCCTTCATTTCAAACATTGCTCCTGTCAAGGGGGAGGCATATTTCTTATTCTCTCAGCAGAGTTGGAGCTGCCGAGGAAAGCAGAGCAGTTAGGATGCGTCAAACTTTGGCATTTGCACTAGACAGAGTTTGAGGAAATGAGGCAGGTTCCCTTGAAAATCTCCTCCTCATCGTCCACCCAGTGCAAGGTGGGCCCCATTTTTGATAGGGCTCAGTCTCTGAATCCTGAGTACCTCAATGACTTAAGAACTTTCTGAAGCTGGTAATTTGGGAACTGCATGGTTTTTAAACTTGAATTAATAAAAAAATAGGATAAAAAAAATCATACTGTCAATAAACTGTGTTTATTGGTCCTCTCAGTCGCACCTGAATTCCACAAGCTGTACATTGTGGCATATCGGAAAACATGGTATTCTGAAGTCAGACCCGGATTCAAATTCTACGTTTGCCACTTATTAGCTGTGTGATGTTGGCCAAGTTACCTTCCTCTCTGAACATGTGTTTCCTTCACTGCCAAAGGGGAATTGGTAGTGTTGTAATGAATGGCTACGCTGTAATGAGTATTAATCAAGGGGTCGTGAATGTGAAAGGTGCCGGCACAGAGTCTGGCCCATAAATGCTCATTCCTACTCCCGTCTCCTGGTTTTTTTCTGCAATTTGAAATCAGCATAATTTCTGGCTAATATTCTCATATTGGCACATTTCTGTATGTGGCTTTGCATACCTTTAGATGTCATAAATAATTCTCCAAGAAGAATTAGAAATGATGGGGATACCCACCCTGAGACCAGCAGTCGCCCAAGTCATGAGAGCTGATCTGGACGGTCCAGACACCGCAGTAGGGGCAAAGCCTCCAGTGTGATTTCCAAAGACTTGGGGGCAGTGAGGTGCAGTTTCTTTTTGAAAGGCTATAAAAATTCTCTGACATGGGATGAGCAGGGGCGGCTCCACGACCACCACAGGGGGCCTGCCCTCCCCCACGGGCCTTCTGCCTCCTTTTCTACATCCTGCCCCCCCCCACCTTCTGCCCTCTGGTTAGATCCAGCTCCAGTCCCAGCTGACCACTTCCAGATGTCCAGCCACAAAGATCTGTCTTTCTCTCCAGCTTTTCCAGTCAGAACTTCAGGTTTAGTGTTTGCTGAGTTTTCCCCTCATTCTTTTATTTGTTTGGTCTCCAAAGAAAGAGAGCCCAGTTGCACCCCTTATTGGCTGGATTATTATGGAGAAATTATTTGACTTCTTTAAAACTCCATCTTCCAATCCGTACACGGGGATCCTACATTGTTGGGTTGTTGGGAAGGCTAACGGGAATAAGATGCGTTATCAGGGTAGTTTGTAACCTGCCAAGTGCCAAGAAAAAGATAATTCAAATAAATCCTTCTTAGCATGTATCCCTTACTGGCACATAGTAAGTGCTCAAAGATACATGTTAGGTTACTTTTTGTTAACAGTCTTTGCTGTGGGAATGTTGTTTCAATCCCCAAACGCACCAGGGCCTGTCCTGAGCAGTCCCCCAAGGGCTCTGTGGGGTCCCTAACATGGTTTCTGAAGGGGATCTGACATTTACGGGGTACTTGTCACGTCCAGGCTCATGCATGGGAACGTCCTTATTTTCAACCAAGGGTCTGTCACCTTGTGGGGGCAAATGATGGTCCAAGACTAAGAATCCAAATGTTAGCTTGTTCCCACCATCTCTCACCTAGAACTTAATCCCAGCAAAGTACCTTTCCTCCCCCTGTACTTTTGGGGAGTCCCTGGGGGAAGGCGTCTTGCATGTACTCACTAACATATCTGTGCCCGGATGCCGGGCACCACCCCTTCCCCTGCTCTGCCATCCCCCTCTGGCAAAGCTGCCCCGTGGAGATGACGTCTTCCTCTCCTGTTATGCTCGTTTATGGGGGTCTCATCACAGTGACCCTGTGTCTCAGTGCCTTATAGAGTATGCAGTAAATAAACCCGTCAGCGTTTAGTGACAGGTCTGTCCAGGAATCAGCCAGGGAGCCAGCCTGGGTAGGGCTAGGGCTAGAGTCGGCCATTGGTACCACGGTGATCTCAAAACTACTCCTTTCTCCCACACGGACACTTTGGCACTTGGTGAGCTCACTGTCCTTGGCTCCCTGCAGCTCTTCGCGAAAGGCAGATTGCTTGATCCCTGTGGGGTTTCCCACTGGCTCGCCAGGCACGACCAAACCTCAGCATAGGCTCCGGCTTGTACCGCCACTACCCAGATGAAGAAACAAAGGCTCAGAGCATCAAGTCACTTACCCAAGGTCATATAGCCAACAGGTGGCAGAGACTGGCGCCAAGCCCCACAGCACAAAGCCTATGTTCTTTTTGATCCAAATCCCATGATCAAAGTGGCAGCACGACAAGTTGTTCTGGTCCTGGCGTCCATACAGGACAGCATGCTGTGCTGGTCAGTTTAGCGTACATACTTTCACCCTCCCTAGGGGTCTAAGTCTCTTTCTACTTGGTTTCTACTGCAGTTACGCTTTAGGGGCAAAATACTGGAGATTCCTTGCCATTTCACCTTCCTTCTCTCCCTAGCTGCCCCCCCATAGAACTACAATTCATTTCAGTGTTATTTGGCTCATGGTTAAAAGTACTGTGGTGCTTTTACAGACGACGGAATAAGCGAGCCTTGGCTATAGCCAAGAGACACCTAAGCCAGTGTTAGCAGATAAACACAAAACCCTTGACTTCTTCCCAAAGCCTCCATACCTGGCCACCCTACACCAGCTTTCTGCTCCAGCCTAAAGGTCCTGACCCTGAATTCTCAGTCTGCCTTCTAGCCTGATAATCAGTATGGCGGACTCTGTGCCTCCTTGTTCCCACCCCAACACAGGTGTCCCTTCTAGCCCATTCTAATGACCTGCCACCTGCCCCCTTCCTGATTGATACCACCCGTTTGAGTGGGGGTCTGCACCCAGACTGGGCCCCAGCACTCTTGGCCCAGGTCTTGACCTTTTATCTTCGCTTTGCCAAAGTTCTCTTTGGGGAGCTGGATGTCCTTCTCCCCTAGATGTTATCAAGATACAAACCTTCCTCTCACCTCTAGAATAAATAACCCATTTCCTCCCAAGGCACAAGCTGCCAGACCCTAGCTGTACCGGCCGCATTCGCCAGCTGAGGAAACTCTTTGGGGACAGGGTAGGGACACACAGCAGCCTGTGTTAGCCTGAGCTGGCCACTTCTCAGGGACTCTGGGGTCGGGCGGCTTGCCACTTTCTTTGGTGGGCTCCTAATGCACCAGCAGCCACAGTTCGTGGGGGCCCGGGTAACTGGGGAAGCTGAATTTAGGCTGGATCTCTTAAAGCCCCTATTTTATATTATACACCCCCACCCTACATTCCTTGTCCTGCCATTCTTGGTTTTTCTTCACAGTACTTATCACCATTTTGACTTACTATTTGTCCGCCTCCCCTCCTCTAGAAGTAAGCTCCCTGAGATTGTAGTCTGCTTCGCTTGAACAGGGTCTAGCCCACGGAGGGCGGCTCATGACAACAGATCGTTGAATACGTTGAATGGGGGACTGGAACGGACATGGCAGGCAGGCAAGGCCAGAGTGCAATACTGAGGAGCTGGGAAGACCAGAAGCTCCCATTTCTTAGCTGACACAGAGCCCAGCTGCCTCAGGGCTGCCAGAGAGGATTTCCAAATGTCGTCCACCTTAGCCAGGGCCAAGAAAAACAAACAAAAAAAACCCCAAAGTCTATAAATACTTCCCCGTCACAGCTCTGGTCACGCAGCTTCTTATCCCAGCTAGCCTCGGAGCCATCCACCCCGCTGAAAAATCAATCGACTGTTCCTTCCTACAAGCCCTCAGCATGCCTGCACACCTCTGTGGACCTCCCTGTTACTCGCTTGTCTCCTTCCTTCCCAGACGCGAGCCTGTCTGACTCATCTCTGCCTCCCCAGCGCCCAGCACAGAGCAGGGAAGCTACGAAGGGTGTGATAAATATTTGATGAATAAACGAATGCCTGGATTCCACATGCAGAGAAAGCCAACCCCTTCTGAATTAATTATGTGACTCAAACATCAGGGCACGATGAGTTTATTTCTACTTATTGTGATTAATGATTATTTTTTTCCGAAGAGTTTTTCAATTCTGAGATGTAAACCTTTTAAACTATGAATTTTAAGATATCCCTTAAGGAGTAATATTATTTCCAAAAAGACACAGCATAATTTTTAGAGTAAAACTGATGATTATTTTTCCTTTCCTGAAAACTTAAATATCTCTTTTTACTTAGAACTGACTTAAAAAAAAATTATGGAGTGGAGTGTTTTACAGTAGTGAAAATAAAAGTCTGTGAAGAAAACCCGATGCTGTCTTTACTATTTCTTCTTGGATAATTAAACTTTCTATTTATTACCAAAAACTTTTTGTTTTTACAGGCAATAATGTATTATCTAGTTTTTCTTGGACTTAGGTGAGGGTGATTTGCTTTAAAAAGAGAAAATAATAGAGGAAAAAGTAAGACAGTTGTCTTCACATTCACAAGAAAAGAGACAATTTTCTAAATGGAATTATGAAATGCACTATGCTTTAAACCATACCGGACACTTAGTTGATTATATTCCTCTAATTCAATTATTAAAAATTAATTTAATCAGGACCATAAAATTTAAGAGGGGAAAAATTCTGCTTTGATTTATTGTTTTTCTATATTAGTTATCTACATGGATCAATTTATGGATAAATGCTCAAGTGACAAATTCATTTCATGCTGTGGAGACACCCCCCTCATCCCTGAGTTTTAGAAAGTTAAACTCCAAAAGGCAACAGTGGTATGTGCCCCAATGCTCTTGCCCGCCTCAAATGCTCTTCTACTAAGAACACCCCGATTCCCTTTGGGGAGCCATGCCTCTCCCCACTCTGTCTCCGAGGTGAAAATAGTCCTGTGACCTGGGCGTGGCCAACCAGGGATTGGTTCAGAGATGGGTACATGAGTAAAGCTGGACCAATGAGAACGTGCCCTGGGACTGTTGCTGGCACCATTGAGAAAGACGTGCTTTGCCTTTTGGGATTGCTAATGCCTGGAGCTGCTGCCTGAAAGTGAAGCCAACATAAAGGAAAGCAGATGGATGGTAAATTCAACACACACAGCAATGTGGGTGTGTCAATAAAATGCAATTTTTCTCATTTGCCCATAATCAATGTGGAGGCACTGGTTAGTAGGGGGAGACACTGGTTGAAGTAGTGGCCCAATCCAATAGTTTCAATATCCCCTTTGAGAACATGCTCGGTTTCTCAGACGGCCTTGCCCTTCTCGTGCTTCACCAATAAAGATGATGGTGTTTGGCAACCTAGACCCACCAGTACGGTTGACCTAACTGATACAATCCTGAAATATGCCTGGTGCAGGTGGTAAACAGGTGCTGCCCTGAGTTCCCTGAGCAACCCCCAGTGCCCCTTGTTCGGGACTTTTCCCCAAGGTCCTCACAATCTGTCAACAAAAAGGGTTAGTGGTGGGACAGCAGAACACCTCCATTCAGACTGGTCAGTACCTGAGCCTATAAGGACTTTTAAATGTTTTGATCACCCCTATCGGGTCTATCGGGTAGAGGTGGGGGGTGTGTGGCTTCTGTGTCCTCACGGTATTGAGAGAAAGGGAACTCTTGGCCTTGTATGATCCTAGAGCACAGCTGCCTGATGTCTTCCCACCTCGGGGCAGTGTCCACTTTTTGCCTGTCCTGGGTGGACTGCCAGCCTCTGATGTGATGTCTGAGGATGTTGAGATGGTGGTCCATCCTCTAGTCTGAGAGAATGCTCCCAAAGGTGCTCTCCGTCTGCTTAGCCTCTTCTCTGCTCTCTCAGGTGCTTCTGACTTCTGACCATGACTTTCTTACTGTCCTGATCCTGGGGTTCCCTTGGCAGCCCACATTGCTGAGTCCCCTTGTTACAGTGATCACCTCTGGCAAGCTGGTCACAGACTTGCTGCTACATCTGGGTAGGGTCTAGGCTATAAGGGGACTAGCACAGCTTGGGAAGTCCATGCTGGGTCTCCCTCGGCCTGCCCAGTGCAAGGCTACCCAAGGTCTCCCTCTCATAATTCTAGGGGGGAGGGGGTAATAGGGGAGAAGGTCTTCTTATGCTTGCAGGGTTAGTCATTACTTTTCCAATACTATCGCTCCTCCTAGGCCTCTTTCTTGTCTTGTTCTGCTGCTTCTGTCCCCCCAAAACCCCCACTTCTCTTTCTTGTCTAGACCTCTCATACATAAAACTCCAATTTTAGTCTACCAAACCCAGTTCTTGATCTGCTAAAGAAAGAAGGTAATGGAATATAGAGGGTACTTTCTCAAGGTAAGAGCTTGAATCACATGGCCATTGTCTTGCTACAAACTCTACTTTTGAATTGTGAAGCTGAGTGCCACTTCTCCCTTATCTTTGCCTACCTTCTGGGAAGAATCTTTACCCCCTCACCCCAACCAGGCCGATGAATGCCTTGAGTACACGAAATTCATTTATCATAATCCTTATTATTCCTCACAACATCTTCTAAGCACCTAAAATCTAACCATACCTAAAGCCAGTCTACCCAGTTTAGCAAACTAATGGGTTCCATTTTTGGTTTAGCTGGTCAGAGTTGGGTTTCAGTCACTTGCTACCCGGAGCCCTGACAGACCTGATAATAACAGGATCTATGTCACATTATTTGTGTGGCGTTGAGCACAGTTCCACATGCAAATGAGGTGAATTAAATGCATTTGACAGTCAATGATTGATGCCATGGCTAGACCCGTGACTCAGACAAAGCTTGTTTTGAAGAGCCCCTCAAGTCCATCCCTAAACCTTTCAAGTGCTTTGCTTCCTCTCACATTGTAGAAGAAAAAGAATGAAGGAAGAGGAATCCTTCCTTCGGATTATATGGGACAGAATGCCTTCTCCTCCCATTCATTCCTGTGGAGGTTGCACTCAGACCCCGTTCTAGTTCTCCCTATTGACCCGTCCTGCCTCTCTTTACCCTGTCAGCATGTTTCAGTTTCTCATAGTAAAAAGACACTAACAGAAACTCACCCGGCCTTCCCAGCTGTCATTTCCCCTTCTCTGCCCAACCGACTCTTCTGAAGCAGTGAGCTACACCCACTCTCCCCGCTGCTTCTCTTCCCTGACTCCATTTGCCTCTAACGCTTGTGACCCGGTTTCTGTTCTCATGACCCCACCGAAACCGGGGTCATACGAGTCATCAGTGACTTGACTTCCTCATCGTCCAGCTCAATGGTTACATTCCAGTGTTCACGCGCTGGGTATCTCTGAGGCATTTCCCACTCCTGATCACTTCCTCACACTAGAGAACCTCTTCATTTGCACTGCTTGATGCCATTTTTTTTCCTAGTCTTCTTCTCACTTTTTTGCCCTCTCCTCAGGACCTCTATTTGACCCTTAGGAGCTGGTATCTGTCAGGTTCACTTCTCGTCCATCCCATGATCTTCCCATTCCGCCTGCTCTCTCCGGACCATCTCAGCCCAGCCCCAGCTTCAGTGACAAACTCTGTGTTGACTGTTTCCCAGGGGGCACTTCCAGGCCCCTCTCTGGTGGGCTCGGCACCCATGTTCCTTACTGCATTCTGGAGGTCATCCCTGGAAGTCCCATGCACATAAAAAAAAATGTGTTAAAAACATGCCATCTTCCTCTCGGGGTATTTCTATTCCTCCAGTCACTATCACAGCAAATGGTACCACTATCCATGAAGCTGTACAAAGTACCTAGGAATACTTCTGGATCCTATTTTCCCTTCCCTTTCCCTGCTTACTGAGACAAGACCTTGTACCTGGCAGTATATAATGCACCCCTAGAGCCGTGTGCATGAGTAGATGAATGAACTGTGGGACACAGAAAATTAGGGCTAACTTGAGTCTAAAGCTTGATGTATTTTACCTTTTACAGTTTTCCAAGGCTCCTTCATTAACATGAACGTGTTGTTCCAGATGGTCTTCAACTCTGATGATCTATGATTCCAGACATTTCTGATCTGACACCTTAGGTGCTTAACCACTGTTCCTTGTCATTGACGTAAATCGATTGCTCCTTCTTGTACCTTCCTGCCTTCGAAAAGAGGAGAGAGGCCCTGTAATAAAGTAGGACTTCAAACATAAATTAAAGCACCTTGCAGAACGCGTTTCATTCTGATAAGAGGTCCTGCCGTATCTCTGCAGCCACCATGAGTCACAGTGAGAGTTGGGAAAGGAGGAAGAGGAGAGGGCAGGTGGGAGCAGCTGGTGGAAACATAAACAGAGACGGTTTCCTCTTGTCTCTGTAGTACCAGGTCATGTCACCCTGTGTGTGTCTCACCGAGTACTGCACAGGGGAAAGTACCTTCCCTCTTGTTCTGCATGACTTCGTCTGGAAATGAGTATCGTGACGGTCTCATGAACGCCTATGTGCCTACCGCTTCTACCTGTCAAAATACTGCGTGAACACTTATTTGAGTGCCTTCCACGTGCAGTGACCGTGCTAAGCAATATGCACCTTTTCTCATTTAAACTCTGCGACCCAGCAGGTAGGTCCTATTTTATCTCCTTTATGCAGACCAGGAAACTACGGCTTAGAGGTTAACCACTTCACTAAGGCCATCCAGCTAGTAGCATAGTCCTGCAAATCATCAAAATCACACCCAGGTCTGTCTCATTCTATGCCCAAGTCTGGGGCAGCCATGGTTACACTGCTTCTGATGTATCCGTGGTAATCTTTCATACCATACATACATTTAGTACACCGCATCCAGGAGCTTGATAAATGCTCACTGAAGGAGTACCTAAACCATGCCAGTAAGAGCTGGATCTGGTCCCAGGTGCCAGAATTCAGAAATGCAGCTTTGGTCACTTCCCACCGCTTCTTCGGGTCAATTTCCTCATCTGTAAAATGGAGGCATGAAGCAGACGCCCTGTAAGGAGCCCGTGATTTAGCTTTCTGTGGCTCTCATCCAACGGTGCGGGGTCCCCAACGTGCTGCCAGGAAACGGAGGAGAGCCGCACTCTAGCAGCTCCATGCTCCTGGGGCTGCCCCCGGCCCCACCACCGACGCACGCGCCGCCCCGGCCGCGGGAGCCCGGAGCCCCGGAGCCCAGAGCGGACGCGGCCCTCTCCACGCATGCGCCGCGCCCGGCCGCCGGAGCGGTTACGCAGGGAGCAGAAGCGGGTCGCTCCCCCGGCAGTGGGGAAATCGGGGTTCCCCGCCGGGAGGGGGAGCGCCGACCAGGAACCAGCCCACAGGGCCCGCTCCCGGCCCTCCTTAGGAAAGGCCAGAGCCTCTCCCCAGGCCCCTGGGAGAGCGGCTCCCCGCGGAGGGCGTGTTCCGGCCCGGCGTCCTGGCGCGGGACGTGCCGGGCGGCACAGAGAGGCGGTCCCGGCCGAGCGCGGGGGGAAGCGCTCTCCCGCCCGGCGGCCTGGGGCGGGCCGGGTTTGCCTCTCGAAAACCACACTCCTGATCAAAACGAGAATTTCTGAGGTCACTGGAGACACGTATCTGGCGAGGGGTGGGGAACGGGAGGTGTGAGGCGTCCCCTGAGAGTACAGGCTGCTGAAGGAGAGCAGGCGGGGCCCCCAGGCCCGCCCCTCGCTGCTGCTTGGGGAGGAGTAACAAACCTGGGCAGCTCTTTGTCCACGCTGACCGGGGGTGTGCGTGTGCGTGCGTGCGTGCGTGCGTGGGGGGTATGACGTGGGGAGGGAACACGTGCAGCCTTTTCCTACTCATCCTGTGACTTATTCCTCTTCCTGCGGCACAGACCCTCCTCAGAACTTGAGGTTTATTATTTTTTTGAAATCGGGGAAGAAGAAAGGAGACTAATCAAAAAGTTCCCTGAATGGTGAAAATAAATGAGATCTCTGCATTTTGATTTTGCCCCTTGGATCCCCTCAGTCCTTCCACCACTTGGGCATCTTCGGAATGTCCCGAGTTGGAGGTTATCTTTTCCCTCCTGAGTTAACCCGGGATGGCCTTTCCGAGGGTTGGAGCAGTGGGCTGGAGGAGCTGGGAAAATGGAGCACTTCTGCCAAGTTGTCATTCATGTTGTCACTGTTAAGGGTATGACTTGGTCCTGCTAGGACTTAAAGGAAAGTCTTTCCTCAAACAGGGATTTTTCAGGCCATGGTTAGTGCTGGGAAGGCAGAGAGGGTGGTTGCCTTGAATTTTCAGGCGGCCTGGGCCAGCCAGGGTCCGTGTGTGTGCTTTCGTCTGTCAGAATAAATGCAGCGCTGAGCTCACCACTCCCAGGAGATGTGGGAGAGAGCTGCTTGTGGAATCACTGCTGACATCAATTCATTTAGGATTACTCAGTTTACTTTGAGTTCATTTAACTTCATTCTATTTTCTTCCCAAGCCCTAAGAAGTCTGGAAAAGGCGATACTAAAAATAATTTAAGTTAAACTAGGCATGAAATAACCCCCCAAATTAAAGTGAGGCTGTCGAGATTCACCATCTTAAGAGTTTCCTTAGGTGACTTTTAGCTTTCTTTTTTAAGACTTAGGGAGACAAAAAAAAAAAAAAAAAGGCAAAAGTAAACCTTCATGGAGGCAGAAAGGTTACCTGGAAACTAATTTGTCACTTCTAAGATTCACCAGATCATGATAAGGATATAGGGTAGGAATGTGTGGGGCTGGTGAAAAGGGGTGGGGGTAGTTTTAAATGAGCTTCATCCATGACTAATGTCTCCCACAACGGGAAGAAAGTAAGTACTCTTTGCTTTCTGCAAAGGGATGTTGGACATCAAAGTTATGGAGAAGCAACCTGCCCTGAAAGCTGCCACGGCCTCCTAGGTTCCACCACAGCTGGGACCTTTGATATTCACTCACTTCTTCCAATGGCAGGTCAAGGAAGGTGGTGTTTTATTAAAGAGATAATACAACCCAGGGGCTCTTTCATAACAGGAAACCCCCAAACACCCACATTATCTGCATGCCAGTTCCTTTTTAGCCAAGTTTGAGGGGAGACCCTCAAGTTATCGTTATTATTGTTTGTTCCCATGTATGTTTGTTTTGTTTATAAAAAAATAAGAGAACCTCTGTATTAAAGTGGCTGCAGACCCTGAGAGCTTTCAGACGAGCAAAAAAAGTGGGAGCAGAGCCATCCACACACATCTCCAGGGATAGTTCTGTGCTAGTCCTCTTTCCTCCCCACCTCCCATGCGCTATACTTCAAATGCGGGCAAGTTGCCCTCTTCTCTAGTGACTCTTACCAGCCTGTCGCCCCGTCCAGAGCAATTACACCCAGGTCTGAAAATCAGAAAGCCGGACTTCTGAAGAGAGGAGGTCTCACAAGAGCTTCGTGTCAATAATCTGCCATTGTGGATATTCTATGGGCTATCACATTGATGTGCAAGAAAAAAAACAAAATCGAAACTGTCAGAGTTCAAAAATCAGTTTCTGTTTTGTAATATAGTACAGGAGAAAGGGTTCCGGAAGTGGCAACTCAATTTGTATCTAATTTCAGCTAAGTAATTGCAGACTGCTTCCAGCTTGAATGAGCAGTGAGGTATAGCTCCCAGTAGTTACTTATTTTAGTGGCACTCCCTCAGGATGAATGTTAGTTATTTTCAGTTGCATGTGGGAAAACCAAGGTCCGCTGCCAAGCTGTGGCAAGCTGGCATCGCGTGTAGGAGCTGTCAACCACGATACTTAGTTCCACTCAGATTCATTTCTAATTTTCAGTTGGCGTGTGACCTTTTTCTTGATTCAATTTGGGGTCCCGATCACATCCTTTCTCTGCCTCCCTACCTTCCCACCTATCTCTACCCACACAGGCAGCTTTTGGCTGAATCCATCTAATAATAACAGCATGAGTGCCAAGTAGGTTGTATAAAATCCTTAGGGAGAGACGCGAAATGAAGCACATTGTTCTTCAGGGCTCCTAGGGACCAGAGTGTACCCATCAACAAAACCAAACTAATACGCAGTGAAATTATATGTCTCTCTATATAATTTACGCAGAATGGGATGATGCTGGGATTGTGTCTTAAATAGCTCTCCTCTATGTGGTAGGCAGCCTCTAAAACGACCCCGGGGGTCATCACCTGCTAGGATTCACACCCTGTGTAACCCCCCTCACCTGCGGGCATGTGGGCTGGATCTGGTGACTCTTTAAACAAATAGAATAAAAAAAGTGATGGGATGTCACCTCTGAGATTAGGTTTTAAAAAGGCTATATCTTTCTCTCAACCTATCTCCTTCCATCTCTCCCTCTCTCTCTCTCTGCCAGCTGACATGTTGTGAGCTGCCCTATGGAGAGGCCCATGTGGCAAGGAACTGATGTCTTCAGCAAGAAGCCAGCAAGGACCTGAGATTGGCCGACAGCCATATGAGTGAGCCTGGAAGGTGATCCTCCCCCAGTTGAACGTTGAGGTGACCGCAGCCCTGGCTGACACTTTGATTGCAGCCTGTGAGACCTTGAGACCTGGATTCCTAACCTGCAGAACTAGCGAGATCATACATGCTTGTTGTTTTATTTATTTTTAAAGATTTTATTTATTTACTTGAGAGAGAGGGAGAGAGAGAGAGCGCATAAACTGGGGGAGAAGCAGAAGGAGAGGAGAAGCAGGCTCCCTGCTGAGCAAGGAACCCCGATGTGGGCTCCATCCCAGGACCCCAGGATCATAACCTGAGCTGAAGGCAGATGCTTAACCGAATGAGCCACCCAGGCGTCCCCATGTTTGTTGCTTTAAACACCTGAGTTTTGGGGTATTTTGTTATGCAGCAAAAGAAATGCTAATCCTAACATTAATGTCTAAAGCAGGTAGTTAAGAGCCTATGTGACCCACCAATGCTGTCCCCAGTCTCACCTCTTCCTACAGCCCCACCGTCACTCCTGGGCCACCACTTTTTGGTCACACCTCATTCTTAGGTGTCTTTGTGTCTTTGTATAAGCTATTTTTTTTTTCTGCCTGAAACAACCAGTCCCCGCTTCTCCAGATAAACTCCTGCTCACCCCTTGACATCTGGCTTAGACGTGCCCTCTGGAAAACCTCCTTAATTCCGCCGGGCAGAGCTCCTATCCCTTGCCCGTGCTGTCACGCGTCACACCGTGCCGTCCTAATGGACGGGCCTGCGAGGCTGCAACTCCTGGAGGGCAGGACACTTCTCTTCATCTTCCAGTCCCTGCTGCCTAGTGCAGTGCAGAGAGAAAGCCCCATTCGTGAGATGGGTCGGTGGCTGTGGTAGAAGCAAGGGCCCCAGCAGAGGGCACCTGGTAGCGAGGTGCGCTCCCGGCTGGCTCGGGAGTCCTGCGAAAGCATCCCCTCAGTGTGCAGTAGAAGAATGCCTGGGTGAATTGGACAATACATGAATTTCGAGCACTCGGTCAGCCCACCTAAGGCTACAGCTGCCCGCGATGTTGTTAAGCACTCTTGGTCTCGTCCCAACCCTTCAGCCCTTCAGCTGAGGTCAGGGGAGCTTAGAAGTTGACAGTCCTGTAATCGGAGTTGTTATCATCATTTCAGCTCGTGACCTTTGAAGTGATATGTTCCAGGCATCACGGACCTTTCTTCGCTTCCTTTTTAGAGAAAACTAGAGAGAAATCATGAAGGCATCCCTAGGGACAAACCCGACAAAGAGAGTGCTGTGTTTGTGTCTCCGGTAGTGACCTAGCCCGAGAAGAGAGGGCTTATTGCGGGGGAGGCTGTTGGAAGCTCCTACAGCTGGGGAGTACATTGTAAGCCTGTCTATTCCATCACCGTGTTTTGACAATTATGTGTCCTAAATAGAATCTTCACCCTCTCTTTCCTCCATTGCTCTCCTTCTGGTCTCGAACTCACCTGTAACGGCTTCCTAACCGGTCTCATGACATCCACTTATGACCCCTTCCATGCTCTTCTCTGCAGGGCCGCTGGAGCAATCCTTCTGCAATGCCTGTTCGATCCCATGGCCCATCTGCTTAAACCGTTCAGTGGCTCCCCGGGCCACGTCTGTCTCAAGTCCAGCCTTGTCGTGCCTCCTGTCTGCCTTGCTGTCTGTGTTATGGTTACCCTTCTGTCTTCCCATGGCCAAGAAGACACAGACAGCGTCCCTCCACAGGGAGGCCCAGGACCCGCCTGGCCTGGTTAATCCCATTGTTCCTTCAGATTTTATTCCACTCATCACTTCCTCAGAGAGTTCCCTGACAGCTCTGATTAAACCAAACCCCTTATTATAGCCTCAGAGCTCCCTGCATTGCAATGTCACATTAACTTGTGTGGGTATTCGATCAAGGTCTCTCCTTTTCTACTGCGGAATTTTCGTGAGGGCAGGGGCCCTGTCTGTTTTTGCTGACATCCGATTCTTGGTACCTAGCCTGACCTGGAAAAGGGCGGGCCTTCAATTAGCATGTATTGAGAGGAGGAATGAATTATGAGTGCTACTGAGGGTCAATGGGGTGATGCAGGGAGAATGAGGATTTAATGGAACCCAAAGCTGGGGCACGGGAAAAGAGTCTGAATGTACACCGTCCTAAATGAGGATGCTGGAGTGTTTGTAGACTAATTATAAAACATGCAGAGTGCACAACATTTATAGTTGTGTGTCTCTCCCCTTCCCCCAGCCCCCAAAAGCCTCAAGGAAAGCCACGGATTTCAGGTCTGTCCCCGGAGGTCTTTGGCTCTGCCTTCCCACCTCTTCCACGCTCCCCAGCCACACCAGCTCTGTCCCCCTGGGGCCTCATGCCCGCTCTCCTTTGCCCATGGAGAAGGGCTGGCTTGGGTAGAGACCCCCCAGACCAGACCCCCTTTCTCAGGGCTCCAGTGTTTGCGCGCTCTAGCCCAGCACGGCCCTGCAGTCCTTATCCCAGCACGGCCTGCTGCTGACTCACAGCTTCACCCCTCCCCGCAGGGGCGCAGTGCCCATGTTGCTCTGGCCACCCCTGCTGGTGCTTCTGCCCCGTGGAGGGGCATCTGCTTTCCTCCGAGTGTGGACGAGTGTGGACGACTTGTCAGGCAGCCTACAATGGAACATAATCCATTCTGCTCTCCTCTCCCTTAGGGGATTCCCACCCTGAGCCGAGTGTCATCTCAGCAGTTTTGTAGCAGGTAAGTCACTTCCCCTGATTTGTTCATGAATCTAAATTGACAAGTCTAAGGCCTGCCGGTGGCTTCATTTCCCAACCCCTGCTCCTTTCCCAGGCAGCCTGACAGGACTCAGGGTGGCAGCCATTCTTCCCACAAACATTTACTGCCTCAGAGGGGGAGACAGAGAGACAGAAACTGAGAAGAGAGAGGGGAGCAAGGTGATGCCCTCACCCCAGGAACTTGTCATCATCTGGGGCTCTTTACAGGTACCTTCACCTCTGGACGAGAGGCCTTCACCTCAGCTGTCAGGCCAGAGCTGAGAATCTGTCATCTCCACACTAATTTTTGCCAAGAGGCAGGAGTTTAGAAGAACATTAATCTGTTTCCTTCCAGCTTTGCCTACACAGATGACAATAGTATTACCCTCAGGCTCTTAAAGTGAAAGTCTACACAGAGATCACAGAGTCCAGGAGGGCTCCTGAGTCATTTGAGATAATTGCCTTTTTTTTCTTTCTAGGTCTTCCATATGTGTGAATCAGCAACGTGGAAAACGGGAGCTTCGGAAAAATTAAGGGGGGCTTGAAGTGAGCGGAGCAGAGTGTGGGCAGGAGCCGAGGGCTGCCACAGTGGGAAGATCACGCGGCGCGTCATCTAAGGGCGCCCCTGGCCACGTCGGCCCCTGCGGGGACAGTCAGATCACTGTGACGGGGCAGAGATGAAAATACCCGGCTCGGCCACGGTTCTCTAGCGGTGTGTGCTATCAGGACGGCCTGTGCCGGCCCCGTTTATTTTCCTGAGTCATTTGAACAAAGCAGTTGCTGGACTCGCTCTGCTGTGCTGAGAACCTGCGACAAGCACAAACGCCTCTTCCCCGCCACCTTTGCTCCCGCGGCGCCGACGGCTTCCTGCGGGCACGGACCTGATCACATGCGGATCGGTGATGGCTGGATGAGCTGTCCCTTCCCCGGGCTCTGAGCTCCTCCAGGTGGGAACCTTGGCCTAGTGTCTTCCGTGTCTCCAGGGCTGGGCGTCTAGTAGGTTTCTGACGAGTAAATAACGCCTCTCCGGACACACCGGAGACACGGGAGGCTCCTATAGCGGGAACATGGTTAATAGTACGGCACCCTGTTGGTTCTCCGCAGTGGGTAGGACCCGGAGACGGAATCTTTGGTCCTTTCTAGGAAAGGCACGTCTCCTGTGGAGACCGTACAAGGGAAGATACCAGCAAACTGGGGAACAGGGCAGGCAGAGATAGACAAAGGGCCCAGGAAAATGACACAGGAAGTGGAGGTGTTCATCCCAGGGGGACCCCAGGGCGTCCAGGCAGAGCTTGGGAACAGGGCTGGGGAAGGCTCGCTCTCCGGAAGCCGTATTTCAGCCCCCACCAAGCCCCCCAGGCTTACTCCCACGCTTTTCCATGCTTGTCCACTAGGGGGCAGGCAGAGGCAGGGGAAGAAGTGAGGTGGTGGCCAGTGGGCTCCCGAGCTGGGCTCATCAGGCCGCAGTACACCCAGGCTCACATCCAACACACTGGGCTGTTTGTATTACTCAGACGACAGGGCCAGGCCTCTTTTCCTGCCTGTTGTGGCCTCTGCGATTTTATATGCCGTGGCTTGTGACATCAGGTACCACGTGACCATGGTGTAACCAAAGTATACAGCTTGGTGTGAATGTTAATAAACAGGGAAAAAAAAGTGACCCTTGGTTTTCTTATTTTACTCACCATTGGTGGTTTTTCTATTCATGTCTCATGTATCCTTTATTATCCAGAACAATCAAGATGTACCTGAATTCTAACACTTTTTAAAATGAAAAGGTAAGTGAGGAAAATGTGCACTGCGGGCGCCTGGGTGGCACAGCGGTCAAGCGTCTGCCTTCGGCTCAGGGCGTGATCCCGGCGTTCTGGGATCGAGCCCCACATCAGGCTCCTCTGCTAGGAGCCTGCTTCTTCCTCTCCCACTCCCCCTGCTTGTGTTCCCTCTCTCGCTGGCTGTCTCTAGCTCTGTCAAATAAATAAATAAAATCTTAAAAAACAAAACAAAACAAAACAAACACCCGTGCACTGGTCTCCTGTTCATCTAGCCTCCAAAACAGCAACTGATTTCCTCACGGGCCAAGTTCCCACTTCCTCTTGCTGTCCTGCCCACACTTCTCTTGTGTACCAACACATCATTTCAAGGGAAAATTCTTTTCTTGACAATTCCCACATGCCTTGAAAAGTCATTTCCTCCTAAGAAACTCCAGGTAATGGGAACCCTTCATTGGTTTAAGTTTTTTCTAATCACCAAGGATTAAATGAAAACAACCCGACTTTCCTTCTATACAAATCATCCTCTTATCAAAATTATTGGGCCCATAGATCTGGGCCTAAAGTAACCAAGCTGAGCGTAAAGGAATAAACATTTTACTAGGCCAGACCACAGAAATGAAAGTCTTTGCGTAGAAAGGAGAGTCGCTTCATACAAAATCAGAGGGTTTGAAAGTGGCGTTCTCCTGCCTGCAGAGAATGTCCGATTAGAAGCCCATCAATGCTTGATAACCTTAATAGAAAGCTTTGCTTTAATGAAGTTAAAGACTCTTTAATGAATTGCATCTTTAATTGGAATGAGAACAAACCAACCATATTACATGAGCCAATGGGGAATGGAAGAACTGGCCTAAAAGGAATGGTTTTCTAATGGAATCAGAATTCTTATGCAAACCTTTTTATGCTGCCGTCTTTTTTGAATGCCACCCCTGATTTCATTCCAATAGTAATCACAGCTGAGAAATATCTTTTAAAGATAAAGCATGATGTCGTTACTTTAATGGTTTGCAAAATGCTCCCTAGAATTACCTAAAAATATGCATTTGCAATGATACCATAGATGAGTTCATCTAAAATTGTTTGATTTCCAATTAAAAACATAAACAGGCTTGGATATATTTGGACACAGATGTTGCTGGAGTTTCCAGATTCCATTGTTTAAAGGTATTCCATAAATATGACAAAAAGTGTTGAGAAGGCATCCATCTGATTGGCTATTCAGGCTTACAAAGAAAGTAATTACAGGGCCAGAGCATGGGAGCCAGCCCTCATTCATTTAAATTCCCTTTCGCATATCAACATAGCTTGACCTTGATTTTTAAAATGCAAGTAAGGGGCATTGATGTAATCCGAATAAACCAGTCTTTCAAATACTCTGAGGAGTCTGGAATCAGAAACGACAGAATTGATGGACAGAAGCTTGAAGGACTAAGCCACGCTTAAGTAACTGTGGTGGTTTTAAAAACAACGTCTTCCCTTCCTATGGAGCTCAGTTGTCTTCTTTCTAGGGAACATTTGTTTGCCAGGCCCTTTGAAAAGTGCGGGCCCCCCCTGCCTTCCTGTTTTTGAGTCTCCCCACCGCCACCCCCAACCGGCCATTGGTGTCTCCACGGTGGCCTCTGTGGTCAGCCACCATCTCTGCGGCCAAAGCGACCTCCAGCCTTCGCAGGGGCCTCCCTTCTCTTCCCTGACAAAGCACTTTCAGGCAACTCTTGGATTTCTTCACGGGTGATTAAACTGTCTGTGTGTATTCAGGATCCTTCTCCTCTTTCTGTGTCCGGCTGCTGACCTCTCCGTGGGTTCACTGTCAGAGGAGAAAGCCCACAGGGCAGTCGTCTGCCTGCTTGTTAGCCGCTCTGGTAAAGACTTGCTCCCCGAAAGGGTGTGGGCTGCTGGAATAGTAGGACCTCTTCGAAGCAGAGGGCTTCTCGCCCGGGTAGGGATCCGAGTTGCTGTTTCGGAGGCAGAGGCACGGGAAAGCAACACCTGCGAGCCCGAGCCGGAGAAAAATGAAGCCCAGAAGGTTTTGTTGAGTGACCAAAGCACAAGCCGGGACACAATCCTTTAAGCCAGAAGCCCCCTTACAGAGCTTCTTGGCAGCAGGACAACCAACGCCCCCTGCACCCCCCGCCCCCCCCCCCCCCGTCGCCCGGGTCTGGGGCTCTCAGCAAGCGCAGCCACCCCAGCAGCGCCCACGCGCCGAGGCCCAGGTCACGTGCAAGTTCTGCCACGTGCAGGCATCGCCCCTGCCGCGGACACTGTAACGCGTGTTTGCGGTCCCTCCCTCTCCAAAGGACGTTTCTGTCTTTTGCTTATTAGCGCCTGAACCGTCTCAGTCGGACGTGACCGCGCGTGTTTGGAGCGCGGGGCAGGTGCGCTCGGCGTCTGCCTGTCCCGGGCCACAGCGCACGGTGCGTGTTGCAGTGAACGTACGGGGAAATGGAGGTGACATGCGGCCCTCCCGCGGCCTTCCCGTACATTCCTCGGATGCCACCGTCCTTACCTGTGAGCTCTCTGTCCGCCCCTCAGCGTTTCTCAGCCTTGGACTCAGCTTCCGGCTTGGCCTGTGCAATCGGCGTGGCCTGTATCTCAGTTTTGTTACTTGTCTGTGCCGCCTTTCTCTGGCTGCCCTGTCCTTGCTCTCCATCTTGGTCTGTAAACTCTTGGAGGACCCGGGGTCCCTGGAAGCCCCTCAGCCCATCACTCGACAGCAACACTGCCAGTGGCTAGATGCTTAATGGACTTCCGAAGATGGAGGTCGGGAAAGGGGCTCACTCACTAGAGCTGACCACTCATCCTCTTAGAACTCATGTTTAACAGTCTAGGAATTCATGCATGTTCTCAGCCACGCTGAGCCTTCCCTCCTCAGGAACTGCCCACATACACTTTGTCTGGTGTGGCTGCAAGTGTGTTGGTGAGCTATCAGAGAATCATTCTCTGCAGGCAAGTTTTCTCAACAGGGGCACTCTGCACTTTGGGCCTGACAACTTAGTCCTGGGGGCTGCGTGGGCTTTGTGGGATGCTTGGCGGCAGGCCTCATCTCCACCCTCTAGATACCCAGCTGGCATCCCCTAGTGCAGCAACCGAAACGTTTCCAGCCTTGTCGAATGTCCCCCTTGGGAGGGGAGCAAATAGTATCATTTGGTTTGTAAGCCTAGTTTCTGGTGAGTTCAGTTTGTGTGAATTATTGCCCCAACAGCTTATTAACTGCCTGGTTAGGAGCCAGTACCCTGAGGGATGAAGACTGGACGGAAGGGAATGAGAATCACAACCAGGAGTTCTTCCTCTCTTTGGAGGTTTTTGTTTGTTTTGTTTTTTAATTTTTGTTTATTTATTTGAGAGAGAGAGCAAGCACAAGCAGGGGGAGTTGAAGAGAGAGAGGGAGAAGCAGACTCCCCACTGAGCAGGGAGCCTGATGCGGGGCTCGATCCCAGGACCCTGGGATCATAACCTGAGCCGAAGGCAAACGCTTAACCAACTGAGCCACCCAGGCGCCCCTTGTTCTTGTTTTTTAATGTAACTAGCATGGTGTTCTGCCTTAGTCATTTTCGGGCGTCTCCCAAAATGCATGTAAATTATACAGTACTCCACCACTTTGCCCCCTTTTCCTCCTTAGAGGCCATTAGTTTTCACCATTATCACTGGGCCGGGTCCTGCTTTCTGTCGTTCAGCTCATCTTGTTCTGGAAATTCCACGAGCTTTCAGAAAACTCTGAGGGGCACACAAGAAACTGTTAGGAGGGGCAGTCAGTCAGAGGTGCGTGGCAGGGCCACCTCCTGTCCCAGAGTCGGGGGAGGGGGCGCTGTGCTTGGGGACCTGCTCCTCCCCCTTGCCCACGCAGGAACTCGATTTTTCTCTCTTCCCCAGCAATTCATAAGCCGTTGGGGCAATAATTCACACAAACTGAACTCACCAGAAACCAGGCTTACAAACCAGAAGACACTATTGCTTTAAAAATGTGCATCTTCCCAGAGCTCTCACCGCGGTGTGGAATGCGGGGCGGGCAGCGTGAAACGCGGTCCAGAGTGCACACAGGGCCCCCGGGCCAGTGGACTCCAGGCCCTGGCCGGGCGTCTGGCCCCTTCTGTCTGCCTCTGCTGCCAAGGAGATGACCCTTGTGGGCTGGCTGGGGAGAGGGCGGGCAGGCTGGGATCTGCGAGGAGAGAACTGAAAGACAGCACAATCTTTAGAAATCATTTACAGTTTCTGCTTCCTTTCAATGTCAGTGTCCTGAGGCCCAGCGCCAGTTGCCTGTCCCCAGTGGACACCGTTCCAGCGTTGCCTGCCGTTATCAGGATGGCCAGGAAACTGCAATAGCTCTGGCAGACGAGGAATTAGGACAGAGGGAGTGGGGCAATCTCATGAGATACTCTCTCCGGGCTGTGGAAAAACCTGATGAAATAGTCTTGCTTCTGAGAAAAGCTCATCTCCCTAGAGACGGGAGCTGTCACTGCTGCCCTGGGAGAGCTGCTTTCTTGCTGAAGGGGTCTAGAGCCTGCAGGCTCTGGCTCTTCAGATCCCCTTGCGGACCACCCTCTTCTGTCCTCACATGATTTACTCAAGGGTCAGGTCCCCCACGTTTGCTAACAGAGTCTCCTGGGTGTCCCCCTTGGCATTCTGGGCTTGTGGCGCATAGCTTCTAGAACCCAGTGATTGGTAGGGATTTCTCCTGGATGGAGCTGCAGCCTCACAGCCGCCCTGAGCAATAATCCAGGTTAGGTGTGTTCTCCAGGCTTGTCGGCTGGCCGGACCCTGTGGGCTACCCCTTCTGTGGAGATGTCTACTCCTTGATTGGCGTCTAACTTTTCTAGACATTTCTTCGAAGCAGACAGTGAATGCCTTGTAAAGTTTATATTTCTCCTGATAGACAGGAAAGGGTCAGGAACATTGTGGTCTCCATGTTTTCAAGCGATGGAAGCAGAAAGCTGTCTCTTTTTCCATGTTGTCGAGGTTCCTGGGGCTGACTTTTGAGGTTCTCTCTGGCTCTGGCTCAGGCCCGGGTAGGAGTGCAGCCCTGCGGGGCTAGCAGCGGACTCTCTGGGTGTGGAAAAGCAGCGGCTCAACCCACTTTCCAGTCAGGAACCAAGTGGGGCAATAAGCTAGCTCCACTGAGAAGGCCTTTCTGCTACTGAGTCATTCTCGCTCTCATTGCTGGGCCTTTGTCAGAGTCCTTTGTCACTTTTGAAAATGTTATTTCTTTGGAAATAAAAGAACAGTATGGCCGTGGTTAGTGTTACTGCTAAGTTCTATTATTTGAGGCGCATTTACTTTAATAGAAAAATATGAATCTGATCAGTGTGTTACAAAGCCCATCACTGCCACAACCATCATCTTTGTCCCCAAACACCACGGTACCTGCACTTCAAAAGTATGTTCTTCAAAAGCCATTGTGCTGGGGAAACAGGATGAACAGTGCTTAGATGACGCTGATTTCCTTTAAAAAGGAATGAGAAACAGCCGTGCACTTCCAACAGGGCTCTCCCTCCGCAAAGCCCTTCCACGCTGGCCTGGCTCGTTGTTGATTCTGGTCACGGATGGTCCATATTTCCTCTGTGTATTTAAATCACACGGTTTCCTGTTCAGCCCTAAGTCGATATTCTTCACGTTTGTTTAGGTTGCATGTGCCTTTGCCTCCCTACAAGTGTCTCTGCTTCTTGGGGCTTGCACACTTGCTATGAACCTCCTCGCAGGACACGAACAAGTGTGGGATAGGGGCCTGGCAATGGGTCTTGGATCCCTAGAATCAACACGGAGCAGCTTTGTGGATCACTGATTTTACTCACAGGCTTTTGGGAAATGTTGTTTTTATACCAAATGGTGAAGTAACACTGGAGGGGAGCACTCAATTTGCCTGAATTTTAAAGAAAATGCAGACATTTCAAAGACATCAGACTCCTGAAGTGGGTAGTGTGATGAGTTGAATTGCCCTCCCTGCCCCCAAATATCGTGAAGTCCTTAAACCCTAGTCCCTCCGAATGTGAACTAATTTTGGAAAGAGGGTCATTGCAGAGGTAATTAGTTTAGAGGAGGTAGGACTGGAGTGGGGTGGGTCCTTCGAAAAAGGGACGATTTGGACACAGACATGCACCCAGGGAGAATGCCACGTGAAGATGGAGGCAGAGGTGGGGGTGACGTGCCCACAAGCCAAGGAACGCCAAAGACTGCCAGCAAACCCCCGTAAGCCGGGGAAGAGGCCTGGAATGGTCTTCCTCACAGCCTCAGCAGGAGCCAACGCTGCCCCTGCCGACACGTCGGTCTCAGCCTTCCGGCCTCCAGAACTGTGAGACGGTCAATTTCTGTCCTCCAAGCCGCCCAGCTCGTGGTACTTTGTCGTGGGAATCCTGAACCAATGAATCCAAGCTATCAGTCTTTTCTCTTGCAGAAGTAGCTTCACCGGCGGAGTTTGAGAAGCACTGAACTGCGTGTGGAAAGAGCTCAACTTTAGGGGCTGCCCGACCCAGCTTTGGATTCTGGTCATGTGGCCTTGGGCATGGAGCCACATATCCTGCTGTGAGGATCAAACGAGAGACTTCGTGTAGTAATAGCACAGATGGGACCTGAGGACCCGTTGGATTCTTAGTAGATGTTATTCTTCTTTGCTCTTTTCACTTTGACCTTCCTGCCCCCACAGGTCATTTTGTCTGAGAAAGGAGGGTCCTGCTCAGGGCTTGGAGGGGGAAGATGACATGTCTTCTGTCACTCCATGAGCTGGCACAAGGCTGGATATCACATTCCAGGCCATCTGACTCCATATGTGCACTGTGGGTCCCCTCGACGTCATCTTTTGGGGCTCCCCCAATAATAAAATTTCTCCGTGCGTTCTCTCTCACAAAGAGTTGTAAAGGTTTTGAAATGCGTGGGCCTCTAGGCCCAGGATGCCCTTTATACCACCTAGTGAGAAGTACCTAATATGGGAAGTTCTCACACTACCCAGAAAACCTTCTTAACAGAAGAAATGCCCACTTCACTTTATTCTTTCTACATATTATTAACGTGTGATTGTTAGCATGAGGTAATTACTACCTCATAAAAAGATTACGTTTTGTTCAAGAGTGTTTTGCAACATTCATTACAGGATTAAAGGGCTTACGCATTTTAAAAAGAAACCAAATAGGGGGGCGCCCAGGTGGCTCAGTTGGTGAAGCATCTGACTCTTGGTTTCAGCTCAAGTTGTAATCTCAGGGTCGGGGGATCGAGCCCCATGTCAGGCTCAGCACTCAGCACTGAGTCTGCTTGAGATTCTTCTCTCCCTGTCCCTCTGCTCCTCCCCACCCCACTCCAACCCCACGTGTGCTCTCTCTCAAATAAATACATCTTTAAAAAAGAAGAAGAAACCAATTAGAGACTGAGGGGTGATCCAAATTTAACAACTATAGATGCCTGTCCTAGAGGAACGCAACTCAGTCCCTGGTAATAAGGCCTCAACAAGCAAGGGATTACAGCAAATTAGTTGGTGGTGACCTGTTCCCGATGCAAAATGTCCTGAGTTACGTCGTCCTGATAGAACAAAGGTATCAGGGAGACATCAGTTAGCGATTCTAGGTCAGCTGCCTAAGTTATGTGTCAGTATGGCTAAAGACCAACGGCTCAAGTCAGACCTGTGTGGACCTTGCTCCCTCTGAGAAAGTTGGGCACCGTCTGGAAAAAGGCTCAGGCCCCCTGCCCCGAACATGCCCCAGTGTCGCAAACAATCGCAGGGCGTTCAGGCTTCTCCTTCTACTCTCTCTTAGGTCCCCCAAGCTCAGGTAAGGGGACATCGCCTTCTCCCTTCTTGGCCCCTTAAAGGGAAAGCTAAGTGCTAGCTTTAAGGAGTGTTCATGGCTTCTCTTCTGCTTAATATCTAGAGCTGACTTGGAAGAAAAATTATGTGGCCGGAGTGAAGAGTAGTTACTGGCAGAGAAGCATTGGTGGGAGAGACTAAAACTCAAGGCTTCCTGAGTGAGCGGCACAGTCAGAGGCGGAAAGCCCTTGCTGGGTTTTAGGCTGCCGCCACATGGTCATGGGGTTCGCATTAGTCACTGGGCTTCTCTCAGCCTCAGTGTCCTTGTGGGCCCCGTGGAAGGGATGGCGCCCGCCTCACCGCTGCCTTGTGAACAGCCAACAGGAGAATGCCCTCCCTCTCAATGCGCTGTGGAAGCTGTCACGTGGGTAGAAGGCGATCTTAATATGAAAAATGAATGTAGTGATGAAAATACCTAAGTAAGTATATTTTTAGAACTTTTTTCTGAATTTTGAAAATTTTAACACATTCTAATAAAAAAGAACAAAGAAGAGTCCCATTTTACTCTACGTGTATCTAGCAGAAAGCCTACTCCATAAACCGCAAACCAGCCCACAATGTGTTACTTCACCCGTATTAAACAAGTTTTGTTTTGTTTGTTTTTTAACCAACTGCCAGCAGGTAAAACTAGAGGATTTCCCATGAAAAATCAATCAAACAAACAAAAAAACCACCCACGAAACCCAAGCCTGGATTTCAGCTTTTCTTGGGGGGAAACAGAAGCAGAGCTGCTGGCCCCGCTGGGCAGCCAGGTGGGGTATCTCCCAGCACACAGCCCCCTGATCCCTGATCCCGGATCCCCATCCCGCTCCTGGCTTGTCTGTACCCTGGGCCAGCCACACCCAAGGCACCTCCACTTCCCCCGTGTCTTTCCCACTGGGAGGCCTGGAGTTTGGAATAGCAATGTCCTTGCAAACTCAAACCGGGAAGTCTCTCACTTGCAAATGCTTGGTGGAGGCTCAAACCGGGTCGCGGAGGCATGGGTCTGGTCTCTGATCCTTAGCGGGTCTACATGGCCCAGGTGTGGTGAAGAGGAGGGTCCTTCTTGGAAAATGAGCCCAGGCTCCCTGTGGGGATTCAAGGAGATGGGGTCAGTGCCCCGTCGCAGGAGTCAGCACTGGCTAAATGGGCGCTGTGAGCGGCGAGCTGCGAGCGGGGCGCCCGGGCCGCTCAGGGCCACGCGATTCGTGCAGTGCACGCCCGAGCAGTGATGCTCACGGTCCAACAGGAGGGCCCGCGGGCGGCCCAGCTAAAGGACCAGGCTGAGGAAGAGGGTCTCTCCGAGACCATGGTTTCTGAGAGCAAGAGCGCGCAGGCTGCCCCGGCTCCCACGACACCAGAAACCCGAGGTGGGCGCAGATCGCAGCGTAGCACAGCCAGCCTCTGTTTTCGGTGAATCCCTCCTACGTCACCGGGAGTGCTAGAAAGCCGGGGTGACTGTGATGTGCCAAAAGATGCCTCTTCGTTCTCACAAGGCCGCACGTAGCGGGTTTGTTGTGTACCCGCGTCCGCTCCCAAGCAACATTCACCAGGGGCAGCCCAGTGCGCCTGCGCCAAGCACTCACCTCCGGCGCAAACACAACCAGCTTCCCGCAGAGAGCCAGGGCCGGGGCCTGAAAACCTGTCCCTACCGCCTGAGCGTCCTCGGGGTGGGCGGGAGGCCGCCTGGGACACTGCTGTGACCCGGACTGCGGCTCTCTTGGAGGGTATCACCAACCCCTAGAAGCCCTGCAGGGAATGATCTCACTGCTCTCGTCTCCCTGCCAAGGGTTCCGCCTGAGCCTGTTTTATAGGAAGGTGCCTTTCTTCTGAGTAGAAGGAGACTATCCCTGGACCGAGCAAAAGATGAGTAAATGATTCCTGGATGCCCTAAAAGGATCTCGTACAGCAATTCTGTTGTCCCACAAAAAGGATCTGGTTTTTACACATCTGTCTTTTTTGCTCATTTGTCAAAGGTAGAAGGCTGCCGGAGCCCTTTAGTGACACCAGGGGAAAGGCTCGCTTTGGGAAATTGGGGTAGCCAAGGATTTGGGATTTCCCCACACTGTTTCCTCCTCCATCTCATGACCCGACAAAAGCAGCTCTCTGAGTCACACCCTGAGCAGGCTTGTATTGAGGAAATAATCCATTTGCTATTATAAACTAGGGAGGCCCTTAGAAAGAAAGCCAGGGCTTTTTCTCAAGTGGGCTTGCCCTAAAGTGGGGCAAATGATACAGCAATGGGGATGTTGAAATGAAGAGGGGTGC
The DNA here is from genome assembly GCF_024610735.1 of Ursus americanus. NCBI lineage: Eukaryota > Metazoa > Chordata > Mammalia > Carnivora > Ursidae > Ursus > Ursus americanus. The sequence goes on along the minus strand of NC_142146.1, from coordinate 50,730,018 downwards.
AGTTTTGAGGGAAACTCGAGGTCATTTAGGTTCAAACTGCAGCCCAGGCAGAGATTGTGAACCAGGGTGGGAGGGTCCCCAGGGAGTCTGGATTCGGGGAAGTCTGGGCTGGATCTCCAGATGTGTGTGTCTCTTCCACAGATTCCTTGGAATGCTGTATGAAAGTGGGAGTGACTGACTCAACGTTGTCAGGTTTCCCCAGCTTCGGCACAACTAACATTTGGGCTGGATCATTCTTTGGGGGGGGGGGGCTGTGCTGCGTACCGTCGGGTGTGTGGCAGCATCCCTGGCCTCATCCACTCGATGCCCGTAGCATCTCCCCCTCCTCCCAAGTGCGACAACCAGAAATATCACCACTGGCAATGTCCCCTGGGGGCAGAACCATCCTGGGTGAGAACCACTGAGGTAGGAGAGTCCCCGAGGAGGCAGAGAGGAAGTCTGAGGTGGGCCCTCCCTGGTGAGGCTCCCTCGAAGACCTGCCCCCTGCCCCTCTAATCGTCACTGTTTTCATGCATCAGCCTCACGCAGCTCCTAAGCCTTCTGGCCAAATATTTTGCCCTGACAGCTAGTCAAATGCTGGAATTTTCTTTCTCTCTCTCTCTCTCTTTTAAAAGATTTTATATACTTATTTGAGAGAGAGAGAAAGCATGAATGAGGGAGAGAGGGAGAGGGAGAAGCAGACTCCCCGCTGAGCAGGCAGCCAGATGTGGGACTCAATTCCAGGACCCTGGGATTGTGAGCTGAGCCAAGCCGAAGGCAGCCGCTTAACCACCGACTGAGCCACCCACGCGCTCCAAATGCTGGAATTTTCTTAAGTGAGGTGGGGAAACAGAGAAGTAGGTAAGGCTCTTCCCTTTTGAAATATGAATATTTTGCAGGGGGAGGTTGTAGCCTTGGAGACAGCACAACAGCTACCAGGAGGTGCCCGGGGTCATACCAGCAAGAGCACAAAGGAAAAAGATAACAACAAAACGAAACAAAAGACATATTTTTTCTTAGCAGGTTGTGGGGGACCATCCCCGCTTAATAAGCGAACGCATACAAACTCAAGGAAGGTGCATGCCTACTTTGAGCCCCGGAGCTGCGGGTAGGAAAGGTTTGAACGTTTTGGGTGTGCAGGGAGGTAACCCCCGTGCATCATCACCCCGGCCTCTGGTGGGGGGGGCATCCATCAGTCACACAGTAGCCTACAGGCAGGCGGAGCTGCGAAGAGGCGCGTTTGCTCAGACAGGGCAAATGGCGTTAGAACAAACCACCAGTCTCGCTTTTCTTTGAAGCTCTGACACTGGGTCATGTCAGGGAGCTGAGTCTGGGGGATGCCCAAGTGGCCGGGAGGCTCTCTAGGTCCAGGGCCCCAGGAGCTGCAGGATTGTGTTTCCCCCCGTTGAGGCACTGGAGATGGATTTTTGATGCAGTGACCGAGGCATTGCGCATTCATGGCCACGTGGGGACTTTCATTTACGTGTCACACTCGGGCAGTGGAGACTGGAGCTGTTATGGAAAGCGTGGGCTTGATGCCTTTTCGTGTGCGACTCCTTCCTCATCCCATCATTTACCTGCTGGGGCTGAGGCTGGAGGAGGGTGGAAGGCTGAGCCAAGGCCTGCGGTTCAGTGCAGAGCATCTCAGGCCGAGATAGGAGAAGGCCTGCCAGCTGCCGAGGGGAGAAGGTCTGCCTGCCACAGTCACGGCCACCTGGCTGCTCTCACATCGGGCTGCATCTGGCTTGGGGGAGCCAGCGCGGGGGCGGGGGGGAATGGGGGAAGGGGGGGATGGGGTAAGGGCGGGGGGAGGGGTCCTGATGAGAAAATCAAAGATTCCAGGCAGCAAGCAGGTTCTTGAGATCCTACGCTCCTCTCTGACACCAGGAGAGAAACTCACAGGCAGGGCATGCAGTGGGGCTCTGCAAGGCACTGCCAAACATCGTCACAGAAGCAAGAATGACAAGAATTACAGCCCTGCGCTGACGCACAGATACTGGCGGAAGAGGTATTTCTCATGTTGATTTTGCACTTGTAAGGGCACATCTGCAAAATAGATGTCAAAGGAGACCAGGAACCCGGGCCAGGAGGCAGGGCAGTCCGCCCCTCAGAGCAGCCTGGAGTGGAGGGCTCGCTCTCCCAGCCTCCGCCTTTCCCACCCGCAAGATGCGCATCGCCACGCCTGTGGCCGCTGCCTGGCGGCCTGATGGAAAGAACCAGTTTGAATAGGGCTCCTAGCTTAGGGTCAAGGGCTGGACAGGTTTCGTGGGGGCCGCAGAGGCCTGAAATGAGCACGAAGGTTTTGTTCACACGTGATTATGTGCATTTTCCTGGGGAGAGGGTCATAGCTTTCACTGTGTTCTCACGGATAGAATTCCTCTTAAAAGATTAAGAACATTGGCTTGGATAATGCGTGAAAGTGATGTGTAACTGTTACCAGCAAAGATTTAAGCTGTGATCAGTAAGGAGTTTTGAGGAGAAAGGGACCCAGAGGAGCACCGTACCATGTGTTAGGGTTTGTGTGGGACCCACAGAGAAGTGGGGACGATTCTTGCCCTCCAGGAACATAGGACAGACTTTTGGACAGGACAATAAAATAGATAAAAAAAATTAAGAAGAAATGGTAACTATCAGCGAGGTGACTGAGAGGTCAGAGGAACGTAAGTGGGATAAATTCAGAAATGGGAAAGGGACTGGAAGGAGGGCAGAGCGGGGCTCCGGCGAAGGCTGAGAAGGGCCTCCGTGGAGGAGGACTGGCCCCAGGGAGAGCCCACGCCCCAAGCTTGCGGGCGACGGTAGACGCACTCAGGGCACAGGGGCCCTTTGAGCGGGACTTGGGGTCTCGGAGCAGGAGGTTCCCAGGGCGACAGCCCATCGTGGATGCCCCTTCAGACACTTGGGGAGTTCTTGGTCCTTCAGCCTTTGCCCTGCTGCAAGGGGCTGGGGGTTCCCCTGGAGAAGGCCTGTGGGGAGCACAGAGCCCGCCCAGGACAGATATCCTCTTCCTTGGGAAGGGGTCCCGGTGACTCACAGGTTCCAGGCAGGGTATGCTTCACGTCTAGACGTCGTTGTTGCTGTGCTGCGTCCAGCTGCCGCCGCAGAGTCAGCGAAGTCCCGCTGGTCACGCCTCACGGAGCCAGCACGCAGCTACCCCAAGCGCGCTAAGCAGACAGAGCACCGGAAAATGGAGAAAAGAATTGGAAATAATTTGGTATTTCAGAAAAAAAATGACTAAAGTGTTCCCCGTGAGGAAAGTCACAACGGAAATTTCTTTGTGCTTGCTCTATGGTGTGGCAGCTTCTAAATTCTCCATGTGGCAGGGCCATTGTAACCCCTCTTATTATTTTTTTTAAAGATTTATTTATTTTGAAAGAGTGCGTGGGGGGAGGGGCAGTGGATCAGAATCCTCAAGCAGATTCTCTACTGAGCATGGAGCCTGACACAGGGGCTCAATCTCCTAACCCATGAGATCACGACCTGAGCCAAAACTAAGAGTTGGACGCTTAACCCACTGAGCCACCCACTGTAACCCTCTGGTCCTGCTCTGACCCTGGGCCCCCCGACTGATGAGACCACCCTATCCAATTCAGCAAGGCCCTCAAACAAATGGCCATCTCCCCACTCCCCTCCAAGTTGCTAGAAAGGTTTTCTTGGGAACTCTTGAGATCTTGCCATGGTTCTGCGGATGTAAATCCTGTACTTTGTTTTTTTTTTGGGATATGGTCTTGAAAACAGAGATCGACTCTGGCAGCCAGTACAGGACCACTCTCCCCACCTTGTAGCCCAATACCCATGTCTCAAGGGAGCAGCTAATTACCTACCTTCCTGATGACTCAAAGGGAATATTTTAAGATGTCTAATCTGTCATACTTTAAGATGATCCTGCCAGGAAGGGAAGCAATGAGGATCTGACAAGGCGTCGTAGCCTCTTCCCAGAAAGAGTGGAGTCTGTCATTCCCTGACCACCCTCCCATCTTCGTGGGCACCTCTTCCCCTTTATGACACTCTTCCAACCCTCCCTGGGGAATCCCTCCCTGACCCTGACTTTTCATGTCCTCCAAGTGCAATGAGGCTTGTGTTACCTTGCTTCTGTTCTTAAAACTTACCTGTCCCCTTTGTTATGCTGTTGCTGCCAGGCTAAACGATGGGTGGCCTGTGAGGGGGGAATCTGGTCTCTCTTCCTGTTGCCAAGCACCAGAGGTAACTTCAGGGCCAAAGCCTTCATTTTCATCTGTCGTCGGCTAGCAGGGAATGACAAGTCTGGGAGATACTGCCCTAAGGGGTGTCCTCTTGGAGAGAGCCAGCCTTCTGGGGTGACACCCCTGATCCATGTTTGGCATCCCCCTCAAACGAAGCCATGTGACAATCTCTTTTGGCTTCTCTCTTCTGCATCGGGGAGGTGGAGGGAGTGGAGCCTTGCTGAAGGCAGCACGCAGGACCTGGTTCTGGCCCTCTGTCGAGACCGCTTCCTGGCTACTTGTTTCCTGGTTGCTTTTAATCCAAGCCCAGACTTCCAAACAAAAAAGAAATGGGGAGGAGAAGAGGCTAACACTCAGTTCAAATTAAAGCAGATTTATTTATTTCAATGATTTTTTCATCCTGTCATCAAGCATGGTGCCTCATACATTGTAGCTCACATTTACAGTTCCCATTTGTCCCTCATCGAAGCTTAATGGTCCCTGGATCTCTGGTCATCGCCATAGATTCCTACTTTGGTGTGGTGTGGTGGGGTGGGGTGGGGTGGGGTGTGGAGGCAGAGGCTCAGTGTGGCAAGTGAATTGGGTTCAGGGATTAATAATGGTTAGGTATGAGTGTGCCTCCCCTGCCAGGTAACACGGTATGGTAGGTAGTTTTTGGTTTGGGCTGGCTTTGCCCTGATTCACCTCTGGTAGTTACTTCTCCCGTACATAGGAAGTTTAGTCCAGGTGCCTTCCTGTCTCTGGTCCCAGGAGAGGCACTGGAACTTAATGAGGTTGGTTGGATCTGCCTTCCCAGGAATTTGAAATTTGAGCCAAGTCATCAAAAGACAGAAACCAATTGGAGCTAATTTGTTATTCACAGCGATGTACCCAGGGAACCCTGCTAAGAGGTCCTGTGTCTTAGACCCTCAATCCTATGCAGCTTCCTGCCCACTGAGTTTCCCACTTCCTTTCCATTATGTTCTCATTTCTGAGTCTGGTTTCCCAGCCATTGAGAAATCAACTGTTTTTCCAGTAAATTCCCCGTTGGTTTAGATGAGCTGGGGTTGGCTTCTGTTGCTTACCACCTAAGGAGTCCAAACTCACACCCACAATGAATCTAGGTTTCTGAGTGTCCCTTAAGTCACACTTAGTTTTAGGACATTGCCCCTAAGCTATGCTAGAAGCCAATGAAGCCTTAATATTTACCCTGACTCTGCAGTAATCATTTCCTAGAATCCGTCTCTTTAGCTGCCAAGCCCATGCTGTTTATTAGTTGACTGTGGTTTATAACCGCCTTTGGTTTCTTTCAGCATTTTTTTAGTTCAATTCAGACTGGGCCAAATCTCCCAACCCCATACCTGGGGAACAGGCTTGCTTTCCATGTGGTCTGCTGCTTGATGCTCCTCAAACACATGCTAGGGAAATGTAAACCAGGACAGCATTTTTTTTTTTTAAGATTTTATTTATTGAGAAAGAGAGAATGAGTGAGAGACAGCACATGCAGGGGGAGGGGCAGAGGGTGAGGGAGAAGCAGACTGTCTGCTGCACAGGGAGCCCAATGTGGGGCTCCATCCCAGGACCCTGAGATCATGACCTGAGCTGAAGGCAGCCACTTAACCGACTGAGCCACCCAGGCACCCCCAAGACAGCATTTTTGCAAACCAAATTGGAAAACTATAATCAAGAGTTTCTAAAATGTTCTTACTAAACTAGTAATTCAACTAACTCAGAGATTTATCTTATGAGAATTTATCCTATGGAAATGAGAAGCATAAAGATGAGTAAACATATTTAGTACAGTATTATTTTGTAGTAGCAAAAACTTGAAGACAACCTGAATGTCCAGCATTAGGGAAATGGTTAAATAAACAATGGCCTATTCATATGATGGTATATGATACATTCATTCAAGATCACAGTTTTGTAGAATATTTAATACCTTGAGGAAAATTCCCATACTATCTTGTGTATTGGGGAAACAAACAAACCAGGACACAAAAACGTATGTACAGGATAATCTCAATTTTTATTCAAATTGCAAAGGACCGCACCAACATATTAGCGCAATATCTCTTGATGGGATGGTCATGGGTGGCCAGGCAGGCGGTGCACTCCTTGAGGGTAGGAACTGTTTCGTATTTATGGTGATAGCTCTAATTCCTACTTCAGGTCCAGGCACATAGCTTGCCTGTTGAAATAATGAATGAGTTTCCTTCTACTTTTCCATGGTTTTCTTTTCTTTTAATAATGAATGTGCATTCTTTGTAAAATCAGAAAGAAAATTTTTAGGAAATAAAGCTTTGGTACATGAGGTTTATTGGAATCCTATTCATGCTTCAAGGTCATGATGGCAGTTTTAAAATGTGGCAATAAACGTTTGATGACTCCTTCCACTGAGAGGTAGAGTCTGTGTCCCGTCCTTTCAGATGAAACTGCTTCCACCAATGAGCACCATGAAAATGGTGCTGTGTGATTTCTGAGGCCAGGTCATAAGAGGCTATGCGGTTTCTGCCTTGTTTGCTAGGAGCACTTGATGTGGAAGCCCTGGACCTCGATGTAAGAGGTCCAGCACCCTGAAGCTGCAGCATGGGCGAGGCCATCTGGGGGCTCTATGGTTGACATTCGAGCAGAGTCTGTCCTTCATTCCAGGGATGCAGCACGGGAGGCCATCCTAGAAGCGGATGCTTCCCACGCTCTCTCCTCTGAGTTGCTTCCAACCAACTGGGGTTCAGAGAGCATGGAGTAGAGACAGTCTGTCCACACTGTGTCCTATTCCAATTCCTGACCCACAGACCCCTGAGCCTTATACATGAGTGGTTGTTTTATGCCACTAGTCTGGGGTGCTTTGTTAGACTTCAACGGATACCAAAACAGTTTTCCTCAAACTTCTTCCTCTTTGTGAAACCTTCCTTGCTCCTTCCTGTCCTTCCCACAATCCCAAGCCCCAAATTAAAACGAGTCATTCTTGTCTCCCAAAGTCCTTTGTTATACCTGTATCAGAGGACTGACTCATCTTGTCTTTCTCCAGATGATGAGTTAAGGGCAGCAACTCTGTGAGTCATTTTTATCTTTTCAGAGCACCTCGCACAGCGTCCAGCACACTGAATCCAAAGGAGGGTTCCTCTATGCCTCGTGCTCCTAGTATAATCCACAAGAGAGATGGAAATTGACACCGAAACCAAATTTAATGTGTACGTCAGGCTTTCACGGAATTCTGGCTACTTCCTTGTTTCTGGGCTGCATGTCAATATCACAGCGGGATGGCATTATAGCTGCAAACTGTCCCAATGTCTTCGTTTGTCTGGGCCGCCATAACAAAATACCAAAGACCGGGTGGCTTAAACCACAGAAACCTATTTTTTCACAGTTCTAAAGGCTGCAAGTTCAAGACCAAGGTGTTGGCAGGCTTGGTCTCTCTGAGGTCTCCTTGGCTTGCGCACTGGTGCCTTCTCTCCATGTCCTTGCGTGGTCTTTTCTCCATGCACGCACACCACTGGTGTCTCTTCCTCTTCTTATAAGGACACCAGTTCTATTGGATTAGGGCCCCACCCTTATGACCTCATTTAACTCTACCTCTTGAAAGGTCCTATCTCCAAATACAGTTATGGTAGGAAGTAGGGCTTCAACATATGAATTTGAGGGGTACACAATCCAGGCTAGCACACCAAAGGACACAATGGATTCTAAGTTATTGTTTGCATTCCCTGTAGTTGTAGGTGTCAGTAAAAACAAAAATGGGGGCGCCTGGGTGGCTCAATTGGTTAAGTGTCTGCCTTTCGCTCAGGTCATGATCCCAGGGTCCTGGGATTGAGTCCCGCATCAGGCTCCCTGCTCTGTGGGAGACTGCTTCTCTCTCTCCCTCTGCCTATGGCTCCCCCTGCTCGTGCTCTATCTCTCTGTCAAATAAAATCTTTAAAAAAAAAAAAAAAGGAATGAACGAACTCAGTGATCCAAATTCTATCCATAAACACTTGCCTGGTTTTAAGTTCCAGGCTTATACCATTCCCACTCTCATAGCCTTTCAGATAACGGCCTGTTTATGTGATCGACACCTGTGATAACTTGTCCTTCTCCACATCCAGTGACGACGTTTGATATCATGTAGGTTTTACTTTTTTGTTGGTTTTTCGTTTGATGCCCAATGCAACCTCCAACAAATCTTCTGTATCATTGTCGGCCATGACACAGCGCAGACTGTAGAGTGATCCAGGCACTCCTCTGTGTGTCCGTGGGTGTTCTTCCACTGCCTCCCATCCATTTACTGACGCTGAATCAAGTGCATCAATAAAAGGGCTTGAGAAGGCAATTGCCGAAAGCGATCAGAGAATGATGTAAGGAATGCAGGAATGCCAGGAGCTATAGTGACTGGCAACAACTTTCTGGAATTCTTCTTTTCCAAATTAATTCCTAGCAATTTCCTTTGTGGTCAGCCTCTGTTTTTATTATGTTATATCATATTCCAAAAGTGAGGGAGTGAGGGGCGCCTGGGTGGCTCAGTTGTTAGGCATCTGCCTTCGGCTCAGGGCGTGACCCCGGCGTTCTGCGATCGAGCCCCACATCAGGCTCCTCTGCTGGGAGCCTGCTTCTTCCTCTCCTACTCCCCCTGCTTGTGTTCCCTCTCTTGCTGGCTGTCTCTATCTCTGTCAAATAAATAAATAAAATCTTAAAAAAAAACCAACAAACCCAAAAAACAAAAGTGAGTGAGTGAAAGAGAGAGAGGAGAGAGAAAGAGAGAACACAACCTTCTACAGAGTTGAATGGGATCTGGGACAATTTTATGCCCAGATCTGTGAGCTACAGGTGCTAAGGCATGGAGCAAATACTCAACGTCACACATTTGCCCTTTGCAATTTCAACGACAGCACACCCATCTTGCTGTTTTCACCCTGTGTTCAGCTGGTCTTTGTCACACTACCTCATTGTCATTCCCCAGCCCTCTGCCCACCGTACTTTTACCACTTACGGAATGAGGAGGCGTTGCTTGCTCCGACCCACGCTATCACCAATGCCCCACAAGAAGCGACTGGCTCTCATTTTCCACAGGGTAGCATGTTGAGCCCGTTACCGCCCCGCCTGTACAGAGTGCTCGAATTTGCAACAGTTCTTTATGCGAACATCCCTTCTGAAATGCATTTTATCTGTTGGTTGAAACTGGCAAGAATTCTGTTCCAAGCTGTAAGAAGGCTTTATCCCTGCCCAACACTATAAAGCTCTCAAGATTTGATCTTCTTGAACCGTCTGCCTAAAGGTAGGATGAGATTCAATTTGCTAAGAGTCCTTGTTTCTGACACAGAGACAAATACGTGCCCCTGTGCTACCTTACAAAGCAAGGGCTCATTTGTAAAAAACCTCCCGGATCATGAACTCTCCAGACAGAGAGTGAACCCAAGTCATGCTTTCTTTATTAATTTTAGTATGTTCTCTCTGTATTGCTTCATTTCAGAAAAGAGGCATAATTTCTATCTTTATGAGTCAGACTCATAGCCCAGCACCTGTTAGAAAATTAAAAAATATTTCCCCCACATCACATTACAAAGGAAGGCCCATTGTTTTCGTGCAGTTGCTGGTATTCACGCCTTTGCCAAAATGACTATATTGGAGATTTTAAAAGCTATAGTGATAATGAAAAACAATGACTAGAGACTTTTCCAAGTGCCAATACATAAAGATAGTAACATGAACTTGATCAACTCTGATGTTCATTCCTTTTAAATTGTTCATACATTAACAAAGGAGAGTCTGCTTCTCCCCAGGCACGACAAAATGGCAGATACAGACGGTTCAGAGTTGCTTCCTAAAAACACACCCCAGGTAGTCACTTACACATTAGGTGTGGAATTCAGTCAATGCTAACTATGGAAGGAGATTTGATATATTTGAGTATATTGTGGACACAGAAAGAATAATTTTAAATAAGTAAAAGTGATGTCATGACATAAAAACTATCTAGCTCAGATAGGGGCAGGGTGTGATGAAAAAATCTTTACACAGTCCATCTCTGGCCTAAATGCTGTATGAAGAGAGAAAGGTTAAAATACTATTGTTCTGCAGATGACAGATGTAATGTTTGATCCCAATGTCAGATAAAAGCTAGATGGTCAACTGTCTAAGCTTTGCCATACTTCCCCAGCAACTTCAAAGGGTGTTTCTTAACAAGACTAACTTGAAACTTACTTTGAATGAGAAATACATGCTGCACAGTCACATATCATTTGGGGTACCATAGGGAGAGTTCTGCTAACCCTTGCAACCAGCCCACCATACAGGTAACATTTCCAGGCCTCTGCCATGCACGTAGTAGGGACAAGCAAAGAGCAGAGAGGCGGTGCAGTACATGCTCTTGGCCGATGATGACAGTAAGCAAAATGCAAAGAGTTCAGATACAGGTAGAAATCTGTGTCCTTTTTACCTAAGCTTTTTGATTGAAGTCATTTTTTATATTCTTTTCCTTTTCCTGAAGCCATGAATCAATACTGAATGAATTAGTGAATTACTGGTCGAACAGGCAATATGTTTTTCATCTCTTAAAGAAATTTCTTATTTCATCTATTTCTTCATAAAATAGTTATAAGGTCAACAGTTTATTAATGACAAAGTCAAGGGAGCACCTGGGGTTCATTCGAATTGGAAAATTATTGAGGAGCAATTTGAAGCCAGGCCAAGCAGTGTCTTATGGTCAAACATCAAGATGTGAACTGTAGAAAAACAGGGTTTTGATTTCCCTCTTTACATTTCTTTTTTACAGTATTAAATATAAGAAAATCCACCATCTGGTAAAGATATTCCTTAATTCACTACCTCAGCATAATGATTGGAATAAATAATTTAACAAATGTTTATTGAATGAATAAATGAATAGATAATATAAAATTAAAAATTATGGATGATCATTGTACTTAAAATTCAGCATTACTTTTCAGGATTAATTTTAGATAGCCATGTTTATTCTAATTTGCTATGGACTAAAATAAACCAAAGAATCAAAAGAAAAAAAAATATATCCTGGGTTTTTTTAAACAGAAAAATAGTTTCATTAAACACTGTATCAACTTGCTTCTCCCAGAAACAGATGACCAAAGGAATTTTCTAGCTTTGAATTCTTACATTAGAAAAAAAAAGAGAAATGTTTTAAATAGTTATGCTAAACTTGTACTTTCACAAGCAGGAATGGGAAAAAAAATTAAAAACAAAATAAATAAAAGAAAGGTAATAATAATGTTAAAATTTGGGTCTTCTGGGAAGGAGACACAAGACGGAATTAGAAGTGTATGTAATTTATTGCGGCAAATTCCTTGAAAAGGGAAAGAGGAGAGGGAGAAAGAGCCAGCAGGGAAACCCTTCAGGCCACGATGCAGGGGTGGCACCTGTGAGTGAGAGAAAGCAGTAAGGAAGATTAGGGGTGCAGAGGTGAGCACATCTCAGCCAGCCCATGGTGGGGGGGTGGTCCCCCATGAGCGGTCCTGCACGGGCCAGAAATTACAACAATGCTCAGTCATTGCCCAGGTTCTTCCTGGAAGCATATGGCTTCAGCTTGGAAACAAAGGCAGATCCTAAAGGCTCCCATAGCTGGAGGCTATTGGTGAACTCACACCCCTTAGACATTTGAATAACACTCTTACGTGGCTACTACAGTTTACTCTTTGTGCCACACGGATTTGCTTCCTTTATACATTTGGGGCACAGATTTGCCATGGTTCCTGTATTCGTTATCTACTGCTATGTAAGAAGTTATCTCCCAATTTAGTAGCTTAAAGAACACACATTATTGTCTCATACAGTTTCTAAGAGCCAGGAACAGGGGAGTAGCTTGGCTGCATGGTTCTGGTTCAAGGTCTCTCTTCACACTGTAGTCAAGATGTTGGCTAGAAATGGAGTCATCTCAAGACTTGACTGGGGCTAAAGAATCTGCTTCTGAGCTCATTCATGTGGTTGCTGGCCAGCCTGTTTCTTGCGGGCTATTGGTCTGAGATCTCCATTCTTCTTCATGTGGGCCTCTCTGAAAGCCACCTGAGTGTCTCATGACCAACTGTAGCTGGGAAGTTGGCAAGTGATGTGAGACAGAGCAAGGAAAAGAGAGAAAGAGAGAGAGAGACTAAAACAGAAGGCATAGTCTTTTATAACCTGATCTTGGAAGTTATATTCATCCCTTCCACCATATTTTATTGGTTGCCCAGAGCAACCTTGATACAATGTGGGAGGGACCACACAAGGGTATGAATATCAAGGGGCAGAGATCATTCGGGGCTGTCTTGGAAGCTACTGCAGTTCCCATGAACGTCCCTTCCTGAAGGCAGACTTAGAAAAGGGAAGTTAGTGGGACAAACTAAAGCCCCTGCCAAAGCAGCTGGTTTTAGGGTTACTGCTGGTACTCATTGTCACTCTCCCCTGCTCTCTGTCCCCCCAATCACCTGCTGTCACCCCTGCTGATCTCTGTAGTTGCCAGTATGATGACACCTTTTCTCACTTACTTGCTACCTGGGCACAAAGGAGCCCAAAGAACCTGGTGGCATCTGTCGCTTGTAATTAGCAGGGACTCTTGATGTGTTGGGGTGAGAGTGCACCCCCTATGGAGATGGAGACTGCAGAGCCCAGAGTTGTAGGAACAGGATGGAAAACTTATGCCAGTGGCTCACTGGAATGATGGTAAGTGGGGCCACTCCTGTTCCTATCTTTTGGTTCCCAGACCTCTGTATTCTTTCAACACAGTCCTTTATAGAGGTCTTCAATTCAGCACATATACTGCGTTCTGGAGAATGGCACCCCCCCCTCCACACAGTATTGTCCTTAGTTTAGTGAACTAGGCATCCTAAAAGGTTTATGCAATGAAAACAACCAAAATATTAGATAAAATAACTAAGCAAACACTTTTAAAAGACACTGAGATGGCACAAAAGTAAAGAATCTGGAGAGATCAAAAACAAGAAAAAAGTAACAACTTTGAGAGAAGAACACCAAAGCTAGCTCTCTTTGTGTTAAGACCACACAAAATTGGAAATCTTTTTTTTTTTTTTTGTACAGTATTATTTAACAATTCCATACATTACTTAGTGCCCATCATGGTAAGTGGACCCTTAATTCTTTTTAACTTTTTCGCCCATTCCCCACCCACAAAACTGGAAGTGTTACAGGAGACACCCACATGAAGCTGGAATCTCAAAGGGCTTTACCTTCCATTAAGGAGGAGTAAAAAATGAACTGCTATGCAGAAGGGGACAGCAACACGTCTGATGTGATTTTTATGCCGGGAGAGAGTGGTAGGAAATCTCACTTGAGAATTTATAAGTACAGCCTGACCCTCACGTGGCTTTTTGTATGAAGTTATACCACCTGTATCTGAAAAACCAAAATAGAATTTTAATTAAAGTGCTCCCACTATGTTTATATAATCAACTGGGAGGAGCAAATGAAATATTTTCTAGAGAATGCAATCTCAACCCAGGTCTCAAAGAATTCCTACAGATAAAGCCCCAAAGAACATAAGCTCACATAAAACCACACACAGGCATACTCAGCCTTCTCCCCGACCCTGCAGGAAAATAAAGCACCATGAGTGAGAATGAGCAGATTTGTGAAGAAGATCAGGCACAGAACATAAAATAACCGTGCTTGGTGTAGTGAAGAAATAAACATTTTGTGAGCAAGGAATAAGAGATGGATATTGAAACAAACAGATCAAGCAGACCGATGGAAAACTGAATAAAATTTCTGAAATGAAAAACCGCTTTATGCAGAGAGATTATGAGACCAAATGGAGGAAGGTCTGCAGGAAGAAATGGTAAGCAAAGAAATAGATAAATATGTTGGGTAAATCTAAATAAAAACACTGACTACATATCATAGTAAGAATAATGTCTAATTTGTGAGGCTAAACAAACAAGATAGAATTCAAATACTGGTCAAACTGAAATATAAATTGGAATGGGGTAAAAAAAAAAAAAACTGTAGTCTAGGGGCGCCTGGGTGGCACAGTCGTTAAGCGTCTGCCTTCGGCTCAGGGCGTGATCCTGGCGTTATGGGATCGAGCCCCACATCAGGCTCCTCTGCTATGAGCCTGCTTCTTCCTCTCCCACTCCCCCTGCTTGTGTTCCCTCTCTCGCTGGCTGTCTCTATCTCTGTCAAATAAATAAATAAATCTTTAAAAAAACAAAACAAAAACTGTAGTCTAAATATTCTAAGGTTCTCGCACTGTTTGGATGGAGCATCAAGAAATGAAGCAAGCGTGTGCAAATGCCTAGGGTGACTCCTAAAAATAGACATAGAGATAATTAATTCCAAAGGAGAGGTAGGGGGTGGGGTGGGAATAGCAAAAGATGAAAAGAAAAAAGAAATCTATTCAGAAGATGGCAAGAAAGGAAGAAAGAGAGAGAGGAATGGAAAGCACATAATAAGATGATAGAAATAAATCAAAGGAAGAAGAGCAAAGACAGAGTCTTAAGATCCTCTGCCCCAAATCAAAACAATGGAAGTTTATACACATTCTAAAATGATGGGTGTTAATTTCATACTGTTATTAACAATGAAAAAAATGGGCATAAGTGACCTTTGAGAATAAAAGGCTTTATTCCACAAAAGAAACTTTAACTTCTGAAGACCTACGTCTCAAAAATGGGCTTTTATAGACAATTTTTATGAGCGCTCTTATGATTACTAAATTTAGAACATGTTTTTATTCTTATAAATTTTGGCCTTTGACTTTATCTGGAGAGTTTTTCTTGTGAACAGCTGTATAATTCATTATATCTCTCTCTTTTGTACCAGTTTTAACACTCTTTTTCTCCTTTGTCTGTATTTAGAAGGACCTGCTTTTTTAAGGCTACAGTTAGGACATCATATTCTAGAAATAAATCAGAAAGCACAGGACCTAAAGACCTAATATAGAAAATGACACATTTTAAAAAAAAGGAATATGAGACCTGTAATATTCTGCTTCTACTGGACGCTAAATAGCTTCCTAAAGGGCCTAAAAGATTCTGCAATAGATTTTTTCCATAGATCTGTTTTGTCTTGTTTTTTTCCTATCTGCTCTTTCCCCCCCTTTGTTTTATAGTGCTTTTTCCATTAGTTCTAAGCTCTTTCTTTCTGTCTTTTCTTTCTCTCTTTCTCTCTCTCCCTTTTCTCTTTCCTCCCTTCCTCCCTTCCTTCCTCCCTTCCTCCCTTCCTCCCTTCCTTCCTCCCTTCCTTCCTCCCTTCCTCCCTTCCTTCCTCCCTTCCTTCCTCCCTTCCTCCCTTCCTTCCTCCCTTCCTCCCTCCCTTCCTTCCTTCCTGCCCGGGTGCTTTGAGGGGCAGCACCCATGTGGCACAGCAGTGGGGGGCCAGGTTCTTGTGATTTTGTTGCCTATGTGCTGTGAGTGTGTGACCTTTTCTATTCCATCACAGGATTTTTAATGAGATGTTGGAAGGGACTGCGCCAGGGCCTGCAAACCAGCTCTCACACCATTTTACACCAGCAATCTAGTTCCTGCTTTTAGACTGGGAACACAGAGTGAAGGCACATGATGCCCCTGAAGACGGCCCTCTCACCAGGCAAGGCATCCAGGCTTTTTAAATTCATGCTCTTTCAGTAATGAAAGAAAACTGCTAGGTCTGACCTGCAGTGAGACCTTGATTTTAACCTGAGATGGCTAAGGGAGTGTGATAGCTCCCTTTTTACACACATTTAGATAAGTTAGAACATCTGAGGTTACAATGTCCCCTCAGGAGTGCTAAGACTAAATCTAACGATGGCCAAGAAAAGCTAGTCAGACAATATCCTCATCATGTTTCCAGGAAAATTCAGAGCCTTTATGAGAAGATCTGTACACCGAACCCCACAGTGTTACATTTGGAATAAGGTTTGTGTTAAACCTCTAGTGACTGAGTTTCAATAATGTATGAATACACAGTTTCTTTATTAAAGTTTGGTCACTTTTACACTGAGAAAGGCCAGAAGAGGCATACATAATAAAAATAAATACACGAATAGTTTATAAAGATGTTGTGGTTGAATCAGTCAGAATCATACACTCAGTCAGGTCACATGCTCTCAGACCCAGGTGGACACCCACCTTTCCCTGTGTCCTTCCATTAACTATCTTGGTTCTGGAGGGTAGGGATGGGTGCAGAAACTCTGGGCATCTGGGGGCCATTAGTAATTAAGACTGTGCCTAGGAAGTTAGCATTAGAAACATTTAGGACGCTGTAATTAAAATAAGAACAGCAGTACAGACTCTACACACCTGCTACCGAAATGCATCACGACCAAAGTAAGCACGGAACTGCAGATTGTTTAACAAGCATTTTCAAGGCCCTTTAAAACATAAGCAAGCCTCTAATAATGGTTATATAACTATATCTGAGTCATGAATAATAACATCAAAACATGGAAAAATCTCTCTTTCCATCAAATAAGCCATCTCTCCCTATTAATGTACTATGTCCGGCACAAATGGTCAAAATAAACTCTTTCCCCACTTCTACATGAGTCATGTAGATATCAAGAATCTGGTGACATTAACAGTTATTGGATCAGAGTTCCAACCATGTTATTTACAGAAAGTTTAAGCCCTCCTTAAACTTAATTTGACCCCAAACTTGACTTTAATGGCTCACTTCCTCTTTACTACTTCTATTGTTGCCAGGGACTGGAAAATGAAGAATTTTGTTGGTGATTGCAGGTGTGCCTTAGACGGCATAAAGTGAATAGGCTTGGTCCATTCTGGAGTTCTTTTGGTTAAGAGTGTTATAAAGAGTTCCACTGGGACACGATCACAGAGAACCACAAAGACAGCACCAATGCTACACTCAAAAATTTCCCTCTTCTCTGATCTGGGCCCAAGGCCAAAAGAAGTTTGAAGGGGCTCTCAGGATCCTCTCCCTGACACTCTGTACCCTGGGAGGAGGCAGGCTGAGAGAAGAGAGCGCAACCTCTGTTTTGGATCTGATGTCTGGGAGCCCAGCCCTCTGATTATGCCCAGACAGTCTAATGCTCTGATGTAAACAGGATTTCGATTGATTTGACTTGCTAACTTAGAATAGTGGCCTTTACATGAAGAACATGTACCCCAGGGGGTATTTGAAAGGGTTGATGATCTTAAGTTCATAGATATTGAACTATCATAGTATCTATGAACTTAAGATTGCCCTAATTTCCTGACTTATAAATATTGCTGTTGGGGGCGCCTGGGTGGCACAGCGGTTGGGCGTCTGCCTTCGGCTCAGGGCGTGATCCCGGCGTTCTGGGATCGAGCCCCACATCAGGCTCCTCTGCTATGAGCCTGCTTCTTCCTCTCCCACTCCCCCTGCTTGTGTTCCCTCTCTCGCTGGCTGTCTCTCTCTCTGTCGAATAAATAAATAAAATCTTTAAAAAAAAAATAATAAAAAAAAATAAATATTGCTGTTGAAGTGTCATGCTAGAAATGTATGTTTTAGTACAAATTGGGATTTTCTGGTAGATTGCAGAGATGGCAGTTAGATAATTTTGGACTAATGATTCTCTTCTATGTCCTATATTTGTCCAATATTCATTTGAGGGACAGTTTCATGAAAGCAAGGCAAAAATAATGTTAGCGAGTGTTGAGTAAGAAAGGTTGATTATTGAAAATGCCCCCTCCTGTAATACATTTAAAATAAGCAGCTCTTTTCAGCTCTTCTTGATATTTATCCCTCAGACATATTATTAGCTACAAAAGAAAAAAAACAAACTTCAAATAGCAAAGCAGTATAGGTGAGTGTCCCTAATTCTTTTAAATGTAATTAGAACGTTTTCTTAGACTTCCAAACTTTTCAAGATATACTACATAAAAGTTCTATGAGATCTTTCCACTTGGCACCGATTCTTCAATCAGGTAGTTAAAACTAATTTTTTTCAGATACTGCTTGAAATGAATTAAAATACAGTAAAATCTTCATCTGCTTTCATCATAGAACGTTTAATATTTTCTACCTCCTGTTAATAAAAAGCAAACAATATCCTGTGTACAGGCCATTTTTTTTTACTACATCTACCTTCTTTTTCATTAAATGCAAAAGGAAACATTAGATATTGATTCATTTCATCAAGAAGTGCATTGTAAATAAAATTGAACTTTTACGCTTACTAAAAGCGTAAAAACTTTTACGCTTACTTGTTTATCAAAATTTGTAATATATTTGTGTTGTTTAAATAGTAATATATTAATAAGAGACCCTGGAGAGAGCTTGGAAAGATAGCGGAGTAAGAGGACTCTAAGCTTACCCTGTACCATGTTTTCGACTAGATATCATCCATATTCAAGTCAATAAACTGGAGAGTGATCTGAGCAAAGAGTGGCAGAAATAACTCCACAACTAAATACAGAGAAGAAGTTGCATCTGAAAAGTTAGGGAGGTCAGGAAGGTAGAGGGAGGCTGCCTGCAGGAGGGAGGGAGCTACCCGTGTGGAAAGGGCAGAGAAACGGGCCCTTGTACCAGAGAGCTCACATGAGGAAGACTAAACATTTGGCTTTAAAAACAAGAGGGGCTGAATTCCATGAGTTTGTAAAACCAGTGGGACTGGAGCCTGGACCTTTAAAACGGTGAGTGATTGCTGGGTTGCTGCACTTAAAGAGACAGCAGCCTGCACAGAGAGGCAACATAAAAATGGCAGTTCATACAACGCCAGGGGCAAATGGGAGACAGATGTGCTCATACTGATTTCAGAGTGTGTTGGGGGACTTCTCTGAAAATGAGGGAGCTAACAGGTGCTATTTTCCTTCCTTGCCCCCTAACATAAACACAGAGGCACCTGTGGGAGGTGGTGCTACACAGACACTTGCTACTTAACCCCCTAGCAGTGTGCTATGCCCACCACTTCTTCTGAGGACTTGCCCACCTCAAGGCTGCTAGCCTCAGCCCTGGGCTCAGAGTAAATTTTGTTAAAGTCCTGAGTGCACACCATGTGGCTGCCAGGTACACAGCTGTCTACTCATGCTGCACCCATCCACTGCACCATGCCCTGCCATGGGTCCTCAGTCACTGTTGTGTGTCACACCCAGCCATATGCCCCCACCCACCCTGGCATGCAGCCCCCAACCACTGCAGCATTTCAGGGGGATCTGGTACAGGACTAGTGGCCCAGTGCAAATTTTGTTAACACCACTGCCCCACTCCCAAGTTCCCTAGTGGGCACACTCCCTTGGAGCTGGCCTGCCTGTGACCCACTACCGCCACAGAGAGCAAGCACAGCTTATAGCTGGCAGAGAGTCAGGGCAGATAACTGCATGGAAAGGAAAAAGCGACTCAGTGACAACAGCAGGGCATAAGCAACACACATAGGATACTCTCCTGATGTTCCAGGTTCTGGTGAACAGGGGACACTTCATTGGGGCACTCCAGTACCTCTTCATAAAGTCACTATTTTGAAGAGCAGAAGACATGGCTGACATTCTTAGCACACAGAAACAAACACAAAGAGGCAGACAAAATGAGGAAATAGAGAACTGTATCCCAAATGAAAGAACAAGACAAGGCCACAGCCAGAGATCTAAGTGAGACAGATATAAGTAACATGGCTGATAGAGAATTTAAAGAATGATCATAAGGATACTCACCAGACTACAGAAAAACAAGGAAGATATGAGTGAGACCCTTAACACAGAGATTAGGAATAACATATAAGAGATAAAGGGCTCAATAAATGAAATGAGAAACACACTTGATAAATAAACAGCAGGATAGAAGAACCAGAGAAGTGAATCACTGCACTAAAAGAAAGAGCAATGGAAAGTAATCAAGCTGAAGAAAAGAGAGAGAAAAGAATTATGGAAAATGACAATAGACATAGGGAACTCAGTGACTCCATCAAACATAGTAAGATCCATCTTATAGGAGTCCCAGAAGAAGAGAGAAAGAGGGTCAGAAAATTTGAAGAAATAATGGCTGAAAACTTCCTTAATCTGGGGAAGAAATTTATATCCAGATCCAGGAGGCACAGAAAACTCCCAAGAAAATCAAACCCATACCCATGACATGTTATAATTAAATTTGCAAAATATAGTGATAAAGAAAAAATTTGTTAAAGCAGCAACACACACAAAAAGAAGTCAGTAACTTACAAGGGAAAATCCATAAGGTTAGCGGGAGATTTTTCAACAGAAACTTTGTAAGCCAGAAGGAAGTAGCATGATATACTCAAAGTGCTGAATAGGAAAATCCTGCACCCAAGAAAACTGTCCAGCAAGACTATCATTCAGAATAGAAAAAAGTTTCCAAGACAAACAAAAACTAAAGGAGTTCATGACCACTAAACCAGCTTTGCAAGAAATATTAAAGAGGACTCTTTGAGTGGAAAGAAGAGACCAAAAGTGACAGTGTTTGGTAGGGAAAAAAAGTAAAAATGAGTATTTCTGTAAAAAATCAGTCAAGGAATTCACAAAAAAGTAATATAAAATATAATAACATATGCCTGAAATGTGGGGAGAAGAGAGTAAAGAATGGGTTCAAACTTAAGCATCCATCAACTTAATATAGATGGCTATATTCAGAAGAGGTTATATACAAATCTAACCGTAATCATATATCAAAAACCACTATAAATATGTGAAGAGTAAAGAGAAAGAAATCCAAATATATCACCAAAAAAGTCAGCAAACCATGAAAGAAAGGCAAGAAAGGATTAGAGAAAATCTTCAGAAACAACCACAAAACAAGAAACAAAATGGCAATAAATACATATCTATCAATCATTACTTTGAATGTAAATGGACTAAATGCTCCAATCAAAAGACAATGGGTGACAGAATGGATAAAAAAATAAGACCCATCCATATGCTCCCTAAAAAAGACCCATTTTAGACCTAAAAATACCTGCAGATTGAAAGTGAGAGGCTAGAGAACATCTTACCATGCAAATGAATGTCAGAAGAAAGCCAGAGTAGCAATACTTGCATCAGACAAACTAGACTTTAAAACAAAACTGTAACAAGAGACAAAGAAGGGCACTATGTAATAATAAAGGGGACAATGCAACAAGAAGATGTAACAATTGTAAATATTTATGCATCCAACATAGGCATGCCCAAATACATAAAACAGTTAATAACAAACATAAAGGAAGTAATCAATAATAATAAAATAATAGTAGGGGACTTTAATATTCCACTTACATCAATGGACAGATCATCTAAACAGAAAATCAACGAGGGAAACAATGGCTTTGAATGACATACTGGAATAGATGGATTTAATAGATACACTCAGAACATTCCATTCTAAAACAGCAGAATACACATTCAAGTGCACGTGGATCATTCTCCAGAAGAGATCACATATTTAGTCCACAAAACAAACAAATTCAAGAAGATCGAAATCATACATGCATATTTTCTGACAAAACGCTATGAAACTAGAAGTCAACAAGAACAATCTGGAAAGGCCACAAGTATATGGAGGTTAAATAACATGCTACTAAACAATGAATGGATCAACCAGGAAATCAAAGGAGAAATTAAAAAAAGTACACTTCAACAAATGAAAAAGGGTCCAAAACCCCTGGGAGGCAGCAAAAGCAGCTCTAAGAGGGAATTTTATAGCAATACAGGCCTACCTCAAGAAGCAAGTAAAAAATAAACAGCCTAACCTTGCACCTAAAGGAGCTGGAAAAGGAACACCAAACAAAACCTAAAACCAGCAGAAGGAAGGAAATGATAAAGATCAGAGCAGAAAGAAATGATAGAGAAACTAAAATAAACAAATAGAACAGAGATCAATAAAACGAGGAGTTGGTTCTTTGAAAAAAAATCAATAAAACTGATAAACCTCTAGCCAGACTTATTAAAAAAATAAAAAAGAGAAAGGACTCAAAATCACAAATGAGAGAGGAGAAATAACACAACCAACACCATAAAAATAGAATCATAAGAGAATATCATAAAAAACTATATGCCAACAAATTGGGCAACCTAGAAGAAATGAATAAATTCCTAGAAACATATAAACTACCAAAACTGAAACAGGGAGAAATAGAAAATTTGAACAGACTGAAAATCATCAAAAAAATTGAGTCAATAGTCAAAAAACTTCCAAAAAAAAAAAAAAAAAGAAAAAATCCAGGACCAGATGGCTTCACAGGCAAATTCTACCAAACATTTAAGGAAAGAATAAATACTTTTTCTTCTCAAATTATTCACAAAAAATAGAAAAGGAAGGAAAACTTCCAAATTCATTCTATGAGGCCGGCATTGCCCTAATACCAAAACCAGATAAAGACACCACTAAAAAGAACTACAGGCCAATATCCCTGATGAACATAGATGTAAAACTTCTCAACAAAAAACTAGGAATTCAAAAATACATTAAAAAAATCATTCGCCATGATCAAGTAGGATTTGTTCCCAGTAGGCAAGGGTAGTTTGATATTCACTAATCAATCAACGTGATACATCAATAAAAGATAAGAACCATATGATCATTTAATAGATGCAGAAAAAGTATTTGACAACATCCATTCATGATAAAAACCTCAACAAAGTAGGTTTAGAGGAAATACACTTAAACATAATAAAGCCCATATGTGAAAAATGCACAGCTAACATCATCCTTAATGGGGAAAAGCTGAAAGCCCTTCCCCTAAGGTCAGGAACAACACAAGGGTGTCCACTCTCACCACTTTTATTCAACAGAGTACTGGAAGTCCTAGTCTCAGAAATCAGACAACAAAAAGAAATAAAAGGCATCAAACTAAATCAGTAAGGAAGAAGTAGAACTTTCACTATTTGCAGATGACATAATACTCTATATAGAAAATCTGAAAGACTCCATCAAAAAAGTGCTAGACCTAATCAACAAATTCAGTAAAACTCACAGGATACAAAATCAATGTGCAGAAATCTGTTGCATTTCTATATACTAATAATGCAGCAACAGAAAGAGAAATTAAGAAAACAATCCCATTTACAATTGCACCAAAAATAATAAGGTACCTAGGAATAAACTTAAGAGGTGAAAGACCCATACTCTGAAAACTATAAAACATTGATGAAAGAAACTGAAGATGAGGGGCACCTGGGTGGCTCAGTTGTTAAGCGTCTGCCTTCGGCTCAGGGCGTGATTCCGGCGTTATGGGATGGAGCCCCACATCAGGCTCCTCCGCTGGGAGCCTGCTTCTTTCTCTCCCAGTCCCCCTGCTTGTGTTCCCTCTCTCTCTGGTTGTCTCTCTCTCTGTCAAATAAATAAATAAAATCTTTAAAAAAAAAAAAGAAAAGAAAAGAAACTGAAGATGACACAAAGAAATGGAAAGACATTCCATACTCATGGACTGGAAGAGCAAATATTGTTAAAAAGGCCATCCTACCCAAAGCAATCCATAGATTTAATGCAATCCCTATCAAAATCCCAACAGTATTTTTCACACTACTAGAACAAACAATCCCAAAATCTGCATGGAATCACAAAAGACCCTGAATAGCCAAAACAATCTGGAGAAAGAAAAGCAAAGCAGGAGGCATCACAATTCCAGACTTCAAGTTATATTACGAATCTGTAGTAATCAAAACATTATGGTACTGGCATTAACATAGACACATAGGCCAATAGAATAGAATGGAAAACCCAGAAATAAATCCACAATTATAAGATTAAAATTTACGATTACTCAATGAGTTGCCAATGATTAAAATGAAAGCATTTCTATTGGATTTTTTTAAAAATAACAAATCTTCAGTTCTTTGCAGTCTCAGAAACTTAGATCATGACATAAGATTTTATGAATATTGATTGGATATTGATTTCCTTTAATTCACTAGTTTTTCTAGAGTTTTCCAATTCACAATCAATTGGGGGGGGGAGAATTTGAGTGCATTGGGACCTGAGGTGTTGGGTAGGTCAACAGGGGGGTGGGTGGTCTCAGAGCACCACTGGTTTCAGTTAGGCATAAAGGAATTGAGTCTAGCAAGATTATTTCTGTTCAATACTAATACATGGCTCTTAGAGGCAGAATACGCCATGGCCAGTGGCACTACTGTGAGCAGAGATTTTCATACTTTAATATGTATAAGAATCACCTGCAGGTCTCATTAAAATCAGATTTCATTCGGTAGGCTTGGGGGTGAGGCCTGATAGTCTCCATTTCTAACAAGCTCCCTGGAGACACTGATCCTGCTGGATCACTTTGAGTGGCAAAAATTCACAGCATCTATACTACTCTTCCAGAAGTCTAGAAATGAGATGTTTGGCCAAGAGCTGGAGGCCATGACTTTCTCATCAAGTCAGATGTTAAGCAGTTGTAAGGATTTAAAAGATTATTTAACTTGTAAGAGACCCATTATCTCCTTCTGTAAAATTACAGGTCTGGTCCAGGAGATGTGTCAGGTCGTTTCAGAATGATAAAATTTAAGGATTTTAAGATGACACTCATTTTTATTTTGGCTGCTATGTCCTGTATTTTCCCTCATAAACAGTTAACAAAAATCAGAAAAAGTTTTATTACACTGGATTACTCCCAAAGGTCACCACTGAGTTGTGCTTTGCGTTCTTTGAGGCCAACATGATAGCTATTTTTTTAAATGTCAGTTTCCACATTCTTCCTCCATAATTCTTAAAACACTATTCAGATTTGAATTTTCTTTTAACTTTAAGGAAAATTCTTAGGAATATTGAGTCTGTGGGATTAGTTACCTATTGCCCAAATGAAAATGTAGTTCCTATGATTTCACATTTTTCAGAGAAGCTGTAATATTCTTAAGTAGAGGGTGATCTTTTAATTGGAGCCAATCTCATACACCGCACCCTTGTAAGGAGCAATCGCTAGTAACAATATCAAAATATATTTAACAGAGAACAAATTCTTTCCCTTCTCAGAATAGAATTGGAGTCAGCTCCTTCCTGTTTATTTCCATTATCAACATCTTTATTCAGAACTTCATGTAACTCTTGTCTGGACTACTGTACTGATCTACCAACTTGTGCTCCGTCTCCAGTCTTTTCATTCCGTAATAATTCATAAAGCCCTGTCAGATTTCAACAAAGTGCATGCCTCTTCTAGTCAAAATGCCACAAAGGGCTTTATTCAACACCTTCATGCTATGGAGTCAGGTTCTTAGCACTTCCTTCACCAAATATTTTCTACCCTTCTCATATCTGTACCTCTTTATACATCCTCGCTATCTGGTATACCTTCTTCTATAAAACCCTACCAATTCTTTACGACCTATGATAAATACCAATTCTTGCTAAAAATGTTCCCCGATTCTTCCAACAAGAAGTTGAATTCATGTAACACCTTGCTTTTGATTCTCTTCTCAACATCTACTGCCCTACATTACCATTTTAGTATATGCTTCCTCTCACTCTACTATACAATTCTCGAGACTCTGTAGTCTGTCTTCATTATTGTAACTCTTACAGTGCTTTTTCAATTCTCTGTATCTGTTGAAAAAATGAGTGAATGTATAATAGATCTTCACTATTATTCTACAGATCAAGATGCTCAGAAACTGTGTAAGTTTTAAAATTATTCCTTGGTCTTAATTAGTATTTCTTTTGGATAAATTACTTAATCTCTGTGACACAGTATTCTCTTATATATTTTAGGGTGGGGGTAGGGGTGTCTAGTAAATTTTTTTACTCAATGGATATACAGCATTATGGATATGAATGCTGGAAAAGAAGGAAATCTTCTGACCTTCTGGATCATGGTAAATATTGTCATAGGATTTGTGTGTTTCAGATTCAACTACTGTGTTGTTTAGAAAGTTTTATGTGTGAATTAAGAATAAACCAAGATGACATAATTTAAGATTCTAAAGATGCAACCTAATTATATTGGCTTCACGATTTATTGCTAATATTTTCAAAAGGAAAAGTAGAATTTCTTCCTGAAGATACCACAGACACCACCTTAGGAAGGCTGCCATTATTGTCTGTCATGGCCTGGGGACCATAAAAAGTGTCCTGTGCAAGGTACAGTGCACATACATTATTTTCTTGAAACATGAAAGTGAAAAAGTAAAAAAAAAAAAAATCTATAATCATTGTAGGATTTGTGAACTTTGGGCACATATTAAATTGCTTTCCTGTGCTCCATGAAATACAACATGATGGCCAGGAATTCTCAGCTCCAGTACATTAACCCTTTTGGGTTACTAGGTTGCCCTATCAGTGCAATACCATAATAATCGTAAGAACCTTACAAGATGAAGCTTGACAAAACTTGTTCCATAGTCAAAGAAATTAGCTATAATTGATCTGTAGTATTACAAAAACTTTTCAGACTAACGGAACATTTAAAAAAATCTTAGTTTTACATAATTTTCAACATTAATGTCTCTTCCAGTCAATTCCATTGCCAGGAAATATAACTTTTAAGTAACTCTAAGTATAAATATGGTAATTTAATTTAATAAGACTTTCGAAAATTACTTGAGAAATCTATGTTAACTATAGAAGAATACTCCTATCTTTGTCTACCAGTAGTAGTTTAAGAAGAAGAAAAAACAAATAGGGTTATAATTCTGTGAGGAATATTTTCTGTGATATTCTTTTCTTTTTGCACCTATCAATCCTTCCATTGAGGTCATGGAAAACATATGCATATAGAGAAATCAAAACTAATAGACTTAAATTAATATCCATTATATGCATTTGAGAGCTTTAATTTGCTATCGTATTCACTACTTCCTTAACATTCCTGATCCTGTTTCATGGTAGGAGTTAGCTCATTAGTGAGAACATCGAAGAAAGTTTGTGTTCTTAAACCCCCTTTATATATGCTAATGTGATTCTCTTTTCTTTAAGTGTCTTTCTTTAGAAGATGCCAGAACATAGCTTAGATGGCTCCATTCAAGTGGTCTAGTTTGAAACAAATGTAAATATTGTCTCTTTGTTTATCCATGGAATTACCTCTCTAATATACTTGTGGAATATAACACAGCCTTACTGCACATTCTGACTCTATTCTCAGAAAGATTATTTACATAATTACTCATTATAATGCAAGAGAGTAACAGCAAAGAAACCAGGTTTTGCACTGATGGCCTTTACATTGCTTTAGAAAAGCTTATGTGTGACTTTCTTTACAAATTTAAATCTGTTCATAATTTAGGAAAAATGTATCCCCATGGCTCCTGAAGGGAGCTGAAATTGCGAGACTGTGGAAAAACATGTATCATCTGATGACAAAGACTGCTGCCCCAAATATTCTTGTATGCTTTTACTAAAGTTTTCACTAGCTTTTGCCATCTACCTTATGTCACCAGTATTTGCAATAAACATGCAAATACCAGATCAGAAACATCGAGGTTCCCAGAGTGTGGCATGAGTACTACCATCATTATACAAGACGAGTTTAGGGGGTACACCAATCAACATTTCGTATTTTAATAGATACACATTTATTTTAAAGTATTAGGAAAAATATACCCAGCAAATCAAACTCATTACTCTACAATTATTCTTTCTTGGGTCAAGTTTTCTTTTTACATAACTTTAAGTTTAAAAAGTGAATGCATTTAAAGAAAATATTAGGTAAATACTCTGTAGGGCTTCTGTCATGATGGAGGCTGGGGAAATCTGATGAATGGAAAAGTGGAAATGGAGGTGGAAAGTTAACAGTGGTCTGGTTTTAGCTCTGTCACTAATTAGCTGTGATGTTTTAGCCAAGTCAGACCTCTTTGGGCATCTATTCCTTATTTGGAAAGAGATGGTTGGGGGTCAGCATTCTATGATGTTTTGTTCTCTTGTCAAATGCCATTATAGGGAATACTGATCTCTATAAAGCGAAACTCAGCATCCTAAGCCTTAACACAAGACGTACTTACTTACACTAGTCAGGGAAATCAGCAGACCTAATGTGAAAATTTCCTTTTCTTTTTGAGGTTAAAATACTCTACTGGTAGATTACACTAATCTTTTGAAAGATTAGACATAAACCTGAATTTACTTAGTAGCTTTACTTTTTTTTTTTTTTTTCCCCAGATGGGAAGTACCTTTGGATTCTCTAATGAATATGAGAGCCAAACAGAGGAGAGTTTTACGTGCCATATTTCGCATGTGTTACTATATCCTCATATGGGAGTAAGAAGCCTGGATGTCCCTGATACAGTCAAATGAAGAATTTAAGTAAAGTCAGTCTTGAAAGAAAAATACATTTCATTTTGAAGGGGAAAAAGATAGGCAAACACTAGCTTAAGGTAAAGAGTTATGTTTTAAGAAATAGGAGGGGCCTAAAGCTTTATAACTTAAAATAGCTGGTTTGGTTGCTGGTTTTAATTTTTCACTCTGAAAATAGAAAATATGTTAACCAGTTGCCCATCTTGGGGAGTAATAAAATGGGAACTCCAAATTAGCACTATGTGCCTCCATAGAACAGTCTTGAACTAGTTCTTTTCCCAATGGTTGAAGGATACAAGTTCAAATAAAAATCTGACTGTGATTACCAAAAAGCATTCAATGTAGAAAATCTCTACCAAGAAATATTTGTATGGTCAGCCAGGCTCTTTGTTTTTGAAAAAGAATAATCTCTATAGTTTGAAAAGTAAACCACCTTTTCCTTGAACTGGAGTTGCTGCCCTTTTTCTAGAAGGTCCCAGGTTCACAGGGAAGACTGCCTTCTTGAAGGGTACCTATCATTACTTCTGGCCTAAAAAGAAATTAGATCAACCAATTAGATTGTGATATGAAAAAGAGAAGGTTTCTATGAAGATGATGATGAATTCTGTGAATATTTGAACTAAACATTTTGGAAATTATCAAATTTAGGTTGAAAGTACTTCCATTTTCTATTTGGTATATGAATTACATCTATTTAACTCATTCAGCTCAACAAACAAAGGAACAAACACCGACAGAACCAACACAATCTGTTTTTTGTGGAAATATATCTGCTTGTAATGGTGAAAAAAAAAATAGCAAAGATGCTATGAGTGAAAATTTTTACCTATGATCTCTAAAAGGGCATAGTCATAGAACACATCTAAACATGCAATATAGAAATAGAGAAATTGGCCCTCTGGAATATCAACAACTTCATTATCTGCTGCAATTTCAAAGGTCTCTTAGGAAATGTAGCTTGACAAATCCTAGTTTCTCCAATTACCCTATTAAAGATATCTATAAACATGCATTCTTGATCTGTGATAATAATTTGACCTTTGTCATCCTCACTCACAGCGCATCTCTGGCGCACTGGGGAAGACCAGGCGTGCTGCGTGGAGCTGCTCTCGACTGGATCAGTCACTGCTGACTCAGTCTCCTCCGCAGAATGGCAGCCAGTCTTCGTCTGGTCTCATTTACCGAAGATGCTCCACCCCTGGGAGGATGGGGCTGGGGGACAGTGGGCAAACCTGAGCTGCTGACCCTCTTGGACTGAGCCGAGGTTGGGGAAGCGGTGGGTTTTGACACTCTGTGCAGGCTGGGGATTTTGATTCCTTTTCCAGAGTTCGGGCTCAGGAGGCTTCTCTCTCCCTGGTGACTGACCACGGCAGCGGACGAGGTGAGGCTGCCCTGGTGAAGGGAACACCGTGACAAAGGTGAACTTCCACTGAGCTTCCTGAGCTCCAGAAGCTGTTCTCTGGCTTGACCCAAAGCCTCTGTCAGTTCAAAGCGTTCTTCACACTCTCTACGCACTGTTTCCTGAAGAAAAGTGTTCTGAAATGAGAAAAGACAGGGGAAAGCATCCCTAGCTTTAAACTGTACATATGGAAAATGGTTGGTAATAGAAGTGGAGAACTGAACCAGAATCAAAAGTCTTGTCTTTGACTGTCTTTGTGGATACTCTTACCACATGGGACAGACAAGTCGAAAACGCAAATGATTTGTGAAGCTGGAAGGAACTTTAAGAGGACATCTGGTTCAACCCTTGCAGTTTGCAGAATAGGAAACAAGAGCCAGGATCACTCAGATAGGTAGTGGGGGGCTGGGGCTGAAACACAGATCTTCTAAAGCCTACTTTAGTGGAGTTTCAGCTTGTAGGCACATGTGATGTCTAATAGTTAATATTTGTAGGGGCAAGTATGTTATTCTATAATGAAGGTAAACTGCAATACATAAGACAGATAAAATTGCTTGAATTATAAGACAAAGTGTTAAAAATATCAGCTATGACATTTAAACAATAAAATCAGTTACTTTATATGATGCTTTCTCAATAGAACTTAAATATACTGATCATTTGCTATTTGTGAGATATATACCAAAATAAAGAAGAACATCTTTTGCTTTTAATGCCATTCAACAATCATTTATCAAGTCACTAGAAGCTGTAGATACAAGAGTGGATACGATACCTGCCCTCAAGAAGTTCGCAGCCTCATGAGTTTGAGCAGAGCCATTGTTTTATGTCTCTAACAGAATTTGGAGCCAAGAGTAGAAGCTTTGGGGCTGAAGATAAGGAAGAACTTTTTCATAGCCAGAGCTGTCCGGAGGATACTTTGAAGGGTTGAGTCTCACTTGACTGGGATATACTGGAGCAAATTAAAGCTTTGAATGTGTGCCTAGACTAGAGATCACTAAGGCCCCCTCAAATTCTGAAACTCTACAGTTTAGGTTGAAGAGTTACCCATCTTTCATCTATGGAATTCATACAAATTACTTCAAAGCCCATGGTAAGAATTAGGTCTTGGATCTTTCTAACCTCCTGACATTCATGTCTGTAGAATGTGTCAAAAGAGGTTGAAAAGGAAACAATTTAAGGCAGTACACAATTAAAATGGTTGTGCCATAGGATTCTTCAACTAAAAATGAATTTCCATCAGGTTAGTTTGTTTGTAAAACTATCCAAGGCATTTCCAAATCTGACTCTCAGTGGGAAGTGTTTACTTACTACCTAAGGCTTCACTGACTAATCTGCTGTCAGTGGAACTAAATAACAAAGCATCCGAGAAAGTAGCATCTTCCGGTATTTGAGTTTTTTGGGATTATGATCAGAACTCTATTCGATTCCAAATTTGGTAATCAGAATTGAAGAATATGGCACAATTCCAGATGAACAGTTGCTCCATAATTTTCTATAAAATCAACAGCATGTCTGGATCAAACAAAGCCTCATCATTTACATATGTTATTAACATACATATATAATATATAATATATAATGTTAATATATAATCATATATTTTTTTAAAATCATGAGGGTTAAGTATTTGATTCCAGTTAGGTTGGTTTTTTTTGGTGGTGTTGTTGTTTTGTTTTTGTTTTGTTGTTGTTGTTTGGGGTTTTTTGTTTTTTTTTTTTTGAGGAATTGGAGACCAAGGATGGTGTTTGTGGCTTTCTCATCTGGTTTTCATTAACTCTACCCAAAATACTTGTTGAAAAGGTAAGGGAGGGTGGGCTAGAGAAGATTAATCAGTTGCTATGTTAAGTGTCATCTCATTTCCTGCTCTCAACAAATATATTTGACAAAGAAAGACACGGAAGCCCCACTGCTTATGTAACTTGCTGAGAGTAACCCAGCTCTGAAGTGGGTAGGGTCCCGCCTGCTTCCAGAACCCTGCTCTAAGCGGCCCATGACTAAATGAATTGTCTAATTAATTATATCAAGTATGCAGGGGCCATTTTGTTCTAGGACATGGAAGGAATAAAAAAAAAAAGTAAGACACTTCATTTGGTTTTGCTCAAGTTTTCTAAACATAATCAACTTTATTTTAAAAGGCACAACCATCAATGCATTATTTCCTCTCTACTAGTGAGTTAGCTGGCAAAATGTGTTAAAGTGATTAGATTTCAGGGGCTTTCAATAACTTAGTATAAAAAATTCCCTTAAGAAAGCTATAAGAAAGACTTAAGTTTATTTGAATATATAAAAGAAAAGAATGAATAGCAGTTAACTAATGAGGTCAATAAATTGGTGACATGAATAACAGGTCCACCAATATGGAAGGATAACGTGATGGGTGATGTGATGACAAGAGCTCTCATTAAAAGAAAAATAAAATTCAATCCATTTACTAAAATTAAATTCAAGTCTGAAAGGAAAGGAGCAGTGTTCTATGGAAAACATCCATAAAGCAAGTCACTTAAAAGCTATTTTAGGCAAATGACACTCCACTGAAGGAGGGAATGAAAAGGTGGAGTGAACCCAAAGATGTCCCCATAGCAAGTATAATGGGAGCAAAGTGCCCGCCAACTCCAGACTGAACTTTGGAAGGGCTGCTGACCATCTTGGTCTGGGGCCCACTGCTCTGGAACTCATCCTTCTTCAAGGCTATTAGCTTCCAGTACAAAGGACTATTTCTCCTTCTTCTATTATTTCCAAACTGGGAGGACCTCTGAACTGAAAACAGGCTACAGAGTTAGAACTTCTATTTTTGTCTTTGCCACAAATGCTGTGAAATCTCAGGTGATTCTCACAATATCTGCATATCCTCTGCTACCACATTTTTTTTTTTAAGGGAGTGCAGAGAGAGAGAGGTGGAAATCTGAAGCGGGCTCCATGCCCAGTGCAGACTGCGAAGCAGGGCTTGATCTCACAACACTGAGATCACGGCCTGAGCTGAAATTAAGAGTCAGACGCTTAACCGACTGAGCCACCCAGGCACCCCTGCTACCATCCTCTTTTAAAATTGAGACTATAACACAGTTTTGTACAACTGGCAATTCAGATGTTATAATTTACCCAACGATGGGGTAACAAAATGGAAATAGAACACATCAAGCTGAGAGGATTGCTATTTCAGGGATGGACTGTGTGTGACGGGGCATGACAAGAGCACACGTGGATGTGGCCAGAGTCAGTAAGACCCATTAGTGGAAAATTCCATCATGTGTGGAAAAGAATCATTCACTTGTGATTAGATTGCTTTCAGTGATTTAGGCAAAATGTCTCTTGGGGCTGTGTTTTTGGAAGGTTGTATTGTTACAGCATTTTAATGTGTGTTTGCATTGAACAACATAGGAAAATTTGTAAGATGGAAGTGCAATAAGATGGAAAATCCTGGGCAAACATGAGAATAATCAGTGAAGCCACAACATTCTAAATGTTTCAGGTAAGATTATCTTTGGCCATATCTCAGCATGATAAAATTGTATCACTGGATCGCAACTAAACTGTAAATCAAAATGAAAAGTGAGGCATGAGCCAGGTGAAGAAGGGGCAGTGGGGTTTTCCGGGCAAAGTGGGCAGTGAAGGCCAATGCCTGGCACTGCGAGAGGAAGAGGCACATCTTGGGATGACACATAGCTCAGTAGGACTCAGGTGCAGAGTGCACAAGGGGAGGAGAGACGAAGACTGAGGCAGAGAAGAGTGAGCAGGGTCAGATTGAAGATGACTTTAGTAACATGATAATACTAGAGTTTTAATTTAATTCTGAGGGCTATATGGAGTCATTGAAAGGTTCATTTCAAGTAGGGGGCTGGCATGGTCAAATCTGCATTAAGGGAAGATTCCATTGCTAGCTCTGGGGAAAATGGCCCCAAGTGGGGCAAGATGGGAGGCAGGGAGGATAGTAGGAGGCCAGCGTTTTCACAGAGGAGGTTCCTATCCCATGTGCCCCTTGATTAGGGTGGTCTGGGCATGGAATAACTACTGTTTCTGGGTCCTTAAGCTCTGTTGATGGTGAAGAGCATTATTCTGTAGATACATCTATGACATTTTCAGATGAAGGCCCCTTTGAGTGGGTTTAAAATATGGCTTAATTGCACTCCCACTGGGTAAGTAAATGTCAAAATGAAAATATAAATTAGCTCGCCATCTGTTTGAAATTTCTAATATTAAAAAAATGGCCAATTTTCCCCACTCTTTGCAATGTAAGTGTGGTTTATTTTTATGTTTGTTTTCATTTTTATCCTTAGAGACAGCTGGATTGCTTTCAATTCCAAAAACAGTAGAAGAAGCAAGAGAAGGCTTTGCTGGCCAACTTGATCACTCTGAAGGTGAGAGTCCCATTTGTGATGGCAATCACCAGAATTTGGAAATCGGGGGGAACATGCCAGGAAAGCAAGTCTTCAGTGAAGAATAGGCACAGATGGGTGTCTTTCTTCATGCTTTATACCCAGTGAGGTCTGAACCAGTCATGGAATGATCAGATTATAGTTTACATCCACCCAAACTAGATATATCCCAGGGTGAGTGGATGGCTGAACAACTTGGGGGCTGGGCACGGGGGGTAGCTGAGACAAAGGGAAACTGTGGGAAAGGTGTGGAAACCAGAACAATGAGTAAGAGCTAGCCTTCCATTTAAGGCTTCTGGTCAACTAATCTGATCAGCCCAAAACACTGCAGAAAAACAGCGGAAATGGCCCGTTGGCAAGGCAGGAATGAGAATGTGAATATATTTCCAGGAAAGAAGTAAGATGAATGTTAGGCAGGTTGTTCTAAAATTGTATTCCAATGCTCACAAACATAATGGGCACTGTGAAATAGCTACTGCTGATATATCAAAATAGGAGTAGAAACAGGGAAATAATCCCTTAGACTAAAATGCTTCCAGAGCAGGTTTTCAGAATGGGGAGGAAGAGCCCATGAAGGCACAGAATTCAGGATTCATTTTTCTAAGTCAATAATCTACTTAGGATTTAACTGGTATTAATTAAGTACAACAGAAACAATTTCTCTGTATTTTTTTCTCATTCTGTCAATTTTTTGGCATCTGTACTTTGTATCAGGACAGTCTCCGACATGTAAAAGGCAGTCTTGTTTAGCCCTCCCTCTCCACTGCTGAAGCCTCTCGGTCTGACCGCCACACTCCTGACTGCCCCATGCCCCACCGTTAAGGTTCTCAGGCTGTCAGTTCACCCATTCTCCCTGCCAACCAACCCTAGGAATAGCCTGTGGCCTGTAAAAGCTTTCCCAGTTCTCCCCCTGCTCCCTTTGGAGCCAGAGGTTAGAGAAGAAATTCAGATGATCTAATTTAATTTGGTCCCAAAGTTGAGAACTACTCGTTTGTTGCTATACTAACTGGTACTTTGTTTTCTCATAAATGGAATTACCAGAGAAATGTGTGGCATTTTATCTGTATCAATTGAATATGTAAATATAGAAAATGCACATCATAAAACTAAGCAAATCCCTCTTGCAAAAAAAGTTATTTGTGTTTGCAAACACCATGTATTCCTCAGATTTAATCTTTGAGTTTACATAAATCCATTGTTGCCAGATTTATGAATAAACTTTCCTAAATAAATGAGTTTTCTTTTTAAATAGATTTTATCTTTTAAAAATATTTTTAAAACACCAAAAAGTTTTAAGTCACCCATGATCCCCCAATTTTTGAAAAGTATAAGAACTGAAACCCCTGCCATTTCCCTACCCCACAAAAAGTAACCAATGTAGATAGTGTGGGGAAAATTCTTCCTTCACTGTTCCTATCGCCTCTCTGTGTCAGTAACCCTACAGAGCGACCTCATGTACTCTCCTTTTTTGTTTTTCTAAACAAAATCATATCCACGAGATGGTCTGGTGAATGAACAAACCAACAAAAATAGCTGTTGTCAAGAAAGCGAGTGCACATCCATTAGCCACAATGTTGACACCCACAAAGCTCTGAGAAGAAAACTCTGTGTAACTCAGAATATTTGGTAATAAAATCTGACAGGACCGATAATCTTTATTTCACTCAGTGGGGCCATTCCTATGCTTCACTGCAGAAATACTGATGTCATTGCATGGGAGGGCCTGCCTTAGATCGCTGGGGGCATAGGTACTTTAAAATATGAAATAATTTGAATTCCAAAACCTATCTGAAATCAACATTGTGTATAAAGGATTGCGGCCCCATAGAAGTTGTGTGCTCCCTTCTTTAAATTCTTTTTCTCTTTAGAGTCCTTGCTAGTATTCTCTAGTTTTCCTCCTCCCTCATTAGACATTCCTTCTCTGTCACCATTTCTGGTTTCTCCTCCTCCCAGCCTCTAAAAGTTGGGAGTGCCTGTTCTCAGCCCTCTATTACCTCAATTTCCTGGATGATCTCATTCAGTACCCAGGCTTAAGTATCAGCTACATGTGGTTGTCTCAAAATCAATCTCTAGCCAGCCTTCCCCCAAACATACTGCCCATTCAATACCTCCATTTGGATATCTAATAGACACATTAAGATTAACATGTGCCAAAACAAATTCTTGATATTTCTCCCAAGTTGTATTCCTTTCCTAGTGTTTCCCATCGCAATAAATGGCACTTTAGCTCCCTCGGTTGCTGACATTCCAAACTTTGGAGTTATCCTTGATCCCTCTTCTGCTTTCACATCATCTCACCCATTAGCAATTTCTGTTGCCTCTACCTTGAAAATATATCCTGAATCTGGCCACTTCTCACCTTCTTCAGCACTATGACCATCCATGCTTTTCTAGACCTTCTCAAGAGCTTTGCAATTGGTGCTCCTGCTTTCATTTTTGCCTCCCTTCAACCTATTTTCTACACAGAGTCAGAGTTACCCTCTAACAATAAATCAGATCATGTCACTGCCTTGTTCATAATATCCAGGTGGCTTTCCATCACACTAAGAAAACAATCCAAAGTCCTTGCTGCAAGACTACAGACTCCACATGAATTGGTCCCTCCAACCTTGCTTTCTAACACTGTCCTCCTTGCTCACTAAGCTTCAGCAATGCTTGCTCACTTCCTTGTGGTTTCTTCAAGGTTCCCAGGATGTTCTTTGCTGCAGGGCCTTTACCCTTCACATTTCCTCTGCCTGGAATGTTCATCTCCTCACTTCAGGTCTGCTTGAATATTACCTCCTCAGAGAGTCCTCTGACTACCTCATCTCCCACAGGACCTCTCTTTCAGAAAGTATCCCTTAACTCTCTTTTTCTTCTTAGCATCTATTTTTTATTTTTATTTTCTAAAGATTTATTTAGTTATTTAGTTATTTATTTAGAGACTGAGAGAGAGAGAAGACATGCACATGAGTTGGGAGAGGGGCAGAGGGGGAAGGATAGAGAAAGGAAAAGAATCTCAGACTCTGCACTGAACGCGGAGCCAGAAGCGGGGCTCGATCCCATGACCCTGAGATCATGACCGGAGCCGAGATCAAGAGTCAGATGCTTAATCACCTGAGCCCAGATGCCCCAGGATCTATTTTTTAAAAACCTGTTTACATGTTCTAAAACCTTGTCTTTTATGCTATCCTCTGCTACCCTTTCTATTAGGTCCTTTTTGTAAGCTACTCCTTTCTACTGTTTTAAATTATTTTTTAAAATTAAAGTAATATCTCATACATATTTAAAAATTAAAATAGTACTATAGTATAATGAAAAAAGCACACCTTCACACTTTCAAGTCCTACGTCCCAGGAATAACCATTTTCAGGTTTTTAAGCAGTTTCTTGTGGTATTTATTTCAATTTTCCTATATAATAACATTATGCAGTTATCTCATGGTTTTTCAGTTTTGAAGTCATTATCTACCAGCTTCACAGAATGGAAAATGAAGATTTAGCTTCCTATTCCAACTCCTAGTAGATGTTTCACCCTCCTCCCCCCTCTCAGAGCAGATGTTTCTCTTCTCCTGGGAGAAATTTCTATCACAGTTTTATTGGAAAATCTTCCCAATCTCCATCATGATTTTTAGTCAAATCTATATTTTACTTTATATGATCATAGTATATAAATATTATGTATACCTGAGCCACGCAGTGTACGGTGATTACATTTCCCTTCTTGCATAGCTTCCTTCCAAAGTTAATCATTGTCCCACTATTTATCTGCTCAGGGTTCTAGGTGCTGATTACTAATTTTCCATCAAACCCACTTATAGAAATGTAAATATCCTTTCAATATGTTCAAACTCTCATGTAATGCAACAGCTTCTGTTTGTTCTTGGAAACATACTTCTAAAAACCCTCCGTTCTTCTGCCGAACCCAGACTGGCTGTTCTCTAAATCTGTTGCCCTGCTGTAATTCTTGGATTTCTCCCTACCACAGTCCTAGGGATTCTCTCCACTTCTCTCCTGTGTTGGAACTCTTACTTCCCGATTCCTGTATCTTCTCCTTTCTTATTTTGTTCCCTCATCGTGGTGTCATATATCATCTGATAACTTCCCAAGAAAGGCTGCAAAGGGAAGTATCATTTTTGAGAACTCTAATATCTAAGAATATGCTTATTTGACACTAGCTTGATTGATCATTTGGCAGGCTATAGAATTGTAGGTTGAAAATAGTTTTTCTTCAGAATGTGGAAGCCACTGTCTTCTAGTTTCTACTGCTGTTGTTAAGAATTCTAAAGCCATTTTGATTCCTGATCCTTTTTAAGTGACCCCCCCCCCCCCAGCTCAGAAACTAAGTACTTATATTTATCCTTAAGGTGTTGTTATTTCATGATGAAGTGCTTTGGTGTGGTTGTTCTAGCATCCGTTAGAGAAATGTATGTCCTTCCTTACGTGGAAATGATCTTGATTAGTTTCTGGATAATTTTCTTCTGCTGCTTACTTCTGTTCTCTCTTTCCTTATTTCCTCTAATTTTCTTTTTCTAATTTTCTTTTCTTTTCTCAATCTCTGCCTTTTTCTTCTACTTTCTGGGAGACTTTTTTCATCTTTATCATCTAACAAGTATTGATTTTTTTTACTTCAGCTCTTATATCTTAATATTTATTCTTATTCTTTATTCATAGCCTCCTGCTCATGTTCTATGGATGCAATATCTTTTCTTTCCTCCCTGAGGATATTAATTATTCTTTTTTGAAGCTTACATTTGCTCCCTGCATCCTTTTGTATCTTTTTCTTCTGAGTTCTGTTTTGTTTATTTGTTTGATCCTTGTTTCTGCCTCATATTAGAGGTGTTCCTAAAACGTTCGCTGATCTGTTGGCTGTTCATGTTTAAAAAGGAGTCTCCAAAATGTTACTGGAAGCTCTGTGGGCCTATGTGAGGGATTAATGATGGGTATACTTCTTAGTGGATAGATAAGACATGACTATTGCCATTTCACTGGGAGACCCCAATTATCAGGATTCATAGGTCTTTTCTTTTTTTTTTTTCTTTCAAGCCACCTCATTTCTCCAGAGAGGGCACTTCCAATTTCCTAGCTGTTGATATATAAACCTAGTTGTCTGTGTTCTGGGAAGTAAGTGGGTAAAGTGGACCAGAAGGTCTCACTCTTTTAATATACATACTTTCATTCCAGCCTTCTCCTACGTTCTGCTGTTCTGTATCCTCAGGTCCAAAGCCCCTCACGTTCAGTTTTTCTAGAATGTAAATCTTTGGTATCTTAGCAGAGTGGTGAGTGAAGGTTGCTTAGGGGTTAGAGAGCGCATCTGAGGATCTATATGTTCCTTTTACAATCATTCAAACAATCCTATTTTCGGATCCACTCTTCTCTCTTTCAGAAGGATCTCGTGTCTCCAATTCCTGAGACTTTTCATCGCTGTGCCACATAATTGGATTTGCTCCTTTTAGGGTTCCACCCCACTCCCCCAATCCCCAAGGGCATTAGGTTTCAACATCCTACAGTCTACTAATTACTTCTGAATTATTTTCCAAAATTTGATCAACATCTCTTTCATCTGGTGTCAACTCCTCCTCTCCTGTTCTCCTTTCCTTATGGATGTATTCACTTTTTATTAACTTACTGTCATTTTAGTGCTGTTTTGAGATGAAGCATAGATAAACATATGCATTCAATTCTCCACGTTTAACCAAGAGCATTCCTTTTTATCTTTGAATGTCTTTGAGTTTCATTAGATGGCTAGAGGAACTGACAGAATTTAAAACTTCTGTCCCTTTGTTTTCCTTATTGATAATCTTAAGACACAAAAATATTGAACATTCCATACTGGTTTTCCTTTGGTAGTTGTATGTGAACTTTTTTTTTTTTTTTTTTACCACATTCTTCTTCTGGATTACAACAAGACCCCTGACAGTGGGGCCAGGCCACACTGTCTTGACAGGACTCATATGAAGCTAGTAGGAAGGAAAACTGGCAGCAAGAAGCATGTGATCTATTTTAACCTGGTTTTAAATGATGATGTTCTGTTCTCTAACATATTAAGTTTCTTTTCTGACTTCTTTCTTCTTTTATTTTATTTTATTTATTTATGTTTTTTTTAAAGATTTTATTTATTTATTTGACAGAGATAGAGACAGCCAGCGAGAGAGGGAACACAAGCAGGGGGAGTGGGAGAGGAAGAAGCAGGCTCACAGCGGAGGAGCCTGATGTGGGGCTCGATCCCATAACGCCGGGATCACGCCCTGAGCTGAAGGCAGACGCTCAACCCCTGTGCCACCCAGGCGCCCCTTCTTTCTTCTTTTAAAAAAATATTTCAGGGGCGCCTGGGTGGCTCAGTTGGATAAGTGTCTGCCTTCAGCTCAGGTCATGATCCCAGGATACTGGGATCAAATCCCGCATCGGGCTCCTTGCTCAGCTGGGATCCTGCTTCGCCCTCTGACTGCCACTGCTGCTCCCCCTGCTTGTGTTCTTTCTCTCTGTCAAATAAATAAATAAATAAAATCTT
Organism: Ursus americanus; assembly: GCF_024610735.1. Lineage (NCBI taxonomy): Eukaryota > Metazoa > Chordata > Mammalia > Carnivora > Ursidae > Ursus > Ursus americanus. Next base: position 50,689,555 of record NC_142146.1, on the reverse strand, counting down.
TAAAAAAATGTTGTTGTTGTTGTTGTTGTTGTTTTTACACGTGTGTCTTCTCCCTATGAAGAATTTTCATGGGCCCTCTTTTCTCATTCACATTTCCCATACAGTTTTACGTTCTGTTTTCTCCTCTTATTCACCTGCACCTCTTGTTGCTTCACCTTCTTGACCCTCATTGTCTCTGTGGACGCTCTCCAATAATACCTGCTCCATGCAGGAATGCCCATTTGCCCTTTAGAGGCTCTGGCTTTCCTCCTATACTTGAAAACATTCTTTAAACAATTAAAAGCAAAGTCCACCCATTCTCTGACCCCTGAAAGAGAACAGGGCTTTCCTGCCCTTAATTAGCTTCCTTAATAGACCATCTTTATCTTTATTCTAATGAGAATTTGTTCTTCACTTAAAATGTAGCTTTATTTCTCCAGAATCTGAGAAATTTCAAGTGTCTGGAATGTATGATCAAAAATAGTGTTTTTCACTTTACATGCTACAACCTCTATTCTTTCTGGCTCATAAATCCTATCATTTTTATTGTCTCATTACCTCTTTTTATAAGAATATGCTGGACTTTGGCATGCTTAACCAGAGAAGCAGCCTTAATTATTTACTCTTACAGTTCAATGGTAATTATTTAACTTCTAATGGAAAATCTAATCTACCTTCCTTCCTCTCACCCCAGCTAAAGGAAGTCTGTCCCCCGGCAAATCCTTAGGTAACTTTACTTTTGGAATGAACCCTTTCTATTCCCCAGTAATGATCAATGATTGTTTATGTGCCAAACCAGTGTCTTGTATATTTCAAAAGTGTGCATAAAAAAAAACAACAACTCCATCTCTAAGTGGCTTACTTTTACAACTAATGAGCAGGAAGAGCTTCCCATCTAGCTCCTTTTGTCTGAAAAAGAAATTCTCTCTTCACTTTTAATCTAGTTTCTCTTGCCAAAGTTACCGCCAGCGGCACTGAGATTGGCAGCCTCTAGAATGGCCCCCAGTTATCCAGGCTCTCTTGCTTATTCACTCCCTTGTGCAATCCCTTTGCTTTGAATGCGGGCTGGACTTACTGACTCATTTATAATGAACAGAATTTAGCAGAAGCATTGGGATGTCACTTCCGAGATTAGGTTAAAGACTGTGGCTTCTGTCTCAGACACCCTTTCTTGCACTCTCAGTCTTGCTAACTTGCTTGCTCTCAGGGAAGCCAGCTGTCACGTGTAAAGTTGTTCTATGGAGAAGTCCTTGCTGTGAGGAACTGAGGGAGTCCTCTGACCATAGCCAGCAAGGTGCTAAGGCTTTCAGCCCAACAGCGATAATAAAATAAATCCTGCTAACAACCACTAAGTGAGCCTGGAAACAGCTCCTCCTCTAGTTGAGTCTTTAGACAAAACTGTACCCCTGACCTCCTGACACCAACCTCAAGAGAGGTCTTAAGCCAGAGGTACCAACTAAGTCACATTCAGATCCTGACCCACAGAAACTGTGAGATAGTAAATGTTTGTTATTTGAAGCCACTGAATTTGAGGATAATTTATTGTGCAGCAAGGGATAACCAAGACAGGTCCTTAAAGCCAATTTTTAAGACTTTAGTCTATGCTTTTTATATGTTATGCTTTTGTTCGGGTCGAATTAATTAATTAATTAATTAATTAATTAATTTTTGAGAGGGAGATCAGAAGAGGCAGAGGGATAGGGAGAGGGAGAGAGAGGATCTTAAGCAAGCTCCACACTCAATGCAGAGCCTGATGCAGGCTCGATCTCATGACCCTGAGATCATGACCTGAGCTGAAATCAAGAGTTGGACGCTTAACTGACTGAGCCATCCAGGCTCCCCTGGATGTCAATTTAATTACTCATATAAGATTGTCTTTAAATTCTTCTTTGAGAGCAGGAAATGGAAGTTGTCAGTCTTGTTCATAATTGCACAGATAGGGCCCAGCACAGCGCCTGGCCCCTAGATAGAAGCTCACTATATTTTTACTGGATTCAACTCTTCTACCTTTTTCTACTTGTCCTAGTTTGTAGGTTACTCTTTACTTTCCATATTGCCATTTCTTTGGTGATTTAAGAGTTAGAAAACCTGCTGGTCCAATTGCCTTGACCTTTCTTTCCTTTAACTTGCTGCCCCTTCTCTAGAGCTTCACCACTGCTGTCTCATTTGAAGCAAACCTTCATTACCTCTCTCCTTCCTAGGATTTCTTCAGTGGAACTAAGTCCATCTGTGCTCTTCCTTCCCTCTCCTGCCTGGCCTGTGAAGCAGCTCCCTTTATCAGGGAAGCTGCGCTGCTATGTGCTGGCAGGAGATACTCAATCAGCTGACCCCCCAAACATCTGGAGAGGTAAGTAGCATGTTTAGTGATATTTTAAAAGAAAAAGGAAGGAAGGAAAGAAGGGAGGAGGGAGGGAGCCAGGGACAGAGGGAGGGAGGGAAGGAGGGAGGGAGGGAGGGAGGGAGGGAAGAAGGAAGGAAGGAAGGAAGGAAGGAAGGAAGGAAGGAAGGAAGGAAAAATGAATTAAGGAAGAAGGAAATGAAGCTTGGAGATGTTGAGTGCTAAGCCTGAGGGTCACTTTGAAATTCAGAAGAATCACTAGAATTCAGGTTTCCTGAAATAGGAAACACTGTATCATGGAGATTCAAATATGAATCTTGGTTCCTCCATGCTGTGTGATCTAAACTGCTTAGCAGTTCAGAAATAAGACTTTATTAGAAAAAAAAATTCAAATCAAAATAAGTCTATTCCTGTTTAAATAAAAACATTGCTGAAATAATCATGCATACATAAAAAAGAAGACCAACACATGCAAATTACCCTATAGTTTAGGTTGACGGAAAGATAGAGCCCTAAAGAGAAACTACTTTTAAAATATATTGTCCAGGGGTTCCTGGGTGGCTCAGACGGTTAAGTGTCTGCCTTCAGCTCAGGTCATGATCTCAGGGTCCTGGGATCCAGCCCCACATCTGGGCTCTCTGCTCAGCGGGGAGTCTGCCTGTCCCTCTGCCCCTCCCCCTGCTCATGCTCTCTCTCTCTCTCTCTCAGATAAATAAATAAATATCTTAAAAAATAAAATAAAATATATTGTCCAAATTATTTTCTGAACTTAAGTGGCAAGTGCTCTAAAAGTTTCTTTGGCAAAGATTTAACATCAAAACAGACATAAATATACAAAGATTCCTAGTCTTAGAAGTTTTAAATAGTCATTTACAACATAGACCTGAGTGCCAGGAAACTGTAGAGATTATGTAGTTCAGTGAATTCATTTTATAGAAAAGGAAGCCAGGTGCAGAGAGGTTAAGTGATTGCCTAGTAAAGAGCACAAGCAGGATATAATTCCAAGTCCCTGACTAATAGTCCCCGACTCTTTGCATGACACCAGGCTGCCTTTCACGTTTTCATTTGCTTGTCTGGTTTTTGGAAGGAACGTGTGCTCTTTCACTGTCCGCGATGGCACCATCATCTGTTCCTACCTGTTCCTGGGACTGCTTAAACTGCTGTATTAGCTGTGCTTGCGCCAGCATTGCTCTCTCTAGCTCCTCTGACTTCTGCTGCATTTCCTTCCTCAAGTCCTCTGAAACAGAATCTTTACTATCAATTTCCTTCTTCAAGCGGGATTCAAATTCTGCAACCAAATTTTTAAGGTTCTCGATTTCTTTCTCCTTTGATTCAGAATCTTCAGTATATCGGATACAAGAGTCACGGAGTTTTTCTTCAAGAGTGGCCACTTCCAGCCTCAGCTCTCTAGTAGCGCCTGCTATTAAGTCAGATATCTGTAAGATAAATCTTGTATTAGTTTGTAGACAATATCTCTAGGTAACCACAGAGTTCTTAGGGTTCTAAGAGGTTTATTCTAAATAATCAATGTACTCTTCTGATCAAATGAAAACAAATCCTATGACATTATGTAGGCCTCCAAGATTTTCTTTTTAAAAGTTAAGACTAAAATGTACCACCTTAAATGGAATCGCATATTAATCACTTGGGCATCCTTGGAAATACATAAATCTCTGTGTCTGGATTGAGCTACCAAGGACAGCTCAAGTCTTGATCCCGGTGCCTGTCTGGATTCAGTATGGGGTGGCTTTGGGAACTAGAAATGCCGGATGTTTGGGGATGCATATAGGGGAGCACTGCAGTTATACTCTACTCATACCATAGCAAGAAGTTTTCACTGGATATTTTTTTTCTTTCTTACATACAATGACTGGAGGTACCTCAGATACCACACCTTCTAGAGCAGCACTGCCCAACAGAACCTTCTGTGGTGACAGGGATATTCTGTGATGTCCAATATGGTACCCGCTAGACACATGTGCCTATTGATAGTAGTGTGTCAGTAAATGTTTAGCAACTGACTCCCATATGCACAAAAGCCAGATTTGTATCTAGTCTCCATGGTGTAAATATTCTCACCATGGCCCATTGCTGAGTTGGGAAGAGATGTGCTCAATAGGCTCTGGCTTGCCAGGACTGGCTGGTGAGCATTTAAAATGTGGCTAATGTGACTGAGGAACAGAATTTTAAATTTTATTTCATTTTAATTAACTGAAATTAAAGTTGCCACACATGGCTAACATATTAGACTGTGCCATTCTAGAGAATACCAGAACACTTTGAAAATAGACTGTCTGTGTAGGTGGTACCTCTAGATAAAGAGACAAGAGAATGAGAGATGAAGAGACAAGCGAAGACGAGCAGCTTTTCCTGAGAGTCATGGGAGTCTTTAGAAGCGAAAAACTGCTTGTTTTCCTTCTGCTTAAAAAAACAAAACAAAGAACAGAAAACAAACCAGGAAGAACAAAGCTGCTTCTGATGAAATATATCCTTATTATGTATGCTATGAATATCCTTATAGTATAAATACTAGTACAACAAGAAAGCAGTTCATGAAGAATCTGGAAAACATTCATTGACCAAAGTTCCAAGGATTTTGTGAACTATTACTTAAGAGCTATGTATCCAAGATTTGTTTCAACTGTTAAGTTTACATTACAAATAACTTCTGCAAGAAATCTATTCGCACTTAGTAACTTTAAAAACTAAATTAATATTCCATTATGTTCAATTAATCCAGGAAGGAAGAGGGTCATTGCTAGGTCTGAGCAGTAGTTTCCATCATCCCGAGGAGAGCCAACACTGAAATAGACCAGGTTATCCTCGGGAGGGGAGACTCACAGAGCCACAAATATGTTTTGATCTCTTCAAAAAGGGAGTCAGCTTTTAAAAATCAAGAGAATTCACTTACAAAATCTGGATTTATGACTTCTTTTGAGAAACCATAACCTCTGGCACGTTGGGGCCTGCCTTAAGAGGGCTGTTCTCGGAGAAAACTAGTCTAGGAGTTGTAGAAATTTGGGTGAGGTGAGACTTCAGCCTCCCAGCAAGTGCACCATTGTCCCAATAGAACTTTACATACAAAACACAGATCCAAAGATAAAATTATTAAGAATTTCAAGACAATATTGCATAGCATCAAACCCAAGTGATATGTGGCCTTTTTTGAGCGTAGGGCCTTGTGATTTTGTACTTATCATGTACTCAACGCGGGCGGCCCTGCCTATCGTTCACAGTGCTATTGAAAAGGCTGTACTGTATCTCCTGTACACCAGAGTAGAGGCCATTAAGTCTCATTTGATACTTAATTTACACAGACTGTTAGTGAGTTTATTCGAAGTACAATTTCCCCACTGGGTCTTGGTTAATATACACACACATATATGTACACACAAACATATACATATACACAAAAACATGCATATATATGACACCCAGGACTTATAATAACAGGGCAACCTAAACAAAACCTTAGATTATGGTTAGGGTGCCCCTGGATGGCTCAGTTGGAAGAGCATGTGACTTGATCTCGGGCTTGTGAGTTTGAGCCCCATGCTGGGTGTAGAGATTACTTAAAAATGAAATCTTTAAAAAAATTATGTTTAGGACATGCTGTTTCAGAAATTATGGAGGTGGGTTACATTTTTAAAATACTTCCCTTCATTCAAAAATATCTAGAATTGGAAATATTTGCAATTAAAGGAGATAGGCTTTAGTTGTTGGTAAAACGTTAATTATGTAAAACACCTCATTATCATTTGATGTTGGAATCTGAGGTGTTGGAATATCTAACCATGCTAATTATTAGTTATATAATTTATGCTCTTTTATTTCTATTTATTATTTTAAAGATTTTATTCATTTGAGAGAGAGGAGGAGCATGAAGGGGGGAGGCATAGAGGGAGAGGGAGAAGCAGACTCCCCACTGAGAGCTGAGCCAAACTTGGGGCTGGATCCCAGGACCCTGAGATCACGACCCAAGCTGAAGTCAGATGTTTAAGTGACTGAGCCACCCAAGTGCACCTAATTTATGCTGTTTTAAAAACAGGTTTATTTTGGAGCACCTGGGTGTCTCAGTAGGTTAAATGTCTGACTTCTGGCTTGGGTCATGATCCCAGGGTCTTGGGATCCAGCCCCAGGTTTGGCTCAGCTCTCAGTGGGGAGTCTGGTTCTCCTCCCCCCACCCCCATTCATGATCTCTCTCTCTCACTCTCACTCTCGCTCTTTCTCTCAAATAATAAAAAAAATCTTTTAAAAAAGTTTATTTTAGTAGAAAAAAATTCCATACATAGTTGTATTGCATGCTTATATGATTTATCTCAGCTATTCATTCTGGAGACTATCCAAACCATTCCACCTATGTAGCTAAAACCAAGGCATAATGACCCTGAGGGAAGCTCCTTGAGTTAAAAATACTGTATAGTGCTCTTAGAAGGAAATAGCCAACATCTATAATTTCAAACCCATTAAATAATAATGAACATCATAACGACAGACCTTTGTTTGTAATTCCTCTTGTTCTTTCTTATACTTTTGGATTATTTCTTGGTGTTTTTCCTTTTCAATATCAAGTTCCAGTTTAGCTTCTTCCTTAAAAAGCAGAGTTTGCTCCTCAAATTCAACTAAATGTCGGGCTCTTTCCTTGGCCAGCTCAGCTTCAATCTAGAAAATAGCATTTAACACACATATAAAGCCATTCGACCCAAAGATGAGTAAACTAAGCTTATTTTCAGACTCCAATTTAAAAAAAAATTAATTCTAAAATTTTTTAATGAATCTAATTTTTTAATTCTAATATTTAAAAATAATCTGACTCAGAACTTAGGCCAGAAAAATTGACCTTGGGTCAAATATTTCAAGATCTTCTAAGACCTTCTAAGACTTGTAAAATGAGTCGAGAAATTAGGACATTATATTATGACAGTTTTGAGAAATATTAAAAACTTAGTCTTCTGTATATTTGTATTATAAACTCAGTCTCTCCCAGAAACCCTGTAAGAAAGAAATAAAAAAGATTTTGAGGACTTTAGATTACATTCTACTGAAAGCTCAGAGGGGATACAAAGTACAAAAGTTGATTTTTTTTTTAATGGTCTTTTCTTGATGGAGATTTCAGAAAGTTTTGGAGTCACAGATTATCATTTTAATGTGATTGAGGCCAGAAGGATGATTAAGGAAAACACAGTCAAGTCAGCGATGCCTGTATCCATGTTATATTTATATAGAACCCCAGCACTGGAAGGGACCTTAGAAATCCCCTGGTTCCACTTCTCAAGCTTCCGTGAATTATGGAAAGAATAAGCAAGGGCTCTGGATCCAGATGAAGTTGAGTTTAAATCCTGGCTCTAAAGCCTGGCTTTGCCATATTCTAGCTGTATAATCTTAAATTGTGACTATAACCTCTCCTGGTGGAGTTACAACTAGTTCCCTTGGGAATTGTTATGAAGATGAACGGGACAAAACATATGTATAAAGCTCTAGCAGGAGCAGGGATTCCAGAGTCAGTGGAGATTACTTCTGTGCTCTGACTCTTCAGTCTTTACCACAGAATCTGCACTAAATGATGGTCTGCCCTGTGCCTCAACACCACTAGAAACCATAACTCACTCCTTCCCAGCAAGCATTTCCATTTTCAGACGGCGCTGAGCATTAGGCAGTTTTTCCTTTAGTTGAGCCAACATCTCTCTCCCTGTGGTTTTTAACCATTGCTTTTGGCTCTGCCCACTAGAGCAAGAGAGAGAACAGATCTATGGGTTTTGGAGTCATTCAGGCCTGGTCGTTCATCTAGTGAGATTAGAGAATCCCAGTGGCAGGCTGGCTCTAGATTTACATTGTGCCATGATTATAAATTCCTAGAGGGAGTAAATGCCAGATAACTTGGGAGAAAAACTGTCAAACTTGACTTACTGTGACTCTGGGATTCAGACCACTAGGAGAGGAGGAAAGAGGTCAACATGAATTTCTCAGGAAACACTGAAACCAGGGTACCAGGAAACAGAAAATTTGCTAAGAAAGTTTACATAAAGTCCTTTAAATTATAAAATATAGATAAAAGACTAGCCCCAGTGTGGGGTCAGTTGAGTTTATTGCACTGGACTAAGCGTTTCCTCCAAGGCAAAACAATTATGTTTATATTCAAGGCAAGGAGCTATTCTGGCTCTCTCAAAATAAGTTTCTGGATTGTTTGAGAAAAAGGATGCTAAGGTTCATTTAGGAACATGATAGCATTGCTCAGATGTGTTGTTCTCAGACTCCTAAAAGCAAGGGAAGCCTCAGGGGTACTCAGGAAGACACACACAAAAAAAACCCAAAACAGATGTTCTTCTGAATTCCAGGTACTTACATCTACCTGCCTCCTGCTAGCCATTGAGATATACCACAGGTGTCTCAAATAAACTGAACCAGAAACCTACATACCATCCCCTCCCCACCTGCTCCTTCCCCAGTCAGGACACACATAACCACAACCCATCTATTTATTCAAGTCGGCAACTGGAGCATCATTTTTACCCTTAACACCTAATCCAACACCAAGTTCTATTCACTTTGCCTCCAAAAGATGCCTCGAATCCATTCATTTCTTTTCATTTCCATTCTTAACGCTCTAGCTCTGGCCACCATCACCTCTTCACTGGCTTCCTTACTTCCACTCCTGCTTCTGTCCAATCCATGATCCACACAGCAGGGTGTTTTTTACAAAATATACATTGGACTATTTTATTCCCTCTTAGTGGTTTCTCAGTGTGTTAGTATAAAATCAAAACTCCCGTACGTGATCTCCTGCTGGGCCACCACCAGCCCATGTGACACCTTTGTGCGAATTGAGAAAGCGCCCCTCCCTTAGATGAACATAGCCTCAGGCTGAGCACGGCACCTGGTGGGCACAGCACTGGCTACAGTCCAGCTCCCTTCTCTCCCTTGGCCTGCACGGCTATGTTGGGCACAAGGCAAATACCTTCTGTGACAGCCCTGGACTTCCTCCACCTGACTTTCACTTCCCCATTTGATTACGACACAGCGCTCCAACCACACTGGAATAGATAGGAACACATGAAAGGAGGATATCAAATGCAAAACATTTGAAAAATTTGCAAGGTGTAACTTTAAAAGAGTTAATAGCCTACAAGATACCTTGACACTACTAAAAAACACAACTAAATAAGACGTTTTTTGAGAAGCTCAAGAAAAATGTGTGCTGAGGTAATAAATTATCAAGTGTTCAAAAAAATTCCTTGTGTGGCTAATTGGTAGAGCCAAAGAGTTATTTTAGGAAAAAAAAGACATCTTTCAAAATACGGATTGATTGCTCGAATTAAGAGAATAAGAATATAAACAGGGGACACCTGGGTGGCTCAGTCGGTGAAGCATCTGCCTTCAGCTCAGGTCATGATCCCAGGGTCCTGGGATCAAGTCCCACATTGGGCTCCTTGCTCAGCAGGGAGCCTGCTTCTCTCTTTGTCTGCTGCTCTCCCTGCTTGTGCTTTCTCTCTCTCTCTGACAAATAAATATATAACATTAAAAAAAAAAGAATATATACAGACTAGGTGGGACTAGACAAACTGTAAATTAAATGACAGAAAGACTTTAGAAGGACTCTTTAAAAAAATATTTTTTAATTTATTATGGGGAAGAGGCCATTTAGGAAATCAGTAGAGTCCCTAGAAGAGGATAAAACAGAAAGTATTCAGGGAAGAAAAGGAGGTAGCTGATGGACTGAAAGAGTCAAGTAGCAAGTCAAGTAGCAAATCCTTCTTGCCCCTAATCTATTCCTTGTAGGTAGAGAGTAAAAAAGGGAGGAATAGAAGGAAGGGGACACCTGGGTGTCTCAGTCGGTTAAGTGTCTGCCTTCAGTTCAGGTCATGATCCCAGGGTCCTGGGACAGGGTTCTGGAATCTAGTCCCGCATGGGGCTCCTTGCTCAGTGGGGAGCCTGCTTCTCCTTCTGCCTGCCCCACTTCCCCTGCTTGTGTTCATGCACTCTCTCTCTCTGACAAATAAAATCTTAAAAGAAAAAAAAAAGGAATAGAAGGAAGGTGGGAAAGAAAAAGCATGTAGATAGAAGAGAGAAGAGTGATTTACTATCACTGAGTTGATTTTTAATTTGCACAACCAGAGAAAGAGAAGCAAAGTAACGAGCTTCAGGTGGGATTTCTAAACATTGAAGGAAGCTAAAGGCCATCTGAATGTGTTACACTGTAGCATAGAAAGATGATACTACTGGTTCCTTCATAATCTGAATAGTTTGAACAAAATGATGAGCCCACAAACATAATGATTTTTTAAAGCAGTATATTATTTGTCATTGAGAAAATGAATCATACCAAATTATCATGTTTATGTTTTTATATGTTGATAGAAGCTCTTTAAAATATCTTACATAGGGGCACCTGGGTGGCTCAGTTGGTTAAGTTTCTGCCTTTAGCTCAGGTCATGATCCTGGGGTTCTGGGATGGAGCTGGGCTGCCTGCTCAGCGGGGAGTCTGCTTCTTTCTCTCCCTCTGCCCCTCCCCCCTGCTCCTGCTCTCTCTTGCTCCGTCGCTCACCCTCCCTCTCAAAGAAATAAATAAAACCTTGAAAAAAACATCTTAGATAAGAAAGTAAATAAGATGTCTTAGACGGCAGAACTTAAGTTTATGCAAAATAAATGAATTTGGTGATGATGCTTATATAAAATATAAACCACTTTATATAATAATAGTAATTTTAAATAATCATGGGGAAATGCTGATTTCTAAAACCAAAGCATGAATAATATATGAGTTCAGGAGTTAACACAAAGTAAAATAAATTGTTATCTTTGTACACATTTCAGTTTTTAATTTTTTTGCTTTTTATTTACCCATATCTCCCATTACCTCGAACTCCCTCTGTGGTGAAGGCTTCCTGATGACTCTAGAGCACTCTGAGTATGTTGTTTTTAATTCCCTTTGTATTTGTGTTGAAACACATAATTCGTATTTATAACACCTGTGTCTAATACTGACGTGCAAAATTCTGTCTTTTCACTTTTCCAAGTGAGATATTTGTGGTTGATTCTGCAATAATTTTCTGTCTATGGAGCCAAACACCATGTTGTAACATAATCACTCACTACTGACAATCCCTATAAAAAGCAAGGGAATTTCAGATGCCAAAGTAGTAATTAGGTCATTTGTTTATATTTGATGTACGTATATAATTTTCAAAAATAAATCTCCTAAAAATAAATTATTTTACTATTTTCCAAAAGTTAAACAAATGCTGGTTGAAAACTAATACTTCAGATTATTTATGAATTAACTACTGAATAAAAATATTGTAAAGTAGATGATTATTCAAATACACAGACTTTGCAGTAAAAACCAATGTTAAGGAATCAGAATATATATTGAAGTCCTGCCAAAAACTATGTAAAGTCAGGATGAAAGGAGAAAATATTCACTTGATACCAGTACGAGGTAGGGTGGCATGGTACTGAACACATTTTTATATATTAACTCATTTAATTCTTACAACATATAATAATAATAGTATATAATAATTATTATTCACACTGGATTATGAAATAGGCTCAGAGAGGTTAAGTACCTTCACCAAGATCACAGAGGTACTATGAGGTGGAGGGGGCGTGCACACTTAGGTGTTTCTGGTAGATCCCATGGCTCAGCATGTTTCATTTTTCCATGTAGCCTGTCTCCCCACACATCTACATAGCATAGTGATTAAGGGCATGGACTTGGTGTTTATTTAGTTTCAAAATATTTGGGGATCTTTCCAGATAACTTTCTGTTAATAAATTCTATTTTAATTTCACTGTGGTCAGAAAAAATATTTTGTATATCTTGAATCCTTTTAAATTTATTGAGAATTATGTATGCTCCAGAATAGATCTATTTTAGTAAATATCCCATGTGCACTTGAGAAGAATGTTTATTCTGCTCTTAAATGGAGAATTTTATAAATATTGATTAGATCATGTTTGTTAATGGTGCTGTCCAATATATTTCTTTAAAAATAAGTTGTTCTAAAAAACTATTATATTATTTTCCATAGAATATATCTCTACTAATTTTCCAGGTATTTTTCTATAAATTATTATTGAGAAAGGCTATTATTGACATCTCTTACTCTAATTATGGATTTGTCTATTTCGCCTTGCTGTTCTATCAATTTTCGCTTAATTTTAAAACCCTGTTTTTAGGTGAATAAACATTTAGGATTTTTATGTCCTCTTGGTGAACTGATCTCTTACACATTATGAAATGATGTTCATTATCCTTGCTAATATTCTAAATATTCTCTTATCTTTGCTTTGAAATTTACTTTTCTTTTTTTTTTTAATATTTATTCATTTATTTGAGAGAGAGAGAGAGAGAGAACGTGCTGGGGGAAGGGCCAGAGGGAGAGAGAGATTGAGAATCTTACCGCAGATGCTGTACTGAGTGGAGCCTGACACATGGCTTGATCCCAGGACCCTGAGATCATGACCTGAGCGGAAATCAAGAGTTAGCCACCCAACTGACTGAGCCACCCAGGCACCCCAAAATTTACTGTTTTAATAGAAACTAGTTCCTCTAGCTTTCTTTTGATTTGTGTTAGCGTATACTTTGTATTATGCATCCTTTATTTCTAACCTATTTGTTTAAATATTTCTTCATATTAAAGTGTATTTTTTTGTAGGAAGCATAGAGTAGAATCTTGCATTTTTATCCAACATAACAATCTCTGTCAGTTAATGGGCATATTTAGGCCAGGGCTTGGCAAACTATGGCCCTCAGACTAAATTCAGCCATGCCCATTCATTTGCTTATTGTCTATGGCTGTTTTTAAGCTACTACGATGCGCAGAGTTGAGTGGTTGTGACAAAGACTCAATGTCCCCACAAAGCAAAAATATTTACTAACTGCTCCTTTATAGAAAAGTATGCTGACCCCTGGTTTAGATGATTTACATTTAATTTGATTATTGATATGATTAGCTTTAAAGCTATCTTGCTATATGTTTTCTATTCAGCCCATTTCTTTTCCTTTTCCTCTTTTTTTGTCTTCTTCTGAAGTTTTTTTTTTTTAATTCAATTTTGTTTCCTTTGTTGGCTTGTTAGATATAATGCTTTTTTCTATTTTTGTGGTTGCTTTAGAATTTATAGACATCTTTTTTTTTTTCCTTCAAGATTTTATTTATTTATTTTTCAGAGAGAGAGCACAAGCAACGGGAAGCAGTAGGCAGAGGAAGAGGGAGAAGCAGGCTCCCTGTTGAGCAAGGAGCCTGATGTGGGACTTGATCCCAGGACCCCGAGATCATGACCTGAGCCAAAGGCAGACGCTTAACTGATTGACTCACCCAAGTATCCCTATAGACTACATATTTAACTTAGTGCTGTGATACAACACTTCCTGTATAGGAATTTCACAAGAGTATACTTCCATTTTCCCCTTAGACACTGTGCTATTTTTGTAATATATTTTGCTTCTACATGTTATAAATCTCATATTAGGTTGTTTATATTTTTGTTTCAATAGTTAACTATATTTTAAAGAAATTTAAATAATTAAATGAGTTTATCCACATTTTTACCATTTCTGACGTCCTACATTCCTTTGTATAGATCCTTATTTTCATGCGGTACAATTTTTCTTCTGATTGAAGGACTTCTTTTAACATTTCTCACAGTGTGGATGTGCTGGTGATATATTTGCTCAGCTTTTTCATCTCTGAAAAAGTCTTTCACCCTTATATTTGAAAGATATTTTCACTTTGTATGGATTTCTAGATCAGCAGCTTGCACTCCCAATCTCCTCATTCTTTCAGTACTTTTAGTCCCACCTTCTTCTTGCTTATATTGTCTTTTTTTTTTTTTCGGGGGGGGGGGCAGAGGGAGAGAGAGAATCTTAAGCAGGCTCCAACCCAGCATGGAGCCCAAAGTGCGGCTTAATCTCACAACCCTGAAATCATGACCTGAGCCAAAGTCAAGAGTTGGACTTAACTAAGCCACCCAGGTGCCCCACTTACACTGTCTTTGATGAAAAATCTGCTGTCATCCTTACCTTTGTTTCTCTCTACATAACATGTCTGTTATTTTCTGGTTGCTTTTAAGATTTTCTATCACTATTTTTGAATGATTAGATTAGAATGTTCCTCGGTATGCTTGAGGTTTGTTGAGCTTCTCAAATGTGTGGTTTATAGTTTTCATTAAATCTTAAATTTTTCAGCCATTATTTCTTCAAATATTTTTTCTGTCCTTCCTTCTCTCTCCTGTACTTTGGGGATTCCAATTATTATTATATATATTAGTCCACTTGAATTTGTCTCATAGCTCACTGATGTTCTTGTTTGTTTTGAGTCTTCTATTTTTGTTTCATTTGGATTGTTTCAACTGTGTGTCTTCAAATTCACTGAACTTTTCTTCTGGAATGTCTAATCTGCCATTAATCCCATCCAATGTACTTTTTATCTTAGATATTGTACTTTTCATCTCTAGAAGTTCACTTTAGATCTTTTTTGTATCTTCCATATCTCTATTTAACATGGTCACTTTTCCCTCTAGTTTTTGGGCAAATGGAATATGGTTATCACAACTGTTTTAATGTCCTTATCTGGTGATTCTAATATCTGTGTTGTCTGAATCAGTTTTTATTCGTTGATTTTTCTCTCATTATGTCTTTTTGGATAGCAATTTTTGATTGAATGGTAGGCACTATAAATTTTACTTTGTTAGATGCTGGATATTTTTATACTCCTAGGAGTATTATTGAACTCTGTTCTGGGATGCAGTTAAGTTTCTTTGAATCAGCTTGATTTTTATAGTTCTTCCTTTTAAAATGTGTTAGCTAGAGTCGGCTCAGCATTTAGTCTAGAGCTAGTTTTTTCCTACTACTGATGCAAGACCCTTCTGAGAACTCTACCAATGCCCTGTGAATTATAGGTCTTCCAGACTGGCCTTGTGTGAGCATTTGGTACTCCTCTCTAGTCCTTTCAGATGGGTCTTTCTCTGCCTTTGGGTAGTTTCCCCACACATATGTACTGACTATACATATACTTAATGGGGACTCTTTGTAGATCTCCAGCATTCTTTCTGTGTGCCGCTCTTGCCTGAGAACACTATCCTGTGAATTCTAGCTGTTTTGCTCTCTCTGGTCTCCTTAACTCAAAGAACCTGCCAAACTACCTAGATTCACACTTCCTGCACTGTGGCCTTAAATTTATTTCAAGAAACTAAGTTTGGGTAGTCACAGCGCTCACCTCATTTGTCTCCTATCTGTAAGAATCATTGTCCTTCATTGTCTGATAGTTAGTGTCTTGAAACCATTGTTTTCTATTTTTTCTCCAGTGGTTTAGTTAGTTAGGAGGGAGGGTAAATCTGGCTCCTATTAGTCCATCCAGGCCAAATGCAGAAGTTTTGGATTTTGTAGTTAGCTCTCATTTTTTTTTTTCCCGGTTTGTATCAGTTGCTATTTCCTGGCTATAGAACCTTGGCAACTTACTTAACTTCTCTGAGCCTTATTTTTTTCCAGGTGAAAATGGGAATAATAATTTTATAATAATTAAAATTACATTTATGGAAAGCATTAAGCACAAGGCCTGGCATATAATAAACACTCTAAAAATGGACATTATTCTTATTATCTTGATTAAGGGTTTAAATCAGTTGATATTTACAGGCTATTCTAGATCTAAAATTCTGTGATTTTATTAGTTCAGTTTTGAAAATTACATTATAATTTTACAAATTAAAGTGTGCTCTCAATATTCTTTTAGCCATTCATTTATTATGCATAAATGAAAATCGATATTTTATGACAAGTTCATCCCTGTCAAATTTTGTTATTTCATAAGCTATCCTTTTAAATTCCATTAATAGTACACTTAAACACATTAGGAATTATTCAGCCATTTGGTTCTTCTATTTTGAAGAAGAATTTGAGATTTTCTGTTTGCTTCCCTTTTGTGCTGGAATTGACTATTTCTTGAGGTAAACTCCCCCCACCCTCCTGCATTTTCACTATTAATCCAGTTGCCTAGCCAGGAAGTAAGGTTCTATTTGTTTGTTTGTTTTAACTATTGGTTTTTAAAAGCTCTATGTACTATTTTAAATGAGGTCAATAGTAGTACAAGTCTAAAATGTTCCTAAATGGGATGATATCTTAATAATAATGTAACAAAATAGTTGTTTGGAATTTGTTTATTGCACTACAAAGTAATAGTCAACATATGACTATTGCTTAATGTCAGCAGTCTGGCTATAGGAAATTTTTTCAAAAAGATTTTATTTATTTATTTGACAGAGAGACAGCCAGTAAGAGAGGGAAGACAAGCAGGGGGAGTGGGAGAGGAAGAAGCAGGCTCCCAGTGGAGCAGGGAGCCCGATGCGGGGCTTGATCCCAGGACTCCAGGATCACACCCTGAGCCAAAGGCAGATGCTTAACAACTGAGCTACCCAGGCACCCCAGGAAATTTTTTAATTACAAAACTTTTAACTGAAAAGTAACAACACTGTGCCTTTGGGACCAATTTTAAATGTTCAGTATGCACATTATTTTTTTCACATCAAAGGAATACTTGAAATAAATAAAAATCTATGGCAATTAGTAAATATGCAGTTTATTTTAAAATGTGCCATCCTTGTTGCATAGCAATTATTGATTCTATTATGTGCTTTTTACATACTCTAAAATAATTAAGTACAGGCACAAATTGCTATCTACTTTTTTTGAATGTTAAAAGCATTTAAGTTATGAAGTTTATTCTAATATGTGTATTATATATTTGTAAAGGGAACATTTCATTCCTACACAAAGGCACAGTGACCCAAGAAAGAGATGACAATGTCATATTAGTGATTTTCCTTCCTCATGAGAGGACTTTAAGGGAACTTTTTATTCATAGTCTCAATAACTAGCACAGCCAAGACATAATTATCATTCCTTGGCTTTACTGGTCTGGATCTTGATTTACTGCTAAGCTAAATGATAAGATTTATTAACAAGAAGACATGTCCTCTCAACAAAATGAAATGCCCATTTATAACACAGAAAATTATATATGCCAAGATACATCTATGATATAATTAATTTATTAGAATGATATCACGGTCTTAGCAAGAACTTAGAAAATCTTAACATAGGTTTATTTTCATCATCAAATTAACAGCATGAAGCAAGACCATAATGCTTCTATATAATCAAATGCTAACATTAACTTGGTCCACTTGCTGTGTTAGCACCTCACAGACAGGGTACATTAAGTAGCAGTAATAGAGTAGATTGTAAATGCAGAGACTTCTCCAGTAGATTGTATCTGAAAGTCCTTCATGGGGTGTGACCATGAAGATAAGGAACTTCTACACAGCAAAGGCAGGAAAGTTCACTCTACCAGTCTAAAAGGAGCTCAGGTGTTTGAAGGAAGGGAAGAATATATGAATCTCTATTCACGTTAATCCCATGAGTGAAATTTCTGCATCAAAAGATGAGATGTTTATAATATCTCTTCATACATACTTCCAAATCGCTCTCCAAACGGTTGTTGTAACTTCCAGCCCCTTACAGAGTGAGTATGAATGATTATCTTAAAAGACCTTACCACAATGCCAAAACCACTCTGATAAATGGATGGGTTAAAAAAATAATCTCATTGTTTTAATTTGCATTTTTTGTATTGCTGGTTAGGTTGACCATCTTTTTGTATTTTCAAACATGGATTGGTAAGGATGGAGGAAGTAGGATAAGAATAGACTAGCCAAGTGAGTACCCCCAATAAAAATTAGTACCTCTAATAAAAATTAGAAAGAATTAAAGAAATGTAGGCTTTAGAGAAGAAGGAAAAGAAAAGATTCATACTTCAAAATAAAACAGAATAAGAATGAGCCACTTAGAACAACTTTAGTCTGTATTCTCAACTTTTAATTGTTGCCTCTATGGGACTGTTGTCATAGTGATCATTTCTCTTACAGCCTGACTGTGCTGTCCCTGAGGGACAAGGAAAATGGGATTGATTTAAAGAGGGCCAGTAATGCCTGAGTATGGCCAACTGAGTAAAGGATGGAAATAAAAGTGAAAAATTTAGAACTGACCTGAGCCAGCAACAATATCTAAAGGGGTCACTTCGGTGGATGGTAGGGTGGAAGAGTCCAGGTGGAGATGTTAGTTTGAAGTGGCCACTGCTTGTTGCTTGAGGTTACAAGTTATAGGGTATAGTCATCATAGAGAAGAATCTGATAATAACCAAATAGGTTGTCAGGACTTTAGTCAAGCAATCTGAATTTCAGTAGCCAGCTCTACCTCCAGATATAAATTTACAATGTTATCAGAAAACCAAGGATGGAGGCTAGTGCTAGGGCAGGCATCAGATGGGCAAGAGAAAGAGTTGGAAAGGCTTCAGGGCATTGTTCAGGATGAGGCCCAGGGATCAATCAAGGAGTATCAGAAGTTTATGACACGGAGATGATCGCTATAGCCTCAATAACTAGAGCTGTACAAGGCCTGAAAAGGTAGGGACCAATAATTTTTAGAATATTATTTGTATCCTTTAAAATTATGCAAGTAATACATATTTATTTGAAACTTTGAAAAATTTAGAAAAATCCAAAGACAAAAATTAATGCATTTTTCAGTACTGTAAGAGAAAATATTTTCTTTGTAAACAGTGAGCTAAATACTTATTCATTTTACTTTGCCAAAAGTTTATAACTGAGTAATTTTGTCATTTTCCATTCTCTTGTAATATCTTCTTAAAAGCAGAGAAATTGTGAGAATAAATTAATATTCCCCTGCTTTTAAGGTTGTAGTCAAATGCAGATTCTGTCCCTTTATAGGAAAAAGGTAAATATTTCAAAATAAAAATTACACTTTTACATGAGAACTAAGGGCTATCTTAATTTTACAAGATTTTAAATTGTTTTTACCTTTTTATTTCCCATTATGTTGTCTAATATTTTGGAAAAGATACACATTATAAGCATGTTTGGTCTAGGAAATTCCAGAAGGAATCAAAATGTGCATGGAAGCCAAATGTCTGGAAGAGTCTCCTGGCAAACAGAATTTTTAAAAAGCAAATAAGACACATGCTGATGAGAGCTACATTATCATTACCTTCTCTCTCCAGTTATCATCGTTCAGCAGCTTCTGTCGAAGGGTCTCCTGCAGCTGTTTGATGCTTTTCTGATGTGAAATCAGCATTAATTCCCTGAAAACCATAAACCCAACAAATGAGTCAAGACCCTGAAACTCTTCCTAAATTGCAGTTCCTGGCTCAGAGAATAGTATTTCATAACTTACATCTGTTTCTTCTCTTTAGCAATATATATATATTACCACTAGATACTACTTTTACCATTAACAGCAATTTATAAATACTACATACAAGGTAAGTATTTTCTCAGGCTTAATTTTTGCTTAATAAGTTATGTTATTACTTTTGCATGAAATAGTAACAACATATGTGGAGTCATAGATATCATAAAACATTACACATTATGGTTCCAAAGTTTATGACTAAATTCTAACACTAGATAATATTTTGTTTCCTAAAAGAAGGAAAATATGTTGGGGTATGCCATAAAATCAACACATGTTTGCAGTTCTTGCTAGATTTATTTATTTTTTTACTTGTCTCAAGTACTGATAGGAAAAAACCAAATTAAGTAGAAGGTAATGAGATATGGTATTGTACAAAACATATTAGAAAATTGAAAAGAAAACACACAGAACATTTTAATATTTTAGTCCACATAAATGAATCTTAAAGTTTAGTTTGTAGTCTTCTGGGTGGAGGTAAGTGCAGAAGATTCGTAAGAGCATTTCACAGGGACACTGAAATTAAGCCTTTGAATATCACAAGTAGTGGCAAAAGCATACTTGTTGATCAGGCTCCTTCCCTCTTCTGTAATCACCATGTCCCTCCTTAGTTTCTATGTAGGTGATTCTTCTCCATTGCTTATTCCTCTTTCTAATCTCTTTGTTTTCCATCACCACCTTGTTCCTTTTAGCTCTGACTCCTTTCTCAAAATTGTGACTTTTAATTATAACTGCCTGTTGGACATCTCCACCCTAATGAACCATTAATAACAGATACATTAAAAAACAAATTCATCATCATCTCCTGCAATCTTGCTTTTCCTTTATCTTCCTTGAAGATTCTGAAAATCTTCAAAAGTCAAAATCGTTGGTTTGAAATCCCTGAGTTTTCTCTGACTCTTTCTTCTCCTTGTTCTACCACATCCATTCAACACCAAATTCTATATTTTGCTCCCTGGCTGAACTTCAAACTAGTTCCTCTCTTCCTTTCCCACTACCAATAGCCTTGTTAAGACTCTTGACTTTTTCTCCCACCTACAGTATTATAATAGACCCTCAATCTATCTCTTGATTTCTTTTCTAGTCTCACTCTATAATGTGTAAAAAATTACACATTTTTTACCATAATAAAAATAATGCCTACATTTCTAGGCTAGAAAATTTTAAGGACACAAACATAAGAAGACATGTTGGACTTGGTAACCAGGATTTTGAATATCATTTGAGGGAAAATGATTAAAAGAAAAACTCCCCAGACTTCTCTTTTTAGAAGTGTGTTGGACTAGGTACTTTGACAACTCTCCTACTGAAAATAAGTTAAACATTTTTTCAACTTATAAAAAAAATCTTAAAATTCATCAGTGAGCTGGACAAAAAGTGTGAAGGATGCAGAGAACAAAACTCAAGTGAAAGAACAGAAAAAGGGTATGAGTGGAAAACTATTGAAATCTGAATAAGGTCTGTAGTTTAGTTAATTGTATTATACCAATGTTAATTTCTTAGTTTTTACAGTTGTGTCATTGTTATTAAAAATGGGCCAAAGAGAAACAAACTCTCTCTGTACAGTCTTTGTAATTTTTCTGTAATTATTTCAAACTAAATCTTTAAAAAAGTGAAGTAAAAGGAAGAACCCCCAACAATAAATAGAGCATTGAAACCGATTCTCACCTTGAAGATACGTTCCAAATCTGATGAACTTGAGCTTTAAATTTCATAGCCATGAAGGACTCAGGAGAGAAAGAGTCTAAGAGGAAACTCACCTGCATGAAGCTGCATCTCAAAGAGCTACACATGCGTGAAATTCACACCTAGTATGTGTAAAATTCAAATAACATTTCTCAAGGTGCAAAAGAAAAGTACTGGTTTTGAATTTTGGTGCTAGGTAGAGGGAAAAATATAAATCTCTCGCAGGAATTTGTAAGCACAAACTAACCCTAATGCACGTTTGTATCATGAATTCATTCAACCTAAGTAGTTCAAACAGCTTCATGTTGAAATTGTATCTTAAAGTGGTAATAGGTTGACTTTGTCTCCAGATGCCTGGTAGAAAAAAAATCAATATTTTTGGGAGCAACCTATAGGTTGACTTTGTCTCCAGATGCCTGGTAGAAAAAAAATCAATATTTTTGGGAGCAACCTATCTTCAACTTGGGACTCAAAGACTTTCTACAGCTTAAAAAGTCAAGACCTAGGAGATCCTGATTTTTTAAAAATCACAAAACTATAAAGAAAAAAAAAAAGCCAATAAGAGAAAGAACAAGCAGACACAAATCAAAGCATAATCAAACTCATACTTTCTAAAGTGTTGAATTTTCAGATACAGAATATAAAAGGTTCAAAGAAATAAAAGAGTGATTTAAATAACTAATGAAACATGGAAAAAAAAAACAAATCAAACTTGCAGAAATTAAAAATATAATAATCAAAAAGAAAAACAGTGGGTGGTCCTGTAGCAGATTATTCATAGCTAAAAAATGAAGTAATAAACTGAAAAGGAGATTTAAAGAAATTATACAGAGTGAAGTGCAGGAAGTGAAACATATGGAAAATATAAAAGAGAAGTTGATGCATGGAGGACAGAGTGAAAAGATCTAATATGTATCAATTCACTATTTCAGAAGGAGAGGAGAGAAAAGGAGAGGAAGCAATATTTGAGGGGACTATTCCAGATTGAGGAAAAACACTAAGTCACAAATCTAGGAAGCCAAATGGATTCCAAGCAAGACAAATAAAAATAAATTTCCCATCTGGGTATCTGATTGTGAACATGAAGAACATCAAAGTAAAAGAGGTCTTAAAAGAAGCTGGAGAGAAAAAAACCATTATCTTCAAAGGAACCCAAACATATTGAAAGCTTATTCTCCAACACAAAGGAAGTCAGACAGCAAAACAATATGTTCAAAATTTTATGAGAAAATAACCACCAACTAAAGTTGGGTACCCAGCAAAACTATCTTTCAGAATGAGACCGAAATAAAATATGCTCAGATAAATAAAATCAGAGTGTTTTCTACAAGCTAAAGGATCTTTGCGAAAGAACCTTCTATAGAATATGCTTTGCAGGAAGGGGTAAGATCTCAGAAGGAAGGTCAAGCATGCAAGAGGAAATGTGAGCAAAGAAACTGGCAAACACACATGCAGGGAGGACTTCCTGGGCATATGATCGGGACAGCTGAACAAGGCCCATGCTCAGAAGGGGATCCTGTGCTTCAGAATTAATGCTTTATGGTCATCATCAAGAAATTCTTAATAATTTTATCTTTAAATTTGTGTTTTATGTGAGGTCTGATGGGGCAATTGAGCATGTACCAGGGGCTTGGCTTGGAGCCTTGGTTCCCATACAGTCCTACCTCCTCCCACCTCCCTGCCTTTCCAGGATGGTTCTCCAGCCCCTGCTCCTCACCCCTTGCCCAGCATCTGGGCTTCCTCTGCTTTGGACGTGGGCTCAGGTGCAGGTACCTGCATGGGGAAGGGTGAGGAGTGGGCATGTGTACACCCCCCTTGCTCTGAAGCCTGGGGAAGAGTACTGGCTGTCTGTGAAAGCCAGCATCCATTTCCCCATGTCCAAGGGATCACAACGTTCAATAGTACTCAAGAAAACACCATGTCAGGTTGAAAGAGATAGTGTGAAGACAGGGGAAAAAAGCTTCTTTGTAGCTTTTTGAACAAGAAACCCCACATTTCCATTTTGTACCGGGCCCTGAAAATTATGTAGCCAGCCCTATGCAGGTAATTGTAAACAAATATCTGTATAAAATTATAGTTTTGAGCTCAAGTGTTCTTTGGTCTTTGCATGATTCAAGGGGAGTCTGAGATATTAATTTCAGACTTCATTAAGTATGCATGGTAAAATTTCAAAAACAACCACTAAAAGAATAGAAATAGAATATACCATTAGAGGAAAAAGCACAAAGAAAATAAACAAAACTCCAGTAATACCCCCCTCCACCCAAAGGCCCAAAAGGTAGAAACAGTGCAGAAAAAGAGGAAAAAATAGAAAGCTTAAGGTAGCAATCACAATGATGGTAAATAAATTAAACTCGCAAGTTAAAAAAGAGAAACAGGCTTGATAAACAAATATAGCTGAGCTACATGTTCTTTATAAGAGGCATTCCTAAAACTTAAGGACATGGGGGGGGCGCCTGGGTGGCACAGCGGTGAAGCGTCTGCCTTCAGCTCAGGGCGTGATCCCGGCGTTATGGGATCGAGCCCCAAATCAGGCTCCTCCACTATGAGTCTGCTTCTTCCTCTCCCACTCCCCCTGCTTGTGTTCCTCTCTCGCTGGCTGTCTCTATCTCTGTCGAATAAATAAATAAAATCTTTAAAAAAAACACAAAAACATAAGGACATGGAAAGATTTCCTTTTTTTTTTTAAAGATGTAACAGGGAAATGTTAAAGAAAAAGAAGCATGCAACTATATTGATATTAGACAAAGTAAACTTTAAGACAAATTCATTATTCTTGGCTTATAGTGATAACAGGTTATTTCACCATAGCCTAAATTTATATGTACCTGCTAAAATTGCCTCCAACTATATAAAGTAAAACTTTATAGAACTGTAAGGAGAAACTGTAAAATCCATACAATAGTGGTAGATTTCAATACAGTTCCCTCAGTTATGTAAGTCAGTCTCTGGGACCACCAAATAAGGCCATGGAAATGTATACTGCACAACTTCAGGCTATTATGTGAGAGGTCGTCCTGTAATGTGCAATGCAGCAACCCAAGGTCAAGCAGACAATTAATTCAGCAAAAATATAGAGGATTTTAATAATGCAAATAAGACTGATTTAAGGTTCATGTACAGAAGCCTGTACCCGATTAGTAGAAAAACACATAATTATTTTCCAGCTCACATGAAATGGACATCCTACACCAGAAAGTGAATTTCAAACAGTTGTCTGATTAACCTGTATAGTCCAATATGGTAGCCACTAACCATACGTAGCTTCTAAGCACTTGAAGTGTAACTGGTTCAAATTAGGATACCTAAATTTAAAATGCACAGCAAATTTGAAAACTTAGTACCTCCCAAAAATCTAAAATATCCGTGATAATTTTTAAAGATTATTACGTATTTAAATAATTTGTATATATGGAGTTAAGTAAAATATATTATACATTTTACCTGTTTATTTTTCTCTTTTAATGTGGTAATTGAAAAATTTAAAATTACTAATGTGGTTCACATTATACTACTGAACAGCACCATTAGAGTCCATATTCCCAGAAAACAAACGTCTGTAACAAAAGATATGTAAAATATCTCCATGTATTTGGAAATTTAAAAAATACATTTCTGAGTAAGTCTTGGGTCAAGTAAAAAATCGTAACTGATATTTAAAAATACTTAGAATTGAACAATAATGAAATTGCTACATATCAAAACTTACAGAACACAGTTAAAGCAGAAAGGATAAATCAGTTGTATAGTTGTATAGTTTAGAATACAATATAGATAAAGAAGTGAATGCTTTTCAGCTACATGCACCATAATGGACAAATCCTAGAAACATAATTTTGAGCACAAAAAAAAAATTGGGTAATACTTATAGTATGATTTTATTTCTATGAAGATAAAATATTTGCAAACTGTAACTTTTTTAAAGGAATGTTAATAACTTGGTAAAATTATGAAGTGAAGCAAAGAAATGTCAGGTGTTATCCATAGATTTTTATAGATGCTCTTTATCCATTTGAGGAAGTTTCCCTTCTATTCTTAGTTTGCTGAGAACCACAAAATGCAAGTTGGTGGTTTCCTCTATGCAATGAGTCACTGTGGTGGAACCAGGGAGAAGCACAAAGGGACTTCAAAGCTAATGGTAAGGTTCTTTTTCCTAAACTGAGTGGTTGACACATAGATGTTCATTGTATTTTACTTCTTTATACTTTACATCTATGTTCACCTTCTATGTATCTATTCAATATTTATTTTAAAATAATTAGTGATTAAAGCCTGAGCACATGTATGTGGAGGGAAAGGAATTAAAGGTAAAGACTAAGGTGAAGGACCGGGCAGGTGACTAGTAGGGTAGAGTTTACTGTCAGCTATGCACGCTAGGGACAAAGCAGTGTCATTGGGCCCTGAAGGGACAGAGGTGAATTAGGAAGGCAGGATCCCTGTCCAAATCATGCTCAAAATCCAGTAATGTAAAAGAAAAATGTATCTTTCAGAGTGTGAGGTACACCCAGCAGGTTCTGATGCTTGCTTAGCAGTCTCTAGGCTGAAGAAAAGGAAGTGAAGCAGAAGAAACAAAGAATGAGGACAGCAAAAGTGGGATTACATTAAAAACCTCATTTGTGGCTTTCCTCCAAATATTCGACCATTCCTGTCTCCCCTGCAGACTCATCTTCCTGTACTTGTCATTTAAATGTTCATGTTCCTCAGCACTTTTTCCTTTCTACTCTTTCTCTAGGTGATCTTATCCACTGCTATGCTTGAAATGCAACCTAGATGCTGACGACTCCCAAATTTTATCTCTGGCTCAGATCTATTCTCTCTATTATCTGAGTATCTGACTCATGAACCCAACTCACCATCTGACTGCTCTACTTTTATATTTCAGAGACATCTCAAACTTAACATACCTGCAATCTCAGAAGCTTAAAGTACTAGAGTTTATTTTTTGCTCATGTTATGTGCCATCTGCTGCTTTGCTCCCCATGTTTTGTTCCAGGATGTAGCTCAACGAGCAACGCTTACCCAGGAATGCTATTTTTGCAGCAGATGGAAAAGAAATATCTCCAAAACATTGGATTTGTTGAAGCTTCTACTCAGAATTGGTGCATTCTCTCACATTTCAGTGGCAAGAACAAGTTGAGTGGCCAAGTCCGATGGCAGTCAGGCATTGATAGAGTAGTCCTCTCACTGGGAGGTATGCACCTAACACCAGGTGGAGCCCATTGAAATTCTGAAATTCCCCTGGAACCCACTGGGAGGATCTCTTCCCTGGAGGTGGGGGATATTCCTTGCTTAGATTGTGGTTCGTTTTCATTGCTGAGTAGTATTTCATTGTATGGTTACACCACAATTTATGATTTCACCCGTTGATAGACATATAGGTTATTTCATAGGTCTTGGCCATTACAAATAAAGCTATCAATACCTCTGTACAAGTTTTAATTTCTCCTGAGTAAAATACTTGGGTAACAAGGTAAATATAATGCTTAATTTTTTAAGAAACTTCCAAAATGTTTCCCAAAGAGGTTATACTGTTTTACATTCCAATCAACAGGGTATGAGAATTCCAGTTTCTCTATGTCCTTGTCAACACCTGGTTATGTTCAAACTTTTTAATTTTAGACACTATGAAAGTATGTAGTAGTATCTCACTGTGGCTTTAATTTGCATTTCCCTAATGACTAATGATGTTGAGATTTTTGTGTGTGTACATATTGACCGCCTGTATATCTTCATTGGTGAAGTGTCCAAATCTTTCATTCATTTTTTTATTAGGTTGTTTACAGTCATATAATGGAGTTTCTAAAGGTCTTTACATATTCTGGAAACAAGTCCTTTATGAGATGTATATTTCGCAGTTTGTCTTTTCATTCTCTAAACTGTCTTTCAGGAAACAGAAGTCTTAATTTTAATGAAGTCTAATTTATCAGGGTTATTTTTTTCTTTTATGGAGTGTTCTTTTGGTATTGAATCCAAGAAATCTTTGCCCAACTCAAGGTCATAAATGTTGTCCTTCCATTTTAGAAGTTTATGATTTTAGATTTTATATTTAGATCGATATTTTGAATTTATATAAATATATTTCATAGTATGAATCAACGTTCATTTTTCACACATGTATATACAATTATTCCAGTACCAATGGTTTCAAATATTATCTTTTCTCTAATGAATTGTTTTAGTACCCATGTAGAAAATCAGTTAACCATATAGGTGTGCCTATTTCTGGATTCTTTATTCTGTTCCACTGATCTATTTGTCTTTCTTGAGACTAGTACCACACTGTATTAAATATGTAGCTTTACAAGAAGTCTTGGAGTCAGGTAGTCACTTTGATCTTTTAACCACTTAGGTTTTTTTTTCAAAGTTGTCCTGCTTATTCTAGGTCCTTTGCATTTCCATGTGAATTTTAGAATTAACTTGTTAATTTCTACGAAAAGTTATGTTGGAGTTTTGTGATTGCACTGAATCTTTTTAAGACATAGAAAGAGAGAGAGGGAGAGAGTGTGTGTGTGAGTGGGGGGAGGGGCAGAGGGAGAGGGAGAACTGAGCATGTCACTGAGCACGGAGCCTGACATGGGGCTCCATCTCATGACCCTGACATCATGACCTGAGACAAAATCAAGAGTCTGACCCTTAACTGACGGAGTCACCTAAGTGCCCCGATCCACTTATCATTATGAAATGAATTTCTTTATTTCTGGTAATATTCTAAAATCTACTTCATATGATATCAATAGTATTTCAGCTTTCTTTTGATTAGCATCAACTAGGTGTATTTTTTCATTGTTTTACTTTAAAATTATTTGTGTCATTGCATTTAAAATAAATTTCCTATAGGCAGTTTATAGCTGAATCTTATTTTTTTAATACAATCTGATAATCTTTGCTTTTTAATTGGAATGTTTAGACAATTTACATTTAATTCAATTGTTGATATGGTTAGCCTTAAATCTATCATCTTGCTATTTGTTTCCTATTTGTCTCATCTGTTGTGTCCTTTTCCTTCTTTTTTCTGCCTTCTTTTGGATTTTGCTTGTCTTATGATTCAATTTTATCCACTTTCTTGGCTGTTTAGTTATAAATCTTTTGTTGTATTTTAGTGGTTGCTATAGGATTAATAAGGGCCATCTTAACTCACCACAGTTGTAGTAGACTGAGTAATTGCTTTCAAAGATATCCATGTCCTAATCTACATTGTCTGTATGTTACTTTATATGGAAAAAAGGACTTTTCAGATGTGATTAAGTTAAGAGCCTTGAGTTGGGGAGATTATCTTGGACTATTTGGTTGTTCCCTAAATGTAATTACCAAGGCCTTTATAAGAGAGAGGCAAGAGAGAGGGGGAAGCTGATGATGTGACAAAGGAAGCAGAGATTGGATTCATGCGGCTAGGATGCAAAGAATGCCAGCAGCCTCTTAAAGCTGGAAGAAGCAAGGAATGGGCTTTCCCCTGGAACTTCCAGAAAGAACCAGCCTTAGTGACACCTTGATTTTAGTCCCTTAACACTCATTTGGACTTCTGACCTAAAAAACTCTAAGATAATAAATTCGTGATGTTTTAAGCCACTAAATTTGTAGCAATTTGTTACAGCAGCAATAGAAAACTAATGCCATAGTCTACCTTCAAGTGACATCATACAAGTTTAGGTATGATATTAGAATCTTATAATAGTAAACTTAAACACATAAGGAAAAGCAGTCAATGGAAACTGAGGTAGCACCTGACCCGGTTCTTAAAATGCCAGTACACGGAATGAATGTGGCCGGCCATGCACTTGTTAGAAGTAGCAGACACCACAGTCTTGGCAATTTGGTCCATTTTATTTCTTAAGCCTGATTTCCTATTTGAAAAGAGGTATTACTGATGAGAAAATTCCAACAAGCATTTCCAGATGGGTGCCTGTCAGTACACTAGAAGTTACCTTTATTTTTAAATGGGTGGTGCTGAGTATTTGAGATGCTCAAATTTCAGTCTTTCTGGAGATGAATATAATTTAGATACAACCAAAAGTGGAATCCATTCCATATACATTCTTCTGATGGACCGAGTACAAAACACCACTGCTGTTATTTGTTTCCTTTTAGAACAAAAACTGAAAGTCTAGTAGCTTATAGATGCTAAAATATAGTAGGTTAAGGTTTAAACACTGTTAATGAAATGATAATGATTCACTGAATTTTCAGAGTTATGAAATTCCCTATGACATTTCCACAAAGTATCAGGTGTTTTGAATGAACTCTTTTAAAAGTCATGGACTTAAAGTCTGCAGTGGTAAATTTGCTTGATATTTATGACTATAGAAATGAGAAGGACTTTCAGATCTCTGATTCCTGCTAAGCCTCTGACCCAGACTCTAAGACTCTTGCATGATTCTTTAGTGGGACAAGGCAGAAAGAATAACTATATGTGATTGTACAAATACTTACTGCCCTTGATTAGCATGAAATGGGCATTGAGTAATGTAAACAGGGATGATTATATGTATGAAGAAGATAATCCTGATTCCAAAAACAAAAATCACACTTACTACGCCCATGAAAGAGCTTCCACATTATTCAGGAATACAAAACCATTTTAAGACACTGATGATGAAAAAAAAATTTGTGTTGAAAGAAACTAAAAGGGATCAATTTTGACTCTTGTGAGCCTTTTTGCTAGAAATCTAGAGGAATGATAAGAAATAAAACATTGTTAGATGCATATTCCATATTTTTCCATGTTATAAAAAGCTGAAAATTTGTAGCCATTTTTGAATATCATACAGACATCTAATTTCCTCTTCAGAACCAGTTCGAGAGATAAAGATGCGTTAGAGTTACAGGAAATAACACAGAGTTAGGTCCTAAATTTGGATTTGACTAAGAATCTAATAAAGAAGATTATCACTAGAATCCAGGAGTTTGGACTGTATTCCCACCTCTGATTTGTGACAAGTCAGAAGCTCTCTAGACCTGAGAGAAACACTGGGAGCTTTTGATTTTTAAATCATGCAATCAGTGGTTTCATTGGGATTAAATTAATTCTCATCCATACATCCATCTATCCAGCAAATATTTATTGAGTGTCCATTATGTGTCAGGCATTGTTTTAGTCTCAGGGGATATAGTGGCTCTTTCTTGCCATTTTTTGGTAATACACTAATGCAATTGCCTAAGCTTTAGAAGAAACAAGATCCTGAAGTAGTAAATGACCATCTAAAGTGACACAATTCAGGAGCAATGCTGGCTCAAGCTCCTCACAGCCTCTAGCTTTCTGCAGTGTTATGCTGCCTTTGCTTTTTATATTTGAGAGGGAGGTGTGGCTAGCTGCAGCACTCTACTCTGCAATTTCATGAAATATTGTTTAAAAATAACATTTCTGGAGTTGGCACAATAGGCAAATTAGGATCTCTCGCAATTAAGAGTATTTATTTTTAAAATTTTAACTTTTACATTCTTAGACCCAAAAGAAAATGAGAATCTAATTTCTTATATACGTGCAGAAATCTAGATTCCCTTAATTGTAGTTAAAAACGTAACTGCAAACAAATGTCAAACCATAATGCCAAACGACAGCTTTAAATTCTATTTCACAAGTTGTTCTTTTAGAGATGTCTTCACATTGTCAATCAAAGAGGAAATTTGGATTTTGCCACAACTCTTGCCTTAGTTAAAAGCAGTTAACTCTGTGGTATCCTAAGAAGTTTGGCAAGCCTCTTGTTTTGAGAGCTGTTGATAGATAGGAAATCAGAGAAAGAGGTGAGTCTTGGGGGGGAAAAAGATAAGGTTTGTTATTTTAGAATGATGTTACTTAAAACATTTTGTTTCAGGATGCTTTCAAATAATAGGATAGCATTCCAACTGAATCACTCCACAGACCAATCTTTACAACTTGAAGAGTAAAGCAGATAATATTGAATTCAATACACATTTAATAAATAGATACATCACCAGTGCAGGGTATAAACATTAATAAGATATGATGCTTTAAACATACATTTTCCGAGCACTTAAACCTACCAGGCACAATACTGGATGTTTTAGTCTTCATAAGAAGATAGCTATTACTACTGTCCCCATTTTACAGATGAGGAAAATGAGCCTTAAAGTGGCTAAGTTGTCCAAATTTAATACTGGTCAAGTTGAGATTTAACCTATTTGCCTAACTCTAAAGTCCATTTTTTTAAATACTTAAGCCACAGTACCTTTATTGTAACAGAGGTAACAGACCCTTTATACACTACTTCTGAATCCTTTTTTATAGTCTACACTTCTCATTTTTTTAACCTTCATGAAAATATGACAAGCCTCATTAAAGGAACTAAACACTAAGCTTCTCTTCTTCTAGACTGTCTTGTGAAATGTTATTTCATTCTATTTTCATTCTCAAGATACAGCTCCACTTCTGATTTTGCCAAGATACTAGGGAACAGAAGACAAAAGTCACCATCTTATATTTATTGAGTGAATGGAGGAATCCCGAAAGAGTAGAGAGGTGGGGTAAGAAAGTGAGGGGGCAGGAAGAGGAGATACATGGGGCGCCTGGGTGGCACAGCGATTGAGCATCTGCCTTCGGCTCAGGGCGTGATCCCGGCGTTATGGGATCGAGCCCCACATCAGGTTCCTCCGCTATGAGCCTGCTTCTTCCTCTCCCACTCCCCCTGCTTGTGTTCCCTCTCTCGCTGGCTGTCTCTCTGTCAAATAAATAAATAAAATCTTAAAAAAAAAAAAAGGAAAAGGAGATACAAAGGGGAGCACTCTGGATTCTCCTGCTTTCCTCAGGGCTGGGAGTCCCCTGAAGGCTCAGTGTTATAACATGGTTGAGAAAGAAGTCACACAGAGAGGAGCTGGCAGAACAGCCCTTCAAGACAGATGCTGAGGCAACTATGTGAACTACAGTGGAGGGAATGTAACGGAGGGAACGTGTAATGAGGTTAGACCCAGCAGAGCTTGATTTCTGTCTTTGCCAGTTACGTGACCCTGAGTGAGAGGTTTAGCCTTGCTTAACCTCTTTCGTTATGTAGAAAATGTGGAAAATGACCTGCTTCACAGGTGAAGGCCCCAGCTCTGCTAACCAGTGCCTTTGGGCAAATTTGGACATGAATTCCCCTCTGGGTTGGTAAATTAGAAACAATATTCCCTTGGGGTGGGGTCAGACCTAGAGACAGAAGGGTTGGTAAGAGGAGAAGGGAATGGCATACTTATGCAAGAAAACTGAGCTCCTTCCCCTGTGGCATGTGGCTAGGACAGCAGAGTCCGGATTGGTTTTCAGATCCCTTACTCCTGCCACTGAGTGCCACAGAAGGAAGCATCTCATTCAGGACATGATCACAGAAGACCTTGGAGGGCTCCCCACAACTGTGATAGCTATGGATTGTGTGTGAGGAAGTTTGAGAGGGAGAAAGACAGAGGTGGGGTGGGGGCAAAGGGAGAGAAGGGAGAGAGCAAGAGGAAGCACGCTTGTTTAATTATGGGGTCATGTCACATAATAGAAAAGCAGGAAACTCCCTGAGCCTCCTAAAAAAATTTGCCAGATTTTGTATATATTCTTCTGGGGTGAGGGTTTGTAGCTTTCAATTAAAAACAAACAAACAAACAAACAAAAACCAGAAACAAAGAGAAAGAAGAGGACCTGAGAATTGAAAAGAAGTTAAAGTTACATGTGTGGGGGAGGGTGAATAAAACCCTTCCTTAGAGCCTAAGATATCCTTCTGGAGGGACAGGGAGCACTTCCAGGGGCAGCTGGGTGGCTCGGTCGGTTAGCCCTGCATCCCTGCATCGGGCTCCTTGCTCAGCAGGGAGACTGCTTCTCCCTCCCTCTGCCTCTTCCTGGCTTGTGCGCCTTCTCGTGCTCTCTTTTTCTCTCTCTCTCAAGTAAATCAATCAATCAATCAATCTTAAAAAAATAAGTTAGACAAAGAGATACAGACGTATATTATTTATTTCACAGAAGAAATTATACGTAAGCAACTTGCACGTAACTTCGGTTACAACTAAACTTTTCCTCCAACAGTGCTCTTCACTAATCCCATCCTGTTATTGGCAAGTTAGGCGAATAAGTATTTTCCTATATTTCTTCTTGGAATTTACCAAAATGGTGCTAATACAGCTCTTGGGAACGCATAGTGTATAAGAGCTGTTACAGACAGCTGCGTGTTTCGGCACTATGGTCGTAGCCCACATGTCAGTGCATAAATTTCTCTAAGTGCTATATGTGGGCAGTCTCCAAGCTTAAACACATATGTCCTTATAAAACGTTATTTGGAAGTTGGTTATAGGGAATTCCAAACACATTTTACCACAGAAATAATTTTCTATAAAAATGGAATTAGGCCTGCAGGCCAGCCCACAGAACCCTATTTAATCCACTATAGGCCTGAAGCGCTGTCCCAAATTCACAGTTCTGGGCAGAGTTCTGGCACTGACTGACTAGACCTTATAGCCCAGAAGCAGGAGCGCAGAAAGCTCTTAGTATAGAATTGAGAAAACAGCTGCACTTTTCTCTGGCGCTGTCCACTGCCTTACTGCATCTTTCCTCATCCACAGAGGAGACCTCTCTCTCCAGCCTCAGTGTGTCTGTGACCAAGCTGGCCAGACCTCTACCCCCAGCCTCTGTGATCTCGAAAGGCCTACTTTTCCTCCTTCTACTGGAGCCTCTTCTCCTAATAGAGCTTCCTGAGTGTGGGGGAGAGAGCAATGTAGGATTAAATAGGTTTGTCCTAATACTTCAACTATCTCCTAGTCACCAACTCCTTTCCTGCCCCAAATTCAGTTCTACCAGTTTTTTTCCCTAGTTTTGGCTTTTTACATCTTCCTTTTCTCCTCTTCTGAAGTCACATAGCATTTAAATTGCACCTTTCTCATAATGGTCCCAGTGGAGCTTGGGCAGGGGTTCTGTATCAGGAGAGGTGAGGGAAGGGTGGCGTGTACATGAGATTGCCTGAGCTTACGGAAGCACACGCTGTCACTGGGAGCAACTTGGGCTTTGGCCTTTGGAGAGCACATCTGGCAGCCTGGTTGATTGCAAGTCCTTCCATGACAGTGTTTGGGACACTGCTGGGTGGAAGATTTCCAGGCAGCACCCAGTGCTACGGAACAAGAATCTCTGTCAGTGCTATCAGTATCTCTATTTTAAAAGGTTTTTTTTTGTTTACAATTTTATTTATTTATTTGAGAGAGAGCATGAGAGAGAGAGAGAGAGAGAGAGAGAGAGAGAGACAGCATGGGGAGGGGGAGAGGGAGAGGAGAAGCAGATTCCCCGCTGAGAAGGGAGCCTGATGCAGGGCTTGATCCCAGGACCCTGGGATCACGACCTGAGCCGAAGACAGACACTCAACCGAATGAGCTACCCAGGTGCCCCTAGGCTTTAAAAATTTTAGGTGAGAGTAGCAAGATTTACAAAGGGAAGAGTGCTAACAGTGGGCTTAAATTTTAAAAGTTTTTGCTGAGCCTCACTTCTTCTTTGGAGGGACTTTTCACATCTCCAACTGCTTAGGGACACCTCTGTTTAGAGGTCCCAATGGCACTTCAAAGTAAAGCTTTACAGAGAAACTTGCTCAGTTGAGACAGTTTACTACTAAAGAGAAGAAAGAGGAGAGAGGAAAGCCAAGACTATGCACTAACCTTAAGGAATGTCTGCTGTCAGGAGGGGATAGGAAAGAACCAGAGACAGAAAGGGGGCAGGTTAACAGGTAGCCCCAGCAGTCAAAGGAAGACTTATATTATTTACATATATAATACCTAATTCATATTTATAATATCTTGAAGTTGTTCATTGATTTTGCCTTTGCCTAGATGGGGGAAGTTTTAATATCACAGAACTATTCATTTTCTTAGTATTTTTAAATTTTTCTTTAAAGTTAGAATTATAGTCTTTAGTTTCAAATGAGATTTTCATATATCTTTGATAAACATAAAAATATAGTGTCTAATGTCTCTTGGTAGTTTTTTTTTTTATCCTGTTCCATTTTTGGCATACCAGATTGCTTAAAGAGAAAGAAGAATCTTTGATCGGCTTATAAACAAGTTTCAAGGTAGGTTTGGACAGAGTTTCAAAAGCTTTCAAAAGGTCATTATTCTTCAAGATATCCTTTTAACTTGGCTTTCTTTTTTATTTTTTTAAGATTTATTTATTTATTTATTTATTTATTTGAGAGAGAGAGAGAGAGAGAGAGAGAGAGAATGAGAGTGCATGGGGAGAGGGGCAGAGGGGGAGGGAAAGAAGACTCCCCACTGAGCATGGAGCCTGATGCAATGAGGGACTCCATCCCATGACCCTGAGATCATGACCCTGAGCCAAAATCAAGAGTCAAATGCTTAAATGACTGAGCCATCCAGGTGCCCCTAACTTGGCTTTTATATATCCCTTTTGGCTCAAAATGGAGTAAACTCTGGCTATTTCGCCACTATCCACTTGGTACAGACATTTAAATATCCCAGCACAAGCTGGCAGGGGGAGGGAGCCGAAGATTTTCATTTTTCTCGTGTCTGTTAGGCTTAACCATACATAAAGTCCTTTCATTAATATCAAAACAGTAAATGACCTGAGTTGTTCCTGCTGCCCACTGCCATACCTTCTCCACTGAGCATCAGAATGATCTTTCCACAGCGTCACTCCTCTTTAATGGTTTCTTTTCATTGCACTGTATATAATACCCAACTCCCAAAGGCCTGGGACATGCTGCATGGTTTGGTCCTCACCTTCCTCACGCACGCTTGCTAGGCCTCTAGTCATACTGCCATTTCTGAGAACTCACCAAGCTTGCTTTTTGCTTGTAAAGCTCTTCTTGGCTTTTGGCCCGGTTACTTTTACTCATCTTCCTTTATGTATCACTTTGAAAGTCATTTTTTATGACTGCTCTTACCAAATCAAGGCCCCCTTTCTATCAGTCTCTGCTACAATACCCTTTTACTTATTTTATATCCATTATCACAATCTATAATTATTCTAGTTAGCTCTTCACTTTTATTTATCTTTTTAAACTATGTGTCTCATTAGAATGTAAGATTCTTGAAGACAGGGATGTTTCCGATTCACTATTACAGCCCCAGGGTACAGAGCAGCTGGCATATAGTAAATGCTGCTCAAATAATTGCCAACCGACTGAATTACCCAAAGCAAGTCATTCATTCACTCAACAAATATTTATTGAGTGGATATGTGCTAGACTTTAAGGATACTATAGAGGACACGGCAGACAAAATTTGAAGGTGGCCTAGGACAAAAAGGACAATGGGTTGTCTAGGAGTACTCCTATCATAGTATGATAACTTACTGGTCCATAAGCACATTTTAATTTGTTATGTAGCAAACAGTAAACTTAGTCACCACCAAATGACTAAGTAATACCATGCCTGCTTTTGGATAGATTAAACTGTAAAGAGCAAAGGAAACAGGGGAAGGATATGAAAGAAAAAAAGGAGGGAAGTAGAAGGAAGGTGGTAGTTCAGTGACGTCTCTATTCTCTGAAAACTTAAATTATCCTTCTCATTCAGCACTTACAACAGAAGGTAAGATTAGAACCATACTAAATGTCTTTAAAATGTGGCAAAACACATACACCCAGGCGAGTGTGTATTTCAAAGCAATCCTCCGAAAGTTCTGTATTTATTTTAATGATGCCATCAATCCTCAAAACACTCATAAGACTGCCTTCTTCAAATTGCAGCAAGAAATAATTTACTAAGCACAGAAAAAAAAAATACAATTTATTTTTGATCCCACATGGTATTTCTCAGATTGACTTCCTACCATATTCACTGGACTTGGCTTTCACTGAACCTACTGAGATTGATTTTAAAATCAAATTCATTCCTAAGGGGCAAAGATTCATCATACAGAGAATATTGTAAAACATATGCACTTAAGTCAATCCTCAGAAAAGAGTTCCAGAAATGTCTGAGCAAAGACAGGATCTTTTCAATGACCACTGTAAAGAAGATGGCATTCATTTGGATAAGCAATTAAGTCTAATTAATCTGACATCATTAGAAGTGGGGTATTCTAGATAATACAGGAATATAAGAAAATTACTCAGATAACCAAAGTTATAAGCAGAAGATTTGGAAAAAAAAGTTATTTATTTCATGGTGTCCTAGGACATATGATTCTGTACTTTTTATGTAGAGTATAAAACTGATTTTTATTTTTCTCACTCAGGGTCATCATCATGGCCACTAATTATTTACCCATGTTATAAATAAAGGAACACTCAAAGTTATTGATGTGTGTAGGGCTGTTTCTATTGCATATTGGGTCAAATTGCAATGCTTTTCATGTTTTTGTTTGGATTTACATATTTTTTTCTTCTTATGCATGACCAATCTTTCAGCTGCCATTCCTTCTTGTTATTAGTAAGCCTGGTTCTTGCAAATTTCCTGCTTATGAAATTGCTGCTTCTAATATGCTATGGGCTGAGTGACTATGTAGTTGTGAAATGGCAGAGGTGGTGGGGTGGAATAAACATTCATGTAACTCTAAGGTATACCATCTTTGCAAGAGTCAGGTTACTGGTATGACTGAGTCAGGAAGAAATGGTGGTTAGCAATCAGCACTGCAGTTGTTCATCTTATCCCAGGATGGACCAGAGATAAGACTTGTCCCCTGTGAACTGAACAGAACTCCTTCTAGCCCGGAGTAGAGACAGATATAACCCAGGGCAAAGAGTTGATGAGAAAGTTCTAAGACAATTATCTTAATTCTAAGCTGCTTTCTACCCACTCCCAGACTTTTCCTCTGGGAACAAATAGCTGCTCTTGTAAAGAACTAAAAAAAGTTTATAAATCTTCTAAGTTAGAAACTGGTCTAATACTCATAAAATGAAACTAACAAAATTAAAAAATAAACTAAAAAATTATAGGAAGAATGAAAAACAAATAGCCAATTTTGTGTTCTGTTCACAGAGAATAATATAAGACAAAAATTCATGCTTTTATGGAACTTGTGTTCTTCTGGAATATAATAGTTATATCAATAAATGGGATAATATCTCCCATTAAAGATTCCCAGATTTGATAAAAACTAATAAAATAAAAGCCCAAAATGTGCATTATATATCAGACATGCATTTAAAACTAAAGTACTTGAAAAGAATGAGTAAAGACATACCACGCAAATGAAAACAAAAAGAAAGAAAGCAGGCTTGAGATATTAAGTATAAATAGGTTAATTTAAAGACAAATTAACTGAGCAACAATATCTAGGAAGGCTAAATGAACATGCTTTTTAGTTTCCCTTTACTACCTAAATGCCAGAGGTATCTTTGTGGAAAGCCCTCAATAAGAGGTGTTGATAAATAACAGAGAAGAAAATAAGAACTAATAAAAGGAAAAAGTGGTACAAAAAGATGTCTTTCTGTTGGAAAATGACAGAATCCACCACTTATTGGCGCAGGTGAAATTCAGTAGTATAAGATCACACATGCTCTTTTTGATACTTTTCAATAAAAATCTAACACCAAATGTAATGTGGATTCCATCTCTACTTTCACTAACTATGTGACTTTAAGCATGTCATCTAACCAATTTGGGTTTCCGTTTAATTATTGTCAAATGAGGTGATAGGATGTGATGACCTTTCTTGTGAAATATGGCTTTAATGCCATGATTTCACTGTCATTAATATACATAAGACCTTGATATTTCAAATATATATGGAATACTGACTTAAACAAAATATTTTTGGAAGAAATTATTGTGGACTGCACCTTTCATTTTTCAGTGTTACAACCTCTTCCTTTGTCTGATTCAGAAGAGTTTTGGTTATCTGTAGTTCATTTTCTGCAAGATTAATTCTTCTCCTTATGTCTTCTTCTAGCTTTTCTTTTGCAGTCAGTTCTTCCTGTAAAGTTTTATATATTTGTTGACAAGCCATTAAAGAATCCTCTTTCTCTTTAAGCAATCTGGTATGCCTAAAATGGAACAGGATTTAAAAAAAACACACACCAATACAAATTAGACACTGTATTTTTATGTTTATCAAAGATACATGAAAATCTCATTTGAAACTAAAGACTATAATTTTAACTTTAAAGAAAAACTTTAAAAATACTAAGAAAATGGATAGTTTTGTGATATTAAAACTTCCCCC
Source organism: Ursus americanus (assembly GCF_024610735.1). Taxonomy (NCBI): domain Eukaryota; kingdom Metazoa; phylum Chordata; class Mammalia; order Carnivora; family Ursidae; genus Ursus; species Ursus americanus. Next base: position 50,650,219 of record NC_142146.1, on the reverse strand, counting down.
ACCTAGGCAGAGGCAAAATCAATGAACTTCAAGATATTATAAATGTGAATTAGGTATTATATATTTAAATAATACAATAAGAAAAGCTAAGTACATTTCAAATAAAATGTTAAAGTATGGTTTCAAATTCAATGACTAAAAATATTAATTTAGAAATTTGCAGTGTATACCGTGACTCAGAAATAATGGATTCAAACTTCAGTTTTCTAAGTTCTCTTTGACAGTCATCAGCTTCATTAGATTTATTCCTAAAATAATATAAAAGAAATTCAAATATTTTATTTCAACATAGTTCAAGTATATATGTTTTCCTTTTTTAAAAATATGTTTTTCCTGTATTACTTATCTTTATATTCTATTTGTGATTATACATGCATACCTCCTTGAAATTAAAAAATGCAAAGTTGAGGGGTTTTTCTCTGCCAAAAAATAACCTAATCTGTTAGTCCAACAATGTGCTTTTCTGTATCATTATTTTATTCATCCTTAGGAGAAATTTCTTAGCATCTTTATATTATCATTTCTTTAAAGAAATAAACTTTCAAGTCACTTCTATAATGGCTAAGTAGGCTCCTATCAGACTGATCTGCATATAAGTAAAAAGTCTAAACATTGGAGAACATTAAAAAAAGAAAAACTCTGTTAGAAGGCATTGGAAAGTGAACAAAAACAAGCAGATTCTGGAGGTAAGTTGACACTTGGAATGAGGTGACAGCATGGGGTCAGCTTTTTTGTTTGTTTGTTTTGTTTTTTGGTTTTTTATGATTTCAAACCTGAGGCTCCAGTCTGCCCCATGCAGGGAAACTAATGTTTCAGATAGAAAACAGTCTGGCCTAAAGAACTAGAGCACAGTGTTTGGGTCAACCATAGTTCTAAAAAGTGATGACTGACTCAAAATAGGAGAATCAAAGAGTGGGAATCCCAATACTGCATATAGACCCTACACACACATCTGGCTGAGCCCTGAACTATACATCCACAGGGCAGACTCCAAGGAGGCTAAAGATAAAAGAATTAAACAGAGATTTGAACTGTTGCCCTAGAGAGAGTTTACTGTCTGAGGCCAACCAAATTAACTATGTGCTTAAACAGCACCACCCTCACACCCACCAACAATAGTATTTGGAGAAATACAACAGAATCCGAATTTCCATAACATTTACAATGCCCAGAATATAATAAAAATTACCCAACACAAGAAAGAACAGAAAAGCATGACCTAGTCTCAAGAGAAATGACAGTTAATAGGGACTGCCTCTGAGATGACCCAGATACTGAAATTTCCAGACAAGGATTTTTCAAAGAGCAGTTATAATTCTGCTTAAAGACATAACAACAACAACAAAAAAATCCACTCTAATTAGTGAAAAGATGACAAATCTCAGCAGAAAAATAAACCATTAAAATGAACAAATGGAAATTTCAAAACTGAAATAAACATATGTCTTGATTTTATATATAATTGGGTTTTGTAACAAAACTCAAAAAGTTAATATATTAAGAAAGAGTAATATTCCAGTTTAAGATTGTATAGACTGCTTATTCGTAAGTCATTATCTGAAAGTATCTTCAAATAGCTTATAAACTATACAATGAACTATATGTTAGATTGTCAATGAGTTTGCCCTACTTGCAGCATGACTTTAATTTCCGATAAGTAATAATTTATTTGCATCATGAACATGAACAACAGTCATTTATTTTTAAAACCATTTTTATTGTAAAATACAATAAAATTGTAAGCTATAGAAAAATTGCTTAAAACAATTATATAATGAATTACTATAAGGAGAAAACTCTTGTAACTACCATCCAGGTAAAAACATAAAACCTGACCAGCTACCCTAGAAGCTTCATGTCCCCCCGCCCCAGTCACAGCCAACTCCCTCCTCCCTAAAATAACCATTTTCATGAATTTTATGATAATTACTTTAATTTTCTTTAGTGTTTTATTACCCAAGTTTTACCTCTGAACACTGTATTTTAGCTTAACTTTTTCTTTTGCAAAATATGTCTTTATAAAACATGTTACTTTCTTTTATTATCTGCTTTTTGTAAAATAGAGTAAGGTATCATGTTGACATACAATGAAGTACATGTATACTTTGATATGTCTGACATATATATAAACCCATGAAACCATCAGCAGAATCAAGCAGCACAAGAGCGTACTTAGAGCCTAGATCTTGGTCTCTAATGCCATTCCTATTCAAAGGAACCAAGAGTACTCAGAGAAATGGCTGATTTGAAGGCTAGGGCAGAGTAAGTGTATCTGAGATATCTCGTTATGTCAGAAGGTGAGGAAGTGCTTATAAAAGATGAGGAAACCAAGTTCCAATGTCATGGGAGGCAACTTGAAGAGGCTCCTACTGGCTAAGCCTAGATAATTTATATATCAAAACAATTCAGTACAGTAATCAATTATAAACCATTGAAAAAATAAGAGTTCATCAGTCCATACCAATAATAAATAAATAAATGAGAAGAAGTGAGGTTCTTGCTTAAAGTAGGATGCTGAGGGCTAATAAATGGGGAGGGAGGGCTGGAGTCAGAAAAATCATCATTTAGCAACCACTGCGGTACAGTTTAGATAAGGCAAAAATCATTAATGGATGCTATAACGAGGGATAAATTTTGATAAGGAGAGCATTTAAAGTGTATTTAAAGTGTCTCTTATAGACTGCTTACTAGTTGAAAAGGAACCAAAAAAACCCAGGAATGAGGGCGTGAAAAAAACTGAGCAATACCTTCACTAAGTGATCAAGATTAACATCCCCAAATGAAGGCAGGCAGATGGCCACACCCTGAGAAGGCCACATCCTCACTTATATGGTTTTCTGGCTAAGAGTACATGCCCTTAATTCAATCAACACTGGACCAATATAAAATGAAAATTTTTATTTAAAAAAGTTTGAGGGGTTCTGTATTCTTCAAAAAATGTCAATGTCATAAAAAAAGATAGACTGGAAATATTCCAGAATTAGGAGGTAAAAAGACTTGCCCAACAGGCTAACTCTACCTGTTCCTATACTAGAGGAGAAAATGCTATAAAGGCCAACTAACGAAATTAGAATACGGATGGTAGATTAAAATACTGTGTGTAAACTTACGACAGAGATTGCTGTGCTTATGTAAAGTATCACCATCCTGAGAAAAGGCTGGCTAAAGTATTTAAAGGTAAAGGGTCATGTTGCAGGTAACTTATCCTCAAATGAGTCAGGAAAGGAAAGTGTGTGTGTGTGTGTGTGTGTGTGTGTGTGTGTGTGTGTGTGTGGAGAGAGAAGGAGGGGGCCAGGGAAAGGATGAGGGAGAAAGCAAATGGGTTAAAATGTTAATCTGGGTAAAGGCTATTTGGGTGCTCTTTGTACTATCATTATGTTTACAACTTCTTGTAAGTTTTAAGTTATTTCTGAATAAAACAACAGAAAAAAGAATAAGGAAAAGATTGACAGACTATTAGAAAAGTGGGCAAATGTTATGCTCAGGTGAGTCACAAAAGAAAGAATTCAGAGTCAACTATGCAAGAGTACAATGTTTCATCAATAAAACTAGTTTTTGGGTTTTTTTTAAGTTATTATACCCTATACACTATTAGTTAGGAAGTGGAGAAATGGGTATTTACAAGCACTGGTGAGATTATAAATCAGTATAATCTTATTGGAAGGCAAGAGTCATTATGTATTTAAAATTATTTGATTCTAGCAAAAATTATCCAAAGGAAATACTTGTGTGTGAGTAGAAAGATTTATCTATATGAATTTCAAAGTACCTTACTTATAAAAGTGAAAAATTTAGAAATTCTAATAAACCAAAAGCTTAGTAAATAAGTTATGATTCATCTACAGATTGAAATACTATATAGCCATTTAATAGTTATCTATAAATGTATCATGTAATGACATGGAAGATGTCATTACATGATATATTTATCACTAAGTGAAAACATAAAAAAATATACATTACTTAGAAAAAGAAGACTTTAAGAAAAAGTTCTTAGAAAAAGGACTATAAGGATTTATCAAAATACAACTATGATGTTCTTTTTTGCATATTCCCGTATTTTCCGAGTTTTATATATTTGCTTTGAAATCAAACAAAAATGTTACTTTAAAAATTGCTTTGAGGGGCACCTGGATGGCTTAGTCGGTTAAGCATTGGGCTCTTGATTTCAGCTGGGGTCATAACCTCAGGGTCGTGAGACTGAGCCCTGCATCGGGCTCCACACTCAGTGTGCCTAAGATTCTCTCTCCCTCTCCCTCTACCCCTCACCCCCAACCCGCTTGCATGCTTTCTCTCTCTCCCTAAAAAAAAAAAATAATAATAATAATAATAAATAATAAAAATAAAGAATAAAAATAGAAAATGCTTTGAGCACAAGGTCGTGTATAGAATTGTTGAATCAATGTAACTAATGTAACACTGTAAATTAATTAACTGGAATTAAAAACTTTTAAAAATGCTTTGAGGTACAGTATCTCCACCATGACATTCACTCTATGTTCAGACTCATATACAACTTTTCAAATCCAGAGGCGGGGACAGTAGAACTTCAAAACTTTGAGTGGTTATTTTGCTAACTATATGGACAATTAATCTAGAGAGCCTACCGTCCCAAGGACTCCAGTCACCATGGTCAACTCCCACCACCACGCCAGTTAAGCCACTCTTTCTATGGTTCACCCTTCATGACCCGATTGGTATCTTCGCCTTCATTAGGATGGGGAGAGGAGGAACTGGAGGGAATAGAAAGAAAGCCTACAACTCTTTCAACATTTCCTTCCTTCCTTACTCTCAGCAAATGGTGTTAATCCTTTCTCTTCAACTGCTTGGAATAAGCCTTCAGAAAGGCCCCTGCTAACTAACATAAAGGAAATGAAGTGAAATAATTGGATATTTTTCTTGATTTGAAAGGCAAGTTTTGGGGCGCCTTGGTGGCTCAGTCGTTAAGTGTCTGCCTTCGGCTCTGGTCATGATCCCAGCGTCCTGGGATCCAGCCCCGCATCCGGCTCCCCACTCGGCAGGAAGCCTGCTTCTCCCTCTCCCACTCGCCCTGCTTATGTTCCCTCTCTCACTGCCTCTCTGTCAAATAAATAAATAAAATATTAAAAAAAAAAAAGGCAATTTTGGGGTGCCTGGGTGGCTCAGTTAGTTAAGCGTCTGCCTTCGGCTCAGGCCATGATCCCCGAGTCCTGGGATGGAGCCTCATGTCTGGCTCCCTGCTCAGCAGGGAGTCTGCTTCTCTCTCTGCCCCTTCCCCTGCTTGTGCTCTCCCTCCCTCTCTCTCTCTCAGATAAATAAAATCTTTAAAAAAAAGGGGGGGGGGCAAGTTTCCGTACCATTCCACTGCTTCATCTGAAATAACCATCTTCAAACTGTCTCCTTGATACCTCCACCTTGCTGTCCAAAAGGCATTCCAAATCTAATACATCAAAAGCATAGTTGTTTTATTTCCCTCACCCCATATCTATCTCTTTTATGATTTTCTCACTTTAATCAATGACATCAACACAATAATGATAAGGTAGCCTTTATTTCCTTCTTACGGTTGAGAAAATGGGACTAGAGAGATTAGTACCACACCCAAGGTGATAGAACTACTAAACACTAGTGCTGGAAGCAGTCTGGATCCGGAGTCGAGGCTCCTTGTCACCCTACTCCACTGCCTCTCAACTGTCTACCCTGATGGCTGAAAATCCCCAAATCCCATCTTTTATTCTTTCCTTTCCAATCCTCTTGCTCCCCAGTCACATCCACTCCACCAATAAATCCTGTCAGATTGAACTGACACATATTTCTCCCCATCGCCACACTACAGCCTTATACTCAACCAGTCACTGCTCACTTGCATGAACTCATGCCCTCCCACCTGGTCTCCCTGATGGCTCTTGTACTCCCATTCCAGTCCATTTTCCAGGTAGCTGCCATGCTGACCCTTTAAAACAAATCAGATCACTTCACTCTCTTGCCAAACATCCCTCTAATAGTTTCCCATTCCCCTCCACATAAATCCTCACTAGGCTCTGAACACACTGAGTTATTAATTTCTTGTTGCTGCTGTAACAAATTACCATTACCTTCGTGGTTTAAAACAACACAAACTTATTAGTTTACAGTTCTAAGGTAAGAAGTCCTAAAATCAAGATATCACAAGGGCTGTATTCCTTCTGGTGGTTCCAGGTGAAAATGTTTCCTTGCCTTTTCTAGCTTCTAGAGACTACTGGCATTTCTTGGCTTGTGCCCCCTTCTTCTATCTTCAAATCACAATATTCCAAACATTGCTTCCACCTTCACAACTACTTCTGTGACTCTGACCCTCTTGTTTTCCTCTTATATGTATCTCTGCAACTACATCAGGCCTGCCTGAATAATCCAGGATAATCTCCCTCTCTCAAAATCCTTAATCACATGTGTAAAGTTCCTTTTGTCACATAGAGTAATATACTCACAGATTCCAGGTTAGGATTAGGATATGAAAATCTTTGGGTAATGCTCTTCTGTCCACTACAACTGGCCTTCCTTGTGTCTTGAACTTGGTCATCAAGTTCAACTGGCCTTCCTCATGTCATAACTTTTCAAAGCATCATGAATGCTCTACCATGTTAGCAAGCATTACCGGCTACCTTCTAGCCATGCACTACAGCTTTCTTCCCGGCCATGAGAGCCGCATTATCATCTGCTTTCAGAATAAATCCTGCTTGGTCTAAACTAATTGTGGTAATCTTGTTCCCCTTTTGCCAGTGATACATTTAGGAGAGGGCATGTAAAGGATTCCAGCCAGAGATGTAAAGAGAGGGATGTCTGATGGCTTCTGGGACATTTTTTTCTTCATTTCTAAGGAGACACCAGAAAAACAGGCCCTTCCTGTCTCTGGGATGGTTCCGTTTGGATGTGGTACCATCTCTTAATCACAAGGGACTTGGTAGTTCTTTCATAACTCAGTTTTCTAAAAATGGATAGTCAGCCCATTTTCTAATTTTAAGAAGTTCTTATAAAGGGCAGGAAGCACCAGTTTTATAAACTGAAACAAAAGCATCAGTGTACCTGCAATTGTATAGTGATTTCCTCCATTAATGACATTTCTCCAATCTATTCTGACTCTTGTCATTTTTCAACATTTACATTATAAATAATGTTAAAAATATAATTAATAAAAAAATACCACAAAGCACGTTAATATTAAATGGGAATGTTCCTTGTATATATAGAAAATTCTGTGTCAATTTATCAAGTGAAAATCAATTCATGTCACAACCAATGAGCTTTACTCCTTTTCCTCAGTATGCTTATTTCTGTGGTTAGCCTCTCTCCTAACTTGCCAAGACTCCACTCCATATGCTAAGTCTTGGTGGGTCCACAAATTCCCTTTTAGTTTAGTCAGGTACTAGCTCTACTCCTCTATTTCAGGAATGTGCCTTTGTCACTTATTGAGATATAAGAAGCCAAAGTCACACAACAGCCATGGCCTGATTAGGTTGCCCTCCACATGAGACGTCCATATGGCCAAAGCCCTCCCTAATGGTACTAGAGGGTGGGCAACAATGGTTTTTTCTAGGGTGGGGGGCAATCATCATCTTGCTTCTGTCTTTCATGCTTGTTCTCATCCAGAAAGTCACTTCCTGGGCCCAGTGAGTCATCCAAGAACCCCCTGTCCACTCATTCCTTCAACCTCAGCCATCATACACAGATGGCTGAATTATTGTATTTACTGTACTATAAACCACAGTCTTTTGTTTTACAAAGACAAATTATTTTGCTACAAATAATTCAAGTATACGTTAATTTGGTAGGGAATATCTGGGATTTGTTCTTCCTTGTGCTGTTAAGAATTTTATTAAGCACGTTGTTCTTAGGAGTAGTCCATAGTCAACACAACATTTGGTTGCTAAGCATTCTAAATATTTATATTTCTTATGAGGTTCATTCTTCCAAAATATAGGAACTGAAAACCAGAGCTACCAGATAACATACCACAAAGTAAAAATATATATATATATTTTTTTTTCAAAGATTACACAAATTCTATTTTAGTGTTATAATTATAGATGTATGATATTTATACCATAAAGTAATTTTTGAAACTTCTGAAGGAAATTCATTTCTAAAAGCAGTAGTGCTCTGGATATTTTATAAGGGCATTTTCTTATCATTTGTTTTCTAATATTTTCTTTCTCACTTATATGAAGTGTAAGTACTCCAACGTTCTGAAGATACTCAAAGATACTTCTTCAAAGATACTCTCTTTCTGAACTTAAAATTGATAATTTTAAGAAACAACTTTAAAGTTGTCTCTTCTGGATGGATAATAAAGAGACACATTAAGAGACAAACAATCAGAATATTTCACATTAAGTTACACTTGAACAACCAGGGAAAGCTTTAATACATGAATAGGTTCAGTTTCTTACTGAATGAAAGAAACATTTCATGTATTTAAAAATATTTAGAGGTCCTTTAATATACAATACAGGCCAGAAAAGTGCCTGAGAAAAGCAGACCACACTCACACAACTAAATCACTGCCAAAAGAATCACAGAGAACAGATGGTAGGGGTGGGGGAGAGCTTTCTAAAATCTTACAGGTTGTTCCATGTTTACCATCTTACATGAGCTTTTCTTTATAGTTGTCAATCTTGGTCACTGCCTTCTGAAGGTTTAGCCCAACTGCCTCTACTTGACACTGTAAATCTGAAATGACATAATGTGTTCATCTGATTAGTACATTCGAAATGTCCAGATAGTTTCAGAGTGTAAACCATATTCTTTTAGAATTGCCACTCAGTTCCTGCAGCATACTACAGCTGTTTACTCCACTTTACTCCTCTGCAGCTCATCTCTTCAGAAACCCCACAGAATTAATGGTTTTTGACGGATCCAATTTATTGGCCTCTTCTGCCTCCAACATCTTGCTAATTTTCAAACAGCTAATAGGCTAAATTTTACTAATGTTTTTAAAGGAAATTTATGTAGCTGACACATATATGAATTTCTGACCATGTGGCTCACCTCTGAAACACTTGACTGCCTGAGCTCGCTCTTGTGACCTAGAACTGAGAAGTATCACTGAGGCCTCCTGGTAGAACTGAAATAGACAAACCAAGTACATGGCTCCCAGTAAAGAATTTGTTAACTCTGTGTACCAGCTAATAGGAATTTTAATGACTTCCAAAGCCAAGAAAATACAAGCAGGAAATTGGCTTCCATAGTCTGGGAAATTCAAGCAGTGTTTGAGAAAGATTATTCAAGCAGCCATGTCTACTATGTGTGTGGATGCAGAACTGAAACTAAAGCAGAGAAAACAAATGGCTTGAATGAAGTGGGTCCTGCCATTTGCCTGTGTGTGGGGACTATGATCTGAACCCCCACTGTAATGACAGCCTTTGTTGGCACTTTTTTTTGAGAGAAAGGTAGAAAACAAACTTACACAGATGGACTAACTGGTTTCTATGGAGAAAATAATTTAACACACTGGAACTATAAAATTTCTATGTTACATTTGCCCAGATATGTTTTAATAACATACTTTTTAATAGTAAACTTTAAAATCTTTACGCATCCATACAAATACATAAAACATTTCTATATATATCGACAATCTGCCTTCTTAGCTTTGTTTTATGAAGAAGAGCCAGTTCCTTTAAATTAGAAAACAAAACAAGACAAAAATCAGAAAACAAATTCACTCTAAACGCATGTCTTAATTAGAATTTGCCAGACATTAATATAAATCTTCATGTTTATCCAGTACTTACACATACATTATTTAATTTTATCCCTCAAACTTCTAGATAGGTGCAAATAGCCCCATTTTTCAGATGAAGAAAAAAAAATGCAGATCCTCTCCAATTCTCTTGCCTGGTATCTTACAATATGCTTTTTATCTTTATTTATTTTTATGCTTTTTGAGAGAGGGGGAGGGAGAGAGAGAGAGAATCTTAAGCAGTCTCCCTGAATAATGCGGAGCCCAAAGTGGGACTCGATCTCACGACCCTGAGATCATGACCTGAGCAGAAATCAAGAGTTCCTTGCCACCCAGACACCCCTTTCCTAATATCTTACAAGGCATTAATGCATTAGCCAACAGTTAAACTGGCTGAAGGTTTTTAACTCAGCTGAAGGGATCAATTTGAGAGAAAGGCCCCTCAAAGTAAAAGTCAATAAGGATTTAACTGACAGATAATATTTGTAGGGTACATTTTTCCCAGTTATCGAGTGGCATCATTATATGAGGGAAAAGATAACATACATATAATTCATTTTTGAGTACAACCTTCTGAAACAAAGCAATCTTTTACAAATGTTGCACAATGGATTTCTTTGTCATTGAGTTCATATGGACTTGCAGAGGGGTTCCATTCACACAGGCACAGCCAAAAGATTTCAACCCATCCTCTGAAGAATAAGGAAGGCAGGAGGTTAGTGTTTGTCAATGGTGCACTCTGTGGCACTATGCAAAATGCTTTCTCCTGTATCATTTCATTTATAGTCACAACTACCATGAAAAACAGATACATATTTTTACTAGTGAAGTCTCTAAGGATCTGAGTAATTAACTAACTTATCAAATGTGACATAGCTAGTTAGAAGTGCTCTCATGATTCAAACTCAGACAGGACTCATCCCAAAGTCCTGATCTTTCTAACTCTCCTACATGGGCTCTCAAAATATAAAAGCTACAAGGGGATATGATATTTGTCCATGATAGCATGGTTAATGTAGCTATAGATCTGTTTTACATATCTAAGAATCTTTAAAGAGGTATACTTAAGATGAATGAAAAGCATTTTACATAAAATATGTAGTAAATTAGCAGAATATCTAACTTCAAGAGATGGTTTAGATTTAATTTTTGAAAGTTTAAAAATTAATATATTATAATTAATGAAAGATATTAAGACAACTATGGTATCATTGTGACCAACTTTATGAGACTGACTTCAGAGAGAATAATTATGCCTTCTTATTAATGTCCCTTGGTGCTTTTGTCAAAACATAATCTTAAACTAGATGAAGCATGGGTCTAAACCCATGTAATAAATTTCATGTTATCACTTCTACATACAGCTATTGTTAAGAGGAAAGAACTGATTATCTTGAAAACAAATTCCAAATAATTGGTACTTGATATGTGAATTTTATGCAATTAATTCTCAATTACCTGATCATTACAACAGTAGATAGTAAAAATGGCAGCTAATTAAAACCCGATTTTTATAGCATTGGAAAGTTTTTTTTTTTTTTTTTTTTTTTTTTTGCGAGAGAGAGAGAGAGCACATGAGAGAGCACAAGAGAGCTCGGGGTGAGGGGTAGAGGGCGAGGGAAAGAGAATCTCAAGCAGACTCCACGCGTGGAGCCTGATGTGGGGCTCTATATCACAACCCTGAGATCATGACCTGAGCCGAAATCAGGAGTCGGAGGCTTCACCAACTGAGCCATCCAGGCACCCTGCTTTGGAAAGTATTCTTTTTTTTTTTTTTTTAAAGATTTTATTTATTTATTTGACAGAGATAGAGACAGCCAGTGAGAGAGGGAACACAAGCAGGGGAAGTGGGATAGGAAGAAGCAGGCTCCCAGCGGAGGAGCCTGATGTGGGGCTCAATCCCATAACGCCGGGATCACGCCCTGAGCAGAAGGCAGATGCTTAACCGCTATGCCACCCAGGTGCCCCTGGAAAGTATTCTTAAGCTCACGTTTGAATATATTGTACATCATAGTTCCAGAATTTACTAGGTTTAAAGGAAAATAAACTACATAATCACAACCCACTCAAGAAAGGAAAAGCTACTATACTTTCTGGTATTAGTCTCTCTGCATACCCACCCAAATTCCCTTTCTCCCTGGTTCAAGCTAAGTATACATAGCTTAGTCTAATTCACAGTGCCCAGCGAGTGAAGAAGCCACTTTCTTCAGAAACTTTACTATGTATTACAGCAGCTCTGGGTCAAAATAAGGAAAGGAAATAAATGTTTTACGCCACAACACAGAAACCACTGAAGGTTGCCATATGAAGTAAATAGAAACAGAAAATACAAGTAATGTCAACAAAGAAATCACTTTATATAAACAGAGAAGACACCACAGAGAATTGAGGGGGAAAAAAAGATAAATTATGAATAATCCATAATGTAAACTGACCAGCAGTGTATAATTAAGAGTTAATATATTTTCATGGCTGTTTCTTTTTTGTTGTTGTTTTTACTTTCGGTTACATTTTCTCTAATAAAGAAGTGCTAAGAATTATTTTAAAAATACACAGAACTTATCTTTACTGTTCTGAATGAGGAGTAAGCATACTATTAGTTTATTATTGGTTCTAGCAGATTAGCAGGGTCGTTTTGTTTCTGGAAGCAGAGTGCCCAGTTTCTGTCCTTAATAAAGGAGCACAGCTAGGATAAGCACCAGAGAGATTAAGCCACCTGCACAAGACAGCTCCTTCAGTTCCTGAGGCAAGGAGTTCCTAAATAAGTGTATTGTTCTGTGCAGTCCTTCTCTATAGTTAAATAAATTCAACTTCAATTTTCTGTCATTCAGCATGACATTGGATTATGAGGCAAAAGGCCCTAACTGCCTACAAAAAGAAAGGAAGCATTGGCTTTAAACACCATGCAGATGTAAGGCGGAACCCATGGAAACAATCCAAAATTTACAACAGCAAATTCTATTATGATGTGACTGCGTTCTTTACAGATATTAAATAAGAAGCAAATGATTTTAAATGAACAAGACAAAAAAGAGCTCTTAGTCTCTCTTCATATGAAGCCAGCTGCTTGCTGGATAGCATTACACAGGCATCAGATTTGGGGTAATTAGTCATTTAAGAGAATGCTGTTGTTCCAAAAGGTTTGTAGAAACTACAAATACAAAAGGTATTCATAGTTAGCTATTTTATAGAAGGATATAAAACACTACAGTCACTTGGAGAGTATAATTAGTATAACGTTTGAGAAAACAATAAGTAGAACCTTTATAGTGGAAAGATATTTCAAACTTAAAGCTTTCTGGATAAAAAAAAAATCTGGTTCAAAGTGGAGGAAACTGAGCGTAGGTTCAAGAAGCAGAATGAAAGAATAAGCAAGCAGAATTGGCCTCCCGAGATCCCAGTCATGGGATTTTTTTTTTTTAATGAGAAATTCAAGGCTGTATACTTTTTCAAATGGTAGAGATGATTGAGGAAGAGGAAACACAGAAGTTCACCGTTCTTAACACGCTCCTGTGACAGGGTAACATAGTGTAGTGCATGATCTCTGAAGCCAGACTGCCTGTTTTCAAATCCTGGCTCTACTTCTAGGAGCTCTGTGACTTTAGGTGCTTTCGTTTCCTTATCTATGAAATGGTGACCACAGCATAGGATTGAGAATTAAGGGACTTAATACATGTAAAGAGAACAGTGGCAGGCGCATAGTGAGTACTCCCTGCTAGCTCTTATCACTGGTGGCACTGGGAGGCCACCTGGCTCCCACGCTCACTTCCTCTCCGAATCTCATCACTTTTTGGTCTTGAGGACCTTGTTCTTGCAGTTGGGCCAGGCGTCACCAGTGGTTATCCTTGCATGGGCAAGGGTAAAAATGAAGGGTTTAATGGCGTATTTTTCTTTAAAAATATACAGAGTAACAATGGCCATGTTAAAACTTGTTAAATATGGGTGATGGATTCACCCACATTTGTTATGTTATTCTCTGTATTTTCTGTGTTTGACATATTTTATGAAATATTATTTAGGGAGGGGTCTTGCTTGCACAGTCAAGGATGATTGCATGCTCTGTACTAAGGAGTCTAATCAACTCAGTTCTGTGTGTTCAAGGAACAAAAGAAAACAAAGGTTAGAGAACTTGATGTGAAAGTGGGGGATGAGTTTGAAACTTACTTTACTATTCTAGTCCTATAGTGATGGAACCTAGTTGCTTGCAACTTTGTGTCACCACAAATAATCCTGTGACAAAAGCTTTTTACTCATCTTCTTGTGTACCTATAGGGGAGTTTTTCTGCAGCATGTCCCCAGAACAAACTTATGAGGTCATAGGCATACACACACTTAACTAATACCAAATGGTTCCCAGGATGGAGGTACTAGTGTCCCTTTCCACCTCACTAAATGAAGGCCCCTGCTTTCCTTATACTTAGCAGAAAGAGTTATTTATCTTTTTTTTTTTTTTTTTTTTTTTTTTGCCAGTTCATATGGTGCAAAGTAGTGTCTCATTGCAGGTTTAATCTGCAGTTCTCTGCTTACTATTGAAGCTGATGATCTCATTTTAAACACTTCTTAGTCATTCCTGTCTTTCTTTTCATGATTTGCCTTTTTCCCCCAGTCTCTTTTCTATCTACTTCCATTGAGCTTTCGTTTTCACTCTTTCACAGAAATAGCTTTTTTTCCTTTTTAAACATTTTATTTAAATTCTAGTTAGTTAATATATAGCGTATTACTAGTTTCAGGGGTAGAATTTAGTGATTCATCAGTTGCATATAACACCCAGTGCTCATTACATCACATGCCCTTCTTAATGCCCATCACGCAGTTACCCCATTCCCCCACGAACCTCAGTTTGTTTCCTATGGTTAAGAGTCTCTTAAGGTTTGCCTCCCTCTTTGTATTTAATCATACTTTATTTTTCCTTCCCTTCCCATTTAGAATACTCTAAATGTTGGGAAGCACTAGGATTCAGTTTGTAGCCCTTTTCTCTACCTGCATTTTCTCTCTAGTGGATCTCATCTAGTCTCATGGCTTTGAATAGCATTTATATAAAAGTGTCTTCCATCTTCATCATCACAACTAATAAGTGCTGAGTACTTACTCTACCAGGCACTATGTTCTACATGCATTACACTAATTTAATCTTCACAATATAAACTCATTAGAATGTAAGTTCCATGAGAGCAGAAACCTTATCTGTTATAGTGTTTGAAACATGGAAGATGTTAAAAAAAATAATTGTTGAATGAATAAATGAAATGTTGTAGAGAGGAGAAATAAGAATGCCTGCAAATATATGCTTAAATTTATGTATCTAAGGTTAAAAGGCATGGAACAGAAAGAGCTGTGTGGTTTTCATTGGTAATATCTAATATGTATCTTGGCATTAAAATGCAAACTTTCTTATAAATAGGTCATTTTACTTAAATAGACACTCATTGAGTATCTACTCTGTCATAGGTAGGGTCCATGCAAACTGGATTCAGTCTACAAATACCAGTAAGATATATTCCCTTGTCATTAGAGAAATTATAATCAAGTGCCTCATTTTGCCTTCAAGATGATGAAT
This sequence comes from Ursus americanus, assembly GCF_024610735.1. NCBI lineage: Eukaryota > Metazoa > Chordata > Mammalia > Carnivora > Ursidae > Ursus > Ursus americanus. Next base: position 50,634,965 of record NC_142146.1, on the reverse strand, counting down.
TATGTTTTAGATAACAAATCAATAACGTCTTTAAATCTAAACCTGTTTTATTTTTCCAATATTTTAAATGACTTTATTTAGTTAGATGGTTAATTACATGGCTGAAATTGTGGCATTTTGATCAGATATAACTGACGTGAATGAACACAATCAGTATATTTCACTTAGAGGATATTTATATGTATATATTATTACACCATAGTTTGATGAGCTTAGACTTTTACAAAAGTTAATGTCTCACTTAAATTTTTTTAAATGAGCATTAACAGAGGAAACCTTTGCAGATGTAAGAATATATACCAATAATAGAAGAAAGTTCTATAATGAGTATTCAACTATATCAATTGCAAATTAACATATTTTAACTTTAGCAAACATTTTACAAAGCTCAGATGGTGATATAGCCACTCAGAAAATTCATTTCATTTTAGGGTTTATATTTCAAAGGTTTGATTCACATCTATTTTGAAACAAGTATACTCGAAGTACATTAACATTTTCTGCATAATGCCAGAAAGGACTGAAATAACATTTGGAGATTTTAATACATCAGATGCTAGAACAGGTGTGGATATACAGCTAAAAAGTTGCAATTCAGTCCAGATGTAGTTATATTAAAACCAGAAAATTATTTAGCTAGGTGTGTGTGGACAGGAGAGAGTAGGGATAAGTATTAAATCATGCTAAGGAGATAATCAGATATTTAAAATTTGGAAACGATTTACATTCTAATATTAAGAATCAAAAATTTACTTCAGAATGCAAAAAAAAAATGCTTCTAAACCTTCACTGTAGTTTATTCTGAACATTAAACCAATGCAATATAACATGAAAATAACTCTAACTTATGGGGGGGGCTTATGAAATATTACAAATCATGGATGGATAAGATAGGAAGAACCTTAAATTCTAATGTTTTTACCTTGATTAAATCTACTCTCTCTCAACTGGCAAATGAAGATAGATAATACATCATCTATATCATAGTAATAATCTTGATGGATTCAGAAACTTCTGAATACTTTAGGACAGTACTCTGTTTTCTGACAAATTTGTACATATAAATAAATTCACAAACCATACATATATCTTGTAACAGGATTTTTCAAGACTGGAAAATACTAGTAATGGATATGGACAGGGACCTACCATGAACAGAGTATTAGCTAAAAATATTTATGGGATAAAAAGATTTAGGGTTAATAATAAAGGAAATGAATATAGAAAGATAGGGAAGTTTAGATCTAAAAATATTTAAGACATTTTCAAATACAGTCACATAACTATATAAACATCAGTTTCCTTCATGAATCGGTGTGTTTTACAATCAGAATGCTTACAGAGATTTCTGTCTGCAGGACAATTTTATGCAAAACTGTGAAGGAGCTGAAGCACATCGTCAGCCACACAGAGCTCTGATTCTTCTTGCTACAGCATTTCCCCTTGTTGTGCTGGGATGGCAGTAGTACAGGTAAAGGGCAAGAATTTCTTCAAAAGATTGCTTTCATATTTTGTGCTAATTGCATTAAAAAATTCTACCAATTACATAATTTAAAAGTGTCAAATCAAAAAACAAAAACAGTTTATAATTTGAAGATGAAAGAGATCATAAGGCAACACTCACAGATATGTAAAAAGGCTTAGTATGAGGATATGTATCACAATATTGTTTTAACAGAAAAAAAGTGAAAACAACTGTCCAAAACTAGGATACAACTAAATAAATTATGATTCACCCTAAATCAAAATACACTAATACTTTTGACGTGGAAAATCTTCATAAAAAAGGAAATGGGGTATTAGAGATTATAAAACTCCATTATTCCATTCTTATAAAAATATATATTCAAAACAGAGAGTCTAGGAGGATATGCAACAAATGTTTAGAACTCTCTGTGAATGTTGAGATTTCCTAATCAATAGTGAACATGGCTTATTTCGGTGACAGAAAACAAAAGAATCATATTAAAGTAGCCTAAAGCATACGCATACCCATCTCATAACCCATCACATAACCCAACAGGAGTTCCCATAACCTGTCATCGGGTGTCTATTGTCCTCCAGACCTCTTCTGCTTTCCTCTTGTGCTTATCATCAGTACCGGAAGTGATCTGGCACAGTAGCTCTCCTGAAGTATAAATTAATGATAACAATATATATGTTTTAATGCTCCCAGGTGGTGGAATTTAAGGGTTAAGAGCCCAAGTTTTGGCAGCACAGTTCTAGAGTTAGGTTCCAATTCTGCTCATTAGTAACTATGTGGCTTTGGACAAATGACTTAATTCCTCTAAACCTTGGTAATCTCATCTGTAAACTGGAGATAAGAAAAGTGATTAATCTAGGAGGGCAGGAGGGTAATGATAAATGAGTGCACTGTGACTATATCATGCTTGGGATGTGGTTAGCAATTCGTGAATGTTAGCTATTATTTAGACTGTCGTAATTTCAAAAGCTACCTGAAATCATAGGAATGATTTTTGCTTCTTAATGATGTAAGGATAGTATTAGTGATTAGCAAGTAGGACAGGGATGCTGGTAACAGATGAGACATTGGACACTGGGCATGTGGGGGGGTCATTTTTTTCTCATTCAGGCAGGGTAGCTATTACTCATGCTATTGGCCCAGAAGGTGGATAATCTGTAAATGTCTACGAGCAGCAGGTGTGTTTTGTGCCTGGGTTAGTCCGTGAGTGAAAGAGTGACTAGTATTGTTAAAGCTAACCAAGGCTGACTAGAATATAAATTAGTGGAGGCAAATGGACCTTTGGGCAAACAGGAATTAAAATTTATAGTTTTCCTTTATTATTAAAGGAGTACTTTTTAAATTCTAATACGTTATCCCAAATATAATAATTTGGTTTGCTATCAGACCAGGAAAACCAATTTAAAATGTAGTTTAATATTCTATATTTGTATAGTTCTTTCGGGGTTCCTACGTTTTGTTAATTCTCTTAATGCTCTAAGAATGTTAGAAACACTATCATATTTCCATTTCACGGATTAAGTAATTGAGTCAAAGAAATTAATAACATGCCCAAAGGCCTGTAAAAGGCATAAACAGAGCCAGAAAGCAGAAGTATTTGACTGCTGGATCACTATTTTTTCAACTGAACCACATTGCTCATTGTGATTATTTTTCACTTTAATAGAGAAGCTACTAATTAAGAAATATAGTACTTACATATGCTACAACATGGATGAAACTCAAAGATATTATGCTAAGTCAAAGATGTCAGATAGGAAAGATTACATATTGTATGGTTCTATTTATGAAATGTCCAGAACAGGTAAATCTATGGAGACAGAAAGTAAATTAATGATTGATGGGGGAAGCGCAGAAAGGTAAGACCGTGGCATTTCTTTCTGGGGAGACAGAAATGCTCTAGATTTTGGTGGTGGTCATATGCTTTTATAAATATCTTGAAAACCATTAAGATGCACACCTAAAATGAGTGAATTTTATGGTATTTAAATTATCTCTTGATAAGGTATTTTTTAAAAATGCACTGAAAATGTTAAAATATATGCAAAATAATTTTATTAAAATATTTGTGTGTTACTTATTACACCAAAAAGCTTACTGAAAAAAATTTAAGTTTTTTCACTTGGAATAAATTTGAAATTTGGTCAAATATATTTTAGGAAAGACATTAATGCTGAAATGATTTATCTGAACTCCATCTTCCAATATTTGTGACTATTGACAAAAAGTAAAGGACTCTTTATTCTGCCGGGTAAAAGGAAAATCATTTAAGTGGACTGATTTGTGGGTCACAATGACCTCTGAGAGGAATATTATCAATTTAGATAAACTGTGCATTTTGGAGTAATATTAGTGTAAGCTAAACACAAAATTACAAAACTTATGTTAATAAATCTTTTAAAAGAATCAAGAATTTAGTCATCAAAATTTTATATGTTTACTTTCCTGTGAAACAGATTAAATTTTGGCATTAAGAATTAGGCTGCTATTGGGGCGCCTGGGTGGCACAGCGGTTAAGCATCTGCCTTCGGCTCAGGGCGTGATCCCAGCGTTATGGGATCGAGCCCCACATCAGGCTCCTCCGCTGTGAGCCTGCTTCTTCCTCTCCCACTCCCCCTGCTTGTGTTCCCTCTCTCGCTGGCTGTCTCTATCTCTGTCGAATAAATAAATAAAATCTTAAAAAAAAAAAAAAAAAAGAATTAGGCTGCTATTAATAGCTTATTATTTACTCTTAGACCACTATTAAACTATATGGACCAGAGTTATCACTTGAATTTAAATTTTTGAGTGTCTATATTTTAAAAGATAAATAAAAGGAAGTGTGGAAAAAACAAGGTTAAAAATTTTTATGTAGAAAAATAATGACATAAAAACTAAACTTGAATCAAAGTTGAAATTATTTAATGGTGATTTAAAAGAAAAAAATCAAAATGTAAAAACATTTATTTAACTTTGGAAACAAGCAAAGAGCATCAGAGTTAGAATCAGATTACAGCACATTATAGCCCAGAGGGTCCTCCAAGGCCTTAGTACAACCCATCCATTGCCTAGACGTGGACACACACTCATCAGGGAGAAATGGCATGTCAGAGTCACCTGGCTAATGTATGGACAGTCATCATCCTCTGATTCTTGGCCTAACCTGCTTTCATTTAACACCACATTAGTAGGAATTTTGGTGGGGGAGGGGGTAGGTGGACAGACATAACAAAGAGATAGTTATGTGGTTTAAAATGGAAAGAGATAAGTTTATTCTGAAGGTGAATTCTAAAAGTAAGAGAATTGGGAATATAAAATATTAGAATGATTTTTAAAATGTATTTTTAAGGGAACACAATAACGGTATAGTAATGAGCATAAATCTAAAATTGCAAGTATAAAGAAATATATTTCTCCAAACTCCCTTTACTAGGCCCTCATTATTCTGATATCAACTAAACAAGGACACTATAAGAAGAGAAACTTATAGACCAAAATCCCTGATGAACAGAGATGCAAAAATCCTCAATAAAATACCGGCAAACCAAATTCAATAATACATTAAAAAAGATCACACACCCTAATCAAGTGGGATTTAGTCCAAGGATGCAAGGATGGTTCAATATCCACAAATAAATCAGTATGGTACACCACATTAACAAAATGAAGGATAAAAATAATATGATCATCTAAACAGATACAGAAACAGCATTTGACAAATTCAACATCTATTTATGATAAAAATTCTCAATAAAGCAGGTATAGAGGAAAAGTACCTCAACATGGTAAAGACATAAATGACAAGCGACAGCTAACATCACCCTCAATGATGAAACACTGAAAGCTTTTTTTCTAAGATAAAGGAACAAGACAAGGATGCCTACTACTGCTACTTTATCCAACATAGTATTAGAAATCCTGACCACAGCAATTAGGCAAGAAAGAGCAATAGGCATCCAAATTAAAAAGGAAGTAAAACTGGCATTATATGCAGATGACATACTACTATATATAATGGACACCCTAAAGACTAAACCAAAAACTTTTAGAATTAATAAATGTTACAGGATACAAAGTCAATAAGCAATAATCTGTTGTGTTTCTCACTAATAACAAACTACAAGAAAGAGGAATTAGGAAGACAATCTGATTTGCAATGGCATCAAAAAGAATAAAATATCTAGGAATAAATTTAACCAAGGAGGTAAAAGGCCTGTACACTGAAAACTCTCAGACATTAATGGAAGAAACGGAAGGAGACACAAATAAATGAAAAGATATTCTGTGTTCATGGATTGGAAGAATTAATATTGTTAAAATGCCCATACTACCCCCAAAAAACTGTATCAGTGCAATACCTGTTTAAATTCCAGTGACATTCTTCACAGAAATAGAATAATCCTAAAATTTGTATGGAACCACAAAAGATTCTGAATAGCTAAAGCAATCTTGAGAAAGAACAGCAAAGTTGGATGCATCATGCCCTATAATATCAAACTTTCTTATAAAGCTATGGTAATCAAAATAGTATTGTATTGGCATAAAGACAAACATATAGATCAATGGAACAGAATTGAGAGCACAGAAATAAACCCACACATTTATGGTCAATTAATTTACAACAAAAGAGCCAAGAATATATGGTAGGGAAAGGACCATCTCTTCAATAAGTGGTGCTAGGCAGACTGGATAGCTACAGGCAAAAGAATCTTACACCACCTTATACACAAAAATTAATCAAAATGGATTAAACACTTGATATAAGACCTGCAACCATAACACTCCAAGAAGAAAACATGAGTGGTAACCTCCTTGATTTCAGTTTTGGCAATGACATTTTGGATCTGACACCCAAACCAAAGACAATGAAAGCACAAAATCAACAAGTGAGACCACATCAAACTAAAAAGCTTCAGCACAGCAAAGGAAACCATCAACAAAATTTAAAGGCAACGCACTGAATGAGAGAAAATATTTGCAAATTCTGTATCTGATAAGAGATTAATATCCAAAATACATAAAGAACTCATACAACTTAATAGCCATAAAACAAACAATCAGATTAAAAAACGGGCAGAGGATCTGAATAGATACTTTTCCAAAGAAGATACACAGATGGTCAACAGGCACATGAAAAGGTGCTCAACATCACTAATTGTTAGGGAAATACAAATCAAAACCACACTGAGCTATCACTTCACACCTGTTAAAATGGTTATTATCAAAAAGACAAGAGGTAACAAGTGTTGGTAAGACTGTGGAAAAAAGGGAACCCTTATGCACTATCAATGGGAATGGAAAGTTGTGCAGCTACTATGGAAAACAGCATGGACATTCCTGAAACATTTTAGAACTACCATGCAGTCCAGCAATTCCACTTTTGGGTATTTATCCGAAGAAATAAAAACACTAACTTGAAAAAAATACATGCACCCCAATGTTCACTGCAGCATTATTTACAATAGCTAAGATATGGAAGCAACCTATGTACCCATTCATGGATGAGTGGATAAAGAAAATGTGGTAGATACATACAGCGTGGTATTAGTCATAAAAAAAGAATGAAATCTTGCCAGGGATGGACCCTGGGGGCATTATGCTAAGTGAAATAAGTCAGACAGAGAAAGACAAATACTGTATGAACTCACTTATGTGTGGAATCTAAAACATATTCAAATACATGAATATATTTAGTCAGTCAAAAAAGTACATTGACCCTCAAACAACATGGGAGTTAGAAGCACCGACCCCCTGCTCAGTTGAAAATCTGCATTTAACTTTTGACTCCCCTCAAACTTAACTGCTAATAGTCTATTGTTGAACAGAAGCCTTACCAATAACATAAACAGGCAATTAACACATATCTTATATGTTACATGCATTATATACTGTATTCTTACAATGAAGAAGCGAGAAAAAAATATTAAAATCATAAGAGAAAATACATTTACAGAACCGCACGTGTATTTACTGACACCATAAGTTTACATTATTTGTTTATAAAATGGTCATCTGTCAGTACTCACCTCAATATTTTCTTATATGATATAAAAGACTGTAGATGTCATATGTGTTACTGACACTAGACATCAAAAATGAAAAGACAGTATATGGTCTGTGTTTGTATGTGTAATTTTGATAATCTTTTTATAATAGATTTGTGTATATTTTATGGCAGTAAATGATAAAATAGACTAGCATCTACATATGTATATCTATATCTATTATGCATTCATGACATACTTAACTTTTTCTTATTTTTTGCAATATTTCTAGGCTATACGGTTTGTCTGAGTTTTTCAAATTGCCCAAATCTCCAAAAATGTTTCCAATTTATTTGCTGAAAAAAAATCTGCATATAAGTGGACCTGTGCAGTTCAAACCTGCTGTTCAAAGGTCAACTGTATAACATGTTAGCTCATTTACTAAGAGAGATAATCTAAGAGAGAATAAGAAACAATTAAGAGCATGGATAATAGCAAGTGGATTCCAGGACAAGGGAGAATATATAGTACAGGGCCTGAATGAATACTCTGAAGGAAATAATGGAAGGCAGACGGTGGGGCAGAGAATTAGGCAAGGAAAACAGAAGGTTCAACTAGTACTAGAAAGGAAGCCTTATTGTGATGCTTTCCATTTAAAGATAGTTCTGCAACAACGGAGGCCCAGTAAAATGATTCATAGGAAGGCGTATAAACCATGCAAATGCTTAGAATAGGATTTAAGGTTATAAATGATAAGCCATTTACAGCACTCATCAAAAATGAATTGAAATAGTATCTATTGGATTCTTTGAACAAATTATTATGTTTCTTAAAAATAAGACACAGAAAGAGTTATGAGATGAGTGCTATATCAGTCTGTCTTTATTTTAATTTGCCCAAAGAAAATCTAAAATGCTATGCCCATTATGTTAATCTAGTCATTTATCTGGGGAGAAGATATTCGCTGTGATATGCTGGTTTTTCCTCTTCTCAAATGGTTGACATGATTTCTGAAAAGACATTAATAATTTGGAAAAGCTATAGGTGATGATTTTCAAGACAGCAGAAAATCTTAAGGACATTAATTGGTTAGTAAGAGAAAAATTAAGTATGCATTTAAAAGAAAGCAGAATAAAAAGTAAGAGTGTTGAAGTTCATGAAAATTATGAAAGTAAATGCCATGCGATGGCAGAAAAAGCACAACTAAAAATAATTTGAATGACAACAAAATTGGAGCTAAAGAAATTTGAAGACTATTCTTAATATAGAAGAGAAAAATATCTGTCAAGAATGGCTAAAGTTAGAGTGCCAGCACATACAACCAGTGTGGACTTAGGAAGTCAGAAATCCTGTGAAGACCCATGAAGAGCTGGAGAATACCTACACACCCAAAGTCAAAGCAAAGATGAGGCCAGTTGGCCACATGTGGTCAATGTCCAATAAACATTTGTTGAAAAAATGAAGTTAAACTCAAAGGCATGGTCAGCCCAGGGCCAGGGAACAGAGGAGGTGTGGGACGAGGCTAATGACTAAGTTCATCCATAGTGGGCAGAAATAAAATTAGACTATCAGAAGTAGAAAACAGATAGTGAGAGGAGGGGAGCAAAAGGGCAGGTTTGGTCCCCTGGAGGTGGGAATACCTGAGAAAATCCCCAAGAAAGTTTACCAAATTTGCAATACAACACTGTTAAGACCTGAGACAGAAACTATGCTATCTCTCCTGCACTTGTAGTTTTCCTAAACCACTGTAACCACTTCGGAAAAATGAATTAGAAAGAAAGGATACATTGGTACAATCAGTTCACCAGAAGGGTATTTGAGGATAAAGCAAGAGGTACATTTATGAACATTTTTCTACATTTCTATAGACAACTGCTATACTGAGACCCTAACCTGGGCATAAGATTGTGGTGGGGTAAAAATAAACAAATGGATAAACAAACAAAACAAAATCCCCCAAACCCTATGTCCTTTATGGGTAGATTCATACGAAGTGCTATTTGTCATCACTAGTTGAGATCACTAGTGTCATCACTAGCTTTAATGATCCTGTCCACTCTGACTTGCCAATGTGAAATAGTTTCAACCACGAGAGAGTAACAGACAGCTTTTTAAAATGCTTTCTCTCTCTGTTAACACCGTTTGGGCGTTACCCATGGAGTGAACCTATTCAGCAGCAGCAGCAAAAATGAAACCCTAATTTAGTCTTGAAATTATGTGCCACTTTGCCCTGCAATTACACTGTCCTTTAGATGAGTTTATATTGCATCCATAACTATACAACCTCTACATAAATTCTGAATAGATCAGAGTCTCCAGCTGCACTTTCGATTTGAATATAGCTGTACTTAAATGAAGGTGAGGTCTTAATGAGTCTAAAAACTGTGACTAATTAGTAGTACAATGTTTTGGTGAGGTTTTTTAATGTAGGAAGTGGAATGTGAGCTAAATCTTAAAAGATGTGTAAAGTTTTGTCTTTTTTGAAGAAAGGTTATTAAAATAACACGAGAAAAAAATTTAAAAGGGGAAAAATCGCTTATATTTTTCTATCACCCTAAAACTTATAAAAATAATATTTTCATGTTGCCTTCTGGTTTCTATTTGTAAATATATGTATTTTGACATAATTGCAAGTTACATACAATTGTGAGTTCTTTTGCTATGTAATATTACAATTATAGTATTTCCCATGTTGATACTCCGTGTTCATACTGTCATTTTAAAAATTTGAATAATGTTCTAGGTGATGGCATATGATCATTTATTACCCATTTCATTAATGTTACAGAAAAAGTATTTCCAATCATTCACTATTAAAAATATGATCTTTACATAAAAATAATTTTTCCTCTTCTGTTATTTCCTAAGCATAGATTCTCAAGAAGGAGATTACTTGATCACAAACATTTCTGCGGGTTATAAAAATACATAATTTTTGTCATCAAATGAAGGAAAATTCATCACTGAAGTCTTTGTACTAATTTTTAAAAAGGTGAATTTTTTTGTTTATTAGTGATCAAGCATTTTGTGTTTATTATATTTCCTGTGCTTGTTTCTGTTTTTCAACCATTTGCCTGCTTGGGGTCTTGGGAGTTTTCACACATAGTTAAATAAACTCTTTATATGGTATGGATAGTTACTCTTTGCATACCATCTATGCACATCTTTTGTCCATCTTTTATTTTTAGGTTGTTTGGCAGTTTTTACAGTCAGAGATTTTATATTTTTTATAGGCAAAATCTGTCTATCTTAACCTATAAAATGTTGCTTTATCCCTCCATGATTTGGGTAAGTTGTGTATACTTACTTTGGTAATAGTTTTTCCTGTTATTTTTTTTCTTACTTATTTTGAGGTTGATTTTGGAGTATTTATTTTGTTTTAGTTATTCCTATACCACTCACCACATAATTTTGCTTTTCCCCATTTGTTAATAATGATCCTTACCTTAAAATCTGATTCACCATCTGAATTTGCTATCCTGTTCTAAAAATATACACGGCCATTTTTTACAACTGCAACACACTCCTATAATAACATATTCCAAATATGCTAGGGCTAGGTGGCCAAACATGGTTCTTAGTTTTCAGACTATTTTTAAAATATATTTTTCCCAAGATTTGACCCAAGAACAACTGACACCAAGCAACAGAAGTAATGAGAATTCATTCCAAGATCAACCAGTATTCAGGACCAGAGGAGGAGGTGGGGGAAGCAGGTAATATATACGTTATAGTTTCTTAAAAGTATATAAGATATCATATTCTCTAATGTTTTGCTGTTCTTCTAAGAAATCATAATATTCAAAGAAACTGCTTATTTTCTAAGCCAAATTAAAAGGATGAAATGAAAGAGAGGCTAGAATGATAATCTTTGTTTTGAAGGAAAACTTGTATTTTTTTTTTTTAAGAGAAGGAGGGTTGGTGTGGGGAACGAGGGCAGGGGGCAGGGGCAGAGGGAGAGGGAGAGAGGCTTAAGCAGACTCCACACTGAGTGCAGAGCCCGATGCAGGGCTCAATCTCACAACCCTGAAATCACGACCTGAGCCAAAACCAGGAGTCGGATGCTCAACCAATTGGGCCACCCAGGTGCCCCAAAACCTTGCACTTTGAAGAAAGTTATTTATAAGTGTTTAATGCATATTTTAGCAAATGTGTCTTAAATTTGCCCTCCCAAGTAGCGTGGCATTCAGAGTTTTATTTTATTTTTAACTTTATTTAATTTTATAAATAGGTAACAGACTCAGGTGATTCAAAATCTTTTTAAAAATATCATACAGTTGAAATTGTTACATTGACATTCATAATATAAATAGGCCTATAATATTCCTTTCTTTTAACATCTTTGTCTGATTTTGGTAACAGTGTTGCCTTGGCCTTGTAGATTGAGTTGGGAAATAGTCCCCAGTTTTCAGTAGTTTAGAAAATACTGTATAAAATTAAGATCTTTCATTCTTTGAAAGTTGGTAGAACTTACCTGTAAAAAAATATGGTCTTTTCTCTGTGACAAGACATTGCTCCAATTCCTTTAATAGTTATAGGACCATTTAATTGTTTTGAGTAAGTCTTGGTAAGATATAGTTCTCTAATAGTATGTCTACTTCATTTAAGATTTCAAAGTTGTTAGTGTAAGGTTGTTAACAGCATCCACTTCCATTTTATTTTTTTACTCTTTATCTGTAGTCACTGCTTATATTTTTCATTTGTGTTTTCTCTCATCTTCTGATCAAACTTGCCAAAGGTCTACTTAGCTGGTTTAAAAAAATCCCAATGCTTTATTTTGCTGATCTTCTTTGTCATCTCTTTGTTTTCTATTTCACTGACTGCTGCTCTTATTATTTTTTCTTCTACATTCTTTGAGCTTGTTCTTTCCTTCTTACATGACTGTTTAAAGCTATGCATCTCCCTCGAAACACCTCTTTGGGTGTATCCCGTGAGTTTTGATTTATAGTGTTTTTAATGTCATTCTTTAGATATTTTACATTCATTATAATTTCTGCTTAACCCCCAAAATTACTCTGTATTTTTGTAAAACTGTGAATGAGACAAGGATGCCCACTATTTCTCTTCTATTCAAGATTATACATGAAGTCCTAGCCAGTACATATGTGTCATGAACCAAGGATTATGAGTGAGCCAACTGAAGTCCAATGAAAAAAAGAGAAAAAACAAAAGAAAGAAAAATCTAAGAAGCTTTCAGGAAAAAGAATGAATTACCTTTAAAAGAAAAAGGATCAGAGCTACAGTAGACTTCTCATTTGTAGCACTGAAAGCTAGAAGTCAGAGCATCTATAGTCTACAGAGAAAAAAGAACCCAAGAATCCTACATTTAGCTGTACATACACATAACCTATACATAGCTACACTTATATTCATCAAGCTGAGAATTACATTTTATATTTCTAAGGAACATTTATAACACTTGATCATGTATACAACATAAAGGAAAGCTTAACAAATTCAAAAAGGTCGTGTAAGTCATATTATTTAGTCAGAATACCCCCAAGTTATAGAAAGAATAAGAAAGTACCCCCTTCCCCAAATAATTATACTTAGAAATTAATATACTCCTAGATAACCCTTTCACCAAAGAAAAAAATTAGAAATTACAGAGTATTTAGACAGCGCTTAAAAGGAGAGTAATTCATATTAAAAATATGACATAGAGAAAATTTTACTCAGAGGAAAACTTATTCCATTAAATGTCTATTATTAAACAAAAAAAATGAGAAAAGAACTAAGTACGCCCTTCAGAAGTCTGAAAATTAAAAACATACAAACAAAACAAAAAGAAACTAGGAATAGGAAATTAATAAACATAGAAGTAAAAAGTAATGTTATGGAAAATAAAAGTAATGGAAAGCATAAAAAAATACAGTCTAGCTCTTTGAAAAGACTAAAAATAATGGCTTTGCAAGCTTGATAAATTATAAAAGATAAAACAAAAGTAGACAAGATTAAAAATCAGAAACCAGGCCTAGCCACAGATAGAGAAAATATTTAAAAATAAGAGTGTTTATGATATTCACTTAATTTTAATGCAAAACTCTTATAAAATTAGTGCCCCCAATAAAGAAAAATGTATAAACCAATCCCACTTATTAATATACATGTACCAAAGTTATAAATAAAATATAACCATGTAGCAAATGATATATTTAAAAAGTAAATGATGTAGGGCTTATTCCATGAGACCAAAGATGCTTCAATATCAGGAAATTCAATAATACTAATCTATTTTACCAGTTTGTTAAAGGGGAAAAAAAATACTATTATATAAATGCTGAAAGGCGTTTAACAAAATCCAAAAGCATTTCATATAAAACATCTAAGTGATATTGGAATAGGAGTAAAACAGTTGATTAAAAATAAATATTCACCAAAAACATCAAATATAATTCCAAGTGGCAAAACACCAAATAATTTCAATTAAAATCAGGAAGTAGATGTGGATGCTCAATGTCATCATTATTATTTAATACAGTCTCAGTTCAAAGGAATTTAAAAAGATATGAACAAGACAAGAAAATAAAATAACAGATATAAACACTGGAAAAAATAGATGAACTCTTTATCAGGGGAGTTAGAGCACATTATATAATTGTAGAACTAGAAAATCCAAGAGCTACTAGTAAAAAACTACTAGAATTAATATGAGGATTTTATAAAGTTGACGGATATAAGACAAATACACAAAAAACAATAGCCTTTCTTTATTCTATCAACAAATACCAAGATATCTGATCTTCTCCCATTCTCTTAATTAAAACTGCTCTTTTTCCTAAAGCCCTGAAAACTGATGCTGGACAACTTGAGGGTAGCTTCAAAGAAATTGCCACAAAAGTCACGTATAGACAATCTTTGTGCCTGTTGCATTATGGGCCATTCAAAAGGATCACCAGAGACATTTAAATTACAAACCAGAAAAATTCATCTGATTCCCACTGCCTGATCCCAGTCTGTCTGAGGATGTTTCAAACCTGACATCTGAAACTCTTCTCACTGGCAGTAGTGGAGACTCAGACACTGAGTTTGTAATTTGCTTCAACCACTAACCTATATCTTTCTTTTGTTTCCATAAAAGGGCCTCTTATTAATTATCTGATTGCTTGCTAAACAAAACAGTCTATATGATGGCTAATACCACCTGCTCCACAACTAAGGCCTTAAGTGACTCTCAAAATAGCATCACATTATTAAACACTGAAATAACTCATTCATAAAACAGTTCTCCAAAATAAAATGGCATTAGATACTTTAAGTGCTACACAGGGTGAACATGTGCCATCATAAAAACAGAATGCTATGTATATATTCCAGATTATCACAAAAATGTAACAGAATTGCTAAAAGATATAAATATTCAAATTGCCATTTTAAACAATCCCTCCCTCTCCTTTAATAATTGGTTAAATTCCTGGACTGGAGGAGGATTTTAGTCAACTATCAAAGGTCTCTTTATTGGGCTTCTTTTTCTCATAATAATTTTAATCATGTTTTGCTGTTTTTCCCAATGTCTCTCCACCTGGTGCCAAGACTCTTTCAGTGCCATAACTTCAAGCTGACAGATGATCCTTTCTACTCAAGGAGATTCATATATGTTGTGTACCTTGTATTCAGCTGTCTCTGCCTTTCATAACTCCTACATCCCCAACTGACTAATGTTGACCACTAGGTAGGGACAACTCTATGTCCATATTCATCCAGAAAAAGTTACAGAGGATAAAACCTTTCACCCTCAGCAACCTTAAAAACTTAAGGGTCAAAACTGTTCAGGGGATAAATGATGAGAACAAAGGCAAGAGAAATGCAGCTAAAACAGTCTCCTTAACAATGTTCAGCCTGCAGATAAATCCCTGAGACAGGCAGAGTGTGACATTCCTCAAGGAACTCATGGCTGCCTTACTGCTGATGTTTCACTGAAGACTAAAAGCAAACTTATCTTAACAATAGCTAGCCCTTCAAGATCCTGGAGACCTTGCTTTTAACATGCACAAATTCCTTAGAGACTATCCCTAACTCCCACTAACTAAAAGGTATATAACAAGTTACACCTCACAATCCCAGTGCAGCTCTTTCTGCCCATGGTCCTGTCCCTATGCTATAATAAAAACACCTTTTTGCACCAAACAACAACAACAAAACAAAAAAACAAATATCAAGAAGCTAAAATATAGAAAATAGTCAATTTATAGTAGATGCAAAAACGTGATAGTCATAAATTTAACAAGAATGGCAAAGAAACATATTCAAGTAAAACTATGAAATCATTTAAAAATAAATAAATTTAAAGGTACAAAAGGACATATTATATTCTTGAATGAGAAGACTTTGATAATATTAAAAAGACTGTCACTAAAATGTCAATTCTCCAAAACTTAGAATATATATATAATGCAATTCCAGCTAGAATCCCTGTTGGGATTAGAATTAAATGAATTACCTTAATGTTTATGTGGAAGAATAACTGCTAGTGAATATGTAATAAAAGTATAAACTGGAAGAGAAAAACTTTACTAGGTATCTATTTAGAGTCTTTGGATTATTAGTAATTAGTAAATAAAGGATCTTAAAAAGTTCAAATCAAAGAATAACTCCTCCAAATATATATTTAAAAAGAACAGTGGTGAGAGAAAAGACTTACCAGCTATGAGAATATGCTATTAAGTCACTATATTCAAATGAATATGTATTAGTGGTATATTTAATAAATTAGTGGAACAGAAGAGAGAACACAGTAATCAATGCTAGCATATATAAAATTTTAACATATGACAGATGATAGTTCTATTCAGTGGAAAGGATGGATTATTTAATATATAATACTGATAGAACTGGTTACCCATTTGCAAAGAATAAAACTAGACCCCCACATCTCACACCATGTAAAAAATAAAAATTACATGTATTAATGACTTAAATGTAGGAAAACTCAGGAGACTATCTGTACAATTTAAGAATGGGAGGCACTATTTGAACCAAAACTAACCAGAAATAATAAAAGACAGTAATTTCATCATATCAAAATGAAAAACTTTGATATGGTGAAATTTACCATAAAAAGTCAATAGACAAATTAAACATTAGAAAAAAATGAATATAAATTATAATTACTATACTTACAAACTGCTTTTAAAAATTATCAAGGAAAATTCCAATAATGCAATAGAAAATTGGCAAAATCTACAAATAGATTAAATCCACAGAAGGGAAAATTAAAATATCTGATATCTGCTCCAAGTTCATGTAATGAGTCCTTATTTTCCATTCCAACACCAGTTTCTTTCCAGATTTCCTAGTCTGTGATATGTTCCCATTATTTAATACTCCCAAGAAAAGAGGTTCAGAGTCCTTTGTGACTTCCTTCTCTCCCTGGCTACTCAGTCAGGTGTTCATCTCCCTAGTCCTGAGTAGTCGGCTCAATCCTGACTCTATCTTAGCTTTCCCATTGTGGTCATAGAGAGGACCACAGAGACAGACATACTGGGACAAGCACAAATCTTGGAATCTCACTAGGTTTGCTTTCACTCCCTGCCATTTACCAGCTTTGTGAAAACAGGCATGTTACCTTTCTAGGCCTTGATTCCTCTGCAAGATGGGATAATTATACCCGTTTTTCATGGTCACTGTGGGAACTGACAGAAGTAATTTGTACATAGTGCATATTAGGACTGAAAAAATGTTAGTTCCCTTTCTATTTAATATTCTTACAGTTAGTCTAGGCCTGGGTTACCAGCAAAGATATTTTCTAAATGGCTACCTAGATCCAATTGCTTGATGTTTGGAACACCTCCAATCACTGCTAATAGCTTAATTTTGCTAAAACACTGTTTGCATTATATCATTCTGCTGACTACCAATTTTCCATGATTCCTACTGCCTTTATGGAAAAGTGCAAATTCCATAGCCTTAGTGCCAAGACACTTATTCCTCTGGGGTAGAAATTTAAAACTTTGCTCAAGGTGCCCAAAACACAATTTTTAATATTTTCATTTGGGAAAATGAAAGAGTATATTCACTTAAGTCTCATCACTCTAAATAGCAGAATGGGAAGGGAAGATCATAAACATTGATCACAGACACAGTTATGGACATAGTTACTAGTAATTAGTCATATTTGCAACACGAACTAATTAAAGCAAGATTATTTATAAGAGAAATAAAAATTTAGACATTTCTTTATTACGGCTAGTTGCTAACAACAGCAAAAAATAATTCTCTTTTACCTAGTACTTCTTTTTGCAAGTCATGGCATCTGGTTTGCAAGTTTACTTCCTGTTGTTTGGATGTCTGAATCTGCTGAGACCTCAATATGGCTGCATCTGACAACAATTTCAGATTTTTCATTTCCTCTTCAAGGCATATCTTATTTCTCTGGGACACTGTCAAACTTTTCTTTAGTATCTCTATTTCTGTAAGGAAAATTCAAAGTTTACAAATAGACAAAATTGAATCATAAATCATTTCCCCATAGAATGATTATTTCCTTTTAGAAAATTAATAGTTGAAAGTCAAGATGACTTTTCTGTCAGCATAATGACACCTAACCAAAGAATTTAAATTTAGTAGTTATTCTGAAAAAAGAAATAAGAAAAAGGATTATATTGCTAAATGATGCATGAAAACTTTTAGTAGTTTAGCCTTTAAATTGTATTAAATGGCAATCTGTCTTGCTTTTCAAATACTCACATAAATGAATAACACAATATCTGCATAATGTCCTGAGTTTTATTGAAATTAAATTGTTTTCTTGGCAACATGATTCTGAAAAGTAAATTTAAATTTGCTAGCATGAGCTGTTGGGTGGCATTTCTAGGAGAGTAACTAGGGTACATTCTATACAAATTATGAAGAAAGGCAGTAGGGATGGAGAGGGATAAAAGGATGCAGTGTCTAAAACTAATAAATTTATGGGCAGAAAGTATTAGTTAATATACCTTAATGATTCTAATAATACTCTGTGCCCTCCAAATGAGACCAGAATTTCATTATAGCAATCACTTGTCATTACTCTACCTACTCAGATTAAGCTTGATAAAAATATGCCTTCATAGCATTATGTAGATTTAAATGTGCTAATTTTATATAATTTTGTAAGAAATGCATGGAGCATATTATCCTTCAGAATAATTATCAAGCTCTCCCTTAATAGTCTCTCCAGCACTACTGTCTTAAAGCAGTATTAAAATATTTAAAGAACTACACAATAATGATAAAATACTGCAAAATTTGTACAATCACTATTAATTTGAATTGATGAGGATGTGATCTATGTGAAAATCTGGACAGTCTGTTTTTTCAGATAGTTCTCTTGGCATCCCCTTCCTTGGTTAGCTTATCCTGGGCCATGTGATGGGTCTAGCATCTGACTGGGTATCAGAAGAGTTTGGCTTGGTCTTGGAGCCACCACAGCAGAAATAGCAGCCACAGGGGCGAGTGAAAACCAGAATCAGAGATCCATAAAACAGACATGCCAGCAGAAGCAATATGGCTAGTAAGTGGTCACAGAGAAGTAAAGTGGTAGGCTAGACAGAGTACAGAGATGAGAACATGCCTTAAAGGATGGTGATGAATATGATTAGGAATGTGGTCTAAAGAGAGACAAGAAAAATGTCTTTCTGTGGGTGAAGTAGTATGTCTGGAAGAAAACATGACCTTTAAGACAGATCTAGGGCATGAGCACAAGGGGTCTGGCACTTCTTCACTTTTAATTAATGCTCAAAATGCAAAACCTGGTGAAGCACCTGGGTGGCTCAGCTGGTTAAGCATCTACCTTCAGCTCAGGTCATGATCCCGAAGTCCTGGGATCAAGCCCCACATTGGCCTCCCTGCTCGGCAGGGAGTCCACTTCTCCCTCTGCCCCTCACCCCACCCGTGCTCTCTCTCTCAAATAATTAATTTTAAAAAATGGAAAATCTGGAGAAATAAATTGGCAGAAACCAAATAAGCAAGGTTCTACTATATTCCAATGATTACTTTATATGGGAATCTTTTTCCTACAAATAACTATATGCTTCTAAATACTTATGGATATGCACCCATTTGTATGAGGAAAACTGCTAACACACTAGTGCATAAAATTTTAAAAAGAAGAGAGTTTTAAGAAATATGGAGGTTGCAGTTTTTCTTCACGCCTAAAAAGTCTTGGGTATTTCTGTATCCATAAAGGTGGCTCCTTATGCTGAATAAATTGTACCATATCCTAATCATATCTGTCTATGTTTAAGTCAGAATGACACTGCACATGCTGGCACCTATTTTTCATTTGCCAGAATGATACTGCTTAGGTTAGCAGGCTGACTCTGTAAGTGTACACTACTATCTGTCTCTAAAATAACTACTCATGTCAACATGACTTTCTATCTGACATTAAAAGAATAAGAATCTGCAATACAAATTTATTTGTGAAATATATTCTAACACATGGAAAAGTACAGCAAGATTTCCAAACTAACAGGAGCTATGTTTCTAACATGGAATTAGGAGAGTAAACTCAAAGAAGGTGAATTAACTCACCCTTGGCAAATTACACATCCCTTGTTGTTTGGCAATCCTGGTATCAAATATTCAATCCTACCTTCATCATCCTACAACTTCGTATCTGTCAGTCATGTGTCCCAATTTGGAGTTCAGAAGTTATGATCTCCACCAGGTTAACCTATTCTGGTCATTGTATCCACCTTGTGTTTCCCCTGTCTCGGCACCCCCATGAAGAAGGTCCTCCTAACTTCATTCATTTGGCCTGCCACTGCATATGCTACCACTGCCTGGAAATCTTTTCTGACCCAATCTGGAAGTGACCTAGATCTTCCTGGAACTTGCACCAATTTACACAATTTTTACTGCACTGATCATATGTATACATATGATCTACTATTAGACTGCAAGTTATTTTATTTTAATATCTTACTTATTTTTTATTCCATCCATAATTTCTACCATGATGTCCTTGAAATAACAGGAGCTCAATACACACTTACCAAATGAGTAAAGTCATTATTGAGCAAAACTTCTAAGTAGTTTTCTGATATACTAGTTGAATATCCTAAATATTTCTTTTGTCTTACCTTACCCTTCACTTTATAGCAAGCATTTTGAGCCCCAGATTATTTAATGTCAGACTAGATAAGGCGATAAAAACACACAAGCAAAAGAAGCAAACATTTTAAATACGATAAGCAAATAAGCCTATTCTATCCCTAATTCCTTCAATTTTATGAAAAGTGTGGACTACATTTCTAAGCCTAATTCAAAACTTGAATTTTAAAAGTCCAAGAACTATTCAATCAATAGGTACTTTGGGAATGGAAGCAAATTGATTACACACTTAAAATATTCTACCTTTAGTGTGGTGATTCTACACTAAAAATAATTTTTCCCTGAAATTTCTATTATTAAAATAGGTGTGCTCTGGTTTAAGAAAACCTAATCTATGAACATTTGAACTTAAAAATCTTGATTACATAAAGAGAAAGCCACTCTAATTAGAGTGGTAGGAAATATTTCACTTATATCTGCTATTCAAAATCAACATACTTTGTCAGCAAGAAAATATTAAGCAATGCCTTTTCTAGGAATACTGTTTCTGTTTTGGACTTTGATTTTAGACCTAAATTTTAATATGCAAATCTTTTAAAGTATCTGGAATAATGCTGTGCAATGTGCATGTGGTTCATGATATTTATTAATTTGTTAGGGCTGCTGTAACAAAGTACCACAGGCTGGTACTTTGGTAAGCAACAGAGATTGATTTTTTTTCACAGTTCCAGAGGTTAAAAAGTCTGAGATCAAGGTATCAGCAGGGTTGGTATCTTCTGAGGGCCATGAAGGATGGATCTGTTCCAGGCCTCTCCTCTCGGCTCGTAAATGGCCATCTTCTTCCTGTGTCTTCAAGACTCCTCCCTCTGTAAAGGTCTGTTTCCAAATTTCCTCTTTTTTAAAAGGAACACCAATCACATTAAATTAGAGCCCACCCACTTAAATTTATTTCTTTAAGGACCCTAACTCCAAATACAGTTATATTCTCCAAATACAGATTAGGACTTCAGTATATGAATTTGGAGGAGTGACAAAATTCCGCCAATAACACTACATTTTAGAATGTTTATTGGCATTTATATTGTGATTAAAAATATGTTAAAAATAAATGAGCATGTGTTGGACTAGAAGATAAAATGGGAAAATGAAAACAATTGTGTTAGGATAAAGGAATTAGGATTATGAATTAGAAGGTTATTTTACTTCTTATAAAAATGTTTCATTTTTTTATATCAACTTTTCAATTGAAGAACTATGCCATGCAGAATCAACTCACCCCATAAGGATATATTCACATAGATGACAAATAAAAGCTGGTATTTAAAAAAAAAAAAGTATTTGTTATTTAAAATGCTTGCAATATTGTCAAAGTTTATAGCTAATACAGGCTTTTAGATTTAGAATAAGTATTATATAATGTTAGCTAACATAAATACAATTATTAGTATTAATCTTATACAATCAATTTCTTTATCTTGAAAAGATTTTTCTGTTGTTCTTAGTCCTCTTAGCTTAGGCACGTGGACTTAAAATTATTTTAGGTCACTATGTTTTTAGGAAACCTCTACAATTTTAGACATTTTAATAGATATGTATTTCATTTCATCATGTTATAATTTGCATTTCCCTAATTGGCTAACGATGTTAAACAATTTTTCACGTTTTTTCCATCTGCCTATCATTTTTGACAAAATTTTTGCTGATAGATTTTGCCCATTTCCTAATTAGTCTGTTTATTTAAAATGTAGAGTTTTGGGAGTTTTTCATGTATTCTAGATAAAAGTCCTTTGTGTAGTCCACAAATATTTTCTCTTAATCTGTAACTTGCCTTTTCATCCTCTTAACAGTGTCTTTCACAGAGCAAAACTTAATTTTGTTGAGGTTCTTTTTATCAAGTTTTCTTTTTATGTATCATGCTTTTAGTTCAAGTCTGAGAATCTTAGGTCCCAAAGATTTTCTAGTTTCCTTTTTACCTTTAGATCTATGATCTATTTTGAATTAATTTTTGTATAAGGTGCAAGGTTTTGGTCAAGAGTTTTTTTTTGTTTTGTTTTTTGCTTTGTTGTTTGGCCTATGGATAACCAATTACTCTAGTAATTACTCTAGTTATTCCACTGTCTCCGTTATTACTTTCAATCTGTTAAAAAAAAAAAAAGGCTAGGCTATCCTTCCTCCACTCAACTACTTGCTTACCCTTGTCAAAAATCAGTTCAGCATACTTAGGTGGGTCTATATTTATATATATAAATATATTTAATATATTAGTTATATTAATAAATATATTTAGCAAGTAAAGGGCTAGTACCCAAAATCTATAAAGAACTTATCAAACTCAACACCCAAAAAACAAGAAATCCAGTCAAGAAATGGAGAGAAGACATGAACAGACATTTCTCCAAAGAAGAAATACAAATGGCTAACAGACACATGAAAAAATGCTCAACATCACTCAGCATTAAGGAAATACAAATCAAAACCACAATGAGATACCACCTCACTTTAGTCAGAATGGCTAAAATTAAATCAGGAAACGACAGATGTTGGCAAGCATGCAGAGAAAGGGGAACCCTCACTTTTGATGGGAATGCAAGCTGGTGCAGCCACTCTGGAAAACAGTATGGACGTTCCTCACCAGTGGAAAATAGAGCTACCCTATGACCCAGCAATTGCACTCCTGGGCATTTACCCCAAAGATACAGACGTAGTGAAGAGAAGGGCCATATGCACCCTAATGCTCATAGCAGCATTGTCCACAATAGCTGAACTGTGGAAGGAGCTGAGATGCTCTTTAACAGACAAACAGATAAAGAAGATATCGTCCATATATACAATGGAATATTACTCAGCCATCAGAAAAAAATGATTACCCAACATTTGCAGCAACATGGACGGGACTGGAGAAGATTATGCTAAGTGAAATAAGTCAATCAGAGAAAGACAATTAGCATATGGTTTCACTCATTTGTGAAACATAAAGAATAGCAGGGAGATCGGTAGGAGAAGGAAGGGAAGAATGAAGGGGGGGGGTAAACAGAAGGGGGAATGAACCACGAGAGACTACAGACTCTGGGAAACAAACTGAGGGCTTCGGGGCGGGGGGGGGGGGGATTGGGATAGGCCGGTGATGAGTATTAAGGAGGGCACATATTGCATGGAGCACTAGGTGTTATATGCAAATAATGAATCATGGAACACTACATCAAAAACTAAGGATGTACTGTATGGTGACTAACATAACATAACATAACATAACATAAATAAATAAATAAATAAATAAATAAATAAATAAATAAATAATAAAATTGTACCAACTGACCAAATTATCTTTTCTTTTGCTCTCCCAGAACATTCTAGTTGTTTTTAACAGTATTTTTTTCTGATTATGAAAATAATAAGTGGACACTTTAGAAAATTTGAAATATATAGAAAGAAACAAAAGAAAATAAAAACTACTCATGATCTTTCCACCCATAAAAAAAAGTTAGTTTATTTATTAGCTTTTTAGCTTTATCTTTTTGTATTTATTTTTTAGTGGTTGCTTTATGAATTACACATCCTTTTTAGTCTACATATAATATATATTGCATTGTATCACATAAAATACAAAAAGAACGCAACCATTTGGATCTATTTACTCCTTCTCTCCAACCTTTATGCTCTAGTTGTCATATGTTAAGTAGACATACTTTATAAAACCCACATATAATAATTCCTACTTTAAATAAGAAAATACAATTTGTTTTAAATTCAAAGGAAAAAAGTCTTTAATACTTACCCGTATTTATCACTTATGGTACTTTTTAATCCATCCTAAGGGCCCTGGGGTTCTGTTCATTTTTTTTTTCCCCAATGTTTATCTCTCTTCTTCAAAATGAATAATTTCGACTGATCTATCTTAAATCCACTGGATCTTTCTTCTATAATCACAATAATGCTATAGAAATCTATCCAGTAAATTTTTATTTCAGATATTGTATTTTTTCCATTCTTTTTTTTTAAAGATTTTATTTATTTATTTGACAGACAGAGAGACAGCCAGCAAGAGAGGGAACACAAGTAGGGGGAGTGGGAGAGGAAGAAGCAGGCTCCCAGTGGAGGAGCCTGATGTGGGGCTCGATCCCAGAATGCTGGGATCATGCCCTGAGCCAAAGGCAGATGCTTAACGACTGAGCAACCCAGGCTCTGTATTTTTTCCATTCTTGAATATCCAATTTTTAATAGTTTTCTGCTGAGATATTCTATCTTTTCATTCATTACTAGCTTATTTTCCTTTATGTCATTGAACATAGTTAACAGCTAATTTGAAGTCCTAGTTAGTTATTTCTATCATCTGGATCATCTCAGGGTTGGTCTCTGCTAACTATCTAATCTCTTGAGTACGGGCCTTGTCTTCTTCCCAGATCAAGAAATTTGCAATTGTATCCTAAACATTGGGGATGTTATGTTATGGAAACCCTGAATTCGGTTATGTTCCTCTAAAGGGTAGTGATTTTGACATTGTTTTATTTTAACAAGCAGTTAACTTGGCTAAACTCAAACTGTAAAATATGTCTACCGTCAGGTAAGCAGCACTGAAAATATCAATTATTTTGGCCTTTGATGGGTTGTTTTAAGTCTTCCCTGTGCACATGTATTTCAGGACTAGGCCAAAGATTTAGAAAGAGCTTGTATGCCAACTCTGAGCTCTCCCTCTCTGATCATCTCTTTTCTGGAATATTCTTTCTCAGAGGCTGCCTTAATCTGTGTCCTCCAATCTTCAAGCCAAAAGACTAGATTTCTATCAGAGTTTTAGCTCCCCTACATGGAAAACTCTGTACCCTGCCCTCAATCTAATAGCCTTAAACAAACAAACAAACACACAAACATAAAAACAAAACCCCAGGGAATTCACCCAGTTCCATTCTCTACTTTGAATTTAAAAAATTAATAGCCTTTTTAAAAAAATTGTCAGTTTTAGGTTCATAAAAAAATTAAACAGAAAGTACAGAAAATTTCCATATAACCTCTGTCTCCACAAATGCATAGCCTCTCCCATCATCAAAATCCTGCACCAGAATGGGAAACATTTCTTATAATCAATGAACTCACACATCATAATCGACCCCAAATCCTTAGTTTATATTAGGATTCAGTCTTGGTGTTTACATTCTATGGGTTTTGACAACATATATAATGACATGTACACACCATTATAGTACCATATTTTCATTGCTCTAAGAATCTTCCATGCTCAACCTACTCATCCTTCCCTCCCACCCTGGCAAAAACAGATTTCTTTACTATATTCACAGTTTTACCCTTTTCAGAATTTCATTTAGTTGGAATCATACAGCATGTAGCCTTTTCAGATTGGCTTCTTTCACTTAGTAATATGCCTTCTATCAATATTTGACATTCCCTCTGTTATGTGCTTGGTTTCGGTCACTCTCCAGTGTTTTTAAGTAGTTATTTTGTCTAGAATTTATCAGTTATCTGAGGGAAGGCTGATGCAACATGAAATATTAAATCAGGAACAGCAGAAAAAGTTTTAAAATACAAATTGGCGCATTAATCGTAATAAACAGACTTCCGGTCACAGCTCAAGATAGATGGATGTATCATGGTTTATTTTAGATCAGCTTATAATTACTGAATTTCAGGGTTCAAAGAAGTCATAATGGTCAGCTAGTTTACCAACCAACAACAAATTTAAAAGTTGATCGTAAGTCCCATCACATAAAATGAAATTCTATGCCATTACTTATGATGTACCATATAGCAAAAAAAAAAAAAAAAGAAAGAAAGAAAGAAAGAAAGAAAGAAAGAAAGAAAGAAAGAAAGAAAGAAAAGATGATTACATTCTAAATATACACAACAAACCTGTCAAGGCTGTTTCACTTATGGATTTAATTTGTAGAAAAACTTCTCCTTTCAGTGAAGTCCAGTTTTGAAAATTATCATATACTTCATTTTTAATACTGGTTAGCTCCCTTTTAGTAAAAGTAAGTAATGAAAGAGTCTTATTCCAGAAATATTTGTACTCCACCAATCTTTGACTGTAAAATAGTTTAAAAAATTAGGAATTTTAAAAATAGCAAGCATAATAACAAATATTTCTTTGAAAAAATGGTTTTCTTTGAAAAATGGTTTGAGAATGACCATATAATCAACTGGCTAAAAGGAGACAATTTTGTTTTTTTTGTTTTTTGTTTTTTTTAATTTTTATTTATTTATTCAACAGAGATAGAGACAGCCAGTGAGAGAGGGAACACAAGCAGGGGGAGTGGGAGAGGAAGAAGCAGGCTCACAGCGGAAGAGCCTGACGTGGGGCTCGATCCCACAACGCCGGGATCACGCCCTGAGCTGATGGCAGATGCTTAACCGCTGTGCCACCCAGGCGCCCCAAAAGGAGACAATTTTGAATGTAAAAGGAGGTGCTATTTGTATTTTGCAGAGATGATAGATATAAATTGGGAATATCCCAGGAAAACTGAGGTATATGGTCACCCCAACTCATTTCCATTATTTTAACTATAAAGAAAGACAGCTAACTTTTTCATACACATTAATTCAATTAATGTTTTAACTTCATTCAACGGTAAATACTTAGTGAAGAAAATCAGGTCAAAGTGACTTAATCACAAGCCAAAATGAGATCTCAGATTCTTAGATGGTATTCTTGCTATATACCATGGTTCTCCAGGCTGTATAAAACCTGGGGTAATAATAAAGAATACCTTTTAAAGTGATTGATCCAGTGCTTTTGTTTCAAGAAATGTCACAGTTCAAAGTAATCACAGATTTTTTGTAATCTCAGTGATTTTATTACTTTAGATGTCCTGGCTATAATTTATCTAATAATCAAAAAAGATTCAGGCATAGATCTGGGAGTTATCAGCAAAAAAATGATGACTGAAGCCATGGTGTAATTATTTGGTTAATAATTATCTTCCTGAATGGACTAAATCTATGATGCAGAGACTATATCTGTCTTATTCATCAGTTTCCCAAGCACCTAGCACAGTAGTTACCACATAGTATATGCTTAACAAGTACTGACGAATGAATGAATGAGTAAAAATAATGATCACCCAGTTGGAGAAATGAATAAGTGAGAAGTGCTGAGGATAAAACACTGGATAGCACTAATGTTTTGGGGACTAAAACAGAAAAGTATCCAACAAAAAAGACTATGGAGTAAAAGAGAAGAAATACCAAAAGAATAATATCTGAAATCCAGGAAATAGGAGAATTTAAGCAAAAAAGTAGTGGTCAGTGTTTAAGCCTTCAGATAAAGGCTGAACAGAGTGTGCTGTATCTGGTATTAAGGAGGCCTCTGGTGATCTCAGAGAGAGGCATTAAGTAAGAAAGGATAGAGCAACAAAGCAGAAGTGACAAAACAGGTGATACCAGCCATCAAGAACCTTGATTTAAGTGGCAAGAAGAGAAAGAGGAAAATGCAGAGATTTGTTAAGATAGGAGACACCTGAGTGCACACAGCTGAGTAACAATACAAGTACAGTCAGAGGCTAAAAACACAGACAAGAGGTGCAATTTCTTGTGCAAAGTCCTAGAAAGGACAGAGGTAGGGTAGAGGCTGAAAGATTAGCCTTTGTCAGGAAAAAGGATGGTGTCATTCCATGTGGTAACTAAGGTCCACCTGAGTGATCAGAAGCCACAGGGGATGCCTCAATCAGCATACAGAGCTGTGAGTTAAGAAAGATGCTAATTTCAAAAAGCAGAGAAGGAGTCTGAATAGATCACTTAATCAAGGGGGCCAAAAGTGAGAATGGGAAGTCTGAATGTAGAGCCAGAAACTGGTAAGACAGGAAGATAAGAGCTATGAACTGAGTCAAGGTCAAGGGGCTAATGGTTTGGTGTAAGGCAGCTGCTGAGAGTAAGCCATGTGCATGGGAGTCAGGGCTTACAAGGATATTTAACAGAAAAAAGACTAGATGTAAATGCAGGTGCTTCTGTAGAAAGAAAGGCAGGAAACAGAAAATTCAAGCTTGTTAGCCAAGAGCAGATCCATATTCTGTGGGGCCTAAATCTTATATGATTAGTGGTGAGTGGGAGGAGAGCTTTCTTGAAAAAAACAATACAAAAATGATGTCTACTTGAGGCACCTGCGTGGCTCAGTCGGTTAAGTGACTGACCCTTGATTTAGGCTCAGGTCATATCAGGGTTGTGAGATTAAGCCCCACCTCTGGCCCCAAGTTAGGTGTGGAACCTACTTAAGATCCTCTCTCTCCCTCTCTACCCCCACTCTCTCTCTCTCGCTTTCTCTAAAAAGAAAAAATGATGTCTACAAAATTAGGTTACAAGTGTACAATTATCCATAGAATGAGAAAAATCATTACAAATAAAATTTTAATGTTGATGAACTAATGAATCATCGAGCCTTACATAGAAAACCGGGGATGTACTGTATGGTGACTAACATAATATAATAAAAAATCTTTATAAAAAAAAAATTTTTAATGTTGATGAATTCCACCAATATGACAAAATACAGGAAAATGATATAACTTCCTAATAAGTAACAGTGCTATAATACCTTTTATTTTTTTAAAGATTTTTAAAAATTTATTTATTTTTAGAGAGCGAGCTTGTGCACCACGTGCGACTGGTGGGGAGGGGTGGGGGGAGAGGTTAAGAATCTAGAGCAGACTCCATACTGAGTACAGAGCCCAACTCAGGGCTTGATCCCATGACCCTGAGATCATGACCTGAGCTGAAACCAAGAGTCAGAGGCTTAACCAACTTGAGCAAACCAGGCTCCCTATTTGCAATTTTTGTCCACATGTTCTACAACCACTTGTTCATATGAGAACCATTTTATATAATACTTTATGTGGGGAGAATATAAAAATTATATAGCCTTTCATCTAGCATGGCCATTAGTTTTTTATTATTGGTAGTTTTAAAAGATTTTTTCAGCTTTATGGATCATTACTGATAACACTGTGTAAATATTATACATTGTCCAATTTGGAAAAAACTTATCAAATTTTTTTATATGATTATAAGATTAGGAACATTTCAAGTGTTTTTAAAAAATGAGTAGGCTTAAATTGTCTTTGGATGACCGGGTGCATTGTCAATGAGCAGTCATATTTTGAAAGGAATATTTTTTTCTGAGCAGTAAGCATCAACAATAGGCTTAAAATATTTAGTAAACCATATCATATACCTATTTGCTATCATCCAGGCTTTGTTGTTCCATTTCTAGAGTATAGGCAGAGTAGATTTAGCATAATTCTTAAGAGCTCTTGAATTTTCAAAATTATAAATGAGCACTGGCTTCAACTTAAAATCACCAGCTGCATTAGCCCCTAACAAGAGAGTCAGCCTTTCTCTGAAGCTTTAAAAACAGGCATTGACTTCTCCTCTCTAGCTAAGCAAGTCCTAGGTGGCATCTTTTCCCAATAGAAGACTGTTTGTCTAAATCGGAAATCTGCTTTTAGTGTGGCCGCCGCATCACTTTTCTCAGCTAGATCTTCAGCAAACTGGCCGTATAGCTTCTACTTCAGCACTTGTTGCTGCATCTTGCACTTTGATGTTATGGCGAGCGCTTCTTTTCTTAAATGTCATCAGCCAACCTCTGCTAGCTTCAAACTTTTCTTCAACAACTTCCTTACCTTTCTCAGCCTTCATAGAATTGAAGAGTTGGGGCCTTGCTCTGGATTAAGCTTTGGCTTAAGGGACTGTTGGGGCTGGTTTGATATTCTATCCAGACCACTAAAATTTTCTCCATATCAGTAAGAAGGCTGTTTGGCTTCCCTATCACTCATGTGTTCACTGGAATAACACTTTTAATTTCCTTCAAGAACTTTTTTTTTGCATCCACAACTTGGATAACTGGCACAAGAGGCCTAGCTTTTGGCGTATCTTGGCTTTTTGTTTGTTTCCTGACTTCAGGTTTTTATTTAAATTCTAGTTAATTAACATATATGATAAAATTGGTTTCAGATGTAGAATTTAGTGATTCATCACTTACATATAACACCCAGTGCTCATCACAATTAGTGTCTTCCTTAATACCCACCACCCATCTAGCCCATCCCCCACCCACCCCCCTCCATCAACACTCAGTTTGTTCTCTATAGTTAAGAGTCTCTTATGGTTTGCTTCCCACTCTCTCTCTTTTTTTCCCCTTCCCCTGTGTTCATTTGTTTTGTTTCT
Source organism: Ursus americanus (assembly GCF_024610735.1). Classification (NCBI taxonomy): domain Eukaryota; kingdom Metazoa; phylum Chordata; class Mammalia; order Carnivora; family Ursidae; genus Ursus; species Ursus americanus. Next base: position 50,604,320 of record NC_142146.1, on the reverse strand, counting down.
TAAATTCCACATATGACTGAAACCATATGGTATTTGTCTTTCTGTGACTGGCTTATTTCACTTAGCATAATACACTGTAGCTCCATCTACATCATTGCAAATGGCAAGATTTTATTCTTCTTGATGGTTGAGTAATATTCCATTATACACACACACTTTTTTTTTTTTTTTAAGATTTTATTTATTTATTTGACAGAGATAGAGACAGCCAGTGAGAGAGGGAACACAAGCAGGGGGAGTGGGAGAGGAAGAAGCAGGCTCATAGCGGAGGAGCCTGATGTGGGGCTCGATCCCATAACACAGGGATCACGCCCTGAGCCGAAGGCAGACGCTTAACCGCTGTGCCACCCAGGCGCCCCCACACACACTTTCTTTTTTCATTTATCAGTAGATGGAAATTTGGGCTCTTTCCATAATTTGACTATTGTTGGGCATATCTTGGCTTTTGACATGCCTTCCTCACTAAGCTTAACCATTTCTAGCTTTCCATTTAAAGTGAGAAATTTGCAATTTGCATAGGCCATAAAAAGACCTCAAATAGCCAAGTCAACATTAAGGAAGAAAAACAAAGCTGGAGATAATCACAAATCCAGATTTCAAGATATACTACTACAAAGCTGTAGAAATCAAAACAGTATGGTATTGGCACAAAAACAGATACATAGATAACTGCAACAGAACAGAAAGCCCAGAAATAAACCCACAACAGGGTATTATGCTAAGTGAAGTACATCAGACTAAGAAAGACAAATACCATATGATTTCATTTGCATGTGGAATTAAAAAAAAAAAACACAAATGAATAAACAAAAAGTAGAATCAGATCACATTGTCTGATTCCATATATCCAAAATGTCCAGAAAAATGCAAATCCATAGAAACACATTAGTGGTTGTCAGGATGGGTGGTAAGAACAGAGATTGAGTGCAAATGGCACGCGAATCTTAGGAGTGACTCAAATGTTCCAATACCAGATGTGGTAACGGTTGCACAACTTAGTAGGTCTTACTGTGCAAAAATCAATATATTGTGCTCTTAACATGAGTGAATTTTGTAGTAAGTAACTGATGTAACCCATGCAATGCTCCAGATTATCCACTTTAGAGTAACAGATTAAGATTTTTATCTTTAGAAGGGATCTTTAAAGTTCAAATATTACCTGGAAATGCTTAAAATATAGCCATTATCATTCAATAATTAAATAAATATTTCTGAGTCCCTACTATGTGCCAGATTCTGTTATTAAATAATGGAATGATTGACTTAACAAAAAAAAAATGAGTGTCACTTAGCCTATCAGGTCACCAAATGTCAGTGGGGCAGGATATCAACAAAACTGTTTAAAATAAGATGTGATATGATAAACTATGAGATTGAGGCTACAAAAAAATAAATAAATAAAGCCAGATGACAGAGTCTAGATTTACAAATTAAAAAAGAAAGGGGGCACTTGGATGGCTCAGTCACTTAAGAGTCCAACTCTTGATTTTGGCTCAGGTCATGATCTCAGGGTTGTGAGATCGAGCCCCACATTGGGCTCCGTGCTGGATGTGGAGCATGCTAAGGTTCTCTCTCTCCATCTCTTTCTCCCCCTCTTCCTTCCCACTCCTCATCTCTAAAAAAAAAAAAAAGTACTTTAAATTTCAAACAATTTATGAAAAATTTGCAATAGGAATCCTCTGAAAGTAAACACTGTCTAAAATATTTCAAATATGGATTGATTTGGAGCACTGGATTTATATACAGATTTGCATAAAGTGAAATATACTTATATGCCATACTATTTTTTGGTGTTCATTTTACAGGCCTTCTACACTTAATTTCCATTCTCAAAGGCATTTTATTCTGAATAGCAGATGTGCTGAGCCAATTGAGACAGACCACACCTACTCCTGATCACCTCCTTGCAAGAAACAGGTTGGAAATGATGTCAGGAAAAACAGACAATGAAGAACATTTTTCTGGAGGCTAGGTGATTAAGCCCAATTACAATTAAGTAAATGACAGAATAATTTTAAAAGAGCAATGCAACTCAAAGACATAGTTCATTGATCTACTGAAAGTTCCTTTTGGGACACCTGGGTGGCTCAGTCGGTTAAGCATCTGCCTTCAGCTCAGGTCATGATCCCAGGGTCCTGGAATCGAGTCCCTCATCAGGCTCCTTGCTCAGCAGGGGCCTGCTTCCCCATTTGCCTCCACTCCCCCTGCTTCTGCTCTTTCTCTCTCTCTCTGACAAATAAATAAAATCTTAAAAAAAGGGGGGGGGAGGAGTTCCTTTTGGGCTCCACAAATAAAATTATTATATCTGAGTACCTAAAGTTCATGCTGCTTTTCTTTGCCACATTTAGAGAGATGATAAGCTCCTTTTCTTCTGTATTCTAGTAGGTATTTTTAAGATAAACTACTTTAAAATCAGCTTTTAGTAATGCAACAAAATTGGTGACCCTATAAACTTTGATTTTATTTTCACCAGACTGTCTGTGCCTATCCATAATGTACCTACTAGTGAGGAATAAAACCAGTAATCATTTCTATTTGTATATCATAAACTTTTATTTGTACTGTTTAGTTAGATGGTTACTTCCAAAATTGTTTTTTAGTAAGTGCTATGTTTTTATATAAGTCAGACCCCAGACTCCCAATTTGTATCTTTTAGCTAAAAATAAACAAAAGTCACATATCTATTGAAATTTTTTTTTAAAAACTTGGCAGTTAAAAGTATAACTCAAAATGATAAAATGAGAATACAATAAAAATAACAAACATGCCTCAGTTTTTTCAAGAATTTAAAATGTTACAAATCACATGTAAAATGTGAATAATGAACATTTTGCCAGTCTTAATATTTTGAAGCAGCATTAATTATTTAATCTAATCCTGGTCTAAACTTTAAAATTCAGTCAATCCTACCACCCACAAGGGCATTAGTGGATAAAATAAATGGGACTTCCTTAGCAGACCTGAGCCAGAGCTATGGGAAGAGCTGAGTTGAAGCACTGGTTGGCCTGACTAAAGTGGAGAACCGGAATCACCTGCTGGTTCAATACCAGATTTCTAGGACAGAGCAGAGAAGATTCCTGATGACAAAAATGATCATCTGTTTTATGAGTAGGCTCATTGATTCAAAAATTATTTATTGAGCGTCATTATGTGCAAGGCACTTAAGAAAGGTAATTGACCAGCAGATGATCACCAGATAGTATATTAAAAAATTATTAGCCCAGGTAATTTTTTTAATGGAACAATGTTTCTGGTAACAACTAGTAGATTGAAAAAGTATGTTTTTTTAGTAACCCAGAACCTGTGTCTATTTATAATGTTCATTTAATTTTTTCCCTTTTCTAAGAGCTAAGTTACTCAATTTTGAAAAGAATCTGATATTCTCAATATATTCAATTCCAATTTTATAAAAGAAAATGAACTTCCTAATTTATTTATAACATTGTGTTTTGCCTTCAGGTATTATAAACCCTCCAAAAATTATATAAAAGCAGAATTAACATCATTTATGTTGAAGATTTTGAAATTTACGTGGTCTATTAACTATCATTTAGAAAGTTACCCTGGTCTAGGGGTGCCTGGGTGGCTCAGTTGATTAAGCATCCAACACCTGGTTTCGGTTCAGGTCATCATCGCTGGGTCCTGAGATGAGCCCCCACCTGGGCTCCACACTCGGCAGGCAGTCTGCTTGAAGATTCTCTCCCTCTGCTTCTCCCCCACTCATGCACACATGAGCACTTTTTCCCTCTCTCTCAAATAAATAAGTAAATTTAAAAAAATTTATCCCATTCTTCTATTACTTTTTGTATCACTGGACTATCAGGCAGGGAATTGAATACACCAAAAAATACTGGTAAAAAAAAATAATAAATTAGTGACTGTGCTTTCATTCTAAATGTTACTGCACAAAAAAAGCAAGGTGTTTGCCTGATTTAAATGTACTGCTAAAACTATTCAGTTGAGATAATGGTAAAAAAAAAAACCCAAGTGAAGTTGTTTCCTTTTTTTTCAACCACACTGAATATAGAAACTATGTTACTAAAATCTGTTTGAATGTTTACATAGTATTAAATATTCTTTTTCAATCCTTATCATTTTCAATTCTTTAAAGATAATCTTACCTGAATACTTGTGATGGTCTCTGCTTAATTTTTAATTCATGTTGCAAATGACTCAATTCTTTCTGTACTCTCTGAAATTCATTTTGTTGACTTTTTAACTGCATGCTTACATCTCGAATTCTAAAAATATAAACAAACAACATCCATTACAAGCTTAAAAATTTCATTCTTAGAATTTTATTGAATTAAAATTTAAATGCATTTTTAATAAAAATAAATGTTAAAAAACTATGCATCTTTATATACGCTAAATGAATGTACAGAAAAAGTATGGAGAGACACATATTAAACACCATTATCCCTAGGGAGGAGAGTGGAACTGATGGGAAGGGGAAAGGCAAAGAACATGGAAGGGAGGCAAAACTTTTACTCTATATCTTCTGTATTGTTCAAATTTTTTACAATAAACATGTATTTTCATTTGCATTACTAATTAAAATGTAACTAAACAAATATCAATGTAATTTTTATTAAAGTAATACATGTATACAATTCCAAATGTCAAATATTACTAAAAGAGCTAAAGAAAATACAGTAATCATTTGCCTTTACCTCAATTCCCACTGCCTAACACAACTTTCAACTTTTTTTCCCTTATTCCTCCAGTATTTACTTCTTTTTTTTTTCTTTAAATTTATTTGAGAGAATGAGTGTGAGAGAGAGAGAGACAGCACATGAGCAGGGGGAGGGGCAGAGGAAGAAGGAGAAGCAGAGAAGGAGACTCCCCACTGAGCAGGGAGCAGGATGTGGGACTCGATCCCAGTACCCCAGATGAGATCGGGCGCGTTCAGGGTGGTATGGCCGTAGACTCGATCCCAGGACCCCAGGATCATGACTCAAGCAGAAGACAGATGCTTAACCAACTAAGCCACCCAGGGGCCCCCTAGTATTTACTTTTATATTACTAAATAACATGCTTATATTGTTATTCCTTAATATTTCAGTTTAGATATTACCTAGTAATTTACAAATCAGTTAAGATCTGATTCTGCTCCTATGAGACCTAAATATGATAGCTCAAATTACAAGAGTATATTACATCGCATAAAACAAATGTATTATTAGGCAATCCAATGCTGATAATAATAGCTTTATAGAGTCATCAAGCCCCAGGATCCTTCCAACTCTCTGGTCTACCATATTTGGTGTGTGTTATTTTCATTGACCATGATAGTGGCAGAAACCCCAACAATTCTTTTCCCATTCCAGACCAGCAGCAAGAGGAGAATAATGCTCACTCTGTTTTAAGGAAACTTCTTGGAAGTACCAGCAGCTGCTTCTGCTGAACTAGACATTAGACACATGGCCATACCTATTCCAAGTAAAGCAGATATAGCCACAGTTCTATTACTAAGAAAGAAGGAAGAATGATGTTAGGGTAGGTAGCTAGCAGCTTCTATCCTAATCCTAATAAGAATGACCCTCCTACACATACCTATACTTTTATACACACATACAAACACACCGCCTTCCCCATCTCACCCACCCAGTTTAGTTAAATCAACCTTTTAATTTAGTATTTACATTATTCTTCACTAGTGAGCCACGTGTTATGATATGATCACATTTCTTTTCCTGTACAACTTTTTGTTGTCCCTGAATTAAAAAACCATCTCCTTTTCTTCTTAGTTTTCTCTGTACCTATTACTGACACATCTTCCAAATCTGACAGAGGTGTAATTCTTCTTTCTCAACACCTTCAGACACAGCAGAAAACTCTTCCATATGATTTATTTTCCAGGAAACATTCTTCCCAGAGCTCTCTATTCCCCTGCTCCAGTCTGGGTATTCTCTCAATTGACTATACAACTATCATCCTGGGACTTCCCTTTCTTGTCATTTCAGGAACTGTCCTCAGCTCTCTCTCTCTTTTTTTTTTTTTTTTTAATATTTTTTTATTACATTATGTTAGTCACCATATAGTACACCCCTAGTTTTTGATGTAAAGTTCCATGATTCATTACTTGCGTATAACACCCAGCGCACCATGCAATACGTGCCCTCTTTAATACCTATCACCAGCCTATCCCATTCCCCCGCCCCCCTGCCCTCTGACGCCCTCTGTTTGTTTCCCAGAGTCCATTTCATGTCAAGTCCTCTATATCCTTGCTCTAAAGGCTTCCTCCTCTATGGTATGCTCCTTTCGGTAGAAAAATTCCTCCAGGAGCGTTTTGTGCATGAGAGGTAATTTTGAGAATGTGACTATCTGAAAATGTCTTTACTATATCTCAGACTGGACAGTTTAGCTGAATATAGAATCACAGATGAGAAAAATATTTTTTATGCACAAATTAGGTCACTGTCTGTCCTCTATTTCCTAATTTCCAGTGCTGTTTCTGCAAAGTCCAGTGGCATTCTAATTCTTACTTTGTATGATACATGGTAGGTTCTCCCCACTCTGCCCAAGCCCTGGTTCCGAAGCTTAAAATTTTTTCTTTTCACTTAGTATTCTTAAATTTCATCACAATATATTATTGTCAGTCTTTTGTCATTCTCTGTGCTGGGCACTTCATGAGTATTTGTTTTGGAAACGGATGTTTAGTTTCAGGAACTTTACCCTAGGGAGAATGATTCCTTCCCCTTCATTTTCTGTTTCCTTTCTGGAACATCCTTCTATTTGGATGTGGAACCATCTGGAGAAATCTAATTTTCTTAAATTTTTTTGCCATCTTACTACTTTGGACATTTTGTTTTAGTTTCATTATCTTCCATTCTGCCTATGAAATTTTTAATTCTGCTATCATATTTTAATTATCAGGAATTCTTTCTTATTCTTCAAAAGGTTCCTTTTTTTTATTACCCCTTGTTCTCATTTCATAGATACAATTTCTTCTCTTATTCTTTTGATGATAATTTTTATATCAATTACACTGTGTTTTAGTTTTCTTCAGCTTACTGCATTGCTTCTGTTTCCTCTGGGTTTTTCAATTTTTTCTTTGCTTTGTTTTTTCTCTTTCACATTTGAAGCCTCCCTTACAGTCTGGAGATCCTTTGTTGTCTATTCATATTTACAAATGAAGACAATTGGTCCAGTTTCTGCAAGTCAATAATGACGAAGGGAGGAAAGGGGGGAGGGTGGCTTTTCTAAATAAAAGAGAAGCAACAAAAGTGACATGTGGACCTTGTATAGAACCAGATTCAAACAAATGAACAATTATTTTAAATATTAAGGAAATTTGATTATGAACTGGGAATTAGAAAATACAGAGGAACTATTGCTAATTTGGGGATAATGATACTGTTGTTATATGAGAAAATGGCACATCTCTCTGAAGTAAATAGGGATGAAAATAGCATGCAGTCTTGGATTTTCCTTAAGTTACTTTAGCAAAAAAACAAAAAAAAAAGGGACATATAAAACACATATGACAAAAATCATGGTAATTTTTGAATCTGCATATTTATTATACTATTTTCTCTTTAAAAAAACCTAACAAATGAGGCACTGAAATGCATTAAGCTTCTGTAGTGTGCAGTGGAATTGCTAAATGATGGGCTTCAACTGTGGGGAGATCATGTGGGGAATCAGCTATTTTGATAATACTTATGCCATCTGCCAGAGTCAGGACAAGGTAAATAAAAGCCTTTTGGGAGGAAGAGTGGGAGAGAGGTTCTGAAAGTCTAAATGCACTTTTAAAATATTTTTAATAAATTCTCCTATTTTCAGCCTCACTTTGTACCCTGACAAGTATTTCTTTTGGCATACTAAGAGAAAACAAATCAGCCAAATGTTGTTTTCAGGAGTTACATCTTAAAAAAAAAAAAAAAAAAAAAATTAACAAATGTAGAAAATAAAAGGTTAGAAAAATATATACCAGATAGATGCTTTAAAAATGATAAAAGATACATATTAATATTAATAACTAGCAATAAATAGAACTCTTTAGTTTTGATAAAAATCCCAAACTACAAGAAAAATAATAATCATGAACTTTTACATACCCAAAACATGACTTCAAAACATAAAGAAGTATCTGTTCAAAATCAAATTGAGAACAAATTTTTAATCATAATGGGAGGTATTAACACATTTCTCACAGAAATGGAATGGCTTCAATGATATGAAAAATAGTAAAGATATTCAAGATTTGAATAACAGAATTAACAAACTTGATGTATGGATATAATTGGATATAATAATCATTCTTTCAAACACATGATATAATCATAAAAGCTGACCACGTAACCAGCCACAATTAAAATTTTAATATGTTCTTAAAAAGAAAAAAATCATATATGCACATTCATTGCTTACAGTAAAATTACATGAAACATTTACAACAAAAAGCCAATTTAAAAATCTACATACATGGAAACTTAAACATACATGTAACAAACACTGGGCCAAAGAGGAAACAAAAATGAAAATTATAAACTATTTAGAAATAAATAATGGAAACATTATATATCAAAGTACTCAGAGAAAAACTTATAGTCTTAAATGCATTTATTTTAAAAACAACAACAACAATGAATGGGTATTCTGAATGTCATGATCCAAGAGAAACGTATAAATGACAAAAAACAATCAATGCTCAGAAGCAAGCTACCCCAGTAGCAATGAGCACACCCAATTCTGACATCTTGATTTCTAAATACCATTTTCCAATAAAAAAAACCAAGGCATCTTAGAGAACTGGTTGATTCCAGAATTAGTTGGGGCAGGGAAAATCTAAGGCAAGCCTAGAACATTTTGTGGTGCCAGAAAGTAAGGAAGAGCTCAAGAAAGACAGGGCACAGATGCCACCTGAGAACTCCTAATAGCCAAAACTGGAACAGTTTAGAAACAAAATAAATAACTATAGTATTTGAGTATAACCCACAAAATAAAAGTGAATTATTCCACACTGATATTAATAAGTGGAAGAGAAAGAAGAGCCCTTCCCTCACAAAGAAATTACAATTAATAAGTATAGAATGAATAAGGGAAGTATTTACTCCAAGATATGTATTAATTGCAAAGGGAAAAATAATAATTTTACAGTGGAGGAACCTGGCAAACACCACCTTAGCCAAGTGATCAAGGTTAACATCACCTGTAAGCAGACATATTGACAGCAGATACACTCTACCATGATACGCACTGAGAAGGGCACATCACTTCTGTGGTATTCTTGCCAAAAAGGAATAATCTCAATATAATTATGAGTAAATATCAGACAAACCCAAATTGAGGGATATTCTACAAAATAACTGAAAAGTACTGTTGAAAAGCCGTGGGTCATGAAAGGCAAAGATTAAGGAACTGTCACAGACCAAAGAAGGCTAAGATAGTATGAGCTCGAAATGCAGTGAGTGATTCCAGATTGAATCCTGGACTGGAGAAAAAGATGTTAGTGGCAAAACTGATACAATCAAATAAAGTCTGTAGGTTAGTTAATAGTATTGTACCAATGTTAATTTCTTAGTTTTTATAGTTGTACAATAGTTGTGTAAGGTATTAACATTAGGGGAAGCTAGGCATATGGAAACTCTCTGTACTATTTTTGCAATCTTCTACAAATCAAAATTGTTTCAAAACAAAAAGTTAAAAAAAATCACATGTACATATGCAATGAATAATTTGTGCATGTCAAACATCTGTAGTATAAATTGTATAAAAAGGGTGTATTTTAAATTTTGGAGATTATACAATATTTTTAATAGCAAAATAAAAGGAAACAACTTTCATGGTCAATACTAGAGGAACACTAAATAACCTATATTCCTATGTAATACTATATAAAAAAGAAAAAAGAATAAAGTAGATCTCTGTGTCCTGGCATGGACAGAATACCAAGACCAATTATAGAGGAAAAAGAACAGCTATAATTTACAGATCAATAAAAGCTTTCAAATACTTCTAGTGGGAATGTAAATTAACACAAATACTTTGAATACATAGTCGGATCTATAAACCTGGCCATATGTATAATCCATGATCCAGAATTTCCACACCTAGTACATACCCAACAGAAATGTGCTCCTCTATTCACCAAAGACATGCACATGAATGCTCACGGCACAAGTGATTATAATAGCCCTGAATCAAAAACAGTCCAAATGCCCATCCACAGCAGAGCAGATAAGTCCACTGTGGTATATTCATACCATAGAAAACTGAACAGCAAAGGAATGAACAGCAGCTACCCAATACAACATAGATGCATCTCACAAACATAATGTTAAGTGAAGGAAAGCAGATAAAAGAAGGTACACTATATAATTCTATTTACATAAAGTTTTTAAAAAGGTAAAATTGATCTATGGTGTTATAAATCTAGATAGTAAATTCCTTTGGGTGGGTGACAGTTAAAGAGGCAAAGAAAGCTTCTGGAAGGATGTTATGTTCTGTTTCATGATCTGGGTACTGATTACAAGGGAGATTCACTTTGTGAAATTTAATTTAGCTATACATGTACATTTATGCATTTGTCTCTATATTGTACTTCAATAAAAATTTATAAGAATAAAATAGAATTTAAATAAACACCTAGGTAGCTTATTATGTGTGTATAAACAATGAAGATTGGTAAACGTGGAAAAATCCAGAAATACTAGAAGAAAATTTAAGCTAATATCCTGCTGGATTAAATGACATTTGTATTAAACATTACTTAATTAAAGCCCACTCCAACACTAAGATTTACCCAGAAAAGAATTCTAAGCTTGTATTTTTACAAAATATTTTCCTTTTTATAATTAAAAAAAATTCACATTAAAACACTTTCCAAGTTTACTTCTTTTAATATGTTCCCCAAATGAACGTTACATATAAATAGCATCTCAGGCCCTCTAACAATACTCCCTGAGAAGTTAGGCCACGTTACTTCACTCTGTTCTGGCTATGTAAGCTAACTTCAGTTCTTTAGAATTACACTGATATGGTTTAAAATGCCATACCTGGAAAGGCACTCATGTTTGCTTTACTGTATATATCAACTTTATAAAATAAACAATTCACATAATATTATAATAAAGTATGTACTGGGCAAGCACACATTTTTCTTAACAGCCATAATTCTGCACTAAAGTTGAATACTATGTTGATGTGAGGACACGTTGTTTTCTAGTGAGAGGGTGTTCCTGAAAATAGGAGGGACTAACAGCATGTTCTAGCGTAGACAGTCCTGTGCTGGAAGTTAGATGACTAGTATTATAAACCTCTTGCCAATGCACCCAAGAGAACAACACATTTATTACCCTTATCTATTTCCCAGCTTTTCCCTTAGCTAACTTGACTAAAATGAGTTGTGTGAGAATCACAGAGTTGTAAAACAAATTTGGGAAAAATATTATAGTCTCTTAATTATTTCCATTTGGATCATCTATTAATATCACTCATAATGAAAATATTCTAAAGGAAAATATTTTAAAAACACCCTTTTAACTTCCCTCCACTCTGTAATCAAACACTTTAGAAAACACAAGAAAGCTAATCACATCACCGGGGATTTTACCACCTGTAACCTATATTCTTTTATGTCAAATTCCTGGATCTAAGGATTCCTTTATTTTTAGTCTTTCCCTCAAACTGGTTTTGCAGCAATTTAAGATGACAGGTGGAAGCTAGGGGTCTAAAGAAACGAGGTGGGGGGTTTTCAGGATTATATCCCACCAAGATCTGACAGGCAAAGGCATCCAATTATCAAAGGAAAAATTAGGACTACAACAAAGAAATCAATCAAAACAAGATAGTACTTCAAGAGTTCTTGGGAAATGGATTTCAGAAATGGACATGCAACTAACTGCCAATTACAAAAAGTGGCTTCTGTAACTGCTCCTCTGGAATTAACCACGGCCTAATGCATCCAGAAAATTAAACTGCCTTCCAAGAAAGTAGGAAATATGGGGTGGGGAGCCCAAGTATATAGGTAGATAATCATTTGGATTCAATTAAACCATAAAGAATTCTTATTTTGCAGAGAAAAGTCCCTAAGCACTTTGTGAAATTTTGGAGACAGAAACCAAACTTCTTTACCTATTATCAGGAGTGTGGCAACTTCAAAAATGTCAATTGGAGAATGCCCGGGCCCAAAAATGTCACTAACATCCAAGTATATAGAACAGTAGCAATATTTAAAACAAAATTATTTATGGGGCACCTGGGTGGCTCAGCTGGTTGAGTGTCCGACTCTTGATTTCAGGCCACGATCTCAGGATCATGATCTCAGCATCGTGGGATCAAGCCTGAATTGGGCTCCACACTCAGCACGGAGTCCGTTGAAGATTCTTTCCCACTCCCTCTCCTCCCCCGCCCACCTTGAGTTCACTTGTGCTCCCTCTCTCTCAAATAAATAATTTTTTTTAAATAAAATTATTTGTGAATGCAAGCACATAATTTCCTTTTGAGTGATATCCTATTACTTGTACTTATAGAATTACTGTAATACCTATTTATATCATCCTACAAAAGTTCTGGCTTAGTTACTAAAACATACCTTTTTTTGAGGTAGCTAATTTTATCCCAGTCATTATTGTATACATTATCAAGGTACTTTCAGTATATTGATAACAAACGTACTCCTTAATAGTTTGGCTCCTTCTAAATGGTGATTGCCCTATTGAGGGAAGGATGAGGAATATTTACCTTTGCTAAAAGTTAGAGGTCTCAAAAGCCTAACAATAATAAGCTGTTGTCTTGACTTTGATATCACACATTCATATTCATTCCCTCCCCCTCCTCTTCCCTGTGTCTCTCTCCACCCTCTCCCAACAATGGGAGAGAATGGCACTTTGCATTGCACTGAATCAACACTGCTTTTTAAATCAATTTCATGTAATTAATCTCATTTGAGCTTTACTCAAGTCTTTGATTTCTCCCTTGGTCTCTTTATTTTTTATTTTTTTAAATGGATAATACCATAACCTCCCAAAATTGAAGCAGAAAGAAATAGAAAATTTGAACAGGATACCAGCAATGAAATGGAATCAATAATCAAAAAAACTCCCCTGGCCTCTTTAATATGCAGAGTCTATTAAATAGATCTTCCTCTGACTAAGTATGATACTCAAGCTGTACTAGTATAAAGCAGAAGTTAAAAATCTTAACCCTGACTTAATAAAAAAACAAACACATAATTCTGTATGGTAGGGTTGATGTATATTTTCACAAAATGGGGGTGAAATGTTTTACTGTATTTTCCTTGATGGTAAGGGGGATAGAAGACAATTTGGAGAAAAATGGAAATTTCCATCATTTTAAAATGCTCTTAATAAAATCACATTGTTTATGTAAAAAACTTTAAAATACCATTACCACCATTTTAAGGTACTCTCAAAAATCTTTAAAAAAAATCTTGGGGCGCCTGGGTGGCTCAGTCCTTAAGTGTCTGCCTTCGGCTCAGGTCATGATCCCAGCATTCTGGGATCCAGCCCCGCATTGGGTTCCCTGCACAGCAGGAAGGCTGCTTCTCCCTCTCCCACTCGCCCTGCTTGTGTTCCCTCTCTCGCTGCCTCTCTGTCTGTCAAATAAATAAATAAAATCTTAAAAAAAAAAAAAAAGTATTGGGGTGGTCATGTCCTTTGTTAAGGTTATTCCTTCATAGGCCCTTCCAAGGTTTAATTTTTTTTCCTTGAAATCTGTGATCCATTAAACACTTTTTGCCCAAGCTGGTTCAAGCTAGATTTTAGCTAATTACAATCAAGAGTTTTAATAGTGTATGGCTCAGGATCTATCATACAGCAAACTAAAAATTAACTTCTAAGGTTGGATTGAAGATTGAATGCTTTCTAGTAATCCTTAAACATGGAAAACATTTAGCGAAATAAGCTCATGACAATAAATAGGCAACTTGGAGAAAAGCAATATTCTGAGTAAAAAAACTGAAAAAAAAATGTACACCACTAAAATTCAGAGAAATGGAACTTGAAGCATTCATAATCGTTAATTAGAACAATTATGTTACATATTTACATATAATATATGTAGTATATGTATTTAAATTTCTACATGTATAAATCCCTCATTGTAGGGTTTCTGTCCCTTACAGCAGAACCCACTTTAACCAATACACTTTGTGCTGTCTAGGACTTGGGACTTCTCCATGGGGTTTGGTTTCCCTTCAGAGTTACTAAGGGAAAGTGAGTACAGTTCTTTTATATCTTCAAACTAACTTGAGGATTCTATCATGCACTCTCCTTTTCTGGGACACTAACCAGTGCCTAACCTCTCTCTTCTCTACTGACTTTTTTCTCACTTCCTCAATTCACAGGGTCTTTATCTCTCCTAGTACAGGGAAAAAAAATTATTCTCTTACATTCATCCAGATCTATGATTTTTGCCATAAACTGCCTGCCCTCAGTTCCTTAGGGCTTTGACTTTTCTTTTTAGTGAAGTACAATTAACATGCAATGTTATATTAGTTTCAGTATACAACATATTGATTCAACAATCCTATATTTAACTCAGTGCTCACCACTATAAGCATAGTCACCATCTGTCACCTTAGAACATTATTACAATATTATTGACTATATTCCCTATGCTGTACTTTTCATCTCTGTGATATATTTATTTTTTAACTGGAAGTTTGTAACTCTAAATCCTCTTTATCTATTTCACCCATCACCCTACCCACCTCCCCTCTGGCAAGCACATTTGTTCTCTGTATTTAAGTCTGTTTTTTGTTTGTTTCTTTGCTCATTTGTTTTGTTTTTTAGATTCCACATACAAGGAAAATCATATGGTTCTTGTTTTTCTCTATGTGACTTCACTTAGCATAACACCCTCTAGGTCCATCCATGTTGTCATAAATGGCAAGATCTTTCTTTTTATGGCTGCATAATAGTCCACTACACACACACACACACACACACACACACACACACACACACACCACATCTTTTTCCATTTGTCTATTCAGTGGACACCTGGGTTGCTCCCACATCTTGGCTACTGTAAATAATATTGCAAACAATAATATTTTAATCTAATAAATTAATAGAGATTTACAAAAATGAGTATACCAACACAGTGTAATAGCCCATTTACTAATGCGCCCCAAAACATCATTAGTTTACATTAGTTGTTTTAAACATTAGTCTATACATCTGTTCTTCTTTGAAAAGGTTCAAGAGAGTTATACGTGAGCTTCTAGAAATAATGCATAGAACTGTAAGATACTCAAAGAATCATTAAAATTTGAGGCTTCCTTTCTTCCCGTTTTTAGGTTTGAAGCAATAGTCAATCTGCCTCAATCAAGGAAAAGAGAATATGTAACAGCTTCAGGTCACTATTTTTAATCTTCTGATAAAGCTGCAATTACACTAGGGAAGAAAAACAAAAATAGAAGTCATCCACTCAAAAATATGTATGACATGCCCAGTATGTACATGATAGCACACAGGCACCATTAAAGATTAGGAAATAAAGTCATGGTATTTGTCTTTCTGTGACTTAGGGTTAGATGTGGGAGAGGATAAACATGAAGAGTTACATTACGGCAGGATAAAGATGGTAAAGGAAGAAGGCAGATGAGAGGAGGCGGAGAGGCAAGGAACCAGCTGCTCTTTGTGTGTCCTTGAAAGTATGAAGAACTTTCTGATTAGAGACTGCACCGTGAATGCTGTTGAAAACAGGCAAGGAAGAAGGGGAGAAGAACAGAGGGAAGAGGTTGCCCAGGCGTAATGGAGGGAAGAAAAGAAAATTTGTTAGAAAGACTTTTATTTTCTTCTCAAAATGTTTAATAGAGGAAAGAGCTGTGAGTTATTATGGTTACTTCCAAATGAAAGATCATTCAAAGATTTTCATTAATACTACAGTGACATTTAAAAATGCCCAAAGAATCTTTTTGACAAGATATAACATGCACTTCATTTTACTATTCAAAGAGGATAAGGAAAAGAAATGCAGTAGTATTTGTTTAAAATTCAACTTGGCCTGCCATATTCTGAGAAAATAAAATTATGAAATATTCTCCAACTATAAATTTTAAATGACATAAGATAATAGCCAAATATTCTTGTAGTTAACAAACCTATTTTATTTTCGGCCTGTTTTTCTGCTATCAGTGTTTCACTAAATATTTTCTAACTCAAATCCTGAAGCTTTAACACTGAAAGTTTTCTAATTTCAATGCCATTAGGAAATGTAATGTGACTTTGTAGATCATCAAATAATGGCACCGTGGTCTCAAATTAATTAATTATTTTTTTAAGATTTATTTATTTATTTATTTATTTATTTATTTATTTATTTGACAGAGAGAGAGACAGCCAGCGAGAGAGGGAACACAAGCAGGGGGAGTGGGAGAGGAAGAAGCAGGCTCATAGCGGAGGAGCCTGATGTGGGGCTCGATCCCGGAATGCCAGGATCACGCCCTGAGCCGAAGGCAGACGCTTAACGACTGCGCCACCCAGGTGCCCCTCAAATTAATTTAAAGCAGACATTTATCAGGATGACAAAAAACACCTCAATTATAGGGTTGGGTAAGAATCGTTATACAGTTTGTTAGAGGGTTCAGAACCCAGAGCTGAGCTGGTATGAAGACTTGCCTGGATTCTGTTGTGTGCAGTCTTACAGTTGCCCAATTTTGAAGTTGCAAACCAGTCCCTGAACATGCTTTGTTTGACCTGACTTCTCATGAGCACCCCCATTTCAAATTTCAGAGATTTTACATAAAGATGCAGATTCCCTACCTTTCTTTAAAAATCAAGTAATTCAGAAACAATGGGCCCACATTCCCCCCCAAAACAATCTCCTGGACCAGCTGCCTCCTTAATGAGCACACATTTTCCGGTTTACTGTAGTTCACACCCAGCCTGTTTCACTCACTTATTTGAGATATCTGCATTTCAGCTGGCCATTCTAAATTCTAATTCCAAAAATTCACTAGCAGGATTTTAGATGTTTTTATAACGCATTTTAAAATCCATCTGAATGAGCCTTTGGTTACCTCAAATATTTTTTCTTTGAAAATTACATAAGGTGGTTGCCTGCCATTCACTTGAGGAATTCTTTAGATTAAATGAATTATATTTTTTATTTTGCATAATAAAAATAAGTATATTAGACACAGAGAGACAGAGGCAGAGAGAGAAACAGAGATAGAGAAATAGAACGATCAAACCACAGAGAAAAATCAGAATTTATACTGACAACTACCAAGATACTAAATCTTTTAAAATTATTTTTTAATTTAAATTCAATTAATTAACATATAGTGTATTATTAGTTTCAGAGATAAAGGTCAATGATTCATCAGTCTTATATAATACCCAGTACTGATTATATCATGTGCCCTCCTCAATGTCCATCACTCAGTTACTCCATCCCCCCCCTTCCAGCAGCCCTGTTTTGTATGATTAAGAGTCTCTTATGGTTTGTCTCCCTTTGATTTCATCGCTTTTTATTTTTCCCTCCCTTATGATCCTCTGTTTTGTTTCTTAAATTCCACATATCAGTGAGATCATATGGTAACTGTCTTTCTCTGATTGACTTATTTCACTTAGCATAATACCCTCTAGTTCCAACCACGTTGTCACAAATGGCAAGATGTCATTTTTTGATGGCTGAGTAGTATTCCACCACATCTTTATCCATTCATCTGTCAGTGGACATCTCGGCTCCTTCCATAGTTTGGCTATTGTAGACACTGCTGCTATAAACGTTGGGGTGCAGGTGTCCTTTTGGATCACTACATTTGTATCTTTGGGGTAAATACCCAGTAGTGCAATTGCTGGGTCATAGGGCAGGTCTATTTTCAACTTTTTGAGGAACCCCCATACTGTTTCCAGGGTGGCTGTACCAGCTTGTATTCCCAACAGTGTAAGAGGATTCCCCTTTCTCCGCATTCTCGCCAACATCTGTCATTTACTGACCTGTTACTTTAGCCATTCTGACCAGTGTGAGATGGTATCTCATTATGGTTTTGATTTGTATTTTCCTGATGCTGAGTGATGTTGAGCATTTTTTCATGTGTCTGTTAGCCATTTGAATGTCTTCTTTGGAGAAATGTCTGTTCATGTCTTCTCTCCATTTCTTGACTGGATTTTTTGTTTTTTCGGTGTTGAGTTTGGTAAGTTCTTTACAGATTTTGGATACAAGCCCTTTATCTGATAAGACATTTGCAAATATCTTCTCCCATTTTGTCAGCTGTCTTTTGGTTTTGTCAAATGTTTCCTTTGCTGTGCAAAAGCTTTTTGTCTTGATGAAGTCCCATAGTTCATTTTTGCCTGTTTCCCTTGCTTTCGGAGATCTGTATACCTAGAAACTGCTATGGCCGTGGTCACAGAAGTTGCTGCCTGTCTTCTCCTCTAGGATTCTGATGGGTTCCTCTCTCACATTTAGGTCTTTCCTCCATTTTGAGTCCAATTTTGTATACGGTGTACGAAAATGGTCCAGTCTCCTTCGCCTGCATGTGGCTGTCCAATTTTCCCAACACCACTTGTTAAAGAGACTGTCATTTTTCCATTGGATACTCTTTCCTGCTTTGTTGAAGATTAGTTGACCCTAGAGTTGAGGGTCCATTTCTGGGTTCTCTATTCTGTTCCATTTATCTATGTGTCTGTTTTTGTGCCAGAATCATACTGTCTTGATGATTATAGCTTTATAATACAGCTTGAAGTCTGGCATTGTGATGCCTCCAGCTTTGGTTTTCCTTTTCAACATTCCTTTAGCTATTTGGGGTCTTTTCTGGTTCCATACAAATTTTAGGATTATTGGTTCCAGCTCTGTGAAAAAAAGCTGATGGAATTTTGATTGGGATTGCATTGAATGTATAGATTGCTCTAGATAGCATAGACATTTTAGTATTTGTTCTTCTAATCCATGAGCATGGAATGTTTTTCCATTTCTCTGTATCCTCCTCAATTTCTTTCATGAGTGTTCTATAGTTTTCCAAATATAGATCTTTTGCCTCTTTGGTTAGGTTTATTCTTAGTTATCTTATGGTTTTTGGTGTAATTGTAAATGGGATCAACTCCTTAATTTCTCTTTCTTCTGTCTCATTGTTAGTGTATAGAAATGCAAATGATTTTGTGCATTCATTTTATATCTTGCCAAGTTGCTGAATTACTGTATGAGTTCTAGCAATTTTGGGGGTGAAGTTCTAGCAATTTTGGGTTTGCCACAGAGTACCACATCATCTGCAAAGAGTAAAAGTTTGACGTCTTTGCCAATTTGGATGCCTTTTATTTCTTTTTGTTGTCTGATTGCTGAGGCTAGGACCTCTACTACTATGTTGAACCAAGATACTAAAACTTGAAGGCAAGTGGATCATTAGTTGAAAGATTAGCTGATATCTACCCTACCGACAGCAACTTGTGTCTCATACAGCTGGCAAGAATAAGCCGTGCCGTCTCCTTTTCCATAAAAACAAAAACAGTAACAACAGCAGCAACAAATTACCCAGTACCAACCACAAAAGACCCAATGCAACATACATTACAGGTGTTTTCTCATTTAAACCTTTTGGGGAATTCTAGCTCCAGCTTCTCAATTTCCTTTTGGTTTGAATCAAGGGATTTTTGCCAGATATTTAG
Source organism: Ursus americanus (assembly GCF_024610735.1). Lineage (NCBI taxonomy): Eukaryota > Metazoa > Chordata > Mammalia > Carnivora > Ursidae > Ursus > Ursus americanus. The sequence continues at coordinate 50,584,737 of NC_142146.1, read as the reverse complement.
CAGTTTCTTTGCCACATCAAATGTTTTGCTAACCCTTATTTTAGTGCTGTCGAAGTTCTACAGTAAGCCCCAGCACACTCCAAAAATGATTTCATAGTAAACTAAAATTGGAAATAACAGATTTTTTGTACTGTAAGACTTCTTAGGGATTTTACTATGCCAATATGTAAAGTGAATCACCAAGAGAAGATAGATGTGGAGTATGTTCCAATCTTAAGATTTGCCATAGGATACTTTTCAATGACACTTCTTAGGAATGCCTTGGAACACGCTTTGAGAAGCAATGTTCCATTTTTAGTATTAATTTTCTAATCATTCTATGTGATTACTTTTACTGAAAATGGTGTTCATTTCAATAGGGTGTTAGAAAGTATCAGCAAAAGGCAGAAAGCTGAGCAAATAGCAGGCACTCCCAACAAGAATAGAGGTTCCTCTTTTTCTGGTAAGTCTTGCAGAGGCTCTATCTGGCCAAATGAGCTCTTCCCTTTGCGGGCACTCCTGCCCAGGATGGAATCTGCCCCATCGAAGATTTTTTTCTCATACACACTATTTTAGGGGTTGTCTCAAGCTCTGCCCTACAAACTTTCTTGATCATCAAACTGGTTTCCAGCTCCTGACCCTTTACTTCTGCCCATCTAAATTCACCCTTGGCCCACTGCTTTCAACTTGGAAGACTCCTTGGACAGGTCAGTGCACCCCAACCCTTGCCCAATCTGGAAGGGGTAGCTAGGGCATGTTACCCAGCCCCCAACCAATTTTCTATTCCAGATCCAGACAGTTTCTTTGACTATGGGAGCAGATTGATAGTACCATACCTAAAGATACTATTCCTATCATCTTGGTGAAGTTGAATACTAATATTTTTCTTGCTACAGATCAGTAAAGCCAATCCAAAAGACACATGAAGGGAGATAATGAGAACAGAGTTTTCTTATACTCACAACTTGTCAAAATATAAAAGAAAGCACAGAGTCTGACCTATCTGATCTTCAGATATTTGCCAAATAGCCCACACCACGGACTTTAAGAGCCATGATAAAAATTACAGCTAGGGAAGGTCTTCCCAATGCCATTCCTCCACCAAGGTCTTAAAGACAGAAACTACATTATTTCTTTTAGATTTCTCCACTCCCCAAAATATAGAATCTAATACCTCCCAGGACAGCAAAGGCATAAGAATTCCCGAGGCCCTCAATAGCAGAGATTCTTCTATATATCCTGACCTTACAAGGCTCCAGTATCCTACAAAGGGATCTATTGAGAAACAGAAATCAACTAAGGAGGATCTCTTGCAAGTTTCTGGATGGCTCCTTCACTGCAAACAGGAAGCTTTCATTAGTAGGCCTAAAGCACTTCAAACAAGCAATCAAACTGGACGATATCTTAGCAATAATTCTCTCCACTCAGGGTTTCATCTGTGTCATGCATTTATTCATTCATCAAAGAACTTCAGTTAATGCAGAAGACTAGTGGGTTGATCAATCAGCACTAAAGGTTAAGTACTATAACAGCAGGTACGTACATCATTTTATGTGAGCTCAGGAGGTCAGTCAAGGAAGCTGAATGTTAAACGATGAGTTAGGGTCAGCGTGAAGCAGGGGAAGGTATAACAAGTAAGGAGTTGCAGAAGGGCATTAGCCAAAGCACATAAGTTTTAGAGAAGATGGCATATTCTGGTTAACTCTTAGTGGTTCACGTGGAGTGACAAGAATTGAAGGCAAACTGAAGATCATGCGAACCATGTTATGAAATTTGCACTTTTCCCTCAGTGCTGTGGGGCCCTAGAGGATTTGAAGCAGGAGTCAGATACACATTTTAGAAAGATGGCTCTAGAAATTACCTAAGAAATTGCCACTGAGACATAGGAATATTTGTTTCATTGAACCTCCCCCTCCTCTCCAGTCTGTCCTCTCCAGAATCTTTTTTCTCCTATAAAGCTCAACTTACACATGCTTCTATTGATTGATAATATCAATCAATATTTATTTCACCATGATACAACTACTCCATATGATTTCCCCACTTAGAGACTCAACTTGACCTCAGACCCTCATGCCTTTTCTCTTCTCCTCCCCTCTCCCCTGCTTGTTAGGACCAATTCTGATTTCAGATCTAAGTTCAACAACCCTGTCCACCTCTCCACACCCATTCATTCTTGCTGCTGATTCCTTTATCCTCTTTTAATAAACAGGCTTATATCTCACTTTCTTGTAATCTTGTCTTCTATTGGTAACCCCACCTAAGACCAGATGCTTAATATTCTCTTTCCAGGCCAGGACCACAATCTTACGATTCCACTTTCTGTAATTATCACTGACTGAGTGTGATTAGACTTTTTGGATTTACAAACATGAGCCCTGCTATCTGTTGGGGCAAGTTACTTTGCCTTGAATTTCTCTTGTTAACTACTTATCTAGATACATCAACATTCTTGGAAACTCAAGGAGGGTGTGGGGGGGGTTAGGGGGTGGTGGTAATGGAAGACTATACCTATACCGTGCATAAGGCTGAGGCTGTTTTCCTTAGCACCTGATATAGCCAATGGATAAGTGTAATTCCAGGTCCCAGCCCCATCTAGTAAGCTATATATTTGTCTTAAGAAATTGAGCCAAGCTCAGTTGAGTTCAGGAAGGTAACAAATACCATTTATTCTAACTGTTCTCTGAGATGATAACCTGGTCCCTCAGGTGATCCTCACTGATACCTAATCTTATGTGGCATGCCATAAAACAATCACCTTATGCTTCTCCCTTACTAGCCCTTTAAGCCTCTCCTTCCCTTATTTGGATTAAAAAGGTTCATAATCCCTTCATTCTTCCACTCTGGCTATAAGCTAGACAGTTTGGGGTCCATCCTATATTACTAATAATTTATTAAGTATGGAATCCTATAACCTCAAAAGGCAAACGTGTATACTTTTTTATTACCCTTAAGTAATCTTGGATTGCATCTCCCCAAATTAAAATTCTCTTGGAGTGTAATAGTGTAAACAAACAGAAAAATGCTTACTGGCTTCCCATAAATACTGCAGTCCTCTCTGTTAAAAAGAAGCATGGCTTTTAGAAAATAACTGCCTATACCCCAGTTGCTGCCTCTTCTCACCCACCATTCTGTCAAAGTAATGGGGGCAGAGTGTTACTTTGGGGTAATCTCAGAATGCTGACAGTTAACAGCTCAGAGAGGCCTCAGAGTTGCCTGGTAAATATAACACTAAATTACAATTTGATTTCAAACACCCTAACAGGGAATTTCTGATAATTGGGGGGAAAAAAGGCTGGGCTGAAGTTTGTCTGCATTATTTATGATGGAAATATTAACATAATACCTGCTTTTAAACTTCAGAATAAAATACTTAAATATGAACTGCTTATATTTAGAAGTAAGTAAAAATTGTAATACTAGGTTTGGGGGATTACTGAAGCTAATCCATGAAGTATTATATCACACAGTACTTTGTTATCCTGGTTTTATTAGTTATATGTACTTGCATGAATTAAAACTGAGCACTTACAAAATATTCTATCATTCAGATACTTACTAATTTGGATTGCTCTGGGCAAACAATTGAATGGTGAGGTCATACATTATATATTGGGCCAATTACATTATAACTTCTCAGATTTCACTTCTCTTCATTTTGGCATTTAAATAAACATCACAATATTCCTAAGAGTTAGATCCGTTATGAGCCCGACTTGACAGATAAGGAAATAGAGAGGCAGAGAGATAAGAAAGCTGCAATAGGGCACACAAGTGACCAAGCTGGGATATGAACCAACGCAGCCCGAGTCTTATCCTGCTACTAATATATAGCTGACGATTTTGTACTTTTGACTGTGTTTTGCATATTTTAGAAGATGGATTTTGATTTGCATTATTGTACTTTGAATTCTACTTCAACTAAACTGATACTTAATAGCAATTGACAGGAATTGAAGAGTGGGAAATGGCATTACCAAAAAAGGAAAGTGTGCAATGGCTAAGAACCACAAATGTGATGCACATGAAGAAAAGTGCACTCTATGGTGACTAACATAATATAATAAAAAAAAAAAATTAAAAAAAAAAGTGAAACACCAGGTTAAATTTACACATATTTCCAAACGTATGTCTTTTTAAAACCCCCTCACAAAACCCAGGGGTTGACAGAGGGAAAGAGTTCAATGGTAATTCTCATAGACATTTGTTTTCATGGCATAAAATGTTTTCAGAATCAACCCCAGTTAGTCTCTGTCCTTCAGCATGGTAAGAATTTGGCATGCTACTCCTTTCTTCCTAAGAGAGAAACCGAAATGCTTGCCAAAGCACTTAATATTCTAGCTTCCACAGCAAATCGCTTTCATCTCTTTCTAGCCGCCTCCAAACTGACTTCAGACGTGGGTAAAAGAAAGAAAAGCATTGGAGGAAAGAGGCACAGGGGTGGTGGTGGTTGTTGTTCCTATTTTTTTCCACTGCGACAAACAAAACATGCTTATAATTATGTGAAACATAATTTTTTTTTAGTATAATTCTTATCAACCCTAGAAAGCTCTCTAATTGTAGTCTTCCTTCCCATAATAGCATAAAATATCAGGCCAATATAATAGTGTAAATGAGGTACTAAGTGACTGGCTCCTAACTCGCTGACAATTTTGAGGTTTACTTCAATAGCCAACTTTTCTTCCCTTTAAAGGAGGATAGGAAATGAAGAAAATTATAACCTATTCTTGTAGATATAAAGATATGAGTGAATAAAATATCTAGCCAAAGAAAATAAGATTAAAAAGAAGTCTATGATTTAGCATTTACAAGAAAATAAAACTTTCCTTTTTAGAAGATAGGAGCTATAAAACAGGTTATACTAAAGTTAATTTTTCAAAGGCATAAACAATATGTTTTCAGCTCATACTCTCATTAGTTTTACATTAAGTTAAACAGAGAAAAAAAGACAGGCTTGTGTTTGTACTGCAATTCTGGTAAGAGAGAACTAAGAACACTGGACAAAGTCTGACACAGAAGAACAATGGTGATAAATATTCCAAGAAAATGCTGCTTTTAACAGACACAATTTACAAAATAAAGACAAGCTAAAAGCAAAAGGTTAGAGAAAGAGAAAACAAACCTAAGCAAAAGAAAAACAGCAGAGCAACAAAGAATGTTTAATTAGTTATCTCTTTCCTTGGATTAGAGCAGCCCAAATTTGCACAACGTTCTTACTAGGCATTTTCTTTCCTTTTCCCTTTTCTTTCCTTTTTCCTTTTCTTTCCTTTTCTTTCTTCTTTCTTTCCTTTCTTTCTTTCTTCAAAAAGATTTTTATTTATTTATTTGACAGAGAGCGAGCGAGCACAAGCAGGGGGAGCGGCAGACAAAGGGAGAGGGAAAAACAGGCTGCCCGCTGAGCAAGGAGCCAGACGCAGTGCAGGGGCTCTGAGCTGTGGGATCAAGACCTGAGCAGAAGGCAGACACTCAACCGACTGAGGTACCCAGGTGCCCCTTACTAGGCATTTTCAGTCCTTTAATTTTTGTTTCTCTCTCTCTGTCTCTCCAAAATCTTCTGGCTTAATACTAGAAGGCCATTTACTTCATTTCACAAAATTATTTATTTTGCAAAAACAAAGTTATTAACAAAAGGATAAGGAAAAGTTAAATCACAGAGCTATGAATGGCTCAGTGAGAGTGTTGTGGATTTGGCCTTAGTTCTTTTACTTGGCAATACTGTACTTCCAGTCTAAGCCTGAGTCTGAGCTATGCTGCCGTTTAGACTGGTCATAAATACTATACGTATAAATACGTATAAATACATTTCCCAACTGTACATTTGCTTTTTAACAGAAGTGTTGACCAACGGCTTTGTTTTACTTTTTTGTTCCTTCCCTATCCTAATCCTCTCCCCACTCCTAACCCTCGTACCTTCTTTGACCATCTCTTAACGCAGTCACATTAAACTAGATAGTTTAATTAGACATAGTGAAGAGGTATGCGAACTGAGACCACATTTTTGACAGAATTACATTTGAAAACAAAGACATTCTTTGAATTCCCTGATTATATCATTATGTTTATTGTTATCACAATTTTATTTGCATGTTAATGATAGAATTTAGACTGAACAACCCTCTTGAGATTGTCAAATAACAGAATGATGCAAAATACATACAAATGAATATTCTAATGTCTTTCTTAAGCTATACCATCTGGAAAAAATTAGAAAATGATGAGTCATTCATGAATGAATGAATGAGTTAACCTAAATCTTTGTCTATAGGATTTTTTCAAATGGTAGGGAGAGGGGCAGAAGGATTACCCTGATGCCAGTACCTTAACACAATAATTATGTCCCATTTTTAATTTTTTAAACTTCTAATAGATAAAAATAATTCTAAATTAGATCAATAATAGGATTAGGGGCACCTGGGTGGCTCAATTGGTTAAGGGTCTGCTGTCAGCTCAGGTCATGATCCCAGGGTCCTGGGATGGAGCCCCACATCAGACTCCCTGCTCAGTAGGGAGCCTGCTTCTCCCTCTCCCTCTGCCCCTCCCTACCGCTGGTGCTCTCTGGCTCTATCTTTCTGTCAAATAAATAAAATCTTTCAAAATAATAATAATAATGGGATTATAGTTATAGGAGTTGCTGTTTGATTGCTTTTCCCTGAGCAATTACTAGGGAACTTTCACTAATACACCAATAAAGCAGAATGTATAAACTAATCATTTAAATATTTTTCAACAGAGAATTCAGAATTCAAAACTATCATTCTGATGGGAACATAAAATATTTTTAAAAATCCATAATGTTTATGAACACATCTCCAAGTATGAAGTCTTGTTTCCTAAAACAAAAACAAAAACCTATTATTTTACGAACAAAAAACTTGTGAAAAAAAAACGTTCTCTGTAAAAATAAATGTGATTTTCTTTATCCTTATCTCATATGCAGTATGAGTCTCTTTAACACAAAGGATCCCGAAGGGGGAAAAAAGCTCTAAAAATATTTGTTCAGCTCAAGGAAAAAAAGCTCTAAAAAGATTTGTTCAGCTCATCTATATAATCACTGACACAAAATAAATGTATAATTATTACAGAGTAAAAATTTTTCTCTTCCCCTGAGCCTTAACTAAAAGCTAATATTTTTAAATATGCATTTTCCTTCTTCCCAGCCTCCTTGCCATATCCCACCCCTAACATGGGTAAGGAAAATGTTGTAAATCATTTTCCACTTTCCCTCTTTCTGTTTTTCTGCTCCCCTTTCCAAGCGCAGGCACAGGCATTCCACAAGGTGCCTGCTGTCTGGCAGCCGATGAGAAATGCCCCTCCTCTTTTGAGGGCAGACAATGACAAAACCCAGAATAATCACATACAGGCAACAAAACTCAATATAAAAAGTCATGTCCACTAAAAGAAAAAATAGAATATAAATTCTAGGAAATTATTATGATTCAATATTTTAAATTATATTTGAATGATATACTTTCCAATGTGTCATTGACATTCATCTGAAACCATGTAGAAGCAAAGAAAGATTATCTTTCACAGCTCTCTAAGCATTTATCTGGGTACAAATATTACAGGATTCAGCATGAGTGAGGTTGCCTGCTGAGAAAGAAACTGAAATGCCAGGAGGCATATTAAAAGCCAATGTAAATGATGCAATCATGGCAGAGAGCCATCTATAGGCCTACATGCATTTACTGTTAATAGGAAACAAAAGTGGCAGCAAGAGATATAGTGTTCCATATCAATCCTTTCTTGGCATGGATATCATTTATAATACAGGACAACACATTAGCTTGAGTGCATTTCAGGAGATGTGTAAACATTCTTAGGTTATGTAGAGTGGTAAAATCAAAATGAAATGTAATATGAAAACCTTAGCTTCACAATTCATTTCATACATTTCAATCACTCAGCAAATTAACAAAGACCTACTATCATGCACCCACCACTGTGCTAGGTCCTATGGGTATTACAAAGGAAAATAAAGACAGTTACTGTTCTCAAGGATTCTGACATGCAAAAAAGGCAAGACTTAAGAACAAGCACAAAAATACATACATACATACAAAATAAGACATACTCAACTGCCAAACAATTTGTTTAAAAATATAAGTGCTATAAGGTATCAAAAAGATCATTATGGGCTAGAGTAACTAGGTTAACACCATAAAAAAGAAGAATCTTCAAGAATCAAAATAATCTAACCATAAAGAAAGAAATGAAATGGGTACTTTTGCTAGGGAAAAAACATGTGCAAACACACTGAAATGGGAATGGCCTCAAATAGTTTTATACCAACTCAAATCTATATCAAAATTACAGATTTTTTTTACATATGTAAATGAGTTATTTTCTTAAAATTAGTCATAAGTCCTAGGACAGTTCTGGTTTAAGCTTTTTATTCAAGAATAGTTATTGAGGGGGTGCCTGGGTGGCACAGCGGTTAAGCGTCTGCCTTCGGCTCAGGGCGTGATCCCGGTGTTATGGGATCAGGCCCCACATCGGGCTCCTCTGCTATGAGCCTGCTTCTTCCTCTCCCACTCCCCCTGCTTGTGTTCCCTCTCTCGCTGGCTGTCTCTATCTCTGTCAAATAAATAAATAAAATCTTTAAAAAAAAAAAAAAAGAATAGTTATTGAGGGTAAGAAAATCTGAACTGGAATTGATAAATTGCTGGAGGCTCAGTGTGGATAACTGAAGAGTTAAAAACTACAGGGGGACCCAGTCATAGTGCAGCCTCCATAATATTGTGAGCCTTACCCCTAGGAACCTGACCAGGTTCTCACAGCAAATATCAAAGAAAAAATCCCCTTGTGATTCCAGCAGGGGGAGGGCAAAAGGAATATGCCAGATCAGTCTGTTCTCTTAACAAAGCCTACTCTCAGGGTAAACTAGTTAACCAGAACCTAACCTGCATAAGTATTATTAGATCCTAACTGTCCTGGCAAAGGGAAATATCCAACTCCAATCTAGTCTAGCCATCCTCTCTTACCTCAGGGCTGGGGGCAGGGGAGGGGGGATGGGCAGGGGGAGAACTGAGAACCTTGTGAAGTTCACAGTCCAGATGCTCACTACAAGACTGAGACTTGTCTTGCTTCCCCTTCCCCTATACCTCACTACCATATTACCAAAGGCTGTTGACAGCAGTTCCTTTTACATAGATCATGTCTGGCTATCAGGAAAAATTACAAGGCATACCAAAAGGCAAAACACACAATTTAAAGGGACAGAGCAAGCACCAGAACCAAATATGCCAGGAATGTTGAAATAATCAAACTGTGCATTTAAAACTAGTTTAAAAAATATGATTGGGGTGCCTGGGTGGCTCGGTTGGTTAAGCATCTGACTCTTGATTTTGTCTCAGGTCATGATCTCAGGGTTATGAGACTGAGCCCCACGCTGGGCTCTATGCTGGGTGTAGAGCCTGCTTAAAATTCTCTCTCCCTCTCCCCCCACCAAAAAATAATAATAATAAAATAATGACTAAAATGCTAACAGCATTAATGGATAAAGTAGAGAGCGTGCAAGAACAGATGGGTAGTGTGGGAAGAAAGATGAAAATCCTAAGAAAGAACCCAAAAGAAATGCCAGAGATCAGAAACACTATAATGTAATAAAGAATGCCTTTATTGGTCATGGTAGACAACATTGCTGAGAAAAGGATCTCTGAGCTAGGAATATATCAACAGAATCTTTGAAATCCAAAAAATCAAAGAGAACAAAGACTTAAAAAAAAAACAAAACCAGAACAGAATATCAGAATATCCAAGTATTACGGGACAACTACAAAAGGTGTAACACATGCACACTGGGAATACCAGAAGAAGAAAGAGAGAAGGAACAGAAGAAATATTGGAAACAATAATGACTGGGCACTTCCCAAATTAATGTTGGGCACCAAAGCACAGACCCAGGAACCTCAGAAAACACCAAGCAGGATAAATATACTTACATATTATCTCCAAACTACAGAAAATCAAAGATAAAGAAAAAATTCAGAGGGCAAAGCACCTTATCTATACAAGAAAAAAAGAATCATATCTGACTTTTCCTCAAAAACCAAGCAAAAAAGAAGAGAGTAGAGTGAAATATTTAAAGTGTTGAGGGGGAAAAAAAACCCACCAACCTAGAATTCTGTATGCTGCAAACTTATCTTTCAGAAGTGAAGGAGAAATAAAGACTTCCTCAGACGGACAAAAACTGAGGGAATTTGCGGCCATTATACCCACCTTACAAGAAATACTAAAGAAGTTGAGAGAAGGAAAACAAGTCAAAAACATGTTTCTCTCAACTCGATCTACAGATTCAATTCAATGCAATTAAAACCCCACAACTTATTTAATGGATATTGATAAACTGATTCTGAAGTTTATATGGAAAGGCAAAAGAGCCAGAGTAGCCAACACAATACTGAAGGAAAAACAAAGTTGGAAGACTGATATATAAAACCACAGTAATAAAGACAATGTGGTATTGGTGAAAAAACAGACCAAGAAATTAAAGGAACAGAATAGAGTCCAAAAACAGACGCATAGAAATATTGCTGGACAACTAGACATCCACATGCAAAAAAAAAAAAAAAAAAAAAAAGAATCTACACAAACCTTACAACCTTCACAAAAATTAATTCAAAATGGATCATAGACCCAAATGCAAAGTGAAAGGCTATAAAACTCCTACAACATAACACAGTTGAAAACCTAAATGAGCTTGGGTTTGGTGATGCCTTTTTAGATACAACACCAAAGACATGATCCATGAAAGAAATAACTGATAAGCTAAACTTATTTGATAAGCTAAATTTAATTGATAAGCTAAAATTAAAAGCTCTGCTCTGCAAAAAACAATACTAAGAGAATTAGAAGAAAATCCATACTGGGAGAAAATATTTGCAAAAGACACCTCTGATTAAGTGACTGTTACTTAAAATATATGAAGAACTCTTAAAACTCAACAATAAGAAGCAACCAAATTAAAAAGTGGACCAAACACCTGAATAGACATCTCACCAAAGAAGATATACAAGTGGCAAATAAGCAAATAAACAGATGCTCGACAGCATATGTCATCAGGTAAATGCAAATCAAAACAACAACAAAATACCACCATACTCCTATGTGAATGGCCAAAAGTCAGATCACTGACAACACCAAATGCTGAGAAGGATGTGGAGCAACAGAAACTGTCACACATTGTGGGTGGAAATGCAAAAAAAAAAAAAAAAAAAAATACAGTCACTATGGAAGATAGTTTGGCAGCTTCTTACAAAACTAAATAAACTCTCACCATATGATACAGCAATCATGTTCCTTTGTATTTACCCAAAGGAGCTTAAAATGTATGTCTACACAAAAACTTGCAGGTGACTATTTAGAATAGCTTTTGTCATAATTACCAAAACTTGGAAGCAACCAAGATGTCCTTCAGTAGGGAAATGGATAAACAAACTGTGGCACACACAGACAATGGGATATTATTCAGCACTAAAAAGAAATGAGCTATCAAGTCATGAAAAGACTTGGAAGAATCTTAAATGTGCATTACTATGAAAAAAAAAAGCTAATCTCATAAGGGTACATGCTGTATGATTCCAACCATATGAAAGGCAAAACTATGGAGACAATAGAAAGATCAGTGGTTTTGGAGCAGAGGGATGAATAGCCAGATCACAGAGGATTTTTAGGGCAGTGTAATTATTCTGTGTGATACAAGAGATGGATACATGTCACTACACATTTTTCCAAACCTACAGAATACAAGAGGGAAACTTAAGGTAAACTATAAACTTTAGATGATCATGATATATCAATGTAGGTTCATCCTTGTAAAAAATGTACACTTCTGGTGAGCGATGTTGATAATGGGGCAGGCTATGCATGCATGTGTGGTGGCAGGGAGGATATGGGAAATGTCGGTACCTCCTTCTTAATTTTGTTATAAACCTAAAACTGCTCTTTTTTAGTCTTAAAAAAGAATAATTCTTAACACCGCTTTTACTCTCAAAAAGTTCCCAATATGGACTACAAATGTTTGGTCATCTTACTTATAATGTACTATCTCAGTACAGAATTGTGCTACTTGACATCTTTCCATTCAATAAAGGTTGTTTTGTTTTAAATATTACTGAGAACATTGGCCAAGATATATCCTAGATTCTAACTTTTATAAAGATACTTGGTTTTCTAAATATCTGGGATGTACCACAGATTAATCCAAATGCTTATGAGTCTTTTTAGATTGTGAAAGTCCAGAAGCTACCCTCTTAGGGAAATTTAATTTTTAGAATCCAAATTAAACCTGTAACTCAGAGCCTTCTTCATTTTTTTTTTAAAGATTTTATTTATTTATTTGAGAGACAGAGATAGTGAGAGAGAGCAAGTGCAGGGAGGAGAGAGAGAAGCAGGTACCCTGCTGGGCAGGCAGCCTGACGTGGAACTTGATCCCAGGACCCCAGGATCATGACCTGAGCTGAAGGCAGACCCTTAACCAACTGAGCCACCCAGGCGCCCCCTCAGAGCCTTCTTTAATGAAGTAATATCTTCAATCCACAATCAACATCGTCATCAATAAACATTTGTTGGGCACCTGCTACATGTAGGAGAGTGCTCAGGTAGCTAGAGTTGGGCGGGGAAAGGATGCCACAAAATATGTTAGATGAGGTCTTAATTCTCTAGCAGTTTATAGTCTAGTGGTTGCTGTTCATTCACCCATCTCATCTACCCATCCATTCATCCGTCTACCCACTATCATAAAATGGCTCCTGCTACGTACCAAATAAGTGTAGATAAGATGTTTATGTATCAGGAATTATATTTAGCTACATATAACAGAAACCAGACAACAGTATATTAACCATATAGTGGTTAATTGTTCTCACATAACAAGAAGTCTGGAGAGAAACATTTCAGGGCTGGTAGAAGGGCACCAAGATGTTATCAATGATTCAGGCTCCTTCTGTCTTACAGAGAATGTCATGCTCATCCTCACAGGAAACTCATCACTGCAAAAAGGCTGATCTGCCTCCACCCTGTCCTCTGAATTTCAGATAGGAAGAATAAGGAGGAAGCAACAAGGGGAGGAGTGGTGCAAAATATCCCATAAACACCCAGCAGAATTTTATTTACATCTAATTTGATAGAACCTTCACAGAAAGTCACCCTTAGTTGCAAATAAGGCTGAGCAAGTGAGTGTCCAGCCTTTTTAACATCTACAGGGAAAGGTCAGCAAATATTTTGGAGCATTACTAACACAGACACTGCGTTAGGTGCTTGAGATAGATAAGAATAAGGCTGGTTTTCATGGAATTTACATTATAGCCAGAAATGCAAACATTAAACAAATAATGGTAAATGCGAAGAGCACTATAGTATGGGGGAAAAAAGAATGTCATGGGACCCCATCAAGGGTCAGGGAATACCTTCCCAAGGATTTGACATTTTAGCTAAGACCAGCAAAAAATGGTAGAGAAAAGACAGTGGAAGGGGGAGGAATCCTCAGCAGATGGTACAGTACATTCAAAGGGTCAGAGGTGGAGTGCCTGGGCGGCTCAGTTGGTTAAGCATCTGCCTTTGGCTCAGGTCATGATCCCAGGGTCCTGGGATTGAGCCCTGCTTCTCCCTCTCTCTCTGCCCCTCCCTTTGCTCGCACGCATGCAAGTGCACGCGCTCTCTCTCTCTCTCTCTCTCACTCAAATAATGTCTTTAAAACAAAACAAAAAGCAAAAAAACAAAAGGTCAGAGGTGAGAGCATGGTACCTTTTGAGAACTGCAAAAAAAGTTCAAGGTGACTGGAACAAAGAGAGCGAGGCTGGAAGGATAATCAAGGGCCAGAGGTCATACAAAGTGTCAAACCATAAAGAGGATTTGGGACTTTATTCTAAAAACAGTACAAACCTGTGGCAGGTAAACTGGTAGAGTATAATGGTCAGGTATGTATCTGACCTAGGTTTCAGAGTAAAGAATGAATTAGAAATGGGCAACAGGTCATGTAGGGAGACTACTGCAGAAGTCCAAACACGGAATAGACCAGGATGGTGGCTATATGGTTTGAGAGGCACAGGGGCAGACTCAAGAGATACTCAGAAGGAAGGTGACAAAATAGGAAGAATCAATAATAATACCTAGGATAGATGATAATCATAATTATAGCTTTTATGTAATTCATATATTAAATCTACATATATATAAACCTTACAACAACCCTACTTAATACTCAGAATAACCATGTGATGCAGATAGTATTATTACTCCCATTTTAAATAGCACGAAGCTAAGGCAAAGAGTATTTAAGTAATTTGCCCAAGTCCACACTAGTGATAACTTGTGGTGCCAAGATTCAAACCCAGGCAGTCTGATTGCAGAACACAGACTCTCAACACTACCTTAGCGTGGCATAGTGATGATGAAGGTAACATTTTCTTAAGTTAGAAACACAAGGATATCAGATATACAAGGAGGATGACCAGTTCACTTTGGGGCATTGTTGAAGCTGTGATGCCTCCAAGTGGAGATGTTGAATGGAGAGTTGAATAGATTAATCTGGAGCTCAGAGGGGAAGTTAGAGATGGAAGTAGAGATTCACAAGCCTACAACACAAAGTGGGTAACTGAAGTCTTGGGATGGGATAAGATAAGCTGGAAAGTAAAGAACAAAAATAGAAGAGAGCTATGGACAAAGCTAGGAAAGGGTAATGAGGAACAGTTATGAGAAGCCACACAAAACCCAGAAGAATATGATATCATGGAAGTAAAAGAAGAGTATTTCAAATAGAATGGGTGAAATACTGTGTCAATGCTGCTAAGAAGTCAAGAAAAATAAAGAACTAGCATATTTTTTAGATTTAGTAACATGAAGTAGCTGGTGACCTTAATTAGAACATTTCCTTTGAAATGATGCTGAGTCAAGCTAGATTATAGGAAGCCAAGGTGTGTGTGGAAATAAGAAAATGGAGACAGTAAGTTGAGATAATTTATTTAATAAGACTAGCATGAAAAGGAAGAAGGGGCTAAGGCAGTCCCCGGAAGAAGCTTCAGACTGAGTGACCGTTTCATTTGTTTGTTTGGAGAGTCCTAAGGAAAGCTGTTGGAAAGGAAGGAGTTTGTAGAGAAAGAAAAGATAAAAATACTCCAGAAAGAGGAAATAATAAGTAGTATCAGGTTCCTGACAGCTAGGGTACCAGGACAGCGTGTGATAGTTGGGAGTCATCTGTGGTAGGGGTTTTCCAGGCTGTCATAAGGATAATGGGACAAGGGTTTTTAACATACTGTCAAGGGAATAGTTGACATCACAGACCATGGAAGCTAAGCTGAATAAGAAAAATGTGAGGGGCGCCTGGGTGGCTTGGTCATTGGGCATCTGCCTTCGGCTCAGGTCATGATCCCAGCATTCTGGGATCGAGCCCCGTGTCGGGTTCTCTGCTCAGTGGGAAGCTTGCTTCCCCCTCTCCGACTCCCTCTGCTTGTGTTCCCTCTCTCGCTCCTCTCTGTCAAATAAATAAATAAAATCTTAAAAAAAATAAGAAAAATGTGATACTAGAAAGAGAAGATAGAGGCAGCAATAGATTTCAGGCCTCAATGAAAGTGACGAAGTTGGAAGGTGAAGAGGCTATAAACAAAGAATGGATGCCTGAATTCATCATTTCAGATGTAGAATCACTTTGGCTAATGGAAAGAATTTTCCATTTTCATCACTTCTTCAATTTACTTTTTTAAAAGGCATATAATACATGAAGACTTCTTGTTGAGTTCTTCACATTGTTTCCAGGGACAGCTTTCCTAATAGTTCCGTAAATTCAACCAACCCATTTCTTGCTAATGATACTGGATGGCTTTCTATACAGTCAGTTTCTTCAGTCCAGTAAGTAAGACTCAAGATCTGGTGTGCCCCGTCCCCTCAAAACAACTCACCAATGACAGTATCTTCATGCTATCTTTTTCCATAGCTATATTTGTTTGGCTTCTTCAACTAATTCAAATAGGAATATTATAGAAAAGACAAAGTAGTTAATCAGCTGTGTGACACTGTTATTTAATCTTTTTGTTTGTTTATCCATCTACGAAATGGATTATAACAGGAGCTGTTGATCATACCTCACTCAATGAATTCATTTTTCTCTAATTTGAAACTGTTCCCATTTAGAAAAATGTAAATAATATATGAAGAATCTGTGAAGAAATCAAATTGCATGTTTTTGAAGATGCATTAATTCAAACCTGAAACAAATAAAAGCTATCCTAGTCCTAAGCTAAAATAACATGATCTGACTTGTTTATTCAGGCCTGGTGGAAGGTGGGTGGAGAGATGAAGGTCAAGAGAAAGCTAACAGAAAGATAGGCTGGGGCTGCGTTCTTTAGAAAAGTTTTGCGCCTCCTCAGTGAACAGCAGCATTAGATCCTGTCACCTATCAGGATTGGCTTCAAGCTACACAGATAGTGCAGATTCTCACTAGGGCCTAATGGCCCTGCTAGTTACTTCCTGTACATTTCTTACAGATTTCTTCTAGTGCTAAGCCAGTCTTGCTTAAATAAACGAATAAACAAACTAAATAAAACCTACCTGTCCAAACCCTACTCCACTCCTTTTCCTATAAAAGGCTATGTACAGAATCCCTCAAGTTCAGGTAGGATTTGCAGTAAAACTGCACTTAACTGTTGACTCGAGGGGTTTACCTATTCTGTTTCTTGGTTTTTGTCCAACACCTTCCTTCCTTTTTGCTGTCAAGTTGTTAATTATCCTTTTTGGAAATAAGGGGGGGTATAATAAATAAAAGTAACAATTAAGTTCTAAAATTATGCTTTCTACAAAATCTCTACTCCACTGAGCAGAAACATAGGCTGTGGACATAATCAAAGTTGGTTAGGCATTTTAAATCACCAATTAAAATGCAATTCATTGTTTTGGTAGAGCTGAGATGGAGATATTTCCTAGACCTAAGAACTTCCCTTATGATATTATGTAATGTTCAGATATCCAAGGTAGGTGGGAATGTGATGATATCTATGGAGGAAAAAGCTGTATGCTATTAACCTTAGTTTAAAAAAAAAAAACAGGGGCGCCTGGGTGGCACAGCGGTTAAGCGCCTGCCTTCGGCTCAGGGCGTGATCCTGGCGTTATGGGATCGAGCCCCACATCGGGCTCCTCTGCTGGGAGCCTGCTCTTCCTCTCCCACTCCCCCTGCTTGTGTTCCCTCTCTCGCTGGCTGTCTCTATCTCTGTCAAATAAATAAATTTAAAAAAAAAAAAAAAAACAAAAACAAAAAAAAAAACAAAGGGGGGAAAAAGGAAGATGAAGGAAGTAAGATATAACTGAATTCCTGGCAGGCACAGAGTAATGTGTACATAATTCCTGTGAAGTAGCTAGTTCTTTGACCACTTTCTAGATGAAGAAGCAAAAGTATGAAAAGCTTACAAACCAAGGTCATGGGGCTAGGTTACAGCAGAACCTCTACTGTTTATACCATATCATACATGGCTTCCCTTCATTCATTCTTATAACTCCCACTAGGATTTAGTCCAATAAAAATTGCATTTTATAATGATAAATAACTAATTTTGAGCAAGGGAAATTCAAGGGGAAAAGATAAATAGAATATTGAATGTCTGGGACCAAAATTCTATAGCACTGATTAAAAAGCTTGGGGAAAAAGAGACCTTCTTTAAAAAGACAAAGCAGAAAAAAATGTACCTTATTTTGGTAACTATGTTGCTATAGCAACAACATAATGGTACACAGAAGAGCTTTCAAAGTTATATTGCTAATAAAAGATACACATGTATACATAGGTCTACCAACGTTGTTGAATAAATATCAATCTCCATAACTCTGCCAGATCTAGTAACAAAGAAACCCATGTAAGCATTATTTATACCAATAGTAAAAACACCTGTCAAACTTTATTTACTGTTTGCACGTGTCCACAGAGGGAAGGAATAAAGGAAAATAGTATGATGTATACCTAAGGACTTTGGTCTGGAACACAGTGTAGTACTGCTGAACAATGAAAAGACAATAAAAGGATTAGCTGGTCTTAGACTACATGATGTGAATGAAATTTGTTTAGGTTTCTCAAGGTTTAAGTAATGTATAGTAAAGATATCAATATAATAAACTCATATGTATACACCTAGACTGAAAAAAAAAAAAAAACATGATATGAACTTACAGGTTTTAATTGTTAATGACCCTGTGTCTATTAGAGCCATTTTTTTAGTGGCCTGAAAAAGAATAAATGCTTTCCCCAGTGGAACTCAACCTTATTTTTCCTGCCTTCCCCATGCTCAGCCCAACCACACTCCCATTATTACCAGCTCTTATTTCACTGCAGATATTCTCACTCTACCCCAAAAGGGAGAAATTAGGATCTTAGGAGAGAGGTAAAGGCTTGAAAAGCCCCAGAGATCTGATGTGATTACCTAGGAAGTGCCTACCCCATGAGAACTATAGTTCTGCATCAGCTCTTTGTTCTATAAAATCTTAATTATTCAAAATCAGTTGTCACAAACATGTTTAATGTGTACCTCTTAACACTAATTCCACAAACCCCAGAGAGTACTGCAAAAGTAGAAAAAGTAGAGCCTTGACAAGACATGTACAGAAGACCTTTTTAAAAAGGGAGTCCTTGATATATTTCTTTCCTTGAGATACTATTTTTCTCCCCCTCAAGGAACAAAAGCAAGCATGCACATGTTATTTTCTGGAAGAAGATGTAATGGTCCAGTGAGGCAGGCCCTGCTAGTGTCTTCTTCCTTATAACAGAACCTGATATTTCAGCAAGCAGAGAGCCAACTCCCTGCAGTCAGTTCCCCAGAACCCCTGCAGTTGTAGGAAAGCTTTTGATCTTCTAATACAGGCAATTTCCCCTGAGTGCTTCACCCCTCACATTCCTGCCTAGAAATGAACATGACATCTGGTAGTGTAGAAGCCATCTTGAGATCACAAGAAGATCAGCACGAGACTCAACTTACTGGGAAAGACAAAATGAGAGATGGAAAGGGGCTGGGTCCCTGGTGACATTACTGTGCTGCCTATATACCATTTCTTCTGGATTCAAGAAACAAATAAAGCGATGTCCATTTAAGCCACTTGCTGCAGAATGCATTCCTAACTGACATAACTAGTCTATGTGGCAGATAGATTTGGCAAGGGAAGATAATTCACAAAATCTACTTTGTTTGCCCAATGACCCTCTATTCCAGCCAAGTACACTTATAAACTCAGAGACACTCTCTGTATTAATTTTGATCCCAAACTGAGGACTTGATCTGACTCTCTAAACCCTTGGTACCTACCTATGCCCATTCCTTGGGCTGACTGCTTTAGACTTGACTTCTACGGCTCACTTGATTGTTGAGAACAGCCAACTATGATCAACAAAACTCTTAAGTCTAGTTCCTCACAGGCAGGCCTACTGTACAGCTGCTTAAATCTCTATGTCACAGTCTCAATTTGGCATTAGCAGAACAGAAGTCAAAGAAGAAATGTTTAGCAGACACACAGAGATGCATTTATGTACTATTGACTACTGATTAATTTATCAATTAATCGATTTAATCAATTGTGAAATTGTAATCAATTACTTAAAATTAATCAATTGCTTAAAAAATTTGAAAATTTAATCAATTACTTTAAAAAGTTTTTAGTTATTCAAAACAATATTTGATTGGCTAAAATATCAACCCCAGGTCACAACCAAGATGGAGTAGCCCTGTTACTCTCAGGTCCTCCCTCTCACAACTAAAAAACCCTGATCATACACAACACAAGTATAGAAAGCCTCTGAAAGGTGAAAGGAAGATGGATGGCCTAGGAATCTCGGGACCTGAGAAATACCAAGGCAATGAGATCCCTGAATTTTCTTATTATCTCCATATTTCCCAGACAATGTGCCAAAGCCTCTAAACTAGAACCACCAGTAGCCACAGACAAAAAAGAAACAGTTCATAGCTGATCAGGAATAGGGTGACTAAACAACAAAAAACATTCTTGGAAATATCCGCCCTCTTGAGCTAGACATCAATTGCAGGTACACCCCACAGTTTCAGTGGGGCTGGGGCCAAGTAGAAAGTGATCTTCCACACCACTCCTTCCCTACCCCATAGAAGCAGATGGTGTACTCCAATTCACCTGACTGGCACGGTGTCAGTGGACTGATCTGGAAGCTGATCTTCCATTTTCCTCTTGCAGAAGTTAAGATATGCTCCAACTCTCCCACCAGGGGAAGTGTCAGCAGGGTCAGTGGAAAGGTAAGCCTCCACCCCCACCCTGCACCGAGTCTGAACAAAGTAATATAAGTCAATAGTAGTGACCACTCTACTTTCCTTCCACTCTTGGTGTCAGTGGGGCCTAGTGGGGAACTAAATCTTCATATCAAGTGACAGCAAAGAGACTGAATGAAGCAGTTAAAAAGAGTACTAGCAGCACTCCTATTCCTGGTCCCCATCCAGATGCTGTGTCGAGGATCTCAGTTAGGAACCTCCAGCCCTACTCAATACCAATGAGGTAGAATAAGGTAGTATGAAACTGAGTAGTCAATAATCTGCTTCCTTTCCTCTGGTGCCAGTGGGACTAGCAGGGAGCTGAACCTCTACTCCAAGCTGGCACCAACAAGGCAGAATAAAGTGGCAGGAGACAGGGCTGGGTGGCACTCTACTTCTCCCATCCCTTTGTGTCAGTGGGGCACATAGAGGAGTCAAGCTTCTACCCATTCACCTGCAACAAAGCAGTGTGAGTCAGCCCTCTGACTCACAGTCTTTGGTGACAGTGAGTTCAGCAGCAGGGAGCTAATGTTATAATCCAAGCAGGGAAACAAGACAGTGCAAGTTGGTGACCCACTTTAGCCAGAAAAGTGTGAATGGGGCCAAGGGGGATAGGTGAACTTCCACTCCACCAGTCTGATACAAGGCAGTATGAGTCAAAACCCACTTCTGCTGGAGTAGTGTCAGTGAGCCCAGCAGGAGGCTGAACAAATATACCCATCTGGCTTTCATGCTATACCTCAACAGGGGGAGTGCCTGCTTTAAAAAAAAAAAAAAAAAAAAAGATGAAACAGGATCCAGAGCCTCACAGTATAAACTCAAAATAACCAGGATTCAATGGAAAATCACTCATCATGCCAGAACCAGGAAAATCATAACATTAACAAGAAAAGATAAACAACAGACCCAACACTGAGATAAATCAAATGCTGGAATTATCTTACAAGGATTATAAAGCAGCCAGCATAAAAATTATTTTAAAAGCAATTAAGTATTCTACTGAAACAAAAAATAATCTCAACAAAGAAATAGAAGTTACCAAAAAAAAGAACCAAATAGAAATTAAAGAACTGAAAAATGCAATAACTGAAAGAAAAAACTCACTAGACAGGTTCAATAGCAGACTATAATGACAGAAGACAGAATCAATAAACTTCAGGATAAATCAACAGTATTCACCCAAACTGAACAGAGAGAAAATTGAAAAAGGAAAAAAAAAAAACAACTAACAAAGTCTCAGAAACATGTGAGACAATAACAAAAGAGCTAACATTCATATGATTAGAATCTAAGAAGGAGAAGAAAAAGAGAAAGTAGCACAAAATAATATTCAAAGAAATAATGGCTGAAAAATTCCTAAATATGGCAAGAGATATAAACCTATAGATTCAACAAGCAGAACCAACCCAAGAAGTCCACGTAAGAAACATCATTTTTAGACCACAGACTACAAATTATTTGTCTATATTGCAATAACCAGAATATCCACTAAGAAACCCAAGCAAAGCAATATACATAAAACCACTATAAATATATCAGAATATAATCCTAAAAATGTTCAAGAAACCATCAGAAATGTAAGAGAAATGGAAAAAAAGAGAACCAGAGAAAACAAACTGAACACAAATAATTCAATGGCATACTTAAACTCCAACACACCAATAATCAACTTAAATGTAAATGGTCTAAGTACATAAACTAAGGGGCGTCTGGGTGGCTCAGCTGTTAAGCTGCTTTCAGTTCAGGTCTATGATCACAAGGTTCCTGGATCAAGCCTCACGTCAGGCTCCCTGCTCAGCGAAGAGTTTGCTTCTCCTCCCTCTGCCTCTCCCTCTGGCTCATGCTTTCTCCCTCCCTCTCTCTCTCTCTCTGTCAAATAAACAAACAATATCTTAAAAAAAAAAATACAAAAATGAAAAGAGACTGGCTGAGGGGCACCTGGGTGGCTCAGGTGGTTAAGTGACCAACTCCTGATTTCAGCTCAGGGTATGATCTCAGGGTCATGAGACTGAACGCCACGTCGGGCTCTGCATTTAGCACAGAATCTGCTTGAGATTCTTTCTCTCCCTCTCCCTTTGCCCCTCTCCCCACTTGCTCTCTCACCCTCTCTCAAACAAATAAAAGAAAAAGAGAGACTGGCAGAGTAGATTTAAAAAAAAAAAAAAAACATGGTTCAACAATACGCTGTCTACAAAACTCAAAATTTGCTTATAGGTAGATTGAGAGCAAAAGAATAGAAACAATATACCATGTTAACAGTTTTAACTTTTTTTTTAAAGTAGGCTCCACACCTAGAGTGGAGCCAACACAGGACCTGAACACAGCCTGAACTCATGACCCTGAGATCAAGACCTTAGCTGAATTCAAGAGTTGGATGCCTACTGATTGATCCACCCAGGTGCTCCTGTAAACTGTTTAAAAAAAAAAAAAAAAAAAAACAGTGGTGGCTACATATATAAATCAGATAAAGTAGACCTCTGAGCAAAGAAAATTACTGGAAAGAAGGACATTACATAATGATAAAAGGATCAATCCACCAGGAACACATTCTAATCCTAAAGGTGTTCACATCAAACAACAAAATCACAAAATATGTAAAACAAAAATTATAGACTCAAAGAAAAATAGACAAATCTACAAACTAAAGTTGGGGACTTCCAAAATTCCACTTTTAGTAACTGATAGAATTAGACAGAAAATCAGCAAGGAAATAAAGAATTCAATAAAACTATCAACCACCAGGTCTTAATTGCCATATATAAAAAACTCCACCCAACAACAGAAGCATACATATTTTTTCAAGCACCCATAACAGTCACCAAGGCAGTGCATACACTAGGCCAGAAAACCAATTTCAACAAATTTTTAAAAGTTGAAATTATATAGAGTATATTCTCTGACCATAATGGAATCAAGCTAGAAATCAATAACAAAGATAACAAGAAAACCTACAAATACTTGGAAGCTAAACAGCACACTTTTTTTTCTTTTTTTTTTAGATTTTATTTACTTATTTGACAGAGATAGCCAGCGAGAGAGGGAACACAAGCAGGGGGAGTGGGAGAGGAAAAAGCAGGCTCCCAGAGGAGGAGCCTGATGCGGGGCTCGATCCCATAACGCCGGGATCACGCCCTGAGCCGAAAGCAGACGCTTAACGACTGAGCCACCCAGGCGCCCCTAAATAGCACACTTCTAAATAATGCATATATCAAAGAAGTCTTAAAAGAAATGTTTAAAATTATACATACACACACAGATAACTAAAATGGAGATGAAAGTATAGCATATCAGGACATGTAAAACATAACTAAAGCAGTGAAGAGAGTTAAATTCATGAGTAAAATGTTCTACTGGAAACATTAAGTGCTTCCATTAGAAAAGAGGGAAGTGCTCCCACTAGAAAAGAGGGAAGTTCTCAAATAAATAACCTAAGAATCATTATATTGTACACCTGAAACTAATGTTATACTGTATGTTAACTAACTAGAATTTAAATAAAAACTTTAAAAAAGATCTAAGTTCCTACCTCAAGAAATGAGAAAAAGGAGAGTAAAATAAATCCTAAGCAAGCAGAAGAAAAAAAAATACCATAGATAAAAGCAGAAATCAATTAAATTGAAAACAAAGAAAATTTTTAAAAAGAATAGAGAAAATTTATGAAACAAAAACCTGGCTCTTTAGGGGTGCCTGGGTGGCTCAGTCGTTAAGCGTCTGCCTTCCGCTCAGGGCGTGGTCCTGGCGTTCTGGGATCAAGCCCCATGTCAGGCTCCTACGCTGGGAGCCTGCTTCTTCCTCTCCCACTCCCCCTGCTTGTGTTCCCTCTCTCGCTGGCTGTCTCTCTCTCTGTCAAATAAATAAATAAAATCTTAAAAAAAAAAAAAAACCTGGCTCTTTAAAACCAACAAAATTTATAAATCTATAGCAAGAATTAAAAGGACAAAAAGAAGACAGAGATTAACAAATCAGGAACGAAAGAGGGAATATCACTACAGATCCTCTAGCCATCAAAGAATAGTAAGGTATTACTGTAAATAATACCCCCCAAAATTTGACAACTTGGGATACAGTCGCTTGAAAACCATGAACTATCAAACCTCAACCAAGATGAAAAAAAATAACTTGAGCAGTCTTATAACCATTAAAGACATGGAATCTGTAATTTAAAAGCTACCTACAACAAAAGTCTCCAGGGTTAGATGGTTTCACTGGAGAATTCTACCAGACATTTAAAGATGAATTAATCAATCTCTTCCAGAAAATAAAAGAGAAGGAACCACTCCTAACACAAGACCAACACCAGACAAAAAATATAACAAAAAAAAATAAACTACACACCAATATCTCTCAATAATTTTAGACACCAAAACCCTCAACAAAATATTAGCAAATCAGATCTAGTAAACGTATATGATACACCATGACCAAGTGGGATTTATTCTAGGTGTACAAGTCTGGTTCAAAATTTTTAAATTAATCAATATATTCCACCATATATGCAGGATTAAGGAGAACAGTTATACGATTATATCAAAGGACAAAGAAAAAACACTTAACAAAAGCCATCATCCATTCATGATAAAAATTCAGCCAACTAAGATTAGAGGTGAACTTCTTCAACTTGATATAGAACACTTACAAAAAAAAACCTTTGAGCTGATGTCACACTTAATGCAGGGAAGGAGTGAGTGAATGCTTTCCCTCTAAGATTGGGAATAAGGCAAGAATGTACACTCTCATCACACTTAATCAACATATTACTGGATGTTCTAGTCACTGTAACAAAGCAAAAAAAAAAAAAAGTATAAATAGTAAAGAAAAAAGAAAACTGTCCATATTTGCAGACACCATGATTGTCTGCATTTCTATATACTAACATGCCTTTCTTTATACTAACAATGAGCATGTGGACCCCAAAATTAAAAACACAGTATCACTTACAAACGCTCCAAAAAAAAAAACATACTTGAGTATAAATCAACAAAACATGTACAAGCTCTGTATGCTGATAATTACAAAATGCTGATGAAAGAAATCAAAGATGACCTAAATAAATGGAGAGATACACCGTGTTCACAAATTGGAAGACTCAACATAATAAAGATGTCAATTCTCCCCAAATTGATACACAGGTTAATTTAATTCCTGTCAAATATCAAAATCTGAGCAAGATGTTTTGTAGACACAAGCTTATTCTCAACTTTATACTGAAAGGTAAAGGAACTAGAACAACTAAAACAATCTTTTTTTTTTTTTAAGAATTAATTTATTTATTTTAGAGAGAGTGTGTGTGTGTGAGTGGGGGGCAGGGCAGAGGGAGAGGGGGAGAATCTCAAGCAGACTCGGCACTGAGCACAGAGCCCAACACGGAGCTCGATCTCATGACCCTGAGCTGAAACAAAGAGTTGGCTGCTTAACCAACTTAGCTACCCAGGCACCCCTAAAACAATCTTTAAAAAGAAGAAGGGAACAGGAGGAATCACTCTACCTTTAATACAAAGGCCTACCAAATTTCTACAGTAATCAAATTGTGTGGGACTGGTGGAAAAACAGATACATGGATAAATGGAACAGAATAGAGAAGCCCAAAATAAACCAACACAAATGTGCCCAACTGATTTTTGACAAATGTGCAAAAGCAGTTCAATGAAGGGAAGCCTTTTAAATAAATGGTGCTAGAGCAACTGAACATTTATAGGCAAGAAATGAACTTTGACCTAAGTCCCACACCTTATAAGAAAATGAAGACAAACTGAATCATGTTCTTAAGTGTAAAACAAAAACTTTTAGAAAAAAAAAAATAGAGGAAAATCTTTAGGATCTATGGCCAGGTAAAGAGTTCTTAGACTTGGGGCGCCTGGGTGGCTCAGTCGTTAAGCGTCTGCCTTCAGCTCAGGGCGTGATCCTGGAGTCCTGGGATCGAGCTCCACATCAGGCTCTTCCACTGGGAGCCTGCTTCTTCCTCTCCCACTCCCCCTGCCTATGTTCCCTCTCTCGCTGGCTGTCTCTCTCTCTGCCAAATAAATAAATAAAATCTTTAAAAAAAAAAAAAAAAGAGTTCTCAGACTTGACAAAAGCATATATAGACTTGACAAAAGTATACAAAGAAAAACTGATACATTAAATCTCATCAAAATTAAAAAGTTTTGTTCTGCAAAGGACCTTGTGAAGAGAATAAATGACTGGGAGATAATATTTACAAACCACATATCCTGAAAAGAGCTAGTATTGAGAGTACATAAAAAAATTCTCAAAACTCAACATTTCAACTAGAAAATGGGCAAAAGATATAAATAGGCATTTCACTGAGGAGAATATACAGATAACAAATGAGCACAATATTAAGGACTGAATATGTCCCTCCAAAATTCATATGTTGAAGCCCTAACTCCCAATGTGACTGTATCTGGAGACAGGGCTTTTAGGGAGGTATTTAAAGTTAAATGACATCGTGAGGGTAGGGCCCTAATCTCATAGCACTGGTATCCATATAAGAAGATGCGGAGACACCTGAGATCTCTCTCTTCAAACATACAGAGAAGAGGTCATGTGGGGACACAGCATGAAGGTGGCTATGTAAAAGTCAGGAAAAGAGGCCTTGTCAGAAATTAAGCACCTTGGTCTTGGACTTCTAGCCTCCAAAACTGTGAGAAAATAAATTTCTGTTGTCTAAGCCATGCAGTCTGTAGTATTTTGTTATGGCAGCCCTGGCAAACTAATACATACATGAAAAGATGTTTAACATCACGAGCCATTAAGGAAATGCAAATTAAAACCATGATGAGGTCCCATTACACAGCTGAATAGCTAAAATAAAAAACAGTTGACATCAAATGCTGGTGAGGATGTTGAAAAACTGGATGACTCATATATTCCTGGTGAAAATACAAAATGGTACAACCACAATGAGAACACTATTTGGAAGTTTCTTATAAAACCAAACATGCTAAAATAAAATAAAATAAAATAAAATAAAATAAAATAAAATATACCAAACATGCAATTACCCTACAATCCAGCAACTGCACTCTGAACATCTCAGAGAAAGAAAACTCATGTTCACACAAAAAATCTGTATATAAATATTCATAGCAGCTTCCTTTGTGATAGGGAAAACCTGAAAATAACCAACATGCCCTTCAGTGAATGATTGCTGTAAATGATTAAACAAAATGAAGTACATCAATACATTGTAATATTACTCGGCAATAAAAGGAATGAACTATTAAGACATGCAACTTGGATGCATCTCCAAAGAATTATGCTGAATGAAAAGGCTATCCCAAAAGACTCATATTCTATGATTCCATCTCTATGACATTCGTGAAAGGACAAAATTATAGAAATGGTGACTGCCAATGGTCATGAACAGAGGAGGGAAAGGGTAATTGTGGCTATAAAGAGCAACATGAGGAATCCTGTGGTAATGAAACTCTCCTACATCTTGACTACATCAATGTCAATATCCTCATGGTAATATTATACTATAGTTTTACAAGCTGTTACCATCTGCAAAAACTGGGTAAATAGTACACAGAATCTCCATTATTTCTTATACTGCATGTGAATCTATCATTCTTTCAAAATTAAAGTTTAATGTAATAAATACACAATTCTAAACACAAATATTTCTGACCAATAATCTGCCAATATGGTTCTTGGGTTCTCTGAAACACCCAGATGTGATCAGTATGCTACTCTGTGATGACTACAGGTAAAATGTGCTACATGTCATTCTGACCAGTTGGGGAGCACCATAAGCTTAAACTAGTAGTTTCAATAAGCTTAAAATCAATAGAATACCCTAGTAGCTATAATAATGATGTATTTAGCTATATAGTATCAATCTGTCTACAAACATAGAATCTCCTTGTGGCTACTCAAATGAAGTCCTTTCCAGAGGCACCCCAAAAGATATTTCTGCCACAATGTCACATTGGTAGCTCAGTACTAGACTATGACAGACACCAAAGGAATTGATAAAGAAGTAAGAGCATTACCGTATTATAACCAGAAAGTCAAGGTTAGAAAATATTATTTGAAATGCATACTTTTTAAAGTTTAAGACACTCAGATTTTTCTGCTTATTTCCTTTGTCTACCATGTTCTGTTCTTTCTCTTGGTATATCTATACTTTAACTCAGGTTTCATGAGACTTAATGAGTCCAGTTACAACTGGCAAATGACTAGAAACTCACTGTTGACAAGTCTGAGAGAAAAAAACAAAAAAACAAAAACTCTGGTCCTCACAGTGAAGATTAGAGAAAAATCTACTTGTGCTTCTGATAGAGGGGAAAAGTAAATATGCTGAAATATACCAGAGCTTTGTCTTCTTTTTAACAAGGCCTGCTCTCAGAAGAAACTATCTTATCAAAGTTTAACCTGCTGGGGTTTTATCAGAGCTCAACTAACCTGGCAAAGGGAAATACCCAGCTCCACTCTAGCCATCCTGTCCAATATAAGAGTGGGAGCGAGGAGAGGGTAAGGGGCTGGCAACTGAAGAATATCTGTGAAGTTCACAGTGCAGAGGCATAGGCTTACTACAAGACTGAGGCCCAATCACAGGACTACTGAACACCTCCCCTCAACTACCACCCACCACATTACCACTGCATTACTAAAGACTCATTTACAGCAATTCCTTTTACCTAGTACATTATGTCCACCTTTCAAAAAAATTGCAAGGCATATTAAAAGGCAAAAAAACAGTTTGATGAGAGTGAACAAGCATCAGAACCAGAGGCAGATAGGGCAGAAATGTTGGAATTATCAGACTAGGCATTTTTTTAAAACTATGATAAATATGAAAAGAGCTTTAGCGGAAAAAGTAAACATGCAAGATCACATGGATAAGTAAGCAGAGAGATGAAACTTCTAAAAAAGAATCAAAAAGAAATGTTGAGATCAAAAACACTGTAGCAAAATGAAGAATGCCTTTAATAGTAGACTAGACATCATTTAGGAATCTCTGAGCTTGCGGATATGACAATAGAACTGAAAAGTTTCTAAAACTGAAAAGCAAAGGGAAGAAAATGAAAAAAAAAAAAAAAGAATATCCAAGAACTTTGGGATAACTATAAAAAGTGTAACATACACACAAGAATAAAAGAAGAAGAAATAAAGTAAAAGAAGAAATATTTGAAATGATGATTGAGAATTTTTTTCCAAATTAATGTCAGACACGAAACCACAGATCCAGGAACCTCAGAGAGGTTCAAACAGGATAAATGCCACCCCCCCCAAAAAAAACAAAACCCACACTTAAGTATACCATCTCTACATCTCTACTACAGAAAATCATGACTAAAGAAAAAAATCTTGATAGAAGCCAGAGGATAAAAACACCTTACCTATAGAGGAATAAAGATAACACTTATATCCAACTTCTTAGAAATCATTCAAGCAAAAAAAAAAAAAAAAGAGTGGAGTGAAATATTTGAAGTTTGAGAGGAAGAAAAAATATTAACTTAAAATTCTGTACCCTGTAAAATTATCCTTCCAAGGTGAAGGAGAAATAAGACTTTCTCAGACAAACAAAAATTGAGGGAATTTGTTTCCAGTCAACCCGCTTTGCAAGAAATGTTAAAAGACATTCTTCAGAAAAAAGTAAAAGAACACAGAACAGAAACTCAGGTCAACATAAAGAAAGAAAGAGCATCAGAGAAGGAATAAGTGAAGGTAAAATAAAAACTTTTCCTTATTTTTAGTCTAATAAGTAACAATTCATTCAAACTAATAATTGAGCAATAATGGATTTGATTATGTATGCTTTTAAAAATATATATGAATATTTATGTATGCTTACTTAAAAGTGAATTGAGACCACCTGGGTGGCTCAGTCGGTTAAGCACCTGCGTTCAGCTCAGGTCATGATCCCAGGGTCCTGGGATCCAGCCCTGCATCGGGATCCCTGCTCAGCAAGGAGTCTGCTTCTGCCCCTGCCTCTGCCCCCTGTCTTGTGCATGCGGGCTTTCTCTCCCTCTCTCTTTCTCAGATAAGTAAATAAAATCTTTTTTATAAAAGTGAAATGAATGACAGCAATGGTATAAGAAATAGGAGGAAGGAATCAGGACTATTTCATTATTATAATGCACTTACACTACCCATGAAGCAGCATAGTGTTATTTGAAAGTAGACTTGGATTAGCTACATACATATATTGTAAATTCTAGGGCAACAACTAAAAAAAGTAAAAAAAAAAAAAAAAGAATTGATATTCTAAGAGAAAATGGAACTATATAAAATGCTCAAATCCACAAAAGGCAGAAAAAGTGTGGAAGACAAAAATAAGAACAAAGAACAACTGTAACAAAAATGGTAGATCTTGATCTAACTATATCAATCATTACTTTGAATGTCAATGGTCGAAATCCATCCATTAAGAGACAGAGATTGTCAAAGTGTATCGAAAAACAAAACCCAAGTATATGTTGTCTGCAAGAAACCCATTTTAAATATAAAGATGCAATAGATTAAAAATAAAACAGTGGAGAAAGATATATCATGCTAACACTAATCAAAAGAAAGTGAAAATGTCCGTATTAGTTTCAGACAGAAAAGACTTCAGAGCAAAGACAGCTACCAGAGTTAAAAAGGGGTATTACATAATGATAAAAAGGTCAATACCCCAAGAAAACATAATAATCCTTAACAAGAGAGCCTAACAACAGAGCATCAAAATATGAGGCAAAAATTTATAGAATTACAAGAAGAAATAGATAAATCCACAATTATAGTTGAAGACTTTATCAAAAATGGACAGACCCAGCACACAGAAAATCAGTAAGGACATAGTTAAACTCAACAGCATCATCAATCAACTGATAACATTGACATTTATGGACTACCTAATCCAAGAATAGAATATACATTTTTTTCAAGCTCACATGGAACACTCACCAGGACAGACCACGTTCTGGGCCATAAAACACATCTTAACAAATTTAAAAGAATAAAAATCATAAATGTCTGGCTCAGACCACAAGGAAATTAAACTAGAAATCAAACAGAAGAGCTGGGAAATCCCAAAATACTCGGAGATTAAAAAATAACATATGGGTCACAGAAGAAATCACAAGAGAAGCTTAAAAATACTTCATAGGAAAATGAAAATACAACTTACTGGAATTTGTAGTATGCAAATCTATAGCAAGTTTGCAAGATGCAAGGCTAATATACAAAAGTCAATCAATTTCCTATATACTATGAACACATGGAATTTGAAATTAAGAACAGATTACTATTTACATTAGTACCCCACCACAAAATGAAATACTTAGGTATAACCCTAAAAATCTCTAACAAAATATGTACAAGATCTATATTAGAAAATGAAATGTAGATAATCCAGTTAAGAAATAGGCAGAAGACATGAATAGACATTTTTCCAAAGAAGACAAACAGATGGCCAGCAGACATGAAAAAACACTCCACATCACTCATCATCAGGGAAATACAAATCAAAATCACGATGAGATACTACCTCATACCTGTCACAATGGCTAAATTAACAACACAGGAAACAGCAGATGTTGGCAACGATGCAGAGAAAGGGGAATCCCCTTACACTGTTGGTGGGAATGCAAACTGGTAGCCACTCTGGAAAACAGCATGGAAGCTTCTCAAAAAATTAAAAATAGAACTATCCTACGATCCAGCAATTGCGCTACTAAGTATTGACCCAAGGATACAAAAATACAGATTCAAATGGGTACATGCACCCTGATGTTTATAGCAGCATTATCAATAATAGCCAAACTGTGGAGAGAGCCCAAGCATCCATCAGTTAATGAATGGATAAAGAAGATGTGTGTGTGTGTGTGTGTGTGTGTGTGTGTGATGGAATACTACTCAGTCATCAAAAAGAATGAAATTTTGCCATTTGCAATGATATGGGTACAGCTAAAATGTATTATACTAAGTGAAATAAGTCAGTCAGAGAAAGACAAATACCATATGATTTCACTCATATGTGGAATTTAAGAAACAAAACATATGGGAAGTGGGGGAGAGAGAGAGGGAGACAAACCATAAGAGACTCTTAACAATAGAGAACAAACTGAGGATTGATGGAGAGAGGTGGGTGGGGGATGGCTAAATAGAGAATGAGTATTAAGGAGGGCACTTGTTGTGATGAGCACTGGGTATTATATTTAAGTGATGAATCACTGAATTCTATTCCTGAAACCAATATACACTACATGTTAACTAGAATTTAAATAAAAATTCGAAAAAAAGAAAAAAGAAAACAAAGAAGAACTAAATAAATTGAGAGATATTCCATGGTTTGGATAGGAAGACTCAATATTGTCAAGATATCAATACTTCCCAACTTGATGTATAGATTTAATTCAACATCAATTAAAATTCCACAAGGTATTTTGTGGATGTGAAAAAATGGATTCTGAAGTTTACATGGAGAGACAAAAGACCCAGAACAGCCAACTCAATATTGAAGGAGAAAAAAAATTTGGACTGGCATTACCTGGCTTCAAGATTTACTATAAAGCTACAATAATCAAAATAATGTAGTATTGGTAAAAGAACAAAGAGATTAATGGAACTGAATAAAGAGTCCAGAAACAGATCTACATAAATATAGTCAACTGCTCTTTGACAAAGGAGCAAAGGCAACACAATGGAGAAGAGACAGTCTCTTTAACATATGGTTCTGAAAGCAACTACAAGACATCCAAATGCAAAAAAAAAAAAAAAATACAGAACTTACAACCTTCACAAAAATTAACTCAAATGTATCATAGACCTAAATATAAAATACAAAACTAGAAAACTAGAAGATAACAGGAGAAAAATTAGATAACCTTGGGTATGGTGATAACTTTTTTAGATACAACACCAAAGGTAAGTATCATGAAAGAAACAATAAGATGGACTTCATTAAATTTAAAAATATCTACTCTGTTAACGAGAATGTCAAGAGAATTAGAAGACAAGCCACAGACTTGGAGAAAATACTTGCAAAAGACACATTCAATAAAGAACTGTTATCCAAAATATGCAAAGAATTCTTAACAACAATAAGAAAACAATCAACCTGATTTAAAAATGGGCAAAAGGGCTGGGGCACACCGGTGGCACAGCTGGTTAAGCATCAGACTCTTGGTCTCCGCTCAGGTCACGATCTCAGGGTCGTGAGATAGAGCCCCGCATCAGGCTCCAAGCTCAGTGTGGAGTCTGCTTAAGACACTCTCCCCTTCCCTCTGCCCCTCCTGCTCATGCTTTCTCTCTCTCTCTCTCAAATAAATAAATAAATCTTTTTTTAAAACAATGTGGGATGCCTGGGTGGCACAGTCAGTTAAGCATCTGACTCTTGGTTTCAGCTCAGGTTGTGATCTCAGGGTCCTGAAATCAAACCCTGAGTTGGGCTCCACTGCTTGAGATTCTCTCTCCCTCTTCCTGCCCCTCCCACTCATGTTCTCTCTCTCTCTCTGAAATAAATGAATAAATCTTTTAAAAAAAAATGGGCAAAAGACCCGAACAAACACCTCATCAAAGATGTACAGATAGCAAGCATTTGAAAAGATGTTCAGCATCATATGTCATTAGGGAAATGAAAATTAAACAACGAGATACTACTACACACCTATTAGAATGGCCAAAATCCAAAACACCAACACCACCAAATTCTGGTGAGGATGTGGTAACAGGAACTCTCATTCATTGTTGCCAGGAAAGCAAAGTGATAGAGCCACTCTGGAAAACAATTTGGCAGTTTCTTACAAGATTATACATACTCTTACCATATGATCTAGCAATCACACTCTTGGGTATTTATCTGAAGGAGTTGAAAATGTAGGCCCATACAAAAACCTGCACATGAATATTTATGTCAGCTTTATTCATAATTGCCAAAACTTGGAAGCAGCCAAGATGTCCTTCAGAAGGTGAAATGACAAATAAACTGTGGTACATCCAGACAATGGAATATTACTCAATGCTAAAAAGAAATAAGCTATCAGCCATGAAAAGACATGCAGGAAACTTAAATGCTTATTACTAAGTAAAAGAACTTGAAAAGGCTGCATATTGTATGATTCCAACTATATGACATTCTGGAAAAAGACAAAACTATGAAGACAGCAAATGGATCAGCGGTTGCCAGTCCTTAAAGAGAAGGTAAGGATGAACAGGCACAGCACAGAGGAATTTTATCCTCACGAATGGGGTAAGTGTCCTTTTAAAGGAGACCTTGGAGAGCTCCCTTGCCTCTTCTACCTTGTAAGGACACAGCAAAAAGATAGCTATCTATGAACCAAGACGGGGTGGGAGGAGCTACACTTCCAAATACACCAGCACCTTGATCTTGGACTTCCCAGCCTCCAGAGATGTGAGAAATAAAAAATAATGTTGTTTATAACCACCCAGTTTATGGTATTTGTTATATCTGCCCAAATGGACTAAGATATCTATAGCATAAAACAGAGAGTCCAGAAATAGACTAGAATAGAAATTAATAGGTGGTATTTCAAATCAAGAGAGAAAGAATGAAAGATATAATGAATAATATTGGGACAACAAGCCATACATTTAGAAAACAATTATAATCATGAAATTATAAATCCACCAGGCAAAAATTAATTCCAAATGGATTAAAAAGTTGACTAAAACATCAATGCTGCAAAAGTTTTAAACATATGTTGGTTTTTCAACTTGCCTGAATCTAGGTTGGTGCTAATCAGGTGAGTTTCTGTTGTTTGCAACCAAAAGAACTTGACACAGAACCCTGACCAGAATTTGGCATGGAATATTAAAAAAAAAAATCAATGCAGAAAAAAACACAATAAACAAAAAGATAAGCAACCATGAGAAAATATAAGCAACATATATAAACAAAGTATAATACCCATGTTATATTAAAAACTCCTATAAATAAGGAAAACTAAACAACCTTATAGAAATTTGGACAACAGATATGAACAAGTAATTGAGGAAGAAATATAAATGTCTAATAAACATATAAAAAATGTTCAACCTCATTAGCAATAAATAAACAAAAATTAAACACCAATCAAGTAACTTTTCACTCAAGAAAAAAGCAAAAAGTGGATAGGGCACTTGGGTGGCTCTGTCGGTTAAGCATCCAACTCTTGATTTTGGCTCAGGTCATGATCTCAGGGTCATGAGATTGAGCCCTGCATCAGGCTCCACACTGGGCATGGAGCCTTCATGGGATTCTCTTTCTTCCTCTACGTCTGCCCCTCCCCCCTTAAAAAAAAGTAAAAATCTGAGAAACTCTAATATTAACAATAAGTAGGAAAATGGCCACTTTATAAACTATTGGCCCAATATAAATTAACACTATCTTTTCATGGACAATTTGGTATAACATTTATTAGAATTTTAAATTGGCATTTCCTTTCTTTCAGCAATTTCACTTCTAGGAATTTATCCCACGGAAAACATACATACACAAGAATATAAATATAGGTACTATCTGTAATAAGTATTGGAAATAATCTAAATGTTGAAAAGAAAAATGGTTAAGTAAATTATGGCATATTTTTAGTAAGGAAAATGTTGTAACGGTTAAAAACAAGATAGATTTATATGTGTTAATATGGAACAATTTTCAATACATATAAATTAAGTGGCAAAAGTGACAGAATGATATATTTAATATATTGCTTATATTAAAAACTAGTCGATTGAAAGATAAAGATTTTAAAACTATGTATCTTATATAATACATTATATATATTAAAGCAATATATCTATAATAAAGGTAAAGGCACAATAAAGGATCTAGAAAGATATACACCAAACCATTAAAAGCTGTTTTATCTCCAGTAAGAAGAAATCAGAATAAAAAGAGAATTCCTTGCCTTTTCTTCTATATACTTCTTCTACTTTGTTTGTTTATATATGACTTATATAATGCAATATGTTATTAAAGAAAGTAAAATGTAAATATAGCAAGCAAAAGAATTTCTACTCTGACAAGCAAAAACTCTCCAACTCTAAAATTTTCAACTGAATACTTCAAACTTTTTATTTTTCCACTCAATTATTACAAAATATTTTACTATTCAGATTTGAAATTGAAGAAACTGTAACAAAATTTCCTTAGTAAAGGTCTAAGAAATATCATGCTCAATGGAGATTTAATGTAATTATAAAAATTTATAATAAAATGTAATTGAAGCTCTTAATCCTAGGAGATTTAACCAAGTTCCTACTTTTACAAAGACATGATATTCATTACGTTCGTTAATTCAAGATTTACTAACATCAACTGTTGATATTTTAAATGGAGAAATATTCACTTATAAAAAAAAAGGAAAAGCCATAAAATACCAGCAAAAACCCATCTATAGAAGCGTCTGTATAAATCCACTAAAGTGTCTTAAGGCAGACTAAATTGCTGATCAGATTCAACAGCATTAGGAACCTAGTCTTCAATTTTATTGCAATTTCAGTGATTTAGAATCATGTACCAATTTTAATGTTTTGGCATCCTTTTCAAAACCTGAAAACCTTATTCTCTAAATCTAAATATTTGAGGCCATTTAAAAACAAATATTAAGTATCAAAAAACTATGAAAATTCACCAGGTTTTTGATAGACAAATCTTCCTAATGATAAAATTAGGATATACATCTGGGGAAAAATAAAACTTTACCCATCTCAACATATAATTACTGAATTAACTGGCTTCTAATTATTCAAATAGTAAATACATGCCTCAAAGAAATGCTCAAACTATATTATACTTAATAATTATTAATAATAAAATGAATTCAAATGTATTAAAGCATAACATAACTGATATAGACAAATTCTAGAAAAACATTCAAATTCTATTTATTTCTTGTACTTTCCTTTCAAACTAAATAAGTGACAGAAGAAAATAACAGACTCCAACCTTTCTGTTTTGGATTCATTGTCAATTTTATACTGTTCAAAATCTTGACTAAGAGACCGTAGCTTTTCTTGAAGTTTCTTTTCACGGTCTACACTTCCTTGATAAAATTTCATCTCTTTTTCCATTGCTTTCACTTTTTCTTCCATAGCCTTAAACTCATGAAGAATTAGATAGCTGACTCCACAGTACTTACAAACTTTTTCTTCAGGAGACATCTAGAAAACAGACATACATACATACATAAATTGAAATGATATTTTTTAAATTCTAAAAAGCAAAGTTCCCCTGAAGATGTTACGGCAACCATGCTGGTCAAATGAAGTAAATGTACACTGGACTATGCCACGGAGTATAATTATGACACTGCCTACATCTGGATAAAATTTTAAAAACTGGCATGATATTGACTCTGACATAAAATTTTGGAATTAGTAAAGGGTCTTTCAGAGTGATTATTTCTCCACAGTATCTCTAAGAAAGATTTACTCTTGAAATATTTTCCATAAAATAAAACTAAAAATGATGAAAACATCTTTAAAATTCTTGTTTTAAGATGAGTATTCCGTGAAGTGGAGAGAAATCACTGGCCTTTTACTGCCAGCTGCACTGTGAACCTGGAGATGCTTCTTGGCTTTTTCAGATCTTATTTTTCCTCATTTATAAAATTCTGGCATTGGACCAAATGAACTCTTAAGTTCCTGTTCAGCTTTAACATTTTATGATTTTTACAGAATTTGACAGAATTCATGCCAGAATTCTGTCATAAAACCACAAATAGCAAAAACATTTTGAACCTAACTTCTTCTCTCCCAGTTCTTTTCCCTTCCCATAGGTATGGTAGATGCCTATGGTAAATTTTACAGAGAGGGAAGTGGAGACCTCTGAAGTTGAATAACCAGCTGATATACAGAGACACTGGGGTTACACGAAGTCTATCTAAACCCAGCACCTATGTCTGTAACCATTTGTGTCATATTTATCTGCCATGTGAAAGTCAGCTAAATCCTCTTCCTTCCTTCAAATGAAATGTTCATATATCTCTGGTCAACATAAGGGCAGTGAAAAATGGAATTTTCGCAAAGTCAAGAGAGAGGTAATTCTCTTTTCTGTCTCAAGTATATAAATATTCTTTAAATAGACTCTATTCTACTTATCCTGCTATTCACAAAGGATGAGAGACAGCTTCATTAAATATTTGCTCCAGGGCACTAAAATGAAAGCAACATTTGAAGTTTTTGAGGGGTACTCACTCTTAATGCAACCTCCCTTAAGATTGTAGAAACTGCTTCCATAACTAAAAGTGACACCACCTCATCTGCCTATCAATGTCATTACACAAGAGTCAGTTGAAACAAATTAATAAATTTTTACATAGTAACATTTTTCTCATCTAACATTCAATAATAAAATTTCAAATTAAAAAACATAATACTGTGGAATATAGATGAATGACTACATCTAACTGCCAGCAATACCAAATTTACAAATTTGTAAAACAACAAGTTTGGAAGAAATCATAAAGATCACTTGGTTCAAGCCCTGGATGGGTTCATAAAGTTTATTCCAACCTAGTAAGTTATTATCCTGACTCTATTTCAACATCCCAAATGATGGGATACTACTTTGTAAAGAAGCTTACCTACCTTCTGATGGCTTTGCCTATCAGGAAATTCCTTCTCATGCTAACCCCAGATCTGCCTCCCTGGAACATCCACTGGTCCTAGACCTCCTAGGAACCATGTGGAACAACCTTAGACCTCTTTCTAATATTTAAAAACAGCTTTCAGGAATACTCTATATCTTCTCTTTTCCAGGTCAACACTTCCAGTTCCCTCAGCTGTTTCCCATATGACATGGTTTTGAATTTCTTCCTTATTCTAAATAATTTTCTCTGAACTTGTTCCAGTGTTCTATATATGTCTCAAAGTATGGTGCCCAGAATTTAATACTCTAAGTGTGGTTGGTCTCACTAAAACAGAATAAGAGAGGGCTCAAACCTCCTTCATTCTAGTATCTCATAATATCATTGGTAGTATCTCCTAATGCAACCTTAGATAACAACTGTCTTTCGTATTTTCAGCAATTATATGTTACTATTATATACTACAACAGGCTTTTATGTTAAATAAAGCTCTATTTTAAAAAAATACTTCAGGGGCGCCTGGGTGGCACAGCGGTTAAGCGTCTGCCTTCGGCTCAGGGCGTGATCCCGGCGTTATGGGATCGAGCCCCACATCAGGCTCCTCCGCTATGAGCCTGCTTCTTCCTCTCCCACTCCCCCTGCTTGTGTTCCCTCTCTCGCTGGCTGTCTATCTCTGTCAAATAAATAAATAAAATCTTTAAAATAAAATAAAATAAAATAAAATAAAATAAAATAAATAAAAATAAAAAAAATACTTCAGTACAAAACGATCTTTCATAATATTAAATATACCAATCTATTTTTTCCCACCTATGTCTGCTTTTTTAGAGAATCCACCTTCTACAGTCCTGGCTGCTCTGTTTGGTAATGTGACTAAAACTCCCTCCACCCAACCACCTTAGCCATGGCTGATTGGGGGATGAGGATTAGACATAGACCCAGAAGAACCAAGCCCTAAGCTGGGATGAGCCAACCAGACTTGTAAGTGTCGAAGACCCAGGTATTTGGGACACCTTTAGGCAGCCTTAATGGAGAAGGATCATATGCAAGGTACAGAGTTAGCCACAGAACTGGAATGAGGGAGAAAAATGAGCAGACACACAGAGACAAGATGAGACAAAGATAATCTGGATCACAGTAAGAGAGGAAAAAAGGAACCAATGACCTTCGAATTCCTCACTTCAGTTCCTCTAGAGACCTAGCTGCCCTGCTTGCCTTTTGGGGTCCATGCCTAATCTTCCTGCACTATTCTCTTTCCCCCTTATATTACCTATTTCTTACAACCAATAACCTTCATTCTATTGCGTGAATATCTGGCTTTTCAGATCAAAGTGCAGAAAAATAAATATAATTATAAATGTAAGTACACAAATAACATATATTTATACATAAATATCTCAGACACACATATATCTTGAAGATAGGTATGTCTTAGACTCAGCCTTTAGTTATTGACTTTGGTATCCAGGAAATTTTAAGCTTTGTGTCTTTTCCAAAATTGATCTTTGTAAGTTGCTTTATCCATCCAATTCATTGATTAAAAATGTTGAATATGACAAAATTGAGGAAAGAACGCCATACCATGTCATAAATACTTGGTTGATACTGATCTATTATTCATCACATTTGAAGAATTGAAGGTACAACTTTTCAACTGGTTTATCTTTATACTTATTATTATTATATAAATTATCTTATTATCTTTATACTTACATAAATTATCTTATAAATCACACTTATTATTATTATATAAATTATCTTTATACTTATTCATATTGTCCTCAGGAATATTATGACAAACTTTGCCAAATGTCTTCATGAAGTCCATATATTCTATGGCTACTACGGTTCCGGGATCTAGTAACTGTACACAAAATGGAATGGCAAGACCTACATGCCAATTCTCTTAAAATTGGCTCAAGGGTTACTGCTTTCTCTAGTATATCCTCACAAATTACCTTTTGTTTTTTTAAGATTTTATTTGAGAAAGTGAGAGAGAGCACGTGTGCCCGTGCATGAGTTGGGGGAGGGGCAGAGGGAAAGGGAAAAGCAGACTTCCCACTGAGTAGGGAGCCCAACACCAGGCTGGATGGCAAGGCCCCGAGACCGTGACCTGAGCTGAACACAGACGCTTAACCAACTGAGCCACCCAGGCGCCCCCCACAAATCACCTTTTAATAAATACATTCTAGTATATGGTCTGGGATTGAAATTGAGTTCATTGGTTGTAATTTATGGTCATTTTACACATGGGATGGCATTTGTACTTTATCCTCTTACTCTCTACATGTTCTCAAAGATCACCAAGAGTAGCTCCACAATCCCATTCAAAGGTACTATTGGTTCCTGGGAATATAATTTATCTAGGTCAAGAGACCTGAACTAATTCAGAGCAGATGGGTATTTTCTTATAATTCCTTTGCTCATTTTAAGTTTTGGTTCCTTCTCATCAATTTGAAAATTATATAGCTTACTTGAAGGCACTTTCATTCTTAACCTTATGCCTATTAATCACGGTTCTTGCCCAGATTCTGGCAAAATGCCTTATCCTCATCCTAAAGAAAAGTCTTGCTGGGTGGAGCTTATTTGCAGCCTGATGTACAAAATAGAAAGAGCATACCTTTCACAGCTACAAAAGCTATTAGAATGCTATTCTACCACAGCCATTAAGGCAGAGGTGAATGGCGCTGAAATACATGAAGTAATACACTTTATAGAACAGGTCTTCTAGAAGTTCAACAAAAAGAGCCCAAACATGACATTACGATCTAGGAAACAAGACAATCAAATTATAAAAAGTCCATAAGAAGAGTCTCCAGACTTGGCCTACTACAATCTGAATCACTGATTGATCTATGTTAAATAAGTATATAGAACAAAAGTTTTCAATGTTTTTAACTTGTAAATAATTTTCCATAAGTAAAACTACAACAGAAAGAAATGTAATAACCCTTTCAAATTCTTTGTGTTTGTTGGGCTAATTACTTAGGACATTATTGTGAAACTTGAGAAATTATTAAATACTGTAATTATGTTCCCAGGTGAAAGTTATCGGTTGTTTGTGAAATATAATTTGTGTTTCATCCTTATAACTTGGTGTTATATCATATCCTCATTTTGTAGGTAAAATAATGACATGCTGTCATTCTTGACAACAGAGCTATCATTAGCAGGATGTTTTTGCTCTCTACAAGACTCACTTGGAGGAGGCATCAACAAATGCAGTATACTAAACAAACGTAGAGCTATTTAAAAATAAATTACAAAATAAACTTCTCAAGTACAGTATTTGTACTTTTAAAATTATAGTAATTTCATATTAAAATGATGCAAAATTTAATTAGGTTTCGGATCCTTTTCAAAGTTCTTATCTGTGCTTCAACTAGAAAAAGGACTCCAGTAACCTCCTGCCACCCAACTAAGTAAGTCTCTGCTCCAGAGCTGTTCCTCCTTTTTTCTCCCACCCATCCCATGCCTTTTATACTTTGATAAGGAAGAAAGAAACAGTAAACTATTTCACAAAGGTAAGACAGACAGCAGTATAAAATTTTAACCTTTTAAAAAAGATGTAAAGAGTGTCTAGCTAGTGAATTTCATCAGGATTGGGAAAAACAGTTTGAGACAGGACAGTGTACCTTTTGAATCATTAAGTATACAGGCCACCTGACCATTTCATAAAGCCATCAGGACCCTTCCTTATCAATAAGTCAATTTGCCACACCATCAATTTAAAGATCAATTGGCAAAGAACATCTCAAAAACCCCTATGCCAACATTATATGTAATAGTGAAAAATTGTGTGTGTTTTTTCCTCTAATATCAGGAACAAGGCAAGGATATCCATTTTCTCTACTCTTAGTCAACATAGTGCTGGAAGTTCAAGCCAGAGCAAGGCGGTGAGAAGAAGTAAACGGTATACAAGAAAGGAAAGGAAAGGAAAGGAAAGGAAAGGAAAGGAAAGGAAAGGAAAGGAAAGGAAAAGGGGAAGAAAGAAAGAAGAAAGGGAAGGAGGGAGGGAGAGAGGGAGGAAGGAGAGGAGGGAAGAAAGAAAACTGTCCCTATTTGAGAGGACATGATTGTCTACATAGAAAATCCCAAAGAATCCACAATAAAACTAGTACAAACAAGTTCAGCAAGGTCAATGATTGAAGGTAAAAATACAAAAACTAATTATATATGTAGAGACTGATAGTGAACACATGGACAGTGAAATTAAAAATACAGTACTCTGTATGGTGACTAACATAATATAATAAAAAACATTAAAAAAATAAAAAATAAAAAAATAAAAATACAGTACTGATTATGATTGCTCAAAAAAAATGAAATACTTAGGCGTAAATCTAACAAAACATGTACAGTACTTATATGCTAAAAACTATAAAATGCTGATGATAAAAATCAAAGAAGATCCAAATATACAGAAAAACATCCTGAAGACTCAAAATTTTAAAAATAGAAATTGTCCACAAATTTATATGTATATAGGTTTAATATAATTCTTATTAAAATTTCAGCAAAATGTTTTTAAAGATATAGACAGAATTGTTCTCAAATCTATATGGAAAGGCAAAGGAACTAGAAGAGCTAAAACAATCTTGAAAAAATAAAGTGGAAAGAATCATTTTACCTGATTTCAAGACATACTATACTGCTACAGTAATCAAGACTGTGTGGTATTAACAGAGGGACAGACACATAGATCAATGGAACAGAATAGCAAACTCAGAAATAGATCCACATAAATATGTCAAACTGATTTTTTGCAATGGTCCAAAAACAACTCAGTGAAGGAAAGAACCTTTTCAACAAATTGTGATGGAACAATCGGATACCCATAGGTAGAAAGAAAGAAGGGAAGGAAGGAAAGAGGGAGGGAGGGAGGATCTTATACTAAACTCATACCCGATACAAAAATTAACTCAAAATGATTACGGACCTACATGTAAAATATAAAAATATGATTTTAGGAGAAAAAAAAACCTAGGAGAAAATCTTCAGGATTTTCTAGGCAAAGAGTTCTTATACTTGATACAAAAAGCATGATCCATAAATGGAAAAACTGGTAAGCTGGATTTCATCAAAATTTGAAACTTTTGCTCTGCAAAAGACCCTGTGAAGAGGATAAAAAGACAAGCTATAGACTGGGGAAAAAATATTTACAAATCACATATCTGACAAAGGACTATTATCTAGATCACACAAAGAACTCTCAGAACTCAATAGTTTACAAAAAATCCAATTAGAAGACACATGATCAAAAGACATGAAGAGAGGCTTCACCTAAGAAGATAAATAGCTGCCAAATAAGCACATGAAAAGATAGTCATCATTAGCCATTAGCAAAATGCAAGTTAAAACCACAATGAGATATCACTATATACCTATCAGAAAAGCTAACATAAACACTAATGACATAAAATTGTGGTAAAATGTAGAAAATGTGGCTCACTCATACATTGCTGGTGAGAATGTAAAATGGGACAGACCTCTGGAAAAGTCTGACAGTGTCTTAAAAAACTAAACATGCAATGAAACTACTGTACAACCTAGCAATTGCACTCTTGGGCATTTATCCCAGGAAAATGAAAACATATGTTCCCATAAAAGCATACACACGAATATTTACAGCTTTATACATAAGAGCCAAAAACTGGAAAAAACCCAGATGTCCTTCAACAGGCTAAACTGTAGTACCTTCATACCCTGGAATACCTCTCAGCAACAGTAAGGAATAAACTACTGATACGTGCAACAACCTGAATAAAGCTCCAGAGAACCACACTGAATGAAAAAAACTAATCCCAAAAAGTTACATGTTTCTTGATTCCATTTAGATAACACTCTTGAAATGACAATT
The DNA here is from genome assembly GCF_024610735.1 of Ursus americanus. Taxonomy (NCBI): domain Eukaryota; kingdom Metazoa; phylum Chordata; class Mammalia; order Carnivora; family Ursidae; genus Ursus; species Ursus americanus. The sequence goes on along the minus strand of NC_142146.1, from coordinate 50,540,134 downwards.
ATTGGAGATCGATGGTTCCCAGTGGTTATGAATTAGGGGTGGGAGGTGGGGTAGTGGAGGTATGTGAAGAGGTAGGTTGAGGTGAATGTGGCTATAGGAGGACAACGTGAGGACCCCTTGTTGTGACAGAACTGTTCTACATCCTGACTATATCGACGTCAATATACTGGTTGTGAGACTGCTGTACAGTTTTGCCAGATATTACCACTGGGGGAAACTGGGGAAAGAAGGGGAAGCTGGGGAAGAAGAAGCTGGCATCTCTTAGTATCATTTCTTGCAACTGCAAGTGAATCTACAATGATCTCAAAATAAGAATCTTACTTTTAAGGGGCGCCTGGGTGGCACAGCAGTTAAGCGTCTGCCTTCGGCTCAGGGCATGATCCCGGCGTTCTGGGATCGAGCCCCACATCAGGCTCCTCCGCTATGAGCCTGCTTCTTCCTCTCCCACTCCCCCTGTTTGTGTTCCCTCTCTCGCTGGCTGTCTCTATCTCTGTCGAATAAATAAATAAATAAATCTTTAAAAAAAAAAAAAAAAAGAATCTTACTTTTAAAATAATAAAAGTAAAAATAAATCAATCTGGGACTGAAATACAGAGATTAACCCATAAAGAAATTTTATTGAGCAATTTTAAGAAATGTTGGCTTCACAGGTAAATTATACACGACACACTCATGTTTACATAAATACACTTCCAGCATGCATTTCCTCCAATACTTATTTTTCCACTGGGAAACCTCACCTTAGACTCTATGACCCTCTGCAGTCAGCCAACAAAAGTATTTTGGACTTAAAAAAAATAAAAAGGTATTTTGGGCTACAAATTGACAAACGCAGATTTTTCAAGATTCATAGTAACATTAAAAAAAAAAAACAAAACGTTTTTCCTAATGAACTATCTTGGGTTCACACTATTAACTGAAAAGTCTCTCGAAAAATTACATTGCTTCCTATTTCTTTTGTCATTAGATTTTAAAACTACAATTGCTTAAAATCACAGCACACATATTCACACCCACATACGAATATCACTTTTCCAGGATGCTAGTGCTAACATTTCTATGACTGTATTCTCTTTCTTTTTCCTCTACTTTAACTCAACACAAAATCTGACCCTAGCCACAGTGGCCCAAAATGACCTGGAAAATTACGTTTATTTTTTCTGGCAATGACAATCTGTGCTTGGAAATATAAAACTGTTATTCTGAATAAATTTCAAAGTTCCAAAGAACCAAAATTACTTTACTGAAACAGGACAAAATGAGCTGTTACTGCTAGGGAAAGGGATTGTTATCCCAGAAAGAACAGAGTGCTCTCCAGCCCTTGCACCACCACTTCTGTTTTGTAAAATAAACAACTCTGGTCTCTTTATTTTACTTTGTGTTCTGTGGTAATAAATATCTCCTGAAGCTAAAATCCTACTACAAGTGTTCATTTTGTCACCGTTTTAAAAAACAGGAGATCAGTTTTACTTTTGCAAAAGAACTAATTTCTCCATTAGTTTGTTGGAGTTATTTTGACTTCTGCATATGTCCTCTAACAAAAACAGCAAAAGGAAAGTTGTTCGTTGCTTCTTTTTCTAAAAACAAAAGCCCACATGTCTCTAACATAGTTGACATTCAAAAAGGGAATAAATAAAGAATTATTACTTTGCTGATCTGTAAGTATTGTTTTAGTTTTAAAATGTGGCAATTCTAAACTTAGACCAAGTGCATTCTGCTCTCAGAATGCTGGATGAAAGTTCTAGCAAAGCTGTTGGATTTTGGAGGCCAGAGACAGGTGGGGGTTAGCTCAGTCTAGAGAGAGTAGATTTAGGGATATGGTCTAAGAACATTCAGAAGTGAACTGTAGTCTAGCAAAAGACAAAGGGGACAGTGTGGTCCTGCTGTCCAGCCCATGGGCCTGTTTTACATTTTCTGCCACTTAGGGATATGGATGTCTGAGGTGTGTTTTATGCTCAGTCAAAAATTGTGATAAAAAGCAAAAAGAGGGGGCACCTGGGTGGCTCAGTCGTTAAGCGTCTGCCTTCAGCTCAGGGTGTGATCCCAGCGTTCTGGGATCAAGCCCCACATCGGGCTCCCTGCTCTCCGCTGGGAGCCTGCTTCTTCCTCTCCCACTCCCCCTGCTTGTGTTCCCTCTCTCGCTGGCTGTCTCTCACCCTATCAAATAAATAAATAAAATCTTTAAAAAAAAAAAAAAAGCAAAAAGAGTTAGGAATGGGAGTCAAAAGATTATTTTATTCTTTCTTCTCTAAGATATCCTAAGAAAATGAGATCGGGGGAGTTAATTTAACAATTGTAGGCTTCCGATCAGGAAATGGATTCTCTAACTGTAGCTGGTTGTCATCAGCATTCTTCTCCACACCTGTCCCACTACCTTTACTTTTCCTTGCAACTCTTTCAATTACTACCTATTTTGCTATTAATGGAACAGTATAGTACATTTTCACATTCTTTATCATGTATCTTTCATGGGATTTATTGACCGTCTGTTTCCAGATCATATAGCAAAAGTACAGAAAGAAAGAAATAGAAAAGGTTCACCTTTTCTTTCCTAATTTGTACACTAACCTTCCTTGCCTACACACAGAAAAAAAAATAAAAAGGAAACACAGCAGGGGCTTCTCTAGGAAGAAGAACCAGCATAAAAACTAACACAAGAAGTTAACAGAATTAAAAAAAAAAAAAAAACCACCTTTGAAAAACCTGTCACCACATACTGATCCACACACTTGATGTACTTGTTTAGCTAATAAAGATAAACATTTCTTTTATCTTTAATAACAGATAAAAGCACAATTTCAACGCCATGGTGGAAAAGATGATTTGGTTTCTTCATATTAATAATGAAATGGTTCTAGAATTGTTGAATCACTAAAATGTATACCTAAAAATAATATAACACTGTATGTTAACTGTACTGGAATTAAAAAATATAAAAACTGAAAAAAAATAATGAAATGGTTCTATCTAAATAGATCAGTAAGCAATTTAACAAGTTACATTATGGACAATCTAGATGAATTAAAGGTAGATAAGAAGTTGTGGAAAACAAATAACTGACTTATTCTTAGACTGTGCTTAATAGGCTGTGACTACATGTGCACATTTTCCTTGCTTTATAATCAAGTATACAGAACCAGTGTCTAGCACATAATAGGCACTTGATAAATATTTGTGGTATAAATGTATCTAACTTAGGTCTGAAAAAGTGCAGAGCTGCACTTTACATTCTAAACATTCAGCAGGACAAGGGCTAAAATCAGCATAACTGTCCAGGGCCTTAGGCAGCTGAGTTTCTCCTGATGTCCCCTCTCTGCACTGTATGGACAGCTGCCTGCCATTCCTGTCTTAAGAATGTTAACTGTAGATTTATGAAAGGTTTGATTTTATCATTTTTAAACAATTTACTTATATAGTACCTTAAACATGAGAGAAAATCATTCTGCAACTCTCATAACAATATTGTCAAAATAAATACATACTCTTTCATGTATTCAAAACATTTACATGGCTAAACATTCTCTAACTTGGCCAGCTTTTTCTCACCAGTAAGCTTCTGTTACTTTGGCCTAGGATGCCCTATTCCCCATCTGCCTACAGAAATACTCAGCCTTCGAGGGTTAATTCCAGTTCTATCGCCCACATAAAGCTCCCTGGTTGACCATCCCAATATCAGGAATTCCTCCCCCCGCCTCTCCACTCTCAAGGAAGATACTACTTTATGATATTTAAATCATAAGCTGTCTTTTAGAGTTATTTTTTCATGTCATTATATATCCTCTTCCTTGGGATCTGAAGCATGGGTATTGTTTCTTTCAGACTGTTTTGTTCTGTTTCTCTTAATTTCTACCATACCAGCCTAGTAAACGGAAGGAACTCAGTTGAGCGAGAGAGAAAGGATATACCATGTCTTCAAACATACGTAAGCACCATTTCTCAGATAAATATAGCATAGCTAAGCTCTCTCTCTGTGCTTAATATCTCTTACATGTGACTTAAAAGGTGAAGCAAATTAAATGCAATGGTTTAAAAGGTCTTTTTTCTGAGTCTTTTCCCTTCCAGTTCCTGCTAGGTTGCATTTTACATAAATCTGAAGGCCATGCAGTAACATTAAGCATCAAGTTAAATCAATGGAATGATTAATGCTAACAGGCAGCCCAAAGCAATGTGCACAAAGGATAAAAGCATATCTGAGGGATGACTGCAATTTTTAATTAAAAAGTAACGGATTGGTGGTTAATTAAGAGTTGACTGTAGACTTACTGAGAAACCTCAATGATTAATGACAGTTAATGTTTGAGGTTTCAATACACAATTTGTCAATCAGTTTCAAAGAGATATTTTAAAAATTAAAGTGTTAACAATGCATGCATTGCCAAACTAAATATAGGATAAATGCTTCTGCCTGAGGACAGATATGAACTCACAGGGAGGAGAGCAGGATAGAAACTGTAAAGAAAAACTGATTGTTAACCAGATTCAATGAGCTGATATATATGAAAGGTTTTAAAATAGTGCCTGGTACATGATAAGTGGCAAAAATTAAGGTGAAACTGAAATAGATCTTTATATGGAGAGAGACACAAACATTTAGCATCACAAAAAGTTACAAACTAATTGTAGTCTCTATAGTGGTTTACTACTGATTATCGGTTTTGCGAATGCAGAATAAGGTTCACTTAAAATTTTAAACAGGCCCATGTATTTCCATTTTTTTAAACAAGTGTTTTTTCTCCTGAAAAGCTGCTAGAAAATATTTAAATATAGTATTTGGACATTCCTGAGGCCCTCTTGTCACAAAAGCTCCACAAATACCTGGTCAAATACTGTGCTGGAATTAAAGATGTCTTCATTCACAGGTTAAACATTCTTTGCACTGAATTGAATTCTACAATCTGGTCATTACGGTTACTCCTCTTACCACTCCATCAATTCATTGCAGATGCCCTAACTAAAATAAATGTAAAACCTCTGAAATCATTCCCCCAGGTTTTATAACTATCTACCTTAAAATGTTCTTAATGTTATGCTGTAATAACAATATATTATCATACCTTTTGGATTTCTTCAGGTAATGCATGCATGGGGATGTGACGATCCATAATTTCCGAAAATATGAGTTCTGAAGTAAAATAATCTAAAAACATTGATAGCAATAGTCAGAATTGAAAGAACATGAATAAAATTCAAGTTAAAAAGATATAAAATCTTGGGACTAGTCAGAGATGAATGGTGATAACTTTTGACAGTTATTTCATCAACTCAGTGTTAAAAGGTACAACAAACTGGGCTTTCCTCTGTTAGCTACTAGGCCAGTAGAACAGGAAAGATAATAGATAACTGAGTTAGAAACATTTTATTTCCTTATAACTTTATAGTCTAATCGTAATTTCTGTTGTGGTTTATTACTAACGATTTGTTTTGCAAATACAGAATAAGTGTCACTTAAAATTTTAAAGAGGCCCATTTATTTCAGTTTTCTTAAAAAAGGGGGGGGTCTAAAAAGTTAACAGAAAAATATCTAAATATAGTACTTTAGTTCAGCAGATAAGAAAAACAATTGTGACATGAATGCTGATTTAAAGGATGAAGTATAAAAAAAAAGTTATCAAATTAAATATCATATGCAGGCACCGAAGAGTCATCAAAGCATGAGAAGTGTTCATTTGACTTAAGATGAACATTTCCATAATTTTATGCATTTTACTTCAATAGATTTTCATTTTCTAATAAAACAATTCAACATAAAATTCTATCACTACTTTCATATAACTACATAAGATGAATGGAGGAAGTATTTTCGGTTCTTTTTTTTTAAATCTTTCCCAAATATGGAGAAAGAATACACAGTCCAGTTTCATGAGAAATGTTCATATATACATCTAAAGAGTGAGGAGGAGAAAGGGGGCAGCAGAGTAAGATGATACAGGCACAATCCCATAGCAAGGAAGAAACTCTGAGGGCCAAGAGTGGTAGACAAGAAACAACTTAGGAGTTCAGGAAAGAAAAATGTCTTATCTTTCCGGTGGGAATGGGGAACTAGGAAGGCTCCCTGAGGCTGTGTGCTTTTGATCAGAGCAGGATTTTGACACAAAGATAGACTGGAGGCATAGTACTCTATCAGAGATGGCAACATCGGCCACGGCAAGGTGTTAGGGAAATTATAGTTGATAAAAATTTCTGTAGTGGAAGTATTTTTTTCTTAATTGTGCAACCACTGGTGGAAAGAAAATTCCCCATCCCCTGTGTTAACACAAAGCCTGCTGTTTTAATGAGATGCTGTTTAAAACAAATAACTAATGAGCTGTCTTCCCATACCTTCCCATAGGTAATGTGTGTGTGTGTGTGTGTGTGTGTGTGTGTGTGTGTGGTAAAGTTAACTGGAGTTAACTATGGGAGTAAAGTTAACTGACATAGCTAACATAGGCCCACATAGCCAAGTACCTAATAATCTGACGTTTGGCAGACTGTCTCTCTTGTGCCAAGAACTCATTATTCACAGAAGGCTCATTATTCTCTCTCCTGTCATTTTACAATGGACTCACCATCAGTAAAATAAGATGGCATCATCTTAATTAAACTCTGGTGGGAGTAGAATTTTTCCTAAAATTACCAACTAAATCTCCTTTTTAAATTCCACCCATAAGATTATTTGAGAGCATGGATCTAGTGACAGTATAAACAAGGGACCAGTGGAAGTTTTTGTTTAGTACCTCCTTTATCTGTAGAGCTATTCCAACTTTGTGTCCTTATTACAGTAAGTGGGGAAATTTGACAAGTTCTGATTATTGAAGAAAAATTAAAAATTAAATACCGCCAACACAGAAAATCTCTCCACAATGCAGAAAACAATCTTATTATTGAATAAGCATTTAACTAGACTGTGATGCACATCAGAGCCAATCTGCTAACCAGACTACAAAGACAGAAAGAAATCCCACTTTTTTACACAGCTATATAGATACAACCCATTACATACATCTTCTCAAGAGAAATGCTAACTCATCCTCTATACAGTCTGTCCTACAATTTCGTAGTTCGTTTTCTATTCACCTAGTAATTGCAGTAGCTATCTGCGCTAATTAGGATTGTTCTAAGGAATACAAATCTCTATGACAGATCCCTTGGTACTAAAGTAAGGAGCCTAGGCGAAACTCCCAAGTAGACAGGGAGACAGCTTCCTTGATGTTTACATTTTAAAGAAATGGCTCTCATGTCCTCAAGAAAAACATTCTGGGTCTTTAAAAAGATTTGCCTACGTACTAAAGGAACAGAGGAAACACAAATACAGTTTCTCAAGAAAGGGTGAGGGAAAGGTCTCTTTCACCTTTGGCAACATGGCAATTTTTTAAATTATTACTTCACTCTTACATTATTTTGCATGTTTTATCAAATCAGTTTTCTTTTATTCTTTCACATTACATACAAGTAGACTGCCCTTGAGCAAGTGGTGCGGTGAAACTGGCAGTAGCTACTAAGTATTTGTGAACCTGCTCTCTTAACGGAATCACGAAGAAGATGTCGAAAAAACACAGAAACGTCCTAGGTTGTTCACTTCCGATTCCCTTCCTCACAGCAGTGTCACGCACGTTGGGCCATTAACTCACGTTCAGCTTTCAGGCCCTTCCATAAACACACCCTTCCCCTGGTGTGAATCACCCGCAAATGAGCAGGTCAGGGTCAGGTGAAACGGAGTTCACGTTCCAAGACATTCCTAAAGCGGCGGGATTTTCCCAATAGAAATCAACTGCAAGGCCAGCCAAAACTGCTGGGAGGGTTTTGAAACCTGTCCCTTTCTAACCCCGTTCCCCCGGGACCTGCCTTGGCGGGAGGAGGGAGGAGGGTGCGGGGAGGAGGTCGAGCGGCGCTTTTGGGGAGAGTAGAGGACGCCTGGGCCGAGCGGGCTCGCGGAAGCTGTGCAGGAGCCGCAAAGGGGGGCGGAGGCGACGCTCGGGGCCACATTCCCTCGCTGCCGCGCCGCGGCTCAGCTTTCCGGCCGTCTCCCCGGTGCCAGCACGCCTCCGCTCCGGAAATGCGTCCCGGGGGACTGCGTAGGCCGCGGGGCTCAAGGAAGTCATTCACTGTCTCACCTAGACCTCGACTCCAAGTGCGAACGGCTTTCCCGGTCTCCCGGGAGACTATGCTACACGTCGGCTCGACGTCAGGGCGCGGTGACGTCACGGCCTACGCCGTTCGCCAACGCAGAGCGGGGCTCCCTCGCCACGCCCCGGGCCCCACGCGCCCGGCGGAAGCGGGAAAGCTCACGACGGGATTGGGAGGGGAGGGCTTGTTTTACGCAGAGAGCTGTGAGAGGGAAGGAAGGGGCGCGAAGGGCAAGGCGGGGGAGAGCGGGCTGGAGTACTTGTAGAGGCTGCTGAGGAGGCGAGAAATACCCCTAGCCTTAAGGTGGGTTGGAGAGAGACTCAGCCTCCAGTGGAGGCCCAAGTCCCTATACCTCCGATCCCTGGCTCTAGAGCCCGCTAGGCGGACACAGCAGTGGGCAATTATAGTTCTTGAGCGCTAACAGGAGAGACGCCTGTTAAAGAGGTTATGGGAGTAAAAGGAAGCTCTGGTCGTTGGCATTGCAGCGAGGGCAACTGGAAAGGCGTTAAAATTTTCATCCTAACCCCAAAGTAGTCGGGATTTAAGGGCTTGTTCAAAAGGTATCTTGAGACCCCCTAGTACAAAAGTTATTTCTAGAAGGCCGCTCACCTTTCCACCTGACTTACTTTCCTTCCTTCATAAAGCAAGTATTTATTAATGACCTACTACTAAGAGACAAGCATACCGGAATGGGGTGATTCTGTGACTAACGCAGGTAGGGACAGCCCTTGGTGTGATTTTCAAGTGATCATTAATAGTCCCGATCTCTCCTTTTTGAGGATTATATGAGGTCGACAATGCAGCTCTTAGAAGAAAAATCATCTGTGGCTCACTAGCAGAGAAAGAGGCTTGTTACTATCGAATGAAGTGTTGAATAAATACAGAGAAAACGAATTAAAACCTGTAATATAGAGGTGATCAAACGATGCAGAGCAGTCCTGAAACAATAGTCAAACTGGTGATGAACGCTGTTTATTAATGAAAACGACAGCATGAAGTACTGAAAACTCAAAAAACCTTGTTCCCCAAAGTCTTGGAGATAGATATACCCTGCACACTTAACCTGGCTGATATTTTTGCCCCAACGCCTACCAACGACTTTGAGTTTCCATCCCCTCAAAGAGCATTTTAATTCATCTGGAAAAGATAAGCAATAAGAGAATTGAAGACAGGATTAAGGGGGTAGAGGACAGCCAACGAAGTGGTCAGGTACAGCACTTATGAGAAGTGCAAAGAACTTTCAACAGCTATTCGTGTTCACCGTGTTTCTTTGAGGGACAATGAAGGTAGGACTGTTTTCAATAATGGGGTTTAGGCACGGGGCACAGAAAAGGCAGTTCATCTAGATCCACTGAGTGCCTTATCTGGAACAGAAACTGCACACCTAAAGCAAGATGACTCTTCTGAGGCTAGTTTGGCTAGTAGTATGATCATCAGCAATAATATTTATTGAGTACTTTGTGTATATGATAAGCAAAAGGAACGCTTTAAGGATGGGAGAAGATATAGCTGAAAGGCTATAATGCAGGCTGTGATTTAATTTCATCTGTCCTTAGTCATGTCTATATGTTCTCAAGACCAGTTTTCCTCCCACCATAAATATCCACACTGTAATGCCCCTTAGACCTGCACTGTCCAATAAGGTAGCCAAAAGTGACTATTTAATTTACTTAAAATGAAATTAAAAACTTCGATTCTTTTATTGCACTATAGCCACAGTACAAGTGCTCAGTAGTCACATGTTGCCACGGCATTAGATAGCCCATATCTAGAAACATTATCATCAGAGAAAGTTCTACTGAACAGGGAGCAGTAGGCCCAGTAAGAATTTCAGGGATAAAGAGAGTTAATAAATTGTGAAGAATAGCTTTTGTTAAAAAGTAGCAGTGAAAGGTGTTATTCCCGAAAGACAGCAGCACAGATGAAGAGTCGTGACAGGGTGTTACTTTTTAAAAAAAAGTAATCCAATAAGCCTTTCCCCAGTGTTCTGTGTGTTTATTCTTTGCTCTCTGTTGATCTCAGTCCCTCCCTTTCTCCCTCTGAGTTTCTTTCCTTGTCTTTTTTGTTTTCCCGCTGCTTTTCTTCATCCCATTATTGGCCATACTGGAGCTGAAGTAGAATTTAAAATGTTCCTATCATTCAACATACTGAATAAAGTTTTGTGTTATTCTGTTCTTAAATTTTAAATCAGGTAAGTTTCACTTTTTACTGTGACTTTGTAAAGTAATCCAGTGATAATTAAGTTCCTTTTAATCTCCTGTGAGACGCTTAATTATTTGTTTTCCCTTGTGGGTCAATGACTCCTGAAAGAAAAAAATATAGTCCCTAGTTTTGGGAGAAAAGTCTTGTAAAGTGACTAAACGAGGGCTTTCCACAATGTCTACAGACTTTCGTGTTGTAATAGTAATATTTATGAGAACACAGTGTCTGTACTTTTGTTTCTATTATGAATTTACCTAAGATATTGATCCATCAGGGCACTGTCATTCATCCCATTCATTTTGGTAAGAGTATTTCCCCCTTCCCTCCCTCCATAAAAAGCATGTGGAAGAATAGGTACTTTGTCAGCAAGTCGATAAAAATTTCAGGAAGTCTTCCCCAAGATTGCTAATTTCAAAGTGAGCTCAGAACTTTACCAAGGAGCATGGCAAAATTATAGTTAGCCCAACTTTATTTTTATCCTGTGAACCAGAACACAGTACCATACTATTCCCTCAAAAGTTTGAATAAAATGGTTGTAGACAGGCCTCCCAGGTTGGAAGCAACCACAGCTTTCACTGCTATTTCTGGGTTCTATCCAAAGCAATTGCAGAATTTTTTAAAAGCTAGCATTTATTGAGCTCTTTCTGTTTGCCAGGCACTTCATACACAATGTCTCGTTTATTGAGAACCCTTCCAAACATAACTCAGTCAGATCCTACTTATTGTTTACTTTTATCCAAATGAAAGAAGTGGCTAAGGGCATGGCCCAACACATGAGTACTGAAGTGTACTTGGACTGAAAAGTATAAGCAGAAGCACCTGGACCTCATGTATTGTGTTAGTTGACTCTGCTGGCCAGTCAATACCCAGGAGGCATCAGCCTACTGTGGATTAGTAACATATGTAAATACTCAAAAAGTATTGAATTCTGGAAACATTGTCTTAGACTTACTTTTTTTCAAAACTTTTCTGATACAGCTTCCAGTTTTCAAAAAAGAGGTCAGCTACAAGTGACTACTTGCTTTGTTGTACTTACCTCAGCACACTTTATTCTCACCAAAATGTGGATTAGATTTTTTTTCCTAATACTGTTTTGTTTTTTTAACTGCTAATCGGCATTTAAAATTGTAGACTCCTTCGTAAAGCTGCTTCGTATATTTTTAATTCCAAATAAAAGGGAAGCTTTAGCCACAAAATACCATTTGTGGGTTTTTGCTCTGTATATTTTTGAATCCATCCTATGGGCAGTATAAACTTGAGTACCTAATAAAATGAAGGTCACAATGTTTAAATAGCATCTCTCTCTAGGAGTTCAAATGTGTTGTGATCTGTGCAGTGATAAATCCTATACTGAATCCTTTTTAGCCCTGAGAATATAATTATTGAACAAAATTTCCAATCAAGCCTTTAAGTGATAAATGCCTACTCTCAAACATTAAAAGTAAGTCAGGCACTACAGCAAAACCTTTAGGGATTGTAAGTATATTCTCTTATGGCCTGTTCACTACTGATAAGGTGTACTATGTGCCAAATATAGTTTGATATTTGTTACATGAGTGTATTTATTTTTATTGAGATATAATTGACATATCACATTATATTAGTTCCAGGTATACAACATAATGAGTCAGTATTTGTATATATTGTGAAATAATCACCACAATAAGTCTAGTTAACATCCATTACCACACATAATTACAAACTTTTTTTCTTGTGATGAGAGCTTTTTTTTTTTTTTAAGATTTTATTTATTCGACAGAGACAGAGACAGCCAGCGAGAGAGGGAACACAAGCAGAGGGAGTGGGAAAGGAAGAAGCAGGCTCATAGCAGAGGAGCCTGATGTGGGGCTCGATCCCAGAACGCTGGGATCACGCCCTGAGCCGAAGGCAGACGCTTAACTGCTGTGCCACCCAGGCGCCCCAAGAGCTTTTAAGATCTATATTCATAGCAACTTTTTAAATATATAATATAGTATTATTAACTATAGTCAATATATTGTACATTACATCCCCAGGATACATTTACTTCCATGAACATATTTAAAAACAAAAAGAACTAAGCTCTCATGGCACTGACTTAAAACTCTTGTAATGAATTTGATGCTCAAATACATGTCCCTGCTAGTTCTTTCAACACTTAGCATTCAATATATAGCCTATAATAAATGTTAATGAATTCAGACTGAAAACTGATAACTGCCTTATATATTTAAAAAACAGCTTTTGTACAATTTGTTTAATGAAATTATAGCTTATTTCTGAGATTTCCATAAGATTCTAATGAAGCACGTAAGAGTCTAACTCACATGTGTTCTGATAAGTGATTGGCAGAAGTGATTTCATTCTACCTTTGCAGAGATGAAGTTCATGTTTCTGTACCTATAATTTTAGGTAGCTATGGAATTTATAGGAATCTATAGCAATTTTCCTGTCATTTTGTTATATTTCTATTAATAGAATGATTTAATTCTATTAAATAAGGAGTTGTGGATCATCTTAAAATATTTTATGAATTACTGATAAAAAATATCAAATAGCATTACCAGATCTACTAAACAGATGAAAAAAATAAAATACTTATAGTAGCCCTGGTTTGCAAGGGTGTAGAGCAATAGGACTCTTAAACATTGCTTCTAGGGTCAAAAATTAATACATATATTGTGAACACCTTGAAATGTTCAGAACTATTTTAGTGGACATCTGAGCCCCCTTCTTCCTTTTGTTCAGGAATCTAGACCTTCTCCCCCTCCCCTCCTCCAAACCCAAACGACTCAGCCCAACTCCAGGAATCAGCTCAGATTAGGTCAATTCTGCTAGCCCTTTCCCCTTTACCAATGATTTAAATCAGAAATGGGCCTATCGGGGCGCTTGGGTGGCACAGCGGTTAAGCGTCTGCCTTCGGCTCAGGGCGTGATCCCGGCGTTATGGGATCGAGCCCCACGTCAGGCTCCTCTGCTATGAGCCTGCTTCTTCCTCTGCCACTTCCCCTGCTTGTGTTCCCTCTCTCGCTGGCTGTCTCTATCTCTGTCAAATAAATAAAGAAAATCTTAAAAAAAGAAAAAGAAAAAGAAATGGGCCTATTGGGTAACTTGGGTGGCTCAGTCTGTTGGGCGTCAGACTCTTAGTTTCAGCTCAGGTCTTGATCTCAGTGGTGGTGGGATAGGGTCCCAGGTCAGGCTCCTGTCTCCACGGGGAGTCAGCTTGAGACTCTCTCTCTGCCCCTCCCCTGGCTTGTGCTTTCTGCCTTGCTCTCTTGCTCTAAAATACATAAATCTTGAAAGAAGAAAGAAAGAAAGAAAGAAAGGGAAAGAAAGAAAAGAAGAAAGAAAAGAAAGAAAAAGAAATGGGCCTATGACCCAATTCTGATCAAACAGGCTCCAAGAGAAGGCTGCCAGAAGCTTCTGGTAAAGTTCTTTCTTATTAGTACATACATTTAGTGTTCCTCACAGTCTTGTTTAATGTTTAAAAGTTGGAAATATCAAAATGTGAAATAAATTGATATATCAAATATCAAGGTTGTGCATCTTTTAGAAATGATGATATGGTTCTTTGGTAATTAATGTCCCAATGGATTGTCCTGTGAAAAAAAGCAAGTTAAAAATAATATTTTAAATCCAAAAAAAATTTTCAAATAGCATTCTAAGTATATTCTGTTATTTATTTGTATAAGTGTATATTTTATTAGGATACCAGAGCACCTCACAGAATCAACAGAAGAGCTGAATAACCAAGCTTCAAGAAAGCAGGAAACAGAATTGCTTTGAGAACTTCAGACATGGATTCTTGAACTATAAAAAATCATGCGGCATCTCAGCCCTTTGAGTTTACCACTTAATGAAAGTTGGTTCCATTCTTCTACAGTCTCTGCACATGGAAGGACAGCAGTGGCTGACAGTCCAGATTTGTCACCAAGAGGAAAAGAGGAGGCTTCTGTTCCCAACCTCCAGTTAGAAAAATGCCAGGAAATGACTGTTTGGCACACTTTAAGTTATACAGCAATCCCTTGACCAAATTGCTGAAGCTAGGAGGTAGCAGGTACATGCCTCCTGGCCAATTGTAAGGATCAGGTAGGCAAGGCCACACATGATGAACTTCCCTTTCTAATTATATGCCTAGAAGAGTTAAATGGGCCGTTCTGTCACAGAGGAAACAGAGTGCTGGGCAGACAAAATAAACATCCCCAAATACACTTACGTGAGAATCAGTTAGCTGGGAAAACATTCTAAAATTGAACAGTGACTCTTGCTCTCTCTTTACACAGATAAGTTGGGAGGTAAATATGTGCATTTTGAAAAAGTTCCCTAGGAGTTTACAGCAGGTATCCTAACCCGGGAGAATCCCCCTCTTCAATAATATGTTACTTGTGTAACAAAAATCAATGCGTGTGTCCCCAGGTACCATTGGTCTAAGGGTAATAGAGGAAAATAAGTAAGAGCTTAGATCCACCATATCAAAGTTTATAAATAAATAGATAATAAGCCGAAAGCTTTTAGTCCACTGGGGTGGTTTTGTGTGTTAAACTATTTTGGTGTTAATATTTTTGTTCTGCCCTCCAAACTTGATTTATCCAGATATCTGAGCGAAAAACACTTTTTCTCATGATCTTGAAGAGGAGCTTAGATCCTGGCTTCTTATAATGTTTGTAGCCTTTTCTTTTCTAAATGCCCTTGGGATTCTTGAGTCGCCACATAAAAGAAGTCTCTCCAGTCAGTATGCCAGGGAAATAGGTACTTCTGATTTTGAAATAAAGCACTGGAAAGAACGCTTCGAGGAGGAATAACAGTATGCACAGAATCCCGACTCTGTTATTCATCTTTGCGCAGAGTGGACAAAACTGCCTCCCAAAACCGCCGTCCTTGCTCTGTTCCCTTCCGTGTAAGCCTGACACATGAATCGCACCTGTGCGCCCTGCCTCTTACTTTAAAGTTTTCTTTGTAAAGTTTCCCCTAATGATTGCTCTTTGATTAAGCAGCTCTGGTTCCCAGTTCGTCTAATACATCCTGTGTGAGCGCGTTTTATTACCGAATGTTACCCACGTTCTGATAACAAGAAGACGCTGTGTCCTCCCCGGTGAACTCACTCCCTTTCCCAGAAACATAGCGTGACTCCCCTCCCGGCTGGGGTTGTAAAAGTGGAAACCGGGTGCCGCCCTCCAGCACCTGCGCCTCCCGCCCCGCGGCGGCGGCGGCCGGCCAGGCTGGAGAAGGCCGCCACCGGCACGAAGTGCGTGCGGCCGCCGGCCGGCAGGTCACGCAACCCCAGCGGCGGCGGCCCCGCCCCCGCCGCCTGCTCTCGGCGTTTCCGTGCTCGCTCGGGGCTTCCTGGCGGGCACGGAGCCCGCCTTGCGTGCCGATCCGGCCGAGTAATCCGGCGAGGAATCTCGGATTCCGCCCGGCTCCTGACACACCGCGCCCTCCGCCGAGTTGAGCCGCGAGGGTGATGCCCTCAACTTAACGTCAAAAAGTTTCCATCTTCGCTGGCGGCGGAGGGAAGAAGAGGAACGCCGGCGAGGAATCGGTCTCGCCCCGCGGACCCCTCTCGGTTTCCTTAGCAGGCGCGGCGCCTACTCGGCGCCTTCTAAGTCTGGCGGCACCATCGTGGGGGTCTCAGGTCACAGCAGCATGGGGGGGGGGGGTCTCCCGCCCTGCCGGTCCTGCGCAGGAGGGATGCGGACGGCCTGCCCCCGGCAGGGCGACCCGGGAAGGGGCCGCCGCGGCGTCCCGACTGCCGGGAACCCGGCGCGCTCTGACGCCCGGGGCGCGCGGGAGGCGAGCTGCGTTGCCGGGCGACTGACCCCGGCGACCTGGCGCCTACTCCCCAACTCCGGGGAGGTGGCGGCTGTGCGTCAGGGAGCGGTGAGGGGCAGGGCCCGCCGAGGCCGAAGGGGGCGAAGGCCAACGCTTGGAAGGTTAGGTTATTTGTTGACGTCCGGGGACCATTTTTTTGAAGGCAGGATGGTGGCGTTGTAACTAGTAGGGACTTGCTGCACCGCGGGCCTCGAAGGGGCCTGCAGGGCGCGTCTGCCCGAAGGCTCAGGGGTGAGCGCGCCGGCTGTCCCGGCGCCTCTCACGCTAAGCCGCGTGCAAGCGAGGAAGCGCGTGTCGTGACGACAGGCGATGAGATCAGTTTGAATTACCACAGCGTCGGGGCTGGGGAGTGCAGCCTGTCACGCAGCCGGCGCCGGCTCTGCCCTGGTGGCCGTGGCTGCGGCCGCCCCGCGCGCCGGCTCCGGCAGGGGGAGCTGGGGGTGAATCAGCCCCTTCCCGGCGGTCGCGGGGGGAGCGTCAGAACTATTCCCAGAGGCCGCAAGGGGGTGGGGAGCCCGAGAAGAAAACCGTACAAAATGCAGCTTGCACAGTTAGGGGACTGGATTCTATGAGCAACCCGGTTGGCACACTGAAAATTACTTCTGTGAATCAGTGTCTTACACTGTGCCCAGTAGGTAACTGTCTGAAAACCACTATAACACGGAACTCAAGGGTCATTAAAATGTGCCTTTAATTTGTTTATATTACTTCGTTTAACAGGCAGTGCACACGGTTTGCACATGCATGCATGAAATTTAATTTATACAGTCAAGTCTGGAGGCATGGTTTGGCAAGAGGAACAATTGTGAATTCAGTTAGGGTACAAACAGTAAGAGTACTTAAAAGGACAAATGAACTGAAAAAAAAATTCAGACCATGACACAAGGAAGCCATTACATTCATCTTTTCATGGTCTTGAACATCTTGTCCCAACTCAACTATAATACACGGCGGAAACTTCTAATTAGACACAGAAAACGCAAGTATTTAGCTGTACCAGGCAAACGTTTTCTTTTTCAAAGCCTTATGTTATAGACACGTGATTAACAGCCATAACATGAAAAGTATATCTTCAATTTGTTTGTATTTCAGTCATTTCCTTAGCGAGTCAGTGGTAGGTATGTCACTGTGAAACAATCAGGATAAATCACAATGTGCAGAAAAATTTCTTTGAATTTTAAATATGTTATGAGATTTTTTTAAAGATTGTAATGTTTATACAGTGTGAGTTAGTAAGGAAGTAGGGGCTTGACACTAAGTGCTTAGTAAGCTGCATCAAATAAGTATTTTCAATGAAGGAAGGAATGAGGGAATGAATGAATGTGTAAGCAGTACTCTCTGATAGTTAGAGCTGGGAACTGAAGTGTCATGAGTGAGTAATGGCAGCCCTGCCACTGCCTTATGACTCATGTGTGATCCTGGTATGATGGAAATAATGCCTACAGCATACCTACCTCACCAGAGGTGTAGGGAGGAATATTCCTTATTCACGAAAGGTGCTTTGAGATCTTTGGAGGAAGGTGATATATTCAATTATTACAAATAATGTACTGCTGTTATGGCAGCCCTTATATAAAATTACAGAAGTATAAAATAATGTTTAAATACAACTGTGCCACCAAATTTTTAAAATTTTTTAATTTTTTTTTTTTTTTTTTTTTTGTATTTAGCCCATCAAATACTGAAGTACAGTGGGAGGCTGCATCCTTATGTAAAATATTTGACTTATAGATGTTCACGGTCAGTCGACAAATGCGATGTGCGCTTTGGAAGTTCTAAATAATCAGTATTGAGTAGCATTTGTGGTGACAGTTTTTTATATGAAAGCTGAGGCCTCTGGCCTATTAAGTGCCTAGGAAAAAACTAATTTTTGATGACCCTTCCTAATTTGATCTGTGAAATCTTGAGGTTGAGCGATCTTCTTGGCTTAATTTCCTTTTTTTTTTTTTTTAAAGATTATTTATTTATTTATTTAACAGAGATAGACAGCCAGCGAGAGAGGGAACACAAGCAGGGGGGGAGTGGGAGAGAAAGAAGCAGGCTCCCAGCGGAAGAGCCCGATGTGGGACTCGATCCCGGTACTCCGGAATCACACCCTGAGCCGAAGGCAGACGCCTAACGACTGCACTACCCAGGTGCCCCTTAATTTCCTTTTTCTAAAAAAAAGATTTTATGTATTTATTTGAGAGAGAGAGGGAACATGAGCGGGGTAGAGGGAGAGGGAGAAGCAGGCTCCCTGATGAGCAGAGAGCCCGACATGGGACTCTATCCCAGGACCCTGAGATCATGATCTGAGCCAAAGGCTCAGGTTCAACCAACCCAGGTGCCCCTTGGCTTAATTTCCTATTGCTTGATGACCAAAAGTCTTGGATTAGAGATTTACTCAACATATTAAGGGACCTACTGTGTGTCAGGCATTGTTCTAGGTATTAGAGATACAGGAGTAAACAGACAAAACTGGTGAATTATGTAATATTTAAATAATTTGGGGGTCGCCTGGGTGGCTCACTCATTAAGCATCTGCCTTTGGCTCAGGGCATGATCCCAGGGTCCTGGGATCGAGCCCCGCATCGGGCTCCTCTGCTGGGAGTCTGCTCCTTCCTCTCCCACTCCCCTTGCTGTGCTCCCTCTCTCGCTGGCTGTCTTTCTCTCTGTCAAATAAATAAATAAAATCTTTAAAAAAAATTTTTTTAAATAAATAATTTTGGTCTCTTTAAAAAGGGCAGATTACCTTAGAAATAGTAATACATTACTTGTATTTTTGTGTAAATGTAAAACCTATTCCTGGTCTCAGCTTTTAGAATAGATCTCTAGAGAGGGAAAGGAAAAGTCCAAACCAAACAATACTGCTGTTTTCCATCATGCTCCATATCCAAGTTGCCCTTATCTTTCTTAATGCCCTCTGCCATCATTTTAAGGCTACACATGCCCTTTTTGCCAGGACACCATACACTTGTGCAGTTTGTTGATTGTATCGTGGTGCCTTGCAGAGGAGGTGGGTAGGCATTGAATTCTAGCACCTACCTTCACCCTCTAAGACATGTGTTTTGCATCCATCCTTTTTCTAATTTGAACACAGTACTATAGGGCCACCGTGGCTGTCTTTGTTCTTCAGAGTTCTCAGGCAACTAGCTGCCATCTGCCCTTGACATGTATTTTCATGTTATATTGAATAGCACGGCTCTGAATAGCAAGACAGGGAACACTGGGGGATGGGGAGAAGCCAAGGCTGAAGAAGGGAACCAGCAACCCCTATCAGCTTCCACAATTTCAAATAATATCTAGGTAATGAAAGCTAGCTGCGGCATGATGCCGTGTGAAATGTTCTGCGGCCAAGAGGAAGCAATGATAGAGCAACAAAACTGCCTTTTCAGTTTGAGCAAACTGAAAGAACTGTCAGCTCACAACAGGTTGCCTCAGTATTGCATTGCAGCTGAAGAACATGATACAGTCAGACCACATGGCTCAACCTTTTGGCCGAGCTCATTTGTAGGATTTGATATCAGGTGATTTGATATAGGATATATGTCCGGCTGAACCCTAGGGATGGCCTTGGGTATTAAAGTGTTTTCCTTTTCCCGTTGCTAACTTCTCTGTGGTCTGTTGACATTACGTCATATTGCAAACAATGAGTGGTGGAGACTGCAGTGTCAGGATGTAGTGACCTGATTAGTCCGAACTCCTGCAGGGAAGACGTGCAGATAGATGAGCCCCAACAGGACCTGAAGAACCATGTCGTTTTGAAATCCTGGGTGGATGGGCCACGCCCTGAATACACCTTAAATTTCTTGTTGCTTTGAAGGTATCATCATTGCTCAACAACTCCCAGGATGGAGTTAATTAGTTCTTTGTGTGATTTGATTATAATAAAATGAGAGTTTAAATGTAACTTATTAAAATGCGCAAATGTGGGCATAATATAAATATATTTTAAAACTTGGAATTAATATCATATAAGAGCTTGGAAATGATCCAACTGCATTAACACCTTCTAAAATATAGTCTCAGAATCTAATAATAGTCAAGCAGTTAGATTCATGGCTTAACATATAGGCCTAAAGCAAATGAAACATATGAAGAAATATTACTTTGCACTACACAATTGATCATTTTGCTTATCGAGTAAAGATTCCTATGGTATTTATTAAATTAATTAATGATTATTATTTACAAAAGCCTTCAGAGAGTATTGCTTTCAATTTTATTGAAATCGAGAGCATTGCTTTTCAGTTTTTAAGGGGGGGGGGAAGAGATTAAGTAAAATATGCCACAAATCCTATACCTAACAAGGGTAAGAATTAAAGCAACTGTGGAACTTTACACACAGAACACACCTAGTAAAAATAGTTTACTACTATAAACTGATTGATGTAATTCCCTATCTGAGACAATAAATGTTGCATGTAATAGATTGTTTTCTGTTTGAGGACAGATATTGCTACATGTTGATATTCGCATTGCTAGTACCGTGTAATCAATCACGATGATTGAATGAGTCAATTAATGAATGAGTATGAGAGAAAACCCCTAAGAACTAACCTCGAAGCACTCTATTCTAATCCCTAAGCCCTCCCAGTTTCTCTGTTGCTCCATGCCTTCCCAGATTATTGATGCCTACATGAGCAATCAGGAAAAAGGAAGCAATCCAGATGGGAGGCTAGCTGTGGTCAGATGCCTCTGAAATGAAAAAAGTATTTGCAGATGTTTCAACAAGTGGAGGGGTAGGGCTGAGTCTAGGCCACAGGAAACAACTTCCACACCTTGGGGCTACTACAATAAAGGTATCATCACTCACCAGCACAAGGTTCTGTTGGAAACTTGAAAAGGCACTCAGGATTGGAATGCTGCATGAATCCAGACTTGCCTCAGGAATGCCACAAGTGATCAGAACTAAGTATAGAAATTAATGTGATTTGTAAAAATAGCAATAAGGATCATGGTTATCTGGGAATCAAATCCTTTCATCACTTTAGACAGAGCTAATGAAACTAGAAGAAACCATCATTGATTTTGAGAGTCTCCTTCTAAATTAGTTGGCCTTTGGCTTTTGGAGAGCAAAGTTCAAATTCCAGTTCCTGCCTGACAGGAAAATAAGTCAGACACAAAGTAGATAGATAGTCTTTTAGACTCCAAACTGAAATAGCAGTGCATAAAGAAGGTCTGAGTCTTGAAGAAACTTTTTTAGAGTTGCTGAATTCATTCACCTACTCTGTGATATTTTCCATTGTGCCTTTTGAGGCTGTTCACTGGATTTATGATATTTGCCTTTGTTAGCTAATCCCTTCAAATGTAAATAAGAAATTTTTAGACTTTTTAATGAAAAAGTGCTAAATTCTATTATGTTCTGTGCATGCCCTCTTCCAGAGCATATTAGCTTTCTAGCTGCACAGTGGATGATGGAGCACATGATCATAAGTACCAATTGCTTAATAAAATACTAATAAAACATAAAGGCACTGTAAAAAGTGCTTGGAGGGGCGCCTAGGTGGCTCAGTTGGTTAAGCAGCTGCCTTGGGCTCTTGGGGTCATCATGATCTTGGGGATTGAACCAGCAGGGAGCCTGCTTCTCCCTCTCCTTCCAGCTGGTGCTCTCTCACTATCTCTGTCTCTGTCTCTCTCTCTCTCAAATAAATAAAATCTTTAAAAAATAAAAAACAACAAAATAAAGTGCTCAGAGCTAGGCTCAGCCATCTATATTTTTGTGCCCTGGTTGTATTACTACGTGAGCCTGTTTTCTCATCTCTAATATGTAACAACCGGAGAATGGTTTTGTTTTTGGCTCAGTGAACAAGGAAGAGATTTTCTAAAACAAGGATCTGAATGCTTGGCAACATTGGATTTATTCCACAAAATCCTAAACTTTTAAATTGAGAAGAACTTATAGTAGCAATAGCTGTGGACACTTGACTAACAGAGAAAATGAAAGTTTTTTTAAAAAAATTATAAGGAATGAAATAAAATGCTGGCACTATTACTAAAATTGACCAGGATATTTGGGGGATAGAGAAAAATTAATTAACCCTAACATGATTAGGGATACATATGTTGCTATTCTTAGTGAGTTGCCTTTTGTGAATATTGGAATTCAAAATAGGAAGACTAAATGAGAATGCTGGCAGTAAACCCTGTTGTTATTGTTGTTGTTGTTGTTTAAAGATAAAAAAAAACAGGGGTGCCTGGGTGGCACAGCGGTTAAGCGTCTGCCTTCAGCTCAGGGCGTGATCCCGGCGTTATGGGATCGAGCCCCACATCAGGCTCCTCTGCTATGAGCCTGCTTCTTCCTCTCCCACTCCCCCTGCTTGTGTTCCCTCTCTCGCTGGCTGTCTCTATCTCTGTCGAATAAATAAATAAAATCTAAAATAAATAAGTAAATAAAGCTAAAAAACAGGTTTATCAGATTTGCAGAGATCCTTTATTATAGAATTAGATCATTAGAGCAAGGAAGAGATTTAAATGTCAAAATCAAATTCCTCATTTTATGGAT
This sequence comes from Ursus americanus, assembly GCF_024610735.1. NCBI lineage: Eukaryota > Metazoa > Chordata > Mammalia > Carnivora > Ursidae > Ursus > Ursus americanus. The sequence goes on along the minus strand of NC_142146.1, from coordinate 50,517,538 downwards.
GAGGAAGCAAATTCAGAGAGGAAAAATTAATTTATTTAAAAACAGTATTATTGTTGTTATCATCGTCATCATTAGAGGTGCTGTGCAAGGCACCTGTGTCTGTTCTGGGAATCCAGCAGTGAACAAGACAGATGTGGTCTCTTGCACTGAATCACTCAGTTAATGGAGGAGCTAGAACCAGAAATGAGTCTGTGGATTTCTAATTTAAAGCACTTCCATGAATCAAGTACTGACTCTAGACCAGGCCCTAAGTGTTTCACCTACATTAAGTCATGTAATCTTCACTAATTTACAGTAGGGTGCAGCATGTCTTCCCACTCTTGACGTCTCCTGCCCTGTGAAGGGAGCTTCATTACAATCCTGGCTTTTCTCCCTGCCTTATTTACTCCGCCCAAGGGGAGATAAAGTGACAGTTTGGAAAGAGTAACAATGCCTGAGTAGCCCAGTCCCTTCCCTTCTCTTTTCTCAGGACAGAGGTGTCTGAAGGTACGTCTGTCCTTTGCTCTTCTAGGCCCAAAGACAAACAGGGCAGAAGGAGGCCTCTTCAGGTCTTGTGAGTGGGGAAACAAGTTTCATAGTGGGGTTTCACATTAGGAAGCCCACTTTCCCAAAGATACTAGCTTTCTCATCAATAATCTCTGTGTGTATGCATGCAAGAGAGAAGCATTTTATAAAAATAAAAGAGCGAATAAGCCAGTGTGTCCTATCATATTCGAATCATCCAAAACCAGCCAAGTTCTATCCAGTGTGCATGTCTATGCCCCACATTCTGACCCCACCTGCCACAGCACTGAGGAAATAGTATCTTAAAATAATCTCGACATACCCTTCTGGGATCATATGCCCAAGCAGCGGAGCAGCTTTGCATGGTAGCCTGGACCTGCTGCAGATGGCACAGAAAATTAACCCTCGTACCTTCTAAATAGATTTGGCCCAAGTTTCCAAATTTCTAAAACTGGTGGGCTTTTTAGGAGACAAAGTGGTGAAATGAAAAGACCTTGGGATTTATAGAATTAGAAGCCCCAGACTTGAGTCCACCCTGAGTAAGTCTAACTTCGAACTTTTGTTTTTCCTCTAGAGAACAACACAGATTGCCCTAATGAGCTCACACGGCTGTTTGCGACCCAAAGAGGAAAACGTATGTGCAAGTGCTCTGTAAACGGTAAAGAACTATAAAAATGTTAGTTGTTTTACAGGCTTAAAGATACAAGCTCTAGATAACAGTTCTCATGTTTACTATGCATTTTACGCTTGACCGTATGCAAAGACGTTTGTACGGCTAGGTGGTTGATATTGGCCCAGGTGGTTATTATTTAAAGACTAAGAACCACTCCACCAACTAAGGTCTTCCCTCTCCCAACCAACGTTACTTACTTAGTGTAATTAAAAAATAAAAACCTCTCTTCTATTGCTGTCTACATTTTTGCCATTCATCTTTGCCATTAGGCAATAGCTCTCTCAGTGACATTCCTGTAAATTCTGAGCAGGTTTATAAAATACTTTTCCACTAGGAAGAAGCAGCAGCCCTTGTGAGAAGTGGGGTCAAGTTAGGGAGGATGGTAGAAAGCCTGAAGGCAGGTAAAAGGCATAGAAGAATCTGGGCTGTCAGTTTCAACCGAAAGTTCTGATAAAGAAACTGAGGAGGGAGTGGGGAAGGTAGCCAGGAGCAAAGGAACATTGTTTCAAAGTGGCACCTTTTCCATAAATTGTTTTAAGGTTTGCTCCCCCTCTGATCAGTCTAACCTATCTCAACCCGAAAGTCAGAAAAGATGGATTCCAACCCTGTGTGACCTTGAGTATGGAACTTTGCCTCCCTGGGTCTCATTTTCCTTATCAATGAAAACTTTGGATCAATATTCTCTAAAGTCATTTCTACAAAAAATATTTTGTAATTCCAGCAAAGAGCCTGTGAATTTCCTCCTCTTTCAACATTTAAGTCTTGCCTTCCTCCAGGGGAAAAATTTATCTTAGAAATGAGCAAAGAAGTAGGTGTGTGTCTGTGTGTCTGTCTGTATGACTACGTATTAGCATGTGTGTGTAGCCACCAGTGGTAAATTAGAACATCATAGGCCAGAGAGAAGCATTTCATGAAAATTAGAACAGAAATTAGGCAATTGTACACTATCTTACTTGAACCATTTTGCTTATAAGCAAAGAAACTCACAAAGAAGTTGTTCCAATTTTCATTGTATTCAGACACATTCATGGTTCAGTTAAAAAAAACTGTTGAGCCTTACAAATCACATTTGAAAGACAAAGAATACATACTGGTATTTAAAGTAGGCTCCGGCCTGAAAGCATACAGTCTTCTTGACAATTGCTCTAAGTCACCAAGAGAATAAATGAATAAAACATCTACAATAGTTGTTAAATTCTCAAAATGATACATTTTTCTCCTGAGTGTGCAGAACAGATTCTCCATGTTTTTCTGTATGGTGATAATTCTGTTCACTGCATAAGTAGGATGAAGCAAAAAGAATAAGAGAAGGAGGTCAGCTCTATGACCTCAGGCATTAAAAACAGAACAATTTAGGGAGAGGCACTCATTGATTCAGTATTAATCATTCTGAGAATCTGGTGGAATCAAAGGCATTCCCGTGTCTTTCATGTATTTTAATAAGCTATTAATAACTTTGGCATCTATTAAATAAAATTCCACTCTCAGAACCAACAAAGAGCTAGGAATACTATTGCCATGTTTCTTGTGTATATAGATGACCTAACTACTCTTCTCTATTAAACATGACTACTGCTTCCAGAGCTGAAGACTATAAGCATGAGTACAGGGCCAGAGATGGGAGACCAGAGAAAATCAAGAAGTTTGGAGAGGAAGGACGGTATGCAGGAAAGACCACAGTCTTTGAATTGAGACTTAGGCTTAAATCCTAGTTCCACCAAATCTAGGATTTATTTGATTTTTCTCACCCTGTAAAACAGGGCTGATATCTGCCTTACAGTTGTGAAAAATCATGATATTGCATATGAAGTAGGTAACAGGCACTCAGTACGCAGTAGGTGTTATCATTATTCCTTTGTTAATAATGTCTCAGTGGGGCAAATAGCTCTTCTTCCTGATTTAAATTTGAAATCATGCTCCTTCCAGGTCTTAACTCCTATAAACTATGCTGTTTCAGGAAAGTTATGTAATATTCCTAAGATTCCCTGGGAAAATAATGATGGTTTTTGGAATACAATGTATCTCCTGACATAGAAAGAAAGAAAGAAAGAAAGAAAGAAAGAAAGAAAGAAAGAAAGAAAAAGAAGGGGGGAAAGGAAGAGGAACAAAAGGAGAGGGATTAAAGAAAAACAATAAGAAGTCAAAAGAAGAAAATGAGAAGAAACAAAAAGAAAAGGGAAAGAGGAGACCTAGGTCTTTGTACCGGCATTTAGCCACATACAAGAGTTACTTAAGGGGCGCCTTCGTGGCTCAGTTGGTTAAGCATCCGCCTCTTGATTTCAGCTCAGGTCATGATCTTAGGGCCATGGGATCCAGCCCTGCATCAAGCCCCACAATGGGTTCCAAGCTCAGCGGGGACTCTGCTTGAGATTCTCTCTCCACTTCCCCCCTCTCTCTCTCTCTGTCTTTCTCTCCCCCCCCCCCCCAAGGCTTCTCTTGCTTGACTCACCCAACTGTAATGGTCCTTTGAGCTGAAATGCCTTTTTCTTAGACTTTTTCCAGACCGTCAAATTTCTACTCATCTTCAAGGCTCTCACTGAATCTCAGTGGAGGACCAACTATGTAAAGCATATACTATGTGCCCAATATCTTGCTAGGTGCTTTATGTGAGCTGCCTCATTAACAGTGGGGCGTAGTCCTGAAAGGGGGATATTATCAATCCTTTATACGAGGAGGCAATGAGGGACTAAGTCAATTAGCCAGAAAAAGAGTCAAGCCAGGAAAGGATCCCAGGACTGTAGGATCCAAAAGCCTTCGTTTTGTTCCTTTGCATCACAATGCATGTAACTCTGACCCTCTCCATCAGAATTGATGGGGGGGAGGGGCAGAGGAGAGAGAGAGAATCTTTTTTTTTTAAGATGTATTTATTTATTCATTCGAGAGAGCGAGAGAGCAAGCCTGCGCATGCCTGTGCATGCACGGGTGGGGGAGGGGCAGAGGGCGAGAGAATCCCAAGCAGACTCCCAGCTGCATGGGGAGACTGACAGGGGCTCTAGCCCATGCCCCTGAGTTCATAACCCTGCCACTTAACCAACTGAGCCACCCACATGCCCTTGGTTTGGGGGTTGTATTTTTTAAGGTTTTATTTTTTTAAGTAATCTCTACACCCAACATGGGACTTGAACTTCCAACCCTGAAATCAAGAGTCCTGTGCTTTACTGACTGAGCCAGCCAGGCACCTCTCACTCCATTTTGTTTTAATTTGTTACTTTTATTCTCTCTTCTGCCAACTCTATTCCATTTATTAAACATTTGTTAAGCATCATCTATGGTTAAAATACTGGATTATATTCAGGCTCTAAGGAGACTACAATTTTTTAAATTTTGTTTTGTTCTTAATTATTTCCTTGCTTTTTAAATTGTGGTAAAAAAACACATAACATAAAATTTACCATCTTAACCATTTTTAAGTGTACAGTTCAGTAATGTGAAATATATTCACATTTTATGCAGCTATAAATTATTCTGTTAATGTCTGTAATTCCTATAGTGCCTAGCACATGTTGCTGAATAATCAGGACTTTGCCACCCAATCCTAAAACTGCCAGTCCCCAAATCCCAATGCTCCTGAGTGCATCATGCCCGAAGGGATCCTAGGTGCCCTGTGGGCAAATATTGAGTTAATATTTCTTTTTTTTTTTTTAAAGATTTTATTTATTTATTCAACAGAGATAGAGACAGCCAGCGAGAGAGGGAACACAAGCGAGAGTGGGAGAGGAAGAAGCAGGCTCATAGCGGAGGAGCCTGATGTGGGGCTCGATCCCATAACGCCGGGATCACGCCCTGATCCAAAGGCAGACGCTTAACCCCTGTGCCACCCAGGCGCCCCTGAGTTAATATTTCTAAGCTTCTACCTAGGAGCTGTCATATATCCTAGAGCTTTAATTTTATTTACTCATTTTCAAAATAGGTCATAAACTCACATGGTTCAAAATTCAACAAGTATAAAAGAGTGTATAGTGAAAATGCTCCAATTCACTCCCCAGCCATCCAATTTCTCTCCCTGGAGGCAATCTTTATTATCTTTATTATTTTATGCATACACAAGTAAAACACACACTCATACACACATTCCCTCTGCCCTACCTTTTACACAAATTGTAGCAACCTGTTAATACTCTTTGGTACTTTGCTTTTTTCACTTACATACTGAAGGTCATTCCATTTAGTACATTCATATTTTACACTTTATGGATGTGCATAACTCACAAATGAGTTCCCTGCTGATCAACATTGAGTCATTTTAGGGGGCTAGTCTTTTTCTAGTAAAACACTACTGCAATGAATAGCCTCTACATGGAGCATTTTGCAAGTATGCAAGCATGTCTGTCTGATAAATTTGGGATTTATACTTGGGATTACTTGGTCAAGGGTGTGTACATTTGTGGTTTTAGGAGACATTGCTGGAGATTTTTCTATTATTACTTCCCCTCCCCACTCCCTAGCAGTTGAGAATTGTAGTGCAATGACAGGTGTTACTTACTGACAATGAAGTGTGAATTCAACATGTTAACAGTGTGGAGGCTGAAAAAAAAGAATCATTACCCACTGGCTTCTTTTGGTCAGGATTTCCAATTCATGATGGAATCTGCTTGACCAGGTTTGTCTTGTCTAGCCAAGCCTCCTCGAGGTCTCCTGGAGTCACTAGCCTAGGGTTATTTACCAGCCTTGGGTCACATGCTCAACTAGAATACAGGCTGGTGGCTCAGTATCAGCCCGAAGAGCCTGGGGCTGCCTCTTCAGTGGGGGCTGTGGACAGAACAGGATCCCTTTGGAAGGAGACTTGGCAGGCAAACACTGGGATTAGGATATCTATAGGGAGACTAGACTCTCAATTTTCCTAGGATGGCCCCAGGTTATGTCTGTTGTCTAGCATAATTACCAATTGTACTCCCTTTCCCACTCAAAAGTGTCCTAGTTTGGCCTATAACTTACTAACATTGCCTAAGGTAGGGCAGTGCTGTTCACACTGTATTGTAAGGAGCCCTTGGTATTGTAAGGGTGCCTGAGGAGAGACTCTCAGAGGGAAAGGGAGAGCCTAAGCAGGTGACATTTGCACCCCATTGCCACTGTCTGATGTGACTAAGAGGAGATTAGGCTTATAATAATGAACACATTTCTATCTAATAGGAGTTAGATGTTTCTCAAAACTTTTAAGTCAGATGGACTTGTCCCCTCTCTAATGACACATAAGTACTGTCAGGCATTTTCTCCACCAAAATAGATCACTGAAAATCTCTTGAGGCAGTAATCTCTTGACCTCAGTGATATAGCATGAATTTACCACTCGTTTGACAGTGCAGATGGGGCTAGGCCTTGAACTAATGGACCACTTGTGGCTTTTAACAAGAGCTTTCCCGAATGCACTTTTACTCCATGGGAGTCACAGCATGGAGTCTGGTCTAGGTGAGAGAATGGGCAAGAATGACATTCTGAGTTCAGTTCAAAGATGCTGCACTTTGATTTATTTCCAAAGCAGCATCCAAGCAGTGCAAAGGATAGACATGAGGTAAGGCAGACGCAGCTGCCCACTGCCTCCTTTATTCTTCACAGAGACACATAAATTTGGTGGTCTTGGCAGCTTGAAGAGAGTGAGATGTCTGGGAGGTCAGGGGAGCCCCGAAGTGCGGGCTCACTATCTTTCATACCTCCCGCCACATCAGCAACCAGAAACAATTTATGCTACCATATAAGGCCAAAATGTAGCTATCCAACGGGCTGCTTCCTTCAGGCTAATGTCCAGATTCCAGACCTTGAAATGGTTGCTGTGCCCAGCCCGGGGCAGTCTCTCCTTATCTACACCTGGGCGGCAGGGTGTAGGAGTTTTCCACTTATTTTGCAGGCCGGCTTGGCCTTGGTCTACCACAAACATATCTGAGCCTTTAAGTTCTCAAACAAACTCTTGGCCTTCTCCTGAATTAACACGGGCTAAAGGACATCTGTGTTGATTGTGATCCTTTAACCCCGTGGGCCATGCTTTCCATTTTGTTAATCACTTTGCCTCATCTCTCGCTGATGACTCTTGATTGCAAAAGCCCAGCTCTTCAATTGCTGCCTGATTCTCTTTGTCCTTCAGAACTGTTCCTCCTGTGAAACAGTTCATCCCTTACACACATGCAACTCTCATCGTTTTCTCCTCATTTAGAATGTTTATTCCCCCCACTTTTGTTTCCATCATAGCCATATGTGTCTTCTTACTAGCTCTTCCAACAGTCTCACGGCCTCTGTACTCTCTGGCCACACAGGAGCGGAGAGTGTTCATGAACTACCCCAAGTCTGTGCACAATCCCAGCAAACAGGGCCAGCGACTAAAAAGGGCCACCAACAACCGGCAATATCGTTAATCTGTGCCACACAGGACACATAAACATTTCCTCTGGAGCCCACTTTTATTCAACTCTATGGAAGTATACGGTTTTAAAGTTCTTAAAGAAAATAACTCATTTTCCTCATGCTCCCTGTTTCACTTCTTTTTGTCCTTTTCTCAACCTCTCAATCAAAGATGGTTTAAGATGGCTTGTAGAGTCCAAAGAAGCTGATGTGGCTTGAATGACAGGAAGAAAGTGGGTTGAGCAGCCAATAAAAACAGGGAGGCTGGAAAGTAAAAAGAGAAGAGAGGAGCAGATCACTACCAACTTGGATATTTTGGATGCCCATTAAGTTACAGTTTAATTTGTATCAGTTTGCAAAAACATATACAAGTCCAGCTCCTCTCTACTGGCCCCTCCCAACAAGGGAGGATGATTTTGCAGGAGAGGCTGTGCTAAGAGATTACACTTCCCACACACCAATATTATGTTTGGTTTTCTGACTTGCTTCGACTAATGAAACGTGAGTAGAAAGGGCATGTGACACTTTTAGCAGAAGCTTTAAAAACCATTGCATGGTTCTGCCATTGCTTTTGCCTCTGTTATAAAATGACCCGTGTGTCACAGGTGGGGATTGCTCCTTCAGTCCAAGTCCCAAAATAAAGATGACATGGATCAGAAGCTGATCTGTTACTAACATGAGTGAGAAAATAAATCAGAAAATAGCCTTAGTTGTTGTAAACCACTGAAGTAGAAGATTCATCTGTTATTGCAGCATAATGTAGCTTGACCTGACTGATAAAACCATTAATTCCAGAAAGCAGAGAGAAAGAGCAGCAGTAGGAATGTTTGGGGGGAGGTGGGGGGGAGTTGAAGGTTGTGCACAATGACACAGGAGACTTAGCAACCATTCGAACATCAGGAAGACCTCTGAGGGGAGCAATACCGGCTCTTACAAGAGGAGCCAGTGTCAGGGAAAACCTGCATGAGGATTCCTTCCGGAAATAGGAGGAGAGAAAAGGGACACAATTCAGAATGAATTAAAGAACAAAAGTACCTCATTCTTCGTTGTCTGTAGAGTAGAAATGAAATAGTATCTGAGGCTAGGACTAAGAGCAAAGCCAATACTTTTCCCTCCTCTGGGCCAAGTTTGACTCCTTGCAGTATGATCTTGGATGTAGTATGATTGAAAGCCCCAGATGGAATTCCTAAGGTACCCTACACACATCTCCATGAGGAAGATACTGTTTTAGAGAGCATACGGAAATTGTGGTCAGTTCAGGTCCTGCCACTGCCGGGGCCAATTCCTATGGTTAGTCAATCCAGGGAGGATGCAGGGGTCCCACCTAGGGAAACCAGGCCCTGGACTGGCCTAGAGATCAGAGGGAGGTGGTTTTAGGGTAATTTCCTACCTTTCTATATTCTTTGTCTTACCTGTGCTTTGGATTCAATTGATGTTGAAAGCCAGGATTATAATCTGCGCTCTGGAGCTGAGAGAAGTTATATTTAGAGGTAGGTTTTCCCCCCAGGATGAGAATGTTGTTTTCATTGTTCACACTGCTGCGGATATGGTTACCTGCGTCTGTACCAGGTACAGAGTATGTGGTCAGAGTCGCACGTACTGCCTAGGTCTCTGGGGTGCAGGAGGGCAGTGGCTCCTCTGATGTGTGGGCCTTGAGCATCAGCATCACCTGGAAACTTGTTAGAATGAAAATTCTTGGGCCTCATCCAAACCTCCTGAATTTAAAATCCTGGGAGTGGGGCCCAGCAATCTGTGCTTCAACAAGCCGTCCAGGGAATTCTGATACACACTTAAATTTGAGAACCACTGCATTGGGGGCATCTGTGAACAGCAAACACTCATCTCGTCCTCAAGCATGTCTTAGAGCCCCAGGCTAAGACAGGGTCAACTCCACACCCTCCTGCGAGCTTACTAAATGACGAGCCGCTCATTGCCAGCAGCACCTCCCTATGTTCACAGCACATCTCAAAGCAGAGAAGACGATGAGGAGGGTCCCGGCCTTCCTGTGGGGCTATATCGAGCACCTCCGCCAGCACCTCGTAGGCCAGTCCAGCTCAGGTCTAGGCCAGATTGGGAGCCAAGGACAAAGGAACCTTCACTGCTCTCATGTCTTCCCTTCACATAAGGGTCACATAAGACAAAAGAGGCTGCTGATGACATTAACCCTATGAGGTTGGTATTATCTCCATTTTACACACAGGAAGCCTGACAAGAGATTTAAAGAACTTGTCACCATCATAAAATTAGCAAGTGATGGCGTTGGGATTTAAATCCAGTCAGTCTAACTCCAGAGTCCACTGGGATTGTTTGCAACAGTCCCGGACGTGTACTTTGAGAGTCCTGCTCGGAAAAAATCAGTTTGATCGATTTGAAGCACATGTCCAAAGGGTTCTCTCATGTCAACTTGCTGTCACCAGTCATTTGCTTTCCAAACTGAGACAGCTAACCCGAACGTGAGTAGATGAAGGTATAATTCTAATTCCAAGATAGATGTATTGTTGTTTCTCTTAAAATATTTGCCTTTTAAACTTTTCTCCAAACGTAAGGGAAGGAGCTGCAATTGAACTCCAAGCTCTACACACGGCCGTCGGGGTATCCCATAGGCACCTCACTAGAACGCTTCATTCCAACCCATAGCCTGCCCCTCCCCTGGCCTCCCTCAGCTCAGCGAACACTCCACAGTGGTCAAGCCAAAATCTTGAGTCATTTCTTCTTCCTTCCTTCCCCCGTTCTCCTGTATCTATCTACTTGACCTCATCAGCAAGTCCTGGTAGTTCTACTTCCAAACTGTATTGCGAGTCTGTGCCCTTCTTCCCACCTCTACCGTACTGCCTAGGCCAAACCGTCATCCCCTCTCATGGACTACTGTGTTCGCCTCCCAGTCAGACTTCCTGTACTTACCATCTCACCTCCTCAAATCCATCCTGCACGGATATTCGGAATGACCTTTTTAGAGTACACCTGCTATCCTTCATTTGATTATTAAACTCGTGTGGTTGTTTTCTGTTATAAATGGTCACATTCACAGTTCCTATAGTTGTTCTTTTAAGTTTATTTCTGAATCCTAAGTAGAAAATAAACTACCCCAGGGAAAGCAAAAAATAAATATCAAAAAAATAAATAAATACAATACAATACAATACACTGGCTATGTCACTCCCCTGTTTAAGTCCTCAAGTGGTTCCTCATTACATTTAGAGTAAGATTCAAATTCCTTCCCAGGGCCCACAGAGGCGCCAGAGGATCCAGACGCTGCCTAGTCCCTGGCCTCACTTCCTCCACTCACCCTGGCTCACCTCTCCACACTCCCTCTGGCCTTCTCTCTGGTCTTCAGCAGACAGCTTGGCTCATTGCTGCCACAGGGTAGCCGTGCTATTCCCTCTACCCCCCGCTTCTTTCTTGGGATCTTGAATTGACTATCCAAGATATTATCTGTCAGTTCTCTGAACAAATGCATTTCCTAAGAAAAATTTTCTCTAACCACTTTTTTTTTAAAGATTTATTTATTTTACAGGGGGAGGGGCAGAGGGAGAGAGAATCTCAAGCAGTCTCCACACTGAGCATGGAGCCTGATGCAGGGCTCGATCTCATGACCCTGAGATCACAACCTGAGCCGAAACCTGGAGTTGTATGCTTAACACCCCTCAACGACCACTTTTTTAAAACTCGTATATGCCTACCACATCATAGTACCCATTTATTGCCTTCCTAGTGAGGGGATCAGAACATGCAGCCCCAAATATGCTACTTTGGCATACTGATTATTTTGAGCTGAAGACTATTGAAAAATAGCAGATACAGGAAGGGCTCTCTGCCCTTCCCCCTTTCTAAAAAAAGCAGGGCATAAATTGCCTATGAGAAAGATGTCCTGCTGGTACCAGGAAGAATAGAAAATTCTTATCATTGGAGATGAGGAGCTGATGCCAAGATGAGCCTGCACAAACAAATCTTATTAAAGTAATCCTTATTTTCCATTTGTTTCCCTCATATATTTCCTAGTCATTTCCCCACAATTTACCACCCCTAGAGCCCCAAACCTCTTCCTTTTGTAAAGTTACTTCTTCACAATTTGTCACCTTTTGTTAAAATGGCATAAAAGCCCCCATGTCTGTTTTCACCTCTTTCCTGTGAAGTCCTCTGTGCCAAGTAAAATTACGAACATCCAATAAAGTGTGTATGCTTTTATCCTGTTTAATCGTCATTTGTCAGCTGAATTTGCAAGTCCTAGCTACAGAGATAAGAGAGTTAGAGGAAAAGTTTTCCTTCCCTACAGTCGCACTTACCTATGAATATGTATATTGCATATCCTTTTATTTACTGTTTTGTTTAATGCCCTCTGCACTAAAATGTGAGCTCAGGGAAGGTAAGAGGAGTATTGGTCCTATTCATCACCATATCTACAGGCCTGGCGTATAGCTGGTGCTCAGTAAATATTTGTTGAACAATTGAATCTGCCCAGGGGCGCTGTAGTTTAAGCCCCAAGGAGAACCAGGTATCTGAGCGAGAAAATGTCAACAGAAGAAACTCACTAACCTCACTAACTGACCACCGTTGATAGAATTATTTGTTTCAGGTCCCACACACAGGCCAAGCTACCACCTTAACTGAGCATTTATTAAACACAACTGAAGGTAACAGATCCTCTAGTTTCAAGAGAAAGGAAGAGAAGTGTGAAGATTTGAAGAAAGGGAACGTGGACTGCCAGGAAAGGGCGTTGTGAATAGCACACAGCAAGAAGTCTAAATGTAGAGCAGATATCAAATCCTAAACGCCTGGTTTTAAAAAGCAGTCTTAGCACAGAATCCTGGGGAGAGAAAATGGGTAGGGGTGTGGGGTTCAGGGACAGAAAGCAAGAGAGACAGAGGCACAGAGAGAAACTGGGACAGGGAGTCATTAGATCGTAAGCCATATTCTGTTCAACAGTGGATTCAAACTAACTCTTCCCACCAAATAATATATATACATCTATTCACTGAGGAGAAGAGTAGTCAAAAGAGGATTTTATTATATACAAAGAGAAAGAAAACAAGTGTGAAGTGGAGGCCTTTGCCAAGTTGACAGTGGTAACAGCCTTCCCACAATAGTGGGTTTGCCCAATGACATCGCACGCAGCCTCTGATGGCCATGATGACCTCTTCGGGTTTCATGTGCTACATGACCTTTCCCATGAAAAGCCTGCTGTGGTGAGTCTCATGTGTTGCTACCGGAGTAGGAAATTTACAGTGTGTGCAGTGCGACGGTGATACTCTCCCCCTGCAATCGGTAGTTTATCAGCCAGGAAGTACCAATAAAGGGTTAGCGTGGGGAAATGCCAAAGCAGAAAACCAAATGATTTTTTAAAACATAAACTTCTTAAAATGGAAGAGGTGTTAAACACACACACACACACACACACACGCACACACATTCTTTTATATACCAAGGTGGCTTCATGAAATGGCTTGTAAATTTAGATGGTCTTAAATAATAATATGATTTGGGGCCTTTTCTACTTTAAGCTAATATGGGAAATGCTTTTGGGGAGATTCTTTCTAAAAATTGGTGTTTAGAAAAAGAATATCATGAGGGAAATTATAAATGTGAAGAAATACAAAAATAAATTTGATAGGAAGTCCTCCCCTCACAAAGTAGGCCTGTGATAGACAGGAAATGAGTTTGAAGAGATTTTTAATTGCATCATCTTTTTGTCTCTAATCCATTTGCACATCACTTGGTGTCACTGATGTCAGTTTATTATCATTGGGGTGACCAAGGCGCACTAGGGTCAAACAACCTTGGATTCCCATTCTGGCTCTGGCATGCCCTTGCTGGCTGAGTCACTTAACCTCCGAGCCAAGCTTTTGTCACCTATGAAATGGGGCCACAGGATTGTTGTAAAGATAAAATGAAATAATGTACATAAAACATCTGGTACAAAATAATGCAGTGCACGGGCCTAGAAATTATTATGAATTAAATTAATTCAATAAATATTTATCATGCACCTTTGGCATGGGAAGCATTGTTTTAGGTAATAGGGGTGGGCATCAGGGCTGCCTGTAGGATTGTACAGGTTGTGCACAAAGCAAATCTACAGGCCACCATTTGCATCATCATCCAAAGGAACAATGCACCCTGAAGACAGTAGGATACACCTGGGAGTCATACTTTGTTGCCCTAACAGTGGAAAGTAAAATGGGGAAAGCTTACATTCTAACGAAAGGAATAATATTTATTATTATGACTTGACACTTTATGAAAACCGTATCCTTCCACATAAGTAGTGAACCAATAAGTACTATTCAAGCATTTTCCAAACGTTCAGTGCTATGCTAGGCAGAGTAGGCAATGTAGAAATAAAGGGTTTGCTTTGCCCTATTTCTGTAATTAAGCAACTTAAAATCCAGTTGGAGTCAAAATACACAAAATATATGTTAAGTGCTAATCTGTACGATAGAGTTAAGTGCAGGGAGACCTCACTTTGCATGGCAGTGTGGGACCATAAAAATGGCCTACGTAAGCTAAAGCCATGCAAAGTAATCTTAATCATCAATAGGGAACATTATGATCATTCCAAGATCTTGAAAAACTTTTGCGAAAACATGAAAAACTCTCCTAAGGTCAGTTATCAATGTATTGGGAAATGAAAAAACATTGTAAAAACTGACATCCGGTAAACTAGAATCCAAAACATTAAAAACATTGAGAATGAAAGTATTTCACTTCCTTGCGAAAAGGCATCAAGAAGAGTTTCAACAGTACTTGCTTTCCTCTCATCACATAACTTTCTATATATCTTTCCGATGCCTTGGCAAAGCTGTCATATTCCTTCCTAAATCTGGATTAGCTCCCAACGCTTTATCCTTTGCATGTTCAGTGACATGAAATACCTCCAAGAGTTTCTTTAATGTGAAGTATTTTCCTGGAGTCACTTCCTCTGGGACATCGTCATCCTTTTCATCACGGCTTCTTCCCCACCGATGTCAGTAAGTTGGCTTTGCTGAGTGCTGGCTGCCCATCTGGAGGAGCTCACACTGAGCTGGCGACACTGCCATGGCCAGCAGTGTCTTCGAGAACTCCAGTTACATTGCATTCAGATTCTGCTTCCAGCGTATCTCTTTCATTTCTGTGCTGCACTCTCATCTCTGTTGGTCAAGTCACTCCTTTGATTAACTCTTTCTGTAAAATGTCACAGAGGGTTCTCACTGGGAGACAAGGAGACAACGGCAGGCTTTGCTATCTGTGGGTGAACTGAATATCAGATGCGAGGTGACCGTACAGACTTTCAAGGAAGTGATTGGTCGTGGATTGTGATTCCCATCTGTTATTTACATAGTGATTTGTGTGCTGAAGTGCTAGGAGCAAAGTTTGCACTTTATGCAAATACAGTAAAGATACTCTGCAGCACGGTAACTAAAATTTGACCTGTGTTATTGGGGCACTTGTGCTACTTAACTACAGTGTGGTAACCGAAACCCATGCATATCAGAGCCACGCAGAGGACTGCCTATCCTGCATTATCTCTGTTAGGTTTTAGCATAAATATCAATAGAAAATACTTCCTCATGATAGAAAGCTATCTCATCTATTATAAGTGAATTGTATTAAACATGGCAGGGTAATAAGCGTAACGCATCAAATGAAGTGTTAAACATTTATCTTCACGTAGCATAAATAAAGCTAATAAACATCTACTACATCACGAGGATTAGTATACCTAGTACACAGTAGCGAGTCACTAGAGGCCAAAGTCCAATGGCTTCAGGTGTTTTCTGACACTTTAATCCATCTTTTTTCCCTTCTATTTTTGCCTTTTTCATTTTCTATTGAAATTAAGATAGTTAAATGTAATATATTTTATTACAGATGCAACACAGTGTTTAACTTTTATAAAAGTATTTCTATTTCCCTACTCCTTTTTTACCCTTCTATCTATCCTTCTGTGTCTGTATGCAGAGAAAGCATCCAGATATCGTTTTCAACTCTTAATAATGATAATATCATTATGAACCGGTGGAAATGTGATGATGTTTTTTCATGTTCATATTTGTACCGTGTGCATTATTTGAATTTTCATGATGAGCATGGATGTACATGTTTAATGTTCACAAAAGCGATAGAGATCTTCCTCAAAATCAAAACAACGAAAAAATTTGGAAGCATTTTTAAAATAATTGAAAGAAACCCTTTTGATTTTTCCTAAATGGCCTAACTTTCTCAGAATTTCCTCGAGGAAAGTACAGTTTGGAGTTTTGAAGAGCAAACTTGTTCCCTGATCTTTTCCTCTACACTCAGCTTGACTCTTCTTTTCAAAAGGAACTGACATTGGCCAAGGGTCTCCCACAAAACAATCAAATGCTTATTCTCTAACCCCCACTTGGCACTCTGCTAAAATAGTTATTCCTCTACTATTGGAGATGTTATCAAATTCTATTTTTGTTGATGAAATTGGAAGCTTCATGAGAGCAGAGACCATGCCTTCATTCTTTATAAATATTTGTGGCTATTAAAAGTTTTTAAAAATTTTTGTTGAAACATAAAATTAATGCTTTGCTATGTAAAGAGTAAAGGGTCGGTTTAAGTCTGCCCGAAAATTCGTTCTGTTTTGTTTTGAGACTCAGAGCTTTCAAGTTCAAGACCACCAGCCTTTCTAGACTATATAGAGAGGTTGCAGGTTCTAGGAAAACACTCAGGTTTACATTCAAATATTAAGTAATCATCAGTAGTAAGTAAAAATTAAAAGCCTTCCAAGTAAGTCAAGTTTTATGTTTCTTTAAATTTTGCTTCAAATAACAACTTTCCTATAGTAAAATATATTATTATTTATTACATTGATATAGAATAACTTCCTGCTTCTAACAAGTATTTTTTTCTAAACTTGAGTTGACAAAGGGTCTATGTTCTTTTTTTCCTTGACTAACAAATCAATTTAAAAAGCAGAACAGAGCAGGGGCACCTGGGTAGCTCAGTCAGATAAACAGCTGGCTCTTGGTTTTGGCTCAGGTCATGTTCTCAGGGTCTTGAGATGGAGCCAGGTCTCCTGCCCTCACCTTCACCCCTCCACCCCCGCTCTCCATGCTCAGTGGGAGTCTGCTGGAGATTCTCTCCCTCTCTCTCTGCCCCTCCCCCTGCTCTTGTAACTGCGCAAACACGTGTGTGTGCACTCTCTCTAACAAAAATAAATAAAACTTTAAAAAAAAAAAAAGCAAAACAAAGCAAACACCTAGTTACCCTGTACTTTCAACCCTGCTGTGGATATAATCAGGTTTTAGTATTTTGACCTGATTCTCTTCTTTACATTACTTTCTAGGAAAGTTCTCTCTATTCTCCTCAATTTCTGTTGATACAAGGAGTAGTTTCAAACCTCTCTTCTGCCCTCAACTATCACCTCCAAGGCCTCTCAAATTTTGTATTTCTAATTGCTTATAATATATAACTTACAATCCAGTAAGAGTTACTATCTTGATATATTCTCTCCTATCTTAATTATCAAGGCTGATCCCAAAGGGCCTCCAACTCTGAAACTTAGGAGATCCTCACAACAGTTTTCCTCTCCTGGTTGTTTTGACTTACATCAGTTCATTCTGTTTAGTGTCCATGATGCTAATTTTCCTCCCCTCACTTCCATTATTCCTGACTGAATCCTAATCCTCCCTCATACCTGGACTTGTACAACAGCTTTTACCCAGAGCTCCTGATCTCAACCCATCTGCACTCAGCAGACAGAATAGATTCTCAGCCACCATATTTGCCACTGTTCTTCTGCCCACTGAAATCTACAGCATTCCCCAATATTAACTGTGTTTCATCAGCTTCCATTCAAGAACTTCCATTACCTACCTCCTTTTCTTAAGAAATTATGCTGCTTTCTTATCAGAAATGGTCCCTAAAACCAATTATGCAGCTTCCCTATGGGAAACCTCATTTCACTTCAGACTCCTTACCAAAGGCTAGTGTCTGCCAATCTTTCTGAGCTTTTTTCCTATCATCCTTGCCACAGCTCACATGTCTTTCTGCTCCTTCCCACCCAAGGCCCACTGCACAAGCTTTCTTCTGTGTCTTGAAAGTTCTTAGCCCAGATCATTGCATGATGGCTTCTTCTCGTCATTTGGGACTCAGTGCAAATGCCTCAGTGCAAATACCTCCTCAGAGAGGTCTTCCCTGACTATCCTGTCTAATGTGCATTCACAGATGCTACTGTCACATCTTTTCGTTTTATTTTCTTCATAGTACTTTATATTATTTTCCACTTGTTTTTTATGGTGCCACTGGGAAAAAAAGAATTCACAAGAACCCAGATTGGCTCTCTTGTTCACTGCTCTATCTACAGGGCCTAGAATAGTGCCTGGCACACAGTTCCAGCCCACGAAATATTTGCTGAGTGAATTAGAGTGACATAATTTTTACTCCCTGATTAAGCCCTGATTCTCTACATTGTCTTACATGTCCATATGCAAATTCTTGGTTATATGTTCTTCATTCTATTCTCCTCTACCTAATTCCCTTTACTGTTATCTTTTATCAATTCGTATTAGTCACTTCCTTCAAAATCTAGCTTAAATGCGACTTGTAAAACCTTCTCGAATTCTTCCTACTATGAGCACTCTTTTACTTCTCCCCATAAGATTCACCCCATTGTTTTCATGATATTATCTTGTGCTTTAAAAAAAAAAAACCCAACAACTTTAACATATTGCTTTATAACTACATTTTTTTTTCTTTCTGAGTCATCTAATTGTTTTCTTGTTGACAGAAGGTGTAGTTAAGTGACAAAAGCTTTGGACTGGGAGTCCTGGAGAACAATTCCAGACTGTGGAGAGGCCACTTCCCACATCTGCACATTATGGAAGAGTTAGTCTAGACCATAGGTTGCAAAATGCCAGCCCTCGGGTTGAATAAGGCCCACAGATGTGTTTCATTTGACCTTAGTGAAACTCAAATTAGTTAGCAATGTTTAAAGATTGGGAAATTTTTGGAAAGCCTGGAATTCTACCCTCTCTGGAAAAAAAAAAATCAATAGATCAGGCAACAAGAGACCTACATTTCTGCATGGTGGCAAATCCACTGAGAAGGGGCGTCTGGGTGGCTCAGTCGGTTAAGTGTCTGCCTTCGGCTCAGGTCGTGATCCCAGGGTCCTAGGATGGAGTTCTGCGTGGGGCTCCCTGCTCAGCAGGGAGTCTGCTTCTCTCTCTCCCTCTGCCTCTCCCCCCCATGCTCATGTGCTCTCTCTCTCAAATAAATAAAATCTTTTTTAAAAAATCCACTGAGAAGGAAAGCAATTGTCTTTTATTTTTAAGATTTATTTATATATTTGAGAGAGAGAGAGCATGCATGCATGTAAGTGGAGCAAGGGCAGAGGGAGAGACTCTTCAAGCAGACTCCCGGCTGAGTGCAGAGCCAGATGCAGGGCTCCATCCCACAACCCACGAGATCACCACCTGAGCTGAAACCAAGAGTCAGATGCTCAACTAACAGAGCCACCCAGGCACCCCAGCAACTTTAACATGGGGGTGGGGACCCTCTGATGTGACATGGTGCCCAAGCAGCCTGGACACTCACTTGTTCATGTTAATTCTCTGTTGGAGTTTGAATATATAACCCCAAGACTATATCATTTCTGGATCCCTTCTAACTCTACATATTTCTGACTCTGGATAAATATATCTTATCTCTCTACTCAGACTTAAATTCTGGAAGGGCAGCGTCTGGTGCTTTTCTTCTGCTTTTGCAGGTTGCGGTGCTAGGCATAAAGCAGATGCTTAAAAGTTGTTTGTTGAACATTAATTTAGTTATACACCAATACGTGGCAAAACCAGATTCCACCTAATAAAAAATGTACTGTTTGGTTGGCTTTTATAAAGAAAGACTCTTATCGAAATGGAACTCAAATAGTGACAGAGTTTGTGTGATATGGAAAATTAAACTCTGGACAGATATCAACCAGAAGAAGTTTCATTTGGGCAGCAGAAAAGAAATGTCATTCCTCAGTCTCTTTCCTCTGTGTGTAACTCCCACTAATGGTTCATTGTAGTTATGCAGGCGTATCAGGAGCAGAATGTACTCTGGAGATGGAAAAATATTGCTATTTGTACTCCTAAGTAATGATCGTATGTTCAACAGCTGGAACTTGCTGAGACCCTCATTTATTACAATACCAATAACTACCTTTGCTGTATTCCCACAAAACCACAAACTATTTGACATGGTTCAGGACTACCATATTTAACAAATCCCATTATTCTTTTTGCAACAATTTGTTCACTTTTAAGGAGAATAAAGCACACTAAAGTATTTTCCATGGATTAACAGCAGTAACTAAAAGATTCCACGCCCACGTTGGGCCACGCCTGGTATACCAAAGTGAATGAAAGTCCCAGGTCTGTAACCCAGGGCAGATCAGCACCACTGTTGTCCCAGACTACAGTCTGAACACTTTCTTCTCCGTTTTTCCATTTTCTACTATAAAGAGTACTCGTAAATGACATAAATATTTCACGGGAGGAAAGATTGTATTCCTCAAAAGCTTCCTACATTAACAGAGGACATAGCTGATATTATGCCATTCATATTAATACTAGAATAAATCTTTTTTTTATGATGTTTGGATAACTGTAATACTTGAAAACCATTTAGAAATTTACATTTCTTCGGAACATTATATTCTAAAGAATTAAAGGGCAAATAAGTTAATCTGATTAAAATATCTTAACATTTAATGTAGACAGTTTTAATCTCTAAGTTTTTTATAATGTGTGCGGGGACTGAGCTGAAGTGTACTTTGTACTCTCTGTGAGAAAAAGTGGCTTAGTAAATAAATGGATAGTATAAATAACATTTGAAAGGAAGCATTTACTTACCAAAGAAAATAATTTGTTTTCCAGCACTTGAGATTTCTTATATTTATATAACTGTCTATTCAAAGTGTAGGCAAGACCAGAACTTCTTAGATACGCTGATCATTTTTATCTATTTACTGAATGTGGGCCTGAACTGCCAGCACGGATTAGTCATTTTTCTGGTTACTGTATGTACTGGAAAGTAATAAAGCTGCATGTCCTTTGAAATGGCCCAGTTTTCCAGATCAGTGGCTTTTTCTCTATGTCTTTATATTTTGGGTTTGAATGATCTTCGTCTTCCACCGGTGTCTAAACCATTGCAAATAATACAGTTTACGTATTAAAGAGGTCTAGTTGAGCACAATAGTGAGAAATAAAGTAGAAGTCTTTCTGCAAGCTGTGTGATCGTAACCTCGCTAAACCTCAGTTTCCTCACTTATAAAATGGGGGTGAAAATAGTACCTATTTCCTGGGGATGATGGGGAGATTAATGGAGATGAGGCAAGCATTCTCTTAGTGAACAAAACCTACGTTATCATCTCTCCTAATGTGTGTCGAAGGTCCTATGTAATGAGTTCTGCATTTTCTAATTTATACTGCATGATGCCCATTTGGCAGAGAAAGCCACTGAGGTTCAGGCCATTAAGAATCTTGCTCTAGATCACACGTGTTGAGGAACCAACCTCCTGTTTGT
This sequence comes from Ursus americanus, assembly GCF_024610735.1. Taxonomy (NCBI): domain Eukaryota; kingdom Metazoa; phylum Chordata; class Mammalia; order Carnivora; family Ursidae; genus Ursus; species Ursus americanus. The sequence continues at coordinate 50,496,522 of NC_142146.1, read as the reverse complement.
GCTCATAAACTGACTGTGAGCCGAGCCCTGTGCTTCTACAAAAGCTGTCTTAGGAAGTAATCTTCGAAAGTAGAGTCAACGATCATCCCCGAGTAACGTCTGCAGTTCTGAGACTGGCTTTTACGCACACTTCGTAGGATCAGCGTCACTATTTTGAGGCTGCACGCTGTGCGGGAACATGAGTCATCGCCGACCCATCCACTCCTCCACACTCTAGTGCTCTCCTTTATGAATTCAGTCCTAGGAATTCCTGTCTCATTACTCCCCAAGGGTGCTCAGTCACAGCCATCGCTGACTTGTATTTTCACCCACCTAGTTAATTGCTTTCTGAGATTCTTCTATTAGGCCAGTCGATGTCAACCTCAGCAAATAACTTTACATCATTATACAGGGGCAAGAAATTGTTTGGATTGTGGAATGGTTTACAAATGCTGCACTTTCCAGTGTGTACCATCCCATGACCCAGTAACTGTGGGAGGACACGGCCCTGAGTACAGGGGAAATTCCTCATCAAACGTTGTTTCCCTGGGTCCTTTCCCTGACTACCTGAAGGTTAATGGAAAGAGCATATTGATGGTGCTTGTAACAGCAGTGGGGATAACATGGTAGTGGAAAGATTTTGTTCAACCACGTTGGCACCTCACCCAGCAATAGATTTCATTCTATTCTGACAATTTGAACTTATCTTGTCAATGTTTTGTCATTTATTAGGAGCTATGGAGGGTCCCAAATGAACAGTATCTTCATTTTCCAGTGGTTTATGTCTTCACGTATGTTGTATTTTTTTTCCTTTACAATTTAAAACATCCTCTACTGTTTGTCTCAAGCAAATGCTTTTAACTTAAGACCCCAGGATAAAAGGAAACCATGCTCTATGGATTCAGATAAAACTCCTCAATTCTTGGGAATCTGGGCGTGGCACCCATGCTAACCACACTATGAGCTCCCAAATGGATTAGCGGTCTCTTCTGGAAAATGACAATCAGACGCTTGTCTGGTTGAATCACTAAAAAATTTAGAAGAGATGTTATTTTACAAGATACTTTACATCAACAAGACATTTCTAGTCGTGTTTGTAGATCACAGCGCTGCTCTGCCTAGAAGCAGAAGGTGTTTGAAGTGTGCTCCCTCTCGGGACTTGGAGGAGGCAGGCCAGAGAGGAGGGGAGGACTACGCCGTGGGCAAAAGCCTTGGGAAGGACTGAGTGAAGCCTGGGCCGGGTGCAGAGCAGTTTCCTGGGCTCTTTTACAGCTTTGTCTGTTCTTGCAGCCTATGACCTCAGGCACTCGGCTGCCTCCTTTCTGTATCTGTAAAAGGGAGGAATGCAAGTCCAGGACCTCTGCTCTGCTTTTCTCCCCCAGGGGGCCAGAGACTGCCGAAGCTGTGCGCTATAAAACACAGATCCTTTGCTCTAGGTGTGGTTAAAAGAACAAAATTATTATAATTACTGGGTGTAACTTTAGTCACTCTGCATCACATCTTCCCCTAAATGTGCGCCCTAGGTTTGCACGTCGGTTACCAAGAAAAGGTGACTGTGGGTATGGGAGAAGTTCTGCTGAAATGCTGACTTTTCCACTGTTTTTCTAGAGCCTGTCTTAATAATCACCTGCAAAGCTACAATTTTGGCAATATGAGCTGGCGGCCTAACCCAACGTCACTGGGTCTTGGATTATCGAGGTGTCTCCCCACATGCCCAAGCCTGCCGTACCCTCTTCCCACTCTCCTCCATGCTTCACCAACATTGCCCTCTTTCAAACACCTGAGTCTCCGTGTGCACCAGCCCTAGGAGCAGCAAGGAGCCAGCATGGCCCCTGAGCAGAAGCAGTAAAGCCAGTCTGAAGGAAGTGTAAAATTACACACTGGATTTCCAAGACCTAGTGTGGAAAAAAAGAATGTAAAATATCTCATTAACAACTTTCAATTTTGCTTGCGGGTTGAAATGAGAATTTGGGGGACATACTGAGTTAAATAAAATATATGATTAAAATTAATTTTACCTGCTTTTTAAAAAAAATCCTTTTTTAATGTGGCTACTAGGAAGATTAAAATTAAAATTTGTGACTTGCATTTGTAGCCCATGTTATATTTCTGTTCTTTAGTTTCCAGTCCTTTGCATTAATGTGCTCTATTTAAGAAAAAACATCTCCTTAGACAATACCATATAAAATAGTTTAATATTTTTATATAACTATCAAATAGTTTCAAATGACTTATCAACTAAATTATGTATTTTTAACTTTTTAAAAGAATGCATTTATGTGTCCCAAACAAAGCCAGCTGTACTGGAAATTCAAATCCATTAAACCATAGGACAGGTGCTAGGACAAGCTATAGGGATGCAGAGGCGTGTTAAAATCAGCGGTACCGATCCTCTTCCGGGTCATGGGCCTATATTGTTCACTGAATTAGTATTTACGGTTTTTCCACTGTATTCCGACTGTGCCAGGCTCTAGAAATACAGCTGATAAATCTGATGAAAGTTTTAGACCCTCTTCCCAGAAAAAAAAGCACGTATGAACACACTTCCATACTTGCGTTCCATTGTAGGCTCTTGTGAATCTTCTGAAGCCTATCATTCATCCTAAATTCATAAGTTCTAAATTTGAAAAAAGAGCATGGACCTTAGGTCAGCCAGATATAGGTTCAAATGCTGGCTCCACCACCTTCTGGGGCGGCCTCGGGCTGTCTATACCGTCTCTACCACCTTAGTGGGTTCAACAGATCGTAACTATTCTTTCTCACCTTGTGTAATGCCGGGGAAGTGGCTCCGAAGAAGGGTAAGTTAGAGAATGGATTCTTTAGTCTGAATCTTCTTTTCTGTGTCAAGTTCTTAATTCATGTAGTAGCCCTAAAGGTTAGTCGCTGAAAAAATAAAAGAGTTTGGCTCTCCAACCAAGCCGTGACCTTTTAAAGAAGTCCAAAAATGGTGTGTGAGTGGTCTGGGGTAAGGCGATCTACAGAAATGAGAACGCATCAGCCCACACCTTGAGAGAGGCTATGTGGTATGTGCATATGTTTTTCTGCGGTTTGAAAACAAATTTCTGTCTGCTAATCGTACAGATGGGTTTCTGTTCTGGGCGGTTATTTTTTGTTTGTTTGTTCGTTTATTTAGAAAACTGTCCTGGTATGTATATACTTCTTACAGGTGATCTGACGGCAGCCTCCAGCAGGCACCAGCAAACTTTGGGATGGAAGTAGCCTTAAATGAGTAAGAACTTGGGCTCAGAAGCTAAATGCCATGCTATGTCTACACGGCTTGTCCTTTCAATGCCACAGTCTGGAATGATCCATTCTCCAAATCACTAAGTTAAAGGTAGAGTGATTCACCAACTACCAGCAGGTGAAGGTAAGCCAGCCTTGTCATAATTTTACAGACTCCTCTTTCCACTCACGAAAACAAGTTATGTATGGTATTTACGTACATCTGTGTTGTTGGGCATTTTCCAAATGCCTTTTGGAGAACATTAAACAGGAAATTGATGCCACAGGGCAAATATTCATTCTTCCCATCCTCTCTCACAAAAACAAGTACAGATTTGCTGCGGCTAGACTGACTTCCTGCAGGGTGCTGTAGCTTATTCGATTTTACACTAGAAGGGAAAAAAAATACATCCTCTGTTTCAATTTAGAGCATGTTGAAAATGGCCAAAATGCATCAACAAAAAGCTGCCCTCATGAGAGCAGTGAAGGATAGAAGTCAGTGCTTATAAAATCACAAAATTCAAAGGTTAATGATTGTTTTTCATGCTTATTGATGAAAGTAAATCCGTATTACACTGGACACATCAAATTTGGTTTAAACAGCATGTTCTCTAGTTCTCAGATGGAAAAACCGTTAAGCATATGGTCCCTGCAGCTTTTCACAGAAGGATGGCCTCTTTTTCTAACCTGTTACAGTGATCTTTGGTTAGTGTCCTCTCAGCATCTGTTCTTCCCTGTTCACTTTCTTATCAGCCCAGAAACTATTTTGGGATCCATGGCACTCTGGAAGAACTTAATCTACTTCCAGTCCCAGGAATAGAGGATGTGACTTAGGTTAAGCTATTCAATGTATTATCTCTCCTAGCCACAGAGATTTGTTCAGAGGCATGTGACCTAAGTTTATCCAATCAAAGTGAATCTTGAGGCTTTTGCTGGGAAAACATTAGTCACTTTTTCCTGATGGACAGACCACTGAAGCTGTTGGCAGTCACCTTAGGGTCATGATGGGGACTAATGCATTTGCCTAAAAAAAGCAAATACCACAGAAGGCAGGATAGAGAAGATGAAAAAAACTAGGTCTCAATGTCATTGTTTTACTGCTGGATCAAGCTTTGCCTGAAGATCTTTGTCTGGGCCATTTAGTAAGATAAACCATTAAATACCCCGTATTGCTTAAACTAGCTTGTTTCAAGCTTTTTGTAGTTTGCAACCAATGCTTCCTATTTGTCATACCTATCTGTTAGAAGACATTTATAAAAGAAAACTGAAGGGACAAAGAGATAATCTAATGGGCTACTATTAAGGTCAATTTCAGAACTAATTACAGAAAAGCAAGACCAGTAAGGAATAAAGAAGTGATTGCTAGTGAGAAAAGGATGGGAAAAAAATGTTTCCCAAGTGATGAGTAACCACCACAGCAGCAGTGTGGGGAAGGAGAAAAGTCAATCCATGGGCCTTCTTCCAAGGCCCAGCCAGAGTGGGGACTGGGGGATAGGGACTTAGCAGCAGGAAGGGTCTACCCTCAGCCAAAGCCATTCTTAATTACTCCCTCCCCTTCAGCTACTACTGTTGAACTATTTAGCAACAGATGCAGTCTGCAATTATCAGCCATTGGACCTCCATCCTCTCCGTTGGTCCTTGCCACCTCCCTCTGAAGAATTGTTTATTATTATTATTATGTCCCGTTTTATGGATGGGGCACCCAAGGTCCAGAAACCACAAGTTATATGTGTGATAAACAAGCAATAGAGAACAGACTCAGATCTCAGATCTTCTTATTCCAAAGCCTATAATCTTTGTCCTACAACATACCTCCTTGAAGAGTGTCTTTTTGTATTATATTTGGTCATCGGGGCTATCTAGAGTAAGGCTTGGAAGTATTTGATATCTGGCTTTGTCCCTACTGTTTCTTTCACCAAGAGCAGCCAGAATTTATTATGTCTACACGGTCACCATTCTTTCTTTCAGCAGTGTTCCACGCTCCGAAAATATCCCCTTTCTACTGCCTGTGACCATCGAAGCTCCCATTTCCTCAGTCCCTGAAGACGACAGACTGCAAGGAGTGGGTTTTCTGAATGAACGCACACTAAGGTAGGAAATACTGATAACAGCTTTGCGTGTTAATCCTGCCTCTGAACAGAAGTATTTTATAAGTGGGCGCTTGCAGGCAGAGTGACCCACTGAAGAAGTTCATCTCCCAGCATCAATTTCAGGCAGTGTGGGCAAACTGGACGGAAAAATCCTTTGGGTAGGGATCCTTCCTAGTTATCTTGCTGCATAAACCCCTTCTTCCTTCACCTACTCCCAAGGCCTCACTGCGCTTCAGCCGACAAGTTTTCAGAGAGCTTTGGATACACCTTGATCCTTGTACAGAACTACTCTTTCACCGCCTAACATGGACTCAGTCACTTCCAAAGTCATTCCGTACTTCTCGACATGGCATTCAGCAAACACTGCTGAGCGCTTACTGCATGATGACCCCATACACCATGCAGACACTTCGACAAAGACGCCATGTTATTTAGGCTCTTTCAAATGGCAAGGTACAGAGGACTACCCGGGATTTTTCAGGAGATGGAAATTATTGGAAAGATAGTGGGGAACTCTGGAGCTATGAGAAGCAGCTTTTAGCTGGCCGGGTCTCACAGAGAATTAGAACATGGTGTAGCATGCGGCAAGAGCGTCTGATGCCCTCGGGATGCAACAAGAGCTCTGGTCATCAGGTCATTTGGTCATTGCCTCAGGCTTGTTGATTTAGTCCTGCTCTAGTGAGCCAACCATGATTGTGACTCAGCTTCTATCTCTATTCATTTTCCTTCCTTTCTGACTGTTCCTCTACTACATAGCTTCTATGACCTCATTGCTTCTGATTCTAAGGCTCTAAGAGAGAGAGTCTGTTTGAGTGTGTTGGGAAGAGGCTAGTCCTAAGCATTTATTTTGGGTTCAGCTCTCAAACCAGGCGCCCCATGAGTTCCCTGTGGACCAGACACCTACCACTGGTTAAAGCAGTCATGGAGTCCTAACCACGGCAACCCTTGGCAGATCCCTGAGACTTTGAAGAACCCACCTGGGAAATTTCCTCCTTTGTTCATTTTAGCAACGGTCCTTTCCCAACAAAAACAAAAACAAAAACAAAAACAAAAACAAAAAGTGAGGCTAGACTAGCCAGAGCAGAACGACAGGTCACTGTATATTTAGTGGTAATTTGGAAGAAAAGAACAGAATATTAGAGGGTTAGGATCCTAAGTACTGAAAGCAACATGGGAAAAATCAGGTACCAAAACTGACTAGGCTACTAGAAAACATGATCTCATTTAATCATGATCTCAAAGGAGTGTGCATATGTTCCAAATTCATCTTAAGGACAAGATAATGGGGACTCACGAGTAGAGTCCACAGAACATGGAATGCAGGAGCTGGAGACTACATGGCAGGCCACGCGTCCAACCCTCTTATTTCATAATTGGGGAAAGCCCATAAAAGTTAATTGACCAGTTAATTAATCCACACAATTAGTGGTGGAGCCCTGACTCCTAAGTCATGACCAATAAACCCCCAGTCTATATTTCCGGGCTAGTAATGGATTTTTCTTCCTAAAGATGGAATAGATCACATTTAATGCTCAAAGGGCTCTACTGAATGTCCTCATGAATGTGGACAAGGGCAAATAACAAAGTTGGGACACAAGGTAAAGTCTGTGTTTTCTATAGGAGTACAGGATATAATGAGATGTAACAGGAAAAAAAAAGACTTTGGAATTTGAGATTCAAGAGTCATTCCTGCCACCAGCCAGCCGTGTGTACATGGACTGCTATCAACTCTCTAAGCCACAGGCTCTTTATCTAAGGAAAAACCAGACCAGAGGACCACTCAGATCCCATGTACCCCTGACTCATCCAGTTCTGGTCATTCTAGGAATGACAGCATCTGCTTTTTTGAGGTTAAGCTCAGATGATCAGAAGTACAAACCAGCAGTCAAAATTGCCAGTCAAATAAATTGAGAATCTAGTAGGTTGTTCTCAAAATTATCTAAAGGCAGGTGGACTGAGGAATGAATGTGGCCTTTCATAGAATCTTGGCTTAGATTTGTTGCCATCTCTGAAAGTACCCAGAAAGGCATTTAAAATCATAACATTTCACATAAAAAAAAAAAAAAAAACTATCTCGGGGCGCCTGGGTGGCACAGCGGTTGAGCGTCTGCCTTAGGCTCAGGGCGTGATCCCGGCGTTCTGGTATCGAGCCCCACATCAGGCTCTTCCGCTATGAGCCTGCTTCTTCCTCTCCCACTCCCCCTGCTTGTGTTCCCTCTCTCACTGGCTGTCTCTATCTCTGTCTAATAAATAAATAAAATATTTTAAAAAATAAATAAATAAAGCAATGATTGCCAATGATTTAAAAAAAAAAAACCCTATCTCTATAGTGCACCATATATGGAGACATACTTAAACATGTAAGCATTTTTTCTTTCTAGTGAACTGAACATGGAAGAGACAATGACAAGCATCCAGTATACCGAGTGGCATTTTAACACATTCTCTTAGCAATAAATTTTGATGGATGGAAACTAAAAATGGACCATGTAGAGAGAAGGGTCTCCCAGCTGGAAGTTTTTCTCTGAGAAAGCTAATAAATCTTTAGGCCACTCGCAGGGTTACTGCAGATAGTTAGACCCCAAACAACTCTAAGATATGCCAGTCACATTGAGTCTATACGGGTCATGGCCGCACACTGCACAGGCTGCAAAATGGTCCACAGTGGCTCTGACCATGGGAGTATTAGTGATATCCTTCAGAAGCTCATGGTGTTAAATGACACTTCAGTAGCTACCCATGGTACTAGCTCTTCTCATGATGTTTCAGAACAAGCAGCTATTCAAAAGAACAGGCATATGGCAAGCATGTGGAAATTATTGCAATTGGACGAAGAAAACATTTTCATTTACATAACCAAGTTTCAATCACTGTAACATCCAGTAGCGAGAAACTGCCTGGATTGTAATCTCAGCTTTGGCATCTACTATGAGCTGTGTAAGCTTTGGGAATGCTACTTAATCGCTCTGTGTATCAGCTTCCTCATGTGTAAAGTGGGGACAATAATAGTACTATGTCATAAGGTTTTTATAAGATTTGAATTAAATGGTTTCATATTTAAAGTCCTTAGAACAGTGCCTGGCATGTAGTAAGCATGACGTATGAATTTGTTAAATAAATAACATATACAAGTATGTATTTATTATCATTTATGACTATTCCAGCATATTCTAATTGTTGGACAGAATGTTGTGTTAGCCATACTATGTTTTCAATTATACATCCAACTAAAACATGACTAAGGCAATAATTAAAACTGAGACAAAAGTAACATATTGACAATCCCTTAAACTTCTCCTTCTCCAAAATAGATTAGACATGAAACATCTGAGTTGAAGAACTGCATTCTTAACAATAAGGTAGTATTATGGATTTTAAAACAAATGTCTAAGTTCAGTATTTGGGGCAGAAATTAGATTGTCAGACAAGGTGAGAGCGAATATCCAGATGAACACTTTCTTATAGGCTTCATTTCTTCTTCCAAAATCATAAATATAAACTGGTTTCATACGCTGGCTGCAGCCCATTTCATTATAAGACTATAGAACTCAAAGCAGTTAATTCTCTCTTCGAATTTGGATTTATTACACAAATAGCATAACAATAGAAGGAAGGAAATACCGTTAACACTTACACCCCAACACATCGTTTTCATTTTTCTTTGCTCCTTTCTATGGCAAGTCCATTTGCCTGCCCTTTTTTTTTACACAGTGGACCAAAAAAAAAAAAAAAAAAAAAAAAGTAAAATGCTCTATAAGCCTGAGTCATCTGTCCTTTCCCTTATCACACCACACACTCCCTCTGGGAGAAGCTTTTCTCCGTTCGTAAGTATTTATTGAATACCTCCCACAGGCCAAGCACTGTTACAGGTGCTGGGGATATAATGATGAACAAGACAGAAAAGGCCCCAGCCCTCAAAGAACTTAATTCTCATCAGGAATAAATATGTAAACCAAAACATAAATAAAATAATTGCAGACTTTTTAGGGTTGGAGAAGGCTCCTCTGAGAATATTTCAGCGGATAGAAGGAAGATGAGGTGGTAAGAGGCGTGCAGTGAGCGGCACACGCGAAAGCTCTGACGCGGGAAAGAGCTTTGCGTATTTGAGGAAGCCAAAGGAGGCCAATGGGAATGAAATTAGCCAGCAGGGACCTAAGAGGAAGGCAGGAGTCAGCTTCGTAGGGCCTTGTAGGCCATGGTGAGGAGTTTGCATTTTATTTTAAGTACAAGAAGAAGTCTTTGGAAGATTTTAAGCAGAGGCAGCAGCTGTTTTGTCCAAACTCATTGCTTAGTGAAAAGTGAATGATGGTGAGACAAGAACAGAAAGAAAGAGACCCATTAGTAGGCTACGTAGTAGTGAAAACAAGAGAGGATGGTGACTTAGACTGGGATGATAGAGTAAAGTAGAAGGATTCAAAATATATTATGGAAGTAGGGGCACCTGGGTGGCACAGCGGTTAAGCGTCTGCCTTTGGCTCAGGGCGTGATCCCGGCGTTCTGGGATCGAGCCCCACATCAGGCTCCTCCACTATGAGCCTCCTTCTTCCTCTCCCACTCCCCCTGCTTGTGTTCCCTCTCTCGCTGGCTGTCTCTCTCTCTGTCAAATAAATAAATAAAATCTTTAAAATATATATATATATATATTATGGAAGTAGCCCCTACAAATTTGCTGATGGATTAGATACAGAGGACGAGGGAAAGAGGAATCTGGAATGATTGGGATCCTGGTTTTTTGGGGTTAAGCAACTGGGTGTATGACGGAGGTATTTACCTCGATGGGGATAGGAGCATATTTGGGAGTCCTTTCTCGCGTACATTTCATTTCCAATACCTACATGGAGTTTAACTGGAAATGTCGGTTATGCAGTTGGACCCATGAGTCTGAAGCTCAGGTCAGTTATATATTGGCACAGAGCAACACTTAGAGCCATCGGACCAGAAGAGAAGTAAGGAGGGAGAATTGAAAACCAGGCCCCATGACACTCCAACTTTCAGATGTCAGGCCAAGGTGAGAAGCCAGCTATAAAAACTGAGAAGAGTTCATTAATTTGGGAAGGAAATCAGGACAGTGTAATGTTTCTGAAGCCCAGAGCATAAATTGATTCACAAAAAGGAAAGAGTTCTTATCTGTGTTGAATACTGTTAACAGGTCAAGTAAAGGTGAGAATGAAGAAAAATCCATTCGATTTGTCCATATGGAGAGTTTTGGTAATTTTTGGCAAGATCATTGCTGTGGAGTCCTAGAGATTGAAGTCAGAATGGAGTGGGTTGAGACTGAATGGATTTAATGCAATTCCAGTAAAAATCCTAATAGAATATTTCTTAAAAATTGACAAACTGAATCTAAAAAGCATGTAGAAAATCAAAGGGCCAAGAATGGCCAAATTACTCTCACAGACCAATGAATTTTTTCATTTCAGATATCAGGACTTGTTAAAAATCAAACGTAGTTACGGAATTGACATATGCACACGTGTGGCAGTACACGGCAGATTATTCAATAAATGGAATCCTTGATTATCCATTTGAAAAGAGTAAAATCAACCAACCCCTCTGTCATATCATTCTGAAATATTAATTTATAGGTGGATTGAGAATATAAAATAAATGGCACAATTTTAAAACTTTTAGGAGAAATTTTTATAACCTCAGAGTAGAGAATTTCTTAAATATGAGACATAAAGTTTTGACCATTAAAGCAAAGTCTGATAAATTAAAATTAAGAACATCCGTTTCTCAAAAGACACTATTAAGAAAGTGAAAACTCCTACCACAAAAAAAGGATGTTTGCAAGAACTATAACAAAGGATTAGAATCCAGCGTCTCGACAGATCTCCTACCATCAATATCAAAAGACAAGGGACTTGATAGCACAGGCAGAAGATATAGAAAGGAATTTCACAGAACAGAATACTCTAATGGCAAATAGACACATGAAAAGATGTTCGACCTTTTTAATCCTTAAGAAAATGGAAATTAAGACGATAACAGGGTCATATTTTACATTCACTAGACTGACAAAATTAAGAAGTCAGGTAATACCAGGCGGTAGCAAGAATGTAGTCAACAGAAACTCTTAAATTACTGCTGAGAATTCAAATTGGTATAACTAACCTGGAAAACTTAGCATTATCTTATAAAATTAACAATCATGTAGCCTATAGCCCAGCAGTTCCACCCCAATGTACACCCTAATGAGACGGGTGCCATGTTCACAGCGTCACTGCTGGGAAGAGTCAGAACAAGAAACAGCACAAATATCCGTTGACCAGGAAATGGATTAATAAATGAGAGAATATTCTCACAATCCACTATATTTAAGTGTGAGTGAACTGCAGCTACATGAAATAATATGGGAGACTCCAGTTCCACGCGTCAAGTATACAGTCCTGTAAAGCTTGAAAACAAGAAAACCATTCATTCTACTCTTTGGGGTTACGCTGCCCCAGCCCCATCCTAAGGTGCCATTGTGGCCCCAGCTAACACCAGGCTTCTTCGGGGAGCAGTTTGAACAGGCCGTAGTTGGGGAATCGAGGAACAGACTTTTTGTTCTGGAACTTAGAGTTAAATGTCTCAGGAGGTTCACACACACACACACACACACACACGCACACACACCCCACCCTGCCCAGGTCTGACCCAGACGTGGGGGGTGAGGAATGAACACTGCACGAACGCTGGAATCGGACGTTGTGTTTGGTTCCTCCTCTCTGGAGCTCAGGGCTTTTTTTTTTGTCCCGTGGAACCGCGATGTGCCTTCCACCTCTCCTGTGTATTCCTACTCTATGGCTCCTTAGAATAAACTCTGGTTTCTTGGCTCTTAATAAAGCTTTTGGAGTGTTGAGTCAATCTTTTTCTGCATAAAAGCCATACTTTTGCAAATCAAAAGGGCTTGTCCTCAGGCTATCTTGTTTCCCTAGGGACTTAAAAAAACTATTTTGAAATTCAAAAATGTAGGCAATGACCTATTGTTCTGTGCTCTATCAAATACTCCCCTTCCCTAGGACAAAAAGCCTCCGATTCAAGGTTATTCTTAATGGCTACGAGGGTCAAAATGAAACAAACAAAAAACCCTGGATAACTGAAAGGCAAAAATATAGTAAGAGATCTTTAAAAAATATTATCTTGCTTTGCTCTTTAGCCTGGGAGTCCCAGCCCTTCAGGCCACGTGGTCCCTTTCAATCGCTCCAGTTGCACCGCTCAATACTTCCCCGATGCATTTCGCATTCCAACTACAAGGGCCCTCAGTACTTGTAACTCCCAAGAGCACCCAGCCCTGTGATGGTGTCCTGCCTTAGCATGCGGGGTGCCTTTCCGCCGGCACCGCCTTCCCTGGAAACTGGCTTCCTCACTTGATCAGATTTATACTCTGAACCTGGAGATGAAGCTGTTTTCTGTCAGCTCCAAACCCACTCTTCTCTTCCCTCTTTTGTGAGGTTGGGACTATGCAAACCACCTTTTCCTTTAGTCAGCAGAACTCCTTTTGGTTTAGTAATAGGGGGTGCTAAAGGGAGCCCAGAAGGCACAAGGAAGTTGAAGGGACCTGTGCTTTTCCTGTAATGTCACCCAGCAGCGACCCTTCGTCCTGACAACAGCGGTTGTTTCCAGACTCCAGTTTCTTTTGGCACTCCCAGAACGCTCTTCGTCCCACCTTCCTCAGAAACACCAGCGCCAACTGGCCAGGATCCCCTCTGAGGCCTGGGTCCCCTCTGTGTGTCATCCATCTCCAAGCTTCTGAATTCTGATAACCCCAATGTCTTCTTTGTTTGCTCAGACCTCAGAGGTGGTTTTGCTTCCTGAAGTTACCATCTCTATGAAACCTCAGGGTTCCTTTTTTGTATTTTCAGTTCTCTCTAAGACCTGCTTAACTCATTCCCTGTATTACATTTTCTCTATTGAAATTCTTAATGTGTTTTTTGTTTTCTTGACTGATGTGTCCTCTGTTAAGTGGTGGGTAGCAGAATATGCCACCCCAAAATATGCCACTTCAGTGTCCCTAAGGATTATTTTGAGCTGAAGGCAATCAATGAAGGAACAGATAGGAACGAAGCTCTCCACGCTCCCCCTATTTGCCTAAAACCAAGATATAAACTTGTTAAGATGCCCCCCACCCCCCTCCTTTACCAGGAAGGACAGAAGTTAACAACCCAGGGAATCCGTGTAACAAATTTTACTCCTAGTCCTTATATCCGTTGGTTCCCCATGTATTTACCTTCCCACAATTTGCCACCTCAGACACTCAGTCCTTTTCCTTTGTCTTGTCACTTTCTTAAAAATTTATTGTGTGTTTGTTAAAACTCCATGAAGCCCAAGGTCTAACTTATACCCCTTTTGAATCACTCATCACTGAGTACTCCTGTGTACATGGGCGATGCGGGCACTAACAAACTTGTTTTCTCTCAATCTAATTTACAGAGCGTCAGCCAATAAAGCTAAGATGAATAGAGGAAGACAGTTTTTCCTTCCTTATATAGGACACTCTGGACCATTTCATCCACTCCCCCCCATCAAAGCATTTGCTTTTGTGATTCCACGGTCCCTGGGAGATGTGCTGATTATCACACTATTAACAATGATCTTCTTCTATGACAGTGTCCCACCACTAAGGTTGTTGGCCTCTCAGAGTTGGGATCATTTTTTATTATCTTTATAGTCCCGGTGTCTGTCATAATGAATGCATGTTTGATAAGTGATCCTTGAATTAACAAATAAATAATCAAGTGAACGAATGAATACATGACTGTAGTAGTCAGGTATTTTATCCTGCTAAAACTTAAAATAACACTGTTTTATCCACAGAATAAATCCCAAGGCTCCCTAATCTGGCCCATGCCTTCCTCTCTGGCTCCACTCCCTCCTACCCCTGTCTTCCCAGCCATACTGAATGGCTTATAACTCCCAGAACATACCTCTAGCCCTCTGTCTTCATAGTCCTTTCTTCTTGAAAGGCTTGTCCATGCCTGATTCCTCTACTACAGTGTAAGCTATCCGAGGGACTCCTTTATTTCCACTGCCCAGGAACGTCCTAGAATACAGTGTCTACTCCGTGCATAATTATTAAACATTTCCATATTGCTGTGGTTTCCATAACTACCAACTTGGATTCTTGCACGACACTTTATAGAGGTTATATGCCGTGATTTCCTGAATCACTGCTTTATTACTAGATACTAAGATAGTTTCCAACATTCGTTACTACAATTAATGCAGTAGAGCATTTCTTTGTGCAAAGAGCTTGTTTTCTTGTAAAGAGAATTTTTTTTCTTTTTCTTAGAGAGTATGAGTTAGTAAAAAAAGGAGTTCTCATTTTTCTCAGTTGGCATCAATGATGGTGGGCCTAAGTTCTAGGGGATGCTTTTGAGGTCATCATGTTTTCAGAAGGTCAATGAAATAATTTGACTCACAATAATTTTAAATATTTCCCTAAAGACTTGCAAATCAACATGTCAATGTCCAAGTATTCTAGACCCAGTACACCTGTCTGCCTGAAACTTCATTGTCTCCAGCTTCTCTTTGAGTGCACAGAGGCAGGAAGCAAATAGGTGGCATTTGACTTTGGGGACGGGGTGGTTGGGGTTTGAGGAACAGGAGAATATATAATTAGCTTGTTGATAGAAATTAAAATCAACTGAAACCACCATCACTGAATCATACCAAAGTTTTTTTTCCACTCTCTTCATCGGGAAATGTCCCAGAAATAAAGAAACCCCTTGATACACAAAACAGAAACACGCATGAAACTCTAAGTCCCCTCTATTGAACTCGGTTTTCCGAAAAGATTTTCATTTTGTAATTGTGGGTGTGTCTCCAACTAGGACATGAAGTCCAACCAGATCCTTACCTAAACTGTCTCAGACCTGTGTAGTTTCAAATAGGTTGAGAATTTCCAACTTAAGAGAGAGAGGTAGACAGAGAAGAGATTAAGGGGAAAGTGGTGTGAACCTAAAAATGACTTGACTTCTAGCTTCGGGACGGAAGCCTTTCTGGACCTGTGTCCCCATTTATAAATTGGGTAGAAGATCCTCAAAGTCCCCCTAACGCTGAATTTCTCTGACCTTGTGTGTTTTAGTCCTGCTAACGTGCAGAAACCTCCGCTAAGCTTCAATTCGTTCTTGGCTTTCCCGAGTCTCAAGAACAAACAGCGGAGCCTAATTCCCTTGCAGGTGTAACTCATCTTGCAGCCCCCATCCAGACTTTTAAAAAAAGCCCAAAGAATTTAACTGCTGTGACTCCTCAGGAAATCTTTCTCTATTTCATTCATGATGACTCGTATGTTCTCCTCCCTCCAAATCTATGCGGAATCTGACTTGAACTCATTTTGCACTCTTTGTCGACATGGAATCCTGAAATAAATCTCTTACAAACTGCAAAAGACAACTTTACCCAATTTAGCTGATCCACAGACCTAATCAGGAGAAATCTAACGGAAATGAATGGCTCCTCCTTACCACTTATCCAGACTGTTTCCAATTTTATCTTGTTGTTTTTTCACCTAAAGTTAACGAAGAGCCACTTCCATTTGGAGAAGTTGCCCTGGGTCATCCTGCGTGCCTTGGGCTTGGTTTGCGGATAATAAA
Organism: Ursus americanus; assembly: GCF_024610735.1. Classification (NCBI taxonomy): domain Eukaryota; kingdom Metazoa; phylum Chordata; class Mammalia; order Carnivora; family Ursidae; genus Ursus; species Ursus americanus. Next base: position 50,480,654 of record NC_142146.1, on the reverse strand, counting down.
AGGACCGCTTACCTCCTCTGCTCCTTCAGGTTTACCCAGATTTATCAGAAGAAAAGGCCTCATACAGCTCTGTGTTTCATTTTTTTCCCAGCCAGCCAGTTCCTCCAATTTCCTCTCCCAAAGAACATGCAGCTGTTTATAAAATGCCTCTACTTCGCAGTCCTCCTTAGGAGGCAGAAGGAAACCTCAGGCTTCTACCGTGTTTCTCGGCATTTTGCATCTTTGCTTTTAGATCACAAGTGGTAGCAAGCGAGTGATAAGAATAAACCATATATTACTGTTTGTGAGGGGGAATAAAAGAGCAAAATCAATGCCTCCACCACTCCCAAGAGGGGTGAGTCCTCACCATGGGCCTCCGCTTAGGAAAGGTGTCGTTCAAAAGACAAGCAACCCTCTTTACTGCCGGCTCATTGGCTAGGAGCCAGGACTGCCACAGACCAGTTCAGCTAACCCGGAGGCACTGTTTTCAAGGTGAGGTGGAGGTCACTCATTAGGGCAGCCCGTATTTGGCCATCTCAGCTTTTAGAAGTGAGGCGAGGCATTCAAAGTGAAGAGAATCAAGCAGGCATGTTCAGTAAGGCCAGCTGGTCACGATTAGGGAAGCAGATTTCCCCCATATTCTTCTTCCGTGGATGAATTCAAGGGGTCAGTGTTTCGCAATGTTCAACTGATGTGACAAAGGATCCTGTTAGTCGTGACATAATGCAATGCATATTTTAAATAGGAGCTAGAATTCTTTATTTAATTACAATGCTGTAAAATGGATACAATGTTCCTTTATCATAATTACAGCCTCAGGTTAGTAAAGGGCAGCATTTCACTCCTTTGTCATCACATTCAAGCAACAGTGCCTTCAAGAGTCAACACACTTTTATTGAACACCAACTATCTGCCCGTCTGATTCTGAATTAGAACCTTAATTCAGGCTCCATTCGTTACATTATTTTTTAATGCAAACATTAAAATGAAGATACTATTGTTTAAGTCAGGTCCTGAGTCCGTGATCTGTTCCTCTGGAGGCTGACGGAAGAGAAAACTGCCCTGACACCTTCTACTGTTTCAGGAAGATAGAGTCCTAGGTCTAGAGATACAGCCCTGCACAAGGAACAATCCTTGCTCCTGGGGAGGGCTCTTTCTACAGGGGGAAGCAAACAATAAGTAAGTAAATAATTGACAAAGTAATTTTAGATAATTATAATCGCTATTGAAAAGAGCTAAAACAGGATGCATGATAAGGAATGAGCTGCAAAGTAAGGAATAACTACTTTAAGGTGGTCACGGAAGAACCATCCAGGAGGTGACCTGTAAGCTTAGACCTGAATACAAGGGAGGCCCATCCATGGAAAGCCAGGGGAAAGAATCTGGGGAGCGTCCAAGGAAACCCAAGGGAAAAGCTTGGCATGTTCAAGGAATAGGAAGAATGGTAACGTGACGGCAGGGCTGCGAGTTAAAGGACACACAGAAGATGAAGTCATGTGGGTAGGGAGAGGGTGGATAATGCGAGTCCTGTAGCCCATGACAAAGTAAAACTGGAAAACATTTCAAGATTTCAAGCAAAATATTAATATTATTGATGTTTTAAAGTTATTACTCCAGCTGCTTGACAGGAAACAGATGAAAGCAGGAAGACCAGCTTAGAGTAGTTGAGGCAAGAGATTGGTGGCTTAGTACCAGCAGTGACATGAAATAAAGTGGATGAATTTGAGATGTTTTAGAGGCAGAACCTCCAAACTTGCCGAAGAATTAGATACGGAGGCGAGGGAAAGTTTGGCAACCAGGAAAATTCCAGGTTTGAACAACAGGGTGGATGGATGGTGATGTCGTAACGGGGAGAATTGCGTTCAGGGTGGAGGGGAGGAATAGGTTTGAGACGAAGGTAGGAAGCGAGACTCTTTGCAGCTCTGTTCAATGGGAGATTGCTGCTGGACATCTGTCTGGAAGCATGGAAGCCGGGGAGATCCAAGAGGGTGCGAGGGGCGTGTGAAAGGTATATAAAGCCGGGGGGCAGGGGGAGGAAAGTAGGAAGTCCAGGACCGGGCCATGCTGCACTTGAACATTAGACGGTCAGGACAGCGTGTTGTGGAAACAGATACAGTACCTAACATGCTGTAAAGGGAGGCTGAACATGGAGCACACAATGCATGTGAGAAAGAATCAAAGGTGACATAGACAGACAGAAAGCTGCAGCACTCTGACATGTCAACTTTCTGCTGTGGTGAAAATAAAGATGAAAAGCGTTTCATCTGAGTTAGCAAATATTATGGAAAAGTAAATGAAGATCTTTATTCCATGAGGGTATTTATAACAAGTGACTGTCTCCGCATCACTGACACCCTGGTAAGCAGTTCTTTGGGAGCTGGGATTTGTCGGGGGAGGGGGGTGCTCTATATCCTGGGATGAGTTTGGGGGAATAGACAGCACACCTGTGTTTATTCAAGATTTGGAGAGTCGTGTTTGGTAATACTGAGTCATTTCCCCTTCGCGTCTAGAATTTAAAGACGGGGTGGGGATCTTACGTATGTGTGTAAAACCTCCAGATTAGTTCTCCAGAGGGGATGGTCCGATCTGGTGAGTTCTTAGTAACGGAGCCCCTCAGTAACTGCCCTCATGTTAGCATGAGAAGCGAGCCATGCCTGCACCAGCCAGGACACAGTCCGGTGGCTCTAGAGATGACTGTGGGCTTTGGAGCCAGGCCCATCTACGTTCAAATCCCAGCTCTGCCCCTCGCTCCCCGTGCCGAGACGAGTCACCCAACTTCTCCAAGTCCCAGTTTCCTCACCTCTAAAATGATGACAACACTTCCCAAGCTTGTGACATTTAACGAGGTACCATGTGCTGAGTGACTAACCTCGTCCCTCAATGAGTAGTCAGGAGATGCTCAATACACCTTGGTTTCCCCTCTCTCTTTTTATCCCTGAGCTTGTGGTAACACACTCTAACCCACCGAAACCCCAGGTAATCCTGATTCTGGCCCCATTTGCTGTTTGTTACGTTACTTTTTGAATGTAAAAACGAAGACTCAAATGTTAAACATTTAGGTCATTTCCTGAGTCAGTGATCGTTTTGTGAGCCAGCAGGGAGAAACTTCCCTTGGCGACTTCTGCTATTTCAGTACGAGAAAGATTCTCAGTCCATGAGCAGCACTCTTTCTCGGTCTGGTTAATTTCCGCAACATTGCCGTGGTGCTAAGAACCCCTATTTATTGGAGAATCTGCAGCTGGTATCTGAACTCGGTAAGAACAGAGAAACTTCCAATCAACCGCTTGCCGGATTTCCCTATTATCCGTGGTAGAGTCATTTGTCACAGGACCATTGCCTTTTTTTCGTTTCATTAATTAATTCAACCAATCTATACTGCGACCATGCTAAGTGCCTGACACAGAACAGATACTGGAGTGACCATGACAAGTAAGACGGTCACAGTTCTGCACTCACTCTTGCCCGGGCCAAGGTTAGCCAGCCCGTTCCACTGGCAGAGAAGTGGCTTTCCTTCCCTGCTGCAGTCCCAGGAGGTTTTTTACTTAGACAAAAATGCAACTTGTTGCAGATTCCTAGAATTGTTTAGAAATATGAACTAAAGGTTATTGCCGTCTTTTCCCAGACGGCTTTCCCTTTAATTGAGGGATAGGATCTGCTTCGTGTTTGCGTTTTTAATTATAAAAATAACACACGCTTGCTTTAAAATGTGTTCATCTAACCTAAAATTGGAAGCTTCTCCCCCTTGCTAGAGGAGAAGCTATTAAACTCTGGAATTTGGTATCTACACTTCCAGACTCTTTTCTAAGCAGATACAAATACACGTCTCTGTAAACCCAGCCCCGTGCACCATGCATGAACAATGTTTCGCTTGTTTTGTTTTCACAAAGATAATATATTCACATACTGTTCAGTCACTTGATTTTTTTCCACGTAGTAATGTGTCACGGACATGCTATTAGTATTATTATTTTAGTATATGAAACCATTTTTTTATTGATAGCACTTTAGGTCGTCTCCAATTTATTGCTATTAAGGGCAGGTATTAAGTAAGTGTTCTTGTACATACATATATTGTCACATTTGTGTGCGCTTCTCTGTAGAAGAGAATCCTGGAAATAGACTTGCTCGGTCAAAGGGTTTGTGCATCTTAAACTCTGATAATGTGAAATTGCCTCTAAGAAAGATGACACCCATGGGGCGCCTGGGTGGTTCAGTCGGTTAGGTGGCCCACTCTTGATTTCGGCTCAGGTCATGATCTCAAGGTCGTGAGATCGAGTCCTGCATCAGGATCGGCGCTGAGAGTGGAGCCTGCTTGGGATTCTCTCTCTCTTTCTGCCCCCACCCCCACTCACATGTGTGCTCACTCCCTTTAAAAGAAAAAAAGAAGAAGAGAAAAGAAGAAAAAAGAAAGATGACACCCGATTTAGATTCCCATGATCACCATATGAGAATGCTCACTTCCTTCCTCTCTCTCTACTACTGAATATTTTCATTCTTAAATTTGCCAATCTGATAGGCAAAAAATGGGGTTACATTTTAGTTTGCAGACCGCTGGTTTTCACTCTGACACGTAAAAAGCTTAGAAGTCATCCTTCCCGTCCCCATAACAAGAAAAAACTGGGCAAACTGAAAGTCAGTGACTTTTCTTAGATTCATCAGATAATTGAAGTTTCAACTCAAACCACGCTGTGAAATCTGGAGAGACAAGTGGATCCACAGAGATACAACGAACACACCAGAGTGATAAGGGTGGGACCACTTAACTTCACTAGGAATTGTGGTAAATTGCTGGAGGCTGAATGTGGACTAGTGTGACAGTGAGAAACACCCGGGGTCTCAATCATAAGGGGGCCCCACAATCTGAGGTCCTTCCTCCCTAGGAACCCCAGGTTCTCATGTGAGGATCTGAGGAAAATCCCTTCTTGCCCACGGCAGGGGGGGGATGGGAAGAATAGCAATAGTATAACCTTCCTGGAACCTTCTCCATAACCACGGTCTACTGTCCTGGGACACTAGGAGAGCATGTCTAACCTGGAAGCAGGCATTTCCACCCTACTCCAGCACCTAGCCTTTCTGTCTCACCTACAACAAACCCAAAAAACATAGTTCACCAGACACGAGGAATGGGATGTAAGGGGGGAGGGTCATATACTCAGGGAGGAGAGACAGAAACACTTGTGAAGGCCACACTTCCAAGATACGAGCCCACCAAAAGGCTGTGACTTAAAGAGAAGACGATAGAACATTTCCCTCCCCCATACTTTACCACCATACCAGTAAGCCTTCAGTGGCTGACAGCAGAAAGCATTATAAGAGCCAGACTGTCTGACTACAAGGGGAAGCCCAAAGCCAAGAGAGGAGACAAAACTCAGGACGCAAGAGGAATTTGAAGCCACTGGAACGTAGAACTATAACAAATATTAAACATAGCCCTACTCCAAGCCAGATGAAGAGAAATCCTCATTGTTAAGTCCTGTTTACCTCCGGACCTATTACTAAGCCAACAGACTGGGCTTCAACAAAAACATTACAAGGCATATTAAAAGACAAGAAAAAAACACGGCTGAAGAGAAAGCAAGCATCAGAATCAATTTAGATATGACACAGATGATGGAATTATCAGACCAGGAATTTCAAATAGCTCTGACCAAAATGTTAAAAGTTCTCATGGAAAAATAGCATGTAAGACCAAGTGGGTAATGTCAGCAAAGAGGTGGAAACTATGAATCAAAAGGAAATACTAAAAACGAAAAATCGTAATGGAGATGAAGAATGTCTTCAGTGGGCTCATCTTTTGGGCACAGTAAGGAAAGAAGTGGTGAATTTGAAGGAAACTCAATAAAAACCTCCCAAATTGAAACTCAATGAGAAAAAAAAGAATTTTTAAAAACAGAACATTTGGTACCTTTGGAATACTATCAAAAGGGCTAACGTGTGTGTCATTAGAATGCTGCAAGGAGCAGAGAATAGGGCAGAAGAAATATTTGAAAAATAAGGCCTAAGAATTTCCCCAAATGAATTACAGACAGCAACCCCCCAGAGATCCAGGAGGCTCAGAGAACACCAAGCAAGATATATGTAAAAAACAAAACAAAACAACCCCAAACCTAGGTGTTATACTTTACATCTCTTTCATAACTAGTGAAGCTTGGAATTTTGGCAATTTGTATTTTTTCTCTAAATTATCTGTTCATATTCTTTGTTTTTCTTTCCATTTTACAGGAACATTTCATATATATTGTAATCTTTTGTCTGTTATATACGTGGCAGGTATTTTCTCCCATAACTGTGTCCATGGAGCTTTTAACCATACTGAAATATTAAAAATGTTCGTAATCAATTTTGTCAATCTTTGTCCTTGATTTTTAGTTTTTATATGTCGTTTAGAGATATCCTTCAACTTACCCAAATTACAGAAACACTCCTTTTTTTTTTAAAAACTTTGAATGCTTTTTATATTCGATGAATATGGAATTCATTATTGTGTGAAGTAAAGATATGCTTTACTTTTTTCTAATTGAAGCAATATTCTACTACCAATCAGCAAATAATCTATTTTTCCTTCCATTAAAATGCCACCTTTGTTATTAAACTATATATATATATATATATATAAAAACCTGCCCTTCATCTTCCTATTTATGATAAACTCTTTTTGGACCTTTGATTCCATTTTGGAGAACTATTGATTTATTTCTGTGCTAAAACCACTTTTTATATTTACTACAGTTTTCTATTTGTGTTTGAATGCTCTAGTTGGTGAGGTAAGTTATCTTTTCCTGTTCTCTTTCAACTCTATCTTAGCTATCCCTACCATCTGTCCTTCTAGGTTTTCTTTAGAATGGACATGTCAAGTGCCATTTTTAAAAATACAAACGGGGTCTTTATTAGAGGTTATTAAATTTAGATATTAATTTAGGAAAAAATCAACAGCTTTATAATCTTGAGTCTGTCCATCTGATAACATGGGCATTTCTGCCATTATTCAGGTGCTCTCTTTGGTTAAATTGTATGGTTTGTTATTGTTGCTGTTGTTGTTGTTGTTGTTGTTGTTGTTGTTTGAGAGTGAGAGAGTGCGAGAGAGCGTGCACACACAACGGCGAAGGGAGGGGGTGAGGTAGAGGAAGAGGAAGAGAGGGAATCTTAAGCAGGCACCATGCCCGGGGCGGTGCCCGGATGCAGGGCTCACTCTCACAACACTGAGATCATGCCCTGAGCTGAAACCAAGAGTCTGACACTTAACTGACTGAACCATCCAGCATCTCTATAGTGTTCTTAATATGGGTCCTGTCTAGCTCTTGTTGGGTTTATTCTCTTCTGTGGCTGACCATCTCTACAGTGTTTTATTGCTATTTTAGTTGCACTTATTTCCATTATATTTTCTAATCGGTCATCGGTGATCAGTTATAGGAAAGCGCTTGGTTTTTGTATGTTGATCTAATATGTGGCCACCTCCGTAAATTTTTAAGCATTAATTCTATTTTTTCTCCTTTAGTTATCTTGGATTCCCTAAGTAGATTTGTATAACTACAAATAATGATGATTTTTCTTTTTCTTTTTACCATCTACATCTAATATCTTTTTCTTGCCTTATTATATTGACTCTATGCATTCTTAAATAGTAATGATAATTATAGATATCCTTGTGGGGTTCTTTAATTTGAATTTAATGGGATTGCTTCTAATGTTTTACCATTATGGATAATATTTACTGTAGTATCTGAGAATAAGTAAGAAAGTTTTCATTCCAGTCTTAACTTGCTAACACTTTTCAGAAGATATAGGCATTCATTTTTAATATGCTTATACAGCATCTGTTAAGATGGTCGTATGGATTTTCTCTTTTCTCTTATAAATGTTGAACAGATTTCCTAACATTTATTAGGCCATTCTAGCATGTTTAGGTAAATACTAATTAGTTATAGTATTTTATTCTTTCAACATATTTTTACTTGCTAAAATCTCTCCTGTATCTATAATTAATTCTCCCTTTTTCATTCCTAATATTGGTTATTTGTACTTCCTATTTTTTTATTAGAAGGTTTATCTTGTGTTTTGCTTTCCAAGGAATCAGCTTTGTATTCTGTTGAATGTTCATGTTAGCTTTGTTTTTGCTTGTTTTTTCCTTTTAATTAATTTCTTTTATTTTGTATAATTTCTCATTTTCTTTTGCTTTTCCAAGATGCTTACTTCATTATTTTTTTTTCTTAGATCCTTGAAATAAATACTTTCAATTTTTCTTTTAAAACACCTAGGTCTGCCTGCAAATGTTTTTAGTTTTTAAGAAGTAATTCTTTTTCATAAGAGTCTGCTGGTTATTGTTTAATGAATTCAATATCTTTTGGATCTCTCAGAGAATCTTAACTATACTTGCCTTAAAATTATTATCTATTTCTCAAAAAATTCTCGTTCTTTGGTGGTTAGTTTCCCAACTGTAGGTAGAATCCCTATTCCTCTACCAGCTGAAAGGCGGATTCTGTTTACGAGAGTGATGGCTGGGAAGGAGGTAGGTGTGGGCCAGGGAACTTTCCTTTAAGGAGTACAAGTAAATTAGCATCTGGATGCGGAACCTCATCTCACTGATCTTAATTAACTCTGGGTTATCTAGAGCCTTCATCTCTTCTCTGGTCCCAGGGCCCACTCTGAGAGTTTTCTACGTGAAAGCTCCCACTTCCATCTAGAAAGCGATCTTGCTGGCTTGATCTTGGTGACAAACACCAGGCAACTCCCCTGGGACTGAGATTCAGCTGCAGCTCATTGTAGCATTTAAATACTTACCTGTCCCTGCTCATGGTCCATTCTTTTTCTGAGCATCCGCTACTTCTGATCTTGGCCTTTTACTGGAGTTCTGCTGAAAAACTCACCTTTAGAAAACATCTTCTTTTCATCTCCTGAGCTTTCATTTTTTTCGGTTTTAGGAGATTATCTGCTAGTTTTATCTCATATACTTTTCAAGAGTTTTCGCTGTTCCGAGCCTGGGAATGACACTCTTTCTGGCTTCTTAGCTCTGTTGTCAGTTATTCTTACTTTTTATATTTTTTGTATCATTTCAATGAGATTTTGGGTGGAGTGCTTAGTTAGCCATCTTGAAAGTTTTTCCATCTTTCCTGTGCTCTCAAACAGAACAAATTATGTAAGAATTATCTGTATCTTGAAAGCTTGCTAGAACTTGCCAATAAGCCACCTGGGCCTGGGCCACCTCTTCATTTATAATTTTAACTATTTCATGTGCAGCTTCCTGAACTCATAAAAGTCAGTCTGTCTTCTGGCCTTGGGACTCACCTTTGGACACCTCTCGAAAGGGCCCACCTTGGTTTCACAGATGCTACCCTTGTTCCCCATTTTAGCAAATCCAGCCATGGCTTCCTATGTTTCTGGAATGAAGGACTCGGTCAACTCTTTTTCCAATTTAAGTGTCCCCTCTTGGTTCCACAGTGCATGTTTAACCAATTAAAATAGGAAGGTCCTATGTTTTCAGTGACCATATTTTCTAAACCAAAAATTGGTACTTGAAAATTGACAACTGCATGTAGTTTTAAAGAAAAATATATTAAATATTTGCAATTAACATTGTAAGTTAGATCACCAGACATACAAGCTGCACATTTAGTCACTGGTGGGTTTAAAAAGGAGGCTGATGAGTCCACTTTTAACTTTTATGTGTTATTATGTGCGTTTCAGTATCAGATAGTAAGTCTCTCATTCCCTGGGTTGGAACAGCCTGGAGGATTTTCTGCAAGGAAAGAGTTAATGGATTAATTCAACTCAAAGATGAGTAATCTCTTTAAGGGCATGAGGGTTTAAGAGCAAGAGATACAGAAAAAAAGGAATAATATAGGAATAAAATCACCTCCAGAAATCAGGTGTGCAGAACAGATTTTTTTTGAAGGTTTACTTTATGCTGTAAATTCCTACATGTCCTCGTTAAATGAATATCTATTTATCACATGGAAAAACAATATGACTGTTGAGGGAGTGGTGGCAGCTTAGTCTTATGCGAGATGAGTTATTGAAAAAAAAAAAAAGTCAAAAAAACCCAGAAGGGTCTCATTCTCCAAGAGCTGAACCTTTCCCAAGGTTCGACTTTCACACTTGAGCAGTTTGTGTAATTGCTACAATTGCCACCAGGCCTTTATGCAAATCTTCTGATCTTCCTAGTTGAGAATTTCCAGCAGTTGCTTGGTGATGTGCTGCTGCGTGACTTACCTAGCCTGGTTTAGAGAAAACATCTAGCCAGCAGAGAATTCAAAAAGGACTGTGAACCCTTCAGCATCTCTCCCCAGGTCCAGAGAGTTTGGGGAATCTTTGAAGCTGATGGTGCAATGGAGCAAAGCTTTCTGCTCCAAAAGTAACACCTTCCAAACCAAACTGATTAAGCCTCACGCCATGCCCTCTCTTTCCTTGTTGCTAAAGTGAGATCCAGTCCTTCTTCCACCATATTTGGGAAGATACCGCTCATTGTGATCTTCCGAAATAACACCCAGTAGAGTTCCACCTCCTAGAGCTACTTGAATGACTGAGCATTAAGAGCTAGAGTCTAAACTGCGCCCAGGAGCTCCCAAAATCTGCTCTGTGTGCCTGCTTAGGGATCACGGCAGGGGATTTTAAGTCTTAAGTAGCTAGGCACGCCATGCATCTGGAATGAGAAGCAGGCCCTAAAGTGTTCACAGCGTGTTGCAGCTGAATGTTTTCTCTCTTCTCCAGAAGATAAACTAGAGTAGTTTTGATTTGGTTTTTTTTTTTTTCTGAATTAGAAAAATCCATACGACGAAACATAATGGGTAGGGGAGACATGTGGACCAAGCAATCCCACAAATGTTTCTTACGCAAGAGCCATTTTCCCACAGGCCACGAAGCTTTTGCAAAGCTTTACTCTGCCACATCACAAAGAACGGAGATGAGCTTGTGAAAATCCTTGAAGTGGACTGATGTGGATGGGGGTTGGGGGGAGATAAACCTTCTATCATTTTCTTAACTTATACCCAGAAACAGTGCCTGTGCCAGTCCAGAAAAGCAGAGAATTCTTGCTCTTTTTTTTTTAATCTCCAAAGTTCTCTTTTTTTCACCAAACCAGGAAGAGTCACAACTTATCCAAAATGAATCATAGGAAATACACAGTTCTCAACATTTATTTTTAAATAATACACGTAGTCATATTAGGAGGAGTCATAAATGCGCATATATAAATCTAAAAATCCAGGCATTTAAAAAAAATGCATGTAGATTTCTACACTTAATTCCAAGGAAACGCTGAGAACTATTTATTTCTGAAGATCAGCATTATTTGGGTGGCAACCTTTGAAGGTTTTCCTTTACTGGTGAAAGACAGTGATTCATCTTGCTCTGACTGAGGCAAACCCAAGACAGGCTTGCTGATTCTCTAAGAGGTAGAGTCAGGGACACTTGTTAGCAAACACTTTTCCTTGTCAGAAGCTAATTAGTTTGGGTGCATGGTTTTTACCACGTGCCTTCTAAAGAAACTGCAGTATCTTTCCTGAAATTTTCCTTTGCAAGGATCTATTTTTAAGAGCACATCTGATCCTAGGTAATAGTGTCTCATTTATGTGAAGGCTGCTCTCCTCTTGTATTTGCGTTTCCATTGATTCCCACAGCCATGCTTGCCCTTCTACGAGAAGAGGAGCTGAGGCTTTGACGTGACCCCTGGTAGCGAGAGCAGGTCCACACAGATGTGGCGCAGAGTTTCGCAGCTCCCAAACACATGTGAGCCCACCGAACTCTCTTTACTTTTCAGTCTCAGGATCAGTGGATTTATTGGGATGGTGCTGACATAAAAAATGAAATGAGACATCTGAGTCTAACAGCTGCACAAAATTTGGGCTCATGTAAACTGGTCTGACATCACACGTTCTGCATGTGAGTTCCATGAGTATTCTCCATATGGTGCTAATACAAGAACATGCCTACAAAGTCCCTGTGGTTTATGGCGTGATGAGCTCCAGAGCGGAGGAAATGAAGCCAGGAAGCCTACGCCATTTGCTGAATGGAGTTGGCTCTGGGTAATGTCTCATTCTCCCTGAGCTACTCAAGTTCGCTAGGGACAAGAAGCCATGCTGGGCAGGGAACCAGCTATACGCCTGATGTTGGGGATTTTGGTCCCTTCTTCTCTGGAAGGGCAGGAGAGAGGTCTCACAATGTTTTTGTTTTTGTTTTGTTTTGTTTTTTTCCTTGGTCCATTAAAAAAAACCCGGATGTAGGAGTATAAAGGAGTCGTTGAAGCCAGCTTACTCCATCCTGATAGTCAGGAAAAGGCAGGTAGAAAGAAAATGTACATAATGGCTCAACACAAAATCCTGGCAAGATACAGCCATCCTTTGCTGGAAGGCCGGAGTTCTGCCCAAGGCCTATGGTGCTATTGATCAGATCAGTGACACCCCACACAGACCCATAGCCAAAACCAAAATCTTCATGTGTTCTCTTCTGCTAAAGACAGGGGTTACGGGCATTTAGCAGGTAGCTCTGTGTTGCCCTGATGGGCTATACATGTAACCTAGAAGAAATTCTGTTCTTATTTAATTTTTTTAAAAAAGACTCGGAGTCACTTGCTTATCTGTCAGCTGATTAACCGCACAGAGGAAGACTTTTGGAAAATATTTAGCAACAGCTCGGCTTTCCCTGTTTGCTCAGCACAGTGCCCAATTCCTTCCCTCTCCATCAGTTGCTGAGATCAGAGAATGCACACTACAAATACAGCATTGTAAACAAAGCCATCTAATTGTCAAGGTCAGTGAAGTTCTTGAATGCAGCACCTATCTGCACGAGAGAACTAGTAATGGGCATCCCAGTGTGGGGCCCCTCACATCTGACAGCAGCACCCACTGGCTGTATGTGATAGAGCCCCCCAGCTTGCTGGAGGCTATCGATGCGCAGGCATTCAGTAGAGTCAGATCTACCGGAGGATTTCCGTGGTCTGAGGAAGGGAAGAGAGAACAAAGAAAGTAGGGGTGGCAGAAATTTCAGATCAGGAGAGTAATGAACAGTTTTAAAGTGCGATAAAGCATTTCAAAATACAAAAATATCAGTCCTGCTTGGCTACTTTTTCCCTCCTGTGAAACATATCTTTAATTCTATTAAAAGAAATCATCAGCAGAACAGAATTACCTTAATAGATAACCACTTGATAAACAATTTTACTAAAATTTATTCACTCTGTAAAATTGGAAACACCTGTGATTTTAATTGACAAGCAAAATATGAGTTAAAAGGTGAGTTCAGTGATGGAGTCGCCGTAGAGCGCCTTGTAAAGCTAGTTTAAAAATTCTCCTTTACGAGCACCCGGCGGGCTCGTCCGCGGAGCATGCAACTCTTGATCCCGGGGTCGTGAATTCGAGCTCCATGTTGGGTGTAGACATTACCTAAAAATAAAATCCTTTAAAACATTCTCCTTTATTTTGACCGTCTGTGTCATTACTGCCCTCCTCCATCACGATGGCCAGCACAGAGATGACTGTCAAAGAAAAGCAAATAGATTTATGAGGAATTCTAGTCTCATCTCCCGGAGGCTTAGATCCACGCCACTGCTGCTGCGCTCAGAGTTTATTTCGAGTTCTGTCCAGGTTCTAGAGCCTTCTCTAATTGCCCCAACTGGAATGAAACAAACTCTCCAGCGTTAATGAACTGTGTGGCCACATCTGCTTCTGTCAGGCACGCTATAGCCCTGCTGCGTGCTGTTAGGTTACCACACACTAATTATCTTTCAGGTTTTCTGCACATTCTTTTCCAAACAAGGCAGTCCTGCCAACTTGTCAACAGGGCATTACTTTCTAAAAATGAAGTTACTTTCTTTTTGCCAAGAATGCCCACAATGACTCTCTCAGAGTCCTAGGAAGGGAGGCAAGATTGTACCGTTCGCTGCGTTTTTAATTTAAAGGAGGAAAAAAAAGTCTCTGTTAACAAATATATAGCTTCATCGGGGATTATAGTACTTGAAACTTGTCTGATTTGAACCAGAGAACAAGAAATGTCACCATTCTCAGCCGGGAGGGAAGAAAAAACCACGCAGGTGGATGGTGTGAAATTTAAGCAGACTTGAGAAAGAACTAATCCACATTTGGAATTCTCCACTGGAGATTTGTTTTGACAATTCTCTAGTAATTTCCTGTTTGGTTTGCCCACTCTACGTGAATGCTTGAAGCAGCATGCTAATGCTGAAAAGGCCCGAGTTTTGAGATCAAGTGTCCCCGTTCTGTCACTTTCAGCCAGGCGAATCACTTCTCTAAGTCCAGGTTCTTATCTGACAATGGTCCTGACTCACTGAGTTACTAGGAGAGGTGATGCGACGATGAATATAGAAATACTTTATATTGCAGCCTACTGCTTCCAGCTGCGTGATTTTATGCAAATCACTTAAGCTCTATGCCTCGGTTTCTTTAGCTGTGAAATGGGGATGATAGTACTACCCCCTTTCCCTTTAGGTTGTGGTGAGGATTACATAAGTCAATACACGTAAAGTGCTTAGAATAGCACTTAGCATACAGCGTGCTACTACATACTTAGCTCCAAATGTTTTTTCTCTTATTTCTATACACCTGGTGGTATGTCTAGGTTACTTATTTTTCAGGTGTGCTCCATTTTATACTAATTCAAATACCACAGAGCCTACATTTAAAATTCAACTATTACTGAGTATTTTGTGCAAAGCACTAAAGTCCTGTATATAAATATAAATTAAGGGGATAGTTATTTATTTTGCAAAAAGGAATAGCAAGACAGTGCTTCAGTCCAAGAATTCACTTAGACACGGGACACCTGGGTGGCTCAGTCGTTAAGCGTCTGCCTTGGGCTCAGGGCATGATCCCAGGGTCCTGGGATCGAGCCCCGCATTGGGCTCCCTCCTCCGCTGGGAGCCTGCTTCTTCCTCTCCCACTCCCCCTGCCTGTGTTCCCTCTCTCGCTGGCTGTCTCTCTCTCTGTCAAATAAATAAATAAAATCTTAAAAAAAAAAATAAAAGAATTCACTCAGACAAAATACAGAAGATATGTAATACACCCCTCAAAAAGTGTTTTAAATATCTTTTATTCTAATGTTAATCCAGGGTCATTGTAGAAAAATTTAGAAAATCCTGATAAATGGTAACAATAATATTGATAACAAAAACAACATAAAACTGAAATTACCTATATTACCACCACCACCAGATAGCTCTGTCTCAAATTTTGGTTATGTGTGTGTGTGTGTGTGTGTGTGTGTGTGTGTGTGTGTGCTGGGGCGCACTAAATTGAAATCATACCGCTTTTTAAAATTTAATGCATCTTAAACATCGTTCCACGTTGCTAAGTATTTTTCTCTCCCTTATTTTTTCAAATTTTTATCCTGAAATAATTTTGGCGTCAAAGAGTTGCAAAAACTAGCACAGAGATACTTGGAGAGTATGCAAATATCTAGTTTCTACTTAAACGCTTGCCTTCTCCTTTTAGCGTACATTGGTAGCCCGAGCCGGCAATGATTACTGCAGTGTAGTATTGGTGATTTTCCATTTCCCTCGTGCCTCCTACATTTATTAACTGATATTCCTCTCTAAGGAAGAGCTGTCTTTTCTCTCCCGTTTATTTAATCATTTATTTATATCTATGTGGACTCACGGACATTTATTTTGTTCTTTTTGTTATAATCTAATATTGTGCTATTGCTTTTCATTTCGTTGCTCAGATCTTTCCAGCTTTGATTATTGGCAGCTCCTTCAGATTCTCGTGCATTTTTTTATTCCTTTTTTTTTTAAAGCATTTCCTTACAGTCAGACATCGTGTAAAATGCTTATGTTTAGGCTTATGCATATTCCATTCCGTCCCTGGAATAAAGCAGTTCTGCAAGGAGCTGTGATTCTGTTTATTTGGACGATGTATTTGGAAACCAATAGCACTGGGAGTTAGGTGTTCTCCTTGTCACTGTCTCTAACCCCTTCAGTGGCCAGAGCTAGGATGTGTGTGTGTGTCTGTGTGTGTGTGTGTAGATAACTAACTCATACATACACATTAACTATATTTCTGTACCAATTTATCTGTACATACTTAATTTTTAAAAATTTAACATTTAAAACATGTGTCCGTGTAGGCTATCCCTGAATCCAGCCGAGCACCGCGGGAGTCATTCCAGCCTTCCCTGTCTTCCTGTGTGTGACTTCTTCCTGCAGTAGTGACAAACCTGACTGTCCCCATCTACAATGGATTTAGTTTCTGGTTTAATCCAAGTATACACAGTAAGTAGTGTCAGAAAACCAAACATGATGACCATGTCTGGCTTTGGTATTAGGGACTACCAGCATCATAAAATGAGTTGAGAAGATTTCCTCTTCTTGTATTCTCTGAAGAAAGTTGTGCTGAATTGATATTATTTCTTTCTTAAAAGTTTGGTGGAATTCAACAGTAAAAACTTTTGGGCCTGGAGACTTTATGGAAAGTGTTTAAAGTACAAATTAAATTTCTTTAATAGATACAAGACTACCAGTTTATCTATTTCTTCTCGAGTGAGGTTTAGTAATTTGTTTCTTTCAAGAAATCCATTTCAGTTGTCAAATTTCTGGGGACAGAATTGTTAATAATATACCCTTCTAATCTTCTTAGTGTTTGTGAGGTCTGTAATGACATTCCTTCTTTTGACCCTGACACTGGTAATTTATGTCTTTTCTCTTTTTGGTCTTGGTCAGTTTTAACAGTCTTGTCAGAGTCAGCTTTTGGTTTTATTAATATTTCTCTATTGTTGTTTTAATTTCATTGATTTCTGTTTTAAATGTTATTCTTTTCTTTCCTTAGCTTATGTGTAACTTGAGTGTCCTTTGCTCTTCTTTTTCCAGTTTCTAAAGGCAGCAGCTTAGATAATTGATTTGGAACCCTTCTTCTCTTCTAAGCATTTAATGCCTAAATTTCTCTGTAAACATTCCTTTCAGTGAATAGCAGACATTTTGATATGTTGTATTTTTAATTTCTCTCAGTCAAAAATCTTTTTTAATCCCTCTGAGACTTCTCTTTGATCCATAGGTTATTAGGAGGAGGTTGCTTAATTTCTGATACTTGAGGATTTTCCAAATATCTTTCTGTTATTGATTTCTAGTTTAATTCCATTGTGGCCCGAGAACATACTTCGAATGGTTTCTATTCTTTTAAGTTTGTTTTATTTCACAGAATATGATGTATTTTGGTGAATGTCCCATGTGCACTTGAAAAAAAAAAGTGTGTCCGCTGCTGTTGGGTGGAGTGTTTTACATACATCAATTTGGTCTAGTTGTTGATAGCGTTGTTCAGGGCTTCTATTTCCATAATAATTATGTCTGCTTCTTCTATTAATTACTGAGAGATAATTGTATATTTCTCCTTTTAGTTGTATCTCTTTTGCCCCATGTCTTTTGAAGCTCTGCTGTTAGTTGCATTCACAATTTGGTTGGTTATATTTTCTAGAAAACTAAACCCTTTATCATTACGTATTATACCTCTTTATCCGTAAAATAGCGTCTCTTGTTTTGAAGTGTACTTTGATAGCATAGCTACTCCGGCTTTTTTTTTTATTCGTGTTTTCATGGCATATTATTCTTTATCCTTTTACTTTTAACCAATCTGTCCCTATAATCAAGTGAGTTCACTTGTTCTGTCTGTCCTTTGTTTCTTTTTTTCCTTTTCCTGTGATTTCTTGTGTTCATTGAGAATTTTTTTATTATTCCATTTTATCTTTCCTATTGACTTATTATTCAGTCCTCTTTTAAAAATATTTTTAGCAGTTTCTCTAGGGTTTACAGTATACATCTTTAATTAATCTGAGTCTGCCTTCAAATATTATACTTCTTCCTATGTTTTATGAGAACCTAGCAACAGTGTATTCCCAATTCTTCCCTTTCATCTTTGTGCTATTGTTTTCATATCTTTCACTTTTACATGTGCTATAAATACAGAATACATTGCACTATCATTGTTTTCCACAGTGAAAAGTTATCCTTTAGAAAAATCATAAATAAGAAATGAATTTTATTTTTCCTTTATTTATTTACTTCCAAGGTCTTCATTTCTCTGTGTAGATCCGAGTTTCAGTCTGATCTATTCTTTCTGCATGAAGAACTTCTTTTAACATTTCTTATAGAATGGGTCTTCTGGTAAGAAATTCCCTCAGTTTTTGTTAGTCTGAACAAGTCTGTTACTTCTTTTTCTTTTTGAAAGAGATTTGTCCTGGGTGTAGGATTCTGGGTTGGCAGGTTTTTGTTTGTTTGTTTTTCTCTTTAAGCACTTTGAAGATGTCACTTCAATCTTCTGGCTTACATTATTTCTGAGAAATCTGTTGCAACTCTTCTCTTTGTTCCACAGTATGCAATTTATTTTTTCTCTGGCTGCCCTCATGTTCTCTTTGTCATTGGTTTTCAGTTGGTTTTGCATATGATGATATGCCTAGGAGTGTGTGTGTGAGATCATCCCTACTTTGTGTTCTCTGAGCTTCTCAGATCTAACATTAAATTTAGATTAAGTCTTGGTCATTATTTCTTCCAGTATTTCTTGTGTCCCTCTCCTTCTCTTCTACTTCTAAGATTTTAATTATGCACATGTTAGAATGTTTAATAATGTCCTGAGACTCTTGGGTGTTATATTCTGTTTTTCCTCTCACTCTTTTTTTCCTTTGTGTTTCAATTTTGGTCATTTATATTGACCTACCTTTAAGTTCACTGTTTCTGCCTCATCAGTCTGAGTCTATTGATGAAAGTCTCCAAAGCATTCTTTATTATCGGGGCTTTCATTTCCAGCATTTTGATTTAATTCTTTTTTTTTAGAGCTGTTGTCTCTCTGTTGAAATTAACCATCTGATTTTACATGTTGTCCACCTTTTTTAATAGGGCCATTAACATATTAATCATACTTATTTAAAATTTCCTGTCAGATAGTTCCAGCATCTATATCATATCTGTATCTGGTTCTGATGATTACTGTCTCTTTTGGAATCTATTTTTTCTTGCCTTTTTATATGCCTTGTAATTTTCTGTTGAAAGCCAGTCATCTTGTATCGGCTAGTAGAGACTGGAGTAAATAATTTTTAGCCTTAATACAGAGGCACCTTTTCTTCCACTAGGCCTTTAATGTAGTGGCATGAATTAATCTAGCTTTGGGTTGCCATGTTTATCCTCAAGGCTTGAAATTCTGACAGGGATACCTTGTATTTTGGGTGCATGGAAGAGAATTTACCAGAGCACTAACTGTTTGATTCTGAATTTTAGGTCTTCTCCTTGCATTGTACCTCAGAGAGTCTCTTTGTGTGCTCTTGTTTCTCTCCCATCTCTCTCTCTCTCTCTCTCTCTCTCTCTCTCTCTCGGTAGTAATCTGTCATTTGTTATTCAAAGCTTGTTGGCCTGCCAGTGGGAGAGGGGTAGTGTGGGAGTTTATTCTCCATATTTTGAATAAGTCTTAGGCATGTACTTTATCTCTGGGTTAGAGAAAGGTATGTCTCTCAGTTCTCTTGTCTCTACTTCAGCTGTATTGTGGGCCCAGTGTATAATAATCCTGTCCCTCCCTGATTTTTTTCCCCTTTGGTTGCTTTCACCCAGGTGCAGTGAGTTTTCACCAATGCCCTGGGACAGTCGTGCTTGGTATGCTTTCCCTCTACAGACTGAGGTTTTTTTGCCTCTATTGGAGATAAGAGAGACAGATCCAACCGGAGTTTCTTGCTCCTCCCACAAAACTGCTCTACCACTTTCCTAGGTCTGCAACATGATGGGCCCACCTAAGAGATCTTTCCAGTCTTTTCTGTGAGCACTTGTTGGGGTTTTGGAAAAAGCCTGAATGAAGTGCAGACGCCCCAAACTCTGTGGCCCCCAGGGATTTCATACCTGCCTGTCATCCCATATTCAGTTTTCAACAGTTTATCAACTATTTTAGTCAAACTCTTCTTATGGTGTCCAGTGGCATCCACCCCAAATGAGTACTTTGCATTCTCTTTCTCTCTGCAGACGTTATTTCTTCTTAGATTTGGGACTTGTTGCTTGCTCTACAACCTCAGCTCTCTGATGATCTGTACAAAATTTGACGTTAACCCAGTCACGTTCCTTGTAAGGATGAGAGGGATCTCCTTTTAGCTCTCTACATCACAGAGCAAAGCCCCTCCCTCTCATTTTAATGGACAAACTGTCTTATGTTAAATTAATGTGTAATATGCCTTATTTAACCAATCTCAATGCCTTATTATTTTGCTGTTAAGCAAGTTTCTATTTTTTACTGTTTTGAATAAGGTTGAATGATTTTTATAGGTAAATCTATCTTTGATTATTTACTTTCTCAAAGTTTACAACCTAATTAAAAGGAACAGGCAGGCTTATCAGGAATAGTTAAGAAATGACATAAGGTAGGATATCATGAACGCTTCAAAGAGCATTCTAGGGTGCAATCATAATGAGTCATAACGGAATAATGGTATGTCCCATCTGTGTGGAGAATAACAATACCTCCATACTTATTAAACCTTTTGATCTTAACAATAATTCCCCATTTTCCACATTAGGAAAATGAGAACTAGAAGACTTCCACCCGTTAACCCAGAGCCACACGGCTATTAAGTGATGGAGCTAGGACTTGACCCAATATCTCAGGGCAAGTCTTCGTAAAGGAGAAGATGGGCCTGAGCTGAACCTTGAAGGATGGGTAGATTTATGTCAGGCAAAGCCAGGAGAAGAAGTTTCCTGCTGAAGAGGCAATATCACTTGAGACACACCCATACAGAACGTATAGACATCTGTGCAATCCACAGATGCACATGTTGAGACCGAAAAAGGCTTGGACTAATGACTTCGGTCACAGATCTGCTTCTTGTTCTCATTTTAGAATAAATGATACCCATATCAGATTATCTAGGTGATTAGCACAATGGGTCTGATTTGAAAGTAGGAAGCCTTGGGCTCCGCTGTTCCCTGAAGCGCACTGATTTCGCCCATGTGCTCCGCCCAGCCCAGGAAGGGAGCCAACCTCTCCTTCACCCAACCGAGCAGTGTTCTGTGTTTGGGTGGAAAGGAAGATGCGTTCCAGCTGTCCTAAAAAACAAAGACAAGCGGAAGATGGGACAGTTTTCCTTTGCTTCAGTGAAATAAACCTGACCGTCTGGTAGGAGAGTCTGTCTTGAATCAGAAATGGTTTAACCGAATCACAACAGGAAACAGCTCTGGTTACGGCGCCCGGCTTGCTCCAAGCGCTAATGGGCAAACCGAGCATCCCGCCCATCGCTACTTCCGGCAACTCTGGGTCTCGCGGGTCGCTGCCCCAAGGAGCCCTGGCAAAGGGTGCCGGACTTCGCCTTTGGGATTTCTGCTCTCAGAATGGCCCGAAGAAGAATGAATATTCGCCAAAGGAAGAAGCACTAATCCAATAATCGGGAACCCTGTCTCTAAATGTAGTTAATTTCTATTTAATTGGCCAGTAACTACATTTAAAATAAACACCAGTTGGTAATCAAAAACAGGAGGATAAAGGATGAGCAATTGTGTAAACAGGATAGAATTACTAGACCAAAACAAAGTTGGGGGAAAGTGAGAGACAGGCGGCTTCAGAGAAAACACGCTCAGGAGAGGAGGGCTTGCAGGCAAGCAGCTGGGCCTCCCGAGCCCGTAAAGATTTATATCAGCTCTTCCCCGTGTTTGCTAGCCATCAATAAAACTAATCACCAACTGGCCTTTAATGACAAAGTATTTATTCCTTTGTTAAATAGAAATTAAAAGCACACGTAAAGAGCGATTTTCAAACTGCCAAACAGAGTAAGAGTTTGGCACGTCCTGGTACGTCCTCAGCAACAGAGGTACAGCTTGGACACCTGGACAGGCTTCCAGAAACCCTTGGGCTCTCAAGGCACTCGGTGACCCCTGGGGCGGCTGGCAGTATGGGCTTGCAGCAGCCGGGGCTGCTCCCCTGGGCTGGGGCGAGGCACCTCATACTGCCAACCCATCCTCTGTCTGTGTAATCCCTGCCTTTCTGCACCGCCCAGGATGTACTAATGTGTCTTGTAAAGACTCATCCCTTGGCCTGTGCTATATTCCACACTGGTGGGGGGGGGGTGAGGAAGGGAAAGGGGAAGCAGAGAGAAGAGATGAGAACAGCTTGAGACAAGAGCCCCAGGCTGTGAGCAAGCTTCAGAATGGGTTTCCTTTTAGGCAGACATTTTCTAATTAAACTTTAAACCCAAACCCTTGTCCTATC
The DNA here is from genome assembly GCF_024610735.1 of Ursus americanus. Taxonomy (NCBI): domain Eukaryota; kingdom Metazoa; phylum Chordata; class Mammalia; order Carnivora; family Ursidae; genus Ursus; species Ursus americanus. The sequence goes on along the minus strand of NC_142146.1, from coordinate 50,458,515 downwards.
CCCCTCCAAAATGCAGGCTATGTGTCTCCCTCCTAGTCAGGAAATTATGTCTTCTTTTTCCATCATTAGAAACTGGAATAGATCTACTTTGAAGATAAAATTCAGCTCCCTACCTAATTTTTCTATGATTCATTTGGACCCGGTGCATACTCATCAGAGGGACTAAAAAGCCCTGTGAGAATCAGTTAAGAAGAAGGAAGGAAGGTGCATGAGCATTGCGCTAAGTAGCACTTCTCATCAGACCTGCTGCCCGGGGATGTTAAAGTGCTTTTTAAAATGAGGACTAATAAGGCCACTCAGCATTTACTGCTTTCTAAGAGCCTTGGCTAAATTAATTATGGCACACAATCACCCTGTAAGGTAAAAAAAAAAAAAAAAAAAAGATTCCTAGTATTTTTGAAAGCAACTGCTGATCCACAAAGAGGGAGGGAACATCCCCCAGAACCAAGATTAAAACTCCACTCCCTTCCTGTCATCAAAGGCCAGCTTGTTTGTCTCCAGGCAGGGCCTTGGGAGAGCCAGGCACTCCGGCGAAGTGGCCACAGCCACAGGAATGGGGGGCCGCCGCGCAACTGGGGCGGTGGGAATGCAGGCACGGTGCGGGGGGCCGTGGAGGTTTTGTTTGCTAATTATATATTCTGGGCGTAAGTGGTCAGGCATCAGCAGGGCCTCCAGCTCAGGGACGCAAACCCAGGCGAGGCCTACCCAGGAGGGGCCGGCTTTGCCCTGGGCCACCCACACATTGGCACGTCTGTGCGCACGGAGGCCAGCTCCCTTTCTGCATTAGCTATGGCAGGGATTCCCAGTCACATCTGCACAGCCAGAATGAAAGCCTGTCATTGCCACAGAAGCCAGTTCTTGGAGTCGGAGCGGCAGATAACTGTTTGTTTTCTATTTCTTTTCAAGGTGATTACACATCGTTTGGTCGTGAGGAAAGCCTCGGCTATCAGGAAAGGAAGAGACTGGGTGAATTATTTGAAAACTATGCAGGGAAACTGTGAATCACTGGGGAGAAGTTGCAGCTCCCCCCCCCCCCAGTCAGGGGCCCTCTCTGAGAAGAAGCCAAGGGGACCCCAGGCTTCCTAGAAGGCAGTTCAATTCTGAAAATAAAACAGCACTTCACCTCCAGTGTGTTGGGTGGGGAATTGTAAGACAGGACTCAGTCAAAACAGTCGTGGAGCCAAACCGGAGTCAGCCCGAAGCTGGGCCGGCGCCCCCCGGAGCCTGCGGGGCGGTGGCCTGGGCAGACACTGGCCGCCACTCTCCTCGGTCCCCCCCCAGAAGGCTGGCTCCGTTCCACTGAAGACGGCTGAAAATTTTATTGACTAAAAACTGGGGGACTGAGCTGGTTGGTAAACAAGTTTGGAGTGCTGGGTTTTTTTTTGTTTTTTTGCTGTGTTTATGTTTTATACATGGAATCGTTTTAAATATTTTTTTAATTCAAAACACTCCCGAAATTCTGCAACTTGAGGGAACAACAACTACAAAAGTTTCATAGCAACATTTGGACACTTTCAAGACTTTATTTCAGGGACTTCAATGGTGATAAAGGGGAGAAGGGACGGCTTTTATTAACTATAACATTTAGCAGCCGGATACGGAGATCAAAACCGGGAGTAGGCTTTCCAAATTCATATTGTGAAGCGCCTACAAAAACATTCTTCCGTCAGCTTTGAAATGTGGAGACTTCATCGTTTCATCTTATCAAGGAGAAATACGCTCAAATTCCCTAATAGGTATTCAGTTAGTAAAAGGGGGCCGGGGGGACGCGTTCTCCTTCGGCCCACACTCTGCAGACTTATCTGGTCCAAGATCCCCAGGGTCTAGGCTGTGGGTGGAAGGGCCGGGCTGCAGCGTCTCAGGGATCAGCTTTCACAGATGCAGGCAGGAGAACAAAGGGCAGGCTTCATCGGCCCGCACCCCACAGGCCCCTGTGCAAGGGGGGGGCTCCATTCCAATGCCCATCACATGGCCTCCGTGGCATAAAAGCCTTTTAATAATTCTGATTTTGAATATCAAATTGAAATGAAAAGTGCATTTAGGAAGGAGAGGCTCAGTCCACACTGAAAAGCGTGTCCTATGCAAACAGGTTGGGCAGGCACTGGCTCTTGCAGAGCTGTGGTTCTCAACTTGGCTGCACATGGCATCACCTGCTCTCAGATGTACTGATGCCTGCCTCCTCCCCCACCCGCACCACCAAGAGAGTGTGATCAATTGACCAAGGGCGTGGCCTGGGCATCTGGACTTGTTACTGCTCTCCAAGTGATTCTCATGTGCAAACTTGAGAATAGCTGCCGAGTGATTGAATGCAGCATTCAAGGCCTCTCATAATCGAGTCCCAGCCAAACCTTTGGACCTTTCCTTCCTTCACTCCCATCTCAGCTGTACACGAGGTGCAGAGACCTTTCCATTGTGCCCTGACTGTACTTGACTCATGCATATTGCTATGCTTTCATGCACACATGTTGTCTCACTCTGGGCACCAAAGAAAGCCCAGCTCAAATGTCCTCCTCTGTGCAACTTTCCCTGTCACCCCACCTTTGCCACCTTGCCCTTCAGTCACAGGACACTTTGTGCCTCACTTTATTAGAGCATTTCTCACATTATATTAAAGACATCTGCTTATAGGTCTGCCTGCTCTCCCTTGCCAACAAGATGTGGACTGCAGTTCCGGTAATAACACAGGGCTCGGTCGGGCCTAGGTCTCGGTGACTGCTTACTGAATGAGTAAATTAATGAATGAGTGGATGAATGCATGCCAGTCTTGTACATGGTTGATATTCTACTGCACTGAACCCAATTCTCAAACTAGGGTCACCTGGGAGACTGAGTCGAGAATTTGGGGGTGGCAGATCTTCATCTTTGTTTGTCAAAGTGGGGTTCATCGAACAGTAGTGGCTACATTATCTGAGAACTTGTTACAGACGCAGAATTTGCATTTTAACAAGATGCCAGGGCAATTCGTATGCATAGTACAGTTTGAACTGTAATTTTAAATAAGCTCCCAGGTGATTCCCATGGTCTGCTGGGCGGCATTGGAGACCCAGTGCTCTAGACTTCCGTTTACCGGATCTAGTAGATCCTGTGTGATTGCCTAATGGTTCCTTCTATCACCCTTTTCCCTGCCTAACAAAGCACTGATTTTGTTCAGGTATCAGCCCTTCCCCCACCAAGCCTGTCCCTCAAGGAAGCTTGACCCCACCTCCAGCCCCAGAACCTGATTGGTCAAAGGGACATCCCCTTCCACAACCCCCACCCCCAGCAGGGATTGGTTCAGGAATGGACATATGACCAAATTCAGGTTAATGAAATAAGAGGGTAAGTATGTTGGGGGGCAATCTAGGAAAATTTTCTCTTTCCTGAGAGAAAGCCACAAGGGAGGAAAAATTCTCTCCTCTTCAAGATGTTCTGCCTCCATGTCATGCCTCGGAACCATTGCTGCTAGCTGACCAACGAAGAAAGCCAACACCGAGGGACCAGAGCAGGGATGGGAATGACCTGGGTCTTACGACATCGTTGAGCTCTTCTGTCTCTGGACTAGTTATAGAAGGTAAGTTTGGGTGGTTTTTTTTTTTTATCATTTAGGCAATTTCTGTTCTTCGCGACCGAAAGTTCTCATTGATACACTGAACATCTTACTATATTCACTCAATCAATATTTGAGTGCCTACTGTGAGGCACTATGCTAAGTACATTACAAGTACTATCCTAACCCTCAAGCAATCTGTAAGGCAAGTATTGTTATTCCCATTTTGCAGATGAGAAGACGGAAACAGAGCAATCCAATGCTCGGTTAACTCAAATAGCTAACAAGTGGTAAAGCCAGAATTTGAACCTGGGTCTGACTCAAAAGCATATGTTCTATGAACTCTTCCATGCTTTCTAGTTTGAATGGCTTTATTTCGGGAAGTTTCAGTACATCATCAGTTCTCAACTTTTTAGACCCAGGATCCCTTTATGTTCTTAAAAATGATTGAAGATCATAAAGTGCTTTTATCTGTTTAGGTTATATCTATCGATATTTAACACTAAAAATTAAAACTGAGAAATTTAAGGTGTTTAATTAATTTAAAAATAACATTGATTAGCCCATTTCATGCTAACATAAGAAATATATTTTCATGAAAAATAACTATATTTTCCCAAACAAAACAAAATAGTGAGAAGAGTGACATTGCTTTACATTTTTGCAAATCTCTTTAACATCTGGCTTAATAGAAGACAGCTGGATTCTCTCTGCTTCTGCATTCAATCTGTTGTGATGTGCTGTTTTGGTTGAAGTACACAAAGAAAATCTGACTTCACACAGATATATCATTGGAAAAGAGGGGGGTATTTTATGAGCCTTTTCAGAAAGCCGTGCGTTTTCTTTGATACTATACACCAAAACTGCACGAGTGGTGGTTTTTTTAAAGTTAGTTGCAGTGTGGAACCTGAGATCAAATGCATAACAGTTTCATCTCGATTGCGTTAGAATCCATTGGTCCGTCTTCTGTTTTGAAGTGATCTTTACCCGTGCATAATTTTGTAGCATCGGGCATTGGTCATTTGGAAAATGTTGATTCACTGAGTTATGCAGACCTTCCCAATGTTGAGACATTACTCATACAGTATCAAACGTTGCATTTGTCAAGATCACCATTGATATCATCAGTAAAGTCTTTAAATAGTGGTAAAGCTGTGAGGCTCGCGGGAGCTGATACAAGTTTTCCAAAGTTCCAGTTTTTGCTTGAAGTCTTCATTTCTACCACTGGCAGCAAATACTGTCAGTTATTTTCTTTGAAGTGATGGGCTCACTTGCCAACTTTTGAGAAAATGTCTGCCAAATATCCAAGTCTGAATAACTGTCATTTGTCTCTCGGCCATTCTTTCAGGTAGAGGTAGTGCTGCTCGAAAAGCAGCTAGTTTAGCTGGTAACTCAAACAATTGCACCACTGCTTTTCCTCGAGACAAACATGGTACTTTGGAATACAGCAGAGTTTTCCAGGGTATTTCCCATTTCATGACATGGACCGTTAAAAAGACTGGTACCTAAAGGTCGAGATTTAATAAAATGAGTATTTCCTATGGTTCCCCAAGGACATTTTTAAAGGAAACGAGCAGGGGTGTCTCCAGACTGCAGGTGTGAGGCAGTGAAGAATCAGTGCCCACTGGAACGGTTTGGCACCATTGCCTTGATTCATGCTAAGGCACTGGTGCTTTTCTCCCCCATGGCATTTATGTCATCAGTGCAAATGTCAGTACGGTGAAGAGAGCCAAAGAGCATCTTCATATTATCATGAAAATGGCTTTGACTCATGGGCCATCTGCAATAGGGTTGGACTTCCCAAGGGTCTGCAGCCCACCCTCAGAGAACTGCTACCCTAGGTGGTCGTGCAGCCAATGAAGGCTCCTAGCAGAAACCGTGGAGATGAAGTGATTGTTGAAGAGACTGAGTTCTGTGTCACACCGTGGTCTGGCCTCTCCCCTGAGTCAATGTCGCTTTTGCCTCAGGCACTGCTGTCACGGTGGGGCTTTACAGAAGAGCCTTCGGAGTGTCCCGGTGCTGGGGCGCCTGTGAGGCCTTGGGCCGGGGGACTGGGAAATTGGCTCACCCAGTCCACGTGCTGCCAGTTACAGACACACAGCCGTGTGGATCCACAACCCGCTTGTTGCGCTCTTTAGCTCGGTAGGCAACTTAGCTTGTGCTTGGCTTAGAAATGCACCATTTAACTGGGTGTTATACACAACTAATGAATCATCGAACTTTACATCGGAAACCGGGGATGTACTGTATGGTGACTAACATGATATAATAAAAAAACATAAAAAAAAAAAAAAGAAATGCACCATTTAATGTGATCTGATTTCTACTTCCAATTCTTAAAATACTCCTATTAATGAAGTTATCGAAGCCTTTTCCTTGGGATAAAATTTCTCGGATGCTGAAGAACTATTAAATAATGAAGGTTTTGTGTCCTTCTGGGGGGCATCGAGACTCCTTCTCTCCAGCAGCCTCCTTCCTCTGTAGCTTGCCAGAACGGGCGTCTTGGCAACACAAAGCACAACTCTGGGGGTGTCTCACTGAGCCAGTCCCTGTTTCCAGGAAAGAAAACCCATGTGCTTGAGCCAGAACGAATATGCTCTAAGGGGCTGGGATTTTTCTTTCTCCTGCTAGAAGGGGAAAATGACAATGGTTTGCTTGAATCCCTACAGTGGGAAAAGCCATCCAGAAATTCCAGCCTGCCAGACATCTCCACGCCAGAGATGCTGTTCCTTGACTCATGAATACACTGAGGACTTTGCCCTGGCACCCTCTGAAGGGTTAAACGAGGATCCCATTCCTGATTAGCAGTGATGCTTGGGGCTAACTAAAACTGGGGGAAAGGCCGGTCAGGCTGCTGGCCTGCTACAGTGACTGAACAAATTTCTTAAAGCGCAGAAGCAAGACAGACATCCCAAAGATTGACCTGAATTTGTCCTGCAAATGGTAGTTTCTGCCTTGTTGCTGCACTGCTGTGAGGGAAAAAAAAGTCATGATCGGAATATGGCAGGAAAGGAAGTTCCCAGATCCTCAGAGGAATGGCTCTAGTGTTAGCAAGTTTTTCCTAATATTTGACCTAAAATGTTCTTTCCCTCAGGACCACACAGGCTTTTTTTTTTTTTTTTTCTCTTCTTTCTTAAACACAAAACACAACTGCATCATACATTCCTCCCCTCACTTCTGTGCTGGGAGCACAAGAGTTGTAATGATCTTGGCTCTGGGTGTCTAAACCTTCCCATTGAATTTCTCTAACCTCACACACCAGGACCAGCCCAAGCCTTGCAGGGGAGGGAGGAGGAAGCAGGGGCTATAAACATACATATTCAGGGCAATAAGTTCCCAGATCTGGATTGAGTTAGTGTGATCTGTGTGCATTCCTGGCCTCTGTATGCTTTCAGGTTTGCATAGGAACAGTGCCCTGTGATCTGCCTTGGACCTCCTCTTCTCCCACTGCCCCTTTTCCTTTTTACCTTGAGGTTTTGCTTGCTGCTTTAGCTCTTATTATGATGTTAGCATAACATCCCTCCTCCTCCCCCAAGCACGGTTGCGGTACATTGTTTCTGCGCTGTACTAGAAGGAATAATGGATTAATAATTTGGGAGAATGTGTATTCTAGTTCTGTCACTAAACAGTCACAGATGTTGGCAAAGTCACACACACCTGTTCCGGGCTTCACCTGACAGGAGATCGGGAGAGGGCTGCATTCGCAGTGGTTCCTAAACCTGGAGACCAGAAATCCATTTCTGCAAGTCCCCTCCTCTGCCTCCAGCCACTTCCTTCTGTGGGTCATTTGACAATGGCAGTGTCTCCCCGTGCGGAGACCAGCTTTGGGGACTGCTGGACTTGATGGGTTCTAGAATCTTTTCGATCCTGGAATCTGTCTTCTCTGTGTCTCTCCCGATGCCATGCTAGTGTGCCACTAGCTCGCGCTTAACCTGCCAAAGCTTCTGTGCCTTCTAGGTGGTCCCCATGGTTTCAGACCGCTCCCCACCGCTCCAGGCTGAAGTCTGGACCTGCCACAGCCTAAAAGAGAAGGGCAATTTGGTGATTTATTTAAAAGAGTGAAATGGGGACTCAGAGAAGTCAGGTGGGGGCAGGCACTCCCAGGTTGGGTCAAAGGACAGCAGGTAGGCGAGGCACTCACATTCCTCAGATGCTATGTCCCAGGAACCACACAAAGAAGTTTCTGGAAAGAAAAGATTCCTACCACTTTCTGACAGAGCAGATGGTCTCGGAGCGCTTTCCAGGGTGCCCCCCACACAGGCACCGGGATGACTTCGCTTCCTACTCTTGTAGGAAGCATGACAAGCCCCCACCTACACTGCCGGCCGAATGTTTGAGAATGTAGAGCAGTTGGGAGCACAAACATTTACTCTCTGGAGGTGTTGTTCGGTGCTGCTGTGACCAAGGCCAAAAATGCCGTTTCCTAAATCCCCTGTTCCGATTGCAGGGCACACACTACAGATTAAAGAAAAAGAAAAGAAGTAAGAAAAATAAACAGAGAGCGTGCCAGTGGACTATGCGTCTGTAGAAAAAGAGGGAAAATCTGGGTGGCTTTAGGGAAAACAAAGACAACCAAACAGGAAAAGAATTCAAGAACACACAAAGTGTTACTCAGACACGTGAAAGCACAACATAAAAGAAAATCCATTCATATAGAAGATAAACATTGAGGAGGGGATTCTGTGTGGTAAGTATCTTAAAATGTTTACTCCAGGAGGCTACTAAGGTCTCCCATTTAAAACAGAAGCAGTTAGAAATGTGATTTGCCAGTAAGATAAATGTTGAAACAAAACATAAAAAGTCGAGACAAACTGCGGACATTTTACTTAAATAGTTCCATAAGTCACTATAAAAAAAAGTCAAGATACTTCCAGTTAACGTACTTATTAATCTAAACATTTCCAAGAGAACTTAAAATAAAATGATAACATTGATCAAAGAGTTGGTATCAAGAGCCAAAGGAAAACATCTCAGGTAGTCAGAAAGTCAACAGTGGCATAACTGCTTAAATATTTGGGAGAGCATGATGACTGAAAATCTTAGGTTACACAGTGATTATATAACCTTGGAGAAATTTTCTGAAATTTCCATGCCTCAGTCTGCTCATACATAAAATGGGACATTACTGTTTCAAGGCTCTGTTATGAGAAAATGAACAATCTAAAATGCCCCATAATTCTAATTAAAATGTGATCTTGAGTGCAGTGAGTGAAACCTTCTCATCTTTAAGAACCAAGAGAACATTTTTTTTTTAGGAAAAAAGAAAATCTTCCTGAAGTTAGCCAAGCAACAAGGAAAAAACAATTCAGTTGAGAGGGAAAAAAAAATGGCTGACCCAGCTTTCAGCTCTATAGCCTCTTTTTAATAAAGACGCGAGGCAACCATGTTTTATATCTTTTACTAAGAATTCATTTGGAATGTTTTCTGTATACATTATAAATAAGTTCCAGAATCCAGTGAGTCTAAAGAAACCACATTTCCCTGATGGGGTCTGTTGCTTATAGAAATCGTTCCTATTACCTATTGCCACAGGAACGTTTGGCCTATTTAAAGGTCGCAGGTGTGTGAGAACAGATGGTATTGAGAATGGGGACATATTCAGGCTGCGAGAAGACTGCCAACAGTCAGCTTGAGGGTAATGCGTTAAGAGCAGTGGTGTTTCTTCCTTTCTCTTATTCATGTGTGCATAGGGAGCAGAGCCATGTCCTGGAGATTTAATTTGTATTTTCTTTTCCTTTTCTGTTCCTTAGGAGACAAGTGCCAGATATTTCAAAATATAGGCTAGCTCAGAAAATCACCCTGGAATCAATGCAGTGAGCCACCCTGAGAATGGTGGGTATGGAGTGAGTTGTTCCTCCTATTTGAGGTTTAGAAAAGGAAGGGGAGGATGGAGAGAGAAAGAGATGGATAAAAGGGCAGAGGAGCTGTTTCCTCCTGGGCGGGGTGGGGACAGGGTTCGCTATCAGGGACAGGATGGTGGTTCAGGTCGAGGGGAGGCAGAAGGATGTTGGCACCAGTCCGGAACCATCACTCCCGGGCTCTTGGCCGCAGCAGGTGTCTGAGTACAAGAACTGAGCGTGCAGGTCAGGAAGACCATCCACAGCTTCACGTTCGGCCCGATAACGCGTACGGGTCACTGGCAGACTGAGTGAGATGCAGAAGACCACCCACACCCACAGACCCCTGGGAACTCGCCAGCTCTGTCGGCGTCCACGCTCCCCGCAGAAAGCCCTGCTCCAGGCTCTGCCCCCCCACACCCGCCCTTTAGGGCTGCTTCACACGGAGATTCAAGCACCACTGGTTCCCGAGCCACCCTGTGCCCAGAAGTGGCATTCCGATCCCAAAGGGTTAGACCACTTAAGGATGGAACATTCCCCCACTGCCCACCTGTGAGTCCACAGAGACTAGCAGAGAGCAGGGTGCTGGGGGCCCTCTGCCTGGCCTTGCCGGGGCACGGCAGCCGCTGCCCACCACGAGGACACCGGAACAGGGGGGTCATGGTCTGGAAAGCCAGGAGCTACTGCTCGCAGTGCTGCGCTCCCTGTCCAGCTTCCAAGCGTCAGCCAGGACCCCGGGGCCAGCGCTGCCTGCTGCCTACGGTCCTTCTGCCAGCAGCTCCCCTGGGACCACCAGGCAGCTCCTCCAAGCTCCACCCTTCCTGCTCCAGACAACCTACGGCAGACAAAACTGGGAAAGGGGAGGGTGGAATAAGTTTTCCTGTTACTCTGCGACTGCGACCGGCAGCTGAACAGAAGACGTGCTAAATGCCTCACATTCAAAAGACTTACGAGAAACCAAAAGCCGGATCTGCTTCCTCCCCTACCCCTCACTTCCCTGGGCTTCCTGTGAGACAGCATCTTGGGTTCCACAGTCACCACCAGCCACCAGCAGCACCTCGCTGCTCCTTTTATGGCGGGGGGGGGGGGGGAGGAGGAGTCATCAAGGTCAACCCCCTTGGGCAGGGTTCACAGTGAGAAGTGATTCCCTCCCTGTCCCCACCACCTACTCCTGCAGCAAGGTGAAGAAGATGGGGGGAGGGGCCGCAGGGACGGTGGCATCTCACTGGCCAGGTACACATCTGCTTAGGCTGTGGACTTGCAGATCTCCCCCTGGCCTACCTGAGCGGGAGATGGTGGCAGGGGGTCTGTACCTGGAAAGATCGCTGGTCTTAAGCTGTCTTGCCAGGATTCACCCAGAGGGCTGCCCCCTGGCAAAGGAACCCAGCCCAAGAACTGGGAGGGAGCAGGAGAGGCCTCACCAAGCTAGCTCGCCCACTTCAGGGATCAGTGTGTCCCTTCTTCCCTCCCCCTTCCTACCCCAGCAGCCCGGAGGAGCTTAAAACTGAGCAAGAGAAGGAGCCTGACAGAGAATTCTGAATTCAGCACATGAATGAGGTTTTTAATTGGACTGCAAGTGACAGGAGAGTAATGGAATCTGCCCGAGCTGTGCTAAGGGAGAAGCTTTACATTTTTTGTTTGTTAGTTTGTTTTGTTTGGCTGGAAACAAATCAGATTTGAAGGTAGTGATTAGAAAAAGGAAAACCGTTTCATGTTTTATCCCACTGAGTTGAGACTGCTCAGTGAATGAATGGTTATGGAATCACAAGCAGTGAGGGGTCTATGGAAGCTTGGACTAGAGAAGCTTCCAGATCCTCTCCCACCCTGAGATGCCAGATTTCACTGTAGGAGGGTATCCATCTGGAAGAGGGCCACACCCGTCACCGGGATTCAGTTGTGTGTGGGCACGTCTGAAAGACGGTGGGATTAGTCAATCCTGGGCTCCTGTCTGAGTCCTGAGGGGAAGGTGGGAGGAGGCACTGAAAGTCAAACTTCCATTCAAATTGGGTAAGATACTGGCGCTAAAGCATTGCTCTACAGTCACCTTTATCTCAGTGCAAACTCTGCGCTCAAGATGAAAAGCTTTTTGCTTGGCAACCATTGCATCCACAGCTGGGCCGTCCAATGCAGAAGCCACTAGTCATCTGTGACGGTTTAAGCATAACTACAACTTCACCTCTTATAGCACACTAGTCACATTTCAAGTGCTAAGTAATCCCATGCAGCCAGTGGCTACTGTGTTGAATAGTGAAGATATAGAACATTTCCACCCTAGCAAAAAATTCTATTCGGCTGCTCTGCTTCAGAGAAAAAGCTGTTTGTTCCAATGATGGCACAGAACCTGGCCAAGCTGGACTTCTGAGCTGTCATCTGGTATGGTCAAAATGACAAATTCCAAACCTCCTGGGCAAGTCCAAAGTTAAAGTGACGTCACAGAGAGAGGACAAGAAGCAGCCCCAGGACTGCAGAGGACATGGTGAGCCCTGAGCTCATAAATGTCCCTGAGGCCCGAGTTCTGCTTTAGGAATTTGAGGGAGGCCTTAGTTCCCGGGGACAGTCTGGTCACTTGGCAGAGACACTGGTCCCCAGGGAGGTGACGGCGGTGCCCAGCAGAGGTGATGGTGGCACTCAGGGGTGGTGAGAGTGCCTGATGGCAGGGAGTCCACTATGGCAACTACTTCCCTTCTGGGAACTCTCAAAAACGGTGTGAGATTTGAAGGACAAGAGCCTGGGACGTATGCATTACAGTATTTTGTGTTTCTCACTGGGAGATGAGCAGTAGCGGAAGAGGCCTGGTACTTACCTAATGCTGTGTAACTAATTCCTCCAAAATTTACTGGCTTAAGACAACAATAATTATTTATTATCTCTGACAGTTTCCCACAGTGGGTCAGGAATTTGGGACCAAATTTGTAGGGTATCTCTAGCTTAGGGTCTCTCATGGGCTTGCAGTCCAGATACCAGCGGGGTGGCGTTCATTTGAATGTGTGACGGGGGCTGAAGGTCCACTTCCAAGGTAGCTCACTCACACACCTGGCTAATTGGTGCTGCCTATTGCTAGGAGGCCCGAGTGCTCTCAATGTGGACTTCTTCACACAGGCTTCCTGAGCGTTCTCATGACATGGTGGCTGGTTTGCCCTAGAATGAGAGGTTTGAGCCTTTGAAGTCACGGACTTCTACTTCTGCTGTGTTCTGTCGTCACACAGACCAGCCCTAATTTGGTGTGGGAGGGAGTTCTACTCCATGAGTACCAGGAATGCTAGGAGGCAACGTTTATTGGGGGCCATCTTGGAGGCTGGCTACCACGTGGTCACAGAGTCAGGTGATACATATTATCACAATGTATGATTGGAAATCTGTCAGTTGCAAGTGACCGAAATCTACCTTAAATTGTCTCAAGAAAAATCAAATAAAAGAGAACGTGTCTACTAGCACATATAACCGAAAAGTCTTGATGTCGCTGGATGGAGGTGCTTCAGTGATGTTCCCAGGGTTCGCTCTCATTCTCAGATCAGCTTTCCCCCTGTGGGAGTGGGATGACCACCAGTAGCTCCAGGCTTGAATTTCTAACTTAAGAAAAAGAGACTGCCTCTTTCCCGTTAGCACCAACAAAAATCCCAGGGGGCTTCCTGTTGGCTAGAATATTTATTCCTCAACCAATCACTGCGATCTCTTTCAAATATGGTACTGATTGGCCAGACTTAAGTCACGTGCCTATCCCTAGCCTAGGTGGGGGTAACAACAACAACACCAACAACAACAACGGGTGAATGGTGCTGGGCTGGCAAAATCAACCACAGTTCAGTACAAAAGCAAATCCCTCTCTGTCTGCTCTCATAACAGAAAATTTTCTCACATTACGCTCACCCCCTTATGAAGACAGACAATGCCAAACTTCCGACCCAGAAACACATCACTGTTTTCCATTACCCTTCTTACAGAACCAGACGTAGACATTCCTCTGGGAGATTTATTTTGCACAGCCAAGGCTAGAGATTTCTCCTGGTTTGATAAGCCTCTGCTATCCCTAATCTGGACGGTGCTTCAAGGAGCCACGGCTTTGGTTTACATTGATCACAATACCTCATTTCCAGTGTCCTCTCCTGTGTCCCTTTGCCAGCAGATGGAAAGAGAGTAACTTCCTAGCATTAAAGAGAAATATGACCTTGTATAAGTAGGGTATAATAAATACAGTAACAGCTCACCTGTCTAGACCCTGGATGGCTGATTTATGATGTATTCAACCCTTCAAAATACAGATTGTGTTCTTGGGTGGGGAGAAGTTTCTGCAGATCCGATAAAGCACTCACACAGCTGTACATTCAACCGCTCATTTGAAGGTATATAGATCCTAATTGAGCATATAAACATGTGGTTCGGGTCGTGGTTGAATCTTCTAGCTCCGCAGTCCGTGGTAGATAAGAAATAACAGACTGATTGGGGCGTGGCGGTGAGTCACCATGTTGCTGGCAGAGAAGACACCCGACGGTTCGAGCTGCTAAGACTGCAGTGGTGTTTGCAGCGGTGTCCTGGTTCTTGCTGCTCTTTGATTAACACGGGCGGTGGGGAAGGCACGGTGCTAAGTAAGCACTTCAGCATTTTCCATGTCATGTCTCATTCAATCCTGGCAACCCTGTAAGGTCGGAGCTATTGTTTGCCCCATTTCACAGATGGGAAAACTGAAGCTTCAGGGTGATGTCCAGCTATTAAGAAAAGGTCATATGCTTGGTGACACCTGTTTAATAAAACAGATTAGTAGGTACCGTCATTTAGAAATGCTTTTTTCAAAAGTGGCTTCCCAGAGACTTCTTAGGGCATAAAAGCATACCCGGCAAAATAAGGTGGCCCCGGGGTGCCTTCCAGGCCTGAGATTCTGTAACTTTAGAGCTGGTTCTGAGGTGGTCGTCTGTTGGAACTGCCAGGGCTTCTATTGGATACCTTCAGAGTTCCCTGTCAGGGCCCCAAAGGGGATAGTCTGGGGCAGTGATTGACAATGCGCTCTTTTCAGGGTGATTGCTAATAACGGCCCCGGCATCTCCATGGTGGGTCTGATTCCTACAGCTACATTTCTCTGGCCCACTTGGCATCCTGGCTGGAAGGACACAAGAGCCACTCCTACTCCAGGTGCCACAGACCTCAGCTGCCCTCATCCCCTGTCTCAAGAGTACACAGGACACATTCAAAGAATTCTTCCTTTGAAGAAGGTCGTCGTCTTTGGACTTGAGGTCAGATGCAGGAATTACTGAGGCTCCCACTTTCATTTGCTCCCCTGCCCTTGGTTCAGCTGGTTGAGAGAAGAAGCCATTGGCTTCACTGTTTTCTTAACCTTGACAAGCAAACAAGCGGGAGGGGGAAATCCACTGTGTGTTTTCTTCTCTCACAGGGCGAATTAAGAGGCCCTTCTGGATCCTTCTTAGTGGGGGTGGATGTGGTATTGGGAAGCATAAATGTTTTTCAAGACCGTCGGAGTCACTGAGATTATGTGGTTTTCACAGATAGGGTGTGTGTGTTCCTTCGTGCAGATTTTCATGACCCAGTGCAGTCCCCCGAGGCCTAAAATGAAGCTGGAATCATCCATGCCTCTTTGAATGCCAGTATCTCCAAAGAGCTCAGGAATTTCAGTTTCCTGGAACGCAGACCTATGATGTGAAATGCTTCAGTTTCTGACCCTTGGCAATTCTAATATGCCCATTGTTCTTTCTGGCCTGGAACTGACCCTTGCATCCATTTAGAAACACTTCTTGCACAGGACAAGGAAGAGGCATCAAGGAAGAAGATCTAAATATCAAAACCGTCCTTTGAAAAATACAACCGATTACTGGATTCAAACCTTCTGCCGTAATGGGGCACAGTATTCTCTTTCAAAGATATTTCTTTTCTTTTTAGATTTTACAGTGTATGAAGAGCAAACAGACACCCATAGGGGTGTGGTGTTGGCTGGTGCTAGATGAAATCGTGAAGGAAAGAACACTGAATTTCCCCACCCTCCTTTTTTGCAACCTTTTACCACCTCTCAGTGACTCCCCTGCCCAGAGGTCCCTACTCTAAGGACATTCCCTCCCAACAGGGAAAAAACAGGCTATGTAATAAGCGAATTGTATTGTAATGTTTTATGCTGACATGAAACCATACATTTTAAAAGACAACCTCTAAAGAGGGGGGCACTTTGTAGGAATAATTTTCTTTTTAGGGGCAGGATAGAATGTCCTAAATTCTCCTCCCCATGAAAATCACTGGGGTGGGAGCATGTGCCTAAAACCTGCCCTCTGCAGCCTTACTCCTGACCTGGAGGTTCTGGGGCAGAAAGCTAGAAGCTGGTGTTCTGGGTCATTTTTGTGACTAGCTGGGTTTGGGAATCACTGCACTCTACACCCACACAAAGCTGAAGGTCTCGTGGAGTTGTAGAAAATTGTGCTTCTTAGAGAAGGAGATCCGTGTTTGATTTTTGACTCTGTTACTTGACACGCGGATTGAGCTGAGCGTTTAGCCTCCTTGAGTCTTGCCTGTAAATCGGATTAATTGCTGGGTTGTTGTGCACGTGGAAATCATGCACATAAAGGCCTGGCACAAGGTTCTCTGATCCAAGGCTACGTGCTCAGTTAATGGTAGTTCTCATTAGTATTGAGTAAGAATTTGCACATGCCAAATGTCTTTGTATCATTTCAAATGGGTGTTCAGAATCTTTTTCTTTTTTTTTTTTTAAGATTTTATTTATTTATTTGACAGAGAGAGACAGCCAGCGAGAGAGGGAACACAAGCAGGGGGAGTGGGAGAGGAAGAAGCAGGCTCCCAGCAGAGGAGCCTGGCGTGGGGCTCGATCCCAGAACGCCGGGATCACGCCCTGAGCCGAAGGCAGACGCTTAATGACTGAGCCACCCAGGCACTGCCAGAATCTTTTTTAAAAATTTACTTAAATGCTTTCAAACAGGAGCACCTGGCTGGCTCAGTCCGTAGAGCATGTAACTCTTGATCCCAGGGTTGTGGGTTCGAGCCCCACATTGGGTGTAGAGATTATTTTTAAAAAATAAAAGATCTTTAAAAAGAAAGGAAGAAAGAAAGGAATGCTTTCAAACATATATAAAAGTACATAAAATAGTATAATAACTCTTCCTGTACCCATTACCTTGCCTTTCTAAGGACTGACATATTGCCCTGCCTTCTTGTAATTCTGTTAAGTTTTTTAGGTGGTAAGAAATGTAATGATCCCCATGGTAACCTATGCTTGGTATTTTAAACCTTCTGAGAACGGATGCTACAGTTTTGGGGAAGGAGGATAACATATACTAGAAAAACCCACTATAGGTCAGCACCCCGTTGACGGCTAAATGGTCTTGACTCTCCTCGGACACCATTCTGACCCTACAAAATTCATCATTACAACTCAGGGCCCTAGGCCCACAGATATGTCCACGAAGAAGCCCATGTCCTGGACCACACTGAACACTGTCAGTGGTATTATAGAGTTAACTCCAAGTAAGACAAATATGTCTCCAAACTGGGAAAACCATAAAGTGGATTCATGTCCAGGCCATCCCTCCGGCCAGTCTAGACTGTATGTTTTATGCAGAAAACTGTGTGAGAGCAGCTCTTCATCAGAGTGAAGAGCAAAAGCACTGAGGAGGCTGGAGTCCTCGGCCTGGTGCACTGGGTGAAAGGTCTGCTACGCGGGAGTGTGAAGGACATTCACGCTTCTTTCTTCCCGACAACCTGTGGCAGTCCTCACATATGCAAGGGGACATGGGGTCTTTGCCATTCGTTTCTAAGGCTCATAATCCTTGAATCCTCAGTCTGAGGTACTAAGACCCCCAGCAGGAACTCACAACTCGTAATGTTTATTTACTCATAAGTTAACCATTGAATGGGAGGCAGATCAGCCTAGAAAACCCGACTCTAAGCCCAAACAAAATATAAATAGGAAGGAAGAAACAAACCAGCAGCGTAGCTCAGAACTCAGCTCTGCTAACCTCGGAATAGAAATCAGAATTCAGCACCATCCAGGGCTGCTTCTATGAATCCAGGGCACAAGATGTCTCCTGGGGGCTCGGGCCGCAGGGAAGGGAACTGCAGCAGCCCTGAGGCGCCCACTCAAGTCACGGTCAGTCTGGGGCCCATGGAAAGAAGACACGACACTCAAAGCAATGAGGGAGCAGAAGGCAAGCTGAGGGCAAAGCACAAGCTGACACCCTGCAAAGCCCCCACGCCCCCCACCCCCACTGTGGGATCTGTGTGACATTCCTCAGGCTCTCCTAGCTGCCCAAGAACAAAGGAAAGGGAAAAACAAATGGTTAACTGATAGAGACCACAGCCATGCAGGACATGAGTCTCCATCAGTTTGCATCTGTCTTAATGATTTACAAGGAAAAAACAATCTCCAGAAGCCTATAGACTCAATTTCCTGGAGCCCTAACATCACCCTCCCCTCCATAGGATAGAAAATCTTATATAACCAGTCACTCCTCATGACCCCAGTGCAGCTCTGTCTGCCCATGGGTCCTGTCCCCGTGCTTTAATAAAACTACTTTTGATGCACCAAAGATGTCTCAAGAGTTTTTTCTTGGCCGTGGGCTCCAAACCCCACCACTTCAAATCGCATCAAAAGTATGGAAGCCATGTTTGGTTATCTTGTTCTGACACTGCTCACCTCAGGAATTCTCCAGGAAACCTCCAAGGAAATTTCACACATGCAGTCAGACATCCAAAGAAGGCTGCAAATCTCCTGATCCCACCCCTCATCACCCACACCTCCTTAGCCTTCTAGAAGGATGGCTTTTCTATAGTGGGAGTGTGGCTTATTGTGAACTTAACCCAGAGCACTGTCTGTCACATACTCACATTCCTGCCAGGTCACTTGCCTGCCCGACCAGCTCCCTCCCTGGACGTTGATAAACCCCTGCCGCCCCCACCCCTGCCCTGTGACTACAAAGTGATGAGACTTATCTTCAGAGCCAGATCTGGAACTCTGTCTTGTTACTTTTCAGTCACACTGGGCATGTGACGCACTTGGAACACCTCAGAGGACAGAGAGGTCAGAAAGGTGTCATGGTTTAGTTAAAGGACTAAAACTTGTTAATCATGGCTAAAAGGGGGGAGGGGGGAAGAGGAAAAAAGGAAAGGAGGAGGGAAGGAAGGAAGGGTGGGCAGTTGGCCACAAGTTACAAATTATCGAGAAGTCCAGCTCCTATTTTATATTAGTTTAAACCAAAATCATTTCCTCATTTGCTAGGACGGTTTACTTCCTTAGGATAAGCTTTTCGTTCAATTTGAGGTGAGGAGGGATAACAAGTTGGCTAAAAAAAAAAAAAAAAAAAAGAGTTTTCCTTTAAATTGATAAAGTTCGAGAGACAGAATCCCTTAGCAAAGCCACATCTTTTTCTGACAATCTTTGAAGCTCTTTATGTCTTAACTTCATACTGCGTCCACCTTTGTATTTTTTGTTACTGTAATGACTTTCTCTCATGCCTTCCATTTTAAAGTTGCTTTCCTCATTATAAATCATTTCATAATAATATTCTTACCCCAAATGAAGAAAAACACTGGACAAAATGGGGGATACAAATTTAACCATTCACTTCCACCCCTCCTCCAACTCTGTCAACAGCCAGGGGACCAAAGGTAGAGCATCTTCCAGGCCCCACTCAGCACAATGGTCATCATCATATCAAAGAATTCACTGGGGGTAATTCAGACAAGGGCAGCCACCACCTGAAGTATCTGGACAAGGGCCCGCAGCCACTGATTGGCCAGGGCTAGGAAAATGAACGCCCCCCAGGGGTCAACTTTTGTTCTCTTCCAACTCACCAGTCCTGGAAACCGCCTGTCCACATTTGGTAGGTCATTCCTCCCTTGAAGGAATCGGAATGAGGAGCCAGAGGAAAGGGCTGCTTCTCTCCCAAAGTCGGCCTGGATCTCTCTCTCCTGGGCCACCTGGCCCCCGTCTGGAGCCTTTGTACAGCTGGTGTTGACATCAGGTTAATTGCACAGGCCTGTGTTTACCCACGGATCTCCAGAAAGGCAGGGAGAAAGTGAGCTGCACGGAGGTGAGTTGCAAAGCTCAGTTCATTTACTTGTCCTTACGTCTGAGAAGTAGTCTTTCCAAACACCAGCTGGTGGGTGATCCACACATGCCCCCAGGGTACACGCAGATAGCATCATCTCCTCTTCGTCAATGAAGGAGCTTTCCTGGTCCAAGCCGCACGGCAGCATGTCAGCCACGGAGCCAAAGAGGACGGCGGGGGGGGGGGGGGCCTAGGCACGTGTTCCTCTGCTCCCACCCCGGGCAGCTCCACCTCCTCGGAACAGCACATACTCTTGGGGTGTCGTGAAGCTTGACAAAGGGAAACATTGGGCAGCGTACATTTGCAAAATGCTGCACTGGTTGAGTGCCCACACCTTAGCTTTCTAAAACCGGTATCAGAATTATTGCGGGCCAGCCCTTCGGTGTGATATGTAAATGCAAGCTTCTTGAGGGCAGGGAATGTTGATGTTTTCTTGGCTGCAGTGTCCCCAGTGCTTAGACATGTGCCTGGCTCATAGCAGGGGCTCAATAAATCTGAGCCAAGTGGTGGCTGAATCTCGACCGTGTTCTGCTAGCCTTCGGTGCTAAGAGCTGGGCCCTGCCTGGTGCCTTTGTGAGCCCGGCACTCCTTATCTACCTCAGTGATAAGCTTCAGAAAAGCTTTTCGTTGAGCTTCCCTAAGAAATCACAGAAGACCACATCTAGAATGGCCTCTCTGCTACAGATTGTCTTAGTCTATATAAGTATATAGGAGTACAATGGTTTGTTCAAGCTCCCTCTGTTTTAATTCCTGCTATAAACTGAATTGTGTCCCACCCAAATTCATACGGGGAAGCCCCTTCACTCCCAGTGTGAAGGTATTTGGAGTGGGGCCCTTGGGTCTGGCTCTCATGTTCTCTCTTCTCTCTCTCTCAATTTCTCTTCCTGATACAGTGACAAGATGGGCATCTGCAAACCAGAGAGAGGGTCTTCCCCAGAATCTGGCCATTTTGGCACCCCGATCTCAGACTTCCAGCCTCGGAACAGTGAGAGAATACATTTCTATTGTTTGAGCCACCTGGTCTATGGTATTTTGTTACGACAGTCCAAGCTAAGACAATCCCCGACACTGGCTTTCCTACTGGAGCTTTGTCTCAGTCGTAGGCACACCGGTCGCCCTGTCCACAAGTCCTGGGCAGAACAGTTCTGTAGAGGGCTTCCAGAGAAAGCCATGCCCTCCCGGTTGTGCCCTCAGCTCTGGAAAACTGAGCTCATGCACAGGTCTTGTTAGGTATGCGTTTTAAGGGAAGACATGGTCAAAACTCTAAGCCAGGCCTGGCAAAATGAGCCTTTGTAAGGGGTAGCTCTCTTAATTAGAGGGCATTTTGTTTCAGAACCAATGTCAGTGGGTCCTGTGAGTGGGAATCATAACATCGCTCCTCATTCCACTTGCTAGAAAGTCTGTGTTTCTCTCTACCTTTCTCCCTAGGCAACCGAAGTTATCTGTGGGAGAACTCTGATTTCCTGGGCAGAAAATCTGAAGGAGGCAGAGGGATGTGTGATAACCTGCAAAGAAATACAGTGCAGAATCTTAAATTACCTTTTTAAAAAATCTTGTACGTTGTTTTACACAGAAATACGTGGTTCATTTTTCTTCGAGGGGTATTTCACAGACGGTCTGGAAAATATGTAACTGTGAAAAGGAGGAGCATCTTGAGCCCTTCAGATCAGTTTTGGTCCTTACATCTTCGAAATCATGAGTATCAAAGTTTGAATGTCTCCAGTCACGCCCGACTTGGCATCATACTTCCTCCCAGCTTTGGAGAGGGCACTTGTTCAAATGCCCAGGCTGGGGGCGGGGGGAGGCTCTGCACAGCCCTCAGAGGGTCCTGTGTGACTATCGGGCTGTTTTGCTAGGTGTTACAATATTTGAAAGTTGGCACCCATAGAGCCTGGGCCTGAAGAGAAACCCCTTGGGAAAAGTCTCCTGAACCTGGTGCTGCTGGTTCTGTCCCACCTGGGATAACCCCGTCCTGCCACATTCTTCCACAGAGTCAGAAGTTCACTAGGTCCCTGGGCTGGCTGAGATCAGAGCAGGGAACTCTATGAAAGGCTACCAAGAATGAGTTCCCTGGAGGTGGTATGTCCACCGAGGAAGAAGTAGAGAGCCGCCACGAGAGGCTGTCTTCACACAGACCGCTCTGCAATGGCTGCTTCCTCGAGTGTCTGCAGAGCTGAAGGACCATGCCTGGGGCGACTGGAAAACTGCTCTATGGGGGAGCTCACGGACAGCCATCCTGCTGGAAGTGGGGGCCAGCTAGAAGACTTGTCTTGGAAACGGCACTTTCCTAGCACCTTCAGCTTGAGAAAACATTAATCGTTCACTGAAGGAATTGGGGAAGTGACTGTAATGGGGGGTATGGGGGTCTAAACCCAAAAGCCACCTGCCTGGCATGGCACCGATGTATGAAAGACTGGATGCACTTGTATTTGAGAAATGGAGTGGCAGACTTCTCTAAGAATTCTGAGAAATGCACATTCTTCGGCCATTAACACGGACCTACTTCATGTATTTCATTAATCAAGACTGAGAAAGATTTTCCAGTGGGAAAATTCACATGCATCCCCTGTATCTCCCAGAATATATAACGTCTAGAAAGCTCCATGACATTCTCACGTCTTCCTGGTGCCACGCCAGTGAATGGGCGGCAAGAAATGTTTATACCAACAGTCATTACCAAAGTTTTCCTCGCGGCTGAATCTAATTAATTAGGCCCAGCCAAACCTGCCAGCCACACCCAGCCCCCAGCTGAAGAACCTTAGAGGATTAGAAGCACCCCTTTGACAAACGCTCATTTATGACTACCTGCGTTCAGTGACTCACCTCCACAGCAGATACCGCCTGCCAGAGCTTCCTCAAAACAGTGTTCTACACTGAAAGTCCGAGACCTCTGCTTTATTTTTCATTAAGGAATAGCTTTCTGTTCTCTAACAGTCACAGCAATACTGCTCAATACTCTTCACTTTACAAATATTAATTTTTTTTCCATCTTGTCTCCTATTTTGCCCAGAACCAAGGACAATGTGATTAATTTTCTTCAGTCCCATGTCAAAGGACTAGTTAATTCCCACCAGCCCCATTTGTTTTCCCTGAATGGCGTGAGCCTTGTTTTTTCTCCAAAGCCTGTAACATTTCCAGAATGGCTTAGAAACTCCTCTGAGAAGCGCAACCACCACCGGCACCCCCGCCTTTCTTGGAGGGCTCCGGTAAGTTACTCCAGAGCAAACTCACATCCGTGGGTCCTAAGGGTACCTTTGGACCCAGAGTTTCTTTCAACACACATGTATGGGGTGCTGATTCCATGCCAGGTACTGTTCAAAGTACTGGGTAAACAACATAGATGGTCAGGTTCCCTGCTCTGCTAAGGTCCATCTTCTAGTGGAGGGTGGCAGGTTAGGAGAAAAATAAACAAAGAAACAAAGAAGTAATTTCTGATAGTGAAAAGTGGTAGGAAGACAACACAAAGGATAATGGAGAGTGACTGGGGATGTGTGTTCTGGCTGGTCAAGGAAGATTTGCTTAGGGAATAGCAGTTTAGTTGAGACCTGAATGATAATATTATGTTAATCGTGTCATGCTCTATCAGATATACTTCTCTATTTTTTTTAAGATTTTATTTATTTATTCGAGAAAGACAGTGCTCACACGTGCGCAAGCAGGAGGAGGGGCAGAGGGAGAGACTCTCAAGCAGGCTCCCCACTGAGCCAGTTGTCCAACAGGGCTTGATCCCACAACCACAAGATCATGACCTGAGCCAAAATCAAGAGTCAGATGCTCAACTGACTGAACCACCCAGGTGCCCCTGTACCTCTCTATTTTTAAAGCAATTCCACAAAGACTCAAAGAGCACAGAGTGATTAGGAAAGCACTGTCCTCTCATACTTTTTGTTTTTTGAGTGGGAGGAGATATGCGGGGAATGATGGTAAATTGGTTGTCTCTAAGGAGGTCAACATTGTAGTATCTACCAAAATTTAAAATGCCCTGTCCTTTGGCCCAACGGCCCCACTTCTAGGACTTTTGTCTATACAAATAATTCACATATGCATGAATATACATACATATGTATATGTATGTATAAGGATATTCGCCACAGCACAGCTTGTAGTTGCAAAAGACTGCAAGCAACCCAAAAGTTCGTCAGTAAATTCTAGGACGTCCATAGCAAAGACTACTTTGCAGCCATTAAAAAGAACGAGGTTGAGCTCCAAGATGAACAAAGTAAAGAAAAGCAAGGTGCACGAACCATGTGTTCAATATACTATCACCTTTTAAAATATCCATACATATTATACATATTATCTTTGTAGGGGGATACAAGAAACTGATAGCAGTTTTTGCCTTAGCTGGCGTTAGAGGAGAATCAGGGAGACTCTATATTTTTTTGTAACATTTGCATTTTTCATGTATTGCATGTCTTAGCTAGTTAATAAACATGTTTTGACAATCGAAGCTTCACAGTATAAACAAGTACATAATATTCATACGGAATTCTTTTTATGTGTCCTTCTATGGCACAGATCCAGCCAGAATGAATTTTCAATGTTCAAAGTGCCAAACTCCTAAAGTCAGTCAGGACACTTCACAGCCTAGGCTTAGTTGGGGCCCTGGGAGAGGGAGTTTAGGAAATGTTTCAGAGAAGGCATTGTCTTTTACGACATATATCCTTTTGGGAAGATTGTGCACTCATTTCTAATCCATTCAAATATCTGAACAACTGACCCGACCAGTGTTCAGAGAGAGAACCGAAAAAAAATACGATTCGTCTTTAAAAACACTTCCCAGGGCGTATGCAATATTCTAATTTTCCTCCTTCTAAGTTAGAACAGACCTTGTTTTCTAAGAATGAACTTGTTCCAACAAGAATGTTTTTCTTAGCTCTCACAGCTATTTTATGTTCTGGTCCATTTATGATTATGGACTGATAAGAGTCTTCAGCTACTAGTAAAATTTTAAGAAATATGATGAAAATCAAATGTTTTTCAGATGTCTGTATTCCAAGCACAGTCTGCGGTTTCCTACAATGCCGTGCCAGGGAAGAACAGCAAATCAGACTTAGAACCTCTACTCTCCTGGGAATAAAATCTGCCCCATGTTAAATAAATCATTTGTACATATAAAAGTTTTATTTAAAAGAAAATGTGCCATCAATAATCTGAAATAGCCAAGGAAATGACATTCAGTATCTATTTTAAAACCGCATTAAATATGAATCTAGTCGAATCACGAGGAGCTAACTAGCTTGTAGGCAAAATTTCCATCAGCTGCAAGGTGGGTGCAAGAATGCATGCAGGGGGGGCGCCTGGGTGGCACAGCGGTTAAGCGTCTGCCTTCGGCTCAGGGCGTGATCCCGGCGTTATGGGATCCAGCCCCTCATCAGGCTCCTCTGCTGTGAGCCTGCTTCTTCCTCTCCCACTCCCCCTGCTTGTGTTCCCTCTCTCGCTGGCTGTCTCTATCTCTGTCAAATAAATGAATAAAATCTTTAAAAAAAAAAAAAAAAGAATGCATGCAGGGGCAGAGCCTGGGGACTTGGTAGAGTGGCCTGCGGTTTGAGTCTCGGTGGGGCTGCAGAAAGGAGAAATGGCTCATTAGAAAAAGGCCTGGTAACACCCCAGAGAACAGTTGCATGTGAAGCTGAGTCAGAGAGCACAACCTGACCAAGGAGGGGCAAACAGGACAGAAACAGCTCACCATCAACACGTGGGCCGCAGCTTTGAAAGCTCCATTCAAGCAGTGAGTGTCACCAACGCTTGGCTGGGTGCGGATGAAAGGGGTTTCTGAACACTGGCCGTTGGTCTTGACAGCAGCAGGAGCCCCGGGAGAGAAAGCCAGAGTCAATATTGCAGGAGGCCTCTCCCCAAGGCAGCCCTGTTATCTGTGCGGGCAGAACCTGGTTGCTGGGGAGGAAGTTATTAAAAAGTGGGTCACTGCAGAGGGCTGCCTAACTAAGGATCAGGGTCCCTCGCCCTCAGGATCAGGTTTCAGGGAAGGCTTTTGTGGCTCTTGAGGACACAGTTTGTCTGGTATTCTTGGAGGAGGGAGGGAAAGGGGAGTGGTGTGGGCACTGGCAAGTGGAGATGGAGAGAGAGAAAGAGAGCGAATGATTCAGAAGGGGCTCTAGAAATGAAGACTGAAAGTGGCTCTGTCCCAGGGAGGGGCTCCTCTATCACAGGCAGCAAATATATCTGTGGAGACCAGAGTCACACGTGGGACTAATCTGGGATTTCAACCTGGATTTTCCACCTTCCATTGGTGAGATCTTCCTATGGAGTCACTCCGCTTGGAATCAGATGACTTTCCTCATGAAACCTCTATGTCTCTAAGGTCAAGGTCTTAGTACTAATGATTGAAGCTATAGATTTATTATTTGTTAATTTGTCTTAGAATCATAGAGTCGGAAGGGGCAGTAGAAATCCAACTCACTCAATTTACAGATGAGGAAACTGAGGCCTGGAAGCATTAAGTAACTTGGATAAAGCTCTCTGGGAAGCTGGGGCTAGAGTTTATGTTTTCTTTCTCTGAGCAGAGTCCTTTGCTATTTAAAGTAATTTTCTACTTACACATTCTACTCACACCTCTATTCACTCTCTTTCAAACTGTGTGGTCCATTTCCCTGCCCCAAAGAGAAGTGAATATGTTGATTCAGCAGAAAACTTTCAGAAAGCTGACCTGAGAAGGAGAGGGAGAAGAAGAGAGAGAGAGAGCAAGCAGACCTATATAAGAGCCCACCAAGCTTAGTGTGACCAAAGATAATCTTAATTGACAATATCCAGATTTAATAACACTTTAGTCATAAACTGACACCAGCTCACATACATGACATACAGAAGATAAGATTAACCCATGTCTTCAGGGGAAGCCATGCCTGTCTAAGACCATCAGCTGGCTGATGTCTTGACATGCTTTGGGATTCTGCACTTAATCATTGCAGGTAACATTCATGTGGCACCAAGGGAGAAGGAATTTGGCATTTTCCAGTTTAGTAGGTCTAAACAAACCACATAATTTGGCATTAAGTAGATTGTGTTTTACCAGAATTTTCCAGTCCTGCAGTCTGTATTGATCAAGTCAACAAAATTGTTGCCACTCTGGCTATCTGTGAAAAAACAATTTAAAAACCTGGTGCCTTGGGGTACCTGGGTTGCTCAGTTGGTTAAGCCTCTGCCTTCGACTCAGGTCATGATCCCAGGGTCCTAGGATTGAGCCCCACATGGGGCTCCCTGCTCAGTGGGAAATCGGCTTCTCGCTCTTCCTCTCCCTCTGCCCCTCTCCCCCTACTCACGTTCTCTTTCTCTGTCTCAAATAAAATAAAATCTTTAAAAAATAAATAAATAAATAAATAAATAAATAAATAAATAAATAAATAAATAAATAAAATAAAAACCTGGTGCTTCACCTTACATCTCTTCGTGGAACTCGTCTCCTGGTGATGAGGAGATGTCCCATTCTGCTGAGTCACAGTGATTAACTTCCTTCCCTCACATGGGGTGGGGCTGTGATGCCCAGCAACACTTTGGGGACATATTCTGCCTTATATGTTTAGGTGTCTGTCTTAGTTCATCTTAAATTAATCTTATGCCTTAAGAACGGGACCCAAAATCTTGTGGCTCTTCTGCACATCTGCATCCACTCACTCACCGAACATTATTAGTGAGTGTTCACAACACCTGGTTTCTAAAAAAGGTACTAAAGATACAAAGATACACTCAAAGAGCTCACAGCTTAGTCTACCGTTAAGTAAGTAACAACAATGTAGTGTGGTAAAGGCATGACAGACTTGGTCTGGATGGCCATTAGAAAGTCTCCCCAAAGGGGCGCCTGGGTGGCACAGCGGTTAAGCGTCTGCCTTCGGCTCAGGGTGTGATCCCGGCGTTATGGGATCGAGCCCCACATCAGGCTCCTCTGCTATGAGCCTGCTTCTTCCTCTCCCACTCCCCCTGCTTGTGTTCCCTCTCTCACTGGCTGTCTCTATCTCTGTCGAATAAATAAATAAAATCTTTAAAAAAAAAAAAAAAAAGAAAGTCTCCCCAAAGGCCACAGGCCCTGTTCTATTTCTTCTTTCCTTAGTTCATCTCTGTACTTCTAGACCTCCATCCTCGAAGGCAACCATGCCATCACATTATGCCTCCCCCATCTGACAGGGGGCTAGTGTTAGAGACAGTAAAGGTCCCACACACCCTCTCCTTCATTTCACCTCCCGTTTTTATCCCAATGATCTACTTTTGTGGGTAGATGTGCAGAAGCTTGAAGTCATCTCAGAAGTGGGGTATAAACAATGATCAACTGAGACGAAGGACAAAAATACATCCATTTTTGCCTAAAAAATTTTAAATTAAAATCTTACAGGTCTCCAACTTTTCCCTTTTCTGACATTGGTACCCTAAGAGGCCTATTGGATGGGCACCTGTCACGTGCAGTAGGTGTGGTCCCCTCAGGAAAGAGTGAGGGGTTCCCGAGCAGAGGGAGACATCAGCACTCTATTTCCTTTCAGAGGATTTGCAACATATCACAGGTTATCTGTGCTTCGTTGAGTGGGTTTAAAGATGATACCATCCGAAGTTGGCAAACTATGACCGCAGCCAAATCCAGTCTGATGCCTCTTTTTTGTAAATAAAATGTTATTTATAAAGTCACGCTTATTGGTTTACATATTGCCTATGGCTGCTTTCAGACAAGGGCAGAGTTGAATAGTTGCAACAGAGACTGCACGGCCTGAAAAACCTAAAATATCTGCAAGCAAGCCCTTGACAGAAAATATTTGCCAAAACCTGTCCGAAATAGTTCAATTTTTGTTAAAATTTGTAAGATGGGCTGTGGTCATAAAAATTTTTATATCGCACCTAGATTCACTGGTTATCTCATGACAAAGTTCTTCAAAGAAAGGGGAAATTAAAGATCAGTTACGCATTCTTATTTTAAGAAAATTCTAATGTTTCAAAGTTGCTGACCTTCCTTTCTGATGACAAGTAGCTGATTTGAGTGACCTAGAAGATATTTTGAAAAACAAAAAACACACACACATACACAAACCAAAAACCTCCACACATTTCAACTGTATTTTCAAGTGAAACTTTCCACTTTTAAAGGGAGAGAAATATTTATGCATTTCACAAGAAACCTGTGAGAGCATTTTGAAAAAGAATATTTTGATGTGTTTCCATTTTATGTTATTCTGCTTCTTTAAAAAAATGTAAATGTATCACATAAAAATGTTCACATATGCATTCTCAGAAACAGAAGTAGAATTTTCTTGTTTAAATACCGTCTAAATGAAGTTTCAATGGAATTTGAAGCTGTATGGTAAAAATATAAAAATACAGTATATATAATATGTACAATATATATAAAAATGTAGTATATTTATATTAGTTTGCAAGGATAACTGATTGACATCTGGAAATAGGAATATTTACTAGCTGAAGTATAGTCAGTGATGGACTTCTATTGGCTACAAGTACCTTTGTGATACACTTTTTTCAACTATTATTATTAGTACTTTTTTAGTGAGAACAAAAATATTTGTGTACATTTAATAAATACAAAAACATTTCTTGCTTTTAAAATTTTTTGTCTTTTGTTTTACATTATTCATCTTTTTCTTGCTTTATTTCTATTTTCATGTCTGTTTTATAATATATATAATTTATTAGTGGAAAAGAAGATATACATAATTTATGAATAAATAAATACATGTACAATGGGGTATGCCCCCCTCCAAGTCTTTAATGAGAGGAAAGTATCATCACAATGTTTGGATTGAGCTAAATTTGGAATTTAGCAGACAGTTTTAAATAGGGCTCTGTTACTCACTGGCTATATTCTTTTGATCAAAATAATTTGTTATAGGCTTTATTTTCTCAACTGCAAATTGAGATAAGGCCCATCCGGCACTTAAATACAGAGCCTAACATATAGTAAATGTTCAATAATTATCAGTAAGTGTTCAATAAACATGAGTAAATATTACCATTCCTAAATATCTCCGGGTTCTCCAGCCTTCTTTAATACCCAATGAAATAACTCAGTTCCTCCCATCTCACTTATTTGTGAGAAGGCCAGGATATGTCCCTGAATTTCTACAGAGGGGACTTACATGTTTTTGATAGTGATGACCAGTAGTCCTTGCGCGATGTCTCTCTCCTGGCTCAGTTGTCTATCACCTGGAGGTTTCTGTCCTACTCCTTTACATGACTCCAAGAGCGGCTTCTTTTGAGCATTCCTTAAGACTGAAGGCTGTTGTAAAACTTAAGACTTGCAGAGAACACAGGGTAAATATAGTTCAGAATAGGAAACAACTCAAAATGTAGGTATCACACAACACCCTTCCTAAGTTCATGGGCTGCTGTCCACTGTTGGGAATGTCCTCCTGATTCTGTCCAGCCTTAGGCCTGGCCTATCTCTCCATTGTTTGCCCTATTTTTTTTTTTTTCTTTTTGAGAACTTTCTGCCTTCTTAGCTCTTCCTTCAGGGTTCAGCCCCGTTCCTCAGGCTGTTATGCCAAGGCCTTAAGCAGAGCTGCACTCTGGGCATTAAAGTCCTCCGGGAGTACCGGTCACACTGGTGAGTGAAAGCTCCCTGGAACTGTACAGTAAGGCAGCCCTGATGCTTTCCATCAACAGTGGAGGTAGATTAAAAAACACTTTATTTTCAAAATCAAGAAGCCCATTGAAATAAAAAACCATTTACCACAGGTCTCTATCTTTTGCTAAACAATCAATAGAAGCTTGTGAGTTTGCTGTTTGTCTTTCCTAACTCCAAAGTTATCAAACTGAATTCTGAGGCAGAGATCAAGGTCAAAATTTATGTACTTCCCTTCTAGGAGTTTTTATAGTGGCACTGGGCAATAAAAATGTAATTACCCCCACTTGAGGTCTTGATTTCTTTCCCTTTCCACCACCACCAGTACAAACAGCAACAATACTATCATCATCACCACCACCATCATGACCTCCATGACCACCTTGACCATGAACATCATCACTACCACCATTACTACCATCACCATCACCATGTTCCTTCTGCATCACCACCGTATCGCCATTGCTACCATCACCAGCATCACAGTCACCATCAACATGAAGGACCGCCATCACCACCCCAGCGATCGTGATCACCACCACTGTAGCCAACACTATTTCCTTATTGGCTTTCCTGAGGCCTTATGGTAATTCTGTGAGAAGCTGCCACAGCTTTCTAGAGTTCCTTTTTTGGAAAGCCTATAGGCACGTCTGCCAGCTGTTTCTTCCCACTTTTTTTGCTTATCAAATACCACTTTCCCCCCGTTTCTGGGAAGAATAGAACAAAACTCATGTCCCAGTCCTGATGTCTTGCTTCCATATAGCCCAAGTGCAGGCTCTGACGTGGGCCTCTTCAGACTTGGGGCTGATCCTGAGTCTCGTCAAACATATGGTTGCAGTTCAGTAATATTGTTTCTACTGTTTCCATCCTGTTGTCTCCCTAGGTCTCCAGAAAAACTCCCTGCTCTATTTCCTGGCCCTGGGGTGGGGCGGATACCACAATCCTGACAACACTAACTTGAAAAAGAGGGGTGGGAATTATAAGTGACCCCCTTGCCTTTAGGGGCTTCTTTATGTCCTTGGTCATCCTATGACAGAAAACCTCAAAGTCAGGAAAGTTTTCCATCCACTTGGCATCCCAATAAGAGACTGACTATCTGCTACTCTTGGAGCCAGTTGGTTTCTTGTCCACTCTGCCCTCTGATGGGAGGTTTCTGCTAAACCAGAACAGCAAGGAGAAGATTGCCTTTCAACCGGTGGGTGTACCAGTGCAATGGTGGAAGCCTTTTCATAATGGCCTCATGATCTACCACTGCCCTCAGAGAAAACAGAAGCATTGCTGCATGCCTTCATAAATATCAGCACAAAGGCATAGCCTTCCTAAAGGCTTTCAGTTTCCTTTTTGAGTTGAATATGGCCTCATACAGGACAGGGAGGGAAAGGAAATTAGATTTTAGAAGGTAATAATAAGACGTGCCCTGTAATTAAAAGCACAATTAAAGTAGGAGCTAGAAGCCAATATTTGATATAGTACCTGGACATCCCAAGTAACAAATCAAATAAACTAACTTTGATTCAATTATTTAGATTGAATGAAGATGGTATATAGCATAGGGGGCAGCAGGCTAGAAGTAAGGCTCTACTGGGACAGCCATGCCTTTCACTTACACAGAGTCTATGGCTGCTTTTGTGCTATAGTGGCAGAGTTGAGTAGCTATGAGATTTTGTATGACCCACCAAGTCTATAATATTTACTGTCAGCCTCTTTATACAAAAAGTTCATCAACCCTTGCTTTAAATAATGAATAATTCTCTTTTCCAGGAGCTGGCAGGAGAGTGAGTTGAACTGGTCTTTCTTCATGTCATAGAAGTAAAACCTGATACCCCAGTTAGGGCATCAGAAATAGGGAAGAGCTGAGGCAAGGCTCCTATATAGCCTGCTGGATCTGAGGGCATTTAGTTCTAACTGTTAACAGACAAAGTAGCCTTCCAACCTTCAGTCTAGTTTACTGTATTAGAGATTGGAGACAAGACCCCAACTAATAATAGTTTATTTACTTTCCTTCCTTTGGACAAATACCTCCTCAGAGATATTGTGGGAAGGTGAGGTAACTGATCCAAAGCAGAACGGGGCATTTTCCTGAGTTTTTATCAGAACACTGCCTGGTAATACCTTAATCCCATCAGATGTTTGTCTGCATTATGGAGAGAGCTAGTTGAATGTGCTTGCTGGTAATGATTTAAATTGCTCATCTCTGAGTAGGCTTATCTCAACCTCCATCATAAGCTCAAGCCTGTAACATCCCAGCAAAACTGAAGGATGAGTCCCTTTCTGATGCTGCCCATTGCCAACCCCACTTCCCCTCCCAAATTCTGAGTGAGAACCCCAGACTTTCATAGCAGTTCCCTAAAGCTAGGGGGTTAGCTTTGATGGTGGACAGTTAATTTATTATTTTTCATTATATTCTGCTTACCTGTATTTTATCTTTGTAGTTTACACTTTAAAAAGTTTTTACTAGGGTTGTAATGACCACTGGGTATTATATAAGACTGATAAATCACAGACCTGTACCTCTGAAACAAATAATACATTATATGTTAATTAATTGAATTTAAATTAAGCATAAACAAATAAAATGTAGAGAATTAAGAAAATTAAGAGAGGGGCAGGCGCCTGGCTGCCTGTCAGTAGAGAATACGACTCTTCATCTCAGGGTTGTGAATTCAAGCCCCACATTGGAAGCAGAGTTTACTTTAGAAAAAAAGAAGAAAGAAAATTAAGAGAATAATGTGAGATAACCTTGGAAAAAAGACAGCCCACACATGAAAAAATAAAAAAGAAGAAAAAAGAAAAAAAAGTACAATATACATCAGATTTTGAAGACTAGTTTTGAAAAGAATGTAAATTATCTCATCAATTTTTTATACTGATTACATATATGACGCCAAATAAAATATATATTAAAATAATTTATTTTATTTTATTTTATTTATTTATTTATTTATTTTTTTACTAGGAAGTAGGAGTTTGAGTCTAAACCCGAAGAAAATGTATGCTTTAACTTTGCAGGGCTTTATCCCTACTCGCAAATACAGATTTTCAATTTGGCCTCATTTGAGTCCTTGGACTTAAGTAAAAAGAAGTCAGCATTATTATTGTGCCATGTGTTCTACCTGAATTCTCCTTTAATCCTTATATAGACCACAAGGTTATTTATTATAAGGAAATGGAATCTTAGAGATGCTAACCTGCTCAGGTTACCCCACATGGAAATAATGATGGTAGGATTCCAGCCTAAGTAATGTAAGAGTTTTTGTTCCTGCCCCCCATGTTGCAAAAGCCTTCTGAATGTCAGTCTATTAGGAAGGCCAAAGTTTCTCTTTAAAAATAGCTCCATTTAGAATCTGGAAGTTTCAAGATCAGACAGTAGTAAATCCAGCTCTAAGTCAGTTTATAGGCTTTCTGGAACAATGTTTTTCCTTCCATAACCATTTGGTCTTTGAGGAAATGGATACCTAGAGTCTTTGTGAAATAAATCGGAAAACTTTCCTAAGGAGTGCCCTTTAAGGCAATTCCTCAACGTAATGTTAAAAAACAGTATGTGTGACAGATAATTGTTGGTCTTTCTCCCCAACACCACCTTCCTTCTTCCTAACAAAATCCCAATCTTGTTCAGGGACGGGTGACAACTTGCTTAATGGATCACTCACTTGCCCTAAGGTGTGAATGTTGATTAGTCCAAATCATTCATAGTGATTCTGTCTTCCTTGCCAGGGATTGGTTTAGGCATGGACACAGGATACAAGCTGGGACAATAATACAAAAATGGCAGACCACTGGGATGCTTTTGTAAGATTTTTCCAACTTATGAAATAAAAAAAAAAAAAGGCACTAGATGAAGCTCATCCCTTTCTACTTTTGGATGTTGCAAATAAGATGTAGTACTTGAGGGGCACCTGGGTGTCTCAGTCGTTAAGCGTCTGCCTTCGGCTCAGGTCATGATCCTGGGGTCCTGGGATTGAGCCCCGCATCGGGCTCCCTGCTCAGGAGGAGGCCTTCTCCCTCTCCCATTCCCCCTGCTTGTGTTCTCTCTTGCTGTGTCTCTGTCAAATAAATAAATAAAATCTTAAAAAAAAAATGTAGTATTTGAGGCTAGAGCAGTCATCTTGTAACTATGAGGGGAGAACCAAGGGAATTACACAGAATCTTTGGAAATGTTGCACTTCTGAATTAATCAGTGTTGAAATAACCTGTTCTGGATTTGTTATGATAAAGAATTCATTATATTCATTATGATCTAAGACACTCTCATGCGTTTTTACCAAAACAATCTGATTACCCTCATTCCACAAGACTCTTTGGAAGAAGGTACAACAGAGAAAAGCAAAGCAAAGCTAACTAAGTGGATGTCCCTTCCTTCAAAGCAAAGCTCAATGTAGCCTTTTGGTAAGAAGTTCCTGAATACAGGAAAATAAGACATTTAGGAGTAGAGTTATTCTTAATAAGATTTGAGACTTCATCGAAGTCTTTACAAAGACAAGGGTTTCTGATATTCCTTATCAAAAAGGGCCTGAAAAAAACCCTGTACCTTACTAAGGCAAAGGAAGCTACTTTAGATCATGGAGCACAGTGCCCTTTCAAAGAGGAACTCCCAGGGTTCTAGAAGCTAGTCAACAAATGTTTTCTAAACAGCTGTGTACTCTTTCCCATGTAAGAACAAAAGATCACCCAAAGGGGGCTTGAGTCTGTAAAACCCACTCTTAGACAATCTTGGTACTAAAATTTGCCATCCCTCTTTTTCACAAATTCTCAAAGCAGTTTGCTTTCTCCCTGTCTTTCACGGGGACTGGGCTATCTGACTCACTATAGTGCTTGTCTTTATTCAGTAAATACCCCTTAGAAGAAGCCTTATTTTAAATGAGGTTTGTCTGTAGCATGTGTATATACTCTCAGAAAGCCACTGGTGGTTTACTCTCTTGGAATTTCACACAAACCTTGTAAAATTTCTGACAAGCATGAGAATCCCCCCCCTTTTTTTTTAAGATTTTATTTATTTATTTGACAGAGAGAGAGAGAGCACAAGCAAGGGGAGTGGCAGGCAGAGGGAGAGGGAGAAGCAGACTCCCCGCTGAGCAGGGAGCCAGACATGAGGCTCCATCCCAGGCCCCTGGGATCGTGACCTGAGCCGAAGGCAGAAGTTTAACCGACTGAGCCACCTAGGCGCCCCAAGCATGGGAATTTGTATTTGTAGTGCTCTTTTCAACTGCTAATTTACACGAGGTTCTTGATAATTCTTTAAATATTTACTACTTACATTACCTTCTTATTGCTATTACAAATTACCACAAACCTGGTGGCTTACAACACAAATTCATTATCTTACAGTTCTGAGGGTTGAAGTCCTAAAATCAGTATGTCAGCAGTGCGGCAGTACTTCTGGAGGCTCTAGGGGAGACGGTTTCCTTACCTTTTCTGGCTTCTAGAGACCACCAGCATTTCTTGGCTTATGGCCTCATCCCCTATCTTCAAAGTGAGCAGCATAGCATCCTCCGATCTCTCTCTGACCTTCTGCTTCCCTCTTACAAGAACCCTTGTGACTATATTGGGTTCCCTACGATAATCTCCCCATCTCAAAACCCTTAACTGAATCACAACTGTAAAGCCTCTTCTGTTATATAACATAACATATTCACAGGTTCCTAGGGGGCCATTATTTGGCCTACCATACTACTACTTCTATATTATTACTATCACTGGCTAAAATTTTATTGTATACCATGAGCTAGGCACTGGGCTAACTGCTTTATGTTTTTAAATCTCAATTAGTCCACAAGCCACATACTAAGATTGTATAACTTTCTCAGGTTTGTGACTAAGCCATTGCTTTCTGATAAATGACAGTAATTCATCACAAAATTGAGTAACAATGATTCACAAAATCTGCATTCCCACTCCTATCTAGCACTGATTTGTATATGCCTACAAGTTAACTATAAAAGATTACAAACTTGTATTTTTAGAAAAATGTGAATCACGTGGGTAGAAACTTGCATTTAGAAATAAGCTACATTGGGGCGCCTGGGTGGCTCAGTCAGTTAAGCGGCTCCCTTTGCTCAGGTCAGGATCCCAGGGTCCTGGGGTCGAGCCCGTGGTGGGCTCCCTGCTCAGCGGGGAGCCTGCTTCTCCCTCTCCCTGCTGCTCTCCCTCTCTCTCAAAGAAAGAAAGAGAAAAAAGGAAAGGAAAGAGAAAGAAAGAGAAAGAGAAAGATAAAAAGAAAAAAGAAAAGGAAGAAAGAAAAAAGGAAGAAAGTAAAAAAGGAAGAAGCTGCATTAATGAGTGATTAGAACTAAAGCTGTAGTTACTGGGTTCAGTTAGCTTAGATCCTTGAGACCAATAGGAATCAGATTTACGGTTGCTACTCTTTTAAGTGGGACATTTTATTGCACTCAGCTTAGAAATTAGGATGTAAATTCTTGATGAAGATACTATGAAATACAGCCCTTAAAGTAGGGCCTTCATCAGAAAAGTGTGGGTTAATGCCCCAAATCCATCACTGCTGCTCAAAAACCGATTTATAAACTGATGGGCATTAAAGTGTCTCTCATTATCATGTAATTGAGAAGCATCTGTTTAGTGTATGTTTGCCACTCACATATATTAGACGCAGTCCTTACTGTACTGTGAAACACTGTGAAGGGCAGCTGATGCATTTAAACAGAAGGCCTGCCAAATGATAATTTGGCACCTAAAACTTGCTAGGTATTAAAAGGGTTAGCGGCTCTTGAACACTAGTTTGAGCCCCTTAGTGGTCTGATTTAATTAAGGCGTTTTAAAGATTGGATACAATTAAGGAGATATATACAGTTATAAAACTTGAATATAGAAATAGTTTAGCCCAGCGGCTTCCAGGCTGTTGGCTATAAACTCTAGCAGCATATGGGAGTTATTGTAAAGAGCCCATTAATCCATTTGAGCACCAAATGTTGTCTGTAGACTAAATATATCCTACATATCGAATGCAGATATGGCTGTGGTAAGTAACACAAAATTTCATTAAAAGACCACTGAATTCATAGAAGCTTTTGATCATCTTTCCTTTTATTAATCATTAGGTGCTTAAGGGCAATTAAATCCATGAAATTCTGATATTCTCAGAGTGGTTGGACACTTCTGCTCTAGCTTGGAAAATTTAGTAAAGTGTCTATGGGATGCTTCTGACACACAAACACTTCCACTCATGTAAGATTTAAGCTTTAAAAGAGCTCCATCTGACAGGCTCCCAGAAGATACACTGAGTTAAACAATAACATATCAGGTAAGACCAACTAACAATGCTGATGAAACCTTTCAATAGCAAAGTTTTCTATCACGATGACTTATGAGAAAAGTTAGCAAAAGGTAAAAAGTACTCTTTCATTGCTTTAACTTGCCTGCAGCGAGAGTACCTAAAACCAATAAACTAGATATGTCAGGTTTTAAAACCCAACACTGTCTTCTCTAAAGAAAATACATCTGCGGCACCTGAGTGGCTCAGTCAGTTAAGCATCTGCCTTCAGCTCAGGTCATGATCCCAGGATCGTGGGACCAAGCCCCACGAGGAGCCCCACTTTGGGCTCCCTGTTCAGCAGGGAGTCTGCTTCTCTCTCTCCCTCTGCCCCTCCCCCCGCTCATTCTCTCTCACTCTCTCTCAAATAAACAAAATCTTTTTTTAAACAAAAGACAGATACATTTTCTTTCTTTTTTTTAAGATTTTATTTGAGAGAGAGCACAAGCTGGGACGGGAGGGGGAGGGGCAGGGGGAAAGGGAGAAGCAGACTCACTCGATCACGACCTGGGCCAAAGGCGGACATTTAACTGACTGAGCCACCCAGGCACCCCTGTATCTGGCTTTTAGTTTGTAGATAAAACACTATCAGTTTGTATAGGACTTTATAAAATATTTTTGCATTATAGGATCTCAAAGTTGGATCATTCTTATTTGTAGTCTTTCAAAAAAAAAAAAGAACTCCACAAAACAAACAAAAAAAAAAAACAAGCTTCTATTTCAAATATGAGAGCACTAACCATATGAAAGGTTAAGTGATTTTTCAAAAAATATAGTGTAATGGAAGAGCTTAAGTTATTTAAGCACGCGTGCACGCACACACACACACACACAATAGTAACAACATAAGCAATATGGATTAGATTTTAGAAGTGTCATACAGAATTTTCTAAATACATTTTGATTATTTGATCCCAAGTAAGGAAAATTAGGAACATTTTGTGGTGCATCTTACCTTCCTTAAAAGAAGGAAGAAAAACCCCTCTGATTTAAACTGACTGTATAGCACTGTTTGGGTGCTGAATACATTTCTTTTTCAGTCATTTTCAGACCTATGATAATAAAAATTCCTCTTTAAAGATCAGTATTTCAGGCCCTCATGATTCTCTTTAATATCTAAATAATTATTTACTAAAATAAACAGGTTTGTTGCAAAAAACACAGAGTTGGGTTTTAGAATTTACAATTACAAAGGATCCAATATTTATAAACTTTGCATATAAAAAAACCTTCCTGTCTATAGGACTGTATGACACTGGAATATCTCAAGGAGTTTGCAGCCTCTCCCTGGCAATCTTAACCACAGTTTAAATTAAGAGTAAGTTCCAGCTTTCTGAAATGGTGTAAATTACAGTTGTGTCAGTACGGAGAAAGATTTACTGAATGCTTTTCAGTATGTTTTAAAGCCATGCAACCATCACAAAATTTAGACTGACTCCACAGCTCTTGCTTAGTTAAAACAACATAAAATACTATACAGGAATTTAAAAATTATTACACTGTGGGGAAAGTACTGTCAGACAGAGATGCTCACATTTACCAATCAGATCACTTTAAGTTGGCTGAAAGCTAAGGTGCTTGACAGCTGACAAGATTTCTACAATTCCTTTTCGTATTTCCTTCAGCACCTGTTGCTGGGGACAATCTGCTCACATTTTTCACTATAGCTGTTTGCTGATATACAACTTGTCCCTTTTCCTCAAATATTTACCTGCAAAGTAAAATATTCAGTCTTGTCTCGTGACTTAGACTGCTACCTAACACAGTTTCTGCTGATTCCTAGAGCACAAAGTTTAAGCAGCAGGTTCTGATTGGGTCTGTTCATTCAGTCACTCAATCACACATTCATTCAACCGATCAACCAGCATTTACAGATAGATCATCCACTATGTGCTGAATTCAGTTATCTTAAATGGAACCAAAACAACAGAAGTTTTAAAGAATTACCGGAACTTTTATTTTTGCTTAGTTTTATTAAAAAAATAAATATGTCATAAAGCTTTATTTTCCTTTAAGGAGAAAAAAAGGAACAAGTTTCATAAAATCAAATAAGCAATGGTAAGGTGTCTTAACTTGAAAAAGATTGGGAATCACTGGTTTACAAGTTATAATCGAATGAAAGAACAACTGTTAACAGCCACGGTTGGCTGTTTCATGCCAATGGCAGCAAACAACAAGATCAACTAGGGCAAAATAAATAATTGTGTGGAAGCCCTGATAAGTGCTTGAACAGACTGATTCACTGAGACATCAGGATAGATATATCTTGCTTTAAACAACACAGGAGTTCCTGAAAAGTTTTGTGTAAATGAAATAACCACAAACATACTAGGAGAGCTTGGTATCTGAAAGAATTCCACAGTGAATTCTTTTGTGAACAACCACTTCCACTTCTGTAAATCCAGGTATTTGCTTTGCTTAAGGCAAAGTATACCTAGCTGCTACCTCTCCGAACTGAGGCATTAGCACATACACCGAACATTGCTCCAGCTGGGCCAGTGGCACAATTTCCAAGTTTGTGTTTCCATTAAGTAGTGTACAATAGAGAGTCAGCCAGGGAACCCAGCTGCATCTGGCAGAGCAGGCATAGGGGTGGGATAACCACCTTTAACAGTATCTCCAAGCCAACAAATACTTTTGAGAGTCTACTTTGTGCAAAGCACGGTAATAAACCTTACCAATTCAGTTACAGATGTACTTCCTTTCTCTAAAACCTTCAGTCAGGGCCTAGGTCTGGAACTCTAAAATAAAGCAATACTACTAATTCTCAACACTGGCTTTAACCACATTAGCTGCCCAACTCCTTCAGATTGGGGTAGATGATAATGGAAGAGACTGAGTTTTCTAAGGCTGAAGTTTAACAACACAAGAGTCATGTTTCATATAACCAGTTAGTGAAAAATTTTGCTGGTGACAAAAATTTTTCAAATGGTTCTTTTTTTTTTTTTTACTTCCTCTGAATCTTCAGGCAAACTCTGCAGAACAGTTGAAGTCATTGATGCTCTCTGACTGGGTGATACATTTCAGTTCTGCTGATAGCAATAAAAATTTCTTTCCACCCACCAGAATTTCATGAACTTATCCTACACTGTAAGTGACGCTTTGGACAGGGAATAAGTATGGTAGTACTAGCTCCAGTCAGTTTTATTATAAACAGAATCCTCACTCTGCTCACAGCCTCCATTTCATTTGGCCAAACTTCTACCAGGCTTAAGTCACATTTAATTAGTTAGGCTGTTCAGTTTCTTTTTAAAAATGCTTCTAATACCATTGCTGCCTATATGTACAAGTGTGAAAAGAAGAGTATGCAATCGGTAGTCTTTTCCACACTGAGTACACTAACAACAATTAGTAAATAATTAAAGAATAAGTGGTCATTTTAAAACTTGTGTTTTTCTTTAAAAAAAATTCCACTTTCTAGCACTTAAAAAATGGGTCTTAAAAGTGCCCTATTAATGTCCAATGCTGTTCCCACTCTGTCCCACCCATCCAAAACCTGCTACAAATGCTGGATTGCGTTCATATCAAATAATTTAGCAGTACCAAGATTTTTCAAATGGAAACAGTGTTACTGACTTCTTCATATTGGATAACAAAATAAGGGTAACTCTGATCATCATTAAAAATGACAAAAATCTGAGGCTCAAAGAAATTATCCACACAAGAGTCATACAGGTCGCTGGTGACACTGCCTGGATTGACAGGAGGGGGCCTTCTCATGCCATGACTGCCCATCGTGTATCTGCCAGTTAGCACTTTGGCCAGAAACATGAAATGGACTCCTTTGGAGGACTTCTTAGAAAAGTTATGAGAGTAGCTTGCCTTCTTTGCAAAATAACTGCCTTGTCCAAACATTGTAGCATGCTTTCCACAGACTCGAGGGTCAAAGTTGTGCTTGCAGATTCCATCTACCACATCCTGGGATGTTCCATGAAATAAATGTCTCTCATTTATTATCCTGTCACGGCCAAACATTTTCCTGTTCATATATTCCTTTTTCCTAATGCAAAGAGTGGACAGGGAATTCAGAAGGAAGGTATAGATCAATTTAATAGGCAAGATGTAGTCATAAACTTTTCTTTACAGTTTCAATGAAGAGGAAATGTTAAAGTAGCTTTCAAGGGCAAAATGCTATCAAAGATCATATTAGAAGTTTAAACTTATCTTTTCCATTGTAGACAAGAAAAGCCCCCCTCCCTTTTTTTCTTCCCCCAACACCTGTTCATTTGCTCTCTCTTCCATTACCAATGTAGTTCACAAACTTACCTTCTCAGGACAACTTCTTTGTCTAATTCCACCAACCTGAGTGTCTCTTAATTCTGAGATTACTCAAACCTGCATGTATTCTTTTTGTACTACATTTGTTTGTTGACTTGAGAGGCAGCATAGTAAAGTGATCAAGAGCAAAGCCTCTGGTGCTAGACCGCTAGGGTTCAAACTCCAACACATACCTTACTAGCTGTATGACCTGTGGCAAGTTAATGAACTTACGGTCTGTTATGAAGAGTATATGTGAGTTAATACATGAAAAACTACAAACATATTAGGTTTTGTGAAAGTCTTTACTATTATGTTCTGCATTTGTCATTAACAACATTAAGAAAAACTCTTAAACTTTTCATACTGCAGACTCACCTTTTATATTTCTCCCAAAGAAACTGGTTTTGGACTCTCAATATTTGCAAAATTCTATATTTAAACTCAGGCACAGTCTTATGAAAAAGATTATAAATGATTCGATAACTTTTGTCCTCTACAGAGACAGGCACTTGGATGAAGTCCTGAGATGGATGCATATAAACCCAAGTTTCAGGGTAAAAGTTTGCTGAGGTGACCCCATCGGGGCAGATGATTTGTGATGATGAGGTTGCTTCAAGAGGTGGAGGAGCCTGTGTGGGAACACCACCAAGTGTCCTAGAGGGGAGAGGAGGAATGTCAATGTAAAACATTTAAGTACACCTCACATTATAGTGCTCTAATGCAGTATCTAAAATTGTAATTTATACAGCTTAAGTACTTGTTTAAAAAACAATATAGAAAATGCTACGTATTAAAATAAATCTTAAAGTAACGCTGCCTGTACACAGATAACCTTTATTAGCTTCTTCCTGGCCTCCTCTTTGTGGAGAAAACCCTGGGGTGTACTGCTGCAAGGCAAGCAAGCAAGCAAGAGCCAATTTATAAATATCTTTACTTTGAACCCTAGACTCCTCTTTTGCCAATATAGTTAAAGAAACTGTCTCAAGAGAACGATGATAATTTATATGTAGTCTTCAAACTTTGCTGTACTAAGCAGAAAATTTACTAAAGGCTATGTAGGTGGGGGGAGCAGACTGATGCAGAAACAAAATAAGGCAGGCAGGAAAGAGGGGGCTTACAGGAAGATGACATAAAATATTAAAAATAAAAAAGCTTAGAGGCGTCTGGGTGGCTCAGGCAGTTAAGTGTCCAATTCCTGGTTTAGGCTCAGATTGTGATCTCATAGGCTGTGGAATCGAGCCCTATGTCGGGCTCCACGCTCAGGGGGCAATCTGCTTGAAGATTCTCTCCCTCTGTCCCCTGCCCCTGCACGCATACACGCAGCTCTCTTTCTCTCTAAAATAAATAAATTTTTAAAAAATTAAAAAGCTTATACTTTTTGTATAAACACAAACAAAAATCATCGGAGTAGGCACTGAAAGCTGACATTTGGCATTTGCTTCATTTTTCAATATGACATGTAACAGCAAAGTCATCAATTGTATTCAAATTTTATAACTTTAGGTGTGCTTAAGATAGAGCTAATTACTTTAAGCTTTAGACACCAGAATGTTTATCCTTGAACCTTTAAATTCAGGTCTGTTATACTTTCACAGGTGAGTTTCTGTAAGTAGCAGCCGAATAATTATTCCTGCCCAATTAAATGCTTAAATTTAAATTACATTTCTTGGCCATTTTCAAAACAGAGCAAAAAAGGAAGAATTAGAGAGAAAGGAAATCCTAGCCCTGAGACCCAGATTCAGGGCCAGGGTACTATAACACTCTTCAGCATAGAGTGGTCACAAGGAAACAAGTCTGCCAAATGGATTAGGAAACTAAAATTTTCAAAAGAGCTTTGTGACACAGTGGTTACAACTGTGAGTGAACGTTCATCTAATCTCCAAGAGCATATTTTACCATTTACCTCCTCATAATCATAGCTACCTTATAGTAAGCACATATTATGGACAGGCATTTTACACACAGTATCACTAATTGTTGTAACAACCCTGCAAGATGGCTTGGTTATCTGTACTTTTCAAATAAAGAAACTGCTAGCATAGTAGCAGAGAACAGGGACAGGATTTGAATCCAGGCCTATCTACACAGTTTCTAGACGTATACTCTTTCCACTACTACATACTTCCCAATTCATATACACATATACATATATATAGGAAGTATATATATATATACACATTTTCCCCTTAAGGCTTGAAAGTGATGGATGTGTACCAGGGTTGCAACGAAGGTATGCCTGACTCCCATTACCACCACTGCCACCTCACACAGTATTTTGACTTTTAAGAGATGGCCTGATAAGAAGCTAAAAAGCACAACTGCATTCTCTAACACCTGCCCCCTTCAAGTGGTTGTGCCTACGATTTAGCATGCCTCAACGTCCCTTGGGAGACACAGATAGATAGGAGTTCTAGGAGGAGCCAGGACTTACAGAATCCCCCACATGCTTTTAACTTCAGGGGTCAATTTAAAAGGGCACTGGCTTCTCTAACCTTCCTGGCAGAGGCATAATAGTTCTTGTCCTCTGGAGCGTTTTCATAAAGCTCTGACAGATTTCTCCAGAGCCTTCATTCACTGGCACATTTTTCTGAAGAGAGGCCCCACTGCTTTAATCAGATTCTGAAAGGTAACTCCTTCAAAAGCCATCACTATTCTGGAGAAATGGCAGGAAACACAGAGTATAAGCTCCTTATTTTTAGCTGTTCCCACTATTCCTGCTCTGCAAAAAAGAGTACCAGCCTACCAGATTTTCCAGTATTATTAGGGACTGAAGTTACCAAAAGAAGTTTCTGAGTTGGGGGAAGAAAGTAAGATTCTCCCAAACACCCTGCCCCAAATAGGTTTTAGGCTGCTGTCACAGGCGTACTGAAATCCTGGCACTGATGACCAAAGAAGACTCATACATACTTGAAGATGAGCCTGTGTAAGTAAATCCTATCCATTCTAAAACATTAAATTAAATTTTATATTCATAATTATCATCCACTCCTATCTACAGAGGCTTACTTTTAATAAGCCAACATCCTAATTGGGCTAAAACATAAAAATGCACATAGACAACTGTCTGATGGACTTTTACATTCCAGTTGCCACGAGTCAGAAACATATATTCCAAGCACAGTTACAAATGTGGCTTTAATATCTGAGGATGTTGAGTTTGTATTCAGCTCATGGGTATTCCAATGACATACCGTGTGCTTCACAGTGCTGTTACCAGCCTTCTTCAAAGAGGCAAAGTTGAAGGGTATGGAACTTGTACTCAAGGACCTCTGAAGAATGGATTTTCAGAATTCATGGTCATCTTTTACACTCTCCTTCCCTCCCCTTGCCATTGCAAAAGATGTTTCTTAACCCACTTTCAGTGATGAAGTAAAAATTAATTCATATCATCCTTTTTGGGAGAAGTCAAAGAAACTCTATTAGGCTTTCCCATGACCATAGGGTGACT
The DNA here is from genome assembly GCF_024610735.1 of Ursus americanus. NCBI lineage: Eukaryota > Metazoa > Chordata > Mammalia > Carnivora > Ursidae > Ursus > Ursus americanus. The sequence continues at coordinate 50,413,549 of NC_142146.1, read as the reverse complement.
GCACAGGATAGATGTCCTTCAGCTGAAATGAACTCCTAAGCCTCTAAATCTGAGATTTGTTTGCTTATGCAGCCTCAGCTCAAGTATTCCAAGAATATTAAAGAATAAGCTCCTTTTTATCAGCCTCATTAAAAAGCAGCAAGCACAAGGAAAAAATATTTTCTTTGTAACTATGAGTGATGGATGTTACCTAACCTCGATTGTGGTAATCATTCTGCAATATATACATATGTCAAATCATTACGCTGTACACCTTAAACTGACAGAGTTGTATGTGAGTTATAGCTCAATGAAACTGGAAGGAATTAAAAACACCAGGGAAACTCATTTATGAGGAGTCAGATTTGCAGGAAATTCATAGATTAAGTAAGCCAGCCCCCTCTCCTCACCTCCCTTATTCTGGCATTCCCAATTCCTAGGCATCTCTGATTTCCTGATAACTGGCCTTTCTGACACTTATGTTTTAATCTGATCCTCTGCATTTACTAACACTTAAAAACAAAACTTTCTTCCTGGCTAAGATTAAAATCATGGTCTTTCTGGAATCTGTTTTTGCAGTCTGCTTTTTGAAACTAATCCCTCTCTACTTTCTTCCCACTAGGCCAGTCTGAGTGCCTCATAGCCCCAGACTCTAGGGCAGATAGGAACTGAAAGGCTGCATCTACCCATTCCACCCTGGTGAACTTGCTGCTTGCTTCTTTGCTCTTTTCTCACTGAAGTGTCTGCATAATCTTTTTGATTTGCTAAGCTCTTACTTTATACTTGATTATCACTCTTTCAGACAAGAAGACTAAAATAGGAAATTTCGGAAAGAGAAAGGAAGAGATAAAAGAGTGACTTTCTTTGTTCTCTTGTAAGCCTATATTACAAATAGTAAGGTGCCAAATTTGTGGCAATAATTCTACTTCTGCTTATATTATTTTCATAGTTCATACTTTTACAAAATAAGCCTAAGTCTAAAAAGAGGGGGGAGGGCTTATTCCATAATTACTTGTTTTAGGATTGAAACAAATCAATGTTCACCATTCTGTAAAACTCCCCCAACAATGCAGCACTCGAATGAGCATTCTTACTCTCACTCAGAAGCTCCATCTTGCTTGATTGGCTCAGCATGCCAAGCTGCTGCTCTCACTAATGAGTTCTACTGTCTCACTAGGAGGACAATATGTTCCTAACTACTGGACGCTGACACTATCTCCAGCTGTGGTAGTGAAATCACAGAAATGGCCTTTTTATTAGTTTCTAATAAAAAAAAAAAACCCTGCAAGGTAAAATTTTTCACACTTGGATTAGGAAGAAAATACACATTTACCCAAAGCCAACATATATTTCTAAAATCAGTCTTACTAAAAATTGCTTTTAGATACTGAGTATTTCAGGAATTTTTATTCATTTGTACTTTGTTTTTAAGGTTCCCTTTGCAATCTCATAATTAGAATCATTAAAATTCTGTCATAATGATCTGGGAAAAACACAGTTTGAAACTGAAATTTAAAAAAAAAATCAGTAAGAAGATAAAAACAGCATCTCTAAGATCAGTAGAAGAGAAAAAACAATATTACTCTAGACCTCCCCAGTCCATAAAACCAAGTAAACCTAGCATTATTTTAAAAATCAGGCTCTAAATATGGTGTATCTGATAAGAGTACATAATGATTTCCCTAGAGTTACTAACTTTCAAAGATGGCAATGCTCTTGGTAACATGCTCCACCTTTTTGGCATCAATGGAGATGTGCTGGTGGGCTATCTAGGGGTGGGGAAGAAGAAATGGCACTTGGGAAAATGGAAGAAGAGTTCACCTACAATTCAGAAGGTTGAATTCAGTCTCAACCTAGGAATATGACAGGTAATTTTAGTGAATATTACAGGAAGGTGGGCCTTATTTAGGAAATGAGAATGCCACCTTGAAGAACTCCCCCTACTTGCCCTCGCAGTTTACCTATACTGGGAAGTAGTCCCAATACACGGACGGTTATCATCAGGAAACTCAATATTCCACAAAGGAAGCAAATGCAAACTGCCTCATTCCAGATATAATTACTTTTTGTGGTACAAAATCGTTACTTCTACTTGTTTTTCAGTTCAAAAAAATCCACTGGCTGGGGCGCCTGGGTGGCACAGCGGTTAAAGCGTCTGCCTTCGGCTCAGGGCGTGATCCCGGCGTTCCGGGGTCGAGCCCCACATCAGGCTCCTCCGCTATGAGCCTGCTTCTTCCTCTCCCACTCCCCCTGCTTGTGTTCCCTCTCTCGCTGGCTGTCTATCTCTGTCAAATAAATAAATAAAAATCTTTAAAAAAAAAAAAATCCACTGGCTAATCAGTCTTTAAGTTAGGTTAATTGTAAGCTTATCTGAACTCTACTCTGAAGAATTAAACCCATAGAATAACTCAAAACTTCACATTCTAGACTAACCATATTAGTCTCTTAATTTAAAATCTTTTACTTTTTGGCATTCAGTTGTACGCTGTAAATGAAAGTAAAGATAAGGCTTTCCATTAACACTTACTGTAAATACGGAAGCAGTGTAAAACAGGAACGGAAGAGGGGTCTCCTTTTTATTTCTCTCCTGAAGAATGAGTTGTGAAGGATGTAGTGGTTGTTCCACATCATGAATCGGACCTCTTTCAGACCTCGAGAGTTGGCTTCTTCAATCAGTCGAATAACAGACTGGAGTAGAAAATAGAAGGTAAAGGAAAAAGAAGTTAGAAAAAAGCAATCACTATGAAATACGAAAAATGTTACTATAATAACTAAAGGCAAAAACAGTTAACCTTGCTGTTAACATCAGAAAGGTTTCAATAAAGTATAGAGAATTAAATTAATTCCCTTCACACACAGGACTTTTAGGGAGGGGGGGATATGGGGGCAAAGAAACAGAATAGAAAGATGCTCCTTCTTCAGAAAAGCATGGATTTCTACCTTATGAAACATGTGAGGCCCAGATTCTATTTTGGGGCCTTAACAATGTCCCAGAGATTTTTTTGTTTCTATTTCTTAAGGGAATTTTCAGAATAGGATTAAAGATGGTAGTGTATACAGTTCAAATAAACCAGTTAAGTTTCAAATCCAAGAAATCTTTCAGAGGAAAAACACAGGGACAGCCCAAGTATTCTGAGAATACATTTTAAATAGCCTCTTATCCTCCTTGGAAGGCATTAGATACTAGTGATTACTTAAAAGAGTCTCAGAAATCTTAATTCCATTGTGTATTATTAAGCAATTAACATACTAGGTAGTTTTTTCTTTTGCTATTGCCTTAAAAGAAAACCTAAGGGTAAATAAGTCAGTTCTCCCTTTTTCTAACACTGGAAATGAATTTAATCAAATCAAAGAAGTCAGATCTTTGGAATGTGAAATTAATCTCTAAAGTCCATTTCATTGTTTTTTTTTTTTTTTATTCGACAGAGATAGAGACAGCCAGTGAGAGATGGAACACAAGCAGGGGGAGTGGGAGAGGAAGAAGCAGGCTCCTAGTGGAGGAGCCTGATGTGGGGCTCGATCCCATAATGCCGGGATCACGCCCTGAGCCGAAGGCAGACACTTAACCGCTATGCCACCCAGGCGCCCCCATTTCATTGTTTTTAAACTTGACTCAGAATTCTCATTCAGAGGCAAAGTAAACCCATCATCATTTTAAAACCTTACTTTGTGATTTATGAGCTATTCTTACCATCTCAGACTAAGGATACATGTACATATATGACAGAATTTTAAATGACTGATTTGCCTGACCACAGCTCAATAAACATTTTCAAGTATTTCTTCCAGGGGCTTAAGAGTGCTTGTTTCCCATTAGACTTCCGAGATGCTAAGTGTAACACATGATCCAATGAACATGAGCCCAGGAGCCATAAATAGCCAGAATTACACCAGTGCTCATCTCATTAAAATTATTTCAAAGGGGCACTGAGTCGGAGTACTTAAAATGTAAATACTTGGTCTCTACAGTATAAGATACTGGGGAAAGCATTTTACCTCTCTGATAACAGTGGTATTTATGGATTCCAGATTAATGGAAAGAAATACATCCTCAGAAAAATTGAGAATAATGTTAATTATATCAACAAGACTCAATGTCACATCAGTAAGCTCTTTGATTTGTTGTTCTGTCTAGTCACTGTTGTAAAGGATTAGAAGGAAAGGACAGTGAAAGACAAGAAAAATTTAAATTCACTTTTTAGAAAAAGAACCTGTAAATACCTCAGGATATTCTCTCCATCCAAAGTGGTCCCTACAGAAGAACTTCCAGACTGTGTGATAAATAGAGTTTACATTGCTAGAGGGTGGTGCGGACAGCCTTCGCAGTTGGTCAAATTCAGTTGTTTCATACACATTCATGGCATTCAAATCTGCCCAAAATTCGTGTCCTCTAAAAAGACCCGCCCCCCCAAAAAAGAACTGTTAATACATTTGCAAAATAAAAATATCTAAACATCTCATAAGACATTAAAAATATGTAGTATAGCATGCTGTAGAATTTTCAAAACTTGTCTTATCTGGAGTAAAAGGACTTTACCAGTTGTTTCTCCATTTCCTACATGCCTTTTCTTAACAAGACCGAAGGTTCCAGGCCACAGAGTTATGGTAGGACTGACTGATGCCATCTCACAGTATCACAGACCTAAACCAATCAACATAATCCCACCCTCGGTTTCAGCCAATCAGGGAGTCAGTTTTAAGGTGAAGCTGACATGGAAAGCAGGCAGAGAAACAAAAGAAACTTCTCTTGAAGATTGCCTTTTTTTAGAGGCATCAGTTTACCAGAGTTAATACAGAATACATAATACTGCCTGATGAAAGGGGAAAAAAAGGAAAAAAGGAAAAAAAAAAATCCAGATAAGACCAGTATTGCTATTCTACCTAGTATCAATACTATCTTTACCCCGGGGGCCAGAGGGGGAGTAGCTGGCAAAACATGAAGAGGAAAAAATAGTTTGTTTATTATGAAGTTTAGCTATGAGAATGTTTTTGTCATTTTGTTATCTGGTCTGCTGCTGCTGAATCAACACTTCATAAATATCTCAATTCTACTGGGGTAAAATCCCACTATATGAATTAATATCATTTAAGAAATTATAATGGGTGGTCCAATTACAACCTTTCTTTTTTAATGGAACTTCGACTAGTGTTTGAAACATCTGAACCATTATTTTAAGTAACTGGAAAAATGTTCATTGTACTGTTTTTTTTGTGTATGTTTCAAAATGTCCCTAAGAACACATGAAAAATAAAATACATCATAAAGTAACATTATAGGTATCAGCAGAGTGACTAAATTTCCAAACACATTCCTTCATCTTTCTACCCTTTCCACAACAGATTTCTAAATGGATGTCTATAATACACAGGATACTCCATATCTAGTGGCACTCACAATGACTGGTTCATGTGAAATCCAGGTGTTTGAACAAATATTCCCAATAATTAACTTATTTCCTGGCTGTAAATTAGGATTTTGAAAAGGGTATTAATTTTGACCTATGAGTTTTGTTGGTTAGTACAACACTTTCTAAATTCTGCTCTTGGAACACTTGTTTAAAGGACTGTTAATAGGAATTCTGTGTAAAAAGCATTCTGTGGTCAAACGTTTGAAAAAACTTGTTTACACAAAGTTAAACAATTTACTTACTGCAGCCACTCCTCAGTCCCTTTAATATGCTAAGGTAAATATTGAAGTACCATGATGAGGGCTATAAGGTATCCTTCTAAAACTGTGACAATGCTCTCTTCCTTTTATTCCATGAATACCTATTAACATCTCTCAATAAACACCCCTGGCAAATGTCAGGGAAAGAACCATCTATTTTTCACCCTCCATCCTAATGTTCATAATTTTTGAAACAGATTCTATTTGGAAAAAAAAAAACACAAGTCATCGAGTCATATATCCAACTAATGGTGCCATGAAGCATGTAACTAATAAAAAGCAGTATGTTCCTTTAAATATTCCTCAAGAGCTTCCCCAAACCCTAATTTCCTTAGAATGAGTATTGACAAAAAAAAAAAAAGAAAGAAAAAAAAAAGAAAAAGAAAGAAAAGAAAAAAGAAAGAGTACTGACTAGTAGGATATGATCTTAAAAGGAACATATACTTTTAATTAAGTGTGAAATGGAAATAAGACAATAAAATGTAGTTTAAAGTCACATTTGGACACCTCTTTATTTAAAATGATTTATGTAAAATAAGGGTATCTAATTCAAAAGAAAAATGTTTCTGGAAAATCCTTTAAAAAAGAAGAAAAAACACTGAAAACCAGAACTCCGATACCTAAACTAAACTTCACATCAAGTTGCTTTAAGCAATTTTCACTTAATTTTAGGAGAATCTGATATTGAGCTGAGAGATACCAACCTGTTTCTCCCTCTTGACGTAATTTCCAGTTCTAAACAGATTTTCTTGCTTTAAGTTCATTTCCCAGTAACTGTTCCCAATTATGAGTTAAATCCTCAGTATTTTCTTTAAGGAATTCTTAGAACAGCAGTTATTATGTTAATATGCATTATAAACAGCCAATGCTTTTTGCTGTTAAAGTACGAGATTTTATTCTGGACATCACTCTAGCAATTTCTGTGTAAGCCTGTATTATTAAGACTTCATAGATAATGATTTGCATGAAAAAGACATCTAAAACTGCAGCTTTTGCCACATCCTCTGTGCATTTCAGTCCATTGGGCATTATGAAATTTCTATGACAAATCCTAATTTACTACAATCAACTGTTCTTTGGATTGATGTATCAAAGTACTGTTTTAGCTCTATTTGATTTTCAATATGCTTTTCTAGACTTTGCAGAGACAAAACAACAAATTTGAAAAACATTAAATTATCTTTTTATAAGATTAATTTTACCACCTGCTCTCCCTTAAACAGGGAATGCTTAAAAAATCCAACGCCAAGAGTTTCTTTTCTCCTCCATCTGCATCAGTAAAAAATGCATGCAATACAGATGCCAAATGTTCAACATACATCACTCTTCTTTATCAAACCATTGTTTCCTATTATGAGAAATCAGCTATGAGTCATGTATGTGTGGTAATGGTGATGGTAGGCTGTATTAGGCAATACACAAAGAATTAAACAGATGTAGTTCCTGGCTTCCAGGGGCTTCAAGAGAGAAATAACTAACAAAACACAAAACCAGAGTCCGTACATCTGCCTATCTAAACTCATCAGTGGCAAGTACGCCCTGGGAATGAGAGGATAAAGAGTAGGGAAGCAGCATTATGGGACAGGAGGTGGTTACTGGTGTCTAGGAATGGATAAAGGTCAGAAAAAGTTAAGAGGCTTTACTGTGTCAATTCAAGATAGCTTTTTAAGAGAAAGAATTTTAGGTACAGTTTAAATAATAGGAAATAATACCAGTAAAGAAAGGATTATGTGAAAGAGTTAAGAAAAAGAGTTCTTTAAGCATTTTGCTTCTTGGAAGAAGGGTAGGGAGAGGGAGGGACAGGAGCAGTGCAAATAGCTGGAAAAGGAAATCTTATAAACAGGGGTACAAAACAGGTAAGGAAATGTGAACCAGGATAAAATAGGCAACATGAGAGATGTCTGGCCATGAACCGAGGAAATAAGCCCAGGGTCTCAGAGCCTCAAATTTAAGAGTACGAATTTAGAGTATTGAACAGATGGTGATAAAGGGTCGAAGCAGTACATAGAGGATGTGTGAAGACTGAGAAAGACAGACAATGCTAGAGATTCGGGGGTAGAGGGAGGCTCTGTAAAAGCAGCATGCAATAATCCTGGTAGATGAGAACCTTATCTGGCCTAAGGACATCCCCACCAAGGGATAGCCAGAAAAGAGAGAATATGGGAGATAGCCACTGTGCAGGATTTAGATTTGACCAAATATATAATGTGGTTAAATCAATCAGTACTGACTTACCCAAAATATAACCCTATCATGAATCAGGGAAAAAAAATCTTATAAACAGATGATTTATGCTACAAAAGGAAGAATGAACTAGAATTGCTGAAATATTAATTCTGTTTCCACATGCTTAACCAACAAACACACCATCACATATACCAACATAAGAATCTAGACACAAAACTAATCTAAATTCTGAAAAGAACACCCATTCTCATAATTCAGATGCTTTATAACAATGATTCTCCTCCTACTACTCAATAAATATCTTGACATACCAAGTAAGACATTTTCCAATATTTATTATCCATGCATAGAGCACTAACACCCACACTAAGTCAGAAAGAATGTCCCACAACCATCATTTTTTCTATGTATATTTCAAATACAAAAGAAAGTAAACAGGGCCCATGATGTAAATAATAAACAGAGCTATAATGAAAACCAAAACTATTTTTTTAAAAAGTTGAATGAAACAGAAATTAGTAAGAACATGCTTTCTTTGTTAGATAAACAGTTCTTGGGATTATGCATTTGGGAGCTCAGTAAGGAACGTAACCAAACAGTTTCTCTGTATTTGTAAGTTGTTTGAATCCAAGAAAGAAATGTGAAAAACAAAAAAATCTTAAGTAGACACATTGATTAAGCACTGGGCTGTGTACTAGGGATAAGATGAAAAAGGCCAGAGTCAGTAAGGAAAGGGGATACAAGCAAACCCAACGGTGTGAAATGTGGCACAAAGGTGCTCTGGGAACAGTTCAGAGGCAGAGGGCCTACCTCTGCTGAAAAAGGGGTGAGGAAAAGTGTTCATGGGAGGTATCCTAGAGTAGATGAAATGAGAGCCAAGTCTGGCTGGCTACCAAACAAACAATGGGAGGCAGGACATCACATGCAGAGTGACTGACATGTGCAGAAGCCAACCAAACAAGGCACGAGAGACCCAAGAGCATGCAGTACATACAGTTCATACGGGAGGTCAGGGTGTATGGGTGTGTGAGGGGGATGATAAGAGATAAGACTGGACTGGATAGGTCGGCTGGGGCCAGAAAACGAAAAGCTTTGTATGCTGGGTTAAGGTCAGGACTTGATTCTGCGGGCAGTAGGAATCACTGGTGTATTTTCAACAAAGTTCAGACTTGCCTTTTAAAAACCTACTCCAACAGTGGTGGTATAGAGGACTGATTTGTTTATCTTTGGTAGGAGAGGGTGGGGAATGGTGGGGGAAGGGTGGCGATAGGCACTTACTTGCTAAATATTTATTAGCATGTTAATTATTATTAATACTTATTCTTATGCTTAGCCATCTGTAGCTATTAGAACTGCACGAGACAAATGATGATAGAGAACTAAGGAGGCAACAGTAGGGTGGTTTTGAGAGGTATTTAAGAGTTAAAATCTAATTGCATAAAATAGGATTACAGGTGAGGCTGAAGGGAATGTAGAGTAGGATGTGTCCCATGTTTCTGATCTGGATGACTGGATAAGGTGCTATTACATGAGATAGGAATTGTAGGAGGTGGAACACATTTAAGTGGGAAGATGATGCAACTAAAATACAGAACTCACATTTAAGCAGCGGTCAATTAAATATAAATTTTCTGGATCCTCCTCTGTACAGTTTTAACCAGATGGGCTAGATTTCGGAAATTTGGCTTCCATCCTCTAGGAGTTAATTGGTTTCTACAAGGATAAACCTGTGATCTAAACTAATTAACACCTGCCCTAATCAGCTAACTAGACACAATTAATAGGTCCTCTTATTTTATTACTGTGATGTAGTGTGAAAATTTCTCCCCAAACTGAGGGTCATAACAATAGAAGGATAAAGATCAAATAAAGTAGAGAGAGTATTTAGGCTCTTCTGCTATGGACTTGAGACAGGCATGACAGATGGGACATGTTTGCTGCTGCTAAAGAAATTTCACAGGCACACAAAATATAGCTGGCTTTTGATACCTGGCTTTGATGTTTCCAGAACTCATTTAGCAATGCTGGATATCTAGCAGCTTATATATCCCTTCAAATATGTTACAAGGTGATGAGAATCAGAGCCATGGCATATACAATACCAACATATTTTGTGAGAGCAGTGTAGTTATTAAACTTTAGAGGACTACATATTCTAACTTTATGCTTCAGAAGCATAGTAAACTGTCATTTATTCTTACTAATTAAGATTTTTGCTAATCTGACTCAAACAGCACAGAGTTACTGGGACAATAAAAAATTTTCTGTAAAATTCTTACATAAAAGGCAACATCTTTCAATATTTAGCAGAGGTTAAAATTCTGTACTTAACTTCTACACTAGGACGTGGGTCTTAGTACCAACTTGATTTCCCCCTTTGTAAAAATCCAGAAGTAGCTACAGACACAGACATGCCTACAAATCAAAATTAGAAGTTTACATTATTATGTATATGACCCTCAGTAGTTATGGGTAGGCTAAGAATCAAATGTTGACAATTAAATCTGTCTACCTCTAAGGACACCCTAACCAAATCAAGACAGGATTACTGAGGCTCAGCTCACTCTGTAAAATAATTAACATCAAACTTGGATCATGGATTTAGTTTCTGGTTCTAAATACCTCAAATGATTTTTGGGTAGGTAAAAATATTCCTCGCTTTAAGATACAATGAGTTTCTAGGAATCAATTCTTCAAACGGTGAGCATTTCAAGGCAAAAATCTGACTGCCTGTGCTGCTCCCTTGGTGCGTCCTGAGACATCTTGGAAACAGGTGAATGAGAAGGCAGCAAGTTAGTGAGTGGATGCTGTCTAGATTCACACTGATCTGTGTGTTAAAGACCATGTCTGATTTACAAATTGTGAGACATCTAACTGTGGTCTTAAAGTCATTCTAGAAATGAACACTGTGAAATAGAAACGAGAGGATAAATAAGATGAGAAAAAAGGAAGGCAGATTTCCTACATGAAAGAATACCATTTTTAAGCTTTTATAATTCTATATTCTCCAAAAGCATGTGGGGAACTAAGCAAACACATAACATAGTTTATCCTCAATAACCTTTGTACTAAGACACATTTGAGTACACCTAAGTGCTTCCTATACCCTAAAAAATACCATATACTTAAGTCTCCTCTGCCCTATGCCACCACTAAAAGCAAATTATAATATTCACTTGAGGAAAAGAACCTGCTAAATTTTGTTACGTTGGGCTTTTTGTTTGTTTTTATTGCAAAACTACCAGATCAAAGGAAAGAACACAGAAGAACTTTCTAGTAAGATGTGGATAAGCCTAAGATCTTTCATAAATAAAAATTACACTTATGAGATCAGAAGATCTCACTGCTATCTATTTACAGAGGCATGGGATTAAATTTTGCACTCTGAAGACATCAGAAATGTCATACAGCCTTAACTTTTAGCCAAGTTCAGTCACATGTCCTAAGGCTCCTAGAAGGTAATTTAAGTGAGAAATACTTCTCAACCATGGCCTGAAGACGAAGTGAAACTTAATTTCTACAAGAAGAGCTCAGATAGAAAGCACACAACAGATTTTTAAAAAATGTGTATCATACCTTATACTGCCTTAAATTATGCAGTTACTGCCTTCTATGAAGATGAGCAAACATTTCATTTGTTAAGTGAAATATTCTTTAAACTGTGAAGTTTCTATCTTACCTCAAAGTAGACAATAAAAATTGTTTGCCATGTACTTAGGGCACCATACTGATTAATTCCATTTTGTGAATATAGAATTTGACAACATTGGAAGAGGGCTAAAATATATGTTTATATAAATTTTCTACTTGATTATAAAATCAATTGTATGTAAACGCTAAAATTACTTAAAATAATTGCTTTCAAGTAACCTCAAATAACTCAGAACTCATTTACATGTAAATGAGATACTAATTATAATTATCATAAAATACATCCTCTAATAACCACCAGTAAAAAATACAACTAGCTCAATTTACAGATCAACTTTTAAAATTACAAACTCCTGGGGCGCCTGGGTGGCACAGCGGTTAAGCGTCTGCCTTCGGCTCAGGGCGTGATCCTGGCGTTATGGGATCGAGCCCCACATCAGGCTCTTCTGCTATGAGCCTGCTTCTTCCTCTCCCACTCCCCCTGCTTGTGTTCCCTCTCTTGCTGGCTGTCTCTAGCTCTGTCGAATAAATAAATAAAATCTTAAAAAATAAATAAATAAATAAATAAAATTACAAACTCCTTAAAAAAGGGTTTTATTCAAAATTTTCTCAACTTAGACTTGTCTTTTTACCCAGTTAATACAGATAAAGATAAATGAACAAATTAAAAATATACACTTTGATGGCTTATTATGAGAATCCAGAGATGACTAAGAAGTTCTCAAGACTAGAGATTTGAATGTACACAAACTAACCATATAGAGAATTCATCACTTCCTGAGAGGTTTTTTAAGCAAATTTCTCAAAGAAAAAAAAAGACTTCCTACAGAAAACATATTAGGAGATACTTTTTTTATTATCTCCATTTCATTAACTATGATCACAAAACTTTTCAATAGGTCTTTAAATCAGTAACTTTTTCTAGGGGAGAGGATTCTTTGAAGCCAAGTTTCTCTGACAGATTCAATAGTTAAGACAGCCTAAATTATTTTTTGGTAACAAATTAATTGCAGAACATTTTATACAATGCTTCTGATGTGTGGCAGCATTTGGACAACTGAAACGTCAGAAAGTAAGTAAGCAAGGTGCCTTCTGTTTCACATATTTTACCCCCATTCAAGGATGTCTTTCTTTTATTATCTCAGAAGGCAAATCTACTATTTCTCCTGTGCATATTTTTATTCTCTCAATGCCTGGAAATGAAAGAGCAAAGCCAGGTGACAGTCAGAAACCAAAGACCAACCGCAGCAGGAAATTATTTAGAGTATTTTGTGCCATTTGCCCTCTCTACGCCCTAATCAGCTGCAGGAGCTGTGAAGATCACAAGGTACAAGCAAGATTCTGAAAGCATACACATTACTGCAAGCAAAATCACCCTTGGGCCTCTATCCCTGCCATTCTTCCCAGACTATTCAGTGCTGGTAAAAATTTCAAGCAAAGAAGGTCACCCAAACTCTATGGCTATATGTCAAATGAGAAGGTACAGTTAAAAAAATCTCAATCCAAGAAGAAAAATAAATTTTTTAAAAGTATTTTATTTATTTATTTATTTGACAGAGAGAGAGAGAGAAAGAGAGAGAACAAGCAGGGGGAGCAGCAGAGGGAGAGGTAGGAGCATGCCGGGCTTGATCCCAGGACCCTGAGATGGTGACCTGAGCTGAAAGCAGATGCTTAACTGACTGAGCCACCCAGGAGCCCCCAGAAAGAACGAAAAAAAACTGTAACAAAGAGAAATTCCTGTAAGTATGGCCTAAACATATTTTCCAGTCATGTGAGAAGTGCTATGTTTCACATAAAGAGTATTCACAAATCCTTCCTTCTGCTCAGAAGCAACAGAGCCAAAATAAAGGACATCCATTTGCATAAAGAATACAAATTTCCTGAACTCCTTCTCAAATAACTTAGTCATGGGAGATTCTAATATACTCCTGACATATTTTCTGGCACACATACGCGCAAATCACTGGTTTCTGTAAAATGTGAGAGGGAACAGTCACTGGCATTCTCACTATTTAAGAGCTTACCCTTTCATTGTGATGACCATGCAAAGGTTCTTTACTGGCCAAGTGGGTGTTACCAGTAAGTAAATAGCACATAGCAGAGAAAGATCAAGGAGACAGACAGATTTTGTTGTGTGGACACAGCAAATAGGAATGCGTAGTTAACTCCCTTCTACGCTTGTTTTAGCAACAGTAACAGGTTAGGTCAGCAAGGAAAATAATAAGTTTTACAATTAGAAGTTTATTAATATCATCAACTTCTAAAATTTAAGTTACTGATCACAGAATTGGTACAGTTAGCGTACGACTGCAATACTGTAGCTTCGCACAAATCAAATATAAAACTTATAAATTACCAAGTTGAATACATGGAATTATACATAAAATCCTTTTTTTCCCTACCGATTTCAAAATGTATTTCAGAACTTAACCCTTGCAATTTTAAAGTCCCCTATTAACAAGGAATTAATCTGTATTAGAATTCCAAGGCTTTTAGTTCATGTGTCAGGGACTGGGCTGGATGAGGTTTAACACCTACAGGGATTTTCAAGGGAGCCAAGTGTGTGCAGTATAATTTCTGGTCCCTAAAAGCACTATCATAAATAATCTATAAATATAAGAATAATACATTTGGTTTTGTTAAAGAAGTTCTTCATATCTAAAATGTAACTTGTTTGCTCCTAAAAACGGTGAACTTTAGAAGTATTTTATTCTTTCGTATAGTTTGTGCTTATGGTGTTGCAAAGTACAGCTCAACCCCAGATCGTAAGCTATTACTTTAAAATTTCAAACCCAAAATGAAACAGAACATAGCTTAACCCTCTGCACTCTAGTATCTTTCAAAAAGATACAAAATCACTCCTATTCGCTTCACTTCAGTTTGACTCCCAGTTTTATTTTAAAAGGGACATTCTGCTGCTTTTATGAAGGGAATTTCTTGCAAAACTTACCAGTATCTAATTACCAGAACTAGCCTTATAAAGTTATTCTACAGTAATCAAGAATCATCTTATAGTTCAAAATGTGTTTTTTCTTTTTGCAAAAATGATACATACACGTACTTAAGTTTTCCTTCCACCAAAAGACAAGTGCAACTCTCAAACAGGACACTAGTAATTATTAAAGGTTGCTGATTTATATTAAGAGGACCTCAGGTCCTAAAGTGATCAAAATTATTACAATCAGACAAAGGATGCAAAATCTGGTGGTCTCATATCAGAGGATAAGAAATAAAAGAGGTCAGAGGAAACGAGTCATAATCTCAAATGGCTGGATCTTAGTGGTACTTCTTGAGTAGCCCAGGTTTGTATGAGCTAAATACTGTCTCACCCTTTAGAAAGTCCCCAGGCCCAATATAAAACTAAGGATCACCAACTAAGATCAGAGATGCACAGACAAAATTTATAAATTTACTTGCTTTATGGCAGAATGCAGATCCAGAATCTAGAAATTCTAGCATAACAGCAGGAAATAGATTTACAGGAATATAGTAGAGTTAATCAAATTGCAGTTTTTGCATTTCCACATATACAGAATGAAATCTTAAATGATGAGCATACTCATGTTTTCCCCATTTATTTACAATAAAACATAAAAGCTCTAGAGTCAACTCAAGAAAATGCACACTGTATCATGCAATTATTTTTAGGGACTGCTAGATAACCTTATAAACTATTTCCTTCAACTATTTGATTTAAAAGTTATACATCTTTGGCTTTTGCAAGGTTCATTTTCATTACTGTAAATACTTCAGGAACAGACTGACCCCAACCTGAAGCCAGGTGACAGCTGCTTCAAAAAGTCTAATCTGCTTATTGACAAAAAAAAAAAAAACACAAAAAACAAAAAACAAAAAACCAGAAAGGGAATAAATGGATGATTGCTATTGATTCCCATGATAGCTCTACACAGACCCAGTAACTTCTCTGGATTAGTATAGACAGAAGCCAATTAGTTTTCTTTCATATGTAAATAGAGCATAAAGAGGTACAAAAAATAATTCATTGGATTGCTTTATCCTAAAGCAGAAGGCACACATTTTGAAAGTCACTTCAAACACAGTTCTTGCTTATGGAGCTCTCTCTT
This sequence comes from Ursus americanus, assembly GCF_024610735.1. Taxonomy (NCBI): domain Eukaryota; kingdom Metazoa; phylum Chordata; class Mammalia; order Carnivora; family Ursidae; genus Ursus; species Ursus americanus. The sequence continues at coordinate 50,397,979 of NC_142146.1, read as the reverse complement.
TCTCTTAGGCAGGAATTTTTTAAATAAATTCAAACCCATCCAGCTGTGTATATTCAAGAAATACCAAAAAGTCACAAGGCATAGTAAGTTTCAGCTGTTCTCCTCTCTCCAGTGTTATCAATAACACATAATGAGTTAGTTCCTATGTCATCACAGCTGTGTAGACCAGAGCTAACTTGGCTAATTTAACTATTCCAGTATAGTTCAGTCAGGAGCTCATTCTACTTTAGACAATCCACTCCTCAAGTCAAATAGAAAACAGCAGCATATGCTCTGTATTATGAAATATGCACTTCTCCCTGTCTTCTTTCACAGAGTTCCTGTGACGTTATCTAATGGTATTGTCCCTTGGACATATTAAAAAAAAAACACAACAATCTTCTAAAAGTAATTAACAATCAAAATCACTCAAAAGTAAGACTATAACACCACTCTGCGCTTAAACCATAAACTAGTAAAACTTCCTCTCGTATCAATAAGCTTTAATTCCAAAAGAGGAGAAAAGAACACTGGCCTCTGAGAAAAATTAACCATGGAGTCTAGGTTTGTACTTTCTTCTTCACCCTCTCCTTCTTTCAGGAATTCAGGATTAGAAATTACCACTTGGGACTTATTTTCATCTACAGATTACCTACAAGTAAAGTCTGCAGAGTGCCTTTCCTTCATGGGTGGTAATATCTAGGAGACTGTTCTATATTCTGGCACACTTTAACATGAATATAATACAAAAAACGGTGGTGATCTCAGCTGCTAAAGAGAAATTTGCACATCCTTCACAATTTCAATTAACCACAACAGTATTCTACATAGTTAGTAAAGCTCTTTCAAAACTGCTTAGTCCTGCCATTTAGTATCATTTCCTATTAAGGATGAGTGCCTAAATTGTCAGAGACGATGTTTTCTTAATCGAAAACAAAACATTCAATGTTGTTTTCTTAACTGTGTATTTGGAATTTGGAAATTCTCCAAAGCCCATCCCGTGTGCAAAAGAAGCCTTGGCATCTAAATATGGGGAGTTCATACATACAACTAGTTTCCAGTTGATGTCAGCAATAAACATCTGGAGATATATAAAAGCAGAGTGAGCAAAGTGGTATTGTATCATACTTTGGGATAAAGACAAAACTGGAAAAGAATAATTAAAATAATTTCATTATAATGAACAAAATAAGCATTTACTATTGAAATCCTTTTTTAAATGTTTTTAGTTTCTAGGGATCTTGACTAAAGAGTTGGAAGGGACCTGTGAACTTACCTAGCTCAACTTCCTTTCCAATTTCATTCTTGAAAATAAAATGAATACTGCACATCTAATTTGGATTAATTTAGATGTTAAATCCAATACATTTGCAAAACAAAGAATTTTATCTGTACAGTTTGAAACTATGAACTTTTGTCTCTTCTAGAGACCCAGAACTATGAGCTTTCCCCAAGTTTCATACAATGAAGTAACAGGGATACGGTATATAATGATTTTCCAAGTCATATAAAGTGCTGAAAACAAGTGGGATAAGCAATTGACATTCATTATTTCTGAATCCACACTGCTGGGCTAGACTTGGGCATATACACAGCTGAACACACACTTCCTGGTTATGTGCAATCTGTACAGATAGACCAGCTTTACAGGCCTGACCACAGAGATTAATAGCTTTAGCCAAATAATGTGGTAACCATGTGAACCTGGGCTGCTCCAGCTTGTTTGTGAATCTCTCAGCAAGGCTCAACATGCCGTTATCTGCATCTTGTTGCCAGGAAACACAACATCGCTTTGGAATACAAGGAAAACCAGGTTGCAATGACCACAGGTCAACTTCCCAAAAGCCTAATTTTTGACACTTAGCTATCTACAATCTTATATTTCTTACTGTTGTCTATGGAGAACTTCAATTTACTAGTAATTATCTGTTAATACGTTTTGCTATTTTTATCAGAGCAGGACCACTTACTACCATTAACAATGTAGCAGCAGCATTAGTAATTACAATAATTCACTCATACTTTGTCTCTCAAGTGAGAAGTAAATGTTAGTTTAGTTCATTAAAACAGATTTGGAAATCAAGCACTCACTGCAACTACTTTATAACTGATCCAACAATGTACACTTACAGGCCTATATCTAGGTCTAATTCTCTAGCCAAGTAATTTTACCAAAGAATAAAACACCCAATACGCTGCTGACCTGAGTTCTTGGATTTTTTTGAGATCAAAATACCTGTCTTGCCTTCTCATGGTAACAGAATGTAATGTGTTGGACAATAATCCTGCTAGTTTCTTCCTGACCAATTCAAACAGACAGAAACTTAATGTACCAAGATGCTGAAGTACTCAGCGGACTGGAAATTTGCTTCATAAGAGTGAAGTGGGAGGCCACTATTTTGCAGTTTTGCAATCTGGAGATGGAAGGATTACAGTGACTTTGAGAGTATATAAAAGTAATTACCTTGACATACCAATTTAGAATTGCTAGCTCATGGGCAACATAGATTTTGGACAATAGCTTATTAAAAAGATTTTTAAGATAAAATAGAAAACATTTTTCTCTCCTCCAAAGCTTGCTTTAAAAGAAAAAAATTAAAAGTACTTAGCTTTATTACAGGATCTAAGAATTTTGCTACCCAAGCAAAGAATCTTGAATACCTAATACTATCAAGATAATACATTAACGATTAGAAAGCTACATTCTTTAAAAAAAAAAAAAAAGATTTTATTTATTTGAGAGAGAAAGAAAGAGAGAGGGAGAGAGAGGGCGAGAGAGGGACCGAGAATCTGAAGTAGACTCCACACTGAGCACAGAGCCCAATGTGGGGCTGGATCCCACAACCATGAGATCATAACCTGAGCCAAAACCAAGAGTAGGATGCTTAACCGACTGAGCCGCCCATGAATTAAGCTACATTTTTGATATTATCTTACTTTTATCCCAAGGGGCTCCTATATAATAATGCCTTAAACTTGGGTCTTATATTGTTTCTTATCTTGTTCCATGCAGCTCTTTTGAAATGCAAGATCCAAAGTTCTGGTCTCATGATAATTAAGTTCCTAAAACGACACACAGACCTGTGTACTATACAACTGAAATAATGCAATATTAAGAGAAAACCACTTACCTAATACTAAAAGGGAGCAAGTTTAAAAACAAAAACAAAACAAAAAGCTGGTTTCTACAATGCCAACAATGCCCTGGCACTATGTTGCACACAGGTTAACATCAAAACTAACAAAATTAGACAATTTAGAAACGGTTTACTGACACCATTTGATTGTTGAGTCTCCAGACACCTGGGCTGGTGTAACCCAAGTTATCTGTGAACAATGAACAAAGATGACTCTTAAGAAAGTGTTTCTCTCACGGGTGTCTGGATGGCGAGAGTCGGTTAAGTACTCTACTCTTGGTTTCGGCTCAGGTTGTGATCTTAGGGTCATGAGATCCAGCCCCAACCCACTCAGCATGGAGTCTGCTTAAGACTCTCACCCCCACCCCTCACACCTGCGTGCGTGCGCACGCTCTTGCTCTCTCAAATAGATAAATAAATCTAAAAGGAAAAAAAAAAGGTTTCTCTTGGACTTGTGGATTAGGATACTCAGCATATTTTTCCTTCCTATGGGTCATGCCTTTTGATACCACATCAGGCCATTCATCATCTGTGAAGCTGTCAGGTTGCCCTCACTGTCTCCCAAGTCAGGTAGCATGGACAGATGTATTCTTCTCCCCTCATATAATTTTAATCCTTTCTCTTGGACATAGACAAATAGCTATTAATATCACATATTTACTCCTATACTCCTATACTACGGGAGAAACAACTAGACACAAAGATTACTGCTTACTATACACCACTGTTATTACACTAGCAACTTCACAAGTGGCAACTATCATTTCCTCTTCATTTTTATGTTCAATTAAATAGGAATTCAGATATGGAAGTTTCAGTTCCCTATTGAGTGAATATTGCTTGGGCATCCACACCTAAAAGAACTGGATTATTTATGCACATGCTTTGCATACAAAAACTTGAGGATAACTGTTTTTTATGTAAACGATAAACATATCTATTAAGATAAATTTTCCCTTCAACTCATTATTCAGGTCTAAGAAAACAGCCTGAATTGTAGAATAATTTTATCTGTAAGATAAGTAGAATAATAAACTTACTGGTAAAAAGCCTTAAGGAAACTAAAGGAAATTTAACATGTTTGGGCAGGATTCAGAAGTCTGAGAAGAAGTACACAAAACTGTACCATTCAAAATGGAAAGAGGGCCACGAAAATCCACAAACAATATTATTTCCCTTTAAAAAACAGCAGCTACTCAATATGCAAAATTTTAAAATTAGATAAATTTGGTATTCATTATGTATGCTATTATAAGATTAACCTTGGATTTTCTTTCAAAAGCAAGCTCTCTTGTACGATTAAGAATTTGATTCACAGCATTCAATGTATATGCAACTTCTCAGGCACACACATGTTGTAGAGTGACATATGAATTATTCAAATCATAAAACCTTCATTGTCTGGTTAGGTAAATAGTCTGCACTGAACCAACATGAAAAATCAGGATAGCATACAGCCAAAAGAATAAAACCTGTTAGGTTACTACTGAAAGAAACCACCCTACTATAGCCTTTTGACCTTCTCTATAGGATTTAACAACAGCTTTAAAGTAGTTATAAATACATACCCATACTTCATTCTCATTCTATCATTCTCTGGGTTACAGTAAAATCTTTCCAAGTGCTCCTGGGAATCAGTGGATACACTCTGCCACTTCTGAGTAGTTGTCCTCTTGATCTGCCAATGATATGGCAAGACCGTGTGGTGCTTCAAACAATCCCTGCCATAAATACAAGTACCTTGCAAAAAATCCATGCAAATTTCAATTCCATTCTCCTGGTGAGTATGGTACTGTAGCTGGTTCACCAGCTCAAACACAAGGTCAAGGGAAGCCTCTTCACTTTTGTCCTGAAAGAGCTCAGTACTCAATTTATCACTGGTGTCCAAAATGTACTGGATTGTAAAACTGTTGTCTTGGAAAACCCCTGGAATGTAATCCATGACTTTGTCTATGCAGTCAGGACTAGTAGGAACATCACTTGAAACTGGATGCAAAAGGTCAGTCTGGAAGTGCCCTGCTGTAGAATCTGCCACCGTCCCACTGAGAGTTTCGGGTGGAAAGCTGTGATCCTGGATTGGAACCACCTGCTCTGGAGCATCCGTGGAAGGATGGGCTTCTGGTATTTGGCCCCCAACACTTGTCCCATCAGGAATCAGGACAGACATACTGTTTTCTGCTGGTGGACATGACGGACTGATTTCCAGGGGTTTTTTCACTATAGGTTCATGTAAGCTGCTCTCATCTGCACTCTGGTTTCTAGATCTGAAAACACCATCAAGTGAGCCAGATTCTAGCAAAGTATTTAAAATTGGCCTCAAAGACCTCAGGGTTCCAGTTCCCAATCTCTTCTGCTCTTTTTTCTTAAAACAAGTCTTCAATGGAGTGATCTTCTCAGAGAGTCTCATTTGGCATGAAAAATCATCAGGAGGAGAGGGAGGCTGGACTACACAGTCTGGCTCAGGTTCGGTGGTTTCCATTTCCATGGTGTGGTGTGGATTAGCTCCAATTGCTCCTCAGAGTCTAAAAATCCTACCAGGAAAAGAAAGAAGATGATCATTTACAAACTGACGAAAACTGGATCCTATTCATTCATCAAAATGTTTTGTTTTAGTCTGTGACTAAGTCCCTCAAGTCACTCCTCTTATACCATATTTCATCTTTATAGGTCAATTTTAAATTTTATTGAGAAATTAAGGCTCCAAAGCAGCCAAGTCTATTCAAAAAGCCCACAGCAGGTAAACGTAAAGAGATAGGACCTTCCACCAGGCTCTTGACATTTATTGGTGGACAATATACAATGGGTAATTCTGCTAGGGTATGAATTTTTACTGTAAGTCTAGGGTGTGGTGGGGGGGTGAGGGGTAGAAATAAGTGTGGCTAACAAATGACAACAGGGAAACCACATCTCTGCTTTGTGGTTCTCTTCACAGTTGTTTATCACCTATCCCACGAGGTGACAAAACCTGTTTCTTTGTTAAAAAAAAAAAAAGTTCACCAAATGAAGGATAAACTTCAAAGTTAAATAGTGAGTGAATTTAAAGTATGAGGATATATTCAAGAAACAAGGGCTCTCAACTGAAATGTCATATGGGAGAAAGCCAGGAGCATGTTGAAGCATTACTAAATTCCAATACATTCCCGGAGGATGTTAAGGGTCTACTTTTACAATTCCCAAAACATTACCACTACTGGAGGAAGAATACCAGCTGCTTGTTTAGCAACAGAAGCTACATCTGCAGCAACCACTATACGCTGTCTTAGAAACCAAACACAACTTCACAGAAAGGGCCTCCTTATTCTTGTCTTCAGAAGAGTTACACATATGATTTTATCTATTAAAACAAATGAAGACATATTATAGAAAAACAACAAAAGAATATAAAACACACACCAAATGTCAAATTCCTAATGAACTACTGAGACCAAGAAGAGTGCTCTCCTCAAAGAACCAGACCCCTTGAAAAAAACTAAAACTTACAGTAAAAAGCAATGAAAACTTTGTAAAATGACAAATGGTGTTTCCTTCACAATCTAACATTCATTAACCAATTCTGAAAATATTTGCTAAGCACTGTACAAGGTAGAAGAGCTGGTGATGAGCAATTAATCTTCTCTTGGCCAACTGACTAAAAGGAAAAGAGATCATTGATGCAAGGGTCCATACTTCATCAAATAACTCCTCCCAGGTATCAGTACCACGCACACGGTGGGTGCTCAATAATATTTATTAACTGAATTACTGAAGAAAAAGCACCTGTTAAATGACTAGTTCCATTAGCCTTTACAGGTCAACAACAAAATCATAAAACTGACTCCCCCAAAAAATGAATATTAAAAATCTCATTGGAGAGATTCATGAATCTACATATAAAAAGTTCTTAATGATCAAACTCAGAAATAAAACACAATACACTTAACCCTTGAACAAGACCGGGGTAGGGACAGTTCAAGGAACCCACCCTGGGAAAAATTTGCTTGTAACTTTTTGACTCTTGAAAAACTTAACAGGCTACTGTTAACCAGAATCAACACTGATTAACGTATGTTTTGTGTTCTGTGTATCACATACTGCATTCTTACAACAAAGTAAGCTAAAGAAAACCTTATTGAGAAAATAGCAAAAAAGAGAAAATATGTTTACAGTACTGTACAAAATCCGCATATAGGCGACCCCGGAAAGTTCAAACCCGTTTTTCAATGCTCAACTGTATATAACCAGGTGTTAGCGCACACGATAAGTACAAAAGAAAAAGGCAAAAAAAGAGTTCAATGTGAGCTGGCATTGTTAGGGAAAGCTTCACAAGGAGGGACTTGACATAAGACATAAATCAACTGGAAAGCAGCCAAGCCAGGCGTTATTATTCATCACTCGGTGCTCTTGCCTCAGGGCACAATTGGCACAGATTGTGGTATTCCCTCTCCACCACACTAAACTCGCTTGTGCCTTCCCTCGCGCGTGTCTGTGAGCGCGGGCGCGCGTACACACACACACACCCGCGCGCGCGCCACCCCTATCACATCCACTCAAGGGAAAACACACTGAACCAATTTTATTTATAGGGGTGTACACAACACACACACACTATAACTTTTCCTGTTATTGCCCTCAGTCAGGCTCGGAAATAAAACTGAGGAAGAGGTAGAGAACTGAGGAGTGGCTGGAGTGGGGAAGTCACTAGAACCTAGTTCCTCAATTAGTTTGCATAACAGAAAAATAAAGATTGGAAGGACACTTCCTCCGGCCCCCCGCTGCAGGCGACCTACCGCTCCACCCCTCGCCTCGTGATATCCCCCGTCCTCCCCGCACTCCCGGCCCCTGGCACCGTGCACGGAAACCACCCGCTGCAAACTCAGGACTCGCGCCAACCAGCCGCGGCGCGACTTCGGGACGCCGAGCCCGGGTCCGAGAGACGCCTCCTGCAGGCCACGGCGGTTTTCGCAGCTCCGCCCCCCGGGCCGCGCCAACTCCGCGCAGCGCGGCTGAGGCGCCGCCCGGCTCGGCCAATTCCCGGCGTTCCGGAGCATCCGACCCCCCCTTCCCCCTCGACAAGCACCGGAGCGCCCCCGAACCCTCGCTGCAGCCTCGTCCCAACGAGCAACCCCCGCCCAGGCTTCCCTCCATCCCAGAAGCCCCTCACCGCACCTTCCACAGTTAATTTCTTCCCTCGCCTCCTCAACCGACCTTCCTGAGAGGATCGTCCTGCGAGTCTCGGAGGCTCGCAGAAATGAGCCGAGAAGCGCAGGGGGAAACGCGGTCGGCGCCTCTCGGGGTGGAGGCAAGGAAGGCGAAGACTTCTGCGCCTTCAAAGTTGATCTGAAAACAGCCTGCAAACTTCTGGGCTGCAGCCGGAACGCGGGTCTGCCGGAAGGCTCCCCTCAGCTGCCGTTCACGGCACCTCGATCTGCGAAATGATCCTCCGCCTCAGAGCGCTCGGGGTCCGCCCGGCGGGGGAGGCCGCATAGACGCGCCCCCCGCGCCCACCCAGACCAAGTGGGAACGGGGAGACGCCGGCGACGACTAAACCCCTGTGTCCTCCTCCGATTTATACACCTGCCCGAGGCCGTAAGTGATTAAGAAGTGTAAACCAATCCCATCCCGGTACTGACGGGATCCGAGTGAATTCGGTAGAAAAAACCTCACAGTCTAAATATCAATCACCTTAGATCCCTCAGAGGCTGCGAGGCGGCGTCCCCGTCCGCGCCCGCCATCCCAGTTAGGGTCTCTCGTCCGTCCCCCAGAGCCCACCCGGAGCCCTTTACCTGATCGCGCAGCCTGAGAGAACGCACCGCAGGAGCCGGGTCGCCGCACCGCCGGCTCGCTGGCAGCGTCCGCGCGGGAGGATTGGCGCGGAGAGCGGGCTTGGGCGTCTAAGGGTCGCAGGCCGGAGATACGACAAGCAGCGAACGGGCCATTCCGCCGCCGGGAGTGCAGAAAGCCGCGACCGCACTCCCGATGCAGCTCACTCGCCTGTCACCCGGAGCTCTGCTTTAAAGTGGCTTCCGGTCGCCTCCTCTCGGCTGCCCCGTCGCGGAGGCGGAGCCTGGACAGCGGGGGAGAGGGGTGGGGTGAGAGGGCCGGACGCTCAGTGGGTGCCGGGAAGGAGGCCCGCCCCACGTGCGCGCGCGCGCTCGCTCGCAGGGAGGCGCGCGAAGTGTGCGTGCGGCGGCCGCGTGCTCCCGCGAGGGGGCGTGTCCTTCCGCGCGCCGGCTGAGTACCGGCGGGTCCAGGTCTACGCGCGTTAGGGAGCGCGCGGCTGTGAGGAGGGAAAGTGTGTGCCGCGTGGGGCAGTCTCTACCTGCCTGCAGACACATGGAGGGTCACTGTGTTCCGAGGAAACCCAGGCACCCGAGTGTAGATGGGAAACGGAACGAGCCGTTTCTTGTGCGGTTGGCTTTATTTGCCTCCTCACAAGACGCCTCCTGTCCTTGAAGCCGCGGAACCCCGAGAAGAGACAAACGGCTGCTGCCGCCGCTGCGGCCAGACGGGGTCGCCCGCCCCATGCCTGACGGGTGGGCCCAGCCGCGCACCCCGGTCGGCACCCTACCCGACGCGGTCGCAGGAGCTCCTGTTTCACGGAAAACGTAGACAGCCCAACAGAAGGGAAACCTCGCTTTGGGGCTTTGACAGTAAAGGTGCGAATATGTCGTGGAAAGCCCTTAAGTACCGTAGTGACTAATTTATTCATTCAACAAATGTTTGTTGAGTGGCTGTTGTGTGTCAGGCATGCAACTAGGTTTAGGCTACAGCCCTGATCAGCTCAGACGCCATGCCTGCTCTCATGGAATTGTATAGCACCATGTACTCATCTTTAAAATACACACCGCATGTGAATTTGCTATAGTTTGTGGACTGTAAAATGTCGTGGATGGTAAGCCCTTCCTATATTGAATAGCCTTTCAGTGGCGGAGGAAGAAACACTACGTTAAATTCATATCACTGTATATCGGAGGAGAAAGACCCTTTTGCTCAAAGTTAATTATGGCTATATCCTCAACAGCTGGCAGAAAGGGAGAAGGGAACACAGCTTGCGAAGAGATGCTCTCTACCCGTGGTCTGAAATCTAAACTGACTAAATTCCACAATTCGGAGACTTTCTGGGTTGAATATTACCTTACAAAACATGAAAGCCTATAAAAATAGCTAAGCAGCAGTAGCAATAGAGATAATGGTTTCAAGCTTTCTTAAACTCTTCTAAACCAGACTGGGTGACATACCAGCAAAAAATAGATTAAAGGTAGTACCTCCCCAGCAGGCTTATTTCAAATTGCATCAAGTCATGGCCATTCAACTAAGATAGGAATGATATGGACAGAATTCAGACACTAATAGGTAAAATAGAATTTTCAGGCTTAAAAACCGTATTAAGACAATATCCTGGTCTGTGCCTATTCCTACATGGAGTTACCTAGAAGCAAGTATCTAAGTTTAAATCTACCATTTTACTATTTGCTCTTTGATCTGTTCTACGGTCCTTTCATTTCATGCCTTCTTTTGGATTAAATATTTTTAATTCTATTATTTCACACCAAGTAAATTATGCATTCTTTATTCTTTTAGTAGAGATTCAGTTATTTATTGCTGTGTACAAACCACCTCCAAACTTAGTGACTTATAACAACAATTCTCATTTGCTCATGATTCTGGATTCTCTGGCTTAGGAATTCAGCCAGGGCATAGTACATGTGGTTCATCTCTGCTTGGTGATGCCTAAGGCCTCAACTGGGGTGGCTCAAATGGCTGGACCTGGCTCAACTAGGGCCATATGTCTTGGGCCTCTGTTCTGGCTATTGACTGGGTTCCCTAGTTTTGCTCTACAAGGCTTCTCCTCAGGACTCATTTGGGCTTCCTTACAGCATGATAATCTCAGGGTTCCAAGAGGGAGCAGTCCAAGAGGACAAGCCTCAGTATGCAAGCCTTTGCTTGCATGGTGAATGTGTCTTTCACCAAAACAAGGCACATGACCAAACTCAGCGTCTATGTGGGAGGGACCTACAAGAGACCATGAATACGAATATGAGAAGGAATGGTTCATTGGGGGTCACTTGGATTAAGGGCAGACCACCTTAATCCCGGGATTAATAGTTAAAAGCTACTAGTTCAAAGTTACTTCCAGTGTGTAGCGCTTTGGAATTCCAATTTAAAGTCTTTCTTCCTCAGGCCCTGAACACAAATCTTTCACCTTCCCTACCCACTTCCCTTGAGGCAGTTGAAAACTCTAGCTAGTTCTCAGCCTCTCCACTTCGACTTTCAGAATGTTAGTTGCCCCAAAGAGAAAAATGGCACCAGATTCTGAACTCACCACTCTTGGATCTAGGTTGTTCTCAGACTGTTAAAATTTTACTGCTCCAGAGAAGGTATTTTCTACAAGGTCCACCTCAAATGTGACCCCTGAAAGAAATGGAATAGGAAGGTCTTCCTACAGAACAGAATCAGGAATTGGCAGATTAACTGACGAAGGGTGGAGATTTCTTGGTACAGTTATCCAAGAGGACTGGAGATATTCTATGGACCAGTGACCACTGTGTATTTCCCATTTTCCCCTTTCCTGAATGGGACTTTTACCAACATCCTGTACCTTGTCTATCTACCATTACTTACTTTAGGAGTAGTGAGGCAAATCACTTTTCTTTAAAAGTTGGTTGCCAGAGCATGAAGAGCCACACAGTTGATTGGGAGTACTCCATATCATTGGAACTCTGGATCCTGGACTCTGACCTCATTATAGTAACTGGATGAGATTTTGAGATTGTTTGTCTTAGGGACGTGGTGAATGAATTCCTTATATGAGAAGGGGCAGCAGATACTACTTACTAATAGATACTTTTGGGGCAGGGGTGGGGGAGGGCTAGCAATGTGCCTAGCCAAAAAATTCATTTTCCTAGATCCCATACACTTATGAGTGGCCATGGCATATAGTTCTAGACATATGATGAAGATTTCTAGAAAAGCATTTCTTTTCTTTAACATATATAGACACACCTTCCATTTCTTCTTCCTTCTAGAATACTAACATAGGATGGAGATGGAGCATCATGACAAAAATGAAAGTGAACATGATGTGGGAAATATAAAGATGGGATCCACAAGCTAAGGATTCAGGAGCAGAAAGGTAGGAATCTCCGTCATTCATGACATCTTGAAGCTGCTACAGCAGTCCTAGGCTGAACTCATTGTAACCCCAATTTGGTTAGACTGTTTTCTGTTATGTGTAGCTAAACATGGTCCTAGCTAATACATAAACTATGTTAGTTATCTTCTAACTAGTTTCCTTGCTTGCAAACTCTACCAGTTATATAGCAACATGACCAAATGTCAGAAATATAAGAGCTGTCACAAAGTAACACATCAACTCCTATAACATTTCCTGCCAATTTCACAGGTATAGCAAATTATATGATTAAGAAATATATGTCTATTAAAGAAAAAAATAGGAAGTACAGAGGAGACATTGGAATACCCATAGTTGAACCTTCTAAAGTCCCATTTTATCATTTTGCTACAGTTGTGTTTGGTCTTATTTTATTCCAAGGGTTCCCCCCCATTGTTACATTACTGTATATTCATATTTTGTTTAACGCTATATTATAAGGAGCTTTCCATGTTAGCACAATCTTTTAAACAAATAGCCATCTAATATTCCAAGTAACTATGACAAGTTTTACTTCACTGGTTCCTTATCATAGAACTTGTCAATTCACTTTTTTAAAGAAAAAATTTATTCACTGAGTATCTACCATAGTCAAGTCCCTGGATTAAATATTATAAGTAAAACATACATGAGGAAGTGGCTCCTCTCTGAATACTCTTTAAAACTACAAAAAGCACAAACCTATACCTGCAACATATATGGCATATGTAGGTGTGCACTTTCTATATATGGCCCTAAGCCATTTAATTCTTTTTAAATATATTTATAGGATTAAAACATTCTAATTTCCTTTCCATGTATTCCTTTTATCACTAATTTCTGTTATCCTTGTCTGCTGGATTTGCCTTGGCATGGCTGATTAGTTTGGTAGAGTACTTTCAATGAGGAATTTATTCATACAAAAGCCAAGACTACTCACTTGAAATTTCAAGTGACCCAAGACCTCCCATTTTCATTAGCATAATACATGCTCTAAAGTATAAGTATCAATATGTTGCTTTCTGTTTTCACAACTATTAGTAATAGTTAATTCCCCAACATCCTTCTGGTAGAAGGATAATCATTTCTGGTTACCACATCAAGAAGGAAACAGTGACTAATGTGACTCAGTACAATGAAAGACCCGAGATTTGAAAACAGAGGACTTAGGTCTTAGCAATGCTATACTGAGGTTACATGGAGAATGCAACCAACTTGCGTAAATGGCAGACTGACAATTCCTTATCTATGAGTGCTAAGTCCAGGCTGTAATGTTTTCTGACTATGTTTATATAAAGACAACTTAATTCTTTAACTCAAAGGAAGTTCACATGTGCAGGTATCTTTTATATTCAAAGAGAAAGAAAAGTCAAATTTATTATCTAGGCAACTGAATTACTATTGTTTTTAAACATAGAATCTATTATTGAAAATTTTGTGTTGATGTTGTTATTAATGGGTCAACCCCTGAAACCTACCTAAGAAAGATTTCCTATATTTCTTTGAGGGAGTGATGCACTCTTGAGATTCTAGAGCAAGAAAAGATTTTGGCTGAAATTTATTTACCTCAAGTGGATTATAAATATGGTGTTGATGGGAAAACATTGGAAAATGCTGTTAGAGAATACGTCAGAGCAACTAAAAGTAGGGAATTTAATCACAAATTTAGGGTGAATTAATTCAAAGATCAGAGGTAAGTTGGTTCAGAGTCAGACATGAATATGCCTTGATAAATGTGAACTCAAGATTCATATTTTCATAAAATGATAGAATATTCACTTTAAGGACCATTTTCAGATTTTAAAAATATTTCTCCTTTGTAATCTCCTCTTTCTTGAAACTAATTTTTCTCTCTCTGATGGAGCAGTAAGTTACCTCTGTCTGAGAAAGATGAGGATATAAGGCCAAGCAGAAAATTAAATAGATAAAATATGAATAGCGTAAGTTCCAAAATGTTTATGCCAGATCATAAATTATTCTGTTTATCTAAGATTTGCATTTGTCAACTGTCTAATCATCTGCTGGACTGTTCTCCTCACAGGATTCATGACAATCAAGTATGCTCTTCAATTCCCCTTCAGTTTTGGACCTGTTGAGTAATTCCTATAGCACATAATCAAAGTGCTGTTTGATCTAACTGGTTTTGAGTCTATACAAAATGATTCCCTCAGAGAAGTCCCCAGATATTTTCTGGATCATTCATTCAGTTGATTTAGTACACATTAATTGGGTATGTGTGTGCTGGGCACTAGTTATGCAATGATGACTAAGATAGTTCCTACTCTCTGTCAGTTTCTCATAGTAAAGTCTGTGAACTGACCACCCAGATGACCTGTGAAAGTCTGCTGCAGATTCTCAAGCCCCATCCTAGACCTTCTGAATCCAAATCTCAGAGGGCAAGGGATTCTCAGCTTTGAAGATGTTCCCTAGGTGCGCTTTAAGAGTTCGTAGTCTTTTAAAACACTTGAGATGGGCTGGGAGACTGGGAGGGGAAGGAGACTTCGGGGTTGTGGCCAAATAGAAAAACAAGCAAATACATTATGGTGTGGTAAGGGCTAAAGTAGAGGTATACAGGCAAAGTGCTAAGAATATATAAAGAGGAGGAGTTAAGCCTAAGTACATATTGTCAGAGGAGAGAATTACCAGCAGCAGATTTCTTGAAGTATCTAAAGTTATTATTCTTTAGCATGTTAAGAAACTCAGTTGTTTCTATTTGGAGTAAACCTACATTTAATAAAGGAAAAAAAATGGCTTTTTTTGTTTTAAAACCAGATTTTAAATCTGGTTTTTTTAAATTTAAATCTGAATTCCCAATTAATTAAAGATGATGAAAATTATGTTCAGGGATCCATCTAAGTTAACAGCATTTCTACTTGTGTGAGTTTATCTTAAGGATATCATTAGGGTAGATGCACAGGTTTGGTTCCAAAGCTGTTCCCTGCAAATAAATTGTGTCCAAGTGCTCATTTTTATCAAGTCCCAGAATCAGTTCTCTGTGGGACAATTTCCGTGTCCTTACTTATACTATCATGAGACATTCTAGGCCATAATAATTTCTCTTTTTGCCATTCAGGCTCTACAAAGTCAATAGTCAAGACTTTTCTCAGTAACAAAATGGAATTTAGGAATTTAATTTATCAGTAGTCCTGGCCAGCCACTCTGTGAAGTATCATGTACATAGTATAAGTTTTCATGTTGATGTCTAAACTTAAAATGGTAATTTTGGCATACTGGTTACCCTTGCCATTCACTGAAGAGGGATGGTTTTGATGCCTACCTGCCTTTCATTTGACTCCTCCACTAGGCAGATAACTCCTGGACCATAGGTTTTCAGGTTGGCCTATACATGAGAATTACTTCAGCCACTTTAAAAATAAACATTTCTAGTCTCTACACAAGACCAGTCAAATCAGAATCTCTCAGGTAGAGCTTGTGCATTGAATAGGAACTATGTCTGATTTATCTTGTCCTCCCTAGTTCTGAGAAGAGCACCTAACATAATCAGGTAGTTAATGACCCCAACTCATACATTCATTTGTTCATTTATTCATTTACCACATATTTGAGTATATGTTTTAGGCACTTCTAAGTGCTAGGGATATAGCAGAGAATAAAATGGTCAATTCTTATTAACGTTCTAATGGGAAAAGATAGAAGTGGTATCAGGTGATGATGAAAGTGGTAAAATAAGACATGGTAAGGGTATACAATCACATAATTTATCAAATAAGAACACTTTGAGAATAATTATCTATAATTATGTCAAGACAATGCAGATGAAACCAGGACTGCCCTGGATAAACTGAGATATATAGTCACTCTGGCTAAGGTGTTAAAAAGCTGTGAATAAGGGAATGAAGTGCTTTTTAAAAATGATGTGCTGTGCAGGAAAGGCATTTCCTAAATGGAAATATTTAAGCAGAAGTCTGAGGAAGATACAGCAGCTAGCCATGAGGATATTAGGGGAAGAACATTCCGGTAAACAGAACAGCATATGCAGAGGTTCTGATGTAGAGGTAAATTTGGCATGTTAGAGGAAAATCACAAAAGCCAATTTGATTGGAGTGGAATGAACAAAAGAGTTGTGCTGAAGAGGTCAGAGGAGCGGCAGATTTCATACCTTTTAGGCCCATGGTAAGGACTTTGGATTCTACCTTGACAGAAATCTACATAATTTACATTTTAAAAGAATAATTCTGGCTGCTATGTGTAGAAGAACTTTGTAGGATGGCAAGAGTGAAAGCAGGAAGATCAGTTAATAGTCTAGGGAATGAACAAGTGTGGTAACCATGGCAGTGATGAGATGTGATTAGATTCTGGACACATGTTGAGGGTAGAGCTGAGAGGATTTGCTGTTGAGTTGGATTTGGGGTATGAGGGAAACGGAAGAGCCAGGAATGACCCCTCAGTTTGTAGCTTGAGCAGTTAGAAGAATGTAATTGTCAATCATTGAGATGATGCAGATTGTGGGAACCAGGCTTTTGGCAGCAAGGGGAAACAGTGTAGTTTTGGACATGTTAAGACTGAGATATAATAGATATCCAGCTGGAGATGGTTAGTAGGCAGTTGGGTAACGAAGACTAGAGGTAAAGGGAGAAGCTAGCACTGCTTGCTACTGTATCTAAAGAGAGTCCCATTTCTAAAGCTATAGAGCAAAAATATTTATTCCTTCATTTGACATGAAGGTTAATTAGGAGGGCTTAAAAGTATATCTTTTTAAAAAAGTACTGGACTGTATTCTGCATATGCAGAAGGAGGAGATTTATTTTCACAAAGCTTGGAAGTAAGGTGTTGTCCAGTGGTGGTGTGTCCACTCATTTCTTCAGCAGAGGCAAACCGTAATTCCTTTAAACCCAAGCTAACTTACAGTTCCCATTACCCAAGTTTGTCAGTGAAGATCCCATTCAGGGAAGTTGACTGAATAAGAAATTACTTTGAGGCTAAAGAAATGAAACAGTTGACATTTGTTTGTCTATGGGTTTAGAGGGAAAAATATAGCTAACTCTGAGTCAAGCATAGTAAAATATGAAAATAAAAAAAAATCAGTGAAGCCTCTTCTAAGTTTCTAGTAATATAAATATAAATCTGGTTTTAAAACAAAATCCTTTATTATCAATTAGAGTTCCCATTATTTATTGACTTCTTGCCTACAGACTCTAAGAAGCAATTGTCTTTTATTTTCAAATGCAAAACAGATGGAAATTTACTCTACTAGGAAAATCTATATTAAGCAAAAGAAAATATTTACAATATTATTTGCTATAGTATTTTGACTTCATCACCTGCCTGAAACTCTTATTTTTCACTTGCTGAAGAGTTAACTAACTTGGAAATCAAGAATCTGAATGACCTGTTCTCAATGATAAGTATGTTTACACTGAAACCAAGGTAACCTCTTGGTTTGAAAGTTTTGTGAAGTCACCAAAAAACAATGTTTCTTTGGTTAAAAATAATGCTCTTTGGACATGAAATCAATGAGCCCATAAGAAAAATGGAAACTGAAACTTTTTAGAAAATCAGACTTCAAAGTTTTAAAAGCCAGGAAATTTTAGCTGTATCACCAAAACCCTAGGTGCAGCCCTGGTGGTGGAAATAAATGGGCTAACTGCACAGATAAGTGGCCGAGAAAAGGACTTGTTGAGTGATGATCATTTTTATTCATTCTCTATTTTATTGAATACTTCCTGTAAGTAGTTGCTGGGCATGCAATGGTTAACAAAATGGACAGGATCCATGCCTACATTTAGCATATGGAAGAAAGCAGATTTTACTCAAATCAACATATAATTTCAAACTTCAGTAAATGTTTTGATGAAGAAGAGCAGAGTGCCATGACAGATACCAACCTAGGCTGGGGGGGGGGGCAGGAAGGGCTTCTTTGGCTGAGCTCTGATGATTAAGCATTAACTAGATCAGAGGGAGATGGGTGGGAGCAATTAACGATGGTCAGGGGATGGGAACCTTGTATGCAAAGCCAGAATTGTGAAAGTGTGGGATGCAGAAGAAAGCCAGTGGGTCTGGAAAGTAGAATGCGAGAGGGAGAGTGGCTGGAGATGATTTGGGGATGTAGACCTTCAGGCCTAATTAAAGATTCTGAAGAAAAATAGGCAGGGGGCACCTGACTGGCTCAGCTGGTGGACCATGTGACCCTTGATCTTGGGATTGTGAGTCTAAAGAAAAAAAGGAAAAAAGAACAACCGGCAGTCATTGAAATGTTTTAATTAGGAAAATGACATGACAATATTTTTATTTTTAAAAGTCAACTCTGAGGTAAGGGGAACTTTCACTTCCAGTAATAGATTTGGTAATTCAGGCTTACATTCTTACTGAGAAAACCCACAAGATTTGGACAAAATATTTTTAAAATCATTCTAGGAGCTAAAATGAAGAATGAAGTTAACAAGATCTGAGAGAAGGAAACCCTGAGAGGTGAGCAGAACATTTAGAGGCACTTTTCCCAAAGAGGTGGCTGAGAAGCTGAACAGAACTTTTGACAGACTATTAGGGGAAGGGTATAAAAGTTGAAGTTTGAGGAAGGTCAATGGGAGTGACGACAGGTTATAAGTTGGGACCCAAAGGACTGCATTGGGAGTAATGGTAAACCAGAAATAGACTAACCTTCCCAACTTCAAATCCTCTCAAGTCCTCCAATTGGATTAAGGTGATCTAGGATTGTTTGTGGTCTTAACCTGTTGCCAGAAGCAAATATAAATCCTCCTTGGAAGAAGATAATATTATTCTAAGCCTCAAACTATTTTTACATTTATCTAAATGCAATATCTGACACTCAATTAAAAATAACCAGATAAGCATTCACGAACTGAAGGAAAATGTCAGAGGACACAGAAGCCAGATTGAAGGTTCTCCTACTGGCCCAAATAGGGCAATTTGAATGACAAAAATAAGGATGGCAATTCATTATAACATAGTGAATGAAAAAGAGTCCGTGAGTTGATAAAAATACTCAAAGGGCAAGGGTACAATGAGTGGAGGGAAAACTCATCTTTACAGAGGAATGCCAGTTAATAAATGTAGATGGGTTGTTGGCATTAAAACATCATTTTGTGGGGCACCTGGGTGGCTCAGTCGGTTAAGCATCCAACTCTTGATTTTGGCTCGGGTCATGATCTCAGGGTCCTGAGATAGAGCCCTACATCGGGCTCTGTGCTCAAGGGGAAGTCTGCTTGATATCCTCTCTCTTCCTCTGACCCCTCCCCCAACACTCATGCACTCTCTTTCTCTAAAATAAATAAATCTTTTAAAAAATCATTTTGTAACCACCAAAATAATAATTGATAAGGAAATAATTATTAATGGATATTAACACCAACAGGTCGATTAGAAAATAGGATATTCACATTGTCTCCAAGTATCTCCTTATACAATAGTAATAACAAAATGAAAGAGATGATTTGACAATGGAAGAATCTGATACACACCACCTTAACCAAATGATCACACTTAAAATGACCATTAACAGACATTATATACCTTCTGATATGGTGAACAGAGGAGGACAAACCACTATCCATGTGGTATTCTTGTAAAATAAATATACATATATATGTTTTTGAATTTAGCAAGTTTCTACTGAAGTCTGCAGATAAGGCATGTTTTAGGAGCTGTGGAGAATAAGACCTTAAGATGTGGAATAATGCCTTTTTTGAATTCAAGTTTATAAACTAGTTGGTGATATAAGCCATCCTTGATAATTATATTACAAGAATTATTGGCCAAGATTTAATCAACAGTATTTCAGAGATTTTTTTTTTCAAATGCCTACCTGGTCATCCAAGACTCTAGCACTCTCCTGTATAAACTATTATCAATAGAAACAGTTGTAAGTCTGAAAGCAGTGCTTTAATTAAGACAGTTTGATTGGAAATCTTTTGGAAATTTTGCCCACTGTGCTATATAAAGGTCAATTCACTTCAACAAAATGTCAGCATCTATTATGCCTCGGAAACGGGTGGGCACTGGGCACACATCTTCACAGAAGTTAGTTAAAAGACAAATCATCCCCTGGGAGATGTGTCCCTTTAAACTCATGGTAGTCATTTCAATTTCAGTTTAAGGATTTTCAGACTTTAGAGTAGATTTTGATTGGGATAAAGAACATGTGCACATTTGAGCACCCAAGGGATTAAAAGAGGGACTCTCCTTGAAACAATCGAGTGAAGAAAGGGATGATGAATTTCACTCATTCTTAAGAAAGTATGGGAGGGTTGAGGGATTTGGTTGTGGAGTTATTTGGTTTTGTTTTTTGCAGAGAAGAAGGTTGGTTGGTTATTTGTTGGTTAGTTAAGGAGAGAGAGAACAGAATAAGATGGCGAGAAGAGCATTACAGAAATTTCACAACACCTTACTATAGCTACTTAGTCCCTGTCTGGGGAGTAGGAGTAGGGCAGCTGGAAGAAACAAGTTCTAGAACATCAATTTGTCATCTAAGCATGAGCGAACAATCAGACAAATCCAAATAGTGGGACATTTTACAGAACTCTTTAAAAAGTATCAATGTCATGAGAGGAAGAGAAAAAAAAAAGCAGTAGAACTATTCTGGATTAGAGGAAATTAAAGGCTAGGTCTGATCTTTATATAGATGTTGGATATTAAGAAAATGTTATAAAGGATATCATTCAGATAATTGGGGAAATATGAATATGTACTGAATATTGCACATATTATGGTGTCATTTTTTAATTTTTTGAGAGTGATAAGAGGTATTGTGATTATGTAGAAGAATGTCCCTGTTCGTAAGAGAAAGATGCATGTTGAACAATTTAGAGGGTGAAGCATCATGGTATCTGTAGAGTCCTTTCAAATGGTTCAGGAAAAAAAAATTTATACATATATGCAGTCTTCACTTTGCATAGTAGTGCAGCATTCAAATGACCATGTAAAGTGAAATTGTACAAAATTATTTTCATATTTAGTGGGAAAAATTACCATTGTTCCATGACCTTTAAATATTTTTGTCAAAACATTATGATGGTCAGTTATAAATGTAGGAAAATTAAAAAACTAGTAAAACTAGTTGTTATTTGGTACACTAGAATTTAAAATATTAGAAACACTGAGGATTGAAGTATTGTATTTCTTTGTGAAAAAATTAGAGCAGTTTGAACAGTTCTTCTGATCATATAACTCTTTGGATCAAGCATCTTCTCTGTACATTGGCAAATTGTCATACTCCTAAGTTTAGATCAGCTTGAATCATTTATCATTTGCATTTACAATGTTGTGAAATCTTCAAAAGTTCTTTTAATGTGAACTTTTTGCCATTGTCACTTCCTCCGAGACACTTTTAAGCTTTTCATTACATTTTCCTCCTTAATCTCGATAACTCTGCATTCATTAAGTTCCTCTGGCTGCATATCAATATTCCCAGTTATCTCTTCTATAACTCCATTTGTGCTTGATTCAGATTTCATTTTCAGTGTTATCACTTTTCTTTCCTGCACTTTCGTCTTTTTTGGTCAATTTCCTCTTTCAAATATTATTTTATAAAGTGTCATGTGAGACTCAGTCAGTTAAGCATCTGACTCTTGATTTCAGCTCAGGTCATGATCTTGTGGTCATGAGATTGAGCCCCACATTGGGCTCTGCACTCAGTGTGGAGTCTGCTTGAGATTTTCTCCCTCTCCCCCCCCCCACTTGCACTCTCTCTTTCTCTCTCTCTAAAACAAATAAATAAATCTTTTTTTAAAAGTGTCATGTGAGTTTATCACTGGAAGAAAAGAAGGCAACACAATTGCATGCTATGCTGTCTGTGCTTGAACTGAACAACAGATGTGCAGTGACCAATCATTGACAAATTTTGAAAAAAGTGTTGTGATTGGACACTGTCACTGATCATGATGGGCATCTGTTAATTATAGGGTGATTTGAAGATTGAAGCTCTAGCAGTGAAGTTGTACTTAATGCAATTATAGTTAGTATACTATGGTAACAGAAATTTGAATCATTCCATGTGTAACTGCCTGTGTATGTGTTTGTATACCTAGATTTGTGTGTGGATCTCTATAAAGGATCTAGAGGTTCCTATTATACTATTCTTGCAGCTTTTCTGTAACTTTTATATTTTATTTATTCTTAAGATTTTTTTTTTATTCATTTGAGAGAGACAGAGAGAGACAGAGAGAGCACACAAGCAGGGGGAGAGGCAGAAGGAGAGGGAGAAGCAGACTCCCTGCCGAGCCAGCCAGGAGCCCAATGTGGGGCTCAATCCCAGGACCTGGAGATCACAACCTGAGCCAAAGGCAGGTGCCCAACCATCTGAGCCACCCAGGCACCCCTTTACTGTAAATTTTAAACTTACCATAATACAAGTTGGCAGGAGGAAGGAAATAGGTCATGAGGAGAAAAGACAATGCAATAAAAACCTAGAGAAACAACAGACAATAAAAACAGACGAACAGAGTATGCAGTGAATAGAAAAGGCTGTGGAACTAAACCGCCTGGGTTTGAATCCCACTTTATCCATCAGCTGTGTGATCTTGGGCAAGTTATGTAATCTCTGAATCTGTTTTCTCTTGAAAAGAAAATGGAGATAAAAATACTACCTATTTCATGGGACAATGTGATGATTAAATAATTTGGATATATAGGGGCGCCTGGGTGGCGCAGTGGTTGGGCGTCTGCCTTCGGCTCGGGGCGTGATCCTGGCGTTGTGGGATCGAGCCCCGCATCGGGCTCTTCCGCTGTGGGCCTGCTTCTTCCTCTCCCACTCCCCCTGTTTGTGTTCCCTCTCTCGCTGGCTGTCTCTGTCTCTGTCGAATAATAAATAAAAAATCTTTAAAATAAATAAATAAATAAATAATTTGGATATATGAAATACCTAGAAAAATAGTGGTATATAGTTAATTACTTTATAGTATAGACTGTGACTAGTTTGTTAAGATGCGGTAGACTTTAATATGTTTAGATATTGATAAGAATCCAGAAGAGGGAGGTTGAAGTTGTAAGAAGGGATAATTAATGGTGTACAGTTCCAAAAAAAGATGGGAGGAGATAAGGTCCAAAGGGCAGAGGAGTTGTTCTTGGACTAAAGAGCATCTCTATTTTAACAGGAGGGAAAGAGAATAGGATGGGTACAGGTGTAGGTTGGGTAGTAAATTTGTGAGGGAGAAGGTATTATAAGATAATGACTTCTGTATTCTCCAGGATATAAAAGGTGAGTTATTTTCTGAGAGTGAGCACTAGGGTAGGGGATTAGAGGTTGAGAATTGCGGGGAACACATGAAGTGACCGTTCCTGAGAGTAAGAGAGCCAGTTGGCCAAATAAATACAATAGAATTTTGGCGGTGTTGAGTTGAGGGCCCAGAGCTAGTGACCCAAAAATTATAGTCGTATCAACTTGCCCTTTTGTGTTTCTCAGTTGTGGTACACGGTTGCCTGGAGGCCGGCATGGGGGATATGAGCTGTTGAGTTCATCTAAGATTGAAGTTTTTCCAGACCGATATTATGAAACAATAAAGAGACAAAGGAAATTATGGTATTGGCAAGAGAAGTACTGAAAGTATGCACTATGAAATCTAACCTGGCAGTGAGGGAAGCAGGAGAAGGCTAGTGATGAGAGAAAGTTAAGGGGACCATGAATCAGATAAGGGTCCCCCGAGGTCAAGTAATGGTCCTAGTGAGAATTGTTTAACAAGCAAACTAGCCATTTTCTAAATTAGGGAGCAGCGTTCTGTGTAAGCAGGATGTTTAATTGAAGCTCTTTCGGGTTTAATTTTGGTTGAAGCCCTAAAGACTGAGAAGAAAAAAAAAAAGGTGCTATAATGAGGCATTATATCACCTATGTGAGACCTGCAAAGAGATGGTCAGACTGGTCTTGTGACCCTTAATCCATCATCCACCTGGAGTGTGTGCAAGCTTTGGAATTGAAAAATTGAAAGACAGGTGTTCTTTGGAGAATTTTTGGAGTACCTTGGAGTTTTCTTCCCTTCTGTCCTAGGTGAAGGGAGTGGTGCTCCTCTCTCTAATGATGTGAGAAAGATACTTTAAGAAAACCATTTGTAGAGCTTCAAATGTGCCTCCTTGAGTTTGAAGAGTGTGGGGGCTGGTAAGAGAAGCTCTGACCAAATTAGGTATATGTAAGGGGAGTGGGGTGGTGGTATGTAAGGCTGCACTGGGAGCAGGCTATATATTCATCAGCAGCTAGGCAAGGGTGGGTGAGTATTTCTCCTGGCCCAGATATAGGCCTATGGCAGGAACCAGTCTGGAGTCATCCCAGATTCCATGACTAGCTTGAGGGAGTGGGCACCAGATGGCCAGGGGCTAAGGAAGAAATTGTAGGAAGCCAGTAGGAGGTGAGAGACATTGCCTCCATCATGGGAGCTTACTGGAGTAAGGAAATAACTCCTCAAAACTCACAAAAATGGCCATCAAAGGATAGAGTAAGCAATGGAATTCTGCCATCCCAAAGGCTGCCATGGTGGATTGTGTCCATGACAACCAAGTGAAACCTTGACAACCTCTTCTCTCTCCTCTTGATCCAATCCTGGAGGATACAGAGGCAGCTGAACTGGGAGTAGGATGGAGAGGAAAGAGAACCGAACATAGGTACTCCTTTCTCCCGCCACAGGCTTTCCAGCAAGCAGCAGTAACAAGATGAGGGAGGAGAGGAGCTTTAGCTTTGAATGTGGCTCAAATTCTGTTGAACATTTTAATGATTGCACTGAGACTATTCTTGTGACTGAGAGTTCCGAGAAGAATTTTTATGACCTGAAAGCCAGAAAAGTTAGCGGTCTGCTCTAATAACAAAGAAAACAAAACAAGAACCAGCTTAGAGAGGGAGTTGAAAGGGCAGTTGGGAGCAAAAAGGGAACTTACCTTATAATTCCACCCTCAAGAATTGCAGCTCATTTCCTATAATACTAATTACTCCAGATTAGTGAGATAATGCTGGCAAGGTCCAGAGTGTGGCTGTGGGAGTGGCAGGCTGTGATAGAGTGGAATAGAATGTCCTTGAGGGTGAAGAGGTCAAGAAATTATAGACCTGGTGTTGGATGAGTCACTTTCTGGATGGCAAGTGTTGGGGTAGAAAGACTACAAACCATGTGCCCAAGGCCACTGGTTCTCAAACTTCAGAGTGTATTAGAATTACCTAGAAAGCCGTTAAAAGATACAAGAAACAGGCTTGTTGAAGTAGGATAGGGCTTAGGCTTCTATATATTTTTACCAAGTTCCCAGGTGATCTGGAATATACAACAAAGTTTGAGAACCACTGCCCAGTATTGAGTGGAGAGAAGTAACTGGTCAGTATATAACAGTATCTACCAGAAAAAGGAAGAGAGGGTAGTTTAGCCAAATAGCAGGGCCCCCTAGGGTGCAATTTTTTGTTATAAAAGGGTAAGGAAGTAATGGTCTGGAAACAGTAATGGGGACAAGTAACTGCCTAACCCATTATCCATAACTACTACTTTTCCTTCCTCCCTCCTTCTTTCCTTCCCTCCCACTCTCTTGTGAAAAGTTATGAGTATTAAGTGTTGATTTGTGTCTCCTCAGAAAAAGGTATGTTGCAGTCCTAATCTCTAGTATTTTAGGATGTAACCTTATTTGAAAATAATGTCACGCAAATTTGGAAATAGAGGTAATTAGTTAAGATAAAGTCATACTAGAGTAGGGTAGGCCCCTAATCCAATATAATTGGTGTCCTTAAAAAAAAAAGATGGTCACGTGCCAACACCGGGAATGCCATGTAAGGATGAAAGCAGCGATTGGTGTTACACAACTGTAAACCAAGAAATGCCAAAGGTTTCTGGCCAGCCACCAGGAGCTAGAAAGAGGCAAAGAAGGATTCCCTTACAAGTTTCAGAAGAAGCGAGGCCGTAGTGACACCTTGATTTTGGGCTCCTGGCCTCCAGAACTGGAAGACAATACATTTCTGTTGTTTTAAGCCACGCCTTTATGACAGTCTGTTATGGCAGGCTGAAGAAGCTAATATAATGAGATATTCCTTTTTTGGTATATTATAAATGATCTCTTACATTCTGCCCATGTTGTGTCCCTGTCCTCTTTCCATTGAACTTACAGTTTCAGGACACAGAGAAACCATATGTGAATCAATGGATGTCACTAGAACAAGAACAAGTTCACTGTCTCTCCACGTACTTAAGCTGAAACACAATACACTTTGTGTTCTTGTTGGAGTTGTGAGCCCACACACTGGCTTCTGCAATTACTATTGACAAATGAATCAGTTCATATAAGACAGTAACTTATTTGAGTAGGTGTAATGTTAAAGTTATTTTGGAAAAAGGGAAAGAAGCCTATAAAATATACCTGTGTGCTACTCTCACAAGAAATATTCCCATGAGGAATCTTAAAAGTCTTCATCAAAGCGCCAAAGAAACTTCTCAGCAGTCATATGTAATGGGTTCCACTTCCAAGAGCCCTCCTCCTCCTCTGATTTTCATAACTCTTCTCTTTTTCCCAATATTTTTTAAAAATTTTGTTTATTTGAGATAGAGTGAGCATGAGCCAGGAGACAGAGGGAGAGGGAGAGGGAGCAGCAGGCTCCCCACTGAGCAGGGAGCTCCACACGGGCTCAATCCCAGAACCCTGGGATCATGACCTGAGCCGAAGGCAGACACTTAACCAGCTGAGCCACTCAGGTGCCCCTCTTTTTCCCAATATTAAAAGAATGGCCCAGATATCACACTAACTGACCCCAGGAGGGACTAAGTTCCTGATTTATTTAGCAAAGGCTGCAGAAACCAGCAGAAGGAACATGCTACTCACAGCAGGAACGAAGAGAGGCAGCATTATCTCATTAAGCTTACTACAACCTCCCATAGTCCATAACAGGGTGCAGCTGCCCTCTGACATGCTGGTTCAAGACATACCTTGCAGCCCAGAAATGCTACCTCTAGAAATTTAGTTTACAGAAAAACCCATAAGGGCCAAGTAAAGGACTAAGGTGGCTTGTAGATTCTAGAGAGAGGTTAGAGTAATTACTAACTGATCTGAGTAGTCCAAGATGAATGTTTGGAAGAGGGATTATGTGCTAAATTTTTTTTCTATCGGATCTTGAACATGGATAGGATTCGTTAAAAAGGCATCTGGTCCAGAGATTCTTGTCCCAGCTTTGCACATAGATGGTTTCAAAACACTCTCTCCAGTCATAATCCTGCCTTCTATAAGACATTTTCACTTGGATGCTCTATAGCTACCTGAAGCTCACCAAACCTTAAAATTTAGTTTGTCTCAGCCCCATCTACCTCCCCCAAATCTCTCTCTCTTGAATTTCCCTTTTATATGCTCTCCTAAAGAGTTATTTGCTTGTACTGTCTCAAACTCCCTTGTTCCATTTCACCTGCTCTTCAGTATGTCTTCAGTATCCCTTCACATTTCTGAAACTGCCTGCTTAAGGCCTCCAGTGACCCTGGTGGCATCAGTCTAATAGTCACTTTACTCTCCTCCTGCTCAGTCCTCAGTAGCGTCAAGCTGTGTACTTCTCAGCTGACCATTATCCTCTCTTGACCTCTGGTACATTACATGTTCTCATTTCTTTCTACTTCCTTTCCCTGTTCCTGTCTCCTTACATTTTCCTCTTCAATCTCCAAAATATGGAGTTCCTCTAATATATCTTTAAATACCATCAATATATGCTGATCAACCATATATCTAATAGGCTCCAAACTTGTAAACGTAACTACTAACTTGACATCTCTCTCAATGTCTCTCAGGCATTTCAAACATAACATAGCCCCAACTGAACTCTTGATTCCCTTTCAAGGCCTCCCAGCTCAACCTATTCTTTTCCAGTCTTTCAACTCAGTAAATGGTGTTCCATTTCATACAATTGCCCAAGCCAGAAACTTCTCCGTTTCCCTCATCTCCCACATCTGATCCATCTGTAAATCCTATGGTTCCTACCTTCACAATAAATCTCAAATGTACTTCTCTTCCTCCCCCTTCTACCACTTTGGTCTAAGCCAAACCTGGTCTCCAGACTGATTTCTCTAACACACTTCTTACCACCCTTGCCCCAGCCCCAGTCTCTTCACCCAGGACAGTCAGAGAGTAAACTCTTAAGATCTCCTTACTATGACCTACAAGGCCATGCATGATTTGGCTTTTACTAGCCTCTCCAAGCTCATCTCATTCTGTGCTCTCCTGTACCAACAGAACTTAAACTTGCTGTCCTTTCAGTTCCCTAGACCAGCCCAGCTCTTCCCTGCCTCATGCCTTTTGCATAAACTGTTCCTTTGCCTTGAAGACTCTGCCTACTCCTTTCATGTGTATTCCCTTCATCTAATTACATTTGACATTAGGTACAGGGATTGACACACAGTAGACTCTCAGGAAGTATTTGCTGAAATAGGGCAACAAATGGATCTGACCAGAAAATTCCTCCAACAACCCATTGGTCAGTGAGTAGGACAAAGTGAAACCACCTACTCTGTGCCAGAAAATGCCTGTTAGAAGAACAGAATGAAGTTCAGGGAGACATCTAAGACTGGTCCTCCTTTTCCTTAGGGATTCTACCATCTCACTGGGCAAGTAAGAAAGTAACAAAAATATTGAAAGAATATTTAGCTACCATGAGATAATTTAAATGTTTTCAGAAAATGGTAGGGTATAAACCACAAATAATAAATACTCAGGCAGCAGCAGTATGGAGTTGTCTACTTACCAAATAATTAGTATGGGCTCCTGGTTCCCATCATTTTCATCACCAAGGATTTGTTTTATTTTCCTTTTCCTATAAGGACCTCATATTTTTAAAAACATCTGTCTAGTAAACAAACTACATTTATCCTGTAATAATTTACTTTTCCATTCCTAATTAGATATACTATAACCCCTAATTAGAGCATTTAATGAGCATGCTATGAAAATTGGAAGCCAAAAGTTGGGCCAGGTAGCTTTGTCTTAGTATTGATAAAATTTTTACTGGGCTTTTTGAAATATTTAAAATATCTTGCAAACTCCCACCCCTATTCTATTCAAAGCCTTAGCCTATGTAAAGAAAATAATACACATGGTTCATTTAGCTCTTCAAAAAAAAAAAATCTCCCTGTGGCTCTTTGCTGATTAATAACTGTAAAGTGAATTAGATTCCTTGGGGGAGAGAAACTCTTATCATTGTGGTATTTTGATAATAAGGTAATGGAAGTTTAGATATTCTACCAGAGCCAAAATACACAACAGGCGGCAGAGCACTGCTCTACGTCAGTGCAGATGCCACCATGGAATCTAACACGCCTCCTCTTTTCTCCAATGGTTGCCATGCAGCAGTAGAGAGAGAAATGGGGAGGAAAGAAATGAATAAAACTTTCCTTTTGAGTGGAACTATTGAGTATCTTTTTTTCTGTCTTTAAGATAGGAAGTATAACTACACACTAGTCAAAACTAATTTAACCACTAAAAACTCTTTTTCCTCTGTACTTGTACGATTTTAATAATTTTAGACACCATTAGTTCTTAAGTAATTTCCACTAAGGGAAGGAGGAACAGGTAAAATGAACACTTGTTCAAGTGCTCAAAGTGTCCAAAATAAACTAATAATACTTTTCAAGCTGTCAGTTTGAGAACATTTCCTAAAAAGTGACCATATTAACAAAATTGGTATTTTTATAGAAGTATTCAAGATATGCAAGCAAATCATGTTACATAAGTTCTAAAGAAGAAGAATGTTAATCGTATAGTTATTGAGCAACTTAACACCGGAACTCAAGATATTTCAATTCGTAATTTTACTAGCAGGTGCTGAATCTCCTATATTTTTATAACTTAAGTGTGGGAAGTAAGCTGTAGTTTAGTTGGTGGAAATTTTATCTTACTAGATAAACGCTTGATAGATCAAGCTTTTTTGGTTGTTAATTCGCCCCATGGTAGATCCAAATTTTCACTTTTTCTGTCAAAATGTTCATAATATACCCATCTTCAGACCTTAAAGGACACTACAAATGAGCATCTTCCTCCACATTTAAGCCACAGACAAAAGAACTGTAGTGACTCTTCTGAGGTTATATATAGCCTCTGCAGAGCTGAAACCCAAAGCTGTAGGTTCTTTTTCATTAGGTATATATACATTTTTACTTTTATTGTGGTAAAATAGACAAAATATAAAATATGCCATTTTAACCATATATTTCACTGGCATTAACCACATTCACAATGTTGTGCAACCATCATCAAAACTTTTCTATCACCCCGAACAGAAACTCTCTATCACTATATATTTTATGCAACATGTCCAATAAGTGTTTATTCATTAAACAGTTCATCCACTAAAAAATAAATATTTATCAAATACCCACTATGTCTATCATCCTGTGCTTGATACTAGAGATGAACAATGAGCAAGATGTGTTGAAGAAGAGTGAACAACAGAGTGGCCCATTTTCAAATATTTGTGCCTTTCTTTTCTTTTTTAAAGATTTTATTTATTTATTTGACAGAGAGAGAGACAGCGAGAGAGGGAACACAAGCAGGGGGAGTGGGAGAGGGAGAAGCAGGCTCCCAGCGGAGCAGGGAGCCCGATGCAGGGCTCGATCCCAGCACCCTGGGATCATGACCTGAGCCGAAGGCAGCCGCTTAACAACTGAGCCACCCAGGTGCCCCTATTTGTGCCTTTCTGTGAATGGCCAGGGGACCAATAAAAATTATGCCAGTAATAGTATTAATACTTGCCATTTGATCTAAGAGCTTTATGTGTGTTGATTCATTTAATCCCTACAACAATCCTATGAAGTAGGTACCTTTATTATCATATTGCCACAGGTGATAAAACTGAGGCAAAGAGAGATTAAGTAATTTGTCCAAGGTCGTACCACTAACAAGAGCGGGAGCTGATTTCCAGCCCAAGCTGATAGGTTCAGTGTGTGTGCCCTTAAAGCACTATCTGTAGCTTTTTTAAGGAGATAAATTTTATTGAGGTATAATTTCCATAAAATGCACCCAAATTTAAGTTATGGTTTAATGAGTTTTAACAAGTAAATACAACCATTCTACAACCATAGTCAAGAAACCACAGATTTTGGGGGGTCTGGGTGGCTCAGTCGTTAAGCATCTGCCTTCAGCTCAGGGCGTGATCCCAGGGTCTGGGATCGAGCCCCACATCGGGCTCCCTGGTCTGCTGGGAGCCTGCTTCTTCCTCTCCCACTCCCCCTGCTTCTGTTCCCTCTCTCGTTGGCTGTCTCTCTCTCTGTCAAATAAATAAATAAACTCTTAAAAAAAAGAAAAAACCCACAAATTTTCATCATCTTAAGGTGTTCCCTTGTACCCGTTTTCAGTCCAGGCTCCCTGACCCACAACTCCTAGTCTTAGGCAAATAATGTGCTTTCTGTAACTATAGATTTTGCCTTCCTAGAATGTCATACAGGTAGACTCATATATATGTACTCTTTTATGTCTAGTTTCTTTTGACCATTGACACTGTTGCATGTGTTAAGTAGTTCCTTTAAATAGCTGAGTAATACTCTACTCTATGAGTATCTCATGATTTATCAATTCATCTGTTGACAGACACTTGGGTTATTTGCACCTTTGAATTCTGTGAATAAAGCTGCTGCAAACATTCACGTACAGGCATATAGTGATACAAGTTTCATTTGTCTTGGGTAAATAACTGTGAATGGGATTTATGGGTTGTATGGTAAGTGTATGTTTAACTTTTTAAGAAACTGCCCAATTATTTTTCAAAGCATTTGTAGCATTTTGTGTTCCTCCCAGCAGTGTATGACCCCTCTAGTTGCTCCATGTCCTTGCCAACAGTCTTTTAAATTTTAGCCTTTCTAATGGATGTGTAGTGGTGATCCATTGTGGTATTACTTTGCACTTCCCTGAAGACTAAAGATATGGAGCATCTTTTCATGTGTTTACTGGCCATTTATATATCTTCATTTGTCAAGTATCTATTCAGATTATTTGCTCCTTTTTTCATTGAATTGTTTTATCTTCATACTCTTGAGTTGTAGTTCTTTAGTCTTTCGTAGAATGTGCATTTTGCAAATATTTTCTTCCAATTTTTGGCTTGTCTGTTTATTTCTTTAATATTATCTCAGAACAGAGGGTTTTTTTTTTATTTCAGTGAAGTTCAGTTTATCACTCTTTATGATTTTCCCTTATTTTTAAGAAATTTTGCCTATCCCAGGTTTAAAGATTTTCTCCCATGTTCTCTCATGCAGTCTTTTACAATTAAGTATGATGTTAATTGCAGGCTTTTGTAGATGTCCTCATCTACAGCTTTAAGAAGTTCCCTTCTCCACTGGGTGTTATACGCTACTAATGAATCATCAAACTTTACATCGGAAACTGGGGATGTACTATATGGTGACTAACATAATATAATAAAACAACATTAAAATAAAAAAAAGTTCCCTTCTCCTGAATTGCTGACAGATTTTATTATAAATGAAACATGTATCAAATGCTTTTTCTTATCTATGGGGATGATCATATTGTATTTTCCTTTATTCTCTTAATATGGTGAATTACATTGACCAGTTTTTGTGGTTGATTTAAAATTCATTTTCCAGGGATAAACTTACTGGATCATGGTATAGTATAATTTTTAATACTGTTGGATTCAATTTGCTAATATTTTGCTAAGGATCTTTGCATGCACATTCCTGAATGATATTGGTCAGTGGTTTTCTTAGATCTTTAACAAGTTTTGATATTAGTAATGCTGGCTTCATAAAATGAGTTGGGACATATTCCTTCCTCACCTCTATTTTTTGAAGTACTTTATGTAGAACTGATGATATTTTTCCTTAAATTTTTGATGAAATTCACTAGTAGAGTTTTCTGGGTCTAGACTTGGGCTCAGATTAGGACTTCAATTTTTAAAATAGATATTAGGAATTTAATTTCTTAATAGATATGAAGCTAAGCAGGTTTTCTATTTCTTCTTGAATCGCTGTTGATTGTGTCTTTTAAGGAATTTGTTCATTTAAGTTGCCAAATTTACTGATAAATTTATTATACTTTTAATATTTATAGAAGCTGCAGTGATGTCCTTTCTTTGATTTATAATATTGGTGTCTTCTTTCTTCTTGTCTCTCGATTTTATTGATCTTTTCGAAGAACCAGCTTTTATTTTCATTCATTTTCTCTTTTGTCTGTGTATTTTATTGATTTTTATTATTTTTTTCCTTCTGCTTACTTTGGTTTAAAGTCTCTTCTTTTTACAGCTTTTTAAGTTGAAAGCTTTGATTCTTGATTTTGGACCTTTCTTCTTTTCTAATATAAGATTTTAAGGTATAGATCTTCTAAGCATGGCTTTTGCTGCACCCCACAAATTTCGCTGTGTTGTGCTTTC
Source organism: Ursus americanus (assembly GCF_024610735.1). Classification (NCBI taxonomy): domain Eukaryota; kingdom Metazoa; phylum Chordata; class Mammalia; order Carnivora; family Ursidae; genus Ursus; species Ursus americanus. The sequence continues at coordinate 50,364,456 of NC_142146.1, read as the reverse complement.
ATTTTCACACTGTTTGAGATGTTTTCTAGTTTTCCTGTTTCTTCTTTGGTACGCAGGTATAGAATTGTTTGTGTATTTCCAAATATTTAGGGCTTTTTCAGATATCTTTCTCTTATTGATTTCTAATTCCTTTGTAGTCAGAGAATGTACTCTGAATGATTTCAATTAAGACTTGTTAAATGGCCCAGAATATAGTTTATCTTGATGATTGCTTTGTACGTACTTGAAAAGAATGTGTATTTAGCTATTGTTGGATGGAATAGTCTTTAAATGCCAAATAGATCAAGTTGGTTGTTGTTCAAGTATTCTGTGTCCTTATTGATTTTCTATTTGTTCCCTTGATTGTTGGGATAGAAGTATTGAAATCTCTGACTATAATTGTGGATTTGCCTATTTTTCCATGCAGTTCATTTCATGTATTTTGAAGCTTTTATATGTGTGATCTAGGATACCCCGTCTGGCTGGTCAGAACTCAAATGTCTTTTACACCTATCTGAGCACTGTACATTGGCAAACACCTCACCAGGCATTATATAAGCTCTCACAATATGACAAATACTGTGTTTATCAATCAATATAGGCTAGATTATGCTGTGATAATAAGCAACTCCCAAAGCTCAGTGGCTTATAACTTGTAACAAAGGTTTTTTTGTTTTGTTTTGTTTTTGCTTGCTCATGCTATATGTGCACTGCGTGTTGACTGTGACTATTCTACGTCCTCTTCACTTTGAGACTCAGAATGATAGAATAGTTTCTGTCTGGAACATTGTTGATCAATATGGCAGAGGGAAAAGAAAACACGGCAAACTGTGTACTTGCTCTTAAATTTTCTGCCTCCAAGTGCCATATGTTACCTCCATATTTCATTGACTAAATCAAGACTCATGACCAATGCTGACATCAGTAGGATTGGAGAATCTAATCCTCCCCTAGGTGGGAGCATCAAATATTTGTGAATAAAGTAGTCTACCACACTGTGTTAAGAATTCAAACACTTTCTTCTTTAATCTTCATGGCAGCCTTCTAGAAATAAGTACTATTATTGTCTCCATTTTACAGATAAGGAAACGGAGACTCAAAATGTAACCTGGCAAAAGTCAAGTAATAATCAAATGGAGCAGAGGGCCTGGGTGGCTCAGTCAGTTAAACATCTGACTCTTGATTTTGGCTCAGGTCATTATCTCAGGATCTTGAGATCGAGCCCCACGTTGGGCTCCACGCTCAGTGTGGAGTCTGCTTGAGATTCTCTTTCCTTCTGCCCCTCCTGCGCTCTCTCTCTCTCAAATAAATAAATAAATATTTTTAAAAAATCAAATGATAGGGCCTTGGATCTAGCTTGTCTGACTCCACTGTCCTGCTATAAGAAAAGTAAAGGGAAGGAGCAAGGGAGTTTGGGAAGAGAGGAAGGGAGAAAGGAAATGAAGGGAGACACTAAAAATATTTGTAAACACTTCCTATGGAAATCTGATCTGGTGATCAGAAAGGGGTTGGAGAAAGAATGTAGAAAGACAGGAAAGAGAAACTACTCTTAACTCAGTTCTTCCCAGTCTACACATCTTCTGTCCATCCCAAACCATATGACCTTATCTCATGTCATCCCAAGAAAGCCCAGATCCTCTCTCTCCACATTCCAGAGCCCCAACCCCATTACCTACACTGAGGTTCCCTCAAGTCCCAGCCTATACTAATTAATTATTCTGTTTATATGGTACCAAAAAAAAAAAAGTGTTACTACATAAATTTAGCATTGACCAAAGATATTTCCATCATTTAATCCTGGCTTGTTGTAAAAATCCGAACACTTGACAATTTTGTGTTATTGGCTCTGGAAACATGTATGTTAGTGATTTACACAAATTAAATTGCCCTTTGAACCAAAGTCTATATCCAAAGCTTTCTGAAGCAATACTATGAGAATTGGAGGTGGATATAGCTCATTAACACAATGTTAGAATTATATTAAAAAACAAACTGGAAAACATTAGCTCATATTTAAAAGAATTAAAATTTATGTCATATAAAATGCTCATACAAAAATAGTAGATTCTCACAAGTAAATGAGTGGGGAAAGAAAGAGACACTTCATTCAAGAAGAAATAACTAGTAAACAAATACATGAAAGCTAGTTTGATCTCACTAATATAAAAGAAATGCAAATTAAAAGAATGAGAACCATTTTACACTTATTAATGGGGCATACAACTTTCTAAATGTCACTCCTTGGTCACTTTTTTTTTCAGTGAAATTGTTATAGTCTGAAAGTGCTGTTGTTACTTTTTGTTGAGAATCATGTGGTCGTAAAATATAGCAAGCTCATTTGTGTTAAAGGTCATAATACTTAAGCCTATATTTTTCTGAAATGGACTCTGAACTTGTCCCAGCATTCTAGTGAGGGACTGCAGCCACTTGATAAACCTCTGATAGAGAATTGTCTGTCTTGATGGAAAAGGTTGGAGGCCATGGGCAGAGCCCTTAGAGCCCGTTGGTCACTGAGTAAACTAAAAACCTCCTCACATCTAGGCTCTTTACCTTTATTTAATCCTACTTCCTAGAATGTTCTGAAGAAATAATCCATAAGGAAAAAAGCTACATAAATGAAGATTAGCCACAGTGTTAAATATTATGGAGAAGATCACAAAATAAATGCCCAGCAATTGGGGAATAATTAAAAATATGGTGTAGGTATTAAAATTCAAATTACAAAGACAACATAGCAACATGGAACATGCTTCTGAGAGTATTCATTGAAAATGGGAGAATGCACTCATTGCAATTACTTACCAGAGCTAGAAGGGAGCAGGGTCAAATGAAAAGTTAGCTCTGCTGAGGTGACAAGATTGTGAGCACAAGTTCTCTCTCACTTATTTAGATTTATTGTGTAATACAGATAGAATATTTATGTAAAAGAAATTCTATTTTTAGGGCAAAGGAGAAATAGGACACTATAACCCTTTTCTACTTGGCTTCTCATTGGAGTCTCCAGGATTTCATTAAAATGCAAAATTCAAAATCATCTTTATTTTTGGTATATCCTGATAAATATATTATAAGCTTACTCTGAATTTGAATTGGTCATCCTCATGGGAGGATTTACGTGTAAATAAATAGCTCTTATGTTAATCCATTTAGCTCCAAAGACTAAATGGGGAATATGTACTAATCATATTGTCCACTTGTTAAGTTTTTTTAGATCACAGGGAAATATGCAGGGTGTTTTTAGTGTCAGAAAGCACTGGGTGTTATACACAACTAATGAATCATTGAACACTACGTCAAAAACTAATGATGTACTATATGCTGGCTAGTTGAACATAATTTTAAAAAGCAGAGGAAAAACTTATGTTTCTCTTTTCAATTACAACTACATTTCAGGTGAGGGATCACTCCATTTAAAATAGTGGGCTTAATTGTTAATCTAAACAAGTACAATGAATACACAATTTTATCTATGTTTCCGAATTTTTGGACATTCTCATAGTGGGTTTTTTTTTGTTTTGTTTTGTTTTGTTTTTTGTCACCACCATGTCAAATTTATTTTTCTAATGGCTCTAATACAGGTGGAGGTGATCACGGTGACAGCGCACAGTTTCCTGCCTTCTAGCTCCTGTCCAAAGAGAAAGGTCTACCCACTTGTTCCTTCCCCCTTTCTGGGAGAAAATCCACTATGGGCCATTTACCCAAAATAAACCTCTTAGTGCATTAATGTTCCTTTTGTTTGTTTGTTTGTTTGTTTTTTGGACATTTGACTTTCTGAAATGGAAAAAAAAAAGTGTTGAGTGTCCCATCCCTACTTCTCAGACCCCCATCAGCCAAATAAATCTCTGCTGCCAGGGCATTTCTGTTGCTTCTGAAATCTTTAAATAAATATTGAAAGAAATGGCATCAAGTGTTCATGTTGAGTGATGGCTCTGAGTGTGTCCCAGCACCTGTTAGGTGGAACATCACTGTCTGGACAGTCTCAAGGTATCATGGAGAATGCGAAGGCTTGTTGCTATAATCGATTGTCAGCCAGGTGTAGGGGCTGTGCTGAGTCCCCCCCAGGGTGCAGGGGAGGGCTGCCTACAAACTGTCTAGGAAGTTATCCAGGGCTGGGATGCCTTCCTTCAGGCCTTTGCACTTGTGTGTTTCGGCCACCACCTGGCTGGCATGGCTGGTGGTGTGGAAGGGATCCCTGGGCATGATCTGCCAGTGGTCAAAAACACCCTGGGGGCAGGTCTTACCACCAGTGTTGGACCTCAGGTCAGCGGTGAAGCCAAAGGATTCATTCACAGGCAGTCAGGCCTTTACAACAAACATGGGGGTGCCGGCCACCTGGGACTTGTCAAAGACATAACCCTGCTTCCTGTTCAGGACTTGGTATATGCCACCAACCACTTGTTCCAGACACTGAATCTCCACAAGGTAGATAGGCTCAATAAGCCTGGGCTGGGTGGTCAGCCTCCTAGCATAAAGGCAGCACTGGGCAGTGGGGATGATCTGGCCACCCCCACAGTGGATGGCATCTGCATGCAGGGTCACATCGTGGACATTGAAGTGCATGCCATGCATGTTTTCATTGCACAGAGCCCGCTCTTTGGTGGCCCACTAGAAGCCAGCTACCATACTATCCTTGATCTTGTTGAGGTACTACACACCCTTGGTGATATCAGTGAGGACGTTGGGGATGGTGCCGTTGGGCCGAAGCACCAGATCTTGCGAGCCTCGGCCAAATCCCACTTATACTTCTTGATCAGATAGTGGGCCCGCTGCTTGAGGTCCTGGTGGGCAGACAACTCGCCCTTGTCAATGTCCTTGGCCAGGCAATCAGGGAAGGTCTGTGCCTTCATGTACAGCTGGTTGTGCTTGTTGGAGAACTTGGATAGAGTTCTCCAGATGGGCAGAGCACATTCAACTCCTGACAGTCTCATGGTATGAGACTATGGGGCCAGATTTCTTGATGGGAATGCAGGCATGGTTCTTCAGACAGATCTCCATGTGCAGCTCCCCAGCCCCTGCAATGGTATACTCCCCTGACTCCTCAATGACACACCATAAGGTCTGACTTGGACAGCTGTTTGAGACCCTCTACTAGCTTGGGAAGGTCGGCTGGATTTGTGGCCTCCACAGCAACCTGGACAATGGGCTCAGACTGAACTTCATCACCTGTATGTTGTGGGCATGCTCAAAGGTGGTGATGGTGTCAGTATTCACCAGGAACTGGCCCACGCCCACCAGACCTGCCATGTTCCCACCAGGCACATCTTCAGTTGGCTCCACGTAATAGCACATCATCAGGATTGTTCTCTGGATGGGCTTCAGGTACATGTCCTCCTTCTTCCCAGAGGTGTAGTTAGGCCCCATGATCCTGATCTTCAGGCCAGTGGATGCCAGACCTGAGAACACATGGCCGAAGACGTAGAACCAACCTTTGTCGGAGGTCAGCACCATTTTGGAAATGTACATCAAAAAGGGGCTTTTGGGTAACAGCTTTTAATGCCCATGGGTGCCTTGTCATCCAGAGGCCCCTCATACAAGAGTTCACAATGGTATTTTTGGGCTGTCACAGGGGAAGGCAGGTGGATGGCAATGATCTGCAGCAAAGTGTCCCCAGCAGGTAGCCTGCCTCGCATCACAGACTTCAGAAGCGGTTTGCCTTCTTTGTCTTTGTCTTTGCTGTCTGGCTTGATGTCCAGTTTTTTTAGTCAGCTTTGCTGTTTCCTCTTTCTTGAAATTCATGATCGCATTAAACGCCTTGAAAATAGGGTCCAAGATGAGCTGGCAGAACATCCATGGTAGCTTCTTACCATCAGGGTTGGTGGTTGACTTGCTGAATTTGCTGTTGGCTGGATCAAAATACAAGTCACCCCACAGTTTCTTCATCATGTCCTCCACTTTCTTGGCCCACTCAACAGGCCCCAGCTGGCCCTTGCCTTTGGCAGCAAATTTGGCCACATACATCTCTGCAAATTGCTTCAAAGTGAAGGCCCAACCATGGAGTCCAGACCCAAAGCCAATAGTCCTAAGTACAGGGTCGATCATGATGTTGCCCATGGGGCCACTCTCACCCTTGCCATAGGTGGAAATGATGATACGGACATTCTCCACAATGCGCTGGAAGGTCTGGTAAGCTCCTCAGGCTCCAGCTGCAGCTTGAGCAGAGCCCAGTTCATCTTGTTCATCATCAGCACAGTCTTGCTATGCTCAGCTATGGCCTGCCACAGCACCATCTCTGTCTGCATGCACACACCAGACACACAATCCACCACCACCAAGGCACCATCAGTGACACAGAGGGCAGCAGTTACCTCCAAGGAGAAGTCCACATGCCTGGGGGAGTTGAGGTTGATGAGAAAGCCGTAACCATCCTTGTTCTGCTTGATAAAATTCAAGTCATTCTCTGAGAGCTCATAGAAGAGGGATAGCCATTGACTGGATGGTGATGCAGTGTTCCTGCTCATCCTTTCATGTGTCAGTGAAGCAGGTCTCCCCAGTACCAGCAGAGACAATGATACCGGACTTGCACACCAGCAAGTCCATCAGCATGGACTTCCATGGTCCACGTGGGCAATAATGGACATGTTTCAGATGTTGGCCTTCTTCTCCATGATGGCCCGGATCTGGTCTACTATGAAGTTCATCATGGTGATGGATGGCAGTGGATTTTACCAGCAAATCCAAGCGAAGTGAGTTGTGTCGAGGATGGTGGCGACAATGGCAGAGGAGCATTCATGGTGTTTTTGTTTTTTTTTTAAGATTTTATTTGTTTATTTGACAGAGAGGGAACACAAACAGGGGGAGTGGGAGAGGAAGAAGCAGGCTCATAGCGGAGGAGCCTGATGTGGGGCTGGATCCCGTAACGCCGGGATCACGCCCTGAGCCAAAGGCAGACGCTTAACGGCTGTGCCACCCAGGCACCACCATTCATAGTGTTTTTATTGTACTTTCCAGATTAACAATTGGACCCATTGCTTTATATTTAGAGATGCTTCACCTGAGGAGGGGTTTGGAGGTTGAAGAAAATCATTTAGCATATTATTTGGAAAGTAACTAAAATACTGTTTATAAAGAAATGTATCTGACTTTTTGAACAGCCTGTGCTGTCTTACTGTTAGCTTTGTATCTCACCAATGGGAAAAAATAGAAAAACCAGCACAGTCTCCCAAACTAGGGGGATGGGAGAATGGAGCAAAGGGTAGGAGAGGGGGGAGGAGGAAAAGGAGCTCAAAGTTTTTGTGGCTGTCTTGACTGAAGAGAATTAGGTTTAAAAGAAGCCTTGAAATGAGTGATGGGCTCAGTGATTGATGGGGTGTTTGGAGGAGAGTGAACAGGGTTGGGGAAAGAGCAATGTTCCCTCCAACACCTCCAGGAACAGCTTTCTTGGTATTCACACATTGAAGCTGAGACCAAATTGAGGTAGACGAAGCTCTAGAAATGCTCCTTTCTTCTCAGTAGCTCTCCTAGCCCTCAGAGATAACAGCGGAAACGGTGTGTGTGTGTGTGTGTGTGTGTGTGTGTGTGTGTGTGTGTGTGTGTGTGTCTGGTGGGGGCGGCAGTGGAGGCAGTGGTATGAAGAAGGAGAGAAAAATCTCAGAGAAGATAATGAGGCTGTGGAGTGTGGGAGCGCAGAGCAGAAAATATTCTGGTGCTTGAGAGAACAGGAAGGCGTATATATAAATGTATGTGTATCTCTTTTTAGATCCTTTCATTCAGGAGGCATCTCCCTGGAGACTGAGGAAATGGTAGGAGTCCCCTGGGGTGCTGTCAGCTCCACTTGCTGAACTTCTGGAGAAAGAGTGAAATACTAGGTAAAGGAAATGCCTTCAGCCTGCTCCTGGGGAGAGGCAGGACTAGGAGGAGTTGGGAGTTGAGAGGGACCCTTGACCTGAATAAGTTAGAGACATTTCCAGATGTGGTTCCCTTCCCACTCTCAACCTCACTGCACTTGCACCCTTGTCAGGAAAGAAAACTGCCTTGTCCTATGGCCCCTTTCAGCTCCAGGACAGCTGGAAGAATATTCCCCCCATTCCTGCTCTTACCTTCTTTACTTCCAGCCAAACCCCAAAGCCCCCCAGAAAGAAGGGCCATTCCAGGGACAATGCTAATGGCAAGTCCAGGGTGTGTGGTTAGAGGGACTTCAGAAACCATGTTTCTGTTAAACACTTTTCTTACCCACCCTACCCAATCCTTGTGTCCACGCTCCTCTTTGAAGGCCTGCCTACCAGAGGTCTGTTTCTGACCCAGGCCACTAGGGCAGAGGAAGTTTGTGGGATTGAACCACCACACCATACATTTGCAGCAGCCTTCTTTGCTACTCTTTTTCATTGAAATATAAAGTAATCCATTGGTGGTATTGCTTCTTGTGGCCCTATATATATCATTGTTTCTGGGACCATGTTGAAAAAAACAAAACTCTGATAAACGTATGGAACACAGACTCTTTGAAGAATGGTGATTTATAGGCCTCTAGAAATGCCACCTATTTACTACAACGAGCATTTTTCATATACCTTATGCCAGGTTGGGAAATACTTGTCTGTGCTTTCATAAACTGGGCCATTGCTGCTGGTGCTACAGGATGGTTTTAGGTTGTACACTGACAGGGCAGCAAATGCCATTGACTCACATCCTGAGAAAATTACCACCATTCTAATTCTCTTTCCTTCTGATTACACCAAGGAAAAGGTCTCAGTTTGGAGCTAGATCTTTAACACTGTTCTAACACTTGCTGATTGCTATTATTACTGTTTTAACAAGTGTAGGCTCAGAGCTTTTGACTGGTTTGGGAGATATAGAGGCTGAATTCCAAACCGGTGGCTCTGTAGACAGATCCAGCCTGAAGATATGATTTGTACTGTACCATATATATGTATATATATTATATATGTAAATATATATATTAGGCCAACATTTAAAAACTCCAGAAATTTTGCCTAAAACCTCAGATTTCTCATTTCTGTGGAATAACCAGAACATGTGGCAATCCTAGGCTCAAATTTCTTCATGCCAACAGCTGGCCCTCCTCTTTAAACAGGACACAGTCTCTCCAGTTTGCCACAGTCTCCACCATTCCTTATGAAGTTATACAGGACCCATATATTATTCACGCCCATTGCCTTCCCAACCCCTTTAAGCAGTTGTATCCTAGGCCTATTTTAGGAATTCTATGGCTAAAAAATGTAGACCACAGTCCAACTTGAGTTTCAAGCCAAGGAATTTTATCTCCATTATATAGGAAATAGAGTACCATTAATTTTTTAGTAGGGTAGACAAGGCTTAAAGCAACTTTTTCAAAAATGATTCTGACTTTTATTTGAAGCTTGGAATTAGGAGGGGAGAATGGAAGCAGGGAGCTGGTGAAGAAGTAACCTTAAACTTCACTGCCCCGAGAAATGGGAGCAGGGGTCTAGGCTGTGAAGTGAGTGGGTCTGGCCTACATGGCCCCTAGACATCCAGTGAAGAGCAGGGTTGAGAGCCTTGGGCAGTGCAGGGACAAGCAGAAAGCCAAACCTGGACTGGAAATGTATGATCATCAGTGAGGTGAAGCTTGCTGGTGCAGAGTCTATAGGGACTTTTTTGAAGAGATATAGGGCAGGGGGGTGGCTTAAATTAGGGCCTACAAGCAGGAAGGGAACCATCAAAGAGGTCAAGCTGTTCGGGCCAGGCAGGCAACAATCATATCAGGGTGGTGGTTATGGGAATGGAAATAGCTGGAAAGTTAAGAGCCATTTAGAAGGAAGATCCAGTAATATTGGTGACCACTAGGAAAAGGGGTCTGAAGGAGGAATTAAAAAATGATTCTAAGACTTATAATTTGGGAGCCAAGAAGATAGTGGTACTATTAACACACATAGGAAGGTGAGGGAGAGGAAGAAATTTTTAAGTATATGAAATATGAGATGCCACTAGGATGCCCAGTAGGCACTGGAAGGACCAAGTTTAGAGAAGTCTAGGCTGAAAGTAATATTAGGGTATCATCTGCACAAAGAGATGGGAGGGAGAAAAGGAGAGTAAGGAGTAAATCTTGGGGCAAATTTAAATTTAGGGAGTCCATGAAAGTATCACAAATGGTGGGAGATGGAGGAAGAGAAACAGTTAGCTCCATGCCAGTCAAGGGGCAAGGTCATTATGTTAAGTCAAAACCTTCAAAGACCAAAGCAAATGAGGACCAAGAAACAGAAGCAAAGTCAAAGGATAGTGTTTTCTAGAGAGATCGCCACATTCATTCATTCATTCAACAAATATTTATTGAGAACCTGGCTTTCATCCAGGCCCTGAACAAACAGAAGTGGGCAAAACTAAGATCCCGTCCTGATGGAGCTTACATTCTACTGGAGAAGACAGACATTACACAAAGATTGTGGTCAGTGCTACCAAGAAAAATGAAGCAGGCTAAATGGAGAGATTATGACAGGGTGGTCCAAAAAGGTTTCTCTGAGGAGGTGGCATTAACAGAACCCTAAAATGATGAAGTGGGCCATAAAAAATATCTGAGGGAGAACATTCCAGGCAGAGGGGAAAGCAAGGGCCAAGCCTGAGTCTGGCACATGCTTGGTGGACATGAGAACAGCAAGGAGGCCAGGGTTGCTGCAGAGCAAGGGAAAGAGGGAGCCAGGGGCTGGGTCATGAAGGATGATATAAGGCCATGCTAAAGACTTCAGATGTTAGCCCATGGGGGCATGCTCGTTGAAGGGTTGAAATAAGACAGCTATGTGGTGTTACTTCACTCTGAAAAGGACCACTCTGGCTGTCTATCTGGCTGTGGCTTAAAGGGTAGGGCCAGGAAAGGTACAAGAGCATAAGCCAACAGTGAGGAGGTTCTTATAATGATTGAAGTGAGAGATGGTGGTTTGGAGCAGGAGGAGTATAGAGAAGCAGCAAGACGGATATTGGAGGGAGCCATTCAAGAGGGAGGCCTCGCAGACACTGTGAAAAGCAGGGAGGAATAGAACTGAGAGCATAGGGGGAGGAGGAAGGAAACTGTTAACATGAAAGAATAAAGTCATTTACACTCAGGGGCTGTTTAGAAGTTCTGAGGCACACTTCACCAGCCCTCAACTCTGTTCAAATACCTTAGCACTCTCCTCTACTGACTCTCTTTGAAATATAGTCTATATGAGAGGCTCAAATCTTGGATCTCTACGGGATTTGGGATCATTGAGGTAGTACGGTTAAAAAAGCCTGCTTTGCTCCATCATAGAATGACTACCCATTTTTCAGCTGTTCTAATCAAATCCAGAACTTGAGGTTGAGATTCCTCTGTGATAGGTGAGTATATAACCCCAAAACTGAGAATATCCAGATGTTCTTCATGGTTCAGTGTTTGGACCACAATGGGGGCAAAAAACCTTTCAGTTCTATGCTTTTTCATTAGATAACTGAAGTAGGATGAACAGGGGGAAAGATCCTTAAATATTTTGCTATAAAGAAAGTGTTTCAATAAATTTCTCTCAAAAGAGGGAGGCTGTGGAGAAGGCTCCACTTGCCTGCTGGGGAGGTGTGCTGGCTGCCGTGTGCCTTTTGTACAAAGTAATTCCATCTGTGGTCTACTCTGTGCTGATGAACACAAGCAAGGGCACACCTGGGGAAGAGAGGAGGAGATAATGGAAAATGTTTTATTATAGAACTCTTCTTGCAGTGAGGGGGTGGGGCTGTTTTCTGATTCTTGCTTTTTGGGGATCAGCAAATAAATTCTTTGTTAAAACTGGAAAAAAAAAAAAAAGAAGTTCTGAGGCACAAAGAAGGCAGACTACCCTGGCCTTCAGCTCAACCACTTTGTTTTTTTCTTACTGATACCTGTGGAATAGCTATTGATATTAGAGGAAGGTGAATTTGTCAATGTTGAAAGAAGATTCACTTGGGGAGAAAACTTTATTTTGTGTTTCCACTGTGTGACAGGAAAATGTTGACCTCTCCAGATCTCAAGAATATGTCTAAAACAGGGAACTTTTTACCTCAGAAAAAGTAGAGTCTTAAGAATACAGTCCTAAGAATAATACCTCGAGACATCTCCTCCTTAGCCTGACTCCATGGTTTCCTGGGACTCTGTGTACCAACATGTGGCCCTCTGTGGCCTGTCCTGAGGGCCACCAGTCTCTTGTTCTCTCCACACTAAGTAGCTTTGTCCATCTGGCTCTCCCGTCTGCACACTAGCACTAAGTCAATGTTCTTGAAGTACTCATCTCTGGCCTTCTCTCAAAAACTTTCAGGGGCCCTTATTGCTTAGAAAGTTGAAGTAAGTGCCTCTTCTGAATGGCCCCAGCCTACATCTGTGTCCTCTTGGTCTTCTACTCATTCCAGGACCCAGAATAAATGGTACTGCTTTCTGTTCTCCAAACGTGCACCACCTTTTCCTACCTCTGTGCCTTTGCTCCAACTCTTCCCCAAGTATTTTGCCCATCCTTCTCTACCTCTAAGAAACTTAGTTACCATTCAAGACCCATCTCTAATACAATTTCTCCATCAAGTCTTTTGAATATGACCATTCTCCTTAAAATCTTTTCCCAACTCACCATTCTGTGGCACTAGCCAGATTCTTTGTGTGTTGGGATTCCCTGTGTGCTTGTCTTAGTCTCTACTCCCTCCCCACATTAGACGGGGGCTTCAAGGAAAAACTTCCCTTTTCCTCTTGTTTCTATCATCTGAGGTCAGTAGCACAAGGCCTCGAACATAACAGGCAGTCAACAAATACTGAATTGCATTGCTCTTCACATGAGACAAACAAGAATTCCGAAAGAAATCAGAATGTGGGAAAAGCAACTTGGAAGCAATATGCACAAATGTTGGAATATGCTGCAAAGAAAAGCAAAGAGGGAGCCAGTGAGATGGCATGGGCATGGTGGGCAGCCAATCTCATGTGCCTAACACTGAAGAAGGCACAGACCTAGCGCCAGGACTACAAGGTCACCCTCCCACATGCGGCCCAACCTCCCACCAACCACCCCAAAGGGCCTCTGAACTGCAGAAATTATGGGTGTTGCTCTCACCTGAGGCAGTTGCTCTCCTGCTGATCAGCTCTCCCAGATGGCGTAGGAAAACCCCCTTACCAGTCATTTTACATAACAGTGGCATGAGCAGAACAGCTGACCCCCTCTACTCTTAATTTGTTTGCCTACCCCTAGCTATATGGACCTTGTTTCACACCAGACCACTTCAGAGTTCCTCCTCATTTATTATGGTTCTCTTTAACTATTTATCACCATGAAATTACCCCAAAACTGTGACCTGTACCTAGTCATCCAAATACCTTGGCACAACAAACCCCTAATCCCCCAACCTCCATTGCACTGTTAGAGCTCGAAAGAACCACTGTCATTACTTAATTCAGCTGTCCCGCAACTAGGCTGCAAAGCAGAATCAGCTGTACAAGTTTCCTGGGTGGTTCTCCCACAGCCTTGGGAATGTTGTATCCTCTGCCCTCATAACTGAGGACTCAGAGGTCAGAGCACTTGGCCATCTGGTCTAAGGTCATGTTGCTGGTGTTGATAACACTTCCTTAACACTTCACAAGGTACCTTATTTCATATGATCCTCCAATAACCCACAAGGCTGATGTTATTAGAGATCATACCCAGTTTACAGAGGAAGGAAAGAAGCTGCAGAGCAAGCAATTTATCTAAGGTCTCGTTGTTAATAAACAAACTAAACTTGCACCCAGATTTCTTGAGCCCCATTCCTGCCGTCTTTTCACTGCAACATAAGGGTCCTGAGCACAGGCAGGGGGGTTTTGGGCTGGGTAGAAAGGACAATCCAAATCAGATTTCACAGAGTTTTACTCCCTATTTCTTGCTGTCATCTCAAAGAAGTGGGTAGTATGCAAAGTTATGTGTAGACTTATTGCAAGATTAACAAAGTTTATCATGATCAATTTAACTTTTTAAACAGATTTAACTATGAAAGTGTTCAAATATTCAAAATTAGAAAGAATAGCATAATAAATCCGTATTTACCAAATATCGTGATTCAACAATAATCACAATTTTGCCACATTTCATCCAGCCCCTTGTATCACTTTTTTCCTTTGAAGTTCTTATATTTAAATATTTTTAAAGCAAATCCCAGATATCATGTTTTCTTCCCTTCATACTTCAGGATGCATCTCATAAAAACACCCAACCTTTGTATTTGAAGGAGTGTGACTTTGCAGGCAGAGCCACCTGGGACTTCCCTATAGCGGAAGCACAGATTCCAGTGAGCACCACAGATCTGTCTGAGTGCACTGGCAGGTCTGTGTTGCACTCTGGCACAAGGTGTGGGTTGTTTTTTTTTTTTTTTTAAGATATTTATTTATTTATTTATTTATTTGACAGAGATAGAGACAGCCAGCGAGAGAAGGAACACAAGCAGGGAGAGTGGGAAAGGAAGAAGCAGGCTCCCAGCGGAGGAGCCTGATGTGGGGCTGGATCCCATAACGCCGGGATCACGCCCTGAGCCGAAGGCAGACGCTTCACCGCTGTGCCACCCAGGCGCCCCCAGGTGTGGGTTCTTAATCATCCTGGCTGGCAAACACATTTTGGACTCCATCCAAACTTTCTGACACATTTGGGTGTTGATTTAATCCAGTCCCGGTTTGCCAGTTGCTGCTGAGTGCTGCCTTACCTGCATAAAGACTGTCAGAAAAGGAAGTAGGGAAGCAGCCTTAAGATAACAATTACTCAATTCTTGGTTTACAGGAAGGACCATAACCAATCCCCTCCCTACAGTAAGATACAGGACATAGAGTCCTGTTGCCATAAATCTGAGACAATCACGGAGTAAGAAGGAGTCAGTTGGAGTGTCCAGCACACATCAGGCAGGAAAGAGCAGTTGTTGTTTTTAGCAACTACTTGTTAAATATTTGCCTAATCGATGCTGGAGTGCCCACAAGCCACATTAAGATGAGAAGTGCTCTAATACCACTTCTGCAACAAGGAGGGTATGACAAAAGGGGGCCCTTTTTAGGTCACTTGGTTGAGGTTGTCCTCCTGCTACTAGCCACCAGCTGTTTCCATCAATACTACACCTATAAAAGCAGAAGTCAGAGTCATGAAACATGGAGTGTAACAGGTCCATCTAAAGCTTTAGTCCTATCCATTGACATTGCTTCAACATGCAGACTTCCCTTCCTCTGCCTGGCCAGCACCCCTACTTTCCTGCCAGGCCTAACAAGGCATTCTTAAGAAGCTCCAGAATGTCAGCCCACTGAGATTCTTCGCCATTCATTCTGCTGACGCACCATCCAACACAGGCTGGACACAGGAACCACACTTTGGGTTAAGTTACCCACACTTCTATTTCTGGGAGACCACTACATATGTGTGTCCTAAAATGCTTTTGGGAAACAGGAATAGCCAAGCTTGACACATTTTTACAAACACCTACTAGTTTCCACTTTTAATTCGAGTAACAGATACTTGACTACTTAGTAGTTACATGAGGATCTTAGCCCTGGATTCTGCCACCACCATGCTATCTGACACCCATTGACTCACCTAATTAAATTCTTTTTTCACAGGATCACATTCCGGTTTCCATGTGGGTGAACAGGGACTTAGACAATCAGTGCTATAGTTATTTTTTAACTCAGAGGGATACTGATGTCATCTGATACCAAGATGCATACCCCAAATTGAAATTAAACTATATGTGGCATCATTTCTAGGTAAATGTGTTTGGCTTTACGATACTTAGAACCACCACTGAAAAATTAACTATTTCAGTAATCTAACTGATTGTTTTGTATAAAGGATTATTTGACAGGTACTGCCTGTTAAATTTTATCTGAATCAGAGTGGAGGCTAAGGTGAGGCTAGATGAGGTGCTTAGGGCACAAAATTTAAGGAGGCGTTTACTCTCAGGGTCACGCAACTGTCGACCCTACACTTGCACAATGCTAAGAGTAAACACCTCTTTAAACTTTGCACCTTAGTCTCTTCACTTACTTCCCCCTAGCCTTAGCCATGCTGTAGACTGGGGCAGCTGGGGGCATAAATAGTTACCTTGTTAAGCTGTTGAGTCTCCCAGTCCAAATCTGGGAGATTCCAATTCAGTACAACTAGGGTGAGGTTCACGAATCATTTTAAATAGGTTTCTCATGTAAATCTTGATTTATAGCCATATAGGGATCCACAGATGTCGTATTTAGAATACTACAATTAGAAGGTGACATTTCCTTAAATTCAGCATGATTAGCTCCAAATATAAATATTCTATTCAATTCTGAGTTTTCACCATGTTTAAAAAGTACTTGAAGATCTGATTCTCTATCGGGTAAAATTGTGTTATGCTGCAACCAACATAAAACCTTACTAGCAATGGCTTAAACAAATAGGGATTTATTTTTCCCATAACTAGGAGTCTGGAGATAGGTTACTGCTGGTATTGGTCAACAGCGTGCTAACATCAGGGTCAGTATCTCTGTGACTCTCTTGGGCTTTGCCTCATGCCTCCCAAATGGCAGCTGTAGTTCCAGGGATTACCTACTTTCAAAATGGCAAAGGAGGAAGAAGCAGGAGCACACTACCAGCGTTGTCTGTTCCCTCGTATCAAGAAAGTAAGAACCTGCTGTCTTCCTCCACACTGACTGCAGAGGTGGCAGCCATCTCCTACTCAGCATCATGGCCGCCCTCAGACCTCTGGTGAAGCCCAAGATTGTTAAAAAGAGGACCAAGAAGTTCATCCAGCACCAGTCAGACCAATATGTCAAAATTAAGCACAACTGGTGGAAACCAGAGGCATTGACAATAGGTTGTGCAGAAGATTCAAGGGCCAGATCTTGATGCCCAACACTGGTTACAGGAGCAGCAAGAAAACAAAGCACATACTGCCCAGTGGCTTCCTGAAGTTCCTAGTCCATAACGTCAAGGAGCTTGAAGTTCTCCTGATGTGCAACAGATCTTAAGATCTTACTGTGCAGAGATTGCTCACAGTGTCCCCTCCAGGAACCACAAAGCCATGTGGAAAGCAGCCAGCTGGCGATCAGTCACTAATCCCAATGCCATGCTGTACAGCGAAGAAAATGAATACAGACAGCTTATATGCATCATATTTGTGTTAATAAAACCATAAAACTACAAGAAAGAAAGAAAGAAAAGAAAAAAGAAAAGAAAAGAAGAAAAGAAAAGAAAAGAAAAGAAAAGAAAAGAAAAGAAAAGAAAAGAAAAGAAAAGAAAAGAAAAGAAAAAAGCCTTCTCAGAAACCAAGTCTTCCAAGTCTCATTGGCCAGCAGTGGGTCGCATGGCAACCTGTTGTTGAATGGGAGGCTGGGAAAGCAGGAACCAAACTCATCAAAATAGGCTTAGACTAGTACGTCTCAAACTTTAGTAGGCACTGGAATCACTTGGAAGGCTTGTTATAATGCAGATTGTCGTGTGCTCCACTCCCAAAGATTCTGATTCCGTGGGCCTGGATTAGGACCTGAGGATTTGTATTACTTCAAGTTCCCAGCTGATGCTGTTGCTGCTGATTTTAGGAGAACACTTTAAAATAGATTTCCCACCAATGGCTTCTAACCTGGTGATGGATTAAAAATATCTGGAGAGCACTCTTTAAAGGCACAGCTTCCCTGGGTCCCACTCCTAGATGTTTTGGTATAATTTGTTGGTGGGGTCCAGGTATTCCTATTGTCAAAGCTCAACAGGTGATTCTAAAGTACCTGGGCTGGGAACCACTGTTTAGGCCAATCACAATCCGGTATCTGGGACTGTTACTGAAGTTCCATTAGCAAGGAGGAAGGAGGAGAGGGTAAAAGGGTGGGTTCAGATAGTGGTTCCCAAACTTGTCTGCAATTTTGAATTACTTGGGAATCTTCTAAAAATTCCAAAGTTCAGGACATACTCCAGACAATTAAACCACATCTGTGGAGATGGGACATAGGCATCAGTAGACATCAAAGTTCCTCAGGTGATTCCAAATGCAGACAATTTTGAGAACCCCACGGTTAAGAGAAGATTGCCATGAAGGTGATTACAATTGAAAACTGGAAGAGGAGGGTATGAAGGGTGGTTATTCAGATTAGAAAAGAGAAACCTGGAGACTTATTTAATTTAAGTGTGTGAGAAAATGTCACAAAGAATGCTGTTGTCCATCTGAATTGAAGACTAGCAAGGAGGAAATGGGATTAATTTGTCCAGAGCCCTTGGGTTCAATGCAAAGAAGTACTTCCTAGCTGCAAATTGTTACAATGAAATATAGTGCGATGAGAACAGGGTTGTGCAATTCTGTCATTTAAGAGCTGTAAAAATAGTATAGATTCTCATCTATTTACAGTGTTTTAATGTTATTCTTTCTGAAGGTGAAGAGGTGGATGAAATGACCTGTCTAGATGTCTTCTTTGAAAATTTTCTATTTTATTCCTCTTCTCCTCATTTCACATCTCAACTTAAAAGACAGACCTTGCATTATCAATTCAAAGAAAACATAACCTTTGCCCACTATCTACTTGAATGGATAAAATATCTGACAGCTAGTAATAGTTTGAGATGCCACTAGCTCAAACTGTTTGGATCTCTAAAAGGCTATTTTGAGCTTCTAAATGACAAGCATACTGCCAAATAGAGAGGGCCCTCCGAATTTGAATTGAATAGGTTCTTGTGTTTGAAATGTAAATGTTGTGCTCAAGGATGATTCACCATCAGGTCTGAGCCTGGCAACACACACACAACCAGAATAGCTATTTCAGTGCCACACAGAAATAATGCATGTGTTTAAATATAGCTACAATTAAAATGTGTTCTCCTTTGTACATAAAAATGTCACTGGCTATTGTCAGAAGAATATTGTCTTTTACAGGGCTGGCGGTAGATTTACACTGATCATACCTAACCTTAATACCAGGAACATGTACCAGTCAAACTGCTGGGGTTTCAGTACAGAGAAAGGCCATTGAGGGAATAAATCACATTCGATGGATCTTAGGTTGAAGATCCTCAAAAATTTAAGAGTGTTGTTCCCAAACATTGCTGCACATTAGAATCACCATGGGAGCTTTTAAATACCTGATGCCCAGGTTCCATTCTACACCAATCAAATCAGAATGATTGGGCAAGGAAGCCAGGCATCAGTTTTTAAGATCCCCAGGTGATTCCCATGTGCAGCAAAGTTTGAGAGCCACTGCCTTAGTCATCTTCATTATGGGATCTACAAATCTCTGATAGAATTTTACTTAGGTCTCGTGTCAGAAGTAGAAATAGGAATTAGGTAAATTTTCCTCCTTCCTGGGTGTGACAGAGATTAACTGTCCCAAATATTCACTCCTCCTAATTCCTCCATCATAAGAGAAACTCGAATAGTTCTCTGACCACAGAGCCACTCAGAAAAAACCTCCTTTCCAGCCTCCTTTGCATCAGGGCATGGCCTTATATCTCAGTTCTGGGCCAATGGAATTAAGTGTAAGTGGTGCATGTATATTCCTGGACAATCCTTAAAGGAAAGGTGTGTAACCCTTCCACCTTCTTGCTTGCTGGAATGCAGATATAATAGTTGAAGCTCCAACCACCAATTGGACAATAAGAGGATTTTTGAAAAAATTGAAGCCATACAAAACAAAGAAATAAGGTGGAAGGACCTGATTCCCAAGACCACAGAGGTTGATATCAACCCTAGAATGACCAACTATCTCTGGGCTTCTTAATGGATAAGAAAAATAAACTTCTATCTTGTTTATGGTACAATGTCTGTTAATTGCAGCTGAACTTAAATCTAACAGACTCAGTGGTTCTCCAAATTTGTCAATATGTCAGACACACCTACAAAGCTAATGAAGTATATTGAAGTAGGTGATTCTGATAACTAAATTTGAGAACAACTATACAGATATCCTGGGAGCTAGAGACGATGCATGGTGAGGGTAAAACTTTGAAAGTAATGGTTGATTTGATTCGATTTGGAAAAGCAAATCTACTGAATAAAATATTTAGCAGTACATTGTAGTGGTTAAAGGCTTCAGCAGGAGACAGACCCATACTTAATCCTGGATTTGCCACTTACCAGCCACTAGTAACTTAACTTCTCTAAACCACTCTCCTCGTTTATAAAATGGGCCAGTAACAGTACCTGTTGATGGTGGTATGATGAGAGTTAAAAGAGGTAATGTAAGACAATGCTTGGTATAGTAACTGCCACATAGTAGGAGCTCAGTAAATGTTGGCTTGAAAAAAAATGGTGGAAGAATTTATGATCTGACTTTAAATTCCATTTTAGTCCCTGACTATTTAGTTCTACTCTGTCCGTTGGGGAGGCCACTAACCACATATATCACCACTTCACACTTACTAGGTTGGCTATAATTTTAAAAAGATAATAAGTATTGGCTAGAATGTGGAGAAACTGGAACCTGTATCATTGCTGGTAGGATTGTAAAATGATGTAACCACTTTGGAAAACAGTTTGGCAGTTCCTCATGTTAAAAATAGAACTGTCACATGACCCAGCAATTCTCCTAGGTATATAACAAGAGAAATGAAAACCTATATCCACACAAAAACTTGTACATAAGTGTTCATAGCATTATTATTCATGGTAGTCAAAAAAAGGAAAAAAACCCAAATGTCCATCCATTGACGAATAGGTAACCAAACATTCAATACAATGGGATCTTATTTGGCAACGAAAAGGAAGTAGTGATACATGCTACAACGTGGTTGAACTGTGAAAACAGTATTCTAAGTGAAAGAAGCCAGTCACTGAAAAACAGCATACTGTGTAATTCCATTTATATGAAAATGCCCAGAGTAGACAAATCCATAGAGATAGAAAGTAGATTAACAGCTGCCTAGGGCTAGGGTGGGGGGAATGGGAATGACTGCTAATAGGTACAGGGTTTCCCTCTGGGTTGATAAAATGTTCTAAAATTATATAATGATGATGGTTGTGCAACTCTGAATAAGCTAAAAACCATTGATTGTACACTTTAAATGGTTAAATATTATGGAATATGAATTAAAGAGAAAATATGATGCATTCCATCCTCCTGCAAAAAAATTTAAGAAACTAGCTTTGCAGGAAAATAGGGAAAATATAAAAGGCAACATCTTATAATGGAAAGAACATTGGCTAATAGTCAACACCTAGATTCTAGTCCTGCATTCACTACTTACTACTTACTTTTAGCAAGGCCTAGGGCAAGTCTCTTTATTTCTATCTTTGGCCTCTTCATTTATTAAAGGACGAGGGTTCCATTTCTAGTATTTGGTGGCAATGATGTTTTTCTTGTTGGCCGGATAGAGCAGCTGTTGCATCAGATTCTCAAGGGGCTTCGTGATCCAACACATGTAAGAGCTGCTGCTTTTGGCTTCAGCCCTGTACTCTCCTTATGGGAGAAAATCTGATGAAATACCTACAGGAGATCCCCAGGTTGCCAGGCCAATGAAACTTCCCTTTCTCAGCAGGAACTGGATAGTATATTCCCCAAGGAATCCTGCAAAGCGAGAGGGGATCATTTTCCAACTCAGTTTTGATTGAAGCATTTGGTTCAGGCTATATCCTCTTCTTGCAGACCAAGAGGAGAGTGAGGGAGAGAATTAAAGCACTCTTCAAGTTACCTCTGCTCAAAATTATTTTCCTTGTACTATATCAAAAACAAAACAAACAAAACAAGAAACCTTACCAAGTAAAGACTCATTTCAAAAATAATAACATTAATATGGAAGGGGACTGAATGTTTGTTTCAATCCTCTAGTCTCACTGATGTGGGAATCAATGACTGGAGGTTTATATGACTTGTTCACAGTCCCATTTTCTATAGAGCTGGGACTAGAATGCTTGTCTGTAGATTCCATTCTGATGCCTTTTTCTTTGACCTTGTGTAATACATCTTTTCTGTTGGATTTCACAGAGTGAGTGAGGGAAGATTAAGCCTTATATACACCTTAGTTTCATTTAATTTAATAATCATACTGATTAAATTACAAGTGAATGCTGAAGTGATTAAATCTCAGCCTTTACATGAAAGAATCATGTCAATGAAATATAAGGCCAGTGTTTCCAAACCCTTGTTGAAAAGTTGGTACTCCTCCTGCCTCAGAACTTGGCCCTCTTCCCTTCTGTAGGCTCACTTTGTTGGTGATCCCATGCTGTCTCATGACATTATGTACTCCTCTCTCTTCTTCATAACTCATATCTGATCCATCAGGAAATCCTGTTGTCTTGACCTTCAAAATATATCAAGAATCCAACCCCTTCTCCATTTTCATTGCTGCCATACAGATCCAAGCCACCTTTTTCCCCTGGATTACTGCCACGGCCTCCCAAGCATTCCCTTACTTCTGCTTGCTCTCTTAAATCTGATCTCAATATACCAGACAAAGCAATGCTTTGAAATGGAAGTCATTTCAGGTCAAAACTGTACTGAAAACCCGCAATGGCTTCCCATAAAAGCTGAAGTCCTTGCAGTAGCCTCCAACACCCTATATGATCTCTCTCTTCTGCTCATTCTGCTCCTGCCATGGTGATCTCCCCTCCATTCCTTGAGCAAGTCAGGTGTGCTCACCTTAGAGCCTTTGTTCTAACTGGTTCTTCTGCTGGCAATACTTTTCTGCAGGGGTAAATACTGATGTGTATGCAAATTTGTGAAACTTTATTAAGAAATCATAAATACAAAATTAGAAGCAAGTCCTTGAAGGGGCCCCTGCAAGTTAGGGATCTCGAAATTTAAGCTACACTAGCTTCATAGTAAATCTACTTTTCTTTTCTCAGATGTCTGCTCGACTAACTTCCTTTCTTCCTTCAGAAGTTTTTTTCCCAATCTTTTCTTCTCATTGAGGCCTGCCATCACTTCTGTGAGTAATACTGAAACTTGTTCCTCCACTCCTCTACTTTTTAACTCCCATAGCACTTATTATCTCTTAACACACTATATAGTTAACTTGTTTATTATATTTACTACTTCTCCCCCACCACCTTACTAGAATATAAGCTCTAGGATCCCAAGTCCCTAGAACAGTCTTAACACAGACTTGGTATTCAATAAATATTTGTAAAAGGAATGAATTTCTATTTCTTTAATGCCATTTTCAGAGCAATGAGAAAGAAGTAAAACTGTCACTATTTGCAGATGACGTGATACTATATATAGAAAAGCCTAAAGACTCAACCAAAAAACTAGTAAAACCAATAAATGAATTCAGTAATGTTGCAGAATGCAAAATTAATATACAGATATCTGTTTCATTTCTATACACTAATAATGAAAAAGAAATTAAGAAAACAATCCCTTTTACAACTGCATCAAAAAGAAACTGCCAAGGAAAAATTTAATTAAGGAGGTGAAAGACCTGTGCTCTGAAAACTGTAAGACATTGATGAAAGAAATTGAAGACAATACAAACAAAGGGAAAGGTATACCATGGTCATGGTTTGGAAGAATTTATATTGTTAAAATGTCCACAATACCTAAAGCAATTTATAGATTCAGTGTAATTGCCATCAAAACACCAACAATATTTTTCACAAAATTAGAGCAAATAATCCTAAAACTTGTATGGAATCACAAAAGACACTGAATAACCAAAGCAGTTTTGAGAAAGAAGAAAAAACTGGAAGTATCATAATCCCAGATTTCAAAATATACTACAAAGCTATAGTAATCAAAACAGTGTGGTACTGGCACAAAACTATACATATTGTTTAATGGAACAGAATAGAAAGCTCAGAAATAAACCCACAAGCAAATGGTCAGTTAATCTACAAAAATTGAGGCAAGAATAGACAATGGGAAAAAGACAGCTTCTTCAGTAAATGGTGTTGGGAAAACTGGACAGCTACATGCAAAAAAAATGAAAAATGATGTAAAAAATGACCACTTTTTCATACTACACACAACAATAAACTTGAAATGTACTAAAGATCTGAATGTGAGACATGAAGCCATAAAACTCTTAATAGAAAACATAAGCAATAACTCTTGAACATTGACCTTAGCTATATTTTTCTGGAAATGTCTTCTTAGGCAAAGGAAACAAAACTATTGGGACTACATCAAATCTTTGCACAACAAAGGAAACCATCAACAAAACAAATAGGCAGCCTATTGAATGGGAGAAGATATTTACAAATTACATATCTGATAAGGGGTTAATATCCAAAATGTATAAAGAACTTTTTTTAACTAAACACCCAAAAAACAAATAATCTGCTTTTAAAAATGGGCAGAGGACCTGAATAGAATTTTCCCAAAGAAAACATAGCTAATGACAGATCCATGAAAAGATGTTCAGCATCGCTAATCATCTGAGAAGTGCAAATCAAAACCTCAGTGAGCTAGCACCTCACTCTAGTCAAAACGGCTGGCATCAAAAAGACAAGAAATAAGATATGGAGAAAGGGGAACCCTTGTGCACTGTTAGTGGAAGTATAAATTGGTTCATCCACTGTGGAAAACAGTATGGGATTTCCTCAAAAAATTAAAAATGGAAATACCGTATAATTCAGTAATTCCATTCACCCAAGAAAACAAAAACACTAATTAAAAAAGATATATTCATGGCTGTGTTTATTGCCACATTATTTACAATAGCCAAGATATGGAAGCACCCCAGGGTCCACTGATGGATGGATGGATGGATGGGCAAAGAAGATGTGGGGTGTGTGTGTGTGTGTGTGTGTGTGTGTGTGTGTGTGTGTGTGTAATATTGCTCAGCCATAAAAAAGAATGAAATCTTGCCATTTGTGACAACATAGATGGACGTAAAGTTTATTATGCTAAGTGAAATAAGCCAGACAAAGAGAAAGACAAATACCATATGATTTCACTTAGATGTGGAATATAAAAAAACAAAACAAATGAACAAACAAAAACAGAAACAGACTCTTAAATACAGAGAACAAACTGGTGTGGGGAGGGAAATGAGTGAAATAGGTGAAGGTGATTAAGAGATACAAACTTCCAGTTGTAAAATAAGTAAGTCACGGGATGAAAAGTGCAGCATAGGGAATATAGTCAATAATATTGTAATACTGTTGTATGATGACAGATGGTAACTACATTTATTGTGATGGGCATTACGTAATGTATAGAATTGTTGAATCACTATATTGTACACCTGAAACTAATATAACATTGTATAGCCACTAAACTTCAGTTTTAAAAAAATAATTTTAAAAAATCAAAGTAATTGGGGGGCGCCTGGGTGGCACAGCGGTTAAGCATCTGCCTTCGGCTCAGGGCGTGATCCCGGCGTTATGGGATCCAGCCCCACATCAGGCTCCTCCGCTATGAGCCTGCTTCTTCCTCTCCCACTCCCCCTGCTTGTGTTCCCCCTCTCGCTGGCTGTCTCTATCTCTGTCAGATAAATAAATAAAATCTTTAAAAAAAAATCAAAGCAATTGGAACTCCTAGACCTGGTATATGCTAAATGCTTAGTCATCATCTTAAAGGTTAAGTTAATTTTTTAAAAAAGGTTAAATGAATAAATCCTATTTATCCAGTATCTAGCGTGTGCCAAGCTCTTTTTCACATTCTCTTGACAATCCCACTAGGTAGGTACTATTATTATTCCCATTTTACAGATGAGAGAACCAATTTTAAATATATTGCCCTTGGTCACATAGCTCAGAAATAACCAAATGGAATTAAACACAGGTAGGTCTGATTCCAAAGACTGTGATCCTTCCATTCTGCTGGTAGCAAGTGACATTGATTAACCCAGTTTCTTTCTGGCATGGCTGAGGGAAACGGTAGAAAAATCTACGTGAATTTGAGATTAATGCATAGCTTCAAAAAGTACTTGCTGTGGAACCCTGAGTTTCCATTTTCTCATCTGTAAAATGAGTCTCACAGAGCCTACTTTGAAGGATAGATAAGAGTAATAAAAAAGATAGTGTTTAAGAAAGAGGCTTTAATAAGCATTTAATAAATATTCCCTTCAAAGGATTTGAAAGGGTTTATAATTAAACACACGTTCATAAATAGAATTTGGAGGAGCATGTGAGCCAGTTGCTATGGGGAAGCCAGTGCAGGGCTTTTGTGGAGCCAAGCACACAGAGGCTGAGCTCAGAGAACAATGTAGGAGTGGGGCAGAGAAGACCTGCAAACCACAAGGGAATGAAAGAGCACTTTTCTGAAGTTACATTTTGTCCTTGCCTCCTACAAGTTGGCTTGCTCACATCTTTCAGTAAGACCCTGGAGTGGGTCTTTTTTCAACACTTCACTGAACAAGTGTCACAGGATACCTGAAGTTTCCTGGAATTGAGTCATCTTATACAATTTCAAATATTTGAAGTGCTAAATCAAAAAGAAAACTCTAACTTCTTGTGATATTTCTGCCAAGCTTCTTTGGGAACAATAGATGAAGGAAGCCAATCTGGCAGCATTTAATGTAGGAGAGGTTGAGCCAAAGGCTAGGAGGGTCCATAGGTGAGGAGGGACAGGCTAGTACCCACTAGACTCCACTGAACTGGGCTGAGAGCCCAGAGCTTGCCTCATGTACCCCTGCGGCCAACCTCTTATGCTGATACTGGCATGGGGCAAGCAGCATTGATTCATGTTATTCTATTCTTAAGGCTGCCTGGGGAAATTTTGGATTTTTTTTTTTTAAGATTTTATTTATTTATTTATTTATTTGACAGAGAGAGAGGCAGTGAGAGAGGGAGCACAAGCAGGGGGAGTGGGAAAGGGAGAAGCAGGCTCCCCGCTGAGCAGGGAGCCCAAAGCGGGGCTCAATCCCAGGACCCTGGGATCATGACCTGAGCCGAAGGTGGACGTTTAACGGCTGAGCCACCCAGGCGCCCCCATACTTACCCTTTTAAAACTTTTCACTGTACGCTCTCATCATACTGTTTGCATTTTTTTAACCAGGCATATATATTACTTTTTCAAAAACAAGTAAGTAATTTTGCTCAGTTTATACAGTTGGGTGGGAAAGCATCTTTCAAACTCTGTTCCTTAGATCACAAGATTGTACACTGGTCATGGAGGTTCTCTTAGCACATCTGGAATCGCACCATAGCTAACTGAACTGCTCACTGATAATACCAGTCCCAGAGCAACAGGCGCTGTGATTGAGGAGACTGTGCCTGGATGTACCTTCGAGACAGTTTATCTGTGATTTTTCGTCCTTCCCTCTGGTTCTCCATTCTCGGCACACAGTTGAATTACTGCTGAAGGCTGGGATAGCTCTGATTTGCTTCAGGATTTCAGACTTTTCTGAGGTAAGTTCCTCTTAGTTCTGTCAAAATAATAGGTGTGCAGTAATTTTGAAACTATGAAACACTGTACCCAGGCTTGATAACCAGGGAGCAGAGAAATCTCTATTGAAGAATCGGTGGGAGAATGCTTAGTATTATTTAAAAAGTTCAGGAAAATAGCTAATCATAAGAGAATCTTATGCAGGAATGTACAGTTGCCTAGGTACTAGCAATAACCAGTAAAGCCAGTGTTTCCCACACTTTGGGCATTAAAATACCACCTTCGGGGGCGCCTGGGTGGCACAGCGGTTGAGCGTCTGCCTTCGGCTCAGGGCGTGATCCCGGCGTTATGGGATCGAGCCCCACATCAGGCTCCTCTGCTATGAGCCTGCTTCTTCCTCTCCCACTCCCCCTGCTTGTGTTCCCTCTCTCGCTGGCTGTCTCTATCTCTGTCGAATAAATAAATAAAATCTTTAAAAAAAATAAAATAAAATAAAATACCACCTTCACCATTTTTTCCCTATATCCAAGTATACTTCTGCTAATCACTTATTTTTCTTTTAATAGAATCATTTTTATTTAAATTAAATGTATTAAACAATTATCTACACGGTAGTCAGAGTGATATTTGTAAAATGTCAATCAGGTCACATCACCCCTCTGCTAAATCAGCTTTCATCTGATTTAGAATATAAATGTCTGCAAGGATCTGTATGACCTGTGCCCTCTAAATGGCCTTTTCACCTCCTCTACACTCACTACTGCCATCGATTAGCTTCATCCACAATGGCCTCCTTGATATTTCCCCCATGTGTCAAGCTCATTCCCATTACAAAGTCTTTGCATTCTCAGGTGGCTCTGCCTGGAATGCTCCTCTTCTAGATATCTCCTTGTTCCACAACCTTAATACATTTATATCTCAGATATCTCTTCCTCAGAGAGGTCGATCTGCCAACCTACTCAAAATGGCACTTGCTCATCATTACATGCCTCTTACCCTGCTTCACTTTACTTCTCGGCTTTTATCAACACCCAAAATATTATACAATTATTTTTTTAAGATTTTTTAAAATTTATTTATTTGTCAGAGAGAGAGAGAGAGAAAGAAAGAGCACAAGAAGGGGGAGGAGCAGAGGTAGAGGGAGAAGCAGGCTCCCTGCTGAGCAAGGAGCCCGACGTGGGACTTGATCCTAGGACTCTGGGATCATGACCTCAGCTGAAGGTGGACGCTCAACTGACTGAGCCACCCAGGCATCCCTACAGTTATTTATTTAATTATTATCTACCTCCCCCAACTGGAATATAAGCTCTAAGAGTTTGGGGCCCTTATTTTTGGTTGGCTGTTGTATTCCCAGAACCTAGGATAGTGCCTGGCTCATAGTAAAGTACTTAGTAAGTAACTGTCAAGTGAATGGACAGATAAATGAAACAGATTTCATTGACTGGGAATAGACCCTCTTATTTAAGAAGGGAGTCTTCACAAATAAATGGGATGGATGGATTAGTCAATAAAGGTTACAGAGAAGGTTGCCTAGCCTTTTTTTTTTAAGTGAATAAAGATACTATCATCATATGACTAACTAATGTGCCCAGATGGATTTAAAATGTGGATAATTTAGAGCAAATCCTTAAAAAGAAACCCTAAAAATATAGCTGATTTTTTTTCCTGATTTCTCATTGGGAAAGAATTTTCCACACAGTGAAAAAATAAAAAATTAAAAGATCAATACATTTGAATTCACAAACACTCTTAATTACATTTGAGTAGTTATTACACTAGGCATTTTTTGTTTTTGCACTTCTCAAAGAAATGCAAATTGAAATCACAATAAATTACCACTACACATCTATTAAAAGGCTAAAAACCAAAATAAAATAACAAAAACAAAACTGGTAATACAAAGGAGCAATAAAGATGTCGGACAACTGAGATTTTCATACAGTCTTGGTAGGAATACAAAATGGTAGAATCATTTTGGAAAAAAATTTGGCAGTTTCTTTTGAAGTTAAATATATACTTACCATACAATCCAGAAATTCCATTTTGAGGAATTCCATTTACCCAAGAGAGATTAAAATTTATGTTCAGATACTTGTATGTACATGTTCATGGTAGCTTTACTAATTATTGAGGAAAAACTGGAAATAACCCAAATGTGCTTCAACTGGTATACAGATAAACAAAATGTGGGATTCCATATGCAATAGAATACTACTTGGCCACAAAAAAGGAACAAAGTACTAACATACACAATAACATGGATGAATTTCTCAAATGCTTTATGCTAACTGGAAGAAGCTAGACTGAAAAGCCTATATTCTGTATAATTTCATTTATATGACATTCTGGAAAAACAAAACTACAGGGACAGAAAGGTGGTTGCCACATGCTGGAGGTGGGAGAAGGGTTAACTACATAAGGGCATGGGGAAACTTTTTGGAAGTGATGGAAATATTCTATATTTGATTATAATGTTGGTTACATGACTGCATGTGTTTATGGAAATTCATAGAACTTTACACTAAAAAGGGCAAATTTTACTATATCTAAAATACACCACAGGAAACCTGACTTTTTTAAAAAGGATAAAATTAAAAGATAAGCCACTGGAAAATATTTTTTAAAAGCATGATAAATTATTTATATTGTTCGTACATAAAATTGATAAGACAAACACTAGTTGCTAAAATAGCAAAGAAAAAATTATTCTAACTAGTAATCAAAATTAAAGCACACTGAGACACCATTTCCCATGTTTATTCTCTTCTTCCGTTGCCTTTTTTGAAAAGTTAATACAGAATTCCGGTAACAGTGTGAAGGGCTATATGCTCACACAATTTTGGTGAGAGTGTAAATTGTTTCAGATCTTCCTGGGAAGCAGTTTGGCAAATCTGTATCAAGAGATTAATAAGGGTTCATACTCTTTGTCCCAGTAATTTTACCTCTGAGAATTTATCCTCAGGAAATAAACCAATTTGTGAAAATAGTTTTATGTGTAAAGATGGTTGGTACAAATTATTTACAGTAGTAAAAGTTTGGAGCAACCTAAGTAGCTACATTAAGATAATGTAAAACCCATTCATTCTTAGGCCCAACTAAAATATTGCCCATTAACGAAGCTTTCTTCATTAATTAGGGATCCTATTCAGCTGCATGCAACAGAAACCACAGATAGATAGCTCACGTAGGTGTCTCTTTTTCTCATTTATCCAGAGGCTGTCAGTCCAGGCCTGGGGCAGCGGTTCCCTGATACCACAGCCTCCAGGCTCTTTCTGCCCTTCTGTTTCACCATCCTTGGTGTGGGACTTCTCTATTCATGGTCACCTTGTCGTCACAAGGTGGCTGACCCACCACCAGCCATATATCTGCATTCCAGATAGGGAGGAGAAAAAGAAAGCAGTAAGAAGGAAAGGAGACATCTATGAGAAAGTAGACTTTCCAGAAATCCAGCAGACTTTCACTTGACTCTCATTGGCCAGTATTATGTCAAATAGATAGCACCATTTGTAAGAGAGCAAACTGGAGTTCTTTTTGGTTTTGCTGTTGGTGGTGGTTTGGGTTCTGGTTTTTGTTGTACATAGTACTATAAGGATATATTAGTAGTAAGGAAAAGGGAGCTAGTAGTGCCTGCCCACATCTTTCATTTTACTAGTCAAATTTATTTCCCTGGATGGTGCCAGATACACACTGAAAATTTTTACTATTTCTGTTCCCCCCCTTCCTAGCTTCCAGAGGGACTCTAGTCCCATAAACATAGTTTTCCTGTAGGCGAAAACCACAAAAGTTTGTCACATTTTGTATTTTCTTAATTACCATCACATTCCATATTGATTCTGGGGCCTTTTCATTCATTGTGCACAATGCCTGGAGTCTAAGAGCATTTTTCCCCCCAGGGGCCTGAATATTTGAAACCTGAAAAAAAATCACATTGGTTTTTAAATGTACCCAAAAAATGGTGATATCAAAAATCATTAAATATTTAGTTAAAAGTCTATAAAATATATAGATAGCCATGTTAAGTACATTAATGGTTATATTAAGTATTCACAAAAATGTTATTACATTTGAAATATATTTACAGGTGATGGTCTTACTTTCCTGCATATGCATAATGATTATACAGAAATCATAGCCAACCAGAAACTAAACAATTTTCTCCTACCTTTAGCGGACATTACAGTTGCCTCCCCATATCCTTTCCAGCTAGATTATAGCTCCAGCCCTTTCACAGTACCTGTAATTCTAAGTGAGTGATTGAGTTAGGAATAGAGAGGTCTAAGCCATTCAGGCCAATGGAATATGAGTTTGTGTGTGCTAGGGAAGCTCGATGTTCTTTTTAGTGCCAACCTCATTAGAAATGAATGAACTATTTAAGGTTTAAGAATTGTGCAGATCTCATAATCTCATTCCCTAGTTTATTTGAAGGGCACGGAGGCTCATGGATTTAAGAAGTGTACTCAAAGTTTGCTGTATTAGATTGCTATGGCTGCCATAATAAAATACTACAGACCAGACAGTTTAAACAACTGCAACTTATCTTTTGATAGCTCTGGAAGCTGGTGGAAGTCCAAAAATAAGGTATTGACAAGTTTGGTTTCTTCTGAGGCCTTTCTCCTTGGCTTGCAGATGGCTACCTTCTTTCTGGGTACTCACATGGTCTTTCTTCCACGCTTTTGTATGCCTCTGGTGGTGTCTCTCTCCGCATCCAATCCAGTAAGATTGGATTAAGGCCTACCCTAATGGCTTCATTTTAACTTAATCACCTCTTGAAAGGGCTTGTATCCAAATGCAGTCATGTTTTCAGGTATTGGGGATTAGCGTTTTTCGACATAGGAACTTGAGGGAGGGAGATACAATTTGTCCATAATAGTTGCATTGTACTTTCTTACCACAATGCTAGAGGTCAGACTAGGACACCACATTTCCTGACGCCCAACTGTGCTTTCTTACCACAATGAAAGGAATATTGAATTTCTGTGTAATATCTGTATGGATTATGAGGAAAATTTTTAGAAGGAATTAAGGAAGCATTTAGAAGGAGGGGGATGTGAAGTTTCATCGCTAGTAAAGCCGGAAGATATATGGAAGCTCCAAAAAGCCTGTCTGAGCTGTCAATTCTAGAACCCAATTATACAGAAAGGGCATTTTTATTTTATGATCCAGAAAACTGGAACATATCTACACTATCCAATAATAGAGGATCAATTGAGTAAATTATGGTATGTCTATCCACTTGGAATAATAGGTAGCCTTAAAAATTATGAAGTAGATATGTATTCCTTAACATAAAAAGATAAGCATGACAAAATTTAAAAATTAAAAAAATAGATTACATAACTATATAATCTAGTTTAAAAACATACGTATATGTGTATTTGCAATTACTGGCAGTATACACGTAAAACTATTAGTACTGGATACGTGGATTATGAAAAATACTTTTCCCTCTTTAATATTTTCCTAAAAAAATTAAATAAATCTAGAAAGTTTATGTATTGAATACTGAGAAAGGTCTTGATATCAAGCGATCAAATGTAGGGATTTTTTTCCCTTTGGCTGACCAAGCCAGCAGCAATCAGCACAAAGTAGGCAAACTTTGGACAAAACCCTGCAAACCAGCTGCCGCCCTGGTGGCTCTCCCTCCATTCAATGCAGAATTCTTAGTTCAGGAGGTATCATTCCTGCTTTTCCTTAGGGGCTTGGCATCTTGCCTGCCCCCTCCCTGTGTCGGAAAAGTTACTTTATTTTGTACTTCTTTCCACCATTTCCAACCACTGTGTGGAGCAAAACCCATCTTTCTTTTGCCCATTTTGAAGGCAAAAGCCGTGAGCTACGTGAGCTTGGAGAGCCCGCCTTTGGAACTTCACCATGAGTGTTGGACAGCCAAGACATCCGCACATGGAGCCCACAGAACTCCTAAGCACATGAAGGCCTGGCCCACTTGGTCTCCTTCCTCACACCCTGAAATGACTAGTCCGAGCATCCAGGCCTTTGAGTTGTTTGGAGCTCTCTCTTTTCCTTGCGTGCTCCCAACTCTGAACACATACACTTGCCTCTGACGATAGCCTTTTAGTTATCATATGATCAGCACAAAACACAGTACTTACCAAGTGTTACATCCCTACCATCCATTCTGGGAGAATGAGCATTAGAGATGCTCCATGCAGCCTAATTTCAGGTACTGGCCAGGCATTTAGAAAAGGACCCTGTGCCTGGCTTCTGGTCTGAAGCTTGCTAGAATTATTTAATGACCATTTTCTGCTTACTTTATCCTCCTGGAATTTCCCTCTTAGAGAGCTGACGCTAGAAAGCAAGTCCTTAGATTCCTCGTGTGATGGAAGAGTGGTACCAGAGTAGACCTAAGGTTTTATCAGCAATCCTGATCCCCTCTTCCCTCTCAGAGCCTTGGTCTCTAACTCACCAGCACTCAGGAAAAGGACAGGGCACTGGCAAGAAGGTGGTCCATGTAAAAATGATTGTGATTTGGAAACTGGGCAGGAGAATTGCTGCTCGTTGTACATTTTTTACCTGCTGTTTTAGAATAAAGAAGTAAAAACGTGGCTATTTTTTTTTCTCCAACCTTGGGAAACCAAGTGATAAAATAGAGTAATGCCAATGAAACTCTCTTTGAAGCACCAATAAACTCAGTACTAATCACAGACTCCAGGAAGATTCTATTTGATTTTTAGTGCCTTTAGTGTTGCCATTTTTCCTTGCAAAGAAATGAGATAAATGGAGGCAATGAAACAGATTAAGTAAATTCTTGTGTGGGAAAAGTCTGAGTTCTCATATGCTTTCAGTTAGTTTAGTCTCTTGATTATATTGACTGATAATAGCATCTTGTTTTCATAAGTGGACAGTGTTACAATTTATTTCTATTAGGAATTACAATGTAAATGCCAGATCAGTAGTATAGAAATTAAGTACAGATTTGCCCTGCGGCAACGTTACTTTTATTGGTCAACAGCTTGGAAAGTAGTAAAAAAAAAGATTGCTTGAAATATAACTATGTGAGTGGAAGCCATTGATATATGATTCAAATAGATTCTTTGTAGGAAAATAAATCTGTTGTCATCCACAGCAAATATTTATTTAATTTTCAGTCTCCTACTGGGGTTTAGGACCTTCACAGAAGGAAGATTATAGAATCAACATAAATTTATCCCTCTGTGTGGGATAATATTCTGATCACCTCCTAATAACCGTTGAAGGAGGGATTCCCCATCCTAAAGAGTATAAGATGGCCAAACACATCACACCTGATGCAGGACAGATGAGATTGACAGCAGTTATTAGTCATATATACTCACAGCCTATAGGAGGACATCACACACTGCGTAGGGTCACAAGGGGATTGTACTTGGGAGTTGAGTGAACTAGCAGGAGATGTGGGAGGCAGGGTTTGTAGTAAGAAGAGGGTGAGGTGTTTCCTGGTTCCCGTGAGATAATGTGATTGGCTTGATTGAATAATTTCACAGGCTGATAGGAAAGTAAGATACATTATTAGGTTGAGGTCCAGGTAGAGTGTAGCTGGTCCAGCTATTAGGAGAACCAGCCAAGTGGGGAGCCTTTCCTACCTGGTGGGGGACATACCTGGCAAAAGCGGGAGTACTCATGGTTAGGCCTTTGGGGCCCCATGAGGCTCAAAGATGTCCAGGCAGTACATGGAATTTAGGCCTTACGCTCTAGGTACAAAAGAAAAAATAAGACATGGTTCCTGACTGCAAAGAGTTTGAATTTTCCAGGCTGAGATAGAAGTGAGGGTCAGAGGTGTGGGAATATCAGACTATTTTAAATGGTTCTAAGTGCAGGAGGACATCTGAGCATATAGAGGTAATTGGGTGCAATAATTGGAACAGACAGACTTCATAAAAGCATGGTGCTTGGCTAGAACTTCAAATGTAGGTAGAATGCATGGTTAGGGGGAGTCAAGTAGGTGACATATCAGAAAACGAATGAGGTGGTAAAGTTCTTGGTTATGTTTAAACAACATCTAATTCCTTTATTCAACATATACTTTTCGAGGGCCTACTCAGGGCACAGGCCACACAGGGTATAGGGTAAAAAAGAAGCTCTAAGGACAGCATGGACCTTGCCTGTTGGGCTGTCTTGTCTGGGTTGGGGGTGAACTACGGCGCAGTGCATCCCAGAAAGGCATTTGGCTGAGGCCTGCATTCACTGAGGGCCTCAAGTATGGATTTTGGACATAACCTCCAATGAGGTCAAATAACCACACAAATACACCAATAGGAGAAAAAGCTACTCCGTTTGTAATTTTAAATGTTGTAAGAACTTAAGATATACTACAATTTTAATACCTTTCCTAGCATTTATGTTTTAATATATCAGGACCATTAAAAAAAAAATGGAAGTAGTCCTGGGGTCCCCTACCGTCAAGGAGGCCCTGCTAGCCAGATGGCTCCCTGTGGTCCCCATCCCTCCACAATCTGTTGGGTCTTCAGGGCTCACCTCTGGACTCCTTCCTCTTTAGTCCATGCTGAGCATTCCCAGCTTAGTGCCCCTGGAGCAATCTGGGCTTGTTCTCTCCTATGGAGCAGTTGGTACTTAATGCTCCAGCCAACTGAGCTACTCAGCAAGTACAGGCAGCCACAAACAGAGAAAGAAGCCTCTAAATTACTAAAGGGAGCGCTATGTTCTTTCCAGTACAGGGCAGTCATTTTCGGGTTGTCCAGTACAAGTGTGTACCTCCTAAGATATTTATCGGAGACTTATTTCACCTCTTGTACTTGGCAACCAAAACACATAGATGCATACCAACATGTCCTCAGGTTTGTTCTAATTTTATATCCCAAATACCCTCTGAGAGAAAAGATAAAGGGGTGTTCTTTGGCTCCAGGAAATTTATTATGACTTAACTTTCTCTTCCTTAATGAATGACTAGTGCACTATGTATTATTTATTTATGATACATCGAATAGTTTAGCTGGTAAGATATAAAGAGAAAGAAACCTCACCATCTCTTCAGGAATCAACAATGACAACAACAGTAACAACAAAAAAACTGTAAAAAAAAAAAAAGAGAAAAAAGAGAGAGAGAGAAAAAAACCTTTCCTGGATACAATTATCTCTGTTGGCAGCGATGAACTCCAAAAGCTGTAATATCAAATGGCTTAAATTCTCATGGCAAGAAATGGACTTGTCCCAAAATGAATGGATGTACAGATGAGCCCAGAGAGTTCCAGCACAGCCAAATTAATAGTTTGATTTTGGGGAGGTAGATGTGCGCAAGCATCACATTAGCCGTTCTGAGAACTGTTTGCAGATTTTAAAGACAGCTATGACTGCCTTCACAATGACTCCATGGGTGATGATGTTCTCAGATCTGGACAGCAGGAAATCTCTAAGTATGTATTAAATCAGTTAGAAGGAAGCCATGCTGACCCTAAATGCAATTATGAGTTCAGCTAACACCTTAGTAGGAAAACAAAATATCCAAAGTCTGTTAAAGACTCACTAAAGCATATAATGTCCTGGAACAGGGAATCATTGTACTGTACATTCCTGCAGGAAGTGTAACATTTCAGATGTGTTCTTTCAGACTGGAGGTTATTTGGGAAATGAGTATATAAGAGTCATAAGACTAAGACAAATCACCACTCACATCCTGAAGAAATTCTGACTTCATCTTTTGACTGTGGTTTTCTATGGACCCCTGAGCTGCTTTTTGAACCAAAGAGGCTCTCACATGAATCTTGGGGAGGTATAAACGTGAGATTACAGGATGCTAGACACCGAAGTAATGCAGGCATTGCTAAAACACCAGTTGCAGCCCTGGATCTCTTAGTGTTACTGCTTTGCTCCTGATCGGGCTCAGTGAGCTTTCCATCAGGAACCTTCTTGCAACTTGGCCCACTCTACCAGGCCTGGGAGGTGCTATAATTTCTCTGTTTACTCTCACTCATAAAAATGTACTGACTGGGATCTAAGGTAGCTATACGAAAAGTAGTTACATGAATAAAAGCACACATAACTGCATTTTGTTTTACACTCCAGCTGCCTCATCATCTAACTTAGCCACTGTACACTGTTGCCAAGTCCACCTCAGGGCCAGGACTAAGGTGAGGTGAGTGAGGCACTCACCTTAGGCGCAAACTTTAAGGGAATCCAAAAAAATTCAGCAAGATAAATGATATATATATTTTTTATTTTCCCATTTTTAAAAACTTTTAAAATTTAAATTCAATTAATTAACATATAATGTATTATTGGTTTCAGAGATGCAGGCCTATGATTCATCAGTCTTATATAATACCCAGTGCTCATTACATCACATGCTCTACTTAATGCCCATCACCCAGTTACCCCATCCCTCTACCCCCCTCCCCTCCAGCAGCCCTCAGTTTGTTTCCTATGATTAAGAGTCTCTTATGATTTGTCTCCCTCTCTAGTTTTGTCTCGTTTTAAGGATAAACCATATTTTAATACAGTGTTTTAAAAACCAAATTGACAAACCATGGCTCACAGGCCAGCTGCCTATTTTTTAAAATTTATTTGAGAGAGAGAGAGAGAGAGCAGGGGGAGGGGCAGAGGGAGAAGGAGAGAAGCAGTCTCCCCTCTGAGTGAGGAGCCCAACATTGGGCTCGATCTCACAACCCTGAGATCATGACCTGAGCCAAAATCAAGAATTGGACGCTTAACCAACTTAGCTACCCAGGCGCCCCACCTATTTTTGTAAACAGAGTTTTATTGGAACCAGAGCCAGGATTAGGGCAGAAAACAAGTGGGACGGGATTATGCAGATGCAGCATCAAATCCTGTCTGTATTTCAATCTTTATTTTTTATCATGGATTTTTTTTCTATTAATCCTGGCATCTAAAAATTTTGTCATAAATCTAAATTCCAGCCTGTCTCCCACTCCCATCAATCCTGGCAGTGACCAAGTCATCCTAGATTAACAGCATCAGCTGGTATCTGGTACACAAAACTGACCACACCCCCACTGGTATTTTCTTTCTTCCTTCTTAGAGATGTGATCAATCTCATACCTTGTTTCTGTGTTGTCCTATATTTTCCAGCTCACAGTTGGGTTAATTCCACTACGGATGTCATTTTTTATTCATATGTATGTAGTTCTTTTCTCCTTTCCTTTTTTTTTTTTTTTAGATTTATTTCTTTGAGAGAGAGAGAGCATGGAGGAGGGAGGGGCAGAGGGAGAGAATCTCAAGCAGACTCCTCGCTGAGTGCAGAGCCCCACACAGGGCTCGATCTCACTACCCTGAGATCATGACCTGAGCCACCCAGGGATCCCAGTAATTTTTCAACATCCTTTTCTTCCTCTCTTCAAATTACCAGGGTGAACTTTGACTTAGAATATTTAAAAAATAACTCGTTTGGAAGTGAAAGAAAGCAAACTAAAAAAACTTCTGGGGGGAAAAACTCTTTGTCAATAGGGAGACCTTGGGCAAGTTCCTTAGCTTTGATGGAGCTGGCTGTCTATACTTGCAAAGTAGGTAGGTTCCATTGACCAATCTTTAGCTTTTCTTCCAGCTATACAAATTTTGGATCAGTGATTATATTACCTGAACTGCTAAAGGTCTTAGGAGTACCTGAAGGTTCAGGTAATCCATTTGTAAGCTAAGTACTTATGTGTCACATGCATGTGCACACACACACATGCAAACTCATTTTTTAAAAGAATACTACGTTGTTGAAATGCATTTGTTTTAAATCCAAATATCTTATTTATTTAATGGCCTGTAAATGGCAACTTTAGTGTGTGTGATAAAAAAAATTCAGAACCATACCTGAAGAATCTTACATCAGAAAAGAACCCAGACAACTGACAGACCATTATCCTGTGTATATGTATTTAAAGCACATAAATAGATATACTTCAAAGAGTTTTTTTTATTAAAAATGTTTATTGAATAAGTAGAAACAGCTCAAAAGAAATATAAAAAATTAAAGGACTTGCAACTATGATACAGACACACTACAAATCATCTATGTTCAATTCAGTTTTTTAAAAATGCTGATCTTTGTTGGCAATATTTGGAAAATTCCTTGAATTTTACAGCATGCCTGAGTGAGAATGTGCAAATTATACACACTCCCCATGGAAATGACCCTGTGACCCCTGCATTTTATTTAGGTCAGTGTGGGCAGCAGTGACCACCTCCTCCTCCTCTATGCAAATGCTGTTAAGAGAAGAAAACTGTGACCACGACAGGAGCTGGGGGTGGGGAAGTAGGAGATGCTGAGAAGGGCAGTGAGCCAGGAAGACCTGCCCTGGGGAGCCCACAGTGGTGAGGCAGCCACAGAAAAGCCATGTTTAAATTGTCTGCATGCCTGGTGCGGCAGGATGGATCCCCCGAACTACCGCCTCCTTCCCCAACTCCAAGCTGGAGGTGAATGCTTTGTATTTTCAGAAAGCGTGCACTCACCAAGTTGATAGAGAATTAGAGTTTTCTCAGATGAGGGCTATTTAAGGTGATCTTATCTCCCCTGCTCTCTGTTTTGCCCTGCTCCAGTTCTCTCTCTACGCAGAATGATGCTGACTGAGCTTTCAACACTCCAGACTGATCACGTCACTTCTTCTAGAGGCCCCGGGCTTACTGAATAAAGGGCAAGCCCTTAGCTTGACGTGCAAGCCCTGCTGTAAGCTGGTCCCCGCCTTCAGCTCTGGCAACAGATCCCGCCATGCATTTGCAGCTCGACAGTCTTCTATGTAAGTACTTTTAATTTTTATTAAGGTATAATATGCATCAGGTGAACTATTGGCAAGTGTACAAGCTTATGATCTGTAGATTTGTATACATCTGTATGTAACCACACCTAGATCAAGAAGTAAAACAGTTTCCCCACCCCAGGTTTGGCCTGTTCTTCAACTTTACATGAACAAAACTATACAGTATATATTACTTTACGGCTATCTTCTTTCAACACGAATGCTCGTGAAATTCATCCATGTTGCACATTTAGGTAGTTCATGTTTTTCCTTGCTGAGTAGTATTCCACTGTATGACTATAACGCTATTTATCCTTTCTCTTGCTTCTTCTTCAAATTCCTCTCCTGGCACTTAGGATAGAAGGTTTGAGGGAAAAAGGCACATGGAGGCCTAGCCACCGTCGGGGATGCAGTTTCCTGAGGCCTCAGGGGGACTCACTCCTGGTAGAGAATCTGGCCTTAGAGCCTCAGCAGCCTGCAGTGTGAGATTATGCACAGCGATCCAGAGAAGCCATGGACTCAGGACTTGGGCTGAAACTCAGCACCCATTCCTTTATTTATAGTAAGAAATTCCACTGTCATATATTCA
Source organism: Ursus americanus (assembly GCF_024610735.1). Lineage (NCBI taxonomy): Eukaryota > Metazoa > Chordata > Mammalia > Carnivora > Ursidae > Ursus > Ursus americanus. The sequence continues at coordinate 50,324,102 of NC_142146.1, read as the reverse complement.
GGTGAATACATTCCATATATTTTTTAAATCATTCTGCAATATTTATGTAGCCTATCTTCCAAGTTCCAAGGAACTAGGAATACATTTAAATAATGAGTTTCCACAATATCCTGGTAAATATACTGTTGGAATTTACAAATGAGGAATTTGGGACAAATGGAAGAACAAAAGCTACCCAAGGCAAACTTATAAGGGAAATACCACCGACTTTAGCCAGATCTCTACTCTGGTTCTCCTCATGCCCAGGAGGCAGGGCAGACAAGTGGTTAAGGCTGCAGGCTCCCGGGCCAGAGGGCGTGGGTTCAAATATGTGCTCTGCTCCTACCTCTGTGACCTTGGACGAGTTACACTGCCTCTCTGTGCCTCAGCTGTGCCACCTAGAAGAACCGGGATGGTAACAGGAGTTCAATAAGCTGACTGAGGCAGAGTGATTTGAACAATGCTGGCATGTAGCAAGCAATTAAAAAATGTTAAAAATGCCAGCTGTTATTATTGTCTTGGGTTCTGTAGTCACTTTCCTAATTCTCAGAAAATTAGATCACGTTTAGGCATTACTAACTACTAAGGCCTCGTTTGAAGTCATGATGATGAAATGATCAGTTTTAAATACCTGAGAGACAGGTATTTCCAGAGAAGAATCGGTGCTGGCTATACTCAATGCATATTCTTTTGGTGGCAACTATGAGGAGATTAAAAGAAAAAAAAAAAGACCAAATATTAGTCGAAACATCCCAAGGTGATTAAATGTGATAAATAAATATCCCAAGGTGATTAAAATGTTTTAAATAAATATATTGTGTTAGGGACACTGGTTTATGTATCTGTTCTGTTTTTGCTTTTTATGATACAGTTCTAGAAGAGCAGGGAATCTGAAGCCTGCTTAAAGTCGAAGCCTCTTCTGGGATGTTGCTAAGGAAAATCCACAATCCGGGATTGCTAATTAAAATTAATTCTGCTTATTGGGCATAAATTAAGTCCTAATGAGGTGAGAAACTGCAGTAAAATAATTAAAGATTGAAAATATCTTCCCTGAATAAAAACAAAGACAGGGAGGCTTTTACACTCTCAATTCTATCCTGTTTTCTCTTTAACTGCAGTTGGATAAAAAGAAAGCAGCTCTGAGAACAGGGAGATGGAAAATCAAAACAAAATCTTTCATGTAATTAGCTTATACAATTGAGGCAGGGCAAATAGAACACCTGTGAATGAATGGTAGAAAATGAAGTCTTTGTAGGCATCGAAAGATAAGGCACTCATCGTGAGCTTTTTAGCTCAAGACCAGTCCAGAAGTAAGGGACGAGTGCCCAGGAGATGATTTTTATTCCAAGCCAGAATGACGTGAATATGAAAAGTTAGGGATTATTGTCAGAAGAACTAAGTTATGTATTATATATATATCTTACAAAGATTACTCTTAAAGAATACCGTGTATTGATCGATAAATGTGTTTGAAATCCACTCTGTAATGAAAATAAGTATTATAGATAAAATAGTAGAGAGAGAAAAATATTGAAAAAGAGAGGAAGACCCAGGAAATCTGAATATTTTCCTGTGTTGGATTTTCAAAAACATAAGAGGCCCAACAGGACCTCCTGGAAAAGGCGAATTCCAGATTGCTAGTTCTTGGTTAAGAGTCCTGTTAAATGCAATGAGGGGGTGGAGCATGTGGTCTCCTGGAATCAAAGATCACCGTCTGGGGACCGCCTAACTGAAACCTGCCTGTGACCCCATTTTTGATGATCAAAACTGGGTTTAAAAATAAATTCAAACCCTAACTCTCACAAAGACGTTACACTAAGTAAATTCCAATTTCTGGCTTCTCTCACAAACCCTGACATTCTGGCAACATTGCAGCAACGTTTCTGACTCCCAACAGTTGGCAGTACCTGAGTAGTGACCACTCTTCTGCAGTTCACCACGGTGCTTTGGGTTGGCTCCTGCCCTGCCCTGGAGGTTTTTGAGGACTCACTCTTGTCAAGGGTGTTTATGTTGGTTGGAGGTGTCCTAGGGGTGAGGGACAGTAAGACCTTTGATAAAATCAAGGCAAATATATCTGTGTCTGTTGGGAAGCAAACAGATGGGAATATTGTGGGATCTCTTTGGGGATCCTGATGGACAGGTCTTTGCTCCACCTGTAAGATGGCACCAGTCACTTCTCAAGTCACTATCAGGGTATAAATATTTGGATAACTACCTCCAGGCTGAGCTTTTCTGGGGCAGAGGACCCAGTCTCATTCACCGTTGTGTCCCCAGTTTAGCACAGTGTGTGGCAACGAAGTTGGTGCTTAATAAATATTTACTGAATGAAGAAAAAGTCAGATGACTATAATATTCTCCATCCTCTAAACTGAGAAAGTTGAAAAGTGAAGAAGTGAATTGAAAAAGTATTTGCTTTTTTAAAGAGAGTAATTCAATTCACTGGATATCATCACCCCACCATACATGAAAATCTCTCTTCATTCTATTGACTCTTATGACCCTCAAGAAGTTCAACTCCTACTAACCAGCAAACTAGATGGAAAAATTATTGGGCCACTTCCAGAGTCACTTCTAGTACTTAAAATGAGTTTCAGAGAACATGAGCCAAGAGTATACCAACTGACAACCAGCTGCGCCACAGGGGGGACCACGGGAGATTTGTCACTTGCATATCTGAGTAATATAAAGTGTTTAAATCAGGGCACACTGGCTTCCACAAACTCAATGAATAATTATTGTGTGAACCAGCTGCTTTCACTTTGTTAAAAGGAAACTGTTTTTTTCAGTGTTCCAACGTACTTGGCCAGATTTTCCTCAGGATAATGATGAGCAAATGTTGGCTGTTTATAAACCCTTCTTGTGAACCAGGAATTCCAAACTTAAAAGCCTACAGGGCCAGGCAGGTAATGGACACAAGTGAAACTTGCTGAGACAGTCAAAAGGGGCAGCCACTCTTCCACTACAAATAGCTGAAGCAAATGCAAAAATATAGGTCCAGTGTGGCCAAGTCTTCCCATTTTTTAAGAGAAGTCAGGTATCTGCTCTTACATTGACATTTCCAAATTAAACAACAAAAGAAGAGCCAGGCCAGATTGAGCCCTAAGCCCTCAGGTTTCTGGAATCTACTGTTTAGACAGATAGGGAATAAAGTTCTCCTTTGAAGGCACCTACGGCACATTGGTGGTCTGTGGTCTGTGACTAGCAACAGATCTACCCCTCCACTGACTCAAAGGGCCCTGGGACCCTCTGAAAAAGAAACCTTGGTTTTATTTTTTTTTTTCCTTGGATTTTTTCTTAGTGGGATGCTTTGGAATCTTTACGATAGATAGGTAGGTAGGTAGGTAGATAGATAGATAGATAGATAGATAGATAGATAGATAGATAGATATGTATTTATCTCACAGACAACTTCTGTGGGAATAAATTAGTAATTTTAATTTGAGAAAACAACATAACTCCTCTTAAGGCAGCTGAAACCATTGTACACATTAGCATGTGTATGTATGTGTGTATATTTCTTTTACCTTAGGTAATTGATATTTGTTTTAAGAATTTTTTTTATTCCAAATTGGGTTTTAGTAGGGGTTTGGGGTTTTTTGTTTTTTTTGGCGGGGGGTGGGGGTGGGGGTGGTCTTCATCAAATAACCATGGGAAGGAAGTGCATCCCTTGCCCAGGGCTGTTTTGTTTTGAATGTGGGGAAGGAAATGGGAAAACGTTTCAGGCTTTGATTCCTGGACCAGATTACTTTCTGACTCACAATGAGGCCATAGAGAGGACATGTGAATAGAATGAGCACTGAGAACCTGCACTGGCCAAAGCCAGCAATGGTTTAGGTCCCTCTAGCTTAATTTATTTTGTTTTATAGCAATAACGAAAATAAGGACAATGATATCACTTCCTTTTGGCCTGTGCGTCTTATTTTGTGGGGAAAAAAAATTATGACTAAAAGTTGAACCAACTCTGATTTTTACATTTTCATTTGTGGAGATATTAGTAGCTACCTTATAGGATTTTTGTGAATATTGATAAATTTAACATCTACCAAATACCTACAAGAGTACCCAGTGCATCGAACTGAAGAGGTAGTAGGTAGTAGTAGTGCTAGTACTTCATATTTTCATTTATGCTTTATAACCTGGCTGCTCTGCGTGCGATCTGGTGTCAGCACCCTCTGGGTGCTCGTTAAAAATGCAGGATCTCAGGGGCGCCTGGGTGGCTCAGTCGGTGAAGCATCTGCCTTTGGCTCAGGTCATGATCCCAGGGTCCTGGGATCCAGCGCCATATTGGGCTCCCTGCTCAGCGGGGAGTCTGCTTCTCCCTCTCTTCCCTGCTCATGCTCTCTCTTGCTCTCTCTTTCTCAAATAAATAAATTTGTTAAAAAATGCAGGATCTCAGACGCCACCATACACCTCCTGGCTTAGTCCAACTAGGAATGCTATAACAAATTACCATAGACTGCATAGCTTAAACAACAAATATTCATTTCTCACAGCTCGGAAGCCTGGAAGCCTGAGATAGGATGCCAGCCGGGTCACGCTCTTGGTGAGGCCATCTTCCTGGTTTATAGGCCTGTCTTCTTGCTGTGTCCTCACCTGGTGAAAAGAGCACAAGCTCACTCTCCGGCCTCTTATTGTAAGAGCACTAATCCCATTCATGAGGCTCTGTCCTCAGGACCTAAGCACCTCTCAAAGTCCTCACCTCCAAACACTATCACACTGGGCATTCCATTTCAACATAGGAGTTGGGGGCGCGGCAGGGCGCCGGGAGACACAAACCTTCATATTCACTTGATCAAAATCTGCCTTTTTAGCAACATCACAAGTGATCTGTGTGCCCAGTTAAGCTGAAGGAAGCACAACTTTATAAAATGTACTTTGTATTTCAAACTTTTCATATTTTATTTTTTTTAACATTTTATTTATTTATTTGACAGAGAGAGCGAGAGAGCACAAGCAGGAGGAACAGCAGAGGCAGAGGGAGAAGCAGACTCCCCGCTGAGCAGGGAGCCTGATGCGGGGCTCGATCCCAGGACCCCAGGATCATGACCTGAGCCGAAGGCAGACGCTTTACTGACTGAGCCACCCAGGCACCCCAGGGGAAGCTCGCTATTTATAAAAAGGTATGTTAAGTGATTTAGTAAAGTGAAGATTATTTTTCCTATCTGAATAATACTTCCTGGTTTTTCTATTTTGTCAAACTGCATGATGTGACAAACAAGAGTTAAGTGGTCTGATAGACCACTTTCTAGCATGTATCTCGGTCCTTCTTTCTTAATTTCCATCAACATCAATTCAGCCACCACTTCATACCAGGCCTTGTGTTGGCGTGGAAGACAAAGGCGAGGAGGACAATACCCCTTCCCTAGGGTCCTGCCGTTATAAATAGAGTGGAATCTGACAAAGGTGATAGTAAAGCAATGCTCAGATAGTTATGGAAGCACAGAGCAAAGCACCTGGCCCAGCCATGGAGTCTAAGCAGGTCTTCCAGGCAAGAGGTAGAGCCTTAGTTCAAACCCAAAGGATTGGCAAGGGACAGAAAGGAGGGCATGCTAAAACAAATAGGATATAGCATGGGCAAAGCCACAGACCAAGAAACAGTAAGGCAAATCTCTCAAAATCTGTTTCTTCATCTGTAATGTAAAATAGGAAGGGTACTTATTAAGTTATAAAGAACAAAAATGCTAAAGTATACGCTTATCTGCGAGAATTATGTATCTGCATATTTAGAAATAAATACACAGAGAGAGGCAGTGCTAAGTACTACCTACAATCTCACTCCTACTTATACACCCAAGGGACATGAAAACATATGTCCGCACAAAAATTTGTACACACATATTCATAACATCACAATTTACAATAGCCAAAAGTGGAAGCAGCCCAAATGTCCACCAACTGATGAGCGGATAAATAAAATGTGGCCTGTCTCTACAATGCAATTATTATTTGGAGATCAAAAGAAATGAAGTATTGATACATGCCACAACATGTATGAAATTTGAAATCTGCTAAGTGAGAGAGGCCAGAAACAAAGGGTCACATATTGTATGATTGCATTTACACGAAATGTCCAGAATGGGCAAAATATAGTCAATAGATTCTTATAGATCTATAAATCTATAAAGATAGAAAGTAGGCTAGTGTTTGCCTAGGGCTGGAGGTTGGGTGAGAGTGGCAAGTGATTGCTAATGGGTCCTGGCTTTCTTTTTGGGGTGATGAACTGTTCACAAATTGATTGTGGCAATGGTTGTACAATTTTCTGAATATACTAAAACCCACTGGATTGTACACTTCAAATATTTTAATTGTATGGTATGTGAATTATATCTTAATAAAGCTATTATTTTTTAGAAAGTAATAGCTAACCCTCTCATAGCATAAACCAGGCATAGTCGTAAGTGCTATATATATGTTAACTATTTAATTCTTACACTAGCCAATGAGATAGATACCATGATGGTCTCCCATCAGACAGGGGACTGCCCAGTCCACACAGCCAGTTAGTGGTAGGGCTGTGATGTGAACCCAGGAGGCTGGCTCTGCATCTGCAGACTTTAATTTCCACTCTACACTGCCCTAGCTTGGGAGCCATTCAAAGCTTCAGTTTTTAACTCGATTAACATGGGTTCTGATCTTGGCCCCAACTCTTACCAGCCAGATGATCCTGGGCAAGTTACTGAAGTTAGTTTTCTCATGTGTTGAAGATAATAGTGCATACCTCATAGGACTGGTGTTTAACACAGGTACTATCTAAAGTAAGCTGTTATCAACTGCGAGGTCCTTGTTTTATGCAGTATTGTCACAGGTTTCAGGACTGAAAAGCACTACACACATCGAAGCAGCAGGCAGACTGACAGTGTGGAGACTTGAAGAGTCAGCTTATTATTTCTGCAAGTACAGAATTTTGTTTTCCACATAGAAACGGCCTGGTAAACCAGTGGTCTGGCATTCTACTTTTACATAACATAACTTAAAATTAAAGGTTTAAATGAGGAGAAAAATAGTTGCCACATGCACTGAACATTTGAAATGTTAGGGATTTGCTTTTTATTGCATGAAAATAAACAGAAGTGTGGGACAGAGAAAGAAATGTGTCACTTCCCCAGCACTGACCTGCAAGGGCAGAGTGACCTTACACAAGAAGAAAAATGCCAGTAATTTCCAAACTAATTTAATTTTAAATTTCTGGGTTTTTTTTTATTTCATCTGGTAGAGACATACTTATTCTTGGAAGGAAAAAAAAAACCCAACAACATTAGTGATAAATGAAGTTATATAAGCTTTGCTGGCAAACGCACACGGCACAGAGCTACAGAGCTCATTTGCAAGGCAAGGAAGCAAATCAAAGTCCACCACAGCTTTCTCAGTGCCCAGAAGGTTTCTTTGAGTAGTTCATGACTGGAATTTGTTTGCTTTGGGGTTGTTTTTTGGGGTTTTTGTTTTGTTTTGTTTTGTTTGTTTTGGTTTTTGTTTTTGCAGAGGGGGGGCAGTTTGCTACAGTGTCATTCCGTCTCTCCTTTCATCTCCTATAACTTTCCTACTAACATGTAAGGAACCACTCCTCACCCAAATTTCAACACTGTGGGAGATGTTCAGATCATCTTTGATTCTTCCTTTTCTCTCCCATGTCTGATCCATGCGTACAGTCAGTAAGCTTCCTGCAAGGTTTATCCAGAATCTTTTCGCTTCTTTCTGACTCCTTTGCCACCACTCATCCAAACTACCTCCAGCTCCTGTGTGGACCTCTGTGATAGTCTTCTAAGCTGTTCCCTTCACCTCCACTCTGCTGCCTACAGTTGCTTCTCCACGGAGAGACCAGAGGGATCTTTTAAAAACACAAGTCTGCCTAAAACCTATCAAAAGTCAAAATCTAAACATACAGTTGGAATATGAAACAGTGTTCAACATCATTAATCTTCAGGGAAAGTAAAAGTAAAGCTACAATGAGATATGACTGTACACCTGCCAGAATAGCTAACATTTTAAAATTAAAAAGTCTGACAATACCATCTACTGCTGAAGATGTAGAAGAACTAGAACTCTCATACACCATAGTAGAAGGGAATATATGATGAGCCTGGGATACTGTTTGGCAATAAATAATAAAGCTAAACATATGCTTACTCTGTGATCTAGGATTCCACTTCTAGGAATGTGGGCAAGATGAGTGTCTGTGTCCACTAAAAGATGTTCAAGGATATTTATAACCGCTATATTGATAAGAAACAAAAATTGGCTACTAAATGTCCATCAGTAGGGTAGTAGATAAATGATGATATACTTATATAACAGAATACAAGTAATAAAAAAAAATGAGTGAACTACTGGCTCATGCACAACATAGATGAATCTCTCAGATAAAGCAAATGAAGACCAGCCAAAGTTTGGACTGTATGATTCTATTTATAAGAAGTTCAAGAGTGGGGGGTGCCTGGGTGGCACAGCGGTTAAGCGTCTGCCTTCGGCTCAGGGCGTGATCCCGGCGTTATGGGATCGAGCCCCACATCAGGCTCCTCCGCTATGAGCCTGCTTCTTCCTCTCCCACTCCCCCTGCTTCCTCTCCACTCCCGCTGGCTGTCTCTATCTCTGTCAAATAAATAAATAAAATCTTTAAAAAAAAAAAAAAAAGAAGTTCAAGAGTGGGGCGCCTGGGTGGCTCAGTCAGTTAAGCATCTGCCTTTAGCTCAGGTCATGATCCCAGGGTCCTGGGATTGAGTTCAACACCAGGCTCCCTGATCAGCAGGGAGTCTGCTTCTCCCTCTGCCTGCTGCTCCCCCTGCTTGTGCTCTCTCATTCTGTCAAACAGATAAATAAAATCTTACAAAAAAAGAAGTCCAAAAGGAAGAAAAACAACTCTGCAGCGATAGAAGGCCAGCTAGAGATTAGTGGGGCTTTATCTTTGCTAGGGATTGGGGCTGAGGGATGGTTAGACTGAGAAGTGGCATGAGGGAAACTTCTGAGGTTTGGAAATGTTCTGTATCTCGAACTGGATGGTTGTTTCATGAGGTGTGTGTATGTGCTGTCATCAAATTGTACATTTTCTATGCATCTCACAATGTTACTCTATTTCAGTTTTATAAAGTCAGTGGCGTGCCAGTACAGGAACAACCAAATCTACGTGTGATGGCACGGTCTGGCTCCTACTCTCCTTTCCTCACCTCATCCTTCCTTCCCCCATTCTTTAGGCTTTTGCCGCATCTATTTTCTCATTTTTCCTCAATATGCCACTCCCTATCCCTGACTCCATTTTATTTCTTCATAGCTCTTACCACCATTATTTTATTTGATTACTTATTTATGTCCCCCTTTCCTCCTCTAGAACGTCAGCTACGTGAGGGTGGGGTTCTTGACTATTTTGTTCACTCTCTAACCCCAGTGCCTACAATAGGGCAATTATAGGAACTCAGATATTTGTTGTATGAATTCATGATGCGATCTTCAAATATTTGTGGAAAGTTGCACTTCTGAGTGTGTACAATATCTTGATATTCTTAACAACGTCTCAGATGAAAGACAGCTATTATGGCCATTTTGTGAAAACCCTATTGACCAATTTATTCATTTATGTACTCTATAAATATTTCCTAAATGTTCATTAGAAGCAAGGTTGATTTAGCTAGTATTATCTGGTGGTGCAATGAGGGATTAGTGAGGGAGAATTAAAAATACAGGAGACAGGAGTAGGAATTGAGGGACTACATCTGGAAGCTGGCCTGGGACAGAGGAAGATCGTTGTTTCATGTGAAGCTGAGAGGGAAATGTGCATGGGGATACAGATGAATTTAATGGTGAGGAATTGAACATTTTTGATGGCTTCTATATCCCCTGAAGTAGGAGGCGGTGTCATGAGCTGAAAAAGAGAAGGGTAGGAGTAGGCAAGGGAGCTTGAGAAGCTGCAGTGGTTTCATGTTCTTCACACTCAGGGTACATGTTCTTCAGTGTATGAGCACCTGGTTGCCTCTCCCAAGTGGAGGGTTCGCAGGATGGTGCAGTGGTAAGGCAAGGAGTGAGGGAGCTGTGGGACTTTATAAGCAGTGTGGGGAGGCAGGAAAGGAGGTGAAAGGCTGTGGAGCCGGGAGGAATTTGGAAAAAGGAAGAGATCGAATGGTTGTCATCACCTCTAAGACCAAGATGGATGAGCACTCGCATTGAGAAACTTCTTTTGAAGCACAGATAAAAAACTTTCTGAGCCAAAATCTAGACAGTAGTAACATGGGCATTCGGGTAGAGTGGTGAGTCAGGAGGGAAGTTATGTTATTCTAAATGTCTTGTCCAGAAGGAGGCTAGACATATAGTTTAACTATTGACTTTGTTAGGAAAATATAAACTTAAGTCTGTTAAAGCCCCTAAATGATTAGAAATAGAATGTGTAACTTCCAAACTTCTTTAAGAAAAAGAAGAGGAATTAGGAAAACCTGACAATCCAAAAGAAGATAAAAAAGGGAAAAAAAAGAAAACCTTCATAAATTTGAAAATATAAAATGTCAGAGATAAGTTATTAGATTCCTAATCATATTAAATAAATATTTAAACTCACATATTAAATGACAGTACTGTTAGATTTCTGGGTTTTTTTTAATCCAGTTACCCATATTGCTTACAAGTTATGTACCTCAAACAAAATAGCATAGAAAGAGTATAAATAAGGAGATAGGAAAAAGATATGTCAGGAAATTAGTACCCAAAAGAAAGGTAGCTTAGCAATACTAATATCAGATAAAATGGAGGTTAAATTAAAAATATTTCTGGAAACAAAGATTTCACACAGATTATGAAACTATATACCAAGGCAATATGAATACCATAACTTTGTATGCCTTTAATAACATAGCTTTTGTAGAAGATACTAGAAATTGGCTCATTCAGTACTACTCCAACCCTCTGTTTATTGTGGTAAAGACCAAATTTCCCAGTTTCCCTTGCAGCTGGATTCTCTATGTGACCAGGCTTCTGCCAAGCAGAGATTTAGAAGGTGAAAGCAAATACTATAATGTGGCAGCCACAATGTCCCTCAGGTAAGAAGGGTGATGGAGGTGCTTGGCTTTTATGACAGTTGTTGCAGGGATTCTCGAATCCTGGTTCTAGCATTGGAGGGGCTAAGTGGCAGGCAGTGGCTAGCTATGAAGTTTCTATAGGATATTGGATGTTTCTCCTAACTGTGTTGCTCACAGCCTGAGTAATAACCAAGCTTGGCTCCCTTGCCTCTCTGAAATTCTGTAAGTTACCTTGTACCCTGTAATAAATAAATAAACAAACAAATAAACAAACAAACAAATTTCTGCTTAAATGAGCTGGAGTGTATCCCAATATGATGTGATATGTGTTATACTAGGGGGAAGCCCCAGCACCATAACCCCTTTTGTATTCTAACTCTAATTGTGGTAAGCATGGAATCCTTGTAGGCTTCTTAGAGGAGGTGACAACTGCACTGTATGCTGAAGTGTGAGTTGGAATTAGCTAGGTGGAGGGCTTAGATGAAGAAGGATGAACCATGCAAAGGGGGACCCCAGGAGATGCAGAGATAACAGTAGTTCACTGTCCCTAATGGGATGAGACATACGGAGTGACAAAAACAAAATGGAGGCTGGAGCTTTTTCAGGGGAAATCACAAATGGCCTTGCCTGCCAATTTTTAGACTGCAACTGTTGCTTTTGTCTACTCAGCACCTTGGCTGCTTTCTCCTGCAGTCTTCCCTGCCCCTCTTCACATGCCAATACACACACATTTCCTTTGGGGAGTGACTTGTTCTCCACTTATATGAAGGGATTTGGATGAGAATACCAATCACACTAGTCCTTCTCCCTGATGACAGGGAGAGCCTTTCTCTAGGTCTGACCATCAAGGTAGATGTTCCTATGATCAGGGCAATGGGTCTAAGTAGAGGCTGCGAGTTAGTCCATACCTGTTAGAGTCCTTCTCAGGGATTTTTAAAATTTAGAATTGGCTCAGAGTTGTAGATTCTGGTGGTCATTATCTGGCCCCCAGAATTTTAATCCTACAAGGCCCCTGGGGGAAGCCCTATTTGGAGTTCCATCTTATGGGAGGGAATGCATTTCCTTATTCAGTCCCACTGAGCCTAGGTGTTCCATTGCTTGCCACCAAGGACATTATAACAGTGCAAATGAGTGGAAGAACTGAGACTTGAACCCATATGCACAATTCTAAATGAGAATAGAACCTATTAACACACACATGGAAAAAAGCTTCAATCTCATTAGGAAGCAAAGAAAGCTAAATTAAAGAAGACTGTGACTTCACTTTTAAAAACCACTACAAGATTAAGGATTTTTTTGTAATGATAAGTATGTCATATTTTGTGGGTATTTAAGAATGTAAACCATCATAGCTCTTAAATTTTTTATATTTATTTTTTATTAAAGATTTTTGTTTATTTGAGAAAGAGAGTGAGGGAGAGAGTATGAGTGAGGGGGATGGGGAGGGACAGAGGGAGAAGGAGGGGTAGAGGGAGAAGAAGGGGCAGACGGAGAGAGAGAAGCAGACTCCCCACTAAGCAGGGAGCCCCATATGGGGCTTGATCCCATGACCCCGGGATCACAACTGAGCCAAAGGCAGATGCTTAACCAGCTGAGCTACCCAGGCACCCCCATCATAACTCTTTAAAAATATCAACAGGGGCACCTGGCTGGTTCAGTTGATAGAACATGTGACTTTTGATCTTGGGGGTCATGAGTTCGAGCCCTGCATTGGGAATAGTGATTATATTTAAAAAAATTTTTTTTAAATATCTATAGCAGCTATCATATTGAATGCTTACTAATAGGGCAGACACTATGCAAAGCAGCAAACAATTTTAACCCCCAAAACAACCAATAAAATACATATCATTATCTTCGGTTTAAAGATAAGATTTAGAAAGACCCATTGCACTTACTGAGTTCTCAAAGGCACAAAGGGTGGTACTCTGGGACTCCATCACTCTATAAGTGAGCCAAATGTGTCAAGGGGACTATTAAAATAGAAGCAACAAAAAAGAGAAAAAAATTAATACAGTTTGAAATTTGATGTTCAAAAAATAAAAACATTAAAGTAGTCATCACAGGGCAACATTTATTCATTAGCCTCTTTCACAACCTATTTTTTCATTGGGTGTTTTATTTATTTAAAGCCACCTTTTGCAGAAGACAGGAGAGCAGGCAGCACCCTACACCCTTATTGTTGGTGAGGGCCTCTAAGAGCCTTCCTTCAGCCCATGGAGCTGGGATTCAACTCAGAGATGACTCTAAAGACTGTGCTAAAGATTATTGGGACCCAACTGCAATTCATTACATTAAACCAACAGTGTGAAAAACATTCAAAATTCTTAATCTATTAAATTAAATATTGTGACAAATTGCAAAAACATTAATAAATGTGTTAAAGGCAGAGTTCCTTATAATAATAAAAAATTAAAAAGTAATACAAATGTTTAATCATGTGGGCCTTGTTAAATCAATTATGTAATGCAATTATTGAAAATAATCTTTATGAGGCCTTCAAATTAAAGTGGGAAACTAATTGTATTATATCATGTCAAGTGGAGAAAAAAACAACACATATAATAGACACATATAATAGAACTACAGTAGTCAGAACTGTAAAAAAGGAAATTTTAAATGTGTAGAAAAAAGATGGAAAAGAAATATACTTAAAAATGTTAACAGAGACTGGATTTTGGAAAAATGGGTGATTTTCTCCAATTTCTTGTATTTTCTGTAATTAGAATTTTCTCTAATGAGTCTTATTTCTAGAATAGAAATAATGTTAATAATATATATTTGTGGGAGGTGCCTGGGCAGCTCAGTCAGGTAAGTATCCAATTCTTGATTTCAGCTCAGGTCATGATCTCAGGGTTGTGAGATTGAGCCCTGCATTGGGCTCCATGGTGGGTTTGGAGCCTACTTAAGACTCTCTTTCTCCCAACTCATTTTAGACCCAAACACACCTCCAGATTAAAAGTGAGGGGGTGGAGAACCATTTATCATGCTAATGGACATCAAAACAAAGCTGGAGTAGCCATCCCTATGTCAAACAAACTAGATTTTAAACCAAAGACTGTAATAAGAGATGAAGAAAGAAACTATATCATAATAAAGGGGTCTATCCAACAAGAAAATCTAACTGTTGTAAATATTTATGTCCCTAACTTGGGAGCAGCCAAATATATAAATCAATTAATGACAAAATTAAAGAAACTCATTTATAGTAATACAGTAATAGTAGGGGACTTTAACACCTTACTCACAGCAATGGACAGATCATTTAAGTAGAAGATCAACAAGGAAACAGGGCTTTGAATGACACACTGGGCCAGATGTACTTAACAGATATATACAGAGCATTTCATCCTAAAGCAGCAGAGTACACATTCTTTTCAAGTGCACATGGAACATTCTCCAGAATAGATCACATACTGGGTCACAAATCAGGATCCAACCAGTATAAAAGATTGCGATCATACCACGCATATTTTCAGACCACAGTGCTATGAAACTTGAAGTCAACCACAAGAAGAAATTTGAAAGGACCACAAATACATGGAGGTTAAAAAACATCCTACTAAAGAATGAATGGCTCAATCAGGAAATTAAAGAAGAATTTAAAAAACTACTTGGAAGCAAATGAAAATGAAAACATGAGGGCACCTGGGTGGCTCAGTCAAACATCTGCCTTTGGCTTAGGTCGTGATCCCAGGGTCCTAGGATGGAGTCCCACATCAGGCTTCTTGCTCAGCTTCTCCCTCTCTCTCTTTCCCTCCCCCCACTCGTTCTCTTTCTCTCAGATAAATAAAATCTTTTTTTTTATTTTAAAGATTTTATTTATTTATTTGACAGAGATAGAGACAGCCAGCAAGAGAGGGAACCCAAGCAGGGGGAGTGGGAGAGGAAGAAGCAGGCTCATAGCGGAGGAGCCTGACGTGGGGCTCAATCCCATAACGCCGGGATCACACCCTGAGCCGAAGGCAGATGCTTAACCGCTGTGCCACCCAGGTGCCCCAGATAAATAAAATCTTAAAAAAAAAAAAAAAAAGCAGGGGATACCTGGGTGGCTCAGTTGATTGGGTGTCTGCCTTTGGCTCAGGTCATGATCCCTGGGTCCTTGGATCAAGCCCCACATTGGGCTCTCTGCTCAGTGGGGAGTCTGCTTCTCTTTCTGTCTCTCTCTTTCCCTCTGTCCCTCCCCACTGGTCATTCTCTCCCTCATTCTCTCAAATAAAATCTTTAAAAATAAATAAATAAATAAATATATTAAAAAACAAAACCAAAAATGACCCACAGCGAATATTATCGCCAACAAGGGAAAAACTGAGAACTTTTCCCCTAAGGTCAGGAACATGACAGGGATGTCCACTCTCACCACTGTTGTTCAACATAGTACTGGAAGTTCCTAGCCTCAGCAATCATAATAAATGATTATTTATTCAAAATAAAAAAATAATATTATTTTAAAAATAAATAAAAGACATCCAAATTGGCAAAGAAGAAATCAAACTTTCACTCTTCACAGACAACATGATACTCTATCCACCAAAAAAATTGCTGGAACTGATACAGGAATTCAGCAAAGTGGCAGGATATAAAAGCAACACACAGACGTCTGTTGAATTTCTATACACTAACACTGAAGGAGCAGAAAGAGAAATCAAGGAATCAATCCTGTTCACAGTTCCACCCAAAACCGTAAGATACCTAGGAATAAACCTAACCAAAGAAGTAAAAGATATATATTCTGAAAACTATAGAACACTTATGAAAGAAATTGAAGAAGACACAAAGAAATGGAAAAACATTCCATGTTCATGGATTGGAAGAACAAACATTGTTAAAATGTCTATGCTACCGAAAGGAATTGACACATTCAAAGCTATCCCTATCAAAATACCACCATCATTTTTCACAGAGCTGGAACAAAGAATTCTAAAATGTGTATGGAACCAGAGAAGTCCCCAAATAGCCAAAGTAATGTTGAAAAAGAAAACCAAAGCTGGAGCCATCACAATTCCAGATTTCAAGCTATATTACAAGGCTGTAATCATCAAGAAAGTATGGTACGGGCACAAAAACAGACACACAGATCAGTGGAACAGAACAGAGAACCCAGAAATGGACCTTCAACTCTATGGTCAACTAACCATCAACAAAGCAGGAAAGAATATTCAATGGAAAAAAGAGTCTCTTCAACAAATGGTGTTGGGAAAATTGGACAGCCACATCCAGAATAATGAAACTGGACCACTTTCTTACACTATACACAAAAATAAAATCAAAATGGATGAAAGACCTAAATGTGAGACAGGAATCCATCAAAATCCTAGAGGAGAACACAGGCAGCAACTTCTTTGACCTTGGTCACAGCAACTTTTTGCTAGACACATCTCCAAGGGCAAGGGAAGCAAAAGCAAAAATGAACTATTGGGACCTCATCAGGATAAAAAGTTTTTGCACAGCAAAGGAAACAATCAACAAAACTAAAAGGCAATGTATGGAATAGGAGAAGGTATTTGCAAATGACATGTCAGATAAGGATCTAGTATCCAAAATCTATAAACAACTTCTCAAACTCAACACCCGAAAAACAAATAGTCAAGAAATGGGCAGAAGACATGAACAGACATTTCTCCAAAGAAGACATATAGATGGCCAACAGACACATGCAAAGATGCTCAACATGACTCATCATCAGGCAAATACAAATCAAAAGAGATATCACTTCACACTGATCAGAATGGCTAAAATCAACTCAGGAAACAATAGATGTTGGTGAGGATGCAGAGAAAGGGGAGCCCTCTTACGGTGTTGGTGGGAATGCAAACTGGTGCAGCTATTCTGGAAAACAGAATTTCCTCAAAAAGTTTCCTGGAGTTTCCTCAAAAAGTTGAAAATAGAACTACCCTATGACCCAGCAATTGCACTACTAGGTATTTATCCAGAGGATACAAAAAGTGATTCAAAAGGGCACATGCACCCCAATGTAATAGCGATGTCCACAATGGCCGAAATATAGAAAGACCCCAGATGTCCATCAACAGAAGAATGGATAAAGAAGATATGGTGTACACACACACACACACACACACACACACACACACACACAGAAATATTACTCAGCCATCAAAAAGAATGAAACGCCATTTGCCATGACATGGATGGAACTATAGGGTATTATGCTAAGCAAAATAAGTCAGTCAGAGAAAGACAAATACCATATGATTTCACTTATATGTAGAAATTAAGAAACAAAACAGATGAATGTTGAGGAAGAGAAGGAAAAATAAAATATGATAAAAACAGAAAGGAAGGCAAACCATAAGAGACTCTTAACTATAAGAAACAAACTGAGGGTTTCTGGAGGGGAGGTTGGGTGGGGGGATGGGGTAATTGAGGGATGGGCATTAAGGAGGGCACTTGATGTAATGAGCACTGGTTATTATATGCACTGATGAATCACCAAATTCTACCTCTAAAACTAATATTACACTATATGTTAACTAAATTGAATTTAAATTAAAAATTTTTTAAAAAGAAAAAAAATAGCATGGAGCTGGTAATGGACTCTCAATTAAAAAAAAAAAAAGACTCTCTCTCTCCCTCTCCCTCTGTCCCTTCTCCACCACCAGCCCCCGCCCCCCACTTATGCACACATGTGCACATGCTTGCTCTCTCTTTTTCTTAAAAAAAAAAAATTTCATTGGAGAAAATATTATTTTTAAAAATAACATTTATTTTTTGAAAAAGGTCTTTATTTAGATAGTAAAAAATATGAGGGATGGAGAGGCTTCACAGAAAGATACTATAATTGTGATTTCTCAGTGCTGAAGTTAAAAGCTAAGAGGAGACACCTATGGCTTTCCTCTACTCATAGTTTTCCATTACAACCTGATGTCAAATTTTTGCCCCACTGTCAGCTCATGTGACTCAATACTGGATTCAGGAAGCATGGTCGTGGTAGACTTATTCAAAACGTATACACTTAATGAAGTATCTGGTAGGTTACATATTTTTCTCGATCACTAACCCCAGAAACATCCAGATAGGTACAGAACTCTCTGATGCTTGAAGGAGCTAAATGGACAAAGAAAATACTATCATGGAATAAATCTACAAACCTCATTATTACCATTTATTAAAAATTACTCCTTTGCTTTGGAAACACTTTCTTCTCTTGGTGTCTGTATCACCCAATGACCTCTCCTGGTTTTCCTCTGGTCATCCCTGACTGTTCCTTCTGCCTCCTTTGAGACTATTCACTCATCACTTCTCCAAAATGTACATGTCCACTTGTCTGTCATAGGCCCTCTGCTCTCTCTCTCTCTGCACCCTCACCTGGACAACCTCATCTGCTCTATTGGTGCCTGCTACTCTGTGTAGCAGTCATCCTCTGACAGCCCCTAAAAGCTACTACTTAATAACTTAGAAATGAGCTCAATATAAAGGCTCATTAGCCTTCATTTCTTAATAACAGATAATTCTCCAAAATTATTATCAAGGAACAGATGTCTAAACCAATATGTTATCCATTGATTGCCTTTTTCCACCAATCTATCTGACCACTGATGTTTCCATGTTAGGATGACTAGATCACCTCTTACTTTCAATGTGCTTCCTGTGAAGTTATTTCACCATAGCCTAAACAACCGTCAATTTAATGTAGTGCTTTAAAAAAAACTCATCTGAGAAATGCACAGGTTGAAGAGGGCACCCAGGAGGGGGTACAGCCACTCCATGGCTTCCCAGCTGGCCAGACCTCAGTGAGGGACCAGAATGACACCTGCTGAGTAGGATGTCGACTCCTGGAATGAATTCATGTATAAATGGATAACACAATAACCCCCAAATTGTCCTTCCCAAACAAGCTCCACCTTTCCTTGTAAATGGTTTAGATCCTGTTCGATTCTCACTGCTTTGCCTTATCTGAGAACCAAGGTGTTTGTGTTTTTATCCCATCAAAAGATTTGTTCCAAGGCACGTCAGCCATTCTCCTTCCCCTTCCCTCCCTGAGGTCACTATTGACTATAAAGCAATTCTGTCTCAACTGCACAAGCTCAGTTAAGTGTTGTTACATCCCCACCTCCTACCCTTATTGTGCTTGCCCAGGAGGTAGCAGTATTTCGGCTCAACAAATGTTTTTGAGTGCTAACTATGTACAAGGAGCTGCACAAGGCACTGTGGTGTGCAAGTTGAATGGAACAAAAATCTTCAAAAGTAAATCGCAATTCTGTCCCCTTCCTCTGGCTTTCAGGCCGGACCTGAGCTCAGCCACTAAAATACAACTGCTTTGTGTCTAGAGCTCAGAGTCAAAACCAATCAGGGGCTGTGATGTTGGTCTTTGTTGCAACCTTCTTTGCAAACTTTAACTCATCAGTAAAACTTAGAGGTAAAAAGAACCTGAATTCAAAATGAGACATTCCAAATGCTCCCCAGCTCTCCCAACTTCAAGTTTTACATATTCTTTGTTAGATCAAATACTCCTTCCACTCTCCCTTCCCGTCTAGCAGCCTCCTCCAGGCGGTAACATGACTTAAAGGCACACAAAGCATTACTTTCACTAGACAATTGGTTTTCTGTGGCACTAAGTGAAAAAGATTGAAACACTCCCAAGATCATAACTAGCCTATTATTTGTTTCCTCTTTCGCAGATAATTAGAGTTTGATGACCACTATTATTATTCTTCATTATTATCAAACACTGACGCTGGTTTTAGCCTTTAGAGCAATTTTTCTCCAAGTTGCAAACAAAGGAGAGAAGACATTATTCTGCATTCATTAAAAGTAGCTTTGCGTTTATCCTCCATGAATTTCATGCTTAGTGCCGTGTGCAAGGCCCTCATAAATAGTAAATGCACAGAGCCAGTGCCATCCATTCTAGAGCCCCGAGGTTCTGAGGAGCAAGGTGGAAGATCAGAGCTGTGAACTAACCCCCTTCTACATCACAGCAGCGCCATCTGCAGCGTGTGGCTGGACCCCCTCCAAGTACTCACCACCTCCTTTAGGACTTTTATGAGCCTGCTTTTTGAAAGCATACTCCTTCCATATGCAAAGGCTTGGATACATATGCCCACCAACAGCCCGTATGCATGCAAAATGTGCAGATGGGCAAAGGAAAATGAAGCCAGGGGTTTGGCACTGAGACAAATTATTAACCTCAGGAATTCTTAAAAGCCACATAGGGGTCCTATGGAAAAACAGCCTCTCTTAGAACTGATAATTGGAACTTAATTTGAGATTTCAAAAACTGTAGCTTAATAGAAGTGTAAGAACAACAGCTTTCAGAACTTCAGTTTTTTGTTTTTGTTTTGTTTGGCATTGTTCCCTAGGAAAACAAACATCTAAAAGGTTGCAGAATTTTAACCAGCAGCGCCATCACCAGATTTGATCTTTTTCTCCATGGCTCCCCACCACATACGAACAACGTCATTCTGACTGGATATGGTGCAAGGGAATGATAGAAGAATAGACTCCCTTAAATTAACTAACAGCTGCATGGTTCTTTTTAGGAAGGGAAAGTGAGTAGAATTTGGGGGTAAGTACTGTGCTAAGTTATAATGCATGTGCAAATATTTAATATGCCCACAATATTTATAAATATATACTAGATCTTGCAACAGGTATACTAAGCCTTTTGATAAAGATAATTTATTTCAGACTAGTTATAGATTTAAAACACTTAAGATTTTCAGACCATATTTAGGTCTAAGGTTTCCAGAATTAGAGTCAGCATTTCTCTTTTTTTCTTCTTCCCTTCTTGTTTTTTTATTGAGATATAATATATAATATCGTGTTAATTTCAGGTGTACAACATAATGATTTGATAAATGTATATATTGCAAAATGATCATCACAGTAAGTTTAGTTAACATCCATCAACTCACACAGTTAAAATAAGAACTTTCAAAATCTACTCTCTCAGCAACTTTCAAATATACAACACAGTATTGTTAACTATTAGAGTCAGCATTTCTAAATGAAGATATATGCAATTTATTCTATTCTCCCTCAAAGAATTCATTTGGAATCAACTCAGCAGACCTACTTATTTGTGAGGTGCTGGACTGAAAAAAGGAGAATCCACCTACCCCACAACACTTCAGCTTGTCCCCTCAAGCCATCCATGAATAGTCATAACTCAAGCAGTCCTTTCACAGAATAATTGAGAGCCTCCACATACCCGTGTATTTTTTTGTTTCTATTACAATGATTGATATCCTTCCTTGGAAGAATCTAAGGTGTCAGAGGGCAGAGAGGGAGTAGAGGGTGCAGGAGCCAGATGACACTGCTAGAGGCATGAATGAGGGGGTCAGAGAAAGGAGGTAGCAAGTCAGATTTTTTTAAAATATTTTATTTATTTATTTATTTATTTATTTGACAGAGTGAGAGAGCACAAGCAGGGGGAGAGGCAGAGGGAGAGGGAGAAGCAGGCTCCCCGATAAGCAGAGAGCCCGATGCAGTACTCGATTCCAGGACCCCGAGATCATGACCCGAGCCGAAGGCAGACGCCTAACCAACTGAGCCACCCAGGTGCCCCTGCAAGTCAGATTTGACCATGAAGGAGGACAGATGGGGGTAGCTGGAGGTATCGTTAAGTTAGATCAGTGTTTCTTAATCCTGGTTGCACAATGGAATCACCTGGAGAGCTTTAAAAACATTCTGACACCTGGGCCCCACCCCTGCCACTTCTGACTTAATTATTACCAGGTACATCCTGGGCATGGTAAAGTTTTGACAGCTCCCCAGTGGATTCTAATGAATAGCCAGCGCTGAGAACAACTGGGATAGAGAAATAATGTCTTTTAAAGATGGCAGCAAGTAAAGCATTTACAAATGCTGAAGAATGGCGCCATAGAAAAGGAGCAGCTGAAGCCACATAAGGAGGCAGAGGTGATAACTGACCTCCTGGGAGGCAGGTGAGGATGCAGTCAGCAAGGTAGAAGATGCGCTTAGAAATAAGAAGTACTTCTTTCATTATGGCAAGAGAAAGGGAGAAGCAGAGGGATGTGGATGGAGTCAGGGTTCTACTAGCCGGATGGCAAGGGGACGGGCTTCTCATGAGCCTATGTTCTCTGTGAATCAGAGGAAAGAGAGTCGTGAGCTTGGCATCTGGAGGAGAATGGAAAGGACTGGGCAATGTTGGGTGCCTAGTTTATTAGAGGAGCTGAACTTACAGTGTCAGCAATATGTCAGGCTGATGGTTCTCAGCAGAACATTAAGAAATGTGAAAAGAGTATTTCCCTGAGCATGAAGTTTACATACTTCATACCATGTTGATAGAAGGATTCAAAATTGAGCAGCTCTGGGAAGCACTGGGTCGGGGGCATAGTTGCAAATTAACCAATGAAATCCCTTGTAAAAACATCCTCTAAATTCAAAACAAATCAAACAAAAACTTCTATTGGTATAAAAACATTAACACTAAAGAGACTATCAACAGCGTTCTACATATTTTATACATAAATTCTCTATACTTTTACCATTGTTTGCTTCCTAAAAATGTTGCAGGATCTCCCTCCCCTGTATTTGCAGCAAGATGTTTACAAATGTGTTCCACAGCCTGAGAGTCTCCCCATTTCCCACAGTCATCAGTCCCATACTCACTGCCTTTCTGGTTTTATACTTGAGTGACTCGGTATTTGTGAAGACACAATCTGAACATTCTGAAGTTGTGGGGAAAAAGTGGCAAGGAACGGACGGATTTCCCAGGAGGTAGGACTGTTAGTGCTAAAACCTGGGCTCCCAGGCAAGTGGGGAGGGCTGGTCACTCCACTGCTCTCTCCCTCAAAACAATCCCTAATGCCTTTATTGGTGACAAGTGCTTGCTCTCACGTGGCCTGAGAAACTAGCAGAGAGCCAAGCTCAAGGTGGGAAGCCAATATGGTGGCAGGAGACACCAGGATTCATTTGAAGACCACAGATTCTTCTATTAGCTTCCTTCTGCTCCATCTGGCTCCTTACTGTGGTGGAGTGGAGCACCCTCAAAGGGTTAACTCCTAAGACTCCTGTCCCTTTTTTCTTTGATACCACTGTTCTTTTGACATATATGTTCTTGACTTTTTTTTTTTTTTTGTCTTGGGGCTAGTGGCCGGAGAAGACTGCCTCCATTCCCAAACCACATTTCTTTTCTCATTTCATCCTCAGATAAGATAAGCTAAATCAAATACATACCTTAAATTATCAGGCTAAAGTACTTCTTGATTAAAGAATTTTAAACAGGGATGCCTGGGTGGCTCAGTCGTTAAGCGTCTGCCTTCAGCTCACGTCATGATCCCAGGGTCCTGGAATTGAGTCCCACTGCAGGCTCCCTGCCCAGTGGGGAGTCTGCTTCTCCCTCTGCCTGCAGCTCCCCCTGCTTGTGCTCTCTCGCTCTCTGTCCCTCTTTCTGACAAATAAATAAATAAAATCTTTAAAAAAAAAAAGAATTTTAAACATCTCAATACAAAAAGGGTGCTTTGCTCTTTAGAAATGGAGAACACTACCTGACCTCTTCTGCCCTCTGACAGTAGAAGCTAGGTCTTTATCAGGAAGAAACTCTTCTTCCTTCTTTATTCTATGTTGTGCTTTGCATAGAAGCCAACTTTAAAATGATCTTCAGATGAAAAGTCACATTCTTGGGAGAGAATAGAAAACACTTTGTACAACAGGCTGAAGAAATGAGTTTTCTCTGTAGTAAACCATCCGTGTTTGTTGATTTGATGAATAAATGAAGACAAAACAGACTTTTTAAAAATTGAAAGGTTTCTCCTTGCAACCCCCATTATTTTTTCTGCCTTCACTAAAATTTGGCAAGTATGTATATTGCAACACTAGGTGTAAAGCTCTGGATCAAGGCTATGGAGTGTACCAGGACAAGTAAAGCAAGGCCTTGGCCATAATAATCAGCTATGCTCAATTAGGAGAATGTGGTAAGGTGAGGAAAGAAAATTACAGAACAGAAAGAAGACTAGAACTTACTCCAGAATACCTTTTCCACAACAACATGGCGAGTCAATCCGATTATAAAATAGAAAGGTGTTAAACATTTGTGTGAAGGCTCAGAGAGAAAAAAAAAACGGAGTGAATAAATTCTGCAGATCTTGTAGATTCTCCTGTAGGATCCACAAATTCCTTTCTAGGGAAAATGCGGTGACTCATATTTTGTTTGCTTTTGAAAGTTTTTCTAGGTTTCATGTGGCCCATCCTCTGCGCAGAGTCATGTGCAAAAGAAATACGGATCTCTCTCTGGAAGCCTTGAAGATTCATGCATATCTCTGACGTTGGTGTTTTTAGAGCCAGGCCAAATACGTGCACCTTACACAAAGCATCCTGAATGTTCCTCAGCCATAGTTCTTTTTTCTAAAGCTCTGTATTCACTTCAGCCCCTAAAAATCCCTGCTGCTCATTCGGCTCCCCTCAGTGGTCCCTCTCCAATGCCTTCTTCCTCACCTCGCTCCTTTCCCAGCTGTACAAACCTGTCAGGTCTCCTGCTCCCAATTTTCAGCTCTGCCAGGTGGCTCTACGATGCTGGAGAACTCCATTTATTCTCATTTCCCACAGGGCAGACTTTGTAGAGTCCTCCTACAAAGTGCTGTTCCTCCTCTTTGACTGATGTGGGGAAAAAAGACTATGGAACATTCCTTGCAAATAAAATTCTCTGCTTTGTTCTACTTGCATTCCTTGGTAGAGATAATTCTCTCTGGGACAGTTTGGGTAGCTGGGGGCAGATGGGGCTCAAGCCAGAGTAGAAGTGAAATGAAGGTAAGGGGTGAAGGGAGGGTTGTTTTTCCGTCGGTCGATCAACTAATGACAGCTGTATAAGTTAAAATGAGAACCCCCACATCATCTATGTTAAGATTCGATCTTGCTGGATGGCTACCTAAACAAATCTTGTCTTTTCTGCATGAGGCCAATGTTATAGCCTTCATGTTCAAATTAGTTCTCGGCTTCCCACCATCCCCATTCTGACTGTCTTAGGCCTTACAGAATGTTGTCATTTCCCCCTTGCCTTAAACCTTGATATAGTTGACCCCAGGGCAGTTTGTGTGACCGCACTCTTAAGGATGTGCCCATGCTTTGGCCCAATATCTCCACTTCCAGAACTCTGCCAAAAGAAATAATCAGAGATGCAGACAAGTATTTATACCTAATATAGATTTACTTAAAATAGTGAAAAAATAGGTACAACCTAAATGTCTACAAATCAAGAAATGGCTAAAATTTTTTGATAAGTTATATGATGAAATATGTCTCTATCAGGATGTTAATATCAAAGGATATTTAACAACATAAATTGCTTCTAATTTAGCTTTAACTAAAAATCATGAATGAAAATTCTACTTGAGGGGTGCCTGGGTGGCTCAGTTGTTAAGCGTCTGCCTTCGGCTCAGGGCGTGATCCTGGCATTCCGTGATTGAGCCCCACATCAGGCTCCTCTGCTGGAAGCCTGCTTCTTCCTCTCCCACTCCCCCTGCTTGTGTTCCCTCTCTCGCTGGCTCTCTGATATCAATTTTGTACATGCATATATATACATATATGTGCATGTGTGTTTATATACAACACACAAATACAGCAACCACACACACAATTTGGTTGCCCCTGGGTAGTAGAAATACAGGTATTTATTTATCTCTCTGCATTTGTTCACTGAACTTATATTTGTTTTACATCATAAGGGAATAAATATTATTGTAAAATAAATGACAAATCAAAGCGGTTCTTAGCATAGCAACTGATGAAAAAGGAAGCTGGAAGAATGTAAATGGTTAACAATATGGGAATGGTTAAATAAATGAAGGTACACATTCATATGTCCTGGCTCCAGGCTCCACTGATGGCCACACCCGCAGCCCCTGACTCCTGAATATGCAGGAATGTACCTCAGGCCCAGAATCAGTCCCAGACTGCTCCTCTCTGCCCTCTCCTGATCTGGCTGCCTGTGATGATGTGACCTTTGACCTCTTACCTGCTTGGACGTGACTGCCGGCATTTCTTCTTTGTTTGGAGATCCCTACTTCTCCTGACCTGCAGTTCAGCGGAACTGGCCTGCCTGCACTCCATCAGGTGTGGTCTTCAGATACCAGCTTTGCCCATCAGGGCCTCTGTCCCCCTGGCCGTGGCGGCCCGTTCAGCATAGGCAACCAGAGTCCTTACTGATAATGTTCCTCAGAAGCCACCAGGAAAGCTGCTATCTCCTCCTTTGGGATCAAGATCTGTAAAGATAAGCCCGAGAGTCTTATGACCAGCTTTCTTCCAAGAAAATCCCCATATTGTCCATAGTGGAGAGAATGATACCAACAGAGATGAATAGAGAGGAGTGATAACTAGTAAGAAAGTCCTAAGAACGTTGTTTGAGCATCTGGATGCGGCAGTGATGGAAATTGTTTTTTTTTTCCCCAGTTAATAAATTTCTCCCTTTCCTCCCTCCCTGCCTACTTCCCTGCTTCTCTCTCTTTAAAAACAATTTTTTTACTGTTGTTAATTTTTTTTCTTGAACTTGTTTGAGAAAGGGCTCTGTTACTTTTAACAGAAGAGTTCTGACTCAAACAGTTACCCTACCTTGGATTTGACAACTTGGCTTTTGGAAGCAACCACTTGCCTTTTGCATGCCAAGCAAGTCTGGACTCTTTCTAGAGCGAACTCTTGACTTAGAAGGCCTGGCTTTATATAGAACTTTCCCCTCTATTTCTGGACATTTTCTGTCCTTCGTAGCTGGAAATATCTTTCCTCCCTACCAGTGAGAGAGTGAGATCGGACATATATCATTTAATATTTTAAAAGTACTAAAAATTGTTTTGAAAGCATTGTTAATGGTATGGAAAGATTCTTGTAGTATATGACCTCAATTATTTTAAGTATGTAATAGCTAGTCACAGAAAAATACTAGAAGGAAATCTATCAAAATAGTAACTCAGTGGTTATATCTGAGTAGTAAAATTATAGGTGATTTATACATTACATTTTCTAATTTTGTAAGTGGACATGCAATTTACTTTGAGATTAGAAAATCATAGGAGTTGTTAAAATAAATACATAAATTATATTCATCCAAAGGACAATTTTGTAGCTATTAGAAAGAATATTTTGAAGACATTTCAGTGACAATTTTATTTTTAAATAATCTTGACACCCAATGTGGGGCTCGAACTTACAACCCTGAGTTCAAGAGTCAAATGATCTGATTGAGCCAGTCAGGCGCCCCTCAACTGCTTTAATTATAGACATGTAAATAGATGCATAGGAAATAACTGAAGATATTGCTTCAACATATTAATAGTTGTTATCTCTGAGTTATGAAATCATGGTTTTTGGTTTCTTCTCCAACTTTCAGAATCAGAATTCTTTTATAATTAAAATAGGGGTGCCTGGCTGGCTCAGTTGGGAGAGCATGTAGCTCTTGATCTCAGGGTCATGAGTGCAAGCCCCATGCTGGGTGGAGAGATTACTAAAAAAATAAAAAATAAAAACTTAAAAAAATTATAATAAAACAGTAGAAGGTTACTCTGGTGGACAAGAGGTTTGAGAAGGCAACTGAGTCTTCCTCACTCCTGCCCCTCCGATATTGGAAGCTCTACACCTTTCCTCCTTTTATTAGGTCAAGGGCTGAAGTCCCCTCTGTCTTTGCTGAAAGAAGTAGTGAATGGGAGTCATTTTCTATTCTGGGCAGAAACTGAGGCCTTGTAAACTTCACAGAGATGATTCTATCTACTTACAGCCAAGTTTCCCCTGCTTGTGAAATTTAGCTATACAACACACACACACATTTGTTTATTTACCAGCAATTAAAGCAGAATTTCTCAGAAAGGAAGGAGCAAAATCTGGGAATGTAGCAAAAGAAAAATATTTACATAACATATCTCAAATGCAAGCCATGTTTTGCATTGTGCTAAGTACTTTTTGTACATTTTCTCATTTAATCTTTTCAAACTCCCTGTGGAAGAAAATACCATTGTTTCCCCTGATTAATAGGTTAGCCAAACAGTGTCTTAGAGAACTTTGAAATAACTTTACCAGTTCACACAGTCAAAAAGTGGTAGAAGTGGAATTTGAAGCAAGGCAATCTTACTCTAGGGACTATGCTGTTAACCAATATGTATATGGCAAACTGGTAATATACACCATGATTTTTGTATTAACTCTAATGCTTTCTGAGTTGAGAATTGGTGAAGCCCTTGCAAAGGGTGGTTAGGGAGAAGTTTCTATTCTTTTTTTGTGTTCATTATTATCTGCTTCTGTACCATTTCTTGATGTTCATCTATAACTGATATACAACAGAATGAAGATTCCTTTGGATTCAGGATTTAAAAAATAATTGTAGGAAAAGCTCAACTTATCTGTAATTGATTAGAGCTCAGACTTTAAATACAGCGTTCAGCAGTTATGTGTGTAGTTTTAGATATTTCTGCTCCTACAAGCTACTGTATAGATCTGTGTAGGCAAAGAAAACAAGGAAGAATATTCTCTACTGTGCTCTCTGTAGAGCTCTAGACACATTCTCTGGTTTCCCCTCACTTTGTTCTGTGTTGCTAGGGTATGGCACAGTTTAAGGATCATCTCAGGTTTTTTGTTTGTTTTTGGTTAGGGAGCAATATTTAATTTAAGACTTATCTGAATAAGTGATCTTCATTTTGCCATAATTATTGCTAATGTGATGATGCTACTTTTGAGGGCTCTGATTGGAGTTACCATGGTTCTACCTTTGACTTTTTCATCTCCATATGAGTAGGAAACCTGTTCCAAGGAGCAGGGAGCAATGGAGTCAGTGCAGAGCCAAAGAAGGAGCTGTCAGAGAAGTGGGAGAAGCAGGGGTTGGGGGAGAAGCAGGGACTCCTCCAGTTGCCTGGAGACTAGAGAAGGGGAATGTTCTAGAGGTTCTAGATGTATCCAATGGTGCTAAATGTTGAAGACAGGTTAAGTGGTTAAAAAGTAAGGAGGGGAGCCTGGGTGGCTCAGTAGGTTAAGCATCCAACTCTTGGTTTCAGCTCAGGTCTTGATCTCCGGGTCTTGAGGTCAAGCCTCGAGTCAGGCACCACTCTGGGTGTGGAGCCTGCTTAAGATTCTCTCTCTTCCTCTCCCTCTACCCCTCCCCCCGCTTACTCGCATATTCTCTCTCTCAAATAAATAAAATCTAAAAAACAAAACAAAACAACAACAAAAACAATTAAGGAAGGGCACCTGGGTGGCTCAGTCGGTTAAGTGTCTGCCTTAGGCTCAGGTCATGATCTCAGGGGCCTGGGATTGAGCCCCACATTGGGCTTCCTGCTCAGCAGGAAGTCTGCTTTTCCCTCTCTCTCTGCCCTCCCCCCAATCATGCTCTCTTTCTCTCTGTGTGTCTCTTTCCCTCTCTCTCTCAAATAAATAAAATCTTAAAAAAAAAAAACTAAGGAAAGAATGTTGACTTGGGCAATAGAGTAGGCCATTTCTGGAGCAAATTCAGAAGAGCTGTGGAAGTAGAATTCAGGCTGCAATGTGGTTAGGAATGAGTGGGAAGTAAGGACCTGAATGACTCCAAGCAAATTCTTTTTCTTTGTCCGTGAAGGGCAGGTGGGAAGTTTAAGAATGTAATGGAGTTGAGGGAAAGCACATGCATGCACATGTGCTGCAGGAAAGGAGACAGCTGGGCAGGTTCATAAGTTGAGCAGGAAGCAACACATCAAGAGAGAAGAGAGGAGGGAAGAATAATAACTATCCTTATTGAGGGCTGACTCTGTTCCAGGCACAGTGCTAGGTGATGGGACCTGTGAATGTGACTTCATATTATTTGTTTCATTTAAGGCACACAGCAATCTTGGGAGGAAAGCAAAGTTCAGAGAAAGTGAGCAATTTGCCCAAGATCACACAGCTGTCATTTTGGCAGATGAAACAGACAGATCTTTCTGACTCAAAAGGCACATAAGTTCTATTCATGAAAGAGGGAAAAGAGGAAAGGATATTTAGCACAGAGAGGTCATAGAAGAGGTAGCTGGAGCTGGAATAAAAAACATGGGTTAGTAAGAGGGTCACAGTTACCCCAGAGGCAAAGGAAGATGGAGTCAGAAAATACTGACGAGAACTTAATTTCATTTTATTTCCTGGATAAAAATAGCCTAGGCAGCTGGCATATGTATTCAGCTAGGTTCCTAGGCGACCACTGACGATTCCTTTAAGCTTATAGTGACAGAAGCATATCCTCTTCCTTTCTATCCCATTATTGTGTCTGGTTTGGGTCATCCCCCAAATGATCTCAAATAGTATCCTGTGCCTTTCCATGACTATATACTCTTATAGCTCTTCCTTTTCCCAGGAACTCCCTTCTTTATCTATTTATGAGTATGGAAATGGACATTACTACTTAACTGGCAAACCATATGAAATAAATACTGAGATTGAATGAATTCCATTCAAGGATTTGGTCTTTCAATTTTTATCTAGTAGATTCTTGTTCGATTACATCGGCTGGGGCATGTGAAATATAAGAATTTTTAAATAAAGACTCCTAAAAGATGAGCAATATATTACAACTGAGCTTTTATTTCATCTAAGCCATTCTAGTTGAAATTCGTGACCTACTTTATCTCATGTTCTGTTGCCATAGTGCTTAGGTTAAATGTGTAACTAAAGAAAATTGATTTCCAGTGCAAATCTTAATTTTTATTGTGCCCTGCAGTGCTACGTGGATGATGTATGTATGATAAGTCTCCCACTTAGAGGATTCCAGGGGGAGTTTTGAGAGTTAAAGTATTATGGCCTCTATCCGTGGATATTACGATAATATATTTTCTGTAGATGTGTATCATTTTTAAAAAAAAATAAGTGACTTTATGAATATCCTTAGGCACAAAAGAAACAGGATTTTCTGATTGCTTCAGAAGCAGTCTCCAATTTACATGGGTCAATCAGTATTTGCTAAAAAGGAAAACAGTATTTGTCTTGGAAATTATAAACCTCAAGCTCAAAGACAAATGCTTGTCCCTCAAAAGTTTTAATGCCTTGTTTGACTTAAAAATCTATAGTAAAGTGATCATTTAGAGTTCTCAAGACCTTATCTTTATTAAAAACAACAACAACAACAACAACAACAACAAACCCAGCTGGCAAACATCTGTCAATGTCAGGGTATGTGTTTGGTGGGTGGAAGAAGAGGCCGGCCAAGTTTATGGGGCCAACGTTCCCCAGCATTCCTGTAAATGGGCACATTTCTTTCTGAATGGAGAGGCTTTTTTCATTACACCTGTGATATCGGAATTTCCTAAGTGTTGAGAGCAATAAAAGTGTCTTTTGTTATGCTAATGACTTTTGGAAAGCTACTAGGTAAACTAAGAATGGGGGCTGCTAGCCAGGGGAACCCATCATGATTAGATGGTTAGACCTTTCAGTCCCAGCCCCTGACCTCTGGGGAGACGAGAGGGGCTGGAAGTTGAATCAATCCCTAGTGGCCAATGATTTATTCAGTCAAGACTGTAATGGAGCCTGCATAAAAATCCGAAAGGAAGGGGTTTGGGAAGCTTCCAGGTTGGTGAACCGGAACACTTCCACGTGCCAGCCCCAAAGTCCATGGGGACTGAAGCTCCTGTGTTCAGGACCTTGCCCTAGGTGTCTCTTCATCTCTTTCATTTGTATCCTTTACTATCCTTAGTAATAAACCGGTAATCTAGTGAGTATACTGGTTTCCTGAGTTCTGTGAGGTGCTCTAGCAAATTAATCAAACCTGAGGAGGGAGTTGTGAAAGCCTCCAATTTGTAGCTGGTTTGGCATCTGAAGTGGGAAGTCTCATGGGGCTGAGCCCTTAACCTGGGGGATCTGACACTATCTCCAGGTCGATAGTGTCAGAACTGAGCTCAGGTTGTGGAACACCTTGGTCAGTGTTGGAGGAGAACTGAGTTAATTGCTCGGTGGTGTGGAAAAACACACATTGCAGCACCTTGAACATTTTTTCCTGTATTGAATACATTCAAGTCTCCATAAATCTGGGAATTCATGGGGCAGATTAAATCCCAAACATGTTGTGTTTGGCTTATATAATTTATTTAGTGCAGTTCTAAAAGGAAAAGAAGCCCTATTTCCTTCTACTCTCAACACTTCTGACACCAACATGTGGATTTTCCACCCTAAGCTATTCTCTAATTTTCAGTGGACACCAACTGGGTGTCCCAGAGTTTCACTCAATTCTGACACTAACTGCCTGAAGTTAGCTTAGACCTCACAGGCAAGGGGTTCAGTCCCAAAAGACTAAAGCCCACATCAGATGCTAATCTCGAATCCCAAATTGTCATCAGTGCTTCTGAGCAACTGGCTAAAATCGAGGGTTCCCACAACCCCCTCCTCCAGTTT
This sequence comes from Ursus americanus, assembly GCF_024610735.1. Classification (NCBI taxonomy): domain Eukaryota; kingdom Metazoa; phylum Chordata; class Mammalia; order Carnivora; family Ursidae; genus Ursus; species Ursus americanus. Next base: position 50,291,853 of record NC_142146.1, on the reverse strand, counting down.
GATAATTTGTAGGAAGGGCTCCTAGAACTCAGGAAAGTGCTTTACTTAAGATTTACTGCTTTATTATAAAGGATATAACTCTGGAACAGCCAAATGGAAAGGATGCGTAAGGGCAAAGTATTCAGGAAAAGGCACAGAGCCACTGTGCTTTCTCCAGGCACCCCACCTTCCCAGCAGAGGCTCTCCGCATCCCATTAAGGGTTTTCATGGAGGCTCCCTTATGCAGGGATGATTGATTAAATCATTAGCCATTGCTGATTCAGTCTCCAGCCCCTCTCTACTCTCTTCTTCCCAGCAGTGGTGGTGGAGTGGGGTTGAAGTTCCAATCCTCTTTAATCTCGAGGTTGGTTCCTAGTGCAACAGGCCCCCATCCTCGAAGAGCCAGCTCATTAACATAAACTCAGGTGTGGTTAACAGGGGCTTATAAAAACAAAAAACAAGAGATGCTCCTCTCCTATCACTCAGATAATTCCAAGGATTTTTTAGGAATTCTGTGTCAGGAATCTGGGCAGAGACCAAGTACATATTTATTATTATGTCACAGGTTACTTGTCTTGATCATGTATGCATTTGAGTTTGTTACCTTTGCCTTAAACATTTTGGGGAAGAGGTGATAAATTGCTGAGTTATGTTGAACACAATTATTCATCTTTTTCGTTTGTACGTAAAATATATTTATATTTATTTTACTATATCTCTAATTTGTTATGTTTTCATTTTTGTTTTTCAGTTTTGAAGTGAGTGTTTTTGCTTTGTTGCAGGTGTTGGTCAGGCTTAAGGAGGGAAATGAGAAAGCCCTGAGGCCCTTTGAGCATCTAATTTCCCTTTCTTTAATTTATGGCTGCTGGTGAGTTATGGTTTATGGTTTCCACCTCTTAGTTGGCTCTGTTTCTGTACACCTCTAACAACTGTGTTTCTTTCTGACCTCTTATTTCCACACTCTTGGAGACAGACTCCACTGTGAGAGCCCAGGCTTGCTCACTGAGGTTTGCCTATGCATTTGGTCTTATCTGTGTGAGGTTGTGCTGGCCAGAGCTGCAGTGTGACAGGACTCTGCATGGCACCTGGCACACAACAAACTACCCTCAGCTGTTTGCTCAAAATAGGGCCGGGGGGGGGGGGGTGGCAAGCACTTAGATCTTGAGACTCTGCCGGTACCGAGACCAGAACTCATGTGCGGTTGAGAGTGAACATCCTAGAGTCCGATTCCCTGGGGTTCATAACTTGACTCCACCAATTACGGTTGTGGGATCTTAGGTGAGCTAGTTTACTAATCTGTGGCTCCGTTTCTTTATCTGAGAAATGGGGACAATAACATATATCTCATACTGTTGCTGTAAGAATTAGAGTATATATCAAGAGCCTACCATAGAGCTGCATGTATAACAAAGACTAATAAACATTGGTTATTATAATCATAATTATGATTGTTATTTGGATATTTCTAAGGCTCTAGCACAGTACCTTTCACATAGTAACTTCTCAATAAATCTCAGCCAAATGAAGAGATGAACCAATGAATTAATCACATACCAGTGCCTGAAATATGTAGTTTGGCTGAGTAAGTCATCTCCCAGGTGGTACTTTAAAATATTATGCCTAGAAACTAATAGAAGTGTTTAATCTCTTCTTTCAAAAATCATTTCCATAATGAGATTTGCATTTCAAATGGACTTTGTGTAACGGAGAGCTTCTCCCCTCCCCTCCCACCTCAGAGTAGTCCATGATGATTAAGTTATTTATTTTTTAAGATTTTATTTATTTATTTGAGAGAGAACGAGTGCAAGCTGGGGGAGGGGCAGAGGGAGGAGGAGGAGCAGACTCCCCACTGAGCCGCGAAGCCAGTGTGGGAGTCCATCCCAGGACTCTGGGATCAAGACCTGAACTGAAGGCAGGTGCTTAACCGACTGAGCAACCCATGCACCCTTATCTGTTATTTTTCATAAGGTCCCAGTGAAAAGCTGTGTTTTTCTTTATTGGCTAGGCAATTTGCAGTGTCTGTCACAAGAAAGGTATATTAATTTTTAACTTGTTGGATTTCCTTCCACAAAACCGTCAGCAGTGGACGAGAGAAATTTGTTATCCTTGTCCCTGCCAGTAATAAATATATTTCTTTAAATCCCACCCCCTTCTTTTTACCCAATCCAAGTATGAAGTGATGGAAATGTTAAGCCTTAAATTCACAGATCAGAATCAAGCTGGGATGGACTCCAGTCTATCTGGTTCCTTCATAGCGTTGAACTATATCGAAATAGCCAAAATATATTGCAGTCTTTGCATAGAATCTATTGCCTACCCTTCCTTCTGTTTTTTTCAGCACACCTTTTACTCTGCTTGTCTAATGAGCCATGGTCATATATGCCACATATAGGTGAACCTTAGATTTTGCGATTCACAAAAGGAACTAGATTGCATTTGGTATGAGAAAACACTGTTCTAGTACTTCTAGTGTGCTATCTTCATGTCTTCATTGTTACCATCACCGAAAAACCTCTGTAGTTAATATCATTGGTTACATATTTCTTTATCTTACCCTATAAAAAATTTGAATTCCTACTATTTTAGATTCTCTTCTGTTTATTATCTTCAGTTTTTAGTCTTAGTTTGCAAAGTGTATTAATTCTCGGCTACCTCCTTTTGATCATTTCAATTTTAATGCTTTTTTAATCTACTTAACATTTCAAACTTTTATCTTTGCTATTTTGTTTAAATACTTTTCTCGGGTATAATTCTTAATTTCCTCGTTTTTTATTTACTTTTAAATATCTTGATTTTTGTCCCTTTTGATCTTACAGTTTTCTGGTTTTATCTTTTTATATCCTTGATTTATAAAGAGTAAACAAGAAATCTAGGTATAGAAACAGATCCACAAAGTTTTGCTGATGAATTGGTCACAGATAGGGAGGGAAAGAAAGGCATTAGTGTTGACAATTAGCATTTTAGTCTGAACTAATGGGTTAAAAATGGTGTGATCTACGATGGTAGAAAAAACTGAGAGGGGAGTATGTTGGAAGAGAAAGTAAGAGTTTCTTCTCTCTCTCACCACCATTGCATAATAAAAGAGCATTGTGCCATTTTAAAAGGACGTATTGCAGATATTTTTAAGTGAATACTTAAGTTTCTGAAAAAAAAAATCACTAGATGGACTATTTTTTCTTTCTCATTTTGCTGTTACTGATGAAAGACTTCTGGCATTTATATGAAAGACTTATATTTCAGTAAAACTCACTATGGTATCTATATAGAGACTAGACTGAAAAGTTGCAGACAGAAAGCTTCATTAGAATGGAAACCATGGAAGTCAATTGCAATTTGGATGACATTAAGATGAAAGATCTACTAATCTGTTGATAGGGAAGCTGAAGGTTGGAGAAGTTTGCCTGATGCCAGTGATGAAAGAAGTTTTTGCTGTGAATGAAGTGGTTGAGTATTTTTTTTTTAAAGAAAAAGTGATAATGCAATGAGTTAAAAATGGTATCTAGTTGTTTTAACAGGCATATTCAATTTTCTGAGCTTCAGAGGAGGACTATCCAGCCAACATGTTCTTTACTTAGTATTATGCTTTATTTAGCATTGCTGTGGAGTCCACATTACTCTAAAGATTGAGTTGAAACAAACTGTGATTTGTAAATGTATTAGACTCATGTTAAATATTCATCAAGGAGACCAAGAGCTCCTTAATAGGCAAAGCGCCTTCTTTTTGTGAAAAGGTAGACTTTTATTTTGTCAAACAGTCAACGCCCTCGAGTCTCGCACTGCTGGGCTTTCGCCCTCAGGGTCCTCACCTGCAAAATGGGGACAACGATGTGCATGTCAAACGATTTCGAGTATATTTAATGAGATAATGGATGTGTAAAGGAGAAAGGACTTACACGGGTTTGTTTAGCTCTACCTTTCTTCACTTCCTCCTCTAGTGCCCTGATTGAAAGACTTGAGGCCAGAACAGCTTCCTATTTTGGAATGCCAACGACTTGGAAAGCGTGAGAGCGCCAGTAAAGTGGAATGTTAATAAAGTTTTCTTTATTAAAAAAAAAAAAGCATCCATGAAACTACAAATCCCCGCCTTCTTCTTGAAGCTGACTAGCCAAGGGGCTGGCCAGGAACCCGGAAGTGTGGCCGGCTTGCCGAATGACGTCGGGAAACGTACAAAGCGGGGCCCAATCCTGAGCAAGCCTGCTCTCGCGCCGCGCCGAGTCCCGCCTCCGCGCGTAGCTCTGACGGGTCGTTAGTGGATACGGCGGCCGCGGGGGAGGTGCCAGCGGCGTTTACCTAACTCGGCCTCCCAGACTCGAGGCTCCGCACCACCATGGCTCCCAAAGGAGGCTCCAAGCAGCAGTCCGAGGAGGATTTGCTTCTGCAGGATTTCAGCCGCAACCTCTCGGCCAAGTCCTCCGCGCTCTTCTTCGGCAATGCCTTCATCGTGTCCGCCATCCCCATCTGTGAGCGCCGGGAGCAGGCGGGTCGTGGAGGCCGCCGGCGGGCCGGGCTGGGCGGGGACGTGGCAGGGCCCGGCCGACTGGCGGGAGTTAGCGCTGAGGCCCGCGGCTGTCCCCAGCCCGTCCTGAGCACGGGGATAGCACGTAGCTTCTGTGGGCTTCAGTATTCTCAACGGGGATAGTGGTGGGTGGCGTCACAGAAAAGTCACTTGTAGCCCCACTCCCAGAGACTGTGATTTACTAGTTGTGGGATGGCGGCCCCTAATCTGCAAACAGTCGGGTTATTTTTGTGCTAACACTCATCCATATGTAATGTGCTGTCTTGTTTTTTACCCACAATTGTTTGCCGTTTCGAGCTTTAAAACCTTATCGTTTACTTATTTTGGAAAAACTAATGAATTAGGCGAGAGTCAAATTCCCGTTAACCCGCGAACTGAATTAGAAGTGTAGCTTTAGGTGAAGCACTTCACACTGCTGAACATCATTTTCCTAATTTGGTGAGAGGCTGCCCCAGTGCCAGGAGCCGGCGCTCCAACTTGTTTAAACTTTTTAATGCTATTAGGACAATTTTGGCATTCTCACTTGGATGGAAGAACTTTGCAGACTTGGGCAAAGTTGTTTTTATAGCTCGGGTTTTCTGAATTTGAATCTCCTGCCTCACACTGCTGCGTTTGTTGGGCAGTTAAGTCAAGTTTCATTTTCTTTTGGCGTTTTATAAAAACTTCACAGGCCGCGCAGAGCACTGCCTTGATTGCAGATAGCCACGTCACCCTGCAAACTATGGCTTGGGCTGCCCGTGGCGTTTTGGAACAGCCTGTACTTACTTAGCTTAATAGTACTCTGATGAATGAAACTTGGTCTGAATTGTGTTGGTTTTTTTTTTTTTTTTTGATCCAGAGTTTATTTTCATTTTAGAAGAAGCAGAAATCTCATCTGGGCTAGTAATGGGAAGGTTCTGTTTTTCGAGTTTTCTGAACTAGGACAGTTTGAGACTGTAACTTTATATCACTTCTGAAGATCCACTTATACTGTGTTAGATGACCTAACCTGGGCTGTATTTTATAGACTTAGCTATAATTAATTGAGCAGGCCTTTGTAACTGGGTGGTAATGTTTTGTTCCTTCTTGTATCCCCCCCCTTCTATCTTAATTCAGGGTTATATTGGCGAATATGGCATATGGATCTTATTCAGTCTGCTGTTCTCTATAGTGTGATGACCCTAGTAAGCACTTATTTGGTAGCCTTTGCATACAAAAATGTGAAATTTGTTCTCAAACACAAGTAAGTATATTTCTCAAGCAAAAGTATATATTACATGTTGCGTTTTTATATAGAAGAATGTCTTAAAGATGATTTGTGTGTCTTGTTTTCAATAAGTATCAGTTTGAGCTGTATATGTATATAGGCATATTAATGTTATAAAGAATTATTAGCTAAGTGAAGCAGAGACTGTGCTTCTGACGCTTATAGAAGTAGGCAAAGGGTGGAATTAGTTGAGCATTAGCCTTAATCATGGGGTTTATCAGAAAAACAAACCACCAAGTAAATTAACGTTGCTAAAGCCAAATGAAGTTCTTTCTGTAAAGAATAGTTCTGGTTCTCCCTGTACTATTTTGGGACATGAAAGAAGTTTTTTTTTTTTTTTTTTTTTGACAGAGACAGCAAGAGAGGGAACACAAGCAGGGGGAGTGGGAGAGGGAGAAGCAGGCTTCCCGCTGAGCTGGGAGCCCTCGGGACTCAATCCTAGGGCCCAGGGATCATGACCTGAGCTGAAGGCAGACGCTTAACGACTGAGCCATCCAGGTGCCCCTAATTCAGCCATTTTTAATGCTAATTAAAATTTTTCTTACAAGTGTGTAAAAATGTAAGAGATTATATTTCCTCTAATTTAAGATCACACGTTATGGAAATCCTTTCTAAGTTTGTTGTTTCTACGTTAGGCTCTTTGTGGTGACAAGGAGTAGAAACATGTTGAGATGAGGGGCACCTGGGTGGTGCAGTTCGTTAAGTGGCCGACTCTTGGTTTCGGCTCAGGTCATGATCTCAGGGTCCTGAGATTGAGCTTGGTGTCCAGGCTCCATGCTCAGTGGTAGTGTGCTTGGATATTCTCTCCCTCTGCTGCTTCCCCCCATTCACGCTGGCTCGCTCTCTCAGATATATAGATCTTTAAAAAAAAGAATAAAAGAAACATGTTGAGATGATCTCAGTTAATAGGGATTGATTGTATGAAGACCAGAAATGGCCTCAGTGGCTGAAACTGCCTTCAGCGTCTTTGCTGTTGTCTTGGACCCATGGGAGCTCAGGTTTGTATGACTGCCTTTCTGCGAGACCAGCAGAGTAATTATCTTTATTGTGTTTCTGCTTGGTCTTCACCAACTGTCATTCCGGTTTCAGCCTCTCTTGGACTCCATTGTTCCGGGCTGTCTTCTGTGAGGTGTGGCCATCTGTGCGTACTGAAGCCCTCAGATGTGGGCACCTTGTATGACCTGTCCTTTGTGATGTCCTTGGAACTCACACCCTTTGAGACTTGATGGTTTTTTACTTGTTCTGCATAGTATTTTTCATTAACCTTTTTGGAATTAAAATTGTTTTTTTTACCTTTTCGTTTCTACTCTAGGCTTCTTGAGGGCCACTGCCGTGTCTTTTGTCCCTTGAAACAGTTAATGGTACATTTAGTTGAGTAAAATTTCAGTTACTGACTTAATAGGTTCTCTCAGTGGAATGGTTTTTTTAATCATAGTTTTGATTTAATGTTAAATACTGCCACTCATATAGAATTCCTACAGATTTACAAGATGTGTTAAAGCTCAAAGACCCAGGAAGATGCAGAGTATGGGTAGGTGTTCGTAATAGAAGGAAGATGGCTTATGGGTTGGCAGTCTAGATTCCAGTCCCAGCTCTGCTTTTCTTAAATGTATAGCCTCGAGCACACATTTCATCTTTTTATTTTTTATTTTTTTTACATTTCATCTTTTTAGACGTCAGATTCCTGAGCTGTAAAATGGGGTTACTAATGGTACCTCATAGATGGTGAGGATTAAATAAGATGATACAGGTGACATGTTAAGCATAGTATCTGGCGCATAATAAATGTTTATGTGCAGTGTTGGAGAGATTGGGGGTGAGAGAGCCCGAAGGAATTTTTTTTAAGGTGGCATAACTTTAAAAAAATGTTTGCAAAGATGTTTTTCTTTAAGAAATTAAGTAGATGGTGTTTTTCTTTTTTATTCTGGGAAGTTTCTGAAATAATGTTTAAAAAAATAATAGAAGAAGAAACCGTTGATTTTTGTGGATTATCTAATTTGGCAGAGTGCTGGGGCACTGGAGTGACCTTTGTCTTGTTTTAGAGCATGCAGCATTGAGACTTACTTTCTAAGAGCCCTAAGACGGAGGGCAGGACTTTTTGAGTTGTAATAAACCTAACAGGTTGTTATGGGTCTGTTAGGTGACGATAGAATTTTAGATCTGGAAGAGAAATTAACTAGTTAATCTGGTTTGGTCTCTTCAGGAAGATTTGTCCCGTGAACAGATGATTGAATATTTGTCCTAAAGATACTTGGAGATAGCCAACTCTTTTGAAAATAGTTTATTCCAATGACTTACCATCCTGATTGAGGGGGGTATATATTTATGTGTATTTTTCCCCCTCTTTTCAGCTCAGAAATGTTGCTGCTGTAAACCACATTCATTTCTTATCAGCTGGCCTTTCTTAGAAAAAAGTGGTCTTATGCAAAGTTCAAGAAACCTTTATTGCCTGGTCTGCTAGAGAGTTTCAGAGATAAGTCCTCTGCCCTTAAGAATAGAACTTTTACATAATAAAATGAATCAGGTGAAGTTGGATCTTTGGGAATTTGTGTTTTTATATTTTTTTAAAGATTTATTTATTTATTAGAGGGCACAGCAAGGGGAGCAGCAGGCAGAAGGAGAACCAGGCTACCCAATGAGCAAGGAGCCCGTTATGGGACTTGAACTTGATTCTACGACTCTGGGATCATGACCTGAGCGGAAAGCAGACGCTTAACCGGCTGAGCCACCCAGGTGCCCTGAGGGAATCTGGGTTTAATTTGTATCGCAGAAGCTCTTGTGGTTAGAGGTTGAAAACTGTTGACTTGAATGATGGGCTTTCTTTTCAGGAATCCATCGTGATTTCTCCACACCTTTCCTTGGTACACTAACCAGAACTAAATATAGCATAGTAATGAGGGATTAATTAATTGAACATAGAGTGAACAGATTTCCATCTTGTTGCTTTTAATATATCAATATTGTGTTGAACATTTTCATAGTGGGACTGTGTAGGTAATTGTTAGATTTTGCTTTTATCAGTTATTTTTCTTCTATAATTATGGCTAACCAGTTTCTCTTATATTATGAAAAATACACCATGTTGAATTTAAATGTCATGAACTTTGGGAGGCTTTTTATATTTCATTGTAGGTTAAATTTTATCCTCTCTTTCACTAGCAATCTCATCTGATAAAATTCACTTTATAAATTTTCTGATGAATATACTTTTATTATTTTTTTTTTTTGACTTGTCACTGAATATTCTGCTTTGATACCTTGAATAACACTTAGCTTTTTCTGGCTAATTCCATATTATCTTTTCGTACAACCAGTGGTTCATTAAGTTAAAAATGGTATGATTGACCTCTGACTTTGTGGTATTATTTATTTTTAGTGAAATTGTTCTTTGGAGTGGAGTTAACAGTATTAATTTGTTACAGCTGTTAATTCCCCTTTTTTAATTTTTATTTTATTCTCCTTTGTAATTTTTTAAAACTTTTTTTAATTTAAACTCAATTAACATAATATTGGTTTCAGAGGTACAGGCCTGTGATTCATCCGTCTTATCACATGCCCTCCTTAATGTCCATCACCCAGTTACCCCATCCCCCATCCCTCATCCCCTCCCCTCCAGCAACTCTCAGTTTGTTTCCTGTGGTTGAGAGTCTCTTATGGTTTGTCTCCCTCCTGATTTCGTCTTATTTTTTCCTCTCTTCCCCTATGATCCTGTTTTGTTTCTTTTTTTTTTTTTTTAAGATTTTATTTATTTATTTATTTGACAGAGATAGAGACAGCCAGCGAGAGAGGGAACACAAGCAGGGGGAGTGGGAGAGGAAGAAGCAGGCTCCCAGCAGAGGAGCCTGATGTGGGGCTCGATCCCATAACGCCGGGATCACGCCCTGAGCCGAAGGCATACGCTTAACCGCTGTGCCCCACCCAGGCGCCCCCCTGTTTTGTTTCTTAAATTCCACATATCAGTAAGATCCTATGATAATTGTCTTTCTCTGATTGACTTATTTCACTTAGCATAATACCCTGTAGTTCCATCCACATCCTTGCAAATGAGATTTCATTTTTTTGATGGTGTAATATTCAGCGGTGTGTGTGTATATATACATATATACGTATACATGTTTGTATATATACAACATATATGTATACATACACATATGTATACATACACACATACACACACACACACAGACACACCCCACATCTTCTTTATCCATCTGTCAATAGACATCTGGGCTCTTTCTGTAGTTTGGCTGTTGTGGACATTGCTGCTATGAACATTGGGATGCAGGTGCCCCTTTGGATCACTGCATTTGTATCTTTGGGGTAAATACCCAGTAGCGCAATTGCTGGGTCGTAGGGTAGCTCTGTTTTCAACTTTTTGAGGAACCTCCATACTGTTTTCCAGAGTGGCTGCACCAGTTTGCATTCCCAGCAGTGTAGGAGGGTTCCCCTTTCTCTGCATCCTTGTCAACAATTCCTTTTTTTAAAATAATGATTTTATTTATTAGCCAGAGAGAGTGAGCGCGCACAGAAGCAGGAGGACAGCAGGCAGAGGGAGAAGCAGGCTCCCTGCTGAGCAAGGAGCCCTATGCGGGACACTATTCCAGGACCCTAGGATCATGACCTGAGGCAAAGGCGGACGCTTAACCAACTGAGCCACCCAGGCGTCCCTCCCCTTTTGTTTTTTAAGCCTACTTTACTTTTGTTTACTAGAATTGAAATCCTGTATCATTTGCCAGTGCCTTATCAAATTTATTTGTTGAACAAATAAATAGGTTAAAACAAAATGGAATTATGATTTGTAACTAAATTGTGCTAAAAGCATTCGACTTATTTAAATACCTGAACTTTGGAAAATTACCGCTTTTAAGCAGAAATCAAAACCTGTAACTAATAAATTCCATCTTGGAAGTTCTTGAACTCTTTTGGCTATTATAGTACAATAAACTTGGAATTTTCTGTCAAGATTATTTCTTGAAATGTCAAATATTGTATAGTTGCCAATACAAAATACGAGTACAGAGTGTTTGAGATAATGTGATGTTCATCCCTGGAGCATGTGGAAACTTTTTTCTTTTTTTTTTTTCCAGAGTAGCACAGAAGAGAGAGGATGCTGTTTCCAAAGAAGTGACTCGAAAACTTTCTGAAGCTGATAACAGAAAGATGTCTCGAAAGGAAAAAGATGAGAGGTTGGACTTCTAAAGTGTTGGTGATAATCAAAAAAGGGGATACTTTGTAAAAAATTAAGCTTTTGGTTTTTGCCTGGCGAATGTGGATAGTGAAATCGCCTGAGGTTAAACGTTGATATGTAGACGACTGGTAAGGGCGTAACAACCATACTTATATTTTGAGTTTTTACTACCACCAGATGCTTTTCTTTGTGTTATACACAGTTCGTTTATTTGTTTAAAGAGCTTTGAGAGGTAGGGCTATTATTTCCATTTTACATCTGAAGAAACTGAGGTACACAAAGCTTGGGTAACTTGCCCAAGGGCATAGATTGGTGTGCAGTGGTCAGTCCAAAATAAGAACTTGGGCAGTATGGCTCGAGACCTTCTCCTCCTCACTGCTGTCCTGGAGTTTAGGAGCCTGCAGAGCTTTAGCCAGTGCTGGCTCTGCCGCTTGGTAGCTCTGCGACCTTGAGCATCTCACTTCACCCCTCTGGGTCCGAAGAGTTTACATTGTGTTGGTGTTAGCATTTTTAGGTGGTGGTATTTTCATGCCTGAGCTTCCCTAGGGACAGCCAGTTCTTGGTTATCTGCGTTGGTTGGGGAAAAAGAAAACAACTTGGTTTCTCTCCTGGTGCCCAATCTGTGCCACAGTTGTTAGCCCTTACCCCTCGATTTTTATTGCCAACTGCTTAGAAGGCTTAATAGTCTAATATCTGAGTAGCAGAAGTCTCTGAATGATTGAATAAACTTGTGCTTAAGAGTTGTTACGTGGGTTTAATATAGTCACGAGTTGAGGTTGTTTTCATAGATCTTAAGTTTTAGTATCTACAAAGTGCTTTGTGAAATGGAACTTTTTTTTTTTTTTTTTAAAGATTTTATTTATTTATTTGACAGAGATAGCCAGCGAGAGAGGGAACACAAGCAGGGGGAGTGGGAGAGGAAGAAGCAGGCTCCCAACAGAGGAGCCTGATGTGGGGCTCGATCGCAGAACGCTGGGATCACACCCTGAGCCGAAGGCAGACCCTTAACGACTGCGCCACCCAGGCGCCCCGAAATGGAACTTTTAACCCACTTTGCTCCAGAAAGACTTTGTGGAGACTTGCCATATTAAAGTGCATATGAAATAAAGCAGTACAACTTTGAAAGGTCAGAAACCTTTAAAAGTAAGAAGAGCGGGCTGAACAAAAACCTCAGAGTTGAGCATTGAACTTAGCGCTAAGCTTCCACGTGTGAGGGGAAGCATCTGAGGTCATACACTTTCATTGTCTTATGAGAAGCAGCATGTAAGTCCTTCTGAAAAGAAACTTTCCTGGCACTAAATCTTGGAAGGACTTTATCAAATGGATCCTTATTTAAGGGACACTGAGAAACTTAATGAACAAAGTCTTCTACAGTGGTTTTGAAAAGGCACTAAAACATTATAGAAATGGTTATCGCCTGTGGATCCTTTTTGAAAACTGAAGGATACAATTTTCTTAAAAGATTTTATTTATTTTTTCTAAGTAATCTCTACACCCAGTGTGGGACTCAAACTCCCACAAACTGGAGATCAAGAGTTGTATGCCCTACCGCCTAAGCCAGCCAGGTGCTTCCTGAAGGATACAGTATTAAAATACTGACAGTGAAGGCCTTTTTTCAGGGAGCAGCTTTAATGAGGTCTGGCTGCATAGCTTCCTGATTGTAAATTTTTGCATGGTGATAGGGAATCTAGGACACTTAAAAATCTTTTTACTAAATTATAGTATTTATTAGAAAAGTGGTTCTTAAATTGGAGTGTACATCACAGTTACCCAATTTCAAAATGCTTGTTACAACTCTAGGTTTTAGGTGATGAATGATAGGAGGGATGACGAATGGGTCTCCACTGCCCACTGCAGATTGCCTGATTTGGTCTGGCACTGGGATATGTCTCAGGATTTTTCTCAGCATGGTATTCAGGTAGTCACTACTACTGGATCAGAGTTGAAATTGGAAATGAAATATCTTTGCCATTGGCTAGGTCAGTATTTCAAAGGAGAATGAAGCGTAGGTTTTATGGATACATAAAATGCGGAGTGTCCGAAGATTATAAAATTTCTATTCTTGGCATCGAAGTTTGTGCTATTACTATTTCACAAAAACCACACTGGATGAAGTTGATCCGGGTGTGTACTCATGATTGACTCTGATAACTGGGGCCAGGACTCCCACTGAGATCTAGTATTTTTCTCCTGAAAAGTAAGTTGCTTCAAGAGGTTTAAGAGAAGGCTTATCAACACCTCTTTGCCTAGATATGTATGTCTCAAAGCTCCCATCTGCAGTCGTTTGGGATATGTGCCCCATGCCACTTTGAAACTGTTTTGCCCTCCATTCAAGGTTGGAAATTAGCTGAGGAGATTCATTAATACATATCCCAGGGTGTGAGTGTTATTTCTTCTTGACTTACTGATGGTCTATCATTTAGTATTATGTGATTATAACAGTTCTTGAGTTTGGTCTCAGTCTTTCTCTTGTAGGAAGTGCTCCTTGGAAAAAATGACTCCTTGGGAGTGCTCTCCCAAACTAGATTTCTTACCAGTGAAGCTTTGGCAGAACTATTGCTGATGAGGGCATTTGGGGAGTCTTCATATTTTTTCTAAATGAACCAGGAAATGGTTGGGCTAGAGAAAGTTCTGAAAGCTGTCCAAGACAGTCCTGTGTATACAGTGATGTAACACCTGGTCATATTGGGAGCTGGGGTAACCTAAAGGATTGAGCCACTTTTTTCATCAGTACTGTTTTGAAGATGGTTCTGATTCAGGGCATGACAAGGAGTTAGGGAGAAGTGCCCCTGTGGAGGTAGGATAACCTAAGGAACATAGTGGAGGCGTGCTAATAGCCTATGTAAGGAACCTGTCTGCGCTGAATCTTGTACCAGAGTCTTAAAGACAGAGGCACTTGTTCTCAGTGTTTTCTACATTAAACCATGTTGGGGCTATGCATCTTTCTGAGATGGCGTTTTCTTTGATCAGTGTTAAACTGGTATAAATACATTATAAATATATACCAGTATATATATATATATATATATAAATATATATTTCTATATACCTGTATAAACTGGTATAAATACATTATGTATTTCCTCCAAGTCACATATGTTTTTTAAATGTACCTTTCAACTTCTCTGAAATCAGGAGCTGTTTTCTAGTTGATGGCTGCATTTAATGTATCTTTTACTTCTCTCAAGCTTAAATAGTTGATGGTATCCATAGAATCAAGGAACTATGGCATTTATGTTAGAGACCACAAACTTCTTGTGATGAAGTTAAGTTCATTTCACTGAACTCCTTTATAAGCTTTTTGACTTTGGATTAAAACATTTGGTGAATAAAATGTAGCAGTTGCCAATGACAGTAGCCATAGTGCTGTCCTTAGGATTGGGGGAGGGGATCATCTGGGCCCAGACTAGTGTAACTTTGGGGAAGACGAAGCATCAGTAGTGGTGGCTTTCAACCTTTTTGATGACAATCCATGGTAAAGTACTCGCCTTTCTACTAAATACACTCAAACATGCACCCATGCAAACGTTTCACAAAACAATAATTATCCTGCTGTGGGTGATACACTCGATATTCTTCTTTTCTTCTTTTCTTCTTTTCTTCTTTTCTTCTTTTCTCTCCTTTCTCTCCTTTCTCTCCTTTCTCTCCTTTCTCTCCTTTCTCTCCTTTCTCTCCTTTCTCTCCTTTCTCTCCTTCCTCTCCTTCCTCTCCTTCCCCTCCTTCCCCTCCTTCCCCTCCTTCCCCTCCTTCCCCTCCTTCCCCTCCTTCCCCTCCTTCCCCTCCTTCCCCTCCTTCCCCTCCTTCCCCTCCTTCCCCTCCTTCCCCTCCTTCCCCTCCTTCCCCTCCTTCCCCTCCTTCCCCTCCTTTCTTTTTTTTCTTTCTTTTTTTTTTTAAGATTCTGTTTGTTTATTTGACAGAGCACAAGCAGGAGGAGGAGCAGGTAGAGGGAGAAGCAGGCTCCCTGCGAGCCCGATGGGGGACTCCGTCCCAAGATCCTGGGATCACGACCTGAGCTGAAGGCAGTTGCTTAACCAACTGAGCCACCCAGGCACCCTCGATATTTTTCTATTTAAAAAAATGCTGGTCTCATTCCGTTCAGTTACTTTTCCTGAGCATTGAATCCACCCAATTGATTTCACATCCCACTAATGGGTCACAACCTACTCTTTTAAAAACTGCTTTACAAACCTAATTAATCAAATGGAATAAAGGCTGCCTTATTCATAGCACCCTAGAACTTCTTGCTGCTGTGTGAAGAGGTAAAAGGTTGATAAAAGTTTTAGTCAATTAATAAAACATAATGAGTAAAATGTATTAAAAAGTAAATGGGTTTTACAAAAGTTAAAAAATCCTCCTAATGCTGAAGCGCATTCTTTGTTTGAATTATGTAAAGGTGGCTAAAGATAGTTGCAGATAAGTCTGCGTCTATGAGCCATGGCTAGTTTTTGTCCTTGGGATTGTCTTCAGCTGTAATATTGGAGGCTGAAATATGGAGGCTATTGACAGTCTTAAGCCAGCAAACAGCCAGGAAAGCTTCATCTGGGTACTGATCATGGAGTTTGTTTTAGGTGAGGACCTAGAGAACAATGTCTCTTTAGGCTGCTGATGAAACCAAGCCAGTTGCAGTTAATCTGTCCCTTCTTCCAAAGCCCTGATTGCCTGGGAAAAAAGGTAATATACCAAGCAGCTATTTTTATCAATAGAGTAAAATATCTTTTTCAGCAGGAAAAAGGGCACAATGCTGGTTAAATTTAATATTAAAAACACATTCTGTCCAGAATACTTAAGGAAAAACTTACCTCATAGTGAACTAGAGCCAGGTAGTATTTAAAATATTTTAATACATATTTATAAACTTGATTGATTTGTTTATCTACAGAATCTTGTGGAAGAAGAACGAAGTTGCTGATTATGAAGCTACAACATTTTCCATCTTCTATAACAACACCCTGTTCCTGGTCTTGGTCATTGTTGCTTCCTTCTTTATATTGAAGAACTTCAACCCCACAGTGTATCCTTTTAAAGGTTGATTAGCGTTTTTTGAAATCTAGAACAGTAGTTTGTTTTGGTTTTGATTTATCTCAAGTATTTTTACTATGAAGAAAAACTGCCCAGGGAATCGTCCACTAAATAGCACTATGACCTTAGGCAGGTTTCTGGGCCTTTAAAATAAGGGCTTTGGGTTTGATTTAAAGTTCTTTGAAGTTTATAAATTATAACTTCATGATAAATAACAAGTATTACAAAGCAGTCTTACATATATGATCATGTATACCTTCCTATTTAAAAATAAGTTCTGAGGATCAAAAGCAACTTGCCTTCTTTGATATCTCCTAATATAAGCCCATGTGTCTGCTGACATTTTGGGGCTTCAGAATTGGAGTTAAATAGGCACATTTCATAATATTGTAACAGTGTTTCAAGCTGCTCTTAAATTGAGTTCTTGGGCAAGAATCAGTCTCTATTTTAGGTAATTTATTAAAGGTGTTAGGCAGGGATGTGCAACCAGACTTTTAACAGGTGATTTTATATAATACAATAGCAGACTTCTCCGACTTGTATCTTCTGGAAATACTAGAGTGGTTTGTCCCAAACAGTCTAGTTCTGAGGCGGAGAGTAGCTTTGAACTTTCAGAGCCTCTTTGCTTTTTACAGGCCAACGGTAGCCAAAACACAGATGGACGGGACACTTATTTTTCCTTTGCTCTTGGCCAGAGGCAGGGAAGCTAAGTTTCTTCTTCCTGCTCATAATCTTGATTAGCTCTTTTCCTTTAGGTTAAATGGAATTCAGATGTCTTCTTTGTGATCATGTGTTCTAGGTTTCTGTCTCAAGTGTTTTCTTTTTAAAATTGGAACACATTTCCTGTGAATGCTCTTCATTCTTTATAGCCTTCTGTCTTGTAAATTGCATTTGCAGACGATGGGATTGCACATCATTGTCATTTTACAGTGTCAGACGGGCAACAGTGCATTCCAAAGAGATGGGCTCTTTTTATTGAAGAATTAACTTGGGCTTTTAATCTTTCCTTAACGTTAAATTTTTACAGGAACTATATTTTGTCCATAAGTGCTTCATCAGGCCTCATCGCCCTCCTGTCTACTGGCTCCAAGTAGACCATGCCGGCTTTGCCCCCTGGCTTTGTATCTATGGGTGGCCTGTGGTATATGGAAACGTAGCAGGGTGGTCAGGATGAGAGGCGTACAAGATGTTTTTATATTTCTGCAGTTGGAGGGCTTGAAAAACCCAACAAAATGTAATTCAGTATTTGTTTATTGGCTCTTTTTTGACAGATTGTTGAAATTAAATGAATTCAAAGGGGAACTCAGAGTGCAGGACATTTATTGGAAGGTAAAAAGTGTCTCGCAATGTGCTGTAATCACAAGAGGAGAGAGTAACTTGTTTCCTTGATCTGTCAGAGGTCGCAGTAACCTGGACTGAGCTGTTATTATTTATAATAGCAAGAAGTTAATAAGTGGTTCTTTGTGTTCTAACCACAATATTACAACTTTTTTTGAACCATAAATATCAGAATGAAGAATCCTTTCCCCCTGGGGATTGAACAGAAGCCTCATGTTTACAAGTCTCTGAATTTGTGATTTGAAATAACTCACAGTTAAAAACAAGGTGTCCAATTTGGGCCAGAGAAACTTGTGGAAAAGTTGTGTGTTTTTTGGTTGGGTTTTTTTGTTTTTGTTTTTTGTTTGTTTTTTTCTTTGTTTGTTTTGTTTTATTTTGTTTTGTTTTTTAACAGAAGAAAGGCAGCCAGTGTAGTAACCTAAAAATAGTGGCCAGGCATATGAGAGTTGTCCCGTGGGGTTCGAGCACATACTGTTCAGCTGTATAGCTGTGCCTTGGGTGGGCAGGGAGGTCAGCTCAACCCTACCATGTTGGTTTGACCTGTGTGAGAGACTGGAATAGTTGTTTTCCTTTGGGGTTTCACACCACTAGAGGAATGTTCAGTAGAGAACCTCTTTCCTGAGTATTGATGTGTAAGAGATCAAAGTAATGTTTATGACCTTAGTTCCAGAATTCTAAGAACTCTCCAAGGAACTGCAGAGGTTTTAGTGCTTGTACAGCATGTAGTGCAGCCTTTTTCCATCCAGACCTTCCCAAATTTGACTTTTTTTTTTTTTTTTTTTAAGATTTTTGAGAGTGAGAGCACAAGTGAGGGGGCAGAGGGAGAGAGAATCTCATGCATACTTGGTGCTCAGTGCAGAGCCAGACATAGGGCTCAATCTCAGGACCCTGAGATCATGACCTGAGCTGAAGGCAGACACTTAAGCTGCTGAACGACCGAGGCACCCCACATTTAACCCTTTGGTCTGCAGGTTCCCATCGATTGTGAACAAAACTTCTTCATACTACCCTCTCACCCTCTTCAGCCCCTGGGTTTCAGCTAAGAGCATTCTCTTGCAATTCTTCACCAATGTGTGCAGAGATAATTATCATTTTCTGGTGCATGCCATGATTTGAAAAGGTTTAGGAAGCCTTTATCTTGTATTATTTAAAGGGTTATGGAATAACAGGTGATACAGTTTCGTATTCCTATTAGCTTTTGACCGCATCCTTAATTTCCTACAAACAGTACTTCAAAAGAAATACCCTATTCCTAATTCCTAACCTTAACTTTAATCTTTAGTTTCCACTTCTAAATTTAAGGTGACTGTTGTAAATAACATTTGCTGTTTTATTTATAACTTGATAGGAAGGTGTTCATCAGTTTATCTTCTAGGCTGTTGGGTGTTTTTGATAGGGCACATGCAAGAACTTGGAGACCGGGGCGAGAGCACATGTTGCATAGTGATTTAGATCATCATTATCTTCAATTCGGGATTATATTTACTCATTGTTTCTAGGAGTTTGCAATTTACTTTCCTTCGGTGCATTATTATCCATGTGCCATCATTGGATAATATGGAATGAATGGAGAAGTCACAAGAGAGTCATGGCAGAATACTATAATACATAAGAGGTTTTTCTTACTGTGTCAACTTTTTTTTTTGTAGATAAATAACTGGTCAGTAGTTTGGTGGCATGGAGTTTGTGTACGAAATGTATTTGCTTATGTGACAGACCATCAGGGTCTACTATTTGTTACCAGAGCTGGGCCAGGTGTTTTTTTGTTGTTTTTTTAATTGCTGGTTTAAAAAAATCACCACTAGATGGCAGTGCCTGTGTTGAAGGGGGGGGCATTCTTACCGACACAGTGTACCTGAGATGGAATGGTGAAAAAGGGGCATCAGCTTCATATTCTTAAGAGAAATGTCTCTTGAATTCATGAACTGAATAATTTGTAGAAAAACAAATAAGCAAAATTTGATTTTGGTCCTGAATTTTACCTAGAGCACTTTTTGGTTCTGATAATGGTTTCTGACTTTCTATGTTGAACTTCTGTGCATAAGTTTGTAAAGCATATACTCACATTTACAGTTTTCATTCAGGATTTATTGTATTAGTACTTGGGAATTACAGAACTTCTCCCCCAGAGCTCTCCCCATCTTTGAAAATGGCTATGTGGCACATAGAATTATGACGTACTGCATCTGGTTTAGTTAGTAAAAACCTGTTGCAGAATTTGTATCTTAAAAAGAGCTCATATCCAACCCCAGTAAAATAAAAAGGGGATTAAAAGTGATTAAATCCCCCCCAACTCCTTGTGGTAAATAGAGGCTTAAAATGTTGGCTCATTTCACATTTTCCTATTTCTAGTTTCTCATTTACAACTTCATAAAAATCTTAGATTGAAATTATTCTTAGCTAGTAAAAGTTTATTGGTTGTCCTATTTGGTAAATTATTCTAACTTGGAAAGAATAACTTAAAACAAGGTTTGAAGTTCACTGAAATAAGGAGGTTGGATTCATACCTAAAATTCTTGTGTGAAAGGTCTTGTTTATTAAGTATGATTAAACTTTGCTTTTTAAAATTTATATTTTTCCTAGATGTCTTTATGAGAGCATGTGAATAAGTGTATGTCATCTTTATTACATTATTTGACATTACCATTTACATTTCCCACGCATGTAATTACATGCTCATTTTTGTAGTTACTGATCAGATGTCTGTTGTGCAGTGACGGGCATAATGTGGTTATATCACAGAGCAGCACGTCAGGCCTCTTTGCCAGTATGTGCCAGCTGTGTTGTCCTACCCACCCAATTTCTGGGTTTTCAGTATGTGTGCCAGTCACTGCTGTTTCTGGAGATATAAAGGATACGTAGACAGACAGCACCGATCTACAGATCCATCTGTTTGGGCTCTAGGGGATTAGATCCCACCTCTTTGGACTCCCAGGTAGGGGAATGAATTGAGGATTAGGACGGTTTTTTGAGTGGTTGGTTTAGATTTTCATGGATGTGGTTAAAACTTCTCATTGGCTTTCAGGAGTTTTCGTGGCATCTCTTCTCTGACCTTTGCCTCTTAACTGATTCTGAATTTGGATTCTTACCCAAGCTTTTTTTAACTTAAAAATTTACCTACAGAATTCATACAGTTCATCCTTAGAAAAGCACTGGACTGGAACACTGAATACTTGGGTTATAGGCCTGGTTTCCTCATTTGCCAAGGAGTGGTGGCCCTGGCTAAGGCGAAGCTGTGACATCTCTTGACAGATGGTACACTGTTGCTGAAGATAAAGTGAGTTCTTAAAAGTGGGAAGCCAGGCACACAAGCGTCTAGTTTGCATTTCCACTGGCCGAGATTTCAGTATGTGGATGACTGCTACCCAGGTTACCCTTCGGAATGGTATGCTGTTAGAAAAATTCTTTCCAGAAAAGAATATGGGAGTACGTGGAAATTTTTCTTAAGGATATAACTGACGTTTCTAATCTGGTATGTTTACCATGGCAGATGATTTGTCTGTTAAAAAAACTAGTTGTTCCCATGTGTCAGCAGTAATGTTTGTCTTTTTTTTTTCTCTCTTTTTAAAGATTTTATTTATTTGACAGAGACAGCGAGAGAGAGAACATAAGCAGGGGGAGTGGGAGTGGGAGAAGCAGGCTTCCTGACGAGCAGGGAGCCCGATGCGGGGCTCAATCCCAGGACCCTGGGATCATGACCTGAGCCGAAGGCAGCTGCTTAACGACTGAGCCACCCAGGTGCCCCTGTCGTTTGGTTTTAATTTGCAGGTATTTTTAAATGAGTTTGAGAACTTTAGCCTTAACTTAGTGCATTTCTAAAACCCAACGAGAGATACCTTTAACAGTTAATCATTTTCTTCATTAATAAGAGAAAAAAGTTTGGATTGTTACTGAAATCTTTTGATAACGGCTGTTTCTGTTGGGTATTATTCAGTGCTGCTTACTTGCCAACACAATTTTTATTCAGATGATTCCTACTACATATTTTATGGAGGTGGATATATATATATTCCCTTATAATGAAATATCAGATAAAAACTCTAATTGAGATTAAATGCACAAAATGCTTTTATTACTCTAGGCAAATAAACGTTAAATTGCAGTTCCAATTAGACAACTTCAGCTCATTTATGCGTACAGTAAGTAGTTCACTGGTTTAATACACAATGACCAACTGAAGGATGATCTATCATGAATCTGGTACTCCTGAACAAAAAACCGACTGTTTCCTTAGTAGAATACAGGCAGTAATAACAAAAAAGAAAATTTATTGGTATTTTACACTAACACTTTGAGATTTAGAATTCAATCATGTTGTATTTGGAAATGGTAACAGAAAATAGCATTTTTAACTGATAGTGTATTTCTTCTTTAAATCTCAGTGATTCCTATATGGGGTACTTGCGAGCCAGAAAATTGGAATTTTGTGCATGCTCAGGTATCCAAATAGATAGGAACCCCACCCCTCCCCAAGTTTTCCCTCCTTACAGGTACACACAATATATTGTCACAATTTTTTTCAAGTGGAATATTCATGAGGATAGGTAACCAGTCAGTAGTGGCAAGGTTAGCTCTCAGCTTCTGTGTGCAACAAGGCTAGGCCCCTTTAATCCATGCAAAAAGCTTTCATGCATTTAGTTTAGTGCATATAATGTGGCTATAGAATTCGGAAATTTTTTAACATTTGCTTTTTTACTAGGCAAGTTAATTCACCCAGCATATGCTGAACAGCGACAGCATTTTTCACAGAGTCCATGATTTACTTCCATGTTAATTCCTCAAAAACAAGCATTCTATTGAAAGTCCCAGTGCTAATTAGACAGCAGACATTTGCCTTTGTGGGTATTTTACAAGTTTACTTACAAAACTGAGCATGTGTATATTTAGTTTTAAAGCTCAAATATTGAAACTTACAGAAGCTGTGCCTACAAGCAGTCAAAAGTATAAAGCAGGTTTTAATAAAATGTAGTCAAAAATGAACACTTCAATTGCAGATACATTTTATTCAAGGCCTAAGCTTCCATAGCAGTGTAATCCTCCCTTTCATAAATTAGGCATAATGTCTCAAGTTAAAGATAGATAGGGCGTTGGTCCTTTCACCATCTCTCCATGTGAATGGACAATGTTAATAGAATCCTAATAGATAACCTTGGGTAAATGACAATACAGGGCATTCTTGGGGCCAAGCAACAGTATTTTTAAAAGGTAATGAAACCAAATGCCTTGGAATTTTAGTTTTGTTGAATGACCAGTGAAACAACTCTTGCTGACCTTAATGTGGAAATAGAAAAAAACGTGAAGTTGTTTTGCTTATTCTCCCATAACTTCTGAGTGAACATAGCCTACTCTTTCTGATGCAATCCACATTGCATCTGCAGATTTTATGCATTTGAAAAACTAGATCTGTACAGCCTTCTTTAAGTTACTAAATGCCTGTAGTCTGCCCTCCCCTCATAAACGCCCTGTGGCATGCGCATGAGGTGTACAGAGCAATGCAAGAATAGGTGACTCCAGTCCAAGATAAGAAAATAGAATGCATTTCCTTGGTTGTGATTTTTCGGATGTGCTCGTAACTCATGTGCACAGTGGTAGCGACAGCAGATAGCTCAGAATCCGGGAATACTAGAGGTTGAGCAGCAGGCTGCTAAGTGACTCAAAAGACTGGCTAGTGACACCATTCTGTACCACTAGAGACCGCAGTTGGAACCGTGCACGTCCCGTGGCTCATGCCCTGCCTTATGATCGGTAGTCCTTTTTGCTGTAGGGCTTGTTTCGCAATATGTTATCAATCTCATTTACCACGTGTGATGTCATCTTTGGGAGAACCTGAGGAGCAGAAGTACAGAGGATAGGGTTAGTACTTGCCAGTCATTTGTTGTGCTTCATACTAAGCAGAGTCGTCTAGACTTGTATACATTTATAAGCCACAACTAGGTGTAAGTTCCCCACCGGACTGTAAGCTCCTTGAGGTCAGGGACCTTGTTTTTTTCACCACTGCATCTCCTGTGGTAAGAGTGCTTGGCTCATAGTTGGTGCTTTTAAGTATTGCTGACCTGAATAAAGGCATAATGTCTAAATGAAGGCTCATAGGAATATAATGAGTCATTTCAGATTTTCTAATGGCCATGTAAAAGTGAAAGGGAATGTGAAATTGTTTTTACTCCATTTTATCTAAAACATTTCAACAAGTCAGCATAGAAAATTAAAATGCTGTTTTTTTTTAAGTACTAAGTCTTTCAAATCCAGTACATTTAACAACTTACAGCACATCTCCATTCCGACAAGCTGGTTTCATGCACTAAAAGGCCATTTGTGGCTAGAGGCTAGGGTTGTGGGTAGCACAGGTCTAGAGACTAAGGAGAGATTCTCTGCCACTTGTGGCCAGGGGTTAATAGGCATCCCTCATAGATGGAATGGCTTGGAAAAGTGAGCAGTCTGAAATGGAAGCAAGTGTAGAGGGTGGTGGTGATGGTAGGAATAGGGGGAAGGGGAAGTTGGGGTAATCAGCGTGGAAGGCCTTGAATGCCACTCTTTGGAGTTGGGACTTAATTCTTGGCAGCGGGGAACCTCTCAGGACTTCTGAGCTGGAAGTGACCCTGTCAGACACCTGGAGGTAGCTTGGAGGAGTAGAGAGGGAACACAGATGTTAGACATTTCTTGCTGCTGGAGCCAGAGACGAGAAAGCGGTAGTTAGTGGCAGTGGAGTAGAAAAGGAGAGTGGATCGGAGAGACACTTTGGAGGCCAATGAGGATTTCGAGACTGAATGACTGGAAGGATAGAGATGTTCACTGTTGAGAGTGGGAACCACAAGAGTAGTTTGGAGCACAAGAGGTTTAAAGTAGGCTCAAAATTAAGGTGCCTGTGGGATATCGGTGTGGGCAAGGCTTGTGGGCAGCTGAGTGGAGCTGTGGATTGGTGCCAGCAGGAAGACTGGAGTTGAGGGTTCGTGAGTCACTTGCCACACACAGGCCTGCCCATTGAAGCCCTGGGAGAGGATGAGATCACCCAAGGCTAGAATTTATCATGAGAAGGGGACCAAGGGCACAAATTAATTACACCATAAGACAAGGGACAAAGACAGTCTTCTTCACAGGAATAGACTGACCCTGTGTGGAGACTGTGGCAAAAGACAATTATGCCGGCCAGTTTTGAGGTTTCGGTCTCACCCTTCCTCTGCTGCAATTATGTTGGCCGGGGTGACCTTGTCTCCACTCAAGTGCTATTCTCAAAAGCCGTGGTAGGGTTTGGCAGAATAGTAGAGCTACTCCGCCTGAGAAACTAGTTCTGGCTAGCGTTCTCCTATCCAGAGCTAAAGGAGGAGAGTTTAACTTCCCACCAGCTTAGTAGTCTCAGAATTGAAACTAATATGTTCTTTAAAATAAGACTGCAACAAAGAGACCCAAATCTAGAAAGTAGATTTGTGGGAAGTTTTGTCTAAAATATGGTGGGTTAGCCATGTGAGGAGAAAAAAATTCTTCATTCAAAGTAAATTTCAGATAGAGATTTAAACATTAAAAAAAGAAACCATAAAACTACTTGAATAAAACATGAAAAATGTATATATAGTGTTGTAAGACTTAAATTTTTTAAGCCATACATACAGAATTTTATATGAAGTCGCCCAATTTTTTAATGTTGGCAACTGTTGTAAAACATTTTCATCCACTGCAGATTACACAAACATCCCACAGGCTACCAGTTTGGCAACCTTGCTGTTCTGACTGGAATAATTGGTGGATTGAGGATACCAGGGAAGGGGTGGTGAGGGGAGATGAGCCCTGGATGTGAGAAGGGCCTGACTGCTGAAAAGCCTGGATTTCTCTGAGCAGGAGATGGGGAGCCTCAGGAAGGGGAGAGAATTGCTTCTCCCCACTTTAGGTTTTTTAGGATGGGGACCTGTGCAGATGATGGCAGGCTGCCTGCAGCTGTGGTTTCTCCTCTCTAGTCTCCAATTTATGCATGTCTTAGGCACGTTCCATCCCTTGGAGCACCCGACTCTCTCTGCTCCCATTAGAAATTTCCTTTCTTTAACAACTGTTGGCACTGCAACCAATCCCACCACTGCTGGGTACCCTCCCCCCGCCCCCAGCTGCCCAGTCACAACCTGCCTAAGGTGGAATATTCGGTGCTGGGCTGGCCGGAGGTAGGAGTGGAAAAGGGGAGGGGATGATAAAGCCTCTAAGGTAGCAGTCTCCCACCTTGGGGAATGGTCCCTTTTCTTTTAACCGTGGAGCATGTCTCCCCTGATCCTGTTGTCAGCCTGAGCCTTGCTAGGGAGGAAGTGCTTTGGGAAGATGATAGACTCAGAGTTTTCCTCTGAAATAGGTCTTTTGCTACCTGGACTACTCCCCCAGCCCTGGAGTTACTTTTTTTTTTTTTTTTTTGAATAACCATTCTCAGGCAATATTAACTCCCCCTGGGATGGCAGTGGTCACTCTATTAGCATGATAGGAATCTCAGTTTCTCCCTCTTTGGGCTAAGCCACCAGCACGTCATGGTGTCTGTTTCCAAAGCCTATGGACTCCATTCACTTCCCCTCCATGGCCACCATCCTAGCTAATCCCAGCCAACATCTGTCACCTGGACAACTGCCTTTGCCTTTCTTCATTCCACTTCCTACACAGCAGCCAGCACAATCTTTAAAAAACTCCGATAACAGCGTGTCCCTCTTAAAATGCTCCCAAGGAGCATGTACAACAAAACTTGTTGAGCATCCTGTGAAATCTGCTGCCTGCCTCCACTTCAGTGCACATACTGTCCCTTTTGCTCACTACATGTTGGCCACATTAGCCTTAGGCTGGCAGTGTCTGGAAAAAGCCAAGTTCCTTCCCACCTCCAGGCCTTTGCACTGTTCTCCACTGTGTCTGGAATCCTCATGCTTGGGTGTTTTCACATTTCTCCTCTTCCAGGCTGGCTTTAGAATAAGCATATCCCAGAGGGGCCTTGTGCAAAAACATCATCTGAAGTAGGTCCACCCACTTCTCAATTGGTCTCTATCATAGAACCCTCATTAGTTACTTAATAGTCCTCACATTCTGAAATTATTTCCTGTTCATTTGCCTCTTCCACTGGAATGTAAACTCTT
This sequence comes from Ursus americanus, assembly GCF_024610735.1. Classification (NCBI taxonomy): domain Eukaryota; kingdom Metazoa; phylum Chordata; class Mammalia; order Carnivora; family Ursidae; genus Ursus; species Ursus americanus. The sequence continues at coordinate 50,265,481 of NC_142146.1, read as the reverse complement.
TGGCTAATATCGTTCTTGTTCCTATGGTTTTTCCAGCGCCTGGTACATAGTAGGCTCTCAAGATATGAATGAACTAAGGGACAGATTTCTGAATTCACTCTCAGCCAGCCCGTGAGGACAGAGACCTGTTTTTTTTTTCTTAGTACTCGCTCTGCCTAGCGTGATGCCAAATGTATTATACATAAGAACTACGAATGGAATTGAAATCATTGGATTTTCAATTGTATACAGACCGTACCTTTATCTCCTCCATTGTCATTCCTCTTTGTCTTTTCCCAGAGCATAAGTAAAAATAAGGTAGGGGTGGTTTTCATAAGAGGGAGCATTCCCCATGCAGGGATGGAAGCCCACAGAATCCAGGAGGAGTTGGGGGCCCAGGAGGGGTTCTTTGTGGCAGGGGCAGAGGTGATTACCCTGTTGCACAGCCCTAAGAAAGGGATAGTTGGAGGGAGGTCGGCACCATTTATCTCCCAGCATATCGTGGGCTATTTGCGAAAAGGGTTTTAAACGTTTTAAGGTGAATCATGTTTGTTCCCACGTCCATGTGTTTCCTTTGGGGAGGGTTCACAGGGCTTGCTTCAGGGACAGCTGGGCAGGGGAGACCGTTCTGTTCCCCAGGGAGCAATAGGAAAATACACAACCACACCTGTTTTGGCAGGTGGTGGCTGTGCAAGAGTAGTAAGCAGACTCCTCAGGACCCTCGGGCTTGAGAGTGGGACAGGCTCAGGACTGAGGTGTGGCCTTTGGGGGTAGGGGGATGGTCACAGTAGCCACCAGCCCCCACCCTCTCCACAGATGAAACTCCCAGGAACATCTCTCTCCCACTTCCCCTCTCACTGCCCTTACAGGCTCCCCGGAGTATAGCTGCAGGCTCCTACCAGTTCTACTCTGTGCAGGGGAAGAAGTGGGGTGGTTAGGCCTGAACTGGCTGCTAGGGAAGATGTGATCCTAGAAATCCAAAATAGAATTTTGAACCTACTTCCTCTTTCAAATGTGGGAAACATTCAACAAGTACTTGATTGCTGACTAAGGGATATATAGTATGCTAGGAACTGGAAAAGCAGTGGAGATGCAAGAAAGACACAGGTCTCTGACCTCAGGTAGCTTCCTCTCCAGCAGGGGAGACAGGAAATTCTCCTACACGATCATAAATGCTGTGATGGGGAGGAACACAGGATACTGTGGGAGCAGAAGGGGGCGATTGGTACAATGTAGGTTGGGCAAATATTTGGGGAAAGAACTAATGAATAAATGATGTACATACATTGTCCTATGGCTATTACATTTCAAGCTGGTTTTTATGGGTAAGGCCTGGGAGCCCAGTTGCCCAGTGTCACATTGCTTGGGTCTTGGAATGTACTGTCCCACAGTCCATCCTGAAGAATGAGCTTTGAGAGTATCGTCTCTTCATAAGAGGACACCCCTGGGTCCACGTACAGGAAAGGTTCTGCCTTCGCCCCCTGCGCTCACGTTCTCTCCACCCCCATCTAGGAAAGCCTGTGGGAAGCTGTGACACAATGAAGGGTAGAGGTGGAGAGAGATGGGACACTGGCTGGGGACATCTTCAGAGGACCATGATATCCCCTGGAGTTTGGTGGGAAGGGTTGTAGCACTTGCCTGAATGGCACCGAGGTTTTCAATGAGTTGTTCAGGAGTGGAGGATCCCAGGAGCACAGAACTCACACCCTCATTTCTCAGGCACCATGCTGGGAAGAAAGCACACACGGTCAGGATGTCAAAACACTTCTTGTTGATTAGCTTCCAAATACCACCTGTAATTCCCATTGTTGCAACCAAAACTTTTGGGGGGAGGATAAAAAGCGTTCCCTAGGATTTAAGACCTCAGCAGCAGTCCCCATCCTGGAGGGAGTTTAGTAGAATCTGTGCATTTGAGTTGATGGCTTAGGGCTCATATGCTTTCTGCATGAAGACTTGACCCAATGGCTGGGGTATCCAATTGAGCTATCCACCCAGGAACACATTCTTGCTCCTGAAAACACCTGACCCTGCTCCCTGGCGGACGTCTGCATTCCTGTTTCCATCTTGGCCCACAGTCTCCTGTCTTTCCCTCTTATTCATGCTCTTTTTCCTCATCTGTTACATACAGTCCTGTAGACCCTGAGTGTCTCGTTCTTCGATTCCATCGACTTGTCAAACTAGGGATTTCCCTTTCTTCCTAGTCTGAGAGTCAGCCTGTGTTGATTATCTGGTTACTCTTTCACCAGCCTTCAACCCCTCACTCCTCTCTCCTCTGCCTCTCTCGAAACCTCCACCCTTAAACCCTCTATCCAGCATCATCCCCTCACTCTGGCAGATGACCTGGATTCCTGCTGTATGTAGCAAATTCAGTCCATCAGGTGGGACATTACTCAGTAAGCCACAAACACATCCACACCTTCCCGTTTCAGAAGATGATGTGTCTGGTTTCTGTTCAAGGGCAAAGTCTGCCCTGGATCCAATTCCTGTTGACTTTTCTTGGACTTGATTCATCCATTGTTTTTCACTTTCTCTCCTGAATTTTAAATTTCTTACTACCTCCTTTAACAAATTTGTCCCACTCTAAAATTAGCCTCCTCTGACCCTTCATACTTTAGCTACTGCCTTGCCCTTCTTACACTTCGTAAGGCTAGTTTAGACAGGGATCCCTGAGATGACTCCTTTGCCTTCTAGTCCCCTTCTTACTGTGTTAGAAGCCAAGTTCCTTAGGAACCTCCTTGTGGTTACAGATGTCTGCAGCTAGAGGTGTCTAGATGCCCAGATGCAGTGTCTGCTGGACACCCTGCTAGGTGTCCCATGGGCACTGCACATGGCTTGCTACTTACTACTAAGCCTGTCTTTCTTGTGTTCCCAGTCTCATTTTGGGGCCATCACCAAGGAACTTGACCTTCTAATCCCCAAACCAGTTCCCCTTAGGAACTGCCCTTTTTTTGAGCCCGCATTCCCTTTTAGTTGCCACATCTAGTTGATTATTCCTCCTAAATATTTCTGTAATCCAGGAGCTCTCGCATGGTAGCATGCATCAGAATCATCGGGAGGGCTCATGAAATGACAGGGTGCCACCCCCTGAGTTTCTGACTGAGAAGGGCTGGAGTGGGGCCTGGGGATCTGACAAGTTTCCAGGTGCTGCTGATGCTGCTGGTCCTGGGACCATGCTTTTTCTGAAAACAACTTTGTTGAGGTAGAATTTCCCCATATAAAGTTTACTCCGTAATTTTTCAGAAGTTTATCAAATGTGCAACCATCACTATTTACAGGTAATCCCATTTCTATGATCCCAGTTCCAGGAAACCACTAATCTGCTTTGTATCCCTATAAATTTTATTACTTCTGGACATTTAATTTAAATGGAATCCTGTAACCTGGATCCTTTGTGTCTGACTTCTTCACTCAGCATGATGTTTGTAAGGTTCACCCATGGTAATAGCATTTATTGGTAAATATTTCTTCTCTTGCTGAACAGCATTCCATCATGTGGATGTGGGACCGCACGTGGAGAATCTGCTCTGGTTCCACTGCCCACTGTCCTCATTCAAGACCACACTGTTTCTCCTGCACACCTGTTTTCCCGCCTCGTGACTGGATTGTCCCCTCCCTTTCCCCCATAATCTGTCACACATCGAGCAGCGCTTTTTCCAGATACAAATCTGATCATGTCGTGCCTGGTTAAAAGTTCTTCAGTGTGTACCTGACATAGTCATTGTCTTAATAAGATGAAGCTCTCATTTCTCATCTTGGCAAACTTACTAGAAAGCTCTCCTCTCCAGCTTTGTGTCTTCTCACTCCCTGCCTTGAACTTTGGGCTTCAGCAGCACGAACTGTTGGTAAATCCTTTCCATCCCCAAACATGCTGTTTTTCTCCTCAAACCCTTGGCTCAAGTGTGCCCTTGGCCTGGAATGTCCCTCTGCCTCACTAATCCCTACTCATCATTTGAGACTCCTGATGGGTGCTGCCTTCTCCCAAAGCCCTTCCTTGAATCCCAGGCTGGGTTGGGAGCCCCTATACTTTATTTAACTTCCATAATCCTTTGTGTCCTCAATTACTTTATTACAACACTGTATTAAATTACCTAATTTATTTTCTTGACTTGCCAACCAGGCTGTGAGATATGTGTTGTTTGCACTTAGATGTTCAGCACCCAGCCCAGTACCTGCACGTAGTAGGTGCTTATTACGTGTTTGTTGAATAAACAGGTGTGAGTGATTGATGGGTGACCCCAATTTGCTCAGGCTCTGCAACAGATGCTCTTAAGCTGCTACCATGCTCTGGCCTTTCGAGGCAATCATTAAAGCTTTCCACATGGGCAAAATAATACTCTATAAAGGCAAAATGCCAAGTGAGCCAGGACTTTTTTTTTTTTTTTCCTGGCTGCATTGTTTCCTGCTTTGCACTTAGAGAACTCTTTTGGCTCTGGTGTTAAGTATTGAGGTCAAAGCAGGGCACTGGGAAAATTATTGCCCATAAACTACCTGATGTCAGCAACAGCCAGTTTTCCCCATGGGTTGTGGGGCATAGGAGAACCCACTGGGCAAAACTGGCCAGGGTGACAGATAACACATGCAGATGATTCAGCTTCTAAGCAAGTGCCACCAACAGCCCTATCCAGAAAGCCTGTGAGCACAGTGTGAGTGCTGGCTTCTGTGCAGGTGTGTGACGTGGAGCCAGCCCACACTTGGGTTCAAGTGGTTTGTTTCCTGCCAGAGGGCCCCCCGCCCCTTACACCCTTCTAGCAGATCAAAGGTAACATGCCTGAAAATAATTTCCCTCTCGGTTTGAGAGTTCTGCGCTTAAAAGCAAAACTACTTGTTTATAAAGAAAGAACAAAAATGACAGGCAAGCAAGACAGCTGGGGGCACAGAGGGAGGAAAGGGAGAATCAAAGCAAGTTTTAAACTTGGGCTGTAATGAGTCTTTCATTTATATCTAACATCCAGTGAGTTTAAATTTGCTCAAGATTTCCTTTTGAGAAGGACACTGTTCTCTTCAGAGCTAAATTCAGAACTGTCATGTTACCACCTAAAACCGTGTTTACAACCCTATTTCAAGAAGATGTTTTTTCTGCCTGTCACTTTGACCACACGCCATGGCTAGGAATGGATGGAGTTGTAGGTCCGAGGTATCTTATTCTTTGCAAAAACATTATCATCGTCCTCACCATGTACTGAGTACCTGCCCTTTGCTTTATATATATAATTTCTCTTTTCGCAACAAATATATAAGATCTGTTGTTATATGCATTTTATAGATGAGAAAATTGATAGGTTAAATAACTTGCTCATGGTCAAATGGCCAATACTGTTTTACTATGCTTGTTAAAGCTATAGGGATGCTAATAATCACATTATTCTTTGACTTTTTTTTTTTTTTTGGAAGGACTAAAACAAGTCCTACGTATATGTACCTGGGTAAATGATATTCCCTACCTTTTCCCCAACTACTTCCCATTTCTGTCTCCAGCTGTCCCCATTCTCTGCCTTCCAACCACAGAAGGATCTCACATCCAGCAATTTATTCGTTGCGTTGTTTTATTTTCATAGAACTTAACTTGAGCTTTTGATCTCCTTATTTCACTGTATCAGATTAGTCCCAATCCCTGCTGTTTCATAATACTTGGGAACTTTTCCTAGAATCTACACCCATTGTATTCTTTTCTCATGGCTCTGATACTTAGACGAGACCATGAGGAAAAAGCGCTACTATGAAGCAAGGGAGCTGAAAGTGTATGGGCTTTTCTGTTCGGTATCTAGCCTCTAAGCCGCCTGTGGCTACTGGAGATGTGAACTGAGATGTGCTGTAGGTATAAAATACATTCAGGATTTTGAAGACTTAGTTTGAAAAAAAGAATGTAAAATATCTCAACTTTTTATAGTCATTATGTGTGTTCTAAGGGATAGAGGAAGGAAATAAATGTTTTAACATGTAAATTTATACCTACAGCACATCTGAAGTTTGAAAACTTCATTTTAGATAATGTTAACCAGGAGCGTATGCTTCAGAGATCAGTCTGCCCTTACACTAGATGCTTTATCCTGATAGGGATATGAAAACCATTTTCCGTGATCTAGCAGAGCCTCCCCTCCCCGGTAGCTTTCTTACCAACAGCCAGCTGAGGCAGTGTGCATCCCAGACGCTCAGCAATCGGGGAAAGGTCTTTTAGCTTGTTTTGCTGCTTTCGGCCTTCTTCACTTACAATTCTCTCCTTCAGCCACTGGTAGCACTAGGGAGAAGAAGAGCATTTAAATGTTAATGTCTGGTGAGGGTCTGAGACAAAGACTGTTAAATCAATAAAATAGGAGAGCCTTCATGGTGAATTTCTAAACCTTCTTCCCTAAATTTTATGTTTCGTGGTGACTGGATGCCTGTGCTTTTAGGCAAAGAAATGTTCCTCGTGGTCTCACTCCTTGTTTATTGGTTCAAGACAGATTGATTTTGACTAAGAGTCACCATTCAAATCCATCAACATTCATGAAAGTTATTAAAATCCTGACATATAATCAATTATATATCGTCTCTAAGTGGAGGAAATGATGTTTCTTATTGCAATAGCCCAATTTTAGAATGCAGCAAAAAACAAACCAAAAAAACCCTGACATTTCACCAAGGTCTGTTATGTTTCCTTTTTGTCAAGAAAGCTGGGTGCCAAGCTTTCTGCTCAAAGAAAGCCATTATCTTAACATTCTTTTATAACTATCTTTCTTCCTCTTGCCTTCGAGTTACTGCCAGTCTGGTTTTTTTTTTTTTTTTTTTAAGATTTTATTTATCTGAGAGAGAGCAAGTATGAGTGGGGTGAGGGGCAAGGGGAGAAGCAGACTCCCCATTGAGTAGGGAGCCCAATGTGGGGCTCGATCCGGGATCATGACCCGAGCTGAAGGCAGCCATTTAACTGACTGAGCCACCCCGCTGCCCCACCAGTCTCCTGTTCTTACAGTAGGGCTTGCTTGCTTTTTAAAAATATTTTATTTATTTATTTGACACAGAGAGGGAGGAGAGAGAGCACGCACAACCAGGGGGAGGGGCAGGCAGAGGGAGAAGCAGACTCCCCGCTGAGCAGGGAGCCTGACCTGGGGCTTGATCGCAGGACCCTGGGATCATGACCTGAGCTGAAGGCAGATGCTTAACTGACTGAGCCACCCAGGTGCCCTGGAGCAGGGCCACCTTGTGAGCTCTCTCAGCTCCTTCCTAGAAACAGACAAGATATAATAGGTTCCCAAGTACATTTTTAGAGTTTTAAAGTGTATAAAGACTATCCCAAATGTGTATTATCTTTTGTATAGCGATTGAAACTTTAAAAGGTAAGGAAACTGAGAATGGGAAACTCTTCTGTAAAACCTCTGAGAAGAGACTGACTCTGATCTGTAGCCTGTAAAGTGAGCCAATTTCCTAAATAGACAAATCTTTTAGAACTTCTCAATGCCTTGCTTTCCAGAAGGTTCTGTTCTCATTAAGAAATGAGGGACAGTAGAATGTTCTATACAAAACTAACAGTAAGCAACAACATCCAAAGGTAATGAATATTTGTAAGAATGTGTTTTAGTGAAAATAATAGAAACCATCCCACTGTGTGGCAACGTGGACTTCATCTGTTCTGTGTGTTTGCAAAATAATTGTCACCACAGACTTTTACCTTCCCAAAGGCAGCAATCACCACAGACACTACCCACATGATTTCAATAAGGCTGCCTGCTTTTGTTTAAGTACTTTTTTCTTCATTCTAAGAAAGTATTTCCAAAGAAAAGGGTAACCACATTATGTTTTATTATGATTTTTGGAATGATTTTGCAGATGTGAAAAAGAGAAAGGGCAAGCTGCCCCAGTTCTGTTGGCTTCCTAGATCTCAAAGGCTTATGGTCTGGCTCCTCACTTGAGAGTTTGCTTAGGGAGACGGCCAAGAGTTTCCCCAGCCTCAGCTCTGGGAAACCTCAGCTTCTTCCAAGAGGGATGGTGGCCTGGAGCACCTCTCCAGAGAGCTCGTGCCAGCCGTGATGAGGTGGGGCCTTGTGACAACGAACACTGCCATCGGGGTCCGGGACCCTACCCTGACCAGACCTGTGTGCTGGGTCAGAGAGCCCCTGAACTTACTTCCCCTGTCCTCTGTGGGAAAACATTACTAACCCTCACTTTAGTTTCATAACACCTTTCAGGGGACCAGTCTCTGAGTGTTCTTCAAAGGAAAAAAAAAAGGTTGAAAACCAAGAGCGGAATGATTGCTTGTTATTGTAACTAGGAGCGTTCCTTCAGCCTCAATACGTACCACACACATAAGGAATGGTTGTTTTATTTATCACTTACAGAGCTCCATTTTTTTTTTTTTAAGATTTTATTTATTTATTTGACAGAGACAGCCAGCGAGAGGGGGAACACAAGCAGGGGGAGTGGGAGAGAAAGAAGCAGGCTCATAGCGGAGGAGCCTGATGTGGGGCTCGATCCCATAACGCCGGGATCACGCCCTGAGCCGAAGGCAGACGCTTAACCGCTGTGCCACCCAGGCGCCCCAGAGCTCCATTTTCAAAACCTTGTTGTGTGGAGTGCATTTGTACTCTTACAATCGAATTACAAGTGTGTGTGTGTGTGTGTGTGTGCGTGCGTGTGTGTGCATTTACACGCACACACAACATATTGAGAGACAGACTTCTAAAAGTAACAAACATCAAACATTCATTTATTGAGTCATTCTCCTTTCACTCAACACTATAAATCTCGTTGCTTTAATCCTTGGAAAACATAAGCAGGCTAGGATTTATAAAAAGTAGACGCATAGTATTTATACTGCTTTTCCTCATACCAAAGGAAACAAAAGTGTTTTGGGAAATAAATAGCTTTAACTGCTTTGCAAGTGGGAAAATGTTAGCACAGAGAGGAGATGAGCCTTAATTAAAATATAAATATGGAAGTGAACCAGTGTTTTTTGTAAGAAGATTGGTGGTGGGTGTGGCTGTGTGCGACAGTACAGCCAGCTTGATGACTGGGCAGTCATCCATGAGTCAAAAGCTGATTTTTCTTCCAACCCTATTATACTGCTTGCCCCATTGCTGCAGTGATTTGGTCACGTGTTGATGTTTTGTTCTAACTAAATGGAGGAGGGCAGGGATGGGCTTCTCATTCATCTTGACATCACCAGGTCCTGACACAGCACTCACAGAGGAGGGGCTCCATCAGTATGACCGTGAGGGAGGAATTTGAGCAACCAGGGCTCCACAGGGTAAAAAATAGATCTCTTCAGTGTTTCAGATTGAGCACAGACACCCCCTCCTTATTCCAGGACAACTGTGTGGATAGCCCTGTGTGACTCCACAGTGCTTGTGGATTCCACACTGTTTCATAATTCACCCCTTCACCGTCTAACAAGTCCCTAAGTTACTCCTTGAAGTGGGGGACTGTCCCCTTCTTCCCTGTATCCTCAGCACTCAACACAGAGCCCAGTACTCAGTAAATCTTTGCCAAAGAAAAGATGAGCTTTTCTTCACAGATCAGGGGGCTATTGCTTTTATACATTAAGTCACAGAATTCTCTAAATTTTCTTAAAGCCTGTTTCTTTGCCATCTCCCAATGCTGTGACCATTTTACAGGTAATGCTGGGGGTAGGAGTGGTCTGTGGGACTGGCCCTGAAGCCTCCGGTTGGCTGTTCCTTAATAATGGATTGAAACTCGGGCAGTAACTATAAAGCCATGGACAGAATAAGTCACATTTCTTCTCTGGACTTTGTCTTGGAGTAAGCATCCAGATCACTGACTATTATAATTCAAACTTCAAAATCTTTGGCTCAAAAGAGCAGCGCAATCTTTGATATTGAGGTTGAAATCTCTAGGTAAACCGCTGAAGCTAAAAAATTTCCTTCTGAAATTACACCGTGATGAGCAATACTTTTAGTTTCTTAATGAACACCTGGAGTACTCGAACTGCCACTCTTCCCCCACCTTGATTCACCTCAGTTTGCATATTCCTATTTTCATTTGACAGAGGGGTACATATTTTTACGAGTTTTCTATAAGGCATTTTGCTAGCAACAGGAAAGAGCTGCCTATAAATTTTATTGCACTTTTCATTTCTATTTAAAATGTCTATTTAAAAGCTACACATCTGGTCTGTTGATCAGACTTTGTTGATCTTCCGTTATGGCTCATTGCACTCTTTCAGCAAACATTTATTGAGTGCCTGTCATGTGCCAGGCTCTGTGATGAGTTACCGGAGTTTCACCGTCTACCCTAGAGATACTCACAAATCACCGTCTGGTAGCTTGAGGAGTGTTTTATAGTTGGGGTGCCTCCCTCAATGACTGCCTCAGAAGCCATGTTTGTACTTCTCCTTATGGAAAAATGCCCCTAACAATGGTACATGACAGGAGCTGGTCATAGCACTTTACCTTCTGGGCCACTGTCATTGGTCTAACAAGTTGGCACATGACCCAAGCTCGGCCAGTCTTCTCTGGACTGAAGTCATAAGGAAAGATAGCTGTCTGTTCTCTCACATTACGTGTCTGTAAGGATGTAACTGCAAACACCAGTTTTCCTGCTCCTGGCCTCACGGAGAGGACCTGTTTGCAGAAGATGACGCCCACATGCAGAGAGAAATAGAGGAGATGACGAGTCCGGACAATGTATAAGTCTGTGGTTGGAGTCAACCCTGAGATCATCCCCATTCCATCCTTCCCAGCGAGTATTTAAATGTTCCCCTTCTTTGATTAAATTAGTTGAATTAAATTCTATCACTTGCAATGAGAGAATTCTTAGACTCTGTAAGAAGTGTTAATGGGATAATAAAGGAAGATGCAAATAATTCAGTTTTATAAAGTGAGGACAGGCTTCATAGAGATGAAGATAACCAAGCTTTGTCTTGAGAGATAAGGAGGACTCCCATCACAAGATGAATAAAAGGGCATTTCTGGGAGGCAAAGGAGAGTTCAGTGCTTTTGGAGGAACAATACAGTGGTATAACGTGGGGAGAGACGAGAACAGAAAAGTGAGCACAACTTAGATCCCAAGGGTATTTCCTTGAATGTTTTTCTGTGGGGTTTGGGTTTTGTCCTATAAACAATGACTGGGAAGTGAGTAACAGATTTTAAGCAGGGTTACGATCTGGTCAGATTAGTCTTACAGAAAGATAATTGGTCCCACTGATGGGTAGTTGACAAAAGGGGAAAAAATGAGAGAGTGCGGACAGGAGGTTGGTGCAGCAAAATAGGGAAGAAATGATGGTCTGAACAGGGGCTGTGCAGGGGATGGGCCACAGAGAGTCAGGAGGTGGCCTGGAGGAGTGGGGGCCCCACTAGACAAGAGTGAGGGAGGAGAGGAGACAGTCTGACATAACCCTTGGCTTCTGACTGCGATGGCCAGATGGAGGGTGGAGGCACGGGTAACCAAGAAGGAAGGGTAGGTTCTGGGGGGTGATGCTAGATTCCACTAGGTCTGACTAATGCCCACGGGAGATGTCTAACAGACACGTGAAGAAGTAGTAGCGTACAGCTCAGCAGTGAAAACAGAGGTGGTGACAAAAGATTGAGAAGTCACTGTTAGAGCGGCGGACACATGCAGCCTCCCAGAAGACCCCCAGGTTGTGTTACTTTCTAAAAGACCCCTAGATAGGTATTTTTTACACTGCTTTAGTTTATCTTTCAAATACAAGTTTAATATTTACAACAGTATGAAATGTCAGTGTCTATTTTATTGGTATAACTTAGAATAGCTAATGTGAAGCACCAGCCATTCTATTTGGGGTGGGAAGAGGCAAAAGCTACTAACTTATTTATCTATTTGCCTAGCTCTCTATCTTTATTTTTTTTGCTTCAGTTACTCTATTCAAGTGTTTTTTTTTTAAGCAATTTTATTTTATTTTTTATTTTAAGTTGGCTCCATGCCCAATGTGGGGCTTGAACTCACGACCTTGAGACCAAGAGCTGCATGCTGTACTAACTGAGCCAGCCAGGCGCCCCTCAAGTGGCATTTCTAAGTGCACATGTATTAGTATGGGAAACACTCAGGCTAATGATTTAGGAAGGCTTGAGAGTCTGTGGAGCTCTAAAGAAGCTGCTTTGTAATCATGAAGAGGTCTTTCACCTGTTGAGAGCCCTTCATATTTCTTGTTAAGGATGTTTCAGTAGATGTTGACTTTATCAAAGTCAACAATAGAAATATTTTTCTCAGTTGCTTTTGGACTTAGCCACCTTCAAATATTTTGTATCTCATTTTATTATTATTTTTTTACTTTCTCCTTTTGTTAATGCATTTATGAAAGTTTTTTGTTTGTTTGTTTTTAGCCATTTGTGAGCTTTTTCCAAACAATGATGGAGGTCAGCCAATCTTACACTCCAAATACCGTACCGCTACTTCTTCCTCCATTAGAAACCTGGGTTTGTAGGGAGACAAAAATGTCTGCGGGAGGTAAACAGAGCCAGGAAACCTGGGTTCTAGTATAAACTCTATTATGAGTTTGTGCTCTTGGATTATTATCTGACCTCTTTGTGCTCAGTTTCTACATCTGGAAAGGTTTACTCTCATATAAAGATAGTCTGAGAACCAGTACTCAGCATATGTGGAAGTACTTTGAGTTTTTAAAAACATTTCTGAAGGGGCACCTGGGTGGCTCAGTCAGTTCAGTACTTGCCTTTAGCTCTCCTGCCTTCAGCTCAGGTCGCGATGCCAGAGTCCTAGGATCGAGCCCTGCATCGGGCTCCCTGCTCAGTGGGGAGTCTGCTTCTCCTTCTCCCTCTGTGCACACTCTCTTTCTCTCTCTCTTGCCCTCTCTCAAATAAATAGTCTTAAAAAAAAAAGTCTCTGAAAGAATGTGAGGCAACACGCTTAGCTACAACTGAGTAAGCGTCATCCGTATCCCTTTATCTTTGTGTGGATTAAAGGAGATGAATAAAAATGCTTAGCCTAATGCTTAGCACACAGTAGGTGCTTAGTAAAATCACAATGTTCAATCCTTCCCTTTCTCCTTCACTCTTTTTGCCTTTCTCCTTTCATACCTTCTTCCCTAAGATGCTTTTAGTTTTTCCTTGCTAACTTACTTAAACTTGATTCAGAACAATGTGCAATTTTCAGAAGCAAAACCACAATTAATATTCTAGGATAATTATATTTTGTGATAATGCCAAGCTAGAAATAGGCATGTCACCATGTTTTAGGAGATATTTATATTATATTATTTTAGAGAACAAACTAGCTAAAAGTCAACTGTAACAAGCAGAAAGAGTGGGAGACCTAGAGCCTTGAAACGGTTCTGATTAGCAAAGCACACAGTCGTCCCCTCAAGTTGATGACAGGGTTGTGGTTCGGGCCTAACTTGGGCTGTCCTCCTGCTAACTTGGTGCTGATGAAAGCAAGAGGCTGTGTCAGACTGCTGCTTCTTAGGGGCCTCTGCCGTGTCTGAATTTTAAAAATGCCAATATTCTCTCTCTCTCTTGACATTACCATTTGTGATTCTAGTGTTGTTACACATTGTCTCAAGTTTTTAAAAACAGACATGTTGTTAATGAGGGATGTTCGGAGTACTCTCCAGTGAATTAATCATCAAGATGTTCTGAATGGAAGTACTTTTATGGCAGTGATGTCAAGTATCTTTATGCTTCAGAGAAGAATTTAAACTGTAAGACTCAGTGGCTATTTGATCTCTGTGAAAACACCAGCCTTCAGCTGGTGACAGAGGCTTGCCTGGCTTCGTATCTGCTTCCCAAACGCTCCCTCTTACCCTCAACCTCCACACAGTAAACAACATCAATCCGCCTCAAGCCCTACTCAGCTACAATTGGTTTGCCCCAACTGTTTTGTCAAGAAAAGTAAAAATAGATCCTCTTATAAAGAAAAGGGATTTTACATTTCATCAATTTCCAAGGGGCAATGAAATGCCTTCTTTAATGTAAGAATAAATAACAGTGTTGGGATTTGAGCCCTATAAACCTAACCAGGGCATTGGGCATTTCCTCCCCGTCCCCAGAGGAGGAGAATTTTCTGTGCTGACAGATTATGAATGCCCGACTGATGCCTGGCCAGGAGCAGAGGCCTCCTGGGGCTTAAGGGAGCCCATCTGAGGACACTGGCCTGGCCAGGGCCACGCTCTGCCTGAGGCAGGAAGCCACAGGCTGCTGCAGAGCTGTTCTGTTCAATCTTCTTCCGTCCCTCTCTCCCATCCCGACTTTTTTCTAGAAGTGGGGGAAAATACCTTTAGTGAAGCCCTAGAGCTTTCAGGCACTCCATTTCCATATTTTCCGGAGATGATTCCACAGGCAAGTGGAGACCATGTCATTGCTCCGACTCCTACAGAAGAAAAAAACGGAATAAGCTGCTTGTGCAAACGGAGATCAAAAGTGTGGGAGTGTTTAAAACAGGACTTGGTTAGTTACAGGAAAACAGCTAGTCAGATAAGTGTTCCTATACAAATATATACATTTATTTATTTTAAAAAGATTTTGTTTACTTATTTACTTATTTATTTGAGAGAGCGCCAGAGCATGAGCAGGGGGGAGGGGCAGAGCGAAAGGGAGAAGCAGACTCCCCGCTGAGCAAGGGACTCAATCCCAGGACCTTGGGATCATGACCTGAGCCAAAGGCAGACACTTAACCGACTGAGCCACCCAGGCGCCCCTAAAATTTATTTATAGGTTGTGCTTCATTTTTATAGACCAGTTGAACATGTATTGTAGGTTATAGGGAACGGGCCTTGTTTTCAAGCCAAACAAGCCTAAAAACATGGTGCACTCATAATTTGCTGATGTCCAAACTGGATGTTTCTTTTTACACTCCGCCACAAACACTGACTCGCACGGGCGAATGCTTCAGTGCTGCCCTCGTGCACCGAGCGCCTGTACAGAGCCTGGTCCTTAGCAGCACAGTGCCTGCTGCAGGGCGCACACAGAGCCAGCGCCAGCAACTACAAGGACCGTCACTGCTGCTGACTTTCTTTATTCTTTGTTTTCCTCACCTAGCATTTTCCTGCTCTATTTCCTAGAAACCTCAATTTTTTAGGAAGAAAGTTTTCTCTGGACACTATTTGGATACATCAGGCAGAAAATGTGGCTTATTCATGTTTTTTCGATGTCCAAAATTCTTCTGTATATGTTACATACATAAGAATATATTATATATATATTTCTTTCCTTTCTTTGAAATTATTACATCTACCTCCCCATGTCTAACATAGTTCCAGGCAAAGAGTAGAAGATACAGATGTATAGATCCATAATTGTTTTGGGAAAGGCAGTTATAATCTACCCAAAGATGCATGCTTTTGTTAGAGAAGAACCTTATGGAAAAAATGAGTTTATTCATTGTTTCTGCCCTTCTTTCTATATGCACTTTTTTGAACACCTTCTGAGTACAGCTTATACACCAGTCACGATTTACAACTGCTTGGATTTCATCGGTAATATCCTACAGACGACCCGGCAGGCACGTTTGATTCTCCTGCAGTCTCTGAAATGGATAGTTCTCACACTCTCTATGTTAATTCGAAACATTAAGGAAAGCATTTCCGTAACACTTTTTTCCAGATCGCTGATACTCCTATTGTTAAAAATAATCAGTAAATTTGATTGTGAAGATTACCTATTTTATGGTAGAGCTCTGGTAGCTGAACCTCCACTTTCTCTCTCTGAAAAAGATGGTATTCCGCTTGCTCACAGACCGGTGGGATCATATTGAACTGCCTTGCTACGGAATAGGCTTCCTAGGGAGAAATGAGATTGCAACTGAATGTATACTCATGAGAAATAAGGCTGCTCTGTGATTCGTATGCATGAGAAAACTGCGTTGTAATGAAATCAGTACAAACCAAGAAACACGTAGGATGCCAAAGAATAAGCCAAGTTGTGACCATCACTGTCACCAAGAGCAATATCAAATGTGGGAAATCCTTATTATTCTTTGGGATTAGTCAATGTGGGATTCATCACAGTCCATGACAATACCCATAATTTCAGTTCCTAAAGAAATAAAACTCAGACTAACATAGAAAAATGATGTGTCATTAGCATGTTATAAACAGTATAGTTATTTAATATAGTTTTTAAAAAAGGAAGCCAGACTATTTTGTTCATCTGTCTCATTAGCTGGGAAATTCATTGTATCCTCTTGCCACTGAAGAACATGCTAGAATATGATTCCTGCTAGAGATCTGCACCTTCCTTCCCTGTTGTATTCTGAGCTGATGAGCTCCAGCCCCCATATCCGTCTCCGGAATGACAGAATTCATTGTAGCATTCTAGTGTCATGGTGATTGTTAGGAAAGTTTGCAAAAGGTCTTGTAATTGACACATAGTATTTGAAAAACAGTAATAAAGGATTTAGTGGCCATTTGAAAATAGGAATGAAATTACCATGATCTCCATAGCACTCCACCGTGACGTCCCCCAGTACATCGCCATTCCTTGGTTTATCACATGTGTCATGGCTCGAACAATTTCTGTGGAAGGGCCAAACAGCATTTCATTAGTTTCTCTACTTTTCAGAGTTACGTGATCTTTGGTTGTTTTTTTTTTTCCCTGCCCAAAGCTTAGAAGTTTAATGCAGTCATTTGTTTTATTAATATAATTACATTGACATTGGTGACAACGTAATAGTCTAACATGAAATATTGATGGTTTAGAGGCTGCTGGTTCTTTTGGGTAAACTGACTTTCCATTTTCAGTTTGCAGCACTACTACTAAATGATATTAAAGACATAATGACCACGTTAAGTTCTGCCTTTACTTGTATTCCTTCATGGTTGCTGCCCTGTAAAAGAACATAGGACTGACCTTCCTCAAAGCCACTTACTAAAGTGAGAAGTAAGAGGAAGCATTTATTTTGACTTTGTAGAATGTAAGGTCACTGAGGCTAGAAGGCCCGTCTTCGTGTGTTAGATTTGCAGAGCCGGGCCTCACACAGGCTGGCTGTGTAACAGAGATGACTCAACAATATGTTTAGCAGAAAGATAAACATATTAAATGCTGCACAAACAGCTGAGCCCCAGTGGCTCCAGCCCACAATGGCACACCCTGTCCTTGACCACTTCGAACTACACTTTATTCTGAGACATCCATGTAACGCCCTTCACCAGGGCCTGCTTTATAGCCCCATGGAGTTTGCTCATCAGCTTCCTTCAGCTTGACATCACATTGCCTAAACTGGAGAATGAATCCTTTCCACGGAGAGCTGGAGTTGAGCTGATCTCCTTGGCACCAGCTAGGTGTGATACAAAACCAGAGAGCATGGAGAGCCTCAAGTTCAGTGGCGTGCAAAGTCAAAGGCATGGCTGGGTTTCTTCCACAAAGCAGGTCAAACACCCAGGATGCCAGGTCATTTGACATTTTCAAGGGGTTGCAGGCCTCAGACTTCTCTGTGTCCTACTAACACCTGTCCTTCAGAAAAATCAAATCCTTGTCTCAAAGCTGAGTTGAGGTGGATGTATTCTTACTTTATTTCTCACGAGCAAGCACTATCTAAATTGGTAGGGGACAGGATATAGAGTGAGACAGCCAGGGTTAGGGACCTGGCTTCCTTGCTTGTTTGGCTTTTAAATTGCCCTTGGTTTCTTAGTTTGGAAGATGGGAATGCTTTTACTCACCATTGTCTACTCAACAGAGGTAGAATCTGGCTTATAAGAAAAATATTTTTCTTTCTTGGAGAAACTCCCAAATATCAAGTTATTACTCAGCAACTAACGACAAGTTCCTTTCACCTTTATAAAGCAAATGAGATACAGAAAAGTTCTACGAAACAGTTTCCTTTTATCATCAACTGGAAATGAGCACCTATGGTGAACATTTCTGGAAGTAGAAAGCCATTATTTAAACCTCTTCCCAGAAGCATTCGCTCTGTCTGCACCCCTCTATGGTTGCACCAGCCCCCTTCCCTTCACACCCTGTCTCATTCGGAGCTGAGGGTCATTTCCATCAGCAGTATGTATTGTCTGCAGCGCTAGGTGCTGGATATATTGTGGTGACTCAAACATGTCGGTAAACACTGGTGAGCTTAACAGAATAAACTGAACCCAAGGTGCCCCTGTCTCTTCTGTAATCAGTAAGATGAGCACAGAACAGTGTAGTGGATGGGTGGCACCGAGGCTTCGACGAGAACGGTTAAGACGAAGTGGTGGTTGTGGCTCTTTCTGTATCTTCATTCACTTACTCAACACACATGTGTTAAAAACCCAGTATTTGCCAGGGACTACACCATTGCTGGGTTCATCCGTCAGCAAAACAAATACAGAGCTCCTGGACTCGGAGCTGAGAGTTGAGAGCGGGAGATGGGGATGTACGCAAGGAAGTAATTACAAAATGCGAAGTGTGAAGAAAGCAAATAGGGGTCTGAGATAAGGAGTGAGGTCAAGGAAGGCCTCCCTGAGGAGTAAAGTTTAGGCATCAGGAATGTAAAAGGAGCCAGCCATGGGAAGAACAAGGAAAGAGCATTCATTCTAGGCAGGTGGGACAGCATGTGCAGGACAGAGCTTAGTGAGTTCTAGCAACCAGAAGGCAGCCATTGTGGTAGGAGCTTAAGGAAGGAAGGAGGACGGGGTAGAAGATGCAGTTGGCAGAGGGCAAACCACGTTGTTCGTATGTTAGTCAAAGTTTAGTGGGAAGGCAAGAGGATGTAGCTCACATTTTAGAACACGCTTTCTGACTTGGCCATAGGGAATCAGCTGTGAGGGGGAGGACTAGAGGGAGCACTTCGATCTTTAGGAGGGAATTGCAGTATTCCAGGCAGGAGATGAGGGTGGTGGTAGTAAAGACAGACAGACACGGATGGATTAAAAATAGATTTTGGTAGAATCCACCAGGCTTGAGGATGGACTGAATGTAGCAAATGAGAGAAAGGAAGGAATCAAGACGACCTCCCAGATTATCTGGCCATTTACAGGGATGAGGAAGACTGAGGGAGCAACATGTTTCAGGAGAAGAATCCAGAGTTCCTCTTTGGATGTGTGACGAATGGAGACACCTGTGAGATACAAAGGGGGAGGTGTCGAGTAGAAATCAGTGGACGAATGACATGGTCAGCAACCCGGGCTGGAGGTGACGTATTCATCACTGATCAGTCTGTTAGTTGTCTTCAAATTCACAGCAGCAGATGAGACTATGTAGGGGAGTCTGCGGCGGACACAGAAGAGTTTCTACAAGCCAGCCCAAGAGTCAGGGAGAGCACACGGCTGGATTCCGGTTCAGCAGCAGCCAGAGAGCAGGAAGGAAGCCAGGTCAGGAGGTGTTGCAGAATCAAGAGCAGGCGGTGCCGGAGAAGGAGCTGTGCCACAGAGCGGGACACTCAGCGCTCAGATCAGAGGGTACCACGCAGCGTGCTGGCTGTGGCGCACTACGGAGGCCCTTGCAGCCCATGAGGAGAGCCGTTTCGGGGTCAGAGGTGCCGTGGGACCACAGCCAGGCGGGAGCAGATGGAAGAAAGGGGTGGGGGTTGGAGTGGGGGGGGAGGGCGGGCTTTAGACACAGTCTGAGTAGACTTCTCCCAAGTTTGGAAGTGAATGGAGCAGAGAAATGGCGGAGTAGCGGAAGGCGTACTTAGGGCCAAAGGAGAGTTTTATTTTAAAGATGGGAGACATAAAAATAAGCCTGCCATCAGGAGTGATTCAAAAAGAGGGAGTTGGTGATGATCCCGGCTGGGGGCTGGGGCAGGAGAGAGGGAGCCTTGATGGGGGGGGGGGGGGGGGGGCGGTGCAGAGGACACTGCATCCAGATGGCAGAACTCTGAAAGGTGTGGCGAACTCATCGTGGGAAGACGTGGGAGCCCCCATGGGAGGAATTCGATTCTTAACAAGCTATAATCAAGTGAAGAAGAGATGGATGCGAGAAGGACAAGGTGAGAATGAATGGTTCTGAATATGGACGAGCCTATGCGAGACCTTCCTATGCCCCAGATACTTTAGCTGGTGGTAATTTCTTGTTCCCTGGTTGGTTGTGCTTCCCTGAAGAGAAGGGTTTGGCGGAATGAAGAAAAAAAACTCTAGTAGTTCTTATCCTTGGAGGAGGCAGCAGCACTGAATGCAGGGGAAAATGGTGGGAGAACCGAGAGGCCGCAGCTGGAGATTCATGTGGCCAAGATTAAAAGTTAATGAATGTTAAATTTGTTGCTGTTGTTTTTTAACATCAAAGAAAAAACCCCCAAGTTGTTTAGCTATGGAGCAGGACATTGCCATCTGATGGTTGTGGGCTTTTACACGATTCTACTATTTAAGGACACAAGAGGGCAGCATTGTTGAAAGAAAAAAAAAAATCAACGGAGCCGAGCCCGTTTTAGGCCTGTCTCCTGGAAATGCATTTCTAAAGCATCCTTGTCAGAGCATCGATTCCAGGTGGGAAAAGGATGTCAGGAAGGTTATTATGTGCATTGCACGCACCTGCCTTTGGGAAAAGACATGCAGACAAACGTGATTAAATCCGGCAACCCAGGACTGAACGTGACTCCCTCTGCTTTTCCAGGAAGACTTAGCATTTGTGGTTCTCAACTGGGACTGCACATTGAAACACCTGGGAGCTTTAAAAACTATGCTATCTGACCTCCACTGAAGTTCTGTTATAGCAGAATCTCTAGGGCTGAGGCCCCATCATCAGTACTTTAAAAACACATTCCAGACTATTCTAGAGTGCAGCCAGAGTTTGGAACTACTGCGCTTGTCTCTACCAATCGTCCTAAAGTATGACCCCTGGAGCAGCAGCATCAGCAGCACCTGGAAGCTTGTTAGAAATGCAAATTCTAGGTCTTACTCTAGACCTATTGAATTACAAATTCGGGAGGGGGCAGCAGTCTGTGTTTTAAGCAGAATTAACAAGAATTTCCGGTGTGTTTTGAGAACCACTGCTTTATACCATTCCCAAGTAAGCCACTGCAGGCTGAATAAACTTCCTCCCACATTTCCTCTTCTGCTCTTTCATCTAAATGCTTCATGCATTTAACCTTTAATTATTTGCTTTAGTACATACGCAGACAGTCACTATGGCCTGCATGGATACATGCCCGCACGCACACATAGGTGCGCATGCTTTGGTATGATCTGAAATCACCGGAGGAGTTTGATGAAAGGCAGAGGTCCAGATCCTGGTCTACTTCAATGAGCCTAGGCTTTTGTGTTATTTTCAAGAGCTCTAAAATCCCAAAGTTTGAAAAAACACTATCTGAACTATTGAAAAACTTCATTAAATCTTCTTTGTGCCCTCCTTTCCAGGTTGAAATAATCATTATTCTGTGACCCACAGGCCACAGGATGCTCTCTCTTATTCCCTATATCCTTAGCCCACAGCTGGCTGTCTAGAAATGCTTCAAGTCAATTTCGTTCCTGCGAGCATTCCATTTCCTCATTTGTAAAGTGAGGACGATATTGATCCCAGGGAATTCTTCAAAGCTGGACATGCGATAATGTGTGTACATCAATTTGTGAATCTAAAACTAACGCAAACTGAGTAAGAAGTAAGCAGGATGTGGCCCTGGTTGTTTCTTCTCAAATAGGCTCAGTTTCTAACATTGTAGTTACAAAAAAGAAGAGAAGTTGACATTCTTCTTTCAGTAATGTAGGTCATCTTTGTTTTCAAATATGTGTTTTGTGCTAAAGGACTTAATAAAACTGTTTATCTTGAGTGCAAAAAATGTGTTGATAAACCTGTTTAGTTTTTTAATTGGCCCTCATACAAAAAAGATAGTTGCTGACATTAAACCGTTGTTCATGGGAAATGTTCCTTTGAGCTTTGAAAGTTGTAAGCAAATAGTTACACTGCATGAACAATAAACCAGAAGAACGTCAGATAAAAATAAGCAGAAATTGGTGTTTTGATTAAATAAAATGGACTCAATCTGGCCACAGTGACACAGAATGATAAAAACGAAAGAAACCTTAGAGATAATCCCGTGTAGGTTCCTCTTGCTCTAGATGAGGAAAGAGGCTACAAGTTCATTGTTTTAAGGTATAATTAAAAGCCTCCATACTATTAACAATTATAAATATTTCAAATATGTTTCCAAAATGCTAAGAGTGAAATACACTAATCATTGCACTCTATGATGGAATTATATGTAATTTTGTTCTCTTGTTTTCCAAGTTTCCTGGAAATTCCTGTAAATGTGTTATCATACTTTTATAATATAAAAAAGAAAGAAAATTCCCTATCACGTAAAGGTGCCACTTTAAAACACAAATTTTTACAGATTACTTCACAAATATTTTTAACCAAATGAAATTGCCATTTTTAGCGTTCAGAAATGGTTGACTGCGGACCACATCATTCACATGGTTCAGCCTAACTGCTAGCAGATCCTTTCTTTTTTCAGAGGAGAGGACCGTGGTGGAGGTTGAGGCACTGGTAAAATGTAGGGACTTGGTTTCCTCCAAGGAGTTACAGACACGAAGAAAAAAATGGGTCTAAACCTGGGCACAATTTCCCCTCCAAACCAGCTGTTTGTTTATTTAACTTCCATCATTTATTTGCTTATTTAACTTCAGAAACGTGGTGGTGGGTTTATAGTGGTGCCTCTTTGCGGCTTAGAGGTTGCTGCTTGCTTTATCCCTCCTTCGTCCTGTGGAGAATCCTCTCTCAGCACTCAGCTGAGTGTCCGCAGACAGAGAACTCTCCTTTTTCACAGGAATGGAAATCACCCCTATAAATGGAGCATGTCGCGTTCAGCCTTAAAGCTTTGCTGAGTGTCTGGGGAAAGCCTGACTCCCTCTGCCTCAAAGAGCACACACCAGGATTTGGGAGGCCTTAGTTTTTGTCCCACTGCTGTCACCACTTTGGGAGCACCCCTCGACCTTGTTGGATCTCAGTTTCTTCCACACAGGTGGGCAGATCGATGTTACTGGAGCACATAGGTACTCTTTCTAAAAACCGTTGCGGTGGAAAATATCCTAACCTGCCTTTTTTGGTGAAGAGGCTGAGGCTCGGAGTCACTTGGACAAGTTCCCTTCAGATAGTCTATAAAGCCACTTTTAGCCTTGAAATTCTGGAAGGCTGTGTATATTGTGCGCTGTGGGAGAAGGTGGGCATTTACGGACTCCCACTGTGCATTTGTGAATGTGAACTGCCTTGCGTGCGGTTATACCCGTCCGTTTGCACTTAACACCTGGTCACCCTAGTTCATGATGTATATGAATGACTCGGGAAGTGTAAGCTCTTTTTGCTTCCTTGAAGAAAGACCTTAAGTGTGATGACTCTCCGAAAAAAAAAGCCAAAAAAGGGATTGTGTCTGCCTCTGACCTGCCGAAGCTCAGAGAAAAAGTGGCCTTCGCAAGATCGTTTACAAAGAATAAGCTTTCTGGATCAGGACATAGGCCAAAATGATCAGAACAGACTAGAGTCGAGAGACTAGGAAGCAATACATGGACTGAGTCAAGTCGGTAAAACCTTTCAAATTAAACCTCATTCAAAATTCTGACCCCAGAATGGAGCTGTAGGTCTCCAAGGACAGCGCATTGTCCTCGCCGTGCGGCTACCCTGTCCCAAAGGGCACGTGGTCCTCAACCTCTCTGCTTTGCCACACACGGTATTTTCTGGACCCTAGACACTTTGAACTGAGCCTCTGAGATTGCCCAGATGTGATTTCTGATCCTGATTCTGAAATGGGACACTTTCCGTCTCTCTTTGACCTGAAGTCCAAAGGCCCGAAACAAAAACAGTAGTTGGTAAATACCCCTGAGTTCCAGAGTAAGTCACTGGGCCACCTCTGCAGGACTGGTACAAAGGCTTGGCCACCTTCAGCCTTACACCGACCTTGAAGGAATAAATGCGTAGAGTTGGAGGTTGAGAGATCATTTAATTGGATTTGAGTTCTGTGGCATTTCCCTACCTCCCTCTGTGATGCCTCCCTCCCCCTCCACCTTTCACCTCATCTCAAACAGAATAAAACTCCAGAACCAAAAACCCCGTTTTGCAGAACATGCAAATAAGAGAAGCTCCCTGAAGTAAGCGCCTGAAATTCCTGGGACTTTTCCGGAACACACAGACACTGCTGTTCTGGGAACTCTGCTCATTCCTTATCAGCTCCCCCTATAGAGGGGGGAGGCTATGTGATGCTGTATACTTTTATTTCTTCCTCCTCCAGACACGTGCTCTTTAACCCTAGCAAGAGAGCAACTGTTCATTTTACACCTCGATAAGAATGGCCAAGCGACTTGCCTAAGGCAATGACATAACTTTCTTATCTTTCAGTAGAGCACTCTCATTCTTTCCCTGTAACTCTCTCACCACCACCTCCAGTCTTCCCACTATTGCCTGCTGGTCCTCTCCAAGAAATAATGATGTAGAATACGGAGCAGAAAATCACACCTCTTCGTTAAATATAATCTAAATGTGGCCCCATTATTTCCTACTAAAACCAGGTGATCCCAAACTATCAGCTTGTACTCTCTATTTGGTTAATACTAAATGGTAGTAAAGAGATGATTTCTGTCCTGATGAAAAGGAGGTAGCATCTATGATGAGTATAGAGTATAGTGCTGTTTTTTCCCAAAGGTTTTTTATTTTTTATTATTTTATTATATTTTTTAAAGATTTTTTTTTGTTTGGGGGGGAGGGGCAAAGGGAGAGGGAGAGACAATCTCAAGCAAACTCCACACTGAGCATGGAGCCCAGTTCAGGGCCCGATCCCACCCCCAAGATCATGACCTGAGCCAAAATCAGGAGTTGGATGCCTAACCAACTGAGCCGCCCAGGTGCCCCATTGTTGTTCCTATATATTTCTATAGGATTTGTGAACAGTGGAGTGAATGCTGATTCACTTAAAAATATTCAAAATGAGAGTAAATAAACCCATTGCCTTAAATTTTGTTTGGAGCAAGGCAACAAATAAACAGATTTAAACAAATAAATCTAAGTGAACTGAAATTCCAGGGTTGTGCAAATTTCCTGGATACCTAACTTATATCTTCATCTGTGAAGCTAAAAGTTATACCATCAGTGGATTATAGGAAATTGGTCCGGTAAGGTAGCATCCTGGGGTTTCCTTTGACAATGTCACCAGCCAGTCCTTAAAAAGGGAGTTTTTGTAGTTTGAACATGGGTCTTCTCCAGATATGGGATATCTCTCTGATACAAACGAAGACATTAAAAGTAGAGAAAAGATTTTCTTCCTTCTGCCAAAACTTTTAAAGTTTTGTTCTTGTCAATTAAGCCCCACCAATTTTATCACAGAACATGGCTGTCTCAGTCTGTTCAGGTTGCTATAACAAAAATAAACATAAACATACCATAGGTGGCTTAAACAACATTCATTTCTCACAGTCTGAGGCTGAGAAGGACAGGATCAAGGCTCTGGCAGATTCAGTGTCGGCTGAGATCTCACTTCCTGGTCTGTAGACAGGCATCTTTTTGCTGTGTCCTCACAGGTGTGAGGGAGATTGCTAGGGTCTCTTTTATAAGGGCACTAATCCCATGTATAAGGACTTCACCCTCAAGACCTAATTACCTACCAAAGGCCCTACCTCCTAATACCATCACACTAGGAATTTGGTTTCAACATACGACTTTTAGGGTGACACAACCTTAGTTTATAGCCAAGTCCAAGATAATTTTGGTTTAGAAAATTCTCGAAGCAAGTGTTACCAGCTGTTCATCACCACCATAGATGACATACCTATGCACCCTGATTTTGAATAAGTTGTGTTTTTTTCCCCAGTGAATATAACAGGATGATTTACAAAATGTATGCAGAAGTAAATAAAAAAATTAACCTGCCATTCAGATTTGATAGAACCAACTTATTCTAATTTTGAAATAGCTAAGGGAAACCTTTCTTATATATCGGGAACAATTATGGTAGAAGGTAATTCTGCTGTAGGACGATAAAACCTAATCAAGCAACACATAGAAAGATAAGGTGGATGTTACAGAGACCCCTCATTTAACCATAATACATACAAGATCTAAAGAATGATTATCTTTGTATTTTATAATCCTTTTGAGGTTTAGATTGCAGTTTTTCTTACTGAGAAGTGAGGATATATCTAGCATCTTGGTATATCAGTTAGGTTTGGGTTTTTTGTTTTTATAAAGTTATTAAAAACTCAATGTAAGTTCTTAAATTGTAAAAGAGATTTATTGGCTCCTGTCACTGCGAGTATAGAGGTCATGTATCTTCAGAATTGATTGTTCCAACAAGTCACTGAGGGCCAACTTTTTTCTAACTCTACTATCCCCATGCTGGTTTCCGCTGTGGCATTAAGGTGGCTCTCAGTAGCAGCCAGGGCCATGTGCTTCCTTGTCCACGCTCAGCAGGACTCTTTCGCCTCAGCATTCTGACTCCTGAGATTCACTCGGGTTAAGCTGCTTGGGTCGCATGAACCAGTGATTCTGGCCAAGGGTAAAAAAAGGGACTACGTGGTTTAACATGACCCAGAGCCCACACTGGAACTGAGGACCAGCAAGGGGAGAGGAAGTGGCTTTTCTATGGGTCACTTGGTGGTGTGGGGGCAGGGTCATCACCCACATGAAAACCTGGGTATCTGAGAAGAGAACCATGACTGCTCAGCAGACAACCCACAATTTTCACTGTGCTCGGACTGAGTCTCGTTGGGCACAACAACAGAGGGACAGGAAGAAGGCTAACTCTGCTGAGTACTTACAATGCACTGGGCTCCGTCCCGGGTGTGTTACCAGCATTACTGCATTTAAGCTCTTCTGCAGCCCTATGAGGTGGAATTACACATTTCTATTTTATAGTTGAAGAAATTGAGGCTCAGAAAGATGAAAAACTTGGTGGAGCCAGGTTTGCACTTTTTCTCCAAAGCCAGCTTCACCCACAGATCCTCATATTCACACAAAGTGAAGTGCCCCCTTCCCTTTGTCCCCCTCCATGTTTATGTACGTCATGTCTGTCCTTCTGGCTTCGCTATTGCTCATAGAGGTTAACAATTGTAACCACCCAGGAAGAAAGCCTTTAGTCATGTCGAAAGCAAATTGTCAAAGCATTCACTAAGGAATAGTTTTCCAAATGTTCATTGAGATACTAAAAAATAAATGTTCCTAAACCCCACCCAACCTACAGGGCACCCAATATGCTTCATTAGTGGAATAGTTATTTTTATAGCAGGGAGCATCCACCATTGCATTGCAGATATCTGACTCAGCCTTGAACTTCTGATCTTTTCAATTGTGGAATGTCATCCTCATTGGCCAGACAGACAGATGTGGAATCCTGACATGTAGCTTCTTATTCTGTTATCCTGTCTGGAGCTTTTTATTTATACAACTGTCTGTCTGTGCATCAGCTTCTTGGGACAGGCTTTTAACTTTATTTTAAAAGGAATTCTATCTTGTGGATGTAAGAATAAAGCAAGCAACTTGGCAGGGGACTGATAAGAGTAAAAAAATATTTATCCTAATGAGATTTTTCTACTGGCAAATCCAGTTTTTTGCTGTAACAGGAAGCAATCTTTATTGCTTCTTTAAAAATGTAGAGCTGGCCTTACTTCCTGGTTCTGCCACAGGAGACAGCTGAAAGAAGATGCTATCTTAATCTCGGTGATATTAAACCCGCTATTCCAACAGCAGATGCAGCTCACTGGCAGCCCCAAATCCATGTTGGCTCCGCAGAGCTTATCTATATTTGTCAGGTATCTGGTAACTAACCAAAGGCAACTAACTAAAAGGCAACTTTTAAGCTTGAAATGGGGGAGTGGAACGATTTTCTCAGCTTTTCAACAGTGAACTACCTGGTAAAGAGGGAACACTAACTCTGTTCACGTTTGAAATGAGTCACCGGCTGCTTTGTATGTTAAAATATAAGGCAGGCCCAGCCAGTGGTGGCTGGGCCACTGTCGCTGCTAGAACCCTTTAGGAGGAGGCTAGTCTGTCCTCCCGGGTCTGCCCTGGGATGTTCACGCTCTTTTCCTTGCATCTATTTCACTGTTCCAAGCTGTTCTGCTTGTATCTGGAGCCCTTAATCTCTTTCTTGGGACTTTCTTTCCCATTTTTCATCTTCTTCCCCACTCCCCACCCAAAGATGGCGGTTTTCCCTTCGTTTCTTTATTAGAATCTTCTGCTAAGAAGGGATTTACCAAGGTTTTTCACGAAAAGACAATGCTTCTTAAACGTTTCTACCACATGAGCCACTAAAGTGGCCACAACAGCAAATGTTATTTAGATGGATTTGGCTTTAGCATAAAAATTTATGCAAATGGCTACTCCACACCTCAGTGAAGCATTTGCTTTAGAGCAATAGTAACATTTTTCTTTCTGCATCTTTGAGTAAAACTGACACAGAAGGAAAATGTTTCACGTTTACTTTGTGGCTTGTCCAGCTCCTCCCCACCCCCACCCCCATATCCACCTTTTCCACGCAGAACACACTTCCTTGTGCTTCAGGGGAAAGGCATGCCTGGTTGTAAGGCAAAGAGCGTCAAGAATGGGGTCAGTGACTGAAAAGGTATAATGAATTACCCCTCTTGGGGTTTGGTCTTTAATTAGACACAAAACCCTACTTTGACTTAATCCTTTTTGCCCTGAGCTTTATATTTCTACACCACATTTTGTGAGGCTCCCTCATATAAATTTAAGGGTCTTCTGTCTTCTAGAGTATTAAGAATAACCATTAACAGTAATTTAGCACTTTTAATGCACCTGGCCTTGTTCTAAACACTATATATATTAACTCACTTAATCACCATAACAATCTCATAGAAAAGGTCTATGATTGTTATTCTTATTTTGCACATGAGAAAACTGGGCCACAAGGAAGGTGAGTAAATTGCTCAAAGAAGCCCAGCTAGTAAGTGAAAGCAAGCACTCTGGTTCTAGTCTGCTTCTCAACAGAGAGAACATTGCAGAATTTTAGCAATTGGCAGACTTGTGCCAGCCAAGTGGACCAAGAAGTCCTGATAGAGCATGACGGGTTACATTAAAGGGATGAGATGCTGACTGCAGAATTCCTTTGGGGAGACGACAGGAACCATTTTGTTCCCTGGGATCACTCACTTCCTCTGGGGGCCTGGCCAGTGTGTATGTGGGAACGCATGGTACTTCCCTATGACATAGCAACGTGGACCATTTCTCTTCCCTACTTGGCCTTCACTGCCTGGCAATTTTTACACGTGAACCTCTTTCAATATAGAAAGTTAACGGGATAGACAGAGAACGATGGAGAAAGAGATCATGAGTTCCTGATTGTTCTTCACTCCTGAATTACCACCTCCAATGTAAGGCAGGAAAAGGTAAGCACAAAATAGAGGAAAAAGCATCAGGCTGTATATGTGAAAAAGGAGGGGTGTTTAATTCCAAGGGGATCAGGGTGTCTTCCTCGGGAACATTTCAGGCTAAGGAAACAATGAGCAGTGCTTCTTGAAACTAAAAGCAGTGATTTCAAAAATGTCTTTGCTTCCTAATCAGTTAAAAAAAAGTATATTGGTTAAAATAAGTACCTTTACCGCAAAGCTAATATGTTATAAAATATATATATATATATATATATATATATATATATATATATATATATATATATATATATATATATGTAATGGCATCCAGATCCTGGCTGCAAAATACTGCGCTCCGTTAAAAGGACCAGGGATCCTTGGGAGAAATGGCTGCTTACAGGGCTGGGCAAAGCACAGGTGAGCTTGGCACATCTTATGCTGGGAAAGCAAAAAAGACCCCCCCCCCAAAAAAGAAGAAAAGATGTAGACATGCCATGAGAACACAGAAGACATGTCAAAGATCGTCCAAATGGACATGTTGTGGACAGTTGTGGTAACAAAACAAATAATGAGAGTAATGATGTATAAATCATAGAATAAAATAAGAATCTATGAGATCATATTGATATAAATAATTGAAAAAATTGCATAACTATTTAATAACTGAATAAAGAAATATAAGGGGAGGAGGGAATGCTCTTCCTTACAATAGAATGCCAACCAAAAAATGTAGTAGGTATGATAGAAATAGAAAAACACCATTTGACAAACACCATAATACTTGTTTCAGGTGAGAATCATTGTGGAATGCTAAAATTAAGTAGGCTAAAGTGTGATGAAAAACAGGATATTTGCACAGTTTCTAAGTATTTCCCCCAAACACTCATTTGGCATATACCATATATACTCAATGTCATATAATACAGGACATACTAAAGGAAAAATAGTAAACTTACAGAGGAGAAACCTGGTAGACATCACCTTAACCAAGTGATCTAAGTTAACATCATCGGTAACAGGAAAAATAAACATTATGCACACCACCACCCCAACAGGAAGCACCAAAGAGGACACAACATCATTTCTGTGGTATTCTTGCTCAAAATGTCTAATGTGAATTTAATGACTAGCAAATATTTGAAGAGCATCAGTTGAGGGACACTGTATGAAAGAACTGGCTAATACTTTTCTAAACTGTCAAAATTATGAAAGACAAAGAAAGGCCAAGGAACTGATCCAGCTTCAAGGAGACCAAGGACACATGAAGACAAGCTGCAATGTGTGATCTTAAAGTAGCTATGGAGTAGCAGGGAATATCAGTGAGAAAATCCGAGAAATACGAATACGATCTGTAGATTATATATTATTATTGTGTCAATGTTAATTTCTAGATTTTAATAATAGTATATGGTTATGCAAGATATTAACACTTGAGGGAATCTGGGTGAGGGGTATATAAGAATTTTTGTACTATTTTTACTACTTTTGGATTTTTTAAAACTTTTAAAAAGATTTTATCTATTTATTTGAGAGAGAGAGAGCGCGCGTGAGTGCGCAGACGAGCTGGGGGGAGGGGAGAGGGAGAAGGAGAAGACAGACGACTCCCCGTTAAACAGGGAGCCTGACTGGGGGCTGGATCTTAGGGTCCTGGGATCACAACCTGAGCCGAGGGCAGATGCCTAACTGAGCCACCCAGGCGCCCCTATTTTCACTCCTTTAGAATGTTTGAAATTGTATCAGTGGATAGTTTAAAATAGAAAAATACATACAATAAATAGAAACTTTAAAAATCATAAAATATGAGATAAATGGAAATTATGTTTTCTTCTCATAATCCCGCAGTGGATTACATAGCACAGCCCGCTTTAGAGGTCTCCAAGGGAAGGAGTCTGGCTCGGCTCAGCTCGTTAGGAAGTGGTGGATAGGTCTCTGGTGCTGGCGTGTTTCTGGAGGGATGCAGTGAGAGATTCTGGAATCTGGGGTAGGAAAACTTGATTGTGTATTTCTAAACCCCAAGGACTACGCCTGGGCTTTGACAGCCATGAGATCACAGTTAGTACTGACAACTCAATACCACTGGTGCTTTTATCTCATTCGTGTGTGTATGTGTGTGGTTATTGACTGAATCCTCAGCTTTCTCAACGTGACACATGCGCACCACTTAAAGAGTCACTGCCTAAAGGCTTATAACCAAAATCAGCAGAACTTTGACTCTTTGCACCCCACAGGTAACCACTTCCAATATATGTTGCTTATTCTAGAATTACTCTCTACGTTTCTCAGTATTTCTGCATTACACTCTTGGTCCAGCTTTTTTAGACATTCTCTGTGGACCTCCCTTGGAGGTGAGGGTTTTAGCTCCCGCTAACACCCTTTATTTCTTCACCATCTTCCCAATATGTTCCCATCTCAGTTTAGGGGTAAGTTCCCATTCCGTGCTTTCATTTTAACGACTCCAAATTTAGTGTCTCCTTCCGAGCAAAGTAGTTTGCAGTGACCATCTTGCCTTCCTTCTGTAACTTCTCATTCCTCCTGCAGTTGACAATTTCTTCATTAACAGTTTTATTTGGAGCTTTACTTCATCTTCCCATACGTTGTGCGACTGTCTCTCAGTACAGCTTTCCACACGGTCAAGCTTGTGAGGAACTCTGTTCCCTTCCCCTTCTTCCTGGCAGCGCCCCACCTGGAGCCTGCCATCCTCCCGCCGGCAGCCCACACTGCGGGCTCCCGGCCGCCGCGCAACAGTCGCGCGGCGCGTCCCTTCCTCTCGCCCTGGAAATTCCCTTCTGCCTCTAGATGAGTTGGATCCCGTGGCTTCCTCTTTGTGGCTTTATTCTCTCCGTTGGGTGGAGCATATTTTCCAGTAGCTTTTGAGGAGTTGTGCTTGGGCGATAGGAATGTCAAAATGTTCTTGCTTCCTCCGCCTCGGTTGGCAGCTTGCCCACCGTCTTTTGGCCTCGAATTTTGAAGGCTTGCTCCATGGCGCTCTAGTTCTCAATTTTGCTGTCGAAAACCTGAGGTAATCCTTACTCGCAATCCTTCATATCCTTCATATGTGTACCTTGACAAGTCTCTGGAATATTTTATTGATTTATTTTTTAAAGATTTCATTTCTTTCTTTGGGAGACAGAGAGCACACAAGCAGGGGGAGAGGCAGAGGGAGAGACAGGGGAAGAGGCAGAAGCAGGCTGCCCAGGGGTACTTGGCGGACACTTTCAATCTGGAGACTCGTGTTCTTCAAACCTGGAAATTTTCCCGTATTATTTTTTTTGATGACTGCCTCTCCTCCATTGTTATTTCTTCCCTCTAGATATCTTTCAGGTGAATAGATCTTGGACTTCCTGGACAAATCCTGAATTTTGTTGTTTTTTCACATGTATTGTCCATGCCCCGCCCCCTTCTTTCTGGAATATTTCCTCAACTGTAACGTCCAAGATCTTTGTTGACTTCTAAAATTTTGAAGTTTTTTAGCCATTATATTTTCTAATCTCTACATTTTTTAATTCTAATTCTGTGCTGTTGTTGATCTTTCATTCTGTTCTTGTTCCAGTGATGCAGTACCTCCTCTTATCTCACCAACTATGTTAACTATAGTTTCTTTGGAATTTTCCTTATCTTTGTATTACTCTGTTTTCTTCTATTTACTTGAGCTTTTTTTTTTTTTCCATATTGGGGCTCTCTTTGAATGTCAGGTGATTCTTGGGTTTCTGTTCATGGTTACAAGTAGAACACTAAAACTGTTCGGTTGGCATTTGTCAACTAGTGAGAGTCACTGTGGGAACAATGAGGGGACTTACCACTTTTTCCCACTGGGGTTTTCTTCCACAACAATGTCCATATCTGTTAGATGTTTTTTCTTGAAAAAATATTCTCCAGAGAAATATTCTCTTATATTCTACCTGGGGAAAGTGTAACCTGGCTATAGAGACCTGGAAGTAAGTGAGAGGAGACATATGGGGTCTCACTTCATCATCTTTTTTTCTTTTTTCTTTTTTTTTTTTTTTTTGTTCCAGCCTAGCCCCACCTTCCTTTGTGTCTGGAATCTTTTAGACTATAGCCCCTCAGCCAATTGCTCCAGTTTACGTACCTTTTGCTTCCTTCATTGTCTGCAGACCTAGGGACATAGGACTTTCATAGTTCTGTTGTTTATTTAAACAACTACCTTGTTTCCAGTTCCTCCCTCACCCCCATCTACTGTAACATTGGTGCATCTAATGCTCTAACCATTCTGAGATTCTACGGTGGAGATGAATTTGCTTCTCACCTGTGGGCACTTCTGATAAATCTTCCCTCAGTTCTGCTAAGTCATTTACAATTCCTCTATCCTTTTTTCCACTTGAATATATAAGGGTCTGGCTTTCCAGTAGTCTGCTACTTTTATCAGAAAGGAAGTTTCTATTTCTGTTCCTTGCCCTCTATGTTATTTATTGGGTGATTTTTTTTTTTTTAAGAGAAAGGAGCAGAAATATTTAACTGTGTCATCCTAAACCAAGAGATTTCCCTCACTATTTTCCAAATGAGGAAACTGAGACTCAGAGATTAGGTGGCTTTTACCCCCTCACCCACTCCCGCTTTCACCAAAGCTGCTCTGTCAAGTTTACTGATGATCTTCATACCGTTAATGCTGATGGATATTCCCAGGCCTCATCTGACTATATCATACCATTAATGCTGATGGGTATTCCCAGGCCTCATCTGACTGTATCATACCATTAATGCTGATGGATATTCCCAGGCCTCATCTGACTGTATCATACCATTAATGCTGATGGATATTCCCAGGCCTCATCTGACTTGACCCATCAGTAGCACTGATATAGTCAATTACGTCTTCCTCCTTGGTATGTTTTTTGTTTGTTTGTTTGTTTGTTTGTTTGTTTGTTTGTTTTAACCTGCTCTCTCCTTCCCTTCCTCCTCCAGCCTCTGAATATTGGAGCACTCCAGGGCTCAGTCCTTGGTCCTTTCTTTCTATGACTTTTTCCTGCCTTTTCTTTCTATTTTTATTCCCTGTGTGATTTACCAATTCTCAATGCTTTAAATGTCTTTAACATGCAGACAACTCCCTCAGGTACACCTCCATCCCTGTCTCCTAAGTTTCAGATTCAGTGTCTAACTGCCAAGTCAACGTCTCTACTTGGACAGCTAATGAACATCTCAAACTCAAGCCCCCAGGTCTTTCCCTACAAACCAGCTCCACCTATAGTAGTCCCCATATTAGTTAATGGCAGCTTCTGGCAGCTTCCATCCTTCTGGTGACTCATGCCTAATACCTGGGAGTCATTCCCCACTCCTCTCTGTTACACCCACTCCATCCTTTTTTCCACTTTAATATATAAGGGTCTGGCTTTCCAGTTGTCTGCTCCCATTGGGAGCTCTTCTGGCAATACATTCAGTATTAATTCAAACCCTACACTTCCATAGCTAGCACCTTCATCTGAACCATCTCATCTCTCAGCTAGATTGCTATAATTCTTTCCTCGCATTTCACATGTGCCCCTTTATAATTCACTATAATTCCAAGCCAGAGGGATCCTTTTGAAATGTTAGTCATGTCACTTCTTTGTCCAAAATTCAGAGGGCTGCCAAATGTCTCTGTAATCTCTCTAAAATCTTCTCTTACACCCTTCCTTCTTTACTCTCTGAAGTCACACTGGTGTCCATGATGTTCCTCAAACACAACAGTCTTCTCCCATCGCAGGGTCTTTGTGCCAGAACAATGTCTTTATCTCCCTTCTAGTTACTCACTTCACTCCTTCGGGGCTTTGCTGGCATCTTACCTTCTCAGTGACCACTTTCAACTCCTGGAGCATCCCCACTCTCACTCTTCTGCTCTTCCTTTTCCTTTGTTCCATAACACTTGATCACCTTCTAATAGTCTATATAATTTTTTTATTTCACTGTTTATTCCCTGTCACTCCTGGTAAATCAAATGTGTCCCACAAGGGTGGGAATCTTTGTCTATTTTGTTCTCTTGTATATCCCAGGCATCAAGAACAATGCCTAGTGTACAGTGGGCGCTGAATAATATTAACTGAATATAAATAAACTAATGAGCCCAGTTTTAGACCTATTTTTAGTACACTATGCTCTTCCCTGGACCATTGTTGAGTGCTATGAGATGACATTTAACATGCATCCTGTCAGTTTTTTGAGAAAGGTACTTGCAATATTTGTCTTGTGCTTGGGAAGACAGTAGGGAGATGGATGGGAGAAACAAAGTTTCACCATCTTTTCTTTCCCTGGTTTTTCTTTTTGTCTCCGTATCTCCCTTTTTTTTGTTTCTCTTAAGCTTTGTGTGAATTCTTATATCAGTTTGTTTTTTTCCTCTGATTAGAAAAAGCACCCATTTCTAGGTGGTTAATTAAGTTCACTCCATTACCAAATATATTTCCAGTTTCCATGTTAATGATACAAAACTGTCCTTCTTTCTCCAAGTAAAAGAGAGCTCTGCTGATACTAAATTTACTTGCTTTCCCTTTCCACTGCTTCCCTGTACCCATCCCTTCCATCCACTAGCCATTTAGAAAACAAAAACAAGTGTTCTTCTATACGTAAATTCTGGCTTGACTGTACTAGGGTTTCAAAAGTTGTTTAAAGGTATCTCATCTAATTACCATTAATTTTGTAGGACTGGCTTCATTGAAGCTAGTCGTAACACAAGCTCACCTCTCAGAATTAAAATAGAACAAAACCGAACGTAGGGATGCATTTAGAAAGGATGGATAAATTCCCAATTGCAGAGGCTGACGTTTAGCAGCTTATAATCTTTTTCAGTATTTGAACCTTTAATAAATAATTACTTGCCAAAGTAGAAATGAACTTTCAAAAATTTTCAGATTCCTGGGGAGATTTTGTGGGGAAGGGCTGTGGTGGGGTATGGGAGATGTCTGTGCATAATGGATACATTTTATATAGGTGGTCAGATGCTTTATTTTATAATTTGTGGAGACTTGAATTTAAAGGACACAAGGTTTTCCTAAGCTTCCGATTATACTGAACATAATGGTATTTTCTTATAAAGCAAATAAATTTGTTTTCTGAAACTAATGAAAGAGTTAATTTTTTTCATGTATAATTTAAGTCAGATTGACTTTAAAATTAGGTATTTAAACATATGTAACTAGTATGTGAAACAAGCATGACTCATGACAATGTAATCACAATACAACTTCATTTTTTAATCTCCCACTAGCCCTTAACATTCAGTGGGAACAAGTATCTTCGCCCCAATGAGAACCCCGGCTGATCCCACAGTTTTCCTGCCCACTCCTGGGTAACAGACAGTTCTGACGTCATTTAAAATCATACATACAGCCTCCATAGATCTCAATCAAAACTCCAAACTCAAATACTTTTCCTTTTCCTACCTGGAACCTGCTTAGAGTAGCAGTCTGCAGGAAGGGCCAGTGAAATGGGACAGGGCTGGTCTCTCTATTCCTGTACTTCCTGCTTCTCCTCTGGGCCCTTCTCCTACCAGATGTGGGTGTTCGGCTCTAGCCCCCATCTCCCACTCCCTGCCCTCCAGGAGGCTGTCCTCCTAGAGGACAGACCCCAAAAGAAGTGCACGTAGGAAACATTCACAGATGCCCTGTCACCCCCAGGGAAGGCACACTCTCCTGCTGTACGAAAGGAGAGAACCAGCCCACTTCTCCACATCTAGGTTTGCCAGACATGAGTCAGCTCCCAAGCCACTATGCTCCCTAACTGTGAGGTTCATGTTTCAAACAATCTAAGTAGACCTTGTAACTCCTCACCCCCAGCCAGGGTTGAAGTGAAGAGGCAGTCTTCTCCTCCTGCTGAGGTGGGTTGGTACTCATGGCATAGTTTTCTCCAGATATGCCCTTCTCACCTGATCCTCTCTCCTCCTCTCACTCAACCTTTATATTCTTGAAGAAAGTGAGGGAGCTCCAGATATGGCAATGAGAGTTGGGGAGGAGAAGGGAAAGCTCATCTTTACTGAAGAATATCTACTGATAAATGGAGATGGTTGCAACCCCGTTGTGATAACTGATGTAGGAGGGGATCCTCAGTAGATGTTAAAATCAGGCTGTGGAGGACCCAGTTATTCATGTGGTGTGGTCTCAACGAATCGCACACCCAGGTTACTTATTAATGACCAAGTCAAAGAAGTACCATGATGGTGGGAAAAGCTGGCAGATATCATCTCAACCAAGTGATCGACCTTAGCATGACCCATAATGGGATACAGTGCCACTCCTGGGTCCTCTGAGGGACACACTGAGAAGAACCCAACATCACCTATGTAGTCTTCTTGCCAAAAATGCTTCATGTAATCATGAGAAAAATTATCAGGCAATCCAGACTGAGAGACAGTCTCCAAAACAACTGGCTTGGAATTTTTTTAAATGTCAATGTTATTAAAGAGAAAACAAAATGTTGGAGGAACCACTTTAGAGTAAAAGAGATTAAAAAGCCATGAAACTAAATACAGTGTGGGATTCTTAAATTAAGTCATGGATCCGGGTAGAGGAGGAGAAGACGGCAGCAGAGTAGGAGGACCTTCGGCTTGCCTCATCCCATGAACACAACTAGCTAAAGAGCATATCATCCTAAATATCCCAGAAATCTGTCTGAAGACTGGCAAACAAACTCTACAACTAAAGGTAGAGGCCACATTGAAGTGGTAGGAAGAGTGGAGGTGCAGCTTGGGAGAGAAATGGACTGTGGCTGCTGTGATGAGGAGGAAGCTGTGGTCACCAATAAGGGTGAAAGACCAACACACAAGGGCATGCACAGGGAAAACAAATCCCCATAGCAATTGGCTTGGAAAGTGGGAGGGTCCAAATTTTGTGAGTTCTTGAAACCAGCAGGGCTTAAAGCCTAGATAAAGGGTAGTGTCCTTGGCTCTTGGAGAGCTTGGAGGACATTGGGGCTGCTCTTAGAGAAAAGGCAGGGCAAAGAGCCTACGGACATATAGCATGAAAACAATGATCTGAAGAGAAATTGGGGCACACAGAGGGGAGGCTATTTGCTCATCTTGTAGCATGTCCCAGAGAGGCAGTGTTCATGGAGAGACCCCTCCAAGAACAAAGGAACTGGCAGGCACCACTTCCCTCCCCTACCCCTCAGCATTAGCATGGGTCCACCTGTGGAAACCAGGGCAGTGCTGAAACTGCTACCTAACTTCCTTACACCAAGCCCCACCCCCCAGTGCTCTGGAACAACTGCCCTTCTCAGTCATACTTGCCTTAGTCCCACCAGCAAGCCCCCTATCCCAGAAGACCATCCCAAACCCCTGCCAACCCAAGAGTTTTGTGAGACTTTGGTTCCAGTGGCAGCAGCAACAGGACTTATTTCACAAGCAGACCAGAGCACACCTAGTTAAAACACACTACATTCAGACCAGGGACCAAACACTGCCCACAATGGGCAAAGAGAACCTCTGCAGACAACTGGCCTGAAGGATAAAGCAGCCAGGACACAACAGCAGGGTGCACACAGCACACACTGGAGACACTCTCAGAAGTACTAGGCCCTGGGGAACAGGGCACTACAGGAACTCTTCTTCATAAAGCCATTACCCACAAGAATAGGAGAGACAGCTGACTTTCCTAACACAGAGAAACAGGCACAGAGACTTAGACATAATAAGAAGACAGAGGCATTTGTCCCATATGGAAGAACAGGGCAAGGCCACAGCTTGAGAGCTAAATGAAACAGATGTAAGTAACATGCCTGATGGAGAATTTAAAGCAATGATCATAAGGATACTCACTGGAGTGGAGAAAGGAGTGGAGGACATCAGTGAGACCCTTAACACAGAGATAAGAAGTAACATAGCAGAGATAAAGGGCTCAATAAACAAAATGAAAATCATGCCTGATGGAATGAACAGCAGATGGAAGAAGCAGAGGAATGAATTAAAGACCTAGAAGACAGAGTAATGGAAACTAATCAAGCTGAACCAAAGAGAGAAAAACAGAATTATGCAAAACAAGAACAGACTTAGGGAGCTCAGTGACTCCATCAGATGTATTAACATTTGCATTACAAGAGTCCCAGAAGGAGAAGAGAGAGAAAAGGAGCAGAAAATTTATTTGAGGAAATGATAGCTAAAAACGTCCCTGATATGGGGAAGAAAACAGATATCCAGACCCAGGAGGCACAGAGAACTCTCGACCAAATCAACAAAAGCAAATCTACACCAAGATATCCTGTAACTAAAATGGTAACGCAGAGTGATAAAGAAAAAAAAATTAAAAGCAGCAAGACAAAAGAAGACAGTTATGTACAAAGGAAACCCCATAAGGCTATCAGTTATTTTTCAGCAGAAATTTTCCAAGCCAGAAAGGAGTGGCATGATAATATTCAAAGCACTGAATAGGAAAAACCTGTAGCCAAGAATACTCTATCCAGCAAGGCTGTCATTCATAACAGAAGGAGAGATAGAGTTTCCCAGTCAAACAAAGACTAAAAGAGTCCACAACCACTAAACCAGCCCTGCAAGAAATATTAACGGGGACTCTTGGAGTCAAAAGGAAAGACCAAAAAGGACAGTATGAAGGTAGGAAACACAAAAGCAGTAAAAGTGAGTATTTCTATTAAAAAATCAGTCAAGAAATTCACAAAAGAAGGATGTAAAAGATGACACCATAAAACACGGGAAGGAGAGAAGAACTGGTTCATATGTCAACAACCACCAACTTAACATTACTATTTGCAGAAGATGTTATATACAAACCTAAAGGTAACCACAAATAAAAAACTACTAATACATATGCAAAGAATCAAGAGAAAGAAACCCAAACGTATCACTGAAGAAAAACAGCAAACCATGAAAGAAAGATAAGAAAGGATCAGAGAAAGTCTTCTGAACAACCACAAAACAATAAAATGGCAATAAATACATATCTATCAATAATTACTTTGAATGTAAATGAACTAAATGCTCCAATCAAAAGATAGAGGGTGACAGAGTGGATAGAGAAACAAGACCCATCTATTTGCTGCCTATAAGAAACTAATTTTAGACCTAAACACACCTGCAGGATGAAAGTGAGAAGATAGAGAAATATTTATATATGCAAATGGGTATCAAAAGAAAGCAGGAGTAACAATACTTATATTGATTAAAATAGACTTTAAAACAAAGACTGTAACAAGAGACAAAGAAGAACACTATACAGGGGCGCCCGGGTGGCACAGCGGTTAAGCGCCTGCCTTCGGCTCAGGGCGTGATCCCGGCATTATGGGATCGAGCCCCACATCAGGCTCCTCCACTATGAGCCTGCTTCTTCCTCTCCCACTCCCCCTGCTTGTTTCCTCTCTCGCTGGCTGTCTCTATCTCTGTCAAATGAATAAAACCTTTAAAAAAAAAAAAAAAGAAGAACACTATATAATCATAAAGGGGAAAGTCCAATAAAAAGATATAACAATTAGAAATATTTATGCAATCAACATGGGAGTACCCAAATACACAAAACAGTTAATAACATAAAGGAATTAATCAATACGACTACAGTAATAATAGAGGACTTTAACAACCTACTTACATCAATGGACACATCATCTAAACAGAAAATCAACAAGGAAACAATGGCTTTGAATGACACACTGGACCAGATGGTTCTAACAGATATATTCAGAACATTCCATCCTAAAACAGCAGAATACACATCCTTTTCAAGTGCACACAGAACATTTTCCAGAATAGATCACATATTGGGCCACAAAACAAGGCTCAACAAATTCCAAAGGATCAAAGCCATACCATGCATCTTTTCTGACCACAACCCTATGAAACTAGAAGTCAGCCACAAGAAAACATCTGCAAAGACCACAAATACATGGAAGTTAAATAACCCGCTACTAAACAATGAATGGGTCAACCAGGAAATCAAAGAAGAAGTTAAAAAGTACATGGAAACAAATGAAGATGAAAACAACAATAGTTCAAAACCTTTGGGACACAGCAAAAGTTCTAAGAGGGAAGTTTACAGCAATACAAGAGGCAAGAAAAATCTCAAATTAACAATCTAACCTTATGTGTAAAGGAGCTAGAAAAAGAACAATGAATAAAGCCTAAAGCCAGCAGAAGGAAGAAAATAATAAAGATTAGAGCAGAAATAAATGACATAGAAACTAAAACCAATAGAACAGATCAATGAAACCAGGAGCTGGTTCTTGGGGGGAAAAATCAATAAAACTGAGAAACTTCTAGCCAGACTTATCAAGAAAAAAAGTAGGACCCAAGTAAATAAAATCACAAATGAGAGAGGAGAAATAACCACCAAAACCACAGAAATATAAAGGATTAAAAAAGAATATCATGAAAAACTATATGCCAACAAATTGGACAACCTAGAAGAAAGTGATAAATTCCTAGGAACATAGAACTTCCCAAAACTGAAACAGGAAGAAATAAAAATTTGAACAGACTGATTACCAGCAAAGAAATTGAGTCAGTATCAAAGAACTCCCAACAAACAGAAGTCCAGGACCAGACGGCTTCACAGCTTAATTCTACCAATCACTTAAAGAAGAGTTAATACCTATTCTTCCGAAACTGTTCCAAAACACAGAAAAGGAAAACTTCCAAATTCATTCTGAGGCCAGCACTACCCTGAAACCAAAGCCAGGTAAAGACACACAAATAGAGAACTATAGGCCAATAACTCTGAGGGACACAGATGCAAAAATCCTCTAGAAAATATTAGTAAACTGAATCCAACAATACATTAAAAAAAATCACCCACTATGATCAAGTGGGATTTATTCCTGGGCTGCAAGAGTGGTTCAATATTCACAAACCAATCAACATGATACATCACATCAGTAAGAGAAAGGATAAGAACCGTATGATCATTTCAATAGATGCAGAAGAAGCGTTTGACAAAGTACAACAAAGTAGGCTTGGAGGGAACATATCTCAACATAGTAAAGGCCACATGTGAAAAACCGACAGCAAACATCATCCCCGATGCAGAGAAACACGGCCTTTCCCCTAAAGTCAGGAACACGACAGGGATGTCCGCTCTCACCACATTTATCCAACACAGTACTGGAAGTCCTAGCCACGGCAATCAGACAACAAAAAGAAATAAAAAGCATCCAAATCAGTAAGAAAGAAGTAAAACTGTCACTATTTGCAGGGGACACGAACTTTATGTAGAGTCCCACACAAAAACTGCTAGAACTGAAACACAAATTCAGTAAAGTCACAGGACACAAAATCAATGTACAAGAACTGTTGCAGTTCTATAAACCAATAATGAAGCAGCAGAACGAGAAACTAAGAAAACGCCCATTTACATTTGCACCAGAAATAGTAAGATACCTAGGAATAAACCTAACCAAAGAGGTGAAAGACCTGCACTCCGAAAACTATAAAATACTGATGAAAGAAACTGAAGACAACACAAGGAAATGGAAAGACATTCCATGCTTATAGATTGAAAGAACGAATATTGCTAAAATTTCTATGCTACCCAAAGCCATGTACACATTTAATGGAATCCCTATCAAAATTCCAACAGCATTTTTCATATAACTAGAACAAACAATCCTAAAATTTGTATGGAACCACAAAAGACCTTGAATAGGCAAAGCAATCTTGAAAAAGAAAAGCAAAGCAGGAGGCATCACAATTCTAGACTTCAAGCGATCTTACAAAAGCTGCAGTAATCAAAACAGTATGGTACTGGCACAAAAATAGACATATAAATCAATGGAACAGAATAGAAAAATCCAGAAATAAGCCCACAATTATATGGTCAGTTAATCTTCAACAAAGCAGAAAAGAATATCCAATGGGAAAAACAAATGTGTTGGGAAAACTGGACAACATGCAAAAGAATGAAACTGGACCACTTTCCTACACCATACACAAAAATAAATTCAAAATAGACTAAAGACCTAAATGTGAGACCTGAAACGATTAAAAATCATATAAGGGAACACAGGCAATAACTTCTTTGACATCAGCCATAGCAACTTTTTTCTAGATATGTCACATTTGGCAAGAGAAACAGAAGCAAAAATAAACTATTGGGACGATAGCAAAATAAAAAGCTTCTGCACAGTGAAGAAAACAATCAACAAAACCAAAGGCAACCTACGGAATAGGAGAAGATATTTGCAAATGACATATCCAGTAAGGGGTTAGTATCCAAAATATTTAAAGACCTTGCACAACTCAACACCCAAAAAACAAATAATCCAATTTAAAAATGGGCATATGACATGAACACACATTTCTCCAGAGAAGCATTCAGATGACCGACAAACACATTAAAGATGCCCATCATCATTTATCATGAGGGAAAGCAAATCAAAACCACAATGAGATATCACCCCACAACTGTCAGAATGGCTAGTATCAACAACACAAGAAACAAGTGTTGGTGAGGATGTGGAGAAAGAGGGACCCTCGTGCACTGTCGGTGGGAATGCAAACTGGTGTGGCCGCTTTGGGAAACAGTATGGAGGTTTCTCAAAAAGATAAAAATAGAACTAGATTATGATCCAGCAATCACACTGCTGGGCATTTTACCCAAAGACTACAAAAACAC
Source organism: Ursus americanus (assembly GCF_024610735.1). Lineage (NCBI taxonomy): Eukaryota > Metazoa > Chordata > Mammalia > Carnivora > Ursidae > Ursus > Ursus americanus. Next base: position 50,221,861 of record NC_142146.1, on the reverse strand, counting down.
TAATTCAAAGGGATACACGCAGCCCTGTGTTTATAGCAGCATGTCTACAATAACCAAGATATGGAAGCAGCCCAAGTGTCCACTGACTGATGAAATGGATAAAGATGTGATTCATATATATATATATATATATATATATATATATATATACACACACAATAGAATATAGAATATAGAATAGAATATAGAATATTATATATATGATATAATATTACATATTATATATATAACAGAATATTATACAGCCATCAAAAAGAATGAAATCTTGCCATTAGCAACAACATGGATGGAGCTAGAGAGTATAATGCCAAGCAAAATAAGTCAGTCAGAGAAAGACAAATACCATATGATTTCACTCATATGTAGAATTTAAGAAACAAAACAAATGAGCACAGGGCGAAAAGAGAGAGAGAGAGATAAACCAAGAAACAGATTCTTAACTCTAGAGAGCAAACTGATGGTTCCCAGAGGGGTGTGGGCATGGGTGAAATAGGTGATGGGGATTAAGTTAAGAAGCATGATGGGCAGCAGGTGACTAAAATAAGAACTTAGAAGAGAGTAATAACTAATACATACTGAGCATTCTCATGTACTCTCCACTACGCTTTATAAGTATTGTACCATTTAACCTGCACTAACACATGCTGAGGTGTTCATCTTCATCTGCTATTAGCGATGAAGACAAACAGAACTGGAAATTCATGCTCACTTTCTTAAAGCACAGGATTTCTAAGAGTCACTGTCAGGATAAAGAGCCGCCTGTCCGTTTTCAAAGTCCTTGCATTGTTCAGGACATCACATTGACCTATGATCCACTTCAGTTCTCTTCAACGTCGCATGTACAAGAGGGCTTTGGTCTTAAAATCTGGACTGTATCAAAGCTGTAATAGGATGTAGTAACGCTGGAACTGGAAAAATGATTTGGATTTTGCTGATGCAGTAGAAAAAAACATTAGTTTCGATTTTAAGTAAAACATTAATTAAAAAAAATCATGGATCTACTTCCCTCTTGAAAACAAACAGCAATAAAAACAACTACATCCTATAAATGACATTTTAGGAAATATGAATATGGCTTGCGTATTAGATAACGGTGGTGTATCAATGGTAAAGTTCTCGAGTGTGCTGTTTTATGGTTGTATAGAAGAATGCTTTGTTCCCGAGAGAGAGAAGTATTTATGGGCAAATGTCAGAATGAGAGAAAGAGAGGGCAAAATAGAGGCAAAATAAGCACAATTTGGTAAGTCAGGGTGAAGAATATTGGGTGTTTATTTTTTCAACTTTTCCGTAGGTTTTTAATTTCTCAAAATAAAACACCGCAGGATGAAAAAAACCCATGGAGCTAGCTCTTGCTCGTTTCCTCTGCAAGTATACGAACAGAGATTCAGCACCTGTTTGTTTGAAATTTCTTTTCAATCGTGTCTTAGTGCCTGGCTGAAACTTCAATTCCCACACCTTGTTATGCATCGGTATTCCCAAAATTGTAAGCGTACGTAGCAACCACCACCACCACCTCACAATACTTGTACAGGACACTGCAGTTTATGAAACATTTCCACTGATACCACCTCATGTTACCTTCGCAACCATCCTGGAAATGGGCCCGCAAGGGAATGCTTTCCTTCTTGCCATTTTCCAAGTGAAAAACTGCAAAGCAGGAAGCCTGAGCCACTCAACCGAACTCACGCACCTAAGACTAGCACCCCTTCCTCTGATCGCAGACCCCGTGTTTTTTCACAACACGCATTAAACACCCCGGGGCGGCGGGTTAACAAAGCCATTTAGTCTCTGATTACTTCCTACACACACACACACACACACACACACACACACACACACACACACACCCCGTGTTTGTTTATCCGCGCCGCGTGAGAGCCAGGTTGGCAAGGACGCAGGCCTCCGAACCCTCCCGTCACTGCGGGTCCGCTGCGGCCCAATAAGGGGCTCGCGGAGATGAAATCCCCCGAGACTGAGTTGACGTCCCCTCAGAATATGGAGGTAATTCTCGCCACGACTCCAGGGAGATGACAAAGCCCGCAGAAGGAAGTGCACATGAGTCACAACCCCACAGCTCTAGAACACTGAGCAGCTGTGTCTCCGCCTGACGGCTGGGGTCCGCAGAGGCCACGTCTGTTTTGTCCTTCTCCCTCTCCCTTTTCTTGACTGAAAACAACTTAAGAAAAAAAGAAAACCAAAATGTTGCCCTTTCCGAGCTTGGTGAGGGCCACAGGTTTGTGCTGAGGAGGGACAAGAGGCCTCCAGACACATGGCCCACGTTCTCTTTTTGTATCTTCCTCATGATAGGGGTTGTATCTCTTCTCCCTTCGCTGAAGTCGCAAAGAAAGGGCAGAGATGGGGAGACGACAGAGGAGTAGCCAAATTGCCTAGAATGGAAGCATGCTCTTCTCCAGCATCTTCCCTTCTAGCCAGGAGTTTATGAAGGGAGGCGGGAATCGCTGACATCCAAGGAAAGCACAACACCCAGTACCAGATGATCACAAATAATCTGGAATGTAATTTTCTTTACAGCCAGCTCATCACATATTTTCTGCAGCTCGGGAACTCTTAATTTCTCAGAATGCTCTAGTAAAGGTAGTTTTCGCAAAGCTCCTGTTCTGTGGAACCCAGGTGGAAAAGATGCTTCGTGAACCGGGGCTCTGATGCATATCAGAGCGATCCACGTTTAGGACTCCGGGGGCCTCTGCTAACTCTGGACCATTTTTCGATGCCCCTACAAGACTGCAAAGCTGAAGCAGCGTGTCACCAACTGGGAGTGGTGAACCCCGTCATGTGCCTTTGCTGTGTTAAGATTATTCAGTCCTGCTCAGCAAAGTACGAGAAATAAGGAGAATAAATGGAACTGGGTAGAGAAACAAGTAGCTTGCGGGACACAGGCAGGATTCACGTAATGTATATGGCACGACTCAGTGGATGAGGAAGCTCTGAGTCCCGGCAGCCACAGACAAAGCAGGCAATGCGTGTGCTGAGTATAGAGGTGGAAGAAACGGGAACATGCGCTATTCAATGCACCCAGTATGTGTATGACAGCAAACATTCACGGTATACTAAATATACATGAAATATATGAAGACTCAAATAAAGTCTTAAATCACCCCCTGATTGGTGATTCCATTCTGGCTTCAAAAATCCCGTGCACCAGAAATGCAAAGAGTCCATGGCTGTAAATCAGGCTATCTGGTGAGCCACAGCTAACGGCCAGGTGAATTTGTCCTGGAGTCCTCCCAAGAGAGCAAGCGTATGATGGACCCAGGCACCCTCTGTCTACTGAGCGTCCTTGCCCAAATCTTGAATCTGATCATTATAACCACAGCCTCGTAGGGAAGGCTAATGTGGCAGAGAGAGAAAACAGGCCATAAAATACTGCATGCCCCAAGATTCAGATCGTTGGGTCCCTCTACCTGTTTATACTCTATCTTAATTGTTTTAATTGCCCCATCTCTGCCCTCTTACTTCTCATTATACTTTTTATTTGACTTAATAAGCTCATGTGATTCATGCATCTTAATTTGTGGTGTGAGCCTTTCTGTTATGGGACCTCTAGGATTGCCTGGTGGACTTGGAGGCTACTAGGACATGAAGGTCATTACCCACATGACAAATTTACAGCAGGACCATGTACACAATAACAAAACAAAAAGATAGCTTTACATTTTTTAGTAATTACTGTGTACTAAGCAGCACTGTATGCATTTTGTATATATCATTCCAAAAAATCTTCGTAATAACCCTATAAAGTAGAAATTAATACCTGCATTTTATAGATAAGGACACTTATCTGTAAGGATAAGACAGATTAAATAATGTGTCTAAAATGACACACTGGGAAGAAATAGAAAGATGATCTGAATTAGAGTCTGACTCCAAAGTTCTACTCTTCTCATTTTGTGGGAGGCCAGGCTATTCCCCCCATATCCTTCTCAGACCTCCCTTGGACACCCTAACTAAAATCTACACCCCCATACTTCCTATCCTTCTCTCAGGACTTATTTTTTTCTACATCCTCTTATCACTATCTAATGTAACTTTTTTACTAACTTACTGCCTGTCTCCCCTACAAGAATGTAATTTCTATAAGGCAGGATGTTTGCCTAACTCACTAACTTCTGCTTCTCCCAGGGCATAGAAGAGTGATTGGCACATAGTAGATATTCAATGAATTTCAACTGAATGAATAAGTAAATCCTATCATTGAATTTTTTCTAGATACAATTTTGAAAATAAAATCACAGTCTCAAAATTACCTTTCAACTGAATAGATGAGCCCTGGAAAATCTATGATTACACTAATTGCAAAGGATGTGGAGGATTTCAGAACAAAATTCCAGCGAGAAAAGATGGGCTAGAAGAAAATTCCACTGCCAAGACTGTGTCTTGATTTTCCCATAGCCTCACTGAAAACCCTGGTCGCCTCTGCAGCCTGGCCATTATTTTATTTTTATCACATTATAATTTCAGGACCTTGGATTTCTCCTATGGTCACCTCTGAGAAGAAATCCAGACAAAAGTGGAGTTTTATATGTATGTGCATTATACGGGGCATTCTAGAAAAGGGGCTTATGTTTGCTTCGCCGTCCTGCACCCCATTGTTAACTCATTCAGAAGTCACTTTCCGTGTTGCCTCCATTTTCAGGTGAGGATCCCGAGCCTCAGTGGGGTCGGAACTTGTGCTGGGTCTACAGTCTAATAAGTGGTGAAGCCAGGATTTGAAGCTGTGTCCCCCTCTAAGTTTCCCCCAGTCCACTTTGCAGAAATAACTGTCCCAATGAGAAGGAGGCCCAAAGTGAATAGCGACATGAGATTTTCTAAAAAGCCATACCAGAGACCGTAAGAACGCAAAGTGAATCCAACCATCTCCAGTGCTGTTTCTTAAAAAGGATGAAAGCACTTTCTTTTTGTTAAATGACTTGTTTTTTGTTAAGGATAAGACATCAGCTGAATAGGTCTAAAGTAGCAGTCCAATTTTTGGTGAATTTGCAGTTAAAATGCAAATAAAGCTGATTCAATAAAATTGGAATTTTTTTAATTTTTATTTTTATTTTTCTTTTTGCCACGGGGTTGGTAGGTTTTGGCTCATCTTCTTGGATATGAAAATCATTTTCTCCAAATTAATTTCTTGAAAACTCAGCTGTCCCAGTCTTTCAAACCCAAAGGTTAAATTGATCTGAGGGGCATGAGAGGCTCTCAGGAGCCTCCTGGCCAGGGTCATAAATGAAATGCATTAGGTAATTTTAATTTGGTATAGTAATCCTCAGGGGCAGCTGAACTGCCAAAGAATCATCCCTCCACTCATTTCTGCTCGTTTAGGTATCGGTCAGGTTTCTGGAGAAAGACCTGGCATCTGGAAGCTTCTGTTGCTGCTGATGAGGAGAAACAGAATGGAGAGTGTCCTGGGGATGTTTGCCAGCAACCTGTCCTCACCATCACCCTGAAATATGATAGCCAGATCAGGTTCCAGAATGTTTGTAGATATTAGGGAACCAAAATCGGTTTTCAAGTAGAGAAAAATAAAATCGGATCTACTGAACTTTAGAGCATCCCTCATTCAGTCGCTCACACTTGTGCACTCATTCATGCGATCATCCATCCGTCCACACGATAAATATGTACTGAGCACGCACTTTATGTCTGGTGCTCTGCTACGCTGGAAATAGAGCTTATAGACCTGCATGTGATCAAATTCAGTGTCGGCAGCCACATGTGGCTATTAAGCATTTGAAATGTTGCTGATCCAAATTAAGATATGCTATGAGCGTGAGAAGCACAACAGATTTCAAAGACTAAGTGTGAAAAAAAAATCTCAATAATTTTTATATTGATTACATGTTGAAATGATATGTTTTATATATTAGGTTAAATTTAAAAATACATATGTATTTTTTAAGGATTTTTTTAAGTAAACTCTGCACCCAGTGTGGGCCTTGAACTTACAACCCTGAGATCAAGAGTTGCATGCTCTGAGCCAGCCAGTCACCCCCAAAATATAGTTTTACAACTATTTTCTTGTTTCTTTTTACCTTTTGAATGTAACTAATAGAAAATTCAAAATACGCGTATGACTTGCGTACTATTTAGTGTTGCTAATGACTGTTTGCCGAAGATTTCTTCCTGCTATTATTATGTCTTGGGGGAAAGATTGAGAGCGTCTTTCAGGGAAGATAATATAAACGCAGAGGCATGATCCATTATTCTTAGGTGATATTTCTCGTTTTTAGGGCATTAAATTTTTGTTCTGAAAACTTTGCTTTGGATACTAAATATCTAGGTCCAGTGTTCTGGAATTGAAAAACATGGAGAAGGTTTGGGATGCTGCAATGTGTGTTACTTTCTGGTATTTTCTGAGCCGTCTGTCACTGAAAATCCTAGATTCCTGAATATCCACAGATTCTTGCTTGCATATGGGGACACCAAACAAGATGGCTTAGAAGGAAGTAAACACATATGGGGTGGGCTGTTTGACATGATGATATTGTGGGAACTAAGAGATGCGAACTTTGATCTTGTCTCTCTGATTTAAAAAAGACATCTAAGGGCACCTGGGTGGCTCAGTCGGTTAAGTATTTGCCTTTGGCTCAGGTCATAATCTCAGGGTCCTAGAATTCAGCCCCTGCTCAGCGGGGAGCTTGCTTCTCCCTCTGCCTCTCCCCCTGCTTCTGTGCTTTCTCTCTGTTAAATAAATACATAAAATTAAAAAAAAATAAAAAAGACATTTGTGTTGTTTATGTCTGCACTGACCTGCTAGCAGGAAAAAAAAAATAATTTGAACTGTAATTAGGTTGGGAATAACACCTAATGACTAAGGGAGTCTGTGAGATTAACTAGTTTTGGCAAAAAGCTCTAAATAATAGAAGGTTGAATTCCAAAATATTTTTTAAATTAAAATTTGATTTCATTTAAAAATCATCATATTCTCAGATCAACACACAGGTGGGATTTCTTTTTTCCTTTTTATTTATTTATTTTTTAAAGATTTTATTTATCTATTCGACAGAGATAGAGACAGCCAGCGAGAGAGGGAACACAAGCAGGGAGAGTGGGAGAGGAAGAAGCAGCCTCATAGCGGAGGAGCCTGATGTGGGGCTCGATCCCATAACGCTGGGATCACGCCCTGAGCCAAAGGCAGACGCTTAACCGCTGTGCCACCCAGGCGCCCCTCTTTTTTCCTTTTTAAAAAGCTATGCAAACAAAAACAGTTCCCCTCTTTTTTCTGTTATTCACAAATAATACATGGTTTGTAGACTCCTTTCTTGCCCTCTAGTAATGCTCAATCATTTCCTCTCTGGAACAATGAGAAGAGTATAGAAAGAGAAATTAGCCTGACACTTGGAAATGACAGAAAACCAAACCAAAAAACGCCTAGTACAGGTCCTCAGACACACAAATGCTCTGTGTCTATCCCTGTCTAGCATGACTCACGTTGGAACGAAGTTTCTTTTGTCTGATGAGCTCAGGAGAAGACTTTGAAATACACGTTGGGATTTATGGAAATGAGAGAATTAAGAATATGAGTAGCACAGAGCACAAGGAACTGTCAGTGACTCTGCTGGTAGGAACACAGCAGCATAAGAAAAAAGAAATGGGATATGGGGCTGATTTTTTTTTCTGGGATTGGAACACATGCCATCAATGCCAGATATTGTAGCAGAGACAGATGGCATGGCAGATGCTGTGAAAGAAAAATGACTTACTACTAGGTGAACCAGAAAAAATAAACAAGAAGGACAGAGGAAAAAGTACAAGAGTTCCCCTCTGTTGTCAGGAACATCTTCCCATGCTATAAAATGTAACTGCGTGGCATAGGGCTGCAGATTGCAAATCAGCGTCTTAAGCACCTTCTCCACTGACTGCACATTTGGAATTTACAGCTATTCTTTTGAGAGGACTCACTTTTTGTCTATTGGTTTTCCAAGGAAGAAGGGAAGACAACAGCTAATTGGATATACGATGCCTCTATATTATGAAGAAGATGCGACTGCTAATCTTTTTCTGGCTCAGTTGGTTGCTATAGGATATGTAGAAACTGAATGAAACTCATGCTGGTTTATTTTAGAAACGTTCCCAATTAACCTCCTTTCAAGGTGCACATCAAATGAATGGGGTTGGTATTTTAATAAACTTAAATCAAAGTTGTTTAAAATGTGTCTTAGAAAGCTAGGCTGGGCTCTCTCATTAGGTCCCTGGGGTTTAAAACAGGTGCCTCACCAAAATTGGAGCTTAGCATGTGCTGTGTCTCCACGGAGTGGATAGGAACGGTTGAAATCAATAAAAATGATTTTCAAATGCTAAGGGTCTAATACGAGACACCCAGACCCACGCATGCGGCCCAGTGCTACCATGCGTAGATTTAGTCTATGGAAACTCATCACTATGCACTTGGCAGCCGCTGCTGCATCACTCATATTAGACACGGATGGATGCAACCAAGCCTAAAATTGCCAATGTGAGTTGCTGAAATAAGGAAAAGTACGTGAATAATATTAAGGATTTTCTGGCCATTACAAAAAGAAAAAAAGTGGGGGGGGGGGCTGGGCAAGTATCCAGTGATGGTTTTGTCACTATATTTGCTGAGGAAATTGAAAACTAATTAAAGACTATAGAGTAACATTGACTAACAAAGAACTACAGTGGGCTTTTGAAGGGTAATTCTGATTACACATAATATTTACCTTCTGTATTGTTTTTAGAAACACGAATAGCCCTCTAAGGTAGACCCCATTGTACCGGTACAACCTTCACTCACACACAACTTATGACTTAGAAAATCACTGCGAAAATGAATCTTAATCATATGGGATCCAGAAATAGCTTAGATACCATTTTCCCCCATGTTTAGGGGAGCAAATGCATCCAAGGCCTCCTGACAATCCCTGTCTATTTCTCATTTTCTTTTTACTTACTATTTCTTCTTCTCTCTATTGCCCAGATAAGTGCTGCCCTCTGTTACAGTAAAGTAGGAGACACTAAATGCAGAGAATCAGTTTCCAGAGACTAGTATCACGCTGGCATCTCTGCTGGGCCCACCTTGGAACACACGAGTACACTAAGTTTGAGGATACACATTTTCGGAAAGCCAGGGAGAAATGACAGGAAGCGATTTCAATTTGGAACAAGTCCTACTTGAGGAATTTCTGTGGTATGTCCCTGCTAAATCGTGCCAGAGGAATTAAGTCTTAGAGCCTGATGGGCCAGGTAGGAGTGGATCCCTTCTGGTGGAGGGTGGGGAGAGCCAGACTATATTCCAGCATGAAGTGGTAGATGTTGGTAGAGCTACAAAATGCCACGTTCCTTGATCTTATCAGCAAGTGCAAACTTCCATTGTTTGGCCTCCTATATTAGAGTTCCGAACTTGGACAGACACTCTTGACAAAATAGCTTGATAAAATGTTCTGCTTTGTGGAATTTTATATGAGAAACTCAGGGAAAATTAACATGTTCTCCAATTCTAGCAAAGGCTGGACAACACTGCAGCTACAAAGTCTATCGGGCAGCCATCTTGGGTTTTTAATGTTGTTTAATGTTTTAATGTTGTTTAATGTTTAATGTTTAATGTTTTAATGTTGTTGTTGGTTCTGAAGCTCCCTTCTACTAAATTTCAACACATAATTAGTGTTCACACAACAGACACCATTTATCTTATCAATGTCACATAGCTTAGATCCTAATTGAGAACTTTCTCCTTCTATAGGTATATAATGCAAATTATAATGTTTTCCGTTTGAGAGATTCCCGCATTATATCTCTAAAATTAGACACGGGGGAGGATGTGCAAAATGGGGAAGGAAGGAAGGAAGGAAGGAAGGAAGGAAGGAAGGAAGGAAGGAAGGAAGGAAGGAAAGAAAGGGAAAGGAAAGGAAAGGAAAGGAAAGGAAAGAAAAGAAAAGAAAAGAAAAGAAAAGAAAAGAAAAGAAAAGAAAAGAAAGGGACCCAGGAAAATCTCAAATGTTTTTCTACCCTGTACATGGTGTAATTGCAAAGGATTCTTTTCCAAAGAGGAAAATAGTGGCACTAGGCACTTAAAATGGGAAGCAATTTCAGTCTTTCACAGTTCCCATCAAATGGCACTTTATTTGACACTTTTGTTCATCAGACAGTTTTAGTGTTTTCCTTCAATGTGTCATTGAGGAGAGTGTGCCATCATGTTATCCTTACAATAAGCACTTCTTACACTAATAAGATGTTTGTGATTGCTTTATGAAATACCTATTTTTTGCCTTGATAAAAATATGCATTTTTATGTCATTTCCATGGATAATTCTTATTATGAGTTTCCAACACTGATATTACTCTATGATAAACTCCTGATTTACTCAGAATCAAGAAAGCAGAAAACCCGAAGAGAAAATTAGGCATATAAATATCTATCTTTAACATTTCTCTGTAGTTAAGAGATAAATGGCAAGGAAAATAATTTCCGTAATATTTTCTTTTGTCAGAAGTGCACCCTCATATATACTTTCATGTGTACGGTCGTTTGTAACTTCTATAACGTCTATAACCCCATAGCAAGAATGAACCTTTGGAGAACCTGATTTATTACGAGATCCTGGACCACCTTTTGAATCATCAAGGACAAATTTATCTTTGGTGTAATTTTGAATGGTCAATAGAATTTGCCCTAATTCTTTGAAAATGTACAACTGTATGTCATATTATAAGCCTCACATGACCAGAACATACTTTTTTCCTTTTATCCCCCAAATATCTTTGTTCTTATTCACCTCAGGTAAGTCTAATCCATAGGACTATAAATCTCAATTAACTAGAGCATTCTGACATGTCCTCCCAAACTATCTTCTTTCTCAATCATCTTAGGTAGACTCCACAGATAAATTGTAAATTGAAAAAAATTTAGTTTTAGGAACATTCTCAAAGTTTCCACGGGGAGATCCCCGACTATTGTCTTCAAGCAGTTGTAACTGAGAGGGATAAAAATGTTGCAGCTCCTTGAGAATCAAAACCCGAATTGCGATGAAGAGTCTCATTTTGAAGTAGTCACTCCTACAAAACCTCTGCTCACGGTACCACTTAGCACCTGTTACCACAGATTGGAAGCTAATCGGACCCAGTCCTTACCAAAGAGGAAGACCATCAAGGGACTTACTCCAAAATAATGATGGCTGGGTTACAAACTCCCCTTCTAATTAATTTTATTGTTTCAGTTGATGAAACTGCAGAAGTGAAATGAGCCTGGAAAAAGTGAGCAATGGAACCAGCAGGAGCCACAATCCCAACGCCCGCGAAAGCTACAAAAATGAGTGAAGATGTAGTGTGCGGAGCTCTGGCCTTGAGGGTAAGTGCTGAGGCCGAAAGACATCGACGGGAAAAGTTTTCATTTTCCCCATTTGACCAAATCAGTCTGAATGTATTTCATTTCCTATTGTTAGTGAAACAAGTCATCAAGTGAGAATCAATTACTCTAGAGTCTTTTATCAAATTTCTTCACTCACCTTCCATAGGGGTGTTGCTGTCCGGTCGATTCGCAAAGACTACGTCCACGTACTCGAGCTGCAGCCTCTGGAGGGAGCCCTTCAATCCTGGGAACCGAGGCAGGAAAACCCCAAAAAGTACAAATGTAAGCACTATTAGAAATAAAGTTTAAGAGACTCTTAACTCTAGGAAGCAACCTGAGGGCTGCTGGAGGGGAGGTGGGGAGGAGGATGGGGTAACTGGGTGATGGGCATTAAGGAGGGCATGTGATGTGATGAGCACTGGGTGTTCTGTGCAACTGATGAATCCCTGAACCTCTGAAACTAATAATACACCATATGTTAATTAATTGAATTTAAATAAAATAAAAAAAATAAGTTTGGTTTCCTTCAAAAATTTACTTTAAAAAAGCACTGTATTGGTTTCAAAAAGACACTGAATACAACGATGTATTAATTGGCCCACAGAATCTTTAAAAAATATATCAAAGGCTGACTTTGTCCTCAACAAAGAAAAGTCTTATAGGGTGGCGCAGTTTGGTGAAGCGTCTGACTCTTGGTTTCAGCTCAGGTCATGATCTCAAGGGCTGTGATCTCAGGGTTGTGAGACTGAGCCCTGCACCAGGCTCCACACTCAGCATGACGTCTGCTTAAGACTCTCTCTCTCCCTCTGCCCCTGCCCCCTGCTCTCTCTTTCTCTCTCTAAAATAAATAAAATCTTAAAAAAAGAAATGTCTTGTAACATTCTTGATAATTTTAGTACTCCTACCCCACCAGAAAGCACATGCTCAGCAGTGATCTTTCACAGTGACTCCTCTGAGGCAGTATCCAGGAGCAAAGTTTAGAATAAATAGTAGCCTAAGAGTTTAACTTCTTTCTTCTTGAAAAATGCAAATTACTGTCATGTTATGAACAACTTAATGGGCTTACAGTGGGATGGGATATATTTATTGCACATCAAAAACATTAAGATGGTATAAATCAGAAATCAATGACTGCCAAGCCCGTCTTAATGTACACGTGGGTTGTAACAGGAATAAAAGGATTGGCAAATGAAAGTTTTGCTCAACCTTTTACTAACTGGAACAAAGTTTGGAGAACCTTAAATAAAACTGAGCTCTACCATTTCTATTATTCCCTGTTCTTTGGGGGAAGAAACGAAAACATTAGAAGCTATAAAGACTTGGGTAGGGGCGCCTGGGTAGCGCAGTCGTTAAGCGTCTGCCTTCGGCTCAGGGTGTGATCACGGCGTTCTGGGATCAAGTCCCGCATCAGGCTCCTCTGCTGGGAGCCTGCTTCTTCCTCTCCCACTCCCCTGCTGTGTTCCCTCTCTCGCTGGCTGTCTCTGTCACATAAATAAATAAAAAAAAAATCTTAAAAAAAAAAAAAGACTTGGGTAATATAAAGGAGAGAGCGAGAACTTAAAAAAAAATCTGGAACCAATAATCTAAGTTTTAGCCCTAACCATTTGGTCACATTCCTATGAGTCCTCAGAAAAAAATGATTTCATTTCAGTAAAATTAATACTTCCCTGAAATAGAATGTATTGTATATAATATTATGCAACCAAAAGGATGACAGTTCAAGAATCATTTTATCTCATTTCCATGAGGCACAGCATTTCCGTACCAGCCTATTTAATTCCTCAGGAAGACCGGTGGTTTTTCTCTTTTTATTATAGGCATAAAATTAATTGCATGTTAAATGAGGCTCTTATAAATTTAAATTTGGCTCATTTAAATTTGATTTTTCAAACTGGTTTACCAGCCAGCCACAATTACTTTTCTGACAGGAAAATGAAGTGCTTGGATATAGTTCCGGAAATATTTTTCATTCATTGAGAAAGGATTGCTGTGGTGGTAGCTTGTTAAAAGAAGCATTGATGAAGAGATTAGGGCAGACAGGTGTTATAAGGTCCAATGCTCTCGAAAAACTGCAGTGACTTTCAGGCCTGGGGTGTTACCAGATCTCTCAAGGGGCAGCTTGAAATTAAATTTACCTTAAAAAGCACTATGATATGAGCCACTGTTTGGAAGCAGTAATATGTATTGAAGGAAGTAAGGGGAGGACCGAATAACCAAACAAACAAATAACAGGGTATCACAGGTTGGAAAGGTTGGAAATACTCTAACATGCTATGTGATTCCACCTGGGTTATTTGAGACCTCCCCCACCCCCACTTTTTTTTTTTTTTTTTTTTGACTCCGGTCTCTAATCTGCAGTGGAGAGAACAATACATACTACCTTTAGGATCACTGCTCCAGGAGAGCAAATAAAACCAGCTGTCAAGCACTTTGCAAGCACAATAGTCTACAGAACTGTGGTGATTATCACAGTGGTGCTAACATCTGGAAACGTTCAGAATGAGAGGTGCCAAAGACTGAATGCTGAAGATTTTCCCCAGACCTCCTGGTTTTGGAGGGAGGCATTTAATGACAAGTCCTGGCCCTTCCTGGCACCGGAAGCAAGTGTCCCCCTTTCTGATAATGGCCTTATCCCTTGGTGTCTCTTCTAAACAGCTCAGCACGGGCAGAGAGCAACTGCGAGAAAAAGCTGCAGCTGGCTTGGCCCCTTTGTAGTGCTGTGTGGTCCACCTGAACCCCCACGTGGACTCTGAAATGAAGTAGGAGATTGTGCCTCTAAGAGACCCTGTCCCCAACTTTGAAAATCTCAATCACATCAAGCCTTGAAATCCATGGTGTAAATTCTGGGTTTTACTCTCTGTAAGATGGAAAATCATTGGTGGGGGGGCTGGGATGTGAGGAGTTAAACAGGGGAAATGACATTATCAGATTTCCAATTTGAGCTGGTCACAGGTTGGCTGGGGATGACCTGGAGGAGGTAAGACTGAAAACAGGGAGGGAGGCCAGTGAGAGGTCACAGCAGCAGGGCCAGTGGGCCAAGTTGGTACGAAGTGTTCAAATTTGGGACAAGTTGTGTAAGTAGAAATAAGGGGACTGGTAGGTGGGCTGGATGCAGAGTGCGGAGGTCGAGGAATCAAGGACGAGTCTCAGACTTTTGGGCCTGAAAAGTGAAGGGACTGTTAGTGAGACAGGGAAGTTGGGGGGAAAGCAGATTGGTGGAAGCCACAGAAGTCCGAGCAGAATAGTCAAGCACATGGAGCTCCTGGCAGTTGGACGGACCCGCCTGGCATTCAGAGGTGAGTTCTATGTGTGGGCGAGGCAAAGGCTTTGGGAACCCGAGTGCTAATTTGGGCTGGCCTGAATGACCTTGCTGGCTGACATCTCAGCCTCTTTGGGCCTTGGTTTCCTCATCTATCTAAAGACAAACTAGAGTTAAACAATCTTCCTGCTTTAATCTTTCATGTGACTACAAACCAAATCAGGCACTCCTGCCCTTTCCCATTTGGATGCTTTAATCTTATAGAAATAGTTAAATTGTAGCAACCTAAAGACGTGCTCAACAAATGTCCCCTTGAAAGCCATTTAGGGTTTATCTCCAATAAGCAAATAGTCATGTTCTAGCTCCACTTAGCAAATGTTTGTTGAGCACTGGCTTGGGGCCAGCTATTAAGTTTAAGTAGATGTGCAAAAATGCATTAGCCTTGGCTGCAGAGGGCCATCCGGGCCACTGGTCATACCCTAACGTAGGTAAGCGGGCCCCGCGGTGAACACGCTTGCTGAAGGCACCTCGGACTTTAGCCCGTCCCTAGGCACTAACCCAGGGTCTGTGGCAGTGAGTACAGGGGAAGAGGGAGAAAAGCTCCCTGTCCTTGGGGAGATGTCTACAAGCTAACTGGCAATTCCTCCAAAGTCCACAGGATACTAAGTTATGTTACATAAAGAAAATAGCTTCCAAGTGACTAGAGGAAAAAGAAATCGAAGTTCATTTTTCTTTTAGGTTCTGAAGATGAACAGAAACTGTATTGTGACTAAGGTAAACTTTAATTCAATGTAAGCCTACTTCACAGGCATCTAAAGAAATATGCCCATTCCAGAAGTTAAGCAGACGGGCATGGCCAGAGACAGATCAGGTGTTCCGTGCAGCCTGCCGAACCGTGTAGAAACAAGGACATCAGTAGTCTGGAGATTCTGCGAGGGTTCTCTTCAAACATGCTGTGTCTATACATTTGCCTTCCTTTCTAGCTTGAAAAAAAAATGTTGCCTTAAATGCTGGGCACTTTTTCCATATATAATTATCTGCCTTCTTCTCTGCAGACCTCTCAGTCATGACTTGAGACAGGTCTGCTTATTTTTATAAAGACTGTGCTATATTAGAATAAGGTCTGTGGCTGCCCCCACCCCCCGTGATGAAACATGGTTACCCTGAGTGGGTGATTTCAGTTTAGTGCGAACATGGAACACTGGGAAGGAATTTGTGGTGAAGCCATCTGTTAAGAAACTTCCTCTTTCATTGAAAAAATCATAAATTATCTTTTTAAAATAAAAGTTCAGAAAAGTTGGGCTTGACATTTGCCATTCATTAAGAAGGTCTAAGCAGTTTCACAGATTATTTTCCTCTCCTACTCCTCGAATCATGAGAGTGAGTTTGTGGTTTGAATCACAGCAAAACTGCCATTCACCTGAAGGAAACTATACACTCAGACACAGCCTTTGCCTATCAAAGCACACAGTTTACTTCAGTCTTACGAACTGACTTACCAAACTATTTCTATTCTTTCCTATAAGATACTAAGGAAACTTGAACTGTTAAATTTTAATACTGGCAAAAATTGGGACTTAAAGAATGTTTGAGGAATGGCCGAATGAACAGATTTTCCGAACTTGAGAGGACCTTGGGATTCCTGATGGATATGATAGAGCTCCCATTGTGCAGTTTCCACCTCCGCCTTGTGAATGCAAGGAGCGTGTTGTTCCTAACTGGGTCTAAGTAAGGGAACTTGGGCTCACTGAAAAGGTCTTCCATATGAATTTTTTCAAAACAGCATTACGTACAAGTCAGGCTCATTTTACACCCTGTAAACCAGCTCAGGTGGCCAAGGTCACCAGCACTCAAGTGGCCTGAACTCCACGTGAATTGGACTTCTTGTCCTCCAAGAACACTTTCTAAATTGAATGTGCATAAGAATCTTCAATGCCCAGTAAGGTCACCTTCATCACAAAACAAGTATCAATGAAACCCAAGGATAATGACTTATAAACCTCTTCAAACTTTATTTTGGGGCTAGAAATCTCATGCCCCCCCCCACACACACAGTTTCCCTGAAAATTCACTCAATTCCCTAATTTCAGCCTACCTAGAAATATACTTTTAGCTGATTCTCTTGGACTCAGGAATATCTTTGTCTTTGGCGGAAACTATGAACTACAAAATAAACAGTCACAACATACTAATAAATGATCCCAATTCTTCAGTCTCAGAAGTTTGAAATTTTGTGTTAAAGTTTGAATCTGGGTCAGTTTGAATTTCAGCTGAACTGGTTTATCATATCCTGAGAGATTAGCTCCTAAGAGAATTCCTGACTTATTTAAAGGGACAGAGAATTTAAGGTATTTCTGTTTGGTTGGTTGAGGCTTATAGAAAACTGATTTAGAAGAGAGAATTTTGAAATGATGAGCACACTGGCAAATATTAAAGCAACGGAGAGTCAGTAAAAAGCACAGCAACTTTCTCCATTCTATCTCCCCTCGATTTTATGTTCTCTGTTGATTGCCATCCTGAACCATTGCCTGAATCTCCTTTTTAATCAGATTAAAAAGAGGGACGAGAACTTTCTACGCAGCACACTGCTGCCTTGTTTTTCAGCATTGTACAACAAGCTTACGTGAATTATTTCTTTGGGGGGGGGGCGGTTATTTCTCACGGTACACGGCTAAACCATGTGGGCAAGTGCTAGAGCAGGAAGGGTAACAGTTTTTAAGAAGCAGGTTGGGTTTTACTTGGCAATGTCAAATTGGACATGAAGGCCTGAGAAGGGATTTTGTTTGGGTTAGGAATTTGGAAGCTTTCTCCAGTGCTAGAATGTGCTTATTCATTGTGATGGCCTTAAAATGTTACTTAGTCAAGGGTGCCCTTATCTATGGAATGAAGACTAATAGTTGCACTATTAAGAATGATGATGATGATGACAAAAATAACATTTATTAAGTGCTTATTATGTGACAGATACTGTGCTCAATGTGAATTATCTAATTTCAGTCTCTGTATAGTAATGTTGTGAGGTAGGAATATTGATAGCCAATAGTACAATCAAGGAGATGGAGGTTTAGTGAGGTTAAGTAACTTGCACAAAGTCCCCTAGCTCATAAATGACACAGTTGAAACTTGAACCACTGTTTGTTTGGTTTCAAAGCCCAGTGCTTACAAATATATTAAAAACCAGTTAATAAGAATACCAAACTCATACAAAAATGTTGGAAACAACTATCACTATTAAAAATTATATATATATATATATATATATATATATATATATATATATATAATATGAAATATAAATTATAAACATATTCTCCAAGATCTGGCTTCAAAAGTCTCCATTCTATTTTTAAATTTTAAATTTTTAAAAAATAATCTCTATGTCCAATGTGGGGCTCCAACTCACAACTCCAAGATCAAGAGTCACATGCTCTACCAACTGAGCCAGCCAGGTGCCCCAAAAGTCTCTATTTTAAATTAAATGATTGAACACCAAAATTATTTTTTTCCAGTGGAAGTCTAAGATCTTTCCAAGTTCTCTTTATAGGTTAATAAAGATCTCTAACTTCTAAACTTCAATGAAAGTCTTCGAATTCAACATTATCTCTTTTTTTTTAAGACTTTTATTCATTTATTTGAAAGAGAAAGAGCAAGAGAGAGTGAGCAAGCATACAAGTGGGGGGAGGTACACAGGGAAAGGGACAAGCAGACTCTCTCCCCCAACCCCTGCTGAGCAGGGACCCCCACTGAGGCTCGGTCCCAGGACCCTGAGATCATGACCTGAGCTGAAGTCAGATGCTTAACCAACTGAGCCACCCACGCGCCCCTCAACATTATCTTTCAGATTAGGTTCATGGGGAGGAAAAAAACTTCACAATGAAATCACAGCCTGGAAGAAAATATTTGTAACACATGTAACTGACAAAGAGTGAACATTATTAATGTACAAAGAGCTCCTGAAAAATTAATAAGATCAAGACAAACAACTCAAAAGAAAACTAGCTTAAGAACATGAAGAGTTGGTTCCCAGAAAAAGCAGCACAAAATTATAAAAAGTAGCTCAAACCCATTACTAAATAAATGTATAACTAAGCAAATAAAACCACCTCATCCATCAGATTGGTATATTCCTTTTTAGAAAATAATTTAAAAGATGCATTATTGTTTGACCTAACAATGCTGCTTTCAGTATCTATCACATTTACATAAGGATGGCCATTTGTATAATTCTTTATAATACTAAAACCAAGAAATAACCTACAAATCATGTGTAGCGTGCATATGCATGTGGGTGTATGTCTAAAATTATTTTAATTGCAAAAAAAGTAGATTTTAGGCTAATATGTACAACTTGATTCCATTGGTTTCATACTTATGTTTTTGTATTTACAGGTAAATGTGGATAGGTAGATAGATAGATCAATTTAACTGTGGGGACAAGTTGGGAAGGACATGCACCAGACTGTCCCACTGTGGAATGAGATGAGGTAAGCAAAGGGAAGAATTCTTTATTTTTATTTTTAAAGTAGTGAGATTAGAGTACATTTCATGTTTTTATTGACTTCGGTCTTTCATAAATCAAACTAGTTTTAAAAAGAAGAAAAATCATCTGTCTTAATGATTAATCATGAATCTAAAGTTATAAAAATCTCGGATCTGTATAGCCCCATTTAACATTTTTCCCTTATTGCAATAGGTGCAGGTATAAAAATTTTGTTATATATAGACAAATAAGAAATACATAAAAAGTCCTCACAATTCTCATAATCCTCCCAATGAAGTATAGTACTCTACTATATAATGGTTCTAGAAGACTGAACTATTTCCTGTTTATTTCTAGTCTCTACAAAGTTTTGAGTACCATCACAAAAGCAATAGCTCCATGAACCAGTTACTGAGTGATAATTTTCTACCATTTTTTAAAATGCATATAATATTTTTTAAGAACTATCATAGTCTTGAAAAATTATATGCCAACAAAATGGACAATCTAGATGAAATGGATAAATTCCTAGAAACATATAACCTCATAAAACTGAATCAGGAGGAAACAGACAATTTGAACACACCGATTACTAGCAATGAAATTGAATCAGTAACCAACAAACTTCCCCCCACCCCCCGCCACAAAAAAAAAGTACAGGACCAGATGGTTTCATAAGCGAATTCTACCAAACATTTAAAGAAGAGTTACTACCTATTCTTCTCAAACTCTTCCAAAAAACAGAAGAGGAAGAAGAACTTCCAAATTCATTCTATGAGGCCAGCATTACCCTGATACCAAAACCGGATAAAGATACCACTGAAAAAGAGAATGACAGGCCAATATCTCTGATGAACACAGATGTAAAAGTCCTCAAGAAAATATTAGCAAACTGAATCCAACAATACATTAAAAAAAAATCATTTACCACAATCAAGCAGGATTGATTCCTGGGATGCAAGGGTAGTTCAATATTTGCAAATCAACCAATGTGATATATCATATCACCAAGAAAAAGTATAAAAACCATATGATCATTTCAATAGATGAAGAAAATACATCTGACAAAGTATAACATCCATTCATGATAAAAACTCTCAACAAAATATGTGTAGAGAGAACATAACTCAACATAATAAAGGCCATATATCAAAAACCCAGAACTAACATCCTACTCGATGGTGAAAAACTGAGAGTTTTTCTCCTAAGCCCAGGGACAAGACAAGGATGTTCGTTCTTACCACTTTTATTTAACATGCTACTGGAAATCCCAGCTACGACACTCAGACAAGAAAAAGGAATAAAAGGCATCCGAATTGGTGAGAAAGAAGTAAAACTGTCACTATTTGCAGATGACATGATACTACATGTAGAAAACCCTAAAGGGGCGCCTGGGTGGCACAGCGGTTGAGCGTCTGCCTTCGGCTCAGGGCGTGATCCTGGCGATCTGGGATCGAGCCCCACATCAGGCTCTTCTGCTATAAGCCTGCTTCTTCCTCTCCCACTCCCCCTGTTTGTGTTCCCTCTCTCGCTGGCTGTCTCTATCTCTGTCGAATAAATAAATAAAATCTTTAAAAAAAAAAAAAAAGAAAACCCTAAAGACTCCACCAAAAAACTACTAGAATTGAAAAATAAATTCAATAAATTTTCAGGATACAAAATCAATATACAGAAATCAGTTGCACTTCTATACAACAATGATGAAGTAGCAGAAAGAGAAATTAAGAAAACAATCCCATTTACACATGCACTGAAAATAATAAAATATCTAGGAATCAATTTAACTAAGGAAGTGAAAGACCTGTACTCTGAAAACCACAAAACATTGATGAAAGAAACCGAAGATGACACAGACAAATGTAAAGATATTCCATGCTCACTGACTGGGAGAAAAAATTTGTTAAAATGTCCATACTACCCAAAGCCATCTATAGATTCAATGCAATTCCTATCAAAATACCAACAGCTTTTTTCACAGAACTAGAACAGATAATCCTAGAACTTGTATGGAGCAAAACATCCTTAATAGCCAAGGCAATCTTGAAAAAGAAGGACAAAGTTGGAGGTATCACAATCCCAGATTTCAAGATCCACTACAAAGCTGTAGTAATAAAAATGGTATGGTACTGGCACAGGAACAGACACAGAGATCAACAGAACAAAAGGGAGAGCCCAGAAATATACCCACGATTACATGGTCAATTAATCTATGACAAAGAGGGCAAGAATATGTAATGGAAAAAGACAGTCTCTTCAACAAATGGTTTTGGGGAAACTGGACATCTACACAAGAAGGAATGAGACTGAACTTTCTTACACCATTCACACAAATAAACTCAAAATGGATTAAAGACCTAAATGTGAGACTTGAAACTATAAAATTCTTAGAAGAAAACATAGGCAGTAATCTTTGACATTAGTGAAACATTTTCTAGACATGTTACCTTTGGCAAAGGAAACAAAAGCAAAAATAAACTATTAGGACTACATCAAAATAAAAGGCTTTTGCACAGTGAGAAAACCATTAACAAAACAAAAAGACAACCCACTAAATGGGAAAAGATATTTGCAAATGATATATCCAATAAAGAGTTAATATTCAAAATATATAAAGAACGTCTACAACTCAGCACCAAAAAAGAGAAACAATCCAATTAAAAAATGGGCAGAAGACATGGACAGACATTTTCCAAAGAATATATGCAGATGGACAACAGACACATGAAAAGATGCCCAACGTCACTCATCATCATCATCAGGGAAATGAGAACTAAAACCACAATGAGCTACCACCTCACACCTGTCAGCATGGCTAAAGTCAAAAATGCAAGGAGTAAGTGTTAGTGTGGATGTAGAGAGAAAGGAACCCTTTTGTGCTCTTGGTCGGAATACAAACTGGTGCGGCCACTGTGGAAAACAGTACAGAGGTTTCTCCAAGAAGTTAAAAACAGACTTATCATATGATCTAGTAATTCCACTCCTGGGTATTCACCCAAAGAATACGGAAACACTAATTCAAAAAGAAAATATGCACCCCTTTGTGCATTGCAGCGTTATTTACAAAAGCCACATATGGAAGCAGCCCAAGTGTTCCTTCACAGATGAATGGATTAAGAAGTCATATAGATATATCAAATGGAATACTACTCAGCTATAAAAAAGAATGAAATCTCACCATTTGCAACAACATGGATGGATCTAGAGAGTATAATGTTAAGTGAAATGAGCCAGTTAGAGAAAGACAAATACCCTATGATTTTACTCATAAGGGGAATTTAAGAAACAAATGAACAAAATAAAAAAGAGACAAACCAAAAAACAGACTCTTAAATATAGAGAACAAACTGGTGATTACCAGAAGAGAGGTGGGTGGGGGGATGGGTGAAACAGGTGAAGGGGATTACGAGTACACTCCTGGGATGAGCACTGAGTAATGCATGGAAGTGTTGAATCACTATACTGTACATCTGAAACTAATACAATACTGTATGTTAATTGTATTGGAATTTAAAAAAAATAAACACTTAAGATAAAACTACCATAGTCTTAGCATATGTCCACACAAGAGCTTGTACACAGATATTCAGAGCAGTATTATTTATAAGTCAAAAAATGAAAACAACCCAAATGTACATCAACTGATAAACGAACAGGCAAGATGTGGTCTATCCATACAATGGAATTTTATTTGGCAGTAAAAAGGAATGAAGTACTGATACATGTTACAACATGGATGAACATATGCTAAGTGAAAAAAGCCAGTCACAAAGAACTACATATTGTACGATCTCATTCATATGAAATATCCAGAATTGGCCAATTTATAGAGACAAAAGTAGATCAGTGGTGGCTGGGGCTGTGGAAGAGGGTAGGGAGAAGGTGGGAAGTGACTGCTAGTGGGTACTAGGTTTCTTTTTGGAAGATGAAAAATGTTTTAAAATTGAATTTATGGTGATGATCTCACAACTCTGTTGTAATACTCAGAACCAATGCATTGCGCACTTTAAATGCGTAAACTTTTATAGTATGTAAATTATATCTTACTAAAGCTCTTTTAAAACGTCTCAGGGGAGTGTTTTATTAATGTTAGCCCAGCTGTAAATGAGAAGAGTTTTAGAGCATTTGTCCTTTTTCTACTGTGTTCCCAACTGTCTTCTCTATATCACCACACTCTTACATTAAAACCCAGCGAGATTGTGGTTGATTGTGATTGTCTTTATGGAGAATTTTCCCCCTCCCAGTGGGTTTTGAACCTGTTTGGTCGATACCTTTCTTGAATCACAGCCCACACGTGAAGATCAGATGGAAGTGCTGTACCTACCTTCAATAATGTGTTTTCTTGACAACCCTCTTTCCGTTTCAGCTCTAACAAGAAAAAGAAGCAAATGACTTTGAGTGGGGGTGTGCTTTTTTAATTGCTGTTTCAAAAGTACAGAGGAATAATCATTCTAGATTGAATTGCTAATTTTATACCCTGTTCTTGGCAAATTCCATCCCACAGGTTGAGGAGAGAAGGCTGGTGCGACACACTGAGCCCCCTTCTTTGGAGACCCCCGGTAGAGAATTAACCACGACTCTCACCACACAGTAACTCAGCCACTCACAGCCTGTCCGTGTACACTGTGACACAGGGCTCAACCTTCCCACCTGCTCTTTACCAACCCAACCCCCTCCCTCCCCCCAAAAAGCCTTGACATAAGTTGTGAGCTGCTGATAACATTCACTTTTCTGAGAAAGGAGGCAAATTTGGAAGTGCCTTTCGACTTGCAAAGGAAACTTAACAATTAATTACTTTCTGTTAAAATGTGATGCAAGTCTTTCTTACACTAGCGTCCTAAGAAGGCAAACATTTAACTAGGGCTTTTCCCAGACCATCCTCAAGCTCTGGCCAGTTAGAAAGAAATATGGTTCTTGAGTTTTAGTCTTCATGAAATGTTTCTTCGACATCACTACCTGTGGCAACCTCTTTTTAAAACACAGTCGTTTCCCATTTGCCTTGGTGATTTTGAATCTTTTATAAAAACATTAGATCGTATTGTACGCAGAGTCCGCTACATAATGGTTCTTGTGGGTTGTCTTCTTCTGTTTATTTCTAAAGTCTAGGCAAGGCTTTAAGTACCACCGCCAGAGCACTGAGGGACAGCACCATGAGTCAGAGCACAGACAAAGCCAATCTACGCTTCTCACAACACCATGTTGCTTCATTTTCATATAGGCGATAGTAGGAATAAAATCTAAGTTCCATCTTCCTGTCTTCATAGTCGTCACGAACAGGCTCAGAAATTGCAATAAAGTACGGGTGTGTGTGTGTGGGGGGATATTTATATACATACACATTTTGATTAGAAGATTCTTAAGGAACTGTCCTCTGTCTCCAATTTTGTTTTTAACTGTTCCCTCTCAATGATAAGTAAGTAAGGTTTTGTGTGTTTGTGCTTGGTTTTGTTTTTTGTTAAGACGCCACGGAAATATTTGTGACTTCCATGAAAACGTATGTGGAGTAGCTAGCCGGACTTCTAAATTCTGCTGAATCATGTACGTACCAGTTCAAACACCAGGAGGCTTATCAGAGGCCAGTTCGTCCTGAGAAACTTGTTTGCATCCCACAGCAGACAGAGGCCCTCTCTTTCTTTTGCCTTCCAGTGAGTGATATGGTAGCTTCCTGTTATTCTCCAAAAGGCGGTCCTTTTGATTAACATTTTCAACGCCTTCTGCACAAATGATCAGAGACTCACACGTGGGGCCAGACAAGATATTTTTATCTTTGCATTCCATGGAAGTCTCTGAGTTTTGGCAGATTCAAATAGCTTTTTTTCTGTGATGCTATGTGCTTGTTTTCTTTTCCTAAAATTTGAACTCTATTTTGGAAATGGTTCTAAGTATGAGGTTGGTATTTGAAACTCTCCATGAATTACTTAGTAACAAGTGACCAATGCTTTATGCTAAATTTCTTCGGGGCATCTTGCTAAAATTGAATCCTAGGAGAATTGCTACTTCCTTCAAGGCAGAAAAGAGAATCTTTCTCCCCAAATCAATTAATTTTAGTACATTAGATGTGAAATGGTTGCCCAAAAGGATAAAAGCATGAACTACTAGTTATTTCAAGTAGGGAAAAGGTATTTAACTTACTTTCCACCCCAGTAGAGTTTGGTTGTTATGACCAGGCTGGACCTCCTGTATGTTAGACAAACAGAGAGAAATGTTAAATAAATTGTGGGGTTTTGTACTGAGTCATATTATAGCACCAGAAAGAATTTATTGTACTTCCCATCAAAAAAAAAAAAACCAACTGGTAAAGAGATAAATTTGTTAATTCATGTCACTGAAATATTGGGACAAGGGGAAGCTGGTGAGTGGGGATGTGAAGTCAGATCCTAGATAAAGAGGTTGAAGGGGAATGACCTGTCCCTGGAGGGGCAGGTGGACGAGGCTGTGACAGCAAGATGGGGGGTGTGGCGAAGAGGGGAGTGGTGGGCTCGGAGGGGCAGGAATGGTAAACGAGAGGGTGAGTGAGTGGATTTAAAGGATGAACTGCTTTAGTAGAACCCGCTAATGCTTATCTAGCATCTGACATGACGTTGTTGATTGAGTGTGAGCTTTCCTGGGGCTCAGTCCACCCTCTGCCAAGGACCACGGGCCCCAGTGGCTCTGAGTTATTACGCTTTCCAGCCGTGACGTTCACAGGCAGCATGGAGACATGAATGATAAAGCAGAGGAGTCAATCAATAGGAATAAATTTTCTTTGAGTGTTTTATTAAGTGGAAACGTTATTTCAGGAAAACAGTCCCAAAATGTCTAACTCAAGGTTTTAACCACTTTACTCCTAAGGGAATGAAATGTGGAAATCTTGTCAGCAAACATATTGCCTTCTCCAAACCACACCCAAGGGCAGGAAGTGGCAATCGTATCATCTCGAAGGTGGAGCAGGGAACGTGTCTTGAGAACTACAGTCACATAATTTACAATCAGGAGGCAGATCTCAGTATAATTTAGTTTCTCCAGGTATGTAATTCAATTGAACTGGTCTAGGAAAAAAAAAATCTTTTGAGATTCAAAGGTTAAGTCCAAACTTCAGGAGTATTTGAAATAAGGCATTTATAATTCCATCTGCCGGAGAGCCGATGCCTCAGGGCCCGAGATATAAGAGCCTCACAAGATTAATGATAACCAATGGGGAACAAGGGTGACAATTCTGACAGCTTAGCTGCAACAAGAAAAATCTGTAGAAAATGTCAGCAACCCCATCCCACAGCAGTTAATTCCCCGAAAAGTAATTCGAATCACTGTGATAGAAGCTGTACACGGACGTGTCTGGAGACCGCACACTGCGCAAGGGCTGATGCACTTGCCGGGTTAACCCATCAACCTCTTGATACCTAGAGTCACAGCAATCTGCCACAGGGGAGCCAGGTCTCCTTTAGCAAACATTTTCACAGCCTCGACAAGAGGCCGGAGAGAATATCATAAAAAATGAATGCAGGCCTCTCGGTTATTCAGAGCGGCTGGGCTGCCAGAACGGCACACCCTCGGCAAACACGATCGTAGACTTGTTGTTTTTCAGAGTTAGGCTTTCTGGGAAATGTCTGGGCTCCGTGGGTGTGCACGTTCAAACAGCAGGAGTAGCCAGCGACCTGGCCAAGTATCAATGACCATGGTGGAGCCATTTCCAGCAATTCTTCTGAATGGGTGGAGATGATAATCTGAGTATTTGACGCTGATACAGCACAGCTTTCAAAATACTTCTGCACACCTTGTCTCACTCTATCAGCACGACCCTTCATGAAGAGTTATGGGGAAATGGAGACTCAGACAAGGGAAGTAATCTGCCCTGGAAAGAACAGCAGGCAAGGGGCGGTCCTGGGCCTGGAAGCCAAGTATGCTAGCTGGAATTGCTTCTAGAGACGCCACGCTATGGTCTATCTCTCCACAGGTCTTGTGGGGGCAGCAGTGTACTGATATCAATATTCCATAGCATGGTGACAGCTTGGGTTTTTATCCGCAAGACTGAAAGGCAGTTTGTAAAAGATGCGTGGTAATCTGGTTTCTTGTATGTGTATAATAGGCTCTGCAAACACAGAGTGATGGTTAGAGGTTCTCTGGGTGATAAGGGGAAGAGCTCCTGCGCGGATGCCCCCTTCCTCAGGTGTCCTCTGTCAGCCCGCACCTCACTGCACAGTTCTCGGGGCTGTGACTGGACTCACCTGCAGGGCCTCTGTTATGGGCTGAATTGTGTCCCCTAAAAAGACATGTTCAAGTCCTAACCCCCGATACCTCGTAACGTGAGCTTATTTGGAAATGGGGTCATTACAGATGTAACTAATTAAATCGAGGTCATACTGGAGCAGGGTGAGTCCTCAATCCAGTACGACCAGAGACACACAGACACGCCCGAGGGGAGAAGGCCATCTGATGGCAGAGGCTGAGTGCAGCCGCAGGCCGAGGAATGCCCATGACTGCCAGCAAAAGCCAAAAGCTAGGAAGAGGCAAGGAAGGATTCTACTCTGAGTTTCAGAAAGAGCATGGCTTGGCCCAAACCTTGATTTTATACTTCTGGCCTCCCGAACCGTGAGAGAACACATTTCTACTGTCTGAAGCCGCGCAGTCCGCAGCGCCTGGTTCCAGAGCCCTAAGAGTGGCGCCGTCCCCGTTCAGGCGGTGATGGACTGATGGACGGGCCAGCCTTCCAAGTGGGGACAGAACTCCGCCACGGTGGAGGACTGGGTGGGGATGTGAATATTTTTCCATACTTAAGATTGAATATAGTTTTCTCTAAATACACTCACAATCCCTGGAGTAGGGGAGGAAGAGCAGGGAGAGGGAGAAAGTGGGTCACCAAACTTTGTTCATCTCTCCATAAATTTCTGGGTTTTCATTTCCACTAATACTACAGAGCTCTTGTTTATCTGGCCAACAGCTGATCTTCTACCAGAGCAGACGAGGACCCCAAACTTGTCCTGTGGCCTTAGCCTGATTCTCTACTCATGCTGGGGAAGAAGGGGCTGCTGTGGTTGACATGCACAGTGAAACGGAGGGGGACTGCCTCCCCACCCCCCACAGGCGAGGCATTCCTCTTTACCACTGGCGTTGGCTACAGTCCATGATGGAATGGGATGTGACCCCTCTCAAGGACAGCAGAGGAAGCGCTTTCCTGAATGCCCAGCTAACAGGGCTCCCTGCACACAGCAGAGGTGCTGGCTAATTGTGTCCAGAGAAGAGAGCTTTGGGGCATTTATCACAAGACTTCTTTCTCCATCATTTCTTTGCATCCGGAGTTGTCAGTAAAATGAACAGTGAACATACGTACGTGTGTATAGATAGTCTGCATCCTATCAGCTGCCTTCCTTCGCCAAATTACCACAAATGGCAGTGAGAAACCATGAAGATCCCACTTTCTTTTATGCACGACTATCTCATGAAGATGCCCTCCTTCTCTGCTCAACCCCATGGTAATTCATTACGATCAATGACTCGCCGATACTTTTCAAAGCACAAGTAATGAACTTGTTGGTATTTATTTTCACATCACTATAAATCATCTCTTTCCCAAGAATTGACTTTTTTTTGACAGCCTTTTGTTCAGCTGTCATGCAATTTCATTTTCCCTTCTCTGGTACAAAATAATAACCGTCTTTTTAAAGGCAAGTACACGATTCTGGTGAATGCGTTACCTCCAGCCTTTCTTCTTGATGATGCTTCCCAGAATCACTTCAGCCCTGGAAGGGAAACAGAGAGTGGCTTAGCATACACTGTCCTGGAAACGCAAGAGTCAATCCAAAACCACGAGAGCCATTCCTTGTTTGAACTCTCAGTGCCTACATGTCCCGAAAATAGAAGCCGCTCTCGGCTAGTAGCACACTTTCCGCTGTTTCTGCTTGTGCCTGCAGAATCCTGCTCCTGGAGCATTTCAGAAGCACCTGCCAAATCCTGACACGCTGGCAGGAGACTGCCTGTGGTCCTGATACTAAGAAACAACAGAGTCACTTGGCAGTTTGGTGTTTTTGAACCACTGATCCCGTGTATAAATATCCTGCTTGGCGGAGTCCAATCGGAGTCAAGGTTTCCGTTCTGGTTACTGTGGTCTTCGATTGTGACCAGGGAAGACCATGAGACCTTGCACTGTTTAGACAGAAAATAATGACTCCTGGGTGATCTTGCAGGATGAAAAAAAAAAAAATCGAACAAAACAAACCGGGTGGGGGTTTAGATGTCCTAAAGGCTAGGGCTGCAGGTGCGGTGGCCCACATAGAGAAGGTCCTGGGTCCTGGTGACAAGTGTTGCCATAGCAGCAAGGCATAAGGAGACGTAGAGAAGTGTCGTCCCTGCCCCTAAGGGTGGGTCATGGAGAGGTATACTGAAGACACCTCGGCTGTCTTCTCCCCTCCACCTACTTGAGCTGGGGGCCAAGGTTAAGGAGACTAAAACTTTCTGGTAGGTCCCTCCCAGTCAGACCGATGCTGTGAGAAGCAGCTGGGCTCTCGGAGCTTTGTGAGTGGGGACATCAGTGGAGAGGGGGAGTAGTCACTAACCATTGTCTGCCTTGGCTGAAAGTTCTGTCTTTGTTGCAGTGTCCAGCCTGGCAAGAGACCATGCCGCGGGGCAGCTACGGAGCATGCCCCAGACCAGAGCCGCAAGGGATGTCACTCCAGCCTTCTCTGCCCAGCCCCCTCTGGCTCTGATGTCGCCTTTTGCAACCTTGCCTTCCACAGCGGGAACCTAGCTCAGCTGCACGCTGACAGTCAGTAAGTAGCCAGGACCGACTGTCCTTCGTGGTAGGAACGCAGACCCCTGAGCAGGATTCAACAGAAGAAGAGAACCAAGAAAGGAGCTGATGTGGAAGGAGCAAGGCCTTATCAATTTTTATTTCCTCTCCTTGGACTCAACAGAAAACATCAGAAACGTGGGCTCTGAACCTCCCCGCTGGTCCTTAAACAGAGACCTGCCCTTGAGAAGGAGGAAACCCAGGTGAAGAAAGTGCAGCGAGACCAGGCCACCATGAACGGGGTTCTGCAAGTCCAGCATTTTGAGTGTGATTCTCACCCAGGAGGTGTCAGGTTTGGTGGGGGGGGGGGGGGGAGGTTAGGCCTGCAGGTGATTAGGCGCCACAGTCCTGTTAGAGAATTGCAGAGCTGCTCAAGGAGCTGCCAGCTACTTAGTTTCTTTCCGTTCTGGGGGCTCTGTCAGTGAGTCTGTCCGTGTGGACAGCAGGGGGCCGAGGCTCCAGTTTTGTTCCGAAATGTGCCCGTTGTGCCGGCACGTGGAGGGCAAGGACCTTGAGCCCTCACCCCCACCCTGGGACACCTTCCCCACATGGTCTGACCGAGCCATGAGTCCTGTCTCAGAGCCCCCAACCTGCTCTGGGGTCCACGGGAAGGCTGTAGCTGGTGTGACCTCTCTAGCAAAAGTGGGAGGCCCTCTTACAGTCCTCTCTATCCTCAGAATGGGGTCTGAAATGCCCTCCTATAAAACAAACTAAATCTCTTGGCATCTCTGAGGACCCCTTTTAATCTCTGCTCTCCTTGTCAAGCAAGGTGGAGGGATGGGCTGCCAACAGGAAAAGCAGTCCTAGGTTCCCTGCAGAGAGGACGCCCCAGTTTTCGCCGGGGAGCGGTGGAGAGGAACTATGAGCCGAGGTTCTGAAATGACAGCACGAGCCTCGGCACCACCACGCTGGAATCGGCTCCCGTACTTCTTCATTCATATAGCCAACTACCATTTCTTGATCTCCCCTGCCACCGCTCTGGTCCCAGCCACCTCTGCACCCCAGGGAGCCCCATGCTGATGTTTTCAGTCCATTCTTCACACAGGGACCAGGGGCGGGAAGGTTTGGGCGGGCAGAGGGGCCAGAGGCAGTCAGTACTCCTGACTCTGGGGATGGGGCTAGAGAAAGGGAGGGAAGCGGTGCCACGAGGGTGTGTGGGAAGGACAGAGCCTTCTCACCAGCATGTCAGCAAGGGTCCGGGCGGACTCTGGTACCACACGTGCCACGTGCAGGACACAGACAGGCATGGACTTACTTTCCAGCGGCATAGACTTCAGCAGTATCGAAGAGATTCACTCCACTTTCGTAGGCAATCGTCATCAGCCGTTCAGCAACCTGCAAGAGGATGTGGAGGTCGTTCAGAAAAGCCCAAGGGTTTCGCAGCCCAGGAAGCAACTTTGTAATCCTCTGCTGGTCTTTAAGAACACTGAAATCTCACTGTAGCTACTCCATGTTTTTATCAGTTGTATTACAGAACGAAAGAAAGAAAAAGAAGAAGATGCAACCCCGGCATAGAGGGGAAAAGTATCCTTTCCCTCAGACATAGACCAGGCCCTAAGGGATTTCCTTCAGCGCTGGGGTACGTCAGCCCTCAGGGGCTTGGTGAAGTGAGGTGGATAGATTTGTGGGTCTCGCTCTGCTTGGAAGATCTGGTTTGACAACACTCTCTGTGGCATCATAATCTCTCTGACAAAGAGGGTCTGTTGTACCGCTGGTGACTCCATTTCCATTCTCCTTTCCCCAAGCCAATAGGTTTTGGCAGCTGGGTGGCTCCTGACCTAAAAGCCTGTGCCCTTCTCCCTGGAGGCTTAGTGGACTGTGCTGGTTAGACAGAGCCCTCACTGCTGTAAAACTCATGCCACCCGTAGCCCAGCAAATCCCCAGCGCCGTCACAGAGCCACCAGAGGAGGGAGTGAGCGAGCACGCTGGCTCACCGGGGATCCCCCTCCCCACCAGTCAGTCTGCAAATACATCTCATGCTCCTTGCTCCTTCCTTGGTGTGCTGGACGCGAGGGGCACGTGTGCAGGAGTGCCACGAGCACCAGCATCGCCAGAAACAACAGCTTGAGGGACAGCTGTAGCACGACAGCCCTAAACCACAGGGGAGAGGGCATTTTTTCATTTTGCTGATAGACCTACTGGTCAACTGAAAAATAACACACCTCACACATAATTAAAATGGATTTTTCCATTACGTTTTTGATTGCGGGCTGAGGTTGCTTCATCAGCATTTCCAAGATAAACTCTTTCCCTGTTGTTTTAAAATTGACGTATCAAGAAAATTATTAGGCTAGCAAAAGGGAGTCCATGCCAATCTTTAGAGTAATAACAGTAAAAATGCGATTACTGCTTTTAATTTGCGACCGTTATAACATTTATCCTAAGTAGAAATTAAAAGTTAAGACAAGTATAGTTTTTCCCATCATGACTGCCCTGCGTTTAGGAAATTACGGTGCCGGCACCGTATATTTCCCTTATGTTATGTCACATCACATACTAGTGGGTCCTTATTGGGAAACATGCATTAAACTATCCAGAGACAAATTTTAAGATAAGATGGAGAATCCTGGATGGAGAGTTGGACTATGGGATGGCTGAAATGTTTCCCAACCATAAAATTTAACAACCTGAACGTGGAATAGTGAAATTGCTGACCTAAGAAGACCGTTTTCTGGCCTTGAGTGTACTGCTTACTGGATAAATGAACTTGGGGAGGTCATTTGACCTCTCAGTATTTTAGCTTTTCATCTGCAAACTGAGGACGATTCCGTTCAGGTCCTCCAAGTGCACAGGCCTCCGTGGAAGCGGAGCGCCCCTTCCCCACCCCGGCTGTCAGGTGGAAGAGTGAGTGATTTAGGGAAGGTCATGTGACACCTTTGGGCCAATATGATGCAAGGACAGGCTTGCGGAGGCCTCTGGGAACATCTTTCCTTGTTCTTCTTACAGAGTTTCTGGAAGCAACGCCCTTTCCCTGGAGTTGCTGTTCTGAGTGAGGCTTAGAATTCCTGCAGCTAGCCTCCTACCTGAGGACGAGGTTGCTGTACGAAGGAGCACAGGGCCACGGGAACCCCTGGGAAACGGAGTGGGGCCACGGATGGAGTCCACCCTGAAGCTGCTGTAGGTCTGCACTTCTAGTTGGAAAATCAAGGTAACTTTTCCCATACTGGTTAAGCCAGTTTGACTTGAGTTTATTGTTACGTGCAATTCAAGAAACCCTAACTATCTTATAGGTAAGAAAATGTAAAAAAAACTCTGAAAATTAAGTGCTAGAAAATAGTGATACATATACGCTTTTCGTAGTTAAAAATATTCATCCCATGAGTCACATCTATCTTGGTTTTAGGATGAAGCCAAATCATCTTTGGGGGGCACCTCACAGAGTTACCTATTTGGTATTTGGGTCCTTTTGATAATAACCCTGTCAAGGGCCTATTTGATACGTGGTTGAATTCTGCCAGTCGTGGGGACATCACCACCTCCTGAGACAGCATCGGTGGTTCATCAGTCAGCACATCACGGTGTGGTCATCCTGGGATTCACAGTTTGTACCTGCTTTGTGCTGAGTGCATCTCAAGCAGAGAGAAGGCAGAAAAACTGGGAGGGTGAGTTCTTTGCTACTGGCCTGCATTCTTCCCTCATGGAAATGGCTGAGCTCGGGCGATTCAGCTGCTGGGGGGACTGTGCCTCCCTGCCTCCTCTTTGCTGGCATTCTCTCTGCAGAGACCAGGGGGGAAAGTCACAGCTGCTCTTTGGAAGGACAGTAGCTATTTGTCTGGTCTGCATCTCAGGTGAAATCGTCTGCGGCCATTCACGACAGCTTTATTGTGCAGTTTTTAGAATTGTAAGTTTGAAATGATGTATTTCAGAGGCCAGCCTTGCACACTCTGACCTGGGCAAGCTGGGCTCGTTGCAGCAGAGAGCAGATACTGTAAAGAGGAGAGCACACATGAAAGGGGAGATGGTGCCCTTAACAGCTGGCCCCTCTGCTCCTAAAGCGAAGGTATTTTTGTCTTCTTCTCCTCCAGCTATCATAACAGGCAATAGAAGGTTATGCACTTGCTGGATACAGTGGATTATTAATTTTAGATCTCCCTCTCGGTCACCTGCTTTGTATCTGCCTTAAGACCGTGGCCATGGTTTTGATATTTGTGGACTCGTCTCCGTGCCTCCTCCACACATCCTACCTGATGCCCGTCAGAGGGCCCTACAATGAACCCTGTGATGACACTCCCCCTCCCCCCAGATCCTCCTTCAGAACTGGAGGACTTATTCCCGTAGTTGCTGGGAAATTGCACGTGGCTAAAGACAGTGGCCTCGCCCAAGGTGAGACCCACTTCCCAGGGCAGCCTCTCTCCAATGACTGGTCATACAAAGGATACAAGTACTCAGTCCTTTTGCCCCAACCTGGGACAACTCTGCAGGGCTATCTCAGCTTTGGAGCTCCCCATGGGGTCAGCCACAATCACTGTTGAGACTGCACCACGGCCCGACTTCCTAATAACTGTTCTGTAAGCTAATCTCCAGCGCAGGCTACTTTCCAAGGAATACCCCATGAGACAAACTCTCTGGGGTGATCTATGCCCAACACTGGGAACAGGCATTCAGACAGAGGAAAATGTGCGGATAAGACTCCTATCCCCAGGATCCTTTAAATAACACTGGTGACCTTGGGAGCAGTGGAAAAGACCGTCTGTTCCCCCAAGCTTCTCCGTAAGAATGATAGTAAGAACACCTTTATGAAGGGCTCGTTCTGGGCCAGGCACTGGGCTGAGCACTTCACAGACATCATGTCATTAATCTTAATCATTATCCTGCTGAGTAGGGGTCATCCCCCGTGCTTCACTGATGTGGCAACTGTTAGGAAATGTTAGTAGATCTAGTGGCGGAGTGGGCTGGATCCCGCTGAGTGTATCCACTCAGGCATACTATCCCAGACTCCTCAGTGTTGCAGGTAGGCAAAAAAGGACCGGAGGGACTCGAGGACATTGTTCTGGGGAGGTTACTGATGCTCAATGCCTCTGTGACTCACTTATGCCATGAAGATATTCCTTAAAGGCAATGATAAGAATATCCAATCGGCAAGCACTGTTTTGAATGAATAAACAAAGATTTAGAGGCATTTCATGGTAAATAAACTATTATAGCTGCCATTATTGGGTATCTGCTACCTACCAGTCAAAGGGTTGTATAAACATCTCACACATCTCCCTGTCAACAGACCTCCAAGGTCAACTTTATCACCCCATTTCACATCAGAGGAACGGAGGCTCAGAGAGGTCGGATCAACTTGCCCAAGCCGAGGTGACCAGCGGGACTGAGAGATCCCATGCTAGAAATGAAAAGTCCCTGCAAACCAGGACCAGTTGGTCACTCTAGGTGGAGCCAGAACACACACACACACACACACACACACACACACACACACACCCCAGCAATGAAATCTTTCCATAAAGCAACTAAACAGTAATTGGTTTGTTCCCTAGTAATGACAGCTGCACATATAACAGATTGACAACCTCAAGGGCTATTAATAGTCTAAATGTGAAAAATAGAGGAAGCGGAATAGAACTGAAAATAATCTTTGATTCAATCTTAACCATTTTCCATGATCTATCCTTATAACATGCCAGGACCCCAAGAAGAATACTTCCACTGCATAGCTTTACATTTTCTTTGATCACCAAAATGGAAGCCAAAAGTGACTTACCTCATCTGAAATTTGACCTCCAAATGTCACCCATGTTCCTAGAAAAGAATAAATATTTGCACATTATTTATAATCATTTTTCTAATACTACGTATAAAGAGAGGAAGCACTTTTTCTTATTACAGGGCTACTTCAATAGGTTTTTCACAAAGGTATCCAGATAAGGGGCACATGGGGTGTCTGGATGACATCCAGCCTTCCTCCCTTCCTCCGGCAGGGGTCTGCGTCCCTCTTCACTCAAAGGCCTCATATTTGCTAATGGCAGCCCTGTCTTACAAACTGCTTTTTCTTCTGACGTGGGACCACGAAGGATAGTGTGCAAGAGTGCAGGTCTACCAACCCCGTTTTGGCTACATATGCATTTTGGTGAAGCCACCAGTTTTGAAGGTAAAAGAGAAAAGGTACACAGAGCCACCATTTCTGAACATGAAGGTGAGACCTTGTGCTATGGCTCTTCCCTTCTGTATCTCCAGCAAGGGACTGTTTTGTATTCCCTGTGACCTTTCCAAAGGAATCCTCTCAGATGTCCTTCCAGTCCCCACTTTCAAGCCCCAGGAGGTGACACGTAAGCACATTCTCTGTTACAACCTGCTACTCCAGAATGGAAATCTCCATTGGTTTGGAGATGAAGGCAAGAGCTAGAGTGAGGGTTCGGAAGGCAGGGGAGAGGCATAACCAGAAGCCAAAGATCTGCATTTGTAACGCAAGGGGGAGGCAGACACTGGCTCTTACCAGGCCAGTCTAAGTTATCACAATCATTCATTCCCAAATTGATCATTTTTTTTTTAAGCCCAAATTACACACCTGGCAAAGACATTCACCCAGGTGCCAGGGACAGTGAGGTGATGGACCTAGTAGTTCCTCTGTCCCAGGAGCTCACAGTTTACGATACTACAAAGCCAGACCGAGGCAAACACAAGGCAGTAAGGGAGGGAGTCTCTGCCCAGACTGGAGGGACATGGCCTTCCAGAAAGACTTCTGCGGAGAGGTGACACTCTGGCTGAGTTGCAAAGGAGGTAAGTGAAGGACGAGGGAAGGAACAGGCATTCCAGGTATAGACAGGAGCCCAGGCGAGGTAAGAGGGCGGCAAACATCAGCGTGCGCAGACAGGCTGTGCTGGGCCTCTGAGAGAGTGAGGAGACGGGATGCGGGAGGGGGTGCAGGAGCTAGAGCCAGGGCACAATCGATGCTTGTGGTGCCTACAAAGAAATGTGTTTGGAGTTGTATGTTTTGCATTTCCTAACCGTCATAGTTACCCTTTACAGAACACCTTTCAAATGCTGACACTATGCTGAGAACCATGTATACTTTTATCTCTATTCATCTTAGCAAACTTACAAGGCAACCGTATTATCCCCCCTTCCAGATGAGGAATCTAACGTCAACCAACCTAATAAGTGAAATACCCAGGATTCCCCTAACAGGCCCGGCTTCAAGAAGGATATCATTTTTACCGCATCTCACTGCCTCGTTAGAATATTTCCAAATTCATTATGGCATTTGGATTCCATACTCCCTAGAAACAAGCTGATGTAATGGTACCTTTTCCCTTCTTAGTTTTCAGGGACTATAACAAAAGTAGGATACAAATTATTTCACTGTTCCACTCGACATCCCCAGAGGTTACAGACGGGCAGCCCACGCTTGCAGACTTGTGTCGCTTGGCTAGAACAATGTTGACCCTCTCGGCATTTTAATAAATTTTGACTTAGTTACCATTATTTAAATAATTAGGAAATTTTTCTTTAAAATGTCTGATTTCCAGCTTCTCTTAACCACAGAAGGCTGGTGTCCCCCACAAGGCAGACATGGCCTGAATCAGAGGGGCAGTGCCCCCTGGGTAAGGGTTACGCCCTCCCTAGTTAGTGAAAGCCTGCGCACCTTCCTTGGGATCCAACACAGGAATCAAATAGCAGTTGTCAGTTACTGCTGTTTTTCTTACTGTAAAGTTTA
This sequence comes from Ursus americanus, assembly GCF_024610735.1. Taxonomy (NCBI): domain Eukaryota; kingdom Metazoa; phylum Chordata; class Mammalia; order Carnivora; family Ursidae; genus Ursus; species Ursus americanus. The sequence goes on along the minus strand of NC_142146.1, from coordinate 50,184,392 downwards.
GAAAAAGGTGAACTTGTATGCATCTCCTAAAAAAAGAGATGAGTATCAAAAAAAAAAAAAAAAGAAGAGGAAGAAGAAATAGGAAGGCACTTCTTAGGGGGTGTGTGGGGTTGGATGGGAAGACTACACCAAGAATGTGTGCACAGAAAAATGACAACTTAAGGCACCATAAAAAACCAGCCATGACTGGTGTACGGAAAAGATGGGTGTTGAAAAACTTAATGGACTGAAAAAATGGTAGTGTTTGTTTTTGAATGAGAATAAAATAAGTGATCTCCCATGAAATGTAGTTCTCTATTAAAGAAAAAAATTGCCTGGGCATCAAAACCTTTTTACAGACAATGCTTTTTATAAGAGTCTCTTTCGAACGCAGCAGAAATTATGTGCCCAGAGCATACACAAGCATTTGCAAACGTTCGCGTAACCAGGAACACTGTAGCTCAGAGTGTTAAAAATATGGTTGAGAACTTTCAGGATAAGTTAAATTACTGGTGGCACTTTCTTGTTGCAGCAAATGAGAACATGGATATAAATAATAGCAGCCCATTAGCTATATTTCTTTGTGATGTGGGGAGAATTTTGGAGGGGTCAAAGAACGTTTAGACAAGGAGTCCCTGAAAGGCAATACATCAGGGAATGGCTTACTTTGTGATGAGAAAGTTCTCAGACCATTGGATGTAGAGCACACTGTTCCAAATTATAAGTGTTACTGCAGACTAGACTTTCGCAGAGGGTAGGGTTGATGGGGTCGATGTGAGATTTGTCAAGCAACGGATCCGAGGTGGCAGCATTTTGTAGGGGCACTATACCTAAGTCCATTAATTTCATCACTTGTTAGGAATCGCTTTGGGCTAAAAAGCTGAAATGGGACAAGTAATTAGTACCACGAATTAGCTATTCTTCTGTATCTTGGAGCAAAATGAGGTCAGTGTTTGGTTGATAAATTTCCTGGCTTACTTGTGCTGTGATACTGAAGAGATTTCTTTTAACTGTTCATGTCATCAGAGGAAATGGTCTCATCTCTACTTAACAGCAAAGATTGGCTCAAAGTTGTAAGCTTCTCACTAATATTACAACTAATTTACACCTTCTGAATATTTTTCTATGGGGGCATTTGCAAGGATTTGTACAAGTGTCTCATTGGCTTCTCTCAGTCCTGACAAAATCAGAATCTTTGGGAAATTCATTTGTTTAGGAATAATGTGATCCACTTTCTTATGTTGAAATCAGTTTCCAGAAATGAAAATAATAGCTTGAAATTCATTCTCCAAAACTGGACCATTGAATACGGGACTTCAAACTGTCTGAAAAGAAACCAGCATTATTTGGCTCACCTCTCTTAGTTAATTTTTACCCTGTTTTTTTTATTTAAGTGATGGAGTCCAATGCAGGGAACCCAGTGCAGCATTTGTACTCACGAACCTGAGATCAAGACCTGAGTCGAGCCACCCAGGCACCCCAGTTAATTTTCAATAGTACAAATGAAGGGCTCTGATGTAAAGTTATTGAACGGTAGTACAAAGTGGTATTGAAGACTGAATACGATAATGTGGAAAGCTGGGATTATACACACATCTTGGAGGAATCACCTTACTGGAAAGAACCATTTACAAAGGTGTGATCCATGTTGGGAGAGTCTTTGTTTAGGAGAAACTTTATTCCAAAATGAATCTGAAAAAAACGACCTCCCGCCCCCAGGTTAAGTATTTAATGCTATATTCTGAACATCACAGTCTAAAAATGCAGAGCCTGATTGACACTCTGGTTCAGAAGAAATAGATGTCAGGCTTCTGATTTCAAATTAAAGCAGTAATGGATTATGGGGGGAAAAAACAGCAATAATTTTTCTTTTTCAGTTAGTTAAAAATGTTTGATATAAACAGAATATGGGTATTATATATATATTTACATTAAGTTACATGTCTACACTATAACTTAGCAAAAATAAAGAATTTGGTGCCATTTTTGAAACTCTGTTATTCTCACATTCAGCTCACGTTGTTCAGCTACGCTACCTCCCTGGTCCTTCTGACATTTCCTACTCATTTATCTTACAGTTATTTATTTATAAACTTTTACATCTTTTACTAGGGAGTAAGCTGCCTGAAGGTTAAGATTTTATTCCATTCATCTTATGTCCACCGTCCTAGAATAGAAGTCCTTCGTGAATGGTCGATACATTTTGGTTACATTGGATTGAATTGCCTTTTTGACTTAATCTAAAAAATACTGGGAAAGCTTCCCACGAAACAAACATGTTTATTTTGACTTACAGAAACATGAGCTATGCTCCTCAACAGCTCCTCTAGTCCTTAGGTGACTGACGTGTTTCTCCCTGTCCCCAGGGGCCTGCCCAGCCAAAACCCCTGCCGGAGAAGGACAAGGGAAGGTCCTTGTCCCTGACTGCAAGGCCTCCAGCGAGGAGGGGGTGGCACAGCTTAGGCAGAGTTCACCAGCGCCCCCAAAGAAGAGCTACCACTTACAAATCGGGCACGCCCCCTTCTGATGCTGAGAGATCGAGCAGCAGCCTTCCAGACAGGAGAAGTGTGCTTGAATGATTTTACTCTTCACTGCTCCCCTCCAGAAGACATAAGGTGCTTTGTTAGCTAATAGGATTCTTAAAAACCCCCTGTGACACGTTTCCTAATCATTTTTCCACCCCTAATGAGAACATGCCTTCTTGAGCCCTAGAACGGTGTATGATTATTTCACTGTGAAATCTCAAATTAGTGGGATGTTACTTAGAAGATAATTTTACTAAACTGACACTTGTTATTTCTAGCATTTAAAAAGCAGAGTAGAAAGAGAACTTTGAATTGTTACTGTGTCTTCTCATAAAACTCCTTTATACACCGAGGAACATATGCTTTGAAAATCTGTTTGTATCCAGTGCATACAGCTACCGCGGCATAGAAAAATGAGTGAACTGTAAAAAAAGAAAACTGCTTTGCACATGCATGCGTGTGTGCACACGTGCTCACACGCACATCCAGCCTATCTCTGTTACTTAGTTGCCTTGGTGGTGGTTTATAGGGTAATTGCTTCTTGTTATTCATTCAGGAAATATGTTTATCATTTAAATAACCTCCTTGTTTGAACATGAAGAGATATTTACTTTTTATTTAAATTCAGTTAGCCAGCATATAGTACATCATTAGTTTTTGATGCGGTGTTCAATGATTCATCAGTTGTGTATAACACCCAGTGCTCCTTAATGCCCATCACCCCGTTACCCCATCCCCCTACCCCCCTCCCCTCCAGCAACCCTCAGTTTGTTTCCCGGAAGTCAAGAGTCTCTCATGGTTTGTCCCCCTCTCTGATTTCGAAGAGATATTTAGACATTTCGATGTAATAATGTTTGTTCAAGTGGGCTACCTCCCTGGCCCCTGAACATCCACATCATCATAGTACAGTTATCAAACCAGGATATTAAAAAAAAAAAAGCAGGATATTAACATTGGTATGGTACTATTAACTACATTGCAGACCCTTTCTGACTTCCAGCATCCTATGTAGGATCCAATGTTGCATTTAGTCATCATGTCTCCTTGGGCTCCTCTGATCTGTGACCATTCCAGAGTCTCCCTTGTCTTTCCTGACCTCAACACTTCTGGAGAGTACCAGTCAAGTACATTGTAGAATGTTGCTCAATTTGGGTTTGACTCACTATAGGGTTATAGATTTGGTGACTTCCTTTTCTATATTGTAGTTTGAGCTGCTTACGTTTGGATTTTTTTAATATAACTATCAAGAAGGGAATGTATAAATGCAAGTGTAGTATTTATTATGCCACAGGTAATTTTTCTGTACTCTTTCATTCAACTAGTATTTATTGAGTAGACCATGTGCCAGGCATTATATTTAAGTTATCAGGATACACCAGTAAATAAAACTAAAAATTATTTCTGGAACAGATCTTGAGGAAAGACAAAATAATAAGAAAAATTAAATATACAGTACTTATTTATGAATGTTAATTTTGTAAGTCAATAAAATATAAACTATATAGTGCCTACTGACGAGTATTAAAGAGAGTCATTTTTATAAGGCAGGGATAGGGTATAGGAAATGTCAGAAGGTAAGTGTTGAGATTTTAGATAAGATGGCCAGATAAAGTTCACAAAGAAAGTGGCTTTTGAGAAAAGACCCAAAGGAAGTAGAAGAGCTCCCCGTGCAGCCATCTGGAGGAAGAGCATTCCAATTTCAGTGTGAACTATGAGGAGGTGGGGGGCTTGTTTCCATGTTCAAGGTCAATGAGGAGGACTGTGTGGTCAGAGAAGAAAAAGTGAGGTCCGAGGAGTCATAGAGAACAGATCATATGGGGTCACGTCAGTCATACAAAGGACCTTGGACAGGCCAATAACGAGTTTTGAATAGAGAAGTGACACAGCCTGACACTCTTCGAAATGGGACATCTGTGGTGTGGAGGACACACCTCAGAGGCTGAGTCTGACACATGAGTCCCAGTTAGGAGGCTGTTGTGATAATCCAGGTGAGACAGGACACTGGTTTGGTCCGAGATAGTAGTAGGATGGTGAGAAGTACTTGAATTTTGGATAGCTTTTGAAGGAGAGCCAATAGAATTTGCTGATTAAAAATGTGTGGGGTATGAGAGAAGGTGAGACATTAAGGACAGCAGTAAGGTCAGAGGAAGGGGAGAATGGAGAACCAATTCAACACATTTCATCATGGATTTCACAATTCTTGTTTTGCAAGTAGAACACATATCAACTCTAGGTAGTCAAGTCTGACCAAATGGTCAAAGGGTATTTAACCTAGAGGTGTGTAGAGTTACTAATCTGTTATATCACTAAAAAGTTTAAGGTTCAACATTCAAACCCCAGATCTCATTGAACTTAGACAACTCACAGGGCAAAATTAATGTATTTACTATCTCACTTGAATAGAATTATTCCTAGAGAGAGGCGGAGCTGGAGGTAGGAGCATCCCCCCAACTACACTGGAAAGCAAGAAACCATGTAAGCCCAGGACCAGTGCTGGCTTGGAGGCGGGGGCACCAAGCTGTTGGCCACCACCCGAGATGAGGTCCAGGGCATTACCCTGCATGCACTCTCCTGTCTGAGCTTTGGGCTGAGCCTTCTGGGAATGGAACCCTTTCCCAAGTCCTTGTGCCCAATAAATCCTACTTATTCTTCAGCACCCAGCCTCAGAATTCAGCACCGCAGGACGCAGTTCCATAACACTTCCTCTGGTGAGTCAGAGTGAGTATTTTAGTCTTTCAGGTCCTGTTCCAACCTCCTGATTTCTAGTTTCCTTACACACAAAATTCGGAACCTCAAGCTTCTTTCATCTCTGTGATTTCATGATTCTGTGGTTGGACTTTGAGGGGAGAAGTTACCCCATTCACTCTTCTCTTACTGCTTTGAACAAACCACTATTATTGTACTGACCACATGGCTTTGTAGCTAGGTGATTTATTTTCTCTTTTGACTTCCCCATCAAATGTCCCAAGGGCAAGGACCAAGTGTAATTCAAGTTTTGAATCCTAGCCCCTGAAGTGGAGCCTGCACACGGTAGCTACGTAATAATCATTTGTTGAATCCGTAGACGTTTTCAAACCATGGACATCCCAGCCCTAGCAAGGAGGGGTGTCAAACCCAAAAACACATGCAGCATGACCATTGTTTCCCTCACTCACTACCTTGGATGAATGGTCTTCAGCTCTGGCTGAACGTCTGCACGGCCTGGGGAACTTTAAATGGTAGCTTTTCACAGTCCCTCACCAGACCAGTTAAATCAGAATCTTTAGGGACAGGACCGTGGCATCAGAACTTTTAAAAGATGCTGAGATAATTCCCATTGCAGTCAGGGTTGAGGATCATAGACGCTTCCCATGCTGAGATTTTAGTATCTCCTCCTTTTCTTGATACCTCTGCGGTCGCCACGGATCAACGAAATACAGCTCTATGTCTGTGTGCCTGGGATATAGCTCAAGGTTCCATCTTTTCCCAATGGCGCACACAAAACGTTCTTCCTTGTTCTGGTTTTGCATCTGTTGATGTTTTCCACAGAGCCTGGCCCTTATTTTTGGATCCAAGCTGCAGCCTGGTTTTTCATTTCTGGCTTCTAGTGTATTGCTAATGAGCATCTGGCCCGAGTTAACAAATACGATAACAACTTAGCCTTTTCTTTTTTACTTTGATTACCTCTTCTTGCAAGAATCAGTAATACCACCCCAGCTCTGGGGAAGGGGGAGGTGGAGGGGGTGTTTTCACACCTGCACTTTAATAAAAGAGCTTGAAAAAGCAATGAAAGTAGGTAAGGAAATGGTAAAGGCCATGAGTAAAAATGAGCTTTCAGACAGGTAAAATGCAAGCAGTATTCCCATTTACGGGCAACTCTGCAAGACCTGAAGCATTCCATATATTTTGTAGATGAGGAAGTGGAGTGGGAGAGAAGTGTCTTTCCATAGTTGGTTAGTTGTAGGGTCTCCAAGGCCACAGTCTCTCCCAGCCCCGTGCTGCTTTCTGGTAATGACACCTCCCTCCAGGACCCACCACTGTGCTCCAGAAAAGTGGTGTGCTTAATGTTTGCTCTGAATGCTTGTAATAATACTCTGCTTTCATGAAACTTCCTATGTTCATCCCTCTGCCAAATGCCTCCTCCCCTGAACCTTCCTTGTGATAAGCTTTACACCAGTTTCTGCCCCCAAATTGCCTCATCTGTGAAGAATGGCATACACTTGCCCCCAATTTTCTGAGCCACCTCCATGCTCCCACATTCTCTCAACTCAACCCGAGGACAGGTTTTATTTTAATTTTTATTATTTTTTTTATTATTATGTTAGTCACCATACAGTACATCCCTGGTTTCTGATGTAAAGTTCGATGATTCATTAGTTGAGTATAACACCCAGTGCAACATGCAATACGTGCCCTCCTTACTACTCATCACCAGCGTATCTCATTCCCCCACGCCCCTCCCCTCTGAAGCCCTCTGTTTCTCAGAGTCCATAGTCTCTCATGCTTCATTCCCCCTTCTGATTACCCCCCCTTCTTTATCCCTTTCTTCCCCTACCGATCTTCCTAGTTCTTATGCTCCATAGATGAGAGAAATCATATAATTGTCTTTCTCTGCTTGACTTATTTCACTTAGCATTATCTTCTCCAGTGCCGTCCATGTTGCAGCAAATGTTGAGAACTTGTTCTTTCTGATAGCTGAGTAATATTCCATTGTATATATGGAGCACAACTTCTTAATCCAGTCATCTGTTGAAGGTCATCTCGTCTCCTTCCATGATTTAGTTATTGTGGACAATGCTGCTATGAACATTGGGGTGCATATGGCCCTTCTCTTCACTACGTCTGTATCTTTGGGGTAAATACCCAGTAGTGCAATGGCTGGGTCATAGGGTAGCTCAATTTTTAACTTTTTAAGGGACCTCCACACTGTTTTCCAGAGTGGCTGTACCAACTTGCATTCCCACCAACAATGTGGGAGGGATCCCCTTTCTCCACATCCTCTCCAGCAATTGTTGTTTCTTGCCTTGTCAATTTTTGCCATTCTAACTGGCGTAAGGTGGTATCTTAGTGTGGTTTTGATTTGAATTTCCCTGATGGCTAATGATTTTGAACATTTTTTTCATGTCAAGGACAGGTTTTAACTTGTCTTCCCAGAAGACCTCATGCACAGAGCCATCCTGGGCTTTAAGCTCCCAAACCCTTAAGAGCCCTGGAGTCAAGGTTAAGGGCCGGGCAATAATGAGGTGTGCCTGTTGTTGAAGGAATTCTGGGGCTGGGTATACCAGTGGGCAAAGCAGTGGCAAAGGGGGGGTCAGTCTTAGATTAGGCCAGGTTCGGGTGGGGTTGCCTGGACCTCCCAGAGAAACCTGTGGAGAGTTGAACCCTGAACCTTCTTCTAATGCCTGTGTGTAGCTTTGAAGTTTTGAGGGTTAAATGGCTAGGACTGACATCAGGTTCTTCGTGATCCTTATCAAGAATGTACAAATATTTGATATTTTCCCTCTTTCTTTGATTTAAAGTTTTATATACTTTGGTGTCAAGGAATACTGCTAGCTCCTTTTTGTATTAAGATTTGTTTCAGGGCATGGGGCGCCTGGGTGGTGCAGTCGTTAAGCGTCTGCCTTCAGCTCAGGGCGTGATCCCGGCGTTCCGGGATCAAGCCCCACGTCAGGCTCCTCCACTAGGAGCCTGCTTCTTCCTCTCCCACTCCCCCTGCTTGTGTTCCCTCTCTCGCTGGCTGTCTCTCTCTAATAAATAAATAAATAAATCTTTAAAAAAAAAATTTGTTTCAGGGCAAATCTGCCTGGAACCATTTTGTTTTGTTTCCCCATGCATCTGATCAGTAAGTTTAAAGACAAGGACATGGTGATTCAAGTATTGGAGCCAGGGTGGGGGCATGATGTTTAGCAGAGGCAGCTTGACATTATAAAATCGAACCGTGGCAGTTGACATTATTCAACAGGGGCTGTTGTAAACATATTATAGGAATGAAATTTCACTGCTGTACATCTTCCACCAGGAAACAGTGACCCACTCCTCACATTTAGATGTTAGAATTGGTGATACATAGTAAGAAAACAGGATGGAGGTTCCTAAGAAAGTTAAACACAGATCTACCCTATAACCCAGCAATTGCACTACTAGGTATTTACCCCAAAGATACAAAGATAGTGATCTGAAGGGGCATAGCAGCAATGTCCACCATAACCAAACTATGGAAAGAGCCTGGATGTTCATCGACAGATGAATGGATAAAGAAGACTTGGTATACATATACAACAGAATATTACGCAGCCATCAAAAAATGAAATCTTGCCATTTGCAATGACGTGGATGGAACTAGAGAGTATTATGCTGAGCAAAATAAGTCAATCAGGGAAAGACAACTATCATATAATCTCACTGATATGTGGAATTTAAAAAACCAAACAGAGGAGCAGGGGAGGGGGGAATAAAACAAGATGAAATCAGAGAGGGAGACAAAACCTAAGAGACTCTTAACCATAGCAAACAAACTGAGGATTGCTGGAGGGGAAGGGGATGGAGGGAGGGGTAACTGGGTGATGGACATTAAGGAGGACATGTGATGTAATGAGCACTGGGTGTTGTACACAACTAATGAATCACTGAACTCTACCTCTGAAACTAATGACATACTATATGTTAATTAACTGAATTAAAATAAAATAAAAAAATAAATTCATGGCTGAAGCTCCTTAAGTTTCCCTACGTAGATGTGATTCCCAAATTGACTGATTTAGCACCTTGAGCCTATTATGAAAAGTAAAAATAAAGCCAAAAAGATTCTTAGATGAATTTTTTTCTCAGCATATTTTAATTTTGTGCCCACACTATTGAAATAAATATCATAATTTTTATAACCAGAAGCATTTTTTAAAAAATCATTATTACTTCACTGGGAAATCCACCTATAAACAAGGGTTTCAATAAATTATAGCTCTGCCTACTTCTTGAATATGAAAAAGAGGCAGTGTTCATATTTTGTTAGCACTCTGTATTAACTTTCTTGGTTAAAATTCCTCATTCCCCATATTTTTTCATATTGATAATTACATGCTGAAAAGATTTCTTCCAGTGAAGTTTCCAGGGCACTTATAGCCACCATGCATCATTCATATGCCTTATTCATTTTGTTCTTTGGAAGAACTCCTGTAAGAGATGTACAGACTAGTTACTGTAGGTGAAATAAAATGGGACACCAGGGCTAAATGACAATCGCTGTTTTGTTTTTGTTTTAAACAAATTAAAGTGTTTTCAATATCTTCTTTTAAAATAGGATCTGCTGTTAAAATTGAAAGTCTTTTCTTTCTTTTTTTTTTTTTCTGTGAACTCCTAGCACAGGACCTGGAACATAGTATACACTCAAAAAAATATATATATATATATATATCCAAAAAATATATATATATATATATATATATATATATTTTTTTGATTTATCTTTTGCCTATCCACAGAAGTTACTATGAATGAGAACTCTCTAGAAAACACTGCAGTCAAGAAGTCTGAAAGTTGTGACCTCCTTTATGTTTTCTCTTAGCTCTTAAAAGTTCATATCAAATCTTTATCTTTGTGTACAGATATATTTTTTTGGTGGTTCAGTGAATTCTTGTCTCCCCAAACAGTAAAAGTTTTGAATAACTCTGGTGTACCTGTACATAAAAACCACTGGGTGTGTTCATAGGACTATCAGGATATGCTAGGAAATAAATTTTAATTCCATGGCGAGGCAAAGAAACTTTTAGTGAAAACAAGATGAGGGTAATATATTGTAATAGAGAATGAAAAATATTTCATGACAGTCTTCAAATTTTCCCTGTTGGACTTTGAGCCTAATGATTTTATAGTATTAAATATTACTAATGAATGTAGGAATGCAACATGATCCACATATTGTTTGACTACCGAGTTTTTGAAATGTAGAGAAATTAAAACTGAGGAAATATATAAGGGATAATTTAGGAAAAATCTAAAGATCAAAAAGTCCTCAACCCCAATTTACACTCAAATTAACCCAGTTCCATAGATTTATGGATTTACATATAAAAATTAGCTTATTTTATCTATGCTTGATGGTTACAGAGTGTTAATGATTTCAGCTTTTTTTTTTTTTTTCATCAACCTATAACATTCTTTTCCTAAGGGAAAACTTATAGCTGTATCAAGTGGATGGGGTATTTGTGCATCTCCCATAGAACAACGCATGGAAGTTTTTTAATGCACTATTTCTAAGTGACAGAGAGCTTCCCTTTGCAGAAATTACATACAGAGATGCATCATGTTAAAGACGAAAATGAAGCGATACTAAGTCAAAAGCATATTGATATATTTGTAATCTTGGGAGATCCTATTTAATCCAATCTCTACATAGAGTCATTCTCCTTTGAAATGGCATTTTATACTATACTGAAAAAGTAATTAGGGTATGGGAGAAGCCTGATCCGGACACTGATGTGCCCAGCCAGGCTTTGGCTTTGGGGTAATGGTAGCATAACCACATAGTTCCAATTTTACAGGAATGGAAGGAAACTTCCTAAGACACTGTATGAAAAGTTACCTAGAAATTTAGGTAACCAGAGATATCAAAGAATATAAAAGTAATATTTCTGTGTCAACAATAGTTTGGATTATTCTCTAACATAGAAGACAGGCCTTCTTGATACATTTTCAAAACTACTAACATTTTCAAAACTAGGATAATCTCTGTCTCTCAAGAGACCATATAAAACATGGTACATAGGAGGGGCTTATTAAGTGTTTAATGACTAAATGAATTCAAGAACCGTGGACAAGAAATGATCAGCATAGAAGTAATGTTCAATAAACTTCTTTATTGCCTGCTGATCTTCTTTTCATTAATTCCTTGCTTGGAAACAAATTAGTCTACATGACTCCATCTATGGCCTTTGTGAGTTAGTCGTCTGGTTATCCACTAATCACTTCTCTGGTATGTATATGAAAGAACATTCCAGAAGGGGTTGGGAGGTTGGCATGAATCTGGGAATCATTATGGTAGAATAACACCTGCATTTGCCCTCTTAAAGCACTGATAGTCTCTTTTTACTCCTGCTAGCACCAGGAGCCCTGGTTTCAGGAAATAGGGAGAGTGTTCCCAGAAGAAACTCCCGGGGGAGCAAACATATCTACCTGGTGACTCTCTATCTTTGATCATTTTGTGATTAGTCAAGAACCTTAATCACAAAATGATCACTCTGTGATCTGAGTTTATTTGCTGGAATATTTGAGCCAGGATCTGAGCCCAGGCATTATGGCTCCACAGCCCACGCTCTTAATGATTTTAACAGCGTATATCAAGTGTCTAGTACAGCACTACAAACACAACAGATGCTCACTAAGTGTTACTTTCCTTCTTATCTGCCAAAGAGATAATATCTGAAGCACCAAAAGTTCCATAAGAAGATAAATGACTTTTCCAGAGACTGCAGTGAAAGCCAAAGTCAACCTTAGAATGTGTCAGTTCTAACAGTATACCTATCTTAACAAAGCTCAGGAAAGTTTATTATTTACTTTCAATTATTCTGAAGTGACCCATGAAGAATGGTGAATAGACTAAACATTAAAAAAATGCCACAAAATTCTGAATTTTAATTGGGGACTAAAGGTAAATGGAAAATACCACACCTGGCACTTGCTTTTTGCGTTGGGCGCGAGAAGTGGCAGCCGCCCTGCTCTCTGGCTGTATCTTCTGCACACAGCCTGGGAAGTGAAATTTCTCGGGTCCTAAAAGCTTCCACGCTAAAGGCAGCCGCCTGATGAGCAAATAACTTGGACTGTGAGCCAGGACCTCCTCAACTGTTCAGTAGAGTTCAGAGCTCCTTGTCCAGGCCAGTGATCCTCAACTTTGGTCCAATGAATAGGACCACTTGGGAGTTGATGCCCTGCTACTCCCCAGAGAGTCTGGTTCAGTTGGTCTGAGGAAGAGCCCAGGCACAGATATTTTTTAAAAACTCCCATGTGACTATCATGGCCACCACAGTCGAAAACTGGTCCAGTTGGGACATCACTGGAATGGACTCGATCCCTCTACAAGATCCCAGTACGACATTAAGTGCTGGGCCCAGAGAGTGTGGAACAACTCAACAAAGAAGGCCAAAGGTGGCCTTGATCCCAAACTCGAGACTGTAATGTCCTGCAGGGTTTTTAGCCCTGACCAAATAAAGGGTTACAGACTATTCTTTCAAGATTCTCTCTTTGGTGCTTTGCCCTTCGTTTTATTAGTACTATTAACCTTGTGCAAAAATCCCAGTGGCAGTAAATGACTGTAGCAAAAATAGCTTAGTGGAAATAAAAAACGGGTGGAATAAAAAAGAGCATCAGCAGTCTTGTTTTCTGGGACAAGATGACAAGGGCCACCAATCCTGATGGAGCAGGGTGCAAGTGAGACACATCAGTTTGATGGGGTCAAGGTGGAATTTCTCCCACTGGTGCCGTGTAGAATGATTAATTCAATATGGAGATCTAAAAGCTTACCAGAAGCCCAGGCAGAGATAGGCTACTGGGTCATTATACCATTCCTGCATATTTTATTAAGTGTAGACAACTCTTGATTTCCCTTTAATAGGTTTTCATGCTGATGGAACCCATATTCAAGCAGAAATAAAAAATTCATTCCAAAGACAAACATAAACACATTTTCAATTTTCTCCCTCACTGTTCCCAGCAGAGGTAATGGAGAATCCACTGTCTTCTTCATATGGCTCAGTGGGGCAACTGGAAACTAACACCGCAGCCACTGATCCATCTGACTAAAATGCCAAGGCTTCTTAAAGTTACACTGATATAGGGACCATATACATTTAGCACACCTTGGATATTGCAAACTCCCAAGTATAAACCTCAACTTAAAAAAATGTATGCATGACAGGCCGTGACTATTAGATGAAACAGTAGAAAATGTTGATGGAGTGGCAACAGAAGACCACAAAGGTGCCATGAGATACAGAACTGAACTTGCACACAAGAGAACTCGGGTGGAGGTGTGCCTTGTTCATAGTCCAAATATATATAATAAAGAACTGGTGATTAGTCTTCCTGTGCTAGAATTTCTCACTCTTGCAGATCCTGTGCAGTTACCTTTCACCACACACTCTGTCCTTAAAGTCTTTACTTTCTTCCAGTCCATCTGTCTTCAATTCCTTCCTTGACCTGGAAGGTTAGGATGGTCAAATGACGTGATTCATCATTTCGAAAATTTTCTTACCCTGTTCTCAACTCCACTGCCTCCCTGTTCCTTCACTGCGACTACCTGGCAAAAACCCCCACCAGGATCAATCTGTCTGGGTGCTTATCACCCATAACCAAGATGTGGAGCCATGCTGGAGAAAATCACAGAATACAGAAATGGATGCATTGTCAATTCTCGGTCTATAGTAACTGTGCGTAGAGCCCACCAGTGCTCTGGTTTCTAATCATTTTTCTCCACTGTTTGGATTTCAAAGATGCCCTACTTTTCTCAACCTCAGGCCCCACTTCCTCTTCCTCCAACAACAGCAGATAATCACGCTTCCTGCTTCACAGAGAACATAAAAGCAGACAAACTATAATCCCCTCTGCTTCTTGCTCCCGAGCCCAGCAACCTGCCCATTACAGATCCAGTTGATGTCCTGCCCATTTCCTGGTGACCTACAGCTGCCTGAGGACTTCCTGCGGTATGCAGACACCCCATCTCCTTCACCCTCAGCTAGTGTGTCCTCGACATTGGCTCCGGAGTTCAGGGACCATACGCTAAGATAATACCCGTCCTTTTCCCTTCTCTTCCTGTCACTGTGGAAGAGGGGTCCTTCTATCCAAGACTTGTTTCTCCACGGATCCTCTGGGTCCTATCCCCTTGCTCTTTCTTAGGGCCCTCAGTCCACCAATTATCACCTCTCGTTACTGTATCTTTCCTTTGCCTGAATTTTGCTTTGTTTATTGAATGTGAATTTCACACCACCACTTCACTTCCCTTTTGTTCAAATTTGTCTGATTTTTACTCACCTATTTATTTACCATTTTTCTTTTTTTTAAAGATTTTATTTATTTATTTGACAGAGAGAGAGAGAGAGAGACCCCTGGAGAGGGAACACAAGAAGGGGCAGAGGGAGAGGGAGAAGCAGGATTCCTGCTGAGCAGGGAGCCCAATGCGGGGCTCAAGCCCAGGCTCCTGGGATCATGACCTGAGCCGAAGGCAGACGCCTAACAACTGAACCACCCAGATGCCCCTATTTTCCATTTCTTTTTGTCCTTTAACATAAAGAACATATCTAGAAACTAGCACTTTTTAAAACCCCATCTCTAAAACTTTGTAATTTGTTATGCTGACACCTAGAGTAGGTCATTTTCTCGTATTTTATTTTTTGCCTTTAAAAACATTTCCTTTTGTATTTTCATTACCCATCTTTCACTAATTTGGTCAAGCCTCATTTACTCACAATTTCCATATGTATTCTGTACAGGCTCTCTGTATATGCACACAGTATGATGAACTGGGCTCACAGTTAGTGAGCAATTAACTGATTGTTACATTTAATCTTCTGTAAAAGCAAGAACATTTGAGTCCCGTGCAGTCTCTCTCCTTGCTTCTATTCCCAGTCCTCTCTAATTTGCTGTCTGCTGTGACCACTGTGACCAGAATGAACTTCCTAAAATGCATCTGGCCAAGTGACTCCCCATCACAAAACAGATCAATTCCAAGCTTTGTGGCATGGCCTCTAGTTTTCTTCTTGATTTCCCAGAGTCCTCTCTCATCATTTTCTCTCCCCTAGAGTTCTTCTCCAGGCCAAGCTAATTTGGACTTCCATGGCTCTCCTCCTGAATTTATCACTTCATTTAGGAAGTATTTATTGAGGCCCCATCATTTCCCTAGAACCATGCCAGATGGTGGGGTCAAAACGGCAAATGATAATATGGTCTCTGTTTCCTGGAGCCCCCAGCGCAATCCATGAACGCGAGAATGAACGAGAAGAGTGCCTGACTCCGTGCTTGCCGGGGATGATCAAATCTGTCATGGTTCCTGGCCCCCTAAGAGCTCATACACTAAGGCACAGGTGGGGTCTGAGGCAGCAGACTCACCAGCAAGGCCGCAGCAGCCTACCGCCCCTCCCAGGAAGGTGCTGAAAGGGAGGGGGACTGCTTGGCTCGTCCCACTTCACCCAGGCAGTGATGTGAGGGGTGACAAAGTCAGACAGAGAGCCACTTCCAGAACTGTCTCAGGACCAGTCCTGTCTCCTCTCTTCAGCCAGCCGGCAGTTACAAGTACCGGCTGAGGCTGAGCGGGCTGCACTTTCTGCCCAGTCAGGGCCGAGGGAAAGGGCAGCATAGAGCAGCAGGCGGACCCTTGGGAGGGGAGGAGAGGGAGCGACTGAGAAGAAAAATGACGAAGTCCCACAGAAACCTTGCCTCCAGTCACCAGAAGCAGGGCTCTGCTAGCACAGCTGACGCTCGTTTCCTTCCGCACAGCCTGAAGAGAGCCCCGTGGCCAGACTGTCAGCTCTAATTCAGCTACTGCTCATTACCTCATCACCCATTTTCTATAATGACTCGTTGGGTAGCCTCTTCCTCCTGTCTGAATTAGCTGTCAGGTAGAAAATGAGCATTGACGGTATTCTCTGCTTTGCTCTCGTGGAGGTTCTCCTTTGCATATTTTCATCATCCGGGTGTTAGGATGAAGCCTTTCTTTGTAAGTGAGCCTGGGGCTCACTGATCCTCCAACATTTGGGGGGGAAATGTAACGGAGAGTGTACTAAAAGACAAAGTTACATATTTCCCCTCCAGAGGAGAGTTCTGGTGATCAGGCAAACTGAGGTAGCAAGAAGTCCGTGTGAGCTAAGCCTCCAACTCTGAGCATACCTCACACTGTAGAAAAGGCTGAGAGAATTTTAATTTTCAACCTTGGCACCGAAGACCTAGAAAAAGCTCAGATAAGCTAAAATGGGGGGGAAGGGTCTTCAGGCTCCAGGGATATGTCCTTAACTCAAAGCAGGGGAATGTGGAGCTTTTTTGGCAAGAGCACTTTAAATTTCCTTTGGGAATCTGAATTCTGTGGTTGAGGTAGATTTAAATCCTTCCACAGCTTCAGGGTAGGTTCTTGATTGACTGAATTCCTTCAGTAATTGGTTCAGCAATGGATATACAAGCTAGTCAGGGTCAGTAAGATACGAGGCTGGGAGCTGCTGCAGCCATCTTGCTACTCTGAGGGCAGCCTGAGAATGAAACCTCCCACTGCTGGATTTCATACTCTGATCGCTGCATCAAGCCAGAAGTGTCTACTCTCCATGTGAGTCTGGAAGTTTCTGCTTGGGCTTAAGCTGATGTTTTCACTTTGCTCTGGCTGGGATTTCTGTTCACTTACTCAAGAAGGTTTTGGATTGATTCACACTCAACATCTGTAAAAAGAACTGGGATTTTATTCCTGATTTCAACCAGCTGAGGCCTCTAAGGCATAGGTATGAATCTCCACACATTTCCCCTCCATGTGTTGACCCATAGCTGGTCACCCCTCAGGCATTCATGCCGCCGTCCCAGAGGTGGTTCCCCATAGCCCTGCACGCTCTTAACTTGAGCACCCCATTTCACAGGAGGACAGCACCCCAACTGATTCCTTAGTTTTTTAGCCTCATGATTAAAGGAACTCAGCTGTGTTGCTGATTGAAACTAAGAAACTCTCTCAAACTTCCATTTGGGCTTTTATGTCGTCTAGCTTTAAGAAAATAATCTTAGGACTGTAATCTTTGTAAAGTTAGTGTGCAGGGCAAAGTGCAGGGAAACGCTCTGAAGAGACTTGCATGTACACAGGTGTGCCTCAGGCAGACTTCTTCTCTGAGCCCAGGAGCTGTGGGCAGGACTTTATGACATCTTTAGGGCAATACGCGCAGGAGGGAGAGGCAGGACTTAGGAGCTTCGTGCAGGCACCCAAGCGAAAACAAAATGCTGCTCTCAGTTGCATTCTTACTTTGAAATCTCTTCTAGGGAAAGCACGCTGGATCATGGGCCACGAGACGTGGATTCTGGTCTCCATTTTGTCTGTGCAGCTGACTGCCTACCCTAACTCGAGAGTGATTCCAGGAGCCATTCAGACTCTCACATTTTCTGGTTCTAAAGTAGAGTGAAGGCGTTTTCACCGAGATGCCACCCTGGAGCCACGCTGAACTTGATCACTGCCCACATCAAGACTGAGAGAGGTCGAAGGAGCTTTCCATGCCTGGTCCAGCCGTTCAGTTCTCCAGGAGGAGGCTGGAAGCCGAAGAGGCAGCGGGCAATCAGGCGGCTGGTGGAAGGCCAGAGGCAGGAGATGCGGGCTCTGCTGTCTCTACCATTGGCCTCGGACAAGACATTTCCCCTCTTCTGGCCTCTCTTTTTCTCATTTGTATAGGGGGTGGTGACTGCAGGGACTAATTCCCCCTCTCAAGTGTGAGACCGTGTGCATATATAAACTATCCGTTCATCAAACTGCCCCCGTCTGGGTCTCTGGAGGACCTTCTCTCCCCTGCTACCTGGTCGTTGTACAACTACTGGCTTCATTTTAGAATCACGGGTTAGCAAGGGAGGGCTGCTCATCCTCTCACAGCTGCACTGCGGGAGACGAAGGGCGTGTGCGCGGGGGTGTGCAGGGGTGCTAGGGACCCTTCTTTCTCTTCCCCAGCTTTCCGCTGGCCGTGGCTCTGACAACACGTGGAACATCAGGCAGCTGTTCGCCCAGGCTGGCTGTAGCTTAGCTCCTAACACACTCGAGGAGGGACAGCGAAGGCCCACGGCCAGTGGTCACTGGCACTTTGGAGTGCAGCCAGGTCGTCAGCAACGCTGGAGGATTTAATTCATGAAAGCAGGAAACGAGGAAGCAAGATTTTAAAACAATCTTGTAAAAATACAAATGTCTGTTCAGGTTTAATGTGTATGCACCATGGCGATTATTCAAGGTAGATGTTCCAGGAAAGGTGACAAGCCTAAAATTCTCCAGTTCTGTTTAATATTCATGCAGTATTTAAATTTTGTGGGTATTTTGGTCTTCAGATAATTCACTCTGTATTATGCAGAAAACTGGTAAACTCTCTAAGGGAAGACATTGTACTTTTTAAACGGTTTCTCAAGTGTCTTGGAGGCACTTCATAAATACTTGTTGTCATGTCGTTATGATGATAGGTGAAGTGGCTAGTTTACACTGGCCTTGGCAACAAGAAGGAGACTCACGAAGGGTGTCGCAAAAATAATATCATCCATGTTAAATATTTAATGTCATGTTCTCCTAGTGTCAAAATATTTAGTTCCGTAAGAGCATCTCTGAGGCAGAGGGAGACGAGCCAGGAGTACATTCTGCATATACGCAACACATTAAAAAAGAAGCCCACACAGTTTATTCCTATGATGCATTGCTTTTGCTCGGGAAGCTTCCCTCGATTAGGGAAGGGCATAAGGCAAGCCTCATAGCCCCAGTGGCAGGTGCTGAATGGAGGGGAAGTGAGCGCAATCTGCTTGCGCTGGGAGCTTTCCACTCCGGAGAACCCTGGGGCCAGTCCCCAGCGAGGCAGAGCTTCCTCCTTGAGCCTCCTAGATGCCTCGGGCCAGCTCCAGGGGCTGGCGGAAGATGATCATCGAGGCTGGCTCGCAGGTAGCAGTTCATACAAGTCTCCACCTCCTTCTACCTGGTTGAAGCAATGGCTTCTAACCCTGTCACCACCTCAGAATCACCAGGGCAGCCTTTTAGAAACACCTACATTTGGAGTGGGCCTTGGGAACTTCTTATTCAAGAGGTCTGGATGGAGCCTGGTTACCTGCATTTTTATTTTTATTTCTTTAAAGATTATTTGTTAGAGAGAGAGCGGGGGATGGGTCAGAGAAAGAGAAGCCCAAGCAGACTCCCCGCCGAGCTCAGAGCCCAATGCAACGTGGGACTGGATTTCAGGACCCTGAGATCATGACCCTAGCCCAAATCAAGAGTCAGACCCTTAGCTGACGGAACCATCGAGGCGCCCCTGGTTACCTGCATTTTTAAAAGCAGAGGTAATCCTGATGCGTAGCCAGAGCTGAGAAGAAACACATCTTGAGAGCCTCAGTGTAGGCTAAGGTGATACGTATTTTACTCTACGACTTCATTCCTTCAAGAATGAAGTGTTAACGGCTGCTAAAGAAGGCTGCCCTGCCCAGGAGTTCCGGCCTCAAGCCTTCTGTAAAACAGGGCCCTGGAGGCATGCATGGGTGTTCCTTCTTCTCCCTGCTCAAACCCACACCAAACCCTCTCTGGTAGCACTGTATACAATGCCCTTCCTGCCCAGAGAACAGCCCAGACCTCCTTTGGGATGATGGTATTCTATCTCAGCTTCATGAGCACGTGACCACACATCCCTTCATCTGGGCTCCCCCCCGCCCCCCCCCCCCGCCATATCGTGTGTACCTTCCTGGAAATATCTGCTCGGCTTGCCACATGCACCTATGTGATGTTTTAAAAAACTAGCAAAATGCTTTTATTAGTCTGGGTTCTCGAGAGAAACAGAATCTTATAATTTTTAAATATAATTCCTTATTCTAGATCTTCTTATATGTAAATATAGATTTTATATTTAATTATAATATGTATTTTAAAATAGAATATAAAATCTATATTTATATATAGATTTGTTATATATAAAAATATACATGCATGTACTTATATACATAAAGAGATTAAAGAGATTTATTATAAGGAACCGGTGCCCATCACTGGGAAGGCTGAGAAGTCCCAAGGTCTGCCATCTGCAAGCTGGAGACCAAGAGAACTCATATGTAGATTCAGTCCAAGTCTGAAGGCCTGAGAACCAGAAGAGCCCATGGTTTAAGTTGTAGTCCAAAAGCCAGAAGACTTGAGAGCAGAGAAAAAAGGGTATTTCCATTCAAATCTAAAAGTCAAAGGAGTCTGACATCCCAGCTCAAAGCAGTCAGGCGGAAGGACTTCCGTCTTAATCCGAGAGGGTCTGCCTTTTTATCCTAGTCTAGCCTTCAACTGATTGAATGAGGACCACTCACCCACATTAGCGAGAACACTCAGCTTTACCGCGTCTACCAATTCAAATGTTAATCCCATCCCAAAGCACCCTCAGGACACTCCCAGAATAATGTTTGACTAAATATCCAGGTACCCTGTGGCCCAAGTCAAGTAAACAAGGAAAATTAATCATCACGTATGTGCCTTTCTTGTTGCAAACATCTTACCTGGAGGGAAGCATGTCCCTCCCAGAGTGAACAGGACAGGGTAAAGTCAGCCTCTTTCAAACACCTGTAGGAGCGGCTGCCCACTGTGGTGTGTCACCTCCCATGGCACGAATCAGGCAGGCGTCCGGCTGCTAATGTGAGACCTTGCGGGGTAACTCGGTGTGGGCAAATAGCCCTCCTAACTGCAGGAGGGAGAGCCCTGCGGATTCGGCCCCGAGCCCCACCCTAGCCTGGACTCCGCCTCATGGTGGATGCAGTAGACCCCCTGGTCCCTAACCCACTCTGGAGACAATTGGTGATGTTGGACCAGTTTCTGTGTCCTCTCCCCACTTCCCACCTCCCACCTCCACTTGGCCTTCGCTGTGTCTGCATTGATATGAAGCTGGGGGAAAAAAAAACCAAGAACTAGGCTGGCTGGGCCCCAGCTATTCATGATTTCTAACTTCACCTGGATCTTCACTAGGACTCCATGTGCCTTTGCCATTCCTTAGCCATTGACCCACCTAGCCTGTCATTCATTCAATAAATATTATCGAGTGCCTACTACTTGCCAGATACTGTGTTCTGCTAAAAGTACAATAGGTGTGTAGAAAAAAAAGTTGGTCTCTGCTCTCAGGGAGCATACAGCCTGGCACGCTCTACCAGCCAGGTGCCCTAATACCTGCCCAAATAGCTCAGTCCTCAGGTGACCTCAATGGTAAGCATGGGTTTGCTGTTGCTATTAGTTCCTAGGTCCCTATTTCCAGCCAAGAGCTCTCTCCAGCGCTCCCCGTGCCTGCTAGATCTCTGAAGCCAGAAGTTGACGGGCTCCATGGTCATCGCCCCCAAAACACTCCTGCTTCTTTGAGCCCTCCTTCCTTTCACTGGCCCCCCTGCATTTCTTCCTTCTGAGATTTTAGCTCGTCCCCCACTGATGCCCCATCCAGGAACCTAGGCACCCTCCTCTGCTCATTCTGTATCCCTAGGTTGCCAAGTCCTGCTTGTTCCTCCTCCCAGATAATCACCTCCTTCCTGCAGATCCTTAACGCCTCATGCACTATCTCCTCACTGCCTGCTTCCTAATGCAGCTCCCTGTCTCCGGTCTCAACCCTTTCCCTCCATCTAGCCTTCACAGAGCTGTCAGAAACAAGTCTGCTGCGTTTGATGATGTCCTGCTCCTGATCCACGTATTGAAATCTGGGGGAAGCTGGGGGGGGGGGGGCGGCGGTTAGGGAACGATCTATCCTTCCTCCTTAATTTCACAGCAAACCTAAAACTGCTCTGAAAGATAAAGTCATTTATGACATATGATATTAAAAATGCATTTATATTAAAAATATAAATTTACTTTAAAAATGTACACCAAAATTTTTAAATGTAGTAAAAATTTTATGTTTCCATTTATGTTTAGAAAAAGTGGAGCTCCCTTGGTAGGAGCTGTGGTGCTGGAAGGAAGAGGGTGCTGTGAGGTGGGTAAGCCCTGTCTGTGCCTAACTCCTGAGCGCTCCCTTTGGACCTGGGGACCTCAGGACTTGGAGGAACACCAGAGACCTAGAAGGTGCAAGCTAAGTGCCTTAGCAAGGCAAACAAGGGCTCTCATGATCAGGCCTGGCTTTCCTTCCAGGCGCATTCCTGGCGGTGTCGGGACACCTTGCATTCACAATACTCTACACACACCCTCGAGTTTCCCCCAGCACCTCCTACTCCCTGCAGTCTCCCAGGCGCATGTCGCTCCCTCTATCTGGAACCCCTCACCCTCTCTCTCCATTTGATGACTTCGAGTCTCAAATCAAGCAGCACGTTCCCTGTGAAGTTGTCCCAAGTTCTTCAGGAGACTCTCCTCACGCTTGGTTCATCTTGTATTCTCCACTATGGGATGTGCGAGATGCAGTGTCTGTTCCCACATGCCGAACGCCCACTACCCTGTGAACAATTTGAGAGCAGAATCCTTGCTGCTTTCATCTCGGTATCCCCTGTAACCAGCAAAAGGCCTAGCTTCCCAAATGTTTGCTGAGAATGAATGAATGAACAAACGAATGAATGAATACACTACTCTTTCTGTCTTAGAAGATGATCCCACATCCCAGTAGATGATTTGCAGTCACTCTTTGGTGGATTCTTTTTTCCCATAAGTTTCTTTGACTTTGGGGCTTGATAGCAGTGGTCAGTGTATTTACAAGCCAGGCCGGCCACAGCAACCCATAGGTGGGTTTGGCCGCTAATCCCCCCTGCTCCCCAACTTTTGCTAGTTGGTCCCATGTCCCTTCAGAAGTATCTTCAGTGTATCCTCAAGTTATTTCACCTTTCTGTTCCCATTTAAAAATGCTTTTAGTTTCCCGAAAGGAAGATTGTCAGGGCAAGAAGTTCCCAGTCTGTCCTTCTCTGGTAGAGCAGAAAGTCGGATTGTTAACTTCAACTATGACTTTTCGAGTATTTCAGTAAAAGACATCTGTAATGGTGTGATTGCTTGGTACATTTGTTTTATATTGTAAATATTTTATTTATTTATTTGAGAGAGAGAGAGCACAAGCAGGGTTAGGGGCTGAGAGAGAGGGAGAAGCAGGGTCCCCGCTGCTCGATCCCAGGACCCCGACATCACAACCTGAGCCAAAGGCAGATGCTTAACCCACTGAGCCACACAGGTGCCCTACTTAGTACATTTAATACTTAATTTCCAAACCCTTTGTTGAACGTGGGCTATACCTGAGCTGACGTCCTAAGCCCAAAGCAGTAAACGTGGCTCCACCTGGATTTGATAGCTGGGGTCTGCACAGATTACCTAAGGCTGGTGTGTTATTCCTTCCTATGATGCTTTTCATCTCCTCTGACTTACAGAGGCAGCTCAGAAAGTTCTCAAAAAATGCTTATTCAACCAAGCTTTGTTACCTATTTTGAATGAAGTCAGTCAAGCCCGCGAACTTCTTGTTTCCTCCTATTTTTCACACAATGTCTTGTCACAGGTGTTCAGGCTCTCAGAAAAATGTGAAGTTCAAATCAGGACTTGTTACCCCTGAATGAAAGTTTTGTTTCAAAGTTCACCAAAATACCTACAGCACGCACGCACGTGTGCACGCGCCCCCACACACACTAGGTTTTTAAAAAACTGCAGTCCTCTCTCTGGAGACTCACTCACATGTGGGACTTCACAGACACCTGAATTTTTTATAGCTTTTAGGGCTTTTGCTTGAGTTTTCTATGTACTTTTGACTAAATTATTTTCTGCCATAGATACTATGAGATAATTGGTCTATGATTTTTCACTGTATTTCTTAATTTATATTTTCTTAAATTACTCTATTTCTTTAAAAATTTTTTAAAGATTTATTTATTTTAGAGAGAAAAAGAGAGCACGAGTGAGGGGCAGAGGGAGAGAATATCTCAAGCAGACTCTGTGCTGAGTGCAGAGTCCAATCAGGGCTCGATCTCACAACCCCAAGATCACGACCTAAGCTGAAACCAAGAGGTAGACACTTAACCAACTGCACCACCCAGGTGTCCCTGCTCTATTTCCTAATTTAAATTTA
This sequence comes from Ursus americanus, assembly GCF_024610735.1. Taxonomy (NCBI): domain Eukaryota; kingdom Metazoa; phylum Chordata; class Mammalia; order Carnivora; family Ursidae; genus Ursus; species Ursus americanus. Next base: position 50,160,205 of record NC_142146.1, on the reverse strand, counting down.
TAGGTACTTTCTTTCAATAATAAATAGTGAATAATCGTTTACCATAAAGCACATTCTCAAAAAAACTAAGGTCAGACTGTCTCTGATAATGAACGTCCAGAGTCTCTCAAATATAAGTCAATGGTAACAAGATCAGAGCCATACATTAAGCAAAGGCTACACTCCCTTATACTTATGGTGAATGAAGACCACCTTCAGCTCCCAAATCTTACCATTCGGGAGAGTAAGAAAAACTCAGGCATCAATAGCCTTCAATATCTTTGAAATATAGTGAAAGGCGGCACCATTCGTTGCTACTACTTTTGATTCATTCACTACTGTCCCTTCCCTTGTCTCCACACTTTCACTCAATAGGAGTCAAGAAATCCTCCTCCCAGCCCTTCCCCAGTGCCTGTCCACTGCTCTGACTCCCACATCATCAGGCCCACGAGTTACAGTCACTTAACCACCCCTAGTTGTTCTCTCTCATGCTTTGAAAATTTTTAGCTCTGGCTCAGGGTCTCTCTCTTCAATATTAGTTGGTTTTTTTTTTTTTAAGGAGTTTATTTATTTATATGAGAGAGAGTGAGTGAACAACAAGGAGAACTGGAGAGGGAGAGGGGGAGGGAGAGGCAGACTCCCCATTGAGTGTGGAGCCCGAGGTGGGCTCGATCCCAGGACCCTGAAATCATGACCTGAGCTGACATCAAGAGTCAGCCACCTAACTGACTGAGTCACCCCAGGTGCCCCTTCACTATTAGTTTTGTCATACTTTTTAGTGATTTCAGTGACCCTGAAGATAATCCTTCCCTGCACTTTTCTCTCTCAGTTTCTTGACCTCCACCTCTCAACTGATCTCGTCTTCAACACAACCTCAGCCACCCTCTGCCAATGGACACACCTTAGACACACCACCCAACACCAAATGCCCAAAACCTCAATTTCAAGCATTCCCCTTTCTAAGTACCACTTTCTATCCTTCAATCTTACTGTCTCTACTGCTCTTATTCCAACAATCCTTTGGTCCCTCTGTTTGCATGATTCATCAATCCTACCCATTTCCTACTGTCCTTCCACCTCCTCATTTTACTTATGGTTCATTTTTCTGGCTCTAGTCCTCATTTTCCTCTCTGCTCAGTTTAAACTCTGAGGTCCACCATTATAATCACCCCTTTCCCTAAACTCTCAGCTTCTTGGCTTCTCTTTTTCTTTTCTTTTCTTTTTTTTTTTTTTAAAGATTTTATTTGTTTATTTGACAGAGAGAGAGACAGCCAGTGAAGAGAGGGAACACAAGCAGGGGGAGTGGGAGAGGAAGAAGCAGGCCCCCAGTGGAGCAGGGAGCCTGATGCGGGGCTCGATCCCAGGACCCTGGTATCACGCTCTGAGCCGAAGGCGGACGCTTAACGACTGAGCCACCCAGGCGCCCCTTGGCTTCTCTTTTTCATCATATGCCCTTGAAGAACCCCATCTGCACAGCTGAACATGGCCGCAGGAAAAACACCCAGCCGTGGAGATGGTCTCACTTTCAATGTACGAGCATGAATCTCAAGCAGATCCGTAATGCTGTCTGACCACTCTGATGCATCCCTCAGTCTATTCACTCTTCTGCTCTCCTGGATATCCTCTTTCTCATCCAACTTTCAACACCTCCTTCCCCTCCTCACTAACAGCTAATGACCTTGCTCCTAATTTCCACTGAGAATATAGAAGCAATAGAAAAGAATTTCTACGAGTTACCATCACCCAGTCAACTCACCTACCAGCCTCAAAGCCCAAGTACTTGGCCTGCTTTCATGTCACTCTCCTTGTGTCCTCAAGAAATCATTCTAGGTATCTTTCTGTCTTCTCCTACATCATTTTTTTCCTTCTCAATAGGATTTCCTCATCAGCATATAGATATGCTGTAATTTCTTCTATGTGTAAAAGCACCCTCTCTGACTGTGCCTGCCTATTCAGCTGTCCCTCCATTCTCTGCGTCCTTTTATAGAAATAGTCATTAAAAGAGCAGCCACCAGCTATTCTCTTGAACCCAATATGCTCTCTTGAACCCACTCTAATCATGCATGAGCTCTCTACCCCCCCAAAATGATCTTTTCAAAGTCATCAATGACCTCCCTGCTGCTACACAATCAATTTTTGACCCTCATCTTGCTTGACCTATAAGACACATTTAATAGGGTTGGTCACTCCATCCTCCTATAAATATTTTCTTCACCTGGATTCCAGGGCTCCACATTCTCCTGCCTCTCTGCCTAGCACACTGCTTCTTTTTTCTTTATTGGCTCTTGCTCATTTGCCTGATTTCTTAATGTTGGACTTTCCAGGTCTCAGACCATGTGCTCCCATTTTTTGTCTGTACTCACCCCCACAGTGTTCTCATCCAGTTTTGTGGCTTAAACAGCATCTACATGTTGAGGACTTTCAAGTCATTATGCACCTCACCCACATCTCTCTTCTAAAGTTGAGATTCATATACCCATTTACCTGTTTGACCTCTTTTTTTTTTAATATTTTATTTATTTATTTGACAGAGAGAGAGAGAGAGACAGCCAGTGAGAGAGGGAACACAGACAGGGGGAGTGGGAGAGGAAGAAGCAGGCTCCCTGCGGAGGAGCCTGATGTGGGGCTCGATCCCAGAATGCCAGGATCACGCCCTGAACCGAAGGCAGACGCTTAACGACTGAGCCACCCAGGCGCCCCGTTTGACCTTTTTGTCTTGGACCTCTAACAGGTATCTGAAACTTAAGACATCCAAAAATCAATCTCCTTATCTCCCCCTTCCTAAATCTCTCCTTCTTCATTCTTCCACATCTCATTTACTGGCAACTCCATCCTTTCTGCTGTTTAAGCAAAAAATCCCCCAGTCATCTGTGCCTCTTCTCTTTTGCCTTCCATTCCATGCAGAATCAAAGAACCTGCCAGTTTTTATCTTCAAATCAGAGCCATAATCTGAGGACTTGTCATCACCACCTCAGCTAACATCATGGTCTAGACTCTCTTAGGTTACAGGAATAGTGCTCGTGGTGTCAAAGGGCCCAAACACCAAGGCTGCTTTTTCCCATACCTGGGGGAAATCTGGAAGGCTTACACCTCCCCAAGTCTCATGCTCAGATTTCACCTTTTCAGACACATTCTCATGCTGTTACCATTGCCATCTCTAGTCTTCTTTAAATAGTTACATCTTCTAGGAGGAAATATTTATATTTCTTTCTATATAATTTATATGTATGTGTGTATCACTTTGTCCTGGGAGTATTTAAGGTATATTATAAAAGTATATAAAATACACAACAGTATAGAAAAATAAATGAGAAAATTAGGCAAAGGGAAAATAAGGATAGAAAAAAAATTCAGATGAAGCTACAGGTGAGGTGAGCATCCAAAAGCATACGATGGGGTTCCTTGCATTTGCTACACCCGAGTAACACATAAATGTCTTCCTCTACGGTGTGCTTTCATAGATTTATTTCCACTTGATGGGCCCCATAAGGCATCATGAGCACAGTGGCTCTTTGGGAGGGAGAGGGAGAGGGCGGTGTTGGGAGGAAAGGCTCAGAACGAGAAGCGGGCCAGCGCTGGTCAGGAAGTCCCTCCTCACCTGAGACTGGGTCTCAATCTGATGCCAATCACTCCCTTGGTGTTCTTCCCAGTCTCCCACCTCCCAGTCCACCCCCACATGATACCCCTGGTACTTACCAAGACCCAAGCAAGAAACTCTGAGTCCTGATTTTCCAAGATTCCTAGAATAAAAATAAAGCAGCATATGGTTATGACTTTCTCAGGTGAAACTACACACGTTTAACTCTGAGGACCATATCTCACTTCTGACATGGCTCTTGACTAGAGTCATGGGAGAGGCAGAGCTGCAGGTGCAGGTGCGTGGTCTTGGGAAGCGTCTTTCCTCGCCGCTTGGGCACCGGGAGGCTCGGAATGTGCTCAGGTGCAGCACAAGATGAAAGTGTCCCCCACGAAATGCAGCCTGCCAGCCCTGAATGATCTTTACTAATCTGTTTTCAAAATTTATTTTCTCTTTCTAGAATGCAAGTTCCTTGAGGGCAAAATCTGTATTCTATTTGTCAACCAATGATTCCTTATTTATTTATTATTCATCCACAGAGCCTGACACACAGTAGATCCTTAATAAGTATTTGTTGGCCGAGTAACTAACAAACTGACTTGTAAAACAGAATATTATTATGGATGGTTGGGGATTATTATAAGAATAAACTCAAAATGATCCTTTAGGCTGTTTAAACTATATGACAGACAACCTTTGACTTGCAGTGGGGCTTTGTCCTGAGAAATCCAGCCTAAGTTGAAAATATCCTAAGTTGAAAATGCATTTAATTCACATAACCACCGAACACCATAGCTTAGCCGAGCCCACCTTCAACGTGCTCGGAACACTTGTATTAGCCAACAATTGGGCAAAATCATCTAACACAAAGCCTATTTTATAATAAGATGTTGAATATCTCATGCAATTTATTGACTACTATACTGAAAGTAAAGAAAAAAAAGAATGGTTGAATGGTCTAGAGTGGTTGTAAGCATTATTGGCTGTTTATCCTCTAGATGGTGGGGCTGCCTGGGAGCCGTGGTCTCCTGCCCAGCATCATGAGAGAGTATCCTACCATACATATTGCTGGCTCGGGAAAAGAACCAGATTCAAAGTTTGAAGTATGGTTTCTACTGAATGCACATGGCTTCCCCACCATCACGAAGTCAAAAGACCTTAAGTCAAAACATCAGAAGTAGGGGACTGTCATATTACTTTTTATAAAAGCCTACATAAAATTGCCACAAGAAGGTCAGATAGTCCTTTTGTAATGATTATTTTTTCCCTCATCGATCCCATGCTTTTCACCCCTGAAAGCTTATCGAGAAGAGGAAATATATTTCCACTCTCTAAATAGGGAGAGAACTAGGGGCTCTAGTCTACATTGTAAGGTATTCTGTGGAGACCGACACCCACCCCACTTTCCTGCCATCTGCCTCACAGCTGTCAGAGAAGAGATCAAATTCTCAGAGAGAGAAGGCCTCCTAGAATTCTGTAGGGGTCTCATGTGAGAAGGTGAAGCTTAAGTAATTGAAACATGGTAGAAAAGTGCATCTTTACTCTCTGATCAGATGCTCTTATGAGAACACAATGTTCCCCCCTGCTTCTACCCCAAGCAAAACAGCACAAACTTTTCCAACTGCCTCACAGCTCAGTTCTTACAGGTGCTCTCTCAATGCTTCCACAGTCTGGCATCTTTAGAGGTAGTAACTAGAGTGCTCTCATTTTTGCATCTGTTTCTTCCCTCTGTCTATAAAATGCCACCCATGCAACGCATTTAGTTTCACAGCATTGTCCAAAGTGCATCACATTGCAAAAAGGTGAAAGATGCAGGTTTCTGACCTATTGTTGAAATTAGCCAGGTAACCTTGGAGAAATCACTTCCTTCCTCTGGGATTTAACTTCTTCACTAGTAAGATGAGCTATTCATTCCTGGGCCATTCATCTAGCATCACGTCTGTGGGACTGGAACATGATAATGTATGCTAAGGTGTCACACAGCAAACACATGCAAAGCATAATTATTTTGGGTGCTTTCTGACTCTGCTCCGCCTCTCACAGACCTAGTGCTACATTTTCCCATTTGAAGGGGGTTAAGTTCACCTGGAAGGAAACTATGGCATAAAAGAATGTGTGGAAAATATTTTTTTTTATTTTTTTTTAATTTATTTATTCGACAGAGATAGAGACAGCCAGCGAGAGAGGGAACACAAGCAGGGGGAGTGGGAGAGGAAGAGGCAGGCTTCCAGCGGAGGAGCCTGATGTGGGGCTCGATCCCATAACGCCGGGATCACGCCCTGAGCCGAAGGCAGACGCTTAACCGCTGCGCCACCCAGGTGCCCCGTGTGGAAAATATTTTTTTTTTTTTAAGATTTTATTTATTCATTTGACAGAGACAGAGACAGCCAGTGAGAGAGGGAACACAAGCAGGAGGAGTGGGAGAGGAAGAAGCAGGCTCCCAGCGGCAGAGCCTGACGTGGGGCTCGATCCCAGAACTCCAGGATCACGCCCTGAGCCGAAGGCAGACACTCAACGACTGAGCCACCCAGGCGCCGCCCGTGTGGAAAATATTTTGAACTACTAAAGAGGAGAAAAATAACTGGACTTCTCCAATGAAAATCACTTGCATACGAAATTATTCTTTTAGTAGTTTCTCAGAAAACCACAGGATATAAAATCTGAAGATTTTTCTTTTAATCTAAAAGTCTACTGATTTTAAAGGACAGGAATCTAGAACAAAAGCTATACAGTGGGGAGAAGAAAAAAAAGACTATACCAAAACAAAAAAAGTAAATATATAAATATAAAATAAATATTAAAAAATAAAAATACAAAATGTAAAAAAAAAAAAATAAGTACCATTGACCCTTGAACAACACAGATTTGAACTGCATGGGTCCACTATACATGGATTTTCAAAATAAATACAGTATAGTATTTTAAATGTAATATCTCTTCCTTATGGTTTTAACATTTTCTTTAGCTTGCTTTATTATAAGGATACAGTATGTAATGCATATAATATACAAAATATGTATTGACTATGTTATAAGTAAGGCTTCCAATCAACAATAGGCTATTAGTAGGTAAGTTTTTGGGGAACTCAAAAGTTATACATGGATTTTCAACTGCACGGGGGGTCTGTGTCCCTAACCCTCATGTTGTTTGAGGGTCAACCATATATATGTGAATAACAGGCTTCCAGGTAGAGATATTCAATATCGATGCATCAGTAAAGACTGACTGAGAGGCTACCATGTTCCAGGCAGCGTGCAGGTCATGGGGATACAGAAGGCAATCCATTATGCTTTTCTACCTCCAGGGAGTTTTCTGTCCTCTACCTTTTCTGAGGGGCACAGAAAAGCAACTATGTAATTACAATACAGTGGTGGGGTGTGTCCTCCCCTGGAAATTTCTGGGCAAGAATTGAAGGGGCTATTTCAGACCTGTATTTGTGTCACTATGTGGGTGTCATGGGGAAAAAAGATCTCAGTAAGGATTTTCATGTAATTTTCATCTTTCCATGATTTTGAGAACAACGGGGCATGCAGAAAACTATGCGGAGCAAGACATTTTTCTAGCAAACTCAAATAGGGCAAGGTTATGTTGCTGGGTACTTAGCAAGCAATGTCCCAGCAGCAAGGTGGGGAGACCTGCCCTATTTTCCTTATGACAGTGACTCAGGAAGATAAAGATCACTCTGCTATGGGTTTGGAAGACCAAACTTGAAAAACTTGAGAATTGTCAGCAAAAACAAACTGCAAAGTAGCAACTACTAAATGTGGCCCATTTTCTTGCCCCTGATGTTTAAACACTCATGCCAGCTTTTCTGGAATGAAAGCCTTAGAAGATTTTGCACTATGTGAAAAGTTCCCTAACACACAAATATTGATACAGAGGTGATAGAGCCCTCATTGAGCCTTGGTATTTTTATTTTAACTCTAAGTATCTTCACCCTCTAGAGGGAATGGTTACCAAACTCAGTTGTTGGGTTTTTTAAAGATTTTATTTACCTATTTGTGAAAGAGAGACAGAGTGCGTGCCCAAGCAGGGGGAGCAGCAGGCAAAGGGAGAAGCAGGCTCCCCACCGAGCAGGGAGCCTGATGAGGACCTCAATCCCAGGACCCTGGGATCATGACCTGAGCTGAAAGCAGATGCTTAACCGACTGAGCCACCCAGGTGCCCCTCAGTTGGTTGTTTTTAAAGTGAGAGGCATCTTCTGTCATGAGCCATATCTGGTCAAGTCCACTGCCTTTACTTTGTGCAGGGGTGAGTCTCTGTGAGACCCCTACTGTGTAAGCCACTCTCAACACATGAGGATGCTTCTCGCTCTGCAGATGGAGATGGTGAGAACTAGCTCCCTGCAATTCAGCGCACAGAATTCCAACACACTTTCTGTGATTACCAACGGTTCATCTGCATCCTTCTGCCTCTGTCCATGTCTACACAACACTGAATGGAGAGGTGGCAATGGTCCAGCTATTCTGATCCATTTAAGCTCTGCTGGATAACAGACAGACAGACAGATAGATAACAGAAGCCCAAATACTGGACATATTTGATCTAGTGAGTACAAACTATATCGTCAAAAGCTTGTTTGTGTGGTTATAACACCAAATAATGGCCAAGTTTGCATATCATGCTGGCTCCAACAGATGCTTTGGAACCTTCTCCATCCCACATATGGAATTTTCATGACTACTTCATGATCTTGCATGACTGTGTGCAACAAAACAACTTGATAGACCTCCACTTTGTTTCTTAATTCCTCAGCATTCACACAATTGAGGCTACAAAAAAATTCTGTAAGCACATCACATTTCTAATTAGATTGAATTCCTCTCCCTTTTGATTCAAAATAGTCCCATTGCACTGGTTTACCTATTTTATCTGTGTCAGATATGCCAGAAGGAAGTCTGTGTTCATTTTTAGTATCTGCTCCTGTTCAGCTCAAAATAAAAGCTCCTCTTTGCCAGGTGAACCTGGGCTGCTCTGCTGCTAATATTAGAAATGAATGACATCAATATGGGAGCACAGGACACTTAGGTTTGTCAGTCAAATTCTGGAAACCCTAAATCTTCAATCAAAGCTTCAGTAAAGAATTATCTGGAAAAGGGATACAGTTTCTTGAGAACACCAAGGCTGCATCTCTCCCCTGTGGACAGGATCATCCCCTCCGTGAATACACGGCTGAACTTATTTTAGGCCAATGGCTAGTTCTACGACAGAGGCACTAAACAGAATTCCTCGTGTCCTTTTGTGAAGCATCCCTCAGACTCTCTGATTTTAAGGCAGTAATGTTGAGAACTGAAGTCGAGTGTCAGGCCCAGTACCAACAAGCCACCGTGAGGCTTGCGGGTCCTTTACAAATCACAGATGCTCAAAGCAGAAATCAGCAGCCCAAACGTCTTGTCTTAAACTGTTTGCTCCTGAATAGGCGTGTCTTAGACATTATTCACAGGCGTAAACTGCTCAGGAAAGAGGAGTCGCTAGCTGGAATATGTACCTTGCATTTGGCCAAGAAAGCAGCAGAATTGCCTGGGACAAGGGGCGTGACTAAAAGCCCCTGAGTTCGGTTTGACCTGTTTTCATGTGTTCAGGTCATTTTGTCACCTGCTGTCTCATCTGTTGGAACAGTCTTACTGATCCCTCTAAATCACACTCTGCTGTTCTGTGATGCCTCACCTGGAAGTTGCTAGTCAAATATAGGGTATGGAATTTTTTTTTTTTTTTAAAGAAACATATATTTAACCTTCTTTAAAAAATCGAGAGCCGAAAGCATGTTCACCTGTCAGTCAGCTGGTTTGGATGGTTGCATAAGAACATACATTTTGACAGCCATGAAGGTGACTACAAATGGTAGTAACACTTTCTTATGAGGGCACCATTCATCACTGTTGATAAGTGAATAATGACTCATTTGGAAACCACCAGGCACAAAAGTGATGTAGCCATGCATTTGATAACAGGCATTGACAAGTAGAACAATGAAACTTCATTTCATTCTTACTTTCATTTAAGTAGCAACCAAGTAGAATGGGATTCTATCAGATTCTTTGATTTAACGGTTTAGGTCATTTGTCAGTTGTAAATTTCAGCTAGACTCTTATTTTCACTGAATATACAAAATCACCTGCTGACCCGTAGATTCTAGAAAAGTCCAGAGAAGTATGACAAAAAGAGACCCCTATAATTAATTAATTAGTTCAATAGTGACGTAACAAGTTTCAACTCTACACCAAGCCTTGTGTTAGGGGTGGGGATGGGCTGAGTAGCAGATCGTTGCTGTTCTCAGCAGCAGGGGAAACATATTAAATAGTAAATTAATTATTTGATTGTAAGACTAAATAAAAGAACACTGTACCCTCAGTATAAAATTGGGGTGTTGGCGAAGCTGACCTGCTCTGGATGGTTAGGAAAAGCTTTTCTAGGGAAGCAGCATTTAACCTGAGATCCAAAAGAGGAATAGAAAGTAACTTAAAGAACAGGGATTAGCATTCTAAGCAGAGTGAACCACATGTGCAGATGCTCAGAGGCTGAAGAAAGCACAGGTCATTGAAGAACTGAAAGAAGGACAGGGCGGTAGAAGAGTAGAGTGCAGAGTGACTCCAGGTGGCCATTGGGGGTCACAGGAAGAAGGCCAAACAGGGTCTTACAGGTTAGATTATGTTACAGATTTTGGTCAGAGTATAAAGGAGTCATGGAAAACCAGTGAAAAACTTCAACAGAGGAAATGGGTTGAAAGGAAGTCAAGAAGAGGAGCTAGGAGGCTACTTTGTTAATCCTGATGAGAAATGATGGTACCTTGAATTCTGATTCGGCAGAGATAGGAGAATGAGGAAGATTCCAGATATTCCTAGCAGGCAAAAATCTAGAGAACCTGGTGTTTGATTGAATATGAGGGTGAAAGAGAAGGAGAAATAACGCACCATTCTTGGATTTCTGACTCGGGCAGCTAGGGGAAGAAGGGTGCTTTCCACTGAAGTAGGGTCATTCAAGAAATAGAGGGGTTTGACTCACCTTTGGGCATTTGGGCAAAGAGATATGCACCATAGCCAAGCTAGTTGGCGGGAGCTCAGAATAAGGAAAGGATGTTCTTTTTTTTTTTTTTTTAAAGATTTTATTTATTTATTCAACAGAGATAGAGACAGCCAGCGAGAGAAGGAATACAGCAGGGGGAGTGGGAGATGAAGAAGCAGGCTCCTAGCGGAGGAGCCTGATGTGGGGCTCGATCCCATAACGCTGGGATCACGCCCTGAGCCGAAGGCAGACGCTTAACTGCTGTGCCACCCAGGCGCCCCAGGAAAGGATGTTCTAGATATGGAAGTTAATAGATGCTATGAGCTGGAGCCAGCTGCCAAGGAAAAGAGTGGTCAGAGAAGAGGACCAAGGCCCAGCCTTGAGAAGCTCCATCATTCTAGGTGGCAAAGAGGAAGTGCGTTGACAAAGGAGATGCAGAAGGAGTGACCGAGATGTAGAAAGGCGAAGTGTGGGTGTCGAAGCCAAAGGTGGAGCCGGTTTCAGCAGGAGTGGCCCAGGGTGCTGCAAGCTGCAGAGGGACCCAGTCCCTGCAGGACAGACGGAGGAATGCCCTTCCCTGTTCAGCCCTGAGGGGACTGCTGTGAGCCCGCAGCAGTCATTTCAGTGGCCCTGGGGCTGGGAGTCGGGCTGGCGGTCCGTCCCCCTGGGGGAGGCACAGAACGATGCTTGCTAGGGGCCCGAGACCTTGCACAGGTTACTCGGCCTTTTTAAGCCTCTTTCCTCAGTCATGTGTGCAGATATTAATAGCCTACTACTTTTTTGATGATTAAGTGAGAAAATAGAGATGCAGCGCCAGTCCCAGCAGGTTTCAGTGTTCAATAAATGCCACTTGCTTCTGCCCTTATTTCCTAGAAACGGTGGCGCCTCAAACACGGACTCTGGTGGGGTTCTGGGTCTGGTGCTGAAGCTGGTAGGAAGCCACCTCCGTGACTGGCAAGACCCGCTTCCCCGTCCTTAGGAGCCTATTCGTGCTCCTTCTGCTTAGACTCGGCAACCATCCGGAATCTATTATATGCAAATCCTGAGTCATTTTGCAAGAATCCTTAGAAAAGTGGGAAGGGGGTGGGGATAAAGATAGATAAGGAAGACAAAGGAGAAGGTGGCACTGGCTTGGCGAAGGCAGTTGGGAGAAGTCATATGAATCTGAGGAATTTCAACGGTTCTTCTGGGATCCCCCGGGGGCGGTGAATTGGAGACCCCACCGAAGGTTGTACAGATAGGGCTACACAAGCTTAGGTGTTCCGCAGGGGTGGGGTGGGGATTGAGAAATGCTCGCCCAGGTCTAGTTACTGCTTAACTAAAAGTTACTCTGCTTTTACTGTCGCAAGGACCCAAGACATCCAAGTAGCCGGAAATCAAGAACTCAGAGTTTCAAACCAGAAGAATCTAGAACCTTTATCTCAGGGGCATATAATTTGGAGGTTCATGAAGTTGGAATGGAAAAAATACACTTCTCTTTTTCATTACCTTCTTATTGAAACTGAGCATTTCCTGCAATTATGATTTTAGGCAACAAACCACAGAAGTACTCACATTACCTGTGACTTTGCCTCCAGGAGAAATTACAGGCATTTTAATGTCACATCACAGTCACTTCAGAGAGCTAAAAAATTATTTGCATTCACCATTTACACTCATCATCCTTAGAAATTGTGGTATTCAACCTGCCCTTAGAGCTTGTTATTTAATACATTAGTAAAGAAATACGTGTTTTACTAGGCTACGAATTTGGATTTTAGATATTTTGAACTGTATTTCAATTTAATCAGAATCCTGTGTATTTTATGTACTTAAAAGCTCTTTTTCTGAGAAGTCTGTAGGCTTTACCCGACTGCTGGAGGGGTCTATGCATCAACAATCTTGGATGCAGATAAAAGATAAAGGTTGTTTAAAAATGCCTTTGAGCATTCATCTGCCACAAAGTAATGTGAGTTTGCAAGCATCTCTTTCAAACCCGGAGCGAAGACATTCCTGAAAAATATGTGAAAGCAAAATTAAATATGCCAAACCCCACTGCTCCCATTCCAAATGTGTATAATGTTGTTGAAAGTTTTGATGTTTTAGTATCTCTATTTATTTGTTTAATTTTAGGAAGTTAAAAATATTTCTAAGGCTCTTACTGGATTTACTTCCAAATTCAGGCCCACTGCTTGTGTTATCTTTGCTTGGATATAAATCCTTGACTCCCAGGGCTTGCATTCCAGGCCTCACCCACCCACTTACAGGGGTGGGGACTGCCGTGTTTATCTGCTGGGGAAGGAGAGGAGAGGATTTGCCAGACTTGGGGCTCTGGGGTCTTAGCAAGAAGTGGCTTGTCTCAGCACAATATTTCTTAAATAATAATTCACTTTACTGTGATTCATTCATTCAACCATTTCATATTCCATTTCATGCATTTGTGTTTGTTTCAATATACAACGATGCTTCTTCCTGAATCTTCAAGCTGCTCTGTTGTCTCAGAGATGTGCCATGTTGGTCCCATGGCTTTACTGGGTGCCCCTGGGCGTGCTCTGCTGCCCCAGTTTAAAAGGCCTGGCTATAAACCATTGCCAGTCATTTACACCTTAGTGTGAAAGAGATTCAAACCTTTTTCCTACATCACTTGGGAGAGATTTGAACAAATAAGAAATAAAGCACTAAATATCTGAGAGAGATGGAAGGGGAAAGAAGGGATTTGGGGGGAGGAAGGAAGCTTGATGGAGGAAGCAGGCCCCCCAAAGGGGAGAACACACTTTGTCCCTTCCAAATCTGGTCTGGGATCACATCTCTCTCCTCCTGACAGAATAATCACATTTTCTTATGAAAATATCATACACATACTTGCCATTTTCGAAGCTAAGAAGAGAAAATCGAAAGGTTTCAAAGTTTTCTTCACCCAGTGGTGATGATTTATTTTCAAAGAAATTCCACAAGACAAGCAAAGGTAAAGCTTTCCCTGGCATCCGCTTTGTGAGGAGAGCTATGATTTGTTTTCACTGTAATGAGCTATGCAGCTTTCAAAGGCAAAATGAAACAAAACAGCATCTGAGGTAGGAGCCCTTGCTCCACATCTTTGCAATTCCCTTTTCTGTGGGTGCGTTTGTGGCTTTCTCCAGAGAAAGCCAAGTCAGCAACGCGATGGACACTGAGGCATGAACCTGACTGAGGGGCAGGTTGATACTGAGATATGCACTTAATGAAAAGTAAGTGCTTTCAGCCACAATGCATGAGTTTGCCTTTCACTTTCCTTGACAGGGGACTGGAAAATTAATGCCCGTTTTCTCTGTGCGCTCGCGTCTTTTACAGGGTGATGCCATATATCACAGTGCCCGTTAGACTCATTCTGCGCAAGGTCGTTTCTCCTTCCAGACTGAGATCTGTGAGGGCAGGGACTGTGTCTAACGCATCTGTCACTTCCAACCCCCGGCGGGCGCCGTGCTGGGTGCAGAGTAGGTGTTGGGGCGGCTCTGGGGGGGGGGGGGGGTGGGGGGGGTTAAGCCATCGCTGGTGGAAAATGCATCCGCACCTGCTTGTTCCTCTCCCGCTGCCTAGGGAGGCTCTGCGGTTGACTGGAAAACCCTGGGCGGCCCCGGGCGGTGGCGGAGCCCAGCACAGAGCAGAAGTGCCTCTACCAACTTCCCAGCGCCGAGACCTTGGGAAAGTTACGGAATCTCTGCGTGCCCATCTGTTCCCGGTGATAATAATAGCAACTACCTCAGAGCGTTGTTGTGGGGATTAAATGTGAGGATTAAAGCATTTAAGGCAGTGCTTGGCACATGGTAAATGCTCTCGAAGTGCAAGCTGTTATCACACAGACCCAGGTTTGAATTCCAGCTCTGGTCCTGGGTATCTTGTTTCCCCTCCTATAGGTTCCCTCTTTCACACGCCCTCCCTGAGTGGGAGGGCTTTCACTCTTCTTTCAACCAGTGTAGGTGTTAGGACTGCTTCTTCTAATGTCACAGGAGGGAGGCTGGTGGTTAGGAACCTCCTTGGCAGGATGCATTCTATCCCCACCTATAACTTTCCTTTTCTCGCTCTCCGTCTCCCCCTCCAGCTAACCTGTGGTCCCTGTTGCAATGGGAGGGCCAAGTCCTGACCTCTGTATTTGCATCCACAGTCTGGAGAGCTGGGGCTAAAGGGGGAGCCACTGACCAAGGTCTACTTCTATGTTCAGTCTTCACCTTACTTTTTCTTCCAGTCAGCCCGGCATTTCAGAGCACCTCCATCCTGACTTCTCCATAACTACTACCAGGTCAGACACTTAGGCCTAATGGCTTCCTACCTGCTCTTCTGCCACTACATTCTCTCCCGTTCTTTGATCATCCTTATCACCCTCTTATTTGAATGCAGTAACTATTGTTCATGTCTTATTACCTTTCCTCAGCTACAAAGTACTTGGTAGGATCCAAGCCTGATTTATGTTTGACTTCCTCATAACGCTTTGCACCATGAGGTACAAATAAATACTTCATTGACTCAATGAATGTTCAAATGACTAAGTCTGAGGAGCCTGTTTCACCTTCTTGATGTGAACTTCCAGAGTTAGGTGTTATTTTAGTCCTAATTACTTTGTGTTTAGAGTGACTATTAAGATTCAATCGTCCTATTCAATGTCAAGGACAAAATGAGTGTCTTTGGAGAAAAATCCCAAGGAATTTACCAGAAACCTCCTAGAACAAATAATAAGTGAATTTAACAAGTTTGCAGGATATAAGGTCAATGTATACAAAGTCAAGTGTATTCCTAGCAAGGAACAATTGGGATTTGAGATTTTAAAAAAGCAGCACTATTTACAATAGCAGCCTAAAAATGAAATACTTATTTACACATCTATTAAAACATGGACAGTATCTATATGCTAAAAATGACAGAACACTGAAGAAATGTAAGAGGATCTGACTAAATAGGGAGATATACCATGTTGATGGATTGCAAGACAATAGTGTTAAGATTTCAGTTCCTGTCAATTTGATGTTTGAAGTAAATATAACCCCAATTCAAATCCTAGCAATATGTTTTATAGATATCAAGGTGATTCTCAAATATATATGGCAAGGGGAAGAAAATGGAATCTGCAAAACAATTTAAAAAGAGCAAAGTTGGGGGCGCCTGGGTGGCTTAGTCAGTTAAGTGTCTGCCTTTGGCTTAAGTCATGATCCTGGAGTCCTGAGACTGAGTCCCACATCGGGCTCCCTGCTCAGCAGAGAGTCTCCTTCTCCCTCTGCCCCTCACCCCATTCATGCGCACACGCTCTCTCTCTCTCTCCCTCAAATAATCTTTAAAAAAAAAATAAAAAGAGCAAAGTTGCAATGACTCACACTACCTGATTTAAGATTTAACATAAAGCTATGGTGATCAAAGTGGTATGGTCTTGCTTAAAGGAAGGAAGAACATTTAAACGGAACAGAATAGACATTAAGTGGAGCGGAATAAACAGGCCAGAAATAGCCCCACATAAGAATAGTCAACTGATTTTTGACAAGAGTGCAAAGACAATTCAATGGAGAAAGGATAGTCTTTGCAAGAAATCGTGCTGGAACAATTGTCTATATATAAGAAAATGAACATTGATACAAACCTCAAGCCTTATACAAAAATTAAAAAGGATCATACAGCTAAACATAAACTTAAAACTACAAAACTTTTAGGGAAAAAAAATGAGAAAACCTATGAGACTTTAGGTTTGGCAGGAGTTTCTAGATGTAGTACCAAAAGGACAATCCATTAAAAAAACTGAAAAATTGGGCTTCATAAAAATTTAAACTCTTGCTCTGTGAAAGAAACTATAGGAGAATGAAAAGACAAACTGCAGATTGAAAGAAAATATCTGGAAAAAACCACTAAAAGATGGCCAAAGTTCTGAACAGACACTTCACCAAAGAAGATATTTGGATGGCAAATAAGCACTGGAAAAAGTGCTCAACATCATCAGATGGAGAAATACGAATTAAAACCATAATGAGATAGCACTACCCACTTATTAGAATGGATAAGAAAAAAACAAGATGAAAACAAACACAATGCCAAGTACTGGCAAAGACGCACTGCTGGTGGACATGCAGAACGAAATAGGCCTCTTTAGAAAACATCCTGAGACCTTCTTACAAAGTTAAACATACCCATAACAAGACTCCGCAGTTCCACTGCTGGGTGTTCAGCCAGGTGAACTGAAAACATAGGTTCACACAAACAGCTATCGGCAAACGTTTAAAGCAGCTTTGTTCATAATCACCCAAAATCAAATCAGCCACCCAGATGCTTGTCAAGTGATGAATGGGTAAACAAATTAGGGTATATTCACACAGTGGAATATTACTCAACAATAAAAAGAAAAGAACTATTGATTCATGATTCATACAATAATATGAATACACTGTAATGCATTTTGCTCTGTGAAAGAAGCTAGGCTTCCAAAGGCACATACTGTCTATTTATGTAACATTCTGGAAAAGGCTGTAAGGACAGAATGCAGATGAGTAATTACTAGGGGTTGCAGGCAGGTGGAGAGGTTGACTGCAAAGACACGGTCTGAGGGAACTTGGGGGGTTATGGAATTGTTCGGGATGGTACTGTGGTGGTATGACCACACTTATCAAAACCCATACAACTGTGAAAACACAAAAAGTGAATTTTACTCTGCTAATTAAAAAACAATCTACCGGGATGTCAGTGGAACCCAAGAAGATACGCACACTGTGAGAAATGAATCCACTGTATTATGAATGAATGACAAACCATATTCCACCATAACTCTGGGGGAAAAAACCTGACTTCAATAACTTTGGAGAGTCTTTTGACTGGATACCAGAAGGCTAAGAATAAAAGGAACTGTGCACAAACGCTGAACTCTAGCCAGCCAATTTGTTTCTCGTGCGGTAAGAGTAATTTTCTAGGGTTGACTAATGAGAGATGTAGGGAGTGAACGGTAGACCCGGAAATGAAACACAAACAGGAGAATACTGAGGACCCTTGGAAACCAACATCCCTATATCATTTAATTTCATTTTATCTGTAAATACCCTCATGTTGCCAGAACATTGGTCTTTGTGTGTTTGCTTGCTTTTTTATTTTCTAATTCAGCAGATGTTTACTCAGGAGCTGCTTGGTTGCATCAAGAGCTTGTAACCGGCTTTGAGATTAACGGATGCTTGTTCTCTTCAGAAGAATAACAGATGAGAAACCGGCCTGGCGGCTGTGGAAAGCGAACGCAGTTGGCCCACGCATGACTTTGCTTTGAGTCCTGTTATAAATGGCTCATGGGGGCGCCTGGGTGGCACAGCGGTTAAGCGTCTGCCTTTGGCTCAGGGCGTGATCCCGGCGTTCTGGGATCGAGCCCCACATCAGGCTCTTCTGCTATGAGCCTGCTTCCTCCTCTCCCACTCCCCCTGCTTGTAAATGGCTCATGATTAGGCAGGCTGGTGTTCTGGTTTCGGTTCATCTTCATTCTTCAACCTCTAGTTGGTCTTTTTATTCTTCTTGATATCTCCATTTGTTATGTCTCCAAAGCGGAGAAATTACATCTCATTTGGGGGTGACAGCCATGAAATGGTGCTGACGAAACTGTGCCTTCTCGCGGTGACTTGGAGAACACCCCCTACAGCCATGAGAATTGCTCTCTGTGCCAATCCTTTCTGATGCTACTTCCTACACAGGGAAAGCTCTTTTCTACGGACCCATGAAGGGGAGGAAGGGAGAGAAGACCACCCCCTCTCGTGCAACTGTAAGGGATGGGAATATATTCTTTAGGACCGTAAGACAAAAATCTTACTGACGTCCTCTTGAAAATAGAATCAAAGCTGCCTCTCCTTGGGCCTGGCTAAAGTTTTACTAATGCAAATAACTTTTAAAAATTGACTTCGGGCCTTTTAAATTAATCACTGCATGGCAGCTATGGAACTCTGCGAAATAACTTTACCTTCTGCTTTTGTGAATTAAGCCATCTTAGGAAATTAAAATAATTCATTTCAGTTGTTTAAACTCAATAGCGGTACTTCATTCAAGTTGACTGGACTGGTTCTAAGCAAGATTTAGATAACGGGGGTTCGGAGGACAGCGCTGATATTGATGGCAAAGTCAATGGGGATCTGACGGTTCTTTGATGGGATCCCGAAGAAGTCAATTTCCAGCTTTAGAATCACCATCGTATGATAAGAAGGGAAATCATGATGGAAAGTAAGAGCAGTGGCAGTCGAATAGCTGGTTATTTTAGTGAAAACTCCAATTGAGCCTAATTGACAATTCAGTGTTGTCAGACATTGAGTAAATCTTTGAATCCACTTTGAATCCTCTTGGATATTTGACATCTATAAGCATGTCTTTGAACTTTTAAAATGGAAAAGCACAGCTAATTATATTTTATTTTTCACTTACTAGGTAAACAGAAACATACTTTGGTTATGTTCCCCATACCTGAACTCAGCTTCTTAATAATAGCAAATATCTATAAAGCACCTATCCCATGCCAGCATCTTTCTAGGTGCTTTTATACATAATTCAAGCATATTCAAGCCTATAAAGGCTTGTAGTCTCTCCAGCTAGACACTCTTGTGCCTGTTTCACCAGGAGGAAGTGGAGGTTGAGCGAAACAAGGAGCTGAGGTCCCACACGAGCAATGCGTGGCAGAGCTGGGGCTCAATTCTGTCGGCTGCTGAGCTGTGTGCCCCTCCCTGGCCCCTTGCTGCCTTCATGTGGCCCATCCAACTGAAATGACCCAACCATTCCCTATTCCCTAGAGGGCTTAGCAGTCAAAGGGTCCCTGCCCGACTTTGGTCATTTGTGGAGGCCTAGAGAAGAGAGAAAATGAGTTTCTGTGACTTTCACTGGGCATCCACACTGGCTCCTAACGTCTGTTCCAGATCCCCCAGCTCTGGATTCTAGCTTCCCACAGTCTCTCCCGGGTGCGTGCTCTGGCAGCGGTGGGAGCCAGTGAACCGCCACTCGGCTCACTCTTCTCCTGATCAGCCTTCACCCAGACATAGCAGAGGAAGAAAACAGGCAGAAGAAAATGTACAACTCACATGGGCTCAAAATGCAACATAGCTGATTTCATCCTGTTTTTGCTCTCTCGAAAAGAGGAAAAAAAATGAAGTCATTTGCATTCTTCGCTGCTGGATGATGGGAGCACCTGTGGAGTGTGGGGGTAAGGGCTTGGAAAGGGGAACAGAAAGGGAAGTTTGGAAGAGCTGATGTTGTCTTGCTTGAAAGAGAAGATCGGACCGAGACTGATTTTTAGCGTCATTTAATCCAGCAAACACTTTGGAGCTACTGCGGGCAAACGGTCTGAATAAATCAGACCTCCCAAGTGGATTCTCCATTTATCCAGTAGATGTTCCCTGGGCACCTGCTGTGGAGGCAAACGTGGTTCTAGGGTTTAGTGCTGTGGCAGTGAACACAACAGATCGAGGGCCTGACCCCATAAAGCTTACATTCTCGCGGAGGGGTCCGCAGTGAACAAGTAGCGGAGAAATGACACCAGTGAGTAAGAGGTGCTTCTACGACGTGGAGCTGGGTAATGGCACAGGTGAGGTGGGCGGGGGCAGCCCCCGGAGGAGGTGATCTCGGAGAAGGGACTTGAAGGATGGGAAGGAGCCAGCCTGGGAAAGATCTTGGGGAAGAGTTCTAGGCAGAGAGAGAAGGAAAGACCCTGAGGTAGAGACACGCTTAAGGAGCAGAAAGGAGGTGAGTGTGATGGAGGGGCGTGTGTGTGTGGGAGAGAGAGAGAAGGCAGTACAAGATGAGGTTAGAGAGGGATGGGAGCCAGGACTTACAAGGCTGCTGGCAACCAGCTTAACTGCTCTCTATCCAGGCACAGGAGAGAGAAATGGTCCAAAAATTGTTCTGGGCTGTATGCTAAGAGCTATTTTATTGAAATAGAGCTGTAGGCAGAGAGCAGACGAACCTACCCTGGAGAACTTTTGGAAGAGGACTGAAGAATTGTGGACCAGGGTGGGGGAACTTCAACGGAGGCCGGGCCATGCCTCCCATCACTGGAGAGGTTTCAGTGTTTGGAAACTAGGGTTGCCTCATTGTACAACTCTGGGGACATATTGTATTCCATGTGCAGAACCCTCTTTTCCCAACTGTACAGTTCAGTGGTCCTGCGGTGGACTCCCTGCTTCCCCTTTCCATACCTCTCTCCTTTCCAGTATTTTCTCTTGCCCCTTTTGGTCTCAAATATCTTTAGTTCTCAGGCTCTGCTTCCTTTATCTTTATCAGATTCTGCACTCGGTAAAGTCAGAACAATTTACAGTCACTCAGGTATGAATGACCAACAGGATAAAGTACTGGCTGGGATGGGGAAGGGGAGATTATACCTGTGATTCTCAGGAATTAGGAAGAATGGCTCTCTGCATTTGCATCCGTTTGGAATGCTTCTCTCACATATTCTCAGTCAAGTCCCAGCCCCCAAATTCCTTCCCAAGGAGACTTCCCCAGGAAGAGCTAGGTATTTCTTTCACTGAGCTTGTGGCTCAACTTTGCCCTTCCCGTGTTACTTGTGTGTTGTCCGGATGATCTGTCTCCCCATAAACTCGTGGACTTGTTGACAACAGACTCCATGTTTCATGCATCTGTTCCAGGCCTTGGCATGATGCCAGGCCCACTGCAACCAACGGACCAAAGAGCCAGGGTGGATCATAAGAGCTGGTTACTTTGATCATAGTAGGCTATGGTCTTCACAGGGTTAAGCTGAATTAAGACTTTTTAGAAAATCTTCCTTCCTTGAGAGTCCTGCATTTACAATTTTTATTTCTTCAATATTATAAATATTGCCACCTGGATTTCTACCAATGTAAGACACGTTTGTTGACAAATTTCCTCTTTTTTAAAATGCAAATATTCCAAATAGGATTGAATCCCCTCATTTATACACATTTATTGTGTCACTGCTCTGTGCTACATTTTGTCCTATCACCCACACCAAAATACTAAGGAGTTTACCAGGAACTGCTTTTCTTTCGTATAATGAATCAGGAGTCCCAACTTAAGACCTGATAATCCTACTTTGTTCTTTTAAGTCTTACTTATTTAACTAATCTCTACACCCAATGTGGGGTTCAAACTCACAGTCCTGAGATCAAGAGTCACATGTTTTTCCTACCAATAATAGGAGAATCAAATTAAGTTTCATCAATATGATTATGTAACCATATAAAATCATATTTCAAAGTTTTATTAACATAAGAAAATGCTTGCATCACTATGCTAAATGAAAAAAGCAGGATGTACAATTTGTTGTAACATGATCTTAAAAAACACATAGAAGAAAGCCTATAAGAAAATTCACTGAAAATACAGATAGTGGCGGTTCTTCTAGGTGATAATGATTGGTCTTTAGTTTCTATATATTTATATTTTCTAAACTCTGTACTAAGCATTTATTGCTTTTATGATGGAAAAAATGGTACTATACTGTAAAAACAGAACCACGTCCCCCTAGTTGCTAAGATCGCCACAGCAACAGATGGGGACAACTTCATCGGCAATATGAGGCCAAACATGTGTGCAGACAGGCATGGAGGGTCAGGCTGGCAGTCTGGGGGTGCTGTCCCCTGCAAGTGATTACTGACGGAGTGGCTACCAGGAGATGGGAGGGTATAGAAAACGCATTTTAGGGTCGCTCTATCTTGCCAAGGCCAAGCCTAAAATAGAATAGTGACTTCTCCATGTTTGGGCAAGTAGAACAAAGGCTCTGATTCCAGATTGGCTACACAGCGAGCAAGAGCTGCCTCACTGGGTATGTTTCCCCACAGGTGTAGTGAGCTTCTAACCTCAGTATGGTTCACTTTGCTTTGGCCATTTTTGCAGCTTAACACTCATTAGTGCAATTTACCACCATCCAACAATGTTCATTACCCATTCATTACCAGGAGCTGATCCTCTGAGGCCTGACTAAAGTTTACAGCGGTCTCCAAAGGTGACAGAAACTCAACCCTGACCCTGACCAAGAACAAAGCACCCACCTCCAGCTTGGGACTCCCAGTGAGCTCTCTCGAGCTTTGCTCCTGCATCTCAAGTTCAAATCTTTTACAGCCGATACCTTCCTTTCTCATTCTCCCCAGACACACTTAGTAACGGCAAAACCACCAAATTGTTTTGTGTGGAGTCACTTCTGATCAATCTCCTCCTCCCCTCTATTATTAAAAAAAAAAAAAAAAAAAAAGATTGCAAGTGAAAGTGGAGACAGGGACACAGGGAGGGGCAGTGTTGGAAGGCTGGAATCAGCAGCTAGCACCTCTGGCTTTAAGGCTGGGGTCCACCCCTCACTAGATGAGGATGTAGCGCTTCTCACTTAACCTCCCCAAAGCTCAATGCCTTCATCTGTTACTCGGCGCCTGCCTTAACCCGCTTACAGGTAGTCGCAAAGAGCAAGTATGTGAAAGGGCTTAGAAAGCTTTAGAGTTCTTTACAAATGTTACTGCCATGATAATGACCATTGGGATGAATAGTTTTGGGAGTGGCAGCATAAGCCAAAACAAGTGGGGGGGAAAACATCCATCATTTGTGTGCTCTCAAGAGGAATAAGGCCCTTAGGTTCCATGAGCTGATGGACAGACTTTGTAGCCAAATCAAACCATTCACACTGTGAAGAACTCTGCTGAAATGTTCTGTGTAGCCATTTACACAGGAAAAAAGGATTAAGAAATTATTTTGAACAGAAGTAAAGATAAATATCTTTTGGGAAAAAAATGTTCTCCGTCTGTGTTCATTGAGATCTGCACTCAAATTCAGGTCAAGAAAAGAAATTAGAAAGTGATTTCACTTAAATGATAAAGTAGTAAACAATGTGTGTTGGGGGGAGACAGGAAGAAAATAGAAAGAAAAATCAAAAGAGCATATTCAGATTGAACTGAAGCTTTGTGCAAATGCAGATTGTTTTATAAATAGTTCTGAGACTCCTTAGTCCATTCATTTATGCAACAAATATGTGCTCAACATCTCTGGTGTGCAGGGGCTGAAAAGGTAGCAGAAAAGAGAGACACAGTCCTTGACCTTATGGTCTTTAAATGTAGTTGAGGAGATGAGTATTACACAAATAACTATGTTATTACATTGTGTTATTACAAAGGAAAAGAATAGGGTATAATGAACACATGTCCTGTATGTCAAAGGCCTAGTGGATCACAGCTCAAGGAATCCCTGTTATAAAACCCCTCGAGAAGTTACTGTGAGACCTTAGAACCAAAAAGGGGTGAATTTATTCTGAGCATTTAAGATAGAGAACTAGGGCTCCTGAGAGAGTCCCTTGGCCACCTGATTAGGGCTATTTTACCTATTCTCATTAAGCCTCAGTTTCCACATCTATAATGTGGGTATTTTTTGGTTTTGGTCTCTTAGGATTCCTGGGGGGACTTGAAAAAATTATTCATGTAGGAAGCCTAACTCAGTGCCCAACAAGTAGTAAGCACTCAATAAGTGTTATATTATATTTATATTATATATATGTAATTATATTATAAATTATTATATTCGGTATTATCTAATGGACATGAACTTGTGTAACTTGCAAGAGATTTTTCTGGTTGGTTCCTGGAAAACTTAGAGTCAAATCTGTGGCCCACAGGACATCAATTTGTATGTCATTACAGTGTGCATATTCCATCTTGTTCTTGGCTCCAATTGTGGTCACACTTTTTTCCTTGACTAAAATAATACATGGTGTGGATGAATGGACAGATGGAGGAATGGAAGATTGGATGGATAAATGAATTAAATCTCTCTCAACTAAGTCAAGAAATGGCTCTTTCAGCTAGATAAATAGTGCTCAGGAGTTGGACATTTGCTCCATGATTTCACAGAATAAGGGAAACACTATGACTCATCCTAACTCATTCCTTGACTTTTCTATATATTCAGGCATGAGTGGACATATTGATTCCAAGTGAACAATGAACGGATCTAAATGATACAAACAACAAGATTCAAGTAAACAACCAACCCACTAGGTAGGTTTAGAAATCAAATGTTAGAGATAAAAATTTGCACCTGCTCCTATCCTCTTTTGTCTGTGTCTTTCTTTCTGTAGATAGAGCACAAAAAGAGCTGCCAAGATAATTGCATTATTGAGATCAGCCAATGGCTACTTATGTTACCAAAATCTTGGATACACATATATACGGGGGGGCTCTTTCCTTTAAGAACTCTAGTACACAGCTCTTGCTATATTGCTGTGCATTGTTATTTAGGAAGAACCATTATAACATAGAGCAAAGAGTCTTAAACCTGGAAATGGAATACATGAATTTGGTCCCATTTAACTAGACACTGTACCTCTTGGTTAACTCAGATTGGGTTCTGATTATATCTGTTATTTGATACACAGTTCTTCATGGGGAACCCTTCCCCTTTTTACTTTTGAAAGAGTCCTACTTTGACTGGTAAATTAGGTTGTCACCCTAACCTAATTCAATTGCTAATATGTGACCTTAAGCCTCAGATTGGGAGGAAAATAGAATCCTCTTCTGCCAGAGAGAGGAAGAGAAGAAAAGAACTAAGTCAGAATTACTGCTTTCCACTTTCCCTGACCTGCCCACTATGGTTAAGACTTTCCAGAGAGTCAGGAAAGATTAGAAATAACCAGAGAGGTCTGTAAGAATTTCAGACGAAGTACTTGCTCCTTGGGCCCCAGGGTTCCCAGTGGAATTCCAAGTCCTGGTGGGAAGCTTCACAATAACCTCGTGTAGCCCGCAGATCAGGACAGCATGGTGGCCTGCAAGTTTCCTAAGCTGCTTCCCACTCACTGACACTATTTTGGGAAGAAGGAAAAAAGGAAGGAAGAGGGATCCCTGGTAGAAAGTTTATCTTTTAAACCAGAAGAGACAGAATTAGCTTTGAATGGGAGGTCCTAAGTGCCCCCTCCCCTGTCATCAGTAAGAAATGGAGACTTTAGAGAAAACAAAGTCAGTTATAGGAAACAAATAAAGACCTTTTTTTCTTCTCCCCACATCGAAGCAGTAGGGGCAAATATCATCCCATCTATATCTAGATCCTCAGAGCTCAGCACAAGGCCAGGGACGGGGTAGACCCTCAACAAATGCTCATTAAACGGAGATTCTAACTTCAAATCACAAAAAATGGGCAATAAAACCCTGGACTCTTTGAGTATAATCCTGCAGAAATATGAAAAAGACTTTGCTAAATAATATTCATAGCTATAGTTACCATAATAGGGAGGAGAAAGAAAAATAACCAAGGAATTTAGGGAATCATCTCTGTCAACTACTGAGCGTTAGACAGCACTATGTCTCCCCGTGGTATCATACTCCAAACTGCTCTCCAATATTACAAGGATTTAGCCTGCTTTATGGCACTTTACATAGTCTACTGCCAGAGGCAGCTAGTAGAGCACAGGCTCTATTGATCTTACTCAGGTAAGGAAATCCTAGTGTTCTAATCTTTACCAGTTGAACAAAGCACATTATGAATAATTACATATCATTACTTTGTCTATTCCGCAAAGGGAGAAAAAAAATATAGTGTAGATTTATCATTACAATAGTGGGTATTGGAGGAATGTGGATTCAATGATTGAGAACCTGTTTCTTTAACTCTGGGCATTTTGAGGATAATTTCATCCAAATTCCCTACGATAAATATTTTCAATGACTATATTGCTAGTCCGAAAGGATATGCTTACAAAGAGAGCTTGTGTGAAATTTGGGGATAAACCCATTTCTTTTCTCTTAGTGAACAGAAAAATATATCCCTTAGATTAACCTGTAAATATATTGTTTCTAGATCTAGAACATGAGGTTTTGGTAGTACTTAATATTAGTCTCGAAGGATTATGAAATGCTACGATTATTGCTTTTCATAACATGTTTCCACCCACAACACTTTTTCTTTTCTTTTTTTTTAGTCAAAATGCAATTTGCTTTCCCAAACACTTTTCTAACTAGTGTAAAAAGTACAGTTGAAAAGCTTTGGGGAGACTTTGCCCTTTTCTCTTAACAGTGCCTTGCCAAAGCAGCCATTCTTTTACAAATGTGGAGAAGAACTGTTCTGGAATTAGTTTTAAATTTAATTTGGCTTATTTTGGAGAGAGTACTTTGGGAAATTGGCTATATGCCTTTATTGCCCTTTCACAAAAATGCAGATTCCACTGGGTGGCCGGGGCCTTGGTGTAGTGAATCATTAGCTGAAGGGAAAGTGGGCTCTGATTGTTAGGAAAAGAGAATGGAAATCTGGACTCAGACCCTCCTGGTGGCTTTTCTGTGGATTAAATGAATGAACTTGGGCATCAATGGGTCAAAGTAGCCTCGTTTCGACGCTAAATGCATCCATTAGCTGAGGCACCCTTAACTTAGATTTTACTGCCTCCCTATAAAAATAGAAAAAAGAGACAATCAAAACCCAATTCAGCGACTCATTAAGTACATTTTTAATGTTGAGGATTGTTCCAATCACGGAACATCAGATGCAGAAATGCTGGTGAAATCCAACTTGCAGCTGGTCCACCCAGGTTTTATGTGGTCTGCACATACACATAGGCATGCAGCAGAGCTAACATCTAAAAAGTAGCCAATATCTGCAATGGCGAAGAAGAGTTAGCATTGAAGGACACCTTCTGAACATTGTTTCTCTTTCTGTTCTATTTCAGCTTGAGATTTTCTGTTTATTCACGCAAGAACTCTAGTTTGATTCAAGATGTTTATAGAAAAGCGATGATTGAGTCAGAGCTCCTCTGCATCCAGATCTGGGGGTTGGGCTACCTACAAACAAGAATTATATAAGCCCCTTGGGAAGGAGATTTCCTTACTAGGAAACCTGAAAGATCCATAAGTTCCTTCTGGGCAGTCATTCCTGGAGGATTTATCAAGTAGCCCTTGGGTATCACTGTGTCAGATTCTGGGGGTGTAGAGGCAAGGAGGCCACCAAGTAGACAAGAATCCATCTGTGACAATGGCAGCACACAACAGAACTAAGGAGGAGGTGGGATGAGAGCAGAGAAGTGGGTCGGACCTCTGCTTGGTGCTGTTTGAAAGAAGCTTCTCAGGAAGGAAGGATCTGAGCTAAGACTTGAGGAGAGAGGAGGTGTTCCGCAGGTGAAGAAGTGGGGGAAGGTGTTCAGAGCAGAGGAACCAGTTTGAACTGAGAGACCCACCTAAACAAGAAGGTACACAGGGCGTGGTTAACAGAGGAACAGTGGGTCAAAGTAGAACCGGGGACCTTGAAATGCCTAGAAAGGTCAATTGGGACTAGGGTGACAAGGGCTTGAAGGCCACGTTTAATTAATTTGAAATGTAACCTGTGGGTGACATGGAGCTATTAGTATGTAAGCAAGGATAAAATATCATCCAATTTGCATTTCCGAAAGATACTGACAGCAGTGTGGAGGATGGATTGGAGGAGGCAGCTTGGAGGGAGGGAGATCAATTAGGAGGCGATTTTAGTAGTCTGAAGAAGCAAGCACCAGAGTCTAAACTAGAGCAGCTGTCTTCAATTGACAAGAGGTCTGTAAGGGACCTGGGGTACAGCACCTGTTATTTTTGCAGACTGCAGAGCCCTACAGGCTCACAAAACCATTGCCTGTGTGCTTGGAGAATGAGGGGAGCCAACCCAGGAAACATCCTCAGGAAATCTAAGCATTCTTTAGTATTAACATCAAACCTTTGAAAACTTTTCTCCTCCTCCCTGTCATTGATAGGTAACTTATTTTCCTCCCTAAAGGGCATTGAAAACAAATGAAAAGCTCACATTTGGGAATCGTGAGAATAATTACTTCTGGATTCATCTTGACTGTCAAGTGCTTAGAACCATGGCCATCCCAAAGGCCTCCCTTAACCACGGAAGTGTTGCCTCTGTGGGGTAGAGAGAATAACAACCAATGTTGGTAACTGGGCTGGATGCTGGAGAGCGAATGCCCAAAGGAAGAGTTATGGACGAGAAGGTGGCGCAGTGATGTGGTATTGCTTCTGAAGTGGATGATTGCAGGCTGTTTTACAACTGACTGATTTTTATTTTTCTGCTCCTGCTGATGGAAAATTTTCCCAGTGATAAAACCTGCCCTCCTCTTCATTTTACTTTGTGGTCTGCCTCTTCTAGGCAGATTCGTATTCATCAAAAATGGCTTCTGGCACCATTGGTAGGGCTGTGCTCAGTACTCCATGCAGCGTGCATTTCCATCTCTAGTCAATGTGGGCATCTCTTTGGGGGCTGTCCTGGTCTCATAGGCTGTGTTGGCAGAACACACACAGACCTTCCTCTGGATGACTCTGCCATATCCTGTCTTTACCACTTGCTTGCTGTATAACTTAGTTTCTCCAGTGAGAACTCCCTGAAGACAACAACCCTATCTTAGAGTTCTCAGCCTATAATAGGGCTTCAGCGCATGTTTGGTGAGAGAGCTCGTGTGGGCTCCCTGAAAACCCACAAGATGGCCCAGGTTCTCCTGTCACACATGCCCCAGCCTATCTCACCACTTCCTTACCACACCACCATCTGCATCCCAGAATGAAAAGCAGGATTGCTTTTGCAAAGAACTTTTCCCACAGTTTTTGTGGGTGGCCACCCCATACGGCACACCTAACGTGACTGAAATACCAGGCAGACTGTAGGATCCTTGCAAATAAGCAGCTTCTGGGGGCTTCTTATATTTATTAGCAAGAAGGGAAAATGCAGGCTGCTGGTGCACCTTTTAGATCTAGGAAAATAATCATGGAAAACATGAGTGTAAGCTAAATAAGAAATTGGTTACCCAAACGTTTCCCCAGACACCTACAGAGTCGATGTGTGGGGGGGAGGGGAGCATTGAAGAAAGAGAGCATGGTGGGCTGGAGACCGATGTGAGGACGAAGGAACCCAGAATATGTCTCCATGTCCTGGCCATTGTGACTGTTCAGTCGTAAAACAAATCAGCCCATCCCTCAGCGCTATGGGACCACCATCTCCAAAATGGATATATGTGCCCCACAAGACAGCCTGTTGCCATGTGGGAAGAAAAATTAGAAGTACTCATATTTGCATTTTTATCCTTTCTTTTAAAATGTTCTACTTTTTTATATATTCTATGATTACTATAATATTAACATAGGAACCTACGCATATATTTAAAGAATATATATTTATCAGAAGTGCCTGGTTTTCCTGATTAAGACACCCAATAAGAGTAGTTGGAGATATCTGCCATGGTACAAAGAAGACATATATTAAAAGTCTTGTTTTCAAGGGCCTACATTTTAGGGAGCTGAACAGACATCTATACCAAAACACGCACTCAGTAGTTGTTTTTTCTGCAGCTAAACACACACACACAATGAGCATGGCAATGGTTCTCAAAGATCAGGACAGATGTAGGAAAAAGAATTAGAATAGACACAAAGAACTAAAAGCATCCCTCTTGCAAAGAAATAGGATGGGTCTCTCTTGGAGTTTAGATTATTATTTGTGTGGGGATGGGATTCTTCACATACCAAAGGAAAGGCATTGTTCAAGTCCCTATGGAAGGAAACTAGGAGGCAACACAGATATCTCCATGCAGGCTGTCAGGAGCTAAGCCATCACAGTTCCCCAGGAGGCAGGGAGTGCTCTTATAAAACAGAAAAGAAAGGCAATGAGAAACTCCGTTTCTTCACAGAGGCAGCTTGGCTTCACACGTGAACCATTCTGAAGCTCTTTCTTTAAATTGGTCCAAACTACACGTGGAGACATTTCAGAAGTTTGCAGAGTAGAGAGATCCAAATGGGCACAGTAGGTAACCCAGTGCTCATAGTAATGGTCTCTTCACAGAGGACTCGTGCCAACCTCGACATACACCACCTCATTTACTCCTTATAAGTGACAACCGTGAAGTGGTATCTCCCCCATTTTTCAGAGAACACGGAGTCACAGAGTTTCAGTGCCATAAGGTCTCTCAGCTAGCAGTGTTAAGGTGAGAATTCCACCCAGCCCTGCCCGATTCTGCCGTGTCATGAGCCTCTCAAATGCCTTGTAAAATGGCGTCTAAAAACCCAGTGCGGTTCCTGGTAGCCAGAGTGTATTACTTCTCTTGCCTCAAGCCACTGTGGCGATTGCTACTCTTCAGCACAATATTTTTACATGTACACATCAATATATTCTAGTAAATACCACCAGATTAGCAGCCAGCAGTCATCCCAAATGTTTTATAAATCTACCATATGTGTTTGTGTCATTACGTCGCCTGTCCTAATTAAGATGAAAGGAATCTGAATTGAAGTAACTGGTTATGTGAGTGCCAGAGCCACTAAAATAGAATCACCATGAACCTCAGTCTCCAGGCCCACGGCTGCTGGTAAAAACTTGAGTGATTACATGTCTGCTGTCCACCCCCACTTTTAGAATAATTGGCATCGAAAATGTCAAAAAATGAATATTCCTTTCAAATCTATTCCCGGGCAGATAAGGCTTACCCAGAGAACTTGGGGGCAGTAGAAATCCTATGTTTTATTAAATTGTGTACTTGCCAGGAAGCGTTAGACCTTTCTACAATGTTCTTTTGGTCTTGTACTTGGTAGGAGGGCCTGAAGTCATGGAAGGCACAGAGGAATAAGCAGGAATATTGAACATTTTCTCTGATTGATTGTGCTGTGCTGTGACTGAGCTCTTGGGTAACTGAGGCCACACCTCTAAGCAAACCTTGGTGAGAAATGCTTACCTTGCTCCAGTGGGAAAGATGTGTGTTAACAACAGGAGAAGAACAGTGGCTTCCCGGTTCGATGTTTATATTTTGTATTTTAATTTTATAGTTTGATGGGGGGTTTGTTCAACAAAATTAAACAAAAGAGAGTTTCAAACTGCTTTGTAGAATTTGCATAGTCTACATGTTGAAATGGAATCATCTGGGTTAGCTCTACCTGCCTACAAACAGCAAGATTAGTGCCAGCTATGCATGAAAAATCAACTAGAGCCAAGAAACGTATTAAAGTGATTAGAGCTCCCCTCAGAGAAGAAAAACAAACCAGCCCTGTCCAAACAGGAATGCTCTTCAGCATTTCAAAATCAAAATCCCTAAAACACAGCCAGATGTTTTCACCAGGACCTTCTGGGTCCACTGTATTAACTCTCTCATCACTAGTCATTAGCACATCGGCCCTAATCTTCAAAGCACTAATAATTTAGTTTGGTCTGCCGGTCCTTTACAAGCACCAAGCTTGGGCATGACTGAGTAGGTGTTTTCCACATATGGTAGTAAGGAATACAATAGGTAGAGAAGGAAG
This sequence comes from Ursus americanus, assembly GCF_024610735.1. NCBI lineage: Eukaryota > Metazoa > Chordata > Mammalia > Carnivora > Ursidae > Ursus > Ursus americanus. Next base: position 50,128,474 of record NC_142146.1, on the reverse strand, counting down.
AAGGTGGCTTTTCCTGGGCGCTTGAGCGTTCATCTCTACAGTCACGCAATCTGTCTTTCCTGCCCGCCTGCTCTCCCAGGCGTCCACGCACACCACTGGTACTACCCATATGTAAGTCTGGAAAGAGAGAGCTTCCTAAAGTAAAGCATTCTGCTCTGGGGATGTTTATCTGAAGTCCATAATCTATTGTTTCCTTAGGGGAAAAAGAAAATAATAAAAACATTGTAACACGCACTTCCTTTTGAAAACATTTGGTTGGAACCCATGGTTTTCACAAATTAAAACTCCTGGTTTTGCGACTGCAAGTTAGAACGTGAATAAAAATTAATTGATTAAGTACACAATGAGAAGATTGAGGCATTTGTCTTGATAAATGAAAATTGGACTGTGTCTAGCGAGCATTTGTATCTGGAAAGAACGATCACAACACTCTTAAGATTAAAGAGTGCAAGTCCATGACTTTGACATTTTGAACAAAGAAGCTGAAGGAAACTAATTTGGGGAAGTTCTACTTTATATCTGAATGTTATGTGAAGTAGAATGGCAGGACACTAACGATAGCTTACATGTGTAACAGCCCGCAAATCGCTGTCTTTGGTTATTTAAGACTATTTCGATGTTTGCAATGAGTAGCTTTCAATAACACTGGATGATTGACATATAATTATTACATTCATTTATATCCTGAGCCATTTCCAAGTTTCATTGAACACTGGAGCGGGAACTCCTACTGCATTCTTTCTTGGACTTGAAGAGAACAGAATAAAACTGGTAAACAAAAATATGCAAAAACTGGAAAATAATTGGTAGTTACAAGAATGCATGCAGAAACCGTGCTTGGGGTCTGCACTGAGGGGGGTGTGGTGGGTGAACAGCTTCGCATGAGGCAAATATGTCAAATTCCTCTATGTGATTTGGTCTCAAATGCTTTTATTTCCCCCCCCCCTCTAGCCTCACGGGGCTTGTCCTCACTGCGTGCAGTAAAGGTCAGAAGTTGTCAAATGGCTGTGGGGGCAGCCACAAATCATCCAAAGAAGTTTCTCTTCACCTCTCATCTGCCCAGAATCAACATTGTGCAATATTCCCGAGGGCCAAAATTCCTCCGCAGCTTTTTATTCCTATCTTAGCCCAACTGCCCCCGCCACTTCTGGTCTCTACCTTTGAAAATAGACTTCACCCTTGTGGGCTCATTTTTAGAACATGGTAGAATCAACATTTGTCTCATTCGAGCTCCCTCGCTTTACTGCTGAGCTCCACTCTAGATGATTCTAGGAGAGAGCGTGAGGCTAATAAAAATGGAGTGTTGATTTCCAGTTTTTTCTCTCCCAGCATAAGCCAAATCCGGCGTCCGGAAAACAGCCAACTGTGCGTCTGTATAGCACTGTCTCATTGGAACCCAGTGCAGTCATCGTCCTCACTTAACGTGGGCAGGGTAGGTATCGTTCTTGTCTCACGGATGTCTAATTAACACTCCAGAGGTGAACTGACTTTGCAGAGAGAGATGGAGGGATGGCGTCTGGCCTCCAGTCTGACTCATTGATTCCTGGACTTGCGCTCTCTCCCTATGCTGTGCTGCGGCTCTCGGCTGGGAAGAAAAGGTATTAAAGATCAGAAAAAGCCTTTTCTCTTTAGCGCCTTCTTCCTGGTGCTGCTGCGGTAACCACTTCCCACTTGGCAATTAAGACAGGTTCCAGTGTGTGCAGATGAATAGACTAATCACCTACCCTTAACTCAATCAAGCTATTTCCTCTCGAACACGCGGTCTTTAAGCCTCCCCAGAATGAGGGGAATGGAGGGAGAGAGAAGAGCTCAGCACCTCCTCTGCCGCACGCCGGCCGTCGTTGTGGATTTCAGGGGCGTTTACCGAGAACAGAGCAGGGAGCCTCTGCCGTAGCACGCCAGGACCAGGACGGCAAGCTTGAACCTCGCATGGAAAAAGGTTGCCCCGAGGGTACACAGACGCGGAGAGTGGCCTGGAAGAATCACTGCCGCAATGCAGAGCAGGAGGAAAGGGCAGGCTGAGGTGTGCGGTGTGGGTGCTGGGGCAACGAGGAAGGCAGCAGGGCTGGGTTAGCGAGAGGAGGGGCCGCAGAGGAGGCGGTACCTGGCAGGAAGGTGGGACTTGAGCAGCCCCGTGGGGGAGAAGGAGGGCATCCCCAAGAGGGTGAGGCCCCCAGAGTACGGAAGCCGAGAGGAACAGGGTCTGAGGTTGCTCCGAGGAATGGGATGTGTCTGCGGGGCACACACAGCAGAGAGACCACAAAGGAATGTCTCGTTAAAATAAGGTCAAGTCGTTTTGGCGGATGAACTACTCTGAGGTAAGGAAAGGGCCTGCGGAGAGAACCATCGCTAACGCTTGCCACATCTACACTGGGGGCAGGGATCAAAATGTGCCCTACAGGACGTTCTGTGTAAACTAAACATACACGTTCACCATCATTCCAGCTTAAGAGTAAAGCAACAGCACAGTTTAAAGCAGGTTAATTGGAAAATAAGCCGTGAAAAGCCTAAGTATCGCCAAGACTCGCACAATCCAATGATAGGCACTCACCACACGTGTTTAGTGACCACTTGAAATGTGGCTACTCGAAAATAACAAAATCCATAGCAAATTTCAAAGACTCAGTATAGAAAAGGAATATATGACATCTCCTCGAATATTTTTATACTGTTTACATGTGGAAAAATTTTTTAAAGATTTATTTGAAAGAGAGAGCTAGAGCTGGGGGGAGGGGCTGAAGGAGAAGGAGAAGCAGGCTCCCTGCTGAGCAAGGAGCCCGACTTGGGACTCAATTCCAGGACCCTGAGATCATGACCTGAGCCAAAGGCAGATGCCTAACAGACTGAGCCACCCAGGCGTCCAACATGTTGAAATATTTTTGATATAGTGGGTTAAATAAAATATTTTATTAAAATTTTAAAAATAAATAGGTTCAGCCTTGTCTGCCCAGATGAGTGTCATCTCCTACAAAGCAATCTCCTTGGGAGTCTTAACACTAATTCTCCTAATCCTGCCTGGTGCAAGCTGGTCTTGGGACTCCTCTTTAGGGGGGACCTTCCCACTCCCTTCCATGTCCTTCCAACCCTGACATAACTTTCTGATTATTCCCAATAGTGCTCTATTTTTTTTTTTATCAGTCCTCTAAAATGAATGAGAACAAAAATCTGTTTTTCCTATTCTTACTATCCCCTTCCTCTACATCATACGCTCCAATCATTTATCGAGTATGTGTTAGGTACTAAATATTGCTTTATGCACTTTACAGGTGACATCTCATTTAATGAAGCTGTCTTATGAGGCAGAAAATAGCATTATCCCTAATTTCCCAAAGTGGTCACAGAGGCTTAGAAGGTTAATTTTCCCAAGTGACCCTCTTCACCAGTGTCCCCTGATACCTTTCCACTGGTCCCTGTTTCCTCTTTGCACTTCTTCTCCCTGGAATGACCATTCCTCCATTTCTTTCCTGCTAAATTTCTGTTCCTCCTCTAGAGCCCAGATTAAAACATATGTAACCTACCAACCAGCTCCTCTAGGCAGAATCAGGGTGCTGTCTGTCCTCTCTGTGTAGATAACGTTCGTTCCTGTCTCTGTCACGGTACCTGCCTTTTGCTGTAATTTTTCTGCCTAGATGCTCCTGTCCTCGGTAGACTGAGACTTCTATGTTACTCAGCTCTGCATTCACAGTGCCTTGCGTGGGGTGTCTGGTACCAGTAGAAACTTAAGAATACTTTTTGAATAATTGTGTGTCAATCAAGCCTGACCCCAAAGATGATGCTAATAAGAGTTTCTTGACAGCCTATTTGGCATAAGTAGGTGGACCATCATAAGTGATTATTTTGCAAGACTTCATTTGGGTGCAGAGGTTCTAGTTTGCTTTTTTAGTTGAGGAAGACAAAAACTAAATGATTGTGTGGTGAGAGTTGACTAGGTCGTTCAGGAAAGCTGTCCAACTGAAGAGAATAAAAAAAGCTGGGCAGAATAAAAGCGCATATGCTTGAGGGCATCAGAAAGAGAATAGGTCATAGATCAGTGTGGAATTTCTGAACAGGATCTGGGAGAAGCTGGAAACCTAGAGCAGTAAGCTCGGACTTGGCAGCTGCTTCCTGCACCCACCCCCCCCCCCCCACTGTACCCCAGGGCCTCTTCAGGTCAGCACAGGAAGAGGCTGATAAGCTGCACAGTGCTTCGGACACCCTTCCCAGGCTGCAGGACACATCAGGAGGCCTAGATGTCTGTGAGCCTTTGGTAACTCTCTCCACTTTGGTTTGGGACCCTGAAGAGCCAAACCCCAGAAGGAAAAGTGAATAGGAAGTAGACTGGTCCTTGAAGAGACAGCAGCCCAGCTTTGAGTCCTCCCAAGCCCTGAAACTGGATTAATACGATCTGGCACTTTCCTAATACCTGGGAAGCACAGGAAAACTCCAGGCCTAGATGGCTTCATTAGTGAGTTCTATCAAATATTGCAGGATTTGAGAAACAATTCCCATTGCATATAAACTTCCAGAAAACAGAAAGAGGGAACATTCCTACTTCATCTTCTGCGACCAACACAACCTTGATAACAGTACTGGACAAAGACATTATGAGAAAGGAAAATTACTTGCCAGACTCACTCATGAACATGATCCTAAGCAAAACATTAGCAAATTAAGTCCCGCAAAATATGGAAAGGATAATATATCATGACCCATCTGAATTTGTATCAGGGATATAAGAATGGTTTAACATTTGATAATACAAGAGTAAAATCCTATGATCATTCCAAATAGGCCCACCAAAGGTATTTGTTTATATTTTCATCCATACAGGATTAAGGGGGGAAAAAAAACTTAGCAAACTGGGAATAGAAAGGAACTTCCCTAATCTGATAAAGGGCATCTCAAAAATTCTATAGCAAGTGTTATACTTATTGTTGAAATATTGAAAGCTTTCCCTTAGAGATTGGGAATAAGGAAATGATTCCCATTATTATGACTATATTCAGTATCATTCTGATGAAATAATACAGTAAGGCTAGAAATAAAAGATACAAGGACCAGAAATGAGAGAGTGAATGAAACCCTGAGCCCAGAGATAGAAGACCATCTTTCTAAAACAATCAGTTCGGTCTGAAACCTCCCTTTTACAGTGGGACACAAAATCTAAGCAGCATTTTTTAAAAATTGTTTTGGGAGAGAATTAATCAAATACTTTATCAAATACATGCCTATTCTGTGTCTGTCAGATACTGCTCTGGGCCCTGAGGATACAACAAGTAAGGCAAAGAAAGGCCTTTTCATTTGTTTGCAGAGACAGATGATAAACAAGTAATCAGATAGATATACTGTATCATTTCATATAATACAGTGCAGGGGGCTATGGCTAGGGCAGTGGCTGGAGAGAGAGAGATCACCTAATTTTTTTTTAAAGATTTTATTTATTTATGGGGTGCCTGGGTGGCTTAGTCGTTAAGCATCTGCCTTCAGCTCAGGGCATAATCCCAGGGTCCTGGGATGGAGCCCCGAACTGGGCTCCCTGCTCTGCTGGGAGCCTGCTGCTTCCTCTCCCACTCCCCCTGCTTGTCTTCCCTCTCTCGCTGGCTGTCTCTCTGTCAAATAAATAAATAAAATCCCCCCCAAAATTATTTATTTGAGAGAGAGGAGAGAGCATGAGTGGGGAGAGAGAGCAAGAGAGAGCATGAGTGGGGAGGAGGGGCGGAGGGAGAAGCAGACACCCCACTGAGCAGGGAGCCTGATGTGGGACTCAATACCAGGACCCCGGGATCATGACCTGAGCCAAAGGCAGACACTTAACCCACTAGGCCACCCAGACGCCCCAAGAGAGAGATCACTTTAGAGTGGTGGATGGGAGTTCCTCTCTGAGGGGCTGAACATGAGCAGTGACCCGAATGCGAATTCCCGATGAACAGCAAAAACATGTCCGTTCTTTTGTCTAAACGCAATAATTTATTCCTTATGAGAATGGTGGGTACAGACTTTCATAACAAAACACCTATTGACAAGGTATTTTTATTTCTGGAGATCATAAAGATCCTCCTTTTAACGATCCGTTAAGTTCTTGGGGACCTGCAAGCCACAGAGGCTGAGGCATTCGTTAATAATACTTATCTTTGTAGTGCTCTTTCTCTTCTTCCTTGGGCCGCTGCCCTCCACTGCCCACTATCCGCATCCAAGTCATATGCCTTTTTAAAGAAGACAAATGCTGCGGGGAAGGTTTGGGGGTGGCTACCATAGTCTCGGGAAGCTCTGGAGTAAAACTGACTTGGTCAATGTGAGGCAGGTCTAGAACCCCTTTCCATTAGGATCATCTTTCCACTTAGGATTTTTTTTTTCTTTTTTTTTTTTTTTTTTTTTGCCCCCTAAGTGTTAGGAGGTGCCCGGAATTCTTATTCCCCAGCGGGGAATTCCTCCTCCAGCATCTTGAAGAGAGATGTTTAACCCAGAGCTAAGCCATTTCAGAGACAGCTACTCAGGAGAGATGAAGAGATGAAGCCCTTCTCTCAAATTAGAGGAAGTGCTTTGAGCTTTCTTAAAGCAGCATAATTTGGTTCCAAAGTCCCTGTTTTCCCAGTTCTAAAATTTCTGAACTTACAAAACAAAGACATCCTAAAACGTAAAAGCAAATTTGCTATCAACAGGTCAGGGGAATGAAGGTACCATTGATCGAGTGCCCCCGTACCATGATACAAACTTACCAAGCTTAAGTTAATCTTTGCTCTAGATATGATTATTCTTATTCTATAGCTGAGCAAACAGGTTCAGAGAGGTTAAGTAACTTGTCCAAAGGCCCCCCAGTAGAGACTTACAAGATGGAGATTCTACTCTGGACATTCCAGTTCTAGCCGAATTCTAGCAGCTGCTTCTTGCCCCACCGCCGCACCCCTGTCTTGACCTTCCATGCAGTCTCAAAAGGGCTAGCCCCATTTTCCTATTGTATTTCTTAAGAAAAGGTGAAAATATCCTCCTTTAAAAGCAGAAGATCTCCTCCTCTGCCCCATGAGTATCAAAGGCTGAACCATACATCTAAATTGGAGGTCTGGCTTAATGGCACACTCCAGCTTTAGACATTTACAGATTGCCCTTGTTCTAGAAAAGCTTGCAAGAGGGAAGCGGAGAGAAAGCATTTTCAATCACTGTGGAGAGAGTCAACAAAGAAAAATGGAGTTCCTTCGCTGCTAATGGAAAGAGTTCAAATACCATCTTTCTTTTTTGAGTCCAAACTAATCAAATATACCTTTGGTATAAAAACTTTTCATTTTATAGACATGTTGCTCTGAAAGTCATGAGCATGCTGCCTTTAAAAATCTGTAATTTTTTTAAGTCAAGAAATGCTTAGACTCCTAAAAATTAGCCTCTTCTCTACACAGCTGGCAGCCCCGCATCCCTGACTTTCCATTCCTGTGCACCTGCAAATTCTGCCAGTGGAATAGCCCTCAGTCCTGTGGCAGCCAGGGGCGCACTGCCAGCAACAGCCTCTACCAGGGACTTCTGATCTTAACTGGAGCTGCTTTCTTGGGTTTGGACAGGGGAAAAAAAAGAGAGAGACAGTAAAAAAAAAAAAAAAAAAAAAAGCAAGTGCCCAGCTCCCCCACTGTGTCATTATTGTTATTGTCTTTGCCTATACTCCATTTGGCAAGGGGCCAAATTTGTCCCAAAGAAGATACGTCTGGCAAGGTCAGGGGTCAACAACATTTTTACTATAAATATTTTCAGCTTTGCCTGCAGGCCACATGTCTCTGTTGCAACTCCTCAACTCTGCTGTTACAGCATGAAAGCCATAAACAACATGCAAATTATAGGTGTGGCTATGTGTCAATAACACTTTATTTACAAAACAACAGTGGGCTGGATTTGGACACCCCCCCCCCCCCCCCGCCAAATAGTTTGCAAAACCCTAGTACAGAATCATTATTTCCCTAAGCCCACAAATAGGTGGTTCTCCACGTGTGGCACTCAGAGCAGCAGCAGCAGCAGCATTACCTGGAAAACTGGTAGGAATGCAAATGATCCAGCGTTGGCATGTATCAGTATCACCTGGCAGGCGTGCTAAACAGAGAATGCTGGGCTCCAGTCCCAGTATTTCTGATTCACTAGGTCTGGGCTGGGGCCTGAGCATTTGCCTTTTTCCCAAGTTCCCAGATGATAAGATGCTATAGGTCTGGGGCCACACTTTGAGAACCACTGCAAGAAAAGGATGTCTTCCAAAAAAGAAGAGAAAAGAAAAAGATGTCTTCCTCCGCGTAGGATCTGGGGAGGGGGGATGTGGTCATCAGGATGCAGTGGTACCAGGAGCTAGAGGGGCAGGAGCAGCTAGGAGAGTCAGACCTGCCTGTTCTAATCAACTTCCCACTGGGGCGAGAGTAGGACAGCCAAGGAAGCAAGAGGAGCGAAGGTCACGGCAAGGTGAGGAGCTTCTGAAGCCGGTGCTGCCAGGAAGCGCGGCACAGAGAAAAGCTGCGGGAGGGCTGAAGTGTCCCCTTTCCCTGCAGCTGTAGTGGCCTGGCTGACTGCATTTGCGTGTGTTTGGGCACAGGAGAGAAGAGGGGAACTTGCTGAGCCAAGTGAAGAGTGCACAGGGAGAGCTGACAAAGACTCAGCTTGCCCGAAGAGAGGGGCAGTGCCGCCACGCCCCTGTCACTTGGCTATGGTGTCAGATCGCATACCTTCACATTGGAACTTACTAGACATGCAGTCGTGGGACTGCAGGCTCTCATGAACCATCTGGGTAGGGGGAAGGGGAGGGAACACCCCATCAGATCAGCTCTAGTCTCTCTTACTTGCCAAGGAGAACGGAGATCCTTAATCATTAAATGCCCCTGATGTGAAAGGACAGACTCATCAAAGCCAGAGGCTGGTGTGTCATGAGCTTGGATACTGAGCCCTCGACTCTCGTGAGCTCGTCAAGGGATTTGCAGGCCAGCTGGTGAGCAGATGCTAGAGATGGTGAGACCTGGCCCACAGGGTGTGACACGTGCAGCATGCTCTTAGGGTTCTGCCAGGAAGAATGTGAATGGGCAGAATTGTTTGCACGGCCACTTGCTCACATGTGTATTACATAATTCCCCCTTGCACCACTGGGATGCTGGCTGGGTTGAGGCCCACACTAGAACTGCCCAAAGAACAGCCTGAAGAGAATCAGCTCAAAGTCACAAAGTGTTGGGACAGATGGTGTTGGAAAATCATCAGGATGTCTAGATGTCTAGAGCCAGATGTCAGAATCAGATACAATCTCCGAACCCACTTTCACTCCCGGTTGCTGTTAAAGGCCTGGCTCAAATCTTACTCAGAACAAAAACTCCAGATAGAAGGTTGTACCTCCCATGCTTTTTGCTGGCTCACAGAGTTCTAGCACTGGTTACCATGCCTGTATTTCAGTCAGCAGTGACCAGGTGACAGGTGGTGCCTCCTTGGGCTCCACGCCCAAACTGACTAGACTTTTCCCAGGCACAGACAGCAGAGAGCAACACTTTGACCATAAGTCACTTATGCCTTTTCCAAAAAAACAAAAACAAAAACAACCCTCAGTATAAACAGCACTCAAATGTTTTTAAAATTAACAAATAGAACCTGAATTTAGAGCAAATTAAAAAAAATACAATAGATCTGAGGTAAATTTTCTTCACCATTTAATTTTTTCCTGACTTTATTTATTTGTCACTAGAGAAAGTCCCCTTTTTCCACCTATAATGCTTTGGATTAAAAAAAAAAAGGCCATATCTTACATGTATCTTCAAGATCTTGCTTATTCAATCACTACCTATTTCAGAGTTCAAAGGTGCTTGGTGTCTAAACACCAATTCACCTTACTGGCTTCCAGATGTCCCCTGCTTCTTAAATATATATGTATCTATATTGTTAATAGTGAACATCTAGAATTTTCTTCCTAAATCGGTGAATCCACATCTAGTAATTTCCCTTTTAATTTTAAAACATGAAAAATGAGAATTAATCTTTAAAAAAAATCACTGTAATTTTTTTTTTAAATCCCTGTAACATTAGGAAAATGGTTAAGGATCTTATACTATAGCTACAGGGTGGAATTTTGACGCGGCCATCAAAAATGTTTTAAGATATTAAGTAATTTAGGAATAGCACGTGGTGGATCAAAAAGCTGAGAACGTGGAGCCACCTGAACCTCCTGTGTCACTCTTCCTTGCTCCTGGTCTCCTTTCCATCCCTGGCCTACTTGGTTTCTAACCTTTAGGCTTGCCTCTCATTCTAGCTCTGTGCTCACCTCCTGGGATTCTGTCACAACTTCCAGCTCCCCAAGATTCATCTTCTGGCATTTCCTGTCCTGGGCTGCTTCAGTCCCCACCCAGCTCCATGGGCTTCAGACCCCTGGGACCTCAGCCTTGCACCCATCACCCACACGCCCAGCGCCCTGACCACATTTGCCCTGGCCCAGTCAACCTCTTAGAACACAAGAACACATAGAACTCTTCACTTTGGTTTTGTTTTGTTTTTTTAGAGAGAGTGTATGTGGTAGAGGGGGGGGGCAGTGCAGAGGGAGAAGGAGAGGGACAGAAAATCTTAAGCAGGCTCCACACCCAGTGTGGAGCCTAATGTGGGGCTGGGTCTCACAACCCTGAGATCATGACCTGAGCCAAAATCAAGGGCTGGATGCTTAATGGCCTGAGCCACCAGGTGCCCTGAACCTTTCACTTTCAACAAGGAGAATTTATAATTTCCTAGAGATTATAAAGCAGCATGCTGGCTCTCTTAAAAAAAAAAAAAAAAAAAAAAAAAAAAAGCCAGACTCAGATTCTCCAAGGTCAGCAAAGGCTAGAGACTTGACATGGAAGAGAAGCTGGGCTTTGTGGCCATGAGTCTTGCTCTCCAAGATTTATCTTTCCTTTGGGATGTCTCCTATTTGCTCTAAGAATTGTGGTGGCTGCCTTTCCTTGGTAGGAAGACTGAGAGGATCTGGGCTCAATTTGGTAAAGGAGTTGACAGATGTCCTCACAGACGTGAGGTAACTTTAACGAATGCTCTGCTTCTGATGAGTAAATTGGGTCCAATTTGACACTAATATTGACAGTGATAGCTGAAACATTTGAACCCGTTACCTGGAGGCAGCAGAAAGGGCCCGATCATCTTTTTAGGTCCCTTCTTAGAGGCCTAAAGAGGTGATCAAATCTTTAATGATTTTACAACTGGAAAAGCTACTTAAATAAAGTTCAAATTCAATGTGTAGAATAAAACAAATAATAAAATAGGAAGTGCCCATTTTATAGATATACTTAATTCGCTGGTCATTATAGGGAAATCATTGCTTATGAGAATGAATACACTTATGAAAGATTCTAAAATTCTCAAAAATTTTAAGCATTTACTTTGCTGTGTTTATTTTTAATTGTTATGTAAATTAAACTTTATTTTCTGGTCTTACCTGAAATAATCTGTAAGTTTCCTTCACTCTATTTTTACCTTCATTTCCTCTCATGTTAGGTAACTGTATCATTTCTGACTTTTTATCTAATTTCAAAACAATTTTTAAGACATGCTCTTTTGAAAAATGCATTCAAATAATCGATTTTTATTTAAGGCAATATCTGTATCTTCTACTAGGAAGTCTTTCTTTTTCCTCCATTCGGCCAGATCCTCCTTTTGGCTACAGCAGAAGGCAAATTTATTCTTCCTCTGACAAGCTCTCCTTTCTAGAGTAATAAAGATCTTGAAGGCATTGGAGTCCATTTGGTCCATGTGAGTGACATGGCCTACTGGTCAGACGAGATTCCCCAGGGAGCTTCTGTCTCATCCTTCGTGTCACTGAGCTTCCTCTGGTCACACGTTTCTCAACACTGGCATCTCCCTCCAAGCACGACTTGGAAAGCCATGAAGTCAGGCTGACTGGCACCTTGGCAGGAAGAGCCAAAGTCTTACAGAATTAAAGATGTTAAGGCACGATCTACTTCCACAAACCTTACCAAGATGAAATTCATGAGGAGGCTGGGGAGACGAAAAGCCCAGTCCAAACAAGTGTAGGCTTTCTTGTTTCCTTTTCCTTCCCACAGGGTCAGCGATTGTGAAAGTGCGACAGCAGGGCCAATAACGTTGGTGGCACCTCACACTTGCTCTTATACATTTTAGCCTTCCAGATCCCCCTCAGGGGCCACACTGTACTGCTGTCAGAATAAAATCTGTGGGATAAATCCATTCATTTATACAGGTTATCCCATTCTGACAGAAATTTCAATAGAATGGAAGTTTTCTGAGGAGGACTGAATTTATTCCAAGAAAGAAAGCATAGAACTTCTTCTACTGTGGTTCCTGTGCAGGAAGGAACATACGAAACAAGAATCCTGTCCCAGCATTTCTGAGGCTATACTTCTTGGCACCCAGTGCTTCTGCCTCCCCACGGGTCATCCCTGTCTCAGGAAAGGTCGTCACTTTCCCTGCATCCCTTTCTACTCATGGCATTTAGCAACCGTGTTCTCATTTCTTTCTAGGTCTGTCTCCCTGGAAGTAGGTTTTTCTGATTACACTCTATTTCTCTTTTATGCATTGCTCCAGGAGCAGGTTGTTTCTATGCCAACCTCTGGTCTGGGACGCAGAACCTTTTGAGAATGAAAGGAAGGTAATAAAGCTGGAGGCAATCTCGCCCTTCTTGTCCCTCTCTTTTCTGTTGGGCTGCAGAAAAGATGGACATTCAGGCGAAGAGTTGACTTCAGAGGCATTTTCTTAAAGTTAGATATAACCTTCTTAGTCACTTTCTAATACCTTGTATAAGCCAGAGGTCAAGTAAATGTTGCATCAGCTGTAACCACTCAGGGTTTTGGCCATTTTCCAACAGGTTCCCATTTTGTTCTTCAATACCTAGTTTTTCATTACCGTTTTCAGCAAAAGGTCAGTGCGGTTATTTAATTGCAGAACATAAAGTGTCTAACTTGTAACCCTTTAAGCAGACTCGGTCTCCAACATTTGATATTTTCTGAAGCAAATCTGATTGAGGGCTCGTCTACCTTGAAAACCAACCACCCAAGTCCTAAACACCCTTCAAAAGACATCTTGTCTAGTTGTCAGAACGGGAAAATTCGACGCTGCCCTGATGGTGACAGACTGTGGCATCCCTGCCAGCGTCTGGAAACCTGGATGCTGTCAAGTGGCAGAGCTGCGAGGTTTAAAACCAGCTCAGAAGCGAAAAACTCCGTTGGAAACCACCCATCTCTGCCATTGCCTATCAAGCTGAGAATATTTTTTCTTTTTGGCTGGCACACTGGAATCTGTAAACCTCTTTCTGTAGAACAGAAGCTGTTGAGGGTTTATTTTTTCCTGACTTAAGCTAGAGCACATGGAAAGAACTTGAAATCTAATTTTGCCAACTATCGGAGTGGGCTGGGGTTGGGTGGCGAGAGTTTCTCTTCATAGTGACGTGTCTGGCCACACTGGTGACTGCCTTCTATTGCTGGGTCCACCGCTTCTGTTAGATGAGACGTTCTGTAAGTGTCTCCAAGGACCCTATTAGCGAACTCCGCCCTCAGCCTCTCCCTGCCTGTGTGTCTCCGAGGAGGGCACCCACGAAAGAATGCCTGTGTGAGAAACGTGAGCCCCAACGTTGGGACTGAGGGAATGCTCTTGTTCTCTTGGGCACTGGAGGCTTCACCCTCTTCACCACACGGTCCTGGCCCACCTCCTCATCTCCTCAGTATCGGGAAGCCCCTCAGTGTCAGGCCCTGGGACTGTTCTCTGAAACTGCCCTCTGCTTTGGTAGATCTCCTGCTGTTCCCTCAGCCTGAAATGCTCTTCCCCCTTTTGCTGACATCATTCTTTAAACCAACCAGCTCAGATATCACCACCTCACAGCAAATTCCCCAATCCCCTCACTCAGTATTAAACAGTTCTTTCTCTAAGGTCTAATGGCTTTTCTTTCTTGGTGCTCCTCAAAACTGTTTTTTTCTATCCTGTTGGAGGCCACTGTCTCCCTCAGCCGACTGTGCCTCTCGAGGGCAGAGATCGGGTCCATTTTGTGTATTTGTATACCTAACATCCTGCATTATTCCTGTAATATTTGACATTGAATACATGTTTCTGGAAGGAAGGAATGAAAGAAGGGAGAGAGGGAGGGAGGGAGGAGGGGAGGTTATGTCATCTTTCTTCCTAGATTCCAATCTCTCTAAGGACATCTTTTAATTTACCTTCGAATTTATACCTCATCCCTGACCTCACTCAATTTAGCAATGATTTCACAGAAGTGCTCTAGGATTTTGTTTGACCTGAAGATTGAGATCTAATCCTGGTTTTCTATGAACTAGTTGTGTTGTTTTGAAGGCTCATAGGCCCTAGTTTTCTTAAATCTAACTCAAAAGGGATTCAAAATATCATTCAGGGCTTCCCAAATGAATGCTAAGTACCAAAAGGGATGCATATCACTTCCAAAAATAAATATTGGCCATGTATAGAATATATGATTCACAAACCAAATCAAGGCGCTCTGAAGGGGAATGGTGGTATTTCTCTATAATTCAAACCAGCTGAGAAACCGAAGCTGCTACACTGTGTTGCCTTGGTTTTCTGGTTCTCCTTGCTGGCTGGCATGGAAGAGAAGACTCTGGAGAAAGGACTAAATGTGTTTAGAGACCTCAGCTGATGGGAAGATGTCAGGAAGCAGAAAGTCATCTTGCTGCAACGTGACTGTTCAGCAGCTGACGTACTTGCAGTGGCAACCCCCATATCTAGAATCACGAGGCATAAAAAAGGAACCTGCTGGAAATGTGACTTGGAGCAACCATATTCTTCCAGGCACTCAAGCTAAAACCTTGGCCTCCGCTATGCTGTGAGTGTTTCGCCCCCTCGAATTTCACATGTTGAAATTCTGCTGCCCAATATGATAGTGTTAGTAGGTGGGGCCCTTGCTCCTGAGGCTCTCATGACCTAATGAGAGTAATGCCCTCCTAAAAGAAACCAGAGAGCTCCTCGTCCCCTCCCACCATGTGAGAACAGTGTGAAGGCTGTAACTCTGAGGAGAGCCCTCACCTGACCATGCTGGCGCCACAATCTTAGACTTCCAGCCTCCCATGAAGAAATTAATGTCCATTGTTTATAAGCTGTCCTGTCTGTGGTGTTTGGTGATGGCAGCCCAAATGCACGAAGATGGCATCAGCCCTGATTCTCCCCTTCTCACTCTTCCACAGCCAACCATCGCAAAGTAATTCTGTCTGCTTTACCTTCAAAACACACCCAAGACCGAATCATTTCTCATTACCTCCACATTCTGGGTGCGCTCCTACTCTGGGCACTTGCACAGGCCGTTCCCTCTACCTGGTGCTCTTCCCAGATGATGGGGGGCAACTCCCTCACTTCCTTCAGCTCACGAGTCACCTTCCCAAGGGTGCCTTCCCTGACCACTGTTAAAAAAAAGTTTCTGCACCAACACCCCAAACACCTTCCTTCATTTTTATGCACTTAACCACCACCTCACGGAGAACACATTTTCCTCATTTGTTTTGTTCTCCCCCAAATAAAATGTGAGCCTTATAAGGGCAGGGAGTTTTGTTGGATTTTTTTTGTTGCCATATCCCCAGTTCCTGGAACAGGGTTGGCAGGTGTCCTAGGGGCCCAGCAACTATTTGTTGAATGAATGAATGGCTAGAGGGTAGCTCACAGAACTGACAGGGGGCCATTAGAACCCAGGTTAGAAGAGATTGGCAAGGGGTACCTGGATGGCTCAGTGGGTTAAGCGTCTGCCTTCAGCTGGGGTCATGATCCCAGGGTCCTGGGATTGAGTCGCATCGGGCTCCCTGCCCCACAGGGAAGTCTGCTTCTCCCTCTCCCTCTGCTGCTCCCCCTGCTTGTGCACTCTCTCTTTCTCTCTCTCAAGTAAAACAAATCTCTTGAAAAAAAAGAAGAAGAGATTGGCAACCTGGCTCTTTCCAACAGGAGTGTCACCTTTCCAACAGGAGTGGAATCACCTGATTCCACAGCACTGTCATGGGACACTCACACAGAGTTCTCAGAGGGGATAAAACAAATGAATCAGCAAGACCCCCTCGAACCTTTCCTAGCGAGTGGTTGGCTGGAAATCCCACAGGAAGCGTGATCCCCACAGGCAGGGGCTCCCCTAGCTCTGGGGATTTTCAGCAGAAACTGTCAGAGACAGCCTTTGACACTGGGATGGCCTCTGTCTCTGCTTGAGGTGTTGGGGATATTCTGTTTTCTCTCCTGGGCCTCCCTCCTTCTGTCCTGGCTTTGGTGGAGGCTGGCTTGGCTATCCTGGTTCCTGGGCTGGGAGCCACTTGAAGTGTGGGAAAATCTGACCAGTAAACATGTTCTGAGCATCAACTGTCAACCAGGCACTGTGCTGGGTTCATCGAAAATGAACCAGTCAAGGACTGTGCTCTCTAGGACTCTATGGATTTCCTTGGGCATATGAGGTGAATGGACACAAAAGGGAAAGAGGGAAGCAGGACCATATGGGGCAAGGGAACCCCGGGACAGGGATGTCCAAAGAAGGGTTCATGGAAGGAACAGGCTTTAAACTGGCCTGAAGGGCTGAGAGGAGACAGGTCAACCAGAAGGAGGTTTCCTGGAAAACCCAAACATGCATAGTTCAACACCCAAATTCAAGGGGCAAAATTCTGGCATTAGAGAGGTCAGAGGGCCTCCTGCAACTGTGGGCTGGAAGCATTTGTCTTCTTCCTGTGTGAACTCGACTCAGAACAGTGGCTCCCATTCCCACCTCCTCCCATTCCCTCTCCTTCTGGGATTGGGGCGTGACCTCTTTAGAGCGGACCCAAACACATATAATCTCCACTTCTAAGCTCTGGGACATTGAGATTCTGAAGAGCCTGTAGCCTTTACTTCTCTCCTGACTCTGTTCCTCCAACTTGGGTCCAGCAAATCTATTTTCCTCGTAATCTGCTTTGTTTGGTTTTTTATTTCTGAAGTATGTCCTGAAGATAAAGCCTCTCTGCATGTCCACATGCACATTAATCATCCTTGTTCAGAAAGCCAGCCGAACTGCTCACCAGCACCTCCCTGGAGACTCTCCCGTGAATATTTACACTGACAGTGTGTCTCTCCATGCAGCACTACTGGGACCAACCACTCCTGCCTGAAGAAAAGTTGAGGTAAGTTATAAAAATAGGGAGACACACCGAGAATAAACCAGCTTTTCTCAGCACTTTCCATGAGCTTAGCTTATCCTTCTGGAATCTTTACTGGGCCTTTCTTTTCTTAAGTAATGAACCTGAAGAACTCTTTTTCCAGGCTGGCATGTCTGTCTCCTACACCTTCAGGTGTTCCCACCTCCGCATGGGACTTCTTTCATCTCATGACAGGCATTTCTTTCATTCGCTGTCAATTCACCTTGTCAACTTTCATTCCCCCTCAGTTCTGAGGGGCAGGAGAGAGGGGAGTTGGGGGCGGGAGTGCTGAGCTCTATGGGGGCTGCGGCTCTGTGGCAGGTCAGACCTCCTACCTCACACACACAACACAGATGTCCATCTGGACTTCCTCAGAGTCCGCTCCTCAAAAGTACCCTCACTTCTTTGCTGTTGTTTTGTCTGTGTGTGTTTTGCTGACCCAGCATCCTCCTCCACTTTTCTGCTAACAGCACCCTGATTTTCCTCAAGAACTCTTTGACTCTCAGTTCACATGGCTGAGGAGGGGCTCATCCCAACTCTAACTGGCGATGGGCATGTGACCAGACAATACCCAACAGTTCTCCTTTCCCCCTAACTAGAATCATTGATCAGGAATGGGCATGTGACCTCATTTGGCTAATAAGAATTTGTTCTGAAAATTGTATTCAAATGAGAAGAGAATGCCTCCTGGGAGCCTCCATACCTGAGGGAACCAACAGAAAAATACAGAGCTCAGAACTGCAGGGAGATTAAGTCCTAATCCTCTTGATCCAGCTGCTCTTAAAAACTAGATCCATCCGTAGACATTTCAGTTATTGAGCCAATTAACTTCCCTTATTTGTTTAAGCAGCTTGTTTCATTCTGCAAGCTTGTGATTAATTTCTGTTGTTTCTGTTATTTGCAACAAAACAAGAGTCCTGCCCTTTCCTGGGGAAAATGGGTCCTTCCTTCTATCCACCAATGTCTTTGATCACATCTCCTCCTATCTCCTTGGGTCCTTATTCTGTTTTCTCCTTTCTCACCTCCAGGTGTTTTCCTCAGGTCTCTCACCCTCTTCAAACACGCCTGCCTCAATTGTATCCTTAGCCCTCCCATTGCCCTTGGCTGCCCCCAGGTTCTCCCTTACCTTCCCAGCCACGCTTGCTGAGAGCCATCTGCTCTCAGAGGCTTTCCTTCTCTGCCTCCCGTTACTTCTCAACCAACAGCTGTCTAGCTTCTTCCACTGCACTTCATTAAAACTGTGTTCATTACAACCAGAGGTGACCTGCCAACAATCCTTTCCTGTAACTGACTCTTTGTCTTTTTTTAAAAGATTTTATTTATTTATTTGAGAGAGAGAGAGAGAGAGAGAGAGAGAGAGAACGAGTGAGAGGCAGAGGGAGAGGCAGAAGCAGACTCTCCGCTGCGTGGGGAACCCAATGTGCGGCTCGATCCCAGGACCCTGAGAGCGTGACCTGAGCTGAAAGCAGACGCTTAACCGACTGAGCCCCCCAGGCGTCCCTCGTCTTTGTCTTCTTTAAGTCCCCGTGGGACTTTATAATGCCGGCCCCCCTGCCTATTTGTCCTCTTTCCTGATCATCCTCAGCGCTCTCTGGCCTTTGCTTTCTTATCACTGCGGACCTTGCCTCTTTTGTCCCCCTCTTAAAGGGTGGAGTCCAGGGCCTGTCCTCAGCTCTCCTCCCGTCTCTCACCACTCTCTCCTCGTGGGTGTGAAGTTATCTACTCCAGTGCCTTCTACTGTTGCTCACACACTGCCTCTACTGCTCAGCTCCATTTGGGCATTTCCAACCGCCTGTGGATACCCTGCAGACATTACAGGGACCTCAAGCTTACACAGCCCCACACATAGTAGGTGCTCAATAAAGAACTGTTAAAAGAATAAATGAAAGCATCCTCAAAATGTAAGATGCTAAATTCCAGGCCTATGGAATTTTCTGCCTAACCAGCAAAATTATTTCAAGCTTCTGTTCTTTGCACTCGGTTTCCCCACTACCTACTTTTCCTTCCAATATCAATTCAAGTCTTACTTCTTCTGGGAACTCTTCCCTGGACAATACACGCCTATACATGTACCAAACATGCAGACACAATATTTTCTTTTGCCTCTGGCCCCCACAACATTTTATTTTACTTTTTGTTATTTTATCTCATTTATTTTTAGAGAGAGAGAGAGGGAGAAAGTGCAGGGTGGGGAGTGGAGGGGTGCAGATGGAGAGAGAGACCCTTAAGCAGGCTCTGCACCCAGCATGCAGTCTGACACGGGGCTCGATCTCACGACCCTGAGATTATGACCTGAGCCTAAATCAAGAGTCGGACGCTTAACTGACTGAGCCACCCACGTGCCCCATCCCATAACATTTTAGAGCTCACTTTAAAAGGAATATAACATTCATGATATTGTTTTGATTTGGTTATTACGTTTCTGTTTGTGTCAGGAGACGAAGAGCAAGTTCTGGTCTTGTCTCTGCCCCTCACCAGCCGGGTGATGCTGGAAAAGGCATGTGACTTCAGGGCATCAATTTCCTCACCTAACAAACGGAGGTCATAATGCCAGCCCTGCTTCCGTCACAGAGTGGCTGGGAATGAGAGGCTGCATATGGATCAGCTTTAAAAGCTCAGCACAAAAGGCTTGTGGCCTTCTGCAAGGAAGGGAGGGTCAGGGAACAGCATTGTATTCCCTGCTCTGCCCCTCAGCAGCCCTGCAAACCAGACTTAGTTTCTTGTTTGAAGAAATTTAAAGTTACTGCACGTGGGATTGCTTTAGTGAATTGTGAGGCTCTTAATACTGGGCGTTGCTGCCCTATTACCATTTTTCCTTATCTGACAGGCTCTGAACACAAACCTACGTTAAACTGTATCAGCGCGACAGTCCGCAAAGGGAGAAGTGAGGGACACTTACACGCGGACTAGAAGCCTTGTATATTTCTGTCACAGGAAGGATACTGGTTTGACACTTTACACTTACATCGCCTGTCACAGGGGCTCACTTTTATGGAGCACTTCCTCGTGAACACCAAGCTACGCACTTAGCCTACATTTGAGAAAAAAAAAAATCTAACCTTTACAAAACTTAGTTTTGTAAGTAGTTCATACTCCCACTTTGCACAGAAGGAAAGTGAGGCTTAGCACGGTTGAGTAACTGCCATAAAGGGCAGAGCGGGGCATGGGGCCCACATCCGTCTCTGTGGGACCAAAGTCTGGGCCGTCCACCACGCACTCCACCGCCGGTCTCCAGTGAGAAGGGCAAAGGGCCACCGGCACCCCACGATCAGTGACGCTGACAGCTTGCCTCTAGGTTTTCTTCCCACTCAACCGTAGAGGCTGTTATTTCTGCTGCAGTTTCTCCCACAGAAAGCTTTTCGGCTGGAACGATCTCGTGCTGGGAATTAAACCTCAATATTGGTGTGCCTTCTAAAAACCGAAGTTTGACAAATAAACACTGCTATGTACAAACTGTCATGAACAAATCAAGTTTCCCAAGGCAACTGAAATGTTCTCAGAGTGTGGTTCAAACTCTCAGGAAGCTCAGGAATTCACGGCCAAAATTAGTGAGGGGAGGAGGCCAAGTTAGTCTTTGCTCCTCTGCATCCCCTTGTTCCTCTTCCTCCTTGAGGACAGCAAATTCACGAGAGAGCCACACAATCCAAGAGTTTAAGAACAGGACATTTCTCAGAGGTAAACTCATCCTCCCTCCTCATTTTCTGAGAAAACTGAGGCCCAGGGAGTTTCCGTGGATTTCCCAAGGCCACACAGCTGGCAAGCATTATTGGGTGGGTGACGTACAAGACCTACCCCATCTTATGTCTGCTACCACTCTGTAAGATAGGTTCTGTTATCACTCCCATTTTACAGGTGAAGAAACTGAGGTATAAAGAGGGGTGGCTTGCCCAGCGAAGGCACGGCCAAGAGTCTGTCCTAGGCCATTTGCCTCCTCTTGACTGTTTCCTTCTTCTAGTACTTCAACAACCCACTCCATGGTCACATAGGACACAAGGACCAGGGAGTCCATCTCTTGCCTGGCCAGTACAGATCAGACAGAAGCCTTTAAGACCTCCTCCTCTGATCAACACCTGAGGCAAGTTACCTTCTTCTTGATTTTGTTCAGGAAGGCCCACCACAGTGGGGACAAGAAAGGCTATTTGGTCCAGGGCCAATGACCACAAAAGGTCATATTTAGAAATTTGTCATTCCTCTTACAGTCTCAGAAAAGATGGACAGAAATGATCTTCATCACATAGCCTAACAACATAGCTTTATCTTTTAAAGTGTTTTTTTTTAACATAAATTCTTCCATTATTCCATGACTGACAATATTTTACAGTTATAGTTTATGTTAACAGGGCAGATGTATAGGATATAAACATTTAAAAACACTCAGCTTTTGTAAACTTTGCTTTGCACTTTTTCCTTTTTTATTTCTTTACAGTGGGGTCTCCCTTGAACTCTAAGCAGCTTTGACTCTCACTCCCCTGAAGCCTCTCCAAATTATTCTTTACGGAAAATAAAAATGAGATTAAGCTCTCCATTTAAGGATAGGCAGCAACAAGGGAGATTAAATCTGCCCAGATATCATATACCGTGGCTCTCAGGAAATTTCCAAGGCTTTTTGTGGTGTCCTCCCCCCGCCAGCTGTAATCGTTTTTCAGCACATAAAATTGCTTTGCGGATTTGCCTTGTTCTGTGGGGATGAAATAACGAGAGGAGACAGTTTCAGCTGCTCAGTTGCCTTGAAATCTTGTGCTTGGCCTAGAAGCTCAGCGCTGCCTGTGTTTTCCAAGTTAGGAAGTTGCTAACTAGTCAGTGGCTGCCCTGTGAAACCCACACACATTTCACCTTTGTGCTAATGACCATGCAACCCGGAGGCACTTAGTGAAGTGTCGCCATGTGCCCGGCAGGTGCTAACATCTCACGCCTGCCCTCCAGCAGGTGAAGCCTTGGAAGAGAGGTAAGGCCGGCGAGAGAACTGATAGGCGGGGCTCGTCAAGTCATGATCTGAGGACTCTGTAGGCACGGACAGACATTCACAAACTGTTCTTTAGCGTTCTCAGCCTTATCCTGGCACTCCCCAACCCCAAGGCAGCCTACATTCCAGCTATCAATGAGAGATATCCCAAATCTCTCACTGCTCCCTGAAACATGGTGCTATTTCTTTTGCCTCAAGTGTCTTTGGATTAGAGAGTCCCTGTTCTCAGACGGTCGTCCTTCACCGGGAAAACTCCTACTCAACCTTCTAAACCCAGCTCAAAAGCTCCTACCCACTATCACTCACAGTTACTGTTTGCCGCGTGCTGGGAGGTATTCTGAGGCCCTCACTCATGTTCATTCTGTGGTCTTCAAAGTGTAGCATCCTGGGCTGCATCAGCATCACCTGGGAGCTTGCTAGAAAGGCAACTTCAGAGGCTCGCCCTAGACCGACTGAATCAGGAACTGATTCAGAGCCATCTCTGTCCTCAAAAGCCCTTCCAGTGATTCTGACGCACACTCACGTGTGAGAACCACTAGCTTCACTCACTTCATCTTTGCAACAGTCTTATGAGATAAATATTTTCATCCTCATTTTACAGCTGAGTCCACTGAGGCCCAGAGAGGTTAAATAACTCACCCAGGGCCCTACTCTTAACCACCCCATATCCGACTATTCAGTGCGTTCTTCCTTCTGAATTTTTGTTTCCTCTATGAAGAAATTCCTCTTTCCTCTAAATTGCCCTCCTCTGTGTTCCCCAGGATGTTGTATCCAGTCTGTAATCTCTCTTTTCGCATTCTATTATTGTAATAAATAACTGAGCGTGCTTAGCCAGAGACCAGTGAGGTCCTCCAGGACAGGGGTGCTGCAAGTAATTCATCTTAAACCTTGTGCCTCGTCTGGCATAGATGGTCGATGAACATTTGTTTAATGAAGGAAAAAATGAAACAATCACAAGGTTTTATCAACACGTTGGGGCAATAGAATCGGTTTGAAGCCATTTTTAGGATTCTCTAAGGAGCAAAGATTTATAGATTCACCATCCTTATTTCTTTTCTTTTCTTTCTTTTTTTTTTTAATTTTATTTATTTATTTGACAGAGATAGAGACAGCCAGCGAGAGAGGGAACACAAGCAGGGGGAGTGGGAGAGGAAGAAGCAGGCTCATAGCAGAGGAGCCTGATGTGGGGCTCGATCCCAGAACGCCGGGATCACGCCCTGAGCCGAAGGCAGACGCTTAACCGCTGTGCCACCCAGGCGCCCCCACCATCCTTATTTCATTGCCTCCTGGTTGTCAAGGATAGTTTTGTGAGGAAAATTGGCTTGGGCTCTGTTCATGTTGCATGCAGACTCAGAATGACCATTATAATTCATTTCAACACCTATTGGCTACATTGAGTATTTATTATATGCAAAATACTGTGTAAACTGAGGGACAGATTTAATTGGTTCTTACTAAAATTGATTCACATTGCAATTAATTTAAGCTCCAATTCCTCTGGTTTCTTTATCACATGGGAAAAATCTACCCAGAATTCCACCCCCTCCCCACCCACCCCTTTTCAAATTGTAATTTTTTTAAAAAGATTTTATTTATTTGATAGAGAGAGGGAGAGAGCGAGCACAAGTGGGCAAAGTAGGCAGAGCAGCAGGCAGAGGAAGAGGGAGAAGCAGGCTCCCCACCGAGCAGAGAACCTGGTGTGGGGCTCCATCCCAGACCCTGAGATCATGACCTGAGCCGAAGGCAGATGCTTAACTGACTGAGCCGCCCAGGTGCTCCTTCAATTGTAATTCTCAAAAGCTGTTGTAGACCCTCGTCTGAGATATCCTATTTTTCTCTAAATAGATTCACGTCTCAGGAGGTGAAACAACAGTATCAGCATGTGAGACGATCTCCAGTGGAAGGAATGATGTACTGACCTACTCAGGGTGTTTGAGCAGAAAAATAGCTGGGGGATAAAGAACAAATGTTTGTTGAACTTAACATTTGACTTGACCCTCACAGTGATCCTGTGGTGGCTGCTGTTGATCCCACCTTGTTCAGCTAAGGAAAGTTAAGCTCAAGAGGTTACTATTCGCCAAGTCGCAGAGCTGGTGAGTGACAACGCGGAGATTTGAACCTCAGTCTGCTGCTTCCCAGGCCATGCTGTTCTCTAACCAATATTCCTGACGTCTTGATGGGGATGGTGGAAGAGACACAGTTCACTGAGAGCTTTCTTGCTAAATCCTACAGGCCAGAGACCAACACGTTGGTTTCTTTTGTCTTATGTCTCCCTTCCTGTCCAAGGACCTGTTCAGTGCAGTGCACCAGATTCTACCAGATAGGGTCTGAATGAATTTCATTCTGGAACCCTCATTCCTCCTAGGGGCTCTGTGACATTATAAACATATCCTCTGAGTACTTCATCTTATAGTCCTGCCACTGGGCTTTGAGTACAGATTATTTCAGTGCTAAACAAATATTTTCAGGCAGAATAATACATTTCACAACAATTTACAAATGACTGCCCTTTACAACCAATTCCGAACTTCATGGAGTCCTATTTGAAAGACCTCTCGTTTTGGTGGCTCTGCTTCTTCTCCCTGACATGCTCCCATAAGCCTCCTTCCCTGAGGAGCTTCTAGAGTGGAAGGGCCAGACCTGCGGGGTTCAGTACTGACCTCAGAGGAGGATGAGTGCAGGTGGTGATTCTGCTGCATGGTCAACTCCTCCCCCTTTCCTCAGGCCCAATGCAGGCACTCACTGTCCTAACCTGAGGGGAGAATCTGAGCCCGAAGCTGGCAAATCACTCAGAAGCATAAACTGCCCAAGGGAATTCAAGGTGACGTCACTACATTGTCCCTGTTTATGAAAACTTTATTTTGAATAAAATTCAATATATTTTATTTCTTTCCCAAATGGAAACAACTTTAATGACATCTAGTATATCTTTGGCCCTTAAACCTGACTTATCTATGAAATATTTTTATATTTCTAAAGTTAATCAACTATGACGCGATGGAGCAGCTTGAGAATTGACAAAAATATAAAGATCGATGTAAGACAAATGGACATGAAGGTTTGAACATAAGTTTTATGTAAGACAAAACTACCATTTTTTTTCTTAAATCAAATAATTGTTAATAGATAAATTCACTGTATCACTAACACATGACTAAGTGTATGAGGCTCCAGGTTCTTTGTGGATTCTGTTCTCTGAACTGTGTTGGAGAAGCTCTCCCTCTCATTTCAGGGGCTTCTCCTACAGTAAAACATGAGCTGAAACGTGTATCTATGTGTGCTGAGGTTTGGTGAAGGAGTTGGGCTAATGGTTCCTTCCTTTTCCACTTATTTAATTCCATTCTACCACCTTTTTTTTTTCTTAATATATTTGCAAGTTTACAAGGTAAGCTATGCACTTTTGTTCCACCTGGAGCAGGGGAGAGAACTTAGATATCCTATGACCCAGCTATTTTCTCCTATGCGTTTAAGAAAAACAAATACATGCTCCCAATAAAGATATGAACAAGAACATTCATGGTGGCCTGATTACTGATAACTCCAAACTAGAAACAACCCTAATGTCCATCAACAATAACGTCCATCAACAGATGCATAAACCACGGTATATTCATATAATGAAATATCACACTGAAATAAAAAGAACTACTAAGACACAGTAACATCAACGAGTCTTAAAAATGAAATGTTCAGTTTCACTTACGGGAACTTAAGAGCAGGGAAAACTCATCTATGGTCCCAGCAGCCAGAAGCGTGGTTACGTCTGGGCAGGTGGCACTGACTGGGGAGAGGTAGAAGGGAAACCGCTGGGGAGATGGAAATGTTTTCAGATCTTGACCTGCCTGTGCTCCACGAGTACATATGTGAGAAACAATTTATCAAGTTGTACACGGAGTATTTATGCACTTTACCATATAGAAATTATATATAGATATTAAAGAAAGAAGCAAATAGCTGCACCAAGAAAACCTACCCGTGATGATTTACCAAGAAGTTTGGGGATACAGTCCTTCCAGCATTTCCTTTGCTCAGGGGCAAATTGTGGGCCACACTGACCGTTGCTTTATATACTGGGCATTGTGCTAGTAGCTTTGGTTTTCCTTTGAATTCTCACTCCAACCTGGGAGGTATGCAGAACAGGTATTTATCATTCCTGGCAGCAAATGTAGATTAATTAGTCTGAGGTCACACTGCAAATAGACGTCAGAGTTGGAATCACCTCCTGGACATGTGGGGGCTAAAGTGGGTGCTCTTTCCACTCTACTGAGCTGCTTTCCAAGGCAAACATTTTTGGGGAATGAGGATAAAAAAGCAAAGGGTGAAACTCTCTCCCAACACCACCAACAACAAAAGGTAGAATTGTTTTTCATCTGAGGACACTCTGGCCCACTTTGGCTGGCTCACGAGGTCCATTTCATGAATAGATGCATTCACTGAGATTTCAGGGATACTGGGAACCGTTCCCTACCCAGGAAACCCCCTCTGAGGGTTGCCAGATAAAGTACAGGACGCCCAGCTAAATGTGAATTTCAGACAATGGATACATTTTTTAATATAAGTATGCCTGCAGTTTGCATGGAGGATCCTTATACTGAAAAATTACTCCTGAGCTTCTGAGGTCCGCGTGGAACTGAGAAATAGTGTTTTTATTTGCAAAATTTGGCAACCTTACCCAGCCACCATCCCACCTTTTTCAAGATACCTGCAAGTCCTAAAGCCTTTCATTTCACAACCAGAGCTTGGGTGTAATTGCAAAAAGCCAAGCACACACACAACCTAGAAAGCAGCTTGAATGAGAGCGTTGGGGTTTCGGGGTGCAGAAAGGGACCCTGTAGAGAAATTCTGGCACCAAAAATTCTATCCTGTTCATTTTTTGTGCTAAAAGATCTTTAAATCACAGAAGCGTGGGGGAGGGGAGGTCTCCCACATTTCCAAATGAATTACAACAGAGTTCCTTTGCATTTCCTGTTTATCTGTTGAAGGTGCTAGAGGCTGGGGCAGGGCTGGGGTGGGGGTGGGGGGGTGGTTTACATGTACTTCATGATGCTGTTACTATGACCATTGCCATTTGACAAATTGTTAAGGGAAGTAGAGTCTCCTTAAAATTTCCAGCTACTAAAATAGCACTAGCTACGATTTTTGAATTATCATTTTTTTTTTATTTTATTTTTTTGGAGTGGGGAGGATTGCTTGTTCATGTTCTTTAGCGACAGCTTCCTCTATAAACAAGTACTTTGTGTAAAGGTAGTCAAATAACTCTCAGATCCCACTGACTGAGGAGGGGAATTGTTAAAGGTATTAATCATTCGTGCGAAGGATTTTTATGAACTACAGAAATCTCTGAAATTTTCCATTTCAATTCAAGAATCGAATCAACCTGTCCAGGTGATGGATTCGCCACGGTGACACAATTGACTTTCTCCTTCTTTTGAGGTTTCCTACAACACTTCAGGGACCAGATCCTTTCCTTCTGCTCACTATATGCTTATTCTCAGTAGCTAAATAATAACATTTGTGGGAGTGACGTGGTTTACATTGAAGCGCAGTAAGACTTTAAAACGAGACACGCACAGCCCACATACTGCATGAGAGGTTACCGTGAGCAAGACAGTTTCCTATTTGAATATTAAGACAAAATTAAGATGCAGAGATACTGGATTCCCCTTCCAACTGGGTAAGGATTCCAAATCACAGCTCTGAATACGGGCTCAGGAGGCAATGCAGCAGTCTTTACGGCAAGCTGGGGTGTTACTCCTGCGAATTTAAGGAACGAGATGCTGGCAGCCCTCAGTTCCTGATGTGGAGTTCTCCCCCGGCTGACCTCAGGAGATCATGGCTGCTGAGAGCTGATGTGCCCCCGGGATGCCTGCCACCCCAAGGAGGCCATCGTGCCCAACGTCATCAACCTCACAACCTCGGGAGGTCGAAATTCTGTTTTCTCTTCTCTGATTCTTTAATGCATGTTTATCGAACACCTACTGTGCCCGGCCTCTTGTAGGCGCTAGGGATACAGCAGTGACCTTGAAGAGGCCTGCAGGGTCGCTACTGTGAAGGGGTACACATTTCAGCAGAGGAGACAACAAATCAGTGACTACGTGCGCAATTCCGATTTTCCCCCTACACCATCCACTAGTATCATCCTTCTGCACTTTCCACTTCTCAGTCATTCAAAGTTCACTCTCTTCCCACCCTGTCGTTTGTGTTACACACAATAGGAGAGAACACAGAGCCTCCAAAGAGAAACCGGAGACCGGAAATGTTGGCTGGGTTCCATCTTCAGTATTCGAGAGAATGTCACATTGCACGCATTAACGCACTCACTCTGATATGTGTACATCAGTTCTCACGCTTTTTATCAACTTTTTTGAGGGCCAACAATTTGTTTTCTTTTATTAACTTTTATGTCAGAGGACCAAGTATAGGACAAAAAACCTAAGTGTTCAGTAGAGAGAGAGGCTGCAGAGAGAAGCCTCCCCCCCCCCCTACCCAGCGCTGCTAACCAGTGAGCCCGCCTGCCAGGCCATCCGCCTGTTTGCCCCTTACGCTTTCCCAGCCAGCACAATTTAATTTCTGCAATTTTCCAAAACTTGTTTGCCCGGGTTATGTCTGGTCTGTATCCGTTTGGATTGTACGAGACCATGAACTCTTAGAGGCGGGGACCCTGTCTATTTTCATTCAATTTAGAAAGGGCAAAGCTGGGGCTAAATGCCCTGGAAGATAATGAGTGATCGGGAGTAGAAATTCAAGATGAAAAGGCTCAGGCCCTTCCTGACAAAACGGTTTGATTGGCCCTGGTCCAAGGCCCTGCCGAATCACGGCAGACAGAAGAGCACGATGCATGGCCCAGCGGGAGCCCAGACTCAAAGGAAAATGAAAAGAAAATGTGTGGCTATGAAAGGACGCAATCACTGTGATTACAATTGTGAAAAATGCAGGGGCACGAGAGAGAGCACTGGAGGGGGTGCAAAGCTCCGAGGAGTGCCGTCCTGGAAAGGGAGACTCTGAGGACAGGAAAATGCCTTCATCATGTTCCTGACATTTTCCGAGGCTGAGGGAAGTTTAGTGGCCACTTGGTCTCCTTAGGTCAGGAGGAAGATGAGTCCCTTGCCCTCATCTGTCTCCTATTCTACTCTGCACAAAGCAGAGACACTCAAGCTGGTGACACTCTGTCCCAGGCACCACACACGTGTTCTGTCTGTAAGCATCTCAGCCCCTCTGTGCTGTAGGTAGCACTCTTATCACCATCTGCATTGTTCCCAATTTATAACGGGGAAACCAACGGGCTCAGCGAACTGACGGGGTCACACAGTCAGTGACGGGTGGAGGTAGGATTTGCACCCAGGCCTTGTTAGTCCTAAGCCCTGCTTTTAACTCTCTTGCTACACAGCCTAGATTTGGGGCAAGCTTCCTGTCTTCGGAAGGAAAACACTGGAAAAACCCTGAATCTCTCTTCCTTTGCCCAGCTCAGGTCTAGGCCCCCAAAGGAACAATGTGATACTGCATTGTTCATATTCTTCATACTACGGAGAAGACCCCGTCTCTTCAACAGCAGGGGACCGTGTTGGATATTTAGCTCTGACTGACCCTTTTCCTGACGTCCTACCCTGCTCCCCCGCCATGATCGCTCTTTTAACAGCCTTCCCTGACAGAAAGCATAAAGGTACTTCTAATGAAATAGATTTTCGAATCTTGCCTCTCCCCGTTCGGGTGGCTAGGCTTGTGTCGCAGCCGTAAGCCACCCAGAGGCATTCTGTTTCTGTGACGAGGGCACATGCTCCGGATTAATTCTTAATATGCATTGTCATGAGCTGCTGATCATTTGATATTCATCAAAGGACCCAGTTTCCTGCTCAGCTGAGGCCTGAGGGGAGAATTCCTGACATGAAAAATGGACTGAGCTTAACCAGCACCAAGCACTCCACCCTGGTGTTCAAACACACCTCATTTATCACACATACATCTCAATTGCTCGCAGAGGGTAGAGGACTGTGCTGGTCTGGACTGTTCACTGTACGGTCCAGCCTGAAGCCAGAGGAGGGAGCAGACTGCCTCTGATACTGCCTTCAGACGGGGGGTGCCGGGCCCCCCTGCATGCTACCCTGCTGTGTCTCTCGGAATCCCAAGGAGCGAGCAGGTAGGGACTGAAAGACTGAAAGAATGCTAAGTATTGTGGGGAACAGAGAAAGAGGTATTCGAGGGTCAAATACGGAAGCGAAGAACAGCTCAGCTCCTGCACCCCATTTGTAGTCGGTCACTTCTGTGTCGCTGCTGAAACGGAAACAGAATCGTGCAGACTTGCCTTCGAGCACTCTTGTCTTCGGTCTCGGAGCGCGTGGCTTACTGTGCGGATTCTGCACCACGCTAGGTAGCTTGAAAACGTCCCTAACTAGAGGAAATACAACGGCCGAAGGGTAGAAGTCACAGATGTCTAAACGCTTATTCCTGCTTTCAGAGATATTCGCGATCAGAGTTAATCCAACTATTTGAAAACAATTATGAAAAAATACTAAATGCCAGCATTTTCGATTAATAATGTAATTGGTTTGGGCTGGACATACAGTCAGAGAGGGGGGGAAGAAAACGGACAGGTAAGTAACCACCCAGGTACTAAAACCTTCCAGGTTGAATTTGGTAGCATAGCCACTTGCCAGGCTAGAGCATCTGGATATGTTTTGCAAAGGATTACGTATGTTTACCTAATGCACAATAGTGTTATTCTTTTTAAACATGATCTGGGGCTAAATTAATTATTTTCTCTGAGACAATGTAATGGTCTCTCTCGTTAATGTAATTAACTTCACATCGGGCATCCAGGCGTTCACACTGGAGGGCCAGTTACACAAGTTCATTTTCAGCGCTCTTTCTATGGTTGCTCAGGGGGCAGTACCCTGACTGTCTACTCACAGGGCCAGAAAATGAGCTTCCACAGACCACTTTGGAGACCACTGTGAGAACTGAGCTGGGCTTCTCAGGGTGGACTGCTCCTGTTCTCAGAACTGCTCTTTAATTCCTGGTGAATTTAGCGACAGATAATAAGCCATTAAAATTTGTGCGTGAGAGTAAAATTCTAAGTAGGAGCCAGTAGATGCACAATTAAAAGTAATGGTTCAGAGAATAAATCATTCCCCTCTTTCATTCAGTAATAGTAAAGATAATTATAAGGCCAAAAGAAACAATAATGGGACTGATCGCCGACTTTTAGTTCTGTGCCCCACACTGTTACAAGAATTTTACATGTATTAACTCAAACCTTAACACTAACCCATGAAGAAAATAATCTTATAAATAAGCTCTAATTTTCAGATGAGGAAACTGAGCTACAGAGAGAGGTTAATTAAGGTCATGTAACTAGGAAAGATCAAAACCCAGGCAATTTGTCTCCAACAACCTCGCTCTCAGAGTCAATGCCTCCCTGCGTCAATAAGAACAGGAGTAAAGGGGCGCCTGGGTAGCGCAGTCGTTAAAGCGTCTGCCTTCGGCTCAGGGCTTGATCCTGGCGATCCGGGATCGAGTCCCACATCAGGCTCTTCCGCTATGAGCCTGCTTCTTCCTCTCCCACTCCCCCTGCTGTGTTCCCTCTCTCGCTGGCTGTCTCTCTGTCACATAAATAAATAAAATCTTTAAAAAAAAAAAATAAGAACAGGAGTATAAAGTTTAATATGTAATTATATGTTGGACTGAGTTCACATGAACACAGGATAAATGTCAAGGTTTCCCTTTGCATCTAACCCTTCCTTTGTCCTTTCTTATCTGCATAGTTGCTTCTATTTAAAACAGTAATCGTATGTCAATTTAGAAAATTTAGACAGCATGGAAGAGCAGAAATAGGGAAAATTACCCATAATCCTATCACAATACACTTTCCCATTTTTGATACGTAAATAGGTAAGTAGATGGATAGATATACATAGATATAGACATAGGTGTACACATAGAGACAGGGATAGAGAGTAAATAAGGCTCTATAAGCATAGTATCTTTGTCTGTTTTATGTATTGTGGTATGTCAAGTTTCTAGAACGGTGTTTGGCATAAAGTGGGGGCTCCATAACATTTGTTGAATGAATATAAATAATTCATGTTCTTATTCCAAAAACACATACTGAGAGCGTCCTCTGTGCTAGGCACTTCTCTGGACAGTGGGGACTGGGGCAGTGATAAACATGGATCCCAGCCCTATGGAGGATAATGGGGAGTAACTAATAATAAGCAAGGAAATAAATTACAATATGCTTGTGTTTATGTGTATATGTTTATATTATATTATTATATATAATATATAATATATTATTATATATTATATATATTATATATTATATATATTATATATATTATATATAATATATTATTATATATTATATATAATTATATTATTATATATAATATATATTATTATATATTATATATAATAATATAATTATATATAATATATAATATATTATATATTATATATAATTATATTATTATATATAATATATAATATATTATTATATATTATATATATTATTATATGATAAAAATAGCAAATGATAAACATGAAGAAAAATAAAGCAGAGAGGGGGTGAGGTCTCAATATGAAGTAGGGAGCTAGCAGAGACCTCACTGAGAAGGGGCCATTTGAGACGAGATGTGACACTGGTCAAGAGGGGGTCACGTGAATGGCAGGGGAGGGACATCAGGAAGATGTCAGTGGACAGGTGCTGGAGCAGGACCGGGTTTAGTCTGTTGCAGGAACATCCAGGAGGCTGATGTGGCAGAAGCAGAGTGAGCAGAGGTGGGTAGAATGATGAGAATTACTGGGGAGTTGGGGATGTCAGATCATGGAGGGCTTTGTCAGACCACTGCAAGGGCTTTGGTTTTGACGCTGAGTGGATGAGGAGTCATGGAGGATTCTGCACAGAGCAGGAGAGAAAAAGAAGAGTCAAGAATGATTCTAAAGTTTTGGCTTTTATGACTGGAAGGATGGAGATGGGGAATTAATTGAGATGGGGGGATGCTGGAGGAAAGGCAGGTTGGGTGGGAGTAGGGGAGAGATCAGGAGTTTGGTTCTGGATATATAAAATCTGAGGTCCAAGCAGAGATGTCAGGTGGGGCGTTGCACATATAAATCTAGAGTCTGAGGGAGATTTTCAGGCCGGATACAATGATGTGACTATCTAATTACAAAAATCGGATTTTTTTATGAATACTATGGTAATCTATTTTCATATAGCAATAGATTATGAACATTCTCTGACGTGGTTAAATAAAGTTACATATATTTAAAATGAATTCAATCTAATACTGAATAGCCCTAGAAAACCATATTTGTTATCTTGTTTAATCCTCCACACAAAAACCACGGTGTAGATATTTAGATGCTCACTTATAAATGAATAAAATGAGACTTGAATGGTGTAAAATGACTTGCTCAAGGTCACCACCAGCACGTGGGAGGATAAGGATACAAATTGGGATTATCTAGGGCTTTTTCTATCACACACTGTTTGCCTCTAAGGTGACATTCCTATTTTCACTTTTCTCAAACTATGACAAATCTATAGAAAGTGCATTGCAGTTAAATATCCGTTAAGTGTCTCAGGATGTTGGTCAAAAATAGACTCTATAATGACACACTACGTCTTGCATAACACGGTGATGTGCAGCTTCTGTCCACTTTGATCATCTGCAGATGTAATGATGCACACACGCCACGGTGGCCACTTCCGCACTGTTACATAAGCAGATCGCTTATTGCTCTCCGGGTGTCCTTGCTCGTTTTTGTCCTCTTGGAGCCTGGCTGAAGGTCACTGACCTTTCTAATCCAGAGGCAATAAGAGTCCCCTGATCTGAGCTGATGAGCTAGAAGGAAATCATTGCTTATTCACAGGGCTTCACCTTCTGAAATTTCTTAAAACATCAATGGCAATGTGTTATGGGAGAGGATGGACAAAGTGTAAGGTCATTACAAATTCTCTTAGAGTCAAAGAAGCTTGGCTTCTGATGTCCCTTCTGAGCCATAGCCTGAGGCTCATGATACCATAGGACACTGAGAGGGGAAACTGGGCAAAGCAAAAGGAAGAAGTCATGAGTTCATACAGAAAAGTAGATGAGCGACCACTGGCAGAATTTGTATTTTTCCCCCATGTAGGGGTTTGCATTCATTTTTTCAATGGAACAACTCAAATGATCCAATTTTGAAAGGAGGTCTGAAGGTAATATATACTCCTCTTCAAAGTAGGCCTGGGATGGTGCTGCTGCCACAGGCATATTCACCGGAAACAAGCCCAAGATTCATTTATTTCAAAATAAATACTCCCCCCCCCCACATCACACAAGGTGTTTTCTCTTTTTGGTACTGTAGGATATTCTGCCTTTAAAATATTTGTATTTTATGCATAGTATTACATAGTTCTTTGTTGATAAACTTTATGAGTTTATAGACTGAAACAACGGTGATAAGTTCTACTGTTTCTTGAGGACTTTTTTTTATCCACCAGGTGCCCAGAGAAATGTTTTAAAAACCAACTCATTTCATCGTCATCGAAACTGTGTTTTACTGACGGGGAACTGAGCTATCTTTTCTGAGGCCACACAAGTGGGAAGAGGCTGAGCTGGAAGCATAAACCAAAGGCCAGCCCAGGCTCTCTCTTCAAGAAAAAAAAAAAGGGGGGAGAAAATGTTGAGGAAAACCGATTGTAATAATTTTCACAGGTGTAAGTGGTGTTTTCTAATTTGCTTAAAAACCTAGCCTTTTCCAAGTAGAGATGTCAGGTGGGGACAAAGTTCTTCCAAAGAAATTCCAGAGATCCAAGTTGTTGCAAGTCAGTTTGTAGCGTCTGGGAGGCCACATGAGGGAGTGGAATGGAAAGGCATGGCAAGAAGTGAGAACATGGTGAATGGGACCTCAGCTTCCTCTGGGCTCTCCCTCTGGTCTCCCCCTCTGGCTTCTCTGTTGTCCTTCTCCTAGAAGGAACCAGAATACAATTCCCTCTTTTCCTACTTCCTTTCCATAGAAGAAATGGAAATTTTATCACCCTGGACAGCTGTTGATGGAGGAACAGAAATGACCAACCAAAATTATGTCATGACCTTAGGGTTTGGTTTTGTTTTGTTTTTGTTTTTTTTGGTTGTTGTTTGGTTTAAGTGAAAGGATGATGTGGAATAATCAAGAAAAATTCTCAAGCCTCATTTTGTCAAAAATTCTAATCCTTTTGAATAAATCCATCTAGGACTTTTGGGGAAGATGGCAGAGTAAGAGGACCCTAAGCTCACCTCCTCCCACAGATGCAACTAGATAACACCTACATCAGTGTAAATAACCCAGAAAATGACCTGACGACTGGCAGACCAGATTCTCCACAGCTAAATGTAGAGATAAGCATTCAAGAGGGTAGGAAGGGTGGTGATGAGGTCAGGAGCAAATGGACCTGTGGGACTGTCCATGAGAGGGACAGACACCGGAGGCTCAGAGAAGGGAGAGAAAGAGACCCTCACACCAGAAACCCCAGGCAAAGAGAACCTGCCTGGGGAAGATGAATCCCCTTAACATTTGACTTTCAAAACCAGAGGGGCAGAATTTTGTGAGTTCTTATAATCAGCAGAGCCTCGCACCTGCAACTTTAGCTGGCTCAGCTCTAAAAAAGCTGAAAGGGTGAGAGGACAGTGAGTCTCTGTCCTTAAAGAGACAGCAAAACAAACAGCCCTGGAGATACAGCATAGAAGCAGCAGTTTGAAAACCACCCGAGGTATATGGGAAGGAGATTTATTTACTAATCTCAGAGTGTGTACTAGAGGGGAAGGGATCAATGGGAGAAATGAACGAAGAAGCTGGCGGCCCCTGTTTCCCTGCCCTGTCCCCAGCCTAGACACACAGACACCTCGGAAACCAGCACAGGGCCAACACTCACCTAATTTGCTAACAGTGTGCCCTACTCCCATGTTCTCCTCTGGACATGCCCCCTACAGCCAGGTCTCCACTCCCGCAGGTAACCTGTGCAAACCTTGCTAACATTGTGATCCCCCTCCCCCCACATTCTCCTACAAAGCTGCCCCCTCCAATATACCCCTGGCTGGAGCCCATCCAAAGCAGTGCTAGGTGCCTAGCAGTATGCAAGTAGCCCTAACAAGGCCCAGCACCACTCCAAAGTGACTCCTGCCCTGTGGACAGGGAAAGATAACCACACACACTAATCTGACTATGGCCCAGAAGAGGGCTGTGGACAGACATCTGGTCTGGCTGCAGGCCCCACCCACCAACAAAAGCTTCTCAGGGGACAACACAGGGACAGCACCCTGTGGTTCAGTACTACTACATCTCTGGAAAACACCTGGTCTGACTCAATTCAAGCCCAAGGCAGCCCCAGATTGGCCCACTAACAACACAGGCACTAAACCCTGCTCACAACAGGCAAAGAAAGCCAACTGGACTGAAGGCAAACATGGCTCTGCCACAACAGTAGGGTGCATGCAGCACACATAAGAGACACTTGTGAAGCACCAAGTTCTGGTGAACAGAGGATACTGCACTGCAGGTCACTACAGGGCCTCTTCTCTATAAAGCCACTACTATCAAGAGCAGGAGATATAGCTGACTTTCCTAACACACAGAAACAGACACAGAGAGTTAGACAAAATGAGGAGATAGAGGAATATGTCCCAAATGAAGAACAGGACAAAATCACAGCAAGAGAGTTAAATGAAACAGATAAGCAATATACCTGTGAAATAATTTAAAGTAATGGTCATAATGACACTCATTGCATTTGAGAAGAGTGGAGGACCTCATTGAGATGCTTAACAGAGAGACAGAATACATAGAAAAGAACCAATTGCAGGTGGAGAACTCAATAACAAGTCTTTAAAAACACAAGAGGAAATAAGTGGTAGACTAGAGGAAGCAGAAGAACGGATCAGCGACCTGGAGGACAGAGTAATGGAAAGCAGTCAAGCTGAACAGGAGACAGAAAAAAAATAATACAGAATGAAAATAGACCTAGGGAACTCAGTGTCAGCATCAGGCATAATAACAGTCACATTATAAGGATCCCAGAAGGAGAAGAGAGAGAAAAGGGGGCAGAATTTTTATTTGAAGAAATAATAGCTGACAACTTTCTGAATCTAGGGAACAGAATCCAGATCAAGAGGCACAGAGAGCCCCTGACAAAATCAACCCAAGGAGACCCACACCAAGACACACAGTAATTGATTAAAATGATGAAAAGTAGTGATAAACAGAGAATCTTAAAAGTAACAAGAGAAAATTAAACAATTACATACAAGGGAAACCCCATAAGGTTATCAACAGATTTTCAGCAGAAACTCTGCAGGCCAGGAGGGAGTGGCATGATATATTCAAAGTGCTGAATGGGAACAATCTGCAGCCAAGAGTATTTATTCAGCAAGTCTATCATTCAGAATAGAGGAAAAGATAGAGAGTTTCCCAGACAAACAAGGTTAAAGGAATTCATGACCACTAAACCAGCCTTACAGGAAATGTTAAAAGGCACTCTTTGCGTGGAAAGGAAAAACCATAAGCAGAAGTAAGAAAAATAGGAAGCACAAAAGCAGGAAAATTAAGTATATCTATAAAAATCAGTCAAGGGATTCACAAAATAAAAGGACATACAGTATGATACCAGATACCTAAAACGTCAGAGGAGGGGAGAGGAGTAAAGAATAAGTTCGAACTTAAGCAACCGTCAAGTTAATATAGACTGCTATATGCAGAAGATGTTATATACAAACCCAATAGTAACCACAAATCAAAAACCTGTAATAGGCAAAAAAAAATAAAGACCAAGGAACCCAAATATATCACCAAAGAAATTCAGCAAACCATGAGAGAAGAGACCAAGAGAAGAAAGGAACAGAGAAGAACTACAAAAACAACCATAAAGCAAGTAACAAAATGGCAGTAATTACACATTTATCAAAAATTACTTTGAATGTAAATGGACTAAACACTCCAAACAAAAGACACAGGGTGATGGAATGTATAAAAAAGACTTATTTATATGCAAGTCTCATTTCAGAACTAGGGTCACAAGCAGATCAAAAGTGAAGGGATGGAAAATGATTTATCATGCAAATGGAAGTTAAAAAAAAAAAAAGCGAGGGTAGCAATACTTACATCAGAAAAAATAGACCTTAAGACAAAGACTATGACAAAAGATGAAGACAGACACTGTAAAATCATAAATGGAACATTCCAACAAGAAGATATAACAGTTATAAATATTTATGCACCCAACACGGGAGCACCCAAATACATAAAGCATCTATTAACAAACATGAAGGAAATAGTAGATAATAACACAATAATAGTACAGGACTTTAACACTCCACTTATATTAATGAACAGATCATGCAAACAGAAAATCAACAAGAAAAGAGTGGTTTTTCAATGATCCATTGGTCTAACAGGTATATTAAGAACATTCCATCATAAAACAGCAGAATACACATTTGTTTTCAAGTGCACATGAAACATTCTCCAGAAGAGATCACTTATTAAGCCACAAACCAAGTCTCAAAAATCCAAAAAGACTGAAGTTACACTATGCATTTTTTCCAACCATGATGCTATGAAACTAAAAATTGACCACAAGAAAAAATCTGGAAAGAACACAAATACACAGAGATGAAATGACATGCTATTAAAAATGAATGGGCCAACCAAAAAATCAAAGAGGAAATCAAAAGATACATGGAGACAAATGAAAATGAAAGCACAATGGTCCAATATCTTTGGAATGCAGCAAAAGCAATTCTAAGAGGGAAGTTTATAGCAATACATGCCTACCTCAAGAAGCAAGAAAAATCTCAAACAACCTAACCTTACACTTAAAGGAGCTAGAAAAGGAAGAACAAACAAAACCCCCAAACAGCAGAAGAAAGTAAATAATAAAGATTAAAGAAAAACAAATGATATAGAAACCAAAAAAAAAAAAAAAAACAATAGAACTGATCAATGAAACCAGGAGCTGATTCCTTGGAAAGATCAACAAAATTGATTAACCTTTAGGTAGATTCATTAAAAAAAAAAAAGACACAAATAAAATCAGAAAAAGGAAAAATAACTGACACCACAGAAACACAAAGGATTATAGAAGAATATCATGAAAAATCATATGCCAACAAATTGGACAACCTAAAAAAATGGACAAATCCTAGAAACATAGACCCTTCCAAAACTGAATCAGGAATAGAAAATTTGAACAGACTGATTATCAGCAAAGAAATTGAATCAATAATCAAAAAACTCCCAACAAACCCAAAGTTCAGGACCAGATGGCTTCATAGGTCAATTCTACTAAACATCTAAAGAAGAATTAACACCTCTTCTTCTCAAACTATTCCAAAAAATAGAAGAGGAAGGAAAATTTCCAAATTCATTCTGTCAGGCGAGCATTTCCTTGATACCAAAACTAGATAAAGACACTACAAGAAAAGAGAACTACAGACTAATATCCCTGATGAACATAGATGCAAAAATCCTCAAAAAAATATTAGCAAACTGAACCCAATAATACGTTAAAAAAAATCATTCATCACAATCAAGTGGCATTTGTTTCTGGGATGCAAGGGCGGTTCGATATTTGCAAAATCAATTGATGTAATACATCACATAAACAAGATAAGAACCATATGATCATTTCCATTTGACGAAATACAACATTCATTCATGATGAAAAACCCTCAACAAAGTAGGCTTAGAGGGAACTTACCTCAAAATATTAAAGTCCATATATAAAAACCCACAGGTAGCATCATACCCAATGGTGAAAAACTGAGAGCTTTTCCCCTAAGATCAGGAACAAGATCTCTCACCACTTTTATTCAACATAGTACTGGATGTCCTAGCCACAGCAATATGACAAGCAAAAGAAAAGGCATCCAAATTGATAACTAAAACTGTCACTATTTACACATTAGGTAATACCATATATAGAAAACCCTAAAGACCCACCAAAAAACTACTAGAACTGATAAATGACTTTAGTAGGGTCATAGGATACAAAATTAATATACAGAAGTCCATTGCATTCCTATCCACTAATAATGATGTCACAGAAAGAGAAATGAAGAAAACAATTCTATTTACAATTGCACCAAAAATAATAAAATACTTAGGCACAAACTTAGGCACTTCACAAGGAGGTGAAATACCTGTACTCTGAAAACCTTAGACCGCTGATGAAAGAAACTGAAGATGACACAAACAAATGGAAAGATACTCCATGTTCATGGATTGGAAGAACAAATATTGTTAAAATGTCCATACTACCCAAAGCAATCTACAGGTTTAATGCAATCTCTATCAAAGTACCAACAGCATTTTTCACGGAACTAGAACAAATAATCCTAAGATTTATATGGAACCACGAAAGGCCCTGAGTAGCCAAAGCAGTCTTGAGAAAGAACAAAACTGGAGTTATTACAATCCCAGATTTCAAGATATACTACAAAATTGTGGTATACACATAGATCAATGGAACAGAATAGAGCATCCAGAAATAAACCCACAATTGTACGATCAATTCATCTTCAGCAAAGCAGGTCAGAAAATGCAATGGGAGGGGCGCCTGGGTGGCACAGTCGTTGAGCGTCTGCCTTCGGCTCAGGGCGTGATCCTGCCGTTCTGGGATCGAGCCCCACATCAGGCTCCCCCGCTGGGAGCCTGCTTCTTCCTCTCCCACTCCCCTGCTGTGTTCCCTCTCTCGCTGGCTGTCTCTCTGTCACATAAATAAATAAAATCTTAAAAAAAAAAAAAAAGAAAATGCAATGGGAAAAAGATAGTTTCTTCAACAAATGATGCTGGGAAAACTGGACAGTAACATGCAAAACAATCAAACTGGACCACTTTCTTATATCACACACAATAATAAATGCAAACTGGTTTAAGGACCTAAATATGAGACCCAAAACCATAAAAATCTTAGAAGAGAACACAGGCAGTAACTTCCCTGACATTGGATATAGCAACAGTTTTCTAAATATGTCTCCTGAGGCAAGGGAAACAAAGGCAAAAATAAACTATTGGGACTCCATCAAAATAAAGAGCTTCCACCCAGCAAAGGAAACAATCAACAGAACTAAAAGACAACCTACTGAATGGGAGAAAATGTTTACAAATGACATACCCGATAAAAGGTTAGTATCCAAATTATATAGAGTTTATACAACTCAACACCTAAAACCAAACAATGCTATTAAAAAATGGGCACAAGATATGAACAGGCATTTCTGCAAAGAGAACATCCAGATGGCCATCAGACACATGAAAAGATGTTCAACATCACTCATCATCAGGGAAATGCAAATCAAAGCCACAATGAGATACCAACACACACCTGGCAAAATGGCTATAAACAACAACACAAGAAACAACAAACACTGGCAAGAATGTGGAGAAAAGGGAACCCTTTTGCACTGTTGGTTGGAATGCAAACCGGTGCAGCCACCGTGGAAAACTTTGATGTTTCTCAAAATATTACAAATAGAATTACCATATGACCCAGTAATTCCACTATGAGGTATTTACCCAAAGAATATGAAAACACTAATTTGAAAAGATACATGCACTCCTATGTTTATTGCAGCATTATTTACAACAGCCAAATGATGGAGGCAACCCAAGTGTCCATCAATAGATAAATGGATTAAGAAGAGATGGTATATATACAGAATGGAATATTATTCAGCCATAAAAAGGAATGGAATCTTGCCATTTGCAGCAACATGGATGGATCTAGAGGGTATGATGCTAAGCGAAATTGGTCAGAGAAAGACAAGTACCATGTGATTTCACTCATATGTGGAATTTAAGAAATAAAACAAATGAACAAAATAAAATGGACAAACCAAAAAACTCACTCTTAATTATAGAGAACAAACTGATGGTTACCAGAAGGGAGTTGGGTCAGGGGTTAGGTGAACTAGGTGAAGGGGATTAAAAATATACTTATTATGATGAGCATATAATTGTTGAATCACTGTATTATGGTGGATTAAATAAAATATATTATTAAAATGAATATCATCTACTTCTTTTTACATTTTAACATGACTCCTAGAAAATTTTAATTATACAGGTAGTTTCATTATATTTCTATCGGAGAATACCAGTCTAAAACTTCCTACAATTTGTTAAAACATATCAATGGTACTGTGAGCATCAAATAGGTTTTGGTGATTTTTTATGAAGATATATGAATGAGAAAATAGTAAAAATCTTGTATTACGCATAATGCAGG
Source organism: Ursus americanus (assembly GCF_024610735.1). Lineage (NCBI taxonomy): Eukaryota > Metazoa > Chordata > Mammalia > Carnivora > Ursidae > Ursus > Ursus americanus. The sequence goes on along the minus strand of NC_142146.1, from coordinate 50,086,194 downwards.
GTCACTAGGTTTGTGAAACATTACATTGCCATGCAGAAAACAAGAAATGGAATTCTTAAGTTTCTCATAAAAACAATATTTCTTCCAAGAGCTCAATATTATAACTTCCTTTTCTACCTGTGTCTCCCTTCAAAGTTCCTACTCATTACGGGATGAGTCTCTTCTCAGACCAGCTAAAGGATTCACTGTGGCAACATGCATCTATTCAAGCCTGATAACAGAATCCAGAGTCTTCGGAACAAGGGTGTGTGTGTGTGTGTGTGAGAGAAAGAGAGAGAGAGATACAGACAGACAGGGAGGTGTGAGTACACACTCACGAAACATTCCTATTTCATGACTTCGGTCACAGAGACTTTGTTTCTTTCACTTCACCATCTCAAATAAAACACCCACCACATCACAACACACCAGACGCATTGTGGCAACCTAGTGGGCAGTTCAAGGAACTCCCTAGTGCTGTAACTTGGGAAGACAAAGCCAACAAGACAGGGCATTCCTCCTGGGAGCTGCGTCTGAAGCCACAGTCCCTCTCCTCTAACTTACTCCTGTGTCTGTAGGATTTCATCACTGCTGGAAAATCCAGAGAAATGTTGCTCTTTGAGCCCTTCTTTTTTAAGCTGGTAAAAGACATCTCTGCAGAAACTTGCACAGCCACTGAGGGAAATTTACTTAGAGCCCTAATGTGTACTTTGTGGGGCCGGTGATGATAAATCCTCAAGTTAATTGCAGATTTGACTTGTGCTGCATTTTGTTGTATTGTTTTCATGGAAGCTCAGAGAAAGGGAGCTCTGAGAGTTGCTTAATTTCTAAATTTGAAAAGAGGAGCCTCTTGGGTTTACAAAAGGCAGTGAGTGGAAATCAGAAAGCTTGGGTTTAATTAGCGCCTGATTGGTGGTGTCACCCAGCTTCTCTGGGACTCTATTGTCCCATCGGCAATCTGGGCAGAAAATCCCTGCCTATGGACAAGGGAATAATATAAACAACTTTAAATGTGTTCTGAAAGAAATAATCATGTTTGAAAAATGAAGGCAGATTTTTTGTGGTCACAACCTTAACCTTACCTGATGCACTGTGGGAATGAAAAGTGTTCATGTCACTTTCACGCCCTCTGTAAGTGATGTATTAAGACAGATTTCTATGTTTTTCTCCAGTGAATTCTAACTTGGAGTCACATTTTCGGCAGTATAAAATTCCACGCAGTTGAGAATAGCAAAATAATAATATCTGAGGTTCTGAGAGGTTGAAATCAAATTCCTCAATGTGACTGTAGGTAAATATAAAAAAACATGTGCATTACATGGAATCCTCCTAAACTAAATTTTGATCATGGAGACGAACTTACTTCTTGACAAGTTAGCAATAAAATCCTAAATTTTGAGTCATGGAGTATTTTTTTTAATTTTATTTTTGTACTAAAGAAAACGCCACCATCAATTTGCTGCAGTATTTCAATGAACAAAGACTTTAAAGGTAGTCAACATAGGCAGGGCTAATTGTTTCACATGAAGGCAAGTGGAGCATTGAGTGTGAATGAGGAAGTGGTCTAGGCAGCATGAACATCTCCTTTACCTCAGTCACTGCCTTGACCTACCTCTCGGAGGGCTTTTGAGGGCCACTGCTTTCATGCTTATGAGACTGAGTTAGAATCGAAGGACGTGGGTCTCATTTCAATGCTGACAACATGTATAAATTAAAACAGTAGATTCTTTGGTGATGGATCATGCATCCTGTTGAAAATATTTAGATATTTCCAACCTGCGTTTGTTTCTTCAAAAATGATGACAAGAGTGTGAATATCCTCTCTTAAAAAAAAATCTTAAATTGCACTGCAGGATCCATTTGTATGATACATTATTAATCTTTTAGACTGAAACATGAGTCGCTATAACTTAGGTCTAACAGACACTGAAATATCAATCGACTTCATTTCAAATGTGTTATCCCAAGGCAGCCAGTTAGGGGTGCCTTCAGACTTTCTCTCATCTGACACTATAAATGAATAATAACTGGGCTTGTAGGCTAGATTCTTGAATGGAAATCTCTCATTTGGATATAGTTGCAGTTTCTGCTGGTTGGAAATCTGATCACAAACATATTGAGTCAAATAGATACATCACAAGTTGTAATGCCTTAGTTTCTCTGGAACTAAATAGGGATGCATATTGAGCTGAATATTGCCTATTCGGTTGAATATACTCTACTTGCCTGACTGGAACTGGTCTTTCTGGGCGATGGGTGGAAGGATATGCTTAAGCAGGATTGGTGATGTTATCTCAATTCTCCATTAGAGACAGAAACGGAGATGTAAGTTCTGGCAAAGTCAGAAAAGAGGAAGAATGAACTACCTTTATCCCATCTTTGGGGCTTTATTCTAATGCTCCTTAAATTTCCTCACCCGCCTTCCTAACTGCATCTTTAGGAAAGGTAATTGTTGTTTTTGGGCCGGACGAGTTGAGGCTGAAGTGTTTTAAAAGATGCGATGGCAACACCTCCATGGTAGGCAGCCTCTGGTGTCCCCCAGTGATCCCTGCTTCCCCGTGTTCACACCTGTGTCATCCATCCCCTCCCTTCGAGTGTAGGCTGGACCTAGAGACTGGTTCCTAACAAACAGAATACAGTGAAGTGATGGCTTCTTTCTAACCTCTCTTGCTTGCTCGCTCTGATGGAAGCCAGCCTCCGTGTCATGAGCAGCTCTGTAGACAGACCCACATGGCAAGGAATTGAAGGAGGCCCTGGCCAAAAGCCAGCAAGCAGCCATCAAACGTTCAAGCCTGCCAAGAGTAACGTGAGTCAGTTTGGAAGTGGCTCTTCCGCCAGCTGAGCCCCGAGTTGGCTGATGCCCAGACTTATACCTGGTCTGTCAGCTCCTTAGATGCCCTGAGCCAGAGGACCCACATAAGCTGTGCCTGGATTCTTGATCCCCAGAAATTGTGAGATAATACATGTGACTTTAAGCCACTAAATTTTGGAGTAATTTGTTATGCAGCAATAGACAACAAGGCAACCTACAACACTCACCATGATAATGTATTGGCTTGACTGTGAGCGTCTTGAGGCTGATACGTCCTTGTGTGATTGGAACCTAGCACAGCACCTGGCACACAGCAGGAGCTCAATAAATGTTCGAGAAAAGAAAAAAAGGGAGAGAAGGAGAAAAGGACAGAGAAAGGGAGAGAAGATGGGGAAAAGATAGGTGTCTGTGAAAGAAAGGAAACTCAAGCTGACAGAAAGCGGAGAATGAACAGCCTATGACCTGAAGAATAGCTACTCAACTGACAGATTTTACCTCTCCTTCTAATTAGTTTTCTATTTGGTGAACGACTTAACAATTCCTCGTAGCAGAGTTCTCCCAGTGGGTCTGCGCTGGAATCATGTGAGGAGCTTTTTGTCCACCATGGGAGTGCAGGACGTCAGAGCCACTATCTTGGCACTACCTCTGCGTGCTGCTCCCAGCCGAGATGCCCAGCCCCCCCCAGCAGCGCCAAGGCAGGCCACGGCCAGGCTTGAGAACACGCAGCCAGTCCCACTCCCATGGTCATAGGTGCCTGTGGCAGAAGCTTGTCGGAATGGGGTGGAGGGCAGAAAGGGGCCAGCTGGTTTCTGGTGGGGCTACAGCCTTTCCCTGCCCAGTACCCACCAAAGCCTCTCTCCTGTGGGTGGGGGTTGTTTGCTTTTCAGGCTGCTCCCCTGGGGGGTGGGCAGCAAGGAACATTAAGGGAACATGGACCAGATCTGTTGAACGTGACGTGACCCCAAGGGCAGAAGACCGAGGTCTGGATATTACTAGGAGACTTGGTAAAGAGGAGACAGCTGGCAATGAAGGGGGTAGTTCCGGGGTTTAGTGGGGTTCCTGCCACTGAAGTATTAGATATAGTAGAAAGGTCCAAGCCGGGGTGAGGACTTGGGGTGAACTCTGTGTGGACATGATATTATCACATATTCACTGAAACACCCTTCCCTTATATTTCCCTCTGCCTCCACCCCCTGCCTCTCCCATGACCCATCCCATTCAAGAAGCTGGAGCTACAGTATTTACTGTGACTGTGACACCATGAACACAGACCTTCATCTCCAGAGAAGCAGAAAATCTCTGGGCACAAATAAAGCTTTGGAAGAATCTGTGATGAGGCATAACCCATATCCTCCCGTGGACAACAACGGTCTCTGAAGAGGGGAGGAAGAGAACTAGACATTGATGCGGGTCCCCGAGAGGAGCCCTCAGAAGGGTTATCGGCAGATAGTCAGGTCAGGGTGATGGTGAGTCTGAGGGCAGAAGTGGACGCCCGGTCCCCTGGGCCTCTCTGCGGACTTGGGCTGGAATGGCTGCTAGGAAGCCTGGACAGGTAAGCCTGAGCCACTTCACAGAGCTGCTCAGTGGATGCTGCCCAGCCCGTGCTCTCCCCGATACTGTGCCAACAACCCTCAGGACAGAGGCGCAATCCAGAAGAAAAGCAGGGAGAGCCCCTAACTTGCCTGAGATTGCTTCACCCACCCACCCTGGGATGGGGGATAAAAATCAACAGAATGAAGCACAGTTACAGAAAAGTCAAGAATGTCACAGATCTCACACAGCTTAGTTGACAAGGTGACACTCACCCACCTTAGAGCCTTCCATTTATTGGGAGGGCAAATCAGAGAATTTATGGAATGAGGGGAGCTTCTGGTCATAACCCACTTCCCCAGGCCCCTCCATCTTTGAAGAGGCTAGAGGAAATTCTCTCTGTGGGTCCAGAAGTTTGTATTACCAGTGAAACCCTAGATGAGGATTAACAAGGAAAAGGAAACCGGTGCTGGGGGGGGGGGGGGTGGCGGTGAACAAGAGGACAGAAGTGCTGAATTAAAAGACAAAGTGGAATTTAACGAACTGACGTCAGGCGGATGCCAAGAGCCGGCGACGGAGCCCAGCACAGCGCGCAGCATGACAGAAAGCCTGCATCTGCCCGCGCACACCTTGTCCTCAGGATCCCACGCACTCCCGTGACGGAGAGCTCTCCTTTGTTATCCCAGAGCTGCCTGCTTCGCCCTGACTCTTCTGTGCAGGAGGATTCTGTTTGCTTTCTCTGCTCACCTCTCCCAACTCACACAGCGCAAGACAGCTGAGTGTTGCCAACTAGGAGAATAACAACAGCGTCGTTGTGTCTGCTCTGAGATTTCTCGAGAAACTTCAAAGAGGTTTCTTAGGACAGCTTCCAGATCAGTTCAGGTTTTTCATTTCCTTTCCATGCTTGATGACTTAAAAATTAAGCTGTTCCCCAACCCAACCACCTACCCATCTGTGCGATTCCATTCCTTCCCGAGTGCCTGCTTCGGCAGCCCATGCGGATGGCTCACCGAACCTTTAACACGCAGCGTTCCAACCGCAGAGTCCCTGTTCTGCTCCCCTCCACGGGGGGAGGGCAGAGGCCGCGTCTGTCAACACCTCCCCCAAGACCTAGCCCAGTGCCAAGGACACAGGGGGAGTGAGGAATCCTCTCCTTCAGCCACGTCTTACCCAATACGCAAGGAGCATCTGTGGTACGGGATCTCTGCACTACGCACCTCATGTTTTCCTGGGAATTTTGGTGAATCGAAACACGTATCTTCATGGGCTTATGTCTTAACTGCTGAAAGGCCTTGTTTTTTTATTCTTTGCTCATCCTCAGGAGGCAATGGCTGTGAAGTAATTTAGAATTCCAGTTTTGTTTTTTTCACTCAATCTCCAAGTAAAATGCTGTAGAAACAAAACCCTAAATGTATTGAGAACACTCCTTTCCCAGGAAGAATTTTTCCCCATGAAGAAAGTTGCCTTTCTTAACCGATCTGTTTGATGAAGTCACCTTTTAATCTCATTTATTAAAAAAAAAAAACAAACGAGCTTGCATTCCTATGTGCTCAGGACAAACCAAAGTTTAATTATCCCGACATGGGCACTGTCTACTATGGCCTTTTAGAATAAAGTGATGGCAGACACAGGTAACATTAACATAAAAATAACAAGGTAAGCATCCAAATGTTGGCCCATGTCGAATGGAACATTCAGCTCTGCATTTTCAAAATAGTTTGAAAAAGATAAACAAAATCCCAAGTGATCTCTGCCTTAACAAGTTCAGAAATTGTTTAGCTAACTGCAGTAGGGCTTAGTGTATGTAGGAAATAATAGGGAGATAAACTATAGAGGAGAGGAAAGAACTCAGTAGGAACTGAAAATTAAGGAAGAAAAGAAGCAGCTGGAAAACGTAGAGTAGAAGTAGTGGGGTAGAAGGTCACCAACGCCCTCAATGCACTGATTATCTTTTCCTCTTTAGAAGGTACTTGTGACACCAACAGCTATTTAAACAGGGGACTTTGCTGTGACCTCCTGTGTAGTTTGAATGGGACCACTCATGGGTTGGTGGTCCACACAGTGCTGGACTAGAGACAGAAAAGGTAGTTTCTGTTGCAGTCCCGCCACTGGCTGACACATGACATGAATGTACTGCTTCAAGATTTCTCTGCTTTTGTTTTCTTCTGCTTGTCCCCAGATAATCTCACAAGGACACATTAGTGCCTCTAGAACAGATTACCATTTCCATGAGTCAATGTAGTGTAATGGAATGTTTAAGAGTTCAGGAGCTGTATAACCCAGCACAAGGTACTTGACCTCTCTGTGCCTCAATGTCCTCATCTGTGAAATGGGGAAAACAGCAGCTACCTCATAGGGTCACTGGGTCATCATGAGTAGACATGAAGAGCTCAGAACAGCATCTGACGTAGAGCGCTCACTACGTGTAGATGGTCACCATCACCACCATCTCACCGTGCTGTTGGCAAGATCACCATCATCATCACCCTTGTCGCCAGACTGTGCAAAGGCTGGGGCAGCAAACTCAAATGCTGCCTCTACCGGGCCAAGGAGGTAACAAAAATGAGAAAAGCAGCCAGGTATGCAATAGGGAGTGGAGACGACTGTGGCTATTTACAAAACACGTGCTGGTCTAGTATAAATAACACAATTAAAATATTTAAAATCCCTATGCTTGCCAAAATCAAACGAATCTTAAGTCTGGATGCTGGTTCATGCCTGCTGGTGTGATATAATCAGCAAAACCTTCCCCAACATCCTTATGGTAAACACCAGGATGAACTCTTTGTATGGTTTCTCATAAAGTGCTTCAGTGTAGGCTGACAGCATCATCTAGTAAAAGTCATTTTGTTTTAGTCCAGAGGAGAGTTTTGGAGGGTCCAGGGAAATAGAAGGACTCTCCATAAATACTAATTTTTAAGCGGAGCTTTTGAAATGGAGAGACTCATCAAAAATGAATACCATAAAAGGAAGCTCCTTTACCTTCACTCAGGGGAGGCCCCAATCGAATTACATGCCTTGTAGGGAATCACATCCATTCCCGCGGATTCCATAACAATACTGAATTTATGTTGATGACTCCCCAGATCGGCCTTCGGATCAGAGCACTCCTCTGAGCTTCAGACACAAGTGTATAGTTTCCTTATAGTTCCACTTGTCATGCAGCTTTCTCAACCTCACATGTCCAAAATGCAACTCCTAAAACCTGTTCCTGAGCTCAGTAAGTGACACCATCATCCTCCCAGTTACTCAGACCAGAAAGCAGGGAAGACTGTCTCATGCCCAACTGGCCAGCAAGAAATGTCATTCCATCTCTGATCTAAGTCTCGATTCTAACAGCGGCCCTGAATCTCTGCGGCCACCACCCTAGTCCAATCACTAGTATCTCTTGCCTGGACTGCAGCGATAGTCCCTCGTCTGGTCTGCTTCTCCTCCTGCCCCCTCCAAGCCATTCTCCCAAGCCAACTTCTTCCTCCACTCATGACCTTTGCATATACTGCTTCCACTATCTGGATGTTCTTCCTCCCACTCCTGACTATCTCATTTTTAGACCTCAGCCTAAATGTCACAGCTTCAAAAAACCCACCCTGAGCACCCTATCTTAAAATAAGTCTCCTCCTGTGACTTTTTCTCTCCGCCCCTTATGTTTTTTTTTTTCCTGTTTTAGCTCTTACTACTCCCTACATTATTTTATAAATGTATTTGTTTCTGCTTATATGTACCTTGAGAACAGGGGCCCTGTGTACCCTATTCTGTCTCCCCAGTGTCTAGAACAATGTCTGGCTCTTTGTTGGATAGATGGTCCTGATATATTTCCTCAATACAAGAAAAAAAAAAAAAAAGGAGGAGGAGGAGCAGGAGGAGGAGGAGAAGAATGCACCAGAATCCTCCTAATTCCTCTCTTTCTGGTTTCACTGACACTGCCCTGTTGGGTCCATACTGCACACATTGAGAATTTCCCTTGGAAATCTCACAGAAGCACCGTGTTAAAGTATATGAAGATACAGGAATCGTGAAACAATTTAAAGGTCAAAACTTTAAAGAACTAGAAATTAGTGTTTGAAGGAAAAAATACCACTTAGAAATGATGGACAAGCTCTCTAAATTAGTTGTTATGTGAATCTGTGAAAGAACTTGAAGGCTTGAAATTTCCAGATTCCTTAAGTGCTGTTTCGACTAATCTTTTCACAGAGACAATAAAATGCTGTAATGGATACATTTCTGTACATAATGTGCTATGGATCAGTTTCTTATATGAAACCAAACAAGCCCAATTCTACTGGTTCTCCAACTCTCTCTGATGAATCAGGTGTTCAGCGCTGACAAATCCATGAGAGACCGAGGCATCTCTGAGTGTTAGGAGACTACAGAGACTTGACCTTCTCCTCCAACAGCAAGCCGTGCTGTCCGAGCCCACCTGTGGGGGCTGATTCACAGGGGTTGAAAACCGCATTTTGGCTGAGATAGATGGGGCTGATGGTCTCGTTTCTCCGGGGATTATTTCAGCCCCGTTTTTCTGATCTCCATTGTTTTCTTTGTCACATTCCAAACACTGGATGACACTTTTTGCCTGGTCCTTGAGGCTAAATGTCTTTCGTCTTTTAGACTTATTAAAATTTGTGTCACTTTTTAAAACCTGATCAGTAAAACATTAATAAATACATCTTCCCTGTTTCAGGATTTTTCCCAGGATCTTTACAGATTTATGCCACATGGACTTGGAATACCTTATAAGAGATGTCCTCTGAAAAGACAATAATATCATCTTGGTTCTTCCCTCTCTCTCTCATATCTCGATAGGAGAGCTGGTTTTATTCTATCACTGTGATCACTCATAAATTTTACGAATGTGGTAGGCTAACAAATCAGAACCAAGTGGGCAAGGTGTCTGAAAATTCATCTGATGAATCAATGCAAAGGCTGTAATAGGAAAAAAAAAGTCTCCGTAACATGAATCAACTTCTGCCTTTTTCCTAGACTCCTTTACATTTGACTTCTTCATTTTCAATGATTGTCAGAGCCAGCATTAGATAATCATTTACTATGAGTAAGATAATTTACATGTTATTTCATCTAATTCTCACACCAACCCTGACACTTAGCATACCTGTTTTTTTAGGGGGAAAAAAGATTTCTTCTGATTAAAAAGCATTTAAGAGACGATGTCATGATTGGAACTTAAATCTTGGCCAACTACAAATGTCACGCTGCTTCCACCGGGCACGACTCTCCTTAGTGAAGTGTCGCTCGTTCCTTACTTGGGAGAGATGATGCTCCCGCTAATTTATTTCTTCACAGACTGTAATGTGACCATAGCTTTTCATGGACCACGTTTACATCAGCACTTCGTATACTATAAATTACATGATTTCCTCCGAGCTTCTCTCCTCCCAGTTCAGAAATAACGGAATGTAGAGCTTAAACTGTAGTGGGGTTGCTTTATTTCCCTTCAGGTGTCAGCTCTAAGAGCTCTTTGCTAATAACGACCCCAGACCATATCATTACCCATGTGAGCATGGAAAAGGTATGTATCAGACCATAATGGGGCAAATACATCACTTTTGTTTCAGGAAGGGTGAATACTTAATGTTCATTTAACTGAAGCATTCACTCCCCCATTTGTTCCTACAGAACGATGAGATGGCTGCAAAAGTCCGGCTTAGAAAAACTGGATTTAATTCAGTTAGTTTTGTGGTGAGATGTCGCCTAGGAGCACAGCACCAGACAGCCTCATGGATTTATTTTCCTCTCCTTTCTTCCTCTGTCGTTTCTCTTTTCCTCCATTTCTTTCATATATAGGCTAAAGTTGGTAATTATTCTTCTGTTTCCAGTTCATGTTAGGGTTGGTAGAGAATATTCCAACACTGAATTTCCCAGTTAGTCGGTAAGAAGTCCTTGCCTTGAGCTTTCCCCAAGTGTCCCAACTGCCACATCCCAGCAATTACCCTCCTCTCTACCTGTCCCCTCTATCCAGCAACTAAATGGCTAAAACCCTGCTCCAGCACTAGGACCAACTTATCAACCCAGCTTCTATTAGAGTTTGTTCCAGCAAAATGTAATAGCACAAACAACTTTTCACATTTCGATTACCTTGGGCCCAGGGATCTCAAATGGAATATGCTCAAACTGAAATATTTTTGTTTTGTAGGCCATACTGTGTTCACAAATCCATAAATCTGTTTTATTTTTTTTATTTTATTTTTTTTAAAGATTTTATTTATTTATTTGACAGAGAGAGAGACCGCCAGCAAGAGAGGGAACACAAGCAGGGGGAGTGGGAGAGGAAGAAGCAGGCTCCCAGCGGAGGAGCCTGATGCGGGGTTCGATCCCAGAACACCGGGATCACGCCGAGCCGAAGGCAGACGCTTAACGACTGAGCCACCCAGGTGCCCCCGTAAATCTGTTTTAACTTCAAGTTCTATAATTTCAAATTCCATAGCTCTTGAGTCTCAGTGAACTTGAGTTTTTCTTCATGTTAACACTACATGTGACCAAAGATAGGGTATTTCTTTATTTTCAATTATGTAATAAACTTCGAGAATTAGGGAAAATAAAAAGTAATCAAATTTAAACTCAACTTTAAAATGGGTACATTTATTTTTAAAACCTCAATCCATTTCTTCCTCTCCAAAATAAACATTATTAATGGAGCAATTCATTTTTCCCCTTTGTCACCAGGAAAAGGAGAATTACAGCGCCTTCTGAATCTGGTCCACTGCCTGCTGAGCACAGCATGCAATTAAAGTACAAATAAATACAACAAATTATGCCATTTATTTGTTTATACTTCTCACTCCAGGAAAGATTTTAGGCAGCCTATTGTTTATTATAGGGTAGAATGGGTAGGGACAATTTGATTTTAGTTTGTTTGGCCTGCTTAGAACATGAGCTCTGGGAAGAAGAGGCCGTACTTTTGGGGTGCCATGTATGGGTGCCCAAAAGATAAATTTTCCATTTTGCCATGAAGAATGGAGAGTATTTGGGGTGAACAGTAAAATAAGGTGGAAGAAGCAAAAATTCATACCAAAGAAATCTTTCGGTTTACCGTTCAGTAGTTGTGTGAACTTAGAAATTTTATTTATTTATCTTTCAATGACTTATGGGAACCCTTATCCCCCATTAACAGACACTGTATGTTTAGTTTCTTTCTTGCACAGGTATTAGGCATATCGTGTTGGATTCAGATGTGACTGTCCCTTTGACTCAATGGGATATGGGACACCCTTCTGGTGGAGGGTGATGCCTTTGAAGAACTAGAGGGCGTTATTATCAATTATCAAAGAAAGAGGCCAGGCTTCAGAACCTGGACAACTAACGTTGGACTGGAGGGAGCAGGGAAGTCTCTGTTTCTGGACCTCACCCTCTGGGTCTAGAATTAGCGGTGAGCAGAGGGCTGGACCAAGACTTAGACATGACTGAGCACAAATTTACCACCTGATCCTATTTAGTTGTATGCTTATTCTGTTTATTTCTGTTTCTATTTTGTTTTTGTTTTTTAAATCTCTTAGCTAGTCTTTCACAAAGTGTAGTCTTTGGTCAGACCAGAATCATCCTAGATGAAGTAAAACAGAATCTTTGGAGTCAGGACCTTGTTATCAGATATTAAATGGGCCCTCCAATCTGAGATTCACTGTCCTGGTCTTTAGTAAAGGCTTGTTTAAATATTCCCATCTTTTCAGCTATACCTCTGAGCAGATCATTGGTACACTTGTGGTTACATATGTGGCAAGAACGTTAAGAAGGAGCACCCAACATGAAAAAGCAGCTTTGGGTGTCTCTGGCCAAGACCAGCTCCACTGATAGCACCAAAAGGTGAAAAGGAGCCACATTCCAAAGAAAGTGTTTCTCCAGGCCATTCTAGAAGAGGACTCTGATTGCCTAGCAAAGAAGATCGGATGGATTCAAGACCCTGAGATCCTAGCAAATTATTGAATAGGAAAGTGATCATGCAGCATACCTCAGTCAGGGCATTAACTGTTAGAAACATCGAGAGGAAGCTAAACATGTCAAAGCAGATCTTCCCTCTCCAGTAAGAAGAGGCAGGATACAGGTTTCCACTTACAAGTTCTATGTTTTCCTTGACTCCTTGGTATTTCTTCATCTATATATTTAAGCCAATTAGCCATTATGGTGTCACTTTAAATAAGCAGCCTTTTTGTATACTTACTAGTGTTTGTTCCCTGGGCTTCTTAAATTCTCCAATCCTAAATATGCTGGAGCCCAAACCACAGTGCTTTTGATGCCACAGAACTAGTTTCGCAGTCAGCCTAGGGGGCCAAGAAGGAAAGGTCTCCGCTGGCGTAGAAACCCACTGGGGACTTTCCAGCAAGCTCTGCACTCTCCCGTCCGCTGAGGACACGGGAAGGGCCCTGACCTAGGAAGCCAACTCGCTGAATGAAGCTTCTCTGTACCTAGAGAGGCTTGGCGACACCCTCTTTTCTTCTGACCCCAGATCTCTGAGGAGTCTTCACAGCGTCATCGTCAACTCCCACCTGGCTGCTTGCCCACTTATGGAGGTCACACAGGGGATCTCTGACCAGAAGCTGATCCGTCCTAAAGCCGAGGCAGCATCCACACCATCTGAAAGCTTGTTAGGAATGCAGAATCTGGGGCCCCTCCCCAGACCTAGTGAATTTTAACCGGAATTCTTAGGCTTAAGGATTAAGTCTTAAATTTAAGAAAGACAAAGCTGCGGCAGCTCAGGAGCCCCACATTTGGAGCCTACTCTATGCAGGAAGATCTAAGTTCACAGCCTGGACAGTAGACACGAATGACAGGGTGGGCGGAGGGAGGTGGACACGATTCTTCATAACGGTGGGAGTCTGTGCGGATTACGTTGCACGTCAAAGTTTAGGAGAAGTAGCTCCCAGACATGTTATCAGGAGAAATCCTCCTTGTGTTCGTGGGAGTGGGGAGAGTATCTTGAAGAGAACTGAACCCCCCGCTACTTGCCTCCTGAAGCCCCCCTGGAGGGTCAGTCCACCCCAGGGTTGCTCAGCCCTGGCTATTCATCAGAAACACCTGGGAGCACTCAAAACCACCAGTATCCCGGCCTGAACTTAGACCCGTTTAAATGGGTAATTTAATTTCTGGGTATGAGGCCCCGTGCAGGGGTATTCTTAAAAAACTCTCGGGTATGCAAGCCAGGCTAACTCAGAATTAAGAAATGAATAGTGTGTCAGAGACCATGGGGGTATGTGAAAGTGGCATTTACAGGTGTTCCTCGGGCAACCCCAGGGGATGAAGGTCCACAGTGTAGGGACAGGAGGAGCTAGGGAGACTTGGGGAAAGGAGAGGACAGCTAGACACTGGGCTTTATCCACAAGGAGACCCCATGCGAAGAGCTTAACGTCTCTGGGTGCTTTCCCTTTAATTAAGAGGACAGGCAATGCAGCATTCAGTCATCAACTTTTCCAACTGAACATTTTCATTCCTCTTAGGTCTCTCCGAACCTGGAATGGAGTCTACCTTTAGCACCACCTGTGGTGTTGGCAGTGTAGAGGGAAAAAAAAAAAAGTAGATGTGAAATGAAGTTTGGCTTCCCCCATAGTCACACTTTCTTTGAAATTCATGTGTTTTTTGGAAAGGGGTATTAGTGGGGGACTTCACCCAGGCATTCCAGGTTGTGTCTCTGAGGAAGCTGAGGGCACCACGAGCTCCACTGGAAACACGGAGGTGTGGTGGGGGTCAAGAAGCAGATGCTGGGGATGGCTGTGATGTGGGTGTGGGATAAACCTTTCCCAAGTGTTTGTCAAGTTGATGGCTGTGACCCATTAGTTTGTCATGAAATCTATTTTAAAGGTCACATCCAGTCTTTTTAAGTGGGATAAAATGGCATGGAATAAATAGAAACTATGAGAGCTCACAGTCCATCCCATATATAAGGATAATGATTGTTTTTTTTTAAACTTTGGCATATAGTATGCATGTATCTGTGTATGTGCATTGGTGTATGATGGAAAATGTACCTCTTTCTATGGTTATGGTCAAAGCATTTGAGAACCACTGAATTGCATTTCTTTGCTCCCAATTACTGGACACAGTCTGTGGGTACAGCACTCTGGGGTGCTGTGAGAGAGGCCACAGGGCAGATAAGCTGCCATCTCAGCCTGACAGAGCTCAGACTGTGGGAACAGGCAGAAGAGGGGCGGAAGATCTAACAGCAGGTGCACGGATGTTTAGAGGCCTGGGGCAGGCCTGAACCACAGGACAAACTCAGACAACAACACTGTGGTTAAGACGGTGAGAACTGAGCTTGCCACCACAGCATTTTCTTGGTACTCACCCCAAACTTAGACACAGTCTGATGGGCTTATGTGTCTGAAGAGAACTTGACCCATTGTCTAGACCTGGTTTTTAGAAGTTTCCTTCACCGAGAGTTGAGAAGTTTCTACCAGTTTTCAACCCTATAAATTATCTACAAAGGTAGGTATGTTACTCCAAGGGAAACTAACATTACTATCTATTACAAATACGTATCTGTAAGTTGTCACTTTACATTACAAAAGACATTTTTGTATTTCTGGTAAAGTCATCAAGTTTATAAGTGCATTTCATATGATGAAATTTACTGTAAACATAGGCTTCAATGTAGAAATATGCTACATCTTCCAGACTGGTGTACAACATTAAGGGAGGAGTGTCTCTTTTTATTAATAATTATTTGATAAAACCAAGATTTCTCTAATTATTCACCTTAAGTTGGGGGTGGGGAGTGTGGGAGGTGTCAGGGGAGACCAATTCCCCCAGTAAGAAACAATAACAACAAACAGGGAATATCCAGCTATCATACATGGGGACGATACAACTGCTATGTTGGCAGCAAAGATGGCCAATGAAGAAACAGCAATAAAGGTCTGGGCAGACACCCAAATTATAAAACCCATTTCCTCTCCTCACCCTCGCTGACTTGGCCCATCAGGTGAGATGGTCACAGGCCCACTGAAGATGCAGGTGGTGATTCCGCCCACAAGGTACCTGAATTGGCTGCTTGTCTCAGATAGCCTTGTCTGAGGTGGCAGGGAGGATATGCCAGCTGGGAACAGGAAGGAGCTACCTGGAACTCTCAGAAAAGGGGCTTCCCATAGAGGATGGTGGGTTGTGGGGGTTTTCAAAGCCCCCGAACTCTGAGAGAGGTGTTGTGTGGCTAACAGAACAGTTTCTCCCCCTTTCAGAAGGAATCCTGAATCACTGCTAAGAACTTCAGGGATTTTAATTTTTTAGCTTATCCAGAAGTCAGTTCCCAATGGATTTTTCCTTTCACTTGAGCTGGATGCTAGTCAAGTTGGACTTTTCCACTGGGCCCTAGTGAAGGATACTGTGGAGCCACGCTTACATCTGGGCAACACGACATGTGGGATTCTTCTGTGAACCACTCAGAAATGCTTCTGCTGCTAATATTGAGAAGAAATGCCTCCCCTAATTTCCCTTTGATACGAACAATGATAATATACATCACTCTATCTTCAGAAATTGAGTTTCCATCCATAATCATATATGATGTTTATGGCAACTTGCGGAGAGAAATTGAACAGATATTATCATCTACCATTACAGATGAGAGGACAGGGACACGGAACCTTGATAGGAGTCTCTCCTTCATGTCACCAGGTAGCACAAAAGACCAAATGAATCAGATTATACCGTCTCTAGCATCGCCTCTTTCTAGGACCCACATAGAAGGAGGAGAAGCAGATAATGAGTGGGGCTCATTATCCCTGGTGGGCTGTGAGCTCCCCATCCTTGCACCAGATCCTGTGGGACATTCGGTAGCACATGCCCTGCTGCCTGCCTGAGTAAATGATAAGCTCACGACAGACACAGGTGTTATTGTAACTGAAAGAGATTGGCCTTTGGGCTGCGCTGAAGTAAGCAAAACCGTGGGGAGAGACCACAATAACACAAGCACTGAGCCACAGGTGCGAAGTTCAAATTACGGCTCTGCCACTTATTACCTAGGAGGCTTTGGGCAGTCACTTCATGTCTCTGAGCCTCAACTTCTCTTCTATAAAATGGGATAGTCAACATTCAGGGTCATTGTAAAATCAGAAATTTGCACATAGTAGGCACTTACGTAATTGGGGAAGGAGGGAGTGTTATTACTATTACATTAGGCCTCAACTGGGGCATACTACACTTGAAATAGAGCCTGTTGCCACATGCTTTATTATGAGAAATAAAGCAAATAGTCCTTATGTTCCTAATGTCAAAAAAGAATGGCTATGGAATAAAATATTATCAAATATTTGATAAAATAGAGATATCATGCTTATACTTGGACTATAATATTGAGGTCCACATTTTTGCTTTCTTGGGCAAAATTTCACAATCATTTAGTGTAAACCAGCCCCCCTGGGTCCTTCGCATCTTTGATCCAGGCCAGGTTCCTGTCTGCCCCTTCAAACCTGAGTGCCCTCGTATCATTTGTCATGTTTCTGTAGGGAATAATTTTCCTGTTCTGGGAATTTCCCTATATTCTGACCAAATCTTCTTAAAGGCATGTGCCAGAAATGTTGGTGGGGTTCTGTGGTGTTGCGGTGTCCCAGGAGTGTCCAGTCCTGCCCCGTGGCATACTGCCTGCCCTTCCCCACGACCCCATGAGATGCCAAAGGAGATACAAGCACAGTACAAGGACCGACCAACATAGCAACGAGCATAATGCCCACACTACTGCTGGCTGTGGGTCCACTGGAAGTCCCAAAGCACAATCACGAAGACTGCTAGCTGGGACTTGGACAAGGAAAAAGATGCGAAGGTCTGTTTTCTCCTCCTTAAGCTTAAACCTGAAATGTATCACACTCTAGGAAGCTTACTGAAATGAAAAGAGGAGGAGATGCCAACAAAAGTAACATGACTGGCTTCCCAAATGAAAGTGGGCCATTACTTTTCAAACTAAAAGGAACAAAAGAGAGTTCTGTGCCCACACGCAAAACCTTTTGACACACAGTGCTCCTGCCCACTAGCAAACCCGCAGCCTGACCCAAATCATGTGTCCTGGAACTTGACCAGTCAGCTTTGTGACTCCCTCCCTGGGCAGCAGGCAGAGGGGAGGGGCGCTGAGAGATGGACCTCGCATCGTCTCTGGAGGCCAGCAGCATGACAGTACATGTCACCCAGTGACTTGTCCCATCACTGCCAGTGTACACACCATTCTCCCAACCAGATTCTAACCTTCCTAAGACTAGGATCTGCTGTTGTGCATATGGCACAGTGTTTCAGAGACAGACTGCTCTTTGATCATGGCCTGAGCTGAAGTCAAGAGTCTGATGCTCAACTGACTGAGCCACCCAGGCGCCCCAAGTCAAACCGTTATTACTCGGCTCTCTGACTCCAGTAAGAAATGCTCTAGTGTCTCCCAGCAAACAGCTCTAAAGCCATGAACTCTTACTCTTCAAAACGACAGCTTCCTCTCCCCACAACCCCCAACTACAGTGTCGCCAATTGATAATTTATTCCTAACTTATCTCAAGTATATAGAATGGAACTCTATTTCTAGAGGAGGAGTTTTGACCTCCTACAGCAGAAGTAGACAATTTGAGGGCACCTGGATGGCTCAGTTGGTTAAGCGTCTGCCTTTGGTTGAGGTTATGATCCTGGAGTCCAGGGATCGGGTCCTTCCTCTGGCTCAGCGGGGAAAACGGCTTCTCCCCCTGCCCCTCACCCCGCTCCTGCTCTCTTTCTCTCTCACTCTCAGGTAAACAAATAAAATCTTTAAAAAAAAAGAAGTAGACGTTTGAATAATTTCTGTGCCTCTAAATGCCGTGTGACTTATGTTAGATTTAGTGAGGTTGGTGGCAGAGAAAATAAAAAAAGGCCAGACACTGGGATTTTTACTGCGGTAGCATTCTCACTGGCTCCTGGGCCCAGTCCTTATACTACCAGAGGCCATAAAAACACATAACTCTACATTCCTCTGCATATATCACAAACCTTTTAGTTTTGAAATTGTGGTCCTTGAATATCATCACACGAAACTATAGAGGCCTCGGTACACTAGGCGTATCAACTCCCTGAAGCCCATAACCTGTTCACCTCACTGGGCTGTGCAGCCTGGTGCTTCCCTCCCATTCCTTCCCTCCCATTCCTTGTCTCCCTTTGTCAAGTTAGAGCGCTCATTCAAAAGAGAAAAATCTCCAGAGGAAGAGGACTGAGTTATCATCATGTCTCCCAGAATTTCCAAAAAGCATCTTCTGGTTTATCATCGGAAGTTTCAGGGTCCATCTGTACAAATAAATTATTCTAGTTTTTCATCACTATAAACATCAACAACTAAACCTCCTTAATCCTTGCCGTCCTGAACAGGTAAAATCCAGAATTAAGCTTTAAATTATCTTCAAGTTGCTGACCAGATTTTTAGTCTGTAGACGAGCTTAAAAGAATTTTGGTCCTTTCTCCCCATCAATTACGGAACTAATTCAGTAACAGACAAGGTTTTAGCACGATGGTCAGCAGTATTGTTAATCTTAAATATACTCTTAATAACAAAAATTAGACAAATAATTGTAATTCCTTGAATGACAACAGAGTGGTGCAACTACTGTGGAAGAGAGTATGAAGGTTCCTGAAGAAATTAAAAACAAAACTGCTATATGATCCAATAATTCCTCTACTGGGTATTTACTCACAGAAAACAAAAACACGAATTCGAAAAGATACATGCAGCCTTACGTTTAGTGCATTAATTACAAGAGCCAAGATATGAAAGTAACCTAAGTGTCCATCAATAGATGAATAAAGAAGAGATGGCATAATACACAATGGAATATTACTGAGTCATAAAAAAAGAAATCTTGCCATTTGCCAACAACATGGATGGATGTAGAGGGTATAATAAGTGAAATAAGTCAAATATCATATGATTTCACTCACATGTGGAATTTAAGAAATAAAACAAACAAAAAGAAAATGAAACAAACAAAAAAACCAGACTCTTAACTATAGAGAACTGATGGTTGGGAGGTGGGTGGGGAGGGGTGACATAGGTGAAGGGGATGAAAAGCACACTTATCGTGATGAGCCCTGAGTAGTGTATAGAATCATTGAATCACTGTATTGTACACCTGAAGCTAATACAATACTGTAGGTCAATTATACTGGAATTTTTAAAATGAAAAAAAGTTTTACATGTCCCAAAGCCTAGAAATCCTACCTCAATTATTCTTTACCTGGAGGCCCAGAAAGTGTCTGGATATTGACGGGCTAATATTTTATTTCTAACACCTAATTTTGAAAATGTACTATGTACTAGGCAATATGCTAGGGGTAAATAGAGCTGTAGCCCTCAACTGTAGGGAACTCACAATCTAGGGAAAAGCAGGCGTGGATATGAATAATTTAATACCGTGTGAGGATAATGGAGTGTCATGTGATAAGTGTTATAATTGATGTGTGTATAAAGTGGTGACTCAAAGCCACTCTCCTTGAGCAGAGGCAGAGGCAAAGTAGTGAAAGAGGTAAGCAGAAGAGGTGAGTAAACTTGCAGAGAGGAGGAGGGGGAAGTGGGAACGTGGACTTGAGATATGGGAAGAGTTTTCCAGGTGAAAGAATAGGGAAAGAGCATCCTGGGATGAAGGGATAGCAAGGGAAAAGTCACAGAAGTGTGGAAAAGGACAGCGTGTTTGGGGAATCTATAAGTACCTCAAGAGAAGGCCCCAGACGCCAGCAGGAGTGAGCTCACAGAGACCTTTGTCACGCAGAGCCTCTGGGGTTTTACCCTTTAAGCAGAGAAGTAATGTGATTGGATTTGTTTCTAGAAGCAGAATGTAGTGATTTAGCAGCAAGCTCAAGCATGAATTTGGAGAAAGGCAAGGCTGCAGTCAGCGAAATGACCAAGGGTCAGGGGACTGATCAGGAATCAGGAGAATGATCTGCAGGAAAGTGTATGATCTTAGTGCTGAGTAAGAAAGTCTGGAAGTTGAGGGAATGCAGATGGAATTCCAGGTCTGAGCTTTGAATTTCACAATAAATACACATGATCAGTGAGTTCTGACAGGTGTAGTGGGGAGAGTCCCAGATGAGTTGCTGCAGGAAAAAACGTGGGTGGGTTGTGAAGAGGCGGCCCAAATGGGAATCTAGGGACCATGATTCCTGACTAGGGTTGACTTCTATTTATATGAGGAAAAAAACCAAAGTTAAATGGAAAAAAAAAAATCCAGAGGAAAACCAAGGATTAACCTAACACTTATTGGGTAGCCTTTAGATGCTGGGCACTGGGCCAGGCAACACTGTCCCGCTTTCATGTCAGAACCCTTGCAATATGTACCACGTGCAGAAAATGTACCACGTCCTTAAGTTTCACAGATGCAGAAATTGAGCTCAGATAACTTCTCTGATGTTTCACAATTCACAAGGGCAAAGAGGAGTTTTAGTCCCAGGTTTGTGTAGTCCTGAACCCACGCTGCAAATGAGACTCAAAAAAAGGAGAAGGCCCTTCCATGTGTCTTGGCATTGAGAAGTCCATCACATCATTTCATCAACATATCACGCATTTGTCAAAAAGCTCAGAGCCAGAGGGGAGAATCTGTGGGTCCGCGAAAAGTGCTCATTGATGGTGTAGCTGGTTCACTTGACTCTGTGTCTCTACTTCCCTTGGCCTGTGTTGCTACAACTGGTTCTTTTTTTTTTTTTTCCCCTAAGATAAAGAAAGGGACACACTCACTACACCTAAGTAAATTCCAGAGAGATCAAGGATTCAAATGTTAAAAAAAAAAAAAAGAAAAAAGAAAAAGAAAAAGAAACCTGAAAGACTTTGAAGAAAATTTGTGATTTAAAAAATTATCTGGGAGGATTTTCAAAGAACGACACAAACTCCAAAGCCTGTTCATTTGATGACATAAAAACTAAACATTTCTGGGAAAAAAAAGACCAACAACCCAACTGAAAAGTTAACACATTCACAGAAAGTTGAATAAAAGAAACACAAGTGAATTTCGAATGTGTGAAACGATGCAGATTAAAACTTCATGTCGATATCATTTTTTTACCTATCAGATTAGCAAAGATCAAAAAGGTTGATATTATTATTCATTATTGGACATGGGAAATAGGCATTCTCAAACATTATCAGTAGGAGTATATTATGAAGCTATCTTCTAACACAGCAATTTGGCAACATGCATGAAAAGTTTCAATGGACATTACATTTGATATGCAATTTCACTTCTAGTAATTTCTGTGAAGATACTTTACCTGTACCTAAAAATGCATGTATCTTGCTTTTCAGTGCAGCTATTATATCTGTATGTGCATGTGTGTGCATGCACAGAAAAGAACTGGGTACCATTCATTCATTGATAGGGACCATCCTATGCCAACCATAGTACAGCTACCCACAGAATATTCTACTAAAATGAATAAGGTAGAGACTGATGTGATCTGATCTCCAAGATATATTTCCAAGGGAAAAAGCCAGATGAAGAACAATGAGCATAGTATATCACTATTTTTTAAGGAAAAAAGGTATATACACATATGTATGTATATGTGTGATGTATATGTATGTGTGTACATGTATACTTGTGTGTTCATAGGCTATTATGATGCATGGAAAACGCCTAACCGTCCAAGGTAGAGAAACCAAGAGCAGGTAAGGGAGGGAGATTTACTTGTCACTCTGTACACTTTTCTACTGTTTGAAAAGTTTTTCACCGTGTGCATGTATTTCTTTTTCCAGAGTAAAAGAAGTAGGGGAAAAGAGGGCAAAGAGTGAGAAATGGTGCATATGAGGGAAAGAAGTGCAGGAACACTACCCAAACACATTTCAGCTTTATTCCCATTTTATCTCAGGCCAGCTTCAAGGCTCTCTGAGGCTTCACCCTGGGAAGGCCAGCCCCACAAAGGGTTGGCTAAGGGACCAAGGAAAAGTAAGGATTCGAGAACTGTTTTACAGGTGGGTTTCTGACCAAACTTGGCTTAACTAAACTTAGAAATGAACAATTAATCATAATATCCAAGGGGGTGAAACTGGTCTCTCCAGAAGTCACAAATCACATTCACAATTGTGTTGTTATTTACCCTAAGGATCAAGCAGTTTTCATAATCATCAAACACTTCCAAATAATTTCCTTAGTACTTCTAAGTTTTACCAAATGGGTTTGTGTCACAATGGCCATATTTTCTGAAAGAAAACTCAAGCCTCTTCGTGTGACCATGGTTTGAACACAGGGTGGAAATCACTGCATTTCCAGGGAGAGCAGAAGTGTACTACGTATGGAGACCTCGACACCATTTGTCCGGGGCAGACATTCTTCACTTCAGATGCCAACACACTCTCCGTGGAAAAGCTATGCGTGTACCAGAATGAACCAGGACAAATACTGGTTGGAACTAACCCACACACTAGGGGGCGCACTAACTCATTCCGAACAGACAGTTCCAAGTGAACGCAATGTACGGGTACATGGGTAAATACGGTACAATTGAGCTGATTAAAGAGAAACGTATAAAGGACCCACCTTCGAGAAAGGAAATTGGATGACTAAACTTGGTGAGAAGTGTAAAGGAGTGGGATCCTTGTGTGAAAGCTAAAAAGCTTGGCATCAAATTACTTATGCCTGACCTTTTTACTCATATATAAACTTTCATTAGTGTTTCCTCTTCTAAAATATTTCAAATAAAGCAATGTTCACAATCTCTAATTAAAAATCCAAACATATAAAGCCCAGAAATAACCTTAAAAAAAAGCCAACTCATTTTAATCTAAAAACTCATCTACTGCTCATGGCTTATTTTTTTAATAAAATTTGTCAAGAGATGTGAGTGATCGGGGTGATGCTGGGCTAGAGCACATAGTTACATGTGATGAATTAGAGAGAAGCTGTAGGAAAGTCCTACTGCATTCCAGCCTCAGAGCCCTGAGCTCAGGCACCTTCTGAGGGGAGCAGAGCCGGGAGAATTTCCAGACCCCTGCTGGCGTCTATGTAGGTGTAGCTACTCGCCCCCGCCCCCCTTAATGGTTGTCTGGCTTATCCCAGTGGGTCTCAGGACACAAGACCATTAGAAAAAATTCAACTCCTTGCTGCCAAAACTTGGTCCACAGGGAATTCATCAACACTAGGGGTTTCAAGATGCCTAGATCTCAAGTGCAAGGAAACATTCTAAAACAATTTGGGGATTGGACATAAGGTTGCTAACTTTTATTTTGCCACATTAGGACATTAACAGACATGCAAACGAAATGCCTACCACCATCTGCTTTCACCAGGGTTTCATAAATTAAGACATACCTTTCAATACCACAAAAAGTGAAAGAAAATACTCTTAAATTTTGCTTTAAAAATCATGTATATGCTCTCCTTTATATAAATTAGGTATGTGTCTAGATTTAAGAATATTTTTTAAATTATCTTAAGAAGGAATTAAAAGAGATTCTTTTTTTTTTTTTAAGATGTCATTTATTTATTTATTTGAGAGAGAGCCAGACTGTCTGCGGGGCAGAGGGAACAGGAGAGAATCTCAAGCAGACTCTGTGCTGAGCGTGGAGCCAGAGGGGGGCGCTCCATCCTAGGACTCAGAGAGCATGATCTGAGCCAAAATCAGGAGTCGGAAGCTTAACTGACTGAGCCACCCAAGCGCCCCTAAAAGGGATTCTTTTTGACTTAATGGTTAGCTTTAAAGAAAACTTTGTTCTAGTTTTTCTCCTCCTGCCACGTACTGTGGAAAGCACAGAACCTGTGCTGTCGACGGGGCCCCACTGAACTGCACAACACTAGCCCCGTTTCTGCGTTTCCTCAGCTTGACCCTGACTCCTCTCCAGCAGCCTCTGAATACCATTCCCACGCAGGACTGCCTCGCCCATTATGAGACCACCTATGGAACAAATGAGACTAAGTGTTCAGAAAAGAATCTTGGGAGGGTTGTAAAGAACTGCTGGGGAAACGTTCGCTTGAGAAGCCAAGTCAATCGCTTCAAGTCTTCTAGGAGGTTTCCAGTGGCTGAGCGTTGACGGTGGGCAAGGAGATCCTGTCCAGCAGTGCCTCGGGACCAGCACCACATCCACCCCCATGGGAACCTCTTCCTGGGCAGAGGGGATGGCTCTACTCGGGATGAGGAGGTTGTTCATCTCCTTCCTCCTTTCTTTAAAGCAGAGCTTTACTAGGAGGTAAGAGGCACGCTCTCACAGAGGCGCACCAAAATAATAACCTAGAAATGGGAATTACAGGGGTTCCGCTACAAAGCCCGGAAGGCCTGCAAGCTTGGGAAAGCCTGTGGTGCAGCCTGGGGGGACAGAGGTCAGTAGCTGAGGTTGACCAAAAGCACTGAAGGACCACCGAAGAGCCTCGGGGACCACAGAAGGGGCTGCTGTGAGCACTCATTCACTCAGTGGAGATTTTCCTTGAGTCAGGCACAATCTTAGGGGATTGATGAAAGAATGGTTACTGCTTGGGCAGGTGATGTATTGTGGCTGGGACGACTGGAAGCAAAAGTGAGCTTTCCTTTTGAGCCCATCTTTCTCCAGGAAGGACAATGTTCTCAAATATCAGCAGAAGTGGCTCAAAATGGAATGAGACCCAGCATCGGGGGCAAGTATAAAACAGTCCTTGGGGCTATTTAAAAAAGAAAGAAAGAGGGGCGCCTGGGTAGCGCAGTCGTTAAGCGTCTGCCTTCGGCTCAGGGCGTGATCCCGGCGTTTCGGGATCGAGTCCCACATCGGGCTCCTGGGCTGGGAGCCTGCTTCTTCCTCTCCCTCTCCCCTGCTGTGTTCCCTCTCTCGTGGCTATCTCTCTGTCACATAAATAAATAAAATCTTTAAAAATAAATAAATAAATAAATAAATAAAAAAGAAAGAAAGAAAGAAAGAACAAACGAACTCTGGAAGACTTCTGGGTCATCATCTAGGAGTTTAGACACCCAGACTCTAGGACCTATCAAGGGTCTAGGAGAAATCACGATGAACAGAAGTGCCTAAAGGGCGGAGAAAGGCAAATGCTGCCCTGATTTCTCAAAATGAGAAAAAAATGGGCCCTGGAAACTTTACATTGGTAAGTCTGATGCTGATTCAGGACCAGTGATATGCGCTTAGCAGCGACAGAGGTGATAACTCAAAATTAGCCACTAGCATGGATAAGCATACAAAGCTAGTCTATTTTCTCACTTATTGTTTTACTATGAAGGCCTGGCAGATGGGATATAGTTTGCAAGAAGGCAAATTTTTCCTGTAACTATCTCAGGGTCTCATTTTCAGAAAACTTAATCTAATTATATCTGGGGAAAGTCAATGAAATTTCTAAGGTCTCCAAGTCATTTTGCAATTAAAACTTGGTCTCCTCAAGGATTCCTTTCTCTCCCCTTCCCCTGGGGTGAATTATAAGTTCTGGGTTTATGCAAATGCCAGTGTTGAATGAGGAAAGGTATTTACCTCTCCATCTTAATATAGCCTGGTCTGGACTCCCTAGAAATGTAGCATAGACTTAAGATAATTAAAGCACAGTTGCCTCTATGTCCACATCTGCTAAGAGTCTCTGGTCTGGTCCTTCTACTGTCTTCTATTGGGTGGTCTCTGCTGTTCTCTTCTCTGGTGTTCCATCTGCAAACGTAAGAGGACTTCACCCTTCGATGCTCTTTGTCAGTCAAATTCTCACTTGACTTGGGGCACTGGGAGTGTTCAGCTGCTCTCTCCCTCTCCTTGGAGCTAGAGAAGGCTCTGTGTGCCCACACTATCCTCCCCTCATGCCCCTGGTGCATAGAGCCTCTCTGCAAAGCAGCTTTCTTCCAGAACTCCAGCTGGGCAACAGATCCCTGCTTCCCTCTACTCTTGGATCCCTAAGGGTAGCATTCAGTTATTTCCATCCCCTTCTTGACCTGACCTAGGACTGTTAGCAGGGGACCTGCCCCCCACCTCTAGCATCTAATTCTCTTCACTATCTCCTTCACCTTCCCCACTCAAAGTAGCTGTATTTGCATCTACACAAGTGGGAAAGAGGGAAGAGGTAGGAGAATGGGGACTAACTGTTTGGTCTCGAGGCATTTTACATCTTTTTCCTTGCCCTTTGACCTTTTGATCCTTAAACAATTTCATTTCTGGTTCCAAAACTCCCTTGAAGTGTTGGCAAGGTCAAGCTGACTGGCTGCACGCAAAGTGGTCACCAGCAAAAAGAAAGGGCAGCAAAAGTGAATTTGTTTAAACCTCACTCTAACTTCCTGTCTGGAAAAGACTCACAGTGGAAACTTTGGATAATACACAAAGGAAGATTCAGTCACCATTTTGATTCTAGATATACTCGATGTCTAGATTGGGAGATGAGAGAAAGGGTATAAATATCAAACGCCTCCGTTCCAGCAAGGCAGAGACTCACCAAAGGGGCTGTGGGGTCAAGTGGTTTTGTAGCTGACTGAACAACTTTCTGGAAGCACCTTGAATTACAGATCAGTTTCTCCCTGGGAGAAGATCGTTAATGCTGTGCAACACCGTCTTGTACTGTACTGCATTCTGTTCAACAACTCTGTTAGTGATTTTGCTGAGAACAGAAGACATGATTCCTGAATTTGTAGTTGGCCCACAGAGAGGAAAGACAGATTGGCCACAACAACGGGCTGAGACTAACTTGATGAAACTCAATACTAACTATGCCTTCCAGTTACGTTTAATATGATAATGTCACAGCTACAAGATAGAGGTGGCCCAGCGAAATAGTAAAGGGGCACCAAACTCATATCATAGAAGACACAACCATAAGAGTAATATGTGCCAAGAATGAGACATGACAGTGGGGAAATCTAGTGGATCTGGGCTGTGTTAATAGAAGATCAGTGATCACAGAAGTATTTGTCTCATTGTAGTTTGTCCTAGAAAACTGCATCTTCCTTCAATCCAACCTCAAGTGGTATAGTTTCCAGCAAACCACAGCACTTCGCTGCTTCCACCACAAAGCTCAAACTCTTTTCATGGGGTACCATGACCTTCCTGATCTGCCACAGTTGTGTGTCTGGCCTCATGGATCATTTATTTGTTGTGTGTGTCTCCAGCCTGCTCTCCCATTCCAAACCCCAGGCCACTCCTTCCACATGCATTTTTGGCCCTTTGTTACTTTGTCCAGGTCATCCTTGTCTAAATTTGCAGCTCTGCTAGAGTATGTGGGAAAGAGTGGATAGGCAGGAACGCTGACTGTTGGGCCAGAGCTTTGGGGTGGTGGATAGGGGCAGGAAGCAGAATCCCATGGAGTCAGCATCTAGACAGCTTGAGAACCCAGATGAAGTACGAGGCAAAGACAAGAGTTATGCAAAATTGGGGAAGCCAGTGCTCAGTGGGTGCCAAAAGGAGACATCAAAGCTATGGGAAAGAGGCAAGAATTCAAAGAAAGAGAGATAAGTGGGAAAAAGGAGAGCCACCACCTGGAATGCCTGCCACATTTTTTTTTTTTTTTTTAATTTTTGGAGAGAGAAACAGCACAAACAGGGGGGGCAGAGGGAGAGGGAGAGGGAGAGAGAATCCCAAGCAGACTCCATGCTGAGTGCAGAGCCTGATGCTGCGGCTTGATCCCAGGAGCCTGAGATCATGACCTGAACCAAAACCCAGAGTCAGATGCATAACTGACTACACCCCCACCTTTGCTATCTTAATTATATCCCGGAACCTTTTTAGTCTTTATCTTCTCCAACTCTCCTGACTCTGAGACAGAGCTGATCACTCCCTTCCCTGTGACAACTCTATGCTATGAATGTTTTTCTATTAGATCCCATATGGCCCAGATTTTCAATTATTTGTTTATATTTCCAATTCGCACATTAGACTGAGCACTTGCTTGATGATGGGGCTGTGATTTACCTATGTAATCCCAGGGTCTAGCCCACAGTACTATCTCTGATCACAGTGTCTGGCACGTAGCCCATGATCACTTTATACACACAGACACATTTTTATTTACATATACACATATATGTATATGCATTTAATACATGGTGTTTTCTATCTTGTTAAATCTTGCCTGAAAACCGTATTTCTCAAGGTATCATGCCAATATTAACATGTAAGAGTCCGTGTATCCTAACCTGTCTCATTGTCAGAGAATCAACTTTTAAAAAATACATTACTGAGTAGAAAATACTTCTAAATCCATGTTCTGGGTTAATTATACCTCCTAAAAGGCGTCTGGATCATGTGGTGTCATCATGAACACTCATGACTACTTAGCACCGACTTAGGTGAATTGTAAGTCTTCTACTGGGAAGGACATAAAGTACTCAATTTTAACACAAACACTTCCGCTGTTCTTCAAATCTTGAATATGTGAGCGGGCTGAATCCCTACCATAGAAACGTGCTATTTTATTATTGCTGTCACATTTACCTTTACCATATTTACATACATATGTTTAATTTGGTAGAAAAATATTCTACCTTACTTAGACGCAGAGAGGTTCATGGGCCGCCATTCTTGTCAATTATTTCTTATCTGCTTTTCAGAGCACAAAGTCCGAGCTACATTATCAACGTTCCTTCTACTCTTAATGCTAATAAGTTTTAGTCATTCCTTTATTCTGTAAATATCATCCGATATCAATACCCGCTATGTATTAGGTACTATTTGAAGTGCTGCGAACACATCAAGTGACAGAGTTGACAACACCCTGCCCTCAAGGACCTTATGTTCTAGTACAGAGAACAGAAAAAAATAAGTAAATATAGAGTATTATACCAAATAGTGACATGCTATAAGAAAAAAAAATGGGGTAAGGAGGATAGAGAATGACAGTGATTACTATTTTACATAGTCGGTCTAGACAACGTTTCAAAGGGGAGGTAATACTTGAGCAGAGAACTGAATGAAGTGAGGGAAGGAGGAAGGGAGTCATGCTACTTTCTGGGATGAGAGCGTTCCAGGTAGAGGAAATAGCAAGTGCAAAAGCCCTGAGGCAGGAACATGCTTGGAGTGTTTGAGGAAAGGAGAGACCATATCACTGTTCAGAAGGTGAAAGGGGAGATAAGAACTGAGGTTGGAGAAATTGCCAGAGGCCAGATCTTGTAGAGTCAGAGTAGAATTTCAGATTTTATTCTCAGTGTGACGGGACATCATTGGAGGCTTGAGCAGCCTGTGACATGATGTGATTTGAATTTTAAAAGGGTCACTCTGGCTGCTGAGAAAGGGAGAGCAGTATAAAGCCAGATGCTGGTAGATGGTAAGGAAGATGGCGGGACTGATGAATCCAGTACGCATAAGCTGCTTTTCTTCACTTTGTTGTAGAAAGAAGTGCTCTTCAGCAAATCTACCTGCCTAAGTTTCCACCCTCTGGGAGGACTGCCTTTTGAGCAGCTCCAGGATGACAGCAAGTCCTCATCTGCTGGTGTCAGCAAAGAAGGCAGATCTGTCTTCTCATCCTTTGCAACTCTGGTCTGGGATTTCCTCAAGGGGCTGACACTTCTCTGGTATTGGCTTGAGTTGATGGAAGCCCCTATTTATCAGGCCTAGAGCTTTTCTGTTAATATAATTTATGAGATCCTGAACTGCCTGACATTTTCCTTCCTAGGAACTCAGTTTATTAAACCAAATCCACGATGAAAGTGAGTCAGATCTGCTGATTCGCTGCTTTGTGAAAGAGGGACAGAAAGACCATGTCTTTTGACCTCAGGGCCTTGTCCTCTGCCTGATCTTCCACACACGACTAACTGCATGATGTCTGAACAAGATCCACCTGCTGTAAGGTTGGAGTGCTGTCCCACACAAGGCAATATGCACTCTGGGCCACTGACCAATGCTGGGTGGGGCTCTTCCCAAACCATTCACAAACGTGGTCTACAAAGGCAAAGTGCCCAATTCTACTTCCTATAATGGTCAAATAAGCTCCTGTCAGAATGACCCTCCTGAAGATAACAACCTTAAACTCTGAGGAAAATACACAAAATAACGGCTACCTGAAGGCACTGAAGATCAACTAAAAAAAAAAAAAATACATTCGGTGTCAGAAGAAACAATCTGCCAGAGACCCTGAGTGTCCCTGTGTGTTCTCTCTGGGTATGTCTAGGACATAAGGCCCTGGCTGCTTATAACCTGGGCCATTACTCAGCATCGAATCAGTAGTGAGCAAATGAGCGATTATATAAGGTCTCCCTCAGACAAAGAATAGGCTTCTTAACTACTTAACGTAAAAGAGTTAGAGTCCCCAAACTTGGTGTTCCTGTCCAGTAATGCAACCCACTGTGCGTGCAGGCTTCCATCTGGGCCCATGGAGTCATCGGTGTGGGACTTGGGGGCAAGTGGAAATCAATGCCGGCATGTGGATACCAATGACGCTTGCTGTGCCAGGAGTAAGGAAGAAAGCCCTTCTTTCTGACCCATGAAATAGTGACAGGCCTACTCATTGGCTGGTACGTAGGGTAAAATAAAATCTCAGACCTTGACAGAAGGGAGTCGACACTTGAAAGAAGGACCAGCATTGGATAGACTTCCCATTTTCATGACCTCTGGCCTGACAGCAGGTTTCAGTCTATGTCGTGTGGAGTGGCTAAGACTCTACTAGAAAGCTTGCAGTCTTTCTGGGTTAAAGAATCAGAGGGCAAAGTTTGGGGCAACCACAGCCACTGGAAAGCAAGAGGGAAATCACAGAATTGAGAGCCAGAGGGAGGAACTATAAATTCTGTCTATTAATTCTGCCCAAATGTCTGGCTGACCTCCGAACCATGCATTTGCAAGGCAGACTCCAGATGGCCCAGGAGAGACTAAACTTTCAGAAACGAGATTGCAGCTGCTGCCCAGGAGACAGAGTTTGTACTCTGAATTCAATTATGTTAAGTGCCTGCTATAACAACAGCAACAACTCTTTGGAGAAATAGCAAAGCATCCAGAATCTCCCACAGCACAACACTTACAATCTCCAGAATATAATCCAAAGTTACTCGACATACAAAGAAACAAGAAAATATGACCCATTCTCAAGATTTAAAAAGACAAACAAAAAAACAAACAGAGAATGACCCTGAGATGAATTAAACATTGGGATTAGCAGGCAAGGACTCTGAAGCAGCAATTGTATCTCTCTGCTCAAGGGTGGAAAGGAAAATATGCTCATCATGAATAAAAAGGAAATTTCAGTCTGCAAATAGAAGCTGTGTATTTGGGGCGCCTGGGTGGCACAGCAGTTAAGCGTCTGCCTTCGGCTCAGGGCGTGATCCCAGCATTATGGGATCGAGCCCCCCATCAGGCTCCTCTGCTATGAGCCTGCTTCTTCCTCTCCCACTCCCCCTGCTTGTGTTCCCTCTCTCGCTGGCTGTCTCTATCTCTGTCCAAAAAAAAAAAAAAAAAAAAATCTTAAAAAAAAAAAAAGAAGCTGTGTATTTTTTAAAAGATGCTAATTCCAGAATTAAGTAATACAATCTATGGGAAAATAATCATTAGAGGTGTTCAGCATGAGAATGGAGACAGAAGAAAAAATAAAATTGGAGCCACATAAATAGAAATTGCCCAATTAGAATGAAACATGAGAGACTATGGACTATGAGAAACAAACTGAAGGCCTCAGAGGGGAGGGGGGTGGGGGAATGGGATAGACCGGTGATGGGTAGTAAGGAGGGCACGTATTGCATGGTGCACTGGGTGTTATACGCAACTAATGAATCATCGAGCCTTACATCGGAAACCGGGGATGTACTGTATGGTGACTAACATAATATAATAAAAAATCATTAAAAAAAAAAAAAGAAAGAAAGAAATTGCCCAATTAAAATAAAAGAGAAAAACAGATTTTAAGACATAATCAGACCCTCAAGGCCTTACTAAGGGATAATATTCAAAGGTCTAACATATATATAATTGAATGTGAGAAAATACAATTTAAAAAGCAATTAGTGAAAATTTCCCACATTTGGTGAAGACATTAATTTACAGATTCAAGAAGGTCAGCAAACCCTAAACAGTATAAATAAAAAGAAAACCATCCCTAAGTACATTTTATGGTCAAAGTGCTAAAAAGCAAAGATATAGAAAAAACCTTGAATGCAGCCAGACACAGGACACATTATCAAAAGGGTGACAATGATTCAAGTCGTCTAATTTCTCAATAGAAACTGTAGAGGCCAGAGACTAGTAGAATAAATTCTTAAATTACGGGGGGCGGGGAGAATTCAATACAGAATTCTATATCCTACAAAAATAAAGACAAAATAAAAACATTTTTCAGATAAAAGAAAATAAAATTTATCCCCATCAGATCTTCAGTATAAAAAACGCTAAAGGAGTGGCATTTCAGGTAGAAAGAAAGCAATACCAAACAGAAAATTATTAGGAAAGAATGAGAGTGCTAGAAATGGTAAATATCTGGGTAAATAGAAAAGATGATTTTTTTCCTCTGAATTTCTTAAAATCATTGGACTCAACGAAGTAAAAATTATAACACTGTCTTTTGGGGTTTAATGTATATGTAATCTAAATGGTGTGTGGTGGCTGTAAATGGACCTATATATTTGCAAAGTTTCTATATCGTATATGCAGATATCGAAATATATATATTTAATATATATTATATACGTTAAAATTTAACTCTAAATAGAGCATAAAAAGTTAAGAAATGTGTATTATACTTCCTAGAGAAATCATTATTAAAGATAATGTAAAGTCATGTAACTAAAAAGACAATTGGTAAACAAAATGCATTTCTTTAAAAAACACAATTAAAATAGTCAAAATAAGATAGGAAGAAGAAAGATCAAAAAGCATAGTGACAAATAGAAAACATAATCCAAACATAAATCCAACATTATCAACAATTACATTAAATGTTAATAGACTAAACACTCTGACTAAAAGGCAGAGTTTGTTAGAATGAAAAAACAAGATCCAAATGTATGCTGTCTTCAAGACATGCACTTTATATTAAAGGTAGGTTTAAAGTAAATGGATGGGAAAAGTTACTGAATGCCAACAGTAAGAAGAAGGTGGCTCGGGTGTCCATATTAATATATATTAATAGAAGATAAAGTAGACTTTAAGACCAACAGCATTATCAGAAATAAAGTGACACATTTTATAATGATAAAGACGTTAATTCATCAGGAAGACATAACAGTGATAAATATATGCATCTTAATAATAGACCTTCAAAATATATGCAACAATTGAAAATTAAAGACAGAAATAAGCCATTCCACTTTAAACAACTGCTAGAAAACAACTAGACCAAAAAGTATCAGTTAAGAATATCCTAGTCTACACTGAAGGCCCGCAGTTAGAAAGCCCAACCTATATAACCGTCACTGACAGTGTTCTGGGGACATTGCTGGAATTTCACATATGGAAATAAGTGTCCAGAATAAATCAGACATGTCCATCATGATACCAACCATGCCCCTAGTTCCCTTTCATGGAAATATCACACTTACGACCTCACTGAAGAAATACTGAGAAAATCAACATCATGAGAACCCCGTTCCCCGCTGTTACCACCCTTCTGCACCGAAAGCTTGCTGGCACTAGAATGGGCCCCTCCCTACAGGCATTGAGAGGTCGATATTCTTGTCAGTGTTCTGTGAGATAGGGTATCCACTTCTTCTTGGCGTCAAGGACTCTGCCAGAATGGAGCTAATGGCCATAAGCTGGACCTATCTGATGCTCTCTCACAGGCCTCTTAGCTGGGGGATACGGAGAAAAGGAGGTTGTTAGCAGGCAGTACTGGAGCTGAAAAGATGTACAGAAATGTCATGGCAAAGAGAGTTATGAGTTATATGTTATGAATAGGCAGATCCAATCTGCTAGGTGAGAAAAAAAACACAGGAAAGAAGAAATAAATAAAGTCAGAGATATAAAAGTAGGGAGCAGACACCCAGAGAGTAGCTAAGTCTGAGTGGTGGAGAAGCCCCCACCACTGCTGTCTGATAAACCAGCTCCTGTTTCTGAGGTTTCTAGAGCTGCCTGGTGTCCATGTCAGGGGAGAATTGACTGTTCTATGGTTATCTTCCTCAGAGTCCTGTGAGACTGGTCATTCATGGTCTATTACTATTATGGGTATCTGAGGCAAAGCAAGGTGGCCTTTGTTTTGTGCAATTAAAAAACCTAATTAGGTCAAGGTTATTAATAAAATTCAGGCTCTGCTCAGTGCTTACCAACTTGAGTTGGTATTATAATTTGAATTTGGCGAAGATATTAATTTGCAGATTCAAGAAGGTCAGCAAGCTGCAAGATAAATACAAAGAAAATCATCCCTAGGTATATTATAACCAAACTGCTAAAAACCAAAGATAAAGAGAAAAACTTGAATGCAGCCAAAGACACATGACACATCTTGGGCTTTCATGTTATGCTGAAGCCTTTACATTCCTTAATGTAGAAACAGCACTATTTTAAAAAACAAAATTTGCATTTCTTAATATATAAAATTTATTTTTTAGCATGAAACAAGTATTCAAAGGAAACCAAGAGAACTTA
The DNA here is from genome assembly GCF_024610735.1 of Ursus americanus. NCBI lineage: Eukaryota > Metazoa > Chordata > Mammalia > Carnivora > Ursidae > Ursus > Ursus americanus. The sequence continues at coordinate 50,051,527 of NC_142146.1, read as the reverse complement.
TTTTCTTTATTTAATTTCTAAATCTTTCTGAAATGCATGAAATAATAGTATCCATTTCTTCTTGGTCTATGAATCACATTTATTTTGAAAGAGACTTGTAAGAGACATATGTTTCTCAATAAAGTCTAACAATAAAAATAGTGACATGTATATTGCAGTTTATAAATAAGAATGGACACTAACTAGAACGAGACTCATGACTTGCTATAGAGTAATTATCAATGCACAGAAAAATTTAAAAGCCCAGGCACCAGACTGGGCTTGTGTCTTAGATTTTCTGCTTATCTACCTAAAAGACATCAGAATAGCTCCCCTGAGCTTCAGTCTCCTCATCTGTAAGACAGCAATAACAGTATCTACCTCATATGGTTTTGTGAGCTTTAAGGGAAACAACAGGTATAAAGTGCTTTCTATCACATGTGGCACAGAACGGATCCTCAGTGAATGAAAACTGTCGCCCTTTGCATGGTTGGGTCCACCCAGCAAAAGCAGCTCAGTGCTATGAGGTTAGGGATTGCAGCCTCATTAGCCCCCGCTTGCAGGAGTAAGGGGGAGGAAAGAAGTGCAGAGAAGGAAGAATTTGAAGAAAGTTTAAGTAGGATTGCAGGGGGGTCAATAAGAAAACAAGCTCTTCTGGTTCTCTCTCTCAAGGGCAGGATTTCAGAAGGGTCTGGACCAAGCCCCGTAGGGCAGGGACTAACTACTCCTGCCTTTTTATCCCATGCGCATGGGGAAATCTTGGCCCGTAAATATCAGTTGAATGAATGAACAGTGTTGCAAAGAAGAGCCTTACAAAATGGCTATGGCTCTGAGGGTCTGGGGCAAAGTCCCCAAACTAGCAAAGCCCCAGGAAACAGGGGTGGCCTTGAACGATGGCTCCCACTTGGTACCAGGGGGAGAACTCTGTCAGCCAGGTGAGTGCATGGCATCAAGCTACTATCCTTGGCACAAAGTAAGTGCTCAATAAAAACTCAGAATGATGAATGCATGAATAAACATGTCATCCTCTGAAAAACCTGTTCACTAAAATCACTAAAACGTCACTGATTCGTGGGAAACAGATATGGGCAACATTTGTGGATGTTATAGATGGATAGAAATTATAGAACAGAGTCTTAAATGAAATCGCTTTGTACTTATCTATTTTGCTTCCTAATTAAAGTGCCTTGCAATATACGTCAATTTAGAAAATACGGCTTGGCCTACCAAAGGCTTGAGGGAGCCAAACTGTTGCCAAGGACGGGATGAACTTGAATTATTTAAATGAAAATACTTGTCTATCCATTCAGCTCAAAAAGATGCTGACATAGCGGCATCTAGATTTGGGCTTTTATTTCCCTACTCATTCTGACTCCCATTTCTGACAAGACCCTGAAAGCACACCCAATACTTCATGTATTTTCATAAAACATACATGTTACCGAGAGCAAATGTTAAAAAACACAAAATAAATTGTTCCGGTTTTTGACAATTGTTCTATAGGAGGTTCCTTGGCTTTAAGAAGCAGTAATAATGGGTAAGTGAAGGAATTAAAAAGAAAATGCTTGACATGTTTGAAACGCTGTAAAAATCACGAGAACTTTGTTTCTTTAGAATACCTGATACAAAGCCCTTTCCATAATGATTCTCTTTCTGGTTGCTCTGAAAGCAGCATGAGGTATGAAAAAGGCAGCCTTGGGGTAGAAATGCAAATTCCTGTTATTACAAAAGTGTGACAAGATTGTTTGGGACCAGGAAAGTCAAGGTCTGCCTAGGCTATTGTAACAGGAACCAACGTGGAGTTGCCACATGCAATGTTCCTAATGCACTTCTCTGGGTATTTCACAATAAGCCATTACCATGGCAACTTAACCTCCAACCACACAAAAGAAACACCTCAAATTCCTTCTTCAGAATGACACAAATCTCACACAGGATCAAGGGATTGGTTTTAAAAATACTTCTCTAATGCTATTTTTAATGGCTGAAAAATAGATTTAGGAAGGGGGGTGGTCAGTATAGACAGAATAAAGAATAATATAGACAGAATAAAGAACCAAGTACATGAATGATGGTTATACATTTTTGCAGTTTTAAAGGACTTGAAGTTCTACTGTAATGATGTAAATAAACAGATCTGTGTACATTGGTTAGAGAAGGAGTTTGGCGAATATGAGTGTCATTTTCGCCCCCAAATACCAATGGAATAGAAGTGGTACAGTTTTAGGCAATTCTAATCCACTCCAGTCTTTGCCCTTAATATCTGCCATTTTACTTAAAGAATCTTCCTGGCAGCCAGTCTCTTATATGCATACGGCAATGTGGGGTGGGGGGAAGAACTCAATTCCTTTGTGAATCCCAAATCATGAAAAATTAGGGATTTAGGAGTCAGACTGTGGAGGGTAAGTAGGCCAGAGAGTCCAGGGACCTGTTGACCAGGACACAGGGGTGGCCAGTACACGGGCACGGCTAGTGAACACTGATTCGACCTCTTGGAAAAACAACAGAAAATATGGACTTCTTCTGGGCACATGGTAGCATCTTTTAGTAAAAGGAGAGCTCATATGTTATAATCCAAGAAGTCTCCTCTACAGCATAACGTCTCCCTCAAATATGTTGGGCCTCACATGAGCTAAGACAGCAGGCTCGGGAAGTAAGAGACTTGGGACCTTGGAAGCCCTTTGAGTACGCCAGTAATTCCTGTTCCTGAATGTCGTGCTTCTGGTGGAAATTCCCTTGGAGACCTGCGGTTCTGTTAAATATTAAAGTGTTCTACAGAGGTGGGTGAGAACGCTTCTGTGACGCTTTTAAGATCAACCTGCAGTTCTAAGGATTTCAGCGTCCTGCCTCACTATACATATTTTGAGTTCAGTCACATCTAACGTTCATTTAACACATTCAAATTCAGTAGAAGGCACAGAGTCAGAGAAGTGAAAGGAGAAATAACTCAAGCCGTTCTGTTGGTGATTTCCTTCATCTGAGGACTGTTCCGGGACGAGATAAGGTGGAAGAGTGTGGTGTCCCGTCAGCGGGACCCATTCTCCCGTGGCCGACACAGAGCAAGCACGTCACTGGGCTTAAGCAGTCCCTAAGTTCATGGTCCTAAACAGGGGCTGACATCTTCACTAGATGTTAAACAGTACTGGAGGAAAAAGTAGGCTGGGGGATGGTACGGTGGCCTCCAACGTGGAACATTCCTAAAGGATTTTCAAGGGTGATTTTGACTACACCTGGCTTTCTCCTTACCTGCTAACTTTGGAACATAATTGACATGTAAGACGTACTGCCACTATTTTTAATTTTCGGAAATGTCGGAGGACCTTGACTTTCTGGAACCAGACTTTCTGGTCTCTTTAAAATATTGTTTTCACTACCTGAAATTTGAAACAAAATTCAAAAAATATCCAGCTTATAAATGGAGTGAGGCTCAAAAGTTTATTTGCAAGCTGGCTGCTTGGAACTCAGAATGCATTTTGCCATAAAAACAAATGTTATAAATGGTACAAAAGGTATGTGGGTTCCCAGCATAGCCTACATATGTCTTTGTTCTGAAATGTATACATCTGCAAAGGAAACTAGAAGGAAAGGGTAAAAAGGGTGACTAAGAGCACTCACACCAGGCTATCTGTGTCCAAATACCATCACTCGCCAGCTTCTGGCCTTGACTAAGCTAATCTCCCTATGGCTCAGTTTGCTCATCTATAAAATGGGCCTAAGAGAATGTTTCCCTCAGAGGCGTATTTGAGGATATAATCAGCCAATAAAAAGCATGCTGCACAGAAAAGTGCTCTGTGTTGGCTCACATGGTGGTTTTCTCTGGGTGCGAGCTCCTCACACACTACAGCATTTCCAAGACCTGTGCCTCTCCAAACACCTGCCACTCCTGAAGCGGGAATTCAGAAATCTTAACCAAACCATGCCTAGTACAGAAACGTCCACTCGAATGAATATTTGCTCGAGCTTGTAAGGGAGAAAAGGAGAGAGGTGTGCTGAAGGGAAGGAAGCTTGGGAAACGCTCCCGCACCCGCTTCTTTCCTTGGCCAGCCACTGTGCTGACCCCATTCTGCTCCCCTCCAATCTGGGATGTCTGCAGCAGGAGGCAGAGGAGGCTGGGTTGAGAGGGTGGAGACTTCCTGCAGACTTCCCAAAGCGCACTGGGCCAACCTCATGGAGGTGTGTTTACAGAGCAGCCCCTGAGCAGTAAGGACAGAGGGACAAATGAGAACTCCTCCAGCTACTTTCTGGGGGCTCACCTCTCAGCCCTGCCTCCCCACATGCAGCCGGTCACCACGCACGGTCCCGCTGGGTGGCCTCCCACCTTCTAGATCTTCTCCGTGATCTTCCAAATGTTCTCCATGGGAAAATGGCAAAAGACTGTGGGTTGTACACAGGCGAGAATACCCAGAATCTTGGCTGGACCCTCACCACTTTCTCGATCTCAAGAAAGGCATCCTCCAATAAAACATATCTTGGGGAAGAAAATATTATTTCCTGACCTCTTTCAGTGCATTAAAGCACATACCAATTGCTTGCACCATCCATCTATCCATCCGTCCATCTGTCTGTCCATCCATCCCTCCATCCATTCACTTATTCAATAAATCTTTACTGTTTAGGCTTATGTTAGATTTTAAGAATACCTTCCAGAATTTCAGATAGTACATATTTATGATATGATATTTAGATTTTTTTAAGGAGTTATAGTCTTAAGTGCAACTGCCATCCTACCTTTGGATATAAAGTCAGGTTCATGATGAAGCGGTTACTATAAAGTTTTTAATATTCAAAAAAAGAGAAAAATAAACCTTCTGTTTCTTTGTTTTTGTTTAAGGGAAATTTCCTGCCCTCAAGGAGCTCACAGTTTAGATCAGGGAGAGCAAACAGTTCTAGATCAGGGGTAGCCTTATTTGTCCGCAGGTGCCGCCAAACCAAAGCTCTGCTTTTCAGTGCAGCTGGAACACAGCAGAGAAGACTGCAGTTTACAGAGCGTGGCTCCCTGGCCCTTCCCGTGCACGGCACTGTCCGATGGCCTGGAGACTCCTCAGAGGCCCTCGAAAGGGCATCTGGTGTCTCTGAACACACTTTTCATTATCTGGAGTAGACCCAGCTCTGCTCCTGCCCTGAGTGAGTATGCTGGTCACATGTATGTACAAGGATGCTCACGGAGTTGGGGAGAGCCTTCACAATCCACATCCAAACTACTCCATCAAAATAGACTGCATACTTACTTAAAAATCTAGACCGCATGGTACTAACAGTTAAGCCATGTTTCTAAGCTTCGTGTTTCCTTCCACTGGATTGAGCACTTGATTACCAGGGTATTTGGAACAACTAGAAAAAAGATTGTGGGACGCTGGGGTGGCTCAGGCCGTTGAGTATCTGACTCTTGATTTTGGCTCAGGTCATGATCTCAGGGTGATGGGATCGAGCCCCGCGTGGGGCTCTGTGCTCAGTGGGGAGTCTGCTTGAGGATTTACCTCCCTCTGCCCCTTCCTCTGCTTGTCCTCTTTTCCCCTAAAATAAACAAATCTCCAGAAAAGAAGAAGAAGAAAGAAGAAGAAGAAGAAACAACAGAGATTATAAGAGAATATGCAATAGGAGATGTTGACGGGTAGAACATTTAGTTTTCCTTTCACTAGCCTGTGTGTGAGAAATAAACATGTGGGCATAAGTCAGTGCTGTTTGAGGGGGTGCCTTTTTCTCAGGGCTCACAAGCTGTGCTAAGTGAAGTTGTATGCCGTTCACCAGAAGTTCTGACCACTGCATACCAAGCATTGTTAAAATGGTAAGATTATTCTTTGCTGCCCTTTTAAAGTTGGGGGGTGGCCATGTGACTTATAAGGCCAATGCCTTGTGAGCAGAGGTGACAGGTGTCACTTCCGGGCAGAAGCTCTCAGGGCCACTGTGCCACTTGCCACACTCTATTAGTTTGCCACAGCCATGGACAAGGTCTGGGAAGTGGCTGCTTGAGGCCCCAGGGTAAGGACCCCCAGGGTGAACCCCCAGCTAACCCATGAAGAAATGCAGTGTGTGTTGAGACTTGGGGCTGTCTGCTCCTGCAGCTAACCCATGAAGAAATGCAGTGTGTGTTGAGACTTGGGGCTGTCTGCTCCTGCAGCTAACCCATGAAGAAATGCAGTGTGTGTTGAGACTTGGGGCTGTCTGCTCCTGCAGCATAACCTGGACTCTAGGTTCTGACAGGCAAAATGTGGGCCGGGGGACCTTCGTTTCACTGCCAGGCTGACCGTGGGGAACCACTGGAAGGGCCCCTCCTGTATATTTCCAAATTGCTCTATTACCCCCTTGTAATTTATCTCACAGCTCTTGGCTATCCTTTGACCTCTTATAAAGAAACATAACTTACTAGGTTTTGTTGTTGCTGTTGTTGATTTTGTATTTGTTTTTGAAGCAGTGGCAAGGTACGAAAGGGAAAACGCTCTGGGTGGGGAATTAGGAGGTGCAGGTGGTTTTACTGGTTTACTGACTCTGCCATTAACCAGCTGTGGGACCCATGGACAGAACATTAATATTTTGGGACCTCAGTTTCCTGCAAGTAGCATAGACAACTTGGATTAGACCTCAGATGGCAAAGTGGCCTCCCATGATGAATTATACCTAGCTCTGAGATAGGTTTTGTTTGGGCCACATAGGGGTGGGTTCCCCAGTCCCCCTTTTCATTAAACCATGTTTCTAACATAAAAATCTATTTGCTGCTGGGGCGCCTGGGTGGCTCAGTCGTTAAGCGTCTGCCTTCGGCTCAGGGCGTGATCCCAGGGTCCTGGGATCGAGCCCCACATCAGGCTCCTCTGCTGGGAGCCCGGTTCTTCCTCTCCACTCCCCCTGCTTGTGTTCTCTCTCTCTGTCAAATAAGTAAATAAAATCTTAAAAAAAAAATCTATTTGCTGCTTGCTTGCTTTTTCACATGCATTCACTCAACAAATATTTGTTGAGTGCTCACTGTGTGCCATTTACTCTTCTAAGCACTGGATTTATAGTTACACACACAACAGGCTAAAAATCCATGCCCCTCTGGACCTGACATTCTAGAGGATTCCCAGCTTCTCTTCACTGGAAGATTCAGCAACACCAGGCCTGTATTTCAACACGGCAAGGACTTATGTGAAGCCGGGGAGCAGTTGTGTCTTCAGACTGGGCACTGGGTCCTGCCTCTCCAGGCTTGGGGAGGGCCCAGCCAGGTGCTCACTCTCCCCGCGGCACCTGTAGGCGGCTGCATTTGGAGGACCAGACTAAGTGACCTCTCAGAGTCCTTCCTTCCTGACAGCCATGATTATAAAGTCTATGCCACAGAAAATTAAAACAGCATTTCCAAGTGTGTGACAGAAAATCTACATCTTAATACTGTCACAAATTCTATAAGCTGGGCTGTGGGTATACACAAAACAGAAAACAGCCTCTGCCCTCTCTTCCTCTTAGTCCCACTATCATTCACTTGGAGGACTCTTGTAGGAAGAAATACACCCAGCACACTCCACATCTCCTTCGTCTCCATCCTGCTCCTTGCCTCCCTCTGTCACTGCTCTCCCAGCAGGCTTTTTATTCCGGAAGCAAATTAGCTTTGTAAATAACCAGGGGTGCATATACCTTAGTTATCTTAAGTATTGAACTATCTGTCTAAAACTGTAGTTCAGCAGTTGGGTGGAAATTAGCATATCACTTTAACAAGATTCTGGAAAGCCCTCTGTTTGCTGTGTAACATTGTTTACTAACTGCATTGTCGTTCTCCTTTGCAGTGAATCCAAGAAGGGATGTGGGTGCAGAGTAATGGTTATGTGTTTCAGCTCCAATGGGAACAGGCTTTGTGAAAAATATGTGGGCTGGTAGACACTAAAAAATTATTTGCAAGGTTATTATAAGTCATCTGTACTAAAATCATTCTCTTCCCTCCTCCCTTCTTTTCTTGTTCTTTTGCTCTTTCTTTCTTCCCTCTTCCTGAGGTGGGATTACAGATGAGTCATCTTTTTGAGTAATCTCCTTATTAAGCAGCAGGGTTAATGGTATCAAGATAGGGAAGAGGGAAGACAGAACACCAAAGCTATTACCACATATGTTAATGGAATATATGTGTGTATCTATCCATTACTCAAGTGAAAGACAATTAAAAGGTCATTTTTCTCTGTAAAAATTTTCATCTAAAAGCTGAGACATAGTAAGCCAAGTTTCCACCACAGCAAAATTTTATAACCAAGTTATAAAAGCTTGAAAAATAGCGTGACACAATGGAAACCCTACCACCATCTTAATTACACTGTCACCAGACACAATGTTAAAATGTACACTTAAATGTGTGAATTAGTCCTGTGGATGTGTCTAGAATTATATTTCGAATGTCTGACATACCTATCCCACCTCAGAGCAGAATTATTATTCTAGGTTCCAGATCAAACGAGGTTCTTTTCAGTCAAATTTCTAGAAATATCTCCCTGTGGTTGAAAAACACCACCAAATATTAATGGGAACAAAAAATAATTTCAACAACTAGCATTTATTGAGAATTTGTTATGTTCTAGATGGCGCGCTAAGTAGGTTATCTGCCTTTTCTCGTATAATCCCCATGACGACCCTACGACGTGGCCCTTCTTATTTTCCATTTGCCCCTCCAGGTCCACTCTCCATCTTCCTCTGTCTGCACTGCGCTGTGGTGCTGACCTTTATGGAGGTCATCTTCAGAGTTCCCAGAGTGGGATGAGAGTGAAGTCTGGGTATTTATTCTCCCAGCTCTATTCTTTGGGGTCCAGCGTTGGCATTATTTTTCTACTACCCCAGCTCCTATCATAGGCGCCACAGTCCGGTCACCGTCCAGGAAACTCTGCCCCTCCTCATCCCTTCAGACATGGAGCTGCTGTGCTACCCCCAGGAGGCTTTACTGTCCTCTGTTGAGTGCTCTCAAGTCTGCCTACACTCCTGTCATTAGGCCCTTAGTAAATGCTCTCGATTACTTTGAGTGCACCATTTATTTTCTGGACTCTGAATAATGTAGTACTATCATTTCCCTTTTATAGATTGGGGAAAAATTGAGGCTTTGACATGTTATGTGACTCAGCCAAGACTGCACAGCTAGTCCACACTAGCGTCAAGATTTAAGCTGAGAGCTCAGCCTAGGCTCTTACCTAATCCAGTACCTGGGGTCTGGAACTGAATCCCCACTGTGTGGTTTTCCACACAAATTTCAAGAAAAGGATTTGGACTTCCCACCCAAAAAGAGGAGCTGGCTTTACTTTAGCACTGTTGAGCTGGGTCCTGGTTTTCTAAAGCCACTTGGCTTCTCTGTGCCTTGGTCTCATCTATAAAATGGGGGAAAGACTTGATCCACTTATTGCTCAGGATTCTTGTAAGAATCAAAGTGAGATAACAGATAGGAAAGCCCCTGAAAATGATGTGAATGCTATGTAAGTGTAAGTTATTTATCTTGGGGTTATACAATTTGTAACAGTAGTAAGATGTAGCTCTGTGGGTGTGTGTGTGTGTGTGTGTGCGCACACATGCACATATGTGGAATTTATGTCTTCATTTTGTAGGTTAAAACACCATTGCTCTCCCATGATACAAACTCTTTGTCCACAGTTCAAATTTGCATGTGTTCTAAGTATTAGGGTCCTACGTTTACATTTAATCATTTTAAAAAGAAAGAATTATCGGGGCACCTGGGTGGCTCAGTCAGTTAAGCGTCTGCCTTTGGCTCAGGTCATGATCCCAGGGTCCTGGGATCAAATCCCACATCAGGCTCTCTGCTCAGCGGGGAGTCTGCTTCTCCTTTTCCCTCTGCCCCTCCCCCTGCTTGTGCTTGCTTGCTCATGCGCTCTGTCAAATAAATAAAATCTTAAAAAAAAAAAAAAAGAGGCGCTTATTCAGCACCACGGACATAAGCATCACTGTACTTTGGCCATCATTCTGGCACATTCTCTGCTATTGGGAATATCACTTAACGGTTTGATGCCTCAATTTTTCCATCAATAAAGTATGTACCAGTTTCCTGCCTCTTGTTCACAAGATTCCTGAAGAATTTTTAGAGACCCAAGAAGACACTGCCACAGAAAGATGAATGGCAATTAATTCTTTGTATCTTGAGCTAGAGTTATCTACGTACTTGTCACATGCTCCTAATCCATGACCAGCTTTTAATTAGACAATGGGCATTGGGCAGTGTCTTTGATGACCAAGATTCTGACTCAGGGCCACAGAGGCTACTCATCACTGAAGATGGCCCTCGCACTGCTTTCAAGTTGTGCAAGCGTATCGACGCAGTAATGCAGAATGGTTAAGAGGCTGGCCTCTGGGGTCAGGCAGGTGGGTAACCTTGAATTGATTTCCTAAGCCTCAGTTTACTCACCTATAAAATGAAGATCGTAGCATCGCCTTATAGGGATGTTGAGAGTTTCAAACCCACTAACTGTAAGCGCTCAGCAATGTGCCTACGCATAGTAAGAACCCAATGGATGTTAATGCCCCCTGTATATTGTCGACATAGCATTGCATATCTTACCAAATTTACTTACATTTTTGTCTTTTCACCTGTTCCTCCCACTCTGCCCTTCTAGTGCTCTGAACTATGCCTAGTATATAGGAGGTGCTCAATAAATGCTGGGTGAGTCAGTTAAGGAAAAATAAAAGATGGGGTCTCTGCCCTCTAGAGATTTACTATCAAGTTAACAGATAAGACATTCATCTATCAGATAGCTAGTAATTATGCCAGAAGGAAGGTAAGTGGCATGTAAATTGTATACACAGAGGCAAGAAAGTGAGAACCCCCCCAAACAGATGGGAAAGAAAGGCTTTTTGAAGAAGGGGGCTTGGAGTCAGACAATGCTCACAGAGAATGCCGTTTGCACACTCTGGTCACTCAAATGGATTCTTCTGCTCCATTTTCCTGCTCTTAGCTTAGTAGGACGTAGGAGTTTCCTCTTGCTGCTATGATAGATGACCACAAACGTACTGTCCGGAAACAACATAAACTTATTCTCTTGCACTGCTGGAGGTCAGCAGTCCCAAATTGGTTTCACTGAGCTAAAGTCACGGTGCAGACAGGGCTGGTCCCTTCTGGAGGCACTAGGAGAGAATCTAAGTCCTGCCTTTCCTGGCTTCTAGGGCTTCTCTCATTCATTGGCTCCCTGCCCTGTCCTCCATCCCCAAAGCTGGCAGCATAACCTTTCCAATATCTTATCACCTCTGTCATCGGATTGCCTTCTGCTTGACTTTTCTGTGCCGCTCCCTGGTGAGGAGACTTGTGATTACATGTAAGACCCACTCACATAATCCAGGATAATCTCCCATCTCAAGATCCTTAACTTAATCACATCTGCAGTCCTTTTTGCCACATAAGGTGATATTCACAGGTTCCAGCGGTTAGGATTTGGCCGTCTTTGAGGGTCATTACTCAGCTTACTGCAGTAACCAATAAAATAGGGAAGAGAGGAAATACCTTAGCAAACACTTGGATTTTTTTCCAGTCTATCTTAATATCGAATCCAGCAAATGTGTCAGTGAATTAACAAGACACATATCCTTGTCATACTTGTCGACTATTAATCCTAATTTGTTTAACATCTTCTGTTGAATTACATTTGAACATACAGATTTGAGCTAATGTTACTTGCTACTGATGCTGTGGAAGTGGAAAATAGTGTTTCCTAAGAAAGAGAAACATGAAGCAAAAGGGGCCAGTCAGAGGTACTGGGTAGGGTGAGGGGTTAAGGAGACCTGGGGTCAGGGAGGGGAATGGTCACAAAGTGAACGAAGTCTTCAGGGCTCATTCTGGCTGGAGCCAGGCCTGTAGCCATTTCCGTCAGAAAAGGCCGCTGCTGACATCCCCTTTCCCTGAGAGAAATTTCCACAAACCGTGAGGAGATAGGCCAAATGAGCAGTCGTCCTGCACCCTCTGAGCTTGCAATACTCATCCTATTTCCTTAGAGTTTGGGCCAAATAAACACAGATCTCTGCTCATTATTAGGAGATATTTGAGATTTCAAATAAACAGAGATCTCTGCTCATGATTAGGAGATATTTGAGATTTCAAATAAACAGAGATCTCTCCTCATTATTAGGAGATATTTGAGATTTCAAATAAACAGAGATCTCTGCTCATGATTAGGAGATATTTGAGATTTCAAATAAACAGAGATCTCTCCTCATTATTAGGAGATATTTGAGATTTCAAATAAACAGAGATCTCTGCTCATGATTAGGAGATATTTGAGATTTCCAAAACACACACACTTTGGGGACATTTTATTTGTTTTAGCATATTAAAAGTTTCCTTCTTTCTGTTCCTCTCAATAGTCCCCTTTCCAAGCTATTTGAGACCTCTGGGAGCTGGTCTTCAAGGTGACGATGTAGCCCTATTTTCTGTTTAAGTGTAATATCCACATCGTCTACCAGAGGTGATGTCCCACCTGTATGTGGTCACAATACCTGTCACCTCCCTTCCTCAGCAAAGACATCCACACAGCCAGCTGTCACATAACACCACCTTAATGCTGCAATTGTGCCTGTCACTAAGCTCTGCCCATTCTAATAGCATCACGTTTCCATAGTTACTAATGCATTTCAAAGGGGGAAGAGCACAGAGCTGTTTAAAATCATAGATAACAGGAGGAAAGCAAGTAGCATAAATAAAATGCAGGATGGCCGGGGTGCTCCAAAGTGGATCACTGCACGTGTGAGGACATGGAGCCTGAGCTTCTGGATGGATCGCTGTGAACAGGCTGCAGGGCTTCAGGCCCCCACCTCTTTACCCAGTGAGCCCTTAAATGCTTAAGGGGAAGGGGCTCAAGAGCAAAATTGCATTATTTATGGTCAATAAATGGAACTGAATAAAAGTCTGGGTGTAACAAGTGATAGTTGGGCTTCTCAGTCCGTCTGCCCCACACATGGGGTTGGAATAACTCCCTAAGGAGCACTTTTTCCTCTTCTTTTCTTCCGCAGACCAGTCACCTTCCCAAGGCACCCTTGGTGTCATACCACTTAGTGCAAAAGGATATGCAATGACCCCTGGAGGTCTTCCTGGCCATATCTCAACTTCTCATCCGGGAGCTAGGGACACCTCTGGACCAGCCAGCTGTGTGTGCACAGGCTCGTCCCACTCTCCGGGGCTGTACTCCCTCCAGGCTGGGCCCCTCACCACCCCGCAAGGCTCACCTTTTCTCTCCACTCCACTCATCCACTACTTAGCCTTCAACAGTAGGATTCAAGCCCCACCTTCTCTCTGAAGACTTGTTGTTAACCCTCTGGTCAGAACTGACCTTTCCCCAATTCCCTTCCTGCCCACGGCACATACCCTTACCTCCCCACATCGATTATAAACACCAGTTAGTTTGATTTTTCCCACTCACTGCTTTCAACTCTACTGCTTGAACCTCCCTTTTCCAACAGGCGATGGCTTCCACTGAGGCTATGTGGGCTCAATTTCATACCTTTTCAGCCACTTTTCTTAAAACGATTTCTCAGACAGAGCCCTGTTCCTTTTTAAGTGTCAACCTCATATCTAATTCACTTCTCTTCCCATCCCTGACCCCACCCTATTCAAGATACTATTGGCACATGAGAATGGAGAAAGACAGGGTCTTCTGCCCCTAAGACACCTCTCCATCTCTTCCTTGCATGCTTCTTCTGGTGTTGGTCTAGGAAAATGAGGGAAAAAGAGAGACAGAGACATCTTGCTGCTCTGCTTATGGAGAGTTCTGGTCCATTCCAAATCTGGGGCCTAACTGCTGCCCTGGCTTGTTTTCCTGGAGCTCAGAACATACGACCTCTTATGAGATTAGTCTGTCAACCTCAGCTGATAGCTTCTTACCAACTCCTCCATGTTTACCCCCTGCACCACCCAGAACCCTGCAGTCTCATCTGTTTGGCTTCAATTTCCAGGGCCTGCAGGCCCATCTGGATCCTACCTGCACACCTCTTCCTACATCCTTATGCCTTTGCTCTACGTGGTACCCTTCATCTTCCCCCAGACCCTTCCTCCACACACTGGCAGTTGCCGGTGGCTTGAAAACTATCAGGATGGCATCCCTCACCATCCCTGTTTTGGGGAATGGTGGACAGTTATAGCAGAATTATGAGTGGTTTTCTTGGAGTCTCACTCTTGTTTTTTGGGGTGGGAAGAGACATACCTCATTCCCTTGTAGGGTCTTGGTGTAAGGAAGAAGAGCACTGTCCGACTCCACAAAGAGACCTCTCGTTGTCTCCCCATTCAGCCTCTTACTATTCATTTGGGGAGAGTGTAGTAGAGATAGAGTCAGGGCTGGTTCTGCTGGAATCCAGCTCTCAGCAAGCCCTGCGTGAGGTGACTGCCACTGTACTGGGCAGCTATCTGTATAGGACAAGTCTCATTCCCTAAGCAATGGGAAACATTGCACTAGATTCCTGGATTCTCCCTAGTTCCTAGAATTGGGAAGCCCCAGTCTTCTGCCCCTGCTTTCTCTGGCTTGTGACACTTGAAATCAAGTTAACCATAAAGATGGGAGGAAGATTGAGGGGCTGCCAGCCTTCTCCTTTCTCCTCCTTTTGTGAGCACAAGTCAGCTACCTCCTCTTTCTTTGATGCTGACCGCAAGGATTGGGTGAGTCGGGGTGCACAGTTAATAGCATTCAACTTGATATAGTTTTATAATTCCACTGAGCAATCTATTTTATATCACTTCCATTATTCTCAATCCATTTAAGCAGGTGAATCTTATCTCCCCAGTAAGGTAAAAGCTGAGATGATCCAGGATTGTATTCAATATTTCTTTTGCTTTATGCACAGATTCTACCAGTGCACATAATAGACACTAAATAAAGGTTTGTTGACTTGATGGAGGACAACGTGAGCAATAGACCCCAGGAGCCTATCCTGCGGCAATCTGCGGTGGCTCCCCACCGCCACAATGAACCAGAGACGCCAACTCCTCAGTGGTAAGGACCACTGCAGCCTCATTCTGGCCTAAAAGGCTGTGTCCGTGTGACGCTCAAAATAATTTCCATCCATCAAAAACTCAAGCAATCCAGAGTGAAAATCCAGATTTCTAGTATCAGAAAAATAAAACTTTCATATGATTGAATGCTTGCCTTTTATTTAAAAAAATGATTTCTTGTTTGTGACTCAGTATAGTGCCAGAAGAGAATTAGATAAGGCAAGATAAAAGTAAATTGCCAGCATTGCTGAAGAAATGTTTGCTTTCCAGTTTTGAAATTTGAAGGAAGAGGGTTGGTATTGTTTTCTCTTTGGAAGGGAAAAAAAATAAGGAAAAATAAGGAATGGATCTCTAGCTAAAAGGGAAAAAAAATAAGGAAAAATAAGGAATGGATCTCTAGCTAAAAGGGAAAAACAACTTTAAGTAAAAATCTGAAAGCTGATGCTAATAAAACCTCAGGATATATGTGCATTCTAATTTTTTACATTGATTATAAAGTTCCACCAATTGAAAACATACCGTCCATTTAATAATAGCTGTTCAGAACAAAGAAACATGACTAGAATAACTCTTGATGTTGATCATAAGACATTTCCTAACACGAACATGATAGAATTAAAATGTTAAACTATTAAGATCAGTGTCGTTCTGGGCCCTTTATTTAATCTTCTTAACAACCTGCTAGACAGATACTGTCACCATCTACATCTTACTGATGAAAAGCTAACCCAGCATCAAAGACAGGGTAAGTGGCAGCGCTGGATTCAAACACGACTAACCGTGATAGCAAACAGCCCCAGCTCAGAAGCTCCACCCGCAAGAATTTCATCAATAACACCACGGGCTTGTGCACGCGAGATCTGACCGTTTCCCACCACTTCTATCCTTATCTCCCCAGTTCAAGTCACCTCCTCCTGACTGTAGCATCTGATTGACCCCTTGACTTGTATTTGTACCCCTGCGGTGAGATATCGGAGCAATCCTTACAAAGCCTACAACAGATCTTGTCACTCCTCAGCTTAAAATCCTACAATGGCCTCATCCCACTCAGAATTAAACCAAAGTCCTCACCAGAGCCCAGAAGGCCCTGTGGGTCTCGCTCCTAGCTGCCGCTCTCCCTCCCTGGCCCATTCCAACCTCACTGGACTCATAACTGTTTTCAGATGCAGCAAGTACACTCAGGGCCTTTGAACTTGCTGTGTCCTCTGTCTGGATTGATCTTCCCCCAGATACTCAGAAGGCTTGCTCTCTCACCTTCTTCCAGCCCACGATGAAAAGTTTTCAAAACACATCGCTGTCCCTCTCTTTAAATAGCACTCTCCAGGACTTTCTGTCCCTTGCCCCGCTTATCTTCACGGCAGGTCTCGCCTCCTGACCTGCTGAACATTTGTGTTTCTCTCTCCCTATTCTAAAACGTACACTTTTTAAAGGCAAAGACTGTTCTGTTCACCCCCTGATCCTCAACACTCAGAACGGTGCCCGGCACAGAGGGGCAGCTCAGGAAGTGTTTGTTGAGTGACTCCACTCCTTAGAAATCCTATCAACCTTGATAGTTAAGAATCCATACAAATGAGCATGATGCTTTGCTAGGATTTACTCTGTACAACCCCTACTCCACTCCAAATAACCATAATTAAATATGAAAAAAGCTTTAAGGGCAGTAGTTTAATAATGAGACAGACCTGTCCACGAACTCCTGCTACATTGTGGTTAGCACAGTGCATGAGAGTTTAGTAATAATGTGGGCAGTCAACAGGCTCCCTAAGATGGTGCTGCTGGGCCTTACTTATCCGTCTGCACTTTGGCTTCAGTTCAGGACGACTTCAGAGCCCTTAATTTTCTCTTTATGCTCAGCTATGCACTACAAAACTCAGCTTCAATTTTAATCATATTCTCTCTCGTTCTGAATCAAAGTGGAGCTCATTTAATCATTCTTTTGAGAAATAAGTGTGCTGTTAAGAGGAAGTTTTTAACCAAATAAATAATTTCTATTGTTGTGAAGGCAGAACAAAAAGAAATGATGGGAAAATTCGAATAAAAAGTCTCCTACTTCTGTAAAAATAACTTCTCTCATTCTTAAGACAAATGTATGTAGTTTCTGCATGGCTAGGCCTGGGGACTCCTGTCTCTACAGCACGAAGCATGTATCCTCTTCTTCATGCCTCTTTGGTTGGCTGATTTCCCATCTTGAAATGATGCCTAGATTACCCTTCCTGCCCAACTTGTATACCTTCCAAAAGGCACACAAAGCAGGTAAGAAACCCAGGCCATAAACTCAAGTGTTTAAGAAACAGAGCACGCCAAATTTTTTCCATAAATTAATTTCAACTCAGGTAGCCCTCCTGCTCCTGCCAAGCTAACAGGAAATTGAACTTTCAGATAATACTGGCTCTCTCCTTGCCCCATCCATGGTGCTGGGATTGCCATAGGTCCCAGGGCACCAAGGAACCCCCCCCTTGCTCATCTGCCCACTTTACCCCAGAGACAGCCTTTGTCCCGGACTACGTGATAGTTGACTATACTACTTTCAAGCAACACAGGGCGTTTCAGAGATCTTGGGAGAGGTTGAATCCCTGGCTAGGGATCCAGTCTCTCCGATACCATTCCCTATGAAATCCTATCATATTTTCCAGATGCTATCAGGGGCCAAGGCTTATGGGGCCACAGACCTTCCACTGAACCTCCCATTCAGCAGAATCTCAGCTTAATCCGGGAAATACCTTTTCTCCCAAACCTGACTCTTCAATCGGCCTAGGCTTTTGGAAAAACAAAACAAAACACTTCCTGCAAATAAGAAAGCATAAGCTACTTGCTTGAACAAAGAAACCACATATATTAATATTTTTAAATTGTCTCCCCACGTCTGCCCCCACTGCAACCGAACCAGAAGACCCCTTTTCTGTTCATGCATCTCCAAAGAAAATGGTGTAGCTCAGTGTGGGCTGGAGGGGCTGGATCTGGGTTTGGGGTATCAAGTGGTTCTGCTGCCTGGGTCCTTGGGGAATTCAGACCCCCAGCTTACTGCAGCCATTGAGAAAAGGCCAGAGTGACCAGATGTGCCTCCAGGAGAAAACTCTGCCAGCTCCATTTGAACATCCTGTTCTGTTCAAAGTCCAAGTCACTGAAGGAGTCTGGGAATTGTTAGTCACAAATTTTAATTGACCAATATGAATCTCTATTATTTATCAATATTAAGTAATTTGTTCCCAAAGTATAGTTTGCATGCAGGTAGTCCCTTTTCAAGACTTCATCTATTTACTACCATAAGGAATCTAGTTTTATAAACCACCTTGTTTTCAATGCCCCCTTCTTTGTAAAGGTTCAAGTGATAACTCAAGAATGACCATCTTACACAGACCCACATTCTAAGCAGAAAAACAACGAAAACAAAAACTCGGGCAATCCCTGCACAACCCTCCCCTAGGACCCTGCACACAGCTGCACTTTTGTCTTTTGGACCAACACAGCATATGGCCGGGAGATGCTTCTCAAGGACGCGTACACGCTTTAAGGTCTGGACAAGACAGATGTTACAAGCATCCTTACTTCCTGTCTTAACCCTGCCCTTCTAGTTTTCTCTCCCATAATCCATGCAATCTGGGGAATCACCTCACATTCTTTTTTTGTACGAGGCTGGGTATGAGTAGATACAACGGAAACCAGCAAGCACAGATCAGGCTTTTCAGCAGCCAAGATCAAAAGCAGACAGGATTCTTGCCACCAAAGGAAAGAAAACTCATCATGACCATGAAGAGAACAAGTCTGGTAGAGAATGAAGCCTGCACTGGAAGCCAAGAGAATTACATTATCATACAATCCCATGGATGCCTTCGAAGCTTATGAAAACGGAATCATCTATGCACCCAATCACCTGTCCAACAAGCTTTTATTGCTCACCTACAACAAGCCAGACATTGTGCTAGCACTGGGGAGGATTAAAATATGAGTGTTCTAAAGCAAAAACAAAAACTTTTTAAAAAGACCTATTGCAATGATATCACCATATGCTTTAGGGCCTCATCTATTCTGTCCCTGTGTTCGTGATATTGACAATTTATGATGGATAACAATAGGTATTTTACATACATTATCTCCTACAGTCTTTCAAACAACCCATAAAGGATTACCAGGTCCATTTTTACAGACACTGGAGCACAGAGAAGTTAAGTAATTTGCTAGTGAAGACAAGACTGCGTCAACGAATGTTGTAGTACCCTTCGCTAACCAGGAAGCCATTCACTCCCACTACCCATGTTTTGTGTTTGCACCTTAAACACACACACACCACACACACACACACACACACACACACACACACACACACACACACACACACAGAGCTTGCTGGGCTAAATATGTATGATAAGTATCTATCAAAAAAATCAACTAGAAAATATCTGTGTCTCCTGAGCCACATATAACTTTGCCTACTAATACCTGAAGATGTACTTATTCCCACT
The DNA here is from genome assembly GCF_024610735.1 of Ursus americanus. NCBI lineage: Eukaryota > Metazoa > Chordata > Mammalia > Carnivora > Ursidae > Ursus > Ursus americanus. The sequence continues at coordinate 50,032,180 of NC_142146.1, read as the reverse complement.
CAAGACAGATTTCTAATAGCATGATGTGCAAAAACAAACAAAAAAACCCCACATAATCTCTGAACTTCCCATCAGCCTATGGATTCTGGGATCAGGCCTGAGCTTGCGTAGTCCCTCTTAGTACCACTATACTGCTCTAGTTCTGTGTCTGCCCTGGTTTTCTGGGCAGAGTAACAATGGAGGATACCCAGCACCTGGACCATTCCGCTGCCTCATGCCAACAAGGGAAACCAGACCCTTGCCCAGAAAGGTCACTTGCCAATGGTAGATTTTGTTTTGTTCTGAGTCACCATTGGCATAAATATATGCTGGTCATTATAAGGAAAAATTGGCCAGAAGCTGTCTGAACTTAAAATTGAAACCAAAAGTCTGATATTTTAGACAGCACAATATATCATCAGGTTTTGCTTTTGTGCCTCAGTCGCTATAATTGAAAAAGAGCATAACACTACCTCCCATCCCCTTTCAAAGTTCTCCTCCAAGATAATAGATAATATTAAGCTCTTTCAACCCACCCCTTGGTTAAAATGTTTACATGAGACAATCAACAAAGATTTTAATGACATAGAATGTTATTTGGGCATTCTGATAATAATTAGCATTTGTCTTTGTCAAACCCTGTCCCCAAGACATTTCCATCTCAAAATATCAAGTAATTACATGGCTAATATCCTTAGCAGAAACAACCAACAAGAAAAACTATAAACATTTTATGAATATTTCTATTGCTGAAACTAATCCTCGTTAAAGGTCAAATATTTGATCAATGGTCTTATCAGGTGCTAGTATTGCCTTCCTGCTAAGAAATGAAGTTGAAGTAGTAAGCTCATCGCGTTTGCTCCATCAGTGGCCATCGATGATCTGGAACCAGGCAGAGTTCATTAGTAGAATAAACATACAGACTTCAGTTTGTTTTATTTTTCTTTCCTTTGGTCCACATTCACCAATGTTGGCATTGTTCTGTTTGTATTAGGAAATAGACTTCTCCAAGTTGGAATACAGACCGTGTTGGTGATAATCTAGGGGACAGCAAGATAGGTCAGGCTCTTCGCCTTCCTGCTCTCAAGTACTACTGGCAGGCCTTGGTGCTCATTGGTGGCTCTAAATACACGGTCACATCTATACCAAGGTGATACCATGGGGTTGACCAAGCATGTGGAGCTGTCCAGCCCCGTGAGAGATTCTACAGCAGCACCTGCCCATTCCCATTTTGGAGTTACCTCCTCCCCCACCGCATTCGAACACGTGCCTTGCGTCCAGCTCTGGAGTCCAGGGCGGTAGTGCAGTCCGCGACCCGCAAGGTCCAAAAGGGGTCGCTTCCTCACTTCCCTCCTACGAAGGCCTTGCTTCCCTTGCAGCCTCCAGGAAACACTATCTGACTATGAGAGACTCAGTTAAAATTAAAATCACTGGCCAACCTAATGGCTTCAAGAGAACAGTATGTAATAGAAGGGTTCAGAAAAAGAATTTCACATCCCCGCAAGGAAGTCCTTCTTTTCTCCCCCACCACACTGCTGCGACAACGTTCATGAGGACCGGCATGAGTTTTATGAAAGGTTAGAGCCTCACAGGAGCATCCCGTCAGGAAGAAAGGCACATGGCTATGGCTCCCACCACCCCAGGTACACGGATGGACTGAGATTCATAGCTCACTGCTTAGTTAAGAAATTTGGAAGCAGATATTCTGAGTCATGGCCACTTTAATTATAGTTTGATATTTATGGCCATCCATTGATTTTTCTATTAAAGTCCACCACCAAATTTTCTAATTTGTACTTAGATCTTGAAAGAAAAAAAAAAAAAAGCAAAAAGGGATATTTCCACTAGGGGCTACCTCGGAGGGCCTACCAGGCAGAACAGACTTGAGCCATAATGGCCATGTTAGTAAATGCCAAGGCCAAGATAAGACTATTTAAACTTTTTTCACAGTGGAGCTATATACCCTGTGAATAGGAATTTTTATTCTGATTAAAAACCTAAGCTGTAGCCTTACACAGAGAAAATCCCCAGTGCCCTGCATTTTCAATGACCTCATTATTCCTATTGCTGTCTTGCTTCAGTCTTAGATGCTAGAGAAAGCAATGGGATGTAATGCCTGATACTTTAGACTGCTTTAACTCTCCCCTCTCTGGCATAACGCAGTAGCTGGCTGGTATGGCAGGCTGTGCAACCGCCCCTGAAAAGTGTTCATGCCCTGATTTCTGAAACACATGAAGAGGCCACCCTAGGTTGTAAAGGGGACTTTGCAGAGGTGATTAAGTTCAAGATTTTGAGATGGGGAGATTATGCTGGATTTGCTGGGTGGACCCAGTGTTATCACAGGAGTCATTATAGGAAGAAGGCAAGGGAATCAAAATGAGGAAAAAGGAGGCGTGAAGACAGAGCCAGACGTGGGAAGTGTGCTTTGAACTTAAAGGAAGGAGCCACAAAGTACGAAATGCAAGTGTCTTTGAGAAGCCAAAGGAATGAATCTCTACCTTGAAGCCTCCAGAAGGAACACAGGCCTCCTAACACCTTGATTTTAGACTTCTGACTCCCAGGACTGTAAGGGTGTAAATCTGTGTAAGTACTAAGTCTGTGGTAGTTTGTTGCAGTGGTGACAGGAAATGACTCTATTATGAAGTGTCCAGCTTTGCTTCCTAAGCATACTTGCTGTTTCCCTTGGAAATTACTGCTCTTTTTGAAACCTGACCACATACGGTCCTACTGAAGCCTGTGGGGCAGAGCTGCTAGAATTCGAAGTCCTCAGACAAGCAAACACTCGCTTGTCTGGGTAAGGAGTGAGGCCATGCTTTCAGGGACTAAGATCGGAGCCTCCTGATTTCAGAAGGTGGCTTTTGGAGAAGCTGTCTTTGAGTGAAACTGAAATCTGAAACTTCTTTGCAAATGGTAGAGAAGCCATTATTGAGAGAGAAGGTGTACATCAGACCACAAATTTCCCAACTCCCACTTTCTATTTAAATAGCTCACAGACCTTCTTTTAAAACCGAACAGATATGTTTTGCAGCAAGATGAAAACCCTCTGAGATCAAACAAAGACTTTTTCTGAGCATTTCCAGTCTTTTTGGTAAATGCAAAGATTCCATAATGCAGAGGTGCTTGGGCAAGTCGAGATAGGAAATGGAGTAATAGTAAGTCAAAAGGCCTATTTCCATCAAAATGGCCTCAGACGAATTCTTTGCTCGTTCTTGAGTTGAGAGAGGAGTACCATTCGGTAAAGCCCTGTTATTTACACAGTCGGTTTTTAGAAACCAGCTTGTTGCTGTGGTCTCAGGCCAAAGAGTCTAACAACAAAAACCCAGTAACATAAAAACCAAGTTTAAAGTGGAAATTAATTTCAAAGAAATGAAAAAGAGTGTGCTTTATTAGCATATGTTCTTCAGGAAAAAGCTCGCTTTTCTTATATAAGAGCTCTGTTCAACCAGATGGGCCTTCTAGTAGCTACTAACTCATCATGGAGAACACTGTGCTTGGAATTTCCTGCAGCTGAATCCCTTCAGGGGCACTCTCTTGGAAGATGTTAATTACCAATACAAAAAACTTTTCTGGTTAATAAGAATAGTCCTGTACAGTTGCCTTGATCTTTAAACTTGCAAGATTAAAAAAAAAAAAAAAACCTTCTCTATAAGAGTATATCAAAAGGCATATTAGTCATACTATAAGCGATTAGTTTTTCTGTTTGGATACCCAACTACCGCTGAAACCTATCTATCAGATTTGCCCTTTCCACACTTCAGTTACCGTTGTTACCTTTAGAGCTGATGATCTCGTAAGAGTTGTTATGTATCAGCCTAGTCATTCTCCATGATTCTAACGCGTTAGAATTTTAAAACCTATTTCAGAGCAATGTCTTCAAAGATGAGTTCAAAATGCTAAAAATGATCCCCCCCCCCAAAAAAAAACCCAGTAATCATGGCCATGAAATGCAAACAAGGGAACAGAGCAGGTTTCTGTTATTAGGTGACTCTGCTATGCTGCACTGAAAAGTCTAGGCCTTTACTTGGAATTGCATCCCGCTCTGGAGGACTTCAAGGAGATGTAGTCATTGTACGGAGGCTGTAAATGAGAGTCCTAATTATGGTAGGGATTCAGAAAATGAAATCTAGAGGAAAAAACTGGAACCATCCTGAAAATTAGGAGGCTGAGTGTTAGTAATGTTTTTCAAGTACAGGGAGACTTACAAAGCAGGAAATTATAGCTAGCTCATTTTCTGTTCAACAGAGGACAGGCCAAGAAGCTTCCAGTGCACCATGCAAGGAGCTGCATCGATTAAAAGAAGGAATTTTGTCATAGTCAAATGTTTTGTTCAGTTTGATTGTTGGATGATCTAGCAGCAGAACAGTCAAGCCAGGTAAGCAGGTGCTGGACCCGAATGGGGAGGAATCTCTTCCCTCCCCAGGTGTCAACAGGAGGCTGGGATCGTCCAGAAGGCCCCTGAGTGCCTTCCCTTGCCTCACCACTGTGCCCTTGCTACCTCGCTCCTCATTCTGTCTTCATTTCCCAACCTGACTGGATTGTTAGGGTCCAGACAACAGACGAGTTCTCAAAACCCTCATTTTATTGCTTCCTTGGAAGATTTCAGAGCTTAATGAATGATTCTAATTCTTAGAAAGAAGAGCCAAATTTTTTTCATGCCTGCCGTGAAAGGAGATTACACAATATTTCTTTAGGGGCCTTTACAAGTAGCTGCTGCACAGCACAAATTGGAAAAACAGGACAGATTTCTCATGAGGGCTGGACCAGATGGCCTGTGCGAGTGCTCTGAGTCCTCCCTAGTTGTTGATTCCAAGAAAAAGAATCGCTGCTGGGCTTCTGTTTTGGTTTTCCAATCTGAGTAACCGAAAATCATCCTGCAATGAGGATTTCTAAATGTATTTTGACTCTGACTCTCAGGAGCAGGCTTTCAAAGTAATCTTGAAAAGCATGGCAGGGAGTCAAGTATGCTTGGTACTGAACGTCCAAATGAACATTTCACATCCGGGCTTGACATGGAGCACTGTCCTATCACCTGTGCCTGTGCTTTGTGGATCTCTGAGGCTAAATTCTTTAGCAGCTGTGACACTAAGCACACTACCATCTGGAACTTAATTTTTGTGCAGCTTCAGAACACGTACTGCGGGGCTCCTCTGGGGTCCTCACAACTCTGTAAGATGAAGCAAGCTGGTCTGGCTCTCTCACTGCACAGTAGGGCTTTGCTTCTTCTAGAGGAAAGTTTCGGCTGCAAAGTATGCATGTGTAGAGAAGAGAACTGTCCTTTCTAGAAGCATTTTATATACCGTGCTTCTTTCTATGTTGAAAAATGGGGCATAACCAAACACCTGCAGGGTAGAAGCCGACAGAGTGTAGGGAATCCTGCTCCTGCAGTCAGAAGACCTGAGTTTGGCCTTGACCCTCCCATCAGCTCCTCGAGTAACTCTGACCACGAGACTGGTCATTCTGTATAAAATAATAGGACTGAACTAGATGGCATTTAAAGTTCTTTCACTGCTAATAGCCACTGCTAGCTCACTTATTTCCAGTGATCATGTAAGATTCTTAATACTGAAATGGAAATTTTTAAGACTTTTGTCCGAAGTTCTTCAGTCTCTATCACTCTTTACTTTCTAGTTCTGAAAAGAGTGGAAAACTTGTGACCAAAATATTTTTTAAACATACAATGATCAATTTGCAACACTGAATCCTTTTTTATCATGTCTAATGACTATCAGAATGGCTTTGATATTCCTGTAAGGAAAAGTAGGAGTTGATGCTTGTGAATTCTGTTCTTCTCATGCAAGGGTTTTCTCTCCTAGAGGAAGTTTTGAATTAAAAAAAAAAAAACCAAGAGTCCTATATTTTGATCAGATTCACTGGACCTAAATCCCATTCTGTTCATAAATGATTTTGAAAACTCAAAGTCAGGTTTACGAATCTGACTTCCCTTTTGAATGTAATGGGATTTTTTTTCCTCCTCTCAGAACATTTCTCAAATTACAAGTTCAAGTACTTGCAGCACTTTTTTTTTTTTTAATTAAAGAAAAGATTTCTAGAAAATGAATGCACTTCCAAAGAGGGACAATGAGTGGACTGGGGTTAGACCCTTCATCTGTAACAACCCAACTGAAGATTACAGCTGGAAGATGAGCTGTTTCTAGAAACACTTTGGAGAGATTCCTTCACTTGCATGTGCCGCATATGCATGCCCCATACAACACATACATACATACATACACACACACACACACACACACACACACAGAGCTATGGAACTGGAACGACGTTTGCCTAACAACTTCCGGGAGGCTGCCTCCCCTCCTACCATTTTCTCACCATCCCATGGATGCCAGACTTCTGACTGCTGCCTTGCAGAGGTGGAATAAACTCTATGAGACTGAATCACCAACTAATTTTCAGGAAGGTTTCTCCACCTCCCCCATTCTCACCATTTTGCTTTGAGGAAGAGAGGAAAGCCCACACCCATGGGTGTCAGTGGAAACGACAATGGTATTCTTTATATATATATTTAAAAAACTAGCATTCTAAATAACCAAGCTGCTCTCTTCTCTGGATTGAAATCAAATATTTCTATTTGAAACACAGCCACAGAGCTGGCTCTTCTCTTCTCCCCTCCTTCAGCCCACCTATTTCCTCCTACTTTTCCCCATACGCGTGTGCGCACATACACACACACACACACACACACACACACTCAGTGCCTTTTACGTAATTGGCTGACAAGATTGATCTTTCACTTCAATTGCTTTGATTCAAAATCTGCCCACCATTCGTGGGAGGTAAAGAACGGTAGAGGACACGTGTGCTTTAATAAAGAGGCTGTGAAAGGAATGGCATGGGAGAGGCATCTGGTCTGAGTCTTCCCTGTAGTCTTGATTCTCTGCAGGCAAGTAGAGAATCCTATGGAATTAAATTCTCTTATTTCACATTTACTTCAACCTCTCAATTTTGGGGGGGGGGCGTACAACTGCCAGGTTAATCCTTTCTTAACAGAATTTGAATCAGACAACGTGTTCAAAAATTAGCAACCTCCATTGCTCATGTTCACCTGACGTCTAAATGGGTTGCCCTGGCCTCCAAGGTACCGTAACTCGACCCCTCTTTACCTCTACAAGATGCTCTCTTCCCCACTTCCCTGCACAATCCCTCTGCCCTATGCCATTATTTCTCACCAGTACATATATAGTCTTTGGGCCATGCTGCCCACCCAGCTGCAGTGTGCTCTCCTCCTCCCCTTCTCTGCTCATCTTAATGTTTCTCTTTCCTCAGTACCAAGCTTCACTGGCTTTTCTCACGTGACCTCTCCCTGACTCCTATAGCCCCTGCTGAATGCGGTCTCCTCAAACTACAGCAACCATTATTCTTTGTATCACTAACATACACAGCCTTCTTACGTAGATATCTAGTCTCACCAAACTGTAAATACTCAAGAGACAACCCTCTCGCTTCCTATGTCCAGCATTTAACATAGTGTCCCACAGGTGTAGTCATTCATTTTCTAAGCATTTCTCGAGTCGCTATCACGTGCCAAGTGCCAGGTTAGACTCTGGGGTTACAGTGATGAATAAACTCCAAAACTCAGGCTGCTCACAGACTAATGGGGAAGACATAGATGCAAATAGATAATAGCAACACTATGCAATCAATGATTTCCATAACAGAACTAAGAACCAGTTGCAGTGGAGCATTAAAGAACACTTATTTAACGCTATATGGAGTGGAGCTGGGGAAGGTTTCACTGAGAAGACTATGCTAGAGTTGGGCCTTGGAGGATGCACAGGAGTTCACCTGACCAAGTGAGGTAGGAGAATTCTAGAGTAGAAGGATGAGAATGGAAAATGATACAGAAGCATAAAAAACAAGAAGGTTCAGGGTACTATGATGGGTCTTCTCTCAGGTAGGTACTTATGAAGCATGTGATCATCAGAGGAAAGATGAGAACACAGTGGCAAATGGGAAAAACTGATGGAAGCCATACCATGAAGGACCTCAGGTGCCACGTTAGGTAGTTTGGATTATATTCCCTGTGCTACTGAAAGGCACGAAAGGAATTTGAGGATGATGCTGCAATCTGAAGTTATCTAATGCTTGCTAAAAATAAGAACGACAACGACCCGATCTTTCAAACCATTCACCCACCAAAGGACAAACCGAAACATCCATACCGTGGAATACTACTCAACAATAAAAAGGAATGAACCATTGAGACACACAACAATTCAGATGGGTCTAAAGAGAATTATACTGAGTGGGGGAAAAAAAACCCCAAAAGATGACAAACTGTATGATTTCATTTATATAAATGCTCTTGAAACAAGAAAATTATGGAGCTAGAGCAGAGAGTGGTGGTTGCCAAAGACTAAGGATTGGAGGGGTTAATACGGATGCGGTTATAAAGGGGTAGCATGAGGGAGCCTCACGGTGATGGAATAATTCGGACTCTTCCTACAGTGGTGGTTACACAAACTTCTACATGTGATGAAACTACGTAGACATATAAACATACACACATATGAATACATGTATAACTGGTAAAATCTGAATAAATTCTGTGGATTATACCAATGTCCGTTTACTAGTTTTGATGTTGTGCTATAGTTATGGAAGATGTTACCACTAGAGAAAACTGGAGTAATGGTACATAGAATTTTTTTTTTTCAAATTCCTGTGAGTCTCTAATTATTTCAAAAAATTTTTAAGGGACAAAAATGGTAAAATGTGATTAACCTAAACAACTGGGAAAAAAATAGCTTTTTATATTGGGATTTAAAGATTTGTTCAACAATACTGATTCTTGTAAAGAATTCTCTGAAGAATCTCAAAGCCTGTTTTATGTAACATTACGGCACAATGTTTTATTGACATGGATGTATATGTTACAGGTAAGATTTTTCTAGATGAAATTGGGTCCATCAATATTCAAATTGTTCTAGGACTAAAGTAACAATTTTAGAATGGGGGTGGGTAGCTTATCAGTACAAATGTACTCAATTCTGAATGACAAAAGCTCTGAGACCATGTCAAATACTAGGAAGTAGGATCCTTCGAAAAAGTTATTTTAAAAAAAGACACCCAACCAACCAAATAAGCAAAAACGACAAAACGAATCTAATGTAACTTCTATTCTCAGTGATTTAACTTTCTTAGGATGAGAGGTATGTATGGGTCCACACACATCATGTATGGTTATGGAGTGTACGTCAAACTCTAACACGGTGTGATGAACTCTGAGATCACAGACACACACAAAACTAAAATAAAGGAACTCTCATGCATTAACAAAGCACAAGCGTAAAAACTAAGAAATGAAATGGTCTTACGTTATTTACATACAGGATAGTCCCAAGGATAAACATTAGGCGGAATCCTGTTCTCTCAGGCTGCAAGTAGCGTCTGAATAGCAGATTTCTCTAGTGGACTTTTTTCATCTTTAGCCTTGAAACAATAGCTAACTTTATGCAAGATTTTTGCACAATGGCAATGTGAAGGTAACAGTGGCTTTGAGTATTTTATTCTTGCAAAATTCAGATGCTTCACACAAGTGTACATTAATTCTTTCTAAAATCCCAAGTTCATGAACTCCTCTTAATTAACGGATGGTAATCATGGGCTATGATAGGAATTGGGCATTAAAATTTTTAAGGCATTAAATGAGTGGAAAGCATTCTACTTAGTTATCAGGGTTATAGTAAGTAGGTCCTCAATGGCCAGGTAGCTAGCACCTTACCCAGCAGGGTTGGAACCTGAAAAAAGTCCCTGGGTTGGCAAATGGATGGCTAATCTGGGCACAATTCCTCATGCCCCCAGATGCAACCATAATTTTGGAACCGAAGCAGAGATGGTAGCCTCAAAATGGAGAAGCTGAGGTGGCCCAGGCATGACCATCACCCTCCCAAAATACAGCCTTCCCAAGAATGTTTCCTAATAGAGCATTATTTATTTTCTTACTTGTGATCTGCTTCCCCAACCTGAATGTAAGCCCCAAACCTAGTCTGCTTTCTGCACCTTTGTGAAACCAGTGCTAGTAAGGGTTCCTCGTACAGAACAGATGCTCAGTAAATATTTGTTGACTAAAATTCCTCTTCACGCTATAACACTGCTTTTTGACAAAAAAGAAAAGTGAGTAGTAGACATTTTCAAATTCCGATGAAAGCTATGAGCCCTCCCTTGGGAAAAAGATGTAAGAAAAGACCCTGGTTTTTTTTTTTAATCTTCTATAGAGTTCATGGATCCCAGATTAAGCTATGCCTATAGAAATCACTTTCAAGGATGAGAAAGGTATTGTAAACACAATTAGCCACTTTCTAAATTTTTGCTATTTGTTATCAGTAACACATGATATTTTGGCGACATTAAGGTCAAAGAAAAGGCTAAATCAGCTAATAAAAATATTTCTATCATATTTTATAAACTGTAGAGCTAGTCCCTCCCTCCCTCCCTCCCTCTGTCTCTCTGTCTCTCTCTCTCTCTCCCCAACCCTAAGAAAGTCTTCGTGTACATTTGGCGTAATCTCATAATCTCTTTCCTAAAGGCACTCTGAGTGGAATTTGAAGGAGAGAGGGGTTAAGTCACACTCGCCTGTCATAGGTAAAATGGTTCAGAGTAAGAGGGGAGTGGAGAATCTTGTCTAGTCACCATAAACAACAAATGACTCAAGGAAAACTGAAAAACCACAGATGGCTACCTTTGTCAGAGAAGAGCCGTCCTTAGTTGCCAGTAATGGAAGATGCCCAAGTGAACCTTACTCGCACACTGAGCTTTTGTAAAGAGAGACAATTGTCACCCAGTCCGAGCTGAGCTGTAAATATTACCAGAAAAGCCTTGATGGAAATCTCCTGCCTTCGGAAAATCTTCATAAAACCAAACTCTTCCAACACAATGGTGCATAAGAAACTATGAAACTCTGCCACAAGAAATGAAGACTGCTACTTTCTGTTTCTTCTGGTCTGCAGAAAGCGAGCTCGAGGTGCCGCTAATGCTGGCAGTCACACTCCAAGTCACCTCTGTGATCTGCCTTATCTCTGAGTGGCCCATTCCTGGGGGCCCTGCGGACGAAGGCCGCAGCTTGTCCCTCTCGCAGCAGCCCAACTGCATGCAGAGCAGCTCCGTGTCCGTGGGGCAGGGCTGGGCGGGCGCCACCCAAGCGGCAATACAAAACACCAATGCCCTGGAGACTGCACTCCCAGTTAGCAAACTGTGGGGGGGGCCCCACTCGCCACCGTGGAAATCCTGGGGCAAGCAGAGCTGCCTGGAGTCAGGCTGCTCACATCGTACTGCAGTCGGGGCACAAAGCTTTAGGTACCCCCCCCACACACACACACGGCTTGCTCTCTTAATGGCTCAGAAATATATCAAAACAACAGTGCTTGATGTCTTTGCAATGAGAAGCTCTCTCATAACTCTACAAAGAAACTTTTGCAAGGGTAACTTTTATAGAAAGTGGTTTAAATGCCTCTTTCGGAAACCCCACATGGGAAGTCTTAGGTGTGCGTTATTTTAATTGTATCCAGTTCCCTCCATCCTAAAACCTGGTTCTGAACAAAGACGAGGGATAGTTAAATGTACATAATTGACAAAAATCCTATCTGCACGCTAGAATAACCAAAGCCTTTGGAAGATGCACCATTAGCTTCTCTCCTCTACATCTGTAGAGACTTTGAGACGAAAGCACAGTAGGTTTAAAGAAATAAAGCCAGGAAGGCTCAGTGCAAAGCAGATAGAATGAGAAGGCAGGAGTCACATAATTGAATAATGAAATTTTCTACTTATCAAATTTAAGTCATTCGTTATTAAGGAGACCATCAACTATTACCAGGAAGGTTGCCAACTATGGAAAACAACCTAGAGGAAGAAGAAGCTTAAAAATGTATGAGGGAAGTCATAACAAAACAATTAACTTTTTCTCCGTATTTCACAAGAAGTTCTCCATTTTATTTCAAGCAGTAATTTAGATTCAAAGACGTCAGTGTTCAATCTAATTTACCTTTACGGGCGTTTCTTCCTGCAACACAACTTCCTTAGGAGCTTGCACAGTATTCATTGCCTTGGTCTTTTGAAAGATCGATCAGAATGCAGTACTAGATGGGAAACTAATTTGAATAGTATAATCACAGAAACTTCAGTCTGCACCATAAAACAGGACCAACACATTTGCTCTTGAAAAACTACCCTGATCTCAATACCAGTTTCCAGCAGTTGTGTTGATCTCCACAGATCGGAATTCATACAGCCTCTAAGATGTTCCCAGTACTTCAGAACATACAAAATGGGCTGCATTTTTAAAAATACTATACACACACAGCACAACCACTTTGGGTTTCCCCTCTCCAAAGGAACTATTTTAGAGACACCGGAGAATTCTAAATTAGGCAACTCACCCGTGGGTAAGTCACTTTTCAAAACCCATGAACTGTCCCTACTGCACCTGTATAGCACACACAAACCCCGGGCAGAGGGAATCTGACGTCCATACCTATATTTCATGCCAGTCTGCTTTGCGGTGGACTCTTTGAGAGAAATGTGATGCTGAGGGGTGAAGGTCCCCAGGCTGCGCGCGATGATAGCGACCGTGCGGAATTTGGCCCGGGCTGCGTTCACCACATTGGGGGCGGTGGAGCTCTGCTTGCTCAGAAGTCGGTCCTCACCATTCCGGCTCTTCAAATTGTGCTCTGTGCAGGCTATGGAGACTTGCATTGCTTCCCCGGGCAGCGCACGGTCCCTCTCAGAACCCCAGAACACAGGCAGTCACGAGAGGTTGAGCAGCTGGGGGGGTTTCTGCTCGTCTTTTAACCCCTCCTTGCTCCCCCTTCCTGGGGATGCCGTCAGAGGAGTCCTCACGGCCGACTTCAGAGCCGGGCAAGTGCCAGGAGTGGCTGCGGTGCAGAACAGAGTCCCGGGCACCGAGAGAAGTAAACAGCCAGCCCTGAAGTTGTCACCGCAGCTGGAGTGCGGATCAGGCTCGCAAATCTTCCCGGGCAGTCACCTCGGCTGATTAAACAGCCAAATCCATGCAGTCGGGAGGCTTTTGCAGACGCCTAAAGCTGAGCATTCGCACTGACTGCACGTAGCCCTGCCCGAGCCGGTCCACCGTGCCTGAATGCGGGCTCGCCTCTGGGCGATGGCTCAAATCCACGCAGGCATACCGCAAGATGCGCCTCCAGCACCCTCTGGACCACAGGCAGGATGCTCGACTGGCACGGGGAGCATCCAGGCAGCAGCTAATCGCAAGCTGATCCCCGGGGACCAGCGGTCTCCATCCACTCTGGCTGTCAGCTCCCTCCCCGCCCCACTCCGGGAGGTCCTGGGGGCTCGTCAAGACCCCTCCCCACTCATTTTCAGGCGAAAGCCTGGGTCGCTGCTCAGCCGGAGCGGACCGGGTTTGCAGCTGCACGGAGCAGCAGGCTGGTAGAGCTCCTAGCCTTTGTGTGCGACTGGTAGGCAAGGATCACTTTCACTAGACTCTTGCTGTAACAGAATCTGGAGGGCAGCTCATAAAGGGGGGCTCTGCCCAGCCTCACACCAAATCTTGCTGCGGCACAACAGTTGGAACTGGGGGAGGGCAGAGTGGGGGTGCTCCTGCCACAGAACACGCCAGTGAATTAACATGTGAATACTCTGCGACTGGCTTCCTAAAACACTACTTGAAATCCCTGTTATTAGCCTTGTCAGAGTTCATTTCCCCTTTACGGGTTATTCCTTAAGATGCTAAGTTTGAAGTTTTCTGAAAAACCACAGTGCAGACTTTTTGGAGTCAAGTCAGCTAACTTGCTGGAAAATCTATTCTGGATCTTGGAGGAGGACCCAGGCTAGGGGAAGAGACAGCAATTTGGCACCACCCGGAAGGGGGCTACACTAGGTGAGCAGCAGGGGCACGTCACCACCCAGAAGGTCCGTGTCTGGAACCATGTACACTGCCTGCCAGTCATCTGTGGCCAGCTGGTGATGGCAAACACTGTGTCCTGCGCAGGAGCGGGCAGCAAAACACCCCTCTTGACTCTGAATCCACGTGAGGCAGAAACATCGCGTGGTTCAGCATCAGGTGCAAAGCAAGTGCTCAATAAATGTGATTGAACAAAACTAAGCACCAATTGGCTGATAACAATTGATCTCTCTATTTGAAATGCACGGAAGCCAGACTCTTTTTGTAGATGTACTTACAATAAAATTGTGGCTTCTGCAAAATCAGTTTTCTAAACGTGGTTCCCAACGGACATTGCTGTCAAGCAAAAAGGAGCAGCGTTTCAATCATCAATATCTGTGGGCACTACCTCCTTACTAGGCAATAGAAACACGGGGGAAATGAAGCACTGTCCTTCTCCTCAAAGAACTGGCAATCTGTGTGGGAAGGACAAAGCATTCAGGCTTAAAGGGGCTAATTAACAAGTCGGAGGTGCATCAGCGTTCAAATGAATGGTACGGACACTAAATATGCTGAAGTTAAGCAGGCGAGTAATTGCAGAAGGCTAGAGAAAGTTCTCGGGTTCATTCTCCACATTTCGACGGAGTCCCTATCAGATACTGGTCTCTGCTTGTGGCTGGGGTACAAAGTTGGCTTAGTCAGAGGCTGGACCTGAAGGGGCTCACGGACGCCCAGGAAGCCCTCACTGAGGAGTGGGACTTTGCCCGGGGCGTGAATCTGGTTAACAAGAGAGGAGCGAGGTGGGCTTCCCAGGGGTTGGCAAGTGTGGGGAGAACACACATTCTGGCTGTGTCTATGTGTTTAAAAAAAAAAAAAAAAAGGAAAGAAAAAAAAAAAAGCAGGTCTGACCACTTCTTCCCAGCTAAATTAAGTTACAGGAATGAAAATTTTAAGTAGAATATGTGTTTATTATGAGATTCGATGAATCTCAACGTTTTATGCCTGCAGATGAGGTTTCAATCACGTTGTGGAATCTCATCCTTTACCCTTCATGACCTTCCCACTCCTGACTTGAGAAAATAAGGATATACCTACTGTTCAGTGGTTGGGAAATAACTTTTGGATGGGGTAAGGGTTGTGGAGAGGGACCAATGAGGTCTTCTTTTTACCTCTGGCTGCCAGGAGGGAGTTCTTGAAGAGATCTGTGTTCCCCGGAAAAAATAGCAGTGGGCAGAGAGGAAGCGGATCATTAGAACCTTCATGTTTTCACACGAAGCTGGCTCATCAGAGATGATCAACGTGAATCAAGAAAAGAGTCAAAATGAGAAGAGGAAGAAGTGGGAGGAAACCAAAGGAACAGCTCAGGAAAAGAGGAAAATAAAGCAGCCTGGGAGGCAAGACAGAGTGTGGTGATCTCCACAGGCCCCGAGGGGTCAGGAGCTTCCTTGGGCACTGGCTGAGGGGGAGGAGGCTTGAGAAGGTGGCTAGGGTCTGACGTAAGAGTCCTGCCAATTACACAGGCAGGGGTGCTGTGGAGGGGGCCAGAGATCGGCACGCTGTCAGGCAAGATGGCTTTCAGGTTTCCCTGAAAGCATAACCCAAACCAGATCGAGGATGAGGTTATCAGAACAAAACATGCAAGGCAGAGCGCCTCTGAGTCACCTTTCTGTCCCCCACAGGACCTTAAGCAGAGTGCCTTATATAGAGCAGGGCCTCACTGTATGAATAATTGAGAGAAGGAGACAGGAAGCAAAGGAAAGGAGGCAGGAAGGGAGGAAAGGAGGTGTATGGGAAGATGCCAAATTCTTGGATAAACTGGATTCCTTAAAAAGAAAGAAAGAAAATCCTGCACAGTCTAGTTTCACCCAGCCTGCTTACTTAAAGGGAGCAAATCATTGCCCCACATTCACATCTGCACCTCTTGTGTATTGACAAGTGTCCGCCTTTAGTCTGCCTCAAAGAGAATCGAAGAATGGAGAGCAGAGGAATGCTTTACAGCGCAAGCCTCTTTCTTGCTGCCCGCAGTGTGCCTTTTCAGATCTGACGCCACACAGGCTCTGACAGCCAGCCAGCAGCTTGGTGACTTACCCGGCTGTGCTCCCCCTTCCCAGCATTAATGGAGCGGCAGGTCTCAGGAGTCCGGGAATTGGCTCACGGCTGGTTGTGAGAATGCTCATTCCTAATAAATTTGTGCTAACAGGCCACATGCTAATTACGGTGGGAAGTTAGCTAGGAACCCTGTTATGGTCATACACTGGGATTTGGAGGCGTTATTTCAGATTCAAATAAGACCCATATAGGATGATATCAGTAGAGATATAGATGGCTATGGTTTGAATTGGGTGCCCCCACCCCAAAGTCATATGTTGAAGTCCTTACTCTCAGGAAGTACCTCAGAACGGGACTGGATTGTGTGTGTTACAATAATACAGGGAGACAGGGTGTTTAAAGAGGTGACTGAGGTAAAATGAGGTCATTAAGGCAGGCCCTAATCCAACAGGCCTGGGGTCTTTATAAGAAGAGAGGAGGACACTGATACAGATGAAGGGAAGATCCTGGGAAGACACAGGGAGGAGACAGCCATCTGCAAGCCAAGGAGAGAGGAGGCAGAAGACATGGACCCCGTGGACTCGCCTCCCTGATCTTGGACTTCTAGTCTCCAGAATCATGAAAATATAAATTTCTATTGTTTCAGCCCCTCAATCTAGGGCATTTGGTTATGGCAGCAGCCCTCACACACCAGTATAGGTATAGATATTGTTTTTTATTTTAATACGTATATTACTGGTCAAGAAGAACTACTGGAACACTCTAAGGAAGGCGCTCCTAAAAGTCATTATTCGACCACAGTGGTATCATTATTGTGCCACTGTACATCCTGAGCCTCCGTTCTAAATGCCTGCAAAGGAGAGCTCCAAGCAGAACTCGTTTGTTCCTTTCCACAAAGTTGTAAAAGCCTCTACATGCTAACTCTTGATACAAGGAGTGGTGGTTTTCAAGGCATTTCTAGTACTTTTTCTGTTTTTTAAAGATTTGAGAGAGAAAGCATGCACACATGTACGCAGCGGGAGGGGAAGAGGAGGAGGGAGAGCGAATCCCAAGCAGACTCCCTGCTGAGCACAGAGCCCAACACGGGGCTCTATCCCACGACCCTGAGATCATGACCTGAGCCAAAATCAAGAGTCAGATGCCCAATCAACAGCCACTCAGGCGTCCCTCCCTTGTTCTTATTCTCTTATTATCTCTAATATCTCCTTATTCTGCCAATTTTCCCTTTCAAGGCCTTCCTTTCTACTACTCCCTTTCAAGGGCATGTATAATCAACAACCTTGGACACATCATGAGGTGGTGGCAAGAGGCCTGCAGTAGCCTGGGCTCCAAACCCAGCTCTGTCACTCCGTCTGTGACCTAGGATGTCACTATACATCTCCGTGCCCCTGTTCTCACCTGACACATGAGAGGGATACATAGAGATTCAGCAGGGTGCTTTAACAGAGAGCTGCAGAGGTTACAAGATCGCAGAGAGCCAGACTGTCACTCACTCTGCAATTTCACCTGGGTCTCAGCTGGTCTCAATTCATTACCTGATATTTGGAATTCTTTGGCATTAACGTCAAATGATCATTGAGTCGTGGTGACAGAGCCAGCTAGAAACTGCCTGCAGGCTACTGAACTTGCACCCTATCTTCTCATGCTCGTCTAGAGTCTTCATGGGAACGTGGAAGGACTGTGGAGCACTCAGCTGGCGCTGGGTGTGACTCCCAGCTCTGCGGTGCCCCTTCCTTCCTGAGCGCCACGGAGCAGGACGCTCGACCGCCCTGTGCCTCAGTATCCTCACAAAAAATGGTTCAAGCATATGCCCCTCTGGATGGTTGTAGGAACTACATGAAACAGCACTTGGCCCACAGTAGGCACTTGATAACTGCTAAGTGTCCATCTCAATTTATTAAAAAAGCAGGGCTGTCTCTCCAACAAGCTCCACCAGGGGACTGCCGCCATTACGAACAGCAGTAAGACTTACACTGCACTTCCTGTATCCTCGCAGTTCTCAACAACGCTCTACAGCTATTAACTCATTCAATCGGCACGTGATCCCATGGGGACGTAGTAGGTTTTCAACCCCATCTAGAGATGAGGAAACATGAGACACGGAGAAGTTAAATAACTTGCCCGAGGTGACCCAGGCAGGAAGCTGCAGAGCTGAGGTTGACCCGGGTAGCCCACCTCCAGATACTTGGTTCTCAACCACTGTGCGTACAGCTCCTCACTGCAAGAACCTCCTTGTGAGAAGGGCTTTAAACAGCGCCATTTTATGAACAGCATTTTTAAAAAGCCTTATTCTTATTATGTGTGAGGGGAAAAATTCAACGTTAAAAGTCTAAAAATTTCAGAACAATTAAATCATCCATGCTTGGTAGCTTTGAGTTATTCCTGCCATCAACCTTTCAAAGTACTTCATAATACTCTATTCTTCTTGTTCAAGAAAACATGTTTTTCCCAATTACCTGGCACATTTCTGATTAACTCAATTTCTTCCAAGTCAAGTCAAAACAAATGCTTTTTGCTGAGTCCACTTAGAATCTGTGGTTTCTACGCCATTGGAAACCAGAGCCAGCGGGAGCCAGGAAACATTCAATTATGCAGCCAGGCAAAACCAGATTCATTCAAAACAGAAAAGAATCTGCTCCAATCTGAAGAATTTTAAGCATGCAAGTGTACAGATGGCAAGCCACTTTATGTGCCTATTATTTGTGGTTAAGAGAGAAATTGTTAGGATGAGAGTTTGCTATTTATCAGAAATTCTTAACATCTGGGTTTGGAGAACAATTTATTATATTCTGACAAATTGAACGAGCCATGAAAGTAACAATGGGCCTACATTTGCGTGGGCACAGGTTTTGAAATAACAGAGAAAGTAAAATTGAGAGGCCAAATTGGAAATACTCGAGGCTCTGCTGAATAGAAGAAAATTCCAGATATAGACCCTTCTGCTTCCCTAGAGGAAAGTTTCACCAGAGAACGCCCACTAGGAAACTCTGAGGACAAACTCAATACAAATTTTTCTCACACCACTGGCCACGTGTCCAAAATGAAAACATAATTAAGGACAGTTAAGCTTTTCAATTAACACTTGAACTACACCCATAGCCACTGATAAAATATTTCCTTAATTAGAAACTTGTGACATATCCGATGTATCAGCAAGATCTCCATATTTATCCAGCACTCTGTATGTTCAAGACAAGGTGCCATAATGCTATAGGAAGCAGGTATGAAAAATAAGAAATTCACAATTCAGATTATTTTGTTCAGGCCTCTTCATGGTAGGTAAATTCTCATAAGCTCGCCTAGAACCTGGACATAAAGCTGGGGGGAAATGGAGACATGTGGTCATTTATTTATGTATCCTTATAAATGTCATTAATTCCTCCTCACTTTGCAACCACTGGTATGATTTCTGCCATTGCCTTATGATAGAATTGGTCAGAAATACTTGTCAATTTAAGATATCATTAACCACAAGACACATTATTACTTCGTATACCACTAAAATAAAAACTATGGTCAATTGTTATGACACAGTGCTTTTTTTATCCCTTAAACCTTTTATTTTAAAGTTATCAAAAGAGTCACTTTAGACTTAGTTGGGCTTTTGTGCCCAAAATTTCACTCTTGTACACACATGAAAGGAAAAATAAGAGAGAAATTGGTTAAGGTATTCCCCAAATGTGTTCACATTCAGAATTTGATGCTTCTGGATATTTTACTCAGTCATCAACAGCCATATCTTTCCACGTAGTCCTCCTTTGTGTTGGTAACGTGGCAATTTTTTAGACACATGCTCATCAGAACCTGTATAGCCAAAGCAATCTTAAGAAAGAATAAAGCTGGTGGTATCACCATCCCAGATTTCAAGATATACTACAAAGCTAGAATAATCAAAACAAGATGGTACTGACACAAAAAGAAATAGACATAAAGGTCAATGGAATAGAGTCCAGAAGTAAACCCATACTTATATGGTCAACCAATCTATGAAAAACAAGGCAGGCAGATGCAATGGGGAAAAAATCGTCTCTCCGACAAATGGTGCTGGGAAAACTAGATAGCTACATGCAAAAGAATGAAACTGGACCGTTTTCTTCCACCATACACAAAAAACTCAAAACGGATTGAAAAGCTAAGTTTGAGACCTGAAATCAAAGTTCCTAAGGGAAAACGTAGACAATCTCTTGGACATTGGCTTTAGTGACATCTTTATGGATAGGTCTCCTGAGGCAAGGGAAACAAGAGCAAAATTAAACTATTGGGACTATGCCAAATAAAAAGCTTCTACACAGCAAAGGAAACCATCAACAAAACAAAAAGACAACCTACTGTATGGGAGAAGACATTTGCAAATGACATATCTGATAAAGGGTTAGTATCCAGAATATATAAAGAATTTATACAACTCAACATCAAAAAACCCCACAAATAATCCAATTAAAAATAGGCAGAGGACTTTAATAGGCATTTTCCAAAGAAGACATACGGATGGCCAACAGACACTTGAAAGATGCTCAACATCACTAATTCTCAGGGAAATGCAAATTAAAACCACAATGAGATCACTTTACACCTGTCAGAATGGCTAAAATAAAAAACACAAGCAACAACATGTGGAGAAAATGAAACACTCATGCACGATTGGGGCGAATACAATTTGGTGCAGCTACTGTGGAAAACAGTATGGAGATTCCTCAGAAAAATTGCAAAAAGAATTACCTTATGATTCAGTAATTCCACTACTAGGTATTAACCCCCCAAAACTGAAAACATGAATTTGAAAAGATATATGCACCCCAATGTTTATTGCAGCACTATTTACAATACCAAGGATATGGAAGCAACCCAAATGTCCATTGACTGATGAGTGGATAAAGAAGATGTGGTGTATATATATATACAATGGAATATTACCAAGCCATAAAAAAGAATGAAATCTTGCCATTTGCAACATGGATGGACCTAGAGGGTATAATACTAAGTGAAATAAGTCAGAGAAAGACAAATATTGTATGATTTCACTTATATGCAGAATTTAAGAAACAAATGAAAAAAGAGAAAAAAGCAGATTTTTTTTTTTTTAAGATTTATTCATTTGTCAGAGACAGTACACACAAGCAGGGGGAGCGGCAGGCAGTGGGAGAAGCAGGCTCCCCGCTGAGCAAGGAGCCCAATGTGGGACTCAATCCCAGGACCCTGGGATCATGACCCGAGCTGAAAGCAGTTGTTTAACTGACTGAGACGCCCAGGCATCCCCAAAAAAGCAGACCTTAAGGGGCGCCTGGGTGGCACAGCAGTTAAGCGTCTGCCTTCGGCTCAGGGCGTGATCCCGGCGTTATGGGATCGAGCCCCACATCAGGCTCCTCCGCTATGAGCCTGCTTCTTCCTCTCCCACTCCCCCTGCTTGTGTTCCCTCTCTCGCTGGCTGTCTCTATCTCTGTTGAATAAATAAATAAAATCTTAAAAAAAAAAAAAAGCAGACCTTAAAATACAGAGAACAGACTAGTGGTTGTCGGGGGCGGGGGGTAAGTAAAGGGGATTTGGAGTACACTTATCTTGATGAGCACCAAGAAATGAATAGAGCTACTGAATCATTTTCTTGTACACCTGAAACTAATAACACTCTATATTAATCATACCTGAATTAAAACACACACACACACATACACACACACTCACTCAACTATTATCTCTGGGAGTTTTTCCCCCCAAGTTGTTGACACCCACTCTGAAAGTTGTGATGCACGCTTGCAGGCACTGACGGCCACATCATGAAGGTCATTGAGCCAGCAGCAATAGGAGATCATGTCACAATTTCACCAAAGGAAACGTATGTGCTTCAGAGAATTGATGAACTATAATGACTTCTAAGATAGTATATTTTAAACTCTTATTTCATGGCCATTTAAATCTAAAATATTGTACAAGGAAGGAAGGAGAAATTTTTTTTAGCACCCACTATGTGCCAGGCATTGTGTCAAAAGCTTCTAAATCCACTATCTCATTCCAGAGGAAAGGGAGAAAAGAATCCACCTTTGTTAAACATCTAAATTAATTGGACTCTGAACTATGTATTCTATGGATGGAGTTACAGAACCATTCGTCTTCACCCTTGCAAAACTAAATCTGAATCAGACTCCAGAAGGGCTTTCCACATAAAGTCACCCTTGCCCGAAGGGGCTGAGAAAAATAAGCAACATGAAGGTCTTCCTGAAAAATACATTAATGGGTTAAAACTTCCTTGTTTCAGTTCAAATGTGTTGGTCTCTTAGGGTGAGAAAAGCTACTGTCCTTCTACCTCATATCTAACGTATCTTTATAAAAGACGTACTCTCTCACTTCCGGGTTCCATTCGTTTTCAAAAGGGAGGTGTTATAAAGAGCAGATCTTAGATCCTATGAGATTCCTTCTCATTTAAGTCCTTCCTTTTGACAGATTGCAGAAAGTTAATGTAGGAAACTCCCTAGGCTTTCATCACATTTAAAATAAAATTCATCTGGGGGGATATGAGGATCAATCTCTCTCTGTACTCTATCAAGTAGTACATTATCTGAAGTTTATATAATGCACACATATTACTCTTGTAAATAAAATACATTTAAAATTTTTTTCTACCATAACCTTCTCACAAATTCATCTAAGAGGAAAGAGGGACACATGAAAGCATGAAGGAAAAAGTCACGTTAATCCAGACTTCCAATTTTCAACATTCTTGTCAATATCTCCTTGGTTTGCACATTTTTATTTTCCATGCATAGTTTCACAGTTGTTATTATTGTTGCTGCTGTTGTTTTATATAATTGAATACTTTTCAATGTGTGTGTCAATTACCTCATGTTATCATTTTGGATCTGTTCCAAATGTCTTTTCATTTTCATACATTATCTGCCCTTAGGTCAATCATTTATCATCACAACGCATCGATCACCATGTCGACAGGCATCTTTCATTGTCCAGTTGGTAAGCTCTATATCCTGATGAAGCAAAGAGGTGAAGTACTCAGCACCTCCCCACAGGGCTCTGTTCCTGGCCGGGGAGTGTGCAGACATTCACTGATAGCTAGCTGCCTACCCTGTATGTTAGAACTAGTGGTCTAGCAGATACACACTCTAGAGGAAGAGATCGCTGGAGGTCAGGGCAGTTAAAGAGACTATGGCAGTGTCAGAAAAGATTTGGGCATTAAGGACAGGGAAGAACCCAGGCCAAGGAAAGAAGGTAGGTGAGGGAGGCTCCAAGGGCAGATGAAATATTTTTTAGCAAAGATGAGGAGGTTGAGGGGCCTCTTAGGGAACAATGAGCAAAGCACTCTGGATGGAACCTTGTTTGAAAAAAGGATTTATGTGAAAAATGATGCAAAACAAATAGACGTAAATCAACTAGTCTGCTGAGGACAGCCTGGAATGAACGTCTGGTGAAGACTCCCCGCTGAGGGCCGTTGCAGGGAGGTTGAAGGTAGAGCGCTCATCAAGGATTCAGGTCTGGGGATAGGAGCATAAGCAGTATTTTTGGAAGATCCCTCTGGAAGCCAATAGGATGGTCCAACAGGAGACTGCTCGAATTGGCCAGCTATAAGGTAAAACTTGCTGTCAAAAGAACGGTACTTCCTCTTGCCAGTTCTAACAGACTATGGAAAAAAGGTTCACAATGCACGATGCACTCAAAAAACAGTTCACAAGTAATTTGTACACTATGAGCCTATTTTGACAGAAGATTTTCTACCTCTGCAGAGAAACCAAAGGATATACCCAAATATATTTGGTATATTGGGTATATCTGAGATACCCAAATATTAACAGTAGTCGACTTATGCAGGGTGGAAGTATGCGTGATGTTTTATTTCCTTAATTTTGCTAGCATATTATTTTCTGCTGTAGGTATGTATTACTTTCATATTATGGAGCAAAAAAGAAAAGTGATATTCAGAGAAAAAGAAATGATGCTTGAAGCCATCAGGAGCCTACAGGTATACTTATCATGGGCAAAAAGAGCTTTTTTCTTATTTCACAGCACCCAGGACTGTGAGATAAATGGCACTAAGCTGACTCAGTTTATGTTTTAACAAGTATCCAGGACGTGACCATTAAGCTATGCTAACTGATGTGGAAAAGAATTTATTAAATCAAATCACTGTTTTGCTATAGATCTGATATGGATTCCTGCTGGGGAGGCGGGTGAGGAGCGGTCTGATCCCCTAAGGACAGCAGTAATTAAACATTAAAGGAACTTTTGGCAATAGTGACTACAAATTCTACCAACCCAAGCCTGGGTGACCCTCCCTAGAGTTGGCCTCTACTAAAAGGAAGAGAACCTAAGGTTTATAGTTAATCAAATTAATGTGAGCTGAGCTTCTTAGGGGAAAAGGACGTCTCAATCTCTCAGACAGCTGTTCAGACGGGTGCTTTATTAATTCCCACTGGCTGAATAAATGAATTTACACCAAGTTCTGGGATAATGCCAGAACTGAGTGGAAATATGCTATACAGAAATCAAATCACTGTGCTGAAATTTCAGAGACCTCTCTAATAATTGTGGTTTATCCCCAGTATTCTGCATTCATCCTTTGCCCCACCTCTTCCTTGCCTTTTTTTTTTTTTACATAGTTCTATGGTGATGAAATGAGAGGAGTAATGCAAAATGGTATTTCTGTATAGATGTTAGGAAATATTGGCAAAAGAATAGGAATAAGGAGGGGACTGGTGAAGAAAAGAATTTTAGTCAAAATCAAACGTATTGAAGGATTTGAAGAGACACACAGAGCTTGAGCCTAATCTGCTAACTGAATTCCATGGGGAGGTGGTTGGTCAGTTTTGGGAAAAGGTCAGTGTTTTGTCTAGTTTTCTAGGGCAGTTGTCACAAATTATCACAAATGTGGTGACTTAAAACAACAAATGTATTCTCACAATTCTGGAGTCCACAAGTCTGAAATCAGGTGTGAGTCGGGTGGGGCTCCCTACAAAGGCTCTAGGGGACAATTTAGTCCTTGCCTCTTTCAGCCTCTGGAGGCTCCTCAGCATTCCTCAAGTGACTTTAGCTCTCCAATCTCCGACTCCACCTTCGTCTTCTCGTCTGTCTGTTACAAGGACACTTATCATGGGACTTAGGGCCCACCTAGGTTGCTCTCATCTCAAGATCTTTAACTTCATTACGTCTGTAAAGATACTTTTTCCAAATAAGGTCATATTCACAGGTTTCAGGGATTAGGATATGAACATATGTTCTTTGGGGACTACCATTCAACCGACCAGTGTCAGTTTGCGGAAAGTATGTGTTAAGCGGGAAGGAGGTGGGGAAAAGATGGAGAGAGGAGGCAGCAGGACTGGACTTGCATTCTGCCCTGACAAGACAGTAAAACTGAAGATACAACAAAACCATCCAAGACTATAGAGAGACGAAAAGTCACTCAGAGTACAGGTTTGAGAGCTCCCATCTGCAGGTGTCTTCTCTGATGGGGTGAAAACAAAAAGAGAAACAAGAATCCTCATAGGTCAAATAAGGGCAGGTGGGCCTTCCCATGCCCTGCAGTGTCTCTTTCCCCAGAGACAACAGTATTGGATCAGGTAGAGAGATCACACATGAAAGGATCCACATAGAAGTATCATCAGGAACCATACCCTTGGTGAGAATGGATCTATCCACTAAACAAGAGGGCTTATCTGGAAGGAGCATTGGGCCAGGGGTGGAGAGAGAATGGCACATGGGCTACTTGGGAGGTAGAAATAGCAAAGACACAGTACAACAGAAGCTAGGAGGCATGCAAGCTATGGAGGAGATAGCAAAACATTGATAAAACCATAACTGGTTGGTTATTATTTTTATCATTTTCCTGATCAAGAGTATTCCTAAGTTTTTTTAATAGATGCCTTTCTGTTTGGTAAAAGCTTGAACTGTCATGTCAGCAGAGGTAGATGTTAGAATCTGGTAGTCATAACATCATGTGGTGCAGGCCTAGAACAGCTCAAGGAGCAGCTGGAACTCGAGTTCCAGACTCAGTATGAGGACAGATGATTTGAATCATGGGACTTATGATGATGTCAAGGAGCAGGGGAGAACATTAAATCTAAAAGGACTAGGTACTTCTCATTAAAAAAGAAGCTCGGAATCCAGATGATTGAAAGCAGTAGTCAAGAGATCATTTCAGCAGAACGGTCACTGAGGTCAAAGTGGACCAGTCTCTAAAATGAAAGCATAATTCTGAAAAGAATAAAACCAAAATATTTTATACCCCACAAATCAAGATTTTAAAAACTTATTACAAATGAAGAGTTATGAGAAATGAAAAGTACTTTGGTTTAATATTAAAATTGATTTATACAGTGTTAATGTCTTTTAACACTATGTTGAGATTATAAAGTACAAAGATGTATATGTGTACATAATAGTACATTTAGTACTGGTACATAGTAAATAACAGTACATAATATATGTGTATATATAGATACACAGTAGTACAAAGAGCGGTGGAGTGAATGGAACACGGGACTATATTGGAGCAAAATTTCTACATTTTAACAGAATTAAGTTAATTTTATTCTGAAGTAGATTGTGATAAGTATATATTATAATGGTTAGAGAAAACAACTCAAAGAGTTTCTCAAATCAACAAAGGAATAAGAATATTTAACAGAAAAGAAGGTAATCAACCAAAAAGTAAAAGTTGACTACAACTAGTAAATAAATTTAGCACAGTCACAGAATATAAGATCAATATACAAAAAATCAATTGTATTTTTATACTAGCAATGAACAATCTAAAATTAGTAAAACAAATTTTTTTTTGCAAAAATCAAAGAAAATACTTAGAAATAAATTGAAGAAATGCAAGTCTTATAAATTAAATATTACAAAACATTACTGGGAAATTAAAGATCTAAATAACGTGAATGGTCACAGATTGGAATAGTAAGCATTGTCAAGATGCTAATTCTCCCAAATGGATTTAGAAATTCAATATATACCCTATCAAAATACAGCAGGATTTTATAAAACTTGACAAGATGATTCTAAAATTTATATGGAAATATAATAAACTTAAATAGCCAAAATAATTTTGAAAAAGAAGAGCTATATTAGAAGACTTACACTATATGATTTCAAAACTCACTACAAAGCTATATTAATGAAGAAAGTGTGCTATTGGCAAAGAGTAGGCATATAGATTAATGGAAGAGAACTGAGACTTCAGAAATGAGTCCTTACATTTGTGGTTAATTGGTTTTCAATAATGGCACTCAATAAAATTCAATTAGAAAACGATGGTGTCTTTGAAAAATGTTGCTAGTACAACTGGCTATCCACATGCAGAAAAACAAGCGAAAGAAGACCATACACCCTTATCTTATGTCCTGCACAAAAATCAACTCAAAGTAGATCAAAGATTCACATTTAAGAGTTAAGACTCTAAACCATCTAGGAGAAATCTTTGTGAACTTGCATTTGGAAAAGATGGAACACCAAAAGTACAATCCATAAGAGAAAAACAATGATAAATTGGATTCCCAGAAATAAAAATCATTTAAGAACAGATCATTATGGCAAGACAGACTAGCTTAAAAATTCTGCAAATCATATACATGATAAAGAACTTGTATCCAGGGGCGCCTGGGTGGCACAGCGGTTAAGCGTCTGCCTTCGGCTCAGGGCGTGATCCTGGCGTTGTGGGATAGAGCCCACATCAGGCTCCTCTGCTATGAGCCTGCTTCTTCCTCTCCCACTCCCCCTGCTTGTGTTCCCTCTCTCGCTGGCTGTCTCTATCTCTGTCAAATAAATAAAGAAAATCTTAAAAAAAAAAAAAAAGAACTTGTATCCAGAATATATAAAGACAACTAATATAACTAAATAAAAAGATATGTAACCCAACTAAAAAAATGGATGAATGATTTTAATAGATATTTCACCAATGAACTATGATAGATATGTGAACGGCTAACAAGCACATAAAAAGCAGCTCAACCTCATTAGTCAGTAAGGAAATACACAATACACCACAATGAGACATTCCTGCACTCCCATGAAAACCGCTGTAATTTTTTTAAAAATTTAGTCAAGAATTAGTGATGATGTGGAGAAACTCGAACTGAAACTCTCACTCATGGCTGGTGAGAGTGTCAAATTTTCCACTATGGAGAATAGTTTGATAGTTTCTTAAAAAGTTAAGCACGAATTTACCATATGACCAAGGAATTCCACTTTTAGGTGTGAAAACGTATGGCTACATAAAGACATGTACATGAATGCTCATAACGACATTATTCATAACCACCAAACCCAGAAACTTATCCAAATGTCCATCAAATGGTAAGTGGATAAACAAAATGTGATACATTTATGGAATTCTATTCAGCAATTAAAAGAATGAACTACTGATACAGGCAACAACGTGAATCAGCCTCAAAAACACTACACTGAGTAAAAGAAGCTAGACAAAAAGGCTGTATATTATACAATTCTATGCTGAGGACAGGTCTAGAAAAGCATATTTATGGAGACAAAACAGATCAGAGGTTTCCTGGGTCTGGGAGTGAGAACAAGGATTAACTGCAAATAGGCACGAGGAAATTTTTTTTTGTTGTTATAGGAACTTTCTAAAACTGAATCTTGGTCATTGTTGTAAAATTCTATAAATGTACTAAAATCATGGAGTTATATTTATTTTGGGTGAATATTATGATATATAAATTATACCTGATAAATCTGTTAAGACAAAAAAAAAACCCAAAGTGTCATGCCATGATGTACAATAAATACTGGTAGTTAAAAACAAACAGAAACATTACTTTCCTGAGATAGGCTTGTTATTTTTAAGCACCCGAGTTCCCTTTCCGATCAGAAGCAAAGATTGGAGGTCAGAACGTAGAATTCATTACAGGGTCCAGAGGTCTGGGAAGTCTCTGAGAGGCGTTGCCAGGCAGGGTCAGAAAGAACGGGGAGTTTAGTTGCTATGGGGTTCTCCAGGACAGTCTGCTTCATCCATCACAGGGCTGACATACTAGAATCCCTAACTAGGTTGAAGGCGAGTCCAAGGGCGTCCCAGAGACGATCCATATCGGGCACACACTGGAGCCGGGCTAGCGTGGAGGGAACACAGATCAGCAAAGGCCAAGGGAGGCGCCACAGGCAGCCCCACGGAGTCACCCACGTCATGGAATGAGACGACAAAGCAGCCAAGGACCATCAGCGTCTCCACAGCACATGGGAGGTCACGAAGCACGGACTGGCTGCGGAGGCAGTGCAAGGCTGGCAGGCAAAGATACCGGAATGTCCCCGAAGCCCAGGCAGGACAGCTTTAAGACACAGCTGGTAGGCAAGGGACAGCTCGGAGGAGAGTGATAACCTGGTGAATGGCATGAAGACCACCTCGGATAAGGAGTTGTCATTTTGAAAGAACTAAACTTCGATCCAACTCCTCTTTGGGAAATGGATGACCTACCTTAAAGCAGCAGGTTATAGGCTTCCTCCTGCCTTTACTGGGACTAGGGACTTTAAGCCAGATGAGGTCAATAAAAATTCCTTTTTCTGACTATTGATAGACATTTGCAAGATGCAGAAGGCACCCAGTGAGCTGAAGGGCTAATGCTGTGACCTTTGACCTCTGGCGTCCCAGGCTGACCTGCTGGAAAGCACATCCTTTGTCCCCCAACAGACAACCCTTCGGATTTAAAGAGGCTTCATCTTATCACATTAGGAAGTCTCTTTGCCTCTCTCAAGTCTTGCACGGGCCTGAGCAGATGGACCAGGTGCCCAGAGATAACAGCTGGAGCATTATCTTCTTGTCACTGGAATCTTCTCACTTTGGACCTCAGTCAAAACCCCTAACTACAGGAGGCCCTGCCAGGGTGCTTGAAAGGATTTGATTCTGCAACAAGCACAATGAGTCACTAGATCCCCAGAGCATTCTTTGGTGTATACCCCAGGTGTTTCTAGGTTCATTTACAAATCAATTAACCATTTGTAACTCTTCAAGTGGCATTTTAAAGCGAAGTATCATTAAACAAAACCAATTGGAAGCAGAGTCATTCCACTTCCTGCTAGTCAGATTGGACTCTCATAGAAACCACTGTCATGTCCCACATCCAGAAGGGGACCTGCCGTTCCACACAGCTAACATCATTACGTAGGCCCAGGGCTCGCTCACTCAACAGCACAGCACATTTATAGCAATATGGTTGTTTGTTATAAAAGCTTTCACATGGGGGAAGGGGAGAAAGGATATTTGGATTCCTAATGTTTTTGGCTCGGGGCTTTTTCTCTTTTAATTGAGTAGGAGTGAGTTATTTAATGTTACGTGTAGGTAAATGAGAAAATATGTCCCTTTCAGGAAATGATTTTAATTTCCCTGCAATCATTCTTAATTGTTAACTATCTTCTGAAATTCAAAAGGCTGCCATGTGGAGGAGGGAAGCCATTTGGGGATGTTGTTACATTAGGACAGAACAGGACCAAATAGAACTGGCAACAGGCAGGTTGGGGACATTGTAAGGGACTCGCGGACAGTGTGGGTCGCTCAACAATACATCAGGCTGGCCACCCAGAGATCTGGTAAGCTTGCTGTCACTGGGGGTACACAAATGGTGGCCACAGAACCAGATGTTGGTACATGATAAAGAAAACAGAGAATTTACTTCTCTGAATGGTACTTGCATTCCATGGGCTTTTTCAGATGGTAAGAAATTAAATTTTGCTTAGATGACATGGGTTTCTTCTTCTGGCATGCTCAGTATCCCTTCTCCCTTCTGATAATAGCATGCTATGCCTCAAGTGGGACAGACCCCATGCCCCAGGCTCCTGGTGAGGGCAGGAGACAGTCAATGGGAGTTCCACTGCCCAGGGCACAGTGACGGACTGAGGATGGTCACGTGACCCCTATCAGTTCAATCATACTCAATCCTGGGACTTTTATTGGAAGAGAAACTCTTTCTTCTGGACTCGTAGCTAGTTAACCCTAAAGCTACCTAGGGCTAATTCAAGGATAGGACCTATTTGAGAATGAACTGGAAGGTCATTAGGGAGACCATCTTCTCTAGTGGCCTCCCTCAGCAGGGGGTGTCTGCTCTTTCCTACTCTGGTGCTTTATCCACCATGTTATCATGACTCAGCTACTTGAGTCAGTAGCTTCTATTGCTTCTAGGACTACAGACTAATTGTAAACCTCCTATTCAGATTCCTTCCCCAAGAGAAAGAACCTGCCCTGCACCAACCAGTCACCACCCATGTGATAAACCTAAGTAAACTATGGCTCTTAAACTCGAATGCTGTGGAAAGCAGTCTTTATGTCAGGGACCGTTACAAACTGAATATTTGGGCTCCCCTCACACTCCAACTCATATATTGAAGCCTGGCCCCCACTGTGATGGTATTTGGAGGTGGGGCCTTTAAGGAAATGGGTTTAAATGAGGTCATGAGGGTGGGGCTCCCACGATAGGAGTAGTGTTTAATAAGAAGAGTAAGAGACCAGAGCTTCAAACTTTTTTATGTAATGGTACTGTAAATATGGACACTTGTCCTCAGAATGTGGCTCCGGACTCCTTCCCAAACAAGTGTCAATGTTCTTTCCAATTTCAGTTTTCTAGAATCCTTTTTCTTTTCAATTCTCTTTCAATTGTTTTGTTTGAATTTTTATTAGTGTTGTCATCTTTCCCATAAGGATTGGTGAAGGTGCCAAGCAGAGAGTCTCAGGCATTCTGCTCTTCCTCTCACCTATTACCCAGTACTTGTCTCACTAAGACAGGAGTTTTTCACAAGGGGAAGGTGATTAAAAACAAATTGATAGAAACCACTTCTAGGCAACCGGCTCGAACAATGGAAACTTAAGCAAGGCAATAGGGCCCATAGTGACTACTGAGCTGACGCGAACAGGCTTATCAAGTGACCTGCCTTGAAATATCCATTAGGCCCTAACTGATGAATTACAACCAGGCGCATTTCCTAAGATTATCAAAAAAGGGAAAATCCCATAGATCTCCATACTTCCTCACTCCACCCTATAATCACAACCCCTCACCGTCACCTCCTGACAGGCAGTCTCTCCTTTGCTGTCCTGCCCGCTGCTCCCTGCAGTGTCTTCAATAAATGTTTCTCTCTTTCGTTCTACTTTGGGTGAATTCTTTCACCGCCAGCACCACCAGCCCCAGCCTGTCGGGACGCCCCACAAAACCCGAATCTGGGACACCTCAGACTTGTCTGGTAGAACATGGTGATTCAGTTGGGTCATGGGTCATCCGAAGAGAATATAATCGAGATTATCGATAAAGTATAACAGAAATATCCCTTAAGGGAAATATATCCCTAAACCACAGTGCCTCAGGCCTAGTAACAGCTGGGCCGGTTACCACCCTTAGGTCTGAAGGGATGACTGGAAGAAATGATTACCAGAACCCAGAGACAGAGTGGGCTGAGTGAGGGCCACCTGCGAGAACCTGTCACCCTTGATGGAGGGATACAGCCAGCCCATGGGGAAGGAGTTTAAGGAATAAATTCAGCACCATCCCCAATCTCCTGCCAATTAGCTGAACCCAACTGGAAGCCAGAGGCCACAGGAACATAGAGCAACCTCCCAGAAGTACAAAGCACTACAGAAAAGGGTAGGGATGGGTATGCAGGAGCAAATGGAAACTGTTCAACACACTTGGGGGGAAAAATACTTAAGCTACATTTCCCTTTTAGCAGGCAAAAAGATTTCCACACATCATAGCCTGCTGATAAGTCTGATGGCAATAGGCTGATCCAGGGCTGCTTTTGGCATGAAGGAGAAGACAATGCCCAGCCAGACAGGGAGCAGCCACCACTCACACTGGTGGGCTAGCTGGCCCAGCCTGAGGGTATTGTGAGAAACTACGCCCTCCATTAAGAACGCAGTGACACTGGAGACGACAGTCTTGCATGGTCTGCTTAAAGTGACACCGGTCATAAAGGCCGGCCACATCATTCTTCAGGCATTTTCTAAGAGACAGGGGAATAGAATACTTCCATTCTTCCAGTCAAATACCTAATTTTAATTAAAATGTGGAGAAGTATTATGTTTAAGAAGTAGGAAGTGAAAAATATTATAGAAAAGGTCAGGTTTCCAGAAGCATTATCTTGCATTTAAGATTAAAACAGGAAGACAATATGTATTGAAAACGTAACGCTTGTTCATTTTTAATTTAAAATTAATCCACTGATCCCTAAAGACACAAATAAATTCACTAAAATTTATTCACTCAGCAATCCAACTGAGACTGCTTTTTTTCTACCTTTTTCTAGGGAGAATCTAATATGGGAGAGAAATCACATTAACTCCCATTTATTAAGCAAATATTTACGGAACATCTACCATACATTGGGCACTGATCTAGGTGCTAAGAACAGAAAGAATAGTCTAAGATAAACAAGGCCCTTCCTTCCTTTAATCGGCTTAAGTTCTAATCAGATGGACAGACAAAAACAGCGAACCACAGCACAGGGCAGGATAAAGCGCATGCTAGGGGAAGCTCAGAGGACTTTGGTGGGAGGAGGCTTTAAGCAGAGATTCATTCTGATTGAAGGGAAATCACAGAAGGCTGATGGAGGAGGCAATGGGAGCTCTGGGCTTTAAACAACGAGCAGGATAATATTAGAGGGCACACAGGAGCCCACTATTAGATACCTCCAGTCAAGGTCAAGCTTGAACAGAGACACAGGTGCGTCAAGTGTTGGGCAAATGTAGACCAAAGGGGGGCAGTGCGGTACAGCTGCATGGGGGGACGACACTGGAGGTCAAGGGGAAGACGGAGGGGTGGGGTCAAACCACGGAGAGTCTTAGATACCAGCTTACTTAACTCTATTCAGGACGTAACGGGAACTCTAGTGGGTGCCATACACGGCTGCGATGAGTGTTACATATATGCATATATTTTTGTGGGTTTATTTTGAGCAGCATGGTCTACAGCAGTGCTTATTGCCCCTTGTCTGTGCCCAATTTGTTTCCCTGACAGTAAAATCTGTAGGGCATTCATCCCTTATGTGCCACATTAAGTCACTGCACCAGAAATTATATTAATGGCCTCAAACTGTAAATAAGATCTGGCTCACAGCACCCCCCCCCATAGATAATGGAAATAGTTCAATACCAACCAGACGAAGGAGCTAGAATGAAAGTGGTTTGTTGGAACAAAGTAGCCTATAAATAGTCATACTGGGGCAGATAGGCCGCGTTGCTAAAAGGCCCTCCAACTAATCGGCTGAATGTTCCATAAATCAGTGTGAATACAGAGAGGGGGGCCTGCGTGTCACCCACACAGTCAGCGCGGCAGCGGAAAGAGAGGGAGACGGCTAATTAATCTTCGCATTCTGCCATTGTAACTCACTGCAGTTTCCTTTCCTACCAGGGCAATTGGTATTAAAAAGAACAAAGAGAAAACCCAGTCTGCTTCCTTTATAGGGCTCTATTACCTAACCCCAAAGGCCAAATCGGGAAACGCTTTGGATTTTGATGTTAAAGAAGACGAGAGGGTGGACAGGAGGTGGTGTGAAATCCTACCGACCATTGCAAAGTTAACTGGGATCTGGAAAGGAAGTCAAAACCCCCAGCCGGCCGGGCTCGTAGCAACTAATGCTTCACCCGCTTAGCGCTCAGTTACGAAAGCAGAGCGGCACGAAAGGTCACATTTTCGGTGGTGAGCCTCTGTAACTAAATATCAAATATCGGGTCACCCGGTGCAGAGTCCACACTGAGACTTCACCGAAGCCCGGGAAGCACGGCAAACAGTCCTTGAGAAGTGCTTCTGCTCTGCAAACACACGCTCCGCCCCCCCCCCGCCCCCCCCCCCCCCCCGGGAGCGCGCAGCTGCCGAGGCAGCTCTGTGGGCCCTCTTTGCCTTAGTGGGGGTGAGCCAAGTGACGTCCCAATGTGGCCAGCCTCTGCTGCCCCAGGAACAGGCTTTCCTGGGGAGTCAGACCATCTGGTAAGAGATCTGCACTGTGTCAAGGGCCCCACGCCTGCCGCGGGTGCCGGACCTGGAGGAGACATCGGCGTGTCCGGCTCCAGGCGACTGACACGGGCCCTGCTGCAGGCCGGTGGTTGAATAACGTCTTACCTGGCCAGAAAATTCCAAATAAATTCTTCCATAAACCACAGTTAGCCCCTCCTTGCTTTTTCAATATTTTAGGTTTTTCAGATTAATACAGCTATCTGTCAAACCTCTTAAAAACAGCCCGTTGGGGCGCCTGGGTGGCCCAGTCGTTAAGCGTCTGCCTTCCGCTCAGGGCGTGATCCCGGCGTTTTGGGATCGAGCCCCACATCAGGCTCCTCCGCTATGAGCCTGCTTCTTCCTCTCCCACTCCCCCTGCTTGTGTTCCCTCTCTCGCTGGCTGTCTCTCTCTGTCAAATAAATAAATAAAATCTTAAAAAAAAAAAAAACAGCCCGTGGCATAAAAATCACAAGTCTACCAGATGCAAAAGCCACTGTATCCTTACACATCCGTGTTCAGAGGCAGGGAAAAAGGGGAGTGTGTCTGCCTTCTCTTTTTTTAAGAATCCTCAGTTGCCCCTCACATCTTATGGATGGAATGCATCACAGGCCCACACCTAAACCGATGACAGGACCAGGGGCACGAGCCTTCACGTTTGACTTAGACCAGTGGTTCAAACTGGAGAGGGTGTTAGAATCACCAAGAAGTCTTGTTAAAACGGATTGCTGGTCCTCTTTCTCAGAATTTCTGATTCAGTAGGTCTGGAATGGGGTCTAAGAATTTTTTTTTTTTTTTTAAGATTTTGAGAGGGAGAGGGAGCACCGAGTGCACAAGAGCAAGGGGAGGCAGGGGGAGGGGCAGAGGGAGAAGCAGATTCCCTGCTGAACGCAGAGATGGACCCAGGGGCTCAATCCTAGGACCCTGAGATCATGACCTGAACCAAAGGCAGATGCTTAACTGACCGAGCCACCCAGGCGACTCAAGAATCTGTATTTCTAACAAGTTTCCAGGTTGAGGTTGAGGTTGATGCCACGGGTCTACATGAGGAGGATACCGTTTAGACAAATGAAGTTTCACCCTGCGCCTCCCCTTGAACACACGGCTATGTGGAGGAAAAGCAGCCAAGTCAGGTTCTCTGCGCAAGGAAAAGGGCAGGCATGTTGCAGCTGAACGGCGATCGGCAGCGTCTTCAGAATTGGAAGCCAGCTAACACCTGAACTTCTTCACAGCGGGGCATCTTTGACAGTCTAGGTTGATCCTGGCTCCTTGCTCACCTGGGTAATAGCCCTCGACTGCCCCTGCCAACAAGCCCGGGGCTAGAAGTGAGGCAGAGCTGTTGCCAACGATGGCCAATGGCTCACAGCACAGGGTGGAGCCCCGAGGAGCCGCGGGGAGGGCACAGTTACCAATGCGCCCCAGCAAATCACATCAGCTCTGCACCTCGTTCCAGTTCAACGTCTCTGGGAAAGTACCTCCACTCTTGGAGATAACAAGATAAAAACATAAAACAATCAACGAATGATCTTAAACTGCTCTTTTAAACTGAAATAAGCCAGACTTCAAAACAAGCTTCTGTGTATGTGAAAGAACACCCAAGCATTTAATTACAGCTATGTTATGAGCCGGGCCAAATATTACTGCTCCATCAGTGCCCTGTGAGAACACAAACCATTCAATAATCTGTTAATCTGACCCTTTGTTGGCCACTCTTCATAAGATAAGCCTTGCTCCCTGAACAACTTTGATTCTCATTAGCTGAGGGTTTAAGCTGTGTTAGAAAGGAATAGCTAGAGTCGTTTAACAGAGTTCAGACGTGAAATGACGGATGGGTGAGCCTGTTCAGATAACCCAGTAGGCAGGACATGAAAGCTTATAAAGCAATGTGTATCGGGAAACAGTTGATTCTCTTCGGCCCCAAGTCCCCATGCAAGCTCCCGCACGAAGATAGGAGTCTTCCCTGAGTACTTTGGGGATTAGGATGGGAAGCATTAGAAGTAATGTATCCTGGGCATCCAGCTTTCCACAGCCACTTTATCTCCAGGGCCCTGGGTATTTTCTCCCATACATTTGAAGTGATCCAAGAGGCACTTCTAATCTATTTGCCAATTCTGGAGAAGAGTTACTTTAAAGACAGCCTCAGTAACTCCATATAGCGCAGGAAGAGAAAATATTTGGTATACCATACTAATACTGTCTTTCAACGAAAGGATATCAGCGGCTTGAAATAAAGCGCTGTCAAAGACAAATCCATTAGCTGTGCCTCTCTCCTGTAGATGTGGGCAGAATTTGAAACACCAAAAGAATGAAAACAAAAGAATCAAAGTGCTGGCTTGTTGACTGTACATAGCACCTGCTCTACTTTCCACCCAGCGGGAAAACAAGGGAAAAAATATACTGATAAGCGGTAAAAGAAAAGACACCACTTTCAGGCCAGTGCTTACGTTCTGCTATGAATAATATTAAGCATTGTTCCATTGCCAGGGGACAGATCCACATGTGTATTGTTCTTTGCCTGGGCACATGCTTCCCTCGTAAAAGATGTGGGGGCAATGTCTCAGGCAAGTGTCCTTAGCTGTAGGACTTAATGATCCCTCCATCAGGGGCAGCCAGTTGCTCTCACCTGCCATGCCAGGTGTGTAAGATCTTTCCATTTCTTGGGAGTCATCACAGCCCAGGAAAAAGGCCTAACTCACCAGCAGTGAAGAGACCAGAATCATCACCCAAGTGGACCAGGGCAGACATACAGAGTCAAGCTTTCTTCTAAAGAAGACCCCATGAAAAATACAAACTCTTGGTCTCCAACACAGCTTTGACTAAGAAAGATTGTGACACTTAGCATGGTTTGACCTACGATAGGTCAGGCAACCTTTATAAATTTTTATGGACAGTTTTACAGTATAGTTAGCAGCCTAAATTTCAATTTCATAGAATATTTCATCTCAAGGAGCATACCTATGGAAATTTGGGCCTCCTCCTTGCTGTTTGACTGCACATTTTAGACCATATGAATAGGTTTTCTTTTTCTGTCAACATAAGCCCACCCACTGAATAGGTGGGTATCCCCTTACTAGATCAACCTCTGAGGTCACCTATTCATGGAGAGGACTCTCCTCCCAGGCCCAGACCCAGGAATGTGGCCAGATGGACTCCACCCAGGGGCAAGCATGTTTTTATATTTCTGCCAGCATTGTGATTTATGCCCAAATATTTAATACAATTGCTGTATTCTTAGAACATCCTCCCTTTCCTCCCTCCTTTTCTTCCTTCTTCCATTCCTCTTCCAAAGCAGTAAGACTATAGCAGAACATACCACCTCAATTTAGATACGGCAAATTATAAATGCAAATTAGAGGCTTTTCCATCACCCTGACCCAGCCTGAGCTTTAAACAAAAATGTATGTACTGTAAAATGATAATCACTTGCTAGTTGGAAGGAAGAAATGACAAATAGCAAAGAACACATCTGAAAATGCATCGGATTTCATTATGAATGATTTATTCAAATGCATCCGTAAGGCAAAGGCTGAATACTATTTATTTCAAGTAACTGCATTTTAGAGCAGACTACTGTTTCCTTGTGTACCCCTGTCCCCCTGTCCAAACTGGAGGTCTGAGCTAGGAAACGAGCCTGGGCTTCAAGGGGGAAACCAGCTTCAGCTTGGAGGAGGCCAGGAAGGCCGTGTGATGTCCTGGGAGTCAGAACAAGGCAGCACACCTGGGTAGGGGGCTAAAGAAAGAGCCAGACCACATAGACTGAAGCCAAGAGGCAGCTGCCGAGCCACTAAAAAGACAGTAGAGAACAGAGCACCAGGAAAGCATCCAGGTCAAACCAAGAGAGAACAGAGAAATGTGAGCCAAGAAGCAGGGAGGCCCAGGCAGTGTCCAGAGCAGCCCACAGGCCTGGATAGATGATCCTGGGCCTCCTCCACGGCTGCTATGGCCAGTTTCAAAAGCAGTCCTTCCCTTAACGTGGTTTAAAGCCTCTAGTTTACAAATGGGTCACATTTTATGGACACTAGGAATCTTAGAATTAATTCTCTGGTCACCCAGAAGCTCAAAGTTTAACTTGTTTTTCCTCACACAAGTACAGAGAACTTTTTGTTGTACTTTTCTTTGTGCTAACGTTGGCCCTAGTGTTAATCCTGGTCCTGTTCTTATTAGCCTTATTCTCCACCCAGAATCCTTTATATATTTCTGCTAATTGCTGTAAATATTAGTAATAAGGACAACTAGGCAACTGGGCGTACTTACTCTCAAGTGATCTGTGCTGCACAACTCCGGCTTAAGTCCATCGCTTAGAACTCAGAACATACTTTACCAGAGAAATGACCCCACAAGTCTGTTTCAATACACATTGTGAGCACACGCGAGTGTTCTCTTTGATCACGTCCTTAGCATCCAGCTTTTAACTGGGGCCGAGTTAGTGACTCGCTAGTAATCCAAACTCGTCAAGGAGTTGGATACCTAAATTTGAGTTTCTATTTTTCAGAAAGATCCCGCTACGAGCACCTTGCAACTTCTGAGCTATGCATCAAAGAATGATGTGAGATAAAACCAACTCAAGGAAAAACCTGTGCAGATCTAAGAAAACATTGAAATAAACAGAACTTCCACACATTCACAAAACCAATTCTCAATTTCTAGAAGGATAACTAATCCTTCTAGGAATATTCTAGTTAAAGGACATAAGGCATTAACCTGTAGATGACTTAGGTATTGAGCAAGGTCTGGCTGTGACAATTGTCACCCAGTCATCCACAGTGTTTGGGCTCATCCAGCTGAGAGGGCAGACATGCTCTTGTGTCATCCCCTGAAGCCACCCATTCATGACGCAGGGCACTCCTCCCAGGTCCAGACCCAGGAATGTGGCCAGATAGTCAAAACTCCCAAAGGCTCTCCTGGGAGCGCTGGCAGCCAATCCATTGAGGGGAATAAAAAAAAGAGAGAGAGAGAGACAGAGAGAGAGTGGCTTCTCACTTATGCTCAGTACCCTCATCCAGATGCCATCCCATGTGCTCGGGAACACCACACTTTGCAGAACGCATGCCCAAAAAGCTTGCTGAACAAATAAATGGTATTAGCTGGAACCATGGGATCTGGGCGCAAAGGACCATATGGCCCACAATAGAGGAAGAGGAGAAGAAATAGGAGGAGAAAACGAAATCCCTTTTTCCTGAGCAAAAGCTGGCTTTGAGCAGATTCATAAAATGGGCTTTGAGACAGGCCTGACTTGGTTCCTGACCCCACCACTTGTAAGCTCTTTGCACATGATTTTTCCTCTGTTAAAGGAGAACTGTCCCCGTTGTATTCTAGGGCCAACCACCCTGGTGCACCGGATTCCTTCCTCTCCTCCCTTCTCAAAGTGTTTGATCTTTGCCTCTCTTCTACATTGTCCATTTCTCCCTCCAAACTGGATCATTCCTGACAGCATTCAAAGATGCTGTGGAACCTAAAGTTAAAAGAAAAAAAAAAAAAAGGATCTCCCAGACCCTACACCCCTCCAGCCACCATGTCATTCACTCACATACAACAGATAGAAATCCTCTAAAAGTTGACAGCCCAATCAAAG
This sequence comes from Ursus americanus, assembly GCF_024610735.1. NCBI lineage: Eukaryota > Metazoa > Chordata > Mammalia > Carnivora > Ursidae > Ursus > Ursus americanus. The sequence goes on along the minus strand of NC_142146.1, from coordinate 49,991,786 downwards.
TCTCCCCTGGCTTCACTCAAACAGCTTTTGTCAAGGTCATTAGCGATCTTCACTTTGCTGAATCCTATGGTCCATTTTCAGCTCAGCCTCCTGAGATCTTCCTAAAGTAGATCCCCCCCAAAGGTGTGTGCTCCCCATTCCACAGAGTGGAGCCAGTGCTGAGAGATGCCTGCTGAACTAGAGATTCCATTCTCCAGTGACTTTTACCAGCCCCACAGCCACGTGTGGCCATGGGACTAGTTCTTGCCAATGGACAGGGACCCGATCCTATTAGGTCTTACAGAGCTAGTAAGGAGTTTAGATTTTATTCTAAGTTTGACAGGAAGTCATTGGACTGTTTTTAGCAAGGTCTTCTTTCTCCTTGAACCTGTGAAGCCAATTCCTGGGCAGGTCCCCTGCATTTACCCCTCCTTATTCCCTCTTGACATAGATCTTTGCATAGCCAGCTACTTCTTATCATCCCAGATCTCTGTCTGAGACCTCCCCACTAACTTACCCATTCAAAGAGTACACTTTCATCCTCTCTCACTCTAGTTTTCTCCACAGCGTTTTTCATTGCCTGACATTATTATATTCACTTATTTTCAGACTCCAGAGTGTATCAGAATCACCCGGGCACTTGCTAAAAATACCAATTTCTGCCCCCAAGCCCCAGGAACTCAGGAGGTCTGGGAAGGTGCCCAGTAATCTGCATTTAACCAGATGATTGATCCACAGCTAGGTTCCCCAGATATGCATATGAACTCCTGGTCCAGCCAAAAAGGTGCTGCCCTCCACACTCAGCCCCCAGGATACAAATGATGCGTTTTCAAAGAGGAGGGATCTCTGTTAAGGGAGGATTTTCAGCACGTGGGACTTTACCTGGCTTAATTAGAGAGAAAGAGCCATCTGGCTGGGGAGCTGGTTTCTCTGGAACATTTCTGAATTATTCCAACTGCACCAATCCTGTTCCTAGAGCCCTGAAGTCATTGCATAACTTTGAGTATGTCGCTTTACCTTTGTGGGCTCTGTTGTTACTTCGATAAAATAAGAGTATCTCGAACTACATATTATCTTTGATCTCTCTCAACCACAGGGAGTCTTAACTACAGGCAGCTTCTATAGTGCTTATATCCTTAAGCAATAATATGACATAAGAGGCAAATGCTGTGAAACAGAAGGGTTTGTTACAAAAGAGAAACGTCATTCTAGGCCCCCAGAACCATGTAACAACTCCCCCTGGCACCACAACTGCCAAGTAAAGAAAAGTATTTTCAAAAGCCAAGTTCTGCACAACTGCCAGGGAGTTCTGAACATTTGACCATAAACATTTCTATGCTTGCAAATCCTAAGAACCTGGGCACTTATAACTGTATCGTAAAAAGGATATAGAACAGAGCCACCCCAAACAGAAAATTCAAGCGGAAACACTACATTGCAATTACTAAACTTAACAAACACTTAAAACTGCAAAACAGAGAGGAATAGGGGATCATCGTTCTACTGAATACAACTTGACAAATAGTGCAATTGTCATGAAGGCCTTTAAGGGAGAGAAATTAAGAGGGGGAAAAGGTCTCCTCAAGAAGACAGCATCACGACAATGTAGGTGCGGGGACTCAAGGAACTGAGAAATGGCATGACCTCATTTAGTCAAAAGTATTTGTTGGGCCAAGTACTATGCTGGGAACTAGAGGTATGAAGGTTAGGAAAAAGTCCCTGTCGGCACTGAGAATTATAAACGGACAATAACAATACAGTTAGTGGGGACACAAATGAGGCTGTGTCCACTCGGCTGGGGGAGGAGCCCAAGCAGTTCTTCCCCTGCAAATTCCCTGAACTGGGATTTGAAGGAGGAGTAAGAGTTTTCCAGGGGCGCCTGGGTGGCTCAGTCAGTTAAGTGTCTGCCTTCAGCTCAGGTCATGATCCCAAGGTCCTGGGATTCAGTCCTGCAACCAGCTGCCTGTTCTGTGGGGAGCCTGTTTCTCCCTCTCACTCTGCCTGCTGCTCCCCCTGCTTGTGCTTGCACTCTGTCAAATAAAATCTTAAAAATAAATAAACAAATAAATAAATAAATAAACAAATAATAAAAAAAAAAGTTTGCCAGGAGTTTAAGGGGAAAAATGCCCACCAGGAGCAGAAAACAACACAGGAAGATACTCATCGGGTTATAGGTTAGTATTTTTCTCTTAGTCATGGAGATCAGCCCTGGATGCTGATTGGCTTGGTGAATAACTTCGGCCAATAGAATGCGACAGAAGTGGTGGTGTGTTAGTTCCAATCCCAGGCCCTGTGAGCCTTTGCACATTTTCAATGCTAGCTCAGACTCCAGCAACCAGGTGAACGAGCCCAGGCTAGCTTTCTGCAGCACGAGCACCCATGCTAAGGAGAGTCATCCTAAACCAGCCAGCCCAGCCAATCTGCCAACTGACCACAGATGCTTGTCTGAGTGTAGCCAAAGTAAGCCTGACCTGGTCAAGATCAATAGTTTTTCTCCTGGTCAACTACAGACCCATGAGCCACAATAAGTGACTGTTGTTCGAAGCTTCTAGATTTCGGAATGCTTTCTTATGCATCTATGCATAAGCGGGAAGACGCGCCTTCCAACTTGAGTTTACAATTTTATTAAACAGGGTTAAGGGGGAAAAAATGAATTGAGTCCTAACTTAATGTAATCATCAGCCTGTCACAGAATTTCCATCAGTTCTTCTAAGCCATCATGATTTCACGTAGATTCCTTCCATAATGCAGTTCTCATAACCTAAATCAGCGACACAGACCAGAAAAAAAAAAAAAAAAAAGACTTAGAATAAAAAAACAGGTTTCCTGTTATCACTTCTGTTCAGCAATGCCCACCACATTCCTTACCTCTGCTGCCTGTCCTGATCAAACACAACAAACAAAACCACAGTTCTCGTACAAATACGACCTCTGGGGAAAGCCCAAGAAGGTTAGGAAAAAGTAGTATTTCTTTTTCTCACCTAAATACATTCTGTAATAAGACTCAATATATATCAGTGACTAAACATAAAATGTTGGGCTTCTTTTACTGCATACGTTGAATTAGCTTAGGTGTTGCCTGGTTTTTGCCTCATACGGACTCCACTCCTACTTCCCAACGTATAGTGTAAATACACAGTGAAAATTTTCCACGACTACATTCAATGGAGTCTGTGTGGCCCATTGAGACAATTGAATCATCTGAATGCCCAACTACTGACAGTGATTTTAGGGGATTCAGGGACAGCCACATATCCAAACATAGACCCCCATGGTCTCTCTCTGTGTCCTACTGGATACTTTTTATCCCTGCAGAAATCAGAAATACAATTTTCTTCTTCTAGAGAAGAATGCAAAAATTTAAAAACTATAAATCTCTTCTTGTCCAAGCTTGATTACTATAACTCATTATTACTAATTCATCACTTATAATTCAGTACGGACAAGGAGCCTACCACAGAGAGAATACAACAGAAACTAAAACTCTGTTCATTCGAGTTCTGTATTGGAAAATGCTTTTCTCTAGGCAGATATTTAAAAATATATATATTTTTTACAACCTAGTGAGTTAAGCAAAGAGCCTTGTTAACCCACCTGTCAGTCTGTGGGCAAGGTCGCAGGTGTGATTAAGATAAGAACCTTGAGATGAGGAAAGTATCCTGGATTATCCAGATGGGCTCAATGTCCTCACAGCCATCCTTTAAGAGGGAGGCAGGAGGATCAAAATGAGAAAAAGGAGATTTGAAGACACAACCAGAGGTTATAGTGATGCACCTTGAAGACAGAGGAAAGAGCCAGGAGCCAACAAGTGTAGCTGGCCTCTAGAAGCTGGGAAAGGCAAGGAAATGGATTTCTCCCTGAAGCCAGAAGAAGATACGACTTCTAGAACTGTAAGTGTTGTTTTAAACCACTACATTTGTTGTAATTGGTTACAGCAGTGATAGGGAATAAATACATTCAAGACAGCTTAAAGCTTGGGCATGGATGGAACATATGGGAAATTTTCAGAACAACTCCATGTTTGGCCAAGTAAAATCATAAATGGAGAGCCCATGGCAGGCAGGTCTATGAAAGCTACAGCCTCTGTGGGAACTGCAGTCAAGCACTTGGTGGCTTGGGGACACTCTTGATCAGTGGGGTGAGTAGTTGGGAGGAAAGCCTGGAGCCCACCTGGGCTATATGTCTATATGTCATGTCTCTGATCACCGTGACCTCTGAACATAATGACTCCTACTTTACTTCTGCTTTCCAGATCTTACGCAATTTTCCCTCTTAGTCCAAGCTAAGGGAAAGGCAGATCTGGAAAATAAGAGCAGTAATGCCAACATTACAAAACACACCCAAACTTTCGAGGTTTCTCTAAAAAGGGCCCAGACAGCTCACCCCTCAGTAAAGCTCAAAGTCAAAAAGCCTACACATAGGCTTGAGCTTCCATTCAAAAGTTTTAATTTGCACTCTTCAAAATAAGCAGATATTCAAGGATTATCAAACACCTGGAAAAGCCTTAAATGTGAAAAATAGCCATCAAAACATGACAATCAATATTAAAGCTGAAAAAAAGCAACTAGAAAAGAGAGACTATACCCAGAGAAGAAAATATAACACAACAATGACAACTGAAATCAGTGATTTATTTAAAAGGCTAGGGCACCTGAGTGGCTAATCTAGTTAAGCATCCAACCCTTGATTTTGGCTCAGGTCATGATCTCAGGGTCATGAGTTCAAGTCCTGTGTCAGGTCTTGTGCTGGACATGGAGCTTAAGATTCTCTCTTCCTTTCCCTCTGCCCCTCCCCACCCCACTCACACACTCGTGAGCTCTTGCTCTCTCTCTCTCTCAAAAAAGAAAAAAAAGTTCTAAGAGAAAATATTGCATCCACGAAATATTATTAAACAGGATGTTTAAAAAAGTGAACATTCAGAACACTAAGAAGAGCTCTGAGAAATTTAAAACATGCTATCTGAAATGAAAAAAACTACTGGAATGATTGAAAGGTAAAGTTGAGGAAGTTTTTCAGAGAAGGAGGGTAAGAGAGAAAATATAAGATGATTAGTGAACCAGAGCTGCCAGTCCATCATCGGAACAATAGGAGCACCAAAAAGAGAACAGAGAAAATGAAGGTGGGGGAACAAAGTAGTTTAAGAACCTTTCATAGAACTGAGGACATGAGTTTCCAGATTAAAAGGACCTGGCCCACAGAGCACGCAGCACAGTGGATACAAATCAGCCCACACCAAGTGACTTCATCATAAAGTTTCACCATATGGGCGCTAACAAAGGGATTCTAGAAGCTTCTAGAAATTTAGAATTAACCTCCACAACAGGCCAAATACAAGGGTTTATGTATCAGAATCGATTTGTATTTCTTCATAACAAATTGGAAGGTAGAAGACTACAGAGAAATGTCTTCCAAACCTTGAAGGTAAATTATTTCCAACACAGAACTCTTTATCCAGGTAATCCCTCAATCAAGAGTAAAATAGAGACATTTCGAGACCTGCAAGTTTTAAAATGTTCACCTCCCAGGCATCTTTTCTAAGATACTGGAAGGAATAAACCTGAGTGAATAATCCATGAGAAGTAAAACACAGACTACCAAAAAAAGAAAAGAGATCCAACACAGGATATTGTTGAAGGAACTGTCCCTGCCAGTAGGAAGGTAGGTCTAGAATGTCAGCAGTCAGAGACCAGGGAAGCAACCAGCCCTATGGGAGCACCTGACTCAGGAGACAGACACTCTCCCCCAGATGGCCGTCTAACCCAACTATGCTCTGAACAACATGCTCCACCAAGAAGTAAACCAAGAAGAGGATATACACTCAGACCAGGAAGCAAGGGGCCAACTCAGGGGACACAGCATATTCCTGGCAGAACAGCACAGGTAGTCCCAGAATGTCACCTGTGTCGAAGATCTTGAGAATGTGCAGTCCACAGGGGATAACAGAGGCCTCCAGGGAGGTCTCCAAGAAAGAAATTGGAACTGATTACCCGATGTAATTAATTGTGTAAAATATTGTGTTGAGAAACTATTGGAAGTTGTGGGAGGAATTTACAATTGGTATGAAGAAAACTATCCAGATTTTAAAAGGCAATTATTAGTTTCAGGAAAAAACCAGAAGATGAAAACATAATCATAATGAATTATATAGTTGGTGTTTTGGCCAACTTTCAACTGTCAGCATTTGCACACAGCAGGCTAGAAATGCTGAAAAATTAATAATCCTTGGGAGCAACCTTCCACAAATGACTGCTAGGAGCTGGTATATAAATACCCCAGCTCCATCACCCTCCAGGGGGGAGGATACGGAGTGCTGCTCACTGGTTCAAGCTCCAATTACCAGTAGTGGTAAGCACTTAACAACACACCCTTTATTACTCCCTTCGCTTTCTTGATTACTTCCTTATTCCCCTATTGGTGTTCCCTGTGCCTCTCCAGTAAACTAGTTGTACCAGAATCCTTGTGTCCCAGTCTGCCCTGGAGAACCCACATAGTACAAATTTCAGGAAATAAAATTTTCACAGGCATAATAATGTTAACAAAGGACATAGGTTTAATCAGAAATTGGGAGTAGATTTATGTTGGAGAATAGGGGAGGAGAAGCAGAGGGGATGGGGATATACAAGGGAGGTAAATCCTCCTTTACCATATTAGACACTCAATAGGCTAGGTCTCAGATTAACCAAAAGAGAACAGTAGTCACATACTATTTAAAATCATGGAGATTTAGAAATTCAGGAAGGAACAGTTTAAAGAGTCAAAAGTGCTTGTTTCAGGGACCTGGAGTTGGTTGGGAAAAGAGTTTGCCTTGTATTGACATTTAAATCCTTTAATTGGACTTTTTAGTTTTTTTTTTTAAGATTTATTTATTTATTTTAGAGAGCAAGAGAGAGCGAGCAAGCATGAGAGGGAAGGGGCAGAAGGGGAGAGAGAGAGAGGTCTCCCTACTGAGCACGGATCCCTATGTGGGGCTCCATCCCATGACCCCAAGATCATGACCTCGCTGAAACCAAGAGTTGGATGCTTAACTGACTGAGCCACCCAGGCGCCCTTAATTTTCCACTGTTTTTAATAGCATTGCTATTTGCATGTACTTTTTGGTATAACTTAATTCACATAAGAAAGGAATTCAGGAAGGATAAAAGGGAGAAATGAAGAAGGAAGTTTAAAAAGGACAAAGATAAAGGACACGAGCTCTCTGAGATATGTCAAGATGTTTTACGACGGAAACTGCCTTTCCTCAGCTGAACCGGAACTCCCTAACCCCCGAGGCTTGTGTTAAATCCAAAGCTAGGCAAATATATTTTGGAGAACCATGAGGTCATAAAATAGGTCTATTGTAGGAAATATTTTTAAGACAATGAAATATGCCTGCTATTACTCACTTAAGTTATAAATAAACTCATTAGCGTGTGTGTGTGTGTGTGTGTGTGTGTGTGTGTGTGTTTCTTGTTCGCTCTCCTTGTTTCCCTCAGGATACTTTTTAAACTCCAATAGCTGCAGCAAAAACATCTCCGGCTCAGGCAGCTTTGTTTTCCCCCATCCCTTCAAAGGCACTTCTATCCCCTCTCTGAACAAATACCCAACAAGAGGGGACACACTTGCCTCCGCATCGGTTTGGAGCACAGAGGACATGAAAGATCAGCAAGACGGAGTACTTGCCTTTACGGAAACTACTTCTTATGGAGGAGACTGATCATGAACAAATGAAAACACAAGGCCCTTGCCGATTGTGAGAAATGCCGTGCAAGAATAGAGAGCAAGTACAAAGGACTCAGACAAGGCCCTGGGCGTGGCCTCTCTGAGGACTGCAAAAGCGTGTGGAAGAGGATTCCAGAGGCCCTGGCGCAGAACCGCAGAACTGGGGACAGATCTGTGTCAGGGAGGTGGTGACCACCACAGAGGAGTGGTGCTCGGGGTAGGAAATCAGCGTGGGAGGGCAAGGCTGACTACCGGACAGTTTCACCCAGCACCGACCCCTCTAGCTGAGCACCGAGAAGCTCCTGATACCAGCGACAAAATGGACTTCCTTAATGTTCATTTGGAACTACAAACTACTGCCTTTATCTTTTTATCTTTATGTTAAGCTTGAAAGAAAAGACAATAAAATATTTCTCCAATGACTCCAAAATACCCAGGAAAATTGCATGGCTCCTTTCGTGTATAAATTCACTATGTATTTATTTCCCAGGCAGTACAGTATGCACCTTTGACCTCTAGAGAGAACCTCAGCTAAAATCCTCCAAGTTTATAATAGTTCCCACACCAATATTTGATAAAAATACGTTTTTTTCAATTATCTTCTCTCTGAAATGAGAGTAATAACATGGTCTTCTCCCCCTCCACCCCAAAAGTGTTAAAACTTAAGGAAACTTTAACTTTCTGCCTGCCTCAAGACAAGGCCTTATGTGACAGGAAGGCAAAGTATTATTGTAGACATTTTTCACAGTAACCTCATTGTCAGCTAGTTCATAGTCTGAGCACTCGTGCATAATTTCATATCTCAACATATTGTTCATTTTTCATAATTTTAGATCACAGGCAAGAAGGTGCCAGTAAGCCGAATCAATGACACAAAAGGCAATGCCATTTGGAAAAATTGCCCATGTTTTTCTAGAGTCACCTACTGGAAATTGATGACTAACCACAAAGTTTCAGTCTCAACAATTAATCTGGAAGAGGCAAAACTGTAACCAGAAACGAGGTTATGAAGCTTAAAGGTGATGAATCTAAGGTATTTGTAGAATCGTTTGAATCCTACCAAACCTTCAGTCAGGATTGAGACACTTTTTTCACTTTCTGCTACTTGTCAGTTGTTAGGGGCCAAGCAGTGCCCATCAGATCCCGCGGGGCCATCGGGAGGGAGGGGATGGTCCTCAGAACTGTCTCCCAGACTCCATGACTTTGTTTGCCTAACCAGGACCGGTGGCTCACCCTCGCAGCTGCGCCTCCGGCCTGCCAGGCTCACGGTCTCATTCGCTCACTCCTTCTCTCAGTCAGTCATCTCCTCATTTGTTCTACAAATATCTATTGAGCCCAACCTCCGGGTTAGGCATGGTTCTAGAGGATGGGAACACAGTGGAATAGGACAGAAAGGGCCCCAGCTCTGACAGCATCGCCCTGGAGAGAAGAGAGCCAGGAAACAAGACTTAGTTTTAAGTCTGAAGAAGGTGCCAGAGGAGGTAATGTGGCAGGGACTGACCGGAGAATGGTGCAGCTTTAGACTGAGTAGTCAGGGAAGGCCCCTCTGAGGAGCATTTGATCAGAGGCATTAAATGGGGAGAAGAAAACAGCCACTTAGCAGGAGGAGGTAAAGCACTGGAGGCAGAGTTGGATGCAAAAAATCTGTCCAAAATCCTTGTTTCTACAGGTTACAAAACAACATGTACAATGTGTGTGTGTGTTAAATGGAAGGCTGTTCAGGACACCTGGGTGGCTCAGTCAGTTAAGCGTCCAACTCTTGGTTTCAGCTCAGGTCATGAGCTCAGGATCATGAGATCAAGCCCGGCATCAGGCTCCAGGCCAGGCGTGCAATCTGCTTGAGATTCTTGCTTTCTCCCTCTCCTTTTGCCCCTCCCCCTCACTTGTGCACACGTGCTTGCACACTCTCTCTCAAAATAAAAGTGGAAGGCTGTTCCCAAAAATGTCAAGTCATTTTCTGCATGGCAAAAATATAGGCATCTTTTATTCTCTTCTTTTTCTTGCTATTTCAAATTATTCTACAATTAACATTGTTTAGCTAATTAAAAAAAAGCTACTCGAAAAAGTTCCATTTTAAGACCAACAACATACAATAAATTCAGAGTGCAAAGTGACCATTTTTTTCCATTTAGTAAACCTCACTTAGACTCTTTAAGATTCAAAATCTGAGCTAATTCCAGACACATTGGACTGAAGTTTGTCTTGCTATGAAAATAATTACTTAGGAGCAAGAAAGTGGCCAGGCCACCGAAGGGCTTAAAACCAATAAACCGGTCGAGCCCGCCTAGTTCAAGCTTGTCTAGGCCTCCCAGTCAAAGGCGTTTTATGGCTAGTGAGTGGCTGTCTACCTGCAGTCCTCGCAAAGAGCTCGGCTCCCTCTCTGCCCCCGCTCATCACCTACATCTGCGAACAGCGGCACCGAAATGCCATAAAAATGTTCTTCTAACTCAGTCTTTTACCAGGTCCTGCTTCGGTCTCTGCCTGTTAGGGAACTGGTGAGCACTTTGGCCGTGTTTAGTAGCGGGCATGTGTCGGAAGCAACTCACAAGTCGTACGTGCCGTCTGATAAAGGCCCGACTGCTAAGCTCGTGGAGCAGAAACGTAACCTGCAGAAGAAACCATCCCTGCTTCCAGGCAGGTCTGTGCGGTTAGCAGACGCGGCAGCGACAGAGCGCAGGGCTGGGGGGCGGGGGGGGGGGGCTCTGGCAGCGGCGCGGGCGCCGGGAGTGGAGGGGACAAAGGAGGACGTCTGAGACTGTTTTCGCGGGGAGGATTGTAGATGAGCGCCAACCCTTCGGTGTGGCGCGATCGGGAAGGGTGCAGTCTGGGGCCACATCCGCGTCTTCACCCACCTGGCAGTGCCTGAACCCCGCGAAAGGGCTGCGAGGGGCACCTGCATGTTGGAGGGTCCCACCGCAGCCACAGACTTGCGGTCCCCAAACTTGACTCATACTTGTAGTCCTCTGCGGGCCTTCAAGGGGCGCGCGGGGCAGGATCGCTGCTCCCAGAGGCGACAGTCCAGCCAGCCCGGCTTGGAGCGCCAGAGTCTGGGTTCCTCCAGAGCTTCCGCAGGTGGCCCAGCCGGGTGTGGGAGCCTGGGCTTCGCGGGAGCAAAGCTGGCCGGGCCCCCCTTCAGCGACGCGCCCGGAAATGGGACTCCGGGCGCCGAACGGCAGCCAGCACCCCGGCCTGCTGCTCTCCTACTGAATGAGAAAGTTTTCCGGCACAAAGCATTTTCTTTTCCTCCTTAACACATACCACTGTGTAATACATTATCTGTCTGAATGAATATTACTATTTTCCACATTCTTTGCCACCCACATAACCTCCACAACAGCAAAGGTACTTCTCTGTTTTGCTCACTCCTGTGCCCAAAACGGTTCCTAAAACAGCGCCTGACAGATTTTAGCGCCAAACCATTATTTTCTGAATGAACATTAGAGTTGTACCAAGAGACTTCAGGCTTCTGCAGAGGGTGGGCCATCCTCTACAAGAGAGGGCTCCCCATGGCATAAGAACCCGCAAGGCCTGTTAGATCAAGGAAGGTAAGTCAGAAAGAAAGCAAGCCAGGAAAGGGAAAAAAAAGAAAAAAAAAGGAAAAATTGCAAACTTTTTCTCTATAATTTTTGTGTTTTTCTAAAAATCAATAGTTTTACATGATGATTTTATTTTTAGAATAATGACTCGGGTACCTCAGCATTTACCTTTTATTACCCATCTTTCGTTCTCCCCAGATGGTTTCTAAAACTTGGGTAATGGTTCGATTTTATTTTAAAAATACATAGTTCCAGATTAAAATTCCTGTACACTTGGGAAAAATATTACAGCCTCACTCTGAAATGAAATCTCAGCCTTGCATTTCTGCCTCCTGGGGCATGCACAAAGACAGGAAAAAGAATTCCGTGCCTTCTTCCTGTGTGGCCTTCTGTGTATTGATCAGTTATAGAATTTCTTGGCCATGTCCTTGCCCTCTTAGCCGAGTCTGAGGTGTAGGACGCACGCAGGCCCTGCTGGGAAGTTGGATTTATTCTTATAGAGAAAGAAACTTGTTGGCCTTCTTACACAGAAGCATCAGGATAGAGGTGAGTAAGAGCCACTTTGAAAGGTCTAGCTTCCCTGGATATGGAGATCCAAAATGGAAGTCCTGCTAAGTATTTCTTTGTTGAAAGGGAAATTCACATTTGCCAGAATTCAGAATACTTTTATCTATTTTTAGCTTTCCTTGCATAGGTTCACCACCCGTGTAAATCAAATCTACGTTTGCACCTAATGGATGGGGTGACTTTTTTTTTTTTTAAGATTTTATTCATTTATTTGACACAGAGACAGCCAGCCAGTGAGAGAGGGAACACAAGCAGGGGGAGTGGGAGAGGAAGAAGCAGGCTCCTAGCAGAGCAGGGAGCCCAATGCGGGGCTCGATCCCAGGACCCTGGGATCACGCCCTGAGCTGAAGGCAGATGCTTAACAACTGAGCCACCCAGGCGCCCCGGGGGTGACAGTTTTGATGAGCAGAGGGCCTAGGACGCAAATGATCTATCTAATCTCACAGCTGCAGGGCACATTTGTTAACTATTAACTTCTAAGGAAAACCCTGGACGGGTTTCTACATGCTGTCACGTCACATTTACAACTGGACTATGAGCTAGAAACCATTTCCTTCATTTCTCATATGATAGCATAAGTAAATAACTATGATCTAATATTTGGAAATCTGGCACTTCCTTCTTCTCCTTCCCAAGTCAACACCTTCTCCAGCAACTGACTTTACATTCCCATATTCATATTTTACCTTAGGGACAAACACTGGTCTGTTCATTGTGTAAAAAAAAATTTTTTTTTAATTTTTTAAAAAGTTTCCTTGGTAAGGAATACATCTTTCGAAACCTACAAATGAGTATCGTGGTCATAAGCTTTTCAGAGCTTTCCAGAGACGTGCTCCAGATGACTTTAGAACAGAGCTCTCAATAGGTTATTTCTTTATAAGTATGTAACCTTCTAAAACAATCACTGAAAACATGATAATGCTCAGACATTCATTCCCTTAAGTGATTTGCCAAGCTGAACTTTGAATTCAAGAGTTCACTAGGTTTGTCACTGTAATAAGATAGATCAGTAAAGAAAACAAGTGAGTGATGAAGAGAAGTATTATTTTTAATATGTTGGTTTCTATAGCTATTTATGTATCACTACCTCTGTCCATGAAATAATTTCGCTCATAGATTACAGAATTATTACCAAATTACCTACTTTGAATGTCAAATAAATACAACTTAAATTCCTTCATAATATTAGTTATTTGTTGGATCAAGTTATTTTGCTCTTAAGTAAATAAATTAAATAACCCAGTCAAATGATATTAAAAACTATAATGGAAATGAGAAAAGCATATTTAGGAATTTTAAGATTCATAAGGGTACTTCGTAAAGTCAGAAATCATGTCTTTAGATTCTTGGATTAGCACTTACATTAAAACCCAAATCTTATTGTAATACACAGCATTACATGGGGAAAAACAGCAAACAAGAACATTTACTTATAGGAGCAATTGGCAACGTGCCAACACTACACTCGGTCTTTTTACTCTTTCACTATTTATATGCCTGTAAGCTCTCATCATGGAAACAAAAAGCCAGGAAACAAAACCATATAAAAATGGTTTTCTCAATTATACAATGGTCTTCGGAGTCCAGGTCTACGAAGGCCTCTGAATAGCTGTGAAATGATAGAATATTTGTCTCTAATGTGAAATGTTTTTCTCCCAAATTTTCCCTTCTTTGTGAGCACCATCACGCATAGGGTTACCCATACAACCCTGCTTACTCTTACCCTGCTCTCCCTCACTGCCACCCATCCGGTCCATCAGCAAGTACTTTGTTTGTATATACAAAATAGGTCTTGGAGCCATGCATTTCTCTCTCTCTCTCCTGCCCCTGCCTGGCCCATCCTTGTCATTTCTAGTACAGACTGCAGTAAGGGGCCTCAACTTTTCTTCACCAATCCATTCTCCACCCAGCAGAGAAGTGATGATTTTGTCTTTTATTTATTTTAGAGCGAGAGAGAGAGTGTTCTAGTGGAGGGGGAAGCAGAGGGAGAGGGAGACTCTCAAGCAGACCGCATGCTGAGCACAGAGCCCGATGCCAGGGCTCGATCTCACAACCCCAAGATCATGACCTGAGCTGAAACCAAGAGTGGGCTGCTTAACCAAGTAAGCTACTCAGGCGCCCGAGAAGTGATCGTTTTTATTTATTTATTTATTTATTTATTTATTTATTTAAAGATTTTTTATTTATTTATTTGACAGAGATAGAGACAGCCAGCGAGAGAGGGAACACAAGCAGGGGAGTGGGAGAGGAAGAAGCAGGCTCATAGCAGAGGAGCCTGATGTGGGGCTCGATCCCATAACGCCAGGATCACGCCCTGAGCCGAAGGCAGACGCTTAACCGCTGTGCCACCCAGGCGCCCCAGAAGTGATCATTTTAAAACTGAAGTCAACTCATGTCACATCCATGCTTTGAAGCCTTCACTTGGGGACATACAGGTAAAGATGGCAGCTTAAAACATACTCTCTCCCAATCTATAGGAAGGTGATTTTAAAAAGACATAAACCCAAAAAGGTAGGGAAAGAAGGAAAGGAAGCCACAACGATAAAACACTGAATGCTCGAAAGTTGGGAAAGTGTGAGAAGGGACAACAGTTTTGAGAAAGAGGTCTCCTAAGCTGGTGGGGGAAGGCCGAGAAACATCCTCAGTTACAATTGTACAAAGCTATTTAAGAAGTCTCTCCCCTACGCTCTGTGATGGGGCAGCTGTTCTCTCTCCCACCCAGTCCCTTCAGGAGGCTTATCTCTAGGAGGGATGACATGTGGGGTCCCTGGATGCGGGAGCACCACGCACAGCTGAGGGCAAGGGTACAACACAGAACACGAGGGGAAATGAAAGCACACAATGTATGGTTAGGCCTCCCAGTCCTCTTTCTCAGGCCTTCACTCTCCAGAAAGAAACTGGAAAAACTTATGGGGGAATGTGACCAGTCAAGAGGAAAGACCTAAAGCCACTAACATTAGGATTCTGCCACACACACACACACACACACACACACACACACCCAACTCAACCACATCACCTTTGGTGTGATCTGCTTGGAGTTAACAAGCCCCACCCACATGCTCCAAGTTTCCAATCAGCTTTTAGGGCATCCACTCTAAAATGTGAACAGACAACAAAAGCTAACCACCTACCTAATGAAAGACTAATAAGAAAGAGACAAATTTTAAAAGGGGATGGGGGGAGACTATTTGAAGAAACAGAACTATGTAGCGAGAAAACCAGAAAAATCTCACTAGCAGCTTTATAGATAGAAGAGAAAGAAGAATAGGATTTTTTTTTTTAAGGAACATATAGAGAACAAAAATGAGCTCTGTAAATTAAAAACAGGATAGGAGAAAATAAAAGCTCAATAAAAATTTGATGATGGGGTGCCTGGGTGGCTCAGTCAGTTAGGCATCCGCCTTCGGTTCAGGTCTCACGATCCCGGAGCCCCGTAAGCCCCGTGTCAGGCTCCCTGCTCAGTGGGGAGTCTGTCTCTCTCTGTCTCTCTCTGCCTGTTGTTCCTCCTGCTTGTGTTCTCTAGTCTCTCTTGCTCTCTCAAATAAATTAAATCTTTAAAACAAATTTTTTTTGATGATAAAATTGAGGGCATCTCCCAGAAAGCTAAAAGGACAAATAGATGCTAAATAGGAGAAAAGAAGATAGAATGTTGAACAGGTCAGGAGTCCTCACATTTCAATTATAAGACTTCTAGAAAGAGAGAAGAGAAAATGTAAAACAAAGGGAGAAATCAACAATAGAATAATTTAAGAAAACTTCCAGGAAAAAGGACAAGAGAGCTCAGACTGAAAGGGCCCACAGCATGCCCAACACAACAGATGAAAATCGATTTGTACCACGCTACACGCAGTATGAAACCTCACCTCAGTTTACTAGGACCAAGGAGTAGACCGTAAAAGCTTCTAGAAAGAAAATAAAGAAAAAAGGAAAGGAAAAGGGGAAAGAGGGGGAAGAGGGGAAAAAAGGAAAACGGACGAAGAATCAAAATAGCTCTGGACAGTTCGGCAGTACCTCTAGAAGGTGGAGCCAACAGGGCACTGCCTTCAAAATTCTGAAGGCAAAGGATTTCTGACCCAGAAATCCATACTGCCAAATTATCAAGCAAGTGGGAAGATAGAACAAAGATCCATCTGGACAGGTGAAATCTCAGTAACTTGATTTCCCATGAACCCTTTTCCGAAAACTATTGGAAGGTCTGCCCCAACAAAAGGAGGGTTAAAACCAACAAACACATGGGCTGAAGGAACCAGTCCAACAGAGGTGGGAGGGGAGGAATGAGGGCAGGCTGTAGGTACAGAGGCCAACCCCATAGGAACAGCTCAGAAGAATCCAGGAGAGCCTTCTTCAAGAATGTGAATGGGTATTTTGAGAGAATATTTCAACAACTGAAGAGGTATTTGAGGTTGAGTAAAGGAAACATACAGGGGAAATAATGCTTCATTTAAATAGTAAGGTAAGGGGTGCCTGGCTCCCTTGGCTCAGTCAGTTAAGCATTTGACAGGTCATGATCTCAGGGTTGTGAGATCGAGCTCTATGTTAGGCTCCAAACTCAGGAGTCTGCTTGAGATTTTCTCTCTCCCCCTCTCTCTGCCCTTCCCCCCCACTAAAAAATACTAATTACCTTTTTTTGAAAAAGATTAATTAATTTCAGGAAAAGCAAAAGACTGTACAGGAAAAGAGAATGTGATTACAAGTAACCACAGCTGAGTCACAGATAGTGTTTGCATAGTCTTAACAATAGAAGTGCTGGGGCACCTGGGTGGCTCAGTCAGTTAAACGCCTGCCTTCAGCTCAGGTCATGATCCCATGGTCCTGGGATCGAGCCCCACATCCAGCTCCTGGCTCAACAGGGAGTCTGATTCTCCCTCTACCCCTCCATCCCACCCCCTCTTGTGCTCTCTCACTCATTCACTTTCTTTCTCCCAAATAAACAAAACCTTTAAAACAAAACAAAACAAAAAAAACCCACAAGCGCTGAGTATTGCTGTTATCAAACTGGAAAGAAATCTGTATCAGGAGGGTAGGAAAGGTGCACCTGTGTCCAGGGCAGGAGGAAAAAAGAAAGCTATAATACCCCCAAATACCAGAGACCATCAACACAAGGAAACGCGAACCCATCTGTGTAGCAGGAGAAAGCAGTTAGGCCCCACAG
Organism: Ursus americanus; assembly: GCF_024610735.1. NCBI lineage: Eukaryota > Metazoa > Chordata > Mammalia > Carnivora > Ursidae > Ursus > Ursus americanus. The sequence continues at coordinate 49,974,851 of NC_142146.1, read as the reverse complement.
AGGTGGAGAGAGGCAGAGACACGCCGCTGGGCCTCCCAGCGGACCTGCAGGACTCCAGTATGCAGACACCATTTCAACCCAGACTTTCGCGTTAAAGCAAATCTTGTGACAGATTACATGAAGATCGCGCAACCACAGAAGTCCTGCGTTCCAGAGAACACGTTCTGAAGGACTGCTGCCCACAATCCTTCTTGATCTCGTCATGCCACGTGTGTGCTTCACAGTACGCGGTGTGCTGGTTTATTTCAATGCTGACTTGTTTGTTGTCTAGCTCTCGCTCTCCTGTGTAGACAAGTCAGGCTCCTGGTCTTTATCACTCTAGGCCCAATGCCACTGTAGATTACACATGGTGAGCCCTCAGTAAGTCCTGAGAAATGCAGGAATAAATGCACACCTGGCCCTAAATACGATGAAATGGCAGTGCCACGAAGAATCTTAAAACCTCATGGAAGGGACGTCATGAAGCTCGCGCCTAATCTCCAATTTTGCGAGTACCCAGACGCAGGCCACTGACTTCCAGGCCAGTGCTTTCCCAGGACACAAGCCTGCCTCCAGAGTGTCTGCTCTTAGACAGATGAACGTGTAGTAATTACAATATTCCACCAGGTCGGACATCACAAAATAAAGTATGCATACTCAAATCTTGATAAGTTGCAAAAGAAAAAGAAAAAAAAAAACCTTTTTCCCCTTTCCCTCACCCCAAGTTCCCTTCCCTAGGCCTACTAGCAGGGGCACAAAATCTGTTACGAGCTCTGTGTTAAAGCATGCTACTGCTTTCTAGGAACTGTTTGGGTTTTGCTTTCTGGATGTCAGGCTTGAATAATAAGAAACAGGCCTGTGATCTTCTGTTTACAAGGGGAATGTTCGGTACAATGCCTGAAACATAATTAAGTCCTCCATAAACATGCATTAACTGTTGAATGGAATGTTTTCCTAGGTTACACCAACTATCACATTTTTGGACATCAGATTCCTCGTACATAAGCAGATTGTGTTTCAAACTCACTAAGTTATAGAGTGCAGGGTTGGCAATATCCCGCCACCCGAATGAAACCCTCTGGGCACAGACCAGCTAACAAGGAAACCAGGGATTACATCACTGTCAAATGGGATCATCTTCGCTACACGTCTGCTTTCCTCCGTGGTCTCTCCTGCATACCCACCCACATATCCCTTTATATCATACCTCCAATGCCTTCCTGCTTTCTTCACCCCATCTTCCTGTCAAATGAGGGGACTATCTTACATCACTTTGCTCCTCCGCTGATGACCTTTCAGGATGAGTAAGTTCTGTCCTTTCCATTAATTCAGCCAACATAATCCTGCCAGGTCTTTTATCTCTGACCATAGAAAGAAAATTAATCTTGTTCCTCATTAAACAGGGGTTCGAGCCTCTCCTTCAAAGAGTTTGTGTCCAGGGCTGCGCCCCCTGGGAGCCTTCCCCACAGAAGAGGGGAAGAGTAGCTGTTGGGTCCAGCCCAGGGCCCTCTCCCTGAACTCCGGGCTGGCGCAGCACCTGACTGCCCGCTGCAGTTCCGGTGGGCTGCGGAACCTACTGGTTTAAGTTTCATGAAAGACTCCAACAGAGGGCAATGTGAAGAGGACAGAGGCGCTCTCCCCACTTCCCATCTCCTGACTTAGCCCATCTATGCCGACTTCTGGTAGGACAGGACAGAACCCAGAAAATGCAGGCTACAGAGAAGAGGGTAGGAACAGCAGATGCTACATGAAGTCCAACCAACCAGGTTTGTTTACAACCACACATGAGACACTTCTGGAAGCTTCCAGAAATGCTGGAGAACGTAACAGTGAGGAGGTGGCAACACCATCACCTGCTGTGGTCACGTTCAAAGCACATCACAGGGCAAGGGACAAGAGATGTACGGCTCTCTGAATCACAAGGTTTTAGCCACCTACCGCCTCCTAACCGGCACTGGTGTCTTTTCTCCTATCCCTGTCCCCGGAGGACTGTGCAGCACCCAAGGGCAGGGTAAGCCCGCCTTCTCACAAGCTCAGGGGCTGCCCAGGGGCTGGTGCTCAATACAGACAGAGGAATGGGCTAACGAATGAACAGAGGAACCGGATCAAACCACCGTGGTATGAGAAATTATTGTACAAAACTAAGGGAGAGGATATTTCTGATGTTTAACTTCAGTTTACGCAATAAGAAGGTCAGTGTAACGCTGTGTCCCTCCAGGTCTCTGCCCCCTCTTCCAGGTCTCTAGGAGGATGCTGCTCAGTGGACGGTTGATTCCCATGTCGGTGGCTGACTTGGCGTGTCTTTTAGACCTTTAACCATTGACATGACAGAAGGGCTGGAGGGCAAAGCCTTGTCTAAGCAGGAAAGCTTTGTTCAAGCAGGTGCTTCCTTACACTCAGCTTGATGCAAGAGCAGGGATGGCGTCCGGGAAGGGTGCTGCTGGGTAGGGGTTAAGAACTGACCCCCGGGCCTGTTAATGGCAGCCCTGCTCACAATGCATAAAGAGAAGAATCCTCTGGTGTCAGAGTGACTGGCGTTCATGACAAGCATTTCTATTTACTAAATGCATGTCCAGAAGCAAATCTCTTCGCTTCTCTGGGTCCTTTTCCTCCCTTCCTAAAGTTGGATACTGCCCACCTTCCCTACCTCACCTACCATTAAATCAAACTATAATCATGTAGTGAGTTGCATGTTATATATACAATATATATTTTTATATCTATATTTTATATAGATATAAAATTCCCATTCTAGGCCAGCGGTATTATAAAAAAAGAATTCTTACTGAAATCAGAGAGACTGTCTTTTTCCAGTCTCTCAGAATTGTCACGCATTACTGCATCCTTGGTATGGATAGATTCCAAGTACCTTTTCTTCCCCTCTAAGTCAAACTTTTAGGGCCTATTAAATACCTTTGAGAACAATGTTCTTTGCCATTTTCCTTGAAATTAGTTATAGTCTTACAAATGGCCAACCATTTCAGCACTAAATCAAAACAGGTTCACGTTGGAAAAGAACAAGAGAGACATTTTTCCTTGCATTAAGTGGATTAGTGGCCTACCCCTATTCACACAAACACCAAGTGGATAATTTCTTTTTAACAACATTGTAGCCAAGCACGACTCTGATTTTGGAAACCATTAACAATAATACAGTAGAATAACCCCAACGTACTTGATCATCCCTGTAGCTTTCTTTTAAATCTATAGTTGGAACTCATTGTTTATATGCTTTTATTTCTATACAATCCCCACCAGCCCCAGGCTCTGGGCTTTTCTCTTTTAATAAATGTTTAGTCCTTATGTCAGTGCCGCATCGCCCACCACGGTTTGATTTGCCCCACAGTCAAAATACCCTCTTGATCATTTTGCACAGAATTAATCAAGACTGACAAGACTTTTAATGGTGCTTATCGCTTATGCAAGAGAAAGGAAGAGTGCCTGGCGGTCAGGGCTTGGCTGCAGTGTGTTTCGTGAATCTGGGATGAAAAGATCACCCCCGAACCTAGAAGGGTGTTCACAAGGTTTTGGAGAGAAGGCTTTCCACGTCTGGTCCTGGAGTCCCAGTTGCAGGCACCTGGGGGCACGGAACCCCATGCCAAACCCACAGCTAATGGGACATCATGACCAGCCTGCTTCAGAGCCACCTTCCGGGCACTTATCCCCTGGAGGGACAAGCACGCATATTAGTGATGAGCTCCCTTTTTATGTCGATAATAAATCCCAAAACATCTCCAGGCCTCATGTATTTTTAAAATGAGAAGAAGAAACTCCGGTCTCCATGCCCCCCCACCCCCCTGCCCCAAACTAAGGAAGGAGTTGCAGGTTCTCTTTGTTTGCACCAAACTATGGTGGAAATTCAAGGACTTTGAAAAAGAACAAAAACCTTTTCAGGACAGATAAACTACTGGGAGAAGTCCTTTTTACCCAGGTCTGCAGAAAGTCATTCTGAAAATGAAGTCATTTTGAAAATGGAAGTCTTCGCATAGTTTACTCCCGTTTCCTGATGGTCCCTCTCAAAACCTGATGTGACGGGAGCTTTAAGCCACATACATTTTTCTGTTGCTGTTGTTTTCACATATTTGGGATAGAGACGCCAAGGTAACGGTAATCATGTCACCCAAATTAATAGCACAACCTCTGGGTTGCAACTTTTACAAATTCATCAAAACTGGGGCCAGTTCTCTTTACGCTCGCTGCCTCTAAGCTACGTCTTTGTACTTTCTCGCAGCACCGCAGTCCTTGGGGGATCTGACTTGCGGGAACGCTGCTGCATCATTACCTTGGGTTGGAAATGTTGTTTTCATGCCTTCCGCAGATGTCAGCTCGCCTGGCCCGGACACTCTCATTCTGTCTCTACGGCCTGCATTGCCATTGTCGACAAATGGTTATGATTACGCTATTTTGGTTCTATTCTGGCTGAAAAGAAAATAAGCCCCTGGACAAATAAGCATCGGTTTCCCAGGTTTGTCATGCAAAACCCAAAACTGCTGCTTGTTCGGGATGCTGATGGAAACCACTCAGGCTTTGAAGGCAAACAGATCGGAGCTTAAACCCTTGCTCCACCACCTTCCAGCTGGGTGACCCCCAGCAATTTTCTCAATTTCTCCGAGAGTCAATCTTCCCATCTGCTGAAAGGGGATAACAACACCTAATTTGCCCAGAGGTGAGAAGGATTAAAAGGAGATAATCAGCCAAAAGCCCAATGTTTGGCACTAAATAGGCCCCAAGCAAAGGTTACTCTCTCCCCCCTCCCACCCTCCCTCCACACACACAATACCACTCTGTCCCATTGATGAACAACCAGGGTTGACACTAATCTTCCGAACAACAGTTTAATCATTTGTTATTCATTCTACTTTTGCTCCCAAATCCAAGAACCTGATACACAAATATATCTGTTTTAAATCTAACTGTATCCCCAGTGCTTGGAGCTGCTCATGAAACATTTAGACACTCCGAAAACGTTTGATGGATGAAGGAATGTACGCGCAAGTCCCAGGACACCTAAGGTTGCTTAGAAACATGGCGGATCGACATCCATGCTAGCTCTCAGTGGCAGTCCACATCAACCCGTAGTTCTTACCATCAGGACCTTCCTTAGTCTCCATTCCCCAACCACCCCCTTTCCAGAGATACTAGAAATTTCTGATTTCATCAACACCCAATCAGTGCCTCTGATCGCCATGAAGGAGCTGCGGTTACTATCCTGAGTTAATCGAATTCCAGCCTAAAATAGCATTTAATTTCATCACCTTATTGGCTAAACTAAGATATTCAAAATAGTCATTCAACCCCACTCGTACTTTTGAGGACCTCCAAAAGCCAGGAAACCCCAAATTTATAGCCACACACAATAAGCAAAGGCTTTTCCAGAACTGGAAGAAAAATCCCGAAATGTATTAGGTTGAACCACATGAAACTATTTTTTTATAGGTGAAAATAGTCAAATGTCAGCCATTTTCTATAGTTGAATCTAGTACCTCACAGAGCACCAGCCAACAAACCGTGAGCGCTTTGCTTTCCCACAGAAACAATGTGACCATGTCACCGCTCTCCTTGAAAAATGCCTGCCATGGCTGCCCATGCCATGTAAACCCCTCGGCCAGCACCGCAGGTCACTCTCACCCCTAGCCTGGCCTCCCTCCACATTCCCCTCTTCCATCTCCCCTGACGCCTGTGCTCCCTCCATGACTTGCCTCTGAGCACCAACACGCCCACGTAGCGCTCTCTCACCTCAGGGCCTTTGATCAAGATGCTCCTTCCATGTGGAATGTCCTGTCTCTGTTGGTTCACAGACTGGACCCCATACACAGAGAGCACGGAGAGACTTAAGAAAGTGGCCGACCACTGCAGACTGGTAGGTGGTAGCTTGAAAAAACAGGAGACTTATGGGGCTTGCCTCGGGCAGACACAAAATGCGCAGATCACCACACCTGCCCCATCGAATCCTAGTTTATATCAGGATTTAACTGGGTACAGACAGTCTCAACAACACGTTACTCTGTCAAGGCTATGGCCTTAAAAGGGCTCCCACGTGCAAATAATTAGCAGAACGTGCATTTCAATAACAAGGGAGGGGGAGGGGCCTCCAGTTGCCCTCCCCAGCTCCAGGGTCAGCCGGAGGTCATGTCCTCTCGATGACCTCCCCCAACAGTCTCCACTTCTTGTCAAATGCTTGGTGGTCTTTCAAGCTGCCCTTGAAAAGATAGCACCTCTCCTAAACTTTTCCTAGTCCCCCAACCCTGTCAGAGTCTGCCTGTCACCTCAGTGTTCCCATAACCTTGGCCTGACCTCCGCTTTAGTGTTTACTCTAACATGTCTTGTGTTATATGGATTTCTAGGTTCAACTTCCTAATAGACTTTAAGCCCTGTGAAAGGAGAAACTCAGTTTATCCATCTTGTGTTCCTCGTGCTGAGCACAGCACCCAGCACCCAGCAGGTGGTCATTAAATGATGATTGACCTGAGTCCTGACTGGGGGCCACTGATCAACTTTCCACGACTTAAGCCTTGCTCAGTATGGAGGTAAGGGCATGGTTCTGCTTACCCCCTCCTCTGTCTTTCAATATTTGATCTACATTCTGCAAGTCACCTAACTTCTATAGCCTCCCTCTTCTCATCTCAAAAACAGGCTAACAGCCTCCGCTTCTCAGAGTTCATGTAAAGGTTGAATGAAATATATAGGAAGCTTGCTCCCTGCAGTGCCTGTCATAGAGTGAGCACTCAGAAAGGAGAACAATTTTATCACTCTTACCGTAATTATGATTGCCTCTTCAACAATTAACTGATAGGTAATGGGTTTAAAGAGTAGCGCCAGAGGCAGATAAAGGAGTAGACATTTCCAAAGACTTTCCACCCTGAAAGCCTAGGTTGTAAGATCCTGCTAATGGTGGGCGACAGCCTGATGTGTTTGGTACAAACACACCAATCCCGCTATCCCCAGGTGACAAGAATGAATTTTCCCCCTTTATTTCTCACATCCACTGGGAAGCTACAACTGCATCTGAGCTTTTAAGAAATTAGAGTCTCACTTCCATTGAGCTGTGAGTGCTTCTTAAATCGTCCCATTCTGCGGCTACTCGACAACACCGAAGGCCTGTTTCCTGCGTCTTCTCAGCCTGCGGTTGGGCCCAGAATTGTTTAGATGGACTCCCTGCCCCAAGGTCACGGCAGCAAGTAGCCACCTGCTATTAGCCAAGAAAATCTCTCCATCTTCCAAAACTGGGGCAATGACAGGAAGTTGGGGAGCTTCGGTGTTTAGTGAGGTTTCCATGTTTTCTCTTGCATGGGGAGAGATAAGGAGTGCTGCTTATTCCGTATTATCAGATTTCTCCAAACAAACGTGAACCTATGTGGCAAGAGCTTCCCCACAAGCCCCAGCGTGCAAAGATGAAAGTGCACCATCTACCATTTCCCCCAAGGCTGTGCAGAGAAGTGGGTGTGTAGTCTCCCTCGCAGGGTCTTCCAGTGATCACACAGGAGGCTTATGGAAAGACCAGAAGACTGATAGGACGCTAAGCTATTTTATTTGGGTAACTAAGAGAATACAGGCCCAGGATTGTGGGACAGCTCCCTCCCCTCTACCCCACACTCAGCCAGCCCATCACCAAATCAGACCAATTTTAGATGCTAAGTAGCTTTGAAATCCGGCCCTGATCTCCCTGCTTCCCCACTTACCCTACTAAATCCAATCTATAAACAGCAGGCAGAGTGTTTTTATTTTAAAACCTCACTCTCCACTTCTTAACAGTCTCCCTCAGCTCCCAGTGCCCTGATGATACAGTCATAAGTCTACACGGCCCACCAGGCACCCATGGCCTAGCCCTTGTCCATCTCTGCCGGCACGCCTCTCTCCACCTCCCCTCTTGTCCTCTCTGTGTGACACGCTTGCAGAACCTTACCCTCCCGGACCCTCCCATCCCAGGCCTGCACCCCTGCTGGAGTGCTCACCTCCTCTCTCTCCCAACCCTCAGATCTCAGCCAACCACGGCCCTTCCTGACTTGATCAAACTTCTTTGCAATAAACTCTCTGAGTAACAAGTATCGTGTTTTGCCACCGGATGGTGGGTGCAAATCTCCAGGCATTTGTCTGACTCTGTCTCCCACTGCATCCCCGCAACTAGACTGTCAGCTCCTCGAATGCCCCCATCAGTCCGTTTCTGCTCGGCTGGGGCTATCCCTAACACTGGGCCGAGGCCTGCATCCAGTGAGGCCTTCACAGTTAGCTGATGATTGCTGAATGCAGGGGAAACAGCATTTTCTTTTCTCTTCATAAAAAAAATCCCTACACCATCTTCCATCGTGCCTGAAACCATCACTAGAACTCTATCCCATTATATGTGGAGGATTTTCAAGTTTTCTGGGGAGGTCGATAAAATGAAAGGATCCCTGCGAAGGATTTGAACTGTTTTCTTGGCTCACGGTGGCCCCCCTCTCCCACGGCCCTGCAGGATCCCGTGGCCTTTACATCGCTCCCTCTCCTAGGTCCACCTTTCTGGGCTACATTGCCGCAGGATCTGGAGCAGGGAAGGTACCGGCTTCTCTGCAAGAACACGTTTGAGGCAGCATGGAGTTTCCCTACAAGGTGTCCTCTACCAAAACTTCTGGATCCCTGGAATCGGGAGGGCAAAGCTCCCTGTGCAGCTATATTCAGCAGCACCCCCCTCTGTGGCCTGCTTTCCTTTCCCGTTTTCATCTGAGAGCCCTGCCTCTTCCTCTGACTCCAGCCCGGCCCCTCCTCGGAGCATCTTCCTGTGAACAACTCTTGCTGAGCCGGCTATATCTCAGATGAGAAACTCCGCTGGGCAGCCTGCCACATGCTTGGACACCATCTGGGATTGTCACATAGACACATACGTATCCCTGCCGTTTCCTGGAGTCATTCATTTCCTTTGAGTAATTACCACAGAATTATGAGAAGCATTGAGGTAAGCAAGTCTCTTGGCCATCGGTAAGTAAACGAACTTATTTTTCCATTCCTGCATCACCTATTTTGACCTTCAAGGGGGCATAACATGATAACAAAGAGCAAACTGCCCTTTGGGTGCCTTTTTCACAATAGCGCTTAATTGATCCCCCTGGATGTGTGCACTGGCGTAGCGCCTGGGGCTGTGAAGCTGGACGGGGTGCGGTGGGAGTGGGGGTTTCAGAACGGAGTCAATGACTTAGGCCTGAAAGGCATCTATCTGCACCCTCTGATGATACTTAGAAGAAGTGACTGCTGATTACCCAGAAATCACTGTATTGACCATATGTCTAAAAATAATGCATGTTTGCATATTCCAAATATTAATCATGGCAGATAATTACTCAACAAATCAGAAAGTAATAATTTGCTGGAAAGCGTCAGGCAGTAAGCAAGCCTTGAAGACAATTTCTAATCAGTAATTCATTTTGTGACTCTTTTCCTCATTTTCCCTCTTTGATTTGTAGTCCTCAGAATAAGGTGATAAAAAGTACCACTTCAATGCCCTCATTTGATTCCTGTCCCTGACTAATCTACACTATTGTCCTCAGCATGAACAAGAGATGCACCCCACTCCACCCCCTTTTCTAGGCACCCACACTCACACTGAGGGACTGTCTCAGATCTCCCCTTGTTGGACATCAAATACAGACTGACGGCTCATATTTCATTATCATTTACAAAAGAATTTTTTATTCCTTTTTTATAACCTTTGAAATCGCCACTCTGCATTTGTTAAATCCTGCTTCCTGGACCAAACGTTGTAGAAAATCATACTTTGAGGCACCCGCCCACTCATTTCTCCACCCCATGTCCTCTCCGATGAAAAATAAAGGGAACTTGAAAATGGAAGGGAAGTTTCCAGAAGGGCATGGTGTAGCTGAGAGGCACTGAAGATGAGCTCCAGATGCAGGACCTGCCGGGGGCAGGTCCACAGCCACTCACAGGGGCACTGTGGGGAGTAGAAAAAACACCAGGTCTGAGATCAGAAGGCATGGCTTTCAGTCCCCGTGCTGCAGAACTTACACCCGTGACCTTAGGACAGTCTCCAGACTCAGTCTGGTGATGGCTGGGGTGCTATTGTAGTTACTGTGGATGCTCCTAGCAGCCTGGCACAAAATGCAATCAGTAACTGCCTTTCAGATGAGTGGATCAATTAGTGATGGGAGTGTTTTATAAATATAAATTTATATAGCATTATAGCCTCTCGCTTTCTTTAGTGCAATCTCCTCTAGCCCTAAGACCTCCAAAAAGCACAGACAGAACCTGGGAGAAATTACTCCAACATTTTGTAGCACAAAAGAAACCCCACTCACTGCATGGGGGGTGGGGGGCTGTAATCCAGGACAGCATGAGAATGAAGAATGAAATCTATGCATATCCAAATCTAGCCAGAATTCTGTTCTTGATCCAAAAGTCCAGAAAAAGTGAAACGTACACAAAATATGATGGAGGGACAACTGTCTTTGTAGAGAAGGGCCAAGTTCTAAAACAAAGTAAGAGAAAGCAGAGGCTTTCCTGGTCGGCGAGCTGCCGTCCTGAACGGCCACCCTCCACTTGCCATCAGGGGCTCAGCCCGTGCCTCGTTGCCTTGCAAGTCAATAATCCAATATGACTTGACAGTTGCTTAGTGAGCATTCGTGATGAGTCCAGACCACTGTAGCCGTCCTGCGGGGGAGAGGGGAAATCGGCACAATCGACTAATGACTCCTAGTTTTAAAGAAATAACAGCAAGGTAACATTTTTAAGATCCTTTTTAAAGAAACTTTCCCTAATGTGGAATATAGAATCCATTAGTGTGAAATTAGCTCATTCTGATTTCCATCACCTGCTCCAAGCTACAATTTTTCTTTCTACCATTCTTAAATAAGGTTTGCTGTGTGATGAATGACATGAACAAGACGCCGGAGGTGTTTAACCTTAACAAGAGAATAAACTCTTTGAAATTAATTTAGCAGGCTTGCTGACACACCTATAATGAGCATGTTTGTAAGCCTCCCACACAACGTGCCTCCTTATGCCTCTGTGCTATGATGGAATTTTCCAGATATTTTGTGTTCTGTTTGCATATGTGGCCTGCTGTGGAGTGTTTATATACCCAGGTTCTAGAAAGTATCTGTGATGGTATGATCTGAAATGCACGCAATCTATGTTTTTTCTAAATATCAAAACCGTAACATCTACCATTGCTATTTAGGAAATATTTACACAATTGTTTTTACTCTCAAAGACTCTGGCCTTATACTAAGGTTTATTGACATGGGTGTTGGCATATTAATTAGTATAAGCATTGTCATATGCAGTAGCCCCTCAGGATCCTCTCCCCAAAAGACAGCAGTCTCCACTATTCTGGATAAACCCCAAACAAGACATCCATTAACATAAATGCAGTCTATCTCCCAGCCACAGTACCTTTGCATATGCTATTTGCTCTGCCCAGAATGCCCATTCCAGTCTAACTTCAACTCAACTTCCACATTTCTTCCAAAATCCTTCCCTGTCTCTTGCCCCTCTTCTCACCGAGATAAATTATATCTTCTCAGTGTAACACTGATAGCATACATACTCTGATTATGATATTTGTTACCTCTAAATGTCATTATATACAAATGTACTTCTCCACTTGACTGTTCCTTTAAAAAAAAAAGTTTTAAAAAATAGAATCTATTCCTCTTTTAGCTGAATACATGAATACTGAATATATGAACAGCAATGGATGGTTATCCATGAAGGTAGAGCTGAAGAATACCTGTTAGGCATTTTTGTTACAGTGTCATCTTGAAAACGATACACCTGAAATAAATATTCCAGAGCTGATGTTTCTTGTTAAGGCTCATTAGTGGTCATTTCCAATCGGTATGAATAGTGAGGTTGCACTATGGAACTTTTGGCTGGCCTTGTGTATATAGCATGGTCCTGAATAGTGAGAGTGCTGGCTAATTAGTGCCCATTGTGGTAATAGGGCAGGTGGTCAGGACAAGAGCTCCTCAGACAGCTGACTTACTCTGAATTCACATTTTGTTCTGTTTGCTCCCAGCATGGCATTCAGTGCATCGTCAGCATGGGCAAGCATTTTTCCCTTCCTTATTAACATAAACACTCAAAACACACACAGAGTACAACACAAGAACACCTCTCTCCCTCTGAGTTGTCAGAGATGTTCTTAGCCAAGCGTGTTAATGACTCAGAAGGGGCATGCAGAAATTTAAAAGCTCTTAATGAACCTGCTTTCCGCTCCCCCCATCCATACCCATTCTAGTCTCTCAAGACGTTATTTTTAACTCCACATGGCTACAGCTGCACTTCAGAGAAAGCCAAGCGGAGACAGGGGTGCAGCCCTGTTCACAGGATGGAAAGCAAGTCCTGGGAAGGAAGCATGGCGTGAAAAAGAGAGAGGACGTGGACAAGGGCAGGCATCAGAGAGGAGTTCAAAACACTTCTCAGAAACCGGAACTCTTACAAAGGTCAAGTAGGACCAGAGCCAACCCTAAGGAATGGGAAATATGATGATCAACCCCCTTCCCAAACTTGGGGTGCAGGTGGGGACACTCCCGACCCTGACCAAAGAAATGGACAGGATTCAGCATGGCAGTTCTAAGGAGACTGGGAGCTTTGCCAACTGGTATTAGATGAATATCTTAGCAGCCACTATGTATTTTAACCTAAACCAAGCCTCCAAGGCAAGGCTGACTATTCCTCTTTACTCTGATACACAACTCTTAGTCTGTGCTATTTTAGAACTTCAGAACCAAAGGAGTAAATTTCAAGGCCAAAAGAAGCTAGCTAGTTTGGGGATTTCTTTTTATCTTCTGTGGCTTTCCTTGATACCAATTTTAGCCTAATTTCACTCAAGTAAAATTGCTTGATTTGCTTCATTCCCTTCTTACTAAGCAGAAATGGTTCTGGTTGTCAAACATTCCTACACTTAGCCTGAATTATCCTGTGAATGGCACCCCTGGGGTTGTGTGATGGGAAGATTTGCTTGAATTAAACCAAGAAAGTCCTCTCTCTAAGCATCTCCCTCCCTGGATTGACTTTTTAGTCATTTTCACATGGGCACAGCTTACGTGGGCTCTATCCTTCCACCAGTCTGAAACGATAGTGTTTCACACAGCAGCATCAATGTGCTATTGTTCATGTTTAATATTTTTATTTCTGAAATAAATATGTATCACTTGAGGTCCCAACAGAAAACAGATGGCACAGTCAAATTAGTCAAGTCAAACCAGGTTTATTTACATAGGTGTAGAAAATTATAGGGGACACTGCAGTACCCAGGGTGAACAGCAGAGAGGAGGAAGTGGTAGCCAGACTCAGGTTGCAGAGAGTCATGTAAGAAAGGCTGTCATGAGTTCCTTGTCCAAAACTTAAAACCTCTGGTGGAGACATACAGTCAACTTAAGGTAGATCCCCTGCAAGCGAAGAGTCAATACCCAACTTCACTGTCCTCTCCCACTGCTGGGGCTTCCCATTGGCCAAACCAGATGGTAAGGACTCCCATGGAAACCATGCAAGTTGGTTTCCTGGGGCAGAAAGCAGGGTGGAGCAGTGGAGAGAGTAGTCTGGAGAAGCAAACAGAAGATAACTGGCACAAAATAAAAGCTTTATTTTTTAAAATGCCAATTTAATACTTTCTTTCACCTAAAACAGCTATAAAGTCATAGTCTGAACTTCTTAATTTCTGGCCTCTTCCAGGGACAGATAGGGTCAGGTCTTGCAAACTTCTTTTAATATGGTCTTTGAGGGGCGCCTGGATGGCTCAGTCGGTTAAGTGTCTGACTTCGGCTTAGGTCATGATCCCAGGGTCCTGGCATCCAGCCCCACATCAGGCTCCCTGCTCAGTGGTAAGCCTGCTTCTCGCTCTCCCGCTGCTCATGCTCTCTCTCCTGCTCTCTCTCTCAAATAAATAAATAAATAAATAAATAAATAAATAAATAAAATCTTAAAAAAAAATATGGTCTTTGAAAAAAATTAGTGAAAAATAGGAATTCCTGAGGATTTTCCTTATGTGAGTCCTTCTTTTTTTATTGAAATGGTTTTTTCCATCTTTTGGCCAAGATATAAAATGTAAAAGGATTGAAATCTAAAAATATCACCACAAAGCTTTGCTATTCACAAAGCTAAGCATAAAATACCTAGATAAAACTACAATTCTCCTTCCTTCCCATCTTTTCACATTTATTGAGCAACTACTCTGCCCTTCAGTACCCTGTAATACATTAAGATGCAAAGATAAACGGAAACCAACCTTTCTAAGCTATGTTGGCTCAATCAAAAAAAGAGGGCAGATGAGTAGGTAATTCATTTCTTTTTCTTTTTTTTTTTTTAAGATTTTATTTATTTATTTGACAGAGACAGAGACAGCCAGCGAGAGAGGGAACACAAGCAGGGGGAGTGGGAGAGGAAGAAGCAGGCTCACAGCAGAGGAGCCTGATGTGGGGCTCGATCCCACAACGCCGGGATCACGCCCTGAGCCGAAGGCAGACGCTTAACTGCTGTGCCACCCAGGCGCCCCATAGGTAATTCATTTCTGTTCGTTTTTAGATGACAAAGGGCAGTTCAGAAGTTGGCACTGGCTCCAGCCTTAGGTCTGATTTGGGCCTCGCTCATGTTTCCAAGCTCCTTCTCTCAGATGTTCCTCCTCATAGTACTTGCTTGGCTCCTCATGAAGTTTTTCTTTGTGGGAGGGAATGGTGATAGAAACCCAAGCTTCCTACCCTTACACCCACAAACTCAGAACAGAAGTGATGTCTATGTGTCACAGTAAAGTTCTGGGTTCACTCTTATTGGACAGGTTTAAATTACTCTTGAACCAATTACTAGAACCAGAAAAATGTGTTACTCTGGTTAACTTCAGTCGATGAGAGCCCATTATTTGGTTTGAATATGGAGACATCCAACCCCAACATCCTGATAATGCAGGAGGGCAGATCCTCAGGGAACAATCTGATGGCTGTCGGTGAAATGAATGCCAGAGAAGTAACCATCACAAAGTAAAGACATATGCAAGAGTAAGAAGTCTTTTTTGTGATTATCTTTTCAAATGATTTACAAAAATCACATAAATATGTAATTATCAATTGCCTGAGAATTTAAGAGACATCTAACTTTGGTGTTACATATATTGGCTATTTCATTGAAAATTTGCTCTTTTGTCTAAATACCACAATTTAAAAAATTAAGAAAATCAATTGACATCTGTTTCAAAGTTATCAACTTAGCTGCCCAATTAGCAAGCCCTTATTTCTACTCAAATGGATAGAAGTGGAGAATTTATGACAGTTATAGGCAGAAGGAAGTGTGCCTTCTATATTCTAATAACTTCGAAAATATTTTTAAGATATAACATATCCAAGACCAGATTTTAAAAAGAGTTTATCAGACCCTGAGTCATGACCTAAAAAGGAATTGCCCACCTGGAAAGTAAGTGGATGGGACCCTGAGCCAAACTCGAACAAGTGACAAAAGCTAGAGAAAAGGAGAGCCCATGTAGCAATTAGTAGGCGAGCAAATGTCAGCCCTATACTCCCTGGGGGATGCATGACTCCAAATCATGCAGTGAAGGGGACAATTGGAAAAAAGATAGTGCTCAGCTTACTTATGAATCCAATAATGGTCACAGAAAATAAACTTGTTTGGACAGATGTAGCTTTAGGCTGCATAGCTGACTCAACAACAGTGGGTGTCCCACTGACAACTTGGTTTTTGCTCTAAATTCTTTCTTTTATCCTTTGTCCACACCTGAAATATTACAGAAAAACCCAAATAAACTTTTTGGACCTATCTGCAATTCCAGCAATGAGTGAAAAGCGATTCCCCCAGAGAGCATGAATAAAAACCAGTCACTGAATATATGCAGAATCACAGGAGTTTAAAGGAAGAAGGTCTAAACAGTCAAAATAAATGTTTTCCTAGGAAAGAGCCTTGCTGAAGAGACAGAGAATAAACTTTAGAAACCTTTATAATTTCAGTAAGATTCTAAAAGGCATTGTATTTAATTAAGAGAAGGAATCTGGATTAGAAAAAATACTTAAAAACTAAAATTGCTGAATTTAAGGGTACCTCACTGGCACAATGAGGCTGCTGGGTACCATAGAAAACAAACGATGATTTGAAAACAGTGTCAAGAAACTATCCCAAGAATAAAATTGTATTCTTTAAGAATCTGAATTCTTAGCATTCTGCCAAGTACTTTGAACATGCATTAACATATTTCATAATTTAAGCAAGTATTATTATTACTATTCACAATTTATAGTTGAGGAAAATGTTCCATAGGAAGGTTAAGTATGTTACCTAACACCAAACACAATTAGTAACATGGGCTGGGTATGGGTTTTAAATCCAACACTCTTTTACTCAATAGCCATGCTCTGGTTTCACAAGTAAATTCCTTTAGGTCATCAAGAAATGGATAGTATTTCTGTACTGTCTAAATTATCCTAGACCACGGGTCAGGAAACTTTTTCTATAAAGGGCCAAAGAGTAAATATTTTTAACTTTGTGGACCACGCAGTCTCTGTTACAACCACTCAGCTCTGCCACTGTAGTGAGAAAGCAGCCGAAGACACCTATTAATGGTCATGAATGCCTCCCAATAAAACTTTATTTATGGAAACAAGTTGTGGGTCAGATTTAGCCATGGGCCATAGTTTGCCAACCCATATGCTAGAGCATAAAAAGATGAGACTATAATCATTTTTTTTATGAACTAATCACAGCACTAACACCAAAACGTTTCAAAGATCATGTACACAAATTTTAAATTATCTCACTTACTGAAATGCAAGGTACAAATAAAATTTTTGCAAATTGAAACTGGCAGCAAGACCACTACACAGTGACCAAGTAGAGGTTACTCTAGTGGTATAAGGAGGTCTAACTTTTAAAAATCTATTATTATAATAATATAAATAAATAAAATAAATGATATATATTATTAGTTCTTCAGACAGGATTTTCAGAATTCAACATCCATTTCTAACTTAAAAAAAAAAAACCCTTGGTAAAAAATGAATAACAATATTACTTTATATGATAAACAATATCTATGCCAAAAAAATGTGGGCCTTGTAAAAATAACTTAAATACTAAAACATCTCCATGAAAATAAAATATGATATAAAGATAACCTTTACCAACACTGTTATTTAATATTATTTTGAAAGTTCTAGCTGTGGTAATATGATCAGAAAACAATTAGACAGTAGGAGCCCAAATTATAATACTTTCCAGGTGATATAGTACACAGAATCACAACTTAGTGCAGCACAAGCCCAGAAGGAGAACCTTCCATGGGAACCAGTGCCAGGGTAGGAAAACCTAAATTGTAATTAATGAAATACTGGAGGCTCGGTGTGCACAACTCTGAGAATTAAAGACTCAAGGTGGGACCACTCTTGTGGGTGTAACCTACTTAGTTAGGCTTTACTTCCAGGAGCTCTGCCAAATGCGCACTGTGAAGATCAGAGAAAAAGAGAAAAATATCCTCGTGCTTCTGGCAGGAGGAGAGGACAAACATTTTGAAATATGTCAGAGCATTCTGTTCAACAAGAGCTGCCCTCAAAAGAAAGAAACTATTCTACCAGAGATTAACCTATTTGAAGTTTTATTACAGCACAACTAACTTAGAGGAAGAACTATATCCAACTCCAGCTCCTTCTAGCCACAAAAATGGTAAAGAAAGTTTTTCAGCAGTGAAAGAAAGAAAGAAAGAAACAAACAAACAAACAAACTAGCTCCACAAAGAAATAATAAGCATTAGAAATAAAAACTACATACATATTTTATAGGTAAATACAAAGATTTTTTTTCTTAGTATTTAAATCTTTTTAAAAAGAAAATTGCTTAAAATAAAAAAAATAGTGCCATATTATGGGTTGAATAATAGATGGAGAAGTAGAGTATGAGAGTAGTCGTACAAAGGCTGGGAGGTGAGAAACACAAGTATACTTTGTAAGGTTCCTGTACTATATGTAAAGTCCTGTATTATCACCTGAAGATTTACTGTAATTAATTAAAAATATATACTAAAACCCTAAAGCAACCACTAAAATAAAAAACAAAGAGTTATGGCTAATAAACCAAAAAAGGAGGAAAAATGGAATTATAAAAAAATATTCAATCCAAAAAGCAAAAGGGAACATAGAACAGATAAGATACATAGAAAACAAATAGTCATGATCGATATAAATTTAAACATCTCAGGGGCGCCTGGGTGGCTCAGTTGTTAAGCATCTGCCTTCAGCTCAGGGTGTGATCCCAGGGTCCTGGGATCGAGCCCCACATTGGGCTCCCTGCTCAGCGGGAAGCCTGCTTCTTCCTCTCCCACTGCCCCTGCTTGTGTTTCCTCTCTCGCTGGCTGTCTCTCTCTCTCTGTCAAATAAATAAATAAATCTTTAAAAATAAATAAATAAATAAATAAATAAATTTAAACATATCAATAATCATATTAAATGCAAAGGGTCTAAACAACCCAATTAAAAAGCACAGAAATATCAAGTTGAATAAAAAAACAAGACCCAATTGTATGCTGCCTAAAGAGATTTACTTTAAAATTTAAAGACCCAAATCAAAACATAAAGGATTGAAAAAGACATATCAATCATAAGACTAATCTGAAGAAAGGTGGACTAGCTATATTAATATCAGACAAAATAGATTTCAAGGCAAAGACTATTGCTAGGGTCATAGATGCTCATTTCATATTGAGGAAAGCATCAATTTATCATAGGACATAACAAATCCAAATATTTATATATTTAACAACAGAGCTTCAAAACACATGAAGCAAAAACTGATCGAATTGTAAAGAAAAATCCACAATTATATTTGGAGAATTTAATACCTCTCTTTTATAATCGATAAAATAAAGACATAGAGAAGCTGTAATGATATAGAAGACTTGAATAGTATTAAGAACCAACTTGCCATAGTTGGCATTCATAAAAATTTCTACCTAAGGACTTCTGGGGAAGGTGGCAGAGTAGGAGGACACAAAGCTCACCTTGTCCCATGGTTACAACTATAGATATCAGTCACATCAGTGTAAATAACCCAGAAAATGACGTGAAGACTGGCACAACAGACTCAATGACTAAAAGTAGAGAAGAGGCTACATCAAAGAGGGTAGGAAGAGCAGAGAAGCAGTCAGGAGCTAAACCCCAGGGTCTGTCCACTGGAGGGAGGGAGCCACAGGTATGGAGAAGGAAAAGAAACAGACTATTACACTGCGAAGCCCACATGAAGAAGATAAATCCTTATCACATTTGGCTTTGAAAATCGAAGGGGCTGAATTTCATGAGTTCTTACAACCAGCAGGGCATAAAACCTGGAACTTTAAAAATCAGTGGGCTCAGCTCTGGAAGAGGCCAGAGAGAGACAGGAAACTGAGTCCCTGCCCTTAAAGACACAGCACAAAAACACCTCATGGAAATACAGCATAGAAGCAGCAGTTTGAAAAACACCTGCCTCCGTTCTGGTGCTACAGGTCCCCTCTCTCAGGAGACCAGCACAAACCTTGCCAACACCACGTCTCAACAGCACATTTTGTAGGGCCTCAGTACCGGCAGCAACATCAGCTGGTCACTCTGGTAGAGGATGCCAACACCTTGTTAGAATTCCTTGCCCCACTCATATGCACTCTGTGGAGTGGCCCTGGCCTGCCCCAGTGTCGGCAGTGGCTGTGTGTCCCCTGTGGAAGAGGACCTGTGCCACCTTCTTAAAAGTACATGCCCTGCCCACTACTTCTAACAGCAACAGATGTAGCTTACTTTCCTAACACACAGAAACAGACACAGAGAGTTTAGATAAAATGAGAAGACAGAAGAATATGTCCCAGATGAAAAAACAGGACAAAATCATAACATGAGACCTAAGCAAAATGGAGATAAGTAATATGCCTGATAGAGAATTTAAAGTAGTGATCATAAAGATATACTGCACTTGAGAAAAGAGTGAGGACATCAGTGAAAGCCCTACCAAAGAGATAAAAAAGAACCAATCAGAGATAAACAACACAATGGTTGAAATTAAAAATACACTAGATGGAATAAATAGCAGGTTACAGAAGCAAAAGAATGAATCAATGACCCAGAGAACAGAGTAATGCAAAGTACTCAAGCTGTGCAAGTGAGAAAAAATTAAGGAAAATGAGAATAGATTTAGGGAACTCAGTGACTCTATCAAGCCTAATAACATTCCCATTATAGGGATCCCAGAAGAAGGAGAGAAAAGGGGGCAGAAATATATTAGAAGAAATAATAGCTGAAAACTTCTTGATTTGGAGGAAAGAAACAGAAATTTAGATCCAGAGGCACAGAGATCCCCCAATCAAATCAACCTAAGGAGGTCCACACTAAGACATGTAGTAATTACAATGGCAAAAAGAAGGGATAAAGAAAATTTTTCAAAGTTTGTAAGAGAAAAGAAGACAGTTACATACAAAGGAAACCCCCTAAGGCTATCAACAGATTTTTCAGGAGAAACTTTGCAGGCCAAGCGGGAGTGCCATGATATAGTCCAAGTGCTGAACAGTCAAAATCTAAGTACAGCCAAGAGTACTTTATTCAGCAAGGCTATCATTCAGAATAGAGGAAGAGATCGTTTCCCAGATAAACAAAAGCTAAAGGAATTCATGACCACTAAACCAGCCTTACAGGAAATGTTAAGGGGGACTCTGAGTGGAAAACAAAAAGCACAAGTAAGAGTAAGAAAAACAGGAAACACAAAAGCAGTAAAAATAAGTATACCTGCAAGGATGAGTCAAGGGACTCACAAAATAAAGAGATGCAAAGTATGACGCCATATACATAAAATGTGAGGAGAAAAAGAGTAAAGAATGAGCTCAAACTTAAGTGAATATCAACTTAATACAGACTGCTATATGCAAAAGCTGTTAGACACAGCCTAACGGTAGCCACAAACCAAAAATCAGTAATAGATATGTAAAAATTAAAAAGAAAGGAATCCAAGCATATCGCTAAAGAAAAACATCCTATGCTGAGAGAGGAGAGCAAGAGAATAAAGGAACAGAAATCCACAAAGCAAACACAGAACAAATAACAAAATGGCAGTAAGTACATACCCATCGATAATTACTTCAAATGTAAAGGACTAAATGATTCAATCAAAAGACAGAGGGTGATAGAATGGATTCAAAAACAAGACCCATCTAGATGCTGCCTACCAGAGACTCACTTCAGACCTAAATACACCTGCAGATTGAAAGTGAGGGGATGGAGAAATATCCATCATGCAAATGGATATGAAAAGAAACCTAGGGTAGCAATGCTTATATCAGATAAAACCAACTTTAAAACAAAGACTGTAGCAAGAGACAGAAAAGGACACTATATAATCACAAAGGAAACAACCCGACGAGAAGACATACCAATTGTAAATATTTATGCACCCAACATGGGAGCACCTAAATACATAAGGCAATTAATAACAAATATAAAGGAACTAATCGATAGTAATACAATAATAGTAGGGGACTTTAACACCCCACTTCACATCAATGAACAGATCAACCAAACAGAAAATGAGTAAGGAAACACTGCATGACACACTGGATCAGATGGCTTTAACAGATATATTCAGAACATTCCATCCTAAACCAGCAGAATACACATTCTTTTCAGGTGCACACAGAACGTTCTCCCAGACAGATCACATATGAGGCCACAAAATAAGTCTCAACGATTTCAAAAAAATCAAAGTTACATCATGAATCTTTTCTGATCACAATGCAATGATACTAGAAATCAAGCACAAGAAAAAAATCTGGAAAGAGCAAAAATACATAGAGGTTAAATAACAAGCTACTAAACAATGAATGGGCCAACCAAGAAATCAAAGAGGAAATAAAAAAATACATGGAGACAAATGAAAATGAAAACATAACAGTTCAAAACCTTTGGGATTTAGCAAAGGCAGTTCTAAGAGGGAAGTTTATATCAGTACAGGCCTACCTCAAGAAGCAAGAAACATCTCAAACAACCTAACTTACATATAAAGGAGCTAGAAAAAGAACAAACAAAAGCTGAATCCAGGAGAAGGGAAAAAATAATAAAGATTAGAGCAGAAACAAATGATATAGAAACTAACAGAACAGTAAAACAGATCAGTGAAGCCACAAACTGCTTCTTTGGAAAGATCAACAAAATTTATAAACCTCTAACTGGACTCATCGAAGAGAGAGAGAGAGAGAACTCGAGTGAATAAAATCAGAAGTAAGAGAAGGAATAACAACAAACACCACAGAAATACAAAGGATTGTAAGAGACTATTATGAAGAATTATATGTCAACAAGCTGGACAGCCTAGAAGAAATGGGTAAATTCCCAGAAATGTATCACCTACCAAAACTGAAACAAGAAGAAATAGAAAATTTGAACAGACTGATTACCAGTAATGACATTGAATCAATAATCAAAAAACTCCCAACAAATAAAAGTCCAGGACCAGGAGCCTTCACAGGTGAATTCTACTGAGCATTTAAAGAAGAGTTGATACCTATTCTTCTCAAACTTTTCCAAAAAATAGAAGAGGAAGGAAAACTTCCAAATTCATACTATGATACCAAAACCAGATAAAGATGCCACTGAAAAAGAAAACTACAGGCCAATGTCTCTGATGAACACAGATGCCCATCTTCAAAATATTTGAATATCCTCAAAAAAAGTATTAGCAAACTGAATCCAACAGTACATTAAAAAAAACCCCATTCACCATGATAAAGTGGGATTTCTTCCTAGGCTGCAAGCAAGGGTGGTTCAATATTCACAACTCAATTAACATGAAACATCACATCAACAAAAGAAAGGACGAAAACCATATGATCATTTCAATAGATGCAAAAAAAAAAAAAAGCATTTGACAAAGTACAATATCCATTCATGATAAAAAACCTGCAACAAAATAGGTTTAGAGGGAATATACCTCAATATAATAAGGCCTTATGTGAAAAACCCACATCGAAGACCATACTCTTTGGTGAAAAGTTGAGAGCTTTTCCCCCGAGGTCAGGAATAAGACAAAGATGTCCACTTTCACCACTTCTTTCCAACATAGTACAGGAAGTCCTACCCACAGCAATCAGACAACAGAAGTAAATAAAAGGCATCCAAATCAGTAAGGAAGAAGTAAAACTTTCACTATTTGTAGATGACATTATATATATAATGTTTTATATATAAAACAAAATTTGAAGGGACACACGTGCCCCTGTGTTTATGGCAGCATTGTTTACAATAGCCAAGATATGGGAAGAGCCCAAGTGCCCATCAATAGAAGAATGGATAAAGAAGATGTGATATATATATAATATATATAATGGAATATTACTCAGCCATAAAAAAAGAATGAAATCTTGCCATTTACTACAGCATGGATGGAGCTAGAGAGTATAATGCTAAGCAAAATAAACCATTCAGAGAAAGATAAATACCATATGATTTCACTCATATGTGGAATTTAAGAAACAAAACAAATGAGCAGGGTGGGGAGGGGGGGAAAGAGAGACATACCAAAAAACAGACTCTTAACTATAAAGAACAAACTGATGGTTACCAGAGGAGAAGGGTGGGGGGGAGGGTGAACTAGATGATGGGGATTAGGGGATTAAGAGTACACTTATCTCGATGAGCACTTAGTAATGTATGGAAGTGCTGAATCACTGTACTGTACACCCGAAACGAAATGTAACACTGTAAGTTAACTACACTGAGATTAAAATTAAAAACATTAAAAAAAGTAAAATTCTACCTAAGAACAGCAGAACACCCACCCATTCTTTTCAAGCGCTGAAGGAACAAGGAACATTTATCAAGATGATCATATTGAAGACTATTTTTAAAATCCCAATAATTTTTTAAAAATTCAAATCATATAAAATATGATCTTTAGTCCCATTGGTATTAAATCAGAAATTAGTAACAGAGAGATCGCTAGAATACTCTCAAAGACGTGTGCAAGATTGCTAATGGCAATCTTCCCAAATACCTATCAAAAGGTGAATAAGCAGATTGCAATGTATCTATACACTGGAATACTATTCAGCAACAGAAAGAATGAAGTTGTGCTACACACCATAGATGAATCTCAAAATAATTTTGCTGATTCAAAAAAGCCAGACCAAAAAAAGAATGAACACTCTATCATTCGATTTATATAAAGTTTCAGAAAATTCAAACTAATCTAAAGTTGCAGAAAATAGATCAATGATTGTTTGGGGATGGAGAAGGGGGTATGGACAAACATTCCAAAGCAATGAAGCTCTAACTGTAAAACTCCAGATATTAGCCATCTGGAGGGGAACATATTTGGAGAGTCAGGGTTCTTTTCCTTCTCTTCAAATTCAGTTCCTCGTCTGGGAGGCTTTCCTCAGCTAGCACTTAGAATTGTGCCTGTGGCTCTCTCTTTCTTGGAGATAGCATTAAATGAGAGAGAAGCACAGAAAAATTAGGGAAAACAGAAATGCAGCAAAAGCAAATGTCATGAACAGCTAGCAGTTCTTCATTTAGGTTTATTTCTGTGGGACAAGGAAGATGTTGGCAAGGATGTGGAGAAAGGCGAACGCTGTTGGTGGGGATGCAAGCTGGTGCAGCCACTCTGGAAAACTGTATGGAGGTTCCTCAACACATTAAAAATAGAGCTACCCTATGACCCAGCAATTGCACTACTGGTATTTATCCCAAAGATACAGATATAGTGAAAACAAAGGGCACCTGCACCCCAATGTTCATAGCAGCAGTGTCCACAATAGTCAAACTGCTGAAGGAGCCGAGATGCCCTTCAAAAGATGACTGGATAAAGAAGATGTGGTCCATATATACAATGGACTATTACTCAGCCATCAGAAAGGACAAATACCCACCATTTGCATAGACATGGATGGAACTGGAGGGGATTATGCTAAGTCAAATAAGTCAAGCAGAGAAAGACAATTATCATATGGTTTCACTCATATGTGGAACATAAGGAATAGCACAGAGGACCATAGGGGAAGGGAGGGAAAACTGAATGGGGAGAAACCAGAGAGGGAGACAAACCATGAGAGATTCTGGACTCTGGGAAACAAACTGAGGGTTACAGAAGGGAGGTGGGTGGGGGGATGGGGAAACCAGGTGACGGATATTAAGGAGGATACATGTTGTGATGAGCACTGGGTGTTACACACAGCTAATGAATCACTGATTCATTAAAACTAGTGATGTGCTATATGTTGGCTAACTGAACATCCTAACAATAAAAACAGTGGCTTTTAATTCATTTTCCTTATACCACAATAACTGTAAAAGTCTGGACACATTATGTCAACCTCTGCTTGTGACCTTCCCCACTTACAATCATTGCATTATGTGTCTCTAAAGTGGGTTCATAAAAAATATGGGGGTTACATATAGGTTGTACTGATAGAAGCCAGTTTGAAGAACAAAAGATGAGAGAGCATTTAATAACACCTCATGAAAGGAAGATGGAATCCTCTTCAAATGAAACTCAAGCCCCAGTGCAGGAATGGTGCTGCCAGAAAGCAAACTGGCCTTGAGCTGGGAGCTCAGTTTCTTTGCAAAGATTGAATAACTAGGTTCCCTGGTGACTGATCACAAAATCATAAGGCGCTGACATTTGAAAACCATGGAACTCATAAGGCCGCTGCAGGGATGGGGCAAACCCTCACTGGGCCAGCTGTTGCCATGGCGTCTTTTCTCTATGTTCTCGATCTGATGCTCTGAGTGACTCCTCTGTGATCTAACCAGTAGGTATTTATTTCTACAAGTCAATTACAACTGAATCCGTCTTTTCTGCGACTCTCTAGCACGTGCAGAAATCCTCAAGGTGTGAACCTCGGTGTCTGCGTTCCGGAGGAGGCATGCCTTTATATCGCTTCTCTACCGTGTGTTTTAATTATTAAAAACCATTTTCAAAGTGCTTTCCTCTTTCCTAGCCATCGCCTTATTTGGCCTCACACAGCCCTGCCATGTCAACAAGGCCAGTGTAATTGTTCCCATTTTACAGAGGAGGAACGGGGCTCAGGGAGGTTGAGTGGTTTGCCCTTCATCTCACAACAGGCTGGCGGACACCTAACTGTTGAATAAATGACAGCTATTTACTCTCTTTAATTCATGTGCGTACCTTATAAATGACTGCCTGTATTGAGAAATAGGCTGAACTGATTCTCCTACTTTTTGAAGCTGCTTATGTTTTTGTGCTGTCATGAGGAACATGTCAATGTCTATAAATGAAGAATAAAATTATACCAAAGCTAAGCTTTTCATGTTTAACAAAGAATAAGAAAAAAATCCCAATCTACAGGTCCTAGAGGAAAAAAAGACAGGAAGGCAATTGGAAAGAGTTTGCAACCGTACCGAGGACAGACAGGCAGTGGGAGAGGAGGCAAAAGGATGAGGGACTTTCAAACTCTCCAAGGAAGCTGCCAGAGAAAACCAGCTAAAACAAAGCAGGGAAGGTGAGGCTGCAAACTTCACAGAACTCGCCAGGACTGAAGCTTTTGATGAATGAGTCAACGTAGCTCATATACTAATTATAGTTGAACTTCTTCAGTATACTTGTACGTATTTTCCTGAAATAAATAAGCATTTTTAAATGGTTGTTTTAATAGTTCCTTTTGGTTTATTATTTACTCAAACCCTCTGTCTGTCCAAAGACTTCTTCAGTTCAACATTATTATCTAAGTCTGGAAGAGATTTGATTGGTGATTTATTTTGTAAAAGAATAGGACTGTGCTTCCCTTTGCCCCAGAAAGAGATCTTAGCCACGTCTTCTGGGTCCACAGTGGGTCCTATACTGCCCATCTGTCTGGGAGACAGACGTTTCCTGACCTGCCCTGCAAAGTATAAAGCAGGTGCCACTGTGAATTTTTAACTAACAACTCCTAGAAACAATAAGCTTTCCTTTTCCTAAATTTCACGATTATATCCATTTAAGCATACCTTCATTTTTTTTTTTTACTAGTGGTTTAAATAGTAGAAAGATACAGAAAGGGGAACATAAAAGATTAGAGCGGAAAGAAGCTTTTCATAACTTATCAATACATGAGCACCAGCCCCGGCATCCTATCCCCCAGCATCCTTTGAATCAAACACTGGGTTTAGCAACGTGGTGGCACAGCACATACCAGCCAAAACAATAATGTTCTGTCCTTTGTAGGGGAACATGGAGCTCCTGACCCACCATCTGCTGTTTCTTCCCGCACCGCTGATGGATCAACGCTTACTCACACACCCTCTTGTGGGGATGGAGGAAAGCCGGTATCTCAGAGGTGGTTGCCTGGGTTTAGGCGGTTGGCTCCCATCACAGCACAGGTTGACTGGACTGCACAGGAACTGGGATAGGTCCTGACTCCTCAGTTTCATGATCCTATCAGCTGAGCTCCAGTGATTCTACCTTCCCCAAGGAGTATTACAAAGCCACCGTTCCTGATCAACAACGGAGGCTGAGAATGTGTCAGATAAAGGGATAAGATGATCAGTCAACATATGCAAAAGTACCACATACACTTTGGGGGAGCAAGAAAAGTATGTCCTGGGATTTCTCTTGGGGCAGGGCAAGTTTCCGAGCCAAGGGGCTTGCTCAGCCAACTCCAGCCACAGCTGGCAAAGGCCTCCACCTGTCAAGGCTTGGCCAGTCTCTGATGTTCCTGAGGACCCATCCACCCCCAGAGGGCAGGGAGGCCTCTGGAGAGAAGTGGTCACGACTGTCTGTCTGATATTCTCCCAAATCACTCAGAAAATAATAAATTAAGTCCACCTGCAGGAAAACAGCTTGGCCTCCAGGGCCTCAGGGTGCAGCAGAAGAGAAAAATGCAAAGTGGTAATTACAGTTGAGACATCATTAAAGTCTGTTTATACATTTTCAAACATACGTTGTTAAATATTTTTTAAAAAGAAAGTTTCAGAACAGTGTGAAGCATATTATCCCATGAATGCAAATTTTTAAATGTTTATTTAAAGTAGTTGAAGCACAGGAAAAACATCTGAAAGAATATGCCACAAACTATTTTAAAATTATGACCAAATTATGAAAGACTTTCTTTTCCTAAATTGTACACTTCTGAATAATTTTATCTACAATGAGCATACATTTTTTAAAAACAGAAGACAAGAATAAATCTTTTAAATCAAGTCAAGCCTTTGAAGAATATTTAATAACATGGAAAATTTTCTTGAAAAAAATCAGATTATAAAACAATTTATCTCCTGTGGTATTAATTTCTTAATATTTGTAAATATTGATAAAAGGAATTGATACAAGGATTTCCTAAAAGGAAATCCATTAAAATGCAAGAGTAAGTAATTTCTGGGTGAATGAATTGAAGGTGATTTTTATTTTTTATTTTTCTACATTTTCCAATGTTCTAGAAATAAGATATTTATAATTGGGAGGGGGCACAATAAGATAAGCCGTAAAAAGCAGAGTAAATAATTCTCTGAATATAAACCTACCTAGGGAAATTGGGAAAAGACTTATCTAAGTAGGTGATACCCATGAGATGCCTGCAGTATTAATAGAAATTCACCAAGGGGATGGAAGCTATTCTTTCTCAGAGGAACTGTGTGCAAAAGGACATGGAGCGAAAAAGAGAGTGAGTGGCATAGTCAGGCAATGTCATGTGGGCTTATGAAGTGGGAAGGAGTGAAATTGATAAAAAATTAAACTATAAGGTGGGGCCCAAGATCTGGAATTGAATCTGTAAGCCAAGGAAGCCACCGATGGATTTAAAGTAGGGGAGTGACATGATTTGATTGGATCTGAATTCACTAGTTTCAGTTATGGATGATGGAGTCAAACACGGGAAGACTGAAGTAATACAGGTAAGGTTTGCAGTGGTAACGTATGAAATAATGAGGATGCCCAGGTTGCTGATCTGAGTGATTTTGTACTTCGTGGTATTCTTTTCAAAGAAGACACAGGAATGGAGGGAGTTCAAGATGGAGACTGGGGGTGGGGAGGTAAAGGAGTAATTCATTTCATTAGGGACATGCTGAGTTGAAGTGACTGTGGGCCATCCGGGTAGAAACATCCAATTGGCAGCTACCAAGAGCAGTATGGGTCTGGCAGTCAGAAGAGACAGTGGACAAGAGACAAAGATGTCAGAGCTCTGAGTTATAAGTGGTAGTTTACTTACCAAGGGTGTGGGCATCCTGCTGGACTCATCCTTCACCCACCCTCTGTCCCACATGCATCCGATAAGTCATTAAGGCTTATCTATTTGACTTTCTAATGATCTCTTGAATTGAGCTTCATCCTCATTATTTCGTCTCCATTTTAGGGAGATATTGAGGAATGGTCTCGAATTTCTTCACAGAGACAAAGGCAAGGTCATTGGGCAGGAGTCAGGGAGTCAGGCCTAAGAAGGGAGTTTGAAAGAGGAATGAAACAATGAAGTAGCAAGTAAAACTGAACTGGCAGGGTCAAGGAATCGACCATGAGGTAGCAGTGAGGCTCCCACGGAGGCTAGTCGGGACCTACCAACTGGCAAGATGACATGGTTCTTTCCTCCATGATGCTCAGCTGCTGACCATGTATGGATACAGAGAAGAAAATATTTAAATATTGTCAAGGCTGAGAATTTAGAACTTGGGATCTGCAAGGCCAGAATCACAGGGTTGAGAAATCGAGAAGGCATCAGCCCAGAGGTTACAGAGGTGGATCTTGTGTGCTTGGCTGGCTGAGGAAAAAGAGAAGCCTGGGGCACTGTGGGGAATCGGAGGTAGTGAGGTGGCAAGATGTTCATGGAGGTATAGGGGCATGGGCTGACTGGTGGGAAAGGTGGTTGTGAGGAGAAAGGGAATCTCAGAGCCCAGAACATCATAAGAAAGAGACAGTCTCTTGAGCCAGGGACGAAGTGGCAAAAGTGGGCGGAGTGTCCACACAGGAAACGAAAGATAACCAGTGGGGACTCACTGGGGAGTGGCAGTCAGACCTCTGGACCTAGAGGCAGGAGTCCTGGGTTTCAGTTTCATCCCGGCCACTTTCTGTCTGCATGACCTTGAGCTTTACCCCCACACTCCCTGGGTTTTTGTTTCCTCCGGAGAATAGAGATATGAGGCACTGTAAATATTAAATAATGTGCATGAGAGCTCCTGCCACGTGGTTGGCCTCCATCAATGCTGACTAGATATGGAGAATGGTATGTCAGGCATGAAAACAGGGGGGCATTGGGGCCCAGTGACTTGAGGGAAGATGGCCCAAAGAATTTGAGAAAGGAGAAAGGAGAAGCAGGCTGGGGAGAGCAGATACTTTTTGACAGCTTCCCAATTTTGGTTTGAGCTGACCTTACTACCATCAAGTGGTAGAAGCAAAGAGAAGCTGTCCTGAGAGATATTTTGGTCATGATAGTTTGCAAAAGCTGACAGCTTTACTTCATTTGATTTATGAAGACTGTTTTAAAAACCCAGCCAACTTTGTGCTGAGAGACCTGTGTTCTTGAACCCACCTCCTCCTGCCCGCTCCAGGCACTCATTCCATCAGTTACCCCCTCTGGCCAGCATGACCCATCTCTCCTCCACTGGCAACTGCTCTTTGGCCTCCAAACACCCTGCAGCTCCACCCAGTCTCTCTCTACTTCCTCACGAACCACAGTGGGGACCAAACAGAGCTGAACAGAATCTAAGACTCCCTCTGGGTATAAGAGGGACCTGGAGCTGCACGAACTGATCCCAGCCAGGTCTGGCAGGAGCAGAATCACACTGGCAGGAAACAAGGTCAGAATGGCAGGTGGATGCGCAGAGGAGACGGGAACACGAAAACAGGACAAATAACCATCTTTCTCCCTTACTTCTAATTCCAGTCTTCTCTCCATCCTGGGTAAGCCTTTGGCTGACTTGATTTCTTTGCTGAATGAGACATGGAATATACGAATAAACATATTGCACTCATCTGATCACAATAGCTGACACATCCGCAGCATCTACTAAGTGCCACGATTTGCTCTAGGTTTGTTACGTAGGCTAACTTCTTCAAAGTACACAACAGTCCCATGAGGTGGGCATCATTATCATCCTTATCACACAGCCGAGGGAAGTGAGGGGCACAAAAGTTAAGTAACTTGCTCAACGTCACATGCTTAGTAAGGAGTAGAAATGGTAGCCGAACCCAGGAAGTCTGGGTCATTAGCATTTTGCGGAACATTCACTCCTACACTTTTTCTCATTTCCACCTCATAAGAATGTTGAGAGGTCCAGGTGGCATGTCTAATGATGTTCATTACCATTCAACAGATAAGGAAACTGAGTCTGGGAAATAAAGTGGTTGCTTGAGGTCCTAGTTAGGAGATGGAAAAGTTAGGAACCCTAGTTCTCTACTCCAAATCCCTGCCACTGAGGAGACAGAGATGAGGTGAGAGAAGCTGGGGTCTTAGATGGTGATGGTCTTAGATGGTGATGGTGATGGGCAGCAGGGATCCAGAAAGGGCACCAAGCCAGCCTGGCTGATAGGTGAGTCTTCAGGGCAGTTTGGCACAAGCTCTGACAAGACAAGTTCAGTGCTAAGGGCTTCTCTGGCCGTGCACGTGCATGCACTGCCACTTGCTTTAAATGCTTAGTTCGGGGTTTCTGAAGTGCCCCTATTCTTAGGCAGTAGATCTTCCAGTGCGCGTGGCAATCCCAACAAGGGCTCTAGTCTGGGCCCTGACAGCATCATTGCCCTCAATCCTGGGGCTCCAGTGACTTTGTCTCTGTCTTCAACTTCATCCTCCTTCACTCTGTCCCATGAGACTTGCATCCTACCCCTTCTTAAAGCTCTCACCTCCCTGACTTGCTGCCGCCTCCCCTGACTCTCCCCGGGCCCTCTACCCCCACACTCCACCCCTCATTGCAGGCATTGTTCAGGCCTCATTTACTTTTAGCTCTGTGTACTTCCCAGATGGTCTCATCTCACTTCATGACTTCCGATATTATTTTTAAAGTGTTCTTTAAATCAATTACCGCAGGGTTAAAAAAATCATATTAAAGGCTGAAACTAAAACTCTTGTTTTGAATGAAACTTTATTCATTTAGGAAGACATCCGATTGGATTTCTTGGGTATTAAAAGATAAGATCCAGGGAAAAATCTGGAAGGAGAGGGCAGAGCCTAAGGAGGACCAAACTGATTTTCTTAAGAAAGGGAGGGATTTTAGAATGAGTGCAGAGGGTGGAGTGTTCCCAAGGGGAGAAGTAAAGATAAGGGCATGAACTCATGCTTCACTGAATTGGCAGAAATGGCTGAGGGACTCTTTAAAAAAAGGGATGTCCCTAAGTCAACCTTAAGTTATTTGCATATCTGCAATGTGGAGCCCCTCAGTTTTACCTGATGTTCAATAAATTCTACTATCAGTAAAGGACTTGCGTGAGCCGGTTTTTATGAACTCTCTTCCCCAAAATAAAGACGATGCTGATTCAGGGGCGCCTGGCTGGCCCAGTTGGTTAAGCATCTGTCTTTGGCTCAGGTCATGATCCCAAGGTCCTGGGATCAAGCCCCACATGGGGCTCCCTGCTCAGTGGAGAGCCTGCTTCTCCTTCTCCCTCTGTTGCTCCCCCTGCTTGTGTGCTCTTTCTCTCTCTGTGTCAAATAAATAAATAAAATCTTAAAAAAAAAAAAAGACAATGCTGATTCAACATCTAGATAAATGAGGTACCGGATGGGGCAGTGTGCATGAGATTTTAGACAATCCACACACTAACTGAATGACGGGCTTCTAAATGCTCAGATATCTAGTAGAGAGTACTGGACTTGCCATGACTGAGGAAATAAGGAGCTTAAATTCATCTTGCATGGGCCTTAAGAAACATGGAAAGCCTGCTTCACAATAATGCAATCATAAAGTTAATAATTTGCTCATGGTAAACATTTGGAATAATGACAAAAAGTAAAAAGAAGGAATAACTATAATGTCAACCCTCAATACAATCATTATTAACACTTTAGTGTACAACTCTCCAATCTCTTTCCTAATAAAACTTGTCACAATATTTAATATACTTACATTACTTTCATATACTTCATACACTTTCATATATTCCAATCTCTCTCCCAAATTCTAGACCCATCTTTTCAAATTCCTGTCTATTGAACATCTAACTTGATGTGTCCTAAATTGTGTTCAATATCTTCCCTCCCAAATAAAATCCCCTCACTCCAACGCTTTCTGCCTTTCCTCTTTTATTTAGTTAATGACAAGACCATTCTTTGTCTCATCAAAGATTGGAGCCATCTTTGACTCCCCTTTCATTCCCCCCCCACCCCACAGCCAATAAAGCACAACGTTTAATGAGTTAAACCCCTGTGGTGTTTCTCTCATTCAACTGTTCTTACAATCACCACCTTATGTACCGCCACTTTGACTAGCTTCCTCATTCATACCCTCACCTCTCAAGACTAGAATTCTGAATAAGCCTCCTAGATGGCCTCCTTGCCTCCCCCCTCTAGTCCTCCTAGCAAAGCCAGCATATTGCTGCTTGGCTGATAGTCCACAAGTAGAGTATTATCAAGTCACTCCATTGCTAGAGACTTCCAGCAGTTCTCCATTCCCTACCAACGTAAGCACCGACTTCCCCACCCCAGCATTCAGGATTCCCCTAAATGCAATTTTTCCCCATCAAGTTAGATGGGGATCAAGTTACTAAATTACTCCCCCAAACACACTTCATATTTTTCCCTTCTAAACTTTGGACCTTAGACTTTTCTTCTTTTGCTAGTTTACCATCTGTTAGAGGCTGAATTATAACTTCCTAAAATTCATGTGTTTTGAAGTTGTAACACCCAGGACCTCAGAATGTGACTGTATTCAGTGATGGGGCCCCTAAAGAAGGGATTAAGGTAAAATGAGGTCATATGGGTAGGCCCTGATCTAATATTACTGATGTCCTTACAGGACGGGCAATTCAGGTGATGATGCAGACAGAGGGCTGACCATGTAAGCAAAAAGGCAACCATGTGTAAGCCAAGGAGAGGGGCCTCGGAAGAAACCAAAGCTGCTGACACTTTGATCTTAAACTTCTAGCCTCCAGGACTGTGAGAAAATGATTTCTGTACTTATTTTCCGTTGTTGGTACTTTGTGGTAGCTGCCCCAGCAAACCCATGCACAACCTTCAAGGTCTGTCTCTAATTCCTTGTTCTCTCTCCTTGGGACCTATGACACTCGGTGACACTCTGTTACTGCTCATTTGCTTACTTGATCTCCTGTGCGGTGTCCGGGACTCTGCCTTGTCCCCCACAATAGACCATGTTTTATTCATCTCTACAGTCATCACCGGGCCTAACTCAGAGCCTTGCAAATGGCAGATACTCAAAAAGCCCTTATAGGGTTGTATTAAAAGGAATTTTATTGCAGAATCATCTGTTTAAGTATTCCTATATTCAAAAAAAAGGAATAAAATGAATTATTGTAAGCAGCTGCAAAAATGTCATACATTTTCTACAAACCCTCCAATTACCAAGCATTTTTCTCTGAGATTGACTATCCAAGGAAAGAAAGTTACGAGACAAAAATAAATCGTTATTATATACAAAGTTTAGATAGGTAAGGATCTCCCTTTTTACATTAGACATGCATTGTGTCCACGGGTAGCCAGCGTGGCATAGTGAAACAAACCGTGGCTTAGGAGTCCGACTAATCTGGCTCCACACGTGGTTCTGCCATTTACTAGCAATATGAGCATTATCAGACTAGTTCACCTCCAGCTGGTTCCTTATCTGTAAAGTTGAAATGTCTATAACAACTTTATAGGACTGCCATGGGGACTGAATTAAAAATAAGGTTAGAGAGCCTGGGTTGGAGTCCCAGGATTCCACCATTTATCAGCTAATGACCTCTGACAAGTTACTTAATTCCACGGGACCTCAGTTTTCTGTTATAAAGGGATGGTGGCAAATCATCGTTCTGAGCTAATTAGGCTGATTCTGTGGCTACCTGAAGCAGTAAATATTTAATATATGTCAATATAATAAGTCAATATTAAAGTGCCTAATGCAGAGACTACCACATAGAGAATATCCAGTAAGTAGTACTTTTATTATTATTACTTGCACCAGGAGGATTTACATCAAAAATACAATTACTATCATGAGGGAAAAGTAGTCTTTGTTACATGCTGTCGATTATACAGTTTCTAAGAGAGGATTCCAGTATTCGAAGCAACTTAATCTTCTCCTGAATGAAAACAGTTTTGAGCTAGAACACTGACAAAGCAAGATATAATCTCATCACTTCTAATCTAGGCTGTTGATGGCTTTGGTGTGTGCAGTTACCCCCTGCTCAAGCAGCCAGAACTCTATATCACAGTTACGTTGTTCAAAGATGAGAGATAAAGCTCTTGGTGAAACTGATTCAGCTTTATAACAGGTACTTTCTGAGGGAGCCCAAAACAGGCTGCTCTCCCAACCAAAGCACATGCATGCGTCTGGGCCCTTCAGCACGAAGCCAAAAGAGCAGTCAGTCAGGAAATCTCCAGGGGCCCCAACCAGGGAATAATAAAGGCCATTTTTAAAATGTCTTTTACTTTACAAAAAATTGTTTATATCCTCCTTTCAGGAATGGGAAGAAAAAGCAGAGATGGACTATAACTTTTTTCATGGTATTTACATATGGTTTTTGGTATTAGCCCAGGACTATAAACTCTCTTCTTAAATCACCACTATTTTGAAAACTCTACTGAATCAAGCACATAATAAGAGCTTAGTAAGTATTCTTTGAATTTCAACTAATCACTAAATTAATATCTATTTCAATGATTTCAGTCTACTAAAACCTTAGGCAATATTGGTGATACTCAACTAAAGTGGGCCAGCAAGAATTCATCATATTATCTGGTTGAAAAATTAATGAGAAATAATTTCATTAAAAAAAATAAATTTATTTAGTAAAAAAAAACATTTATTCTAAAATATGCCAAGTATATAGGCTTTCAAAAAATAAACTAGATTCTCCATCCTCTCAAGATGGAATGGACAAATTCTTTCCCAACTCAATGAACTCTAAGAAAGAGAATTCTAGAAGTGTTTTGCTCCCTTCCTACCACTTTGATCCATGAAACAAAGGGACAGAATTGTAAGAAGGGGACAGCTAAGCTTCTGGCCTTTTACAGGCGCTACACCTCCTCTTCTCCCCACTAGTATTTGGAAGAACAGCCTCTCAACTTTGAGGAGCAGAACCCTAGAGCAAAACCCCAGAGTCACAGAACGCTGGAGCCAGAGGTCCCTTGGTTGACCAGGTGGTTACCGCATCAGTCTCAACCCCAGTCGGGGCATATCAGCTCAGCTGGGCATAGTTTCAAAGTAGCATTCTCTTGTCCCCCAGGTTAGAAATGTTCTGGATGGGTATGAGGCATGAAATATGCCTGCAGCACTATTCCTAGTTAAGAACTATTGGCATGGCCCAAGATTTCGATATAGTCTATAGGAATGCAAGGAACTTGCTTAAGATCATAGTGGAACCCCGCATCCAGCTCTCCTTACTCCAAATACCAAGCTTTCTCTAATCCTGGAATCCCAAGATGAGCTCTAGGGAGTCTGATGACCCACGTAAAATTGTACGTAAAACTTAGATAGGTGTGCGTGCGTACGTTTAGCACGGGAGGAGATCCGTAACTCTCAACAGATTCTCAAAAAGATCCACCACCCAAAATATTTAAGAATCATAGTTTCCAATTTGCTTTGGCCATTTCCCAGGCAATTCTGCAAAATCTGTGGGTAGAGTGAGGCAGGACCAGCGACATATGACTGGGAGTTAGAACACCTACATAATGTGATTAGAAGAATGCAGTATAAGCCCCACTCTGTAAGAGCCCCTTGATGTACTCAGTCTTTTGCCTGAAATCTTGCACAGTAATGGATTTTGCCCTATTCAAATCAAATGCCCGTGAAGAAACAACATAAATGTGACCACACGCCACGGAGATGAATTCATCGCATTGCTTCCAAAGTGCTGTGGAGGAGCCGCAAGATTTGAAGGATGGGAAGGAGGCAAAGGAACCCCAGGGGCCCCAGCCACAGAGGAACGGGGACAGCTCCACAGAGAAGAGTGTGAAAACAGGAGGCAGGTGGCCCTAAAAACCCAAAGCACCCTTGTTTTCCTGCAATGACAGTCCTGAAGGGTATAAATCCAAGCCCGCTGCAACAGATCAGAAGCCTTATGAGCTCATCATTTGGCAGAGACCACTCTAAGCCCTGTGACATCCTCCATCAAATGAATAGTTCAAGTAAGGAAGGAAACACATAAATAAATAAATAAATCACGTGACAGCCAAAGTTGCCCTGAAGGATCCCACTGGCATTTTGAAGAGGAGTCGGCTATCTCGTATCTGGCAGAGTTAGCTAGAAGCTGGCATGTCTTCTAGAGATGAGAGCTCATTGACAGATGCCCCCTCACTGGCTGCCCAAGTCACGGGGCTTCCCAGTGCCTCTTGACACCCCTGCATCAGTGGCTCTGTGCCTTCTGCTCTCCCCGGGCTGCTGGGGAAGGGCCAGTGGAAGTGACCATATTTGCTAAATATCAGCTCCTCCAGCCCTTCTGGACCCCGCCCACCACTGACATTTAGGGGCATCTAGTCACTTTTAAGAAACAGGCCTAAAGATGGATTTGGCAGATATTGCAGGTTTCTGATTTTCTTTGACTGTATGCTGATACTTTCTTTAGATTTTATGCTGATTCTGTGTGTTGGTACTGTGACTAAATGTGAAATAGTCAAGGTGGCAGAGAAGGGCTCATCCCATTTCTTAATGGGTATAGGAGCAGGCCATTCTCTACTGGGAGAAGAGTATTTTGTTTTGTTGAGTGCCATGGATCCTGCTGATGAGTTGCCCTCTGACAGCTGTCCGCACAGCCAAAGAGCCCCTCCTGCTGAATTCTCATCAAGGGACTAGCTGAGAAAAACAGCTCCTCCTTATAAGCCCTGCATGTAGTACTGTCAGCCACAGAATGTTTCTAATTCCTGCCTGGAAACAAACCATTAAAAATGAAGATTACTTGAAGGGAGCAAAGATAGAAAATACCAAGAATTGAGTTCCTAAAATTATGTTCAGTGAAATTGAAGACAAGAAGGTTAGACTTGAGCAAAATCTTTGTTCCCAAATGGACGATATAACAGTTAGGGTTCTCCAGAGAAGGAGAGATTTATGGTAAGGAAATGTTTCGTGCAATTATGGAGACTAAGTCCCACCGTCTGTCACCTGTAAGCTGGAGACCCCGGAAAGTCAGTGGTGCAGTTCCAGCCCAAATCCACAAGCCCAAGGACCAGGGGAGCTGATGGTGTTAAGTCCCAGCCTGAGAACAGAAGACTAATGTCTCCTCTCAGCACTCAGGCAGGCAGCAAATTCTCCCCGTCTCTGCCTTTTTGCTCTAGTCAGGCTCTCAACTGATTGCATGCTGTTTACTCACACTGGGGAGGGCAATCTGCTTTACTCAGTCCACTGGCTCAAATGCTAATCTCTGCCAGAAACACACTCACAGGCACACCCAGCATAATGTTTAAACAAATGTCTGGGCATCCCCTGGTCCTGTGAAAATGACACATTAAAATTAACCACCACATACAATTTTCTGCACTTCTGTCAGCTACGTAGAGTGTTAATGCTGAGTAAGACTTCACAGTTAATTCTCTGGTTTAAAGTTGGGGGAAACCAAGGTCCCTAGAGAGCTAGGAGACTTGACTCAAGAACTTGACTCAGAGCTGGAAGTAAACCCAGATGGATTATGCCATTTTTGTTTCTTACCATTCACTGGATGATAATTGTTCTTATTACCCATTTCTGGTGTGTTTAACATTTTTAATTGTTAAAACAAGGCAGGAAGAGTCCCACTTCCAGAGGATGAACTTTTTTCTTCTTTTTTTTTCTCCTCTTCTTCCCATTGCTTTGCTATGCCCCCCACCATTCTCATCTCAGAAACACTTTGGCCAACTCATCAGCCATCCTGATAACAGTTCCATTGCCCCCACAGTGAAATCAGAGCTGTGCTCCTTAACACACAGCAGATGCACGGTAAGAAAAGTGCTGAGTCCATTTCTCCTGAACAGACAGAATTCACGGCAGGGTCATAGAACCAGGTCCTCTCCCCTCTTAGAAGTTAACAACAGCGGATTGAAGCATCTGACATTCAGATCTCCTTCCAGGCTTTTCCTTCCCTCCAGAGAAGGAACCTTTGCTAGACAACATTTGTCAGGTGCTTTTGATGAGCCCTATATGTCTTTCCCCAGCAGCAAAATGTTTAAGGAACATCAGTGAATAAAATATCCGAATCATTTTCTGAAAGAATCTGTCCATGACATCAAGGGCTTTTATATCCAAAGGCGCTGGTAAAGTAGTATGGAGCTAGATAGGTTAGAACCACTTTACCTTGAAAGGCATCAGATGCCCAAAGCTCTTTTCATGGCTAGTAAAACCCAAGCTCAGAGAGTATCCCCAGCCTCTGATATCAGCCTGAGGACTTTCCAGCTCCTACTTCAGACCTTTGGCCTGGGGTTCTTATCTCCTTGTCTTGTCTCCTATGTGACTTCACAATGACTGTGCCAGTTTACCTGGAAAGGATCCTATCTTCCCTTAGTGACCACTTGCCACTGACCACTGGCCTAGATATAGGTGATCGACCACATCGCCATCCTTAATTCCCTTTTTAAGAATGCCACTTGAATTACGTAACAGGAGAATGCTTGAAACTTGTTATGAAACTTTCTCTGCCTGTCACACCCCACCACAGGGAATTAGAGGGTGTTTGCTCACAGTATCTGTTTTAATAACAGCTTCTGATGAATACAGATACTTAGAAAAATGCCAGGTTTTTGTGTGAATCTACTGGGCCTCAAACGCTCATCTTGGTCCTAGTTCAAAGATCATTTTCTAATTTTCTTTGAATCTTATATATACATATTTTTAAAATTATCTGTACTGAATATATTGCCAAGAAATACAAAACCCAGTCTACTGTGTCCAGGTTGAGCTGAAATGTACTTGAAAAATGTTTGTGATAAGATTTCTTATTCAAGAATCTCCTTGCCTGGCACATACATCCTCAAATACATTCTACTCCCAGGAATCTCTTAAAACTTGTTCAAACTGAACAATACAAAGACCTCAGAGCAGTCTGTGGTTTTTAACGGAAGCTTTCAAAATGAAATCTACCAATTGGGCATTTTTGTCATTGATTTCAAAAGGAATTCTCAGAAACTGTCCAGAGGGGATAATTGTTTATGTACATAATGATTGTAGGCTCTGTGGTGTTTCAGCTCTCTGGAGGGTGTAGGGAGCAGGGAGAGCCCTTGAGATAGACTCTCAGAGCACTAGAGTACATACACATTGGACTCTTCCCTGAGATTAGTTTATTCAAAGCAGAAAACGTTAGGCGAAGATGAAGAACTGCCCTCAGGGAGGAATATTTCACATTCTTGTCCTATAGAGGGCCTAATGATATAAAATTGCATAAAATGAGTATTGCCACTAAATGAAAAGTATAAATCTCTTTCCCTCTTGCTAGCCCATTTCCCTCAAGGAGATTCTTTCAAGCATTCTGCTTTATAGTCTGTGCTAATTTTTCTGTAGACAAAGGACCACTGGGGAGAAATTTATATTTAAAATTTACTCATATGGATTAGAATTCTTCAAGAAGGCTACTCTTCAATGACATTTATAGGGAAGAGAAACCAATCTATACCATTCTTACTCTTACAATGATGTTCCTGGAAAGGGTGTCATAGGTCAAAATGATAGAAGTAGAAACTAATCTCTGTGTGTGTGTGCGCGCACACGTGTGTTAAATTTCTGATGCTCAGATTCAATAGAAATGGCCCTAAGCAACATATTTAACCAACTATGAAATATTATCATTGCATAGCTCTCGCAAAGGGAAAGACAGCATCATTGGGTGAGCACAGTAACTCTGAGCAGATAGGCTGCGGCAACCTCAGAACCACGACTCAGGCAGTATCCCAGCAGCCATGCTTTGCCCAGTTCACTCCCAGAAAGCATCACGTGCAATTCCTCTCTTCACCCCCGTTTGGAGAAGAGCTATAGCTGATCAGAACACACAATATGCTCAGAGCCGTGAGAAATAGGAGGCTGGAGCCTTGCAAAACCAGAGGGAAGCCATTCTTGGGATGAGCAGCCCTCAGCAGTAGAAGAAAAAGAGCCTCTCTGGAAATGTGATTGATAAGGACACTGCTTAAAATAACTTTGAAATAAAAATTAGAAATAGTCAAATATCCCATGCGGCAAGAACAGCTCAAGAAGGGAAATCTAAACAGAACAAGAACAGCAACTATTCTTAATCAGCCCTGACTAAGGGTTTTGCCAGTTCCTTCTTGAAAAGGGACAGAACGTCATTTGTTTATTGATATAGCTAGGCTTAAACTCGCTGCCTGTGGTTTCCATTATATAGAGTTAGTTCGAGCATTTTCAATTCATTCTTTTGCCATCTTCCTCGGGTCCTAGCACAATACCTACAGACGAAGATACTGAGGTTGAATGAAATTTGTCTCTCGTCTGGTGCACTCAAGATTCTGACTCAGAGTGAGTGCACTAAGGAAGCATCATTCCTTACAAAATGTTGCTTTAGGGGCTTATTGATGGCTGGGGTACTATAAGATACAAACGGTAATGTAAAGACTTAACTGTATATAAATCAACTTAATGTAGCATAATATCATGTAAAATTGTTTCATATTATATAGTATGAAAATGCTTTATAGAACACACATTCCTTGCCTTATTTCTACTGGAAAAGAAATGACAAATGAAGGAGGCTGTTCATCAGAGTCATGGAATTAAGAAGTGTTGTGCAGGCCCTTTGGGCAAGGAATGCTAGAATTCTAGTCTGCAGAGAGGACGGTCCAGAAAGGGCTCTGCTGGATGGAGCCATCCCTTGGGTCCCAAGGACTCTGTCCTTTTGGGGTCAGAGGAGGGTCCCAGACTGCCTGGGGCATGCCAGTCACGCTGTCCTGGAGGGACAGTCCAGCATGGCCAGGAAGAACCCATGTCCTGGATGACTCCCAAATATCCTGCCAAACCAAA
Organism: Ursus americanus; assembly: GCF_024610735.1. NCBI lineage: Eukaryota > Metazoa > Chordata > Mammalia > Carnivora > Ursidae > Ursus > Ursus americanus. The sequence goes on along the minus strand of NC_142146.1, from coordinate 49,932,900 downwards.
GTACTAAATATAAACAGGTTCATAAAAATCCTAGTAAGTCTTACTAAGTTACACAGAAAGCTCAATCTTCTGGGAGAACTTTAATAGGAAGAGAGAAGCTTAAATGGAATAAAGATCTGACGAAATTATTCCATTCCACGCATTCACTCTACCTATTTCAACTCTACATTTAGCTGGAAAGGGTACCTGTGCAATAATGCAGTTACCACAAAAGCTAGGAAATTATTTGCAAACAGCTGGTAGATGAGATCTGAAAGCCCGTTAGCAAATTTAAAGACACATAAGAGGTACAGGGATCTCACTGAATATCATTAATTAGGCTTGTTTTTACATATACAATATTATTGTCTACTTATATCCATATAATTTTACATTTTTCTAGTACAGTGATAAAACAGTCTGTTGACATTATTTATTTTGGGGTTGCCTGATACTTTTTAATCTCACTCTGTTATTGCTTCTCTGGTACTACCACACAATGTCCTTAAAGGTCCTCACTCTAGGGCACCTGGGTGGCTCAGTTGGTTAAGCCTCTGCCTTCAGCTCAGGTCATGATCCCAGGGTCCTAGAATCGAGCCCGACGTCCGGCTCCCTGCTCAGTGTACTTCTCCCTCTTCCTCTGCCTCTCTCCCCTCCTCGCACTCTCTCTTTCTCTCTCAAATAAATAAAATCTTTTTTAAAAAAGAAAATAAAGGTCCTTACATTACTATTTGTTTTCACACGCATCCTCCGCTCAACTTGTCCCCCCAACCCCTCATCCCCCATCCCCACCTTTCAAAGGCTAAGACCTCCAACACCTCTGAATGTACAAAAACCTGCGTGTGGGCTTCCACAGACCATGTGACTTCAAGGCAGGAAATGTGTGCCACCTCGTCTCTACCTTGCTCCACTCCGTAACACTGAGAATTATTCTGATACTGCCCTTAGAAGTAAAGATCAGCATATTATTTGCAATATTACACTCTTCTCATTTCTCCTGCAGTTTATCTTGGCATTTTATCTCTACTTCAAGTGAGGACATTTCCCTCTTTCTTTTATAATACATGCATGTTCACTGAACATCTGCACGTGAGGAAAAAATGAGGGACATAAACTCCAGCCAGGAGCTGGCTGATTCCCACACGTCGGTCCCCAAAACCACAACAGGCTTCCTTCTGCACGAGCGCCACCGAAGAAGCCCTCACACACTTTTCAGGAGCTACTCTGTCACCCAGAGGGGAGGCTCTGTATGAACATGGCAGACAAGTCCCTGGTTTCACAAGATTCAAAATGGTATCCAAAATGAGAATGAACCATTTACATTTGAAAACAAGGAGCGTTCAAAAGTACAAAATGGAATTAAACCATAAATATACAAGTAATGTTAGAAATCTAAATAAAAACATAAAATATAACAAAATATCACTGGCTCAGAAAATGAAAGGCGGATATAACCTAAAAGCTCTGTAAAGGAGATAGTTTTGTCAATAGAGTGACCCTCACGCTAGATTTGATTAGGAAGGAGTGTTGGCTCCATACAGAAAACATGAAATCCTGCTGATGGTGAAGATGGCTGCCTCTTCAATCTCTCTATTCTGCCAATCTAAGCTCCGCCTCTCCCTTCTCTTGACCTCTAGGCTGAGCACCAAGACCCTTGGTGCAGGCTTGAGACCTGCACGCACCACTGGCCACACCCAATGTCACATGCCTGTGTCCCTCGGTGTCCAGCAAACTCGTCAGTCTGCCTGTGCCGATAGTCCGGCTTATGATATACTGCTGTAGTCCCATATTTGCTCTCGTGAGGATCTCCTTCCACATTAAGAGGATGTTAGACATCATCCCCAGGAACAGTGGTATAGCTTTTCTATGCTTCCTATGTAAGCACGTGCAATCTCTATTCAGGATGCAGGTAAAATTCATTTTCCTTTTTGCTGGACTAACTAAAAGAAAGATGGTATGTCCTAAAGAGTCAGTGGTATAAAACCAACAGAAATTTTAGTGGAACAGGTACTGCAAAAGGAGACTGCAGTCTGAGATCCAACTCCATCACTGGGGACTGTGTGACCCAGTGTGCAACAACATCTTCTCGAACCCGGACAGAGCACATGCCCTGAGCAACAAACCCAGCATAATATTTTGTCCCTCAGAAAACCCCACAACTCCTGTACAGATTTTTTTTGTGTCACATTCACCTTTCTTCTCCCAGGCAAATACACTCAGACACCAGGCATCATGCTAGATGCCAGGAAAACAAGATGAATAAGAACATCGAAATTCCCCCTCCAGGTACCTTCAGGTCGAATGAGAGAGATGACCATGTCTACAAATAATTACAAGCAGAGGCATATGGGGAGGAACAGAGCCAACGGGACGCAGGTGGGAAAATGATCAATTCTTCTGAAGAGAGCCGTCTCCTCCCTGCTTGTACACAGAATGATGTGAGGACCGAATGGGGGATACTGTGTGATGGCACTTTGAAAAGCACAACGCTCTCTTCTCTTCCAGGGCACTCATCTCGCTTCCCGTCTCTCTCATCCAGGCACACCCGAGCTGTAGTGTTGGGCACAGCGTCAATGGCCAAAGCAGACATAAGGCAAGCCATACTTCATACTTCAGCATTTTCCCAAATTAATTCACTGTATTTAGGTAATTGATTTTGAAAGGCAGCCCTCCCTGCAGCCAACAGTTGAGAATCAGTGAGATGGGAGGAGGGTAATATGCAAGACTCGGCAGGCTCCCGCCGCTGGCATTGACTTCCGTACATTAGTATGCGGCAGCCCCCACCCCCTCAGCCGGGAGACAGGCTAACTAGTGATGGATCACCTTGTAGCTCATAAGCTCGTGTGCACACTAAATGAATCTTTGTACCATGGCATCCATGCAACACTTGGCCTTGATTTATAACTCTGTACAAAGTTGGCCGTTGCTGCCAAAGGGTAATGAAATAACAAAATAAGGTTGAATTAAAAGTCCTTCTTCATTTAAATGTCTACACCCAGCAAAAAGTTATGGCTGCGTTTGAACTGACAAAAATATAGACAAAATTCCTATTTCTCTTTCCCTCATCAGAGGGTGTATCTAGTGGCAGGAATCTGCTCATTGTGGTAATTTAATCACCAGGACCAAATAATGCTTCTCATCCACTTGAAAAATAACTGGGCTTCCAGAAGAGCATACAGAAAAATGCTCTTTGTCACGTGAGGTACACTCGGACATCTTCTCCACAGCAGAGTTTTATTTACAAGTTACTAAAGCAACCCCTCTGCCAGGTAGTAATTCCGTGCTTGATACTCATTATAGCTACACTTTCACCATCAGGTTGACACGTGGTTGACCAAGCCTCTACTGTTTGACTTGTTCAAGGTAAAGGAATTATGTAGAAATTTTTTAATGCCATAGTTCATTTAAAACCTGAAAACTAAATCCGTAAAAGTAAAGATTCTTGCCTTGAGTTGACTTTTAATGCAGGGCTATCCTACTGGGTAATGGAGACGTTCTACGTCTTCACTGCACAACACAGTAGCGACTAGCCTCATGTGGATATTGAGCGCTTGGAATGTGGTTAATGCTACTGAGAAACTATATTCTAATTTAATTTAATGTTAATTACCTTTTACTTAAATAGCCGCATGTAACTAGCGGCTGCCATATAGGATAGCCTACTATGAGTCCTATTTTCAAATGCTATTGAATAAACCACATCTAAACTTAAGTATTAGAAGCAGTTTTCTAAACTACCGAAGCATATTTCTTCTGCAATTTGTTGCTAACTTCAGAGCACCTTAGTTTTGTGAATTATATAATTGACTTTGTAGAATGGTTTTCCTTGTTTTTCTGATCTTATTTCTATCTTCAACAAATGCCTTTGGAGATTTTTGCTTTCTTTGGGTGCAAGCAGCTAATCAAATGAAGGAGATGAAGAGTAGTTTTTACTCATTTGGAGCCAGTGGGGTGTGCAGACTCCCAGACTCTTCCAAGGTCAAACTCTTCGGTGGGCTTTTTTTAATCTAAGGGTAATAATTACTAAAGATGTCATGGTGCTGGCTGGCAAACAGCCTCCCTTTGAGTCACCAGCAGAAACAATCTGAGGGGACTTCACGGATACCATAGGTCTATGGGGGATATTAGCGACCACCTTATCTTTCTCAAGTAAGAGACTCCGTGTCTTAATAACATCTGTGATTCTCTCCAACCTGACTCTAACATGCCAAAGACTCAGATGAATGCACCATGAAAAGAAGACACGGGTCCTCTCTAGGCAGTCAGAAGGAAAAAGATTAAAGACAGCTGATGAGAAGTTCTGAGAGCTAGTCAGTCTTATTAGTGTCTAGCATAGTAATTTACATGTAGCAGGTGGTCAAAATTATTAGTTGATTGTTTGCATAATTGATAGGCCTAGAATTGGAAGAAATAGCAAATTTACTTAATGCACAAAAATAAACAGGTATAGTACTATTTCTACTATTTGTAGTGTCTTCCTTGCTTAAAAATATTCAGTATAAATACATCTTAAATACTCAGTTGGTTCAGTTTGGCCTCAAGCGATGTTTGGAGAGCCACTTTATTATTTCAAGTGATGAAAGTACTTTAGACGTGAGTTTTTCAAAGGCTACTTTCACGTGCCCAACACTGCAGATCAGGTATCTCACGCACCGTGTAGTAAATATTTGTTCTGCAGTTTTGTGTTCTCGGAATGCTTTCAATATCTAAATCAAAAGCATGTCATAGCTGAGAAAATTAGGTGAGTAGTTTGTTTGGGTTTTGTTAACATAGGCAGCCAAGGCAAGTAGTTATTTTAACAGATAAAAATTGAAATACCTTACTGATAATTCACTCATTTTCATCTGCGCTCACACAGATAGATACTTTGTAGATATTTAAGTCCAAGACCAATCATCTTAGGAAACGTGTGAAGCACTGATGTTTTGCTTATGAGGACCAGCCTTCACAGATGATGCAGAAACCCATATGTGGGTAAAATTCAAACATTTTTAAAATGTATAGATGATTATTTATATTCAAAAAGAAAATATTAACAAAACTGCAATACTAACTAGATCTCACATCAGCATGAAATGTAGGGGAGCAGGGGTGGGGGAGAACCGCCCTCTGACCAGAGCCCAGCACCCCCCTGTTAGGAGGCCGGAAGTCAGATAACAACACTCTTTCTCTTGATATCAGCCCTGGGGGCAGGGCAGGGAGGGGTTGAGTTGTGTGTGAACAAATTACTCCATCTTTCAGTTTGGTCATCAATAAAAGGGCCATTAAAACTAACGGGAAGCAAGAAAGACAAACACAGAGTAAAGGTCACAGGGCTTTAAAAGGGAAGTAGAAGGTAAGTGCTGGAGGTAATGCAGCGGATCTGAGGGACTGGGTGAACACCCCCTGGGGCAACCCTGCAGCACCCGCCCTCCGCTGTCTGTCAAAGAAGAGCCAAAGCTGCTTCAACGTGATGCATCTGAGGTTACTGGCAGTTAACGAATTCTAGTAGAGAGGTAATTGCCTCAGGAATGGAGTTGCTTTAAAGTCAGGAATGAGAGAAAAGATTTGATGGTGCAGTGGCTCTCTGTGAGGCTTCTTTTCATGTGAAGGAGAATGTGGATGAGTTAAGTGATTCTGTGGAAGCTCTTCAGAGACAAGAGCCGAAAGCAAGAGCAGCTGCTGCAGAGCTGGGCCCTTCTGCCTCCTTCCTGAAGCCAGAGGGCCAGACCCCAGGACCTCACTACATCAATGAGCATTTTCCCTCCCACGTGACCTTCATGTATGGGTGGAAAGGAAGACCAGAATGCAGCGAGCGAAGCTATTCCCCGCATACATCTTGCTCTCATTGAACCTGCCCAAATTGTCCCATCTGTGCTTTCCTCTTTCATTCTACTGCCCTCGCTGCCGGTCCCGGCCCTTTCCCCTCCATTAGCAAACTAGCTCTCTAGCAGCTTCCCATGTCGGGCTTCTCCACAAATATCTTCTTAGGGTACAAACTGGATCTCATCACTTCTTCCCTATGAATCCTTCAACAGTTTTCATGACCAGCTCCTCCAATGATCTTCCGTTCCTGCCTCTTAGCTTCTTCTTCCAGTGCTCCCCTCACCTAGAAGGTTTGGGGGAGCAAGGAGGAAGAGACAGAGAAGGACAATGGGGATGAGTGGCCACCTGCTCCTGGGTTCCTACTATGTTAGGTGCCTGGCAGCTGTAACGTTATTTAATCTCCATAATCCTATGGGATTTTACTGATGAAAAAGTAAATTTGTAGAAGATATAAAGAAACTGTGTAAGTCACCTATTCAGTAAGCCTCAGAACCAGCATTCAATTCATATCTGTCTGTCTCTAAAACTTGTTTTTATGACCAGCACCTCTGGACCTTCAGATATTCTATTCCCTTTACATTAAATGCTCTACCAGTCTTAGATCGCCGAACTCGTATTCATCATACAAAACCCTGCACACCAACTCTTCAAAGTCATCCCTGACTCTCAAGTAGCATTTATCACTTGCTCTACTCCATTATGGCTACTTCTGAAATAGCAACATTGCATGTATCCTGCCGAACTCTGATTATCTAGTTGACCTTGTTCTTTCCACTACTGGACTGCTCTTGGAGCTGCTTAAAGCCAGGAACCATGTCTTTCCTGTTGTTAGCTCAGTGATTGACATACTGCCCTGGGCACAGCTGGTGCTTAGTCAATCTTTGTTGATTTGAACAATTCTACTGTGAAAAGAGTAAACTGGTAAATCAAAAGCCTTTGGTTAAATTCTTAACTAGAGGGGCGCCTGGGTGGCTCAGTCAGTTAAGCGTCTGCCTTCGACTCTGGTCATGATCCTGGAGTCCTAGGACTGAGCCCCACATCTGGCTCCTTGCTCAGAAGGAGCCTGCCTCTCCCCCTCCTCCCCACTTGTGCTCTCTCACTATCTTTCTTGCTCTTCCTCTCAAATAAATAAAATCTTAAAAAAAAAAAATCCTCTTAAAAAAATTCTTAACTAGAATTTAGCAAACCATCTATGTGACTGTTAGCAAATTGCTTAACCTCCTAGGCCTCAGAAAGCTTATTTGTAAAATTACTCAAGGGAAAGGGGGAGATACTAAATGATCTCTAATACCTCCTCACATTCCAAACTCCTATGAACTTACTCTTTGCATACAGAGTGTGTGTGGAGGGAAAACTACTATAATCAGACGCAAAATGAAACATGGCATTTGTATAATTGCACTTACCACATAGTTGATGGAACTTAACTGTATTTATTGGGGCAATGGAGGGGGAGGCTAACCACCTTATAAATAAACCACTTTATGAGTTTTTAATGTGTTCCTTATTAAAAATACATTACTTTCCATGCCAAATTAAATAGCATTTAAAGCCAACGTTTCCCTTCCTACCTTTAGTTAAATGAGATTTCTGCTTATTGTAGTCATGTGATTAAGTAGCATAAGAAACTCAGGATGTAGACTAATAGCGGAAAACATCCTCTACACGTGGAAAGTCAGAGGATTTTAGAGCAAGAGAACTAGGAATCAAACCCAAAGCCCAAGGAATGAAGATAGCATGCCACTGGCTAATAGAGGAGTAGCCTCATTCCCAATTTCCAGATGACTGACCAACTGCAATCTTACTACCATGAGTTCATTGCCATGCTAGCTTACACTACGTCCATCCCATCCAGATGTGATCATTAGAGAGTATGGTCAACATATACAGGTTGCCTCCCCATAACCTACTCCCCTTTTCTCACATCAAGAGTATTTGGCTTCTTCCTTCTCAACCACGTAATTTAGGAGGGGTTGGGCACCAAGCTATGGAAGTCAATCAGCATCTCTCATTGCCCAGATGTGATCAGTGGTCCAGAAGTGGACAGGACACCCAGTCAAAACAAGAGACTCAAGAAGAAGATGGAAATTCTGGGAGAAGAAATCTCCTTCTTTCTTTCTTCCTTCTGGAAGTGAGTGAGAACTTTTGTCAGCCATCTTGAAGATAAGAAAAGAGCTTGAAGCTGCCTCAGACCCATCACTTGGAGCTGACAGTGGGGTCGTTGCCAGAAAGAGTCACAGATGCAGATAGGAAGACCAGGTCCTGTCCACATGACTGAACCTCAAATCTACTCTTTCCTAAAGTTTTCCCTACCTCTGGACTTTTTAGTTATGTGCACCAGCCAGTGTCCTTTATTACTTAAGCTGATTCTTTTTCCTGTTGCTTGCAATGTATACACATACATACGTATATATGTATAAAATATATTAATACATACATATAAATATATTAATACATATATATACATACGTATATATGTATAAAATATATTAGTACATATATATACGTGTGTGTGTATGTGTGTGTACACATATATATATCTGGCAGAGATGGTCTATGCTCTTCAAGGTTATCTATAAAATAGAAGCATATTGATAGAATGCATTTCAACTTCTTACCTATATAAAGGCCCCAATTTTTCTTCTGGTTAAATTCAGAACAAGAGTCTTTTTCTGTAAACTTCACTACAAATCAGACTGATGAATTCCAGTACTTGTTTTAGATCAGAGGTATCTCAAAAAAAGAACTTCAAAAGCATATATCTAAAATTCTTAAAATCTGATTTTAATTTCAATTTTCTTTGCTTTTATAATAGTAACACACACACACACACACACACACACACACACACACACACGTTTGGAAATTGGGACTAGAAGAAGGGGGAAAAATTGTCCAAATTCTTTCCACTTATAAATAACAACTGCTAATATTTGGTTGTTTTTCCTCCTATACTTTGTGCAATGTTTTAAAAACTGCAATTGGATCTATCATGATTGTTAGTATAATATCTATTTGTCCTGATTTACAAAGTGAACTTGAGGTCAATATGAAAGACTTAAATGATGTGGAACATTCCGCACACACATATACCCTCCATCCAAGTAGAATTGCTGAATAAAACATAACAAAATAAATGTACATGCAAATGTAGAGCCTAGAAAGGGAGATCTCCAGGTGTCGAAATGAAGGGAGAGCCAAAGTCAGAGGGTAAGGGCGTGGTGCCTCCCTACCTTCCCTCTGGAGGCAGAGAAGCTCTGGTTCGTGAGGGCAAGCATGGGTAACTCTCTGAGCATCATTTTGAATAATCTGGCTTTATAAATATCATCAGTAGAAAATCCTTCTATATTCTGGCCCCAAGTTGGACTAATTTAAGTTTTCAACTATGGTTTTTTATATTTTTCTCTGTGTTCCTAGTAGGAGGAAATCCAGAGATGCTGCTCAGTGGTTGGTAGTCAGAGTTCTGTTAACTAGGAGTTCAGAATTAACTTTTAAATTTTTCCGACCTTTGCACATAGGTCTTTGCTTTCTTCTATTAAGTAGATCTCTGTGTAGTCCAATGTAGTAAAATCTGTCTCTCTCTGCTCTAAGGTGACCTCCATGTTCCTAACTCCAATGGTCTACTCTTCGTCCTCATCCTGTTTGAGCCATCAGCAGTATTTAACATAGTTGAGTCCCCCGCCTCTTCATTTAGCTGCTGGCACCACACTCGCCCATGGCTCTCCTACCTTTCTGAGTGCTCACATTCAGTGTCTTTTGCCGTCTTCTCATCTCCCCCACCTCCTAGCATTGGAGAACCTGGTGTGCTAGTCTCATGGCTTTACACTCAGGCTAGATGGATGACTCCAAGACTTCTATCTTTATATCCTGAATATAAATCTCCAGCCTAGATCTCTCCTATGAACTCCAGACTTGTCTACTTGACATTTTCCCTTTGTGTCTAAAAGGCATTTTGATGTCTCATGTTCACATACTGAGCTCCTACTCTTCTTCCTATAAGATCTGCTCCCCTGAAATCTTAATCATCTCTTTTAAGGGCAACTTAACTGGCTCAATTTTCCAGGCCAAGAAACTTGAAGTCATCTTTGGATTATATCCTTTTATCACACATTACACCCAATTTGTAATGCTCCTAATTCTACTCTTAGAATCAACCCATTTCCACCCTGATTCAAGCTATTGTTATCTTTTGTCTGGACAATTACCACAACTTCCTAATCAGTAATCTTGCTTCTAAATTTCAGTATATTCTCCATCTTAGCCATTGGAGTGATCCTGTTACGCATTCCATGATGATCCCATTAGGAAATAAATCATGTAACTCTCCTGCTTAATGCTCTCCAAAGTCTTCTATCTCACCAGGACTAGAAGCCAACATCTTCTATTTTTTTTAATTTTAATTCCAATATAGTTAACATACAGTATTATATTAGTTTGAGGTGTACAATGGAGTGATTCAGTGATTCCATGCATTACCATGCTCATGACAACAAGTGTGCTCCTTAATCCCCAACACCTTTTGCACACATCTCCCCACCTCCCTCCCCTCTGGTAACCATCACTTTTTTCTTTATAATTAAGAGTCTGTTTCTTGGTTTGTCTTTCCCTCTTTCTTATCCTTTGCTCATTTGTTTTGTTTCTTAAATTCCACATATGAGTGAAATCATATGGTATTTGTCTTTCTCTGACTTATTTCCCTTAGCATTATACTCTCTAGATCCATCCATGTCTTTGCAAATGACAAGATTTCATTATGTTTTATGGCTGAATAATATTCCATTGTGGATATACCACATCTTCTTCATCCATTCATCTGTTGATAGACACTTGGGCTGCTTCCATATTTGGCTATTGTAAATAATGCTGCAATAAACATAGGAGTGCATGTATTGCTTTGAATTCATGTTTTTGTATTTTGGGGGTGAATACCCAGTAGTTCAATTACTGGATTAGAGGGTAGGTCTATTTTTAACATTTTGAGGAATCTCTATACTGTTTTCCACAGCGGCTGCACCAGTTTTAGAAGCCCACATCTTTTAAATGACCTACAAAGACCAGTATGACTTGGCTTCTGTGCAGAAAAGTTAAGCATGATCAGAGGAAGCACTGACCCTTTGCCCCTGGTTCCTGGGAGGTAACCTCTAAGTCCTTGGAATGTTCTACCCAACAGGGGTGTCTTTGTTTGACTGGAAGCCTTGGGCCATGTCTGATGGTCTATGATAAATATGTGGTTTGTAGTTGGGACCTTGGGCCACTGGGAATCAGCACATCCTCCACATGGGCTGAACACCAAGGTCAACCATGCAGGTGGTCAGTCTGTCTATATGTCCAATCTCCAGTGAAAAGTCTGGACACCAAGTCTTTGATAAGCTGCCCTAGCTGACAATACTCTGTGTGTACTGTCACACATTGTTCTTGGGGTGGGGGGAAGGGGTACTTTCCATAAAACTCCATTGGGAGAAGACAACCAGAAACTGCCCGGTTCTCCAGGACTCCACTCTAGGCCCCTTTCCTCAATGCTAATTTTAATCTATATTTTTTTGTGGCCATAAACTACAACCATAAATATAGTCCTTTGCTGAGTTCTGTGAGTCTTTTTAGTGAAGCATATATATACTTTCACTCTAGGCCTTTCTTTGTGCCCTCTGTTTGGAGCACTTTTCCTCCCAGAAACCCAGGTGATTGTCCTTTTCACCTCCCTCAAATACCATCTTCTCAGTGAGGACTTCCCTGGCTACACTGTTTAAAATTGTAGCTGTCCACTGACACATACACTCATCTTCCCTCCTGCTTTGTGTTTCTACAGAGGACTTTTCCTTCCTGAACTGTTACAGTTTATTGTCTCCCTCATCCCAACCAGAATAAAATCGTCAAGAAAACAGGGAATTTACTGTTTTGTTCTGCTTTGTTCATTGTCGTGTCTCCTGGATTAGGGTATAACACAGATGAGCCCTCAGAAATAGCTCTTGAATGAAAGAATGAATCTGTGTATGTTGGGGAGGAAATAAGGTAAATAGTTCAACCAAAAATAAACACAGCACCCAAAGCAGCAACGTCCAATTAGTGGTCATAGAAAATAACTTCATAAAAAGACTGCCACCAATGAATTATAAAATATGGATTAGTAGATTTGGCTGTATGAGCCTGTTCCATCTTCTAAGAGACTGTTTTGGATCACCCAACATTCTAAAGGGGTCGTGAGACATAAGGGGGAAAAATATTTACCCACACAGGACATCCAGAAACCAAGAACTGGTGAATATGGAGTCAAAAATGGAGGGTCCTTAGAAAATGGTTGTGAGGAAGGAACTGAAAGAAGATAGTTGGACTCTGTCCACTCTCACTGAGTCTCACCCAGGTTCCCTCAGGCAATTAAACCCCTTGAATGGAAAAATGTGACCCTACTGTGGCTATTGCCCAGTCCCAGTAACACTAAGTAGAATAGGCCAGGGTACTTACAAGATGTAAAGTGTGGCCAGAATCTACTGAGAAACCCCACAATGACTCAATGACCTAATGATACCACTGAGGTGCATCCTCCAACTGCTAATTGCCCGCTGAAGAGTTCCTTAGTTACAGGCCAGATTGTTCCTGGGATGGCATAGATCAGACTGTCTAATCAGAACACACAATCATCCATAATTACGGAGTAGCGGGAGAATCCTTTAGTGTATTTAGGACGATGGGTCATCTAGGAATCCCAGCAGGATGGCTGACCACACAGACTTATCTCCCATCTTTTGGGAGATGACACCTGGGTGTTATAATGAGATGATGTGCCTGTTGAAATGAGATGGAAACCGAAAATGATCAGGAAAAGAGTAAGCCAAAAAGGGTTAGCTGATGGGCTTGGTGGACAAGGGGTAGGAAGGGGAAGAACTCGTGGTGGGAAGGGCTGAAAAAGGAGAGACCCATGGCTCCATAATGTTGGCACATAAGCACCCCATCTAAGAGAAATAAGGAATATGCCCAGAGTGAAGGCTATGAGTGTCTTGTCTGGTCTCTATAACTCAGGACCCCACTGCGGATAGGGCTGGACAGTGACATCACAGAGAACTTTCTGCAGGAAAGTACAGTGAAGACTTCATGAATGCAGTGAGGTAAATAAATGAATGAAAAGTGAAACAAGATGGATGTCTGAGGGGAAATAAAAATAAAGTGGGCTTATGACATTATTATGATAGGCAAAGGTTCTTAAATCTAACCTATTTCCTATGAGAACAATATTGTCTCCAAGTACCACTATCTCCAATGCGGACATTTGTGATGACTTCGGTAAAGAGAGAAAGGTAGGAAGTAAGTGGCAAGGAGACTATGGGTGGAAAATCCGATGAAGCAATTCTTGTGTCTGATCATCGAGCTGATTGCCTGCCCATGAATTGTGATTGTTCTGCTTAATAATTCATTTACTCAGCAAATGTTTACTGAGTTCTACACTAGAGACTAGATTCTAGGGATGCACCAATTAACCATACAGATAAGATCCCTATCCTCCTGGAGTTCACACTCCAGAGAGAGAGAGAGAGAGAGACAATACAGAAATAAACAAATAGGAGCACTAAGAGGGAAAACGGACACAAAGGAAGGAGGTACTAATATGACGAGTCTTGGAAAGAAGTCACAATGAGGATTCAGCTTGTGGGAAATGATGCAAAGAGGTGTCAGTCATACACAATGGTCATCTCAGGAGCAGTGACAGCTCCTTTTGAAAGCCCTCGCCCGCTGCTAAATGCGCGCTGAATTACAGACTGCTGTAAAATTTCAAAAGCAGTGACCTGTTACAAACCCTTGCGACGCCGAGCCACCTAAGGAGCTATGCGTTCTACACCCACACTCTCCGATTGTCAGAACTTCTCAAACATTCTGCCTTTACGAATTAAAAGGAATATCAGAGGGGGAAAATAGACTAAAGACAACTGGGTCAAAACTCCTTGTCTAAAGATATTCCGTCTACCCCACTGGGAACCTGCGTTTCCCTGGCCACGGGGCGCCTGGGCCGCCTCCACCTGCCCCACGGTGGGCTCACTGGGACCTCCCATCAGAACCCACACTACTGCTCTGGAGCCTAGTTCTAAGAGGCCTCTCCCTTTGCTGCCGCACCAGCTTTTTGGGGTGTCTTCGGGCTCATTTCCATGGTACTTGCTTTGGGGGCTGGACACTCTGCGGTAACCGCGCATGCTCCATCCTCCCAACCCCCTCGTCCCGTGCGCGCGCAGAGGGCCTTCCTCCCTTTCCCAGTAGCTCCACAGCCCGTCTGCCAGCACGTGCCCCTCGGCGCATGTGTCGAGCAGAAGAACACAGACGGGTGAGTTTATGTAGGTCCATAAGGTCAGTATGTCTCTGGGATCCCCCTCGGCTTTGGACCTCAAGTTCACGATGAAGATGTTGTGGCCCTTGCGGGGCAGCTGCGGAAGACACAGTCTTGGACACGGAATCCACAGCCGTCACCAGGAGCCTTCAGGACAAGCACAGCAATTGTGCGGCCCCACAGCACCACCTCCCAACCCGAAGCAGACACTGCAAACACTCACAGCCCTTCTCCCACGGACCTCCTCCCTGCGCTAAATTTAATTCCAGCCTGAACTGTTCCAGATTGAAAGAAGCTAAAAAGACCTGACAGCTAAATACCGTATGTGATCCGAAACAGGATCTAGTACTCGTGGAGTAAAAAGAAAAAAAAAAAAAAAAAAGCCATAAAGGGCATCATTGTGTCAGCTGATGAAATTGAAATACAGACGGCCTGTCAAGTAAAAGTATCATGCCATGTAAATTTGGTATTTGCATGGGGGAATATATAAGGCGTAAAGGGCTATGACATGTAACTTACCCTCAAACTCACTCTATTTCTCTCTTGGAAAGATAAATTAGGACATGGGGGGGGGGTGTAGGGAGCAAGCACATAAGAACATGAGCGAAGGTTAAAGCAAATGGGGCAAAATGTTAATATGTTACAAAATAAAGTGCCTGAAAAGTTCTTTGTATTATTCTCATAAGTTTCCTGTAAGATTGAAATTATTTTCAAATGAAAGGTTTTCTGTTTTTAATAATCTGGTTTTAGGAAGTAGTTAGATTGCCTAAAAATAGCTCCTGGACTCCCATGATTAGAGGTTCATTTCTTTGGCTGTGACATATTTGCACAAGTTCTTCACATCAATTGGGACAGCTTTGCTTTCTCCTGTTTGAAAAAAAAATGTCCGTTTGCTTCATAATTGTTTAAAACCCACAGACCTAGAACATAGCTTCACCTGGACATTGGCATATATCACACAATATATAATTGACATCTTAGGGAGCATCAGTTGATAACTAGCTAAGGACAGGCAGAGGAATCACTAGAAAGAAGCTAAAGCAATAGGTATGGAAAGGTGCCCCATATAAGTGAAAACAAGCCCTGAATACAGAGGAAGGAGGGCACCATCATTCCTCCACCTCTTAATGTGGTGCCGAGCCAGACCTGCGGGGTCATGGTTCTAAGAACTACCGTGGCTTCTAAGCTAGCCTTCTTCCCGACAATCCTGACCACATTCTCCTTCCAGATTCCCTACATCTGCTTCATCTCAACTGTGCGACAAGGAGCCTGAGAAAGACATCAACAGAACATTTTCTAAAGCAAGGCCAATGGCATGAGGCACCTGCCTTTCTTTTCTCCACCAGCTGACCCCCACCCCCGGGGGGGTCTGTGGTGTGGTTCAAATCCCCTATGTTTGGAAACTCCCAGACACAGAAATTTTCTCTATCAAATATCTAACTTATACAAGTTATAATAACACATGCTTGCTATAGGGCTTCTCAAAATCCTGAGAATACGCTGGTCATAAATTATTTTTTCTCGCTATAGGAAATTTCCCATGTGGTTTCAAAAGAGACACTTCTTAATTTTCACAATCAAGGAAAATACACAGATTAGAATTTAAGTTCTGGTCTCCGACTGTCTGGATCAAGTTTAAAGATTCTGCTAGCTGCCGGTCCAGGGCTCAAGGGCTTCATTTTCTTTATGAAATAGTGCATCCTAGTGGCATTCTCAGGCACTGCAGGGAAATTTAGAAGTCTTTCCCCCCCCCCCCCCCCCTTGGGTGAAAACATATTTGACCTGCAGTAGTTCCTTGGTCAGGAAAACCAGGTCTCAACGTTTTTTCTCATGTGAAACCGCCGTCAACAATTTCTATATGAGAAAACGTGGGTTCATAGAACCCAGTGTTATTCTCAAGCCCTGAGTTTCTAATGTTTTCATTCAGCTACATAAACGAAGCAACTTTTCCCCTGGAAAAACACAACTGGAAATTTCAAAACAGAATAAAAATAATATTTCAAATCCAAGTGGCACTGATCTCTCACTTTTGCTTAAAATTTCAAGCATTTTCGATCTAAACTGACACTTTTAAAACATACTTATTTTAGAACTTCTGTTACATTCAAAAGGAAACAAACACTCTGCTCCATTCTGAATAGGCCCCTTTCACTGAGCCTTCTAGGCCCTTCACCAGCAGACTATTCAGATTTCAAGTAATCACACGGGTTCTGAGTCTGAATCATCTCAGTGACACTGATGTTCCTCCAGAAATGTTGATGCCAGGAGAGCCACGGTTGGAGGGCTCGGAGCAAATTAGCACAGGCCTCACGACTGACCAAAATTAGGCCAGTCTAAAATAAATCATGTGGGCTTTTTTTTTTTAATGTAGAAAATACAAATTCTGCACATGTAGCATTTTTTTTTTTTTTTTTTAGGCTTTTGATTTTCACGGTCACAGCCATAGCCACTTTTCAAGCAGGTCTGAGTGTGCCAAGCACTCTGTGAAAAAAGTAGGTCACGGGAATGCATTGCAAAGGGATTTTGTTTTGGGGCTGGGGCAGCTGAAAGGATGACAGTGAGTTCAATTTGGGAATAAAAATAATTTTCAATTTCCACCCTGTATTATGGAAATTATGAAAAGAAGAAAGGGCAAGGAGGGGATAGTTCTTCCTGAGCACCCACTATTTGTGCCTTTGCAAGAACAGTATTACCCTGTGAGGAAGGGTTTATTTTCATTTTATGTGTAAGTCAGCCAGGGATCAGAGAAAGAGGGAAGAAAGAAGGTGGTTTTCAAATCCTGCAGCTGGGACACCACCTTCTCACTCTGACAGAACCCAGGGAAAGGTTTTCAGAGTGAAAATAGCTCCTACTTGTCCTTAGAATCTCCACTTTAGAGACCAATGAAAATTCTATCAGTTAATGAATGCTCTGACGATTCGCCCAACATCTTGGAGAAAGCAGTCGGGTGAGTGAGGTTTCTCTCTGGCTTTCCTGCCTCCTTCTTCAGTTCGTTCCCTCTTATGTCCCCGCACGTCAGCCCGTAGCTCCTAACCCCCAAGCTCTCCTCTTGATCTAGTCCAGAAGCTTTCTCTCTACCCTGTTTTCAGGTCAGACCTGCCCGACACCTTGTTTCCTCCTTGGTGGGCTGCCTGTTGGTGTAGATTACATACTTTCACAGAACTGAGGTCTCTAACTGGAGAAAATCTCAGACACTGTGGCAAGCTGATGGGAGAGGTACTGTGAGCTGGTGGGAGTTTTTGCGTTTTAATTGTATTCTGCCTCAAATATTTCTGTTCTGGACACAGTACTAGGCATGGAAAGACATGGATTGATAAAAGATTATTTTATCTTCATATACACCATTTGGAGAATAATTTATTACAATGCTTTGTGAGAGGCTATTTTGATTCAATAGGAGCCCATGTGTGAGGTGAAAATTAAAAAAAAAACTTTTTTCTCAATAGATCCTAAGGACAGATTCCAGGCTTATAAAGGCAACTGAGGAAAGGAGGGTGGTGTGTTCAGAATTGTGCAAAATTCAATTTGTAGGTGTTTATTTTCTGCCCCTCTCTTTTTTAGATACATTGTGACACATGCTTCCTTTCAAACTCTGCCAGATGACTAAAGGATGGGTTCCTAGAATGGGCTGAGAAGGGGGCTGGAGCAACAGAACTCTGTCAGTCTCCCCCTCCGGCAGGCAGGGAGCTAAGCACATTTGCAACTTCATTTAATGCTTACAACAGTGTTGTGAGGGTACTTAAACTGGGCCCATTTTACAGATGAGGGAACTGAGGATCAGCAAGGTTGGGTAACATATTGTGCCTAAGAGACAGAAGCAAATATAGAGTTAGAGCTGTACTAGTGGGGGGTAAAGGGAAGTCCCTACTTCCTTGCTCCTTAGGGTCTTTCTGCTCCCCATCTTCTGAACGGATGTGTCCTGATCAAGCAATACACAGTACTGAGCATTATCTATACGCAAAGCATGGGAGGACTGCGAACTATCGTAAGTTCTAGTCCTTACCCTCAAGGCAACAACAACATAATTTTGAGAATAAGACTCACACACACACATGCACACACAAAATTAATAATCCAAAATTACGTGGAGCAAAGATAGGTCCTACTGCAAGAGAGAGGACTGTGAGTTGGATTTGCCGAGGAGAGGACAATATATAAGAATATTCTAGATACGGAAAGTTATGACGAGCGCAGACCCAGTGGTCCAGGACAGGGGTGGAGGGTCAGTGTGCAGAACAAGAAGACCGAAGCAGGTTGCAGAGCAGAGCAACGAGACAAGCGCCCAGAAAAGTAGACCAGAGCAGGAGGGTGAACGCCACTGGACCTGCAGCACGCCCAAGAGGCAGTGAGCACGTGCGCGCGGGCGCGTGGGCGCATGTGGATGGGCGTGCGGTGGAATGAGAATTGGGGGGCTGAGAATACGAATGGAGAGTGTAGAGAAAGCGCTGGACTGGGTCCCAAGGGACAGGAGTTCCCAACCCGGCTTTGTTGCTGGATCTGCAACTTCGGGCTAGTCACCCAATACTGCAGCCTCAATTCTCTTCAGCTGGAAGATCAGAAATTGGAGATTCTGCGAGGTCTGCCCCATATCAGTAATTCTGAGACTTTCCCCTGCCTCTCTGTTTCTTCTGTTACTGCTCCCTCTCCACTTTCAGTTCCAGAATGTTGGAAATGTTCTCTTTGGTTTGCAAATAGCATAACTTTTTTTTTTTTTTTTTTTAATTTAAGAAGCAGTTGCTTCGTTCCATGAATCTGGACAAGCCCCGTTGTTGTAAAAGAATAGTGAAATCTGCATCATCATTATTGGGGAATTTTTAAAGTGCAAATAATCCCAAACTGATGTTTCTATTAAACTGATGGCCTTTCTTCTGCTGGCCACCTACTTGCTTTTGCTGAATTACTATTTGATGCAGTGCCACCCACTCGTATTAGGGGCTCCATAGTAAAGAGTCCTGGGAACCTCACTGCTGTGTTTACTCTAAGGATATTTTTGAGGATGTTATTAATTATGTAATGAAGAACCACGAGAGAAACTTCTCTCTGGTGTCCAGATTACAAAGAGATGTGCCAACACCGATCAACTGGCCTACCCCTACCTACCTCAAGGACTCCATGACTGTGGTAAAGAGCTCCACCTCTCTCTTCACAATTTGGTGTTGCTGGAAAACACAGAGCCAAATCCAGTCCAAGCACATGGCTTGCACATGGCAGGCTCACCAGCACCCCCCCCCACATGTCCTCTTCCTGCTCTTATTCTTCCTTGAACTCATTGCTTTTTTATTTTTATCTTTCTGAATTATATGCGTTTGGGTACGTTAAGTACCTCTGGAAATAAAGAGGTTTAAAAATGAACACAAATCAATAAATAACCTATGCAACTGAGAGCTTTGTGTTCTAGACCAGGGATCAGCAAACTATGGCCTATGGGCCAAATCTAGCCTGTCACTTATCTCTGTATGGTCCTCAAGTTAAGGCTGGCTTGTACATTTTGTAATGGTTTTGGGGGGTGGGGAGGAAGAAGATTTATGATATGCGAAACTTATATAAAACTCAGTGTCATAACTCAGTGTCCATAAATAAAGTTTTATTGGAATACAACCACACCCACTCATTCGCTATCCTCAATGGCTGCTTTCACCCTCCAACAGCACAGTTCCCTAGTTAGGACAAAGGTGGATTGCCCATGAGCCTAAAATATTTACTATCTGGCCTTTTATAGGAAAAGTTTGCTGACCCCTGGATTAGACCTTCATTTTACATCTGTTTGGGTTCTTCTTGGCTAATTATAAAATTGCTTCAAAGCTGGGTGTTTGCTGCATCCTTACTCAATCTAGATATTTTTGGTGTTTTGTCCATAAAACTACCTCTCAGTATACTTTAACCTTGCCCTAAGCTCAGGCTAACAATTTGGTTCAGATTTCAATGCTGTGTAATAGAGACAATTAACTTTCAGCCTCTTAGAAATGACTAGAGGACCCTCTTGGGTAACTATTTTGTAGACACTAATAAAACGAATCCACAAAAACCTTCTTTTTTTGCACAAAATTCCAAGCCAACAGAAGGATCTACACAGCAACTTGGCACTTTTTGCACCACGTTCAAACAATTTCCTCCAGTTTCTTTTCAGTTGATACATGTGTTTGCATATTTACTGATTTTTTTCCTCTCCTGGTCACCCTCAGTTAGAAATAAAACCAAGTCTCCATGGAAACACAACAGAATGCTCTCTCACAGATGATCGAGGGACCCAAGCAGCTGGTATTGGGCTGAAGGCTGCAATGGCATCTGACCAAATTAGGAAGAGAAAACAGCTTACCGGCTCTTCCAGACCTCTCAGAATTCTACAGCTCAGCATGAAAACCTACACAGATTGTGAATTACTGCAGATTTTTTAAATTCCTTCTTTTCCTTCTAAGAGATATTCTATCTTATCATGAGATATTCTTATATTCTTGTAAGATATTCTATCTTACCATTTGTATGTTTCCACTATAGGACTTTCATCCCCTGCCCCTAGAATGGACGACAGAGTCTACAGAATAAGCAGGAAGGGAACTTACATTTAGTGAGCACCTACTGTGTGTTAGGCACTTACATGTCACAGACAGCTCAACATCACACGGTTTGTGGACCAAAAGAGATGGGATTTGAATCCTGTTCTGATTAACCTCAAAGCCCATTCTCTCTCCACTACACATGAAATAATACCCTTCGAAAAAAAGAAAATGGAAAAGACAGGTTGAACAAGGTATTTTTACATAGCCATGGTTGGAGGGTGGGGGATGGAAATGAAGGTAAGGAAGTAAGACTATGAAATTCACCTTCTCACCTAACACCAACTATGTTTATAAGAAGTCACGGTCAACCTAGGAATAAACCTAACCAAACAGGTAAGTGACCTGTACTCTAAAAACTACAGAACACTTATGAAATAAATTGAGGAAGGCACAAAGAAATGGAAAAACATTCCATGCTCATGGTTTGGAAGAATAAATATTGTGAAAATGTCTATGGTACCCAGAGCAATCTACACATTCAATGCAATCTCTATCAAAATACCATTGACATTTTTCACAGAGCGGGAACAAATAATCCCAAAATTTGTGTGGAACCAGAAAAGACCCCAAATAGCCAGAGGAATGTTGAAAAAGAAAACCAAAGCTGGGGGCATCACAATGCTGGACTTCGAACTCTATTACAAAGCTATAATTATCAAGACAGCATGATACTGATAAAGCAGACACACAGATCAGTGGAACAGAATAGAGAACTCAGAAGTGGACCCTCAACTCTATGGTCAACAAATCTTTGACAAAGCAGGAAAGAATATCCAGTGGAAAACGGACAGTATCTTCAACAAATGGTGTTGGGAAAATTGGACAGCCACATGTAGAAGAATGAAACTGGACCATTTTCTTACACCATACACAAAGATAAACTCAAAATGAATGAAAGACCTAAATGTGAGACCAGAAGCTATCAAAATCCTTGAGGAGAACACGGGTAGCAACCTCTTCAACCTCTGCCACAACAACTTCTTGCTAGACAAGTCTCCAAAGGCAAGGGAAACAAAGACAAAAATGAACTATTGGGACTTCATCAAGATAAAAAGCTTCTGCACAGCAAAGGAAACAGTCAACAAAACTAAAAGTCAACCTATAGAATGAGAGAAGATATTTTCAAATGACATATCTGATAAAGGGCTAGTATCCAAGATCTATAAAGAACTTATCGAACTCAACACCCAGAAAACAGATAATCTAGTCAAGAAATGGGCAGCAGACATGAACAGACATTTCTCCAAAGACATACAAATGGGCAACAGACACATGAAAAAATGCTGTACATCACTTGGCATCAGGGAAATAGAAACCAATACCACAATGAGATACCACCTCACACCAGTCTGAATGGCTAAAATTAACAAGTGAGGGAACAACAAATGTTGGCAAGGATGTGGAGAAAGGGGAACCCTCCTACACTGTTGGTGGGGATGCAAGCTTGTACAGCCACTCTGGAAAACTGTATGGAGATTCCTCAAGACATGAAAAATAGAGCTACCCTACAACCTAGCAGTTGCACTACTAGGTATTTATCTCAAAGATACAAATGTAATAATCCAAAGGGGCACCTGCACCCCAATGTTTATAGCAGCAATGTCCACAATAGCCAAAGTATGGAAATGGCCAAGATATCCATCAACAGATGAATGGGTAAAGAAGATGTGGTTCATATATACAATGGAATATTACTGTCATCAGAAAGGATGACTACTTACCATTTACATCGACGTGGATGGAACTAGTGGGTATTATGCTAAGTGAAATAAGTCAGTCAGAGAAAGACAATTATCATATGGTTTCACTCATATGTAGAGTATAAGAAACAGCATAGAGGACCATATGGGAAGAGAGGGAAACTGAATGGGAAGTCATCAGAGAGGGAGACAAACTATGAGAGACCCTTAAGTACAGGAAACAAACTGAGGGTTGCCGGAGGGGAGATGGGTGGGCGGATGGGGTAACTGTGATGGGCATTAAGGAGGGCTCATGATGTGATGGGCACTGGGTGTTATATGCAACTGATGAATTACTGAACTTTACATCTGAAACTAATGCTGGCTAATTGAATTTAATTACCAAAAAAAAGAAAGATGCTTTCTACACACACACACACACACACACACACACACCCCAAAAAAGAAGTCACAATCAATATGATTTCACTCATATGTGGAATTTAAGAAACAAAACAAACAACAACAAAAAAAGAGACAAACCAAGAAACAGACTCTTAGCTATAGAGAACAAACTGATGGTTACCAGAGGGGAGGGATGGGGGGTTGGGTGAAATAGGTGATGAGAGTTAAGGAGGGCACTTGCTGTGATGAGCACTGGGTGATGTATGGAATTGCTGAATCACTATACTGTACACCTGAAACTAATATAACACTGCATGTTAGCTACATTGGAATTAAAGTAAAAAACTTAAAAAAAAAAAAAAGTCATGGTCAAAAGCCAAGTTGGGGGGAACAAAGAGAACCTGTATTCTCTTCCCTAAAAATCCCTCCCTCATGTTCAAAGGATGATGTTCTAAATAAGGATGATTAATAAGGGTCTCGGAAGAATAGACAAATTAAAATGACTATGGAAATCTGGAGAAAGGAGACATTGCTTCAAGTTGGAAGGAGGGTGAGGGAGGAATGTAATAAAGGAAGACGGGCAGAGCACCACAAGCTCATCATAACTCAAAGCTTCAGCGATTTCCTGGGGCCAATTCTTCATTTAACTGCACTTGTCTCTCCTCAAAGTCTGATCTGGAAACAGCAATCTTCTAAGTCCCACTTCTTACTAGTATGACCCAGGGCACCTACACTCGCCCAGGAGCCTGTCCCTGTGACAGGACCTAGCATCCTCAAGGCCACAGAGCCTTGCTCTCCGAGGCATGACGAAGAGTCACCTTGGAACTGAACTCTCAAACCACAGGAGTACGGGACTGGCAGGGCTGCCTCGGGAGCCGTACTGGCAGATGACTGCTCCCCTCGAGCAGGTGGCCTCCAGGCCACCAACTCCAACAGGGACACCTTTGCTTTTACCTATTTGAGGAGGGAGAACTTCTCTGCTTCAAAACTGTTTGAAAAACACTGTCCTAGAACATATCTTCGCCTGAACCTTGGCACACATCACCAGAGATCTAATTGATATGCAAAACCAGGACTTTTGAGAGAAAGAGGCATGCCCTCTGAAGGTCTATACAAGGGTTCGTGGTAATACCACCCATCCTGTGACAAAGATGCGGAGACAGGTGTTTTTTTTTAATGAAACAGTTCACTGTCATCTAACCTATATTCAGACGTCACCGCCCACCACCACTGAGGGTCAGGGAGAGCACAGAGAAGAGAATGAGAGAATGTAAAGAGGCAGAGGGAGAAGGGGGCTCCTTCTCGTGGAAGATAGATTCAGGAAAGGTGGGTGAGGGGCACCCGGTGTACGGAGCCACGAGTTCTCTTGGGAATGTGGTTAGATTCTTCTCAGGCTCCACTTCTGAAGCATGAGGGGGTGGGCTGTCCCATGTTTCTCTTCCCCGTAATCCTAGAAGAGTTCCTGCCTCTTCTGTCGGAACCCTTAGTTGCATAGAGTCTGTGTGAAATATGTTGCTTTCCACAGAAAGAAGTCATTTCCTTGCGAATTGCTTCATTAGTCAAATTAGCTGATGAACCAGAGCAGTAGCTACGACACTAACATAGACCTTTGGATGAATGAACTCACAGGGGACACCGCGTCCATGCAAAAACAATCTCGCGGGGCACCTGGGTGGCACAGCGGTTGAGCGTCTGCCTTCGGCTCAGGGCGTGATCCCGGCGTTCTGGGATCGAGCCCCACATCAGGCTCCTCCGCTATGAGCCTGCTTCCTCCTCTCCCACTCCCCCTGCTTGTGTTCCCTCTCTCACTGGCTGTCTCTCTCTGTCAAATAAATAAATAAATAAAATCTTTAAAAAAAAAACAAAAACAATCTCTCTCTGTGAAGCAAATGTTGGTACTGGAGCTGGGACACCTGTCCTTTACCAATGCTAAATGATTTTTTCTCCCTTGTCAGCACCCTCGTCCTTGTAGACGGCTTCTGCTCACTTTTGTATTTGTCAAGGAAACACTGGGGCAGGTGCTGCCGGTGGACTCCGCGAAGCACAGGCATATCTTACAGAGGTTTGAACAGTAATTGCCGTGACCAAGAAGGATAGTTCTCAACTCAGAGCAATTTATAAACATTACACATCCAACCCCACCAGGGGAAAACTTCTCCCTTTGGTTAATCGTTCACAGTAAATGATGGTATTGGAAGTTGAGACAACAACAGGTAATTTATCTCAGGCTGCAAAGGGCTGTCACTTCAAGAAGAACTTGCTCAGTTTCATTAGCACAGACCCCATGCATCAGACTTAGAGGAAAACAAGAGCCTTCAAGCCCAGGTAGCATTTTAAAAAATCCTACTCTGAATTTATCAATTCCCTTAGGAAGAATAGAGCCCCCTTTCTTCATTATGATCTGCTAAGTCCCCTACCTATTCCGAGCCAAAGGTATTTCTACCGGCAGCACATGGCTAGAAGCTTCCCCAGGAGAGCTGGGCTATCTTCCATGGAACTGTCTGAGCAAAGAGAACGTAGACAATATAAAGCCCACACAACTAAGGCAGCCCAAGAGGAGGGCTCTCTGCATCCCCTTTTCTAGATAGTGCTGGCTTTGTCATCTCAATCCTTCTTTCTCTAAGAACGACAACCCGGACTTCGGGACAGTGCCCCGGATGAAGAAACTGCAACCAGCCATTACCTGTAAGCCATTCCCGTCTCTGCTCTGGTGGTTTCCTGCAGTGAGATTCCATGGACACGTAAGAACTTCTCCAGAAACTTCCGTTCTGCTGCCCCACTAGGCCTCCCCGGCCAGCAGGCTGCCTGGGGTGGAGGCTTGGTCACTGCTAGGTGCCGTCTACATTTCAGAGCCGATTCACTGGATTTGGGTAGACCCAGCTTGGGGCTGGGGATGTCTGCACAGGCAGGTTTATACAAATGCATGTTTCACAAACCCAAGAAGCAGAGCGAATTTCACAGTACTTGGCTCTGACACCGGCTGTATCTTGCTATGATTAACGCGGGTTATCTGGCTTTGGCGCGTCCCTAAAAGGGACCAGCTCGTTTTCCTTAGATGCCCTTCGTATTTTTCTGGGTGTGAGGAGACTCTTGAGTCCCTGGCAGAGCTGCTGGTTACATGTCTCTGTTGAAGCCTTTGCGGGGGGGGAAAAAAAAGGAAGAAAGAAAAAAGGGAAAAAAAGGGGGAAAAAAAAAGACCCTGACAAAGTCCAACCACTTTTCTTGTCGCTGTAAAGTTCCCAAAGTCAGACTTCAGCAACTATGTATTAGCCCTGGGGAAAAAATATGGGCACTCTTTCCCATGTCTTTCTATTTAGGTAAAAGGAAATATTTTGGTGGGATATAAGCCAAATGTTCTGTTCTCATAAGGATCATAAGGCCTTGCGGATGATTCATGAGTGTGTAATGAGACCTTTCTAAATTATCAAGTATTTCATAATCAAATAATTTATTATACTAGTGACGTGATCCATTTGGGTAGAAGGTCCATTAACCTTGTTCTTTTCAAGATGTTGCTATCAAGTGATAGGAAATATCTATAAGCTGGTTGTAAAAAGCGAAGGGCCTACACGAATATGCCCGACTGACTTATGACAAAGGAGTAAGAGCAATTCAATAGAATTTTCAACAAATGGTACTGGAGGAATTGGACATCTATAAGCAAAAACAAACTAAAACAAATGAACCCTTCACTTACACTTCATATTTATACAAAAATAAATCAGAATGAATCACAGACTTAAATATAAAACTATAAAACTTCCAGGATAAATCATAGGAGAGAATCTTCATGGATAAGGACCTAGGGATAAGTGAAGTGTTCCTAGGTCTGACACCAAAAACACAATCTGTAAAAGGCAAAATTAGTAAATTGGATATCATCAACATTCTAAACTTTTTGTCCATGAAAGACCCTGTAAAGAGGATAAAAAACGAATTACAGACTAGGGGGAAATATATGCAAACCACATATCCAACAAAGGGCTGTGGAAAGAGTATGGCAGTTTCTTATAAAAACCAAGCATACCAAACCTTCCGTACGATACAGCAATTGTACTCTTGGATATTTCCCCCAGAGGAATGAAATCTAGGTTCATACCAAAAAACCATACCCAGATGTTCATAACAGGCTTATTCATAATAGCCATCAACTGGAAACAACCCACATTTTCTATAGTGGGTGAATAGTTACACTGTGGTGTATCCACACTATGGAACACTACTGAGCAATGAAAAGGAATGAACTATTGATACAAGCAACAACTTGAATGGATCTCAAGGGAATTATGCTGAGTGGAAAAAAGCCAAATTACACATGTCAAATAGGACTTGCTTGCCCTCCCTTTCCCCCATCACTTCACAGACACTCCTTCCCAGCTTCCTAATTTTTCTGTCAGGCCATCATCCTTTATCTTGTTTTCTAATTGTTTAATATATGTCTTATCTTGCCAACTTTTCAATAGACTTTAAGAGCAAAAAAAAAAAAAGTCATCTTACTATAGGATTCCATTTATATCACATCTCGACTTGACAGAATTATACAGATGGATCACCAATTAGTAGTTGCCAGGGGTTAGAGAAGAGGAAAGAGAAGGAGGTGGTTCTGTCTGTAAAAGGGTAGATGAGGGATTCTTGAGTTGGAATTGTTATGAATCTTGACTATGGTGGTAACCACACCACTCTACGTGTGTGATAAAATGGCATAGACTAACACATACACTCACACACAAATGAGTGTGTGCAAAACCAGTGAAATCTGAATAAGGTCAGTGGCTTGTATCATCATCAATTTCCTAATTGTGATATTGAACTATAGCTATGCAAGATATCATTATTGGGAGTCACTGGGTAAAGGGACTTATCTGTATTGTTCCTTACAACTGCATGCGAATCAATAATTATCTCAGAATAAAAAGTCAAAAAAAAAAAAAAAGCAGAGTCTCCTCACAGAAGGGTCCCTCCACTTTGTGATTCCAGCTGCAATTCTCCTCCAACCATGACTCCTGGACATGAATGTTTCATCCAATCCAACAGGCTTCCTACTCCCACACATCACCATAGCCTTGCTCATATGACCTCCCCCCTCCCATGTCCTATAAAAGCTCACCTCCTCTAGGAATTCTTCCCCAACCTCCTAGCCCCTGGTATATGATCATTCCTTAAAATTCCTCTTGCAATTCACATCTAAAGCACTCACTTGACACTTCTAAACTGTTTCCAAACATTTGCACAAACTTGACGATCTCTGCCATATTTTTGTACCACCTTTACCATTATTTATTTACTATTTGGAATTAATCTACTTTTTCTTTTACCTAAATGAATATATTTAGTGTTATGAGTTGAATGTTTGTGTCTCTCCCCCGCCCCCACCAAAATTCATACATGAAATCTAATCTCCAGTGTGATGGTATTTGGAGGTGAGGCCTTCGGGAAATAATTAGATTGTGAGAGTAGAGCCCTCATGAATGGGATTAGTACCTTATTTTATTTTATTTTATTTTATTTTATTTTATTTTATTTATTTGAGAGAGAGAGGGAGGGAGAGCACGCACACGGGAAGGGCAGAGGGAGAGGGAGAAGTAGGCTCCCTGCTGAGCAGGCTCAATCCCAGGACCCTGACATCATGACCTGAGCCATAGGCAGACGCTTAACTGACGAGCTGCGCAGGCGCCCTGGGAATAGTGGCTTTATCAGAAGAGGCCAGAGAGCGAGCTAGCTCTCTTTCCACCATGTGAGGACACAGCAAAAGATGGCTGTCTATAAACCAGGAGGAGGGTTCTCACCAAACCTCAACTATGCTGAGATCCTGATCATGGAGCTCCCAACCTCTAGAACTGTGAGAAATAAATGTTTGTTGCTGAAACCACACCGTCTAGAGTAATTTTCTATGGCAGCCCAAACTAAGAAATTTAGGAAGGAAATGTTATATTACTGGAATTATACGAAGAAAAACCTTATCACTTGGAATAAAATAGAGTGTAACCTGTAGAAAATAAGTATAATAAAAATGAAGACTATTATTTAATTGCAGCTGGACACTGTTGGTGTCCAAAGGTTCTGAACCCGAGTCCTACTCCTTTTGTTTTTTATGGAGGAAATTAAAAGGTATTGGGTGTTTGAAAAAGTTTAGCACAAATCTGAGACTTTCTTTTTTCTTTTTTTTTCTTGTTCTTTTTTTTTTAAGGTAATCAGAAGAATTGAAAGGAAACTGAAACAGGCATATACCACCTTTACAATGTGAATCAAAGTTATTTAATGCCCCATCTGTGCACCCACTAAAATCATCTCCTTGTCCACCAGTGGTACTGGTACCTACTTTGGGAAACAGAGACTCATAATGTGTTGTCCCAGAGTTCTAGGTACCTCCTACCAGTGCACGTCTAACTCCCCATCTAAACTATAAGCTCTTTAAGGGGGGAGACTGACTATATCTGGTATAAGCTTGTAACCTCCATAATAACCAGCACGGTGTTTCATGCATGATCAACATTTCATAAATATTAATGGCTTGCTTGCTTGCATTTTAAACTCCCAAAAGCTATCCTTGTCAATCCTTCTATTTTCAACCCAGCATCCAAAGCTGAGTCTCAAGGGAGAAAGAAGAGCTTATAGAGAGAGGGCCAGAAAAGTCAGAAAAAGGACCAAGCAACAGGAGAGAGTCAAGGAGAAACAGGCATTCCCAAGTAAAGTTGTACCATTAATGTTTCACCACGTAACAAGCCACTCGTTACAACTGATTTTGTGAGCCTTGGAGGTTCCCACAGGAAGAAGCAGAGGTGAACTGGAAAAGCAGTCATGGAAAATGAGACATGAGCCCTTTTCAACACATCCTTCTCTTTTTCTGCCCTCTAAATATGGAGCCAGGCCCAGGAGAGGAGAGAGGGATGAGCAAGCCAAGGTTGGTCTGAAACTGAAGGCTCTTCATTAAGTTCTAAAAGCTGATCACTGTCATAAAAAGTCCCACTTTGAAGGTGGGAAGTAGAAACTACATATATATATATATATATTTTAAATTTTTTTATTTTTAAATAATCTCTACACCTGACAAGGGGTTCGAACTTATAACCCCAAGATCAAGAGTCACATGCTCTACTGACATAGCTAGCCAGGTGCCCCAAGTAGAAACTATATTTCTAAGCAAACTATTGGCCCCTTTGGCTGTCAGTGCAAATCAAGACTGGTTTTCAGCTAAATATACAAGAGTCTAAGAAATGCCTCTGTGCAGCAGAGAGGGGCAGTAATGTCCGTTTTGCTCTCTTTCTGTGTCTCGGGAATGATTGTCATATACTGCTCAGAATCTTTAAGTATTATGCAATCCCAGTGAGGGAAAAAGTGATAAGGCCATCTGAGGAGAGAGGTGCTTCTGGTCACATTCTGCTGATGGGGTGCTGAGACTCAGAAGTCACAAATAGAAGCTCACATAGCCCTGGGTGGTGAGCAGACCTTACCCACACCTGCTCAGTATTCATACAGAACTGTGTGACCTTGGGCAGGCCTTGACCTCCCTGTCCCCTTAGTTTTCTATTGGCTCAGACTTAAGTTACCTCTAAGATTCTTCTAGGTCTGGTGTTGTGTTTTCAAAACTACTTGGACTAGACATTCTGCAGAGGTGAGGAACCTTCCTGTGTTGACTGGAGAGGCTTGGATTCAATGAATTATTAGCTAGTCCTCTGAGATGCCAGGCCCAGGAGATTGCTGCTATTATTCTTGGAATAGACCAATCACATTTATAGTCTACTTTAAAATTTTTCTTGGCTAAAGAGATAACCTGTTAAACACTCCATCTTGGATTTATGGGCACATCACAGTCATCTAAAGGTTGTCTTGGCCTACAATTGAAAACTGAGGCCAGAGCTGGTAGGCGTGGGAGAACAAGACAGTGTTTCCATGGCTGAGGTGAAGGAGGGCTGGCTCTGCCCAAATGAGTTGGACAAGGGACGCCAGACCACAGATCAGAGCCTGTATTTCTATTCCAATTATTTATGGGAACTTGGCTCTTACTCTTGCTCAGGTGTCTGCTCCCTAGTGCTCTGCAGGCGATGCTGTGACACGTGAGCAGTCACCTGACTGAGACGTCTGTCTCGTCCTACTGGGAGTCAACAGCGGAGCTTCTCCTCCTGTCGTCACCACCTTCCCTCCACATTCGCAGAAGCACCTGGGAGTCTAGGTGTGTGTAGTGAGACCACAGTTAAAAATGTGTGTCATATCAACACAACACAATGAAGAAAACATCGTCCTGCCCTTGAGGAGCTCCCAGGAGCAGGAGGAACGACACCGGTAAAGCTTACAAAGCAGTGCACTGTGACCATGGAGGAAGGAGGGGGGAGACATCGAAACCCAGTCTTGGGTGGAGGCGGGAAGAAACACCAGCAGTGAGGGAAAGGTGGGACGGTGGAGGGAGTTCTTCCAGAAGTTTGCAATCAAGCAAGAAGCCTAATCTTCAATGTCTCTCTGTTCATCATTCATTCACCCTTTCCTAGGACCAATCCCCCTCACCTCCTTCTAGGCCAAAATTTTCCTAGGAATAGAAGACAACAGCTCCAGTGGGATGGGGGAGGGAGCACGTGTAACGGTGTGTGGGATTATAACAGGGGACAAATGGAAGCCCCATCAAGCCAGCCTCAGCTCTGAAGGCACTGCCTCGCCTCAGTCCCGGCCTTGTTTACCTCTTTTCCTTAGCCCTGATGCTTGTATATTATGTACTTTTGCATTATAACATCAAACAATCCCTCCTCAATATACAATCATATTTCTAATATATACAGAGGCATACACATTATAGCTTTGCTTTAGAAAAATGAAGCATACTTATGGGTGGCCAGATCCACAGGTCTCTCCCTTGACCTATGAAGGGCTTGTGGGCAGGACTGGCCCTTGGATTTCACTGGCATCCTCTGTTTACCCGACACTGACCACACCTCCACACAAAGAAAGCATCTTTGAGTAGAGTTTTGGCATTTGCAGCAAAAGCTCCCCTCATCACTTTGGGTGTGATTATCTTGTTCCTTCCACAAAAGGTGCCAAAATGTGGCCTTTGGTCTGAGTCTAATACAAAGGAAATGGCCAATGGGACCCCGAAGTACAAAAGTGTGTTCTGTGGCCAGAAACATCTTGAAAGATGGCTGTTGGGGGCACAGGGTACCTTGGAAAAGAGATAGGTAAGGAAGAAGGAAGGTGCAAGATAGGGCTTTGCTCCTATTATACAGGCTTTGCACTCTCTTTTTAAGTAATGTCAGCCATGAAAGGTTTGAAATCAGGGTGGAATTGGGCCACGAGCTATTGAGTCATCACTGAAGTAATGTTTCCAGGATGCTAAGAACATGTTTCTCCCTTATCTTGGTCTGCATTGGCCTAGCTTAAAAGAATTTCCATGGAGTGGTGGTGGAATATAGTGGAAAGATCATGGGTTATAAAATCAGAAAGACTTGGGTTCAAATCCTACCACACACTAGTGGCTTGACCATGGGCACTTTCGGAGTCCCAATTACTTCCTCTGGAAAATACGCCTCACCATATTATAACCTCATAAGGTTGTTGTGAAGATGAAAGGAAATATGGCATTTGGTGTACCTGGCACAGAAGAACCGGCCCAAGACATGGTGGTTACTATTTATCTGCGACATTACACAACTCCACAGCCAGCCACGGACATTGTAGTCTGCGGAGATAGTGCCCCCTAGTGTTGCACGGCGGCAGAGCTCTACGTGGCTGACCTAGGAGCAACAGTTTTCAGGGGACTTAGTGCTGTGGGTTACAGGACTGCAAAATGATGAGATGGCTTTAAATAGGACTTCCTCTTTTCTAAAGAGAAGTGAAGGATTATTTAATAAAGTTGATTTGTTCTTCATCTGGTAAGAAATCCCGCCATCACTCCTTAAGCGTCAACTCAGAAAGCAGATTTGCACGGTGCAAAGACTCCCACGCCTCTGAGGTCACTGCTCCACGTGCTCTGTCGTGGGCTCGCCCATCTTCTTCCACACATTATCCTTCTGGGGTCTGGAACTTGTCAGAGACAAGGCTGGGAGGCTGGGACACAGCTATAAAATCTCAGCTGAAAAAGCCAGGCCTAAAAAGGTACAAGTCCAGCTTTGTGATACAATGTACCGCTGCGAGGTCTTCCTGGGATCGTTCCGTCTGAACCAATCTGCCTCTTCATCGTCCTCTCTGACGCACTTAAAAAAATCTAAAAAACCTAGGATTCTAACTAGAGCTCTAAGAAGTCTTAGAAATCAACTGGTTTGTGTCTCTTGTTTTACAAATAAGGAAAGAAATATGCACATAAGTTAGGCAACATTTGGAATCAGTTATTGTAAGAACTGGAATAAAGTGCAAGTTTCCAGAAGCCTGGGCTTGAAGGTCAGACGGGTTTAAATCTTGGCCCAACAATATGCTACTGTGTGATGTGAATGTCTGAATTTTTAGTTTCTTCTTCAGAAAAATGGGGAAAACAGTACCACCTCCGCAGAGGTAAGTAAGCTAAATCAGTTTATATATTTCAGATCCCCAAACAGAACACCCTGCCTCGTGAAATGTCACTTCACCATGTAATGACTGTAAATGTTCAATCATTGACCAAAGTTCCAGGGCAGCAGAGTTGGAAAAACGATCCTGTGGAAAGTCCTTGGTGTGTTTCTGGTGTGGAAGACAAATGAATAGCTTCACTTTGCTTACTTTATTTGTGATAGAATGTTCTGTCTGCTGGGAAATTTATAAAATCTAGAGTACCAGTGTCCCATCAACATTTTGAAAAATTGTGTTCTGTGTGGTTTGCTTTTCTAAAATCCCTAAGGATTATTCCAAGATAAACTTCAACGTGAAGCAATTTCAGCATCGGGCATTTTCCCAAACAGATTCAAATGCTAGCTCAAATAAAGTAACAACTGCATCTTTTAGAGGTCACCTTTTTAGCAATCTTGCTGGATAGAACACAGCCAAGAATAAACAAATAAGACATCACAAAGCCCATGTCCCAAACCTCCTGGGAGAGTACCTCAATTCATAAACCATTTACTCTTTCTTGGTCATAATTCAAGCAAGACAGAGCCTCTTACTTCCCACTCCTCAGCAGAGTAAAGGTAGCAAATTAGATGAAAAAGCTATTAGAGGCAGGCATACTGACAGCAATAAGAAAAATTTACAGCAAGGTGTGGATACAGGAAAAGCAATGGAAGGAGGAAATACGGAAGGCAAAATTTAAAAATAAAATAGCAAAATGAAGCCTCTAATTTTCAAGGCAAATAGTTCTGTATTCCTTAATAGTCCCTGAGGACATTTTAACATAGCACAAGAGCTGACATTTATTAAGATAAACTGGAGTTGTCAAGTTGTTTCTTCAGGTTTAAAAAGTTAAAATAAAGCCTTGACACTTAAATTAGAAAGTTTCAGGTACCGGAAAAATCGCTTGAGTGAAAATTTCCATTCTTTGACAATGTCAGATGAACAATGCCTAATTGTGACTAATTTCTGCATTTAGAAACATTGTCTTGCCCATTCTCACAAACTTTTCTCCATCCCTAGGAACTTGGTAGTTTAGCTGATAACTAGCCTAAGAAAAGATCGACTTTGTTCTTGAGCCACAGACCACACATCCCTTTCAGCCTCCCACATACCCTTGTAAAAAGTCCGCTGGAAATGGTGCATTTCTTGCTTATTTCTTCCTGACATTTCTCTCCCTTGTCTCCCCACCTCCTGGCAGAGCTAATACTCCTTTATTTCCATAGCACTTCATTCCTCCTTCTCAGATCACACCAATAAAACTGTGCTGTGCTCTAGTCTACCCTGAAAGGACTCCAAGATTATTCAGGGTAAGGACCCTAGCTTATGGACCCCCTGCACCCCCAGAATTGAACACAATAGATTATCAAACCCCTTGAACGAATATGTTTCGTTTTCTAGTTTGTTAAAAATTCTTTCAGTGTTACATATATAGTTACAAAAGAGTACCCTTGAATTCTGATTATTGACTTTGCTGGAAATTCATTTAACTGAAAATACTTTAGAAACAGATTTCAACTTGATACTTCTTTGCCATTTCTTTTGGATAAATGACCATCTGGAACCTAAAGTATTATAAACAGATTTAAGCATTTAATATTTTGTTCAACAAGCAACTGGTGTTTGGATAGTTGCATCATTCAAATTACTAAGCTTGGAGACAGAAGGAGCTGATCTTTCTAATGCATCCCACTTACAGAATTGTTTATCCTGACTATTACCTCCTTAGTCCCAGAGGTAATTAAATAATTCAACAGCCCTTTTGGACAGTTTGTTTCCTACTTAAAGCTCATTGCTACCATCAAATTCAATATGAGAATTAAGCTACAAAATAAACTTTGGGCTTTGATTTTAAGTGAACTTAAATGGGAGATATTTATAATAAAGAACAATGTCTTGAATACAAACCCAAATTCTCTTAACCAAGTTTTCCTCCAATTCCTCACCATTCCACACAAAAATGTCCATGCATCTTGTCTGAGGCCCTTGTTGGGCTAGGGCAGGAATGCCAGCACACCATAAATGATAGGCCATTTTATTTAATCACATTACATTCAAAACCATGTCGTATCCTGCCGCTGGGAACAGAGTGACTGGTTTGTCCGCCATCAAGAATCCTATAGGTGCCTTCTAGAAAAACATGGTGATAATGACATTGTTTGAATGAACAGACTGTCATAGAAACTCTTCTTAAAAATACACACCTGACCAGTTCTGAAATCACAGACTACACGAATGAGCTCTCTCGGGTCTCTACAAGAGCTCTCTGACTTTTGTTTCCAAGGGCCTGATCCTGCCTCATGAGATAGCAGTGTGTGTCTGTGGCTGTTACCATGGGAAGGGAGGACTGGTGACTCCGGCAGCTTCATCGCACAACCGAGTAGGGGAAGAATAAAACATGAGCTGCAGGGAGGCTCCCGGCTCATCCATCCATAAGTGATTCTTAGGGCAATAAGAAAAACTCTGCGAGGTTCAAAATGAGACCGGAGCACGCACGGATTGACGTAAGCAAGGCTCTGTTCCAAGTCCCTGCCAAGCTGATATCAGACCACCATCTACAGGTTCTGAGGGACATTAGCCTTCTCAGTAAAACAGGAAAGTAAGTTCCAAGTAGAGAAGCCAAAAAAAGACGGACCCACCATGTGGCTATTGCCCCAGGTGTGATAGGCTTGGTGCGACGGGCTTGGAACAAAGAGAATCACATTCAGGGCAAAGGAACGCCTTCATCTCTCTCTCTCTCCCTCTTATAGGAGACAGACTCTGCCTTAGCACCTCCTCTGCTCTGACCGTGGCTTTGTGGCAGAGTCTGGCCAGCTGTTCACCATGCCTATTTCTCCCTGCTTAGGCATGCATTTGGACTACATTTCCCACCCTCTCTTGCTGTTCAGAATGGTCATGTGACTGAATGCCAGTCAATGTCACTGCTGCCAATGGGTGCCACTTACAGGCCTGGCCCATAAATTACCTTTCACACGAGCCTCCATTCTCTCTTGTGTGCATTGGATCAGTGTCTGTTCTCAGCCACTGGCCAGCTTAGAAAACAAAATGGAAGATGATGGAACTTTCTTCAGCCTGGGTCTCACCTGATTGGACATTCCTACTCTTGACTGGATGCTCATGAGTAAGAAATCAACTTTCTTAGGTCAAGTCCCTGAAGTTTCAGGATTTAGCAGCAAGAGTGACCTTTAATAAAATCAATGGACTTTATTTAGTGAAGGGCATTCACTTATAGCCTCATCACAATAAACATTCAAGACCTCTTCCTGGATTGGGAACCAGAATCGGCAACCTGGTCTGGAGCCCAGTTTAATTTCCTGGTGACTGAAGAAAGATTTGGCAAGTTTCTGTTTGCAGTTAGGTTGCAATGTGTGTACCAATGCACACGAAACTCCCCATTTCTCTTGCCTTGGAATGAAGATTTTTTTCTCCCAAACTGGAAGACTTGACACTTGATGACATTTCATGTAGCTTGAGAGGCTGTCGGGGGAAGGCGGCATTGCTTCAGTTGTCATCTCCAGACAGATGTGAGCGAGTACTGCTCATAACTACGCCGGGTGTGCCTCCTGCAGAGCAAGAGCACCTCACACAACAGTGACAATCTCCGGCAGCACATTAGCACATGCCATTTAGTGACAACCACAAGCTACAAGCGGAAAGGCCAAGGCAGCTGTGGCTGTGGAACATCTGCATCCTCTCAGAGCTCGTGTGAGAGGGAGAGGGCCAAAGACTCTGAAGCGTAGTTACATTCATCGAATAGAGGATCCCATGTGGGGGCTTCCAGAGCCTCTGCTTTTACCCAGCTCTTTTGATGGAAATAACTTCCAGGGAGAGAAGTCTGAATAAATATTGAACTTCACAATTCACTCTATGATGCAGCCCTTTGCACTCCATCTGAGTGACTTTTTCCCCATCCAAGCTGCTCCCCAGCCTCCCCCTGCCCTTTGCTAGATACATGCAGGGCCAAATTCAAGGACCTCAAACAGGGAGGGGAAGCTGTGACTCCCACACCCCACATCAGGGAACCTTATACTGTGATGGAAAGTGATAGGTAAAATTACGCAAGCGACATCTCGGTCGCGATCTATAATCAATCCAAACCAGGGAAAGGGAGTGTTCTATGGGGTTAAGAGGTGACATCGGCAGCCTGAACACCCAGGTTCAAGTACTGGCTCTGTCACTTCTTGCATCTGACCTAGGGCAGGATCTTTTGTCAGCCTGGGCTTTCTCCCATGAAGTGGAGCTAGCAAAAATAGCCACCTCACAGATTATTGGTAGGGATTAAATTGAATAGTCTAAGGAAAGTGCCCAGTAGATACTAAAGACTCAATAAGCACTTGCTGGTATTAGGAAAACAAGGCAGGTGTCTTGGTCTTTGTCAATGTACTCAAAAAACCCTATACAGGGTCTGGGAAAGACGTATGGCTATATTTACCCCCTATGTTTACTAGAAAAGCAGATGAGAGGAAATCATTTCCTCTTGCCATGTTCTAGACTGAATGAGAGCCAATGTGTCAGAAAGAAAATAATAAAATAATACACTAGCAAACATATAGGTAGTGGTTTATAACATACCATTTTAACCTATATACTTTTGTCTCATCTTTAACAT
Source organism: Ursus americanus (assembly GCF_024610735.1). NCBI lineage: Eukaryota > Metazoa > Chordata > Mammalia > Carnivora > Ursidae > Ursus > Ursus americanus. The sequence continues at coordinate 49,895,061 of NC_142146.1, read as the reverse complement.
CCTAGCAGATAACGCTGATACTTTTATTTTCACCATATAGATGGAGAAATGAAAGCTCAGAGAGGAGACATGATCGGCTGAAATTCACACAACTGGCCCACAACACAGCCAGAATTTAAACCTAGGCTTCTCTATTCTAGAGACAAGCAGCCGATCCACTGTGGATGGAGAGGACATGTCAGACAGACGTTTCTCCTTGGTTAATCGGAAAGGATTTTAAGCAAGGACGTAAATGAAAATCTTAGAAGAGCGGAGTTCTAAGTGAAGCAAGGAGGGAAGCAGCATGTCAAGATCATTCTCTTAGGGTTGGCGAATTTTCCCAGGCTAGGGAGCTCACAGAAGGAATCCAGTGAAAATAGGAGCGTGGGGGCAAAATAACAGATGAAGGCTAATGTCCTCTAAAGGGGGGATGGTAATAATAGCATTTTCTGCAGGGCCCTCTCTGCACTCACCCCTGTGCTGAAACTTTGATATTCTCCCACGTAATCCTCCCAACTCTGCGAATGTGCAGTATTGTCATTCCCACTTACAAGGGAGGAGACTGACGTCAAGACAACATAGTGTGTGGTGGAATCAGGATTCAAGCCTGACATCAGAGCTTATATACGCCTGCCCCAGTTTACGCAGGCCCTGAAGCTCACAGGGAAGGCAAGATATACAACGTCTCTCGCTGGCTAATACCGGAAGTGCACAATAAGCTGCAGGGCAAATGTAAAAACATAATAATAATAAATTAAGCTGTATATTATGAAATTAAGCCGTAAAAAATCAAATTAAGCCGTGGAACTAAGGCTAAATCTTAAAATCACAGCATGATGTTACCCCAACCCATGAGAAGCAGAATCTTCAGTACATAGAGAAAGAACTAGAAAGGCTGACCTTAGGGAACAGACTAGCAATGGCTCGAACAGCTAACCTGGAATAAATGTGAGCATATCCAGCAAAGACAGTCCAGGGAATATTTTAGCCCCTTAATGAGAAAAGAAGAAAAAATAATCAACAACAGACAGCAAGGGAGTACTCTCCATCACTGAGGGATGTGGGTTATAACAAGTCCACGGGGCTGCTGTGTGAATTCAATGGGATGACTACAAAAAGCCCCAGACAGAAGTGATGGGTTAGAGGTGCCTGATGCATGTGAGGGAGATGAAATAAATAGCCCTGTGTGTCCCATGCTTGTCAGTTCGGGGGTCCACCCTAACTCAGATTCAGTGAATGTTTTCCTTTCCACCGACTCAATTATTTTAAAACCTAGCCTTGTCCTCTGCCATAATGGCCATGAATTCTTAGGTTGGAGGTGTAAGTTATACATTTCTTCCCAGTATTCATGAAAATAAATATAAAACCATCAGCACAAAAGATAATGTATGTGCAGACATTTCATTAACAGGGACATTACAAATTGAAGGTGTTTGTGTGACTCTGTCTCCTTCTATTAAAGAAAATTTTAGGGGTGCCTGGCTGGCTCAGTCAGTAGGGCATGTGACTCTTGATCTCAGGGTTGTGTGTTCGAGCCCCATGTCAGGTGTAAAGATTACTTAAAAATAAAATCTTTTAAAAAAAGTTTTCTTTTTTTAAAAAAGATTTATTTATTTATTTATTTATTTATTTATTTATTTGACACAGAGAGAGAGAACACAAGCAAGGGAAGCAGCAGAAGGAGAGGAAGAAGCAACTCCCCACTGAGCAGGGAGCCTGATGCAGGGCTCAATCCCAGGACACTGAGATCATGACCTGAGCTGAAGGCAGACACTTAACCAACTGAGCCACCCAGGTGCCCCTAAAAAAAGAAAACTTTTTAAAAAAAACAAACATACCTAGCAATGGTCAACCAATTACTAAAACAATTCACTTTAAAAATTGGAGAATGTTCTCTTGCTCCTACAACTTCAGAACAAAGCATCAACATGTTTCCTTTTCCTTGCAGAGATAACATAACTGCATGATCTCTATGAAGGTCAGGGAGCAGGAAATCAAACTCTATCCCTGTACTCTGACCATTAAACCATGTAGGCTCAGAGCTGAAAAGAGCCTGAGAGATCAACTTGTCTAGTCTTCTCCTATTACAGAGGAGACTTTGAGTTCTAGAGAATTTTAAAAGCTTACTATGATCGCAAGGCAAAATGGGATTCAAATCGTAGATGCAAGCGCCTCAACCAAATGCCCCTGCCATTACATGAGCCCACCCCCAGGAATGGCAGAGGAACAGAGCTGCCGTGCTGTCTCTAATCCACCGACATCCAGTTTGGGAAGAACCATGTCAGAAATTAGAAGACCAAGACATACACACTGCCTTCCATGTGTCCACAGTCCTTCAGAATGAACTGGACACACGCGAACATGACCCAATTAATAGGAATATAAAACTGAGAAACTGCCTGGATTTTCCTAAGGTAACCTAAAAAGTAGTCACCGGGATGCAGACTGAAAGCAAGCCCCTCGGTATTTGGAGGTTGGTGTGCCCACCCGGAGATGTCTACTTCCAACTCATCACCCTGGAGGTACCGCTGAAAGAGCACTGACAGCCTCCTGGCCCTTAAGTCAAAGGACATCAACATCACCTTTAGAAACCATGGCAATCCCACGCTTCCCCTAGGGCTGCTGCTGGGATGCCAGGAACTTCCTCTAATTAACCTAATGCCTGTCCTATTGAGGTTCACCCTCTCACTCATCCAGTCATTCAATAGTCTAAGATTTGTATCAACATACAAAACAACAGAACAAAGAGCTAGGAAGCAATCTTTCTAGCTTATTGTCTAAACTCTTAGTTAAATTATACAAAAACATCATATTCTAACATCTCTGGAAAGTCACTTCTAGGTGACTTCTCATATAAATATTCTAAGATTTATAACCTTAAAAAAACATGCTTGCTCAAAGAAATATGTATCACCCTTTAGAAAACAGCTTTTTCTTTAATAATAAAAGAATCTAATCAATAGTATTTTCTAAGAAAACAAAATATCGGTTTAAAAATTTAGTTATTCCTGGGGCGCCTGGGTGGCACAGTCAGTTAAGCGTCTGACTCTTGGTTTCCACTCAGGTCATGATCTCAGGGTTGTGAGATTGAGCCCTGCATCAGGCTCCACACTCTGCATGGAGTCTGCTTGGGATTCTCTCTCCCTTTGCTCCTGTCCCAGCACACACTCTCTCTCTCTCTCTCAAATAAATAAATAGACTTTTCAAAAAAATTTTAGTTATCCCATTGTATCTCGTTTCCATCTCTCCATAGTCTGTTCCTGACGTCATTTTACCATTGCTGTCTGCTATGCTCTAGGTCAGTAGACGAGGGGGGAGGGGACGGGGGAACAAAAGCGATTGAGTGTCCAGTCTTTACCAGATGTTTTACATAATTTCATGGAATCCTCTCAACAGTCTTCTCAGCTAGGTATTCTTGTACCCATTTACAGAATCAGAGTAGAGTTAGTACACTCCAGAAAGAGGCGGTATCTCTAATAATAGGTCCAGTAATAGTCTCATGATAAAAACAAGGGCATGGAACATGTGTCGGCAACTCTGTTAAGGACTTTCATATAACAGTGCACTTCCTATGTGTCAGACCCCATGTGCTTTCCTTATTTAAGTCATTTTATCTCCTCTATAGCATTGGTATTCTCATTATCCACCTTTAACAGCCAAAGAAACTAAGTCACACGGCTGGTCAGTGGCAGAGCCAGTGTTTGAACCCAGCAGCCTGGTTCCTGGACTATCGGCTTAACCCCGAAGCTAACTGCCTCTGTCAGGCGAGGGGCCCTGCCCAGAGCCTTGGGTCGGTAGGTGACACTGCTGGAATGCAGCCACAGGACTCCAGAGGCATGTTCTTCATCATCGGGCTCCATCAACACTTCCCGTTGCCAAAGCTAACATGTGCATTTAGGGCCCTTGACTCTGTCTTCTTCCTCTTTGGGGACTCGGCTTCATTACTTGCTTTACACACTTTCTCTCCCCACTAGACTCTTCTCTTCTGCCAAAAAAACATCTACAGATCAGCTTTCTCCAGCAAACTCCTCCCTGGACCCTGCTTCAGACTTCAACTATTATCCTCTCTTTTCTCCTATTGCCTCTTCTTGAGAGTAGCCTCCTATTCTCACTGCCTCTCCTCCAAGCCTAGTTTCTGCCTGACTCTCAAGTCTCTGTTCCATTCTCCTGGCCACACTCCCAGCTCCAGCCTGCAAGAACCTTTCCAGGACACTTGTGGGAGCCTCATGAATAGAAGCAGCTCTCTATTTCCATTTCACACGCTTGCTCCCACTCTTCCCTCCACATGGATTGCCTTCTCCAGCTCCGACCTCATCTTGCTCAAGTCCTGCTCATCTTCCAGGTCCAGATCCAAGCACTCCAGCTGGAAGGACTCCCTCCTTCCTCTGAGCTTTATGACATTTTCTATAACACTTCTTATTTAAGTACAAGTCTTATGTCCTCTAGGCTGTACCTAACTTCCTGTGGTAGCTTCCCTGATCTCAGGCTTGATTCTTAACTCCAGATCTTCCTGCATAAACTCAAGCCAGAGGTTGCTAAGCTCATGGATCACCTGCTGCCCTGTTGGCAGGAACTGCATTCACCAAAACTCACCTTGGAGAACTACCTGTCCTCACACAGAACCACATCTGATCCTCTGGATGTAGGCAGAAGTAGATGATTTCTAGGAAGTCAAGGAGTTTTGATAGTAGAAAGAGGAAATATTAGAAATGTGGCTCAGGGGGCACCTGGGTGGCTCAGTCAGTTAAGCATCTACCTTCAACTCAGGTCATGATCCCAGGGTCCTGGGATCAAGCCCCACATCAGGGTCCCTGCTCTGTGGGGAGTCAGCTTCTCCCTCGGCCTCTGCCTCTCTTCCCAGTTTATGCACTCTCTCTCAAATAAATAAATAAAATCTTAAAAAAAAAAAAAGAAATGTGGCTCAGTGTAATTCTCTGCTTAAGAAGAAACATTTATTAAGCTGATAGAAGTCACTATTGAAATGCTATAGCTCAATGTCCATTCGTGTGTTGACTTGCCCCACTAAATGTTCCCAATCATTTCAATTTAATAGGTTCAGTCAGCTATGGTTTGGAATGTTAATACTGTATCAAAAAGTATTTAAGAGCTCTTTGTATTCTATCCCCAAGTCATTTTTCCCCAGGAGGATGGTGACTGTATGAATCCCCAAAGAGCCTCTATTAAGAGCACACAGTGGTATCTCATAAATATTAATTGAGCACAATAGGATCCCCAGCTGTCAGGTGCTAGGTGAAGTGCACATTTTTGCCAGATATTTTGAGTCACCCCATCCTTAATTACCTTCATATGCTTTCAACACACCATGCACAATATGGGGTCACATCTCAACCCTTATTTTAGAGAATTCAAAGCCAAAATACATTACTCTTACATTATCTCATTTAATTTTTACTGACAGTCCTTTATAATGTTATTAGTCCTCTTTTGAAGTCAAAGAAATTGAGACTCAAAAAGGTTAAGTAACTTACCCAAAATTTGTTTAACTATAAAATTCAGTGCTATATGTTGAGGATTAAAGAGTACCCTTGTCGTGATGAGCACTGAGTAATGTATAGAATTGTTGAATCACTATATCATACACCTGAAACTAATATAACATTGTATGTTTACTATACTGGAATTTTAAAAACTTAATTAAAAAAACCTCAATGCTGTGGATTCCATAGAAACACTACGTATGTAGAGAAAGCAATGAGATAGGTGTCCTCAAATATTGCCGGTGGGAGAGCACACTGGGAAAATATTTCCAGAAAGCAATTGCATGATATACATTAAGAGTAAATATGTATATGTGTGTATATATGTGCATGTAATATTATATATAATATCCACTCACTAATTACACTTCTAGGAATAGAGTCTAAGAAAATAACCAGAGATATGATTTTTTAAATCTGATACAAAGATACTTCTTATAATATTATTTATAATAATGATAAATAGTAAGCAAAATAAGAATAGCTAAGCAATAATATAATAAGATGCAGTCCTTAGAAAGAAATTTTTTAAGTTGTTTTTAAGATAATAAAATGGACTGGCATAATATTAAATGAAATAAAGGTAGAAAACAGAATATATAGTATCATTCTAACTCAAAAAGCTGGGGAAAAGCACACCAATTATTAGCAATAGTTGCCTTTCTTCTTTAGATGTTTTTGTTTTCAAAATTTTCTACCAAATTTAGACACTACTTTTGTAATCTGAAAAACAAACAAACAAACAAACAAAACCTGTTATCCAAAGACAACAAATAGGGGCACCTGGGTGACTCAGTTGGTTAAGCATCTGCCTTCAGCTCAGGTCATGATCTCAGGGTCCTGGGATGGGCTCCCTGCTCGGCACGGGGTCTCCTTCTCCCTCTCCCTCTGCCTCTGCCCACCATTCCTGCTCTCTCTCACACTCTCTTTCTCTCAAATAAGGAAGGAAGAAAGGAAGGAAGGAAGGAAGGAAGGAAGGAAGGAAGGAAGGAAGGAAAATGAAAAAAGAAAATGAAGGAAGGAAGGAAGGAAAAAGAAAAAGAAAAGAAAAGAAAAAAAGGAAAGAAGGAAGGAAGGGAAAGAAAGGCAACAAATAAATTCTTAAAAAATCATGTCCACAGTTACACAGGAACTTAAAGCCAACTTTTTGCCTCCAACCTCAGGATGCTGGCGCTTGCGCCACTCTCTCTCACTATGCAGAGAAATGAGCCATCATATAAAATAAACCAGCATCATAAGGTGATCAGTCAACTCTGTAAAATGGCCAATCAGTAGGAGGCAAATAATATTAGATTGTTTCATATGTAGTCCTATGTAGACATAGCGCCAGAAAGGGGGGTCAGAACAATTTCCCACAAGACTAATGTGTATTCTCTGCCCTGCTTCCTGCGATTTTATTTCTTAAATATACCAGGACTGCTGGACTCCTCTCAATCTCTAATGCTTTCTTCTAATCATTTAATAATACCCTTTTTTCAAATATAGGTTATCACTGAATATGAGGATAAAACAATCCTCAAATCCCTCATGAACTAGAATTAACCTGCTGTAAAATATTTTCACTCCATCCTCTCGGAAAGGAAATTGGAGTTAGAGCCCTCTAGCACTTCCCTATTGATGGCCATTAACCAACAACCCATAAAATTCTTGCCCGTAGCAAATGTGTAACACCTTCAAGGACTCTTCAATGCATTTCACATTCTGTCCTATAAGTAAGATTTCATAGATGAATACATTTGCTCTTATTTGAACCGTATTTGTATTCTACATACAGGTTTCTAACAGAATTATCACTCTTGGGCTATGCTTTTCATTTATATTTTGAAAGAAAAAAACAGGTGGCTTGGGAGAGTGCACATTCCACTACCTACATTACACTTTGAGAGGATTACATCATTGGTCATTGTCATCGTCCCAGGGATGTCAAGGACTCAACTGAGGTAGGTAGTTTCAACATTGGGGTATAAAAAGGAAAGGAGCTGACAATGTGAAAAACTGTCTTTTTCTGAAATATGTACATATAGAGCTCTGAAGTAAATCTAATTTCTCAATGGACTCAGTTCTACCTGCACACACTAGTCCTCCTAGAAACAATCAAGTTGCAAAAATAAAGGGGGAGGGGATATTTTTAGTTTTTGATGATGTAGGACAGACATTTTTCACTGTCCTTTAACATCTCACTAAGCAAAGGACACCCAAAGTTACTGCAAATCAATGATTAATAACACTGCCCCGCAGATTACCCTGGAAACCATTAATTCTGGGTCATCTCTTCTGACTACAGGACAAATTGTTATTGTTTGAAGCAAAAAAAGAGGAGATATTTGTTTCTTCCCAAAAGTTTCTGGCTAAACCTGATTACCTTAATTAATATTCCCCTCTGACCTGATAAATGTTATTCCACCATCAGATAATAGAGTAGGAGTTTCATGATCATAAAACAGAACATAAAACAGGATCATAAAATTTCTGTGTACAACTCCTTTAAGAAAAGCTTGTGGTCAAGAGAAAGTAAAAGAATGTGTTACGGGAGGAAATCATTATCAGGGCTTACCTTTGCCACTTAACTCTCTTTCCAGAAGCTTGTTAAAGAAAGTTTTAAGATTTATAGATATGAAACACGTTCCCAACACTGACAGATCATTCAAGTTTTCTTTGACTTGAGACCATTCTCCTTGGGTCCTTCCTCCTTGTACCCCAAATGTAGGCACGACAGCTTACAAGAGCTTCAGACAAATCACTCTGGCCATAAATAGTAAATGTATTTCACAGAACATTTCTAGAAACCTTATCTTGTTCTCCTTTTTAAATGTTGATTTTTTTTTAAATACTGGCTTAGATTTGGAAATATCTATTCTATTCCTGCCTCGAAAAGGGAATGGAGAAAGGGAAGTTCGGGCATTTTGAAGTTTATAGTCCAATGAGTTTTTAGTCTACAGGCATCAATGGCTAAATAAATTGATTCAATTGCTAAATTAATTTTTCTATGGTGTCCTTTTGGAATTAGAGATATAAAAATGGGGACAGCTCAGAGCACACTGGGCTGCTTTGATAAATAGAATGCATTCAGGGATCTCTATGCTACCACACAGTCTCTACGAAACAAGTACTCTATACTTGGACCATTTTTTCACAACCATTTATTTCTAATTAATTTTTATTACAGTTTAATGAAATAGTTATTTTAGGCTTTATTTTCACAATAATTTTCCTTGCAAAATTATCTTTCATTCCTGAGAGATTTATTTATTTTTTTTTTTTGGTAGCAATTATAGGGAATAAGCACTCTTAAAGTTCAGGACTCGGAACATTGTTACTCAGTACCTTTTGCCTTATTAACACTGAGATTTGTGAACTCTTTCTGCTCTGCATTATTTGAAGCTGAGGCTGAGAAAAGAACAGAAATTAAATCTACAGAGATGTGTCTTGCACTTACCTGTTTCCTTTTAAATGTGCCGTTTTCTCATGATAGTGTCTTCCTTACTCAGACAAGGGGCTCATACCCCCATTGCCAGACCAAGCTCTCATTCAACAAATTCACACCACTCAACTGTCCACCCTTCAAACAGGCAAAATACATTTCCCTCCTTCATCCCCCCACAAGTTCTCAAGGTAAAGGAAGTGAAAAAAAAAAAAAAAAAAGATGGCCAAGTCTGTTTTGTTGCTGTTTTTGCCATCTTCGAACTCCTTTGATTTTCACTTAAGACAAGTCTGAATGCCACACTCCTTGTGCCTGACAGCTCTGAGTGCCTACAGCCTCCTTACCGGGGGGTGTTTCCAAATCACCACCCCGGGAGCATTATTTGCCATTTTCACCAAGGTCCTGCTCTTTGGGGTTACACCTTCTGAAGTGTCAATCATCCGTAAAACAAGGAGAGCTGCCAAGATCTCCAGCAGCACGGGCAAAGCAAGCGAGCCTGGGCTCCGAGGAGTGGCGGCGCGGCGGGGGGCGGAGGCTTACCTGTGGGGCATGCCGGTGGCCTGGGCGCTGGTATGCTCGCCGGACAGCTCGTAGAGTTTGAGGTACCAGCTCATCTCCACTTCCCGCACCAGAGCCAGTTGCCGCGCCCTGAGCTGGCTTTGCCCCGCGGGGCTGAGGCTGCTGTCTTTCCCATCTTCAGGGGCTTTCTTGGGAGATTTGTCCTTGCCCCCTGCGGAAAGGCCAGATTGTTTCCTTAACTTGGCATGCTCTTCTGCTATCTGAGTCCCCGCCGCCCCAGTGCGGGCGGCCAGCATCCTGGAGGTCCGTGTCTGTCTATCAGAGGAGACTCGAAGTCACTGTCATCAAAGTAATTGGAATTGATTTTTCTGCTTCTGTCTCCCTCGTCTTCCCCGTCCTCCCCCCATCCCCTTAACCTTATCCTGCTGCAGAGCTGTAACTGAGCCAGGTCTGTGGCCGGGGATGAAAGGCTATCTCTAACTTTCCTGAGGAAGCACTAAAGCGGCCACTACCCGAGATATCTTCCAATGTGGGAATTTTAAAAAACACCCCCTAACAATTTTGTAATGCTCAAGTGTGCAGTGCTATTTCTTCTTCGAAGCTTGGACTTCATTCATGTCAAAAATTCTGAACCTTAGCTCATTAAGGTTGGTAAGTTATGTTCGGTCATCCTGTTAGAGTTATATTTTTAAAAAAAGACATCTAGAGGTTCATTAGACATTCTTAATTAGAGTCCCTTTGGAGTTCTTAAAGTTTTAATATGAATTTCCTCAAATAAGTTTGACAATATCAGTGCGGGGGGGGGGATCATTCCTTTTGTGTAAGCCTTAAAATAGTGTTTAACTTATTTCATAATCCCCTGGGAAAGGAAGGCTTTTTGAATGTCAGTGAACCACATAATATATGTCAAACATTCTTTCATTCTCAAAGAAGAATGTTAAGCCCACCATGACTGCTTCAGTAACCGACCTTTCCAGCATTCTGTAGGATGGAAGGCCTGAGAATCACTTTACAATTGGGGAGATTGAGGTTGAAGTTGGAGTGACAAAACTATTAGACTGAAGGAAAGAGGTAAGAGCCTGTGTGTGCAGATGTGCATATGGGGGGATGTATGTGTGCAGGGCCCATGAAAACCAGCCCTGAAGATGGAAAGAAAGTTCAGTTAGTGGCCCTTGTACTTAAGCCCCGTGGGACTGACCCACACATGCCCAACGATCTGTCCTAACTCAAGGGATGATGATGTCAGTGCCCACCTGGGTGTCTACCACAAAGTTGTGTGAAGACCCACTAAACCCAGGCATCCCCCAACTGACATCAGTCCCTCCTCTAGCAACTGTCTCAGAGTCAGCTACATGTGAAGAACTTGAGAAAGCTTGTGAATTTCTCTATCCATGCAGGACCACAAATTAAAAATCAAAGAGGACAGTGAAGTTTTATAGCTTCTGAGAATGACAGGAGAGAAAGTAGGCAAGACAAGGTTCTTCCTAAAAAGTGAACTCTTCTGGAAACCATATAGATGCCTTTGAGGATCCCTAGGGCTGCTAATTAATCAAAGCCAAGAATGAAGGGACAGCAAATCGTACCACGGGGACTCTCCCGTATGAGGTAAAAGCTGTTTAATGTTAATAGCTAGAGTAGTTAGGATTAGAACTATGACCACAAAGCAACGTGTCACCTGAAACCTTGAGCAAAGGGAAAGGAGGCAGCTGCCAGCAAGTACCAGGGTCGGCCCCACCCGACGCAGAGGAGGCTGAAGAACTGCAGCACCAGCAGCTGCAGCCTCCCCAATTCCTCTCCCTGCCCCCCCACCCCGTCCCTTGAGTCATCAAAGAGCTCTAACAACAACGGTAGCCACGCAACAGACTTTTCAAAGTGTGGCCTCTGAGGATGGTCTCCCTAGTTTGACATTGTTGGTCATGTGTCAATCGGGGGCTCTGCAGTAGAACTGGGGAGGAGGAATTACGTTCCTGCAGTCAAAGGGGTCTCACAGTTCCCCTGGCTTGCCTTTCTCAGGAGGCGGTGCTGTTGGGTTTAGGAGCACTGCCCTAAAGTCAGACTGCTTGGGTTTGAACCCTAACTCCACCACTTACCAGCTCTATGATCTTAGGCAAATTACTTACCCTCCCTATGTTTTACTTTCCTCATCTATAAAGACAGGAATAATTATGTACTTGTGGCAGTTTTAAAACATTGCCCTCGTTCTCTTTTTATGGCTGAGTAATATTTCGTTGTCTATATGCATCACAGTTTCTTTATGCATTCATCCACCAGTGGACACTTAGGTTGTGTCCATATCTTTGCTATTGTAAATAATGCTGCAATGAACGTGGGGGTGCCTATATCTTTTTGAGTTCATGTTTTTGTTTTCTTTGAATTAATACCCAGAAGTGGAATTATTAGGTCATATGATAGTTCTACTTTGAGTATTTTTTAGGAAATAAACTAAGTGTCCACCAATGGATGAATGGATAAAGAAATAGTGTTTACACACACAGACACATATACAACAGAATACTATCCAGCTATAAAAAAGAAAGCAAGCTTGTAATTTGTGACAACATGGATGGACCCTGAGAGCAGTATGCTAAGTGAAATAAGTCAGACAGAGAAAGACGAATACCATATGATCTCTCTTATATGTGGAACCTAAAAAAAGAAAGGAAAGAAAGCTCACAGATACAGAGATCGGATTTGGTGGTTGCCAGGGATAGGGTGTTGGGGCAGGAGAAATAAATTTTTTTAAATGCAATCTCACTATATTTTTTAGCCAATTAGTGTGTATATATCTATGTCTATATAAATCTTGGATTCATTCTTTTATTTAGTCATTATAATTTTTGAATTTCAACCTAGGAAGTCCCCAACAGTAAGCTAAGCACTATACATTACTGAAGGAAAATGAACAACGCTGAACCTTACAGTATTGAGCTGGGGAAGATTCACATGCTAATTAAAAAAAAAAAAAAAAAAGAGGAAGAAGCCAGGTACCTTAAGGAAGGACACTGCAGGACAATAGCAAGTGTATACCATAGTGATTTCCCCAGTTCTTCCCCCAAAAGGCCTTTCTCAAGTAAAATATCTGAAGCAGGGTGATACATAGAAGTTTTTGAGAGAGGAGGGAGGGAGGGAAGAGGAAAGGAGGGTTGAGTCAGGAAGGGAAAAGTCACACCCAGCCTGGGCACAGGCTAAAGCTGGTTGTCCACAGGCACTCAGAAAAGGAAGAACATGGAACTCCAGGGGCACAAAAGGGAAAAATAAAATAAAATAAAATAAAATAATAAAATAAAATAAAATAAAATAAAATAAAAAGACAAAAAGGAGACAAACCTCAGATAGAATGGAAAAAAAGTCTTGATTGAGAAGAAATAAGGCACATTAAATAATATTAGAAACAAAATGCTACAGAAATAGCAGTATTTAAAATTAATAAGAAAAACGCAAGGGCGTCAAATTCTTTGACACCCCTTTCATTGACAGGTGGGATCTATTTTCCTTCCCCTGACTCTGGGTGGGCCTGTGACTGCTTTGCTCAGCAAAATATAGTGGAAGTGATGCTATGTCAGAAAGGCCATACAGCTTTCACCCACCACCGTTAGGATGTTCATCACAGGGAAACTGGCTGCCATGCAGGGAATCTGACTACCTTGAGCTTGCCAAGGCAGAGGGTCACACACAGGTGTTCTGATCAGTAGCACCCACTGAGCTCCCAGACAACAGCCAACATCGACTGCCAACTCTGTGAGCAAGCCAGCTTGGGCATCCACACACGGTCGGTCCTTCAGATGACTGCAGTCCCAGCCAACACCTCACTGCAACTGCACGGGACACCCCAAGTGAGAACAGCCCACCCAGGCCCTTCCTAAATTCCTAACCCACAAAATTGTGAGATAAATAAAATGATTGCTTTATTACCACCATTAAGTTTGGGGTTCTTTATTGTGCAGTAATAGTAACTAGGACATTACTCATAACCTTATGATAAATATTTCACAAAATATGTGTGAAACACTTAGAACCATGTCTAGCATATATTAACATTGAATTAGTATTAATACTTATTCTCCGGGTTAGAAACTATTACAGCACTAGAATTCAAACTTTCTGCTTATGTTTCCCTTTTAAAAATTTGAATAACTATCATCTTAAACATTTCTAAATGTATAACATTTTTCATCATAAAGTTAAATAGTGGCCAACGATGCTATGTCCAGCATATTGTAAGTAGGGCTGCTTTAAAAATAAAGTTGTTACATCACTATCTCAAATGTATCCAATGGAATTTAAATCCCATGGCTATTTGATATCTATCATCATCCTTTTAAAAAATTCATGAATGCACTCTTCTTTAGCAATTGGAAATTCTATGTTCTTCCTTTTTCTCCCTGAATTTGTTTTTCTAGTTCATTTTTTCACCTAGAATTTTATTCTGATAGAAAATGTTTGTATGCTTGAAAAGATTTTACAGATGTCCCTATCAAATATTTCTCTGCAAGAAAAATGTGAATATAAATTAAAATGTTAAAATTTTTATTTTCTATATCCATAAGACTCTAAGTATTATAAAATGTCCTAGGGATTGAGTTATCATGACAACTATTGTTGGACATAACTGATCAAAATTAGATGTTCTAAATTTTGAAAAATTGTTGCTTAACATGAGAAGTAAAATTTTATTGAAAACATATCTTTTAATGACACAGATGGGGTTGAAATTTTTTTTCTGGATTAGGTCATGGGTCCATAGAGTAATATTCTTCATTAGTAGAATAAGGCAAGATTCAATACCAGTTTTTTTTTCATTTTTAAAAACACATGGTCTGAGAACTTTGTTCATATAAATAAGTTAATGGAAATAGGGTTTTTAAAAGCAGAGTAAAAACAATCATTCAGTTCTTTAAATGTCTTCTCAGTTATATACAAAATTCACAATGATGTGTCATTCAACAATGATATGTTAATGATCCTTCCAGCAACATCTCTGAGATGGAGATCTTACAGAAGGAGATGACTGGAAGGGTGATACGAACAGATTTACGTATTAAGAGGATCACTCTGGCTGCTTTACTAGAACAGACTGCAGGGAGTTAGGAAGCAGATGGAGGGTGATTAGGACGTTGTTGCAATGACCTAGGAGAAAGATGGCGGCAGTGTAGACAGGGTGAACACACTGGGTGATCAGTGGCAGTAATAAAAGGTCATAAGTCTACGTACACATTTTGAAGATGAGAAGGACAGAATTTCCGGATGGGTTGGTGCCAGGAAAGCAGTATAAAAGATGGAAGGGGCACCTGAGTGGTTCAGCCTCTGATTCTTTATTTCAGCTCAGGTCATGATCTCAGGGTCATGAGATTGAGCCCCAGGTTGGGCTCCTCGCTCAGCAGGGAGTCTGCTTGAGAATCTCTCTCTGTCCCTCCCCCCCTCAAATAAATAAACAAATCTTTAAAAAAAAAAAAAAAGAATGATGGGAAGGGTTTTGGCCTGAGCCCCTTGCTACGACTGAGCAGACGCAGGAGAATCAAGTTTGCTGGGTGCAAGTGGGCATAGTTTTGTATTTACTCACATGTTCACCTTTTTTTATGCCCTTGGTTTTTTCCTGAAGACCCAGGTTTCCGTTGACTTTCATTTCCTACGGTCAGAACTTCCCTGAACAGTTCTTCTAGGTCTGCTAACAAGAAATTCTCTTTTATCTGAAAATACTTCATTTCACCTTCCTTCTTAAAAGGTAGTCACCCTGAGTTTTTTTATCTTTCATCACTTTAAAGATGTTCTTGCCTTGTTTTCTGGCCCCCGTATTTCCTGATGAGAAGTCAGTGGTCGAGTCATTTTCCCTTGTCTGCAGGGCGTTGGGTTTTGCTGACTGTTTTCCGTATTTTCTCTTTGTCTTTGGTTCTGATCAGTGGGACCATGATGTGCTCCAGTTTCCTTTGTCCTTCTACTGCATGGGTTTGCTGAGCTTCTTGAATCTATCAACTTCTGTCTTTCAGCAAATTTAAGAATGCTTTGCCCATTGTTTCTACAGTCTCTCTCCTCTTCTCTGGAACAGCAATAACATGTATATTAGATCTTCTGAAATTGTCCGTCCTGTCCCTGAGGCTCTGTGCATTTTTTCACTCTGTTCCCCTCTTCTTTGGATCAGCAACTCTTTAAAGTCACTCTTTTACTTCTATGCTAAGCGCATCCTGTAACTCTTTATTTTCAGATAATATATTATCCAGTTCTAGAATTTTCATTTGGTTATTTTCTATATGACTCAGACGAGATTTCTTAACTTTTCATTCCCGGCCAGCTTATTGTCCCTTACCTCACTGAGCATAGTTCTAAGAGCTGACTTAAAATACTTATCTGGCCTTTCTTTCTCTGATCATTCCAAAGTTTTAGCCAGTCTACACACATACCTGACAGATAAGTTTCTCTCAAGCAGAAAAACAAACAGATGGAGGAAGGGGCAAGAGAAACCTGCTCTAAGAAATAGGAAGGTCGGTAGGAGAAGGAAGGGAAGAAGGAAGGGGGGGTAATCAGAAGGGGGAATGAACCACGAGAGACTGTGGACTCTGGGAAACAAACTGAGGGCCTCAGAGGGGAGGGGGTGGGGGAATGGGATAGACCGGTGATGGGTAGTAAGGAGGGCACGTATTGCATGGTGCACTGGGTGTTATACGCAACTAATGAATCATGGAAGTTTACATCAAAAACTAAGGATATACTGTATGGTGACTAACATAACGTAATAAAAATTATTATTAAAAGAAAAAGAAACCTGCTTTCTTGCTCAAAGCCTTTCAGCATTTTTCTTACGCCAGAAAATAAAGTTGAAACTCATCAAATTGATTTTCAAGGCTAATCACCGTCTGTCTCCAGTCCGCCTTTTCGGTGTCCTGTGCAGCTGCTTCTCTGCACAAAGGCGTGTCCCAACTCGATTGCTTTCCCCCTGGCTCCCCTGAGGCGCCTGCTGTTTCACACCACCACATCTTCATCACTCCTTTCCCTTTCTCCCTGTCAGTAAAGCTTTCTGCCCACCCATTTCCCAATTTCCACATTGAAATTCCAGGCACTCATAAAGCCTCCTCTGACCCCTACAGCCCACAGGGAGCACCTCCTTTCCTGCTCCTTTCATCCCTATCAGCTGAACTAACGAGGGTACGCTGTTATGACAACTTTACTACTGACTTGGATTACCCACTCCCTTTACTGTGAGTCTTGCCCCCGTTCACCTGCTCTTAGTCCCTCTCCTTTGCACCTTTGAGGTCCCACCTTTCACACACACCTTCAGCATCCTCGCCACCGTCTTTCCCCTTCTCCACTGACATGGGTTCTTGAAGGGCCACGACAGGGCCAGGGACCCAAAAATTCCATTTAATAATATTTCTAGAAAATCCCATTTAAATAATAAGAGAGAAAACTTAGAACATAGTCTGGAAGAGGGGAGGCATATTTGATTGCATAAGTATCCTTTTCCTCCTCTTTCCTCCTCTCCCTTCCCTCAGGCCAAAAACAAACGTGAGTCCCGATGATGAGAGTATTGGAATAGACTTGATGAGGGTTGAGGTGCCGGTCCTACTCGCTCTGTGTGCAAGAAGGCATCTGAGTGGGAGGGAAGCAATGGCTGAGGGAGGCGTTTGGCCATAGGGGCCTCAAGGGGTGCCTTCCTGAGTCCTGTGAAACTGGGACACTTTAGGCAGCGAAGAGAGTATTGTTAATAATAATCACATAGAAACAAGAGGCAAACATGGCAATAAGCCTCCAAACAGGACATATAACCATCCCACACATACCCCCAGCATGATGCAGAACAGCAATCTCAAGGTTTCTGTAGCAGTGGTCCCTCCCACATAAGACATGCGGACATGACTGACAGAAACCAGCAGCCAGGAAAGCTGGGGTCAAGACAAGGAAAGTGCAAAGTGCCCTGCTGTGGGCCCCATGTGAGGGAAGGTGGCTCACCACAGGGGTCAAGCAGCCTCAGGAGCAGGCCTGCCAGGATGAGGGCACCACAGGCATCAGACACTCCTCCCACAGTCCAGATAAGATGTAAGGGCCCTAGAATCTTAGGTTACCCAAGAAGGGAGGTAAGGAGACAATCTGAACCTGAACTGAGTTGCCATCCAAAAGCGACTGTTTATCTTGAACTGGCAGCATTTTTGCTCTGCTCTCAATGGAAATGAAGATTTTGTGAGGTAGACACTGAGGAATGAGTGATGTTTCTGCATTCTTGCCATGAATGTTAAAATTTTAAATTGCTTTCAAGTCTCATCCTAAGGTGATCCATCCTTTTATTCATTTCAATGTCCCCTTTGTCCTCTGAACGTGGGAGAACTGGGTAGAAGCCATCAGGCCATTCCCAGAGAAGGGAGACGCACGCATCAGCACACGGACGGGGCTGCATACACAGGCTGTGACGGGCAGGGCTCAGAGGGGCGGGCGGGAGCTCACTCAACACCAAGTGTCAGCAAGGACAAGCTTGAACCAGAGCCTTTGCCAAACGAGCGCCTCTACTTCTGGTCAGAACAACATTTATCACAACGACCAATACCCATGTAGTAACAGATTTGAATCCTTGTCCATGTATTTTCATCACAGTCTCCACCCTTAGGGGAGGAGATGCAGGCCCAGAAAGGTCATGTGACTGTGCGACTCGCTCTAGCTTCAGCACCTCTGAAAGTCTCAAAGCCACAGGCTGTACGTCACCAGTACGCGGGTTCAATCCAGGACCAAATTCTCTGTGCACTGAGCTTCTTAAGAGGCCCATTCCTGCCACTCTCGCTTTATGATATTAAGAAGCGCACACTGGCTGTTTGCTCACTGAAGTTCTGGGGTTTCTCTTTACCCTCCTGTTGCAGGGTTGGTGTCTTCCTGTCCGTTAATTTGCTAACCGTGAATTAGTGTCGGTCATCTTTAGTACCTTTCAAATACTTTCCACCGGGTAGGGAGTCACTTTGCACTCCTATAGATTTAATATGCCACACATTTCTTTCAGAACATCATCATTGAAAGAAAACACAGTTCCTCTTTATAGCTTTGAGAACATTGCTATTTATAAAGCACGGAGCCACTCTCTCTGAAAATAAAGTATTTGGCAAACAAAGAAAACACATCGAAGCCATCCACGAAATGTGCGCTAAAGGCTACACCATCTCTGCAAGCATGGCCTTAAGGAAACATCAGGGAGAAAAAGCTATTCCGTATGAGTCTTTGCCAGCTTCTACGGAATCTAGAGACGTAGGAATCATCGACATTTTCTCCATCTCCTTCCCGTTAAAGGAGAAGAAGGACTGGGCATAACCCCAAAAAGGAAGAGTAGAGAGCAAAACGGGAGGTAATTATTTTCTTGTTTTTGAAAGTAGGCAAGATCTGACGATGGTCAGGCAACCGGAATCAATGACATTCTGTGACCTTACAGGAAACATTGGAGTGTCAGACAAAAGCAACCCGTCCCAGCCATTACTCAGTATTGCTGTAATTTATACAAACTTGTTTCTTTAAAACTTGGAAGTTGACTCCACAGACACAAAGAGGCTTCCAGGTCATAAAACTATTTGGAGAGGCCAGTATTTAAGTCACTCCTCCCTTGTTGGAGTGTATTGCTACTGTGATGGTTTTTTTTTTTTTCTTTTAGTTTCAGGGGTAAAATTTAGAGATTCATCAGTTGCATATAACACTCAGTGTTCATTCCATCAAGTACTCTCCTTAATGCCCATCACCCAATTACCCCACCCCCCCCACCTCCCCTCCAGCAACCCTCAGCTTGTTCCATCGAGTTCAAAGAGTCTCTTAGCACTTGCCTCCCTGTCTGTTTTCATCTTGTTGTTTTTCCTTCCCTTCCCCTATGTTCAGCTGTTTCGGTGGAGTCCCTGTTTAGGTCGCCTTGCCTTGATTCCCATCCCAGGGGCTTTCCCCAATTCAGTCACTCACGATAGAAACAACACACCAGGATTCTGAGGAAACTGAGACCTAGAGAGGTTTAATAACTTTCCTACAATCACCCGCGCCTCTCTGATTCTCAAATCCACGCTCTTTGATTATGGAGCAGCTGTTCTTTAAACAGGAGTTGGACGTCTGTTAAAGAATATGTTTTCTATACAACTTCCTTCTGATAAATGGGAGGATTAATGCAGATATTTCCAGGTGCAGGTAGAGGGACGGTGAAGATTGAGAGCAAGACAGAGCAAGTAATCTCTCACAAAGCACCACAGACTCTGTCATCTATAGGTGAGAACCATGTGTGAATGAATTTTGCTTCAAACCCTCAGACCCACTCCTGGCTTTGAGCTCCTCTCTTGGCCGTAGTTTTTGCTTTCCTGCCTCACAGAAACTGACACCTGCCTCTCCTTGTCCTGATGCCCAGTGCTGACCATAGCTCTGAAGTACACGCACATTTTCCCAAGGATTTCTTTCGTGAGTTATAGCTGAAAAGGAAGTGCGGAATGCTGGCATTAACAATGTTTGACAAACTTTCCAGACTCATAACCCATTTTCTTTCTTAAACACATTTTTTTAAGGAAAAAGAGAAACAACTAAATTTCCGCTAAAGATAAAAAGCCAGATTCAGCAAAGGTTGGTGTGACCCTTTAAACAGGCTGCCCATCAGGGGCTAGAGGCCATCCTCAGGGAATGGGCAGTAAAGGCTGTGGAGATGGCAGACAACCTTTTTCCAGAGATTGCTGTGATGTGGGGTATGAGAGAAACATGGTGGCTAAGGAGAAGCAGGTGCTGAGGGGGCGTTGTAAAGACAGGAAAGCCCTGGGTCACCTGGGTAGTTCAGTCAGTGTCAGACTCTTGGTTTCAGCTCAGGTCATGATCTCCGGATCTCATGAGATCGAGCCCTGCATTGGGCTCCATGCTCAGCAAGGAGTCTGCTTGAGAGTCTCTCTCTCCCCTTCCCTCTGCCCCTCCCCCCTGCACTCTCTCTCTCCCAAATAAATAAATAAAGTCTTAAAAAAAAAAAATAAGGGAAAACCTTGAGCAACTTTGCTGCCAGGAAGGAGAATCCAGTGTGAGGGACAGGCTGAAGATTATAGAGACAGACAGAAGCACATGGAATCCAGAGCACAAGTAGACAAATTGGTCTCAGGCAGGGGCTGGATAATCTGTTCGTATAACAGCAGAAATGGTGGGAGGATGGGAGCAGATACAGGAAGATTTTAGGCTCAATGGAAGAAGGTGAGGAGGTCCCCTTCTGGTGGCTTGTACTCTCTCTGTGAAGTAAGAGTGAGGGGGTCGCTTCACCACTGGGGATGAAGGAGTCATTGGAGAGGCTGTGTGTTTGAGGAGACTGAATGTACATAGTCACTCTTCAGCAGGAAACAGCACACTCAAAGAGTTTAACTAAAGAGAATTAATTATGGGGCAAGTCAGATAGATGTGGGCTGGGTCAGGGGAACAAATAAGGGGGGGAGGGTGAGGCACCAAGGAACTAGCAACAATGGGCAAGAAAAGGGAAGGGAGCCCTTGAGAGCTGGAGCCCTGAAAGGGGAATTAATTGCCCAACAGAGACATTAGTGAGACCCATGATGAGGCTGAGAGGAAGCAAGGAAACAGGGAAACAGCGAAGCCAATTTTCTGTTCTCTTTCCCTCTGGTTCTTCTGCTGGTGCCTCCCTTGACAAAACGCAACAGAAAGCCAGCCAGCAAAGAGCCAGATGATACTGTCTGTTAAGGTCAATCAGCACACAGAAAAGACATAGGTGGAGAATCTATCCACAGGAGAAACAGCAAGTAACTAGTCAGTGGAGGATGTTTGCAATGACCACTGTGCAGGATGGATGAAATTGCTGCCAAGGAATAGGGCCTGCCTGAGGTTGGGAGCCATGAATTTATCGTGGCCCTTATCAGTGCAGGCCTGTAATTATCTCCTGGAGGGCTCAGCAGTCCAGGCATAAGCACAGAGAAATGGGATGGCTTGGTTGACCCAGAGTTGGGGTTTTCAGGCAGGTGGGGAGCACAGTGGGAGTGAGGGAATCGGCACTAGAAAGACCTGTGATGGATAATGAAGTGTAAGATGCATGAAAATACTGATAGAAAGAGGAGATCAAGTTCTTGGAGGCCAACCCAGGGGTATACTGCTGTGTTTCTCAGTGGTCTCTGAAGGGTCAATGCATCTCTGGGTGGGCAAGTGGTTGAAACCAATACCGGGACTTCGCTCTGCTCGCTAGGTATCTCATGGGTACCTCTCTGGGTTGTGTTTGTTTTTGCCCGGCACCCCTTTTTTTGTTGGTAAACAGCAACTCCTCTGCTGCACACAGATATCACTGGACTGTAAATCACAAGGCCCACCTGGCCCCTGTTCGTACTGGTGGCCACATCATCTAGGCCTATGTATTCTGGGGACTGTGGTATGCAATTGACATGCTACCCTATGCTCATCCAAGGAATGAACACATACCCTAACAAAATGCAATCAGAGCTCTTCCATAGGATTTCAAATATGGACTCAGCAAGGAGAGCAGGTCTCTTGCTATTGGATTGTAAGCCTAAGTTTGTCAGGGTCCAACTTGGCTCTCAGGTAGAGAAGGTCTGTCAGAAGCAGGAGGAAAACTGAAAGGCCAACATTCAAAACAACAGACAAGAAGAGCTGAAACATGTAGAGGAAAAGCCCCAATGGCGCCATTTGAGCCCCTTGTCCAGCCATGCGTGGATCTATCTTTTGGACTGCCTGCTCTCATAAGATAATAACTTCTCTTTTGTGCATTAGATGGTCTTTACTGGACTTCACCTGGTTTTCACTGGGTTTTTACTGCTTTTCACCAAAAAAGTGCTGAAGAATATAGTTAAGTCTGGACATGGCAGAAATGCCAGCTTGGCCCTGGAATTGGTTGATCATTCAGAAATCCAAGCAGGTTTGGGCTAAACCTCCCTGGACTCTTCTAATCGCCTGAAGGGTTCAGGCTGTTTTCCACCCTGAGGCCCCTCTGCTCTTCGACTTTCCTCAGGCTTAGCTCAAGGGTCATTGTGATGCATAGGCCAGCGGCCACCTGTGGTTTTGCCACCTTTCACCTTGGAGCTGGCTTGGTCCATTGTTGGAGCAGCTTGTCCGTGAATGATAACAACATAAAGAATCACTGACTCATGGACTCTTCAGGCCCCATGCAACAGTAGTGTGTGTTGAGCTGGCCAAGCCCCTTAATTTTACAGAAGGGTAAACTGATACCAAGAGGGCCTAAGAGACTTGCCGATGACTGCCTAATTAAAAAGAGTGGAGGAAGCAAAGGAAAGGACATAATATTTATTGAACTGCTTTGAGTGCTTACCACGGGCCACACTCTGTAAGCTTTATGTAAGTTCTCTTGTCCTCCAAACCATCCTGCAATGTGGGTTTATGACTGCCATTTTCCAAATGAGGACACTGAGGGTTATTGGTTTTCAGTAACCTGCCAGAGACAAGTAAATGGCTGGGCTGGTCTCTCTGGCCCAAGACCTCCCAGTCTCTTTCACACTCCACAGGGCCAGCTCCCTATTGCAAAGATAGAATAAAAATCTGAAGAAGAGTTATAATATAGCCTTACGTTGAAAACTTCTCACCTCGTCTGGAATATATAGGAAGCTGGCCTTTCCTATGGTCTTTCCACCATAAAATATTTCTAATTGTGACCTTCAGGGAAAATCTTAGCACACCACGTGGCCTTAAAGAACAAAACATGTTACAAAAACTTCAGGCTTCCAAATAGCTTTTTCCATAATTACAATGGAATGGGAAGAAAGGAGAAAATAGAAGACTCTTTCACTGTCAAAATAAAATGTTGCTGACTTCGGCCAAAGCAGTTATTCCTGGAATGTCTAATTATTAAACCAGAGGCTATTATCGAAAAGTCAAGCACTTTATTCTCTTCATTCCGACAAGCCCTTAGGAAACTCAATTCAGCAACAGAGGAAAAACTCCTTCTGAGGACTGTGCAAAATTCAGTTTTATTTGAAAGAAAATCCTGCCATCTCCTTGGCAAGAGCTGCATAGCATGCACAGTGTATAAAACAGGATGACTCAAAGGGCCCCCATTTCCTCCTGGGGCCTCCAGGCCTCCTCCTAGACCCGGGTCTGCCCCAACTCAACTTCAAAGGGCATGCTGGTGACAGGGCTCACCGTTCCTCTGACTCCAACAACCCTAGATTCTTAAATGTTGCCATGTCTGGGATTATTATTTATAGTTAGCATTTATTGACCCCTGACAGTGTGCTGTGTGTCATGCTAAGCACTTGACATGCATTTTCCCCTTTAAATACCACAACAACTTTATAATCTCCATTTTGTAATGAGGAAATGGAGACTTGAAAAGGTAGAGTTAACTTGCTTGAAAGAAAACCTCTTCTTCTGGTAAATCGGAGTGAAGAACTTAGGCTTAGCTCCCTTGCAGGAGGAGAGAAGGGAAGGAAAGAAGCCAACCTTTTTAGGATCTGCTATGTATCCAATACCATACTAGGCACTTTGTTTCTTGTCTCTTCCTCACAACAAGCCTGGTTTATATAAACCACCCGACTTTCTGTAAGAGTTCAGGAAGAGAGAGATTAAGTTACCAGGACATAGCTAGTAGATAGTTGAGTGGTTATTGCACAGATCAGCTGTTCTGAAGATCCCTTCCGGCATACACCATGAGTGTGTAGTTGACTTAAACCCTGGCTCTGTGATACAAGCGGTAGGATCTTGGGCAAGTCCCTAAACCCTGATAATCCCATTAAGTAAACTTAAGTCGACAAAGATAACATGTGGGAATCCTTACTACATTCCGTGTCTCCACACACAAAATTCTCTCCTCTAGTTCTGCAGCACCTGGCCGGCACCTCTGTCTGAGCCCTCCCCGCTGGGCAATGCTCCTTAGCAGCTTCTCTGGAGGCACTGGGGGTGACAAGACTGTATTGCTAGCCCCAGGGCACTACATATTTTGTAGGACCCACATGTTGGAGTGGACTTGACACTAACCTGCTATTTAGTAAATGTTGACTGCTGTTTTCAATCACAGGGACTAGAGATGTCTTTGCAAAGTCCTGAATCCCATAAGAGGTCATTTGACCTGCTGGTCACCTTCGGGTGACTTTAGCCTCTGTTACTTAGAAACCCTAGCCACGGGGCACCTGGGTGACTCAGTCAGTTAAGCATCTACCTTCAGCTCAGGTCATAATCTCGGGGTCCTGGGATCGAGCCCCAGCTTAGGGGGGAGTCTGCTTCTCCCCCTTCCTCTGCCCCTCTCCCTGCTCATGCTCTCTTTCTCTCTCTCTCTCTCAAATAAATAAATAAATAAATAAATAAATAAATAAATTCTTGAACGAAAGAAAGAAAAGAAAAGAAAACTGGCCACCAACATGCTCTCCTCTTTAAAATCCAAGCTGCCAAAGTAAAGATCCTGCTCAAATACCCATCACAATTTTCCTTTGAAAAGCTACCTCTTCCAGCAAACATTGATTGGATTTTAATATTTGACATCTTATCTTCATCAAAAATTGGGAAAATACATAAAGGAAGGCACACTCATACTCACTCCTGTGGCATTCGGCCATAGTAAGAGTTAGGTGGTCTCAGAGCTAAAGATATGCCTTTCTGACCCTCAAGCCAAGTAAACATGGTCTATCACATAGCACGTTCATGTGACCCACACAGATGAGAAAGCCACTGCACCGGCTGAGCTGTCATCAACAGGGCAGGTCAGTCAGGTAGGGCATTTGCAGAGGGCCATTTAAGAGGGTGACACCCGAGTCAACATCACTGTGTATGTCTAGTGTTTGGAGGAGGATATTTAGACCTGCATTGCTCTTCAGCTAGGCATTTTATCAATACCACAGAACGGAAGAACAAAAGTTCTCAAAGGATGAAAAGAATATAACACAGCTCACTCAGAGGACATATAGTTTCACACTAGTTGTCAAAGTGTGGTTCTCTGACCAGAAGCAGTAACATCTGGAGACTTGCTAGAAATGCAGATTCTCAGGCCTCAGAATTCTCATGGCAGCACCATTCTGGCAGCCCAATTTCGTGTCTTCCTACAAGAGGAATACCACGCTAGCCAACAGAAGCTATCTGCTCACCAGATGCACTTCTAGAAGCAGGGCCCTGCCACAAAGCCCTGAAACAACCTTGTTGTTGTGAGTCCAGAAGCAGCTGAACAGCTAGTCAACCCCACACACGGGGAAGTGGGGGTGCAACAGCTCAGAGAGCATCCTGAAGGGGAGAAAGGGAGACCAGGGTCTAGTTGGACCTGGTCCAGGCTCAAAGCACCCTCCTCAGATGGCACTACAGGCCTTGACTGGAACTAATCTCACTGGGGAGTCACTTAGGAAATTTTGAGGAAGATATTTCAAAGCACAGAAGCCCTTGAGACTACAGGGACAGGGGAGAGAGGAGCAGTGGATGGCACGGGGGGCCCTGCTCGCCCAAGTCTTGGGACAGTAATGCTACGGGCTCCTGTCTCCACAGACTGCCTCCACTTCCTGATTAGAACCAGCCTCTACTGCTTCTAAGCCAGTCTTTGTAACCTCCACAGAGCCCAGCCTAGTACATTTCATGTAAGAAGAGCTCAGTAAAGTTTATTAATTGCTCCACACATAAGTCTTACTGTTGTTTTTAACTAAAGGAAAACGCATGCTATTTGTGGTCTAAACTAACCACCTCCACTCATTGTGGGAAGCTTGTCTGAGTCACAAGGCAATCACAGCAAGCCAGTAGCACACCTGAGACCAGGGAATTACTAATCAGGTCTCTCTGACTCCAAACACCTGCTCTTTCCATTATATCATGTTGCTTTGGGACCAAGAAGTTACAGAGAACTGAACTTGGGAAAGTTGGGTTAGGAGACCAAATAGGGTATAGGAGGAGTCAAAAAGTTCTCTGGTGACAATTTCTGAAACAAAAAGGTCTACAACCAAACTATAGCTACAGCGGCAAGTCTCCTCTCCCCTCATTTAGACTGCAGTGGTTTTAGAACAAATTATTTGACACTCCTCCTGCAGAAGGCAGAGCCTATTTCCCTGCCCCTGAATATGGGCTGGGTTCAGCAATTCACTTCTAATAACTCAAATGTAGCAAAAAAGAGACTGACTATCTTCCAAGGTAGTTAGAGAAGGCAATACAGCTCCTTCCTAGTTTTCTCTCTCACCTTCTCCCTTCATGTCTTACAAGCCCCCCACCAACACATGAAAGAAGGCTGGCTACCCTGAAGCCACTTTCCTGAGGAGATCACACAGAAATAGTGAGACATGGCCATGGCACTCCAGTTGTCCCAGACCCCACCTGTTTGAGTCTCCCCAACATCCCAGACATGTGAGCAGGCGGCATTCAGATAACTCCATGCCTCTGCCTGCCATCAACCAAGGCTGACATCAAATGGATTAGAGACAGTCTGCCCCAGCCAAGCTCTGGCTAAGTTACAGACTTATAAGCAAAATGCTGTTGTTTAAGCAACTAAGTTTTTAAATGGTTTGTTTACTCAGAATTACATGACTAAAACACAGCGCAACCCAAAGGAGGTAAATGGTACCAGTGGAAAAATAGAGGAAAACTGGCAAATGTTAGCACTTCGAGGGGTGGTTTTCAACATCTATAAGTGACTTTTGGCTGACTTTTTACCCCAGTAAAGGATATAAACAATTACACAAAGAAGCCAATAAAGTAATAAGTAAGGCAAGTGTTGAGTACCTATTGGACTTGCCCATGAAACTTGAATATTTTATTCTAAATGAGATTTTCATATTCAGATCAAAATTAATGTGAAATCAATTCAGGATTTTTTTTCCCTCACAGACTTCTCTTTAGCCGGTATTTTACAGATTTGGGGTTGGAGGAAAATTTTACTTTGTGGTCTATTTATGGATATCCCTGTCGATGTTGTTTGTTTGTTCTACTTAGAGAATTCATTGATTTTCCACTCCGGGGTATTTTCTGGCGTACCCAGGGCCCAACCTGTTGAATCTCATATGGCTTCTGTTCTCTACCCAAACTTGTCCAGCTGATGCCCCTTTTAGATGAGTGGCTCCCAATTTTGGTTTCCATCCTGAACTCTCCTGAATCATTCAACCACTCTGTCCTGTTTTTTTAAAGTCCTCTCTCAGTGTTATGCTCATTCAAGCCTCCTAGGCCCTGGCCTGATCCAGAGCTCTGGACCTCTGTCCTTTTTTACCATGACCACCTTCCCGTCCCAACCTCCCCTTGTTTCTTTCGATAATCATCTCCTACCTGGTCTTCTTGTTTCCAGGACCTCTCATCTGAAATCCAGGCACTGTGTTAGTATCCAACACATCTTTCTAAAACAACAATTTCATCAAGCCACCAATCCCTCCAGAGTCAAGACCAAGCACACAAGAGCACAAGGCCATTCATGCTCTAGCCATTGTCCTCTCAAACCTCATCACATACACTTTCCTCTCTCCATAGCACTTTTCCAATCATACCACCCTATATATTGTTTCCTAAACGCACCATATTATTTTAGGCTTCTTCATGTTTGGAAATACTGCTCTGTCTTTTCCCTACCCTTCTCATGATACAACCACATGTGGAACTCCTGTTTATCCTCCAAATGACTTGCACCTGTCACCTCTTGTAAGAAGCCTTCCCTGACCCCTCCCTAAAGGGTTGCTCTGTCCTCTGCCTTGCACATGCTTCTATTGCTGCACAGGCCACAGTGAGGGTCCAGGTATTTACACATCAGCCTCCCTACTAGACCTTCAGCTCCTTGGAAGAGACTGTCCTGCTCATCATTGTGCCTCAGAGCCTAGCACAGAGTCATCTGCACCAAAAGGACTCATTAAATTAAGTAGGGTGGAAAAAGTACACAACACTTAGGGATGGATTCCCGAATAACAGACCAAGTACCCTTGAAAAAACAGCCTGTAGCAGCTAGCCAGGCACACCTAAACTTAGGAAGTTTATATCACAATAACAAAATTTAAACTTGATCGATAGCACTGTGGTGAGTGATTGGGCTGATTCGAACAGATGAGGGGAATGGGGAGCTACAAGAACATAAACCATTTTGAGAGGAACAGCTCATGTAATTCTGGTTGGAGTTAACAAGACCTATGAACTGTAAGAGCCAGGGAGTCGTCTCTATCTTATCCTTAGCTCTGGTCTGATCTTTTCATAGATCAATAGTTCTGAGTTTAATCTTCACACTTTAATAAAACATAAACATGTTCAATTGGATCCAAAGAACAAAAATTAAAATTATTAAGATTTACAAAATAAGAATGACAGGAAAACATTACAGATGTTCCAGAATCAATTTCACTTGTAGGAATTAACCCTGAGAAATTAAGGACTTGCACAAAATGTTTGCTACAATAGAGTTTGTAAGAACATTTTTTTAAATCATGAAAAAAAAAAAAAAACTGAAAACAACCTAAGTGACCAAACTAGGAGATCAGATAATTAAATATCCATGTATTTGATAGCCAAGATATGGAAATATAAACATGGGGTTATATTCAACGACATAGTTATTGAAACAATTAGATTATAATATATATAGTAAAATTCTATTTTATAAATTTACATATGAACAGAAAAAAGTGTGAAAGAAAATATAGCAAAATGTTGGCAGTCATTATCTCTGCGAGTTTGAATTTAGATTTTTTTTCATTTTGCTTATCTGTATATTCTATGTTTTCTAAAATCACCATGTGCTACTATATATAATTTTTTTAATTAAAGTAAAATAGTGGTAGAAATTAGCTTGATTTAACACCAGATGTAATCAGGAAACCTCTATAAACTTGGCTTCCCAGGAACATAAAAGAAACAGATAGGTAAATTAGACATAAGGCCAAAGGTAGGCCAGGATAAAGACATGGAAATTCTACAATACCAGGTTGAGTTTAATCTTTATTCTGTAAGCAATATGGAACATTGAATTTTTGTGTTCAGAAGAGCAACTTGAGGGAGAAAAGATGGCGGAGGAGTAGGGGACCAGATATCTACCAGACCATCCTGAAAACCCATGGAATCAGCCTGAGACACAGGAAGATACATATGGATCTCTACAAACAAACATCTCCAGCGCTGAATATTGAGGTACGAAGTGGGGAGCCATGAATCTGCTGCACAGATATCGGAAGATACAGGGAAGGGGGAGGGAGCCGCCCTGCTCCGGTGCCAGGAAGTAGTACCACCTGCACTGGGGAGCGGGCCAGACTCACGGACCGCCACCCCCCCCCCCCCCGAGAAAGCAGACTGAGACTGTGCCCCTGGGAACGGGTATGCAACCAGACTGAAAACCGGACCTCCGGAGTGCACACTGGAACTAGACTGAAGCCAAGAGCTCGGGAGTTCGTGCGAGTCCAAACTGAAAACCAGCACTCCGGAGCGCATGTGAACCACACTGAAACAGGGAGCTCAGGAGCGCATGCGGGAACAAGGGGGCAGCTGGCGGTGTTAGAACCACAAAGGACAGAGACATGCCAGCCCTGGAAGTGAGGGGTTGGGAGAGCAGCTGTGGGGTGCACAACTTGGGACGCAGCAAGGTTTTTAGCAGCACCAACAGAAACAGAGTTAAAGTGGCCAAGAGAGCTCAGTGGAGAGCAGACTGCGATCTCTCTGCTCTGAGACAGAGGCTGGGATACGGCCACTGCTGCTCTGACTCTCAGAAGAGGCACAGCAAACCGCCAGGGAAAGCCGCCAGAGAACAAAAGCCCAGAAATACCAGCTCACATTGTGCCCATCCCCATCCCCCCTTGCGGGGAAAGGGAGCCTCTACCCAAACAGGGTTGCCTGAGTATCAGCACAGCAGGCCCTCCCCCAGAAGGCAGGCTGAAAAATCAAGAAGCCCACATCCCTAAGGTCCCTATAAAACAAGTGCATACTTCCTGGGTCCTGATCAATAATTTGGGCTCTGGGCATCCCTGCAACCTCTCCTCATCAGAATGACAAGGAGGAAAAATCCCACCCAACAAAGAAAAGATACAGAGTCTGTGGCCTCTGCCACAGAACTGATGGATGTGGGTATAACCAAATTGTCAGAAATGGAGTTCAGAGTAACAATAGTCAAAATGATGTGTAGGCTTGAAAAAAATATTAACGAAAATATTAACAAGAATATAGAATCTCTAAGGGCAGAAATGAGAGCGAATCTGGCAGAAATTAAAAATGCTATGAATCAACTGCAGTCTAAACTAGACGCTCTGACCAGGGTAAATGAGGCAGAAGAACGAATTAGTGAATTGGAGGATGGGATGGTAGAAGAGAAAGTTAAAACAGAAACTTGGCTCAAAAAAAATCCATTCTCAAGAATGTAGATTACGGGAAATTACTGACTCAATGAAACGTTCCAATGTCAGAATCATCGGCATCTCTGAGGGAGTGGAGAAAGAGAGAGGTCTAGAATAGATATTTGAACAAATTGTAGCTGAGAACTTCCCTAATCTGGCAAAAGAAACAAGCATTCGTGTCCAAGAGGCAGAGAGGACCCCTCCCAAGGTCAATGAGAACAGACCTACAACACGTCACGTCATGTAGTGCAATTCACAAATATTAGATCCAAAGATGCAGTATTGAAAGCAGCAAGGGGGAAGAAAATCCTTACGTACAGAGGGAAAAATATCAGAATAACATCAGACCTGTCTACAGAGACCTGGCAGGGCAGGAAGGGTTGGCAGGGTATTTTCAAAGCTCTGTTTGAGAAGAACATGCAGCCAAGGATCCTTTATCCAGCAAGGCTGTCGTTCAGAGTTGATGGAGAGATAAGGACCTTCCAAGAACAGCAGAAACTGAAGGAATTCATGACTACCAAACCAGCCCTACAGGAGATATTAAGGGGAGGTTCTATAAAAGTAAAAAGGCCCCAAGAATGATACAGAACAGAAATTTACAATCTATAGAAACAAAGACTTCATAGGCAACATGACATCATTAAAATCATATCTCTCAATAATCACTCTCAATGTGAATGGCCTAAATGCTCCCATAATGCCACAGGGTTTCAGATTGGATAAAAAGACATGACCCATCCATTTGCAGTCTATATTTTGAACCTAAAGATACATCCAGAGTGAAAGTGAAGGGATGGAAAACCCTTTTTCATGCCAATGGACCTCAAAAGAAAGCTGGGGTAGCAATTCTCATATCAGAAAGATAAGATTTTAAACTAAAGACTGTAGTTAGAGATACAGAAGGATACTATATTATTCTTAAAAGATGTATCCAACAAGTGGATATGACAATTATAAATATCTATGCCCCCAACAGGGGAGCAGCTAGATATACAAGCCAACTCTTAACCAGAATAAAGAAACATATAGATAATAATACGTTAATAGTGGGGGACCTCAATACTCCATTCTCAGCAATGGACAGATCATCTAAGCAGAAAATCAACAAAGAAACAAGAGCTTTGAATGATATACTGGACCAGATGGACCTCTGGTCAGATATACACAGAACACTACACCCCAGAACAACAGAATACTCATTCTTTTCTAATGCACATGGAACTTTCTCCAGAATAGACCATATACTGGGTCACAAAACAGGTCTCAACCGATACCAAAGACAGAGATTATTCCCTGCATATTCTCAGAGCACAATGCTTTGAAACTGGAACTCAATCACAAGGAAAAATTTGGAAGAAACTCAAACACTTGGAAACTAAGAACCATCCTGCTCAAGAATGATTGGGTAAACCAGGAAATTAAAAATCAGATTAAGCAATTTTTGGAGACAAATGAGAATGAAAACACATCGGTCCAAAACCTATGGGACACTGCAAAGGCAGTCCTAAGGGGAAAATACATAGCCATCCAAGCCTCACTCCAAAGAATAGAAAAATCTAAAATGCAGTTTTTATATTCTCACCTCAAGAAGCTGGAGCTGGAACAGAAGAACAGGCCTAACCCACATACGAGAAGGCAGCTGATCAAGATTAGAGCAGAGATCAATGAATTAGAAACCAGGAGCACAGTAGAGCAGATCAACAGAACTAGAAGCTGGTTCTTTGAAAGAATAAGATCAATAAGCCACTGGCCAGACTTATTCAAAAGAATAGAGAAAGGACCCAAATTAATAAAATTATGAATGAAAGGGGAGAGATCACAACCAACACCAATGAAATAGGAAGGATCATTAGAAATTTTATCAACAGCTTTATGCCAATAAATTAAACAACCTGGAAGAAATGGATGCCTTCCTGGAAACCTATAAACTACCAAGACTGAAACAGGAAGAAATTGATTATTTAAACAGACTGATTAATTATGAAGAGATTGAGGCAGTGATCAAAAACCTCCCCAAAAACAAGAGTCCGGGGCCTGACGGATTCTCCGGGGAATTCTACCAAACATTCAAGGAAGAAATAATACCTATTCTCCTGAGACTATGGACTCTGAGAAACAAACTGAGGGCTTCAGAGGGGAGGGGGGTGGGGGAATGGGATAGGCTGGTGATGGGTAGTAAGGAGGGCACGTATTGCATGGTGCACTGGGTGTTATACGCAATGAATCATCGAACTTTACATAAAAAACCAGGGATGTACTGTATGGTGACTAACATAATATAATTTAAAAAATTATACAAAAAATTAAATAAATAAATCTTTTTTTTAAAAAACATAAAAAAAAAAAAACCTATTCTCCTGAAGCTGTTTCAAAAAATAGAAACAGAAGGAAAACTACCAAACTCATCCTATGAGGCCAGTATTACCTTGATCCCCAAACCAGGCAAAGAAAGACCCCATCAAAAAGGAGAATTACAGACCAATATCCCTGATGAATAGGGACACCAAAATTCTCAACAAGATCCTAGCTAATAGGATCCGACAGTACATTAAAAGTATTATCCATCAAGACCAAGTGGGATTCATCCCTGGGATGCAAGGGTGGTTCAACATTCGCAAATCGATCAGTGTGATAGATCATATCAACAAGAAAAGAGTCAAGAACCATATGATCCTCTCAATTGATGCAGAAAAAGCATTTGACAAAATACAGCATCCTTTCCTGATTAAAACGCCTCAGAGTGTAGGGATAGAGGGACATTCCTCAATTTCATAAAAACCATCTATGAAAAGCCTGTAGCGAATATCATTCTCAATGGGGAAAAACTGAAAGCCTTTCCCTTAAGATCAGGAACACGACAAGGATGCCCACTCTTGCCATTATTATTCAACATAATACTAGAAGTCCTTGCAACAGCAATCAGACCACAAAAAGGGATAAAAGGTATCCAAATTGGCAAAGAAGAAGTCAAACTGTCTCTCTTCACAGACGACATGATACTCTAAATGGAAAACCCAAGACTCCATCCCCAAATTACTAGAACTTATAGAGCAATTCAGGAATGTGGGAGGATACAAAATCAATGCTCAGAAATCAGTTGCATTTCTATACACGAAAAATGAGACTGAAAAAAGAGAAATTAGGGAATCCATTCCATTTACAATAGCACCAAAAATCATACATTATCTCGGAATTAACTTAACCAGAGATGTAAAGGACCTATATACTAGAAACTGCAGATCACTCTTGAAAGACATTGAAGAACACACAAAAGGATGGAAAAATATTCCATGCTCATGGATCGGAAGAATAAACATAGTTAAAATGTCTATGCTACCCAGAGCAATCTACACTTTCAATGCCATCCCGATCAAAATACGAATGACATTTTTCAAAGAGCTGGAACAAACAGCCCTTAAATTTGTGTGGAACAAGAAAAGGCCCCGAATCACCAAGGAATTGTTGAAAAGGAAAAACAAAGCTGGGGGCATCATGTTGCCAGATTTCAAGCTATACTACAAAGCTGTGATCACAAAAACAGCATGGTACTGGCACAAAAACAGACACATAGACCAATGGAACAGAAGAGAGAACCCAGAAATGGACTCGGCTCTTTGGGCAACTAATATTCGACAAAGCAGGAAAAAACATCCAGTGGAAAAAAGACAGTCTCTTCAATAAATGGTGCTGGGAAAATTGGACAGCCTCATGCAAAAGAATGAAACTTGACCACTCTCTCACAGCATACACAAAGATAAACTCCAAATGGATGAAAGACCTCAGTGTGAGACAGGAATCCATCAAAATCCTAGAGGAGAACATAGGCTGCAACCTCTTTGACATTGGCCACAGCAACTTTTTTCATGACACATCTCCAAAGGCAAGAGAAACAAAAGAAAAAATGAACTTGTGGGACTTCATCAAGATAAAAAGCTTCTGCACAGCCAAGAGCACAGTCAAAAAAACTAAGAGGCAGGCCATGGAATGGGAGAAGATATTTGCAAATGACACTACAGATAAAAGACTGGTATCCAAGATCTACAAAGAACTTCTCAAACTCAATACACGAGAAACAAATAATCAAATCAAAAAATGGGCAGAAGATATGAACAGACACTTTTCCAATGAAGACACACAAATGGCTAACAGACACATGAAAAAATGCTCAAAATCATTAGCCATCAGGGAAATTCAAATCAAAACCACATTGAGATACCATCTTATGCCAGTTAGAATGGCAAAAATTGACAAGGCAAGAAACAACAAATGTTGGAGAGGATGTGGAGAAAGGGGATCTCTCTTACATTGTTGGTGGGAATGCAAGTTGGTACAGCCACTCTGGAAAATAGTGTGGAGGTCCCTTAAAAAGTTAAAAATTGAGCTACCCTATAATCCAGCAATTGCACTACTGGGTATTTACCCCAAAGACAAAGATGTAGTGAAGAGAAGGGCCATATGCACCCTGATGCTCATAGCAGCATTGTCCATAATAGCTAAATTGTGGAAGGAGCCGAGATGCCCTTCAACAGATGACTGGAAGAAGATGTGGTCCAAACTGAGGGCTACAGAGGGGAGGGGGGTGGGGGAATGGGATAGACCGGTGATGGGTAGTAAGGAGGGCACATATTGCATGGTGCACTGGGTGTTATACACAACTAATGTATCATCGAGCCTTACATCGAAAACCGGGGATGTACTGTATGGTGACTAACATAATATAATAAAAAATCATTATTAAAAAAAAAAAAAGAAGAAGATGTGGTCCATATATACAATGGAATATTACTCAGCCATCAGAAAGAACGATTACCCAACATTTGCAGCAAAATGGACGGGAATGGAGGAGATTATGCTAAGTGAAATAAGTCAAGCAGAGAAAGACAATTATCATATGGTTTCACTCATTTATGGAACATAAGAAATAGGAAGATCAGTAGGAGAAGGAAGGGAAGAATGAAGGGGGGTAAACAGAAAGGGGAATGAACCTTGAGAAACTATGGACTCTGGGAAACAAACTGAGGGCTTCAGAGGGGCGGGGGTTGGGGGATTGGGATAAGCCGGTGATGGGTATTAAGGAGGGCACATATTGCATGGTGCACTGGGTGTTATAGGCAAATAATGAATCATGGAACATTACATCAAAAACTAAGGATATACTGTATGGTGACTAACATAACATAATAAAAAATTATCATAAAAAATGAAAAAAAAAGGAAGAAGAGCAACTTTAACAAAATTGTTATTAGGAAAATATTTCATAGGTGGAATTGGACTTGGTGGCTAATTGGATTGGGTAGACAGAGGGGAAAGCAGACGCCAGTGTTTCGAACTATGAAAAGTTTGAAGCCTAAGACATTAGACAATGATGGCTTGGACAAGCCTAGAGAAAGAGAAGGAAGAGTTTGGAAATGCAGAAGGAAGGTGTTGAATAAGCTGGACTTCAATTGTGCTCTAGCAATCAGGCAACTGCTACTGTCCACTCCTAGAAACCTGAAGTGGATCCTTCTCAGAGGAAAGAATTTTAAGGAAGGAAGGAGGGAGGGAAGGAAAGTTTTTATCTATGGAGTTGACACAATTCCTACAAGTTTCAGATTTTCTAGACCAAGATTAGATTTTAGAGGCCAGACTTAAGAGAAAGTTAAGTTCAGAGAAAGATTAAAATGAGTCTCTGAAGAAAGACCTTTCAAGGAATCAGAAAACACTACATAGAAAGTAATTCTTTTAATCCTGAGCATCTAAAGCTGAAAAGACATTAAAGGATCACAAAATCTGAAAACAGAATAAAGGAAATGAGAAGCATAATATTTTTTAAATCTCTTCATTGATGTTTTAATATAATTCTTAATAATTTATCCTTTGCCTTTTCCCAAAAAGCTGGCTTGTTTTATCCCTTTAATGTATTCATAGCCATTTATAATTTCCGATAAGCTCTCTTGGTTCATTCCAAAATGGGTTTTAGTGAAAAAGAACTGAATGGAATGCTGATGTGACTTCTTATTGACTCCATAATCTCCACTCCAGGCTGGAAACTTGGTACACTGAAGCATCTTTCTGTATAATCACTAACTTCAAAGGATATGTTAATAATTAAAGGATGTAAGACTAGCCTGCATCCTGAGTATTTAGAAGAGAGACAGGTGTTCAAGTAGAATAGCCTGCCTGTTCATCAGAACTATGGGAAAATGGGCTCGATCGAGAAGTAATTGCTTGGTGTTCTGTTGGAAAGCCATTTTACACTGATACCCCGTGAGCAAGTGACTTACCTACCACCCGACAATATAACAAGGACAGACTGATTTAAAACTTTACATAAGCCCGGATTCATTTCCCCTTTAATTTTTCTGGGAAAAGAAGCCTGCAGACCCATGCAGATATCTAAGCTTTGATTGTGAATACCATCCAGCTCCCTTTACACAAGCCAGGCAGTTGTTTTGGGAAAATGGATCTAGACATCTGGATTTGAATAGAGGCATTTTCTTAAATGACAACAATGGACCCACCCAACATATGCCATCAAAGTGTCAGTCTCCAACTGAGATGTCAGAGAGAAGATCTGAGAGTCATTACCCCCAAACAATGGGGAGAAGTGTCTTAAGACATTACCAAATACGTTCTAGAATGCTGGGCAGACCTCAGAGCTTATGGGGGTTCATATGATTCAGAAGCTACTTTCTTTGAAGCTACTTCTTAACAGACAGAACCACAGTGAGGACAGCAGCTCTGTAGAGTAAGGGGCACCATTACATACACTCCAATGTTTTGTGCAAAGTTTTTTAAAACATTTTTTAAAATTTTATTTCCAGCTTTATTGAGCTATAATTGACAAAGAAAAATTGGATATATTTAAGCTGTGATGTTTTGATATATGAATACATTGTGAAATGATTACCACAATCAAGCTAATTAACACATCTATTACTTTACAGCTTACATTTATGTGTACGTGTGGTGAGAACACTTATGATCTACTCTCATCATACGTTTCAATTATGCAATAGTATTGTTAACTAAAGTCACCATGCTGTACATTACAACCCCAGAACTTACTCATCCTGTATAATTGAACCTTTGTACCCTTTGAGCAACATTCTTCCCATGTCCCCCACCCCCCACCTCCTGCCAACATTTTAATCTCTGCTTCTAGGAGTTCGGCATTTTTAGACTTCGCACGTAAGTAATATTATGCAGTATTTGTCTTTCATGAGCAAAAGCTTTTTAGCCGAATTAGATCTAAGTTTCTGAACAAAACATCTCCCCTCATCCCTCTAGCATATTTATAATTTTTCTATATTTTTATAAATTAAGAAGACTTTCTATCATGCTTGTGGGCAATAATGGCATAAAATGATAATATCAACACATGCAAATGCTTATCATTTACAGAACACTTTCACAAAAGCTCTGTGGTTGAGTATACAGATTACTTTTATCACTATTTTACAAATGAGAAAACCAAGGCTCAGAGCCCATTAAGCCTAAGATCCCATTCAGCCAGGATTGGAATTCAAGTCCTTTGACATCAAATTCCCTGCTCTTTGCAATACACCAGACTGCCTGCCTTGCTGGGTGGGATTCTATCATAACATTGAACCTCCCAATTGTGGCCAGTACTGGCCTCCACATGGAGGGTCACATAGGCAGATGGCAACAGGGGCCTTAGAGCACTTATGTGGCAGCAGGGACAACACATGTTTTGAAACATCTCTCGCTAAACATAGCTGCTGCAGTCTCAGGATTTACAATCTGCATCTTTTTTTTTTTTTTAAGATTTTATTTATTTATTTGACAGAGACAGCCAGCGAGAGAGGGAACACAAGAGGGGGAGTGGGAGAGGAAGAAGCAGGCTCCCAGCGGAGGAGCCTGATGTGGGACTCGATCCCAGAATGCCGGGATCATGCCCCAAGCCAAAGGCAGACACTTAACGACTGTGCCACCCAGGCGCCCCAACAATTTGCATCTTTGTAGCTCACCTATAGACTGACACACCAAGTCATGTGTCCTCCTTTGCTATGCTCTGGACATCCGGAAGGACTTGACCACCATTTTTATCTCCTGAGGGAATCCCCTAGCCTCCTTTTTTTTTTTTTTTTAAGATTCATTTATTTATTTGAGAGAGAGAGAGAGCATGAGCAGGGAGAGGGGTAGAGGGACAGAATCTCAAGCAGACTCCCTGCTGAGTGGGGAGCCAGATGTGAGATTCGATCTCACCACCTTGAGCCTAAATAAAGAGTTGGATGCTTAACCACCTGAGCCACCCAGGCACCCCTCCAGGAACCTCCTTAAGGGGAAGACTAGAGTCAATCATTCTAGAAGTCCCACTCTAGCTATGGGCTAACATACAATAATATAGTAATAATTATTGTATATTATTATAAATAATACAATTATTGCTTGGCAAGCAGTGAGCCCTCGATAAAACCTACCAATGTTTATTGAGTGCTTACTATATGCCAAACATAGAAACAAGCATTTTACATGCATTATTTCAATGTTATATTATAACTGTCCCCATTTTATGGATGAGAGACTGAGTCTGCAGTAGGATAGATAACTATGTTGAGGTCACAGAGCCAGTAAATGACAGAGTCAGAATTCAAACCACCTCTGTCTCACTCCAGGTCCTGGAATGCCATGATGAGGTTCATAACAGGCTCCTCATGTCATGATTTCTGATGGGCAGTCCTCCTTTAAGACAAGTTGGAAGGCACAGAGTTCTGCATCTACCCAGTGCTGCATCCTTTACAAACTTTACATCCTTTTTACAAACTGCAAATCTTTTCCACAAGCTGCACCCCCATCCCTGCCTAGAACCTCCCAATTTTGATTTTCCTTCCATTCTTCAGGCCTGGAGAAATTGTGGAAGTCAATTCGTTTCTCAGGCCCAACCTCCTGAGCATCTGTTGGCTGGAGCTTGTCAGCAATGCCTCTCTGAGTCCCCTGGCTCCCATGTGATGCACACTCTAATTCATGAGTCCAGTATGCACAGCAGAGATGCTGGCATTGATCCTCCTGAGGACACATCCTCAGGCTGGAACACCTACTTCTGAGCTCACCATCTGGACCGGGTCTGAGATGCCACAGATTCCCACCACCTCCTTTAGGCCTGCAAGGTCCAGGGGCACTCAGAGTGCACAGGCTAATCCTATAAGGTCTTATAAGTGTCCATGCATAGACTAACTAAAACAAGTATACCATCTTAGAATTTACGCCCAGAGCCCTCCCTCTGCCTGTCCTGTGCTCTGATCAGTTCTCCATTTCCTTTCACTTCTTTTCCCCTAGCCTTCTCCAACTCTACTCTGTGTTGCAGGAGGCTGACACCTGCGAAAGACATTTCTGACTCCCTTCCTACTGATTTCTCTCTTGGTTCAGCCAATGAGAGCCTGGGGTAGGGCGACGATTTTGGGACAAAAGAAAGGGAGAAGCCAGGATGTTCTTCTCCCTCTCTGCTTTAGGCAACATTTCCAGCATTTGCCTCATCTTCAGGATTCCAGCCTCTACCAGACAGTCCCTTCCTTTTATTTTCAGGTCCCATCAAGCAAGCCTCTACTTGGCTACAGCTCCCACCAGGTAGCACTACCTCCTGGGCTTTAGTACTTTCTCTATTTGCTACTTGAGCCTAAGGGCAGTATTGCTAATTCCTGGGCTGCCTCACTGTCTATTGTTTGGCTATACAGCTTTTCCAAAACCTTCATAACCA
The DNA here is from genome assembly GCF_024610735.1 of Ursus americanus. Classification (NCBI taxonomy): domain Eukaryota; kingdom Metazoa; phylum Chordata; class Mammalia; order Carnivora; family Ursidae; genus Ursus; species Ursus americanus. The sequence goes on along the minus strand of NC_142146.1, from coordinate 49,854,771 downwards.
CTTCCCCCCCACTAAATTCCCTCTACTGAACTACCCAATGAGGACTCTGTTTACCTAGCTAGATGCTGACTGATACAACATACTATCCCACTGGTTTGGAGACAGAGTGCGAGGGGGGTATGGAAAGGAAGAATAGAAATGCAGCCCTTGTGTGGGAGGGGACTGGAGTGGCCTCAGGAGGGATGCCTGGTGCCATAGGGAGCCAGTGGCTCCAAGCTCATTTTGTGACCACCTCTGGCATTTATACATCTTTTCTACTTTGAGGAACTCAGCTAAGACACTTAGAGGTTCTAGATTCTCCAGTGCCCTAGGTGAACAGGCAATATTTGAACGGCCTGCCTCTTCAGGGCTATGTCACTCCTGGTCTCCAAGTCTGAGAGCAGGTCCAGATGCATCCTGGGAGGAAGGGAGGAAAACCGTTTCCCTCTAACTCTTAGGTTCAGTGGCTGGGGAGCCTACTAATTCAACTGACAAAGGACAGATTAACAGAAAAGCAGAGTTTATTAACAAGTACATCACATATACATGCAGGGGAAACTCAGTGATGAGTAACTCAAAGAGATGGTTAGAACTTGGGCTTATAGGGGCGCCTGGGTGGCACAGCGGTTAAGCGTCTGCCTTCGGCTCAGGGCGTGATCCCTGCGATCTGGGATCGAGCCCCACATCAGGCTCTTCTGCTATGAGCCTGCTTCTTCCTCTCCCACTCCCCCTGCTTGTGTTCCCTCTCTCGCTGGCTGTCTCTATCTCTGTCGAATAAATAAATAAAATCTTTAAAAAAATAAAAAATAAAATAAAATAAAAAAGAACTTGGGCTTATATAGCATCTTTACAAAGAACAAGTTTGTAGAGAAGTGACAAGACAAAGAAAGGGGGTTCGGGCTTCTAGGGGCAACACACTGTGAGAAGAGAAATAGATGGAGGGAAACTAATGGAAGATAAGGGTTAATTAAGTCTGAAGTTTTGTTAGGTAGATTCCTCTCAGTGCTGTTAAGAGTCCAGAGTTGTCTCTAGTGGTTAACAGTCTATCTCTGATTTTAGGCAAATCGTAGGAAGAGCATAGAACTTTTTTTTGGCATCTGCTGTTTCTCAATCGTCTTCAGCTCAAAGGAACACTTATGCCAGAGTGGCATATTTGGGGTGGCATATTCTGATCCCCTACACTCTTCTTATGGTTCTCTGTTGCCTCAACTTCCCCCATTCCCCCACTCCATTAACTGCAATGAAAGGGAGAATCGTTGGGATCCTCAGACCGATACTGCAGTGGGAAAACAATGAAGAGAATCCCCACCAATGGCTGTCACCTGTACTGGCAGGTCCAGTCCATTACAACATGTTCCATGGACGCTTCTCCACTGCCTAACAAGGAATTTCCCTAATGTCATCATTAATCAGAAAACATCATCCTGTCTCTTCTAGGTGACAAGAATGCTGCTGCACTTCCTACCACCCCAGTAATTTGCTTTAAACCATCCCAAGGAAGGCATTACAAAGAATGGATTTGGGTCTTAAATACGTGACCTCTTACAGGTGGAGTCTTTTTTTTTTTAATTTTTAAAATTTATTTATTTGAGAGAGAGAGCATGAGGGGGGACGGGCAAAAGGAGAGGGAGAAGCAGACTCCCCACTGAGCAGGGAGCCCAATGCGGGGCTCCAGCCCAAGACCCCAAGATCACAACCCGAGCCAAAGGCAGATGTTTAACTGACTGAGCCACCCAGGTGCCCTGCAGATGGAGTCTTAAAAGTTCTCCATAACCCATAACCCACATGTAGTCTGTTTCTGAGATATTTCATTCTTGTAATATTTTCTTAGTATGTTCTACCCTCCATGGACACTAACTCTGAGCTCCCCAGACCCATGAAATCTTTGCTTTTTATTACCTGGTAACATCTGGCACAGGCCATGCTGCTTGTCTTACTGTCAGTTCAAGGTCATCTGGCCAGGCTCCTAGTAAATTCTACCATATCCAGTGCTGCTTGAGCCATTTGGCCAACTTTGCCATATCCTTCTGGGGGCTGACAGAAAATTCAGGGCATGTACCTCCCTTCCAAAGGCTGGCTTCCTGGCATCTGCCCCTGGAATTCTCTGCAGAAACCAGTCCCAGTCTGATGCCTTACCCAGCCAGGTGAAGTCCCCCACTTGCTGGCTGACACACTCCCACAATCTTGCTGAAACTCTAGTCCCAAGACTACAGCTGTTTTCCTTTCATTCCTCTCCTTTCGAAAGAGTATTCGGAACTTCTTCATCATTCATGATGTATCCAGCATTGTATTCAACATCCCCCTCCTAAGAGTTAGGATACCATGATGACCATTCCCTTTGATTCAGATGAGCTAGACACCACAGCACAGTTCAACATTTCTAACACTGGCTCAATCAAAAGTAATCAGGTATTTTCTCCTTAAGGGGGGGGGAGTATCTGCCAAGCCCCCTGAAGAGTGGCAATGGAGGAAAATTCCACATGGCCATATAAGCAAAGCGACAGCGTAAACACATGCATATTCATGGAGTTTCAATTTTACTCAAAGACTTGAAGAAACAAAGTGAGGCATCTGATAATTTAAAACAATTGTATCAAAATTAATATGGATATTAAGAGTAGAAAAATATTCATGTGTATTTTTAAGATAAAATGAAGAAATTCAAAAATATGTCAGTGGCCTGCTTCGGGCTAGGTCCTTCATTCCCTTAGAGGTGTGCATTCCTTCTTCTCCACCCATGGGGGTTCAGGGATCAAGCTAGTAAGAATTCTCAGGGGGTGCTCACAGTCCATGCCCTCTCCCACTCTGGGGGATTTTCCAACCGTGGACTTCCTCGAAACTTAAGGGAAATATTTCACCTCACTTACTGTACCAAAACTTATGGGGAAAAAGGGGCCTTGGATAAATGGCTCAGAAAACCTCTCCACGAGAACTTTTGCTTCTTTCTCTCTAAGAGGAAACAAAGAATTCCCAAGAGGAAACCACGAGGTGTGGATTTAGGGGAAAGGAGCCTCCTAGCTCTTCTACTTGAGGCCTGACTAAAAAAGCCAAACAAATTTTCAAGGTTCACAAATGGACCCAGCTGATCAAGAAGGGAGTACAGTTGGGGGTCTGCACTGCTGACATTTTGAGCCAGTCAATTCTTTGCTGTGAGGGAGCATTCTATGCTCTTTTGGATATTTTAAAAGTGTCCCTGGACTCTCTACACACCAGACTCCAATAACACTAGATACTCAGTTGTCACAATCAGAAATGTCTCCAGATATTGACAATGTGCCGAGGGTTGAGAACCACTAAGTGAGGCTAAGGAAAGTGCAGTTTAGCTTATAACAAAACATTTTCTTTCTTAGAGTATCCTCTGTGCTACATATATCACCATGGGTTCAGGGAGGGTGCCATGGCCATAGTAGGTAGGGCAAAATCCGAGATGCAAGGATTTAGACCCCTTGCTGGCCACCATCCTCAGGACTAACACTACCCACTGAGTACCAAAATAAAAGGTAAGGATTTAACCTAGTGTCAACAGGGCCAGGAACAGCTGGACAGGCTAGGCACTGCACAATTCCAGAAAGTGCCATTCACATAGACAGTGATATGAATGGTGCTCCGTGCAGTTGTGCAATGCAACAGCTCTGGATGTCACAATGCTTCAGCCATCTGTCCCCTCTCTGGTAGAGAGAATCTCAGGAAAAAGAAAGAATAAAACTAGTACACAGTATATATGGGTCAGGAAATCATGACTCACTGTCTCAGCTTTAAAATGGGATACCACTTCCAGATGGCATCACATCCTCAAAAATTAACAGAGAGCCTCAGATCTAAAATATCTTGTAACAAAAATTTATTTTACATTTCTTTTTTGTTTTCAAGACCCTATTGGATTACTTGAAAACAGTAGAGAAAGAGTGCAGTCCAGTGGAGTAAGCCTGGGATTTCTCCTGAGAAGATCTGGATTTGAGTCATGCTTCTACCACCTAACAGCCCTGCATTGGCTTCCTCATGGTAAGCTGGAAATGACGGTAATTATTCCTGCCCCAGAATGTTGTGAGGATTAACAAAGAAGTGAGACAATGAGTGTGCATGTACCTTGGAAAGGGTAAAGCACAATACAAATGCTGACATCACTTGATAGCTTGCCAGAGATTTGAGACTTTTTTTCAAAATGACGAAGATGTCTGTCTTCTAAAAGATATCTATTTTCAACACTTTTGGAAAACCTCTTATCCACGTAACTTTAATTATTGTTGTTCATATTTTATATTGCTTTATGTTTACAGGTCCTAAAGTTTCTCTTACTGATGGGGACTAAACAAACAGACTCAAGGCTAGGGTGTCAAAAGAAAATGGCATTTTATAGAAGCCTTTTCAATGTTTGCCCAAAAGAAAGTATAATTGTCTACCCTTATCCTAAGAATACTTTTTTCCCAATTATAAAAGCAATTGATGATCATTTTGAAAGATTTAAAAAAAATAAGGAAGACAATAACAACCGTCATAATGCCACCCTCCTAAAATAACCACTGTTGGCACATTTCACCCATTCTTTTCTTTGTTATAAATGATACTATATATTGTTGAAATTATACCACAGACCAAACTCTTGGTTATTCTTTTCTATATTATACAACAAAGTCATTAAAAGCCCTGGAAATATTTTAATGACTATATAAGATTCCTGCAAAGCAATGTTTCATAATTCGTGAACTATTATCCCACCAACTATTTTATTTTTCCTTTGTATCCATCCATCTTGTTAATTTCTAAATTCCTAGAAGTAGAGTCAAACGGTCTGAATTTCAATTTGCTACCAGAAAGGTGCTGGTCTCAATTTGCTACCAGAAAGAAAAAAAATTGTATTAATTTTCACACCTTTTGGCAATATGAGGATGCACTGCTTAGGATACCCTAACCAAAACTAAGTATGCTTGTTTACCCTTTTAACTTTCATACATTTGATATCCGATTTATTAGTCACTAACTATCTCCTCTTACTTCTATGCTCTGCTCATTTATTTTTATGGTGTCTCAGAGTTTTTAATTGATATGTATGAATTCTTTATATAGAAAGGTTATTAATCATTTATCTCTCATATTTGGGTAAAGAGCTTCCCAATTATTTTTTCTTTTAGTGTTATGTGCTTTTTTTAACGTTAAAAAGTTTTAATTTTGATGTGATCGAAACCATTGGCATTTTTCTTGTCATGTCTTCTATTACTTTTAAGTTTAGGAAAAACTTTTTTTTTTATCCCAAGACCAGACATTTATATTCACCTAAATGACCTTTGGTTTCATTCTTTTTATAATCACCCAAAGTGAATATTATGATACAATCCTATAAACATAGAGAATGTAAATAAACATATAGATAACTATTAATATAAGTCTATATAATATGTAATTAATACATATAGCTCCTGTCCCACGAACAGGGACACCACCTGCATCATATGCTTAAGACATCCACATATATTATGAAGACTGACATCTGTTTCTGGACAGTTCGGTTCCATTTATCTGCCTGCTAGTCTGAGGCGGTAGTTAACACATTAGGCACAGAAGCTGATGCTTGCTTAGTCTGGCAGCTTTCATTTGGACTGTACTCAGATCCTGTATTTTCCGGCAGTCCTCTCCTAGAAGCTGCTTACTCCTTAAATCGTACCAGCCCCTTAGATATTCTCCACTAATAAATCATGTCATCTCCCGGTTCCTCAGCATATCTATGAATTGAGAATGCTTGGGAATGTGCTAAGATCAGCTCCTACCAGATCACCAGAGTCAACTGTGTGTATCACCTCCTGGTGCCAAATCCAGTGACATCACATTACTACCTTCAAATTGGCCACAGTGAGAGGATTTACACCCTACAAATCAGCAAATGCTACTAATCTGGACTTTTGTTTTCAGAGAGCCAGTTTACCAGCATATCATGGAGGAAATCATCTCTAAGGTCTCTAGGCCTGAGACACTTCAATATGACGAACTGTAATACAATAAATAGATTAAAAGTCTAGAATGGGTGAAACCATTATCTGGACACTAGTTTTACTGCACTGACACCCAAATAAACATGTAATTTGAAAATGTGTAACCTAAGAAATTTTTTCTTATACTCCTTTTTTCTCTTTCTCTCCTTGTCAGATAAGATTCTTGGAGGTTCCTAAAATAGAAATGATCTGCATTAAAATCAGGTGGAAAAGAAAGACACAACTTTGACCTAGAAGAATGTGACACTTTGGATTGTGAAAGGAGAATAAATAACATTTTCTGGGATTGGCCTCTGTCCCGGGAGGTCTTCGGTTATTAAATATAACTGCTCGAACAAATAGTCCTTCTCCTCCGGGGAGAACTGGTTCTTGTTCTGCTTCTCCCGGGACAAGCTGTGCAAACCCAATTAGTCACATAGCTTGCACCAGATTAAAACCTTCCCCTGACTCCTCTGGAAAAGCCTAGTCAGGCCTCTGTTAAAATCGCCCAGGACAGCCTTACCTATTTGGATCATGATGCCAACCACACGAAGCCCTGTGCCACGGCCTACCTGCTGGCAGGACTCCACTGTGTTGGGCTCTCTGTCTATTCAGTTTCAAGTATTCCTTACTCATAACAGCCCTCTGTTCAGGCACTTCCTTCAACTAGCCCCCCTTCAGCCAGTCTCCTTTGGACAACGCATGTTCTCCAAATGAGCTCTAAAGTCATAGATTAGTAAGCCATAAGGGGTCTCGGGCATATTTTCCTCCAATCTTTCCTTTATAAGTGAGGCCCTGAGAAAGAGGGTCACTTTCCCAAAGTGACAACAGAGCCCGGACCAACGCAGAACTAGAGCTCAGGCCTGCCAAGTCCCGGTCCAGGGCTTCGTACTGAAATTCTGCCCTCCTCTCTTCTGCTGTCTCCCCTGTGGAGGGACAAGAAGGGGCACCCTTGGGGGAAAGGAGACAGCAACTTTATTACCTATACACTAGGGCAGTAACAGTTTTCAGAAATCCCTAAATTCATGAGAATGGCAAGGTACCCCCCCAGGTGCTCAACTAACGGACAGAGATTTCACTGAATTTAATTTGTGATGAAACTATTCTTTTTAATTGAGTCATTTTTTAATCTCTCTCTCTTTTTTTTAGTTTCAGTTTTTGTTTTGTTAGAGAGAGAGAGAACACCCACAAGTATGGATGGGGTGGGGGGCAGAAGGAAAGAAATCTTACGCAGGCTCCATGCCCAGCCCAAAGCCCAACTTGGGGCTCCATCTTACCACTCGGAGATCATGACCCGAGCTGAAATCAAGATCATGACCGAGACACCCAGGCGCCCCTAAAATCTTTCTGATGCATCCCCTAAATAATAACTGAGTTACAAAGCCACAAAGAGGAGAGAATTTATTCAAAATATTCTGGTGGCCTCCTTTTAGAAATAATTCAAGGACAAGTAAATAAAAAGCCTTACTTCATTCACCTAATTGGATAAATCTCTCAATAGATCCTTCCATGACGCCAGTAACAGAAAACAGAGTCCTCCATTTAATTTTTCAATGTGAAAAATATTTTCGAAACAATACAGACCTTAAGAAATCATTTTAGCTTCAATCTAGCTTTAAAAAGAAAAAAAATGTTACACTAATGGTTTTGCAAAGTCCTTGTAGAACACAGTCCTAAATTTTAAGAATAGATTTTCATGGGTGGCAATACAAAGCTTTCAGAGGAAGAACAGGGGGCCTATGTGTTCATTTCTTTATTACCTGACTTGCATGTGGATGATTTCCGTTGTCTACATGGGATAAGCGACTTCATCTTTCTATCACATATAGAATAACCAAATTACAAGGCTAAACAGCATATGCACCTGAAGTCCTAGAGACTGGCTCCCTCAACCTGCAGATGAGAGACGTGAGACACAGGGAGGTCCTCGGGCACACCCAAGGTCGAAGAGCTAATTAGCCTCAGAGCCAGAAATAGAACCTACATCTCCTGCCTCCCCAGAACGTCTGCTGTTCATCATTCTCACAGTTTATAAAGCCTCTTTTATTACCAGTTCCCATGCGTTTTCATTAGACATAGGAAAATTCGAATGGCATTATTTCTAACAAATGTTTTCTCCTCATAGTTACGCACTCAATGTATACACATGTAACATCAGAATATATATACTTTGTCAATGACTGTCCCGCTGGGTCCTTAAAATATCATAATTATTGTAGGGGAGGGGGGAAAGGGTCCAGGGGTAGGACTTGGACGGGATGCAGTGTTCAAGCCCCAATTCTGTTGTGTATAAGATAGTAAAGTTGGGGGGCGCCTGGGTGGCACAGCGGTAAAGCGTCTGCCTTCGGCTCAGGGCGTGATCCCGGCATTATGGGATCGAGCCCCACATCAAGCTCCTCTGCTGGGAGCCTGCTTCTTCCTCTCCCACTCCCCCTGCTTGTGTTCCCTCTCTCGCTGGCTGTCTCTCTGTCAAATAAATACATAAAATCTTAAAAAAAAAAAAAGATAGTAAACTTGGTTAAGTTGTTTGATCTACTTAAGCCTTTGAGCCTCAATTGCCTCATCTAAAAGTGGAACAATTAATGCTACGTTAGTAACATTAATGCAAAGCCCCTAAGATAGTGTCTGGATTTGGAGGAGCTGAGGAGAGAATTTCTTGTGGCATTTGAAATCTACCATACTTCTGGGCTGTCTAAATTTATTAATTAATTCATTCATAAAGTATTTATTAGGCCCCTCCTGTAACTAAACATTGTTCTAGATACTGGAGATACACTAGTGAACCAGCTGGACAATACCTAGGGGCATCAGCGAGGATCTCTGAGGGGGCACACAATGAAGCTGGTCTTACATGTGTTAGAAAGTGCGAAATGGACTCAGCTGCTACTAAGGGAATCACTGCCGCTGTCAGCATAAAGAAACTGCTGGGAATTATACGCAAACAATGAATCATGGAACAAAAACTAATGATGTACTGTATGTCACTAACATATCATAATAAATTAAAAAAACAAAACAAAACAAAGCAAAACAAAAACCCTACTGGGAGGATGCTCTCCTAATCAGAATTGGCAAGCAGAAAGCACGTCCTTCTCCCAGATCCGACCTCCAGGCTCCCTCTAGTGCCCCCTACCGACAGAGTCTTGCAGAGCGCCAGCTAGCAAAGCAGAAATGGGGTTTGCAGTCCCAGCCCCAGCATCACGAAGCAAAGCATCGAGGGTAGGCTTGGATCTTAAAGACAGTATTTTAATAACTGACACAGAGGGGCACCTGGGTGTTAAGCGTTCGCCATCAGCTCGGGTCATGATCCCAGGGTCCTGGGATGGAGCCCTGGGGCAGGCTCCCTGCTCAGCGGGAAATCGGCTTCTCCCTGTCTCTCTGCCCTCCCCCCCCCCCCCCCGCCATGTGCACTCTCTCTTCTCAAATAAATAAATATAATCTTTTAAAAAAATCCGTATGTACAGTATAACCTTTTAAAACTACGCTTTGATAGGAAACTCTCTTTAAATATGTTGCCGTGCTCCTCCCCCTTCCTTGTATATGAATTTCTTCAATTCAGCAAGAGACTGAAGATGTTTCAACAAAAATACAAAATGAAAGAATGATTCAGTGTTAGGAAGAGGACCTATATATAAGAAAGTTTTGTCCATACCAAAAAGAGGAAAGAAGGGATTGAGAGAAGGGAAGGAAAGGAGAAAGAAAGTCTTGAAAGCCCAAATACATTGAGAATGAATTCCATTACTCGAAAGTTTCCCTTATAAACCAACACTTGGCCAGCTGAGCCCAAAAATTTCAAAATCCAAATGTAAAGAAAATTCAGGAGTTAATACCCACCTAAGGGGGAAGTGAGAACATTTTTGAGAGAGGAGGAGGAGGAGAGAAGAAAAGGACACAGTCTCAGATGTCCGTGGGGTCAGTGAAGTGGAAGGGAGGGTCAGAAGGAACTCCCAGGGAGATGCTGTCCCCTTGGCAGAGTCCAGCATTCACATTCAGCAGAACACTGCATCCAGAAGAGCCTAGAAAAAAGCGGCTGAAAGCAGCCATCCTGCAGCTTGCGATCTGTAGAATGATGCACAGAATGCAGTGTGGTGTTCCTGAGCCCTCACAGAAAGGGTTCTGGAAAGAGTCCCCAGAAATGTAACTACTAAGTATCAGTACTTGCGGCACTTGGAGGAAATGCAATGGAAAGCTGACTTTGGCTTTTTACTCTATGCTTCTGTATTGTTTGAATACTTTATTACAGTAAACATACATGTGTTATTACCTGTGCAATTAAAACTGAATCTTAAGTTTAAAAGAAAATCAGTAAATACAGGAAAACATAAATAGTGAAATTAAAATCATACATGATTCCAGCTTCCAGAAATAACCAGTGTTCATATCTGGTGGGTGAAGTTCCAATATCATCTAGGAATATACTTTTATATAAAATTACAACTGCACCATAATAGTGCTTTGTAATCTATTTTCCTTAACTACATAATATATCATGAACATTTTCCCACATAATTGCAATCATGATAATTATGAATGTCGTTTTTCAGTACAAACTTTTACTAAAATCTTGAACACTCTGTGCTTTTTTCATTCAATGTTATATCAGAAAAGTGTGTTCCCATTAAATAGCCCTTAAAATAGCTGTATCATATTTCACTGTATTTCTATATCATAATTTATTTAACTAACTTCCTATTGTTGTAGTTTAAGGATGTTCTTTTGGAAAGGTATGGCAAACAAGAGCAACGCTGTAGATAAATCCTTTCATATATCTGTAACTATTTCCTATGGATAAGTTTCTATAAGTGGAATTATTCTAGGTTGAACCAGAAAAAAAATCTTAAGACTATTTAATACATATCCTCGAGTTTCTTTCCAAAAGTTTAACCAATTTTCACCTACACCATATGAGAAGGCTCATTTTGTATTTTTTAAAAAAGATTTTATTTATTTATTTGGCAGAGAGAGAGACAGCCAACAAGAGAGGGAACACAAGCAGGGGGAGTGCGAGAGGGAGAAGCAGGCTTCCCGCTGAGCAGGGAGCCCAAAGCGGGGCTCAATCCCAGGACCCTGGGATCATGACCTGAGCCGAAGGCAGACACTTAACGACTGAGCCACCCAGGCGCCCCTCATTTTGCACTTTATACTATGAATGAGAACTCAATAAAACTCTTCTGCAAGAACCAGAGAAAACATGACGCGGGCACATTGCTTTACCATAATTGAACGGCTGTTAGACAAGTTTCGCCAGTCTAGCATCTAATCTTTTAAAGCCAACATCACAAGCACCTTATAAGCATCATTTCATATAATCCTCTCTTAATTCTCTGGGATAGGAACTATTAGAACACCCTTATAACAGGTGAAGAAATTTAGACACAGAAAGAATAAGAGTTTCGGGGATAGTAAGAGATCTGACCAAAGTATTTTACATGTCCTTAAACTGTCTCTTTTAAGTGACCAAACTTCGGGCATTCTTCAAATGACTCTGTGCTTCTGTTTCCCTGGCTGGGGTATAAACCCCCCAACAGAAGGCCTGTGTCTTCATTCTTCCATTCATCTCTGCATTTCCCTTCCCCCTCACTGGCAAATAGACTTCCCTGCTGGGACCACCACAAGTAATGAGCAAGAACTGGGCGATTTTTCAAACTGACCCACGGAATCCGAACTCTTGTCATTAACTGCCCCAAAAAACCCCTTATAAGTCACTTAGTCCAACCCAGATTTTATAGCTCACTCTACCAGCGAAATGGCCACTCGCCATGCATGGGCAAATAGAGGCACACGCCTTCTCTCTTTTTCACCACCCCTGCGCTTTCTGTGGGGATCCTGGGTAAATACACCTGCCAGTTGGCACGGTTTTATATCAAAGGTCCCAAGACTTTCTGAAGGGTCAGCTAGTCTCACCAGTACCCTCTGTATCGTGGTTACACTGACCCAAAACACCAGCCTCCATTTCAGCAGGCACTTGATACTGTACAATGATAGGGACAGTGACATTATTAAGTGATCAGGCTTCCAAAGCCGAGAAACATCCCATGGCCCCATATTACCCTGCTTTTAAAAATGCAACATTAATGTGTTAAGGTCAATGCGAGGTATCCATTTACTGACCTTTAAATTGGAAGTCTAAAAAGAGGTTACAATTTGAAAATAAATGGAGTCAACTTGTTTTTTATGGATATTTTACTTCCTTTGAAGTAGCAAATAATGCAAAATGATCATTAAAAGAGTCATTATTATTTTTTCCATGCTTCTAGGCTTAGAAACATTTTCAGTTTGTGTCATAATGGGTAGCATTAAAATCCAGGCAAGAAATAGGACAGTTTATATGACCACCGTTGGTGTTCATGGCAAGCCATCTATAAATGATTCATCCCATCTTCTCCACAGAATGACCATATGTTGATCCCTATGGTGTCCAGCAGGCAAATACAGGAACTAAATACTGATATGGAACAACAGCACCTAATATGTTTTTACTGATTAAACCACAAAAGTGATTTGAGCCCCTGTCACGTGCTGGTGCTTCTTCCCTACTCCTGACTCCTTTTGAATTGAGGAAGTTCAACTAGTGTAACACCCTTGGCATCTCTCCACTGCTTACTCACCCCCGAGGGGAAGTAGAGTGACATGGCTGAGCTCAGACACCTTATCTATCATTTTCTTTGGAAGTGAGATGCCCATAGGGCATGGGAATTTTTCCTTGTTTTCCCATGACCCCAGTCTTAGCTAGGGAGTTCCTCATTATTGGGCCGGCTTTGGGTGGGGGGGGGGGCTGCCTCAGTCCTGCATTGCCATTGACTAGAGGGGTCAGTCCACTTAATTTTGGGGATCAGATTTAGGAAACCCACTTGATTCACAATAAGTTCATCCTCAATTCTGCATTTATCCTAATAAAGATGGCATTTGGCTTCCCATTTGCTACTGTTTAACTTATATCTTAATTTGTTATAAACCCAGAAAGGAGGAAATAATTTGTTTGGAGCATTCTCAACGATTGCAACATTTCATGAACTGGGAAATGAAAATGCCCACACTAAAATGTAAGCAAAAGTATGGAATTGGGGAGGGCAATATACTCATGCAGAGAGGCTTTCGATAGGGCCAGGAAATAATGGTTGCAAGCCTTCAACTTTAGTGGGTAGGCAAGGCATTTGTATCTGAGTGGTTTAAAGAAGTTTATAATAAACTTGCTTTAGCTGCAGTGGCCCAGGCCAGCAGATGGAAGGCTCTAAGCTGGCAGAATGCTGTGTTGACCTTGATGGCTAACTACTGCTTATGGTGGCTAAAGACTGTTGTCCAGAGGCAAATCATCTCAGATTCTGTAACAGTGTTTAAAGTACCCCTTAGCATGGCATTTTGTACAGAGCAGGGCCATGTTTGAAGAAGGATTCATACAGCCACAACCATGAACTAAAATAAAATGCAGTCTGGTGTCAGTAATGCTTAGGAACTTTAAAAATGAACAAAAACTTACATTGTGTCATTCCACCTGTATCTTAATTATACTGACGTGAAATGCTAGGCTCCCAGTGTAGCAGCCACTCAAGTAATATTCAGAAGACATTTACTGAGCTTCTGTCATGAGTCAGACCAGGTCAAGAAATACAGAGGTTCGTAGTCCAGAACTCCTTGAGCTCATGGTGCTCCCTTCCAAAAGCCATGACAACACAAGATGGCAAGGGCCATAATCAAAGAAGGTGTGGAGTGCTACGAAGCACTGAGAAGTTCCCCGATGCCAACTTAGAGGAGAAAGCCTGCTCAGAAAGCTTCCCCAGAAGAATGACATGTTACCTTATGGATTGCAGAAAGATAGCTGGCAAAAGAGAAAGAGAGAAGGAAGGAATATTCAGAAAGAAGGGATGAATTCAGGGAACTGTAAATAATCTAGCTAGAGGGAAGGGAAGCCCCTTCTTTAATCAGAATTTCAAAAGGCAGTAAAAACCAGTACAAAATAATGGGATTATTTGGGGAATTGATGCGAAGTGCTTAAATTGTAGCCTTCTGATGTGTCCCCCTTCTCTTTTGAACATGCACTTTAAAGTGCAACTGTCAAATGTCTAAATTCTATCAGGAAATCAGATGTGACAGTGTCCAACTAGCCACAAATTGTTGAAAGCTCTGCTCTTGGTCCAACCCATCATGATCTCTTGCCCAGATGACAGTAATCACTCCTAAATGGGTCTCCCAGCTCTCAACCGTATTCCCCTACAGTCTTCTCTCCACAAAGCAGCCCATTCATTCTCATTGCTGCACAATATCCCACTGTGTGAGTATATCTCAGTTTATTTATCCATTCTACTGTTGATGGGCATTTGGGTGGTTTCTTGCTTGGGTAATCACAACTACCCAATTCATCCTTTTGGTAAGCATACAGACGTTGTTTAGTTAGTATACTCCTGGAAACAAATTTGCTGGGTCATGGGGTATGTATGTATTCAGTTTCAGTAGATGCTGTAGTTTTCTTTTTTCTTTTTTTTTTTTTTTTACAGATTTTATTTATTTATTTGATAGAGAGAGAGGCAGCCAGCGAGAGAGGGAACACAAGCAGGGGGAGTGGGAGAGGAAGAAGCAGGCTCCCGGCGGAGGAGCCTGATGTGAGACTTGATCCCAGGACTCTGGGATCACGCCCTGGGCCGAAGGCAGACGCTTAACGACTGAGCCACCCAGGCGCCCCTGCAGATAGTTTTCTAAAGTGGTAATTAACATCGTGGTTTTGTTTTGCTCTACCCTTCTTATTTCATTCAGCCTTTTACATATCTTGTTTTCCCCTTACATTTTTCTTTCAATGTTTAACAATAAATAAAAATTTTGAAAAATTTTTTAAAATTATTCTGAAAAAGTAAAGATTCTTCATAATTGAAGCTATTCAAAACAATATATTCCAAACTCCAAAGGCATTTCCATGAGGCACTCCAAAGTGTTCTGAGTGTTGGTGCACTGTTGGGAAAATGGGCAACCACATACCACATCATTTTGTAGCAAACACATGAAATAGCCCTGGAATGTTTATTGAAACAATCAGTCATATGACAGTGATATCTTATGAGGAATTTGAGATTATCTTTGCCATTGCTTCACCCCATTAGCAAAACTCACTGACTGTGATCATTATCTTAAAGCACCTAAAACCTCCATTGTCATTCATTTCCAGGTCTATTGTATATTTCAAGATGACACAGGTTTAAATCAGATTTACTTTGATTATATAGATTTGAACACTTTCTTTCTTTGCCCCTGCTGTCTTTGTCCTGACCACTTTGGATCTTCCAGTATTTCCTCCTCAGTGGAGGCATTGTCTTTGAGAGGTACTCTTATTTCATAGTTTTAAGAGTTCCTATGTTCCAGACCCCAGACTAGCCACCATCAGACCTTCCCACGGTCTGTTTACATTCATCCATGAATTAGAGCCTGCAAAGTACTCTTCCAGCTTGCACTGAAGATGGCATCATAAAGCAAAAGGAACTTGGGTCACTATACGAGTCAGGGTACCAGCAGGAAACACTGATAGACTCAGAAGACAAGAGAGTTTAAAGTACAAAACAAATGAACATAGGGTGGAAAAGAAGAGGAAAACCAAGAAATAGACTTTTAACTCTAGAGAACAAACTGATGGTTACCAGAGAGGAGATGGGTGGGGAGATAGGTTAAACAGGTGATGGGGATTAAGGAGGGCACTTGTGCCTCCCCTCACTGTCTCCCATTGGTGCTTCTCATTGGCAAAACCCGCTGGAAGCCACAAGACAAGGGAGTTTATGTGATGCAGTCTATAGCGCAGAGCAGAGTGGGGAAGGCAGCTCACGGGTCTGGTGGGGCAAATACAGGTGATCCGGCAGCATCCCTGAGTCACCGTCTGGAAGGGGGCCACCCAGGAGAGCAGTCTGACTAATAACACATACATTAGTCTCAGTACGTGTTAAGCGTTAACCCATGAAACCTCTGAGATTTAGGGGTTGTTGGTTGTACAGTTAACCCACCCTAACTAATGTATCTGGTGTATTGGCATTTTCACATTATGTCTTTTGTATCTGAATTGTTTTTCCAAAACTATCAGGGGAAATGTGTAACTATCCTCTCAAAATGTAAATGAGTAAATTTCACAAAGATTTTTCACATAAATTGTTAATAATTCTATCTTGAGATTATAAATAATTACTCTGCCTTTAGATGTTCCAAATAGCTGCTTTACAATGACAGCTCAAAGGGGAAGAAATTGTAGGGGGGATAAAACATAGTATTTCTTCAAAACTGAGACTATTAGAAGGAGAAAATACCATGGGAAAATAGTGAAGTGAATACTATAGAAAGTTCTTTTCAAGACCGCCCACTCGCATTTCAACTCACCTTCCTTTCAGAGCTGCTTTCCCTTCTCTTCCAGTGAAGTGCCTATTACACTCAAACTGGCCCCTACTATTGAGAAACCCATCAGGTTTCAGTAATAGCCTCTTTCCACCTCCTCTATCGCAGCAATGCTCCAGGCCACCTCAGTTTACATGGAAACAGCACTCGTGGGCCTTGTTACCTGAGTGGTTAGCTATCAATGCTCCTGCAATCACAGCATGATCACATCATGGGATAATTGTCAGTTTATTACCTTTCATCCCAAATGATGGCAAGTACCTGGAATTGGGGGCAATGCCTTGTCTTTGTACATCCTCTCTGCTTAACTCTGAATCTGACGTACACCATCCCTTCAGTGATGGATGGATGGATGGATGGATGGATGGATGGATGGATGGACAGATGGACGGATGGATGAAGTACTATCAGAGCATTAGAGGAAAAAGGGAATAGTATGAACAACATGAAATCAGTAAAATAGAAGGTAAGTTCCAGGAATTGCAAGCATCCAGTTGGATTGTTATAAGGATGTGGGTAAGAAAGTGGCAAGTGTCAAATGTTGAAAATAGAAGATGAAAAACAATTTGTAGGGCCTTGAATGTCTGGCTAAGGCAGTTGGACTCACGCTGCAGAGAGCTGAGAAACCACAGGGAGCTGATGAACAGGGAGGAGATGAGATCAGATTTGTGTTTTAAGGCAATTAATCTGGCTGTTGGAATATCTTTTCCTTTTTGATAACATATTCACTTTCTATCAAGAATTTCCTTTGTCTCAACTCAAACAAATCAATCTTATGTTGTGGGTTCGAGCAGCCCCGATAAACATTTCTTTTTCCAAAAGAGTTCAAACCTGCATGTGTCTAGGTCAGCCTTGAGTAAAGTGTTGTTTTGCAATTTTTTTCTTTCAAGCAATTAGTCTTTATGCTACTTCTCAAGCCAGCAACTGCATTATTTTGATGCAACACCCTGAAATTAATTCTGAACTGCTCCCCAAGGCCCAGCATGTGGTTACTAGCAAATGCTCACCCACAGCAGGGAGCGTCCCTAGAGACTTTTATATGAGATTCTCTTATAAGACAACATTTGCTGATAGAAATTCCAGTCATATTTTTTACTAGAAATAATTTTTAATGGCACATTCAAATGAAATCTTGCCATTTGCAACAACATGGATAGAGCTAGAGAGTATAATGCTAAGCAAAATTAGTCAGTTGAAGACAAATACCATATGATTTCACTCATATGGGGAATTTAAGAAACAAAACACATGAGCAAGGGGAAAAAAAGAGAGAGGAAAACTAAGAAATAGACTCCTAACTATAGAGAACAAACTGATGGTTACCAGAGGGAAGTTGGTGGGGAGGAAGTGTGAAATAGGTGATGGGGATTAAGGAGCGCACATGTCATGATAAGCACTGGGTGATGTATGGAAGTGCTGAATCACTAAATTGTACACTTGAAACTAATATTACACTGTATGTTAACTAAATGGAAATTTAATGAAATAAATAGATACATAAATATATAACACATTTGCCCAAGGAGAAAAATTATCTTTCAGTGTTATAAGAACCATTTTAACACTTGACAAGTAAATGAATCGATCAACATTAAAAATTAGACCACTATCCTTTGACAATCACATATTATTCAATTTATCTGCCATAAGCCAGTCTTTGTAATAATGCATGTGTACAAAATCAACAAGTGATAACTTCAGACCATTTTAGATAAAAGTTGTACCTTAAAAGTATAAAGTTTTACAAGTAAACATTAAAGTTTAGCATGCAAATTCAGTTGATGCTTTGTTTTTAATAAACTAGAGAAATGTATTTTCTCTAGTTTCCTGAACCTATTGCTGATGAGAAAAATAAATAATTACAAAGAACACAAGTCCAATAAGACGGTATTACTGAACCATGTGGTATGAAAGGAGATAATGCAGGCTTTGATATTGCCCAGATGGACTTCTGGAGTTACCTTTTTAGATACCTTATATTCGGTAATCAACGTTTCAGAAAAGAAATGGATTACTCTGAGACTGAAATATTTTGAATCTAAAAGTAAGGCAAATCAGTAGACTAGAGTGAACTTTCAGCATTTCTTTTTAAATTCCAAGATGGATCACTGAGAAGACTCAAGCTGCATGCATAACTAAACAAGAAATCACCTCAGATTCTCATTTTCCTATAGTTTGATACTTCGACAAACCATCCTCTCTTTTCCAAAGTCCATTCCCGGGTCAAGTAGAGAGCAAAGAAAGCAATCTCCCCCCTCTTCATGTGGTGAGATAGGCTCTTCTCTAAGAATCCGAGGGCTGTGATGCAAAGCACTGTAGAAGTTTTGGGAGATGGGTGGGTGCATAGGTGCTGACCCAGAAAGTATTGGGTACCATTAGCCCTCCGAGATGAGCTCATTTTCAAGCTTTGCCGGACCTTGGTGTAAACTTCCTATTTAAATTATAGGAAGCTCATTCCCCTCATCTGGTCTGGAATCATTTTTCTTTAAAAATCAATAAATAAATTCCTGACAGACCCATCCTGCTAAACTAGTCATGATGGTTTCACTTTCTTCTCCAATAGCCTATATGAATCTCTCTGCCCAGTCTGGTTAATTGATATTCACAAAAATTAGCAAGTTCTCCTAAAAAGAGAGCTCTTTCTGATCTTGCTGGTTTCCTAGAGTCAAGTATGCACATGGGTATCTGGTTTATCAGCATTTCTACAAATTCTGTTTTTCCACACATTTAATTTATATGCACATAAATATATATAGATCATTTTTAAGGTCTTATGTCTGGAAGAAGATTGAAAAAATGTTTATAACATTCCAGTTAACTCTGGATAATCAAAGAGTAAATATCTATCACTTAATTTATTCTAAAATATCTTGGGGGGCGCCTGGGTGGCACAGCGGTTAAGTGTCTGCCTTCGGCTCAGGGCGTGATCCCAGCGTTCTGGGTTCGAGCTCCACATCAGGCTCCTCCGCTATGAGCCTGCTTCTTCCTCTCCCACTCCCCCCGCTTGTGTTCCCTCTCTCGCTGGCTGTCTCTGTCTCTGTCGAATAAATAAATAAAATCTTTAAAAAAATAAAAAAATAATAAAATATCTTGCATCCTACTACCTGCTCAT
Source organism: Ursus americanus (assembly GCF_024610735.1). Taxonomy (NCBI): domain Eukaryota; kingdom Metazoa; phylum Chordata; class Mammalia; order Carnivora; family Ursidae; genus Ursus; species Ursus americanus. The sequence continues at coordinate 49,835,358 of NC_142146.1, read as the reverse complement.
GTTAAACATTTGCTTACTTTGCTTTTGGGTATTCACTATATAATCAACATAACAACTGCTTTGCTGATATCTTACTTCCCCTTATTTTTATTTTTTAAGCAGAAGAATGTTTTGAAACTCAAATATTTTACTACTATTATCTAGGAAATTCTGGAGGAAGTGGTCCTTGCCTTCCCTCTGGAAGAAACTTGCCTATTCCCATTATGAATTCAAGAAGGAAATGAGCTCTGTTCACATCCCAGTTCCTTCAATATTATCCATTTGCTGCAGAGTCCTTCAAAACCTAAATTCTCTTACCAAATGCCCTGCTCCAGGGGAAATTTTATGAGCTATAATTCTTACCTCAATCCAAGAAAAGCTACCTATTCTGTAGAGGCATTAACAAGATGTCTTTTGGTCCCCACGAGCTGACTTTGTTTGATGTAAATTTCTAGCCCAGACACCCATGATATAAAAAGAAACATACTCAAGAACCAGGTTTTTTATCCATCATTTTAGGTTACTTGTGCCCTCTAATATACACTCCTCATACCAAAGTATTATGAAATGTTTGAATGAAATTATTTATAGTTTCAGGGGTAACAGGTATTCTAATTCCTGCTAAATGGTATCTTACAGTATGAAATTTCATATCCTATGCTAGGACCATACTACTAGAACCCAAATCCTCAATATTATCCCAGAGCATCAGGGGGCAGCTGCAGGAGCAACCGGAAAGGGAATGTTGACCCATGTCACCACTGCAGCTTTGAAGGACACATGTAACTCACAACTCCGGTCATCCGGAACAGCTGACGCTATGGAATTATTAAGCTTACTGCTCACAGAGGCTGAAGTCAGTTGGATGCTCTTATCTATGATGGGGGCTCTTCCACCAACAATTTCATCCCTGTTCCTTGCTGCCCTCAGCAAAATAATCAACCCAACAAACCATAGCTGGATGCCAAGATTGCAAATATTTCCACAACTACTTTGAACTTGCCTTTGGTGCTCAAGTACAAGGGGACGAAAGAGATCCAGATGATGAAAGGACCAGCATTCCAAACGTGATGCATTTTCCTTCGTAGTAATTGTCCGGCAATTGGCGAGTGACAAAGGTTGTTAGAAAGCACAGCAAGGCCAGGAGGACATCGATCCCAACCATAGAGCATAAAAGCTCTACAGAACCTTCATCACATTCCAAACTAATCTTTATATTTTGAGATTCCATGTTCTTATACAATCATGGGGGCTCCAATACTAAGTAGGCTATGCATATGCCAATCTCAACTAGAACAGAGACCAGCACAATGATTTTTCGATAAAGGGAGTGGATGGACATAAGTTGGGTTTTGGATTTAGAAATTCTGTAGGCTAAAAACAGTGATATAGTCTTTCCAAGAATGCAAGACAGGCAAAGAGAAAAACCTGTTGCCAAAGTGACCTGGCGGGTCATGCGGGACCAGTTGTATGGCTTGCCAATGAAAAGCACGGAAGACAGCAGTATGATGACGAGAAAGCTGAATGAGAAAGCTCAGCTCCCGGTCATCGGCGTTCACAAGCGGAATATGCCTGTATATCACGTACACAATTCTGACTGCCAAGACCACAAGCACCCCAAAGATAGAGAGAATGACAAGCATGAATCCCAGGGCCTCGTCCTAAGCAAGGAATTCCACCTCTTTCAGCACACCCTCGCTCTTTTGTGCATTTGACCAATAGTCTTTACCACATTGTTCACACTCCCTTTGAGCTAATGAACAAAGAACAGAGGATTGACTGCAAGAAAATCAATTGTCCCCTTCAGCTGCAAATAGCTCGGAGCAGCCAAAGACCTAGTGCAGGATTCATTGAGATTCCTTTTACAAAATACACAACATCTAAAAAAAAAAAAAAAGAAAAGAAAAGAAAAGAAAAGAAAAGAAAAGAAAAAAGGAAAGAAAAAGCAGCAATACAATGGTCTTAGACTGCGCAACTAATATTACAGATTGAGAATTATCTTCAGTTTTGGGAAATCAGTCTGCCTCCTTGGTTTCCACCTTTCCCGTATGGGCCTTTTCCAGTAAGATGCCTCTTTCTCTTCCAAGTATCCAGTTGAGAAGGGAGGTATGTATCCTCATAAACCAAAGAACAATCCACAAATTGTTCCCATGCATGAGAAAATCAAAGCTACTAAGGTGAAACAATCAAGAGGATTGTGATAAGGTTGATTAAAATACAAGTTTTTTAAAAAGATTTTTATTTATTTATTTGAGAGCAAGAGAGAGAGCACCTGAGAGAGAGATCCAAGCAGGGGGTAGGGGTAGAGGGAGAAGCAGACTCCCTGCTGAGCAGGAAGCCTGATGCAGGGACTCCATCCCAGGACCCTGGGATCATTACCTAAGCTGAAGGCAGACACTTAACTGACTAAGCCAACCAGGTGCCCAAAATACAAATGTTTTCAACCTTCTATTCAACATTACTGCCACCTACTGAGAAGAATTCTGTCTTTTCTCCCTCCGCTTTCTCCTCTCTATCCTCCAGATGCAGATTCCAGAGAATAGGCAGAGAAGAACTGAGAATAAGAAGGGAAACAAAAAGAGCAACCATGTTGACTAAAGTTGAGAAAAAGTTGGGAGCCTTCAGCTGGGCAGAATCTCCAAGGGAGAATATTACAACATACGAAGAAGCTATTTGAGGTGAATTCATAGTAAATTATCAAATAGATCTCTTTAATGTTCTCTGAAAGTTGCAGGTAAAGATCGGAATTCCCTTTCAATCCCTTTGGACTGCTGAATTGGACTTCTCTTGATGTAACTCAGTGCAGAGACTGGGTCACGTGGGACTCAGGGAGGTGTTCAGGTTACCTGTTTTCCATTTGGAGAAAATTTTACATTTTTAAAAATTCTCCTTGAAATAAAATGTAATTGAGGGCCTTTTGGAAAAGGACAAGGACCACATGTATTATCTTTAAAGACAGAGATAAGAAGAGATAAAGTACACCTGATCCAACACGCTTCATTAAGGCTAAGCAAACCAAACCCCAATAAAATCCTGGTCATGAAGAGCGGCAATGGAGCAGGTTGTGGAGAAAAAGTCATAGAGTGGTTGTTACGGAATTCATCTGTAAAATTCATCCCGCAAACCTTAAGTAATTATGGCCTTAAGTCCATTGTCTTTACGGATAGAATTCTCAATCTTGTAATTCCAAATGAGAGATAATACAGTGGAATATAGAACTGTAATTCACTTATTTTTCCTATTATTCACTATTTTTTACTTAACTAACGTTTAATCTATTTTAGAAATTGAAATGATTTTAAGTACTTTTTATGAATCCATTTATTCACGTTTCACATTTCATTTTAAAAACATTTTTTTCTCTTAAATTCACAGGTGCAAATCCTTTTCCCAACTTTAGCAGCTTTAGAACTGAAACCCAATATTATGGTTTTTTTCACACTGCACAGAATATTCAACAGTTTGATGGATTATAATGATTTTTGTTATAAATTGTTCACACCTATTTATAAAGATGGCTCACAAAGCCCTCTTCACCAGAGCATGCTTAATCTAATCGCATTTCAACCTCATTGGAAAATATGACCATCTCTACCTGGTTCCTGTGACACGTGTCCATCAGCACATGGGATGCAGTCAAAGCAACATATTAGCTCCCCCTGACGAATCCCCTTCCAGGTCCCAGGATGACATAGATCAGTACACACCGAATGAGGAAGCGAGCAAAGACAAATACAATGCATGTAACAAAGCCTCTCGTCTCTGAAAACAAAAACAAAAACAAAAAACTGAGAGAGTTCACATCTGGATTTCTATGGGTTTTGTGGTATCTTGGGAAACCCAGGATATCTGGACAAGGATAACAGACAAAGAGAATGAATGACACCTGGAGAGCCTACAGAGGAATTTTGCTGAAAGTCAGTCTTGTGGTTGATTCTAGAACTCAGAGCTCATCTTCGAGCTAGGTCTTTCCAGTTTTGGGGCCTCAGACCAGCCTCTATGCCCGTGATACTCTGGGGAAGGGACAATTTGATAAATCTGTTCCTGCTTGTGGGGCGGCCAGTGACCCCAAGAATTGTCTGGAAAGCCTGAAAAAGATTTCTTCTCACAAGGTCACCCAACATAGTCTGAAAGTCAAAAATGTGTCATAAAGGGTCAGTAGAAAAGAAAAATAAAAGATCTTTTCCATGGGAAAAATTTACAGGACAAAAAGGAAATGTGGACAAGGCGTAACACTGGAATATTTTCTCACAAAAAAGTTTTGAGAGCTCAATGGTAAACACAGGTCTCCCTTTACATTCTACATGGATGTGTACTTTGAAACCCAGTACAAATGCAATGTTTCTAAACCAGTTTATATCTTAATGGAAAGGAAGAGCATCCTATTTAAAAAGGAGATAAAATGTAGTTTCCATTAAAGAAATTTTTATTTTGGAAAGTGAATAATCACATTTTTATTTATTTTGGAAATCAGAATTTTCCTATATTGAATTTTATAGGTTAAATCTGAATTAGATAACAATGAAAAATATTAGAAATCTCTGAGATCAGTTATGGCATGTAACATTACTGAAGCGTGTATTGCTGTACACAACAGACAGACTTTTTTTTTTTAAGATTTTATTTATTTATTCGACAGAGATAGAGACAGCCAGCGAGAGAGGGAACACAAGCAGGGGGAGTGGGAGAGGAAGAAGCAGGCTGCTAGCGGAGGAGCCCGATGTGGGGCTCAATCCCATAACGCTGGGATCATGCCCTGAGCCGAAGGCAGACACTTAACCGCTGTGCCACCCAGGCGCCCCCAGATAGACTTTTTATAAGGTGTGTATGTGACCACAGAATGAACTGGATTTCCTCTCTCCTGACCCAGTCTTCTGAAAAGAGCTCTCCATATATCTTTCTTTGAAAATCATCATAAACAATGAGCTGAGGCCTCTTTGTTCCACTTCCCAGTATCCCTCCTCTTCTCAACCCCAGTAATCTAGCTTCCAACCTACTCGTCTCACTAAAATGTTTCCTGCCGTGTCTGCTAGCTTTTCTTCTAGCTACATTCTCTTTTGTATCTGTTCAATATTTGGCACTCTTGATCAACCCTTCCTTGAAATGCAGGCTCGCTTGTCCTCCACTGGGCCTTTTATTTATTTTATTGGTTCTACATCCTCCACCTTTCTCACCACTGTGGGCATTATCTTAGGTTTGGCCTTAATCCTCTGCTTTTATCTCTTGATATAAAGCAGCTCATTCACTCTTCGTCTTTGACCAGCAGCTCTATTTAAGAACTCCCAAATCTTGATCTCTACCAACTTGTCCCACCTGAACTCTAATTCCATCTAAACTTCCAGTTATGTCCCTACTTTGAATTTCCACCATCATCTCAAATTCAACATGTCCAAAGCTATCCCCATTTACTATTCCTTCTCCCAAATTCCCCATTTCTGTCACTGACACCACCATTCTGATCCATAACCTCCAACCTTATCTTGCATTATTTGCCTATATATACCCTCTCCTTCACTCAGGCCCATCTGCTCACGAACCTCCAGACTCAGTTTACCATCACGAGTTAAATCACGTTGTATACTCCCCACTAATTATTTGATGCAGGACACTTCCAAGTCCAGTCTGTAAGCAAATCCACTGGTTTCTAACTGTAAGATATCCAGAACCTGACTATTATGTGCCATTTCTATCACATCTATCTTGCCTCAAGCACCGAATTATTTTGGATTATTTTATTGGTCTTCTAATTGGTTTCCCTTTTTCTACTCTTGTCCCCCACCCCAGCTCACTCCTTCAGTTTATTTTCAGCATGGCAGACAAATGATCCTTTATAGATTTTATTTATTTATTTATTTATTTATTTATTTATTTATTTATTTATTTCTAGAGAAAGAGATAGCATGAGCAGGGGGAGGAACAGAGGCAGAGGGAGAGAGAGAATCTCAAGCAGACTCCAAGCTGAGCACAGAGCCCAGTGCGGGACTCAGTTTTACCACCTTGAGATCATGCCCTGAGCCAAAATCAAGAGCTGATCGCTTAACTGACTGAGCCACCCAGGCGCCCCAAGAGATGATCCTTTAAACTCTAAATCAGACCATTATTCTTCTCTCTCAAGACCCTTCCGTGGCTCTCCTTTTCACTCAGTGTAATAGCCAAAGTCCTGAAATAATCAATAAGGCCCTATGTGATCTACCCTGTCTCACCTCTCTTCCCTCCTCTCCCACTACTCTCCCTTACCTTCGCTCTGTCTAGCCATACTGACCTCTTTGCTGTTCCTCGGAAATGCCAAGCACGCCCCTGCCTCAGGGCTTAGAAACCGCCATTCCCTCTGCCTGGAATGCTCCGCCCCCAGATGATGCATGGATTCACTTCCCTTTCTGTTCAAATATCACAGCAGTGAGGCCTTCCCTGACCACAGTATGTGAAATCACAACACTCCCCCGTCACTGCCTCTCTCATGCCCTTCCACTTTTTTCCCTCCAGCACTATCACCCTTTAAGATAACATATAATTTATCTATTTGTCTTGTTTATTGCCTGTTTCCTCCTACTGAAATGTTAGCTCCATTAGTCAGGGATTTGTTCTGTTTTGTACAGTGACATATCCCCAGTTCCTAGGAGAGCATCTAGTATCTGTACTATTGTGCTCAATAAATATTGGCTCAATTAATTGATTAATTACATTGTAAGTGCTATGGAGGCAGTGTTTTGGGGGTTGTGTGTGTGTTTTACTTCTTTCTCTTTACTTTGTAGTTTGTGAAATAACAGGTAGATTCCAAAGAATCCTCCAAAGCTGGTTAATTTTGGAAGGAGGAGAATATCATTATGAACTTAATGGATTTAAAAATGTGTTTTCTGGGGCGCCTGGGTGTCACAGCGGTTAAGCGTCTGCCTTCGGCTCAGGGCGTGATCCCAGCATTATGGGATCGAGCCCCACATCAGGCTCCTCCGCTAGGAGCCTGCTTCTTCCTCTCCCACTCCTCCTGCTTGTGTTCCCTCTCTCGCTGGCTGTCTCTATCTCTGTCGAATAAATAAATTAAAAAAATCTTTAAAAAAAAAAGTGTTTTCTTTTACTATGTTTATTTTCCTTATTGATGCTCAAGTTTTCCAATTTTTGACCAGGAAAAACTTCTGCTTGGCTCCTGCATTCTTTTTTTTTTTTGAAGTATAGTTGACCAACAATGTGAAATTAATTTCAGATGTACAACATAGTGATTCCACAAGTCTGTATGTCATCCTATGCTCACCACAAGTGTAGCCACTGTCTGTCAGCATACAACACTATTACAGACTATTGACTACATTTCTTATGCTGTACCTTCCAACCCCATGACTTATTCATTCCATAGCTGCAAACCTGTACCTCCCATTCCTCTCCACCCACTTTGTCCATCCTCCCGCCCCCGTTCCCTCTGGCAACCATCAGTTTGTTCTATTTTTTTGGTTAATTTCTGCTTTTTGTTTTTGTGTTTGTTTTGTTTTTTAGATTCCACATATAAATGAAATCATATGGTATTTGTCTTTCTCTCTCTGACTTATTTCACCTAGCATAATACCCTCTAGGTCCATTTATGTGGTTGTAAATGGTAAGATGTCATTCTTTTTTATGGCTGAGTAATACCCCCATTATATACATATACACACCACTTTTTTTAATCCTTTCATCCACGGATGGACGCCTGGGTTGCTTCCATATCTTGGTTATCATAAATAATGCTGCAATAAACAAAGAGGAGCATACATCTTTATGAATTAGTGTTTTTGTTTTCTTTGGGTAAATACCCAGTAGTGGAATTGGATCATATGGTATTTCTGTCTTTAATTTTTTGAAGAAATTCCATACTGTTTCCCACAGTGGCTGCAGCAATTTACATTCTCACCAACAGTGCATGAGGATTATTTTTTCTCCATATCCTCACCAACATTTCTTATTTCTTATCTTTTTGATTCTAGCCATTCTGACAGGTATGAGGTGATAATCTCACTGTAGTTTTCATTTGCATTTCCCTGATGATGAATGATGTTGCTCATCTTTTCATGTGTCTGCCATCTGTATATCTTCTTTGAAAAAAAAATGTCTATTTAAGTCTTTTGCCCATTTTTTGTTGGATTATCTGGCTTTTGGTGTTAAGTTGTATAAATTCTTTATATATTTTGGGTATTAATCCCTTATCAAACATGTCATTTGCAATACCTTCTCCCATTCAGTCAGTTGCCTTTTCATTTGATTGATGGGTTCCTTTGTTGTGGGAAAGCTTTTTATTTTGATGTAATCCCAATAGTTTATTTTGCCTTCATTTCCCTTGCCTAAGGAGACATATCTAGTAAAATGTTGCTAAGATCGATGTCAAAGAAATTACTGCCTGTGTTTTCTTCTAGGAGTTTTATGGCTTCAGGTCTCACATTTAGGTCTTTAATCCATTTTGAATTAGTTTTTGTGTGTGGTGTAATCAAGTGGTCCAGGTTCATTCGTTTGAATGTAGCTGTCCAGTTTTCCTCGTAGATTTATTGAAGAGACTGTCTTTTCTCCGTTGCATGTTCTTGCCTCCTTTATCATAGATTAATTAGCCATGTAAGTGTGGGTTTATTTCTGTGCTCCCTGTTCTGTTCCACTGATTCTATGTGTCTATTTCCGTGCCAGTACCATACTGTTTTGATTAATACAGCTCTGTAGTATATCTTGAAATCTGGAATTGTAATACCTCCAGCTTTATTCCTCTTAAGATTGCTTTGGCTATTTAGGGTCTTTGTGGTTCCATACAAATTTTAGTATTATCTGTTTTGTTCTAAGAAAAAGGTTGCTGGTATTTGGCAGGGATGGCACTGAATCTGTAGGTTGCTTTGGGTAGCATGGACATTTTAATGAAATTAATTCTTCCAAATCACGAGCATGGAATATCTTTCCATTTGTTGGTGTTGTCTTCAATTTTTTTCAACGTTTTATAGTTTTCAGAGTACAGGTCTTTCACCTCCTTGGTTAAGTTTATTCCTAGATATTTAATTCTTTTTGGTACAATTGTAAAAGGGACTGTTTTCTTAATTCTCTTTCTGCTGCTTTGTTATTAGTGTATAGAAACTACAACCAATTTCTGTGTACTAATTTTGTATCCTGCACCTTTACCAAATTCTTTATTAGTTCTAATAGTTTTTTTTGGTAGTCCTCAGGGTTTCCTATGATTAGTATCATAGCATCTGCAAATGGTAACAGTTTAACTTCTTTTTTTTTTTTTTAAGATTATTTATTTATTTATTTATTTATGTGACAGAGAGACAGCCAGCGAGAGAGGGAACACAAGCAGGTGAGTGACAGAGGAAGAAGCAGGCTCCCAGTGGAGGAGCCCGATGTGGGACTCGATCCCAGAACGCCGGGATCACGCCCTGAGCTGAAGGCAGACGCTTTAACGACTGCGCTACCCAGGCGCCCCAACAGTTTAACTTCTTAACCAGTTTGGACATCTTTTATTTCTTTTTATTTTCTGATTATTGTGGCTACAATTTCCAGTGCTATGTTGAATAAAAGTAGTGAGAGTGGACATCCTTGTTTTGTTCCTAATATTAGAGGAAAAGCTCTCAGTTATTCACCATTGAGTATGATGTTTGCTGTGGGTTTTTCATATAAGGTCTTCATTATATTGAGGTATGTTCCCTCTAAACCCACTTTGTTGAGAGTTTTTATCATGATGAATGTTGAATTTTGTCAAATGCTGTTTCTGCATCTATTGAGATGATCATAGTATTTTTATCCTTCATTTTGTTGATGTGGTATATCATGCTGACTGATTTGTGAATATTGAACCAACCTTGCATCCCCAGAATAAATCCCACTTGATTGTGATGAATGATCCTTTTAACGTATTGTCAACTGTGGTTTGCTAATATTTTGTTGAAGATTTTTGCAAGAGATCTCTTAACCTATCCTATTAATTTTTTAAAATTCTTTTTTTTCTTTTTTCTGTTTTGCTTGGGTGCTTTCCATTACCCTGTCTTCCAGATGTCTGATCTGTCTTCTGTATCTGCTAATCTACTGTTGATCCCCTCTAGTGTATTTTTCATTTCAGTTCTTGTATTCTTCAATTCTGATTGGTGCTTTTTTACATTTTCTCTCTCTGTTGAAGCTCTGAGTTCTTCCACTTTTCTCTCCAGTCCCATGAGCGTCTTTATGATCGTTACTTTAAACTCTTCATTGAGCATATTGCTTATCTCCATTTCATTTAGTTCTTTTTCTGAGGTTTTCTCTTATTCTTTCATTTGGAGCATATTCCTGTCTTCCCATTTTGCTTGACTTTCTATGTTTCTATAAATTAGGTGGAACAGTGACTTCTCCTACACTTGAGGGAATGGTCTTATGGTTGTCACCTGTGTAGACTGTGCCCAGTGACTTTGGCTGGTGGGCTGGAGCTATGTGGGCTGGGGATCCCAAGGCATTCTGTGCTGGAGCTGCCCTGGTGAAATAGCTGGAGCTGAAATGGACATGGGCTGGGATGGCCCTGGGGCTCTCCATAGAAGAGGGCACCCTGGCAGGACAGCTTAAGCGGAAGTGAGTGCTAAGTGGGAGGCTGCTGAGCTCTCTGCACAGAGGGCGCCCTGGCAAGACAGATGAAGCTGAAGTGGGTATAAACCAGGGTGTCCTGGGGTGCTCAGGACAGGGATTGCCCTGGCAGGCCAGATGGAAATGAGGTAGAGTGTGGACTGGGAGGTCCCAGGGTGCTCCATGTAGGGGGTGGCTAGAACTGAGGCCAGTGCAGACCAGGTGTTTCCAGGGTGTTCTGCACAGGAGCCACTACGGCAGGGCAGCTGGAGCTAAGGCAGGCATAGCCAGGAAGTCCCAGAGTGCTCTGTACGAGGGGTGCCCTAGCAAGCCGTCTGGAGCTGAAGTGGCATGGGCTTCGAGTCTTCTGGGGCACTGCTCCTTGGTGCAATAGCTGGAACTGAAGTGGGCACTGACGAGGGATGTTCCGGTGTGTACTGCAACCTCCTTGGTGGAATGGCTAGAGCTGGTGTGGGCTAGCGGCCCAGGAAACGCTGAGGCAGCAGGCCGGTAGGGTAAACCGACCCTGTTACCATATGCACTATCAAGGTGGAGGGGGAACATAAATCCAGCACTCACTAGCCCCTCCAGCCCAGAGAAAGTTCCAGCAGCTCCATCCCTGTTTGGCAAGGTTCTAGGACTAGTCCCTTCATATTCTAGTTGCTTTTTTAAATCTCAGCCTTTCTTTCTGTGCCCCAAGACAGACAAATCTGCTCAAGGTCATCTCAGAGTACTCTCTCCCCACTGAGGTTCCCAGTGTCGGAGGTGGGGGTTCCCTTTGTTACCACGTCTCCATCTCTCTTGTCATTCTCGGAGTAGTCTCTCGATCTTTTTTTGTGCACAAGCTGTTCAGTCAGCCTTCAGTTCTTCTTCAGGAGGAAATGCTCTATAAACAGGTGTAGATTTGGTGTGTCCATGAAGGAGGTGAGTTCAGGGTCTTCCTATGTCGCCATCTTGGACCGGAATTCAGGGTAGTGGTTTTTTTGCAGTGCTTAACAAGCGGAGGACTCATAGTAGATGCTTAGTAAATTTGTATCGAATTCACTCAAACCGATTTCATTACACAAATATTTCCCCAATTTTAATAAGGAAGATAAGAAAAATAAAATTATTATGCTCTAATGAAACTTATTAAAATAGAAATCTACTATGATATTTTACTCTTCTTCCATCAATTTTTAGTAGAACGAGCAGTCTATGAGCCTTGTCTATATAAGCAGTAACATCTCTTTTTCATGCAAACATTATATTGAGTATCTACTATATGCCCAGCAGTAGGAATACAAAGTGAAAATCTCAGCCCCCATTCAGAGAGAGAGTTGTAGATCATAGAGGATAGTTTATACTCTAGGCCTAGGACAGCTCTGTCTTCTGCAATGATATAAGTGTTATATATCCAATATGGTGCTCCTAGCCACCGGTGGCTCTTGAACACTTGAAATGTGGCCAATATGACTAAGGAATTGACTTTTTAACTTTATTTAATTTTAATTATTTTAAATTTTAAAAGCTACATGTGAATAGGGGCTACCAATTTGGACAGAACAGCTCTAGGTCAAAGAAATAAAATGCAGAAGAGAGCTGTGGCCCCACAGTGGCAAACACTGTAACTTTTATTTTTATATCCTGTCATAGTGTATCTGATTGCTGCCTAAGGATGGGCCAGGAAAGGGAGAAACTGGTGTGTCTGTGTGCATGCTTTCGTGAGTATGCATGAGTTTATATATGTTTACTGACGCCCATGGAAAGGAGAGAGTGAAAAAAAAGAGAGAGAGAGAGAGATGAAAAGAGATATAAAAAAAGCTCTTCTAGGCATCTGGCACAGTATAGGAGCTCAGCAATCTTAATTTCCTTGTCACTTATTCTCAGATCTTTTCCCAGCAGAATTTGGAACACTGTTTGGGGATCTCAGATCTCAGGTCTAAAGGGCCACACAGGAAGAGAGAAGATAGAGGAATAAGAATCAAGATGAAAACAGACCCCACACCCCCGAAAAAAGTCTGCAGCAGCAAAGAAAAACCCCTGGTTGCACCAATGCCCACATTCAGTGTCCTGGCTCCTGCTGGTCCCTTCATTCTGAAATCCACATGGAAGATTAAATTGCCAGTGCTTTTCCACCCCCCCTATCATTTTACTGTGACCGGCAGTAACCACTGAACTAGAATATCCAAGGCCCTCAAGTCCTACTCTCCTAGAACTAATATTTCATTAAGGGTAAAAAGTTCAGCTGTCTGGGAAGGAATGGGGTTCCTTCGTGACTTCTGGTAAGTGATGAAGTTTCCCCTCAACTTTCTCCAGTCCTTCTCCAGGTGCTGTCTTTATGTCATACCCGGGGACCCAGTCTCTAGCTCACCAGCCACTTCTCAGTCCTGCATATCAAAGCCCTCTTGTTGTTACAGAAGGAGGAGGAATACAAACTGTAATAATAAGTAAAATAAGTAACAATAATTCTCTCCCAGTAAATAATAATAATAAGGAAAATAATAGTTTTTTATGTAGGGATGTATTTTACATCCAAAGAGGATGCATTTAATCCTCAAACCTTATTTCTACTACCTCTCAGAACAATTTTGAAAACAATATTTTGGGAAGAATTTGAAGCTTATGAAACTCATCTTTCTGTCCTATAAAAGATTTCCTGAAGCTACATCAAAGCTTGTTGACATATTTGTGCACCCACACATATACTATACTGGTAGCTAGTGTTCCCCACTCTAAATTGTATTATGAATTTGTAAATTCTCTCTATCATTCTTTGGCCCTGAGAACAAATAAGAAAAAGGGTAGGAAGAAATGAAGTCCCTCTAGAACTACCATCAGAAGGGGAAAGAAAGACCTCTGGGTTGCCCCAGGATAATGGTAGCTGCTAAACTGGGAATCTCTCCACACACCCTCTCAAAAAGACCACACAAATTAAAAAAAACAAAAAAAAAGTAAGTAAAACCACACATGACCCATGACATTAGCATCATAAAGAAAATACTATGAACTTCAAAGTACTTGTATGTAGAGAAATAGCCATTAAATTCCAGCAAGGCCATCTCTAGAGTTCCTCCCTCATCCCTGGGTAGGTGGAAAATGGACGGAAACCTGGAAAACTGTGCAGGAAAGAGTAAGGGGGAACCGAGAACCAGAGGCTGATGAAGAGCAGACAAATCATTCCTATTGTTCCAGCCTATGTTAAAACAGGTCCCGAACCGTGGAGCGAGACAGCATCAGCTCTAGGGAAAGTTCTTCACTGGGACTAGAAGGTATATGGAGAGGGAGAAGTGCCTTTCTGAGATGTGGAAGAAAGGGAAAGAAAATGGGAAAATTAGGAATCCTGAAGAAACAAGAGTGAACCATTAAACCAAAAGACACATTAAGCTTTCCTTTACCACAAAAAGTCATGTCTTAAATGAACTACTACTCTTCACTCTACTAAAAGAAGGCAGTCTTGAAATAGGGATTTGTAAACTCTCATCCTTATCTATGAATAAAAGCAGGTGTAAGTGCCTTGATGTACGTTTACTATAAGAAGAAAACAGAAAATGAAAATCAAAACATTGCTGCAGATCCCATCAACACACACACACACACACACACACACACACACACACAACCATTACCCAGAAGAATAATGTAACATAGCATCTTTTTTTTTATTTTAATGATTTTTTATTATATTATGTTAGTCACCATACAGTACATCCCCAGTTTCCGATGTAAGGCTCGATGATTCATTAGTTGTGTATAACACCCAGTGCACCCTCCTTACAACCCATCACCAGCCTATCCCATTCCCCCACCCCCCTCCCCTCTGAAGTCCTCAGTTTGTTTCTCATAGTCCATAGTCTCTCATGTTTCATTCCCCCTTCTGATTACCCCCCCTTTCTTTATCCCTTTCTTCCCCTACCGATCATCCTAGTTCTTATGTTCCATACATGAGAGAAATCATATGATAGTTGTCTTTCTCTGCTTGACTTATTTCACTTAGCATTATCTCCTCCAGTGCCGTCCATGTTGTAGCAAATGTTGAGAACTCATTCTTTCTGATAGCTGAGTAATATTCCATTGTATATATGGACCACAACTTCTTAATCCAGTCATCTGTTGAAGGGCATCTCGGCTCCTTCCACGATTTAGCTATTGTGGACATTGCTGCTATGAACATTGGGGTGCATATGGCCCTTCTCTTCACTACGTCTGTATCTTTGGGGTAAATACCCAGTAGTGCAATGGCTGGATCATAGGGTAGCTCAATTTTTAACTTTTTAAGGGACCTCCACACTGTTTTCCAGAGTGGCTGTACCAACTTGCATTCCCACCAACAGTGTAGGAGGGATCCCCTTTCTCCACATCCTCTCCAACAATTGTTGTTTCTTGCCTTGTCTATTTTTGCCATTCTAACTGGCGTAAGGTGGTATCTCAGTGTGGTTTTGATTTGAATTTCCTTGATGGCTAATGATTTTGAACATTTTTTCATGTGTCTGTTAGCCATTTGTATGTCTTCATTGGAAAAGTGTCTGTTCATATCTTCTGCCCATTTTTTGATTTGTTTATTTGTTTCTCGTGTATTGAGTTTGAGAAGTTCTTTGTAGATCTTGGATACCAGTCCTTTATCTGTAGTGTCATTTGCAAATATATTCTCCCATTCCGTGGGCTGCCTCTTAGTTTTTCTGGCTGTTTCCTTGGCTGTGCAGAAACTTTTAATCTTGATGAAGTCCCATAAATTCATTTTATCTTTTGTTTCTCTTGCCTTTGGGGATGTGTCATGAAAAAGGTTGCTTTGGCCGATGTCGTAGAGGTTGTTGCCTATGTTCTCCTCTAGAATTTTGATGGATTCCTGTCTCACATCGAGGTCTTTCATCCATTTGGAGTTTATTTTTGTGTATGGTGTGAGATAGTGGTCAAGTTTCATTCTCTTGCATGTAGCTGTCCAATTTTCCCAGCACCATTTATTGAAGAGACTGTCTTTTTCCCGCCGGATGTTTTTTCCTGCTTTATCAAATATTAGTTGCCCAAAGAGCCGAGGGTCCATTTCTGGGCTCTCTATTCTGTTCCATTGGTCTATGTGTCTGTTTTTGTGCCAGTACCATGCTGTCTTTGTGATCACAGCTTTGTAGTACAGCTCGAAATCCGGCATTGTGATGCTCCCAGCTTTGTTTTTCCTTTTCAACAGTTCCTTGGAGATTCGGGGCCTTTTCTGTTTCCATACAAATTTAAGGACTATTTGTTCCAGTTCTTTGAAAAATGTCCTCGGTATTTTGATCGGGATAGCATTGAAAGTGTAGATTGCTCTGGGTAACATGGACATTTTAACTATGTTAATTCTTCCGATCCATGAGCATGGAATATCTTTCCATCTTTTTATGTCTTCCTCAATGTCTTTCAAGAGTGATTTATAGTTTCTAGAATATAGGTCCTTTACGTCTCTGGTTAAGTTAATTCCAAGGTAACGTATGGTTTTTGGTGCTATTGTAAATGGGATGGATTCCCTAATTTCTCTTTCTTCGGTCTCGTTATTCGTGTACAGAAATGCAACTGATTTCTGAGCATTGATTTTGTATCCCGCCACGTTACTGAATTGCTCTATAACTTCTCATAGTTTGGGAGTGGCTTCTTTTGGGTTTTCCATATAGAGTATCATGTCAGCTGCAAAGAGAGACATTTTGACTTCTTCTTTGCCGATTTGAATACCTTTGATCCCTTTTTGTCGTCTGATTGCTGTTGCAAGGACTTCTAGTACTATGTTGAATAATAGTGGCGAGAGTGGGCATCCTTGTCGAGTTCCTGATCTTAAGGGAAAGGCTTCCAGCTTTTCCCCATTGAGAATAATATTTGCAGTAGGCTTTTCATAGATGGCTTTTATGAGATTGAGAAATGTACCTTCTATTCCTACACTCTGAAGGGTTTTAATCAGGAAAGGATGCTGTTTCAAATGCTTTTTCGGCATCGATTGAGAGGATCATATGGTTCCTGAGTCTTTTCTTGTTGATATGATGTATCACGCTGATTGATTTGCGAATATTGAACCACGCTTGCATCCCAGGTATGAATCCCACTTGATCGTGATGGATAATCCTTTTAATGTACTGTTGGATTCTATTAGCAAGTATCTTGTTGAGGATTTTGGCGTCCATATTCATTAGGGAAATCGGTCTGTAATTCTCCTTTTTGAGGGGGTCTTTGCCTGGTTTGGGGATCAAGGTAATATTGGCCTCATAGAATGAGTTTGGTAGCTTTCCTGCTGTTTCTATTTTTTGAAATAGCTTTAGGAGAATAGGTATTATTTCTTCTTTGAATGTTTGGTAGAATTCCCCAGGAAAACCATCCGGGCCTGGAGTTTTGTTTTTTGGAAGGTTGTTTATCACTGACTCAATTTCTTCATAATTAATTGGCCTGTTTAAGGAATCAATTTCTTCCTGTTTCAATCTTGGTAGTTTATAGGTTTCCAGGAAGGATTCCATCTCTTCCAGATTGCTTAGTTTATTGGCATATAGCTGTTGATAAAATTTTCTAATAATCCTTCCAATTTCAATGGTGCTCGTCGTGACCTCTCCTTTTTCATTCATAATTTTATTAATCTGGGTCCTTTCTCTTTTCTTTTGGATAAGTCTTGCCAGTGGTCTGTCAATTTTATTGATTCTCTCAAAGAACCAGCTTCTAGTCCTGTTGATCTGCTCTACTGTACTTCTGGTTTCTGCTTGATTGATTTCAGCTCTAATTTTGGTCAACTGCTTCCTCGTGCGTGGATTAGGCCTGTCCCTCTGTTGCTGTTCCAGCTTCTTGAGGTGAGAATATAAAAACTGCATTTTAGATTTTTCTATTCTTTTGAGTGAGGCTTGGATGGCTATGTATTTCCCCCTTAGGACTGCCTTTGCAGTATCCCATAGGTTTTGGACTGTTGTATTTTCATTCTCATTGGTCTCCATAAATTGTTTAATTTGATTTTTGATTTCCTGGTTTATCGAGTCATTCCTGAGCAGGATGGTTCTTAGTCTCCAAGTGTTTGAGTTTCTTCCAAATTTTTCCTTGTGGTTGAGTTCCAATTTCAGAGCGTTGTGGTCTGAGAATATGCAGGGGATAATTTCAATCTTTTGGTATCGGTTGAGACCTGTTTTGTGTCCCAGAACATGGTCTGTTCTTGAGAATGTTCCATGGGCATTAGAATAGAATGAGTATTCTTTGGTTCTGGGGTGTAGTGTTCTATATATATCTATGAGGTCCAACTCGTCGAGTATGGCATTCAAAGCCTTTGATTCTTTGCTTAGTTTTTGCCAGGGTGTTCTGTCTATTTCTGATAGTGGAGTGTTGAGGTCCCCTACTATTAATGTATTTTTATTTATATGTCACTTTATTCTGGTTAAGAGTTGGCTTGTGTATCTTGCTGCTCCCCTGTTGGGGGCATATATATTTATAATTGTCATATCCACTTGTTGAATACTTCCCTTAAGAATAATATAGTGCCCTTCTGCGTCTCTAACTATAGTCTGTAGTTTAAAATCCAATTTATCTGATATGAGAATTGCTACCCCAGCTTTCTTTTGAGGTCCATTTGCATGAAAGATGGTACTCCATCCTCTTACTCTCAGTCTGAATGCATCTTTGGGTTCGAAATGAGTCTCTTGTAGACAGCAAATGGATGGGTCATTTCTTTTTATCCAATCTGCAACCCTGTGGCGTTTTATGCGATGGTTCAAACCATTTACATTAAGACTGATTACTGAGAGATATGATTTTAATAATGCCATGTTGCCAGTAAAGTCTTTTTTGTATTGGCTGTGACTTTCTGTTCTGTATCACTCTTGGGGCCTTTTTACTTTTATAGAACCCCCCGTAATATCTCCTGTAGGGCTGGTTTCGTGGTTACAAAATAGGTTAGTGACTGGTGATTCTGAAATGTCTTTATTTCTCCATCAATTCTGAATGACAGCCTTGCTGGATAAAGGATCCTTGGCTGCATGTTTTTCTCTGAAAGAGCTTTAAATATGCTCCCCCAACCCTTTCTCTCATTCCAGGTCTGTGTAGACAGGTCTGACGTAATTCTGATGCCTTTGCCTTGGTACGTGAGAAATTTCTTTGCCCTGGCCGCTTTCAATACTGTATCCTTGCATCTAATATTTGCGAATTGCACTATGACGTGACGTGGCGTAGGTTTGTCATGGTTGAGCTTGGGAGGGGTCCTCTCTGCCTCTTGGACACGAATGTTTGTTTCCCTCGCTAGATTAGGGAAGTTTTCCGCTACAATTTGTTCAAATATCTCTTCTAGACCTCTGTTTTTCTCCACCCCCTCAGGGATGCCGATGATTCTAACATTGGATCGTTTCATTGAGTCAGTAATCTCCCGTAACCTACATTCGTGGGCGTGGATTTTTTTAAGACCATCTTCTATTTTCATTTTTTCCTCTATTAACCCATCCTCCAATTCACTAACCCGTTCCTCTGCTTCTGCGACCCTGGCTGTCAGAGCCTCTAGTTTTGCCTGCATTTGGCTCATAGAATTTTTAATTTCTGTCAGATTCGTTCTCATTTCTGTCCTTAGGGATTCTATATTCTCAGTAACCTTTTCGTTAATAGTTTTTTCAATTCTACTCATCATTTTGACCATCGTTACTCTGAATTCCATTTCTGATAATTTGGTTACATTAGGGATGTGGGCTTCTTCTTTAAAGATTTTATTTATTTATTTATGTGGCAGCCAACCAGCGAGAGAGGGAACAGAAGCAGGGGAGTGGGAAAGGAAGAAGCAGGCTCCCAGCGGAGGAGCCCGATGAGGGACTCCTTTCCGGAACGCCGGGATCACACCCTAAGCCGAAGACAGGCGCTCAATGACTGCGCCACCCAGGCGCCCGGGTTGTGGGCTTCTTGATTTTTCAGCCTGCCTTCTGGGGGAGGGGCCTGCCGCGCCGATACTCAGGCAACCCTGTTTGGGTAGAGTCTCCGCGTCCCCTGCGAGGGGGGATGGGGATGGGCACGCTGTGAGCCGGTATTTCCAGGCTTTTGTTCTCTGGCGGCTTTCCCTGGCGGTTTGCTGTGCCTCTTCTGAGAGTCAGAGCAGCAGCGGCCGAATTTCAGCCTCTGTCACAGAACAGAGGGATTGTGGCCCGTTCTCTACTAATGTTCTGGCCACTTTAACTCTGTTTCTGTTGGTGCTGCTCAACCCTGCAGCGTCCCGGGATGTGCGCCCCACACCCGGTGTCCCAGCCCTCCCTTCCAGGGCCGGCGCGTCTCTGTCCTTTGTGTTTCTAACACCGCCAGCCGCCAGCCGCCCCGCGCGCGCTCCCGGATCTCCCGGTCTCAGTCTGGATCCAGTGAGCGCACCGGGATTCCGGTGTTCCGCGAGATGCCTGGTGGCGCGCACCCGGCTCACAGTCTCAGTCTGCTGTTTTCGGGTGCCGACCACGAGCCCGCCCGCTCCCCCATGCAAGTGGCTACCTGGCGCCCGAACGCGGCGGCTCCCTCCCCCTTCCGTTTATCTTCCGATATCTCACGCGGTTTCACGGCTCCCCGCTTCGTACCTCAATACTCAGCGCTGGAGATGTTCATTTGTAGAGATCCAGATGCATCTTCCTGGGTCTCAGGCTGGTTCCATGGTTGTTTAGGCTGGTCTGGTACCTATCCAGCTCGACTCAGGGGACCGGCTGAAAACGGTGTCTCCTACTCCTCCGCCATCTTAACTCCTGTAACATAGCATCTTAAATAAATATTCCAGTACAACAATTAAATACTCTCAGAAAAACACTTAGAGATGTGTAAAAATAAGCTGAGGGCTTCAGGCGGGGGGCGGGGGGGATTGGTATAGGCTGGTGATGGGTATTAAGGAGGGCACGTATTGCATGGTGCACTGCGTGTTATACGCAAGTAATGAATCATGGAACATTACATCAAAAACTAAGGATATACTGTATGGTGACTAACATAACATAATAAAAAATCATTATAAAAAATAAGCTGAGTCAGGTATTTAAAAATTAAAAACATAAATATACAACTAGAAGAAATGGAAAAAATTCATTTTACTCAGGAAAGAAACTAAAAACAAAATAAAGCCATCTCAGAAATTAAGATAAAAGTTACAAGGCATTCAAAAACAAATATATTTGAATGAAAATGTAATAAGGGGTATCAAATAAAGTCAGGAAAACAATGAAAAGCATAAGGATAAAATAAAGAAAAGGACAAAAATGATCAGAGAGAAAGTGGATAAAACAGAAGACAGATAAAGGAAGTCAAACCCTTTGACTGGAGTACTTGAAGAAGAAAAACAAAATGATAAAACTAATATTTAAAACTATAGTCCAAGAAAATGCTCCAGAAGAAAACAGCTGAATCTGTATATAGAAAAGATATGTACTATATTGAAACAATTGACTTGGAATAGTCAACTCTAGATGTCTGATATTCTAAGTGCCTGGAATACATTCTCTGTGTATATAAACAAATTCTGTGTGTATGTAAGTAAGATGTCAAAGTAACTAACCTTTGATGATTCAGTATTCCAAAATGTTGTCACATTCTTTTTCATCACGAGTTCAAACTTAGAGTTTGTGAATATATGTTCTCCAACCTTCACAAAGGCAATCTCTCCATTATCGCCTAATTGCCAATTTAGAATATCGTAGTACCCAGTCACATCTCCATTTTCATCAATTTCTATTCTCTCTCCATTATGGGTAGTAAACTGAAGTGTCTTCAAATAGTACATTAGCTAGAAAACAAGGAGAAAAAAAGCAAGAGAATAAAAAAGCAATTTGTAAATATTTGATTGCCTAGAGAACAGGGTTTATGAAGAAAATAATCTCTAACTCTTATCTATTCATGTGATTGGATTTTTTTTTCCTTTTCCTCTATACCTTTGTTATCTAATACAACAACTTCTAGCCACATGTGAACATTGAAACTTGAAAGGTGCCTGGCCAAATTGAGATGAGCTAAAGTATAAAATACATACTGGATTGCAAAGACTTTGATTTAAAAAATGTAAACCATCATTAATAATTTTATATTATTATTTTATATTACATTATCATGATTATGACAACATGTTAAAATGTTATTTCAGGGGTGCCTGGGTGGTTCAGTCATTAAGCATCTGTCTTCGGCTCTGGTCATGATCCCAGGGTCCTGGGATCAAGCCCTTCGTCATGCTCCCTGCTCTGCAGCAGGCCTGCTTCTCCCTCTCCCACTCCCCCTGCTTGTGTTCCCTCTCTCACTGTCTCTCTCTGTCAAATACATAAAATCTTAAAAAAAAATTAGAATTAAAAAAAAAACGCTACATTGGATCAAATAAAACTTAACTATATTTAATTTCATCTGTTTCTTTTTATTTTTAAATTTAGTCACTAGAAAATTTTAGATTACCTGTATAGCTCATACATTTCTAACAAAAAGGATTGATTAGGCATAGTAGTGCCTAATATTTCCTAATACCTCCATATCTAGGGAAGAAAGGATCATCCTACTTTCCTCCTAGATTTTTTCCATGCACAGGTACCAGTCTACTTCCCCCACCATTCCCTTCCCTACATGTCAGGTGGAAGAGATATGAAGATCAACCAGATCCATTTCCTACCTTGCAAAGCTCACAGCCCAGTGGAGAGGCTGAACAAACAAACAGGTAGTAATAGTAAAATTCAATGTACCTCTATGTTGCTGATGTGGAAAGAGCACTGAAAAGACACAGGTGAGGGAGTTAGCTAACTAATTGCCTTAGGAAAATTTAGGAGGTTTCCCCAGGAGGTAGCCATCTGGGCTGGGTTTTAAAAAATTAGTAGGGGGCGCCTGGGTGGCACAGCGGTTAAGCGTCTGCCTTCGGCTCAGGGCGTGATCCCAGCGTTATGGGATCGAGCCCCACATCAGGCTCCTCCGCTATGAGCCTGCTTCTTCCTCTCCCACTCCCCCTGCTTGTGTTCCCTCTCTCACTGGCTGTCTCTATCTCTGTCAAATAAATAAAATAAAATCTTTAAAAAAAAATTAGTAGGAATTTCCCTGACAAGTATGGGGGACAAGGAGATTCTAAGCCAAGGAACTAACATGTGGAACAAGGGTCCCTCCACAAACCAGAGAGTGCAAACAACTTTGTGGAGTCTGAATGATGGATGATCTGACATCATATTTTGGTTCTTTCATATTTGGCTCATGATCTTGGGCTAGTCATATATCTGAATAAGCACTAGTTTCCTGGTCTATAAAAGGAGGGAAATTATTCCTGCCGTATCTCTGTCATGGAGATTAATATAACTTGAAGCCTTTAGTAAGTCGATATCCCAAGTGTTCTGAAAATCATCCTCCATCCTGGAGTAGGGCCACTCCGGTGCACCTGCCCTTTTCTCTCTCCTTCCTTTTACCATATGCTGTTCTCAACCAACATAAAATCTACATCAGAATACACAACGTAGTGACTTTTATTGCAAGACCATTGGGAAGAGGCATTTTTTTCTCTTTCCAATCTTCAGAAGAGTTAAGAAAGGAAATTTTCAAAAGCTACCAGTCCCTGACCTTTCTCTAGAACAACATTGCCATGTTGGCTAACTGAATAGAATAGAATAGAATAGAATAGAATAGAATAGAATAGAATAGAATAGAATAGAATAGAACTAAAATTTTTTAAAAAGAATAACACTGCCATAATTCCATCTGTTTATCACCATTGGATGGCAGGACACAGTTCTCTACCATCCAGGTATACAAAAGAATTTAGAGATATGTCCAAATAAACAGCAAGAATAAAAGAACTTTACAAATATACATATTCTGATCAAATCTGCTAATGGGATAACCTGGGAAGAATTGAGTATGGAGTACACGGTCATTTTAATTTTAAATAAATGAAAAATTTTACTTCAGTACATTTATGAAGCATTTTATTTTTAATGAAGCGTACTAAATGAGTCTGCAAAACTCTCTTGTGTGAGGTCCTGCTTTTCAGTTTTAACTTACAGATACCATACGGGGTATGCATCAGGTAGCATGAATCCTGTCATGGGCTATCCCACCAACATTCACCATGACACTATGTGGTCTCTTGAACCTCACTGAAGTCTCTTATCTGTAATTATAATACATATTTGTTGCTCTTTGAGCAAATTAAATTATAATATTGAAATATTCAAATAATGAATTAGAGGATTGTTATTTCCCATATAGGATCTTTTTTTTTTTTCAAAAAAGTACCCAAAGGATTTCTTTTAAAATGAAGAAACTGCCCTATGACCGTTAAAATATAACTTAATTTCTCATTCTGAATTTACCACAACTTCTCCAGTACCAAGGAATACACCTTGCACTCAAATCTTGATTTACAAATTCCATTTTCCAGTAAATGGAAATAGGACTCTTTTGGAGAAATGGCTCACTACTGACATGAAGCAGAGGAAGTATAAGATGCATCCAGAACATCTTAGGGTTCCAGAAAATAAGGAAGTGCTCACAAATGATAAAGATGTGTCAAAGGAAACAAAAACCAGCTCAAAGTGGCTCCCAACAGTCAAATCTGGGAAATTTTGAGCAATGGAATAAATAATGATGGTTGTGGATTATTCTGTTCGAATAGAAATAAATATGCTTGAGTCCATATTGTTATAATTAAATCAGAGGGGGAGAGAAGAATTCCAGTTAGTAAATGTAGATGGAGTGAGGGAAATAGAAAATCACCATTTTTTAAACAACACAGTAATAGTTGTTTCAGACAAGAATCATCATCAGTGGATGCTAAAATTTGTGGCAAAACCATGATGAGAAGTGTTATTTTCAGATCCTCAAAATATTGTCCCCATAATTGTTAATTACAAAGGGAAACATAGATACTTTTCAGTGAAAGGATGGTGACATCACTAAGTGATGAACGTTAATGTCCATAATAATCATTCATAATGACATCATGTACCTCCTGATACAAGACATAAAAAGAATATATCACTTCTATGGTATTCTTGCTAAAAATGCATAATCTCAATGTAATCATGAGAAAAAAAATTAGAAAAACCCAAAACATTTAAAAATAACTGGCCAGTTTATTAAAAAAATATCAAAGTTATAAAAAACAAGGGTAGAACAGAGAACTACCATAGACAGGAGGAGACTAAATAGACACAAAACTAAATGCGTGGTGGGGTCAATTTGAAAATAAAAATAAAAATAAAGCTGTGTGGTTCTGACTCCTGAGCACTCTGTTGGGAGGGACAAGCAATTTGGTGTTGCTGGAGAATAAAGCACTGAGAGTCATGGAAGGAATGACAAAATCAAAGACACGGTGCCAGACCACAGATGGCATGCTTTACCTTCTATGGATAAGAGGGGAGGTACTGAATGATGTAAGCAAAGGAGCACTGTGGTTAGGGGTGCATCCTGCTGAGATCATTCGGGCTGCTGAATGATCTCACATGGGGTATGTGTCAAGTACCCTGAATCCTGTCATGGATTTGGAGGTCGGAGAGCCATATTTCCAAGATGACCCCCCTTAGTCTTCTCCTTCTGGCCTTCATGCCTTTGCGCGGCCCCTCCCGCACTGCATAGAGGCTGAAGTTTCCCTCACAGCTAGATGTGACCATGCAACTAAATTCTGGCTAATGGGATGTAAGGAGAATTCTATCAGGAAATATCCAGAAATGGAGGGATGTACACATCTTTGCCCTTTCTCCTTCCTGCTGGTTACAGTACAGACATGATGGCTGAAGTCTAAGTAGCCATTTGAGATTATGAGATAAACTCACATCTTGAGAACAGTGAAACAAGGTAGAAGGAATCAGGATCCCTAAGCCATCTTTCAGTCCTAGAATGCTATAATCTCTGAACTTCACTTACGTGAAGGAAAAAAACCTATTCTGCATAAGGTATTGTTTTGGGGGGGTTTTCTTTCATTCACAATAAACCTAATAAGAATTCTGTTAACAAATGGGAACTTAAAAATGCTCATTCAGGTCACACAAGCAAATATATATATATATATATGTATGTATATATATACATACATATATATATATGCACACACACATATTCACACACAAACACACACACATACATACATACACATTCAATGGAATATTACTCAGCTATCATAAAGGATGATTACCCAACATTTGCATCAACATGGATGGAACTGGAGGAGATTATGCTAAGTGAAACAAGTCAAGTAGAGAAAGACAATTATCGTATGTTTTCACTTATTTGTGGAACATAAGGAATAACAGGGAGATCATTAGGAGAAGAAAGGGAAAAATGAAGGGGGAGAGAAACAGAGGGGGAAACGAACCATGAGAGACTATGAACTCGGGAAACAATCTGAGGGCTTCAGAGGGGAGGGGGTGGGGGGATGGGCTAGCCCAGTGATGGGTATTAAGGAGGGCGTATATTGAATGGAGCACTGGGTATTATACGCAAACAAGGAATTAAGGAACACTACCTCAAGAACTAATGATGCACCATATGGTGACTAACATAAAATAATAAATAAACAAATAAATAAATAGAAAAGCAAGTCAAAGTTTTTATTAGTATGAATTCTTTTAATGTCAAATTATATCATGAAGTAAAACAAACCAACAACCTACCTTCCAAGGCTAAAGTCAGGTATATATGCACAGGTGTTCCCTGGAATGTATGGCCCATGTCCTTCTTCGCATCTACTTAGACCATCCAAGGCATAAGCCATTGAATACACAGCTTGTTTGACATTGTTTGTGGTTCTTAGACACACCCAGAAGACACATCCAGATACGTATTTTTAAGATCTTCCAACTTCTACTCTCCAGTACAGAATTTATCAGACATGGCATGAATCTGTCGTCTTTACCCGTCACATTCACTCTGTGGTCAATGCTGGAGGGAACAGTGCTATTAAGCCAAGTACAGTTAAAGGCAGTTTGCCAGAATTCAGCAGTCAGGACATCGTTTGGATCCTTGCTAGGATGTACGTCATAAAGAAATTCTTTTAATCCTGGTCTATCAGTTCTTGGTATTGCAAATCCAATGCTTCCACCAAAATATGGGAAATATTCAGGCTTTGTGATGAGGGCTGAGGTAATCCAGGCTTCACTCGCTATCCACGTTCTGTCCGTTATGTTATGGTGAAACATTTCCAATGCAAAAGGATTGAGGTCAATATCAGATGCATAAAGCACGAGTCTGGCAGTGGAGTTCTTTATGGCATCAACAGCTTTCTGCATTTCTCGTAGGAATAGACTTTGGGAATGATTTCAGAGAATGCAATACAGAGGTTGGCACTCTCCATTCTTTCCCTAAGAGTTTTTACTCCATATTTTCCCTAATCATCACCAGCTGCTATGATGCCTATCCAGGTCCAACCAAAATGTTGGATGAGTTGTACCATGGCATCCAACAGGATCTTATCACTGGCTACTGTGCGAACATAAGATAGAAACTGAAGTTTGTCACTTAGAATTAAGCAGGTAGAGGCATAACCCACCTACAATGGAAAATATTCGTGCAGTTATTAGGAAGCAATAGCCAAATCACATATTACACAATCTCTGAATATTTTTATTGGGGAGGGAGGTGACTTAACAGTTGTTCTCCCTTCATTCTCACATCCTTCCACAAAAGGACTTACAGTCTGCTCCCTAGCCCGTGGGTGGGGACTTTGGGGAACAAAGGGAACACTTTGACCTCCCTTTACACCCTTTTCCCACCCCACTCCAGGGGAGTCTGAGGAGCTAATGATTAAGGTGATGACATTCAATGCAGCAGTTTTCACAGCTGGGGTCACAGCACGGATAAGGAGGTCATCTGACCTTCCACCTATGTTCACATGAGACTAGGTGTAGAGTCAAGCCATCCAGGTGCTTTCTCAGCTCTAGCTTCTCATTCACATGCACGATGGAGCAAGAGGACTGACAGTCTACTTGGCAGGCCAGTTCCCTCCTGTTCTCTCTCCCTCCCTCCTTCCCTTGACCCTTTCTTTGTGTGTGTATGTGTGTCTTTCCACCACCACTCCTATCCCTCTTTCTCTTCTCTTTCCTTGTTTCTCTCCACCAGGACTGCTGAGTGTTTAGGTCCGGTGACTCACTGGAAGAAGGTGGTAGGAAGCTCTACTGCACCCGCAGGTCTAGCCACGTTCTCCAACAAAGTTCTAGAAGCCCTCATTTTATAGGTGCTTATCTAAATAAATGAAAAGGTACTTTTTTTTTTTCATTCTGCCGGTGACTCTAGTGTGTATTTCCATTGGTACCGTGAATTCTTGATAGTCTTACATGCATTTCTGCTGTGCCTTACCCCAGCCTCCCTGGCTCTACAATGAGGAACATATGCTACATTCTCTCCCAACCCCTCCCTTGTTATTAATATGTCACCATTAATAGGGCCTCCTATATTATAATTCCATAGCCCAATGACTGTCAATTCCTTTATACGTGACAAAATATTCTTATTTTCTCTTTTCTCTACCACTTGTCCTATTCTTAGTCCCCTGGCTAAAGTTTACATTTTTCTTTGCATCATGGAGGTCATATGTAGGAAAGAATCTCATTTAGGAAGCAGAGATGCCTGATTTTTAGTTCTGGCTCCATAATTAGTGTAAGACTGTGGACAAGATACTTAAACCCTCTGAACCTGTTTCCCCATGAGAAAATCAGGGTAATGACATCTACATCTTACGTACATTAAGTACACCTATTGTATACTCAGTATACTATAATGAGTAATACACATTATATAATATATGTTATAACATATAACAATTTAATATAATCAGTATATTAGGTGAAACAACCAATGTGAAAGTATCACATAGAAGACTCCTTTTCCTTCTTTGCAAGGATTTAAATGAGAAAATCAATCTAGAGTTTTCTAGCCAGTGTCTGGACCACAGTTAGTTTTTGGTGGAAGATAGAGCTCATGGCAACCATTCGACTGAGCTGCAGGAAGCCCACACCTAAGATGTCAACTGGGTCACCCAACCCCTCCTCTTGGTTCAGTTTCTCAGTATTTTCCTGTTCCTCATACATTTGTATTTGCAGCTTTATAATAGAAATACGATGTAAAGGCTACTTTTTACCATCACTTCAAATTGTCCTATTACTTTAGTAACACAAATAAGCTTAATCATCATTCACGTTAATAAATCCTATCCTTTAATGACCCATCCTTAGAAATAATTATAGACTTTTACTTATATTTTCTTAATAATCCATTCTTCTTAATATCATCTGTTCTTAGGTTGAAACATGTCACAAATTTCTGAATTTAAAATAATCTGATGGTCACCAGAGGGGAAGTGGGTGGAAGGATGGGTGAAATAGATGATGGGGATTAAGCCGTGCACTTGTGATGAGCACAGGGCAATGTATGGAACTGTTAAATCACTATATCGTATACCTGGACCTAATATAACACTGTATGTTAACTAACTGGAATTAAAGTAAAAACTTAAAGTAAAAAATATATATATTTTAAGTAAAAAACAAAAATTCTGTAATGTTAGCATCCAAAATTCTAGCTATCTTGTGAAATTCACATGCTCATTTCAGTGTGTTGGTGTATGGTACAAAAAGAGTTATGAATAATAAGCTTTAATATAGGCAAGAAACAAAATGGATTCCTTATCCCACCTAGCACCAACCAACCAACCACCCAACCAGCCAACCAACCAGCCAGTATTTTTCTCTCACCTACTCTGTGCCTCACCCAGTGCTATAGTGCCTGGTGAGGAGCTAACTTACAAATCAGTAACTCACAACCTCAAGGCAAAAATTTAAGCAGGTTCTTAAGGGATGTCGAAGAGCCTGAAGTGAGGGCCTGGGGGGCTCAGTCAATTAAGCCTCCCACTCTTGGTTTCAGCTCAGGTCATGATCTCAGGGTCCTGAAATTGAGCTCCTCGCAGGGCTCAGGGCTCAGCATGGAGTCCGCCTGAGATTCTTCCCCCCCCCCCCCCGCTCCTTCCTGTCCCAGCTCACCCCTGCTCTCTCTCTTAAACAAGACGCTGACGTCACCTCCAGGGAGGCATCAGGTCACACTTGCTGAGCCTAGACTGAACAGAGGAAGTAGAGGCAGCAGCTCACCATCATCCCTGTTTGTCTCTGCATCTTATCTCAGCCTTACCTGAGCACCTGACTATCTCCTGCATTGAACCCAAACATAGCTTGTGTTTCTTTACAAACCAGCACCCAGCACAGTATTCTGAGATACCTGAGTATTACCTGTGGTAAATAATATAACCCGAGAATTCCTGATACAGCAACTGATGAGGACGATCCCCCTGCTCCAACAATTCCTGCCAGAAATGCTCCAGTACTCTTTCTAAAACTGGGCTTGTTTGCTTCCTGCCCTGTAAGGAATACCAGAGCTGCGTCCACAGATTTGGAGATGGTGAAACAGGTATCAAAAATCTGATAGCCTGAAGTGAGATTGGGCAAAATGTCCTTCCTCTTGTTAATCTCCTTGATGGTGCGGATCATGGTTTTCATCCAGCAGAAACCCCAAGAGTTAAATCTGAAAAAGAAACAGATTCATGAGGCTTTATCAGGGGGTGGATCATTGGGGCGGGGGAGAGCAACTGTTAGCTGGGGGTGGTGCCGAGAGCATTTTGCGAGAATATCAGCAGACACCTCACTGGCGTGAGCATGTTCATATTTCATAAAAGATATTCCAAACTTCAAGGGTTCATGTATGCATCATACTCATTGTTGATGGGTTTGGGAGGGGAAGCAACTTTTTGCACATTTTCTTGCCCTAAATATCTTTCATATGATATAATCTCCCCAAACTGCTGATTATGTCTTTTCACAGAAATATCTTTATAATTTCACTCCTTTCTACTACACAGGGTACTAAATAACCCCTCGATACATTTTCTTCCATTCATTGGAAGTCCTTGACGCCATATAACTCTCCTTTCCCCCTTACTTTCCTATAGGTTTCTCTTTTTTTCTTCTGGACATTATAATAAAAATTATGTAAATATATGAAAATACAATCAAGTACATCAAAACAAAACACAAAATTTCTATATACTATATATACCATGACTCCAATTTAATCACTTTTCCTGCCATGATTTGTTAATGTTGAGAGATTTTTAAAAATTTTTTAATTTAAATTCAATTTAGTTAACATATAGTGTATTATTAGTTTCAGAGGTAGAATTTAGTGATTCATCAGTTTCTTATAACACCCAGCACTCATTACATCAAGTGCCCTCCTTAATACCCACCACTCAGTTACCTCATCCCCCTACCCACCCGCCCTCCAGCAATCCATGTTGAGAGATTTTTTAAAATTGAAAAATGTCTCCTTCCTACCATTCTCATAAAACCATGGTTAAGATGCCGCCCCCTTTCCATCCCCTGGCCATTAAAGGGAAAATATTTCTCTTAAAATCCATCACCACATTTTTTTTTGCAATGTTTTCTCCATTGAAAAATAACCACTCTACTCCCAACTCTCATTCTTCGGAGTTTTAACTAAACTTTATTTAAAAGCAAGGAGGTCCCTTAAAAAGTTAAAAATTGAGCTACCCTATGATCCAGCCATTGCACTACTGGGTATTTACCCCAAAGATACAGACGTAGTGAAGAGAAGGGCCATATGCACCCCAATGTTCATAACAGCATTGTCCACAATAGCTAAATTGTGGAAGGAGCCGAGATGCCCTTCAACAGATGACTGGATTAAGAAGATGTGGTCCATATATACAATGGGATATTACTCAGCCATCAGAAAGAACGATTACCCAACATTTGCAGCAACATGAATGGGACTGGAGGAGACAATGCTAAGTGAAATAAGTCAAGCAGAGAAAGACAATTATCAATGGTTTCACGCATTTATGGAACATAAAAAATAGGAAGATCGGTAGGAGAAGGAAGGGAAGAATGAATGGGGGTTAAACAGAAGGGGGAATGAATCACAAGAGACTGTGGACTCTGGGAAACAAACTGAGGGCTTCGGGGGGTGGGGGATTGAGATAGGCTGGTGATGGGTATTAAGGAGGGCACATATTGCATGGTGCACGGGGTGTTATACGCAAATAATGAATCATGGAACATTACATCAAAAACTAAGGATATACTGTATGGTGATTAACATAACATAATAAAAAATTATTATAAAAAAAAAAAGCAAGGGGGCCACCTGGGTGGCTCAGTCAGTTAAGCATCTAACTCTTGAGCTCAGCTCAGGTCTTGATTTCAGGGTCATGAGTTCAAGCCACACATTGGGCTCCCTGCTGGATGTGGAGCCTACTTTAAAATAATTTTTTAAATTAAAAAATAAAAATAAAAGGACCTCAAAAATTTTTGTCTTACTATCTATCTTCTGCAGTTATAATATCTAACTCTATATCTTCTACTCAATAAATATTTTTCATTAAATGTCTAATAGCAAATAGCCCTGCTGGCAGATTAGATTTCTCCTCCATGTTTCTTTAATTGTTTTGTTTTGTTTTGTTTTGTTTTGTTTTAGTTTAGTTTAGCTTTGTTTTTTATTTAATAGATAGTTACCGGGTTCTACTAATGCTAGACATCATAAGTACAACGCAGAACAAGATAGGCACTGCATGTACAGGTCAAGAAACAGAAAAATAGCCAAGCAGTGCACCAAATCATAAAAACAGTGATAGGGATGAATGTACGGGCCATGAGATAGAAAGGATGGACCACACCCTGGAGGACAGAACAGCCAAGCTGAGGCTTAAAAGATGACATAAAAACAGGGATGAAAGCTGCAGACAAAGGGGACAGTATGTGCGAAGGCATGTTCTCAAAAAGAGAACGTGAAGCATTCCAGGAATGGACAGATCAGTACTTTGGGAGGATAAAAGGGGAGTGAGTGTGGCACAGGGAAATGAAGACTAGAGAACCAGAAGCTGCCAAAACATGAAGGGCTTCATCATCCTAAGATAGCTGGTTTCCAAATTTACTCGGGGGTCAATATAATCGGCATACATGGTTTTGAAATAAATATAGCAGTATCTTTTTTAAGGTAATATAGCAATACTTTTCAAGAGTGAGAAAAACGTTCACCTGCTTTGAATAAAAAATTCTACCCCTGAGAATTTATTTGAACAAACTGTTCTTCCCAAAGGAAAAAGCTCTGTATACCCCCAAACTGTTCATTACAGAATTAACTACAATATCGAAAAACTGGCAAGAACTTACATGCTCAGTGATAATAAATTATGGTATATCGACTTGATGGGAACATTTTCCATCATTAAAAGACTATAATTAGAGAGATTATACAGCAGCATGCATATAATATGAAGTGAAACAAGTCATATGCAATGTTATTTCTATACTATAATTAAAACTACATATAAATTATATGAACATTTGGATAAGTATCAACAGGAAAATTTTTATTTTTATTTATTTATATTGTTTTAAAGATTTATTTATTTATTTTAGCGGTAGGGAAGGACAGAAGGAGAGGCAGTGAGAGTCTTAGCGCAGAGCCCTCAGGCAGGACTCAATCTCATGACTCTGAGATCACGACCTGAGCGGAAACCAAGAGTCCAACGTTCAGTGTACTGCACCACCCAGGAGTCCGCAACAGGGAAGTTTTTTTTAATGAGCACAGGATAATTACTGGAAAGGTGGGATTCGGGACAATTTTTCTTTCATTCCCTGATTTCCATTATGATAGTCACAGTACTGTTATACAACGTATACCTTTTCTTCCCCAGAAAATTTCTCTAAATCCTAACTTCATTTAGATCAACCGAAACAAGAATTAAAATACTCTCCTTCTCCTTCTATTTCACTGCCTTTCTCTTCTATTATTATTTTCAGAATAATAGAAAAGTCTTCCTCTTCTGCACAATTTAGTTGATGGCCAAGCAAAACTAGTATCTTGTTAACGTTGGAGAACAAGACTTCTCCAAACCCAACTTGAATTTCTAGATCAAATCTAGCTAGGTTAATGACGCCAAAATTAAATTACTACCAGATTAGAACCAGTTTGGCTCCTGAGCACATCCTAGGCTAGGCCAGTTCCAAAGAGATGCTCCAACAGGAGGGAAAGTTGCATCACAGGGAGGAGTACTGAGGGTCTTGGAGAGCAATTGCGGATGGAGATAGGAGGAGAATTGCGACAGGATGGGTGAAAATGAGTTACAATTTTGAAGACCATATATCAATTTTTAAAATGGAATGTTACTATCCAAAATATATAGATATATTCAAGATGGACTAAGGTGCTGGACTAATTTGGGTTTCAGGCAAACAAGGCTCAGAGACAAGCAGAACACCCACCATGATGTCCTGCATTCCTGAGCCACATTGAGGACAAGGAACTAGCTTTTTAGATGCCCTGGACTCCATGAAACAAGCTTCACACACAACATCATTCAGAAGATGCTGAAGGAATCCTTTCAAAGACTCCTCAGCATTCGTATTAAAGTTAAGACGGAATAAACACACACCTTATCTCTCCCACTGATTACAATTAAAATCGATGGACAGACTGTGTAAACTAATTATCAGATTACTCCGAAAATTAAATAAGAACAGGTGGACTAGGTAGGAAAATCAAAATATCCCTGACATAGTGAATAATTTTTTAAATGAGACATACTTACTTCTCACACATACGCACGTGCACACACACACACTAGCTATGAAAAGAATGCCAGGATTTCAACAACAGTGGACATGCCAAATCATTTCTTTTAATGAAAGGGGAGGATTTTTTATTAAAAACTTATCTAATGGCTTTTTTTCCAGTTAGCTTTGCTAGGAAGATAACTTTCAGAAATTCTGTTGAAAGGTGAGGAACAAATTAGGTGTATTTACAAAATGTAAGTGTACTATGACAAACTCCAGTTTTCATTCTATATTTTAGAGACTGAATGTGTAAATTCTGTGATAAACAATGAACTGACTCTAGAACAATGTAGCTGTGAGCAAAAGCCCTTCTCATCCCTCTTTCCTTTGCTTTCCTGTAAGAATGGAAAAGAATTAAGAGGCCCAGGAAAGAGGTAAGTGAGATTGATTGCCAGCCTTTCCTTTTGCCAACAACATTACTATTTATCCATCCCTCTAATGACATTTCAAATATGTAGCATGAAATAAGATCAAAGGAAAAGAGTTGTGATCAGTAAAGATTTAATTGTACAAGAAGTTGCTAAGGAGCACTGGGTGGCTCAGTAAGTTAAGCACCTGCCTTTGGCTCAGGCCATGATCTTGGGGTCCTGGAATCTTGGGGTCCTGGTATCAAGCCCCACATACGGCTCTCTGCTCAGCAGGGAGTCAGTTTCTCCCTCTCCCTCTCTGTGCTCTCTCTCTCTCACTCTCTCATATAAATGAATAAATCTTTTAAAAAAAAGCTTTAAAAAAAAGAAGTTGCTAAAATTTTTACAGCATGCATTTATAATCATAATTACCATGCAGTATCATAGAAATGCTTACTATACAATGTAAAATGCCCAATATAAAATTGTGTCCATATTGTGTTCACAACTATGCAAAAATTATAGTTGCATTTATATACAGGACTGAGAAAGAATATAGGGAAAAGAGTTGCTTTGCTATGGTAGTAAAGTAGTGGATAGTTATTTTCTTTTGTTTTAATTTCTGGCATTCTTTTCATAGCTAAAGTTGTGTGTGTGTGTGTGTGTGTGTGTGTGTGTGTGTGTGTGTGCACGTGCACGCACAGAACCATGCACGCACATGCAAATCTAAGCCTTGTTTACCTTTCTTAAAATGTGCTGTTAGTAAATTCAGATTATCAGTCGTGGATCCCATGTCCTCATGTGACAATTGTGGCATGAGGAGAGGAGGGCAGAAACCTTCCAGGGGAAGGAATCTTACTTTGAATATCAGCTCAGAAATAAATGGGCATCCCCACAATGCGTATCTTCACTTGAGGAGAGCTTAGTGTGATAACAATTCACAATAAAGCTGCAACACTGCATAATTCTGTGTTGGTGCTTCTCAAACTTTCATGTGCACGTAATCACCAGGGGGTCTCGTCAAAAGGCTGATTCTGATTCGGCAGATGTGGGGTGCAGCCTAAGAGTCCACATTTGTAACACACTTTTAGGTGCTGCTGATGCTGCTGGTCCACAGACCACCCTCTGAAGGGCACTGCACAAAACCAGTCTTTTTTCTTTGTGAGGCACAGAAATGGGAAAGGACCCACATGAGACCAAGCTTTTCTCACTTCTAAGCAATCCTAGAGTGTCCACCTTAAAGAAACTAGGGCCCAGAAACAGGAAGTACCTTTCCTACATCAAATAAATAGTGTCAGAGTCATGGCTCCAGTTCCAGACTCTGACACCCACACCCCATACTCCTTCATCCCCACCACTCGCGCTTGATGGGAAAAGAAGACAAGAGCAGCTTACCCTTCGCATTTTGCAGATACTGGCTCCAGAACGACTCATTTGCTGGGACGGTCCTATAGTGAATCGGAAACAGTCCTCCAATAACAAGTGAGTGATTTTGGGCATCTACATACCCACTCAGATCAAACTTGCCCAGCACATGACAGTTGTGTTCTTCTTTCTCTTCTTTGCCTTCAACGCCAAATTCAGCCCATAAAAAAGCAAGTCCTAGAACCAAGCATTTCTTTCTGCAGGCCATCTTAATAAGGCGAGTTCAGAAGAAACAACCAGTGTTAAAAGTGTTATCAAGGCACGCTGATAGAGTGTTACAGTGAGTGTGTGCATGCTACCTCCCAGTGGAGTCGGCTTGCCACTACTTGCTACATAATTGTCATGCCTCAATCAATCACAGGGCCTCGCACTCACCAGCAATATATGAATCTGGACTAGAAGCTGAGTAATCCTTTTGAAAAGAGCCTCATAAAAATCTTTTTTATGCTTTGCAATAATATATAAATGACAAAATAGTGGGTTCTGAGTTTAAAAGAGTCATTTCATTTTGTAGAAATTGTCCCTTTCTTTTTTATTATACGTCAGCCTTATTCATTCTCATGTCAGCCGCCCTTGTGGGAGCCGCTCCTGCCCCAAAGGTAAGGACGGGCATTCTGCTTCATCACAAAGTATTTAAAAAAAGATGACATCAGGTCAACCTCTTTACTTCAGGGTATAGAAAAAGTCAAGTGGAAAACCATGGGGGATTTGGAAGACATCACTTTGAATCTGCATTCTGCCACTTGCATTAGTGTGATGGTGGGAAAGTCACCTAACTTCTGTGCTTCAGGTCCTCCTCAGTGACTAGAATCATTATAAGCTACCCTAGAATAATTATGTAAAGCCCATAAGAGTTCAAGGAACATTTTTCACATACATCATTTTCTTTAACTTCCTCTTCAAGATGAAGTGCTCCCTCAGCTCACTTTGCTGACTTTGCTCACCGGTGAATCGAAAATACTGTTAGAAATAATCTCCTCCTCCTCCTCCTTCTGCTTCTTCTCCTTCTCTTTCCTCTTCCTCTTCCTCTTCCCCAACTTTCTCTTCCCCTTCTTTCTTCTTCTGGCACAAATGCCTGAGAATTTCTGGGTTCTTTCCTGAGAATCCCCTCTCCTGCCCTTTTGCTAGGCTCCTCTCGGAGATGTCTCCCAATCTCTTTCTCCAGGTCCCTCTTTGATGCTTCTCAAACGTCTCCCCTTGGAGTATAAATTTATAGACTGTTTTCAGAGAACAATCCAATAATATGTATCGGGAGCACGAAAAATGTGTATACCCTTTGATCATGGGATTCTACTTTGAAATAGTTATCTCAAGGAAGCCATAGAGAGCCACACCTACATTATGTATATGAATGTTAAGTATGGTTTTATTTATAATAATAAAGATGGAACTAAATGTACACATTAGAGAATTTCTAAGTTCAGTTATAATCTATTCATATGATGAAATACAAAGAGCTATTTAAATCATATTTTAGAAAAATATTTACTCACAAGGGCAAAGCTCACAATAGGCTTAAAGTGAAGATAACAGAACAAAGCAGCATATACAGTTGTGTTCTAAATTTATAAAATTTACCAATATGTTATAGTTCTCTTTCACCATTTCTATTAAAAGCACTTGAAAAAAACTACTTCAAACTAAAATTTTTAAAAAAGGGAAAAAAATCCCTATTCCCACTATTTTAACAAACCAATAGTCATATTTCCATGTTCATTTCCAGTCTGAGTCAATACCCATAACAATACTTTTAATTACTTTTTGGTGGTAGACTGTGGGTGATTTTAATTTTCTTCTTTATTCTTTTCTATATTTTCCCATATGTTCTACAATATTCTTGTATTTCTTTTATAAACAGAAAAAAATGAGACTACGAAAAAAAAAAAAACCTTCTTTTTTACAACTCCTCCATACACGCACATTCAACTCCCCTACCAGCACCGACACACACACACACACATCACTGTCCTATCATTAGCACTGTCAGTCGCCTGTGTCCCACCAACTTCCACACAGAAGTTATTTCCTTCACCTCGACCCACTGCACACATTTGTTGGTTAACTGTAATCTCTTCCTGACCCTGGGGAATCCCAAAAGAGAGTCTCCCCCATTACTACCACCTCCCATAGTTCAGTCTCCCACGGCCAACGAGGCTTCCCAAGTGAGCATACCCCTGGCCTTTGGGTGAGCGGCACTTCCATCTGTTGAACGTCTGACTAGTCTGAGTTTTCTAAATTGTGGATGGTCCATAGGTTCTACCCTCGGACTTTCAAAACGATCCTGAAAGATTTAAGGAAAAAGAGAGATTTCCAGAGGACTCTCTTTCCTGATATGCTTTACAGTCTGGCTTCATCCAAACCAATTAGTCCTCTGGGCGACAGACCACTCCTCACCAACAGCCTGAGAATACCTCTCTTGAGCTGGAAAGGCTGGCCTTTCTCAGAACTATTTGGAACTATTCTTCACTCTTGTTTGCTCTCTTTTTTACCAGAAGGCACTTGTTTCTAAACAATTACCCCTCTTGTTGCCAAGGGCTACACTTGCACAAAGATATGTTTATCACCAAAGCTGATCTGTCTTAATCCTCTGGGCAAGAGCTGTGCTAGGGACCACCAAAAAAAAAAAAAAAAATCATTAAAATAGATTGTTACACGAATAACAAAAACTAGCATTTTTATAGCATTTTACATTTTGCGGATTGTTTCCACATACGTTATTCTTCCTCTAGGTCAGGAACAAGATTCAATGTTGATGAGGTTTCTGATTTGTGCAGCAGCATCTGGTATCCAGTGTTTTTGTAATTCCCAGGATGACAGTATATTTTACCAGGGCCACAATGACTACATTCTGCAAATGCAGAATTCATGAAAGATGAGGCAAAGAACAGGAAAACAATACCAGGGTTCTTGTGCAGAGGCTTTTTATTAAAGGCAGTGATGGATGCTCAACACCTCATTTTTCCCTTATAACATCCTACGTGACTGGTTTACTTGTGTTCATTTTATAAGTGAAGAGATGTGAGTCCACACAGCGAGTATATGCTAACATGCAGATAACAAAACCCATGTGTAGAGAGACAGGACACAGACCGAGCCCCTACGGTTGGGTCCTAGATCCGGCTTCTTCACTATCCGGCCCTCTCTTCATCACTGCCAGCCCCTCACCCCCAAACAGGGGGCTTTGGACGAAACGGGCTTTTTCAGAGGCCATGGGTCCTAAGGAGTCAGTGGTGTTCAAGTTCCGGGTAAGCCTTTCCAAGGCTCATATTCGATGACAGCTTAACCATATGCTGTCAGAACAAGTAGTAGCAAGTCGTTTTGTTAACTATTCAGATGAAACTGTTCTTTCAATAATACTTTGAACCTAATTGCCATTTCCATAGGACTGATTTCAGGTACTCTCGGTCAAGGCAAAAGACACCAGATGAATGTTAGTGCAAATGGCCATGAATATTTATTTAGTCTCATGTGTCTGCACCCAGACTCCTATATCTGAGTCTGTATGTTTTCACCATCTCCCCCAAATCTGTTTGATCCTAGCTGTTCTCCAAGGGTCCCGGTGAAGGTCAGGCTCCCTTCCAGGAGCAATAACTTATTCTGTCCAGACTTGTCTCTGGCTTCAAGCAAAGGAAAACACCTGAGCCTCTAAAGGTTATGAGAACCACCTTATTAACAAAGGCTAAAACAGTATTTAAAGGCTGTTCTATGATTTAGAGGGAAAGCTCCAAATCCAAGTCAACTGCAGACAACACTTCTGGTGCTTCTGGAAAACCCAAGCATTAGAGCGATCAGGGAACTCACAGCTGGCCCACCGTCACTCAGTCAGACAGCTTGTCAGATGTTATTTGACTTTTATATTCCTCTATGTCAATCCCTTAGTTTTAGAATCATTTAGAATCAGGTAATACCTATGCCATACCTTCAGATGAATAGATACATTCATCTACCTTATTTTCCCATTTCTCATGCAGAGCTGTCCTTCTAAACAGTCAAGAAATGAACACAACACCTACCTATATATGTTTAAATTGCTATTTTGCCTTTACAAAATATATACTAGTTTTTTTTAATGTAGGTCTCCAACAGTTAAAGAATTGCTACTTGTATTGAATTTTGTGACATTATGACATTATGGCTTGCCTGTATCTTCATCATGAGAAGAAAGGGAGACTAAAAATAAATCCATATTCATAAGAATATTATTATGTGAAGTGCAAATTATGAATGAGTGGCCTTGGGATACATTAACAAGCTGCCTTTGGTGGTTTTTTTTTAAAACATGTCAATACTAACAATTGTTAGGGAGAGCCTCCCGTACATCTAAATAGAGAAAGCCCTCAATTACAGTCAGGGGGAAAGATGCTCAGACACTGCACGCATGAAAATTTCAGCCAGCCCCCTCGTGGAACTGAGAGAGCCACAGCTTACCATCTCTTCTGCTTTCGGGGGAACAGTTTGACAGCCTGATTAATCCCCTGTCTCTAAATCAGCTGGCGCGCTAAGCGGCAAACTCTGACCATATGAAAGCTAAAGCATCCTTTCTCCTCGGCTGCATCACCTGTGACAGAGCTATAGCGTGCTGCGGCTGCAACAAAGACTGAGACGATGGTCAGCAGTGGACTAGAACAGGGAAACTGTTATCATCACAGACTTCTAGAGAATAAGCATCTATTTTTAATAAAATTTGAAATTAAAACAACCTGACCAGCTTTAACTCATGCCTGAAAAATTTAACCTGCCTGCCTGCATCCAATCTTGGGCCCCTTCTATTTCCATCCCCACACTGATGGAAATTGACTATGTCAACCCCCAGTACAGTCTTTAAAAATGTATACATCTTCACTGAGAGGTAGTTTACATACCATAAAATTCACCTAGAGTGTGCACTTCAAGTTTTTAGCATATTTGCAGACTTGTGCAACCATCACCACGATCTAATTTTAGAACACTTTCATCAGCCCAAAAAGAAGCCCATACCCGTTAGTAATCATTCCCCACTCTCTGTCACCTCTACCCTCAAACCTAGACAATCACTAATCTACTTTTCTGCTGCCAAAGCTTTCCCTATTCCGGATATTTACATAAATGGAATCATACAATATGTGATCATTCTTACTGGCTTCTTTCACTTCTCATGATGTTTCCAAGGGTCATCCATGTTTCAGCATGTATCAGTACTTTGCTCCTTTTTATTACATCCCTTTTATTGCCCATAACATTCCATTGTATGGATAGGCCACACCTTATTTATCCATTCATCAGTTGATGCACATTTGGATTCTTTCCACTCTTTGGCTGTTATGAGCAATGCTGCTGGAAACATTCTCGTACAAGGCTTGGTGTGGACATATGCTTTCAGTTCTCTTGGGTGGATACCCGCATGGAATTGCTGAGTCATAGGGTAACTATATGTTTAACATTTTGAGAAAGTGCCAAACTCTTTTCTAAAGTGACTGTACCATTCCCCCAGCGATGTATGACAGTCCTAGGATCTCCACATTTTTGCCACTATTTGTTATTATTAGTCTTCATTTATCAAGGCCACTATGGGTGGTATAATGTGGATATGAAGGGGTATCTCATTATGGTTTTGATTTGTATGTCCCAATTAGCGAATGACTCAAAGAAAGCTATATTTTTTTTCTAGATACTTTTAAATTTTAACTCTTAAATTTAGGTTTACCATACATTTGGGGTTGACTTTTATGGATGATATCAGGTAAGGTCTAAGTTCATGCTACTGTTTTTTAAATTGTAAATAACCAACTATCCCGACACCATTCATTGGAAAGATTATTATTTCCCCATTGAATTACCTTGGCTCCCTTGTCAAAAATCAACTGACTGTAAATGCAAGGATTTTTATTCCATTGGTCTCTGTATCTATCCTGAAGCCACTGTTGTGCTATTTCATTGCTCTAGTTTTGAAGTAAGTTCTAAAATCAGGAAAATTAAGTCCTCCAAACTTTTTATTCTTTTTCAAGATTGTTTTAACAATTCTGGGCCCTTTCCATTTCATTTTAGGATCATCAGCTCATTAATTTTTAGGGGGAAAAAAAAAGAAGGAGGAATCTTGACAGGGATTGTGTGAAAGTTAGAGATCAATGTGGAAGGGGGCCTGGCTGGCTCAGTTGGTACAGTACATGACTCTTGATTTCCAGGTCATGAGTTCAGGCCCGACATTGGACATAGAGCTTACAGAGAGAGAGAGAGAGAGAGAGAGAGAGAGAGAGAGAGAGAGACTAATATAGATCGGTATGGGGAGTGTTGTCATATTAGCAATATTAAGTTCACGCAGCAGAAGACCCAGGTCATTTTCAAGGGCTCTGCAATTGCCTTCAGATAAAATCTATACACAACAGGCCTTCCGAGGTCCACCCTGATCCAGCTCCTAGGTAGCCAACCAGCTTCCTCTTTTGCAGCATGCCCCTCCCACTGCCAACTCAAAATACACTATCAGCCGTGTAAACCCGCGGTCAGTTCCTGAAACACAGGACACTCTCTTTTATCTGCAGGTCTTTCCTAACTAACTAACATATGGACCATAGTCCCTGTGTCAGGACATTTCTCCCTTAGGCCTCCTCCCCTGATCCACTGGTTTTCCTTCATCTCTCTACTTACTTTCACTCCCTCTGAGAATCATATCCTGAGACACACAACCCCCCACAGCCTCCCTTATTTACTTCTCTTTGTCCTTACATAGTGGACTTACAGGAATTTGTGGAAACCAGGCTGGTCAAGACCTCAAGCTGGTTCAAATGTCTTGGTTAAAATGGACACCACTGGCCCCTATTTGGGACAGTATTAGAAATGTTGGCAGTTTTACAACTGCTCAGATGTCTTTAAACATTGTTATCACTTTTTGTAACATTTTCAGGATTTTTTTACCCGGACTATTTTACCTGCTCGCATTGTTTATACTGGTTGTTATTGGCTGGATGAATAATGGCCAAGATGTGCATATTTAAATCCCTGGAACCAAGGATTATGTTACATTATATGGCAAAACAGCCTTTGCAGATGAGATTAAGGGCCTTGAGATGGGGAGAGTACCCTGCATCATCCAGGTGGGCCCAATGATATAATCGCAAGTGTCCCCATAACAGGAAAGTAGGGGGAGATTCCATACAAAAGAGAAGGCAATGTGACAAAAGCAGAGATTAGAATGCTGGCAGCCTCTACCAAGCTGGAAAAGGCAAGGGAATTACTTGTCCGCTCACAGCTTCCAGAAGGAACTGCTCCTGCTGACATCCCAACTTTAGCCCAATGAAACGGATTATTTCTGATGTCCAGAACCGTAAGAGAATAAGTTAGTGTTGTTTTAAGCTACTAAATGTGTAGTAATATGTTACAGTATCAGTAAGTAATACAATAGTAATGAGTTGGAGATAACCTAATATCCAACAGTTAGAGGGGCTCCTGGGTGACTCAGTCAGTTAAGCATCCAACTTCGGCTCAGGTCATGATCTCAGCGTCCTGGGATTGAGCCCCACGTGCAGCCCCAGCTGGGCTCTGCGCTCAGTGGGGAGTCTGCTTCTCCCTCTCCCTCTGCTCCTCTGCCCATTCATGCTCTCTCCCTCCCTCAACTAACTAAATAAAATCTTAAAATAAAAGGGGGGGGGGACAAGTTGGAAACAACCTCGATATCCAATAAAAGGGTTAGTTGGAAACAACCTAAATGTCCACAGAATGGAATTGGTTATACAGCTTCTGATAATTTTCTGAAGAATAGGTGTGGCTTAATCCCTTTTAAAAATGTATTACAAATTATCTGGAAGGCTATCTATCAAGTAATTAAAATATACAGAATAATCAGCATTCCTCATGCTAATCTTTTTGTTTTTATTTGTTTTAATTGCAATGAGCCTAAGGCTGCATTGTTTTTATTATAATAAGGGAGAAAAGGCAATAAAATAAACTTAAGCAATGAAAGAAATGAGAAAGTAAAGGAAAAGGATTTGGAATTTTTGAAAGCTTGATGGATTTGATTTCTTAATTTCTAATTTATATGCATCCAGCTTTTCCTGTATTATTTGTTCAGCATTGCTCTCAAGAATTTTTCTATCTTGTAAATTGGTTGAAAATGAGTATTTCTGATCTCCAGTTCACACTTTTTTTTCCAGTTCACATTTGTTAAACCTTTGGAAGTACTACACATATCATCTTAGAACCTCTATTATTTATGTGCCATAAGACAGAGTGCCTGCCTAGAAATGATCATTTAGGTGGAGAGAATCAACGAAACTAAGTGAAATAGAAAATTCAGCAATATGCAATAACATGT
The DNA here is from genome assembly GCF_024610735.1 of Ursus americanus. Taxonomy (NCBI): domain Eukaryota; kingdom Metazoa; phylum Chordata; class Mammalia; order Carnivora; family Ursidae; genus Ursus; species Ursus americanus. The sequence goes on along the minus strand of NC_142146.1, from coordinate 49,791,259 downwards.
TAAGGTATACAGCTTGGATTATAAAAGAATGATGATGCAGTGTTTCATAAAACCCCATTCACACATAGCTTTGCATGTGCTTAGATTAATTATACATATCAGGTCCCCCAATTGTTAGTTCAAAGTAACAACAGTAATGGCAATGATAATAATATTAACAACAATAATAATAGTGCTATATTCCACAGTATATTTGTCTAACCAAAAAAAAAAAAAATTATCTCACTGCTCATCCACCCTTACAAAAGCTATATGCAGCAAATACTATTTTACTATTAGTTCCACTTTATACATGAAGAACCTAAAGCTCAGAAAGGTGAAGCAATATTCTCAAGGTCACAAAGGTCCTTAGTGGCTTGGATGAATTTTCTAGCCGACGACCTGCCCATGGGAGTACACATGTAACAACTGCCCATCTGTCTGTAAAGACAAAAAGTAGGAAACATCGTTGGTCCCTGACTCCATTGGGGATTTCCACTGAAGAGGAAAATGTAGCCAGAAACTGCTGACTGACATCTGCTCAAGGCTCAAGGAATTTCTAGTGCCTAAGGCGTCATGCTGGGCAGTTTGTTTTTAAAAGAAGTTACAGCTCAACTTGCCAGAAGTAACTTCCAAAATTATTGTACAAATCAATACGACATCACAGAATCAGAATTTAGAATGATTCAAATGTGTACTAAACATAACTTTCTTTTCCACCACTGTTCTCATCTTGCTCCAGCCTACTCTGGTTCCATTTCTGCTGATGGCCGTTGAGGTAGAGTTGGAAGGATATTGGGAAGGAATCGTGACTCTCCAGTGGCCACGGTACAGGCCATGGGGAATAAGGACACTATTTTAGGGCTGTCCATAGAAACACCTCTCCCTGACATTACTTCTAAACTAAGCCCATACAATGGCACTGTGTTGAACAAGGTGCTGTAACAAACTCAGGGCTTCCTTCAACAGCTGATAGTCTCCCCAGCCTGGACCCTCTGACAGCCCCAAACCTGTGTAAATGTTTAACCACACCCACCCCATGTTCAACCCTAAGGACATGAGGAGCCAAGAAACTCTTATCAGCTCTCCTCTCCTTCTCAACTCTTTTCTTCCCGTAACACCAGAAGGGCTTTCTACTTAACTTTCTCTTCCAGGAGGAATTCTACGTCATAGCTTCTTTCTTACCTATCCAACGAGCTTTTTCCTTTTTTCTCATTAATCAAAAGTTTTTATCAAAGTATAATTAACATACAATGTTAGATTAGTTCCAGGTATACAACATATTGATTTGACAATTCTCTAATACATTACTCAACCTATGAGATTCTTTTCTCCAGGTGGATATCTTTTCCCTTCCTTAACACAAAAAGCCTCATGATCTGGCCCTCATGGGCCTTTTTTAATGACCAAAAGGCAAGTACATGAGGAATTATTTCAAAATATTCATTTCTTTACCATAGCAGTGGTTAATTATGAGGCTCTGTCTCCAGGATTTGGAACCCCACCTGTACCACTTACCAATGGCATGACCTTGGGCAAGTCACTTAATTATTCTACACTTCAGTTTCCTGCTATGTAAAAATAGAGACAATACGAAGCTCGTTGTGAGCATTAAGCATGACTGTGAAACGGCAGGTGTAGCACTCAACATAGTCCCCGGCACACAACAAAGTACCCAGCTAACATTAGAGACTGAGGGTTTCTTTGTACCTTAGCTGCAAAGGTAGTCATTTACTCACATTACTGAATTTTTTTTTTTAATGATTTTTTATTATATTATGTTAGTCACCATACAGTACATCCCCGGTTTCCGATGTAAGTCTCAATGATTCATTAGTTGCGTATAACACCCAGTGCACCATGCAATACGTGCCCTCCTTACTACCCATCACCGGTCTATCCCATTCCCCCACCCCCCTCCCCTCTGAAGTCCTTAGTTTGTTTCTCATAGTCCATAGTCTCTCATGTTTCATTCCCCCTTCTGATTACCCCCCCTTTCTTTATCCCTTTCTTCCCCTACTGATCATCCTAGTTCTTATGTTCCATAGATGAGAGAAACATTACTGAATTTCTTATGCAGAAAAGGAACACTCAATGAAGGATAGCCATCATTTTCTTTTCCTACAATAACAATAAAATTCTATGTCCAGTGTTTCAGATCTCCTTGCAGAAGGTCATTGCTGGATGCCTGACTAACCCTGGATGGCAATGTTGCACTGGGTAGAATTTATTTATTAAGACCTTGGAAAGTGCATCCTGGCTTTCTGAGAAAGGGCATAATTCAAATCAACAAAAATCTTGAGCTGCGCCTGTGTGGCTCAGCTGGCTGAGCGTCCAACTCCTGATTCTGGCTCAGGAAGTGATCTCAGCGTCCTGGGATCAAGTCCCACAGGAGGCTCTGTGCTGGGTGTGGAGCCTGCTTAAGATTCCTCTCTCCCTCTCCCTCTGCCACTGCTCTCCTTCTCTATTAAAAAAAAAAAATCTTGACGAAAGTCTTGGCAAAAATCTTAGGTGAAAATGTAGGGTGTATAACACACACGCACATTAAAACAAACCAGAATATATATCTAAAAAAGGTATAAGCAAATTTTAAATGATTTAATACTGTATCTTTTAAGATTTTATTTATTTATTTGAGAGAGAGAGTGAGTGAGTGAGAGAGTGAGAGACAAGCTAGGGGGAGGGGCAATGGGAGAGGGAGAAGCAAACTCCCCATTGAGCAGGGAGCCCGATGCGGGGTTTGGCTCAATCCCAGGTCCCTGAGGTCATGACCTGAACAGAAGGCACACTTAACCGACTGAGCCACCCAGACACCCCAATACTATATGTTTTATTAGCATTGAAAAATGTCTCTTTCATACTATTTAGTAAGTGCTATAATCAGTATATGGTTTTCTGTGTACAATTGTCAAGTGTTCAGTAATATCTGATTACTCTGGCTTTATTGTCCAAGTCACTTCTGAATGCATCAGAAGCACTTTGAAACCTGGCTAAATAATTTATCTCATGGTGCAAATGCAGTTCAATGAAACAAGCTAATAAATTTACTTGGCTCATAGTCATACAATCTCAAAGTTTCTTGAGTAGCAAAAGATTATCATACAGCTGCCTTGAACCAAATCCAGTTCTTGAACCAAATCACCATTATGGGGGCACCCGGGTGGCTCAGTCGGTTAAACATCTGCCTTTGACTCAGGTCATGATCCCAGGGTCCTGGGATGGAGCCCTGCGTTGGGCTCCCAGCTCAGTGGAGAGTCTGCTTCTCCCTCTTCCTTTGCCCTCCCCCTGCTCGTGTTCTCTCTCTCTCTCAAAAAAAAAAAAAAAAAAAAAAAAAAAAAAAAAAAAAAAATCACCGTTACGGAGATATTTGGGGCATAAAATAAATTTTACTTAATTTAGCGAGATACATATAACAACTTAAATCAGTCTATGATATTCCTTTGTTCAATGGTTCATTCAAACTATGTTGAGAGAGAGATCTTCAAAATAAGCCAGATTTGCAATTTCAATAACCCCCATCAGAATGTACAATTTTTCCATTTTCCTCTTAGAACCTAGCAGTCTAAATAATAAATATGTGTTTAATTTAACTAAATATTTTAATGTTATTTCTTAGATGCCTGGAATATAGTTGCTCTTATAAATATAAATCACACCCACCCCAGACACTACCAGAATCTTATTTATAGTATTAATTTTCACCATCTATGAAGAAAGGGTTTGCAGAGCAAACTTCAGACGAGTCCCTGTGGAATTTAAAGTATGTGGAGCTTGAACTAGGAGACCTTAGAGCATTTAGAACCAGAGCCAGAGCTGTTCCCCTGGCGGGTATCTGTCTTTAGAAATAATACTGTCTACTTCTTTTGCTTGGCAGAGTCTGCATTTAAGGAAGTGTGAACAGTATTCTAAAAAACAGAAGTTTTCTAAAATTTGGGGGGCAGGTCTTTCAAAGCAAAAGAGAAGACTTAAAAAAATGTTACCAGCCCTCAAGGTGGGGCGGTGCCTCCTCCCTCTACAGGGACACGCGGATGGATACTGCCCCCAGGAATCAAACAAGAAGAATCCAGACTGATGCCACCTCCAATATGTCCTTTTCACTGTAAGTTCCCAAAAGCAGATGTTTCTTGTCTAGACACTACAAATGAATTTTGTCAGGTCGAGGTGCAAATTGGTATCCTTCTCTGTCCAAGAAGCCAGTTTTACATTTTTTAAGCAAATTCGTTTCACCATTCCTAGCTGTCTACATGCACGTCTGCCCTTTGAATTCTCTCGAACTGGTTATACATCTCACTGGTTCTATGTTTAAATACTGAATCAAATAAAATTGTGGCCATTTTTCATTGTATGTCTGTATGAGAGTCATGAGTTTTAGCTTTTCATTAAAATTATCTTTTAAATAGATACAAAACATCTATGCCATCGCCTTGACAAAAGGGAATTTCGAATTTCCCTTCCAAGAAAAAGGAAATATTAATTCTAAATCACCCCTCTGAAAGCATCACCAGTGGCAAATCACACATGCCACCATCACCACCATTTTTATTGTTTTTTTTGTTGTTGTTAACAACTTAATTAAAAAAATAACCTATAAAATTTAAATAATATATAAGTGTATAAAGCAGAGTGACAACTTCTTCCTAAACCCTTAGGTATCACTTCCCAGAAGTAACACAGAAGTTAATAGTTTACCACTCCCATTTTTCTCTAGATAAAATAAAGATTAAAAGGAAGACTATTCACGTAGATCTAGACTGTACAGAGAAAGATCATAGGAAGGTAATATGGAGGAAAAGGGGATAAACTTTGCCTTGGTGTTGGGGAGGAAGTCTGGTCACTTGATTTAAATTCAGGAAGTAGGTTGGGGCTTCTGGGTGGCTCATCGGTTGAGCGTCGTCTGGCTCTTGGTTTTGGCTCACGTCCTGGTCTCGGGGTCATGATCTTGGGGTCGTGGGGTTGAGCCCTGGGTCCAGCCCTGAGTCAGGCTCTATACTCAGTGCAGAGACTGCTGGAGATTCTTTCCCCCTTTCTTCTCCCTCCCCATCTGCTCCCTCCCCTACTCCAGCATGTGTTCTCTCTCTCTCTCAAATAAATAAATAAATAACATCTAAAAAAAATTATGAAGTCAGGAAACAGGAATCCTTACTGTTCTTGTGGACTCCTCGCATTTACCTGCAAACATACAGGTGTCCAAGGAGAAGCTGCACTCTGGCTCCGGAATTGCTTTTAGCCCACACCCCATGCGTTCACCCTCCCTGATAAGCTCCACTCCTGGGGTTTTGGCCATGGTGATTGTTCCCCCTTTTGTTTGTGTAACTTAATTCTTGTTCTTTATACAGCCTCCAAAATCCAGTTAGGGACAGTCTGCCTAGGGCTCCGCCTTGGCACTCCCTAGAATATGACTTCCTTCTTTGCCTTCTGGGAAAGCGGGTGAATAAACAGACCCCAAACAGGTGAGAAAGCAGCCCTGCTGGCAGGAGGCCATGCTGCTCCTAACTGAATATAAGCCACACTCACAGAATAGAAACAATGTCTAAACAAGGCCACTCCTTTACCATATTTGGAAGGAGACAGAGATAAGGCCACTCTGCAAGCACAAAAATGATGAAACATCCCCCTCTTCTGTCTAACAGAAGTGACTGCTGCTCCTTCGCTTTACCAAGGAGAACTTCCATCCCACTGTGGTCCTGCTATCTGATCAGTATGTGGTCCTCCTATACAATCAGTAAACATTATTAACATTACAAAACTGTTCCTGCTTCCTGAAACATCCAATCCAGAATTGGCCTCCACTCCCTCAAACTCACCTTGAATCAACCAACACACACCCATATTCTGTAAGAAGCTTCTCCCAACTCCTCATGGTCCTTTTGGAGTGCTCTCAGTTTGGTTACAGCAAGAAAAATAAACCTAATTTCTTTTTACTACAATAAGTGTGTTCCTGATGATCTTTCATTGGTGGGGTTTAATAAGGAATAATTTACTTACTTGAAAGGAATATTAAATTTCATTCTGATCTTAGAGGAACTCTTAAAAATGCTTCTCTCTGCATGCTTTATATTCTTCCATTTCTAATAAAGATCTTACTAAAATGCACTTCCATATGCATTTTCTCACTGCAATCTAGCATACAACATGTAAAGCAAATAGGGGCGCCTGGGTGGCTCAGTTGTTAAGCGTCTGCCTTTGGCTCAGGGCGTGATCCCGGCGTTATGGGATCGAGCCCCACATCAGGCTCCTCTGCTATGAGCCTGCTTCTTCCTCTCCCACTCCCCCTGCTTGTGTTCCCTCTCTCGCTGGCTGTCTCTCTCTCTGTCAAATAAATAAATAAAATCTTTAAAAAAAAAAACATGTAAAGCAAATAAAATACAGATTTTTGTCCCCAACACCCACTGAGGTTGAGTCTTGGGCAAGTTCATTCAGGAAGTTATGAAAAGTGCCATGTGGAGCTCTGAATTCTCCACCCTGAGAATACTCTAACACAGGAAGAGTAGTCAAGGAAAGGGCCAAATGTTTAAATTTATCTCTTCAAAAAATACACTGGGGGCTGCAGGAGCTCCTAGAGAGGCGCTCCAATCCAGCTGTGCAGGGGTTCAGGAAGAGTGGCCACCGACAGCTGCGCAATGGACAACGCAGCAGGGAGGGTAAGGCTCACCAAGGAAGCTACTCCTCTTTCCCCTAGGACGCTGAGCACATCATCTCATTAGGGACAGTCAGACTGGAGAGCTGGTCAGGACAGGAGGAAGAACAAGACCTGCGTTCCAGTTCCAGCTCTGCTGTTAATTAATTTATTCATTGCTTCTCCAAGAGGAGGAACGATTAGTACTTACCCATCCCTAACTCCTTCTCTGACTGTCACACATACCTGGAATCACCTTATTTTCAACACTCCACCCTCCCACTCCCACACCCCCCCACCCCCAACTTCACTAATGGAGTTGAAGCCCATAAGTGCCACCTCAAAGCTTCAGACTAGCACAACTGTCCCCAGAAGGTGATCACCAAAGAACTTTCCAGCGACACTGCCCCCGTGTGTGACACCAGCAACTTTGTGAGATGTCAAGTCAGCAGATGCATATAGCTGGTCATTAAGACTTCCTCCAAAGCATCGTTAAGCTCACCACCAAAGAATAAGTCTTGACATTCCAAGTTCAGACACAATCTGTGCCCAGAACCATCTCATTCCCCAAGATAATGGAGGTACTGGCATGGGGTCAGGGGTCACCTTCTTAGTAAATGCCCCTTAGGGAGATTTCAAGTGGCCTTTCTTACACTGCTCACCATTTGGGATGATTTCAATCATCAGAGATGTTTTAATAACAGTTAACATGAGAAGGGGGAAGTATCAACACTTGATCCCAGATGGTTCTATGTCCCCTGTGCAAATGTGACTACCACCATCCCAGCAAATTTTGAACACTTCATTCTAAAGGATATAGATTAGAACCTGAATCTCATTAGCTTCAAAGCCCTTGCTTTTTCCTCTGACCCTGCTGCATTAAGACCAATGAGAATTTAAAATAACTGCTTCAAAAAGGGGCCCCTGCTAGAGAGCATGCCCACATTAACCTAGCACTAGCAAAGGACACATTCAAGCTCTGCCGCCATGACCTACAGCTCAAAGAGCATGAAGATATGTAAATGTCAGGAAGATTTTCAATTCTTTTAATATACAATGTGGCAAAGGAAATAGCTTCTCAGGGTATGCACATTAAATAAACTCTCTTCAAGCCGATTTCTATTTAGATAATTATTTGCAAACACTAGAAGTAACATGATCTACGAGCTGTCACCAGATGGATCAAACATGTACACAACTTTCAGCTGAATGTCAACCTTAAGTCACTAATATTCATATAAAACTCCAGCATTTCACTGCCCCAAGAAGAAGGGGTTTTGGTTTATAGAAAGCCTTCTAGACGTCAAGTATAAACACATTTTTACAGAAAAGTCAGTCATTCACTTCCAGAATTGGTGGTACTGATGGGGAGGAGTAAGTCAACTCATGCTATTTAAGGTTTTTCTCAGAGGCACTTTCTCTGGTGATTTTACATAGGGTCTATGTCTCATCTCCCTAACTAGACTATTAGTTCCTGACGACTAGGACTGGGCTTTCTACCCGCTGTACATTCCTCTTAGAATGCCATAGGAGAGGCTGACATTTAATGAGCATCTGCTATGTGATGAGAACAAATAGACCTCACTTAATTATTTTTCATATAATTCCAATTGCAAACATTCATATAATTTTAAGTAAACTGAGGCCTAGAAATTTAAGACATTTACCCAAGATCACAAGGGAAGTTAATGGAAAAGTTGATGCTTGAGCTATTATTTGAATCTGGGGTCCACCCACTGCACCGTACTGTACTCTCCACCATACCAAACCATGCTACACCACACCATACTATGCCTCACTCTAGCACAGTATGAAATCAGGTGATATTTACTACAAGCTAGTAGTGAAGCTTACTGCTCAACGAAAATTTAAGTCAGAGTTTTAAGACACTCATATTTCTTCCTTCTGTTTCCAAGAACATCAACTCTCTATTTAAGAGTTTGAAAGGCAGGTAGCAAATTGACAAGAGGCTGGCAACGTAATTTCCAGCATTTATTTACCTCACTACGATCAGATCAGTCCAATAACCACAATACAAATCTCATCACCAAAGAAAGAGGACAACCTAACAATTACCTGGCTAGAGTTAGAGCCACATACCTGACGCATATGTTCAAAAAACTCTGAATGAATGAATGAATGAATACTAAAGAAAAAATCTTGCTTTATTAAGCATTATGAAATCACTTCAGTTACTCCTAAACTAGAAACAGTAACACGAAGCCTAAGATATTGAAAAAGACAGAGGTAGAAGATACACTGATTCAACTGTTTCTCACAAAAAGTTCAGCACTGGGTGTGATGTCCCTTTGGCTGGGGATGTGAGGCAGGACACTTAAGCAGATGTTGCTTTTCAGCCACGTTGGAAAAGTTCAGCAATGGTTTTTGGACCCCGGGGGACTAAGCCTGCAGTGTTTTATTACAACTTGGCTGAATTTCTCAGCTTTAAAGCTGAACTAGTAAAAAGTATTTGGAAATCCAAATGGCGAAAGGGAGAGAAAAATCCAATAAATCCAGCCTGCCAGGAGGCCCTCTGCTGAGAAGCCTGGCAAGCCCTGCCTTCCCATCCTGCATGTGTGTTCTCTCTAAATATCACAGTTGCTGCAAACCCTTAATATGGGAAAGGCCAGAAGGGGCTCCCCAGACTCAGCAAATGAAAGGCAGTACGACTCTTTAGAGACCCAGCTTGGGGCTTATCATTAACGCAGCTCCTTGGAGGGTGCTTCGCACACCTCGCCAGATCTGCACAGAGAAGATTAATGTAAAAACAGGCAGAAAATGAAGGAAGAGGACAAAGGGGTCTTGTAAAATCCAACCACCATCTGCCACTTCAAATCCAGCAGCACTAAGGTGGTTTAATTTGCAAGAATTTTCCCTCTGGTTTCTACAAAAGCACTGCTTAAGCAAAAGTGGTGGAGGTCGTCTGGCAGTTATGTGCAGGAGGACTTTACTGAGTGCAGATAAATGAACACACTGAAAGCAACAAAACAGGAAGACCACAGATGTATGCCTGGGTAACAGGGAACCGCAGCAACCCGGCGGGTGTGTGGCCGCAGAGCTGCTCAAGTCACACCAAACCATATTCCTCCCCTACAAGTTTAAAAAAAAAAAAATATTAAAGGGGTTATCTCTGAACAAAATATAAAGAAATAGTAACTTTCCTGTTGATGTTTTTTATAACTCTAGTCTCCAGAATTGAATGGATCCTATTCCTCAGTTCGTAGTGTACTACCACTGGGGGCACCTGCAAGGCTATTATATTCTGTTTCAGTGTGTTTTATTTTCATTCTCTTTATTCCCAATCCCAATCTCTCCCCAGGTATAGACACCCACTCTAGTATGTTTAGAGTCTGATCTTTCACATATACTCACTTACGAATACGTGTATCTGTACTGTGATATGTAAATCTTATTTCTACCAAGCTTCTGCCTGCTGCACAGCAGTCTATGGAGATGCACTACCCTATTCTACTTATACATTTCCCTAAAGATGGACACCTGTGTTATTTCTGACCTTTTGTCTGTCAGAACACATAATATTGCCATGAACATTCTCATATGTCTTTCTGTGGGGTTCTTTTTGTTTTTGTTTTGCAAAACTCTAGGCAAGTGGTTCTCTGGATGTTGAAATTTCTCCAGGCATGGAATTTCTAGGCATACTGTAAGCATATTCTTAATTTCACTCCGTACCGCCAAGACAGCTTACTGGAATACCTGTTTATACTTCCACCAGCAACATACGAGCAATCTCACATCCCCTACATCTTTGGCCAGTATTTGGTGCTACCTGACTTCATACTTTTTGCCAACTGGATTGTTGTAAAATGGAGTCATTTTATTATAAATTGCATTTTTCTAATTATATTCAGAAATTGGCATAAGAGTCCTTAATTTTGATTAAAAATAAATTTTTAATGTATAGTGTTGACTATCTGGACTCTTCTTTAAGAAATCTATCTTCAAACAGCATGACAAAGAGAGTCTCCTACATTTTCTTCCATAAACTCAAAGTTTTATTTTTCATATTCGGGTGTTTAATCCACCTAGATTCACGTTGCCTCTCAAAGGGACAACAGCAATGCAGCTCCAGCCAATGCTGACAAACAGGGATGTCAGCAAAAGTTGACAACCCTTTCCTTTTTTCATGAGAAGCCAGGAGTCAGGATTCTTTCAATGTAATATCTCCTGATATTTAAAACATTGTGTTGCCCATATAAAAGTATATATGGCCCAGACTCCACCTGTAAGCTGTCAGCTTGTGGTCTTTGAATCACAAAGTATCTCTTTAATATTTTGACCTGACTTTGGAAGCTTTGTACTCTAGTCATTGCCAGAATAAGCAGTTCTTGCATTTTTTTCAACCCATTTATTTATTATAGTTTGCCTATCCTTAATGTGGTCCTAATCCTGCTCATTTAGTAGTTTTATCTCCATCTCTGAACAGGTGGAATAACTGACCATCATTTAGTCAGCATATTTCCTTACTATTACACAGATGCAACCTGATGGCCATGGGGTAGCCACATGCTTCTCAAAAGCCAAAATCTGATGTAGCCTAAAAGAGAGGTCATTTTTCTTTTTTTTTTTTTTAAGATTTTATTTATTTATTTATTTATTTATTTATTTATTTATTTGAGAGAGAGGGATAGAGAGACAGAACGAGCACAAGTAGGGGTCAGGATAGGGGGACAAGTAGAATCCCCACTAAGCGCAGAGCCCGCCACTGGGCTTGATCCCATGACCCCGAGAGTATGACCTGCGCCAAAATCAAGAGTTGGGACACTCAACCAACTGAGCCACCCCAGGCACCCCAGGAGGAGTTATTTTTCTACCATCTCACAATGTAGATTTCAGGAATATATGTTTACAACAAGGACTTGCTGGAGAGCACTGTTTTGTAAATACCTTGAGAGCAAGTGCTGTGTCTTCAATCCCATGCAATGCCCAATGGTGCCTCACAAAAGTAATTGTCTGATGAATTCCATTGTCCCCTCATCCTCTAGCAAGGGAATGTATAAGAATTCAGCCTCAAAGTGTGGAGGTGGCCAATAACAACTGCACAGTAGTACTCACAGTCCTGCAACAACTTGGATAAGAGAATTCTACGCAGCCAATTCACTTATTCCTGGGGCAAACTTGGTAGAAACTATATGGTAAATTGTATTAATATTCAAAATATCTCTACCCCTTTCTGTAGGAAAGTTATACCTTCCACCACACTGATGTCATGTGTGGCCATGTGATTTATAGTACCCTTTCCTGGAACCCATCTTCCTAATCTCAGGAGCAGTCAGATGACTTGCTTTGAGAAAAGAAAGGTGAACAGAGGGGCTGTGAGCCTCTCTTGAGCAAACTCTTCTCTTTTCCTTTGCCTGGCATGTCCCAGGGAGTGACTGCTCCTTCCGACTAAGTTGCAGAATAAAGATGACATGGTGCAAAGGCCCAGCTGACCTGCAATGGATATGTAGCACAAGTGAAAACAGGCCTTTGTGGTCAGAAGCCACTGAGATCTTGGGGCTATTGGCTACCACAGCATTACTTAGCCTACGCTGACAGATAAATTTCTTACAATAAATTCACCTTACTTGCACCTTGTACACTTTGCTTCCAAACTATTCATCGAGCTTTATGTTGTTTTGCTAGTTCTCTTCAAAGTAGTGGGTGATTTTGTTTTGTTTTAAAATTATCTGTTAATAAATACAATTACTGTCGCGTGACCTCTGTCCCTTAACACTGAGTACTCTTTTCACCAGACTGCTAAGCATACTGCTTAAGGTCCCTGCAAAGTGCTTTGAGAACTTAGAAGTGAGTTAAACTTAGAAGTTTTTTATTTTAAAGAGTTCTCTGATGTACCAACTTCCAGTTTCCATTCTGGAATGTAAGGTGCTTAGAAGTTGCCATTTTGTCCTAACTAACAAGTGGAAAACCAGAGAAACAGAAAAATCAACAATTGTTTTTACAAATGTCAGAAAAGAGAGGTCATAGGGCAAACTGCTACCCTCAAAATTATGGATAGGTAGATACAAAGAATCACAACTTACCAGAGCAGAAGCCTCCATGGAAACCAGTGCAGGGGTAGAAAAACCTAACCTGTAATTGATGAATTATTATTGGAGGCTGAGTGTGGACAAATATGAGAGTTAAAAATTCCAGGGAGAAGAGTCGTAGTTTTGTGAGTTCTACTTCCTGGAGCTGAACCTACTTCTCATAATGAATATCAGAGAAAAATCCCCTCATGCTTCCAACAGTGGGAGAAGAAAAGGAACCATTTTGAAATATACCAGAACATTCTGTTCTTAACAAGACCTGCCCTCAAGAAAAACTATTTTACTAGGGCCTAACCTACTGGGGAAAGAAAAATAGCCAACCCTGGCCACTCCAGCCATCCTGTCTCACCTAAGTCAGGGAGCAATAGGTCTGAAACTAAGAAGCACGTGTGATGTTCACAGCCCAGGGCCACAGGTTCACTAAAAGATGGAAGCCTAACTCTGGGACTGTAGAACACTTCCTTTACCGCCAGACCTCACCACCATATCACTAAAGGCTTATTTGTTGGCTTTCCTTTCACTCAGTTCATCCTGTCTGGCTTTCAGCCAAATTACAAGGCATACCAAAAGGCAAACAACACAGTTTGAAATTACAGAGCATCAGAACCAGACTCAGATATGGCAAGGATGTTTGAATTATCAGACTACGAATTTACAACAACTGTGACTAGGCGCGCCTGGGTGGCTCAGTCATTAAGCGTCTGCCTTCGGCTCAGGGCGTGACCCCGGCGTTCTGGGATCAAGCCCCGCATTGGGCTACTCCGCTAGGAGCCTGCTTCTTCCTCTCCCGCTCCCCCTGCTTGTGTTCCCTCTCTCGCTGGCTGTCTCTCTGTCAAATAAATAAATAAAATCTTTAAAAAATAAAAAAAATAAAACAACTGTGACTAATATGCTAAGGGCTCTCATGGAAAAAGAACAGATGGGTAAAGTAAGCACAGAGATGGAAATTCCAAAAGAAGAATCGAAAAGAAATGCTAAAGACCAAACACATAACAGAATAAAGAAGGCCTTTGACAGACTTGTTAGTAGACCAGACATGCCTACAGAAAGAAATGCTGAGCTTGAAGATAGGGCAGGAGTTCTATTATTTGGGGTTTTAAATAGAAAAAAAAATGTGAATTTTGAAAAACATAGAAACATCTCTATTTGGAATCTTTGAGTTTCAAAGTGTTAGCTTTATAGGACAGCTTCCCTTTGGGCATCACTCAAAATTATGAGATGGAAGAATCTGAAAAAAAAAAAAAAATCACAGTTCAAAGCACTCCCACAGCTGTTCCTGCCATCAGAGAAGTGAGGCTTCACCTTGCTCTTGTATTTCACCTTCTAAGGTAAAGTAGAGGAGCCGGAAGTACCGTGAAAGGGAAGCACGAGGCACCAGTCAAGCCTCTCGCGATTCTATCCCCAACATCCATTTAGTCCTGAAGCTCTGAGGACAATCCTGCCAAGAAAGGAAGGTTTGGTTTCTCTTAGACAGCTAGAGAAATACAGGGCATACACAAGGGAAGTCCATGTGAAGATCTACAGGTTTCTTTCTTTTTTATTTCTGAAAATTCTTCTTTACTTCCCCTCTGGCTTTCTGGGGAGAAAGTGAATCCCATGGGCATCCAGTGGTTACAGTAAGTATTTTAACATTCCAGAGCTATTTTATCAGGATACTGGATCATGTCCACATTTTGACACTGACATTTCTAAGGTTTATAATATTCTACATTTGTGATGAAAATGAAACACTGAGAAAATATAGGACTTTGGGATCATAGCCTGTAATATCATTTGACAGTGAGTAGCACCTGGTTATTTTAAAACTTATAAGCACATTTTTTTCTAGCATTTCACTTAATCAACCTTATCATTTGAAGATTTCTGAAAAGAAATTTGAGTTTGGGCAGTACAGGCCCACAGGCTGCATCACCAAGTTATTCTCACGGTACCTAGGAATTATAGCTACATGACCCATCAACACATAGATATTAGCAACATGTATATCTAACAAAGAATCAATACCAAGAATCAATAAAGAACTCCTACAAATCAACAAAAAAGAATACAGTAGAAAAATGTGCAAAGGACATGAGCAGGTATTTCAAGGAAGAGGAGAAAAGAAAGGTGAATATAAATATAGAAAGATGTTCAATCTTCTCAAGAAAATAGAAAGTAAGATCACATTGTATACCCACCACATTGACTGGCAATAGCAAGTATTGAGAAGGAAGTAGATCAATGGAAAATCCTATACCCCTATATCCATATGGGTAAATATACTATATATATGCCTATACACTGTACGAAACTATAAATTGGTACCAAAACTATAGAAGATTACCTTGTAAAGGTAAGCATGTGTGTATCTTATAAACCAACAATTCCACCCCTTGGTATATACCCAAGAAAAATTCTTACACATATGTACCAGGAGACATGCACAACTATTTTTATATAAGTAGCGTTAATGACAGCAAAAAACTAGGAACACCCAAAGAACCAATGACAAAAGAATGGATAAATAAATTCTGTATTCATATAATAGAATACTATACAGCAGTTAAAACCAATCATGATTGATTCAACATGGATGAATCTTAGAAACATAAAGTTCACTGGAAAAAAAAAAAAAACATGTTTTAAAAGAATACACATAGGGCGCCTGGGTGGCTCAGTTGGTTAAGCATCTGCCTTCAGCTCGGGTCATGATCCCGGGGTCCTGGGATCGAGTCCCGAATCCAGCCCCCTGCTCAGTGGGGAGCCTGCTTCTCCCTCTCCCTCTGCTGCTCCCTCTGCTTGTGCTTTCTCTCTCTCAAATAAATAAATGAATAATCTTTAAAAAAATAAATAAAAATAAAAGTACATGTAATACAAAAACAATTTTATAAAGCACAAAAACTGATTTAGTGATATATATGTAATAAAAATGATTTTTTTAAAAACAAGGGAGTGATAAATCTAAAATATACGATGATGTCTACCTCTAAAGGGAAAGGCAGAGGGATAGAATAGAGGAGGACACTGATGGGCACTGTCAAAGCTCTAGCTCTCAAATTGGCTTGTGAATTCGTCAGTGTTCATCACTGATTCATCATCAGTGTTTCTTTTACTATTATGCCTTATAACTTGCATCTATGTTGTATATGTTTGTATAAAAATACAACGTTAAATAATTTTTAAATAAAATTTTAGAATATGAAACAGATTTCTGATTGGCATTAGCCTTAAGTTTTGGAAGACCCTCACGAAGCATGGCAGCTCCTCAGTCTTTCACCACATAGGAGTCCTTAAAAGCCTTAACATGTATTCAGAGTCTTAGCTCTTGAATATGTCTTATGTAAGACAAGTCATGTACTATGTGCAATCTGAATTTTGATTGCTGAGGTTAAGTTCTTTTTTTTTTTTTTTTTTAATGATTTTTTATTATATTATGTTAGTCACCATACAGTACATCCCCGGTTTCCGATGTAAGGCTCGATGATTCATTAGTTCTGTATAACACCCAGTGCACCATGCAATACGTGCCCTCCTTACTACCCATCACCGGTCTATCCCATTCCCCCACCCCCCTCCCCTCTGAAGTCCTCAGTTTGTTTCTCATAGTCCATAGTCTCTCATGTTTCATTCCCCCTTCTGATTACCCCCCCTTTCTTTATCCCTTTCTTCCCCTACTGATCATCCTAGTTCTTATGTTCCATAGATGAGAGAAATCATATGATAGTTGTCTTTCTCTGCTTGACTTATTTCACTTAGCATTATCTCCTCCAGTGCCGTCCATGTTGTAGCAAATGTTGAGAACTCGTTCTTTCTGATAGCTGAGTAATATTCCATTGTATATATGGACCACAACTTCTTAATCCAGTCATCTGTTGAAGGGCATCTCGGCTCCTTCCACGATTTAGCTATTGTGGACATTGCTGCTATGAACATTGGGGTGCATATGGCCCTTCTCTTCACTACGTCTGTATCTTTGGGGTAAATACCCAGTAGTGCAATGGCTGGATCATAGGGTAGCTCAATTTTTAACTTTTTAAGGGACCTCCACACTGTTTTCCAGAGTGGCTGTACCAACTTGCATTCCCACCAACAATGTAGGAGGGATCCCCTTTCTCCACATCCTCTCCAACAATTGTTGTTTCTTGCCTTGTCTATTTTTGCCATTCTAACTGGCGTAAGGTGGTATCTCAGTGTGGTTTTGATTTGAATTTCCTTGATGGCTAATGATTTTGAACATTTTTTCATGTGTCTGTTAGCCATTTGTATGTCTTCATTGGAAAAGTGTCTGTTCATATCTTCTGCCCATTTTTTGATTTGTTTATTTGTTTCTCGTGTATTGAGTTTGAGAAGTTCTTTGTAGATCTTGGATACCAGTCCTTTATCTGTAGTGTCATTTGCAAATATATTCTCCCATTCCGTGGGCTGCCTCTTAGTTTTTCTGACTGTTTCCTTGGCTGTGCAGAAACTTTTAATCTTGATGAAGTCCCATAAATTCATTTTATCTTTTGTTTCTCTTGCCTTTGGGGATGTGTCATGAAAAAGGTTGCTTTGGCCGATGTCGTAGAGGTTGTTGCCTATGTTCTCCTCTAGAATTTTGATGGATTCCTGTCTCACATCGAGGTCTTTCATCCATTTGGAGTTTATTTTTGTGTATGGTGTGAGATAGTGGTCAAGTTTCATTCTTTTGCATGTAGCTGTCCAATTTTCCCAGCACCATTTATTGAAGAGACTGTCTTTTTCCCACCGGATGTTTTTTCCTGCTTTATCAAATATTAGTTGCCCAAAGAGCCGAGGGTCCATTTCTGGGCTCTCTATTCTGTTCCATTGGTCTATGTGTCTGTTTTTGTGCCAGTACCATGCTGTCTTTGTGATCACAGCTTTGTAGTACAGCTCGAAATCCGGCATTGTGATGCCCCCAGCTTTGTTTTTCCTTTTCAACAGTTCCTTGGAGATTCGGGGCCTTTTCTGTTTCCATACAAATTTAAGGACTGTTTGTTCCAGTTCTTTGAAAAATGTCCTTGGTATTTTGATCGGGATAGCATTGAAAGTGTAGATTGCTCTGGGTAGCATGGACATTTTAACTATGTTAATTCTTCTGATCCATGAGCATGGAATATCTTTCCATCTTTTTATGTCTTCCTCAATGTCTTTCAAGAGTGATTTATAGTTTCTAGAATATAGGTCCTTTACGTCTCTGGTTAAGTTAATTCCAAGGTAACGTATGGTTTTTGGTGCTATTGTAAATGGGATGGATTCCCTAATTTCTCTTTCTTCGGTCTCGTTATTCGTGTATAGAAATGCAACTGATTTCTGAGCATTTATTTTGTATCCTGCCACGTTACTGAATTGCTCTATAACTTCTAATAATTTGGGAGTGGCTTCTTTTGGGTTTTCCATATAGAGTATCATGTCAGCTGCAAAGAGAGACATTTTGACTTCTTCTTTGCCGATTTGAATACCTTTGATCCCTTTTTGTCATCTGATTGCTGTTGCAAGGACTTCTAGTACTATGTTGAATAATAGTGGCGAGAGTGGGCATCCTTGTCGAGTTCCTGATCTTAAGGGAAAGGCTTCCAGCTTTTCCCCATTGAGAATAATATTTGCAGTAGGCTTTTCATAGATGGCTTTTATGATATTGAGAAATGTACCTTCTATTCCTACACTCTGAAGGGTTTTAATCAGGAAAGGATGCTGTATTTTGTCAAATGCTTTTTCGGCATCGATTGAGAGGATCATATGGTTCCTGAGTCTTTTCTTGTTGATATGATGTATCACGCTGATTGATTTGCGAATATTGAACCACGCTTGCATCCCAGGTATGAATCCCACTTGATCGTGATGGATAATCCTTTTAATGTACTGTTGGATTCTATTAGCAAGTATCTTGTTGAGGATTTTGGCGTCCATATTCATTAGGGAAATCGGTCTGTAATTCTCCTTTATGAGGGGGTCTTTGCCTGGTTTGGGGATCAAGGTAATATTGGCCTCATAGAATGAGTTTGGTAGCTTTCCTGCTGTTTCTATTTTTTGAAATAGCTTTAGGAGAATAGGTATTATTTCTTCTTTGAATGTTTGGTAGAATTCCCCAGGAAAACCGTCCGGGCCTGGAGTTTTGTTATTTGGAAGGTTGTTTATCACTGACTCAATTTCTTCATAATTAATTGGCCTGTTTAAGGAATCAATTTCTTCCGGTTTCAATCTTGGTAGTTTATAGGTTTCCAGGAAGGATTCCATCTCTTCCAGATTGCTTAGTTTATTGGCATATAGCTGTTGATAAAAATTTCTAATAATCCTTCCAATTTCAATGGTGCTCGTCGTGACCTCTCCTTTTTCATTCATAATTTTAATAATCTGGGTCCTTTCTCTTTTCTTTTGGATAAGTCTTGCCAGTGGTCTGTCAATTTTATTGATTCTCTCAAAGAACCAGCTTCTAGTCCTGTTGATCTGCTCTACTGTACTTCTGGTTTCTGCTTGATTGATTTCAGCTCTAATTTTGGTCAACTGCTTCCTCGTGCGTGGATTAGGCCTGTCCCTCTGTTGCTGTTCCAGCTTCTTGAGGTGAGAATATAAAAACTGCATTTTAGATTTTTCTATTCTTTTGAGTGTGGCTTGGATGGCTATGTATTTCCCCCTTAGGACTGCCTTTGCAGTATCCCATAGGTTTTGGACTGTTGTATTTTCATTCTCATTGGTCTCCATAAATTGTTTAATTTGATTTTTGATTTCCTGGTTTATCGAGTCATTCCTGAGCAGGATGGTTCTTAGTCTCCAAGTGTTTGAGTTTCTTCCAAATTTTTCCTTGTGGTTGAGTTCCAATTTCAGAGCGTTGTGGTCTGAGAATATGCAGGGGATAATTTCAATCTTTTGGTATCGGTTGAGACCTGTTTTGTGTCCCAGAACATGGTCTATTCTTGAGAATGTTCCATGGGCATTAGAATAGAATGAGTATTCTTTGGTTCTGGGGTGTAGTGTTCTATATATATCTATGAGGTCCAACTCGTCGAGTATGGCATTCAAAGCCTTTGATTCTTTGCTTAGTTTTTGCCAGGGTGTTCTGTCTATTTCTGATAGTGGAGTGTTGAGGTCCCCTACTATTAATGTATTTTCATTTATATGTCTCTTTATTCTGGATAAGAGTTGGCTTGTGTATCTTGCTGCTCCCCTGTTGGGGGCATATATATTTATAATTGTCATATCCACTTGTTGAATACTTCCCTTAAGAATAATATAGTGCCCTTCTGCGTCTCTAACTATAGTCTGTAGTTTAAAATCCAATTTATCTGATATGAGAATTGCTACCCCAGCTTTCTTTTGAGGACCATTTGCGTGAAAGATGGTACTCCATCCCCTTACTCTCAGTCTGAATGCATCTTTGGGTTTGAAATGAGTCTCTTGTAGACAGCAAATGGATGGGTCATTTCTTTTTATCCAATCTGCAACCCTGTGGCGTTTTATGCGATGGTTCAAACCATTTACATTAAGACTGATTACTGAGAGATATGCTTTTAATTCTGCCATGTTGTCAGTAAAGTCTTTGTTTGTATTGGCTGTGACTTTCTGTTTTGTATCACTCTTGGGGCCTTTTTACTTTTATAGAACCCCCCGTAATATCTCCTGTAGGGCTGGTTTCGTAGTTACAAAATTGGTTAGTGACTGGCGATTCTGAAATGTCTTTATTTCTCCATCAATTCTGAATGACAGCCTTGCTGGATAAAGGATCCTTGGCTGCATGTTTTTCTCTGAAAGAGCTTTAAATATGCTCCCCCAACCCTTTCTCTCATTCCAGGTCTGTGTAGACAGGTCTGACGTAATTCTGATGTTTTTGCCTTGGTACGTGAGAAATTTCTTTGCCCTGGCCGCTTTCAATACTGTATCCTTGGATCTCATATTTGCGAATTGTACTATGACGTGACGTGGCGTAGGTTTGTCGTGGTTGAGCTTGGGAGGGGTCCTCTCTGCCTCTTGGACACGAATGTTTGTTTCCCTTGCTAGATTAGGGAAGTTTTCAGCTACAATTTGTTCAAATATCTCTTCTAGACCTCTGTTTTTCTCCACCCCCTCGGGGATGCCGATGATTCTAACATTGGATCGTTTCATTGAGTCAGTAATCTCCCGTAACCTACATTCGTGGGCGTGGATTTTTTTAAGACCATCTTCTATTTTCATTTTTTCCTCTATTAACCCATCCTCCAATTCACTAACCCGTTCCTCTGCTTCTGTGACCCTGGCTGTCAGAGCCTCTAGTTTTGCCTGCATTTGGCTCATAGAATTTTTAATTTCTGTCAGATTCGTTCTCATTTCTGTCCTTAGGGATTCTATATTCTCAGTAACCTTTTCGTTTATACTTTTTTCAATTCTACTCATCATTTTGACCATCCTTACTCTGAATTCCATTTCTGATAATTTGGTTACATCCATATCCATTATTTCTGTGGCAGAGGCCACAGTCTCACTGTCTTTTCTTTGCTGGGGGGGGCTTCTCCTTCTTGTCATTCTGATGAAGAGAGGTTGCGGGGTTTCCAGAGCCCAAATTATTGACTGGGTCCCAGGCCGTGCCCCTTGTTTTATAGGGATCTTAGGGATGTGGGCTTCTTCTTTAAAGATTTTATTTATTTATGTGGCAGCCAACCAGCGAGAGAGGGAACAGAAGCAGGGGAGTGGGAAAGGAAGAAGCAGGCTCCCAGCGGAGGAGCCCGACGAGGGACTCCTTTCCGGAACGCCGGGATCACGCCCTAAGCCGAAGACAGGCGCTCAATGACGGCGCCACCCAGGCGCCCGGGTTGTGGGCTTCTTGATTTTTCAGCCTGCCTTCTGGGGGAGGGGCCTGCCGCGCCGATACTCAGGCAACCCTGTTTGGGTAGAGTCTCCGTGTCCCCTGCGAGGGGGGATGGGGATGGGCACTCCCTGAGCCGGTATTTCCAGGCTTTTGTTCTCTGGCGGCTTTCCCTGGCGGTTTGCTGTGCCTCTTCTGAGAGTCAGAGCAGCAGCGGCCAAATTTCAGCCTCTGTCACGGAACAGAAGGATTGCGGCCCGTTCTCTACTAATGTTCTGGCCACTTTAACTCTGTTTCTGTTGGTGCTGCTCAACCCTGCAGCGTCCCGGGATGTGCGCCCCACACCCGGCGTCCCAGCCCTCCCTTCCAGGGCCGGCGCGTCTCTGTCCTTTGTGTTTCTAATGCCGCCAGCCGCCAGCCGCCCCGCGCGCGCTCCCGGATCTCCCGGTCTCAGTCTGGATCCGGTGAGCGCACTGGGATTCCGGTGTTCCGCGAGATGCCTGGTGGCGCGCACACCCGGCTCACGGTCTCAGTCTGCTGTTTTGCAGGTGCCGACCTCGAGCCCCGCCCGCTCTCCCGTGCAAGTGGCTACCGCTTCCCGGCGCCCGACCGCGGCGGCTCCCTCCCCCTTCCGTTTATCTTCCGATATCGGTGCACGGTTTCATGGCTCCCCGCTTCGTACCTCAATACTCAGCGCTGGAGATGTTCATTTGTAGAGATCCAGATGCGTCTTCCTGCGTCTCAGGCTGGTTCCGTGGTTGTTTAGGCTGGTCTGGTACCTATCCAGCTCGACTCAGAGGACCGGCTGAAAACGGTGTCTCCTACTCCTCCGCCATCTTAACTCCTCCGTGCTGAGGTTAAGTTCTACCGCAAGGGCAAGAAGTTCTGATTTTTTTCTCTGAAAATTCTACTTCAATTAATTATATTTTCATGGATATAGGGTGACTTTTGTTGATGTCTTCTCTCTTCTGTGTTCAGAGGATTTTGATATATCTACTTTATATAACACTATAGTCTATCACATGTATGTTACTGGTTTGAGAGTATATTGTTTGATTAGTAGCTTGCTCTGGTTTTTGCTTTTTCCACTGGAAGAATAGTTCTTAAAATGTGGTTTAAAATATCACTGGGAGGACCAAGACCCTTTCAAGAATTTCGGGAGGTCGAAACTAGTTTCAAAATAACGTTAAAACACTATTTGCATTTTGTAAAGTGTATTAACATTTGCAGTGATGGTGCAAAAGCAATACTGAATAAAACTGTTGGCTCTTCATCATGAATCAGGACTGCGGCACCGAACTACACTAGTAGTCATTGCATTCCTCACCACCAGGCGGTGAAGTGTGTGGGGAGGAGCCAGTTCCACTTACAAATGTGCTGGAGGCAATAGTTAAATACAATTACATTGTATTGTTTCTCATTCCTTGAGTATACATCTCTTATGTACTTTCTGGCATGAAATGGAAGTACACGTAAAGGCCTTCTGCCTCATACACAAGGCTGGTATTTGTCTCAAGGCAAAACACTTGTGCATCAGTGTGCTGTGCAAGCTGAACTACTTTGCACATGGAAAACCATTTTCATTTTATTTTTATTTCAAGATTTTATTTATTTATCAGAGAAAAAGAGCACGAGCAGGGGGAGCAGCAGGCAGGGGGAGAAGCAGGCTCCCCACGGAGCAAGGAGCCCGATGCAAGACTCGATCCCAGGATCCTAGGATCATGACCTGAGCCAAAGACAGCTGCTTAACTGACTGAGCCATCCAGGCGTCCCTACCACTTTTATTTGAAAGAATAGCTGATAGGGGTATCTGGGTGGTTCAGTAGGTTAAGCGTCTGATTCTTGATTTCTGCTCAGGTCATGATCCCAGGGCTCTGAGCTCAACTTGGAGTCTGCTTGTCTTTCTTCCTCCCCCTCTGCCTCTCTCCGCATGTGTGCTCTCTCTCGCACGTGCTCTCATATAAATAAATAAATCTGAAAAAAAATAGTTGATAGACAAACTAGGTTTTTCACATTTGAGTTTGGTAGATATTTTCTCATAAATGAACAGCGAGCCTGTCACTTCAAAACAAACACCTGACAGTATTTGTTGCTAAAAATAAAATTCAGGTTTCAAAGATGAAATTTGGACTTTTGAAAACTTGTGATCATCACCACAAACTTGACAATTTCTCAATCCCAAAGCCTTTTCTGATGAGATCAGTGGTGATATTAACAAATGTGATTTTCTTTTATTGTATAATGAAATGTGCCACATTTGGAAGACCTGCATTAGAATAAGCCAGTATTTTCCAAATGACCAACGCATGATGTTATAAAATTATGCATGGGTAAAAGGTGAATTCAAATTGCAAAGTAGATGAATGAAGCATTTAAACAGAGTAGGGAAATTAATAATCTTGTGAATATTATCAAATTAACTCTTACAAAGTCAGATTATTTTAACAACTTTAACAAAAAATTACTTCTCCCTCTTTAACCGTAGGAGAGAAAAACATTTGCTGCTTCTCTTTTTCAAACTCCTTTGGTTAATAATGAAGACTGGTTTTTTGTTTGTTTTTTGTTTTTTTAGGATCTTAGTGCTTATAAACTAAAACAAGGCCTGTACAAAACTATAATAACAAAAAGCAGAGCAGTGGCTGCCTGGCCCTGGGGGTGGGGGACAGGGACTGACTGTAAAGGGCCAGGAGGAAACATCTTAGGTTAAGGATCTCTTCTATATCTAGATTGTGCTGATGGCTACATGATTTTGTATCATTACTAAAATTCATCAAAATCATACCTTAAACAATAAGAGGGGGAAAGTGGCCTGTAGAGTTCAATTTTACTGGCAGAAATGGAGAAAGAGATGAACAGAATTTACTTAATAAAAATGAAATAAGGAGCATGGAGTGTTTTTCTTTCCTTGGTCCAGTGGTCCATCCAGGAGGGAGTATACATAATGGCTACAAGTTCAGATGCGCGAGATGCAGTCCCAAGCTTGAAAACTGGCACTGCCACATACTATCTGTGTGACCTTGAGCAGGTCACTTATTCTAAGCTTCACTTTCTTCATCTGTGAAATGAGGATCAGCATAGCACCAATCTCATTATTTTAAGAAGATAAATTGCATAAGGTGCCCAGTCTAGTAAATACTCAATAACATAAGTAATTACTTTATTGAACCATTTAGACACCTGACTGCCACATACATATTCCCTTAGATACTGTTATGTGTTGAACTATGTCCCCCCCAAAAACGATGTTGAAGTCCGAACTCTCAGAATGTGACCTGATTTGGAAAGAGAGTCTTTACAGAGGTAATCAAGTTAAAATGAGGTCATTTTAGGGGTAGGCATATGACTGATGTCATTATGACACAGATACAGACACATGCACAGAGAGAATTCCATGTGAACAGGAAGGCAGAGATCAGGATGATGTTTCTACAAGTGAAGGTATGCAAAGATTGCCAGCAGAACACCAGGAGCTGGGGGAGAGGCTTCCAGAAGCTTCCAGAGGCTGGAACAGCTTCTTCCTCATAGCCTCAGAAGGAACCCATCCTGTCAACACCTTGATCTTGGACTTCCAGCCTCCACAACTGTGAGATAACAAATTTCTCTCACATAAGCCACTCCATCCATGGTACTTTGTCATGGCAGCCCTAGCAAAGTAAAAGGATGCTAACTGTACAAAGACAAGCTTTATTACCTCCAGTCACCAAATAACTGAAAGAAACTATACAATATGAACAAACATGAGTCACTGCAGGCAAAGAAGAGGCAGGAGAGGCACAGAGAGGAGGAAGAGGAAAGGAGAGGGAAAGGGGAAGAACACAGAAACGACTAGGACTCCAAAGGTGAAAGAGGAAAGACTGACTAGGAAGGAACTGTTTCCATTAACAAGAGAAAAAGAGCACAGGGGCATCTGGCTGGCTCTGCCGGTAGAGCATTCTACCAGGGGTCCTGAGTCCAAGCCCCACATTGGGCATAGAGCTCACTAAAAAAACAAACACAATTTTAAAAAGAAAAAAAGCCCAGAATCCGGCAAGCACGTCCCTTCCCTCCACACTCAGAGGCCCACCCACCATTTATCACTGCATTATAATTTCAAATCTTCACAAGTCATCTAAGGTTTTCCTACAAGAAATATTTCTTATTTATTTTTGTTTTAAATTGCCTGACACCTTGAATTGAAATGAGTAGTCCAATTGAGGGACTAGAGTATCTACTTATACAATTTTCTTAAAAAAAAAAATGTCCTAGGGGAAAGAGTCATTTCAGATAATCTGGGTTAATTCAACCACCAAATATTTAAATTCTGGTCAAGAACACAAGGAGTAATTGAATCAGGACTCAAGGATTAAATTCTTGACTTCTAGTACAGTGCTTTCTCCTGTATATCATTCACTTCCTACAACTTTATAATAAAAATCACAGGGTTTCACAATTAAGTAGGGCCAATCTGGATACTGAATTTGCCCTTGTAAACAGAGTAGAAAGACTCCATCTTTTGGGGCGCCTGGGTGGCTCGGTTGTTAAAGCATCTGCCTTCGGCTCAGGGTGTGATCCCGGAGTCCTGGGATCAAGCCCCACATCAGGCCCCTCCCCTGGGAGCCTGCTTCTTCCTCTCCCACTCCCCCTGCTTATATTCCTTCTCTCGCTGGCTGTCTCTTTCTCTGTCAAATGAATAAATAAAATCTTAAAAAAGAAAGAAAGAAAGAAAGAAAGAAAGAAAGAAAGAAAGAAAGAGAGAGAGAGAGAGAGAGAGAGAGAGAGAGAGAGAGAGAAAGAAAGAAAGAAAGAAAGAAAGAAAGAAAGAAAGAAAGAAAGAAAGAAAGACTCCATCTTTTCACAAGGACAGCTAGCTCTAAGTACACCTTAGCCTGTTGTGTGGAAAGTAGGAAGCAAATGCCTGACAGGTGTTGATACGGAAGTTGGCAGCTCTCTGCTCCTTTCTGTTCTAAGAGCTCTGGAAGCCACGTCACTGTGTCTCCGGGTGCCAGTGTGATTGTAGGATGCACAGATCAGTGTCAGGGCTCAAAAATGCCCGTGCCATGCACTATCTTCAGGGTTGAGCAAAGAAGTAGGTCAAGGAAAGACCAGAAGCAAGATGTCTACTCAAGCAGAACCCTTCCCTCTTGCCATTGTTGGGAACAGGCTTCCAGCAGCGAAGACTCTACCAAGTATTCACTCCAAGGTGAAAATATGAAATGGCCACTAGCAAATCACTAGTTCTCACAGCACGTAGAGTAATATCTTTGCTTTCTGTGTCTACGCTAAGCATTTTACACATATTAACTCATTTTCTCAGCAAAACTCCCCCCTGCAGTAGGTATTATTATCCCCACTAAACTGATGAATTGAGGCACAAAGGTGTTAAGTAACTTGTCTGCCATACCAAAGCTAGCAGTGGCAAAACCAGGATTCAAACTGAGGCAGCCTGGCCCTGGGGGTCCGTACCCTACATTGCATACTCTAACATCTCATACCCAGGGGTGTGCTGGTAAATGTTCAACCACCAGTTCTGCCAGGAGAGACAGGCTCTGATGTACATCATTTCCCCACTTCCATGGTGTCAAGACTCCCGGGCGAATTTCAAGCTGTCAGCGTGTATCACTGAACATGAAATTGGGAAGAGAGGCACATCAGAGGCCTTGTCTGGCCACCCTATTAAAACCAGCACCCTCAGCAACCTCCTAGCCCCTCACCTTGCTTTATTTTTCTTCATAGCAAGACCATCCCTCGTGATAAATTTTCTCATTTGCTTATTGTCAGTCTCTCACTAGGAGAATGGAGACCTTCGTTTCCTTCCCCTAATTGAGAAAGGCAGAATAATGGCCCCCCAAGATGTCCATGCCCACATCCCTGGAACCTGTGAATGTGCTGCTTTACACAGCAAAAGAGACTTTGCACATGTGACTAGTTAAGCACCATGAGATGGGAAGATTATCCCGGATTAATATGACTCGATGTAATCACAAAGTTCCTTAGAAGGAAAGAGGGAGGCAGGTGAATCAGAGGGGTGATGTGGTAACAGACACAGAGGCTGGAGCAATGGGATGTAAGATTTATCAGGCCAGTGCTGCCTATGAAAATGAAGGAGGGGCCACCCACCAAGGAACACAAGCAGCCGCGAGAAACTGAACAGGCAAGAGAATGGATTCTCTCATAGGTTCTTTCTGGAGAACCTTTCTGCCAAAACCTTCATTGTTGCGCAGCAAAACCCATTTTGGATTTCTGACCTCCAGAACGGGAAGGTAATAAAGTTGTGTTGTTTTAAGCCACTAAACGTGTAATCTGCTACAACAGCAATGAAAAATAAATCGATGTTGAAGCAGCATGGTTTTGTTCTGGACCGGATGCCCAGGTAACGGGGCAATTCTGTACTTGCCTATTTCGATAATCTGTATCTAGCAGGGAGGAGGAACAGAGCAGGGGGCAACTGCTGTAACGGGTAGAGGAGCAGATGTGTGGTCACTCGTGTGAGCCAGGGGAGGAGACAGCTGATATTTTTGCACCGGGTTTTTATTTCCATCTGTGCTCAGACATGATTACAGAGTGGTGTTTTTTCTGTCTCCCTTCACCATGCACAGAATGACCTTGTCAGATACAGATGTTTTGTAAAACTATTTACGTTCAGCGGGACACCACCACAGCTAACTCCCGGCTCACAGCTGTCACACTTAGCTGGGGCTCAAGATCACATCTGCTGGTGGCTCTTCCTACCGCACCACCCTGTCACCAGGTCGCTCCGGGCTGTAGAGCTGCAGCGGTTACAAGACCTTCCCTGGCAGTTCTCCTATCTTCCTGTTTCAATTCCTTCTCCCACTTACTCCATTTATTTTCCACTTATATTGTATATGGTTTACATAAATTAATGAAAAATTGTAATCTCCAAAGGTGAATAAATTTGTACAATCACTTACAAACCCACCTTCCTAACACACCATGATTGTTTTGTATTCCCTTTCAGATGGTGCATAAGCATCCACGTTTTTAATCCAGGCATGATGATAGGGTAAATGTAATTTTGTATTTTGTGGTTTTCATTTAATAATTTTTTCAAAAGATATTATTTATTTGAGAGTGAGTGAGTGAGCACGAGCGGGGGAGGGGCAGAGGGAGAAGCAGAGTCTCCACTAAGCAAGGCGGCCAACCTGAGGCTGGATCCCAGAACAATGGGATCATATTTGAGCCGAAGGCAGCTGCT
This sequence comes from Ursus americanus, assembly GCF_024610735.1. NCBI lineage: Eukaryota > Metazoa > Chordata > Mammalia > Carnivora > Ursidae > Ursus > Ursus americanus. The sequence goes on along the minus strand of NC_142146.1, from coordinate 49,762,673 downwards.
TAATGGACTGAGCCACCCAGGTGCCCCGCTGCTTTCATTTAATGCTAAATTTTGTAATTTTCCCAATTACAAAATTACATAGCATAATGAAGAACAGCTTTGGATAACAAAAGGTGTCCTTTCAAAGCATCCACTCATTGGGTGGCTGTCAGTGGGATTCCACACCTAGTATGAAAAAAATGTATAGGCGGAAAGTAAGTTGGTGCTGTGGGTGGGGCTAAATGGGGCTACTAACTGGCTGAGTGACCTCCTCCACATTTCCACACTTCAGAGATCACTGTAGATCCTGAGTCCGTAAGTATATCCTTGACCTCTGTCCTGCGGACCCTAGAGCACCTCAGTGGGAATCTAAGTGCTCCCTAGAGGCAAAGATAATCTGAGGATCTTAGAACAGTGCACGCACACGCACACACAAACCAAATAAAAACAAAAAAACAACAAAAAGAACCTTAAAGGGAAACCTAAAAGATGATTGCTTCCTCAACAGCAACCAAGAAGAGACAAACTTTGAAGGAGCTTGCACTAGGACCACCGGCAAGGAACTCACTTAGGAGCTGCCTCAGCTATGTGGAATACAGAATTGTGGGGTCTGCTGGAACCCAGTAGCCAGAGAAACACTGCCCTCTGGGAACTGAAGACAGGTCTGGGTTTTGGAAATCGACTTCTCAAAAGAAAGTCCTCCCCGAGGGGACTGTGAGTGTCTGGGGGCTGACATCATGTCTCATAGTCATCTTCCAGAACTGAGCTTATTAGGATCCCCTTCAATGTTTGCTGAATGAATGAAACTGACCCAGCTGGCTGAGGAAAGCACTAAGGGCAGAACCAAAATTAGCTTCCCTGAGGAATGAGCTGCTGCTCCCCAGCACCAACTGCTGAAAGCCCTGGGAACTCTGACAGAAAGCCCTTGGTCCCCTGCCTGGAAACTCTGGAAACCCTCCCAGGCAGCTTGTAGTCTCTGCTCAGAAGCCAGGGAATTACTGACAGGAGGAACACTATAGGCTTTGGGACTGAAGCAGGGCAGGTCTTGAGGTCACTGGTGAGCTTCCTAGTCATATTTCCTGTTGGGGTAACCAAAGTTAGAGACGGATTTCTTTTTCATCAGCAGATAACAGTGGAGAGGTGGTAGGCAACATATCCAACTAAGAAACTTTATGGGATTTGAACTGATAAAGGCGGTTGGACCGAAATGCAGTATGGGGCCAACCCAGACCCACAAAGTAGCATGAAAACTATTTCAGGGGGAAGGAGAGTCATAGAAAGTATTGAGCTCATTATGATATACGCTAATCTCTGCTTCATAATCTGGGTCTGTATGTGTGGGATGGACAGTTCCTTAACCAGCAGCTTTGGCTCTGGCTGCTGTGAAAGATACTTACCTTTGGGATCTGAGGTTTCCAGGTGCCTGTTCTCTATGCAGGAAAGAAAAGTCCTGAGGGTTGAGCTGGGTATCAAGACATAAAGAAAAAGGAGATACCGCACAGGGTGAAGCTAAGGAGTTTTTCTCTCCCTAGAAGGAAAAGTGTTGCCAGTCTTAGGACAGAGTAAAGGGGATCGGTGGCCAGAATCTTAGGGTTTCTTCTTAAGGCAGTGCTTCTCAAGTGTCTGGGGTAGATGTGTGGAATGCAAGGACCACAGTGCAGATAACTGCAGATTCAATGAAGTAGGCTGGGCGGGGCAGGAAGATGGGAGTGTTGGTTTCTTTCTTAGCTCATGATAAAGAGAAGGTAAGGGGACAAGGGACACACATGGCCATAAGAAACCATAAGAAACAGTTGAAGCATGCAACAGTCCAAGACTATTGGAAATGTGGCCACTTCCTATCTGAGGCTGGGACCAGAACATGAGGAATTGTTCTGTTGAATTTGAGGAGAATGGCCTTGTTTCACTCCAATAGGAGAGAGTCTCTGGTGTCACCTCTAAAATCATGTAGACAAAGGGAAAGAGATGAGAACATCAAAGAGCAATGAGAGGAGATATGAGGGTACAAGGAAAGGGAGAAGCTTCCAGACAACGGCTGCTTGTCAAGGGTCCTAGTTTTACCCCTGAGTATCATATATGGGGCTATCTGGAGCATGTCCACACGTTTGGAATCCAGACTAGATCTGGGAACACTGGACTGACAATTGTCAATACTGGTAAGTGGATTTTTGAGCATGGAACAGGTAGAATTAGAAGAACAGAAGCTGAGGTGTTGGACAGGGTCTTCACCCGGATGTAGAGAACTAGCATCTTAATTAGGAAATAATTGGGTCCCAGGAGTTGCCTCTTTATTACAGTATGCTTGAATACAGAAAGCCAGGTGAGGCCCACATTAGTAAGCATGGAGCCCCAGAAAATGTTGGCCCTCCTGCTGGTAACTGCAGGAGTGAAGGATGTAGAGTGAAACTGTGGTAGGACAAAACATGGGTGACCAACCTTAGTTAACAGAGACAACCCAGGCAGTGCTCACATTGGATGAGGAATTGGTGTGGAGGAAAAATGTTAGCTCCTTTGTTAAGGACAGTTGGAAGTGCTTTACAGTGGCTAGAGGAGTCTTCAGTGAAACAGATAAAACTTAGCCAGTGTTTTTATTCATAGAGACAATCCTGATTGTGTCTACATTGAATGAGGAACAGAGTACTGGAATATGTTTGTTCCTTTGTTGATGGTAGTAATTACAAGAGCTCTGGGGTGACTAATGAGATTGGAGTCAAATGGTAGGGCAAAACTGGCTGGCCAATTCTTCATAGAGACCAGCTAATCAGTGTTTACAACTAGGAAGGACCTGGGCCCTAAAAATGTTAGTTCCTTTGTTGGTGGTAATTGGAAGGGCTTTAGGGTGAATAAAGAGGAGCCCAGAGAGAAACTGAGTTAGGATAACACCTAGATGGGAAAGAACCAATTTCTTAAACCTGCTGTTTGGGTCAGCGGCCCTGCTCTGTGGGTGGTCAAATGAGAAGCTTCCCATGAGGTCTAATTTGTATAATTAAAAAAAAAAAAAAAGTTTGTCACACAAAAAAGAGGAAGCTTCAAACAAATAGAGTTGAAGTTGACATTGAGAATAAAAAGAAATGGAGAGAGAGAGAGAAGGGGAAAATGCGTACTAGAAGAAAGCTAAGTGGTAATAAAAAGGAAATGAGCAAGGGCAAGGAGGCAAGAGGGAAGCACAGTGTCACACATGGAGAAGAGCCAAAGACATTACATTTTTCTTCTTTCTCATTCATTCCTTTTCCTCTTTCACAATTATGGAATGCCTACTACATGTCAAGCTAAATACTGGAAATAATATATGAATAAGACTCCACCTCTGCTCTTTAGGTCATTGCTTAGGGCCAATACTTAGGAGTTTACAACAGTAAATTGCTAGTAAAGTGGACATCAAGCTTTTACAAGGAATTAAGGACTGTCATAGGACCGATGATATATCCAAGAATTTGCCTACCAGGGATCCCCATCCCTGATGAAGATGGAGAAGTGAGCCTACTGTGGAGAACAGCCAAGGTGAAAAGGATATGTCGGCAGTGGTGAGAGCCACTTCCCAGGACCTAGAGGCTCTGATGGGCCACAGACTCCTCCCACCCCAACCCCACATTCGGAAATCGATTTGCTAGTGACTGCCATTTCTGGAATAAAAAAAGTCAGATGGCCCGTGCTCAGACACCTGGCCACCAACCTTCCATCATCACAGGAGCAACTGACTCACACCATCCTGCATCCAGTGGCCTGGCCACCTCAGGAAGATGCTGCCATCCAAAAGCCTTTAGACTTGGGGAATGTCAAGAGGATCACTCGACACTGCAGAGTGTGGGGGCAAAGAGGAGATTCCATAACCGTATTTGGGTTTGGAGTTTGGACTGAACCAACTAGCGTATCACCAAGCCCCAATCTGAACCAAATGTATGTGTTACATCGAATTTTTTGGTAGACTGAGAAAAGTACGTATTTTTAACCATTATCAGCTAATATATGGTTATTCTTCAACATATTATTGAATGATGCTTTGCTTCCAAAAGGATTTTGAGGTTGTTTTTTGTTACTACTAGATTCCCATTTTCACTTATAGGAAGGAAAGTCCGGGAGAAAGAAATAAATTTTAATGGGAACAAATGCAGCAACTCTAAGTATTAACATCACAATGGAGACTCTTCGGAAGCTACTGGCTACTGGAGAAGAGTAGCATATGTACTCAGAAGAATGGGTAAAAGGATTTTAAGAGGAAGAAACACTTTCCAGAGATCTGCAATATTCTACCCATCTATACAAAGGGTAAAAAACATTATATCTCTAGTGTGGACTTAAATAATAATACAGAAATAGGAATAATACATTAATTTATTCTCTTTACAGATTCTAGCATATAGAATACAGAGTAAAATGTTGAAACCCCAATCTCTCCACCTCCACTGACCTGCCTCAAAGGTAACTACTTCAGACAGTTTACTGTTCTTTTTTACGCATTTACATAATTATATTTTTTTCAAATATAAGCATCATTAAGCTATATATGTTTTTCATATTAGCATAGAGAGTGAGCTTTTTATTCTTTTAACAGCTACGTGAATACTAGATTATGCATGAACCCTATTTTGTTTGACATGTTCTGGATGGACGATGAGTTTTTTTCCTATCTTGTATTATTAAATACGTTTCTACCATGATAATCCTTATATAAGGATCTGTGTGTCATGAATTATTATATAAGCTGAAGTATAAAGTCAACTTAGTAGTTTTCCTTTACAAGAATTGTGAAATGTTTCAATAGAATTAAGACCCAAAAAAAGACCAAAAAAGCACAATTTTTATTAAATATGTGTAATTTTTAAAATAAAAGTAATTTCTCTAGCATGCATAGGGAAGATAGTCCAGGAAGGGAGAAATAGGGGAGAGTCGTGAGAGATAAAGGAAGAGACAGATAAAATCTTTACTCTTCCTGAAGCTCAATGGGCAAGGTATTAATAATACACTTGTCACCACATTTTCTAAAACAAAGCTTCTCAGCTTTTGAAAGTTCAAAGATATGGATAAATTTGCCAAGTTTAAGAATTCCTATTTAAAATACAAGAGCAGAAACTTTCCTCAATCCCCTATTTTCCTAATTTGCAATGAGAAGAAATACCTCTGTGGACCACAGAAAATTGTCTTTACAGATTTTAGGAACCATAAGTTGAATTTCAAAGAATAACACCCTTGTCCTGCAATCCCCTAAATTCTAGAATGTTGTTACAAGATACTTTGGAAAGTGCATTTTTGTCTACATATGCAGACCAGCTCATATTAAGCCAAGGTAGAGATCAGATGGGAGTTGGTCTACCCTCTCCTGCCATCCTAGTCACCAAAAGCTAGGAGTTCCTTTAAGACTGTTTATCAAGAACGTGCCGTATCGAGTGATCAAGAAGCAACTGAGGATCTGAATTTAATGATTAGTCTGGAAAATAACTTGACATTAATCATCTTTGATTTCTCAGAGGCTGGAAGATTCAAAATCAGACAAGGTCACAGACATGGCTTGGTCTTTCAGTCCTCCTTTTAATGTATGTATTTATTTAACCAACTTATACAGAACTTTCTACAGCCCAGGCTCTAAGTTCTTTGCACTCTGTCCCTCATCTGTAAACCAGGGGTAATGATATCTGCTTCCCGGAGTTGTCTGGAGGTTATACGAGGTTAAGTAACTTGTCTGAGGCCATATGTCTAATGCCATGCTGCTTCTGCTTTACAATTGCCTCAATATCTGCTTCCCCTCACTACTGGTTCATAGAGGTAGGATGTGACCTAAAAGTTCTATTTAATACCCTTTTTACTCATTTGCAAATTTTTTAGTACTTGTTCTTAATGGGTGCTCAGTTGAAATTTATGGTATAGAAAAATGTTTTTAAATATTCATTTAAATCTTGGTTTAAAAATCTCATCATAAATACAAAATCTAAGTGAATAAATGACATTTTTTAATAATTTTGAGAAATTATGAAATCTTCCTCCTTTTAACTGTTATCTGACAACCAAATTTGATATTTGGAATAGGAAAGGAATTTGTCCAGGCTTAGGTCAGTTTGGATGAATTATAAACCAGTTTGTGCTTTCCTAAATAAACTTCCCTGGTTTGGGCAATTACTAGCTACATGTTAATTAGTGACAGTGATCCAACATTAAAATTCAAGAAACAAACTAACCAAAGACAAAAAACAACGCATGTCCAAGTATGCCACTACGTATAAACCCCACACTCATTCCTCTTCATGTGCACCTTTCCAGGGCCACTGTTTTTACCTTCTATGAAATGGACAGAGCAGCATCTCCCACGGTGGCTGATTTAGAGCTTTCCCTTCTCCAACCCAGGGCCCCAGCTGTGTAGCTTCTAGCTGTGGATTTACATTTAAGCAACTTAAATAATATGGAGCTCATTTCACCTTACACGGTGCCCAGGTTCCCTAGGCATACTTGGTTTCAAAGACGCAGTTCGACAAGGGCATCAGGCCAAACCAGAAGCTGGAGGTTTTCTGTTAGGCAATTGCTTTTCTGTAGTGGTTTTTTTTCCCCACTTTTTCTTGGACTTTCAGGAACTTATACTCCCTCGTCAAGAATCAGAAAGCTTTGCTTTTATCATGACTTGTCCTTTCTTATATTCTCCCAGGCTCTGAAAATCACTTTTAATCCATTAATCTCATTTAAAAGTCCTATTCCTGGTTTCTTTAGTTTACAGTTAAGCAAAATTATGGTCTAATTAAAGTATTATTAGGCCTTCCTCTAAGAAGAGCATCTAGTTTTTCTCTTACTATGAAAGTAGCATGTGTTAATTGTGGGGAATTTGGAAAATTCAAACAAAAAGTAGGAAACCAACTCTAATCTCACTATGCTGAGTTAACACACCAATTACACTTTAGTGAATATCCTTATCATATTTCTGTACGCACATTTTTGCAGAAATAGTTTCCTTTAGTAATAATGTTTTGTATACAAAAATATTTTAAAAGTTCTTATGATGACAATTTTATATAACACCAATTTTAATAATCACATGTATGTGCTTTAATTCATTTAGCCAGCATGTTATTGTAGTCAGGTTACCAGACCCTGAAGACTTGGACCTAGAAGAGAATGAACCACCAGCCCTGAGAATAGATGCTACGTGGTATGATGTGAGTCGTTTTCTGATGGGTAGGACAAGATCGCGTTTGTCGTTCAACGTGGAGCAGTAATTATGCCAGGTAGAGGATTCTTTACCACTGTTTCCATTTATGGAACAAACTGTTCTGTCCTACACTAAGAAGCATGAAACCTCTCTTTAGGTGGTTGCCCATCTCTTACTATATTTCTTTAAAAGTGATCTTAACTTCAAAGTCATGTTCAACATTGGGCATAGATGCCAAAATAATGAGACACGGGTATATACATGGGCCAAACTACATACACATATTTCCTACTGTTAACCACGGACAAAACTTGGAAATATGTGTGTGCGACCCAAGACACAGACAAGACTAACTGGAAGAGGCTATAGAAACAGCGACACACACCCCAATAGCAACAAGCACACCCAGCACCCAGATCTTGATTTCTAACACCATTCACCAGCAAAAGAAACCAGACTCCTTGAAGAAATGGCTGATTATAGGGCTGATTTTGGGGGTGATGAAAATGTTCTAAAACTGTGAAATGATTGTACAACTTAGTGGATATACTTAAAACCATTAAATTGTACACCTTAAATGGGTGGATCTTATGGTACGTTAAGTCTGTAACAATAAAACCAGTATTAAAAAAAAAAAAGGAGGTATATTCAATACCTAACCAGCATACCTCAAAATCATCAAAGCAATCAAAAACAAAGTCTTACATATTGTTATAGACAAAAGGCAACTGAGGAGACATGAAACTAAAGGTACAGTAGTGTCCTGGATAGGCTCTTGGAACAGAAAAAGGGCATTAGGGACAAACCAGTGAAATAGGAATAAACAATGTTAATAGTAATGTACCAAAGTTCGTTCCTTCGTTGTGATAAATGTAGCACATAGTAATGCTCTCAGGTCTGATTCTCCACAGTCTGGATTTATAACCACTGGACACCCTGCCTCTCCTGTAGTCCTACTTATGGGAGCTGAGCCTTGTTTCTGCTTGGGTGCCGCTTCAGTCTGGGATCACCTCCCATTCTGAGGCTGGGATTCATGGACACATGGAGATTGGGGATAATCCTAAACCATGTTAGATGTACTCACCCAGGCCCTCATAGTGGAAGCTTATCTCTGTCTCATCCAGGCCTACCACTGAGATCCCAGGAGTCATCATCCAATAAAGCTGTGTAAGTTTAAAACAGAAATATCAATTTCTTCATAGCTCTATCTAGACAGATTAAAATATGAAGCAGAATCTAAGTATCTGAGAACCATGTTATGATTCTCTTCTGTTCAAGTGTCATGAGATGACTCCCCATGGAGGGGCATTCAAATATTGAATGGTTGAATAAATAATTAAATGAATTAGCTTTTGAAAGCATTAAATGTCTTTTCCTCAAACATTTAAAAAGTTCAATTCTGCTTTCCCAGAAAACCTCTAAAGATTGAAAAATCAGTGTCTATGATCGAGTTAGCTTGAAAGAGGAAAAGTTCTTGCAGGTGGTGGTTCTCTCTCTGCTAGAACTCTGGTCCTGCCTCCAAGAGGGAAGCAGGGTGGGTTTCCAGTTTTAAACTAATCTTACAAGGACACCCCAGACAATACTTTTGTGACCCAAGACATAGACAAGACTAATGGGAAAGGGCACTGGCTGTCAAGTGTGGCGGTGTGGGGGTGGGAGGTCTATCCCTGACCATGAGGACCCGCAGGGCTGAAAGGCAGTCTGATAGAGACAGAAATGCTCCCTGACTCAGAGTTCTCTGTGCAGCTCCATCTTTAACTGGGTGTACTACTATCTTCCCACTGCTGGAGCTCGAGTTGCACTTTGGAGTAAAATCCAACTGTTTTCCCGGATCCTTAAAATTCTGATCTTCTATAAACTGGAATGAACTACAGTTAAGTCTTATATAACCTTGAGGCCAATAGTATTTTCTCTCCCACAAAACCTCTTTATAGGCTCAAGTTATGAAGAAATAAAATTAACCGGGTGCCTGAGTGGCTCTGTCAGTTGGGCGTCTGCCTTCCGCTCAGGTCATGATCCCAGGGTCCTGGGATTGAGCCCCACGTCAGGCTCCCTTCTCAGCAGGGAGCCTGCTTCTCCCTCTCCCCCAACCCCCCCCAACTTGTGCTGTCAAACAAATAAAATCTTTAAAAGAAAAAGAAAAGAAATAAAATTAACCCGTTTGTGTTTCTATGCCTTTCCCTCTTCTTTCCTTCCCAATGACCAAGATGGTAACAAACTGTTCAGTAGCTATGAAGTCAGGCAGTAAGAAGACAGGAAGCAGAGCGCATAAATAATTAGGCTTGCATAGTGAGGGATGGATAGGTATCAATAAGCATTTTAACCTTAAATTATGGGGCACCTGGGTGGCTCAGTCGGGTAAGCGTCTGCCTTAGGCTCAGGGTCCTGGGATTGAGCCCCACGTCGTCAGGCTCCCTGCTCAGCAGTGAGACTGCTTCTCCCTCTCCTCCCTGCTTGTGTTCTCTGTTGCTGTCTCTCTCTCTAATAAAATCTTAAAAAAAAAAAAAAAAAACTTAAATTATAACTGTACCAAGTCATGCTATATGAGCTCCAACAGATTACACTCACCAATTTATACACCCTATTTTTGTTTTTCCTAGCGGCCAAAAAGCTCCAAGAGTGGTAACTGATTAATTGCTTAAAACAAAGAAAAACTGACTTCACATCATTTTTTTCCCAGACATCTGGTTGCAAATGTATTTGAGACAGGCTGACTTCTGGTGCTAAAGGATGAAAAGGGAAAGGAACCAATTAAAATAGGAACTCTTTTCCAGGCTGAATCAGAAAATAAGCTGGTAAAGAGTGTTGTGCCTCAACTTGGGTGTTGGAAGGAGGGAGAGGGGAGCTGGAGATTTGGGGCGTGATTAACCTTTACTGCGCAAAGAGAACCCTTAGGTAAATCTCATTATTATTTCTGAACTATTAGACTAGAATGGATGGATTGTATTAGCCCATAATTTCATTGCCTAAACTGCAAAAATGAACTAAGTTGTTTTTTCCCCCCTCGTTGTTCAATTTTTCAACATTTGTGGCCTGTGTAACTTCAGTTGTAAGTGGCATAGTCTGGGGACTCCTCCTGTCTGGGCCAGTTCTTTTGGCTCCTAATGCCAAGCTCCTATCCACCACAGGAGTCATGAGTGGGATCTACCGCCCCCGTGCCCTGTACCCTTGTGCCACAAGTGACCACCTCTGAGCCTCCCGGGGAGAACAAAGACTGCTCCCGTTGTGTCTTGCCAGTGCTTAAAGGACCCAGAGTCCTGGGAGCAAGTGGACCTAGAGAGGACACTGCAGACAATTCCTTGGTAACTCCCTGTCTGCAGAAGCACACCAGGCAGCCACTGTGCAGCTCCTGTGGGAGCCTGCCTGACCAGCTAGACTGTCACAGCCCTAGGAGGACAGGAGGTAAGAGCAACAAAGCCCAGATGCCACGTGATACCACCCCTGACTTCTGTGGCAAGACATAGAGGGCCACTCATACCTTCCAGAAAGCTATTAAGAGCTACTCAGAACTGAGCCTGCCATCTCTTTCCCACCCCCCTCCCCCGGCTTCTGCCCCAGTACAGGATCCCCACATCCGTGCACCTCTCCTGTTCTCGCCTGACCACCTTCCCCTGCTTACTCATAACTGGACCTTGTACAGGGCCAACACAGTCTCTCAAAACCCAATGTTAATTCACCATAAGTTCCCGCACCTTTACGTAACTCATTCTTTCAGAATCCCCTACTTTATTTCTCAAGGTAGGAAATAATGATCAACTATCGAGGAGGAGCCCTTCATGCCAGGCGGTCTCAGGCCACTGGCCGGTCTTTGAACAGGCTGCCCAGCTCTGTTCCTGTCAGCTGTAGCCTGGTAGACAAAACCAGTCTACCGAAGCAGCAGAGGCTGCAGGCAGAACGGGCAATTAGTACACACGACCATTTGCTAAGAACTGTTATGTGTCAGCACTGCACCAGGTGCTGCATTGCAAACATCCTAGTCAGTCTTTACAACAATTACAAGTAGGTAGGCAATATTTGCATCTCATGACAAGGTTCAGAAAGATTAAGTAACTTGCCCACGATTGTATAGCTGGTAACTGATGATGCTGGAGAAACCACCTCCCTATGCCATGTTGCTTCTACTCTGCTGCTGAGCTGCCTGTCACCTACAAGCTACCTCTGACCTTCCTTAAACCCCTGTAAAAGTTTGGATGATGATGGTCCAGTTCCTCTTTTAAGCACAGATGATGGTAATTTATGAAAACTAAGAGCCTGCTGACCAAACTGCAATTAAAAACACATATAAAACACAGAACATAACACTAACCAAACATTTGCTGAGCACCTGCTATAGGCCAAGCCCCATGACAGGTGTCGGTGGGACACAAAAATCAAGGCCCATCGTCTCCCCTCACTAAGTTTACAACTGAGTATGGGAAATAAACAACTGCAAAGCAAAGCAGATGGAATAAATGCCATAATACAGATGTACATAATGTGCCACAGGAAAGAAGAGGAGAAAGCATGTGCCCTGACTTAAAAGAACCAAGGCAGGCTTCTAGAAGCGACATGAGCTAGGCGTCAAAGCACGAGCTGGCTTCATGTCATTTAATGGTCACACCAGCCTGGGTAGAGCACAACCTGGACACCCACATAGCAGCAGAAAGATGCAAGTCTGAGGAGTGGCTAGATGATAGTTTTAGAAGATAAAGCTGGAAAAATAAAGATGTGGTAGGTAAAGCAGCCAGGGTGTTATTCCCTGGACACAGAAGGTTATTGATGTATTTTGAACAAATAAGGTGACCAGAATTTTCCATGAGTCCATGAACTGTGTTTTGAAATGGAGGTACTAGTTCAGAGAGAGAAGAATCGAAGGGTAGAGAAAAGCCCTCGGCTGCCACAGCAATAACACAGTCAGAGAGAGCAGAGGGCTGGACTGCGGTGGAAGCTGGGAATGGAAAGGAGCAGACTGAAGAGCCATCCTGGAAGGAGTCATTCAAGAGCAAACTGGATATAGATTAGATATAGATATAGATATATAGATATAGATATAGATATAGATATATAGATATATGGATATATGGATATATAGATATAGATACATATAGAAGGTCGGGTATGGTGAGCAGCCAGAGCAATCGAACAAGACATGACTTCCAGCTTTGGAGCCTGGTTCTCTGGAGTCCAGCACAGTGCTGGGCACAAAACAGGTGCTCAATCCATAGTTACTGCCATGAATGAATTCCTGTTTGCTGGGAGGATAGCAAATGTCAAGTTACACACACCTTCCTCTTACTAAATAAAGGCAGAATGTTTAAAGTAATTATGATGATGGATAATACATCTCTCTCGTTCCATTAAACTACAAAATAAATGCAGCCCATGGCTGCCTCACATTTGCCTGGCCGCTCAGCAGCTTCAGTACTCAAATATAAACCTCGTAAGATTAATACCATTATTATTCTGTGAGTAATGAACTAGTGTTCCCTGCTACACCAAAGCTGAAAAACAACACTGCAATCCTCAGACTTATCTAATCTTTTCTCAAACTCTTTTAGCTTTGTCAAAAAGAATACTTACAAGATGTCCAAAGAAGAGCTAAAGGGAAGAAGAGTTTCTAAGAGAAACCTGAACTGCCAGTTGGCCGGTCTAACCGTAAGCACCATGGAAACTGTTCAGAGCACCTGACAAGGCTACCACCCCACTTCTTTGAATTCTGTGGTTTTCTGCTTCCCACACAGGCAGGCCCTTAACCACCCAACCTCATTAAAAGAAAAGACTGAACAAATCCCTAGTAATTGCATGGTATTCTCCAAGCATTCATAGTTTAATTTACAAGTCAAACAGAATTTGTCACAAAACCAGCCTGCCTGCCTCAAGTTAAAATAATAATTTTTAAAAGCAACTGCACTTAGGGCTGTAGCACAAACAACTGAATCTACACACAGGTTAAAATTTAAGTAGTTTCCTGTTTGGTGATTTCAAGTATGAAAGTAGGGATAAGGCTAGGTTACCTGGCTGTGTCTAGTTTCTTCTCTCAGTGTCTGATGCTCGGAATTCTACTATTAGACATTTATTCCTTTGAAATAAGCCTTGTCCCCGTGCAGGTCTTTAAAAAGCATTCTATTTTTGTATTTTGTGAACCAGGCTCTAAGACTTCAAAGATGAGTAAATCACTGATCCTGCCTTCTGGAAGTTCATAGTCTGGTTGTAGACAATAAACATAAACAAGTAAAATGAAATAAGAAATTAAATAGTCATGGAATTCCTCAACAGGTAGTGGGAGCTTAGAAAAGGAGTACTCCATCCTACAGACATGAGGATGAACTAAGAAGTTTTTGTAAAAGAAACCCTCCCGAGTATCGAAAGCTGACTTAATGTTTGGAGAGTGGGGCATGAGGGCCTGGGGCTGGCACTCCAGGCAGGGAGGGGCAAAGGTAAGAAGTGGAACAGCAAGGGACATGGGGGACCCACAGGTGGGTCAGCCTGGCTACAGAAGGTGGTTAGGCCCGATTGATGGGCAAGAGTTAGGCTTGTGGATGGTGTCAGACAGACAGCAGGTCACTTGAGCCATATAAACAGCCTGGGTAAAATCTGTGTGACTGACTAGCTGACTACAGTGTAGCACAGAGAGGAGGAAGAGGGCAAAGGAAAAGGGCCAGCGTGACTCACAAGGTCGCTGGGCTACCACAGAGTGGAGCTTTTCTAGCCCTTCTGGCTTATCCAGCACACACCTCTAACCAGACACAACTCAATCCCTTGGCTGACTCATAGTCCTCCACAGTTTTGCACCAACTCTCCAGTTCTACCCTCCCAAACAACCCATGCTGGTCAAAGTTTACTCACTTGTGGCTCCTCCTAGCCTCCACATACCTGGCATAGTCCCTACTTTCTACCTCTCTGGAACCTACCATCCAGACTCCACTCCAGTCCAGGGTGTGACATAAAACACTTGAACGTCACATGAGCTTGAGATGCTTCTCAACATTTTATGGAAAGTACTACCTGAATATTGAATTCTGTAATTACTCATGTGCTGACTTATCACTTCTATTTTGTTCCAAACTTCTTTCCCCAACTATGAGATTGATAGAGGGGACAAATATCACATTATTGCATATACCATTCGAATCAGAACAGAATGAAAACTAGACATCCAATTTTTGTACTTCTCAAGTGTAAGGCTGGAGATTGGGAGACAGTTTTATTCCCTCTCTTCTTTAACATCAAGTGGCATAAATTTCATGAAGATGCATACATAGCCCTTGCGTAGTTGAAAGCAGGTTATCCCAATATCACCCCACCCTCACAATCTGGAGATCTGACATGGTGTGAACTTATCTGAATTGTCCCAGCTACTTGAGCAAAATGGGATTATTAAGCCCACATCATTTGTTTCATGTGCACTGCCATCTGTTTCGAATAACAGACTATGCTTACACTAGCATTTTACAGATAAAGCATATTTTCATAATGTATTCACTTTTCCTACATTCTTTCACTTGATCCACCCAGGTAATATTATTCCTACATTAGAATTAACCATTGCCCAGGAGATGGCTGCCTTGCCCAAGGTAACACAGCTGTGTGGAGTCAGAAATATATCAAGTTTATTGAATTTCAGGCTGATGTTTTATCAGAATTAGGAAGAAATATTTCTAAAATAAATTCCCAAAATTACACCTAACAACACAACTAGGAATCTTATTCTATGTCATTAATACTCTAAGATTTCACAATAGATTCCTATACCCAAATCTCAGAAAATTTTTACATTTTCTGCAATTGTTCTCTTCTGAGATCTAGAGTAAAGAAGTCACAGAAAGGGGAAACTATATACAAGATAGCCATGTTCTTTCACTAAGCTTTAAATTCAATTTATTCCCAAACTGATGTGATTAATATAAATTCCCCATCTTAACCAACCACATCTCTAAACTCTAAAAAACATTCAAGAGATGGCCATCACAGTCTACTTAACAAAATGATTTTTTTTAAAGTATGTGTGGTATGTGACTATATCCCCCCCCCCTTGTTTTACAGAGAAATCAGTATAGTAACAAATGTGTAGATACCGTATTTGTCATGGTGTAAATCCAGTACATAAAAATATTCACTTCTACAGTATAAAGGGTCTATATCCTCATCGTAAAAAGTATAGGAAACCTTTGTACTAACAACTCTTACCAGACAAAGCAAACTCCAAAGTATACCTCGAACTTGGATCGAGGCAGATTCTACATATCATGTATACTTCATGTAACATATGACAAATCTTATTTCTCCACTCCTAAAAAAAAGATGTCGAGATTTTAAAATATCCCTATTTTTGCAAAATATTCTAACTCTTAACATCAAAACCAAGAAAGACAATCGATATAAAGGATACAAGTGTATTTTAGATGTATCCTTTGAAGTTGAGAAGGGAAAAAAAAATAAAAATAAAAATACTCAGACACAATGGTTCTCAGGCACTCCGAGCCACCACAGCAAACTCACGTACACACAAGATGAGCTGCTGGGTTGTGGCAGGTCGGTTTCAACACAGCATCATGCTCCATTCCTTTCAGTGATGTCGTATCTTTGCAAAGCTGAGTTTTCAGTGGCTGCTGTGATAAAAAGTACTGTGCAAACATCAGCTTGGAATAGAAAATGAAGATGGCAATGTTGAATGTATACCAAAGTTCAGTAAGTTGCACAGTCCCCAACAGATGTATACATCCCATTAGTAACTAATGCCAGTTATTCAAGAGTGAAATATATTCTTTCAAAGGATAATATTTTTTCAAGCGGCTACTATGTTGCTAGGGCATAAATATTGAAGTTGTTTGAACACTACCATAACTTTAAAAAAATGGGACTATTAGATACTGTTTTTTTTTTTTTTACAGCAACTCTAGACCAAAATAATATTAATGGAACTGTGAAAGGAGAAAGTTTGAAAAACTCTGCACTAAATTCACATCAGGTGCTTTAAGAGCCTGACAAGAAAAAAAAAATTTATTAAGACCTTTCAAAATGTTTCCTATTCAATGGTAAATTTTTCTTTAAGCAAAAATCTGAAAACAGGCTAAGAACGCAACATAAACATTAAATTATTTTTTAAATATTCCAAGATACTGCATTCACTTAAAAATCTCCAGGTACTTATTATCAACTTTGGGGTAATTTCAACATGTGCTATATGATTATTCAGTAATTAAGGAAAGGCACTATTTTAATTCTTGAATCTGAGTAGTAAGAAGACGTAGAGGGTGCCAGCTGTACTATTTCACTTTTGTGTTGCTTGAAAATTTTTAAGGAGATTCTTTAACACAAAAGGGTCATATATATATAATTCTTAGAACTTTATTCCCGCAAAACTGTAATAGGCACTATAAACAATTTCAATTCATTATATCCTCATCACCCACACTGTAACAGAAGTTGCTTTTGAAAAGAATCAGAAGATGGAATTTTCTTGCACTTAGCTAAATATTTTTTAGTCTGTTGAAACTTTTTTCTTATTAAGAACAAGTACCAATCATCCTAATACAATTAGGTAAAGACACCTTGACAAAAGGCCCTCATGTTCTCCACTATTTAATGTAGCCACATTAAGTAGGAATTTTTTAAAAGTGTTTTCTCCATGGTGTTAATTAAAAAAAAAAAAAAAAAACATGTGGACAGGTATCGTCTAAAAAAACAGTAATGCACAATTATAAATGGAATAGCATTCTAAAATATGAAAAAGGGATTTAATTAAAATTTGACAATTTGGATAACAGTAAGGTTAAAGTGAGATTTTTAGCTGTGTTTCTTAGAATCTAATGTCTATAACTCGGAATAATTCACTAACAATCTAACAAAAAAAAAGGTAAGCTATGGTGTGAGATATACTATTTTTGATAATAGTATTTTTCTTAAAAGGTAGAATGACAGATTTTTGAGAGTTCAAGATAAAAACTCAGTAATATTTCTGTTTTGGGCCATGTTAAAACAGCAAAACCTTTATAGTTGAATCTTCAAAATACAGTTTTCTCAAATAGCAGAAGGTCGGACCAGGTCATTGATCTGTAAGAAATCATACCACAGCAATGCAGCTACCTGAAAGTAATTACTGAGTTCAGTTTCTGAACATGGTTGTTTCCTCTCATCATTATATTAGTGACTTAATACATTTACTTTGATGGGTTTGGTCAACTCTTACACTTCCAAACAAACAGGATCCAAATTTTCTATCAAATTAATAAAGATAATATATGTTTTAAGAAATTGAGGACAGAGTTAAATATAAATAAATGAGCAAGAAGTCAAATAAGTGTGCATGTGTACAGGACTTTAATTTTGGAAACACATACACACACCCTTTTAGCTATTCACTTAAAAAGCTACCCATTATTTTATTTCTACCATGTCCACTGTTACACTCTGGGCAAAACCCTGACACCCTTCCCTATATATTAAGAGAAATAGATTACATTTATTATCCAGAAACGTCTGACACTATATGCAATTTCTTATTTCCCATACGTTGATAATGTCTGTCCTCTTTGCTCTTCCTTCACTGACTTTCTCATGAACATTGGAGCTTAATGACAAGTTATAAAAGTCATCATTTCTTCCTTTATGAAGTATACTGAAAACAAAAGGCATAAGGTCATTTCATATTAATCTGGCAAAGCTACTTTATGCCAACATTACCACAACATACAAGATCTATCAGTGCACCATAAACCATTACATAGTGATTTCACAACTAGACTACTTATTCCAATTAACAAAATACTTCTTTATAAAAAAATCTGTTCAAAAGGAGGTTACATTCACTTCTTCATTTAATACCATAAGGCTGTAACAATGTCACAGTAGGTTCAAAGACAGAAAATTACTTACCTTCAAGATCTGTATTCTCCAAAGGCATTACTCCACTTGGATTACTTAAGGTTCAGGCTTCCTGAACAACTCAGAAGGTTTCGGAGCTACTGAACTTAGTATACCCAAGAAATAGCCAAACTCTCCCCAAAGTCTCACAATTTTGCTCATTAAGGAGCCCTTACCAAAGTCAAAAGATGCCATGGGATCCACGTGTGAACAAAGACACTAATGGGTAGGTCACTTAAAACGGAGCGGCTCAAAAAATTTTTCATTCAGGGAACTAAGGTTACAGGTAAGTACTCTAGCTAACAAATTACATCCAAATTACACAGCTCCAGAAGGATTTCTCAGTGCAGTAAGAGCTCAGTCTGTATCATGATCTAGCTAGAGTCAAATTCAGAGAGGTGGCTACAGCATAGGGCTGGGTTTCTCTTCCGTGACAAAAAGCAAAAGGAATAAGAAGAGGTTGAGAGACGCCCAGGTAGTTGTTGCACAGACCTCAACAGGAGTGACATTTAGGTCAGCCCTAAATATTACCAAACAGGCCCTTGGAGTGCCTGACCTACAATACAGTATACATAGAATCAATTCCAGTCTGGCCCCTAGTTCTGAAGTAATTTAGCTAGGATATCTTCAGCAAGACATTATCTGTGGCCTTCTCTTACCATTTCTCTTATAGACTTGACTAAGATTTTAAGCCATAACTAGACAGGCCAGGTATATTCCTAATATTTTTTTGAAGCGGAGAGATTTAAAACTATCAATAATTGGGCCCTGCCAAGATTCTAATTTAACTGATTAGATTGTGGGGTCTAGAAATTATACAGACTCAATTCCTCAAGTAGTCCTAATAGGCATCCAGGGTTTAGAACCACTGACAAAAGGTCAGAGTTGGGTAGAATACCTGGGCCTCTTCACTATAGAAGACTAAGTTTGAGAGCTGGCATTTTGGCACTCTTTGCAGGGGCATTCCAAATCTCTTCACTTGTCATTGAACGAAATGGTCAGCAATATAGGAGCCAAGGAGACCACCATTACTGTTGTCAAAGCCCTGCAGTGATTTTAAAAAAACTAACAAACATGGATACCCTGGTTCCCTCTATCACCTGCATGGCTAAACTACCTCAATAAGAATAAGGCGGGGGGGGGGGGGGCTGCTTTCCAAGGATAGAAACATGCAGCTTATATTCAGTTCTCTATTACCTTCTGATTGGGGCAATGAAAGGAATACCCATCGGGGTAATAGCTAAGGTATGAAGGTCCTTACCACATTCCAATGAAAATTCAGGAAACAGTAGGAGAGAGGAATAGGGTATGGAGAGTAGTGGAGAGGGATAATTCAAAAAAAAAAAAAAACGGGTATAACACTAGGCATGACAGAAACTAACTACTCTTATCGTAAATAAGAAGATGACTCATATTTTGGAAATATATTTATTCCTGATGGGTCAATTATACAAGGAGAACTTCCCGTTAAGCCTTGCCCTGAGAGGCCTTAGGGCAGTGAGGAAAAAACTTTTATGATGCTTGTTTGGCTACATGCAGGCAACGACCTGAGGATGAAGGGGCAGCAAAAGACGGAAAAAAAGTATAACCCATCTCCCAGATACACCTAAAGACCTACCTTCAGAAATTATGCCAGACTATGTTATTTCTAAAACAGCTGATGATTATAGATGGCACCATTAAGATGAAACTGGGTACTTGAAAATTCCTCTGTGCTTGCCAATTTGGGGAATGAATGATCCTTTGCCCTGCCTACCTACTCCTAATCGGTATGAAGAAACAAAATATATTCAATTTGATGGGAATGCAGTCATAATCTACTAAGGATTATATTTAATTCTGAATTTCATTAGGTAACCATTACTAAGCTGAGCTTGTTTCCTTAATGTAAAATGGACTATAATCTTAACTTTTCTCAGCTGCTTGGATGACACGCTGTGAAGATACAGAGTAGTGCTGGACGGCACAAAGCAAAACGTGGTTTGCAAAGGAAGAGGGGGTTCAAATTCTACACAATTTCTAAATTCCAAAAAAAATTAACTTTTTTTTTTTTACTATATCATGTCAGGATGTGTTTTGGAGAGACCATTTTTTTCCAGTATTAAGGATTATAAAAAGAGCTTAGCAGACAAAGATCAGGAAAATATCAGGTTAAGAAAGTTTAACAATTTTTCACATCAAAATTTCTCAGAGCTTTGGATATAATGTACACCATGACTTTCCAAGACAGAAGGACAAGTGAACAGCACTTTCCCAACCTCCATGACCATCTAACCCTTTTGACAAGGATCAGCTCAGTGGAGCAGTGTTCCACAGAACATACATTAGAAATAGAAAACACCCTCACTCTATATTCTTCCTAGTTTCCTATTTGCTCAAATACAAAATCGCAAGAAACTTCTCCTAGAAGAGGAATTTTTTTCACATCAATGTAAATATTTGTAAGCCTTTTAGAGGTTGTCTATTCCAGCTCGAAGATAACATGACTCCAAATCTGTTACGGCCAGATCACTTACATATCCTCTTTCCAAAAGGCCAGTACGAATACCTCATCATCAGGACAGACAGTGAACCCTTCAAGTTCCACAGAAGTCAAATACTCCTTTGTTTTGGGTACAGATATCTGTTGCAACAGATGGAAGTTCTTCCCTTGCTGGCCTGGCAATACAGTTTTTTTGTCCTCTGGGACAGCCAGGATAAAAAGTAGACTTCAGCCATGAGTAATTTTACTGTTTACCTAATAATACTGAATCCCAAACAAAATTTTGTACCTGATTAATACAAAAGATCTTGAAAATAAGAGGCAGCAATCTGAGATGGGTTTGGCATGAGAGAAACATGACACCGGAAACTAATCTGCTATAGATAGATTACATCTCAATTAAAAAAAAAAAAAAAAAAGGACGAAAAACTCATTAATGTTCTTAAACAGTAACAACAGCTAAACTATCGTGAAATGATTGTAGAATTTAAGTCTACTACTATTTTTATGGTGCTTCTACAAATGTTATAAAGGACCTGGTAGATACCAGTGGCAATGGTAAGGAGTCCTATACAAGTTCTTGAATCTTACAAATGATAGAGGATTACAACGTGTGGCAATATCTTGCATGGACCAAGACTGGTCACAGTCTTCTGAGCAGTGGGTGATAAACCCACCTATAGATTACATCTAACAGTTCATTTTACAACTCTTTACTAGACAGTCTAAGCTGCGGGCACGTATAATGGTTTCAGCAGTCTCACAGCTGGTCTTCTGACCAAATGCAATCAAAAAGCTGACTTTATGTTACACCAAAGACCACCTCTTCTGGGGAAGAGAACAGAAACTTCCTCGCAAGGCTATGGGAGCCAGCAACAAAGCGGGGGGGGGGGGGGTAAAGCAGGATAAAACTCCTCACTAATGAACAGGTTGGCAGTGAACACCATGGCATCTCTGTGGAACAGAATCTGAAAACGTTTTAAACCAAGACCATTCGTAGCTTCCTTCTCCCATGGTGTGATGTTATAAAATTCTAAGTACTTCAATGAATTTCTGGTGTTTTCCATCTTAAGGGAGCTCACATTTGATAGCCCCAGGTCCTGCAAAAGGGGCTGGAACAGCCCAGCTACACCTTATCTGATATGTTCACCCCTCACCCCCACCTTTGGAGGAGTAAGCTACTTACACAAGCAAATTCAGATTCTCTGAAAGACATACATATTAAGTCACACTGGCAAATAATGGGTATTTTCTAACAGCTCTTAGAAACTGGCAATGGGATAGAAGCCTATTACTACCCCCAAATTCACCCACCTTCATACATCTTCATTGACAGGAGACATTAACAGCAAGTGAGTTTATACATAAAGAACAAGTGAGGCGAAGGCTAAAGCAGTGCCAGTCTGTCTGAGTGTAGGCAATGGTGCTTTGATCATACCCGTACAAACGCTTCAGTCCCTTTTAGTTATCCCCAACTCAGCTCGTAAGCAGATTTTTGCTGGCGAGAACTCAGATGTGACGCAGCCGCTCCAGTAACTCTTTTCACAGTACCGCATGTCAATACTGGGAATGGTTTCTAATCAATTTAAACTGAACACGATACTTTAATAGAACAAGTTTATTACTCCCACTCGGTAGTTCCTGGGGGCTTTGATGTTAAGTCATACATAATTCGAGAAATACCAGGAATCTTCTTAATCTCAGTGACCATCTTTAACACCACCTGTTATAAAACAAAGATCATAAATAGAAGAGCCAGGATCCAGCACATGTCCAACAGACCTAGAAGGCTTGCATTTACAATTAAAATGTGATCTATTTTTATTATTGTCTTCTATGTGTATGGTATGGTCTCTGATTAATTTTATGTAGTGAACCTAATTTCCTTCTATAGATTTAAGCGAATTAACTCAGTACTACTCAAAGTGTAGTCTGCAAACAGTTGCCAGTCTGAAATTATGTTTGTTACTTGTCCATAACAAGTGTTTAGAAATGTATAGCAATCTGAAATTGCTGTGACATCCAAGCATGTGATTTTATGTATTAAAAGCCAATGCTTCACATATAGTCTGTGGCTGAAATATATAAGTCTGAGGCCCGCACAGTGGCACAGAATGCACCGTACTAACAACCACTACCAAATGTACAAGAGGAGAATAAGGCCTGGTCACTTGAATGGACAGAGATTTGGCAAATTTGAGACTAAGGGGAAACAAACTCTAAACCACAGTCCCAACCTAGCTATCCAGCTATAACCAGAGCCTTGCATTAGAGTATAGAGCAGAGGTCCACCTAATAAAGTCTCACTTTGATTTTCATTTGCTACTATGCAAATAGCTGCTCTGGAATACTCCAGGGGAGACAGAACGGGAGAGGGAGGTGGTGATCAAAAATAGCTGGTAGTAGAGGCACCTGGGTGGCTCAGTCGGTTAAGCATCTGCCTTCAGCTCAGGTCATGACCCCAGGGTCCTGGGATGGAGCCCTATATTGGGCTCCCTGTTCAGTGGGGAGTCTGCTTCTTCCTCTACCCCTTCCCCCATTCATGCTCTCTCTCACTCTTCTCTCTCTCAAATAAATAAATAAAATCTTTAAAAAAAAGAGTTGGTAGTAGGCAGAGCATTAAGCAATTCATGGGTATCTAAGCCACCATGGTATCAAATCTCATCCATTTTTCTAATAAACTCTTCTTCACTACTACCAGGGTTTTCTCCTTTACTTGGAAAATACTATTTATAAAGTAGAGGTTGGCAAGATTAGACAGAATTATAGATTAGAGGTGGTTACTTTCCACATAGTAATCAGACATCTGGAAGGATTATAATAAATTGAAGGTTTTTTCTAAAAAACTACAGTACATTATTTTTTTTAATTTAAATTCAATTAGCCAAGTTATAGTACATCATTAGTTTCTGACATAATGTTCCATCATTCATTTGAGTATAACACCCAGTGCTTTATTTAATCAATTATGTGGAGATTAAAAAAAATAATAAAAGCCTAGGGGTGCCTGGGTGGCTCAGCTGGTTGAGCATCTGACTCTCGATTTTGGCTCAGGTCAGGATCTCAGGGTCATAGGATGTAGCCCTGACTCGAGTCTCCCCACCCCCCGACACCCCTTTCAGGCTCTGTGCTCGGCGGGGAGTCTGCTTCTCTCCCCATCCTTCTGCCCCCCTGTGCACGCATGCACACGTGCTATCTTTAAAAAAAAAAAAAAAAAAGCCTATCTTACAAACAGAAAACCAACCCCAGAAATATCAGTTTTGTCATAGCCTATTCCATTCACCATATTATAAAATGTATGAGATATTAAAAATGTACATGAGAAAAATATATAAGTTACCTCTACGGGGATTTCATTGCCAGGTGTTGCAGGTATACCAGTCATGAAATCACTAGTAATAAAGGTTCGAATAACCACAGATCTCTGGCATGAAGGCTGCTTCTGAAGTGGGTCCCGATCAAAATGCAATGGTGTCAAAATCACTGGCATCTGGCTAATTTTCCCAGCATATCCTAGAAAAAGGAAGTAAACATGTAGAACCAATTACCACACCATGGAAAAAGCACTCTAACCCAGTTCCATTAAATCCTCCTAGATAGTATCTCAAATCACATACATAAACGTACCAGCTAAGACTGTCATGATGCATTGTTTTCAACTACTGTCATATCTGTAAGTAAACTCAATTGCAAATACAAACAACAGAATTTGATGATTGCAGCGATGTTACAGTGAAGCGATATATTTAAGTCCACTCTTGTTACTCAAGGTAGTTATGGTCTATACTGCAAACACTGAATCAGCAAGCTGTCAACCACTGTCCCCACAGGAAATAGAGATTCCTGCAAGCCATTTTCATTAGCCAATCAATACATAACCTTGTTTTACGTATGCTTCTGTTTAAAGACACTTTATTATTTATTTTGGATTCGTTAGCATTGAACTCATAGCCAACAGCACTATAATTCACACATGAATAAAGCTTATCTAACCCATGATTTTCTCCATAAGGCACATGACAGCCTTCCTGTGCTCAGAAACCCAGACAGCACCTCAGCACTATGCCTGGGGGACATTTCAAACAGTAAAATCAGAAACAAAAAGCACACAAATGCAAAAAATACGGTACTAAATAGACTACAAAAAGGACACTTGTTTACAGTAAGAGTGAGCAAAAAGAGTATCGCCTTGTATAACCTCAGCTGGGAACAATGGGAGTCAGGCAACTCCGATTTTTTGCCTATATGTACATATCCACAAACGACCATGAAGGTGAAAAATTTTGTATGGCAGGCAGTATCATAGAACAATCCATAGAAATGAATAATAAAAATAAAAACATCTAAAAATTCAAACTTGCATCCTCCTAACTAGAAATCGTAATGCCACATTTCCAAATTCTAGTTAGAGCATGTAGTAATAAACAAAATGAGCTTACCAGACTCCCTGAGAATGTTATGGGCCTCAAAGTCAGCTTGGCGTAAAGTACTGAGCACCCCTGTTGTTAAGAAAGTGGGAGTAACATCCGTAGGAGGTTCTTTAACTGGTGGGCCAAATATATAGACAACTCTAGAAGGGGAGGAGGTGAAAATTACAGAAAAATGACATTTTAGTAGAAGAA
Source organism: Ursus americanus (assembly GCF_024610735.1). Lineage (NCBI taxonomy): Eukaryota > Metazoa > Chordata > Mammalia > Carnivora > Ursidae > Ursus > Ursus americanus. Next base: position 49,737,619 of record NC_142146.1, on the reverse strand, counting down.
GCAAAAAACATAGAATATCATTCTTTCTATTTATTCTGAGGCCCTCTCTCACCCACTTCAAATCACCACATGGGTAGAACAGGATATAAGATTATATGGGGGCGCTTGAGTGGCTCAGTCAGCTAAGCATCGGACTTTGGCTGAGGTTATGATCTCGGGGTCCTGGGATCGAGCTCTGCATCAGGCTCCATGCTAAATGGGGCGTCTGCTTGTCCCTCTACTTCTCCCTCTGCCCTTACCCCCACTCATACTCTGATTCTCTCTCAAATAAAATCTTAAAAAAAAGAGAAAAAAGATTACATACCTTTTTTTGAAAGGGAGAAAGAGACCATGCACACGTGGGGAGGGGAGGGGCAGAGGGAGAGAATCGTAAGCAGGCTCCACACCCAGTGAAAAATTCGACACAGGGCTCAATCTCACAACCCTGAGATAATGACCTGAACCAAAATCAAGAATCAGATACTTAACTGACTGGGCCACCCAGGTGCCCCAGGATAAGAAGCTATGTTCTATGTCCTTCCTGAAAGTGTATTCTTTGGAATAACAGTATCTCAGAATGTACAAAGATATATGGGATTATCACAATCCTCTTTTCATATAAGGTACTGGATTGATGGGTATCCCCCAAACTTCATGTCCATCTAGAATCTATACATGAAAATAGGGTCTTTGCAGATGTAATCAAGTTAAGATAAGGTCATAATGGATTGGGGTAGGCATTAATTAATCTTTGAAGGTGTCCTTCTAAGAAGAGGAAAATTTGGAAACAGACAAAACAGAGAGAGGGCCGTGTAAAGATGGCAACAGATACTGGAGTTACACTGTCATAAGCCAAAGACTACCAGTAAACGCCAGAAACTAGGAAGAGTCAAAGAAGGATCTGACCCCCAGAGCCTTATGCCATAGACAGCATGGCCCTGCTAACACCCCGACTTCAGACTTCTAGCCTCTAGAACTGAGAGACAATAAATTTGTTTTAAGGCTCCTGGTTTGTGAAAATTTGTTATAGTACCCCTAAAAAATAAATACACACAAGCCTGGGGAAACACTGAAGTTGAACAAAAAAATAGGTTGTTTTATGCCAGAACTTCAGAAACTATATGTTAATATGCACTAGAAACCTCCAAGATAAGGCTACGGGGCATTTCCCAAACTTATTTGACTACTCAATTTTTTTTTTTCACTTTGGAAAACTTTGATTTCAAAGAAAGATTCTCATTTCCCCATTATTAAAAATGTTACCAAAACAGAACTTGGTGTCCTACTATTTGGTCCTAAAAGGAATAACTCACTACTTCTTTAAGTAAACATCTGTTTGAAAGATAGGAAGATACACTGCAGGTGTTAATAAAAGTAACTTTAATAAAAGAACACAGCTTGAGGAAATTCGGATCAGATAATTCCAACTCAAGAGGAATCCTACCACTGGTTGGGGGGATCTGTTCCACAACCTTCACCCAGAAAACAAGAGGCAGTCAGGATATAGATATGAATGCATCCTAGCTTTCCTGACTTGGGACTCCAGCCAGCACACAACTGTCCCCTTTCCCCAGCCTTATTTGTCTTAACTAAAGAAAATACATCTCTCTTGGCAACTTCCATGGTGAAGTTTAATTATTTTTTTTCTTTTTTCTTAATGGAATAAAAACATACAGAAGAAAAGAGCATCAGATCAAAACCACACTACCACCAACTAATTCATTGCCTCCTCCCAAACATAATATATAGCAAGTTTTTGTCCCATGTATCAAATGCCACACTTCCACTAAACAATACAGTCCCTAGAGTTCATAAATGATCCTTCAAGGAAAAAGCAACTAGGAAAAAGAATGCCATGAACTTGCTCTTTCTTATTTCTTACAAACAAGAGTGTTCATAGAATGCACAGGAATAAGTAGTCTGTCACATTGCACAGAACAGTAAAACTGGAGCAGACACTCTCCATACAAAGATTCCACAATGCAAATTAGGAAAAAATTAGGCAAAAATAGAAAAAAATGTTTTTGTTTAAATTCCAACTCCCAAAACAGACCCTGGCAAAGAAATCTAAAATTCACCAAGACTCTTAAAGGCTTGCTAGGTTCATATTTTTAAATCTATTTTTTTGTTTGTTGGTTGTTAGACTTCATTATTTTGCAGGGAGGAGGGATGTTTGGGAAAGGAGGGAGGAAAACAAAGGAGGGAGGAAAACAGACGAGGGAAAAAGAAAACAGGCAAAGAAACCAGCATATAAAAGGAAGAGAAAGTTTAAACAAGGATGAGGGACCGGTGGCAAAAGAAAAACAGAGAGAGAGAGAGCAAACTGTAAGAATGTTGTGAAATGAAAAACAGAAGCAGTTGAGTCAAACTTAGGGAAAGGGAATGTTCTCTATGACCTAAGAAGTTTATTTAGACATTAAGCATTCTCTAGAAGATAGATTATGAACCATTACTTTAACCATGGCAATTATCTCCATTCGAAATAGGTAATTACAAATTAACCATTATTAATTAAAAATTCACTCTTTTCAGTGTACTGACAGTGCTTCTCTATCTGCAGGCCTTAGATTCAACACAGTAAAAAGCCTCTTAGTGGGCATGTTCCCACCAGTTAAAAACTGGCTTCCCTCTGACTCCTTGTCTCAAAGGACACACTATACACACCCTGCTGGGCGAACACCAATAGGTAGGTTCCTAATTCCTGCAACAAACCTGAGTTAACTGAAACCTCAAGTAATCTTTTTGGTTGTGAATTGCTTAATACTCTTAATACTCATGAAGAAAATAAAAGACAGTAGACAATGGTGAAACTAGAACATCTAATCAGCAATCTGGTATGAGGTTCTTTGAACTCTATATGGGACAGTGCAATGGAGCATTACACATAGATAATAAATCAGCTGTTGATATATCCAACGTTAGAAATTACCATGCAAGTGAAAAAAAACTAGATCTGAAAAAAAAATAAATTCAAAATAAATTCTACATGTAGTTGTTTTAATGATATCTGTCATATGCCTATTTCTTTTCTTTGATCTCCCCTGGGATTACCAAATTAACCAAGTCTCTATTGTTAATCCTATAACCCATACATATTCCTTCCAGTAGAAGAAATCCTGGAAGGAAAGATATTACCATAAAACCAACAGCTAGCATAAGCTCCTAATTTGGAAGACAGGTTTTAGAAGTGCCTTTAATATTTAATACTTAATTTTTTAAAATCCTTCCTATTTTTTGTTTAAACAAGAGCAAAAAGTCTTTTAATAAGCAGATGATTGCACTGTGACAAAGGAACAAAACACAAGCTATTATTAAGTATCTGCTCAACTATTACCTACGTGCATACCTGTATCTATACTTTGAGTCTTTTGGTCTCTGAATAGTGGGAAGACCTTAAAAAACACATCCTTCCGTTTCACCTCACAACTTATCCCCTGCAGAACATACCTGTTAATGTTGTGACACATGCGAGGTATAAGTCTAGCCAGGAAAATAAGAGATTCCCAGTCAGGCTCATCTTTACTGGAGATTCCACACACGTAACTGTAGGAACGACAGTCACCCTGAAAATAAAAATACATAATTTTTAATGGTTTTCTAGAAGCCAAAAGATGGACTGGAAAATATTTCATGCATGGTAACACCATCAACAATTTTTTTGTTTTTTTTTTTAAACAAAAACATGTTTGAATAAAAGTTATACAACTATTTCTCTAATGATATAAACCCTAAATTAAAATCCCATATTAAAATCTACCTAACTCAGTTCAGACATAAAGTGTCGTGGAAATTTTAAAAATTTATTCAACCCATGCCAAAGGCCCACTGAGATTTCATTCCAAGTAGCTGCCCAAATGTACACAGGCAGCACACCTAATTTGGCAGACAAGATCTGCCCATGTTTTACCTCAACATAATAAAGGCTATATATGAAAAACCCACAGCTAGCATCATGCTCAATGCTGAAAAACTGACAGCTTTTCCTCTAAGAGCAGGAACAAGACAAGGATGTCCTCTCCTGCCACTTCTATTCAATGTAGTACTGGAAGCCCTGACTACAGCAATCAGAGAAGAAAAAAAAAATAAGAGGTATCAATAGTGGTAAAGAAGTTAAGCTGTCACTATTTGAAGACAACATGATGTTACACATGGGAAATCCTACAGACTCCACCAAAAACTACTAGCAGTAATAAATGAATTCAGTAAAATTGCAGGATACAAAATTAATACCCAGAAATCAGTAGCATTTCTATACACTGACAATGAAATAGCAGAAAGAGAAATTAAGAAAATAATACCATTCACAATTGTACAAGAAGAATTACATACCTAGGGACAAACTTAACCAAGAAGTGAAAGACCTGTAACTCTGAGAACTATAAAACGCTGGTGAAAGAAACTGAAGAGGACACAAACAAATGGAAAGATATTCCATGCTCATGGATTAGAAGAATTAAATTGCTAAAATCCCCATACTACCCAAACAATCTACACATTCAATGCAATCCATATCAAAATACCAACATTTTTCACAGAACTAGAGTAATACTAAAATCTGTATGGAACCACAAAAGACCCTGGACAGCCAAAGCAATCTTGCGAAAGAACAAAACTAAGGTATTATTCCAGATTTCAAGATAAACTACAAGGACACAGTAATCAAAACAGTATAAAGATAAAACAAAACAAAACCAGTATGCTACTGGCACAAAAACAGACACATATATCAGTGGAAAAGAATAGAGAGGCCAGAAGTAAACCCACACTTATATGATCAATTAATCTATGACAAAGGAGGCAAGAATATACAATGGGGAAAAATAGTCCTTTCAATAAATGGTACTAGGAAAGCTGGACAGCTACATGTAAAAGAATAAAACTGGACCACTTTCTAACACCATTCACAAAAATAAACTCAAAACGAATTAAAGATCTAAATGTGAGACCTGAAACCACAAAAATCCTAGAAGAGAAAACAGGCAATTTCTTTGCTATCAGCCATAGTAAACATTTTTCTAGAAATGTCTGACGCAAAGGAAACAAAAGGGAAAATAAACTATTGGGACTACATTGAAATAAAAAGTTTTTGCACAGTGAAGAAAACCACTGGCAAAACCAAAAGGCAACCTAGTGAATGGGAGAAGACATTTGCAAAGGATATAGCCAATAAGGGGTTAATATCTAAAATATGTAAAGAACTCACACAACACCAAAAAAAACCCAAACAATCCATATCAATAGATATTTTTTCAAAGAAGACCTACAGATGGTCAAAAGACTCATGAAAAGATGCTCAGCATCACTAATCATCAGGGAAATGCAAATCAAAAGCACAACGAGATATCCCCCATACCTGTTAGAATGGTTAGTATCAAAAAGACAAATGAGTGTTGGCAAGAACGTGGAGAAAAAAGAACCTGTGTGTACTCTTGGTGGGAATGTACAGCCACTGTGGAAAACAGTTTCTCAAAAAATTAGGGGCGCCTGGGTGGCACAGCGGTTAAGCGTCTGCCTTCGGCTCAGGGCGTGATCCCAGCGTTATGGGATCGAGCCCCACATCAGGCTCCTCTGCTATGAGCCTGCTTCTTCCTCTCCCACTCCCCCTGCTTGTGTTCCCTCTCTCGCTGGCTGTCTCTATCTCTGTCAAATAAATAAATAAAATCTTTAAAAAAAAATTAAAAATAGAAATGCCATATGATTCAATAATTTTGTAATTTTACTAATGGATATTTACCCAATGAAAATGAAAACATTAAGTTGAAAAGATACATGCACCTCTATATTTACTGCAGCATTATTTACAATAACCAAGATATGGAAGAAACTTAAGTGTCCATCAAGAGATGAATGGATAAGGAAGATGTGGTATGCATACACGTACACAGAGAGAATATTATGCAGCCATAAAAAAGGATGAGGTTTTTTTGTTTTTTGGGTTTTTTTTTTTTTTTTTTTTTTTCCATTTGCAAAACATGGATAGACCTAGAGGATATTATGCTAAGTGAAGTAAGTCTGGCTGAAAAAGACAAACACTACATGATTTCACTCATATATGAAACCTAAAAACCCAATAAACAGCTAAATCAGACCTATGAATACAGGAATAAACTGATGATTATCAGAGGAAAGGAGCGTGGGAGGATAGGCAAAATGGGTGAAGGGGGAGAGATACAAGCTCCCAGTTACAAGATGACTAAGTCATAGGAATAAAAGCCACAACAGAGGGAATACAGTCGATGATATTATAATAGGGATATATGGTGACAGCTACACTTGTGGTAACAAGCATAGAATAACCTATAGAGAAGCTGAATCACTATGTTGTACACCTGAAAATAACATAACATTGTGTGTCAACTATACTCACACACACACAAAACTATTAAAATGAAAAAAGATCTACCCATGTTTATTAGCTGGATATTCTTAGGTATTCTTAAGTTAGAGGTAAAAATAATTTCATAAACATTTACTATAAATTTCTTTAAAAATGAACCACTGAAAGTTAACTTAAAAATAAATGAATAGGGGCGCCTGGGTGGCACAGCGTTGAAGCGTCTGCCTTCGGCTCAGGGCATGATCCCGGCGTTATGGGATCGAGCCCCACATCAGGCTCCTCCGCTAGGAGCCTGCTTCTTCCTCTCCCACTCCCCCTGCTTGTGTTCCCTCTCTCGCTGGCTGTCTCTATTTCTGTCAAATAAATAAATAAAATCTTTTAAAAATAAATGAATAAAACATAATATTGATTCCCTTTTCTTTGTCCTTTTTTTTTTTTTTAAAGACTTATGTATTTGAGAGAAAGAGCACGAGCGGGAGGGGCAGGAGGAGAGAGAATCTCAAGCAGACTCCTCGCCAAGTGCAGTGCCTGACACAGGGCTCGATCTCGACCCAGAGATCATGACCTGAGCTGAAACCAAGAGTAGGGTACTTAACCAACTGTTCCACCCAGAGGCCCCTCCTCTGTCCTTTTAACCCAAGTGATTTGCTTTAAAAATGAATGAATGAATGAATGAATGAATGAATGAATGAATGAATAAAGTTAAACTAAGATAAGCAATTTAAAAAGATTCATTAGCTAACTACCTACCAGTCACGATACTGAGAATATGAGAATTTAGACTATATGAATGCTAATTTGATAGTATTTATCAAAGTTTAAAGTGTACATGTTCTTAATTCAGGACATGATCTTACAGAGTAGCATGACTAACAGCTTGAAGAATTAAGATATTACTTGCTGAAATGCCTATACTAGTGAAAAACTGAAACAGTTTAAATGTCCACTGGTAGGGGAATGATTAAACTATGGTATAACCATACATGGAATACAAGGCAGTAGTTAAGAATAATCTACTGGTAATGGCATACAAAGATAAGAAATTTGTGATGTCAAGTTTAAAGGAAAACGACGATAATGCACATCTATAATTCCTTTTACTTTCTTTTTAAAATTAATGTTTCTGGAAGGACACATACAACCCAACTGGAGAATAGGCAGAGGGAAAATTACTCTAAAGGTACTGAGGTTTTGCTTTTTTTTTTTTTTTTTTTACAAGTATGGTTTATTTTGGGATTTAGAAAATAAACTTCATTGCTATACTAACCATGAATTATAATTTTTTTCTGGGCTTCCAAGGGTCTCACCTTCAAAAGCATAAACAACTAGAATAAAGTAAGATATCTAACAACAAAAGAAACTTTTATTTTGATGGTAGAAGTAGTGGAACCTGAAATAAACTTCATTTTTATAGAAGTCATTCATCTAACAAACTGCCTCAAACATCTACTCATCTAACATTATTATCTATAATAATTATCTAAAAAGGGAAATGGGGAACTGATCCAATTCAACTTCCTGCCTGGCAGGAGTTAGTATAGAGTTGGAAGTTCTCTGTAAGAGATCTACTTAGGACTGGAAAAACTTACAAATCAAATAACTTATCTGTTCTATTTTTATATAGTAGGGTAATATGTGCCTAAAAGTATCATAGCATAAATTTCAAAATCAATCTGTGTATGATGAGATAACCAAACACTACTGAAAGAAAAGTATTTCTACAATTCCAGAAAGGGTGATTTTAATAGTAATTTAAAAAGAATATACACGGCTTTCACATATGGCCTTTAAAAGGGGGGGGGGGAGAGGGAACAAGTTCAAAATAACTGGACCTTTCATTTCCATGAACTAAAATACTTTAAAGGCAACAATGAATTTTTATTATCTCATTTACAGACAGAGCTACATGGATTCAAGAGATGGAGGAATTTAAACTGATGACTCAACTTCATGTATTTAGGAAAAAGAATATACTAAGTCTCAGATGAATAATCTCTAAAACAGAGTTGATTTCTTTCCACACATAAGGAAGGCCCAATAACTGGCATTCATACCATTTTGAGTTGAATTACTGACACCTTTTCTAGCTTTCATTTAACTAAAAACCCTAACAGAATAGAAACTTTCCTCTTCCCTACCCTCCCAAGCTTTTCCCTAGAAACTCACTTGAGGATCATATAAAGGAGAATTTAATATAATCTATTTATAAATAACATTTTAAAACTGAAAACTGTATTATCCTTACATACTTTTACAATTAGAACAATAAATTCAAAAATGTTAGTTGTACATGATCACAGCTAAGAGACAACATGTTGACGAGGCAGACAGCACTGGTTTAAGGAATACACAAGCTGAGAGCAAGACCTAAATAGTGTAACATGTTCATCTGGGGGCCTTCTTGCACTTAAGACTTCTAAAGTCACGGTACATTTTCACACCAAGAGGCAGACATGAGGATATGACTTCCTGATACCTGTCCTTCAAGGCAGAAGCAAGCAAGTCAACCCTATAGCAAACCATTGTTTGAATATTTACTTTTGGTTAAATGACAGATGTTCCCAAACTATAAAATCTCAGCCTGAATATTTAGTTCCTATAACCTTATTCACTCCATAAGCACTCTATAAAGTACCGCCTTTTTACATTTCTAAATTTGGTGTATATACTTTCATATTTCATTTATCTAAGTCATTCCTATTTCAGTATTAGCAGAAAGATTAAACTGCAAAAAGTTATGCCACAGATCAATGAATTCACACAACTCACCTGCACACCTACAGTTTTAATTGGCAGAAGGAAGGCATTCAATGAATGCAAACTTGTAATTTGCATCAGCTTCTCCTGGTCTTCTTCCGTTGTACAAGCTTTGACTCTTTGTAATAGTGTATGCGGCTGAGAAAACCAAACAGACATTTCTTAAGGTTTCAAGAAATAAGGTATTCTTTTGCTATCTATTACTGTCTTATGTATCTATCCTTACTGGTTTACAGCAATAGTTCCTATTTGATATTTTTCTTTGACTTGTGTGTGCTATGCAATACATCAGAATTTCACTCCTGAGGGCCAGGGATATGAGAAGTTAAGTATCAGGATAAGAAACACAACTTATATTTGTGTACTTCGGGGATTTAATCCTGTCACCATCAAGGGACATACCTCACATGAGGTAAACCTTTTTCTTATAACAAAACTTCTTACCATAAAGTCACTTTTGTTTAAAATTAATAGATCTCCACCAACTTTTTTTTGGTGTATTTCCCTAGTCTATGCTCTTCCATTCTTTTACTTTCATTCTTTCTATCCTTAGGTAAACAGACTATAATTAGATTTTACTTCTCAATCCAGTTTGACAATCTATGTCATAACTAGAGATGTTAGTCCTTTTAATTAACTGTCGGTTAATAATATGGTTGAATTTCATTCTACCATTTTATTCAGCAGTTTCTATTTGTTCCAGTTTTTAGGTTTCTTTCTCTTTTCTTACATTTTTCTAAACTATTTCTCCTAGTTCATTTATTTCTCTTCTACTGGTTTTGAAGTTAAACCCTGTATTTTTCTTCTTTTAGTAGTTCCCCTAAGTGTTAACACGGATACTTAACAGAAGAGAATCAATCTCTCTGTCCTCCTGGCAAACAATACAAGCATCTTCGCTTTAACTCCAATCAATTTCCTGTGGCTTATATGCTATTTTAACTGTATATTGTTATAATATTTTTAAACAAACAAAAATTAGAGATTATTTTATTATACAGCCCATGTTTGTTTCAGGCTGAGAGCCACTGCCTTTAGTTCCTTAAGTATTTGACTGTTGGTAGTCAATTCTGTTTATCTAAAAATGTCTTCATTTGCCCTAGTTCTTAGAAGACAGGTCATCTGCTCACTATTCACAATTATTTTCTCATGTAATCTTCTTGTTTTTACTGTGCTTTCAGTATAATAGTCTTTCCTGGATAAACAATCTTTCTTCTGTAGCTGTTTTGTCTTTGGCAGTCTGCAGTTTTGGTAGGTATGCCTACTAGGTGTCATTTATTTTTCCATTATCCTAAATCAGATGTGTTAACATTTCCTGAATCTGAGGCATGGTGTCTTCACCAGTGTGGACGAATTCAAATATTTTTATCTATTATCTCCTCCTGGACATACGTTAAAATTGACCTTTTCATTCTATTTTAACCTCGTCTCTATATATTTTTTCTTTGATGCTTTGTTCTGATTTCTGGAAAATTTCTTAACATCTCTCCTTGAGTTCATTACTTCTTTCTTTAGCTGTTTTCAATTTCAGTTATTTTCATTACTAGAACTTAATTTTTTCAAAGCTGCCCAAGTTATTTTGATAGTCTTTTACTATATACCTTATTCTAATTATCAACTGCTTCTTTTAATTCTATGTACTTTATACTAACTCCGGTATCTGAAGTGTTTGAGGGTCTTGTTCTGCCAGTTTTTTCTGCTAGCTCTCATTCAAGTTACCTTACTTCTATATAAATTTTGTAATTTTTTAAGTTCATATATATTTATTGAAACTCTATATGTGGGGATCTTTTAAGGTCTTAAGACACTCAAGAATTAACACTGCTAAGCCTGACACTTGGAAGCACTACCAACCAGGTCCACTTTAAATTCTTAGCTTGAAGTTTTTCAGACCCCTTCACATCTAGCAGTTCCAGGGATTCAAGGTATCTTATCTGTTGTAAGGTTAAAAAGATAAGTCTACATTTACAAGTCTCTGTAGAATATTTTCTTTACAGTCATTTAACATGTTAAATTACCCTGAATTCTCAAAAAATGAAACTCTAACACATTCATTGTAAATACTACAGTACTACAAGAATCCATTCAATTCCTTATACTGATGAGCTGTGTCTATTTAAAACTCCTATAATATACAAATTCAAAGGGAATTATTACCTTCTTAACACTTGCAGAAAAATCAGCTACTATTTTCAAAATATTGTTGGTTTCAGGGAAGTCCTTACAAATATAAGGTTCTTCAGCACATATTACTCTGATTGCCAGGCCAGGACCTAAAGAGAACAATAACCACTGTATTTAATATAAATTTTATATTTAATATAAAAATATGAGTTTCCAAATATAAAATCCTTCCAAAAATTAAAATCCATTGGCCATTTTAAGTTTTTTCCAGTTTTACTGAGACATAATTGACATATAACCATTATAAGTTTGGTGTTTTTTTTAAGATGCATTCATCTATTTGAGAGAGAGGGAAGGGTAGAGGGAGAGAACACCAAGCAGACTCCCTGCCAAGAATGGCGCCCAACTGGGGAGCCAATCCAACGATCCCGAGATGAAATCAAGAGTGGGAGGCCCGAGGCGCCTGGGTGGCACACTCGTTGGGCGTCTGCCTTCGGCTCAGGGCGTGATCCCGGCATTATGGGATCGAGCTCCACATCAGGCTCCTCCGCTAGGAGCCTGCTTCTTCCTCTCCCACTCCCCCTGCTTGTGTTCCCTCTCTCGCTGGCTGTCTCTATCTCTGTCAAATAAATAAATAAAATCTTTAAAAAAAAAAAAGAGTGGGAGGCCCAACCGAGCCCCTTCACTTTAAGTTTTTTTTAAGTGTTTTATTTCAAATGTAACTATTAGTTTCCCATCCAACTCATCATTTTTTAGAATGCTTTAGTTCTTTTTTTTTTTTAAAGATTTTATTTATTTATTTGACAGAGATAGAGACAGCCAGCGAGAGAGGGAACACAAGCAGGGGGAGTGGGAGACAAAGAAGCAGGCTCATAGCGGAGGAGCCTTATGTGGGGCTCGATCCCATAACGCCGGGATCACGCCCTGAGCCGAAGGCAGACGCTTCACCGCTGTGCCACCCAGGCGCCCCTGAATGCTTCAGTTCTCTTTACATCAATGATTTCTATCTCCTATTTTTGATCGTCCATGTATTAAATGTCACAAAATTCTCCAATAAATATTAATTCAAAATATACATGCCCATCTTTTTTAAACTTATTAAAGGAATTTTTAAATATATAGAAAAGTAAAGAGGACAGTGTAATGAACCACCTTATTATTCATCACCCAGGTCAACTACCAATCTAATTTTAGGAAGAAGAATATGCTGTTTAAAAAAAAAAAAAAAAGGTACAACAGAGTGTTTAATTCCAAAAATGTGAACTGGTATTTCTATTTCACCAAATACTTAAAAGGATGAAAACATAAGGTATGCATGGATCTAAAAAAAGTGGATTCTGCTTCTTTACTATAACAGAAAAGGTATCCTGTGAGATATCTGGTTATAGACAAAACCTTAGCCATGTTTCATTAATTCCTCAGTTTCATTCTTTATCTGTAGAATAAACAGCTTATTTGAGGTAAGTAGTATGCCTTATTTCTTTAAAAGCACCAAAATGTTTTTTACCAAAGAAATCTTACATAATAAATAAAATCCAATATATAAATATACTTTTAAAAGCCAAGTGACTCTAGTGCAATGATGACCAAGGACACAGACCACTTGGCTCGCTCCATTACATTCACACACAATCCTTTGCCAACACACAGGTTAGAGACTGAACATCTTGAATTCCCAGATTTGAAGTTTATTGATACAAACAACTCTGATCACCACACGAATATACCTTTGTAACACTGCTTATAGGACCAATAAGATATTTAAGAGTACAAGCTCTGAAGTGAGACTATCAGGGCTAGAATCCCAGCTCCAAACCTAACCTGCATTACTTTTTGGCGAATTGGGCTCTGTCCTCAAAATATCCTCAACTATAAAGCAGAATAATGGTAGTTTTATTGTGAGGATCAAATAAGACAGTATGTGTAAAATATTCAGAATGCCTAGCACATACTAGTACTTAAGAATTGTTAACTTTTACTATGCTTAATTACACCATTCTCTCAACTCATCACCTAATGACTATTATAAAGAGCCAGAAACTGAGGTACAAGACTTACCCAACCTCAAGAACTTATAACAAAAATAGTTTAAGACTCTCAGTTCTAACTTTAAATAAATACCACCTCTAATTAGTTATTTTTCTGTATGACAGCAGCAAAGAACTATTTAAACTGAGTATTTTTTATTTGTTCATTAGTTACATACAGCCCTATGCAAAGAAGTAATTCATCCATTCAGATAAGTCAACCATAGGATTAGGATTTCAGAGAACCACATTTTAACCTGGCCTTCCATGGAAGGCATCATGGTATAGCAGAAAGAACATATAAATTGCTGCTCTAACACTAAGAATTGTATTGCAATGTGGGACACCTGGGTTGCTCACTCTGTTAATAAGCATCTGACTCCTGATTTCAGCTCAGGTCGTGATCTCAGGGTTGTCAGATCAAGCCCCATGTCAGGCTCCACACTGGGTGCAGAGCCTGCTTAAGATTCTCTCTCCCTGGGGCGCCTGGGTGGCACAGCAGTTAAGCGTCTGCCTTTGGCTCAGGGCGTGATCCCGGCGTTCTGGGATCGAGCCTCACATCAGGCTCCTCCGCTGGGAGCCTGCTTCTTCCTCTCCCACTCCCCTGCTTGTGTTCCCTCTCTCGCTGGCTGTCTCTCTCTGTTGAACAAATAAATAAAATCTTTAAAAAAAAAAAAAAAAAAGATTCTCTCTCCCTACCTCTCTGCCTATTCCCCTGCTGGACTTCATGCTCGCTCTAAAATAAATAAAATCTTAAAAAAAAAAATTGTGTGGCAATATTATTAAAATAACTCTATGCCTTGTTCTTCTCATCTGTTGGCAACATTATAGGTCAGACTCACTGGAGTATTGTAATATTTAAATATAAATACAATGGAAAATAATTATGTAAGAAAATGAAGTACATACAATAGATATTAAGAAGAATTTTGTTCCCCACCCACCCTTTCCTTTCTCTAAAGTTACATATTCCCTGAGATAAAAATTTATTTCAAAATTGTCTGAAGTGATTTTTCTTCAACATGAAAGTCTAATGACAAATCGAGCAATTCTTTTTTTTTTTTTTACCTGGAAATGGATGCCTGGAAACTAACTCCTCCGGAAGTCCAAGTTCTCTGCCTAAAATTCTTACTTCATCCTTATGAAAATCTTTCAGAGGTTCTATTACTTTTCCCTACAGATGGAAAAAGCCAATTAATACCAATTAGTAATGAAAATGACATGGAAAATAAAGAGTAACATATTATTGGCCTTTCCTTTTGATTTTTAAATCTAAGGTGAAAGACATTTTTTAAAATTTCATATCTTAAAGTATTTTCTCCCATGTGTTCATAAGGAATTAGATGAATATTTTACTGATCTTCATACTTTGAAACACATTTTAAACATAAACCTTTCAAATATAAATAAATCAGAGCAGTCCTACCCACCATCTCTGATCTAATTCTCATTAGAATGGAAAGCAATTAGAAAACATCATACTAGTGTTTCAAAATTAAAGCTCTCCAAGTGATATCATTAAGTGAAAAGACAACCTACTCCTATTTGATAAAAGGCCTATACAGTGTATAAAGAAGACTTACAATTCAGTAATAAAAAGACAAATAAACCAATCAAAAGTGTGTAAAAGATCTGAATAGGTATTTCTAAGAAGATATACAAATGGCCAATAAGCACATGAAAAGATGCTCAACATCATTAGTTATTAAGGAAATGCGAATCAAAGTCACAATGAGAGGGGCACCTGGGTGGCTCAGATGCTTAAGCATCTGCCCTCGGCTCAGGTCATGATCCCAGAGCCCTGGGATCAAGCCTCACATCGGGCTCCCTACCCAGCAGGGAGCCTGCTTCTCCCTCTCCCTCTGCTGTTCCACCTGCTTGTACTCTCTTGCTCTGTCAAATAAATAAATAAAATCTTAAAAAAAAAAATCACAATGAGATACCACTTCACATCCACTAAGATGCCTATGACAGACAGTAGCCATCTTAATGAGTGTGAATTACAAAAAAAGAGAGAGAGAGAGAGAAAAATAACAATTGTTGACAAGGTGTGGAACACTGTTGGTGGATTAAAATATGGTATAACTGCTATGGAAACGTTAAGAAGTCCCTTTTAAAAATTAAAAATAGAACTACCATGGGGTGCCTGGGTGACTCAGTCAGTAGAGCATGCAACTCTTAATCTTGGCATTGTAAATTCAAGCCTCATGGTGAATGTAGAGATTACTTAAAATCTTAAAAAACAAAACAAAACAAAACAAAAAAACCTACCGTATGATCCAGCAATACTGCTTCTTATATATAACAAAAAAACAAAACAAAACAAAAAACTGAAAGCAGGGTCTCCAAGAGATATTTGCCAACTCATGTTCATAGCAGCACAAGTCACAATAGCCAAAAAGTAGAAGCAACCCAAATGTCCATTGATAGATAAATGGATAAACAAAAGGTGTCTATACATACAATGAATCATTATTTAGCCTTAAGAAGGAAGGAAATCCTGTCACATGTTACAACATGGATGAACCTTGAGGACCTATGCTAAATGAAATAAGCCAGTCACAAAAAGACAAATGATTCCACTTTTATAGGATATCTAAAGTAGTCAAATTCATGGAGACAGAAAGTAGAATGGTGGTTGGGAAGAAGAAGAAGAGAGCAGCTGTTGTTCAAGGGATATAAAGTTTCAGTTTTACAAGATGAATAAGTTATGGAGATCTGTCTCACAACAATGCAAATACACTTAACGTTAGCTATACATTTAAAAATGGTTGGGGGGGAGGGAGAAAGGCTTTATGGAGAAGTTCTCATAAGCTTTTACCTCTTCTCTCAACTTTCTGATAAGCTCTGTGTCATTGTGATGGGTTTTGATGAGTTCAGCTTTGCCACTTGCAACAAGGGATGCACTTTCAATTAAATCAGGCCGTAAAGTACCTTGGGCAAGGAAAACCTCCTCTGGTTTCAGGTTCATTTCTCCAATTACTTCATTGGCAATCTATAACCAAGAGGAGTAAAACAGCCTTTTAAGAGATTAATCTTTTAAAAAGATAGCAGTCTTTTTTTTATACTTTCAACAAGATTTCTCAGAATCCTTTTGCAATATTGACCAAGAGATAAAATCCATACCAACCCCCAAAGTAAACTCTTTTAAGAACATATGCTTTAGAAAGATTCAAAAAGATAGGCAAACATTCAAGAGCCTGAAAACTAGCCACGGAAATACTCAAACAACTAAAAAGTCTAATATCAACTGAAATACCTAGTCTTAACTACTTAAAATAAAAGCCTGGCAACGTAGTATACATGTTTTTTTAAAAACCAGTCAGTGTAATAGTAACATACACTAAAATTCTTAACCAAAAAAAAAAAATCAAAATTAGTCAGCAGATTTGATTATTTGATACAAGGACAAGGAAAACCAAATATTGAAATTCACATCAAAAACAGTACACACTGTGGATATTTTTTAAAAAGGTACCTTAACAAAAGTATCCCCAATAATTTTTCTTTTCTCTTCAGGACTTGTTGTCATATTTAATGTTTTGCTAATTCTTTTTCGTGGAGTTCTATCTTCATCTGATATTGGTAAAGTTGTTGTTCCGTTGTAGAAAGAATGAGCAGCATTTATCACTGAAGAAGAGAAGAGAAGCACATTTTTTTTTAAAGATTTTATTTATTTATTTGACAGAGATAGAGACAGCCAGCGAGAGAGGGAACACAAGCAGGGGGAGTGGGAGAGGAAGAAGCAGGCTCAGCGGAGGAGCCTGATGTGGGGCTCGATCCCATAACGCCGGGATCACGCCCTGAGCCGAAGGCAGACGCTTAACGACTGCGCCACTCCTGCGCCCCGAGAAGCACATTTTAAAACTAATAGAAGATTTTAAAAAACATAAATGATGGGTCAAACTACAGAAAGAAAACCTAGGTGGATCTTCTGATCACCCTTACCTTGGCTACATATTACAGAACTACCAATAAAACCACGATTAACAGAGTCCAGACACAGGAACTCACTAAATTTTGTTTTTTTGAGAATCCTGTGGCGTTTAATAATCTAAGGCCATGATATCATACATTATTCCGGTTGCTTTCCTGTATTCAGTGCCCCACCAGAACAGCAAGCAAAAGCCAAAGGAAGAAGGATAGCCCAAGGGAACTGAAAGCAGTTCATATACAGAGATCAAAATCCTGAGAGTTGCACACTGAAAAACTGATGTTTATCAACAAACACTTAGCAATCACTGGCTATCCTTTTATTTTTAAAGAGCAAGGTAATTAAAAACTTACTAAGATCTCTACTTGGTAGTAAGGCTGAACAACTCATGAACCTCACTGAAACATAGCTGGCTAATTCACTGGGGGACATCAGTGAATTTGTAGCTCTTTCTCTTAAACTGGTCAATTACCCCAGAAAAGATACCTCCAATCAGCATTCTGATAACAAAACACCAGAAGTGGCAGGGAGAGAGAGTCACCATTCAGTATACAGATTTTTGCTTACTCCTACTGTTTCTAATGTAGAATCTTATTTCTACCCCCAACTATGCCTGGTACTGATATGCCCAAATCCAAAGTTTCTTTTATGTAGCCTCTCTAGAGAATAAATCCGTCTTCCGATAAGAAGGGATAGCAGCAATTTATTCCTGTGTTAAGGAAAAGAATCTCTTTCTCAGATTTTCAACCAATCTGTTGTAGGCTCACGCAGAGAACCACACCCCACAGGGAAGCCAATGTTTCCAAATCTTGAGCCTCCCCACAAGTCCTGCTTTTGTTAGTTTCCTCCCCTTAGCAACATTTTACTAGATATATCTCCTCAGACAAGGGAAAGGAAAGCAAAAATAAACTATTGGGACTACATCAAAATAAAAACCTTTTGCACAACAAAGGAACCTCTCAACAAAATGAAAAGGCAACCGACTGACTGGGAGAAGATATTGCAAAGGACATATCTGATAAGGGATTAATATCCAAAATATATAAAGAACTTATACAACTCAACAGCAAAAACACAAATAACCCAATCAAAAAAGGACAGAGGGCCTGAATAGACATTTCTCCAAAGAAGATATACAAAAAGCCAAAAGTGCATAGAATGATACTCAGTATCACTACTTATTAGGGAAATGCAAATTAAAACCACAGTGAGATATCACCTCACGCTTGTTAGAATGGCCATCACCAAAAAGACAAGAGATAATAAATGCTTGCGAGGATGTGGAGAAAAGGGAAGCCATGTGCAATGTTGGTAGAATTGTAAATTGGTACAGCCACTACAGACGAGTTTTGGTAGCTTCTGGGGGCCTCAGTCAAATGTCCAGCCAGACTTCAGCTCAGGTCATGATCTCAGTGTAGTGAGATAGAGCCCCGCATTGGGCTCCATGCTCAGCGTGGAGTTTGCTTGAGATTCTCTCTCTCCCTCTGTGTCTCCCCGCCACTCCCTCCCCTGCTCACACTCACTCTCTCTAAAATAAATAAATAATATCTTTTAAAAAAAAGAATTTTTGGAGGATCTTCAAAAAATTAAAAATAAAACTACCATGTGATCCAGCAATCCCACTTCCAGAGATATACCCAAAGGAAATGAAAACAC
The DNA here is from genome assembly GCF_024610735.1 of Ursus americanus. NCBI lineage: Eukaryota > Metazoa > Chordata > Mammalia > Carnivora > Ursidae > Ursus > Ursus americanus. The sequence goes on along the minus strand of NC_142146.1, from coordinate 49,718,808 downwards.
ACAAAAAGATACCTGCACTCCCATATTCATAGTAGCATTATTTGCAATAGCTAAGATATGGAAACAACCTGAGTATCCATCAATGTATGAATAAAGGTGTGATATATATATACACACACACACACAATGGAAAATTATTCATCTATAAAAAACAAGGAAACCTACCATTTGTGACAACATGCATGGACCTTAAACGCCTTATGTCAAGTGAAATAAGTCAGGCAGAGAAAGACAAATACTGTATGATCTCACTTATACGTAGAATCTAAAAAATCAAACTCATAGAAAAAGAAATCAGACCTATTATCAGAGCTGGAGGTGAGGAGAAGGGAAATTGGAAGAAGGTGGTTAAAAAGCACAAACTTCCAGTTACAAGATAAATAAGTACGAGGGCGATATTGTACAACATGACGATTATAGCTAATACTGCTGGTTGATATATAGAAGAGTTAAGAGTGAATCCTGAGTTCACATCATAAATTTTTCTTTCCTTTTTATTGTCCCTATATGAGAAGGTGGATGTTAACTGAGACTACCGTGATAATCCTTTCAAAATATATGCAAAATCTAATAATCATACTGTAGCCTTAAACTTACACAGTGATGTATGTCAATTATTTCTCAATAAAACTAGGGGAAAAAAAGTGACTATAGACTCTTCACCTCTCTTCTCTGTATAAGCGTTTCAGTTTGTAAAATAATCTGTACATCCATACCTGTTGTAGGAAGACCTGGAAATTCTCATACATAAATAATATTATGGATGGGGAAAGATAACTCAAAAAGAGTAAATGAGTAGAAGAGAACAGAAGGACAGATGGAATTTTACTGATTTGATTTTTGGGAATTTCTATTGATTTCAGTTTTAAAATTTATACTGGGACCCCTCTTGAACCAGATAATTATAATGTAAAAGTAAAAAACATAATTATAAGCTTATTGGGAAACCTGTACTTGTTTTTTTATTTTTTTTAATTTTTTTAAGATTTATTTTAAAAAGAGAGTGTGCGCCTGTGTGAGTGCACACAAGAGCAGGGGGGTGGAGTGGAAGGGGGGGGCGGGCAGGGAGAGAGAGAGAGAGAGAGAGAATCTCAAGCAGACTCCCCACTGAGTGCCAAACAGGAGGCAAGGCTCATTCCCATGCCCAACATCATGACCTGGGCCAAAATCAAGAGTAGGACACTCAACTGACTGGGGCACCCAGGTGCCCCTAGAAACATGTACTAGGTTAAGACAATGAGCTCACTCAAACCATAAGGCTAGAGATCTGATTTGTTAAATAAGCCCTCACATATAGACTTTTCTGAGAGCTCTTCAATACCTTTGACCTGAATTCCAAGCTTTTTGAGGGCCTCTTCTACAGACTGGCTTTCTCGTTTTCTCATAAAGCCATTATCAATGTGCACAGCAATGACTTGATCTTGGCTCAAAGCACGATTCAGCAAAGCTGTACAAACTGTTGAGTCTACTCCACCGCTGAGTAAAACCTACGAGGTGAAATTAAAAGAAAAATCAAGTTGAGTACAATAAACAAAATATAAATAAAATAAAAACTATCAGCTTAAATCATTACCTTTAAAAACACTTTTTAATCACAAGTAAATATGGTCACTGAAAAAGCACTCTGAAACACTGCAACTCACAAAACATCCGATCACCCAGTCAACACTTGAGGGCTATGGTGATGAAGCCAGCTCTGAGTTCTAACATTATTGACATAAATTTGTAGACTTTCAGATGTAAATTTCTTACCAAAACTTTCGATGTGCCTACTCTCTCTTTGATCTCTCGAATGCACTCAAGTTCTCTGTTCTGCACGGTGAAGGTTCCACTGCACCCAGCTATGTCATAGAGGAAATTCTTCAGGATTACTTTCCCATTTTCTGTAAGGCCAACTTCAGGGTGGAACTGTGCTCCATATAATTTTTTAGATTCATTTGCTATACCTTTATAGAAAAAATAATCACAAGTTAAAAATGTTTTCATGTGGAAGACTCAACTAAGTACCCACAGTAATTCCTCACAACTTCTTTCTCTATAAATGTAAAAAACTGATGCAACTTAGTGCACTTTTAGCTACAGGGGAAAAAAAAGCGTAAAACAAAAATTACATTGCCACGCTTTTTCTTTAAAGGTCTTTAGGTAGCAATTAGTAAACTATATAGGACAGTGAAGTAAGTCCTACAGAGATTACCTCATAGTACTTTCACTTCTCCACCCAGATTACTTTGTCTATTTAATACAATGATAACTCAGTTTTGGCTCTCAGTCCTACATGGTTTCAAATGCAATACGCAGCTATCAATTTTATGTATTAGAAAAACCTCACGTACTAGGCCTATCAGAATATTCTATGTAATCCTTTTTTAGATACTATTAATCACAAATGTAACTTCGTGGATTTGACTAATGTGTTTCTGACAAATTATGGATTATTTACTAAGCAAAAGATGTTAGGCTAGATGTTTTACCTGTGCATGCATTACTTCTGTTTATGGCTCTGAGATAGCAAGAAATTTACAGCTGGTTAAGTAGTTAAATCAGGCCTAGCAGGCTCCCAAATTTATACTCATTCTACTACACCAAGGAACCTCACATTTTCTTTACTTGGGTTCTAGGACACCACTCTCTCGGTTCACTTATTTCACTGTCTGTTCCTTCTTAATCTTCGTTGGTTCTTCCTCATCTTATCCATCTCTACACATGAAAGTTGCCCAGTACTCAACCCGTAAATCTCTTCTCTATATATTGAGTGACCTACAACTCTCATAACTTTACATCCTACCCATATGATGGTACACCCCCAAATTTATACCTCCAGCCCAATTTTCTACTCTACAGTCTAGACTCCTACATACAACTGCCTACTCATACCTTTTTTTCTATGTTTAATAAGGCATCTTGAATTTAATCTACAAACTTGCATGACTGCATTCTTTCCTTTCAGGTAAACAGAAACTTCCAACTTTCTGGATGGTTGGACCAAAAACATGGGAGTTAAAACTCAGTTATACCCTTTTTCCCCCTCCAAATGCACTCCGACAGCAACTCCTTTGTGTCTCCTGAATTTCAAAACACATCAGAATCCAATCTCATTTAAGATTAAAATCCTATCAAACATCTTTTCCAACCACAATGGTAAGAGACTAGAAATTACAAGAACAAAACAAGAAAATTCACAAATACACGGATACTATAAAGACATGCTCCTGACAAAGGAATGGGTCAAAGGATAAATCAAAAGAGGAAAAAAAAAACCCAAGACAAATAAAAATTGAAACATAACAACCAAAACTTACGGGATGCAGCAGAAACAATTCTAAGAGGGAAGTTAAGGGCAATTAATAACTACATCAAAAAAAAAAAAAGAGAGAGAAAAGAAAGATCTCAAATAAACCTAGATTCCACCAAAAAAATTTAAAACAAATCAAACAATTTCAGTAAGGTGGTGGAATAGAAAATCAACATAACAAAGTCAGTTGTGTTTCTGTAAGTTAAATGTTTCTATAAGTTAAACTATCAGAGAAATTAAGAAAACATTCCCATTTATAATAGTATCAAAGAATAAAATATTTAGGAACAAACTTAACCAAGGTGGTGAAAGATCTGTATACTCTAAGATAATGATGAAAGAAACTGAAGGCACAAATAAATGAAGAAATATCCTACGTTCATACATTAGAAGAAGATTGTTAAAATGTCCATTCTAGGGGCGCCTGGGTGGCTCAGTCGGTTAAGCGTCTGCCTTCAGCTCAGGTCATGACCCTAGGGTCCTGGGATCAAGTCCCACATGGGCTCCCTGCTCAGCAGGGAGTCTACTTCTCCTTCTCCCTCTGTCTGCCACTCCCCCTGCTTGTGCTCCTCTCTCCCCCTGACAAATAAATAAAATCTTTAAAAAAAAAAAGTCTGTTCTACCCAAAGCAATATACAGATTCAATTTAATCTCTATCAAAATTCCAATGGCTTTTTTGTAGAAATAGAAAAAAGGAATCCTAAAATGTGTATCAAACCACAAAAGACCTCCAAGAGCCACAGCAATCTTGAGGAAAAAAAGAGGCATCACATGTCCTGATTTCAAACTACATTATAAAACCATAGTAATCAAAACTGTATGGTATTGGCATAAATACAGGCACACAAACCAAAGAAACAGAATCAAGAGCCCAGAAATAAATCCATGTATATATGATCCATTTACAACCAAGAAGCCAAGAACATAAAATGAAGAAAGGGTAGTCTCTTCAATAATGGTGCTTAGAAAACCAGACAGCCACATACAAAAGAATGAAACTGGATCCCTACCATATACATATACAAAAATCAACTCAAAATTGATTAAAGACTTGAACATAAAACCTGAAATCACAAAACTCCTAGAAGAAATCACAGGGGAAAAGCTCCTTGACACTGGTCTTGGCAATGATTTTTGGATTTGACACCAAAAGCAAAGGCAAAAAAACAAAAATAAGTGGGACTATATCAAAATAAAAAGCTTCTGTATAGCAAAGGAAACCATCAACGAAATGAAAAGGCAACTTATGGAATGGAAAAAAATATTTGCAAGCCATATATCCAATAAAAGGTTAATATCCAAAATAAATAAGGAACTCATAAAACTTAATAAAAAACAAAACACAGCCCAATTTAAAAATGGGCAAAAGACTTGAATAGACCTACAAAAGAAGACTTTTGAAAGACTACAAATGGCCAACAGGTAGATAAATATGCTCAATATCACTAATCATCAGTAAATGCAAATCACATCCACAATGACATCCTTTCACGGCCGTTAGGATGTCTATTAGCTGCCATGATAAATGCTGGCAAAGAGGGAGAGAAAAGGAATCCCTCGTAAAGTGTTGGTGGGATATATATAAACTGGTATAGTACTATGGAAAACAGTATAGAAGTCCCACAAAAAATTAAAACCAGAATTACCATATGATCCAGCAATTCTACTTCTAGGTATACATCAAAGGATATGAAACCATTATCTCACATAGATGTCTGTATGTTCACTGCAGCATCACTCACAATAGCCGTGACATGGAAATAAGCTACGTGTTTATATCAATGGACGAATGGATAAAGAAAATACATATGTAGATGAACACACACATAATATATACACACAAAATGGAATATTATTCATCTTTTAAAAAGAAGGAAATCCTGTCATTTGCAACAACATAGATGAACTTAGAGGGTATAAGGCTAAATGAAATAAGCCAAAGACAAATACTGTATGGTACTGCTTATATGTGCAATCTTAAAAAAAATAAATGAAAAGTTGGACTCAGAAACAGAGAATGGGAAAGTGATCACCAGTGCCTGGCTGTGGGAAATAAGAAGAGGTGGTAAAAGGGTACAAACTTTCAGTTGTAAGATGAATAAAGTCTGAGGATCTAACTAATAATACGGTGATTATAACTGATAACACTAACACTGTACTAGGTAATCTAGATTTGCTCAGAGAACAGAGCTTAAATGTTCTCACACACGAAAAAGGCAAATATGTGAGGTGATGGATGTGTCAATTAACTCCACGGGGGAATCTTTTCATTATGTGTACCTATATCAAATCAGCACACTGTATACTTTAAATACCTTACAATGTTATCAGTTAATCTTAATGAAGCTAAAAAATTAAATTAAAAAAAGGTTGAGAGAAAAAAAAAAAACTACCAACCTAGAATTCTGTACCCTGAGAAATTATCCTTCAAAAGTGAAGAAAAATAAAGACTTTCTTAGACAAGCAAATATTGAAGCTATTTGTTGCAAGCACACCTGCCTTGCAAGAAATTATAAAAAATTTCTTTAGGGAGAAGGAAAATGATGAAAGATGAGAAACTTTAGTCTACATAAAGAAAAGAACATCATTCACAGTTCCTGGCTCACAGATCCCAAAACCTTTAGAATTTCTTAAGAGAGGCGAGCTTAAAGGTATCTCTCATATTAATAAGGTGACGTTCTGAAAGCACCTAAGGATGGGGGCTGGATGCCAGGGGAGACAACCATGTGATTAGAGGCTTGGAACTTTCAGTCCCAACCTCCTGGACTCCAGGGAGGGGAGAGGGGCTGGAGGATGAATCAATTACCAGGAAGCAATGATTTAATCAATCATACCTATATAATGAAGCCTCCATAAAAACCCAAGGGATGACGTTTGGATTAGTCATTAGTCAGATTAGTGAATATGTGGAGTTTCGGGGAGAGTGGTGCACCTGGAGAGGGCATGGAAGCTCCACGTCACTTCCCCATTCTCTGCCCTATACATCTCTTCCATCTGGCTGTTCCTGAGTTACATTCTTCTATAATAAACCAGGGATCTAGTGGTAAAATGTTTCTCGGAGTTCTGTGAGCCATTCTAGAAAATTAATTGAACTGAGCAAGAGGTCGTGGGAACCTCTGATTTACAGCCAGTTGATAAGAATAAGACACCTGTGACTGGTGTCCGAAACCCAAACAGGGGGTCACTGGAACTTCCAATCTATAGTTTTTCAGTCAGAGTCACAAGTGATAACCTGGGTTTGCAACTGGTGTCTGAAGTGTGTGTGGGGGGTGGGGGGGTGGTCTTGTGGGACACAGCCCTCAACCTTTGAAATCTGGTGCTGTCTCTGGGTACACAGTGTCAGAATGGAAATGAACTGAGGTGACCACATTCAAATACCACACTGGTATATAAAAATTGTTTGTTGGTGTAGGAAACCCTCCCCAACTCTCCCCACACACTGGAAACTGCTCTCAGAACACCAAAGAACAGCAAAGACAGTGCTTAGAGGGAAATTTTCAGCACTGAATACATATATTTAAAAAAAAGATTTATGGGGCGCCCAGGTGGCTCAGATGGTTAAGCACCTGCCTTCCACTCAGGTCATGATCCCAGGGTTCTGGGATCAAGCCCCACATCGGGCCCTCTGCTCGGCAGGGAGCCTGCTTCTCCCTCTCCCTCTACTGTTCTCCCTGCTTGTGCTCTCTTGCTCTGTCAAATTAATAAATAAAATCTTTAAAAAAAGAGAGAGAGATTTAAACTCAATCACCTAAACTTCCACCTTAAGAAATGAGAAAAGAGGGGCAAATTATATTCAAAGTAAGCAAAGAAATAATAAAAATTAAACAGAAATCAATGAAACTGAAAACAGGAAATCAAAAGCAACCACCACCACCACCAACAACAACAACAACAACAAAACCAAAAGCTGGTTCTCTTTGAAAAGTTCATAAAATTGATAAGCCTCTAGCCAGGTTAACTAAGAAAAAGAGAGAGGACACAAATTACTAATGTCAGAAATGAAAGATGAGACATCACTACAGGTCCCATGGACATTAAAATAATAAAGGAATACCATGAATAACTCTGTGTCCACAAATTTTATAACACAGATGAAATGTGTCTTTCTCTTTGAAAGATACAACTTACCAGAACTCACATAAGAAACAGATAATTTCAATAGGCTTCTATCGATTTTAAAAATTACGTGATCTGATTCAATAGATGCAGAAAAGGCATCTGAAAAAAATCCAACACCCATTCATGATAAAAACTCTCTGTAAACTAGGAATATAGGGGAACTTCCTCAACTTGATAAAGAATATCTTCTAAAAACCTACAGCTAAAATCATACCTAACAGAAACTCAAAACTTTTCCACTAAGATCCGAAACAAGGCAAGGATGTTCCCTCTCCCCAATGCTTTTCAACACCATATAAAAGTCCTAACTGATGCAATAAGAAAAGGAAGTAAAAGGTATACACTGAGAAAGAAGAAATAAAACTGTCTTTGTTCACAGATGACATGATCATCTATATAGAAAATCTGAAAAAAAAAAAAAAAACAAAAACAAAAACAAAAAACAGTAAAACTCCAGGACTAGTATGTGATTATAGTAGTATTGTAGAATGTAAGGTTGATACACAAAAGTTCACTGCTTTTCTATGTACCAGCAATGAACAAGTGGGATTCGAAATTAAAAACAATTAGCACCCAAATAAACAAAATACTAAAGTATAAATCTAACAAAATATGTACCAGATCTATATGAGAAAACAATCACTCTTGACCACTCACTTCCACTTCTACCACACTATTCCTTACACTACTATCTCCTGTCCTGATTGCTGAAGTAGATTCCTAGCTGATCTCCCTACTTCTACATTTCACCCTTTCTCTTTTCTCCTCACTGTAGCCAGTGTAATCCTGAAATTAGATCATGAGTAAAGCCAACAATTTCACAGTGGCCTCAAATGGCCTGTGTCCTGGCCCCTCGACAATCTCTCTAACCTCATCTACTACCACTCTCCTCCATGCTTACTCTGCTCCAACCATGTAGTCTTCCTTGCTGTTCCTCAAACATGGTCCCATCCCAGGAGCTTTGTACTGCTACTTCCTCTTCTCCCAAATACCCAGAAGGGTAAGCACTTACTTCCTTAATGTTCAGTATCATTTTACAGGAATACCTTCCCTGAATATCCTATATAAAACAGTAACAACCTTAATCACACATATTCTGCAACGCTCTTCTCTTCCTGTATTTCTTGTCAATGCACTTAAATGCTGACACTTGACATATTCTTTGTTTGCATATTAGCTGTCCCATCCCTCCCCCCAACTAGAATGTTAAAACAGAGATTTTTGTCCACTTTGTTCGTTACTTTACCCTTGGCACCTGGAACTGTCACTGGCACAAAGTAGTCACACAAATATTGGTTGAATGAATACAAATACATAAGCCATCTACCACTGTTAATCTTTTATTAAATAAAGACATTTTAATATGAAAACCATCCTGAATCATTCTTATTCTAATGTTAAGTAATTATAGGCAAATTATTCAATTCGGTTTATCCATGAAAAATCTTTTTTTCAACTTACCGTTTAGGTGTGGCATTTCAAACAAAAAGAACTTTACTGATAAATCCACTTTTTTTTCTTTTTACTGACTTCCAGGATTATTGGTAATTATTTACATAATAACTATTCAAATAAGCAAGTCAAAAAAAATCACAAACTGCCAGAAAATCAATTCCTCTTTCTCAAGAAAGAAGAGAATAAAAATGGCTTTAAAGTAAGGATTGACAAAATTTCTACAAGGCGCTAAACAGTAAAAATTTTATGCTCTGTGGAACACATGCACACATCCCTGTCTTTTATTATAACCCTTTATTTATTTATTTTTTTATAACCCTTTAATAACATAACAGGCTATAGGCTAGATTTGACCCACAGGTCACAGTTTGCCAACCCTGCCTCAGAGACATGTCCTGAGGTGTTTCAGATGCCCAAGATACATGCCTACATATACCTAAGAAAGGCATTTAAAAACCCAATTATGAATAAAGCACACTAGAAAATTAGACCATTTTCAAATTTTTCTTGAGCTGTAAAAGTAGTGTTTTACATTTGGAGAACTTCTATTAGAATGAACATCTTTTAAAGTATTTCAGAGCAAACCAGTAAGTGATTTCTAAATAATCTAATATTAAATTTCCTTCATAAATTAATGGTTGATCCTATATTTATAATATCTTTTAAAAATAAAAAATAAGAAACAGTACCTCATACAGAAACAAATTCTTAGACTCCTCAGATAAGTTTTTTAAACTGAATTCTGCAAAAGTTTAAAATTTTCACCTGCCACAATGTTCCCAGAACGCGCCACAACCTTGAATCCATCAGCTACTTTGTCCACACTATCTCCATGGGTAAGCAAAACAATTTCTTCCTTCTGAAGGCCTCTAAAAATACAAAAAATAAAACACAACACAGAAATATTTAATTAAAGACATGGTCAATGGGATCTTTTGCTTTATTTTTCTCCAGCTTTACTGAGGTATAATTGACATGTAACACTGTGTAAGTTAAAGATGTACAACATGATGACTTTATATAATGAAATAATTACCACAGTAAGGTTACTTAACACATACATCACACATCACATAGTTACCACTTTTTTATGTGTATGGGGAGAACATTTAAGATCTACTCTTGGCAACTTTTAAGTATACAATACAGTGTTGTTAACTGTAGTCACCATGCCTGAACATTAGATCCCCAGAACTTATTCATCTTATAACTAAAGTTTGTTCTTTTCCTTTAAAATACTAACTCACCATATCTGTAAATAAAAAAAAAAAAAAAACAGAAAAAAGTGTGTAACAGTGCAACACTGCTAGAATTTAAATTCATTCTATGCATTATAAATAAATCCAACAGGAGTATTAAATCTCAAAAAAAGCAATCTGTAAAAATTGAAAACTGAAAAAAATATATTTAAAAGTCGGTGGTATAACTACATGCATAAAAACTGATTTCAAGAAGCTACAAAATAATAATTTCAACATTTTATCTGTATTAGGATTTATCTTAAGAACAGAAGGCATTTCAGAGATCTAAACATTCAGTAGTTTTATATCAGAAAGTAATAGCACTAATACTGATGTTGTTATTTTGCAGTTATAGTGTAAACACACGCATATTATAGGTTAAAACAAATATTAAATAATTAGGAATTGAAGTTTTCAGCCTCAGAGTAAGGATATACAAAAATCAAAGTTGTTAGATAAAACCCTATAACTTTCACTTTAAATGGAAATAAGAGTATACATGGATTTTGTTTTCTCTAAAAGAATACACATTGACTGACTATATTTACTGAAAAGGCCTAGAAACAAAGACAACCCAGTAGCAATGTGAACTTCTACTTCTCATGCCAAATAAGTTGAAGGCATGGGTTAAAGAAGATCTAAGTAACATTTATCAAATGCAATGTGTGGACTTTCTCTCGACCCTGATTCAAACAAATCAACTATAAAAAGATATGTTTTACATTATGAGAAAATCTGGCAGAGGGCTGAATATTAAATATTAAGTAGTAAAAAAAATAAATTAAAAATAAAGCAAGAAGATAAACTACATTAAAGTCAAATGGATGTTTTGGGTTTACTACTGTTGTCATCATTGTTTAAGATTCACGTAGGTTGTGAATAAGTTTCAGATTTTTAGAACTAGGAAGACAAAGAGAAAAACTAAATTTTAACCAGATCTTTAGATATAAAGCCTCTGCAGTATCACATACTACCGTGATTCCTAAAATGGTTCTCAGGACTAGTCACTTTAGATACAGATGAATGTAAGCAAAACCTCTCCATTATGAAGTGGAATAAGCAATGGATCTCAAATGCATTTTGGTAATGAGTACCTTCAGCTCATAAGATTATTTTGAGCCACTACGGCTTTTTTTATTAACCTTCCTTCGAAAAACGAGAATCTTTGAACAGATATACTTATTTTTGCTCTTCCTCAAAATTAAAGAGGAGCCAGCCACAGCCAGTTTTGTGTATAAACTGGGATATCTCCATTTCAGATAAGTTTATAACTTAGATTTTAAAATTTCTGATCTGTCCAATTTGGAGAAAACTATTCATTAGGAATTAATTTACGCACAAGTATGTTAATAAATGAAACATACCTGTAACTAAAAATAATTAGCACAATTAAAAGAAATGGTAACAAAAAGTAACTGCATAATGGACAGACTTCAGGAATCACTATGTTGTACACCTGAAACTAATGTAACATTGTGTCAACTACAATTATAAATAGATAAAAGTAAATTTCTTGGGTTCACGAAAAAAAGGTAACTGTGGCTCACTAACTGATATCAGCTTGCATTTTATAGATTAATGCAGTAAGGGAGAAATGTAGTTTTAAAGTAAAAATGAGGGGTGCCTGGGTGGCGCAGTCATTAAGCGTCTGCCTTCGGCTCAGGGCGTGATCCCGGCGTTCTGGGATCGAGCCCCACGTCAAGCTCCCCTGCTAAGAGCCTGCTTCTTCCTCTCCCACTCCCCCTCCTTGTGTTCCCTCTCTCTCTGGCTGTCTCTGTCAAATAAATAAATAAAATCTTTAATTAATTAATTAATTAAGTAAGTAAAAATGAAATTTAAGGGGCACCTGGCTGGCTCAGTCAGTAGAACATGCAACCCTTGATCTCAGGGTTCTAAAGTTTGAGCTCCATGCTGGATGTAGGATTACTTAAAATCTTTTAAAAAACAAAAAAATAAAAATGAAATTTAAGTCAAAATGAAGCAAGTCAGCCTGGCTGGCTCAGACAATAGAGCATGCAACTCTTGATTCTGGAGTTGTGAGTTTGAGCCCCACATTGGGCACAGAGATTATTTAAAAATTAAAAAAAAAAAAAAAAAAAAAAAAGCAACTGTGTGACCCTATCAATAGTCTACTAAAATAAGCTTTCCCCAAAACATGGAAAACCCCAAGAAAAGAAAGCTTCTGGTCCTCTGGAAAACTGAATGAAAATGAAGCCTTTTTTTTTTTTTAATTTTATTTATTTATTTGACAGAGAGAGACAGCCAGCGAGAGAGGGAACACAAGCAGGGGGAGTGGGAGAGGAAGAAGCAGGCTCCCAGTGGAGAAGCCTGATGTGGGGCTCGATCCCGGAACTCCAGGATCACACCCTAAGCCGAAGGCAGACGCTTAACGACTGCGCCACCCAGGCACCCCTGAAGCCATTTTTTTTTAAGTCAAGCAGAAGATAAATGGTTCCAGGAAGACAGTGAATAGCTCATCCACCAATTTTTAAATAGATCAGAGCTATAGCACCTAATCTGTTGTTACCTAGAATAAGAATCGACTAATACGGGGCGCCTGGGTGGCACAGCGGTTAAGCGTCTGCCTTCAACTCAGGGCGTGATCCCGGCATTCTGGGATCGAGCCCCACATCAGGCTCCTCCACTATGAGCCTGCTTCTTCCTCTCCCACTCCCCCTGCTTGTGTTCCCTCTCTTGCTGGCTGTCTCTATCTCTGTCAAATAAATAAATAAAATCTTAAAAAAAAAAAAAAGAATCGACTAATACATTCACTGTATTAAAAGATAGTACACTAGGTACAGTTATGCTGGACGTAGAGAAAGTGAGAAGGAGGGAAACGTCAACACGTATTTAGTAATGAGTCCAACAAATTGGTTGTTTGCTAAGCACCCAGCAAAAACATGAGGGAAGAGATATACAAACACATTTGGTAGACGCAAGATAGTTTAAAACACATCTGGCACACTAATGTTTAGAATCATACTCCAAAGAGTAAAAAGGAAAAACTACAAACATTGGCATCCCAGTATGCAATCCCAAACAGGGGTCCGAGACCACAAAGGTGCTTTTAAGTTATGTCATAAGTGCTTTCCTTATACCTACTTAGCATCACCACCATCCTCTGTCATCCTGACACTCAAATGGAAAACAAATAGGACGGTTACACCTCTGGCAACTAGTACGGCCTAATCTGTCTAAGAATTACAGAATCTCTAATTTTGAAAAATAACAATCCCAGCTTTGAGTCAGTTACGCTACTACTCTTATTCATCTAAAAATATCTGTAATACCTGAACAACGAGCATGTGTTGTCCACACTAATACTGAAGACTCCATCTTCTCTAACACTTTTTTTGTGCACAGTACCTCCAAATACCTTATTCATCATCTGTTCAAAGAAAAAATAAATTGACATTAATATGAATCAAAAAGAATTAGCCATTTTATTATGATAATTTAATAATTTATATTCCTGTTTTCAAGATATCTATGTTTGTACCCCCAAAATAAAGAGTTAGACAAATGTAGATAACCTGGTACTATTATATGTCATTATACAGTTATTAAGAGGAATCGTTACAAAACAGAACTAGATTAGAAATCTGACCTGAGGTTAATTTCTATTAAACACTGACAGATTTTCCATTTAGTGTACTTTAATTCATCTGTTAAAAATAGATACTTAATACTTACATCTGAGTTTAATTTAAAAGCATTTTAAAAGGTACTCTGAGCTTAGAAAAAGCTAGAGCAGACAATAGGAAGAGCTGTGGTATTAAAACTAGGCAGGTATAAATTTCTCCAAGTGATTTAACTTTTGGCCCCAAAGGAACAGTCTAAAAGCCTGAAGAAGGCTATGTTGTGGAGACAGCATAAGCAAGAAAACCTGGTCTTTCAATTAAATTCATTTGTACACATCCCATAAACCTACAGACTCTTATTTCAAATGGTCTCTTCATTCTGCCCCTCCTTGTGTCAATTTTCTTATTCACCATTCACATTTGCCCGACGCCCCCCCAATACCAAATAAATACACACAAAATCTGTACAATCGTTAATCCTGCCTTGATGTAATCACTACAACTCATCTCGGTTTATCTGTTCCACGCAGGTGTCATAAGATACCTGCCATAACCATGCAGGACACAGGTTAACCCAACTCCCAACAAAAAGCAGGCAGAGGCTAAGTAAGTGTTCATTCTTAAAATGCACAGTGGAATATTCCTCAAAATCAACAGCAAATGCTGCCCTCTACATTCTCCTCTTAAGACATACACAATAAAGCTTCCTGCAATAAAGACTGAGTTAAGTGCAGCAGGAAAAAAACATGTTAACCCACTTAGCCCAGTATTTCCCAACCAAAAAGCCCAGGTTATCAAACACTTTCTGCAGCACATTAACTACCACACAGTTTAGGAACACTGCTACAGTCTAACCAGTCCCCCCTGCCTCTAGTCACTTCTCTTTTCCCCCTCATTCTGAACTCCAGCCATTCAAGCTAGTGTAATTGCCAAAACAGACCATGTTCTCTCCCCCATGTCTTCAGGTCTCCTCGCAGTCCCAGAGGCCTAACAAAGTATGTGATCCAAAGCAGTCATTAAAAGTTGCTGAATGAAAAATAAGGGCTTTCTTCTATATACTCAGTGAACCTTGCGCACCTCTACCTCCCTTAATTTGCCATTCTTAATTAGAAGACAGCTGAATGATCAAGATAACTAAAACTGTTGGAACTCAACACAATTTAAAAGTCCACAAAATCTCAATTAAATGCTTTTACAAAGCCAAGGGCTTGCAATAAAATTTAAAGCTATCTCACCTGCTCAGAAGGCTTTCAGGTGTATTTTTGGTTCTTAACTATACTACTAAAGGTTGAAATGCAAAGAGTTGAACAACCAGCTAAGCTTGTGTTTGTGGGAGGAAGGGATAACTTTATGTATAATGAAACAATTTGTCTTCTTGTTAAATTTTTGTTTAAATATTCTATTTTGACTTAAGGAAATGGTTTTCAGTATGAATTCCTCATAACCCCAATGTCCTAAATGCCTCAAAAGAAATCCGTGTAGTACTCCAGATCCACCATCCCAATTAGATCAGCTCCTATGTCTTGTCAGTTTTACAATAAGGTTTAAATTTGGGAGGGAGAATGGGAAGGAAATTCCCTTTTAATAAAAGTAATCTGACAAAAATCTCATGGGATAGTGTGTAAAGAAACCAAACATTTATAATAAAGATGTTTCTTAGAATGAAAAAAAAAAACAAAAGCAAAAACAAAGAACAAAACAAATGAAATTACAACAGTGAAGAAACAAATCACAATCTAGAAGGTATCTGCAATATATAATTGGCTAACGATTAGTATTCAGCATATATAAACACAATAAGACAGTGTATAGAAAAATGGGCAAAAATCATAAACCTGCTTTTATAGTAAAGCAGATGTTACTGGTAAATAAACATACAAATCTTACAATAATAAGGAAAATGAACATTAAGAGTACAATGTGATCCCATTTAACACCTCTTCAGATAGGCAAATACAAAAAGAAATCTGACAATGTTAAGGCTTGACAGGGATATGGAGCACGAGGAATTTTTATATACAGTTGTGGTAATGTAAACTGGAGGAATATTATAACCTAGTGAAGCCAAGATTCAGCATTTTAACTCAAGGTTGCCCTAGAGAAAAGACAGAGTATGTATAACACCAGAAGACAAATACAAAAATACTCATGGCAGTATTGTCTGTAATAGCAAAAAAAATCGAAAAAGAGCAGCAATACTAACAGTGAAATACATAATTAATCTGTGCTATTTAAACAATAAATTCAACAGTGAAAACGAGTAACTTAAACGTATTAACATGAATGAATCTTAAACCAAAGCTCATAATAATACATGCAGGATTTCATTTATATAAAGGTCAATGGACAAAACTAACTACTTAGGGATATAAACTTATGTATAAAGCTGTAAAGAAATAAAAGGGAATGAATAACAAAATTCAGGGAAAGTACTGCTTCTAGTAAGAAAAAAGAACAACATGAATGGAGAAAAGTATAAAGAGAGATTCAAAAGTTCTACTAATATTCTATTTCTTATGCTGAGTGAGGGGATATAAAGATAAAAAGGAGCAATGAGCAGGACAGATTTTTTTCTTCTAAAGCAAAGAATTACCAGAAAGCAATTAGAAAGGCTCTCTCTCACAAGAGAATCCAGTGAATGGGATAGATGGTACATAAGACACTGAAATTGCTAAAATTTCAGGATGCTACTGGGGGCAAAAGTACACACTAGAGTGAGACCTTTGCTGCTAGACTTACCCAACTAACAGTCACTAAGAAATGTCAGTCCTTCATAAACAGCATATTGGCTAGACGGTGTCATCTACACCAGTATTTTATGGAAAGACAATTTTTATCTAAAGGACCAACATCAGCCTATTCTTTTGTCCGAATACATTAAGTTCGGAGGACATAAAGGCAAATTGTTTTACAAATTTAACATGAGCACGCCTAGCTCTGACTAACACAAGATCTCTACCGAATGACAGAAAAATTAGGCCTTACAATTATATGGGGGACTGGCATAAGAGAGAAACAGTCAGTCACTAGCACTTAAATTAAGGTAGCATTTTCCAGACATATTTCAATTATAAGGGGTCCTGAAAAAAGATATCTGTGAGACTCTTCCTTACAGAATGTTATAATACCTCTCAATATACTAAAAATCATTTAACTTTAGTTGTGCTACATGATTAACACTGACTACTCTGTCATGGGACATCAATAAATTATGTAAATACATTACATCTTAGGGTAAAGGTATATTAAAAAAAAAAAAGCCAGCCACTTTCCAATGTTCAACTCAATCAACATGTAGGTTCTTCTAAGAAAATGCATTCATTAGAATACTATATAAGAAAATCCAAAAATAAGTTATCATCCAAGTCAAATTCATAAAAACCACTTGGCTTTTCAGAGAACTTTAACAAGAAAAAAAGAGGCTTTTACTAGAAAATGCTTGTTGCCTAGAGAAGAAAATATCCATTGTAGCTTTTGTACTTTTTACATCACATATTTTTAGGGATCAGTATTTCCTCTAAATCAAAGTGGAAAACTACAATGAACAATTAGCAAGAAATGAAATCTGGTAATGCTGTTTTACAGACCAGTGATTCCTAATATTCTGCTTTTGTATCAAGTATAAGAACAATAAAAATATTCATTCTTATGTGAACACTGATTTTTTTTTCCTTTGCTGAATACTCCAGAGCCAGCTAAATACTGCTCTGCTCACTTTCTACCTTCTAAACAGCCTCCTTCAATATTCATATTAAAGCACAGTAATTTCAACCAGATTGTTAAAAAAAAAAATGACTCCCTCTGTTTCACCACTTACTAAAATTTCAAATTATCTTCAATCCAAGGACTTAAAACAACTCAGTCATTGGGAGAAAGAACACATCATCTTAAGCCATATATACAAGAAATCAGAAGTTAATAGACAATTCTCAACAATCAATTAGGGAGGACCAGAGTATCACGAGAAAATTAAAAAGACGGTATTTTAATTAACACCGATTCCATTTGGTCAGTTAGGATCTCACAACTGGATATTACTTGCATTCTGACTCTGTCTTCCCTTCTGATTTAGTACATGCTAAAGCCAAAAGGTGGGCAAAAGGGAAAAGAGATCAAGACAAACAAGTGAATCCAGTCACTATATTTATTTGGCTATTCTTATCATAATAGAGAATTCTGAGTTTTAAAAAAAAGCTAAGGCAAAATACTGTAACATGTCAATTGATAATTATATTCCTCAGGGAATACTATCCCAGCTAGCTCAATTTTCAGATGATATGGTTAAGTCATATACATTGTTAAAAGTTATCTCAACTAGAAAATCATTTTGCTTACAATCGCTAGGGCTAACTTTTCTTAAGTGTATTTATTTCTATTCCCACCTCCTTAGTAAATAGATCTTATTGAACAAATCATTCTGAGAATTTAGCACATTACTAGCTCAGTATTATCTATCGTCTTATTCAGTAATCACATTCTACTTGTCTAATAAACCTATACTCCTCTAAAAAGGTATCAAAGCAGCCAAAATAGATTTCTAAACACTTAACTCATGGAACAGTTTTATATCTAGACCTCAGTCCCTATTTATTCTTGTTTTTGATACAATTCCAAGGTATACGTACTCATTAACGATACAGCAGAGATACCTGGCAGACACCATCTTAACCAAATGATCAAAACTAACACTACCTGTCATGGCACACACTGACATCACGTGCCTCCTAATGAGCTGCTCTGAGAACAGCACAGCATCACTTCTGTGCTATTCCTGCCAAAAAAACATCACCTGAACCTAACAATGAGGAAACATCACATAAACCAAAACTGAGGGATAATCTACCAAGTAACTGGAATATCTTTTTTTTTTTTTTTTAACTGTCAAGGTCATGAAAGAGAAGACTGAGAAATGGTTCCAAAATAAAGGAGTCTAATAAAGAGACATGACAACTAAATGTAACACATGGTCCTAGATTGGACACAGTACTTACAAGGGGGACATCAATGAGACAAACAGTGAAATATGAAAGCAGTCTGTGGATCAGATGCAAAACTGAATCAATGTTAACTTCCTGATTTCGATATTTGGACTGTAGTTACACAGGAGAGAGCCCTCGTCCTTAGGAAATGCAAGTAACAGGACATGATGTGTGCAACTTATCCTCAAATGGTTAAAAATGTCAACTGTAAAGGGGGCACCTGGGCTGCTTAGTCGGTTAAGCATCCGACTCTTGATTTTGCCTCAGGTCATGATCTGGGGCTTGGGGTCATGAGATCACAACCCCCCCCACCTCGGACTCTGTGCTCAACGCAGAGTCGGCTTGAGATTCTCACATTCTCCCTCTGCCCCCACCACGGCTTGTGCCCGCATGCAGGCATACTCTCTCTAAAATAAATAAATGTATCTTTTTTAAAATGTCAATAATAAGGGAATTGAGTAAAAATATACAGGAGGTCTGTGTACTATTTCTGTAACATGTAAATTTGAATGTCTACGTTTTTTTAATGGACACCGTTATGTTGTATGCAGCAATACAGTTACTTCTCTAAAAACAGATTTCCACTCAGGTCAGTACTGCCATACTGCTGTAACAATTTCTAAACAGCTGCAACATGCACAAACTAGCTCATACAATATCCTAAATACTCTAAAGACAGAAAATATTAATAAAATAAGAATCACAAACAGAATAAATTGAGCCAACTCTTAAGGCAAATTCACAGATGTACCTGCATGCCATAGCAAATTCCAAGAACAGGCTTGCCAATAGTGAATATCGCCGGATCAAACCAGGGAGCATCTTCTGCATACACAGAATTAGGTCCTCCAGAGATGATAATAGCGCTGTGGATTCAAGGAAGAGAGTCAGTGAAGAATCCTCTAACTGCTAATTTTTATCCCGAAGTCTATGCCCCCTCTCCCGTGAAGCACTGAGGGAGACTCAATACAGATGCAGAGATTTTGTTGTTTTCAGTATACTGTAGCAGATCCAGCCCCCTACACAGCTCAATCATCTATACTCCATTGCAATGTGTGAAAGTCCACCAATTCAACATTTACTTGTTAATAAGTACAAACTTCAAATAAATACTAATGCTTCTATCTGTAAAGGTTTAGCATGAATTTGTTTTGTCTTCCTCATTAGTGAAGGAGTCAATGAGAATTCTAAAGGGAAATGGAGAAAATACAGGTCTTTCAGGAAGCAAGGAGTAAAGCAGGTCACAGAAAGACCCAGGATGACACAGCCAAATACAACAAGGGATGACAGAATATGAATAATAACCTAACTTTGCCTGTTGAAAACCTATCCAACATTCCCAACAGTTTTGTCTGAGACCAGGAAAGGGAGCTAACATATGAATGCCCACATGACATTCTCTCAGAACCCAGGTCAATATTATAACTTCACTACATTATAATTTACAGAGCATTCTATGGGTTAACTTGAGACTCGAACAGTTATTATGGAAAAGGCTTCTAACTGAGGCCTATGATCTTTACCTGGCCACTGATAGATCTAATTTGGCCCTAAGCCTACACTCAAAAGATTGAGAATATTTTGATATTATGAATTTTACATAAAAATCCGGATTTCTGGGTTTTCTTTAGAAGAGGGGAAAAAAAACCTGGCAGCACTTGACCTTCACTCTCATATGGCTACAAACAACTGGACTCACAGAGAGATCTGCACCTCCAGACTACTCTGCTCCCTAGTTTGCCACACGTGCCCTCTTGTACAATAGAGGCATACCTATGCTCATCACTTAATTGAAGGTATCCTCAAACTCATTTTAGGTTTGAGTTTTGCAGGAATCCTGATTTATCTACATTTCTCAAGGAAAATGCATTTTAAGATCTAACCAAAATCTTCTTACAAACAAATTCAGGCAATTCATTTTATAATTAGCAGCTGCTTGCCACGTAAAAACAAAATAAAATATAAGCTTATAATACTTCCAGAAGAATGATGTAATAGCCAAATTCATAAAAATTATTCAGCAAGATAGGACATTTTTCAAAAAACAATTCAAGTGAGCTCAAAGGCCCCACTCTTCGAACTTTGTATTGCTTACATGAATTACGCTATTCATCATGTTTGTTAGCCTATCTCCTGCAAAAGAGACTAAAGACAACCTACTCAGAGGATAAATGTAACATCTTTAAGATAACAATCCTAAAGGGGTGTAGTGTTAGCCTTAAGGATAGATATATGCAACTTAGCTCTTTAAAAATGCATAAGCTAAAATTCTATAAAACATACTTAATAATCAAGACCTCTAGAATTTCAGTACATTATACTTAGTTTTATGAAAGATAACCACCATGGGACTGCCCAGCATCCCTCATTAATCTGCTAAACAACTCAGGACTATAAGAGTCTTAATACTATTAAAAAGAAAAGGGAATGGACTTAGTCAAGGATGAAACTCAAGCAGTGCTTAAGCCAATTATGAAAATTCTTATCTCAATAACTCTCAAGAAGAGCTAATCACTCATTCTGAGTCTTCTAGTTCTACCCTGCAATTACTTTGAAACTAACTCGCAATTACAAAGCCAATAAGCCACAAGGCATTCCAGGTACCAATTTTAAGCAAGTCAAACTTCCAAAAACAAGTAGGTTAAAAGGTCTCTCCTCTCAAAATACTCATATTCTAGGAAAAGGATGGTCAACTAGATATCTCAGCAGACAGGATTATAACAAGCAAAGCCACAGGACTATAGTTCCTACACAGAAAGAACCTCTAGACAGAAGCACGACCTGGGAATTGTTTATAATCAGGTGGCAAGAAAAATAATTAGCATCCTATTGCCAAGTATTTGGCTACCCTATTCTTAAATATTTAGCCTGGGTTAATCTGCTGGAGATTTTTTGTTTGTTTTGGGTGAAGGGAATGAAGGAGCTTAGATATGACAGACAGTCATTCAGAATTCTCACAGTTTTTTGATTCCCTAAAACTGGTTCTCACTGGCAAACTGAGATGGTCGCATTAGAGAAACTCAAGGGTCCCTCCTTACTCTAAAGATTCTACAGTTCAAAAGAGATGACTGTTTTTAACTGTATCCTAAGACTAGGACACAGTTAAATTTCAACCTGTCTTTTCTGATTTCCAATTCACTCTATTTCAGAAACAAGAATCACAGGATAAACAGGTCTATGAAGCCTTTAAAAGTTAACCATTTCTCTAATGGAAAAAAAAAATTATGTTTTTGAGAAAAATTAAACACACTGTATTTTGGATGAAATACATAGCATTAATGTTTAAGACCATTTGAAGTTACAAACTGCAGTTGTTTGCTTTTGGTAACACTCTTCATAAAGAAAGAGCATCAATTCCATGAGAAAAGGCATAGCATTAACTAGAAATTGTTAAAGGAAGAAACTGTATATAAGCTGGCTGTCATTTTGACTAGTTCTGAGCATAAGCTGTTGAATTAAACCTTATATTAGACTTCAGAAACCATCATATTTTAGAAATTTGTCCCTTGGAATAGGAGGCAAAAGAGACTCACTGGACACAGAATTCTTCTCATTTAGGTAATCTAGCTACTGTATATATTCCTTTGATCAAATGCTCTGGGATGAATGAATGACAGTAATAGCCAAATTCAAGTCTGACCCAAAAATCCTAAAAAATATAAAATATTCAAACAAAAAGTTCTTGTAACTGTGCAATTAAAATTAAGGAAATCTTTTTAACTAAAAAAATTTTTTCCTTTAATTTTTTTTTTAAATCTGAGCCATAAAAGAAAATTTCTTATAAAACTATTGCATGTCTTATATTCATTTAAAAAATTCAGTGCCCAGGGCACCTGGGTGGTGCAGTCAATTAAGTGTCTGACTCCTGGTTTCAGCTCACATAGTGATCTCATGGTCTTGAGACAGAGCCCCAGGTCAGGCTCCACACTCAGCTCGGAGTCGGCTTAAAACTCTCTTCCCCTCTCTCTGCCCCACCCCCCACCTCGAACACACCCTCTCTCTCTCTCTCAAAATACATCTTAAAAAAAAAAAATTCAGTGCCCAAGCAAATTAATAAAAAATTCCATAATCTAAGCTCAATCTCATAGAAAATAGAAGTGAAAAGTCTACCGGAATCCTTGCTCTTTTATGGCAAATGCTGGTGTTTCCAAGGGAAAGATTTCCGACTGCACAAACAGTTCTCTCACTCTTCGATCTATGACTTTCCCATACTGGGCACCAGCATCCAGAATGACAACAGCTCCTTCATAGTGGTGGCGGCCATCCTTAAGGTCTCCTCCAGCGTTCTCCAGCTGCAAATATTAAGGCAAACGTCCTCTTAGTTATAAAAATTAGTGCTCCTTTAAAAAAGAGAGGTCACTATCAGCTCCAAAAACATACCGAAACTGTTAACTTAGGACTCAGTTGCCAAGTCAAAGTACTTCTTTTAAAAGGAAGATTTTTATACATACCCATAGGTAAGCATACATAAACACTTTAATAAAAGCCAGCATTTACTGCTATGTAATATAGTCACTTTATGTATAAATGCATCTTAAATATATTATCTAACATGGTGGACATACAACCCAGCTGTGTCAAAATATAGTCCTAGTTTATGCCTGTTATACTGACATTCTTACTAATAGGGCCTCCTTTGAATCTCAAAAGCATCCTAGCTTGAACAATAAATTATATGGTCACCCTATCTAATAGTCACAGCATTCCTATGAGGGCTATACTGATGAGGAACCAAAAGTTTGCTGCCAGAGTATAAGCATGTTCAAATTCACTTCATTAGGATTTTTTGTATTACCTGAGGAAGAGGGTATATATGTATATATCCTATATATATACATGTATGTATATCCAACCCATAACATTAGAATTTTAAAAAGGTTTTTTAATCTTATCTCTGTCACCTATACATTGATAATGCTTTTCCGGAAAGCAATCAGAGCAATAAATCCTCAGAAAACAAGCTGCCATAATTTTAACAGAAGAGGAGGCTCTATAAAGTTATAAAAGTTATCTGAATCGCGATTCCTTCTCAACTCAGGAAAATTATATTCACATACAAGAGAAACAAATTATAGAAGTCAAATCCGATACAAAGTTAATCAAAGTAAAAAAGAGAGAATGAGGAATAAAAACATCTCTACCAGAGCAAGCCAAAAAGAGAAACAACAGATCAAAACTGGAAAGTATGACTTCTAGATGAACTAAAAGATATTAAGAAAATTATACAAGGTATAAACGACTATGAATCAAAATTAGACTATGAACCCAGAATGACCTATCTCAACACATACTTCTGTTTAAATTCTTATTTAAATTCCAGTTAGTTAACATACAATGTAATATGAGCTTCAGGTGTGTAATCTAGCGATTTAACACTTCCATACAACACCGGGTGTTCGTCACAAGAGCACTCCTTAATCCCCATCACCTATTTCACCCCTCACCCCCACCCACCCCCCTCTGGTAACCATTTGTTTGTTCTCTACAGTTAAAAATCTGTTTCTTGGTTTGCCTTTCTCTCTTTTTTCCCCTTTTGCTCATCTTTGTTTCTTAAATTCCACACGTGAGTGAAATCATATGGTATATGTCTTTCTATGACTGACTTCTTTTGCTTAGCATAATACTCTCTAGCTCCATCCACATCCCCGCAAATGGAAAAATATGGACCACTTCACAAATTTGCGTGTCATCCTTGCACAGGGGCCATACTAATCTCTGTACCGACACATATGCTTAACAAATTATTGGGCTTTAAAAGAAAAAAACCTTTCGATATTTTGGATAAAAAGCACACGACTTATAATTCACTCAACTATACGTTTGTTGTATGTAATTTTCTGTATCCATGTTTTATTTTACAATAACAAGATTTTTAAAAATAAAGCAAAAGGGAACTAACTTTACTTCGCACCTAGTATTTCATGTGCTTTACATATTTTCTTTTTTTTTTTTTTAAAGATTTTTTATTTATTTATTCGACAGAGATAGAGACAGCCAGTTAGAGAGGGAACACAAGCAGGGGGAGTGGGAGAGGAAGAAGCAGGCTCACAGCGGAGGAGCCCGATGTGGGGCTCGATCCCATAACGCCGGGATCACGCCCTGAGCAGAAGGCAGACGCTTAACTGCTGTGCCACCCAGGTGCCCCGCTTTACATATTTTCTTATTCATAATGATATGTATTTCTGTTTTACAGATGAAGAAAATGAGACTCAGATACTGTATCACCTGCCTAGGGACACACTGGCAGAAGCAGAAGGTAAATGCAGGCCTTTTCAAACCCCAAAACAATTAGCACTATAGAAGTAAAGTGGGTAAATATGCACCAAATTTTTGGAAGACTACCTTCAAAGTTATTTTAATTTTTAATATTTTGGTACTTAAAAGAAGTAAGCTTTATTACTTTAGAAAGTTTGCTTACATGAGTGAAATAATGTTCTGCCGATATCTAAGAAAAGTAGTTATTATACAATATAAATGATTTTGGAAATTGAATTTCATCAGTACTAAATTTATTCAGGAAGCTGCTCTTCAAAAAGACACTTTAGTAGACGTCAGTTGCCCAAATAAAAGTTTCAGGGTTAAAAGAGATTTTAAGACCCTCCCCCCACACACATACACACATATTTTAATCATCTGAGATACTCAACTACCCAGAATAATCCCTTCATTACCAAAAGGCTACTATAGAAGCATATGTACTTTTTTTTTTTTTAAGATTTTATTTATTTATTTGACAGAGATAGAGACAGCCAGCGAGAGAGGGAACACAAGCAGGGGAAATGGGAGAGGAAGAAGCAGGCTCACAGCAGAGGAGCCTGATGTGGGGCTCGATCCCAGAATGCCGGGATCACGCCCTGAGCCGAAGGCAGATGCTTAACCGCTGTGCCACCCAGGTGCCCCGCATATGTACTTACTTAATCTCACCACACCTAAAACTGGGGAAAAGATACACATTGTCTTCACAAAATTATCTAACACAGTAGGTACTTTAGAAATGTCAACAAATTTCACTGAAAGTTTTTCTTAAGAAACCATCATCACACATACAACACTGAATGAAGTTTGAGCCGACAATTAAAGGGTTAAACCAAAGAGTTAGACTCTCTAGCTCTTGACCTTATCACATGCTTGTTCTACCCTCCTTTTTTTATTCTTGAAAAATTTTGAACTTACAGAAACCTACAGAAAGGTTGAAAATATGGCACAGGAGTGCCTGGCTGGCTCAGTCAGAGGAGCATGCAACTCTCCATCTCCGGGTTGTGAGTTCAAGCCCCACACTAGTTGTAAAGGTTACTAAAAAAAATAATAATAAACTTAAAAAAAATTAAATTTAAATAAACTTAAAAAAAAGAAATGGCACAATAAATCCCACTGTCTGCCTAAATTCAACAATTAGTAACATTTTGCCACATTTTCATGATTTCTATCTAAATATACTTCTTCCTCTGAATTACTGGAAAATAAATTATAGATATTTCTCTCCCAAAAAAACTTCCCAGCACGTACTTCCTACTAACAGGACTATTCCCCGCTATAACTACAATACATAATCACACCCAAGAAATTTAACGCTAATAGTATCTACATACAAATTTCCTCAAATGTCACCACTAATGTCCTTTAAGGCTTTTTTTCCCCAGATTTTAAAATATTTTTTTGGCAACAATCTTACACTAGTGATGTAATTATGCCTCTTCCTAATAAAACACCAAGGCAAGGACACGATGTCATTTTGTCCCACTATTGGTGATCCTGACTTTGATCAGTTGGTTGATAGCCTGTGTGCTTAAAAGTAAAAAACAAACAAACAAACCCAAACACCTGATTTCAAGTCCTCCCCCTGCTTAAAATCCTACAATGATTTCCCCTCAGAATAAAGTTCAATGAAGTCCAAAATACCTTCCAAGCCCTATAAGGCCTTGACCTAATCTTTAACCTAAATTGCTGTTTAAACGCCCCATGATCCCACAGTGGGCAATGTCCTCTTCGGCTGAAAAATCCCAACACGGATAAATCAGTCTCAGACATGCCAACTGAAAGAAGCCAATCACCTCTAAAATCACTATATCTTCAATTTTCCATTAGCTCAATGACACAGCTGTCACTGCCATGGCTATAGTTATGTACAATTTGACATAAAATCCCTCAAGGGAAAGAGATTCCCTGGAGTCTCTCAGAAAATTTCCCTTAGTGCAGAAAGATGCCCCAAGGATTCAGCAAAGGAAATATAGCTGAGCTTAGCTGAAATTCATCTAGGATAGACATTCCGAAGCTTTATACAACTCACCAAATATGTCATTTCTCTATATATTCTATAAACACTTAAGCAAGACCCCTGGCGAGTGCAGTGGCTTGTAACTCCTAATAATACCATTAGACAGGTGCAACCCCTTAACATTTAAAAACCACTTGAAGAAGGACTGAGTTCTGGTTACCACCTGAAAAACTTCCATTAACATCTTCTGGTAAGATCAAGGAAGTACTAGCATCAAACTTGTAGAATGAGTCGTCAGTGATCTGGAAAAAAATTTCCAGAAGTAACTGAGCACTCTCAAGAAATGCTGAATCATCAAAACTTTTGATGGCATAGAAGATGTGTGGAACAACAGTTCTTGGACAACTCAGGGCAAAAAATAACTTAGAGGGGCGCCTGGGTGGCACAGTCGTTAAGCATCTGCCTTCGGCTCAGGGCGTGATCCCAGCGTTCTGGGATCGAGCCCCACATTGGGCTTCTCTGCTAGGAGCCTGCTTCTTCCTCTCCCACTCCCCCTGCTTATGTTCCCTCTCTCGCTGGCTGTCTCTCTCTGTCAAATAAATGAATAAAAATCTTAAAAAAAAAAAATAACTTAGAAGTGTCAAAATAAACATGAAGGAAGTTTTTAAAAAATACCAAAACTAATTTAGTTCATATTTTTTTTAATCTGTAAGTGGTATATGATTCTCAACAAAGTCTAAGTCTCTTATATATCAAAAATTCTAGGTGCGATTACTGAATACAGGCAACAGTTATGTAGTAGTTCATTTTCTGCCTATGTACATGAAGGAAGTTTGACCACATGCTTTTAACTGTTTAGCTGGTTAGGGACTTTATACTCTCTGCTCTACTTATGCATGTTTTTAATATTCTATACGTAACAGACTGTATTATTGGCCCTAATTCTTCACGATTCCCTATATCCATGCTGTTTCTCATATGACTTCGCAGTTCATCCTCTTTTAGGCAGAATGTATTTCCTCACTCTTAACATTGGGCTCAACCATGAGACTTGTTTTGGCCAATGTAATGAAGACAGAAATCATGGAGTGTAATGATTCTACTTGCACCCTGTGCTTCTGCCATCATGAAAACACCATCAACCTAGTAGTCCCAAGAGAAGGATGAAAGTAGTGGAGCTCAGCAATGCTGAGCTGACCCACAAACTTGTCAGCAATAAATTAGTTCACATGTCCTTCTGGAAATGTTTAATACCACCTAAAGTGAAATTTTACAAAAACTGTTTAACACCAAAGCATCCATGGCAGGTTCTAAATCTGTAACATACTACAATTCTGCTTTCCCTGGCCATAAATAGCAGAAATACATAATATACGGCAAAATTATTCAAAATGGCTATAATCATGCTTAGCTTTCTGTGACCTTTTCCTTAAGATACACATTACACTGATTCTCTAGCTTTGGAAATTTAAAACATAAATGCAGACTTATCTTTTTTTTTAAGGGGGTAACTAATGAAGCAAAGATATCAGGGAAGAGGAACCACGTAGAGGCATTATTAATTAACCTCTGTGGAGGTAGGCCTGGTGAACCCAAGATTTACCATACCAGGATACTATGCCTCACAAACTGATAGAAAAGTTCTTATGGGGTGCCTGGGTGGCTCAGTCATTAAGCGTCTGCCTTCCGCCCAGGGCGTGATCTCAGAGTCCTGGGACTGAGTCCCACATCAGGCTCCTCCGCTGGGAGCCTGCTTCTTCCTCTCCCACTCCCCCTGCTTGTGTTCCTTCTCTCGCTGGCTCTCTCTCTCTGGCTGCCTCTCTCTCTGTCAAATAAATAAATAAAATCTTTAAAAAAAAAAAAAAAAAAGAAAAGTTCTTATCAAACACCTGAAAATAGTTTTTATATGTCAATACCGCACCAATGCCAAGGTTGCATTTAAAAAAAAAAAGAAAAGAAAAACAATAAAAACTCAGCCTTATTAAATCCCGAGTGCTTCCAATTCTATTTTCATCAGCTTTATTGCCAAATTATTTATTTTATTTATTTAGAGAGTGTGTGCACGGGCACGCACACAAGAGGGGGGAAGGGACAGAGGGAGAGGGAGAGAGAGAATCCCAAGCACCCACTGAGTGTGGAGTCCAACACAGGGCTCAATCTCACGACCCTGAGACCATGACCTGAGCCAAAAATGGATGCTTAACTGACTGAGCCACCCAGGAGACCTCAAATTATGTTTGAATTTAAAATTCAGATTGCTATAATCAAATATAGAAGTTGTTCATTTCTACTGGTACATGTTTATAAAGCCAATCTAAAAGTAGCCTGTTTGCCCACAAACCACATCCTATTCCCATAAAAATGCAGCTGAACAAGATATTTTTTAAAACACCCTTAAGGACAAAATATCATGATGCAATTTTTTTAAAGTTTGTTTTACTCTACTAATGTTTATGTCTTCCAGGCATCAAGTAGATTATTACAAAGTAAATATTCTAAACTGTACAAAATAGAAAATACCAAACCTGTTAGGGTCTATCCTCTGACCTAGTAATTCCACTCCTAGGTATTTATCCAAGAGTAATGAACATCTATGTCCACAAAATCTGGAAACAGTTCACATGGCCATCAACATGTGAATGGATAAATTCTAGTATATCCTATGGTGGAATACTACACAACAATAAAAATGAACTACTGATAAAACAACACAGATAAATCTCAAAAACATTATGTTGAGTGAAAGAAGCCAAAAACTGCTATATGAGTCCATTAATATAAAGTTCAAACCAGGCAAAACTAATGTTTGGCTACGGAAATGGGAACCGTGGTTGCTGCTGGAGGAACCAAGGGGCATGCAAGAACTTGGGAGTGACAGAAATGTTTTATATGTTGATTGGGATAGTGGTTACACAGGTATAAACATTTGTCAAATTCAAATTGTACACTTAAAGGTCTATACCCTGCACCCGTGTACATTCTACCTCAATTAAAAACCAGCAAAACAAAATACCTATTAGTGACCTTTCTCAACCCATTTGTCTCCACAAACTGAAAAACAATGTTACAATAAGCAATTGTTTACCCTCAGCCTTCAGGGACACCAGATGGTCAAGCTCTGCCACGGTGTCAAAAATAAGGCCAATGTTCACTCAAATCTAAGAGCCACTCCATTACAAAACCAAAATCTATCAGGTTAAATCCACTTACGTGGATTAAACATCCAATTAACCATCCATTAAAAGTTTATATTTTTATTCCTAATTACCTTTAACTACCTTTTAAAAAGTTATCTCCTCAGTCTCATGCTGTAAGTCTGGTGCCTGATTTCACCCAATCAGATGTGGGGAGTTGGGAGGACTGTATCTCACAGTTCATGACAATAATGCAGCAATATGAAAATGTTCCATCAAATTATAACTTAGGGTCTCACAACAAAATGGATCAAAGACTTAAATATAAGAGCTAAAGCTACAAAGCTTTTAGGAGAAAACATAGGCAATTACACAAGATTAAAGATTCATTAGGAAATGCTCCTTAGGAGGCAAGCCATAAAACAGACTCTTACCTACAGAGAACAAACTGAGGGATGCAAGAGGGGAGCGGGAGGGATGGACTAAATGGGTGATGGGTATTAAGGAGGGCACTTGTTGTGATGAGCACTGGGTATTATACATAAGTGACAAATCCCTCAATTCTACTCCTGAAACTAATATTACACTATATGTTAACTGGAATTTTAAAAAAAAACAAAAACTTGGAAAATAAAAGGGGAATGTTCCTTAGATGAGACACCAAAAGACGAGTGATGAAAGAAAATAAGTTGAACTTTATCAAAATTAATAAGCTTTTATGCATCAGAGGACACCATTAAGAAAGTAAAAACCCACAGAATGGCAGAAAATATCTGCAAAGCATATTTCTGATAAGAAACTTGTCACTAGAATAAAGAAACTCTTACAACTCAATAAAAAACAAGTAACCTACTTTCAAAAATCAGCAAATGATTTGAATAGACATTTCCCCCAAGAAAATATACACATGGACAATAAGTACATGAAAAGACGTTCAACATCATCAGTCATTAGGGAAATGCAAATCAAAATCACAATGAGATACCACTTCTTACCCACTACAATGGCTATAATCCAAAAGACAAGTGTTGGCAAAAATGTGGAGAAATTAGAACTTCACGCACTACTGACAGAAATGTAAAATACCGGGGCGCCTGGGTGGCACAGCGGTTAAGCTTCTGCCTTCGGCTCAGGGCGTGATCCCGGCGTTATGGGATCGAGCCCCACATCAGGCTCCTCCGCTATGAGCCTGCTTCTTCCTCTCCCACTCCCCCTGCTTGTGTTCCCTTTCTCATTGGCTGTCTCTCTGTGTCAAATAAATAAATAAAATCTTAAAAAAAAAAAAAAAAGAAATGTAAAATACCACAGCCACTTTGGAAAACAGTCTGACAATTCACCAAAAGGTTAAATACAGAATTACTACATGACCCAGCAATTCCACCCCACGTATATACCCACAAGAAATGAAAATTTATGTCTACACAAAACTTGTACAAGAATATTCATAGCAGCATTATCCATAATATTCAAAGAGTAAAAAAAACCCAATGTCTATCAACTGATGAAGAGATAAGTAAAAGGTGGTCTATCCATACAACAGAATATTATTTGGTAATAAAGAATAAGGTACTTAACATATGCCACAAGACAGATGAACTTTGAAAGCACTACACTAAATAAAAGAAGCCAGTCACAAAAGACTACATATTGTAAGATTCTAGTCATATAAAATGTTCAGAATAGGCAAATCCGTAGAGACAAAACAGATTAGTAGTTGTCTAGGCTGGGAGAGAAAGGCAGACCAGGAGAAAGGAGGACTGGTTGCTAGAAGGTATAGGATTTCCTTTGGGGGTGATGAGAATGTTCTAAAATTGACTGTGGTGATGGCTGTACAAATCTGTGAGTAGACTAAAAACCACTGAACTGTGCCCTTTATATGGCACCATTTTATGATATATGAATATCTCAATAAAGCAGTTACAAAAATATTTTTTTAAGAAAAGTAAAGAGTAGAATCTAGGTGGTACACCTAAATGCTAACTAAAATTTCTTTTAACTTGCTTGTCAGTTTGAAATTTTTCGTAAAATGTTAAAGGGGGAAAAAATTACAGCATAAAAAGTTTCACTTTACTAATAAATGTATCAAAATGATGATTTAACCATAAATATTTTTATATTCATCTAAATTTTCCCAAATCAGTTAGGGATTGTTCATCCAAAATTTGTTCAAAGCAGCGTTTTAGAATTTGGAGTCTTAGATTTATATTCATAATGAGACTCAGAGGATAAGAACTACTAAAACTAGTTCTCCAAATTACAGACAAGGTGAAGGTGATTTAAATTTACATAGATCTCAGTAAGTTTTAAGAGACAAAAAGGATTCTGTTCTCCTGGTGACAAACAAGAATAACAGAATTTTGCATGTCCAGGCAGCTTTAAAAGTTTGGGAAACCTCCCCTGCAAATGTTACAATAGATTAGAGCAGATTATTTTACCTGTTGGTCAGTTTCAACGCTGCTGGTTCTCAACTTTTAGAAAACAAGTAATTTGACACTCAATTTTTAAGAATTTCATAAACTCTTAGCATACTTACTCAGAAAAAAATTATTCTAATATATACATTAGGATTGAATTTTAGCCAAATTTTAAAAAGATGTCCCTGTTTAGATCAAGATCTAAACCCAAGGCAATGTGCTCTCTATAACTGGAGTGACCATATGGCCCAGTTTGCCAGGACTGTCCTAATTTACACCTGTCATTCCCACACCCACCCATTTATCTCATAGGCTTCATTTTTTAACATTCTTATGAATAACTGCATTAAAGTAACATAGGGTGGGTTTGTTAACACTTTCACTTTATTCTTCCACCTTCTGCCAAGGTTTTGTCTAGTCCTGTGGAGTACAGGTGCAATGAACACAGAGTTCTGACTTCTAACTTCAGGTTCAATCTGAAAGCCAACCACTGATAACCCATTTCTTTTTCCAAATCCTTTCCTAATAAGATGAAGTACACTTGGACAGGGGCATGTAAGGGTAACTAACTCTATCCAGTCTTGAGTGCCACAGCCATTGCTCAGCATGCAAGACGCACCAAACCTCTAGGCCACCATCTGGGTCAGTGGAAAACGTGAATAAGGTGTCTGTAAAGTATACGCAGGAAAGAGACGCTGTGTGTTCCTGTGCATGATGTCCAGAGAGAGTAATTTGAGCACTCTTGCTACAGGACTTTTGCCATTTATTTACTATATTGTATAAATCCACATTTATTTTGTTCGGTAATATTTTATTTTACAGCAATTACAATTTATTTTTAGCAATTCCTTTTATGTCTATGTGCCCCAGGCTAGCCAAGAATAGAAGGTCACACTACTATAACCAAACACCTTACTCCCTATCACATTACAGTGTACTACATTAGGGAATGTACAGACATAACTATATAAACCATCTCCTTGGTGCTCAAAACAATGAACCCGAAGCCATGGCAAGGGTCCACCAATAGAAAACCAACTAATACCACATCACTAGTACAGTAAAGCTATTTTTTTTCGAACCACTATGATTCGTAAGCAATTACAGAAACATCTCTATTCCACAGTAAGCATGAAAAAAATACTCTATACAACCCAGAATTATACATGCTATACAAAGATTCAAATTTCTACAGAACGATTACTCTTCTGTTGATTCACAAAGTGCTTCAGAATTATGTTTTATCCCTGAGGACTTCATTTTGAGTATCTAAACAGAGTCTAGGTTAGAAGGAAACATGAAGGCATTGTGCACCATAAGAGAGGTAAATTTTATTCTTCTGGATAGCAAATAAGTATTCATTACTTTAAACAGCATCCTTTGAAATAGGAATCATTAAATAGCCTTTTAAAAGTATCAAATATATTTGAACAAGTATAGGACAAGTGTACATTTTTTAAAAAATACTTAAGAGACAATTATCTTCCTTAAGTAACAAGTTGGCCCAGCTAAAGACAAGGTCATATGAGGTTCCTGGAGGAATTTCAAAACCTTCCAAGTCTTAGAACAGGAAACAATAAAAACTATTCCTTTTGTCTGTAACAGCTCTTACATTCTAGATGAAGATTTTTTTTAAGGGAGGGGGTAGAGGGAGGGAGAGAGAGAAGTAGGGGGGACGGGGAAAGGGAGAGAATCTTAAGCAGGCTCCACCCCCAGCGCAGAGTCCGATGAGGGGCTCAATCTCACAACCCTGAGATCATGACCTGAGACGAAATCAAAAGTCAGGTGCTTAACTAACTGAGCCCCTAGATGAGTATCTTAATACGTGAACAAAATCTGAAGCAGAAAAAAAAAAAAAAGAATCATCTTTGACCTTTAAAAAAATGTTCTATTATAGAGTTATCATAAAAGGATAGCTGTTTAATACTCAATGCATCCCAGGTAAAAAAAAAATCTTGTTATCTTTCTACTCAATTCAAAAACTTAAAGGGGCGCCTGGGTGGCTCAGTCTGTTATGCGTCTGCCTTCGTCTCAAGTCATGATCCCAGAGTCCTGGGATCCAGCCCTGCCCCTCACCCCACTTGTGCTCTCTCTCACTCTCTCTCTCTCTCTCTCAAATAAATTCTTTAAAAAAAAAATGAAATTTGGCTTGTCTCATTAAAAAAAAATTTTAATGCCAAATTTAAAAGTTTAACAGTAGATGTCATTAAAGGTTCTATACCACATGCAATCAATTTTAAAACACTTTTAATCCAAGTATGATTTACCCTAGTCAACATCTCAGTAAAGGTGATGGAGCAGGTCCTACTTCTACTCCAACCAAGAGTCTGAGGCTTAGATAAGGACAAAAAGTGGGAAACTTGACAAGTAACCCAAAGAACAATATTCTGATAACCCTGCCTTAATAAAACAGAAAATAGTTACTATGTCTGATACTTGACCTATATAATATTCATACATAACACTGAGTAGCTGTAAAAAAGTTTTCAAACAAACCATTATATAAGATCTTAACTTCTTAATAACATATCAGTTCCTTAACTAAGAAAACAATAACCTCTGCTTCGGAAAGTTAATAGCACAAATGCTTTTACGGATTTTAGTTCTCTCCCTAATTTCTATCATGTAAAAATGTCATTTTAGAAAATCCTGTGATACAAATTGAAATGTACCGGAATAGGAATAAAAATCAGCTCTTTACTCCCACTTTAATTTATGAACCAGGATTTACACACAACTGTCAGAGTCACAATCGATGTACAAAGTAAGCTTGGGTACAGTACTTGTATTTCATTCCAGAGGGAAGGGTGGTTCAGTGGTAAAACTATGGAAAAAAACACCTACTCAGATTTTCAGGTGGACCTCTTAAAAATCTCTTATTTCACCTAATTTATTATGCTTATTATCCCATGTTTACACATGTCTTTACTTGAAATGTTTCTTATGATCAATAACATATCACGGTTTAATTGTAGGGAGTTTTTTCCTCCTTAAAAGTACATGAAATAATAATAGATTTGATGAAATATGTTATTTCCCTGATGGCTCCTCCTGAAAATGTTCCAACTGAGTTCACATCTAATTGTTACTCAAAAAACAAAACAAAACAAAAAAACAAAAAACACACACACACACACAAAAAACACTCATGCTTTAGTATACTGTAAACATAAAGGACCTTGAAATAAAATCAATCAGCAATTCACTTGAGGCTCAAATATATCAAATTGATCAAGACTCTCCTTAAGATGCAAATTAAACAAAACAAAAATATCAACTAGAAAAAAAAGTTTGTTCTATATTCCTGAGACAGATAAACTTGGAAACTGAGTCTTGAACTTTCTGCTGCCAGTTAATTTTGTGAAAATACTCTTCTCAAATCACCACATAACTTTCAAAGTCTGTAAATTAGGTTTGAGTCCTCCTATTAGTATAGTCCTTTCCTCTACCAATACGAAGATAAATTTTAAGTCTCAAAACAGAAAAATGCTTTGCAAGTGAGCTGATGTACCGGAAAGAGCTGTACAATGAGGTTTACATTAGCTTCTGAGCTCAAAAAACTACAAGCTCGACTGTCTTCATTCCCCTTTATAATCCCGAGAAAAGTTTCACGCAGTCTATGCCATTAGTTTTCTCGGTTTAAAAGAGCATTTCGCTATCTTATCTTTTCTCATTTGTTCAAAAAATAGTTTAATGTTTAGGAGGTACTAAGCAATCATTAGTAGGAAAGGACCTACTAATATGCGACACTTAGACACCACCTTTGAAAGAGAATACCATCTGAATAAGGCACTACGGACAGAACACCAATTCCCACCTGACTTTTAAAAATCCCACACACGAGTAAAATTTAATAATTTCTTAAAGCCAGGCTCTAAACAGCGTACAAGAGATACATCATACTCAAGTTAATCGCCAATTCAAAACTATGCACTTTATTGCTGACAAAAACGACTTTCTGAGGGTCTGAAAACTCCAAGCCAACGAAAATTTTAATACAGAAGTGAAAGCGAAGGTGCCCAATTCAGAAGCGAGACTAAAGAGGAGGGTCTAAAGAAAAAAGTGAGTTGGAGGCGACGAGAAGCGCGGCGGCGACCCAAACGTGCTCTCCCCACATCAAGTTAGCAACTTTTCCAACACCCTGGGACTCCCCACTTCCCAGCCCTCGGACGCGCTGGCCGCGGCTCCCGTCCCGGAGAGGGCACCCACCGCGAGGAACGGATCCACCGCAAACAAACGTGCAGAAGCAGCTGCCAGCAGCTAGGGGCGGGGTTAGACCCACGCTCCTGCCCTCGGAGAAGGATGGGGGGAGGGCAGCGGAGCGAGCAGCCCTCGGGCCACCGACCCTGACCGGGGACTGACCGGGGGGGGGGGGTGGAGGGAGGACTGCAATCACGCGGCCTCGCCGAGGGCCGGCCTCGCCGCCGCGGACCCCAAGGCCGGCGTCAGGGAATGGGGAGGGCCTCACCGAAGGCAGGCGGGAAATGGGGAGGCGGGAAGACGGCAGGCCAGCACAGCTTGAACGCACGCGAGGCCCCGATCCTGCCTCCCCTTCCGCCGGCCCCAGGAGGTCCACAAAAGCCCCCAGCCTCCCGAAGGGACCGGGGTGAGAGCTGAGGAAGCAAGCACACACACCCGCTTGCCTCCCTACCTCCACCCTCCGGCCGCGCTCCTCGGGCTCCGAGCCCCACAGCGGAGCGGGGGAGGCGAGGGCCAGCGGCGCGACTGCGGGGAGCTGACGCCCTCCCCGACGCCCGGAGGCCGGCGGGCGCAGGAACCCCGACACGCAGACAAAAATCAACAAAGCACCTGCCGCTCCCGAGGAGAAAACATGCCACAGGCCCCGACCGGGGACTCTCCGACGCGCAGCTGCCCGGGCCGCAGGGCTGCGCAGACGGGCTGGGGGGAGGGGGGGTCGAGCGGTGGTTCCTCGGCCCCGGAGCCTCGCCTGCGCCCGGAGGCGGCAAAGCAGGGAGCCCCACGCCAAAAACTGACCTTGGAGTCTCCGTTGCACAGAGCCATCGGGGCCGGGGCTGCGGCAGCGGTGGCCACAGTATGAGACGGGGCGGGAGAGGGCCGGCGGGGTCGGGTCCGCGGGCCGGGGCTTGAGGAGGAGGCCTGGTCTAGAAGCGGGCGGGCGCGGAAAGGAGGTAGCCGACTGCTAGGCGCCGAATCTAGCAGCAGCCGCGGAGCGCGGGCCCCAGCGCCGCGGGAGAGGAGACCAGCAGCGCGCACGCTGCCCCCGCCTCCTGCTTCCGCCCCGGCCGGCCACTGGGAGGAGCCAGAGCCCGTTCGGCTAGGCAGCCAAACAGCGGACACCCGGCAGCTGTGGCCGCCGCCAAATCAGCCTGCTTCGGGAGGAGGGGCTTTCGGGGCCCGGCCCCGCCCCCCAGGTCCGTTCCCGCCTCCGAGGTCCGCCTCCGGGAAAAGAAACCCGCAGGTTCTGCGGCCAGCCCGCCCACGGGAAGAAGGGCCTGCGGCACCCGGCCCCGCCTCCGCCGCCAAAGTCCGCCCCCCAGTAGGAACCTGACCCGCCTCCGCCTCCTCTGGTCCGCCCTTGGGGGGAGGAGCCCGCAACTAACAGCCCTGCTCCTGTCCCGCCCCCGCACCGGGCAACAGGCCCTGGGGGGCGGGGGGAGGAGGAGGAGGAGGAGGAGGAGGAGGAGGAGGAGGAGGAGGAGGGGCCCGGGACGGTCGGCCCCTCCTCCGCGGCGAAGGCCCTCCTCTGAGAAAAACCCGAGCCTGAGACGGTTTGTAGTAGGCTTGCCGGCCGACAGGCTTTGACCACTGTGAGAGGCTGGAGGAGCGGAGTAGAAAGCCTCCAGAGAGCTGGGCCCCTGGGGGAACTCTTAGCCATTGTCGCGGCCTCATCTCCGGTTGTGGGACATGGGGTCAGCCAAGGCTACTGTGAAGAGTTTCTTCGTGACATCTCAAGGAATGTCGGTGAGATTTGAGCACAGAAATCCTCAAAAGTTCTACAGTGGGAGCGGTAATCCGGTGGGATGCTGGGCCAGGGGACTGGCCATGAAGCTCTGTTTGCACAGCACCCGATGTTTTTATTTAGATTGTTTATGGGGAAGGGGCTGCGGTCCTTCCAGCTACTCCTTGGCAACCGGCAGGATGAGGTATTACTTTAAATTTGGTCACCTGGGAACCTAAATCGGGGTTGGAGAATAAATAACACTTGCAACAGCTTCCAGATTCACAAAGTCTTTTAACAAATATTCAATTACTATGTTGCTGCCATTTGCTGAGCCCATGCTATGTGTCAGGCTCCAGGTGTCAAGGAGCCAGGGTAAGACAACCCTGAATTACAAAAACTCATTTTATTCTAAGCTATTTCACGAAAGTAGTGAGGTAGGATTCATGTTCTTATCCAACTTCTTACTAATGAAGAAATTGAGGCTCAGTGAGATAATGTGCCTCTCTGCCTCTCGGAATAGGAGGTAGGGGGTACCTGATCTGGGAAAGGACAGACAGTTTATCACTATCAGGAACAAGAGGCCCCAAATCCTAGCGGACCCCCGAGTCAATGAAAGTATTTCACTTACCCTTTTCTGAGCTGAAAAATGAATACTCGAACTTTCTAAAGCCATGGATACTGTGCTTTCTTGGTAGGTCTGTATGAGCAACCAAGAGAACAATGTAATAACCAATAGGAGAGCCTCAGCTTGCATCAATATCCACCCAGAATGGAATGGAATGGAATGTGATGTACCAGCGTTAAGGATTGGCTAAAGCCCATCTATACTAGATAATACCTATTTTAAATATATTCTAGTGGTCACCTGCGTTTATGGCTAAGGTACCAGGATCCTTATATCTAAAGTTCTTCTGCAACTTTTGACTCTATTGACCCGTCCCTCGTTCTTGAAACTGGATTTCTCTTACAGTACATCATATAGGTGTCTTTTCACCTGTAAGATTGTTCTTGTTCTTTTTTTTTTTTTAATGATAGTTGACACTGTTTCGGTCACCTTTATTGCCCCTCTTTCTGAATATACCCTACAGGAGGAAGCTTAAGTGTTGCTTTTCTTCAATATTTCCGTTCCCTACCCTCTTCTCATCAGTGTTTCTTTGGGGTACTTTTTTAAAAATCAAAACTAATTTTAAAATACCCGTTAATAGGTTCTATGACAGCTCTCTCCTCTGAGCTCCAGAACCATATCATTCTGCAAATCCCCAGTTAGATGTCCAATGGCATGTTGGGCCCCAAACTCAACAAGTCCAAAACAAAACTTCCCAAATTTCTGTGCCCAATATCACTGAAAGAGGGAAAACATTCAGTCTTTCATCCATAAGCTATAGGTTTTTCATAGATTCCCTTTATCAAGTTGAGGAAGTTCTCCTCTATTCTTGTTTTGCTGAGAGTTTTGATCAGGAATGGATGTTGTCAAATGCTTTTTCTGTGTCTGTTGAGATTGTTATATGGCTTTTCTTTTTTCAGTTTGTTAATGCAGTAAATTGCATTGACTGGTTGATTTTTAAACATCAAACCAGCCCTACATTCTTGGAATAAGCTTCAAGTAATCATGATATATTTTCCTCTTCTTTTTTTAAGATGTATTTATTTTAGAGAGAGGGTGAGAGGACCTGCACATAAGCCTGCTCAGGTGCACAAGCGAGCGGGGAGAGAGGCAGAGGGAGAAAATCCTCAAGCAGACTCCCTGCTGAGTGTGGAGCCTGACAGTGTCCAATGTCACAGCCCAGACATCATGACCTGAGCCAAAACCAAAAGTCAGATGCTCAACCAACCGAAGCACCCAGGCACCCCCACATATTGTCCTTTTTATATATTGCTTTTGATTTGCTAAAATTTGCTTTCAAATTTTTGCATCTATGTTAATGAGGAATATTAGCTCTCCATTTTCTTCTAAGATATTTAACTGGATTTGGTATCAGGATAACGCTGGCCTCAGAGAATAAAGTTGAAAGTTTGTGTAGAATTATTATTTCCAGAAGAGTTGGTATAGAATTGGTGTTATTTCTTTCTTAAATGTCAGGTAGAATTCACCAATGAGGCCATCTGAGCTAAAGTTTTCTTTGTAGTAAGGTTTTTAACTACAAAGTAAATTTTAAAAAAGATATAGGGCTCTTCAGGTTATCTATTTTTTCTTGACTGAGCTTTGGCAATTTGTGTCTTTCAAAAAATATGTCAGTTTTGTCTAAGTTGTCAAATTCATAGACAAAGTGTTATTCGTAATATTCTCTTATTATCCTTTTAATAGCTAGACTCTGTAGTGATATCAAATTTCTCATTCCTGATATTGGTAATTTTGTTTTCTGTTTTTCCTCAACAGTCTGGCTAGAAAGAAGTTTACCAATTTTATTGATCCTCTCAAAGAACAACTCTTAGTTTTATTTGTTTTTCTGCTTTCTATTTCATTGATTTCTGCTTTAATCTTTATTATTTCCTTTCTTCTTACTTTGTATTTAGTTTGCTCTTTTTCTAGTTTTTTAAGTTGGAATCTGAGATCATCAATTTGAGATCTTTCTTCTTTCCTAATATAGGTATTTAGCTCTATAAATTTCCCCCTAAGAACTACTTTACTGATATCCCACAAATTCTGATATATCATATTTTCATTTCCATTTGGTTCTAACCAGTGTCTAATTTCTTTTGATTTCTTCTTTGACCCAGGGATTATCTAAAAGCATGTTATTCCATTTCCAAATATTTGAGGATTTTTCAGAGCTCTTTTTGTTGTTAGTTTCTAAGTTAATTCCATTGTGATCAGAGAATATATTTTATATGATTTGAATCCTTTTAAGTGTATTGAGGTTTGTTTGGCTTAGAATATAGTCTATCTTGGTGAATGTCCTGTGTGTACTTGAAAAGAATGTGTATTCTGCTGTTGTGTGGAGTGTTCTATAAATGGCAAATAGGTCAAGTTGGTTGATAACATTGTTCAAGACTATTACATTCTTGATGATTTTCTGTTCATTTATCCTATCAGTTATTGAGAGAGGGGTTCTAAAATCTTTATAATTGTGATTGTATCAACTTCTTATAGTTCTATCAGTTTTTGCTTCGTGTATCTTGAAACTCTGTTACTAGGGTCATAAATGTTTAGAATTGTTATTGATCACTTTATCATTATGAAATGACATTCTGTATCCCTGGTAATATTCTTTATTCTGACATTTGTCCAGTATTAAAATAGCATGCCTGGGGTGCCTGGCTGGCTCAGTTGGTAGAGCATGTGACTCTTGATCTCAGGGTGAGGAGTTCAAGTGTCACATTGGGCCTAGAACTTACTTTAAAAAAGAAATAAATTAAAAGAAAATAAAATAGCATGCCTGCTTTCTTGACTGGTTGTTTGTATATCTTTTGCAACTCTTTAACTTGTTCTGTATTTATGTTATGTTTTAAAGTGGGTTTTTTTTTTATGGGCAGCAAATAATTGGTTCTTGCTTTTTTGTCTGATCTGCCAATTTCTTTTAATTGGAGTATTTAGCCCATTTACATTTAATGTGATTATTAATGAAGTTAAGTTTATGTCTATAATTTAGAGATTCTCAAGGCAGTAAACTGGGGCAATCGAAGGACTCCTCTCTTTTGTTTCCTGTCTCTCAGGGATCACTGTCCTTTAATGCTTGATATTCAGTATTTTAAAACCATTGTTTCATATATTTTGTTTGACTTTTTGTTGTTGTTATTGTTGTTGTTGTTTCAGTAAGAGAGTAAATCCAGTTCCTGTTACTCCATCTTTGGCAAAAGGGGAAGTCTGGAAATCTCTTTTAATGTGTAGTTGAAACATCTTAAACCTGTAAGTCCTTTACCTGTCTCATACATAGTTTTTTTAAGGTTGAAAATTGCCCTGAATTCAGAACAACTTAGGCAACATAGACCAGTGATGTTGATACTTATAAGTGTCATTTTGTGGTTTCTGAGACCAACACATTTTTTAGATAACATTTGATAAAATCCACAGCTAGAAATTTCAGAAGTCTTTTCAGATTTGGTGATTATCAAATCATAAAATACTTACTTCAGGTATAATCCAAGGTCATTTCACCTTTCAAACTATAAAATATTTTAAACCTCCCATTAAAAAAATTAACTTTTAAGTTTATAAAAAATATTAGATGCCAACTTAAAATGTGGAAGAAGTACATAATATTTCAAAATCCTTTTAGGATAGTATGTAAATTGTTTTGTTTTTTAATTAAAGACAACTGTTCTGAAATGATTTTGGGGGGCACCTGAGTGGCTCAGTCAGTTAAGCGTCTGAGTCTTGGTTTTGGCTCAGGTCATGATCTCAGGGTGGTGGGATCTAGCACTGCATTGGGCTCTGTGCTGTGTGGAGTCTGCTTAAGATTCTCTCTCTCCCTCTCTGTCTATGCCCCGTGCTCATGCTCTCTCTCTCTCTCTCTCAAGTATATAAATAAAATCTTTTTTTAAAAAAATGATTTTTGATCATATATCCCTTGCTTGGAATCTTCTTAATAGTTCTCCATTGCTCTCAGAATAAGCTTAAAACTTCTAGCATTGCTTATTTGGTCCTCGTCTTGAGATTTGGCTATCCCCTGTTTACTTTGTTTCCTGCTCTCTTACTGCTGCCCCTTCTCTCTACTTTAGCCATACTGCTTTAGTTCCTTTAACACGACATATTCTCTCTTGACTCAGGCCTTTTGCACATAAATATGTTCTGTCTAGAATACTTCTGTTCCCCTCCCCCAAACTCTGAAGACTTAGGTTAGATGTCCTTTCCATTTTTGTGCTCCCACATCTCTTTCCCTTGCATTATACTCACCACCCTCTACTGTATTTACTTGTCCTATCCACAGAAAAGCCGTAAAAGTGGTATGATTCCAGTAGCAGCAAGCAAACCAAGCCACCAGATACTGGTTTCTAAATACTATTCTCCAACAAGAGGAACCAGGTCTTCTTGGACAAAAGGCTGCTTTTAGGAGCAAAGCAGGGACTGGATGACCAGGAACATCCTTCTGGGCCAGGAAGTAAGGAAGTGTTCAAAGAATAATGAGGACATGTCAGAGGGACACAGAAGTCAGTTAGAAAGGACTTATTAGCCAAATCTGGGATAATATATCAAAATAAAAGTGATGGTAAACAAGTTACATCCACTGATTAAATTAGGGGCCATCAGTCTATGATGATATAAATAAATGGATGATTAAATAGATGGAAAACTCTTCCTTATAATACAATATCAACTAATAAAAGTCGAAGGAATAATTGAATAATAAAATCATTTTGCAACCCTCATAAAAGTAATAAATTTAGGCAAAAAACATCAATGTATGGAAAAACGGATGAAAGATGGATCAAGAACAGATTTTATGTACATTGTCTCAAAGTATCTGTCTACAAAATAATCATGAAAAAAAGAGTAACTTTATTGTGAAGAAATCTGAAGGCACATCCTTATTCAAGTGATCGAAGTTAACATCAACAGTAGTGGAACAAATCAACATCATACATGATCTGATGGATGCCTTGAGCCAAGCACAGAATTTCTTCACTGGTCTTGCCTAAAATACATAACCTGACTGTGAGAAAACAACAGGCAAACCCAAATGGACAAACATTCCACAGAATAACAGACCTACAATTGTTCCAGTTATCTATTGGTTTGTAGCAAACACCATAAAACCTAGTGGCAGCAGGGATAGCTCTCCTCAGTTCTAAGCTGTCAGCTGGTATAGCCCAGAGCCTGGCTCCACTAGGCCTCAGCTAGAGTGGCTCAAAGTCTGGGAACTAGAATCATGTGAAGAGATGCACTCACATCTATGACACCTGATCTGGAAGGCTCACCCAGCTGAGGGCTGGAACAGCTGCAGCCCCTCTGACATGTCTACTCTCTATGGTGTCTTCATCACCACAGCTTCAGGGTAACTGGATTTTCTACATGTCAGCTGAGGACTGTCTGGGAGTGTGTATGTGTGTCTGTGTGTGAAAGAGAGCCAGATAGAAGGTTGTATGGCTTTTCTTACCTAGCCTCATAAGTTACACAGGACTACTTCTCCATATTCTGTTCATGGACTGAGGCACAGGGTTTGTCTAGATTAAGAGACAGAATTCTAGAAGAGCATGTGAAACTGGAAATGTGGTATAATGCATAGAAAAATACAATTAGCATAGTAATCTGAGAAAAAGAAGGTCATGGGAGGGCTAAGGAACTGTTCTAGATTGAAGGACAGTAGACAGCTGAGTAAATACATGCTCCTGGATTGAATCCTCTTGCTATAAAGGGCATAATAGGATAATTGGCAAAACTTGAAGGCCCTCAGTAAGTGGAGGGAGCTCTTTGTACTGTTACCGCAACTTTGCTGTAAGTTGGAAACCACTTCAAAATTTTAAAAGATAATATACACCATAAAACCTCATTGTTTAAAAATCTTGCAGTTAGAGGCACCGGGGTGGCTTAGTCAGCCAAGCGTCTGCCTTCAGCTCAGGTCATGATCTTGGGGTCCAAGGATCAAGCCCCATGTCATGCTCCCTGTGCAGTGGGGAGTCGGCTTCTCTCTCTCCAAATAAATAAATTAATAAATCTTTAAAAAAAT
This sequence comes from Ursus americanus, assembly GCF_024610735.1. NCBI lineage: Eukaryota > Metazoa > Chordata > Mammalia > Carnivora > Ursidae > Ursus > Ursus americanus. The sequence goes on along the minus strand of NC_142146.1, from coordinate 49,673,850 downwards.
CTTACAGTTAATACTTTCATAAACGATTAGTTAATTATATGATAAAAACAACCACTCATATATGATACATTCCTATTTTTAAATATCCTGCTTTATTAAAGCAGAAGGCCATTGAATATTATTACCATAAGTATATTCGTATTGATTATCCCTGCTCTGCACTCTGTCCCAATTATGCTCTCAAATTTTAGTCTCCTCTTAGAGTCAAATTGACATCTGCTGGGAAGAACTGATTTAGCCAAATCCTGTCCCATCACCCCATCTAGGAGAAAGAAGGGTACAACTTTTAGGGTCTTGCCTTTGAAAAGTTTCTAAAACTGGTGATGGTAATAGTAATAATAACGGTAGTAATGTGGTTGTTGTAGTTGTGGTAGTAGTGGTGATGGTGGTGGTAATAGTGGTAAACCTGATAGGGCACTTCAAGTGCCGAGGCACTATTGTAAATTATTACATATATGAGCACATTTAATACAATGGTCTTATGATATGGATACTATCATTATCTCCTTGTCATCTTTTCATGATTGAGAAAACTAAGAGAGAAATTAGCATAAGGTGATACAGCCAGTAAACCAGGGAACTGAGATTCAAACCAGGCCAACTGGCTCTAGCCTTTTTATTGTTCATTAAGCATTCAAAATACACTTTGCCAAATAATCTTTAAAGCCACAAGTATCACTGGGTATATATTAAAGCAGAGTAATGGCCTTATTACCACTGTTTCTTCCATCTATTTGCATGCAGTACTATAATTTTGATGGATTTTTTTAACTGGTTATCCTTTACAAAATTAATGAGTATAAATTCACTGGGTGTTTATATATTTAATTGTGGTAGAAACACGTAATAGAAAATTTACCATCTTAGCCATTTTTAAGTGAACAGTTCAGTAATGCTAAGTATATTCACATTATGTACAGCAGATCTCCACATTTCATCTTGCAAAACTGAAACTCTACCCAACGAACAATTCCCCATTCCCCTTCCTCTCAGCCTTGGTGGCCACCATTCTATTTTCTGTTTCTATGAATGTGACAGCTTTAGATACCTCACGTAAGTGAAATCATACAGCATTCATCTTTTTATAACTGGTTTCACGTAGCATAACGTCCTCAAGATTCATCCATGCTATGACATGTGACAGGATTTCCTCCCTTTTTAAGGCTGAATAATATTCTATTGTGTGTATGTGTGTGTATACCACATTTTGTTTATCCATCCATCTGTTCATGGACATTTGGGTGGCTGCCACCTTTTGGCTGTTGTGAATAATATTGCTGCTGGGAGTATTTATGTATTAAAAATAAAAAATACAAGAATGAAACATAGTAACTCATAAAACAGCTTGCAGTGAGGGTGAAGAAAATGAAGTCGTCCTTTTGAAATGCAGTATGCTTTCTGTTTTTGTACAAGTGATGATAACACTTTCCATGGAATTTTTAATTTTTTTAATTTTTGAAAAGATTTTATTTATTTAGTGAGAGAGAAAGAGGATGATCATGGAAGTAGCAGAGGGAGAGGAAGAAGCAGACTCCCTGCTGAGCAGGGAGCCCAATGCGGGGCTGGATCCCAGGACCCTGGGGTCATGATCTGAGCTGAAAGCAGATGCTTAACTGACTGAGCCACCCAGGCACCACTTCATGGAATTTTTAAATTTAGGACTTTAAGCTGTTTTCATATATTAAAATCACCTATCTTCACATAACGTCCCCATATTTAGTATCCTGGCAAGAAGCATCATAATACTTATACAAATACAAGGCTCAATTTGTAACCAATAGTTTGATGTTTTTATTTCCACCTCTTCCTAGGACTCAGCTCTCTATTCAGAGCCTCAGTTTAACCAAGATACCACAAATCTGAGATGACTAGAAAAAAGCAGCATGACCCCACTTTACTTGGGACATGTTACAAGAATAGATGGTTTTCCTGAAAGGAGAAACTTCACAAAGTTTGCCTTTCCATACCTACTCCCATTTTATCTAAGATTTCTTTCCCTATTGGTAGTGTTAGTTGCTCAAAGCAAAATTCTTTCTTTGGGAATAACTTGTTGGAAAAGGTAGGTAACCAGCTAATTACCATTTCAAAAGACTATAAAAATGTGATAGTACATTATAAGGATACCCAAGGGAATTCTGGGGTGGTCCAAACATGGTAACCCAATCTAGTACTCACTGAATGTCCTTCTTTTCTCCACTTCTCAACCTCTCCCTCACACATTTGTTACCTCTTTCTCCAACTTTCTCCATCTCTTCGCCAATTAAACTCATCTTTTGTCTGTCCTATCATTCATTCTCATATTTCTCTCTGCCCTTTAACAGGCTGCTATTATATATATATATATACATATATATATACACACACACACACACACAAATATACACATATAAAAAGAATGGTTGTGGGTGGTTGTATTTCTATTAACTTTCATAGAATTACATAATATGTATGAAAGCACTTTTTAAATGATGAAGCACCATAAAAAATATTAGTTATTTTCAGAATATGGTCCCGTGATTAGCACATTGTGAGTACCCAACATATGATTGTGTCATGATTCACTAAAGCATTATGTACTCTGTCCTTATTTTGAAAACCATATTCATTCAAACATGACAAGATATGGGAAAATTTTTACAGAAAAATGACAGATATGTGAATCTCTAAAACAATATTAAAATGAAAACAAACAACATTAAGACCCCAATCATGAAAGAGGGAGATAAAATTCAAAAATTAACCACTACAAATAGTTAATAAACATAATATGCTACTTAAAATATTTTGGTATCATCTTCCCAATCTTCTAAAAACCCTACAAAATAACAGAAGAAAAAAATTTGGGAGTAAAACATGGCAAGATTGGAAAATCATGTAGGATGTCATAAGCAGAAAAAAAAATGTTGCTGGTTGGAGTGTGAAATGGCACAACCACTTAAGAAAACATGCTTGCAGTTTCTCAGAAAGTTAAGTATGCACATATCACACAACTCAGCAATACTATTCTACGTAATTGCCCAAAATAAATGAAAACATGTTTACACAAACACCTGTACACAGTATTTATAATGTCACTTTATTAATAACTGCCCAAACTGGAAATAATCCAAATGTCCTTGGACTAGTGAATGGATCATAAACACATTCTGGTATATCCACACAACAAAATACTACTCAGCCAAAACAAAAAAAGGGGGTGAGGAGAGGGGAGGACTATCAATACAAGTGACAACATAGATGAATCTCAGTGCACTTTGCTAACGGAAAGAGGCCAGACTCAAAGGCTACATATTGTAGGATTCCATTTATAGGACATTTTAGAAAAGCAAAACTATAGGGAGAGAAAACAGATCAGTGGGGGCTGGAGGATGGGTAGAGAGATTATCTTCAAAAGAGTGCAAACTACTTTTTGGAGTGATGAAACTTCCATATTTTGATTGTGGTGGTGGTTGCGTAACTATTTGTCGAAATAGTTTGTATTTATCAAAACTTATAGAACTGTAAAGTAAAATGTTACTGTATATAAATTATACCACAATAAATCTGATTCTCTCCCCATCCCCCCAAAAAGCAATGAAAAAATTCTGAGGGATATATAGAAGATATAATTCAGATGATAGTGAGCTGGAAAACCTGTCAAGAAATCTGCAACCACACACAGGTGTAGGAAGGGGCCACTAGATGGTGGTGTTCATTTTTGTAACAGAGCCCAGGAAAAAACGAAGCTCAGAGATCACAGGCCTGCCAGAGGAGCAGTTTTTTGGCAAATTTCCTGTAATCCATAGCTGTAACTCCTTCTGCCTAGCCTTGAGCTATAGTTTCTGTGTTTTTGCTAAGCCAGTTCTCCCGGCCTTCTACTGATTCTGGGAGGCCATCAATATTTTTCCAGGAAAACTCTGTCTACTCTCTCTGCTTTTGTTTTTGTTTTCTGAAACTGAATAGAACCAATAACGGTTATTCACCAATTTATTTTTTGTTTTTCTTCATTATGGAGAATTTTGAATATGTACAGAATAAACAAACTGGTAAAATGATCCCCCAGTAAATCCACCAGTTTTGAGTCATTGGTAATCTGCTGTTCTTAATTCAGCAAGCTTCCACCATCCCCAATCCCCATGCAAATAATTTTCTACAATCCTTCTCTTTAATGAGATAAAATTTACATATTTTAAAATAGCCTTATTTTTAAAAGAAGTTTTAGGTTCATAGCAAAATTGAGCAGAAAGTACAGAGATTTCCCATATACTCCTGTCCCCACTCATGCATAGATTTGCCCATTAACGACAGCCCCCACCAGAGTGGTACATTTGTTACAACTGATGAACCCACACTGACACATCATTATCACCCCAAGTCCATAGTTTACATCAGGGCTGACTCTTGGTGGTGTACATTCTACGGGCTGGACAAATACATTATGACATGTAATTACCATTTTAGTATACAGAGCAGTTTCAGTCCCCTAAATGTCCTCTGTGCTCCACCTGTTCATCCCTGCCTTCCCCTGAGCCCTGCCAAAGTACACAAATTTTAACTGTACAATTCCAATTTATCAGGGAGCCTGGCTAGCTCAGTTGGTAGAGCACGTGACTCTTGATTTTGGGGTTGTGAGTTTGAGCCCCATGTTGGGTGTAGAGATGACTTAAAAACTAAAAAAATAATTCCAATTTGTCTTTGAAGGACTTAATTTGGGAGTTCTCAATAATGTAGAACAAAAAGAAAAAAGGAAGTTATGAGAGAAAACTTAAGAGAAATATCCAGTTGTGGTGAAAATTCTGAACTCTAAGAAAAGAAAAATTCCATAAGCTTCCAAATGGAAAAACAAGATACCAGCAAAGAAACAAAAACTGGGTTGATATTAACTAACAATAATAATATTTGATAAGAATTTTTCTTTTCTTTTTTTTTTTTAAAGATTTTATTTATTCATTTGACAGAGAGCCCGAGAGAGCACAAGAAGGGGGAATAGCAGAAGGAGAGAGAGAAGCAGGCTCCCCACCGAGCAGGGAGCCCGATATGAGGCTCAATGTGGGGCTAGATCCCAGGACCCTGGGATCATGACTTGATCCGAAGGCAGATGCTTAACCAGCTGAGTCACCCAGGCGCCCCTGAACATATGCTTTTATCATTAAAAGAATACAAACTGAAACATCATCACATATTTGTACTTGTCATATTGGTGTAGACTGACATATTTGATATATATAAAGGGTTAATGAGGGAAAGCAGATGTGATTAATCACAGTTAAACAGTGTAAATTGGCACAAAAATTTCACCCCGAAATTTTACTTCGAAAATATATGTGCGTATGTATGTTACATATTATATATATGTAAAATTTGGAGAGGGATAGTGAAAACCAATTGTCAAACTTAGAAAGAACCTAAATGGACAGTATCATCAATATGAGACTGGTCAATAAATTTTAGCAAATCCATACAGTGGACTCTGATAGGCCTAGAATGGACTTTGTGTTCACCCTTCTGGTCATTCAAGCATGCACAATGGAGAATGGGAAAGTCGGGGGTGGAGAATGGAGAATGGGAAAGTCGGGGGTGGAGCAACTGAAAGCAAGACGCGATTGTGGCTACCACCAGCCCGGTTTTGTTTGGCGGTTTCACCACTTCACCAGAACACCTCAATCAGGGGGGCACCTGGGTGGCTCAGTCAGTTAAGTGTCTGCCTTCGGCTCAGGTCATGATCCCAGGGTCCTGGGATGGAGCCCCACATTGGGCTCTCTGCTCAGCAGGGATCCTGCTTCTCCCTGTCACCCCCCCCCCCCCGCTTGTGCTCTCTTGCTCTCTCTCCCTCTCTCCCTCTCAAAATAAATAAATAAAATCTTAAAAAAAAAAAAAAAAAGAACACCTCAATCAGGGAAGACCAGGAAAAAGAATGATATTACCAGAAGTGAGTAAAGGGCATTGAGTCTGCAAAAGGAACAACTGTTCATAATAGTACTGGCTGAAGATTCCATGCAGAGTAGGTCTTGTTTTCAGTGAGAGTTGCTCCACATTTGCTGAGGTACCCCAAGAGCCTAGTGGGAGAGTATGCTTCAGTTTGTAGGGAAGTGTTTCAGTCTGTCCCACAAGACTACCATGAGGTCTTCTGGGAAAGAAGCAGCGAGTTGGGCATGGCTTAACAGTGAAGACTTATTTCTGCTCCATGTGGCATCAGCACGCAGAACTTAACTTGGGGCTGGAGGATTCACTTCCAATGTAGCTCACGTACATGGCAACCAAGCTGGTGCTGCTGACTGTCAACTCAGCCAGCAACTGAGAGCCATGGGCCTTACTTAGTTCCTTTCCAGCTAGTTCTACCCCTAGTGCATGATACTCAGTTCCAAAAGAGATTGTCTCAAGAGACAAAAAGTGGAAACTGCCAGATTCTTAAGACCTGGACCTGGAAATTAGTCCAGCATGTCCTCAGCTGCATTCTGTTGGTCAGCTGGAGAGCCTAGATTCTAGGGAAGGGACACAGACTCCACCTCTCAAAGGCAGAAATGATAAAGACTTTGGAAGCTATGTTTTAAAACTGCCACATCAGGTTCAAGGAAATCAATTTCAGGTATTTATGGATCCTGTAGAATGCCTTCAGAGTTTAAATGTGGAGAATATATTATGTATGACCAGCTGACTTACTGTGTGTAACATATGGCATCAGCTCTGGATAGACATGTAGTAATATTTACACATCTGCCATGGGGCACCTAACAACTCTTGATCTCAGGGTCCTAAGTTCAAGACCCATGTTGGGTGTAAAGCTTACTTAAAAAAAAATAAAAACAAAACTCTGGCAGATGATAGGAAAGGCATAAAGAATGAAGACAATCATAAATATCATGAGACATTTGGAAACTATTTTGTATTAATTTTTTAGTCATCTTGCATCTAACTTGAGAATAAATATCAAGGATCAGTTTGACCTTGATAAACCTTGATCAGTTAATCAAGTGGCCTTTAAAAAAATTGACTGTTTCATCTTTGTTGATGGGTACAAGATATATTAGCTAGTGTATGGGCTCTCTTGGCTGGTCTGTAAAAAGTCAAGGGCAATTGCATTATTTTGAGTGATTTTAGATAACAAATTTCTATTACTCTGTTGATTTTCTTATTTGTGTCATAGTCAGTATGATCACAAGTTTTAGTTTAGAAACTTCTAGCCAGTGTTGACTCCTGTGTCCTGGACTCCTGATAAGTTAACTGGACTTTTAAAAATGGTGAGTTACTGGAAGGTTTGTTTTGAATATTGGAGAGGCAGGATGACCAAAGTACAGTCACGGTTGGTGTGGTAAATATATGAGATTTATAATATACCAATATCCTTCCATTGGCACCTCCACCTGAGTTTAGCCAGAGCTGCACCATTTCCTTCATGAAAACTTCCCAATTTAAAAACCCTTTAAAATCTGCATATAAAAATAAAAATTACATGTAATTCTTAAAATAATAGAAAACTTCCCTGAACTTAAGACTTTTATATTCAGATTGAAATGATTCACTGATTCCTAGTATGACAATTTTAAAGGTTATCCACAAGTTCTATGATATTCCTCCCTTTAAGAAGTAAAACTTTATTCTCCTTCCCTTGAGGGTAGGATGGGCTTAGTGAATTGCTTGTGATTAACAGAATATGATGAAGTATGTGACGCGTGACACGGTGTCTTGAAAGCATTGTCACTTCTTCCTTGTTCTTTCCCATAGATCACTTGCTCTGAGGGAAGCCAGTTGCCATTTCAGAAATACACCTAAGCAGCTCTACAGAGGCTCACATAACAAGGAGCATCCACGTGATCAAGCCATGTTGGAAGTGGATCCTCAGCTCCAACCAAGCATTCAGATGACTAAAGCCCCAGCTCACATCTTCACTGCAACCTCATTGAAAGATACTTAGCCAGAACCATCCAGCTAAGCCATATCTGAATTCCTAACCAATAGCAATTACGAGATAAAATGATCATTGTTTCAAGGTGCTAAATTTTGGAATAATATGCAACCCAGCAATAGATGATAAATATATCCAAGAAGGATTAAGATTTTAAAAAATAAGGGCACATTCAAAAATTAGAAAAACAAAACAAAACAACAACCTTACAAACACTAGACAGAACAAGGTACTTACAAATAAACAAAATCTGATGAAAACTTCCTAATAGTAATAATGGAAGCTATAAGTCAACAACCTTTGGACAAGCAAAGATTCAGTTTGCCAATATATCCTCTTTTCAAAAATAATGGAAGAAATTCTCTAATTATATAAGTGGAATAGATCCCAAAGATCCTAGGTCAAGATAAGAAATATAGAAAAAGCTATTTTACAATATTTAAGTGGATGAAGACAGTATGAATAATTTGTAAGATGAGTTTTGAAATAAAAATAATTTCCACTTACACAGCTTGGTAGTAAACTTTATAATACATAAAACATCATTCAACAAGTATTTACTTATAACTTACCACGCGTATGTACTTTAAAAAACATTTCAGGGGCGCCTGGGTGGCACAGCGGTTAAGCGTCTGCCTTCGGCTCAGGGCATGATCCCGGCGTTATGGGATCGAGCCCCACGTCGGGCTCCTCCACTGGGAGACTGCTTCTTCCTCTCCCACTCCCCCTGCTTGTGTTCCCTCTCTCGCTGGCTGTCTCTATCTCTGTCAAATAAATAAATAAAATCTTAAAAAAAAAAAACATTTCAGCAAGTTTGTGGACTTTGAAGCCATTCTTTAAATAATGCAGAGTCAGGGGCACTGGGGTGGCTCAATCGGTTGAGCACCAGATTCTTGATCTCAGCTCAGGTCATGATCTCAGGGTCATGAGATCAAGCCCTGCTGGGCCTGGAGCCAGCTTAAAATTCTCTCTCTCCCTCTGCCGCTTCCTACCACTTGCTCTCTCTCAAAAATAAATAATGAACACAGGTTCAAGACCAGTCTTTAAAGAGTTGCAAAAATTTCCTGAAATATTGCATAGTTTTCAGAAATGTAATATTTGTGTAATTTGGTTTCCTGTCTAAAATCTAGGCTACATTTAACTAATCTGTAACTTTTTTTTTTTAAGATTTATTTATTTGAGAGACAGTGTGCACACATGAGTAGGGGAAGAGTAGAGGGAGAGGGAGAGAGACAATCTTCAGCAGACTCCCCACTAAGTGTGGAGCCCCACAGGGCGCTTGATCTCACTAGCCTGAGATCATGACCGCAGGGGAAATCAAGAGTTGGATGCTTAACCACTGACCTACCCAGGTGCCTCATAAATGTGTAACTTTGTGTATTCAAATTTTAATGTCCGTCTTCAGGAAACCAACCTTTTTCTTAATAATTTCGAGATGGAGAAATTATTATAACATTTGACTATCTGGGAGAGGCCAGCAACAACATATTTTATCTTTCAAATAGTGTGACGTTTGGTATGTTTAACTTTTAAGCATAGCTTGTTTTTAGTATTCGTTATCCAATGGAAATAGTATGCAATATAAACAAACATTATATATACAACTTTACAGCTAGTTCTATACATTACAACTAATGCTATTGGCTCCCTAAGGTTATTTTCTCTTATCATTTCAATACTGCATATATATCGAGTTAACATGAAACAAAATTTTAATATTTGGCTCTTACAAGACCTTTTAGGTCGTTCAACAGTAAGAGGGATGGAAAGAATCTTACGATCCCAATCCACCCAATGTAACGAGTTAGTTATCCAGACCCCCAGTTCCACTACAATTCTCCCACCACACTGGAAAAAACGGACTACAGAGAAACCTAGCACCTCTAAGCGGTTCCAATCGTTCCATAAAAAAGTAGGCACTGTGAGGCACGCACTTCTCCACTCTTACTACCCTTTTGGGGGCACCCTTGCCTGCTGATGACATTGCGTCAACTTCAACCCCTCAACTCCCCGTTTCTGTCTGGCCCACGAAAGCAGGGGCATCACACAATTCCTGGCCCCGAGTTCGGGCACTGCCCTTCCCCAGCCTAACGACAAACGCTACCACAACCGCCACCACCTCCAGAGGCTGTACGGCGTGATCCACTCGGCCACCTGCGCGGGGCGGCCTCCACCAGCCCCCACGTGGCCGCGCAGGCCCAATCACCGAGGCCCACGCTTTCCAGAAGGCCGCATGCGCTCACAGAGCCAGGGCTCGCGCGGCGCCCCGCCCAGGCCGGACGGTGCTTCCGCGTTAATCCTCCCATGAGGTCCCGGTCGCCGGAGTTGCGGGTTCCTACCAAGCTTTGTTTCCGAGCTCGGCCTCGGGAGCATGCTCTGATTGGCTTGCTCTGGAGGCGGGGACAGGACTCATTTGAGTCTAGGACCACTTCCTGAGGCGCGAGGCAGGAAGTTATCTGGTCTCTCTGGAGTCCTGGGGAGAAAGTGCTGTCTGCTGCAGTGGTGGCGGCGAGAACTGGAGGTGGGTCGGGAGACTGGCCGTTCGGTCTCGCCGCAGCCAAGGGCCCGTTTTCATCGTAGCACCACGGCCCTCTCCTCCAGCCCCGAGCCCGGCGCGGCTGCCCGGTGGGCTCCTTCAGGCTCTTTGACGCCGCTCCAAGGGGCACCTACCCGGGCATCGCCTGGGCCTCCAGCCAGGGGACTGGCTCCCGGTCTCAGCTCTCCGGGCCACTGTAAGAAGTGCCCTTACCACCCCTCGCCCTGTCCTCCTCCTCCCTGAACCATCGAGACCCTGGTCCAGAGCGATAGCCTTGGACCTGGGACTAGGCGGATCCAAGACGCTCAGCCCCGGCACCCCGCAGACGGGGCTCTGCATCGTCTCTGATATGTCACCCACCATCTCCCACAAGGACAACAGTCGGCAACGACGACCAGGGACTTTCAATCACTCTCTGGATATGAAGAGCGGTCCTCTGCCGCCAGGCGGCTGGGATGACAGTCACCAGGAATTGGTGGGCGGGGAAGGGGACAAAGAAGCTCTTCTGCGGGATCCCGGCACTGGTGACTTCTCGAAACCCCCACGGAGCTGCCGGGCCGAATTAAGCAGCATTTTGCTGTTGCTTTTTCTTTACGTGCTTCAGGGCATTCCACTGGGCCTGGCGGGAAGCATCCCACTCATTTTGCAGAGCAAGAATGTTAGCTATACAGATCAAGCTTTCTTCAGTTTCGTCTTTTGGCCCTTCAGTCTCAAATTGCTCTGGGCCCCGTTGGTTGATGCAGTTTACTTTAGGAACTTTGGTCGTCGCAAATCTTGGCTTGTCCCTACACAGTATATACTGGGATTGTTCATGATATATTTATCCACTCAAGTGGACCATTTGCTCGGGAACACTGATGGCAGAACCCCCGATGTGATTGCTCTCACTGTGACATTCTTTTTGTTTGAATTCCTGGCCGCCACTCAGGACATCGCTGTGGACGGTTGGGCGTTAACTATGTTATCCCGGGAAAACGTGGGTTATGCTTCTACTTGCAATTCAGTGGGCCAGACAGCGGGCTACTTTTTGGGCAATGTTTTGTTTTTGGCCCTTGAATCTGCCGACTTTTGTAACAAATATTTGCGGTTTGAGCCTCAACCCAGGGGAATCGTTACTCTCTCAGGTAGTGTATTTAAACTTTTTTATGCGGTTAGGTTTGTGTTACATTTATGAATCCTTTTGACAGAGCGTGTGACGTTGGAGGCAATCTCATAATTTAATTTGCTGGAAAGTATTTTGTGGGAGATTACCCGAGGTTAAGTTTTCTGCTAAAATGAGCTTCAGCCAGAATGAGTACGGGAGAGCAGTCATAATTGATGAGTACCCTGCAATGAGCAGGGAGAGGCAGCTCATCCAATAACGTTGTGTGAAGGCAAACAAAACTCTCAGTCTAGGGAGCTGTTGACACTTGCTTAATACATAGATGCACGTTTTTTAAAAGTCTGACTAGTGTGAAGGTATGAATCCAGCCTGACTCCTGTGGTTTACATTTTCCATTTATTGGATTGAGATTTCTAGTTCCATACTGGTATACCAAGAGTCCTCTTCTTGCCTTCTGGTGAATAGCATAGGGTTAATTTATTCAGCATTAATGAGTTGGCCAAGTGACAGGGTTCTAAGGGCCTCCTATGAATAGAGCAGAGTCCAACCCACACGAAATAGGAGAAATGAACATTTACAGGGAGCTCAGGGTTGCTAGCTTGTGAGTCGGGCTTCACACTGCAGATAACATTTGACCTTGTTGAATTATAAAATTCCATGTAGTGGGTGAGTGGAGTTCCAGAATGCACACCACCAGGTGGAAGTGCACTGAAGCTGCGAAGTACAAAAAGGTACAGGACAGTACCTACCAAGTTCAGAGTGCCTGAAGCAGTAGTTGTGGGGACCAGGTTTGGGAAATGGTGATGAAAGAAAAGTTGTGACCCAATTAGTAAGATTTTCTTGAATTGCTGTGGGAAAGAGTTTTTTAGTTTATCCGGTAAGCAATTTTGTGTAAGTTCTACAAAATTTCCCCTTTTTCTGAATAAGTAAAATATATGTCCTTGGAAAGTTTTCTGAGTTTTTGTTTTTTTAAGCTTTCCTAACAGTTAGAAAACAGAAGTAAAATTAGCAATATTGGGAATAACCAACATCAGGAATACGGTAGAATTCTTCATTCTGATAATGATGATGAATTTAAGTGATTCTCTTGAAATTTAAGCAGTGCAGCTTTCTTTCATCTTCCCAGTACTAGCTTGGGGATTCCAGACAGGGTAAATGTCAGGGGTAGTTGTGTGGTGAGGGAAGTGTGAGGGTTATATAGTAATATTTGGGGAGTGTGGAGGGTGGAGGGATTCACAACTGCACTACTCATCTCTTGAAATCTTACACACCTCCTCCGTTCCCCCACGCCCTGTAAGGGACCCCCTTTTCTACCTCTTCAAACTGCTATTGAGCCACTACTACTGATGAAATGATAATTATACTTTTCCTTAATTGGTTTGGGGCTGAAAATGGTTGAGAGATACGGCTTTGCACTTACATAGATTGGTCTCAAAGTGTTCTGGGGGTCCCACTGCTGCTCTATGGATAATTCTCTGCCTAGAAATATTTTGTGAATGCATCAGATTAGCACCTTACTGCGTTTTATGCATCTTTTCATTTTGTACTGGGACTGTTCATGTCACCAGGAAGGACTAATGAAATGATGTATTACTTAATATGGGAAAGCCTCAGAAGAGATGTCAAGATTTAAGAGGTCGTGGAAACTAAATTACTAACTAGGTAAATTAGAGCTTTCTCTAAGTACAAGAGTGATTGATAAAACATCATTCCATGGGATGTCATTATGCATTCAGGAGCCATGTTAATTATATCCTGCTTAGCCACAACTGTTCCCCAGTGGGAAGATCAAAATTGTGCTACATTGGATTTTTATTTACACTGATTTGTTATTTTGAATAGCTGTTTGTTCTGTGGAATTTGAACTTTGTTTCCAGGAAATTGTAAAAGTAGCTTACTATTTAATTTAATTTTTTCTGTGTGTGGTAGACTGCTGTTTTTAGTTCAAACATTTTAGTAAGTTAAGAGTTGACGAGTTTTCATTCTCTATTTTATTTTTTTTTTAAGATTTTATTCATTCATTCATTTATTTTAGAGAGCGAGCAAAATGGGAGAAAGGCAGAGGGAGGGGGAGAGAGATCCTCGCTGAGTGTGAAGCCCCAGGCAGGGTTCAGCCTCAGGACACTGAGATCATGACCTGAGCTGAAATCAAGAGTCAGGCCAAATTTGGCTTGCATCTTTTTTTGTAAATGAAGTATTATTGGAATGGAGGCACTCATCTGTATCAATGGCTGGTTTTGTGCTTACAATGGCAGGAGTTGAGTTACTGCAACAAAGACTACATTGCCCGCAACGCATAAAATATTATCTATCCCTTTATGGGAGAAATTTGCCACCCACTAAACTGTCACATCTGGTATTGCACTACCTCTACCTCTCTACACATATGCTATCCTCCTTTATTAGAAGTGCTGGAATTGAAGTGCTGCTGTCTCTCCTGTCTTCTTGGGCTTTGTTTCTAGCCCCTACTATTTTTTTCAGGAGCCTTACACTTCTCTCTCCTGTATTTCCCACTTTATTGCCTCGAATGAATCCTCAACAGGTAAAATAAGAATTTAGCATACTTCATTGCTACCTGTTGGAGTTATATTACTGTTTTTAGTTCTTCTGTGAATTTCCAAACTGCTGGTCTGCAAGCCATGTAAGGCCTACAGACATGTTTTCTGTGACCCATTCAGTGCCAACATTTAAAATTGGGAGATTTCACTTTAAAATACAGATTTCTGGATTGTTTTGAAAAAATCAGAAAATATGGCAAGGACAAACCTAAGTTTCCTGGTGGCAGTAGTCAGCTGGAGTTGAGTAATAGCTGCCCTTTAAACAAGCAGTTGTGTTCTCTTTTTCTAGATTTAACTTGAGATGATTTTTTTCCCCTCTCTGTGGCTTAGTGTTTCTTTAATCCTGTAGATTCGTTTGAAATGTCTGATGATCCTTGGTTTTACTTTTCACATTTTTTTAAAATTTTTTTTATTATATTATGTTAGTCATCATATAGTACATCCCTGGTTTCTGATGTAAAGTTCGATGATTCATTAGTTGCGTATAACACCCAGTGCACCATTGCAATACTTGCCCTCCTTACTACCCATCACCAGTCTATCCCATTCCCCCACCCCCCTCATTCTCTTCTTTATGATTGTACATATCATATTTTTAGCTTCTATCTTTCTGGAACTTAGTAGCAGTGTAACAAAAAAAAGAAAGAAAAAAACCCAGCATTTTTTAGGAATTTTAAGAGCACAGAAAGAATCATGAAGGAAATAAAATTGTTTAGGTAGTAAAAGAAGAGCCAAAACACTGATGCAGATGTTTAGAAAATCAGAATTATGAATTATAAATATGAATTATGGCATATTTTAGAATTGTAAAATATATTCTCTGATTAACATTTTGTTTTGAGTTACAGATAAATAGAAATGGATTATATTGAGAAAAGACAGTTTTTGCCATTTAGAAAGCAGTAATCTAAGTAATAAATTTAGAACGTGAAGGAAAAGATGAGAAAAATCCCTTAGAAACAAAACCTTGATTATGCAGAGATTGGCTTTTTGGTACTTCAGGGAGCCAAGGCAGTCCTGAACTCAGAAAGGAGCTTTTTCTGTCCTACCCCCTTAGTTTTCAAGGATCTTTAGGAGAAAAAAGAGACAAC
This sequence comes from Ursus americanus, assembly GCF_024610735.1. Classification (NCBI taxonomy): domain Eukaryota; kingdom Metazoa; phylum Chordata; class Mammalia; order Carnivora; family Ursidae; genus Ursus; species Ursus americanus. The sequence continues at coordinate 49,658,681 of NC_142146.1, read as the reverse complement.
CTTTTGAGCTGCAAGAGATGATGAAAGTAACCCTGAATAACACAGATATTAGAACATAGTTTTATGACTTGGAAAGATCATATATTCCTTCTTTTTTTTTATAATTTAGATTCTGATTTGTATTTTTGGGAGCTGATTTTTTTTTTAATTGAGGTAAAATTAATATATAACAGTATTAGTTTCAGGTGTGCAACATAATTCAGTTTTTGTATACAATACAAAGTGGTCACTGCAGTAAGTCAAGTTACCATCTCAAGTCATTCTTTTCTCTTTTAAAGATTTTATTTATTTAGAGAGTGTGAGCATGCACACAAGCTGAGGGGAGGGGCAGAGTAAGAGGGAGAGAGAGAGAGAATCTCAAGCAGACTCCCCACTGAGTATGAAGCCTGTCCATGGGGCTTGTTCCCATGACCCCGAGATCATGACCCAAGCCAAATCAAGAGTCAGATGCCCAACCAACTGAGCCACCCAAGCACCCCAGCCATCTCAATTCATTCTTATAGATGAAGAAACTGAGGTCAAGTGCCTAGTTGGAGGTAGAAATACAGGATTCCCCCCACTATCTGAATATAGAGCAATCTTAGAAAACTTGTAAGCTAAAATGGCATAAAGCAAAAAGTATCCACACTTTATTTTACAAAAGACCTACTAGTATCCAACAGTTGGTAGGAAGCTAGGGAAAACCTCCAGGAAAACCTTGAAACCTAAAATATAATTTGTGCTGATTGGGCTTTTCTACCAGAGGGAAGTAGCACTCTTAACTGCTGATGCCTAAAAACATCAGCCCACTTCTGGAATGATGGCCTAGAAATGACAAAAATATTTTTGTTTTGCTTTTTAAGTGACCTGTGGCATTTATTCACTTAGTGCCTGTTTGGTGCTAGCCATGCAATCGGTGTTAAAATTTGAGAATTCTCTACTCCCAGGGAATTTATAATGGGACTTTGCAAACCAAAATGATGGACTGAGCAGATGGACAGTATAAATGAATCAAGTGAGTTGGTACAGGACTGTAGGGTTGGACGGGACAGTGATGACCTGAAAAACTCATGCCCATCTAATGGTGGGGAGCTTCAATTTTCAATAAATTGTTGTCTTATGGCAGTAGGATCCTAGGATTGCCGAATCTTATTGGTATTCAAGAGAAGCTGGAGCTTTCTTTTTTGTTTATTTTGTAATTTTAAAAACATTTATTAGACTTATATGAAATATGTCTTTAGTCTAGATCCAATCTGTGAACTGGTGATTGAGGCCTATTCCTCTAGAAGCAGTGATAACAATAATGAATAGAGGAAGTGATTGGAATAAGGAGCAGGGTATTTGGGTTGGGGCAGGTTAGTCTGATACTGGAGAAGAAAGCTAAACATATTAGAGCTTAAGAATTTGTCATATAGATAGGCATGAACATATAAGAGTCAATCAGAAAAAAAGGAAATATTTGGGGAAAAAACTGATGGTGAAAGAAAAGCTAATCAAACTGGCAATGAATATAGTTAAAACAGGATTTGTAAGATATTCTTAGAACTAGGAAGAGAGCGGGACCAATTATTTCTTACTTAGTGATAGATTTCTTTGTCGTGCTTTCTGAAGCAGGACTCAGTATATTTTGCGTGACCAGAAATGCTATTTAGAATGTGGCCAGGACTAACTGACCCATTTCTAGATAGACCAGTTATATTTAAATAGTCTGTAATACATTCTTTAGCGTGTACATCTAGACTTAAAACAGTCTCCTGCATTCTCAGAAGGTGAAATTACAGAGGTAGAGAACAGATGGGCAGTAGCTAGAGATTGGATGAGAAGAAGGTGAGTTTAAGTGGATGATAGCATGAGGGAGTTTTGGGGAGTGATGGAATTGTTCTGTATCTTGATTATGGTGGTGGTGATTTGAAATTTATACATGTGTTAAAGTTCGTAGAACTGTAAGCCAAATAAACTTAGTTTTACTGTATAATAATTTTAGGAGCCTTTATAAAAATAAAAAACCTAATCCATTACCTTAAAAGCTAATCTCTGGGTAAATATCATACAAAGTATATAATATAAAATCCTTGAATTTAGCTATCCTTTGCCTTGAACGGAAGAGGTTCATAAATCTGGTGGATCTTACATCTCCATACACACAAATGGAGCAAATTTGAATTTACTTTCAAATATTGGGATCCTAGTAGTAAAGTGAGATAAGTAGAGGAATACTGGAGCTAGTAGATTCAGGAAGGATTAGATATTAAAAACTGGGGCCCACACCCCAAAAAAGAAGGTCTTAAAGCCTTTTTTCTTTTTAAAACAAAGGAGAAATGGTACTATGTGCTTTCTTTGTCCAGTAAAGAACTGTGGGATTGCTTTTGTTTGGAAAAGTCAATTTATAAGATATACTCTAAACCAAAAAATTATTTGATTTTATTTGGCATATATTTTACTCTGAATTTCGCTTCTGCTTTTATTGAAATTTATGTAGAGGCTAGTTGAATTAGCCTTTATTATAAATTTATCAATGATAGAATCATAGAACCTCTCTAATTACAGGCAGTCTCCTACTTTCATTTATAGTGTTCCTGAAAACTGTAATTTGAGAAAGCAGAATAGACTTACCTTGTAAAAGGAGATGTTCTGTTCCTAGAAAATTAGAAATAAAGAATATAAAACCTCTGATTTCACCTATTTTTTTAAGACACAATCTTGGATAAATCTGGCCTTTTTTTTTTTTTTTTTAAGATTTTATTTATTTATTCGACAGAGATAGAGACAGCCAGTGAGAGAGGGAACACAAGCAGGGGAAGTGGGAGAGGAAGAAGCAGGCTCCTAGCAGAGGAGCCTGATGTGGGGCTCGATCCCATAACGCCGGGATCACGCCCTGAGCCGAAGGCAGACGCTTAACCGCTGTGCCACCCAGGCGCCCCTAAATCTGGCCTTTTATACATGTTCTTTATATATATTTTTAAAGATTCTACTTTTAAGTAATTTCTCCACCCAGTGAGGACTCAGACTCACAACCCTGAGATGAATAGTCACATGCTCTACAAGCTGAGCCAGCCAGGTGCCCCTATATGTGTTCTTTAAATTCATCCTTTTAAAAACTTACTTTGTGTTTTTTAATTTGGGGTTTATATTTTACATTGTATATACTATATTTGTATAGGAGGTCACAAGTATATAATTTATGCATGAGTGTGCATTATGTAACTTTTTTATGGATGGGGTGCATATTCAAAAAACAAGATTTTAGGGGCGCCTGGGTGGCACAGCGGTTAAAGCGTCTGCCTTCGGCTCAGGGCGTGATCCCGGCGTTCCGGGATCGAGCCCCACGTCAGGCTCCTCCTCTATGAGCCTGCTTCTTCCTCTCCCACTCCCCCTACTTGTGTTCCCTCTCTCGCTGGCTGTCTCTATCTCTGTCAAATAAATAAATAAAAATCTGTAAAAAAAAAAAAAAAAAAAAACAAGATTTTAGTTCTCTTCCACCATTTCTATTTCTTGGTTTGGTGTTATCTAAGGATTTTTTTTTTTTCAAATTTCATTCTTTCCCCTCAGTTTTGAACACAATCCTTACCGGCTGAAGTCCAGTGGCGATCAATTAAAGCTACAGAATAGGTGATTTCAACATACCTAAAGATTTCTGTCTTTTTTGGTTGTTTTATATTGTCTTACATTTAAGAGCTACATTTTTTTTTTAATACCATGTTTGGAAATGTTTTGCCTCAGGGTTTTTTTTTCTTTTTCTTTTAGATTTTATTTATTTATTTATTTGACAGAGAGACAGCGAGAGAGGGAACACAAGCAGGGGGAGTGGGAGAGGAAGAAGCAGGCTTCCCGCTGAGCAGGGAGCCCAGTGCGGGGCTCAATCCCAGAACGCTGGGATCATGACCTGAGCTGAAGGCAGACGCTTAACGACTGAGCCACCCAGGTGCCCCTGGACAGAACACATTTTAAAAAATTAAAAGAATGATTCACTTCCATCCATTCAGTGATAGAGGCGCAGAGTTAGCATGAGATGGGAGCACTAAATCTGTTGGCTTCTAGACCTTGCATCTTGGGCTGAGTTTGAGCCCAAATTTTGGGACAAGATGGTCCTTAATAGTAAAATAGCTGCTTAATCCAGTCGTTAATTGAAGAAACAATCTCTTCTACCCAGAGGAAAGCCTAACATTGTTGGAGTTAATGAAAAGGTGTGTGCTCTCAAACATGGCTTTATCCTCCTAAGGGGTTAGGAAGATTTCAAAATTCGGTTTATATTTACTTGATTTTTGTGTTATATGCTATCTTTTAACATCTTAATCCCCAAATCAGAAATGAATATATATAGTATATAGTCAGATAGCATTTTCTGGGAGGGCTATACAACAGCATTGATATTTTGAATAAATGCTTCAGAGAAAGATTTGTGGCACAGAAAAGCCTGTTTCTGTTAAGACTCAGCCAGTGTCCCAGGGCCAGTCACGCTATTTCTATTTCAGTTTCCTCCACTGTGAAAGTGAGAGTGTCGGGCTGGATAATGGATGTCTAAAGTCCCTTCATGTTCTAACTTGTGAAATAGATTGCTGTGCCAAAAGCAAGAAGGTAAAAGGAAGGCCTGACATTTAGAACAAACTGAAAGTTTGCTTTCCTGTCACTGACTTCTGAAAGACTAAAGTTAATTTCCATAGTGTGAAAGTTCCAGGGAGAGAGAATTTGATCTGAGCTAAGGATGTCAGACAATGCTTCTTAATCTTCGTCTCTTCTGATGGTGACAGACAGTGAGCCTACACCTAGTCCAAAGGTTCTGGGGACCTAGTCCAAAGCCTTGAAAGCATGAAAGCTTTTTGAAGTCTGATGTTTTACCTTAAAAAATTCTTGGAAATTTTGCCTTCCCTGTAATGTATATATATATATTTTTCATTAAAAAGGCTTCCCTCTAAACTATTCAGTAAAATGAACTCTTTGGGAAGATGCACCATGTTTATTTATCCTGTGGGTTTGCATACCCTTTGCCATACTACCATACAGGGAGATGGAAGTCGGGAAGGGGAGAATAAGTATGCCGAAGTATCTAAGTTCCAGACTTTGTGGTTGGAGCTAAAATGGGTGTCTTCTCAGGTATATCTGGTTGACAGGAAAGAGAGCCTACTTGTTGTGGATAGGTGTATCTGAGCATCTGGGTAGTAAAATGGAAAACATCATTGCTTTAGGATCAGATCTGAGTTTAGACCCACCTCTGGCACTTTGTGAACTGTAGTACTGTTTCATTGTGTATAAAGTTAGGAATAATACTTGTCTTGGAGAGTGAGATTTATTGCACTGTCCTGTGTTTTGCTTGGCATAATAGGCACTCAGGTGCTAGCTATTATATCCTTCTTAGTTACTGGTGAATTGGCACATGCTCTTAAACTTTGCATTCATGGGAGCACTAGATAAGATCTAGTAGGCATTTATGTATATTTAGTTTGACCTATGGTCTTTGTCCAAAAATCATGTTTATGAAACTTGCATATCAGCTTTGATGTCTTAATCATATATATATATATATATATATATATATATATATACATCATATTGCTTTTACAGATGAAACAATAAGTCAAAATTCACCAAAATGTTAGTAGTGAAATACTTAGATCATTTTTGGTAATGATATCTTTACAGTGGTTGGTATAATAGACTGTGGAGTTCTCTAGCATCAAAGCAGTGTTAAAAAATAATAGCCAGTAGTCTGAAGATTATTACTATTTATGGTAATTGTGTTCATAAAACTTATTAATATATTTTCTGGCAGTGGCTAAGCCTCTTTTTCTGAGCTATTAGCTTCATTCTTCTCTCTGTGTGGGCTATTGGGAAAGCCTTTGAATTGGGACTCTGAAGTGATGCATTGTCACTCCTTCCTTCTTTTACGTGTAATGTTATTTTATCCAAAGAGCAAAAAGAAATTAGAAATAATCTTATCTGCAAACAGTATTGAAACCCGTTTAACTTGTTCTTATGTTTTTCTCCTGGTATTGGAGTTTAGATTGGAGATTTTGTTCATGAAAATTCGGAGAATATACTAAGCAAACTTAAAGGTGTTTTGCTTAGTGAACTGGAACTCTTGAAGTAGTATATAACTTAAAATAAAAATTAAAAAATTTTTAATTAATTTTCACTTAACATTTAATTAGAGACCATTAATTGAAATTTCTAGTGACAGTGAAAGTAGCATAGGTTTTGTGTGGGGGTTTTTTTAGTTTTTTTTATTTCTTTTTTTTCTTTTTTTAAAGTAGGCTCTATGCCGAGTGTGGAGCCCAACACCAAGCTTAAATTTAAGACCTGAGATTGAGACTTGAGCTGAGATTGGGAGTCAGACTCTTAACTGACTGAGCCACCCAGGTGCCCCTCAGGGTATATTAAATTGCTAATTTAAACCAAATGATGAACAAAAATTTTCTGAATGAGAATAGTATTATAGATGAAATATTGTAAACAAGTCGTTATTTGTGACATTTCACAGAATTTAGAATGCAAAAATAATGAAAAGTAGCCTCACTTTAAAAAATGATCTTTTTTTTTTTTTAAATATTTTATTTATTCGTCAGAAAGCAGGAGTGAGAGCACAAGCAGCGGGAATGGCAAGCAGAGGGAGAAGCAGGCTCCTGGCTGAGCAAGGAGCCGGATGTAGGACTCGATCCCAGGACCTTGGGATCATGACCTGAGCAGAATGCAGACACTCAACTGTCTGAGCCACCCAAGTGTCCCAAGAGAATAATCTTTTTTTTTTTTTAAGATTTTATTTATTTATTTGAGAGAGAGAGAGCAAGCACGAGTAGGGGGAGGGAAGGGAGAGGGAGAAGCAGGCTCCCCGCTAAGCAAGGATCCCGATGTGGGGCTCAATCCCAGGACCTTGAGGTCATGACCTGAGCCGAAGACAGATGCTTAACCGACTGAGCCACCCAGGCGCCCCAAAAGAATGATCTTAAATTGTTGTTTGTTCCTTTTGAACCAGATTGTAAAACACTACATTAACATAAACTAGAAATTATGTTATTTTGATGAAACTTAAGCATAAGACTTGTATATATTACTGCATTTTTTGAAATGGATACCTTTGTGTTTAAGAATGGTTCATGTTTTTCTTTTCATAACTAAAATTATATTTAAAAAATAAATAAAATTAATTCTAGATTTATCATGGTAGAGAAAAGAATTCACTCCAGAATATAAATTTCCATATATGTTTAAAGACTTTGAGCTTCTTTAATTTGCATAATTTGAATAGCAGAGACTTGGTTTTGATTAGGCTTGTGGAGACTAAATAATTAGCCAATTCTAGTAGATTCTTATTTCAACATTAACTTAAAAAAATCATTATATAGGCAATATGAAATAATGGAAAGAATATGAAACCCAAATTCAGAAGATTTAGGTTCAAATTCTGCCTCTTAATTATTTGACCTTTGGCAAAGATTCAAATATTCTGAGCTTCTTTTCCTATGTCTACCTACATAGTAATAATACCTGCTTTGCCTATCTCACATGTTTGCTATGAATAACACAAAAAAGAAGCGTTTAAATAGTAAGGTGAGGGGCGTCTGGCTGACTCATTTGGTAGAGCGTGCAACTCTTGATCTTGGGGTTGTAAGCTCAAGCCTCATGTTGAGTGTAGAGCTTACTTTAAAATAAAATCTAAAAAGAATTAGTAAGGTGAAGTTGGTCTAAACAAATAACTCCATTTACCTCCATCGTAAGTGAGATTCAAGCTGTAGTGAACACAGCAGTTAGCTTGAGTTAGCGCAGCAGCAGAGCAAGACTAAATACAAAGGAAAAACCCCGACTGTAGAATGCTTGCTGTACTTGTTTTTGAAAAGAGGTGAATAGGCTCCATGAACAGTTAGTTGTGCTACATGAGCAGTAGAATGAAAAGTAAACGCATATAAAACTGAGTACAATTCTAGAATGTTAGAAGTAGCAAGCATCTGGGATTTTCTAGCCAAGTCCTCTTATTTTACAGATGAAGAAACTAAAACAGGGTTATCCAGTAAGCCTTGTAGTGGTAAACTAAGATGCATTTCTCGGGTGGTTAAGGAGATATAGGTTTTGAAATTAGTTGTATAAAGGTGTGAAATCACAATTTTACCACTGATTTAGAATGTAGCTTCAGGCAATGTAACCTAAGCCTATTTCTTTATCTGTAAATTGGGGCTTAGTATTAACCTAATCTATTGGACTGTTGTAGTAGAGGAGATATGCATATGTAAAATGCTTAGCACACTTATGAACATGATATATACTCAATAAATGGTGCCTCTAATATTACTATTATTTTTCATTATTGCACGGAGTCTTTCAGAACATTATTCACTCCCTGTGCTTAATTTGTTCAAAAAAATGGCTAATGGCCAAGCTCTATTTCACTGAAACAACCCAAAACAGTACTTCTCATGTGTCTCCACTGTGCATGTACAAGTATGAGGGAATTCCATCTGTGTCACACTATTGAAGCCTATTCTAAACAGATTAAAAACATTAAAAAGTTTAAAAATAAAAGTTGGACGATCTAATATAAATGAGCATGTTTGTTGTCTAAGTTATAATTTAATAAAGAACTGAAATGGCATATGTGCTTAAGAAATATGATTGATGGAGAAGAGCATGCGACTCTTGATCTAAGGGTTGTGAGTTTGAGTCCTACGTTGGGTGTAGAGATTACTTAAACAAACAAACCTTAAAGAAAAAGTATGACTGATAGATCTTACGGGGTATGAAAATCATCTGTCACCCTAGCACTTTCCGTGAAGAAAATGACACAACAGACTTGTTTCGTTCAGCCCACAAATGTCTGTATTCCTTTTCTTTTTCCTCGTTAAGTATCCCTGTCTATTTTGGTCTATGTAATATATGTTTAACAGAGGCAGGACTATCTTGTTCATCTAGTATGCTTTTTATGTTGCCTTGAACATGATAGGCACCTAAGTGTTGATTTTTTAACAGATTTAGTGGAAGAAAAGTTGTATACAAAATTTAGTATCAATGCAAATATGTCATTTCAAAAGTTAGTTATAGATGTTAACATTTTTAATTTCAGATTTCCTTTTTTTCTGGGGAACTGTGTTTTTGATAACAACAACTCTAGTTGCCCTTCTGAAAAAAGAAAACAAAGAAGTATCCGTAGGAAAAGAAGAAACCCAAGGAATCACAAATACTTACAAGTTGCTTTTTGCAATTATAAAAATGCCAGCAGTTCTGACATTTTGCCTTCTGATTCTAACTGCAAAGGTAAGAGAATTATAAAGCGAATGTACCACCCTGCTATAATTACCAATATCATGGAATACTTCATTGCCTTTTCCACTACTATTAGAGTGTAACAATAAAAAACAGAATTTTCTGTTTATCAAGTTTGTTTTAAAAGGTGTGATGATATCAAATCTGATTTCAAAGTAACCTAAACGTCTTGGAGTCTTGAAAAGAATTAAGCAAATTTGAAGTGCTTTTAATAATGTGAAATTTTATTTAATGAATGATATTAATGTCTGGTATGGAAATGAATGCCTTGAAAAAAACAGCTCCCTACTGTTATAATGAGTGTACATTTAATGTCAGAGGTATAATTATTTACTTAGATAGTGATTTACGAAGATACGGAAATATATGTTTTAGAAGTCTATTTAAAAATTAGTTGACTTACTTTTTTTAATGTTGGAAAGAAATATACCATAAATAAATGGGGATTTTGGTAACTTTTATTTTATTCTTTATGTTTTCTGTATTAAGATGTCCTAATTAAAAAAAAAAAAATGTCCCAACTCTATAGTCCAAAAACATTTTAAAGACATTATGCTAGAGGAAAGGTAAGTATATTTTGTTATAGTAAGATATTGCTAGTGTTAGAATTAATATTCCTAAAATCTAAAATCTGTTATAGAGTTTCATATTATATATCTAAAGCTGTCTTTATAAACAATTTACAGCTATCTTTTGACAACCCTGAAGTAAAAATTGGTAAAAATTGGAGCCTCGTTTTTGAAATAGTGAATTTTTCTTCCTCTCTAATGATAAGGAGGGTTACATTTTAAAGAAACATTGAGAAGGTTAAACTTAAAGAACTTAAGATTCAACATTAGGAAGTAATGAAGGGCTCAAGGAAGATAGCAGTATTTTGGAATTATTGTATCATTTAAACGTAATCATTGGTAACACTTTTGGTATATTTCCTTCCAGCCCTCTTTTTCCCCTGTGTGTGTGTGCATGTTATGTGTGTGTGTGTGAGTGTGTGTATATATATATATATAAAGTGCTTTATATATATAAATATAATTAATAAGTTATAATCAACAAATTAATATTAATATGTATTTATATATATACAGATATACATATAAATAAAAGTGGAATTGGATCATACCATATATAATTTTTATCTCATTTTTGTCTTATTACTCCATATTCCTTATCATTAATAATTTTTGGAAACGTACTTTTTAGGGGCACCTGCATGGCTCAGTTAGTTAAGTGCCTAAGTCTTGATTTCACCTCAGGTCTCCATCTCAGGGTCATAAGTTCAAGCCCCACATTGGGCTCCACACTGGGTGTGGAGCCTGTTTAAAAAAGAAAAGAGACTTTAAGAGCTATATAATTGTCACAGTGTATAGATTTACTATAATTTACTCATTTTTCTATTGTATATTTAATTTGCTTATGTTTTTTAATTACAAAAATGCACTAGTGAATATTTTTGTGTATTTCCTTTCAGTAGATTCTTAAATAGGCAATTAGTGGGTCAGTGAATATGATCGCTAAACTGCTTTTTAAAAGATTACAATTGCACTGTTGATAGCATTCTATAAGGAGGTGCTTCAGTTACAGAATCTAGAATCTAATGTCCCCCTTTTAAAATAAACCTCGCCAAAAGTAACATCTCTCCTAACTTTTAATGTCATAGGTTAGTTTTCTCTGCTTTTGAGTTTTATAATAAATGGAATATCCAGTATGCATTTTTATGTCTGGCTCTTATATTCCTTCACTTAACATTATATTTGTATAATTTATCCATATTGTTATTTATGGCAATAGTTTTGTTCATCTCGTTGCTTATAATATTCCACTCTATAAATATGCTATAATTTATGCATTCTATCAACAAATGTTTAGTTATTTCTACTTTTGGACTATTATGAATAGTGCTGCTATAAATATTCATGTGCATTATTTTGGTGAACATGAATGCACATTTCTGATGGGTAAATACCTAGGAATAGAATTGCTGGGTGATCAGTGCTTTAGTGGATACTGCCACACACTTTTCCAAAGTGGTTGTTTCCATTTTCCCTACTGCCAGCAGTGTAAGAGAGTTCCAATTGCTTCACAGCCTTGCAAAGACATATATTGTCCTTTCAAATATAGCCTTTCTGGTAGGTGTATAGTGGCATCTCATTATGGTTATAATTTGCATTTCCCTGATGATTAAAGAGGTTGAGCATCTTTTCATATGGTTATTGGTCATTTAAATATCTAGAGCTGCCTTTTTTTTTAATTTATAGAATTTTTATATATCCTGGGTGTTAGATTATATGTACTACAAATATCTCCTACTATAACACTTCTAAGATAAAGTAAATCTTGAAGTCAATTTGTATATCTAATTTTTACAAAGAAAATGGGTGAAATAGTAGTGAAATTCTTTCGTGGATTTAAGTAAAATATCTTTGGCCTTTAATTTTTCTATGGTGAAATTTGCCCTTTGGCTCCATTCCAAGAAGTACATACTATTAGCATTCCTTTAAAGAATGTTTTTTTAATATAGTTTCACGCTTATCGAAAATGTGCTTATATAGTTGAAAGAATTCCCATATGTCATTATTCCAAATTCTCTAATTGTTAACAGTTAGTTTCACTTTCTGTATTCTGTAGATTTGTGCTCTATTACATATTTCTTCTGAAATATTAGAGTAATTTGTATGTATTGTGCCCCTTTATCCATAAATTACCTTGAGCATATATTTCCTAAGAACAAGAGTTTTCTTTTCCAAGCCACAACTTAATAAAAAATTAAGGAATTTAAATTGATCAATACTATGATCTAATCAGTCTATACCCAGATTTCACCAGCTGTCCCAGTAACAGCCTGCATAACTTTACTCTTCCCCCCGGTCAGGGATCCAGTCCAGAATCACATGTTGGATTTAGTGGGTATCAGCCTTTTTTTGTCCTTCATGACCTGGATGTTTTAAATTTTTCTGTAGAATGGCCTTCCATTTTTGTGTGTCTGATGTTTCTTCGTGTTTAAGTTCAGGTTATGCAAATGTGTCAGAAATATAGTAATCACCCAAGTAATACAGTGATGACTTTGGGGAATTCTGTGAAGAGCCTTATCCTGTCCCTTTATTCCACTGACTGTTGTTAACTTTGATTACTTTGTTAACCCATTGTAAAGTTACTATTTTTCCTTTTGTAATTAAAAACTAATTTATGGAGAGATACTTTGAGACTCTCTAAATACCTTATTTCACCCCAAACTTTTGTTCACTACTTTTAGCGTCTTCTTTTTTGTTTATTTGTTTTTAAAAATTAAACTACAATCTTTATTCCCCTTCATTTTATTTAACCCTTTAGTTAGAATGTTTTCTCAAAATTACTTTTGAAATGTTAGATGACTTTTGGAAATTTTATTATGATCAAATTCATTAAAGAGGTGTATATGTGGCAGTGATGCTTCATTTTAACCAGATTTTATTTGTAGTCAATTAAAGACTTTTTAAAACTTAAAACATAGAAATCAGTAAGTTCGGATTTGAATACTGTTTATTGTAAGAGATTGAACTTTTTGAAATGGAAATTTAGTTGTAATTACAGCCATCTGCAGTTCCTAAAAGTGCTGAATTTTCAGTTGTTTTCACTGAATATTGTCAGTAGACCATAGGACAAAGTATGCCTTCTGTAACTTAATTGTTATACCAGATAGAATAATGTATTTACTTGTAACTGCTGTAAATCAATAATGAGATTGAGGTTTTTGGAGAACTTACATATGCTTGGGGAAAATATTTTGTAAATCACAAATTAAAATATTTTTTTGTTTTTATATTGCAGATTGGTTTTTCAGCAGCAGATGCAGTAACAGGACTGAAATTGGTAGAAGAAGGAGTACCGAAAGAACATTTAGCCTTATTGGCAGTTCCAATGGTTCCTTTGCAGATAATATTGCCTCTGATTATCAGCAAATACACTGCAGGTCCCCAGCCACTAAACATATTTTACAAAGCCATGCCCTACAGGTAAAAATGAAATAAAACCTTACTAAATAAGAAAGGTTAAATGAGGAACATTCATCAATATCACCAATACCTGTGTGTAAAGTATATATGTGGAAAAAGACTTGAAAAGCATCTTTAACTGCAGTATCATTTATGTGTACTTTAATCTCTTTTAACCTCCTAACAGGTTTTAAATAACAGGCTTTTTTCACATAGTAGACATACAGATTTCTGTTTTTGTTATTTTTTAACCTAAAGTGGAAGTCAGCTCCATGTTTCTTTTTCTATAGATTATTGCTTGGATTAGAATATGCTCTACTAGTTTGGTGGACTCCCAAAGTAGAACATCAAGGAGGATTCCCTATATATTACTATATCATAGTGCTGCTGAGTTATGCGTTACATCAGGTAAGCTTGCTGTGGTTTTCTTGGGGAGTAAACCGGTTTTGGAAAATAAAGAAGACATTTTTCTACAATTGCCTTGAAATAATGATAATAAATTTTAAGATTTAAGCATGAGTCTGACACTGAAGAAATTGTTTGACAATGAACTTTAAAACTTTGTGGCTTTTGATTTATTGAGCTCTATTTGTAGAGAGTTTTTTCATTTCATTTATTTTGTTCATTCAACCAGTATTTGTTATATTACAGAATTAATTCCAAAGCTAGTAATTCTACCCTTTCTAAGTGTTCCTCAGTCCATCCCTAGACTTGGGTTCTTTATTCCTTCTATTCCAGATGCCTTTTCTTTCTGAAAGTCTTGAGAAATAATGATGGCTACTGGGCGACAGATCCCAGGTTTTTGGTTTACATTCTGTACTGAAAGTTATGACTCACTCTTTGTAAATAATACATACATATTATGTGTGTGTATATATATATATATATATATACACACACACACACACACACACACAAATATATATGCACGTATATATACATATACATATTCTATACATATATAGAAGAAAGATAACATTTCAAGATTTATGTGACAAACTGAACAGAATTTTGATTTTGAAAGTTGTGTGTTAATCTGCTCTCTCTTTCTTTGTTAGCTGTGTTTGTAATCCCTAGCCTCATCTAAGCTGCTCTTGCAGAATGGGGTTGTGTTCTGGGGGCAAGTGATTCAAGTAAACTTGTAGACGCCTAGCAGTAAACTTCGGGACTTCAGTGCAGTTATTACAAATGTGGATTTAAGAGCCACTTTGGATTTTTCTATGGAACCTAGTTTAAACTCTTTAAAAGTTATAATTACAAATTCCTCACTTGTTTTTAACCGAAACCTAAAAATGTGGCTACCAAGTAATCTCAATGATTTTTTTATATACAGTTATATCATTTGGGAGAACTCCATAATGGATCTGTCCAACTAATTGTATGTTTAAAGAAGTGCTTTAACTCAATAAATGTATCATTATCTGTGTAAGTAAAGGAAAACTACATTGTAGTAGTCCAAAAATCATTTCTTTGGCTTTGGATTCGATTAGAAAATTTTCTAAAGTGTAGCCATTGGGGCACCTGGGTGGCTCAGACGGTTAAGAGTCTGCCTTTGGCTCAGGTCATGATCTCCAGGTCCTGGGATTGAGCCCCATGTTGGGATTCCGGCTCAGCGGGGAGTCTGCTTTTCCGTCTCCCTCTGCCTCTCCCCTGCTCATGCTCTCTCTCTCTGTATCTCTCTGTCTGAAATGAATAAATAAAATCTTTAAAAAAAAAAAAAAAAGTGTAGCCATTGATGCTCAGACAGCCAGACACTTTCTGGGAAAAACTGTACAAGGCCAAGTAAATTTGAGAGATGATACCTGACATAACCCCTCTTTATGTAGCATCTTAATCATCAACAAATATTAATTGGACACCTATTTCATGCCAGAAACCATTCTAAGTGCTAAAATATAACTGAATAAATCATGCCAAAATCCCTGTCTTTAAGGAGTTTGTATCCTAAAGGCTTTCAGAGAGAGGCCTACGGTGAAAGGGACCTGTTCATTTTTTATGTAACTTAGTGTTTCTCAGTCTTTTTTGACTCTGGAATACCTTTTCTATGAACGCCCCATGGAATAGTATTCAAAGGAAAGCTATTTTGGAAACCTGGTTTGTTTCCATGTTTCTAAATGGAGGGTTAATTCTAAATGTTATCTTTCTTCTATATATGTAAAAGAAAAAAATACATACAATTATATATTCATTCACATATATACTTACATATATACACACAGGGTTATTTAGGGACAGTACAAACATGGGATTTTGCTAATTGCTGTATGCATCCTTCAGTGCTACCCTGTTTGTCATTTTCTCTATCGAGCTTTCCTTGACTACTTATTGTAGAATTAATCTCTCATTTGTTTAGGCCCCAGTAGCACAATGTGTGTACTTCTACTTACAATACTTACTGCATTTCATCATAATTATTTTACCAGCCTAGAATAAATTCTTCAAGGGCACAGAGAGACTGTGTCTTATTCATCTTTTTATTGCCATGATCTGGTCTGGCCAATAGTAGGTGCTCAGTAAATCTTTGTTGACTTGATTTTAATAAGGGTCATGAAAATTAATTTTCAGATTTATGATTTTGATGTTCTTAATTCAGACTCTTTTTTATAAGGCCTAATTATGCTAAAGATGTTTTACATTTTCCTTGTAGGTTACATTGTACAGCATGTATGTTTCCATAATGGCTTTCAATGCGAAGGTTAGTGATCCACTTATTGGAGGAACATATATGACCCTATTAAATACTGTGTCCAATCTGGGAGGAAACTGGCCTTCTACAGTAGCTCTTTGGCTAGTAGATCCCCTCACAGTGAAAGAGTGTGTAGGAGCATCAAACCAGAATTGTCGAACACCTGATGCTGTTGAGGTAAGTGTGTCGTAATTTTATTTATTACTCTGCCTCCTCTGCCTGCTCTGCCTGCTGCTGCCCCTGCTTTGTGCTTTCTCTCTCTCTCTGACAAGTAAATTAATAAAATCTTCTTAAAAAAAAAGATATTAATTTTCAGGGGAACCTGACTGGTTAAGTCTGTGGAGCATGCCACTCTTGATCCTGGGGGGTGTAAGTTAGAGACCCACGTTGGGTGTGGAAATTACTTAAAAAATAAAATCTTAAAAAGAGAGAGATTAATTTTCTTATTTTGCCTCTAGAAGTACTATATCTTTTTAAAAAATCATATCTGCCTATAGTTTCTTCTTTTTTTTTTAAGATTTTATTTACTTATTTGATGAGAAAGAGCACAAGCAGGGGGAGCAGGAGAGGGAGAAGCAGACTCCCTACTGAGCAGGGAGCCCAATGTGGGGCTCAATCTCAGGACCCTGGGATCATACCTGAGCTGAAGGCAGATGCTTAACCAACTGAGCCACCCAGGTGCCCCCCCATAATTTCTAGTGTAGAAATCTCTGTGTATTTCTTTTTCCTGTCAGAACTTAGGGTTATAACACTCAAATCAGTAAGAGTAGCTCACTTGAAGATGCTTCTCAACAAGGGAAGAGCTGTCTCTCTCCCCTTTACCTTGAGGATCCTATACAATGGGTACTTAATAAGTGCGTAATTAATAGCTAAGTTTTATAATGATAGAAAAAGGGAAATTCCATTGACTATTTATGTAACAATTGTAGCTAACCCTGAATGGTTAGCAGTCTATTGTTAAATTATTTCAAATTAACATTAGCCCACTTCTAGAGTAGATTCATTGGAAATTTCTTCACATTTCCCGAATGTGAAAAGCTTTATCTTAAGAATGGAAAATGAGTATTGTTTACAGCAAGATCTGAAAAATGTTTTCAATCCTGTTAGTAGCATTAGAGAGATTAAGATATATTAGCATATTTCACCATTGAAGTGAATGAAATGTTGAAATGATTTAACAAAAATACATTTTGACAGGAGCCTGGTTGGCTCAGTTGGTAGACACCAAGTATCATAGTGATATTTGACCTCTTGGTCTCTGGGTTGTGAGTTCAAGACCCATGCTGGACTACTTCAAAAAAATAATAATAATAATAAATAAAAAATAAAATACCTTCCAAAAATATTTTTTTATTAATCCCTTAAATTATGAAGTAGAAACATCTAAATTGATGAATACTGCCATTTTGAAATTGTGAAGTATTTATTATAATTTTATTTTTACAGCTTTGCAAAAAGCTTGGTGGCTCATGTGTTACAGCGCTGGATGGTTATTATGTAGAATCCGTCATTTGTGTTTTTATTGGATTTGGTTGGTGGTTCTTTCTTGGTCCAAAATTGAAAAAATTACAGGATGAAGGACCATCTTCGTGGAAGTGCAAAAGAAACAACTAACACATTCACTACTGGACATTCTAGGAAGGTAACTAGTTTCATTTTAATTCAGACAGCTATGATAATCAGTGCAGGAGTATAAAATAATATTTTAAACAAGAAAATTATTAATATAAAATGCCAAATGATTAAAAAATAGAGACTCCCTGTATAGTTGATTATATTTTCCTTGCCTTGTCAGTGTATTTGAAGTTTACTTAAGGTCAGGAAATTGGTTCTAAAACAAGTTTTCTGGCCTTGTTATTTAATTTATATCTTTTTAATTTACTGACTAAAGTATGTTTTAACCTGCAGTGCAGTAGTCATGAGTGGTAACCATGCGGTCAAGTATTGTGAACAGTACCTATCATTGAGCTGTGTTTAAAATTTTGGTACAATATATTAAATGGAACAGAGCTTGATATTCAGGTACTAGTTACAACTAGTCTGGCTTTATGGGCAGTTAAATCTTATTTTGAATTGCAAATTGGTTAAATTCTATGTGGAATTTGCTGAGAAGAGAATGGAGACTACTGAAATGCCACTTTAGTTGTTATTTTTCTGACCATAACCACATTGTACTAATGAATCTGTGTTAAAAAGACTATTTTAAATGTATTTCCTGCTTTTGTAAGCATTAAAGATTTATAAGAAGATTATTCAAACTATTTTTTATAAAATGAAAGCTACGATTTTTAATGTAATTATTCCCCTGTCCCCCTTTTTTTGGAAGATATTCTGATTCCTTGTTAACTTTTACCCTAACGCTTACATATGTTTTTGTCATAAGTGCTTCATGGCATACAGACAGCTCATGAAGGGATCTAATTTAGTGTTGTATGTATGTTCATGGCAAAGTTTTGAAAATAAAAAATGTTTTTCTTCAAGCAGTTTTTTTTTTATTACTGAGAGAAAAAGAACAGTAAAGCTTTTCGATTAAATAAAATCTAAATGAGTAATACCATAATTTTAAAGACTAATGCTTAGAGGGAGAGAGACAAAGACAGTTTTGTGCCTTTGACAAGTTAAATTATGTTGTGGAAGAATGTTTCTTAATTAAGCACTTTACTAGTGAGAAAAGATCTCACAGTTACTTTATATGAAATCAGGTACTGTATTTCCACTTATTAGAACACAACCTTCTCTTTGTATACTGTAATGTCTGGTGGAAGATTGCTATCCCAGGAAAATTAAGCTTTTGAATACTTTAGCAATTCCCAACATATTAAGTACACCCAGTAATAAGGTTCTTTGCATATTTTGTTTTGTATATTACTCTCTTTAGAGATTATGTAAATCCTTCCAAAGTTATAGAAAAAGAAAGATTAAGTTGAGTCTGACTTAATTTTATCCTTGTGGGAAAAGATATACTAATTTTTGATTTTGTTAATTTTATAACATAGGTTGAATTTTAGAGTGGGATTTTATATAAGTAATGGAGGATAAAATGGGTGGGAGAAAATGGCACTCAGCATCTGAAGAAAGATAGAGGCAGTTCTCTAGAACTCATGCATTGCCATTGGAAAGCCAGTTTTGGGCATCGATGTCAGATCCTGAAGATTCTCCTGGAAAATCCTCCTAGAAACAAGGAAGCTACACCAACCCATTCTACCATACTTTGTCACATGGGTTGTCCATTATCATGTATTATAATCAAAATGTTTACTTGAATAAAGGAAAAAACCCACTTACTCTCATATGTGAAATGTATTTTGCTTTTTAATTTTTGGATTAAGAAGGTGACATTACCATAATTACCTTTTGTCTCTTACCCGTTCATATTACAAATACATATACTTTCAAACATATTTTGAAGTCAACAAATCTTTAAAGACTTGAAGTATTAAAATATATTGTAAGCCTTTAAGTATAAGGTGAAGCCTTTAATTACATTTGCTCTAGAAATGAACATTTATTTTGAATTGTAATTCTTTGGTTATTTGGGTACATGCTTGTAACACATTCCAAAAATGACTTCTTAATAGCTATGGGCAACTGTGTTGCGTACATTGATCACTGATGGCATCTTACAAATGATCTACCTGAATCTGAGGATCTGTTCATGGTATATCAGTCACACTAGAAAACACTACCTTTTTTTGCATGTTTTTCTTTACTGCTGGATCCTGATAAACTCTGCCCTCAAGTATGAACATTAACTTCTCCAGTTAATGTATTATGTATTTGCTAGCTAATATTCTTTTAAATCTTATACTTTTACAAGATTAGCTAAGACTAAAACCAAAAATTCCTTCCTTTGTTAATATTTTAATTTTGCCTGATTAATCACAAAAAAATTTGTTCAATAACTAAAATAGATTCCTCTATTTTTTTAATATTAAACCTTCAAGATATAAATCTATTGTTTGATTTCATCTCTTTGTTACAAGGATTTTTATCCTAAACAGGTGTCAGGGGGGCATTGAAACCCCTGAATTGCTAGCAAAACTGGACGTGTAATTGTTTGTCTTTCTGGAGAGAGCTCGTGTTACAATCTTAAATGGTCTGTGATCCAGAAATTTGAAATAATAGTTGTGAAACTAATTGTTTAAAGCATCCTAAAAACAACGTTAAAAGAAAAATCTGTGATGAAAACTGGAAAATGTCTGCATTTGAAGTAGTGAACTTGAACCTTGAACAGATTAGAGCAGGTAAGACATTACTGGTAGGGGAGGGGTATAAGGGTGAATTGTGTCCCAAAAAAGACCTATTTTAGTCATTTAGAACTTTTTTCCTATGAATAATTTCAATTTTGCCCTGTTAACAAAAACTCAAAAAATATGTTGTTTTATATTAAATGGTTGAGCTCATTATTTAATATAACAGAAGTTGTTTTTATACTTTGGGGATCATGCTTTTTCATGTGGTTGGAAGAATGAATAAAACTGTATGACACAGACCTTGCTAAAAATAAAGAACCAGTTTGTTGGGGACATTCATGCAGATTTCCAAAATGTATTTTACCTTAGTATTAGAGAAAGAAAATAAGTTTTAAGAAATGATTTCATTATAACTAGGATTAATTTATTTAATAGCCATTTTCATTACAGAAGGAAAGGTGATAGAGTGCGTTGTACTACTGAGACTTTACACAATGTCTTTGGTAGATAGCAAGGCATAATTAATTGATTTTTCTCTTAGCAGATTTAGAATACCTATTATAGACCTTGTTTCTTTTTCCACTACAGCTTAATCTCTGCCTGATTTGACAGTGCCAAATTTTTAATGTAATCACTATTTAATTTGGGACTGGGAGCCTTTTCATTTCCTACCTGTCAAAACTGATGTTAGAATCTTCATTTTACTCCTTTAAATTGTTGGCAAGGTAAATGGGCATGGAGAACTTATAATTTTTCCTGGAATTCTGTTTCAGTAGAGGAAAATCCTGTATCAGGACAGAATAGTTAATGTGCAGGACTCATGTCCTCTCCTTAAGTGAAAAGAAACATTTTTTTATTTGTCAAATCATAAAGATTGCTTTTAAGGAGGGTTGTTTTTTTTTATGGAGTGACAGATATTTTATAGGAGGAAATAGTTTTATGTAGCAAAACGAAAATTTTATGATTATAGTTTCTCTTTTAAAGAATTTTGTCAGGTGTATAATTTAAAAGAATATATTAAAACATTGGCAATATTAATTTGCATAGTTTATATGAAGTCTTGAAGCATTGAGAAAAAGGTTGCTACATTTTAATAGTTTTTTATTGGCAATATATAGACATAACTTTTTATAACAGTTTTGTGTGAAGAGTAACAAATAGCATGACTGAAATGAAAAAGGTACTGGTATAATTCTTAGGGAATTATCATAAATCTCTCAGATCTAGTACTCTAGTCAATTACAATTAGTCACTATTTTAAAATATAAATATTTAAGCCTATCCTTATTTTCATCAAAATGACCTTATATGTTGGAAAAAGTGTACTTTTTTATAGCCTTATAGTTAATGAAATTGAAATTTTTATCACATGCATCTGTAAAATTAGGAAAATATAAAACTGGGGCAAAAATCTGATATTTTAAAAAGTTAGTTTGGCATATTTGGTAAATTGATTACCACTGTCAAGTTATATCAGTGAATCTAGATCTATTGTCCTCAGATATTGCTTTATGCA
This sequence comes from Ursus americanus, assembly GCF_024610735.1. Lineage (NCBI taxonomy): Eukaryota > Metazoa > Chordata > Mammalia > Carnivora > Ursidae > Ursus > Ursus americanus. Next base: position 49,637,093 of record NC_142146.1, on the reverse strand, counting down.
AGAATTAATGTAAAATTGAAAAAATACTCAGTGTTGAAAGTTGTCATTGTTGGGGTCTTTATGAAATCACTGCATCCATGTACAGTTTTGAATTAAAAATGCACAGCACAAAATCATTTCTGTTATCATTTTTGGAAGATCTAACATTAGCTTTGATAGTTTAGCATTATTTAAGTGTTTTAGTATATGTGAAATGTTTATTTGGTTAATTTATTTTCATATGTTAATATTTATTAAATATTTATGCAGTGTTTAAATATTTGGAGTATATTTGAAATAAATTCTCCAGATTTTTACATAAAAGATTATTTAAGTGCTCAAAATGATTGCTTCACAATTGATCTCTAAAAAATAAAACATTAATAAAATATTCTTGTTTTCCTGTTTATTAAGTACTGGCCAAATTTACCTGCAAATCATTCATGTTAAAATTATACTAGATTGACATTATGTAATTAAAAGCAAGGTAATTTCAGGAGGTGTACACCTATCACCAAACCTTTTTCTTTTTTTTCTTTTTTTTAATGAAGCCAGCCTGAATTATTGTATCTTCCATTAGTAACCTGGGTAAAAGGGAGAATAGATGGAGGCGTAACACTTTATGGATAGTTTGGAATTATAAAGAATTTCACTGGGAAACTTTATTATAAAATCTCTTATTTTTTATTTTTTAAAAAAGATTTATTTACTTGAGAGAGAGCATGAGCAGGGGAGAGGGACAGGGGGAGAGGGAGAAGCAGACTCCCCGCTGAGCTGGGAACCCAATGTCTGGCTCCATCCCAGGACCCTGGAAGGATGACCTGAGCTGAAGGCAGACACTTAACCAACTGAGCCGACCAGGTGCCCCTAGAATCTCTTATTTTTTAAACATTTGTTATTGGATATTGGCTTCTTTAGTAGTTACAATTTTAAAGAATTTATTTAAATTAAAAGACAGTTCGGAATTATAGAGAACATATTTTGTTTCTCCTCAGTTAGAACTTTCTGAGCAAAATTTTACCGAAACTTGGGACCTGTGCTGAAAGAGAAACCTTTGTAGCTAAGTTGTGATTGAATAGAGAGTGAGAAACCATTTAGAGTGTATTAGTCTGCTAGGGCCACCATAACAAAATAGTACAGACTAGGTGGCTTAAACAGCCAAAATTTATTTTCTCACAGTTCTGGAGGATGGAAAGTCCAAGATCAAGGTGGCAGCAGGTTTGGTTTCTCCCAAGGCCCATCTCCTTAGTTTAGAGACTGCCACTTTCTCACTTTGTCTTTACATGACCTTCCTCTGTGCACACAAATCCCTGGTGTCTCATCCTCTTGTAGAGACACCAGTCCTGTTGGATTAGGGCTCCACCCTTATTACTTTATATAACCTTAATTACCTCTATAAAGGCCTTGACTCCAAATATAATCACATTGTGGGTTAGGGCTTCAACATATGAATTTGGGGGGAATGCAGTTTAGTCCATAAGAGATGTTTACTTCTCTGATATGCATATTTCAAAGGGGGATGAGACTTGGGAACATGGACAAATCTATGGGTTATAAATCTGGAGACGTAAGTCTTGTTTTTCCCCTGAAGACATATTTACATTCCAAAGGGTAAGAACCCAGGATCCTTCCCAAGGAGAACTTGTTTATATTAAGGACATAAGATTTCTTTTCCTTTCTCTGGAAGAGAAGAGAGCTTCCATATAGCTGTCCTGTATAGTTCCCAGATTCATATTCTGAGGCTCCTCACCTACAGTACAAACTCTAGAATATATAGTCTCATCAGTCTGATAAGCTGTTACCACTCTGGTTCTCATTGGTCACCACACAGGTGAGAATTGGTGTGTGGGGAACCAGTGTGGTTATTTTAAGTAGTAACTGAACCCATTCCTGCTTTAGAAACTTTGTGTGTACTTCCAGTACAATGTGAATAAATATAACGGACATGTTTTATCTGATGCTTCTTGAATTGTGTTCTGTTTAATGCACATTTTTTTTTTTTTTTGGTTCTTTATGGTCAGAAGGAAGCCTGGAATAATGAAAGCCTGTGTGTTATTTTTTAAGTTTTATTTTTATTATATTTTTTTTACCATATTGACTATTCTTTATTTTTATTTTTACTATTTTTAAATTTTTTTTGAAGATTTATTCATTCATTAGAGCAAGTGTGAGTGTAGTGGGAGGTGCAGAGGCAGAGGGAGAGAATCCCAAGCAGACTCCCTGCTGATCATGACCCAAGACCCTGAGATCATGATGTTAGCTGAAATCAAGAGCCTGATGCTCAACTGACTAAGCCAGCCAGGCACCTCTTTAACTTTTTTTTTTTTTTTTTAATTTTATTCTTAGGGGCGCCTGGGTGGCTCAGTCTTCAGGTGTCTGCCTTCGGCTTGGCTCATGATCCCAGGGTCCTGGGATCGAGCCCCACATCGGGCTCCCTACTCAGTGGAGAGCCTGCTTCTCCCTCTCCCTCTGCTGCTCCCCCTGCTTGTGCGCTCTCTCTCTCTCTCACAGTCTCTCTCTGTCAAATAAATAAATAAATAAATAATGTCTTCTAAAAAAAAAAAAGATTTTATTTTTAAGTAATCTCTATACCCAACATGGAGCTTGATCCTACAACCCCAAGATCAAGAGTTGCATGCTCTACTCAATGAGTTAGCCAGGTGCCCTTATTTTATATATTTATTTTATATATTTTTATATACGTACATATAAATGTGTGTATATATATTTTAAAGTTTAAGTAATCTCTACACCTGACGTGGGGCTCAAACTCAAGACCCTGAGATCAAGAGTCACATGCTCTTCTGAGCCAACCAGGTGCCTCTTTATTTTTTTATTTTAATTCCAGTATAGTTAACATACAATGTTATATTAGCTTCAGGTGTATAATATGGTATTTCAACAGTTCTGTACATCAACCAATGCTCATCAAGATAAGTGTACTCTTAATCCCCTTCAACTATTTAACCCATCCCTCCACCCACCTCCCCTCTGGTAACCATCTGTTTGTTCTCTGGAGTTAAGAGTTGTTTTTTGGTTTGTATCTTTTTTTCGCCTTTGTTTGTTTGTTTTGTTTCTTAAATTTCACATAGGAGTGAAATCATATGGTATTTATCTTTCTCTGACTGAGTTATTTCGCTTAGCATTATACTCTAGATCTATCCATGTTGTTGCAAGTGGCAAGATTTCCTTTCTTGTGAATGAATAGTATTCCATTGTATATACACCACCTCTTCTTTATCCATTCTTCTATTGATGGACACCTGGGCTGCTTCCATAATTTGGCTGTTGTAAGTAATGCTGCAATAAACGGGTGTATTTTTTCCTTTCGGATTAATGTTTTTGTATACTTCGGGTAAATACTCAATAGTGCAATTACTGGATTATATGGTAATTCTGTTTTTAATTTTTTGAGGAACCTCCATACTGTTTTACACAGTAGCTGCACCAGTTTGCATTTTCACCAAGAGTACACGAGGGTTTCTTTTTCTCCACATCCTCACCAACACTTGTGTTTTTGAAAGCCTAGGTTTTAGAACCAAGATTTCTGTCTCAAGTGACTAGATGTTTCCTTTCATATTTTCTTCTAGTTTAAATGGGGCAAATTATCCAAGTAGTTCAATTTAAAGTGATAATAAAAAAGTATACTCCTAAGGGTAGAAGAAAATTTAAACCTAGTATTTCAGTAGTGAGAGTGAGTTGAAGCAAAAAGTGGGGGGTTTATCTGAAGAAATCTAACCCTATATGTCAGGAAATGGAAATTATTACAAAAGCAGAAAGAAACAACTCTGGGTGTAAAAAGTGGCCCATTTCAAAATAACACTTTCGCAGGTTTTTGAACATTTTTGTTTATTAGGTTTATAACTTCTGACAAAAGGAAAAATAGAGGTTTTGTATTTTTTTTCCTTTATTTCTTTCTAGTCCTCTAAAGAAAAAAAATTAAGATTTTGTTTTTAAGTAATCTCTACACCCAATATGGGGCTCAGACCTAGAACCCTGAGATCAAGAGTCGCATGCTCTACTGACTAAGCCAGCCAGGCGCCCCCTGACATTTTTTAAAATGCTGATCAGGGGGGCACCTGGGTGGCTCAGTCGTTAAGCGTCTGCCTTCAGCTCAGGGCGTGATTCCAGGGTCCTAGGATCGAGCCCCACATCGGGCTCCCATCTGCTGGGAGCCTGCTTCTTCCTCTCCCACTCCCCCTGCTTGTGTGCCCTCCCTTGCTGGCTGTCTCTCTCTCTGTGTCAAATAAATAAAATCTTAAAAAAAAAAAAGTAAATAAAATGCTGATCAGGGGGCATCTGGGTGGCTCAACCAGTTGAGCCTCTTGCTCTTGATTTTGGCTCAGGTCATGATCTCATGGTCATGGGATTGAGCCCCATGTTGGGCTCTGAGTCTGCTTGTCCCTCTCCCCCGCCCCTGCTCATGCTCTCTCTCAAATAAATAAACTCTTAAAAAAAAATGCTGATCAGATATTGCCTGAACTAAGAGACCGACTTATAGGTGGGTCATGATGTATATATAGTCAGAGGTACGCAAAAGCTAAGATTTTGCAGATTATAAGCATTATTAGTGATTACCTAGTTAACTGCCAATTTCTAATAAAATGAAATTAGAGGAGAGATAAGTTAAAGACCTTCGAAGTAAACAGGGTCCACACTAGAATATCAGGGAAAAGGAAAAGAGGAAATCGATTCTAGAGATTATGAAGTTGAATTACAAGGACAATCGGTTGCTACAGGAAGCAAGGACATGAGCTTTTGAGTGTAGATGATTGTAGGAAATGGGAGTGGAAGAGTAGCTTTGAAAGAGGCAATTTTAATCAGAAGATGGTAGTTTGAGGGTGAAAAGGGACTTGTTTCCAAATTTATTTTTCTAAGTAATTGAGACTTGTCCACAGGAGGAGGTGAGTTCAGGATATTCCTATGTCGTCATCTTGAACTAGAACTTCTTGTGGTTTTAATTTGCATTTTTCTAATGGCTAGTGATGTTGAACATCTATTCATCCTCTGATACCATGTTCCCATTGCTTTTGTGAAGGTAGTATCCTATTGGCTCTCCCAGAAAACATGTTCAGATGGCACATTCTCTGGGTTTATGTAGTAAGTCCATTCTAATATTGCGATCTTCCTTTCTGACACATTCCTCATATTCTGCCAAGGTAGTTCTAGCATCTTCACCCTCATTTATTGTAGGCAAACATTGTGTCATTGCTTTAAGGAGCCATCCCACTTGTGTAGTAGACTTGGCTTTAGGCATCCTTCCCAGAATGCCCGCTAGCCGTATATTCTGCTTCCTTGGTCCAATATCTATAAGATTCACCCCCAAAGATGTTTTCACAGTCCCTGCTGGTGCAGTAAACCTAGTTCTCTAATTTTCTCCATGAGCAAGATTTTTCCACCTCTCACAGGTTTGGTATATCTCCACTCGGGTTATGCTGAGACTGACCATGTTATTGGCCTGGAAGCAATGAGTGGAGGCTATACAGACCCCAGAGCCATTTGTCACCCCTCGTAAGCTGAAGTTACATGGAAGCCAAAACTGTGAGAGCTGGAATAGGCATAAACTATGGGGCGAATAACAGAGTTACTGAATTTCCTATGTTTCTAGAATGATGCAAGTTTACATTTGTTGTCCCAGCAAAATTATTACCGAAACTTTTTTACAATGAAAAAATGTCCTGGTTTTGATCTTAAATTGTATGGTCCACCCTAGTGATAGAGAAGAGGGTGAGGGAGCCATTTTCATAGTGGGAAGAATAAGAAGAAGGGAAGTGTAAATGGAAGAAGAAGAAGAAAAAGCAAGGTCATGTTGGTAATAAAGCACCAGCATGAAGAGTCACAAAGAGTGATGATGTGAACCCTAAACCTTTACTAGAGGTATTTTACAGTGTCTGAACCCCTGCTCTGTTACGAGTCCTAACAATTTTGTGAGGTTCCTTTCTCTTCTACTTCTCCTCTACTTAACACTGATAGTGCAGCTTCTCTTATTTGCCATAGACAAAGCAAATCTCTGTTCGTGGCCAAGAGAAGAGCTCAACTATAACAAGTATTATACCACAAATACTGAACTAAAGGGTATATGTTACTATATTTCGGATTTTGTCTGTCTGTAATATGCAGTGATCTGCCAGAAATTCCATATGTAGACTTAACTGCCGGATGAATGCCCTGAAGTGGAAGCAAACTGCATGTACATTTAATAAGCACTAAGTATTGCCCAGTAGGCAAACATTTCAGGGTTTTACCCTCCAGTTTTCTAAGTCAGGCTTATAGATAGATGGAGTGGAATGGCAGAGAAGTGGGCTACACATAGGACAATACTGTAAGAATATTTAATTCTGTACTTAATGATATAAAGATCACAAGAATTACAAGATTACATTACAAAAATATACATATCCTCCTTATTCTGTGGGTGAATCTAGTATCTTTGATTCTTACATTGATTCAACAGATACTTTGATCATCTTTTCTACAAAACATACGCTGTGGAAAGAATAAAAGTGTCTTGACATGTCTTCCTCCTTTAGAGTTTCATAATTTTCTGAGCAAAGAAAGGGCAATGAAAGAAGTGAGGAGACAAAGATTAATTTTGTTTAGGAGAAGGCTTTGGAAAGGAGGTTGTATCTTTTACATGCTTTCTTCATCCCTTTCTGAAGGCACGTGTCATACTCGGTGCCCCAGGCTTAGCAAGGCAACTCTAGCTTTTTTCTTAAACTTAAGTGGCCATGATTTTGGCCACTTAACCTTGTCATACTTCAGCTGGCTGTGTTAGAGGAGTGAACTCCTGACTGAAAGACAGCCAATAAATACATCAGCTATAAGTCCAATAGGGGGTTGGCATGAAAACTTTGTTTGATAATGTTAGGGAGCAAGAATTTCTGGACTGAGAATCAAATTGGTGTGACAGATTAACAGGAGAAAATCAAATTTAATAGGCACACATAAGGAGAATCCACATAGACATGGAAATTCCAAAAACGGGCAAAATGAAGTATATATGTCATTCTGAACTGAGAAGGGGGTAGAGGTCTGCTATTTTAGAGGAAAGGAATGCATTTCATAGGGTGATAAGAAGACCAGATGTTTGGTAATTAGAAGTTTGCCCTACCATACAGATGGGGCACTCAGATAAAATGTATCTCTGTTAATAACATTTATTCTGGGAAAGACACCCAATTTAGATTTTTCTGTGTGGCTAAGGGAGGGACAAATATTTCTCATGTGCCCAGAGTCTCCACATGCCGAAGTGGCACATTCAGGGGTGGTGGGGACGCTATCCCAGACCCCTACAATAAGGATGATAATGCCTGGACCACTCAGTTTTTTAGGAGGTTATCTGGGAGACAGAAAAATTGTGTGTTGGTAGTGGAAGGAGGGTCAGAAATACACAGTGAGGCAGAAATTGAGTTGCTGGCAATAGGTTTACAATATTATTAGTAGGGACAAATGAACTGCTCCTGAGAAAGGGGGCAATGTTGGTGGCTAACTCAAATAGAGCCATATTAGTTCCTGAACAACTTTTGGGTTCCCAAACTACTTTCTAAACACAAGACCTGGGTATATCACAATTCCTGATCATTACCTGGTAATTGGCTTGAGATTCCAGGGTTCCTAATCTCTAAAGTTTCATTATGCCTTCCAAACTTCTCCTTCTACCCCATTTCAGAAAAAGCAAGGTGTAATTTACATATAGTAAAGTACACAGATCAATTTCAATGGTATTCAATAACTTTGCTCCAATATAGTTCTGTTCCCTCGTCTCTTCTTTTATGCTATTGTTGTTATACAAATTATATCGTTATATATTATAAGCCCATCAACACAGTTTCAGAATTATTACTTTGTCCAGCTGTCTTAATCATAAGGAGAAGGAAAGATCATGAACAAAAATACATTTATACAGTACTTTATATTTACCTATGTAGTTACCTTTCCTGGTACTCTTTAATCCTTCATGTGAATTCATGTTACTAGTTCTACTCCTCCTAATAGTTGTGGGATTGAATTGGTCTGGAAGAAAATGGAAAAGCATGGAAGGGAAGAGTAAGGACAAAACAGAGGAGGAGGAAGGATAGGTAGAGATTTTGCCGTTTAGTGAATTAAAGAGGATCTCTTTCATTCAACTAATACTTAACGAGATTTTCCTATGTATCAGGCACCATGCTCAGCACTGGTTATTCAGTCATAGACACAGACATAGTAAGGAGATGCTGACCTACAGGCTAGTGGGGAAGGAAGGTAATAAAAAGAAAGCCAATCTGTCAATCCATAAAATTACAAATTAAATTTTGTGTTGTGTATAGTGAGGACTACCTGAGATAGAGTATTTAGAAAAGAACGCTTTGTGGATATGATATTTATTTGTTTGTTTGTTTGTTTGTTTTTCTTAAGATTTTATCTTAAAGTAATTTCTACACCCAACATGGGGCTCGAACTCACAACCCCGAGATCAAGTCGCATGCTGACTGACCAGGCACCCCGCCTGGCATGATATTTAAATTGAGACTTGAAGGTTAAGGATGCAGCTTGGTGGGGGGTGAAGGATGAGAGGGATGAGGTTTTAGGGCGTTCGAGGCAGGGCAAACAGTAAGTGCAAACCCTCTAAGGCAGAGGGAGGAACTCGCCATGTGTGAAGAACAGAGAGATCGATGTACTCAGTGTGCTTGAGGCAAAATGAATGAAGTGGGGGGTAGGAAAGAAGAGCTTGAGAAATAAGCAGGTCCTCGATTATGTAGCACCCTGTATATCAGCCTAAGGAGTTTTGAGATTACTCGAAGCATAAGGGAAAGCCATTCAAGCAGAGGTAATAAACTGAAAGTCTGTAGTTTCTGCCTCAAGACATATTCTGTACCTAGTACAGTGTTTTGCCAACAATTTTAATTTCAAAACAGGGCAATTTCATATAAAAGTCTGAATTTGCAGCTTTTCTTGAAAAAGGGTGAGGATCTCTCCATACTGGACTCCAACTGTTTGGTGGAAGTTGGGTGTAATGCAATGTTGGGGTTTTGCTGGGCAAGTGCAAAGGAGGCAGAGGGGGTTGGAGTTGAAGCTATTTTTAAGGGAGTGATTATAATGCAAAACCACAGAGTCCAAGCCAGATAAGGTGGAAATTGAAGACTAGACAGGGCTGATGGCAGACGGACATGGTCGTTCAGTGGATTGGTCATCCTAACTGAGTTCAAAGAGTTATTGCCGTAAGTTTCACTAGTGCACCAGAAGAACAAGAGGTTGTGGTGGGAGAGGGTGGTGTTAGGGCTGTGATTGCAGATATGGTAATTTCTGGCAAAGACAAGCCCCAGAGTATAACCATGGGAGGGGATGGCTGACTTGGGGTAGAGGAAAAAGTCACGGGCATGAGATGGTCAACCACTTGAGAGATCAGAGCAATAACAGGGATCGAACTGAAGAGAAAGACTTCAAGTCAGAAGCTAGTCTTCAGTGAATAAGAGAGAGTGACCAGGAGATCACAAGAGGACAACCTCGATCACTCCTGACCGTCCTGAAGAGGGCAAGGGAGTAGTTTAAACTGCAAGGAATTTTTTTTTTAAAGATTTTATTTATTTGACACACAAGGTTAGAGAGAGAGAGAGAGAGAGCGAGTGAGCACAAGATGGGGAGTGGCAGAGGGAGAGGGAAAAGCAGACTCCCAGCTGAGCAGGGAGCACGATGCAGGGCTCCATCCCGGGATCCTGGGATCATGACCTAAGCCAAAGGCACATGCTTAACCGACTGAGCCACCCAGGTGCCCCTGAACAGCAAGGAATTTAATGAGCTTACGTCCTGGTCCTGAGGCACACAGGTGTTTTAGTCAGCTCAGACCGCTACGACAAATTACCATAGCCTGGGCGGGAAGTTCGAGAGATTAAGGTGCTGGCAGATTGGGTCCCCGCTGAGAGTCCTCTTCCTGGCTTGCAGACTGTCACCTTCTCTCGGGAGAGAGGGAGATCTGGTTTTTATTCCTCCTTTATAAGGACAGTAATCTCATTACAGGGCCTCCACTCTCGTGACTTTATCTAAACCTAATTACCCCCCAAAGATCTCACCTTCTAATACCATCACATCAGGGCTGAGAATGTCACATATGAACTTTGAAGTGACACAAACATTCAGTCTATAACACAATGGAATGGTTAACCTTGACTGGAAACCAATGCCAGAAACTGAGGTGTTTCTGTGAGGGAGTCCCCATTAAATATTCATTTTTTTCTTTTTCTTTGGATTCTGGGAACATTCACATTAATATACAGCCAATTTATTTTTGTTTTTGCTTTTAAAGATTTATTTATTGATTTTTATTTTTTTAAGATTTCATTTATTGATTTATTTTAGACGGGAGGGGCAGAGGGAAAGAATCTCCAGCAGACTCCCTGCTGAGTGCAGATGCTGACACAGGGCTCAATTTTATGACCCTGAGATCATGAACTGAGCCGAAACCAAGAGTCCGATGTTCAACCGACTGAGACACCTAGACACCCCTATGTATGTATGTATGTATGTATGTATGTATGTATGTATGTATATATGTATTTAATTTATTTTAAGTAGGTTCCACACCTGGCATGGAGCCCAACATGGGGCTTGAACTCACATCCCTGAGATCAAGACCTGAGCTGTGATCAAGAGTCAGACACTTAACTGACTAAGCCACCCAGGTGCCCCCAGTTAATTTATTTTAAATTACCATTCCACATAGTTAATATGAAACCTTCAATAAAAGTCAAATACAGACTCAGTCTTTGTGTTCATGGTATTGTGGGAAATTGAGGGGTGGGCAATGAGTCTAAGCGTGGTTTTCACGCATACCTCTCTACTCATATAAGCAACATGTACATTGAGTTCTCAGAGGTCACCAACATCAAAAGGAGCAGGGGTCCTTGGTGAAGCTACCCCAGGATAATGTTAAATCTCTCAATCTGCAGAAATCCTGAGGCAGGTGCTACCCTTCCCACACCAATGATTAGTGGGATGATTCTGAAATGTTGAGGAGGACCCTTTGAGATAGCTGGAGGACTTAGAAACACCAGGTGGCTGATATCTGGGGTATAGAAAAGAAGACTTTGTTTGGGGTGGAAAGTCAGGAAAACGGACAGCTGTCTTCAACTTGGAGAGAGAGAGAGAGAGCAGAAAGGACATTGAAACAGGAAAGGAAGAATTGGGGACAATTGCCTGTGAAGAAATCTTATTTTTTTCTACTTATTAACTAAAGCTATTCAAAATCTCTTAATATACAGAAGTTTTGTTTTTATTTGACATAGTAATTGTGTATCTTCTTAGTTGGATTTTCCCCAATATCATTTGCGTTGTACCCTCCCTGGAAATTTACAGGGATTTCTGTGTTTTAGCTGATTGCCTTTGTGGGAGGCAGTGTCGTGGTTAAGTGCACAGACTGCGCCAATTGGCTGAGTTGAATGCCAGCACAACAGCCCAGCTCACCACTTCTTGGCTGGGTGACCTTAGCTACTGGCTTAATCACTCTACATACTTACTCTTTAAAATTGGGATTAATAATAGTGTCTATCTTATAAATTTGCTGTGAGGATCAAGGGAGTTAATACGTGAAAAGTATTTAGAATGGTGCCTGGCACATAGTAGGACCTAAGTGTTAGTCACTGTTACTTACTTTCTTTTAGCTTTAGCACCGAGGCACTGCGTTCCTTGAAGGCACCACTCATAATATGTGTTAGGAATATAACATGCTCCATTTTGACTTCTAAGGTAATATGTGCATAAGGTAAAAAAAAATTTCCCACGGTATACTTGCACAGTCCTAAATCATAGCCACTAGCCACTATTGAAATTAACGAAATTAATAAAATTAAAAATTCAGTTCTTGGGGCGCCTAGGTGGCACAGTCATTAAGCGTCTGCCTGTGGCCCAGGGCGTGATCCCAGAGTCGTGGGATGGAGTCCCACATCAGGCTCCTCCGCTGGGAGCCTGCTTCTTCCTCTCCCACTCCCCCTGCTTGTGTTCCCTCTCTCTCTGGCTGCCTCTCTCTCTGTCAAATAAATAAATAAATAAATAAATAAATAAATAAAATCTTAAAAAAAAAAAAAAATTCAGTTCCTGAGGCTCCTGGCTGGCTCAGTCAGTAAAGCCTCGCAGTTCAAGCCCCAGGTTGGACTTAGAGCTTACTTTAAAAAAATAAAAATTCAGTTCCTCGGTTGTACCAGCTACATTTCAAACACACAACAGCCACATGTGGCTATCAGCTATGAAACTGAACAATGCAGATGCACATTTTCAAAGTTGCAAAATGTTCTATTAGAGGTCGTAGATAGTTAAACTTCCCAACCATTCCTTCCCCAATCCCTCTCCCTAGGGGCAGTCACTGTTGTAGGTTGCATAGCTTTTCATGGTACACACACACACACATTTTTTTTACACAAATGTTACCATATCATTACACTGTCCTGCATCTAAATTTTGTTTAAAAATACATTAATATACTAATACTACTAATAATATACTAAGTATACTAACAAAGTCAGCTTTCTACATTTAATCAATGAACAGTTCAACAATTTAGAGCAGGTGATGTTAGGCTTACAAAGCAACTGTGCAAACTTTAAAGCACAGTTCAAATACAACATGCATCTCGTTATATTTGGGAGCAGGTGGAAGTAATGGACTGCTTCAATGTCCTTTCTACATTGCAGATGCGGAACGCACGCTAAGGCTGGGTTAACTGAAGTCACAAACGGATCATGTCCCCTCCCCAGCAGCATGGCCCGGAAGCCTTCAGCCCGGTCCCTGCCCCACATAGATGTCCCACGCGGCGGAAACCCCTGCATAAATGCTGGGGTGGGGGTCACTGTCGCAGGTCTCCAACTCAGTGGGGAGGGAATAGGCAGCCGTCAGACCACTCCCAGGCGGCGGAGACGAGAACCCCTGTCTGTCCGCCCGCTCCGCCCCAACAACCTGGGCAGCCTGGATCCGCGCCGTCCGCCCGAGGAGCGCGGCGCCCCCTGTCGTCCGCCCGAGGAGAGCGCCGCGGGCTCGCGGGACGCCGGGAACATGGCGGGGCGGCCTGTGGCCCCCGCCTCGCAGCCGCGGGACCGGGACGGAGCGTCCCCCAACGTGGTGGCGCGGGTCTCGCAGTGGGCCGACGACCACCTGCGCCTCGTCCGGGTACCGGAGACCCGCCGGCCTCTCAGGCGGTGGGCGGGGGGCCGCGCGGAACGAGCCTGAGGGAGACGGGCTGCGGGAGGCCACGCGCAGTGGAACCGCGGGGGCCCGGGCGGGGCGGAGGGCTACGTCGCCGGGGTCGCGAGTGAGGGGCGGCGGGGCGGGGGGGGCGAGAGTGCGGCTCGGCTGGGCTCGCCGCGTGAGATGGGTGCGGCGGGCCAAGGAGGCCAGTTCTGCCTAATGGGGACCGTGGTGGGCCCCGGGGACACCTCAGAGACGCAGCACCGCTTGGGGCTTCAGCGGCCCCCGAGAGCAGTGGGGGACGGCGAGGGCCCGGAGACCAAGGGGGGATGGAGTGGGCATGTGGTCCTGTAGGCCTTATGTTTTGAATGAAGTGAGAGGGCACTGGAGGTCGACCAAGAGTGGGACATCTTAGGTGACCGGGCGAGACGAGATTGTGGCTAATTCCCTGGGGCTGGTGTGGTTGATTTGGGGTGGGGTGCAAAGAAAGAGGAATCGAGTGGGCTGCCCACTGGGTGGATGATGTCACAGTTGCTTCTATGGAGGAGTTGGGGGTCAAGTGATTTGTTGGGAAAATCTAGGAAACTCTTTGGACATGTGAACTTGAAGGTGGAGATGCGTGAACTTGAAGATGGTCATTAGAATTCTAAATAGAGTTGTGGACGTTATCGAGGCAGATGAAGGGAGATCGTAACTGGACATACAACTTTAGGAATGAACCGCATAAACCTCAAGTAGTGTTTAAAGCTAGGATGGCATCTTGGAACAAGTCAGAAAAGTTACTGAAGAAGTCCTAGAATTGAGTCCCGGGATCTGAGGGATTCTCTTAATATTTAGAATTTGGGAAGTGAAGAGGAGGAGGTCAGCAAAGACTGGGAAGAAACAGTGAAGGCGGAGGAGGAAAATCAGGAAAAGCAGGTGTCCTAGAAGCCAAGTGAAGAGAATATTTTCAGAGAGAATGATTAACTTTGTTAAATTCTTCTGAGAAGTTGAGTAGGACTATCAGCTTTGCAAATGCTCTTCAGCCAAGCAGCACAAGGGCTGGGACCATGGCTGTTTCATTCACCGGTACAGCTCTTGTCCCTAGTAAGTGCTAGATACGTATTGGTGGCATTAGTGAATGGTAGATACACACGTGTCAATTGACAAGGCCTGGGTTCTTCTAGTGAAGCAGAAATTGGTTCATGGCTTATTTCAAATTAAAAAATGATTTCAATAGATTAAGAGAGGAAACGATGTTTAAGCTGGCATATGGAGGGGGGCCTAGGTGGCTCAGTCGGTTAAGTCTCTGCCTTCGGCTCAGGTCATGATCCCAGGGCTTACATTGGGCTCTCTGCTCAGCAGGGAGTCCGCTTCTTTCTCCCTCTGCCCCTGCCTGCCGCTCTGCCTAATTGTGCTCTATCAAATAAATAAATAAAATCTTTTAAAAAATGTTTAAAAAATAAAATAAATTGGCACATGGATACATTATTCCAAATATCCCAATCACAGGATGTATCCTTGTGTATATTTCCTTTTTTATTTATATGTAAATAGGAAATAGAACAAACAAAAGGCATTATGTGTTGGTAATTATAAAATTATTTATAATAAATTGTAAAATTTTCACTGCCTTATCAAGATCAGAGTTGGATCTAAGTGGCTTCATTTCAACACTGAGACCAATCTTAGCATCTTCATTTCTTCCCTTGTGTATATTTCCAGCTTCATTTCTTACATACCCAGTTATATTTATTGAAGGAAAGCATGTTAGATTATCACTCTTGTTGAGGGAGTTGCAGGGTGCTTATTTTTAAATTAAACTCTTTTAGGTCTATTTCAGTTTTTTAAAAAAATATTTTATTTATTTATTTAAGAGAGAGCACAAGCACAAGCAGAAGGGGAGGAGCAGAGGGAGAGGGAGAAGCAGGCTCCCTACTGAGCAGGGAGCCTGATGTGGGGCTTGATCCAGGACCCTGGGATCAGGACCTGAGCTGAAGGCAGATGCTTAACTGGCTGAGCCACTCAGGTGTCCCAGACTGTTTCAGTTTAAATGAAGCACTTTAAAAACATCAATAAGTTCTTCCCAACTGTTTACCCACATAAACATCCACGGCATTATATTTTAAGGTTTTGATGGTTAAATTTTCTACCAAATATTTACATTCCCACTGTAGACTCAGGGTTGTGCAAGTTGCTGTGGGCATCGTTCAAGAAGTATTAGACCAATTCATGCATTTAAGGAATTCATGGTTAAAAGGAACAGTCAATAAAGAACAATACAATATTACACATATAATTACTGCACATGCCAAATTGGGAGAAAAGGGGGAAGATTAATGAGTACATGGGCAGTTAAGACAGTTTGTTGGGAGAAATGGGCCTTTAGTTGAAGGATGTGCCTTATTTGGACAGTTAAAGGGAGGTCAGTCCTCTTTTTTTCCCCCCTTCCAATTAGTACTTTTACAATTATGAATAATAACTAGTGAGAATTAATCATTTAATCTCTTTCTGAAGAACATCAGCACTGTAATGGCCATAGCTGGAACAATGTTACTTCTAAGAAGTATTCGGATGGTAAGTTAAAATTTCTTCTCACTTCAAGACTGTTTTTCTCTCAAGCAATGTATCATTTTGTTATTCATATTAGAAGTTTTAAATATTATTTTAGAACAATAAACCTATCTTAAGATGTTGGTTTAAAAGTAACGCATCCACAGGATTTGATGGAAAGTTACTGCCCAGTCTGCATTTCCATAATCACTTTTCTTCACGCCTAAAAAGGAATCTGTAAAGGATTTAGTTGGCTCAAATGCTATAATCACTAAATTTGCATTTCAGTTGTTGTGGAATGTCTCGAAATTGTTTTGTACAGTGGTTTTAGATTTAGATTACAGTGAAGTTGTCCTTCAGCGCTGAATAATTTATACTTTCTCCGATTTGCAACAATCTGTACGATCTGTTTAATGAATAAAGCAAGAACTATGATGTAAAAAAAATAATTTATGCTTTCAGTTAGCGTATTGTTTGCCTTTTCAATAATGTCTTAATAATAGGTATTGTGGAATCCATTTGATAATTCAGGATTTTTAAGTATTTTTTATATAACTGATTCTTGTCACTGGGTGTAATTGTAGTGTCATGTTACAGTCCGCTATGGGTTTACTGCTTCTGTGTATATTTAGGTCCTACATTTATTATCTCTATATTGTTTTATGTTACCATTGACTATGTAGCGTTACTGTACTGTAGTACATCTTTTCCAACTCTTGCCTTTTCCCTCTGACTCCAGTGTCAGAACTTTTACCCCCCCCTTTTTTTTAATTAAGTGCCTTGAACTTATTTTTAACCTTCTATCTAATCATCTAATACGTTTTTTCTTTTAACACCTCCATGAGTTTGTGATTCACGTTTAGCTTATATATATTTTAGAATGGAATTTTTGAAACGTTAGCTGTTTTCATTCCACTTTTTTCTTTATCTTACAATATGTGTTCCATGACATTTGTATTTTGAAGGTTTCAAAATTGTCAAAATACTAAATGATCTGATAAAGAATTTAGGTAAGAATAAGGGGCGCTTGGATGGCTCAGTCGGTTAAGTGTCTGCCTTCGGCTCAGGTCATGATCCCCTGGGATCAAGTCCCGCATCAGGTCCTTTCTCAACAGGGAGTCTCCTTCTCCCTCAGCCCTTCACCCAGCTCGTGCTCTCTCTCTCATTCTCTCTTTCAAATAAATAAAATCTTAAAAAAAAAAATTAGGTAAAAATAATGCTGAGGGATTATTTCTTTTTAGCCCTTAAAAATTACATAATCAATTATAGATCATTTTAAGTTATACGGTAGTAGGTATGTTATTGATTTATGCAAATTACTTATTCATTAATATAAATTTATATTAGTATATTATGAAGTTACTCATTTTAGACTATAGTTCTGGTGTCTTTTTTTCTTAGATTTTATGGTTTTTGGTAGTAGTGACTAGGGATGAGAAGAGCAAGCTAAGGAGGTGGAAAAAGAACATTGAAACATTAGGGGACAAAAAATTTTGTTGTGTAACAGTTGGGAAACTTTGGCTATAAGTAAGAGAAATCCTGTGCAGTAGTGGCTTAACCAAGTTAAAAGGCTTTTTTTCTCATGTCATAGACTTTTGGAGGTAGGATGCTGCTGGCATTGCTTCTCTGGCTCAGCGACAGAGAGTTTAGTTTTGTATGATTCTCTGTGCCTTTCCTCATGGCACAGAATGGCTGCTCTAGCTCCAAATAGCATATTCATGTTCAAAGTAGGAGGAGAGTGAAAAGGAAGGTGCTAGCCAGATCTTTTCCTTTTATCAGGAAAGCAAAAGTTTTACCAAAAGCCTTCAGTAGCCTTTTGCTTACATCCTTTTATCATATGTCCACCTCTAGGTGGAAAGGAGGTTGGGAAAACTGCCATTTAGCTTTTCCGTCCCTTACAGTAGATGATGACAAGGGAGAGAGGCTTGGGAGTGGATATTGCATTAAGCAACCAAGGGCCTGCCACAAGGAGTCTTAATAGCTCCCCTTCGGCTTTCTTTTGTATTGCTGTTTTTCTCCCCTTTTCCCTCCTCCTGAGCTTACCAAGCTCTCATATTCTTTCAATTACTGGTAGACGAGTCCAAATTTCATATTTAAAAAATAAAAAATGATGATTGAGTTCAGTACTGTGCTAAACACTTAGTATACATAATTTCATTTAATACTTAAAATAATCCTATGAAACAGGTATTCTTTAAAAAAAAAAAAGATTGTATTTTACTTATTTATTTAGAGAGTGGGGAGGAGAGGCAGAGGGAGAGAGAGCATCTCGAGCAGACTCCCCACTGAGTGCAGAGCCTGACGCAGGGCTTGATCCCACGACCCTGAGATTATGACCTGAGCCAAAATCAAGAGTCGAATGCTCAACTGACTAAGACATCCAGGTGCCCTGAAACAGGTGTTCTTATACCTAATTTTTATAGATGTGGAGATGGATGCTCGAAGAAGTTAAGTAATTTTCACAAGATCATCCAGCTAGTATGTGGCAGAACTGGATTTCAAATTTTATCTTCCTGAATGTGAAACCTTATTATTTTCTCTTCACAGTGCTCCCAGCTTTTGTCTGTTTGCTTTTAGGACACTTCCTTCACCATCTGAAGCTTAGTGACAGTGTTCTTGTTAGTGGCATCTTCTTCTTTGCCTCTTCTAGAGAGCAGGATGTTTATCACAAGCTCAGGATTCACTTCTTTTAAAGATGTCTTCCCGAATGTTCTTATTCTTTCCATTTTTGACCCTTTAGTATTTATGACTTTATTTACTTATGTGGGGGGGGGGGAAGCAGGGGAAGGGGCAGAGGGAGTGGGAGAGAGAGAATCTTAAGCAGGCTCCATGGAGCCTGACGTGGGGCTCAATCTCATGACCCTGAAATCATGACCTGAGCCGAAATCAAGAGTCAGATGCTTAACCAGCTGAGCCACCCAGGCACCCAAACCCTTTAGCACTTATACTTTATTCTTTTTTTTTTTTTTTTAAAGATTTTATTTATTTGTGAGAGAGAGAGTGAAAGCAGGATCAGGGGGAGAGGCAGAGGGAGAAGCAGGCTCCCCGCTGAGCAGGGAGCCCGATGCGGGGCTGGATCCCAGGACCCTGGGATCATCACCTGAGCTGAAGGCAGACACTTAACCGACTGAGCCACCCAGGTGCCCCTATCTTTTTTTTTTTTTTTTTTTAAGATTTTATTTATTTATTTGACACGGAGAGAGCACAAGCTGGAGTAGCGGCAGGCAGAGGGAGAGGGAGAGTGGGCTTCCCGCCGAGGAGAGAGCCCGAGTGGGGCGTGATCCCAGCCCCCTGAGATCATGACCTGAGCCAAAGGCAGACATGCAACAGACTGAGCCACCTGGCCTCCCCCTTATACTTTATCTTAAACCTATTTATGTATTACTCTGCAGTTGTATTCTCGTTTTCTGTATATTGTTAGTTCATCTTCCAGATAGTGCCTATTATGTGACAGAAACACAGCACCGAACTTTTTGCTGTTGAGGGATTATTGGATGCAAAAAGGTAGAGGCAGTGGGATCTGCCTTTAAAGGTTCTTCACACAGACTGTGAATTCCTTGAGAGTAGGAACATGGGTTCTATTTCAGTTTCTTCCCCTCGCTCTTTAATAATTTCTATAACTCCAAAAATCAAGGCACTCTTGGGTCTTTTTCTGTATATCCTTCAGTGAAAACACCTAAAAATTAGAAAGGGATAGATGTTTAGTACTTGAAGACATCTTTAATGACCCTCTCGACTTCTAAGTCTCATTGCTGTGCAAAATATTCTTGGTTTTCCCATGCGATGTGGTTTCCAGGCTCTTTATCATCTTTTTTCCTGCTCTTCTAGCTTTGGTCCAGTTTGTTGAAGTGTTTTATGAAATGTGATACCCAGGACAGCGCAGTACATTCCATTAGGGCCTGATTTAGAGCGGTCTCTTCCCTTCTCTCGTTTTGGATCCTGTTCCCTACAGTGTTGCTTGGTGTTTGACCTTTGGTGGGGAGTGGAGAGAAGAGGGAGTTTGTACTCTTTTTGTAGCCTTGTCACACTTTCACTCATTTTGAGTTCACAATTAACTAAAAGTTCTTAATCTTTTTCATATATGCTACAAATAGTTTATTCTCATATCCTTCATTAGTTCTGGGGAGTACAGGGGAAGACTTTTACATTTTAGCCCATCATCCTAGTTGTCAAGATCTTTTAAAATATTAACTCTCACTCTTAGTATTCATACTTTTTTTTTCTCCAAAAGATTTTATTTTTAAGTAATCTCCGTACCCAATGTGGGGCTCAAACCCACAACCCCAACGTCAAGAGTTGCAAGCTCCTCCAAATGAGCCAGCCAGGTGCCCCCCTCCTATAAACACTTTGATTAAATCATACTAAAATATTAATATAAAATTAAGGACCAAATTAAAATTTTTCCACGGTTATGTCTTGTTAGATGTTTAGATGACAATTTGACATAATTATTTTAAAATGAAAATAATAATGAAATGTTTTTTTTTAATCAACAGACATCAAAATTTACAAGTTCTTCAGATATTCCAGTAGAATTTATACGAAAGAATGTTAAACTACGTGGACGATTACGCCGAATAACTGAGAATGGTTTAGAAATTGAGCATATTCCTATTACTTTACCTATTATATCTTCATGGAAAAGTAAGTAATGTACAAGAATAATACAATTATTTTAGTATTTGTTAATTGGAAGTTATTTGTAAAATAGCAAAAAAAATGTCATTTTAAGTTTAATAACTTTGTCTGTGGGAGAAAGTACAAACTCTTGGCTTTAAATACAAGGAACTATTTAATTTGGCTCCAGGTTTCCTTCCCCCCCTCCTCTTTTTAGTCAGCCGTTCACTATTTCATTCAGGCATTCATGCGTTCTTTCCACAAATATCGAGCAGCAGTTATGGTCTAGGCCCTATACTAGCTGTATGGTGCTGAGGGAAACAGACAGGACTGCCCTTGGGAACTCACCGTATAAATGAAAATAGACAACAGACAAATGAAAATTGTCCTAGGAACTATGAAGAAAAGGAGCAAAGCGCTAGTTTGAGCATTACTAGGCGTCATGTGAACGGGGAACCTATAGCTGTAAAGTGATCAGAGAAAGCCTCATTGATGAGTTGTTATTTAATCAGAGACCTGAAGAATAAGAGGGGGCTAGCTAGGCAGAGGGTGTGTGGGAAATGAACTTGGCTCCTTTGATAAGCCGTATGGAGACTGGTAGAGTGCTGTGGTGTAGGGAGGAGGGGGCCAAGAGGAGATTGGAGAGCTGAGCAAGGGCTCGATGTTTCCTGCTGCTATTCCCCTGTCACCCCACCCACACAGACCTTCCTGCCCGCTGCTTACTTGGGTCCTCCTGCCCTGCAGCACAGTTTGCCCAGAGTGCCTCGGCTCCTGTTGAACTCCAGTTGATTCTTTAGTATCCAGCTCAAATGTCAGCTCCTCTGTGAAGCTCTCCTTAGCTCCCAAGCAGAATTAGCCTCTTTCTTTACTACACCCACAACAATTTATATACACTGCGGTTACAGTACTTAAACGCATTTTCCTATAATCATGTGTTTAGGTGTATATCCTCCCACCAAACTGAGCCTCTTGTGGGCAGGGACCTTTTCCTACCTATCTCATTATCACAGTCCCTAGAGAAATAATTGCTAGCCAGTAGAGCCTTGGTAAAACTTGTTGAATAGATTTAGTTATATTTAAAGATCTTCTTAGTATTATTTTAATTTTATAAAGGAAAGGGGTTCTTATTTTTTACCCTCAAATGAATGAATATCACCCTGTTCAACGAGGTATGACTGTAAAGGAATATGATTGATTTTCTTTTTCCCCAAACATACCTGACATGATTGATTTCCTTTAACAAATCAAACCGAACTTAAACAATTTGAATGACTGTTGTTCCCTAAAGAGAGATTACCTAGGATGTTTGTTTTGTTTTGTTTTTTTACTTGGGATGTTTATTTGCTGGCCATTTCGATCAAGCAGGATTTAGACTTCATCAGCCCTCTACCTTCTCAGTTGTTGTAATGATGTTGTCATAATTTAAATCTCTTCTCGGGGCGCCTGAGTGGCGCAGTCATTAAGCATCTGCCTTCGGCTCAGGGCGTGATCCCAGCGTTCTGGGATCGAGCCCCACATCGGGCTTCTCCTCTGGGAGCCTGCTTCTTCCTCTCCCACTCCCCCTGCTTGTGTTCCCTCTCTTGCTGGCTCTCTCTCTCTCTGTCAAATAAATAAATAAAATCGTTAAAAATAAATAAAGAAAGAAACAAATCTCTTCTCTCTGAAATAGTGATGACTCTGTGCGCAGGCAGCAATGTCACCACCAGGGTTTGTCCAGGCTGTCCACTGCACAACTCTGGGGATGCTGTTCAATGGGAACCTGCTTCCAGAGGTCATGCAGTGACACAGCACTGTAAATTGCCATATATGCGTGTTATTATTAATGGCTTCTCCATCCTGCTCTGGAGCTCACTGAAATGGGTTTTTTACATTATTCCATCTGTTACATGCTTGGGTTGCTTTAAAAGAAAACTTGAATACAGATATAAATGGACCTACATCTAGAGAGTCTGGGTGTTTGTAAAGAAACAATATACTCAGTTGTTTTGGGTGCGGGGGAAACGTGTGACTTTGAAATTTGCATTTGCAACATGGTATTAAAGCTAGACAATTCTCTGCCTAACCTTTTTAGAAGAGCCGTGTGGTGTTTTGCTGGTGAAGCTGGCAGGAGTAGAACTCACTGAAACTGGGAAGATGTGGTTACAAAAAGAGTTAAAACCTTCCCAACTGCTATGGTTTCAACTTCTTGGAAAGGAGAATTCAGTACTCTTTTGCTATCTTCTAGTGAATAAGGTAAGTAGTGTGAAGAAATAATGAGCAATATTTTATTCTTTTTATTTGCACATAAACATCATTAATTAGAACCTTGAATCTACAGTGGAACTGAATTTTTGTCTTAACTGCTACTCATAGTGATTATGTATAGCGAACCAGGTGTTTCCTATATAAATTTCGTTATTAAATTTTATTTGTTTATTACAGAAAAAAATGGAAAATTAAGAAAATGGAAAAAACTTAAACTTAGTAATGACTTTGGACATTGCTCATTTAAGGATTATCTTTACACATTGACTTATACATGAGTATAGTGTATCACCCTTGTTATTAGAAACCGCCTGTTGAGTGAGCCCTGTCAACCGGAAACTACAAAGAACAAGGGGGTTTTCTGAAGTAAATAGTGCTCAGTCTCTGAACTGTGAAGGCGAGCATATTTAGATATTGTTTATGATCAGGAATCAGGCAGCTAAAGACTTTGCCTCAGAGTGTTCTTACCGTTAGGACTGACCACAGCCACTGTGTGACTGGGGTGCTTGGAGCTCCATCAGTGTTGCTGTGTTGTCACTGCCCCGAGTCCTTGCGTGTGCCTTAATTCGTACTGCTTTTAGTGGATGGATGCTGAAAAAAGAGTGTGGAAAATCAAATAGGTAAAGTGTTGTGACAGGATTAAGAACAGTTTTCTTAGTCTTAAAGTCCCTTATTATATAACAAAAAAAATAATCTGAAAAAATAACCTCACATTAAAGGGATTAAATTGTAACCATTTTAATTCTGCAGAACTTTTTGAACTATTAATAGAAAGCCTCATGAAACCCATTAATTTCCAGATCATATTCAGTTCTTTCAAAACAAGAATTCTCCAACACTGATTTGTTGAAGTGTTTTACAGTTAAAAGTAAGCTGGTAGGGGTCCCTGGCTGGCTCAGTCAGTAGAGCACGCAACTCTTGATCTCGGAGTTCGGAGTTCAGGCCCCACGTTGGGTGTAGAGATTATTTACAAATAAAATATTAAAAAAAAAAAAAGAAAAGTAAGCTGGTAATACAAAATATATAAAGATGCCAAAGACCTTACAAAAATATTATCTTCTCTGGGAGCCTGGCTGGCTCAGTTGGTGGAGCATGTGACTCTTGATCCTGGGGTCATGAATTAGAGCCCCACGTTGGGTGTGGAGATACTTAAAAATAATGAAAAAAAAAAAAATGTTGGGAGCCTGGATAGCCCCGTAGGTTAAGTGTCCGACTCCTGATTTCTGCTCAGGTCATGATCTCAGGGTCGTGAAATCAAGCCCTGCATTGGGCTCTGCACGCAGTGCGGTCGTCTATTTGAGATTCTCTTCTCCCTCCGTTCCTCCCCCTGCTGGTCCCTGTGTATGTGCACTCTCTCTCAAATAAATAAATAGATTCTATTTATTTATTTATTTGAGAGAGAGAGACAGAGAGAGCACACCTGCACACATGAGGAGGCAGAGAGGGGGAGGGGCAGAGGGAGAAGCAGAGTCACTGCTGAGCTGGGAGCCTGACAGGGGGCTCGATCCCAGGACCCTGAGATCAGGACCTGAGCCTAAGGCAGCCGCTTAACTGACTGAGCCACCCAGGCGCCCCATAAGTAAAATCTTTAAAAATAAATAAAATTGGGGCACCTGGGTGGCTCAGTCGTTAAGTGTCTGCCTTCAGCTCGAGTCCTGATCCCAGGGTCCTGGGATCGAGACCCGCATCAGGCTCCCTGCTCGGTGGGAAGCCTGCTTCTCCCTCTCCCACTCCCCCTGCTAGTGTTCCCTCTCTCACTGTGTCTCTGTCAAATAAAGAAAATCTTTAAAAAAATAAAATAAATAAAATAAAATAAAAAATAATAAATAAAAATAATTTTTTAAAAATTAAAAACACATTATCTTCAAAGTTGAGAAGCGTATTTTACTTATCCCTCAATACCACCTTATGGAGTCATTTTACTCCCATTTACAGATGGCTCTCGGTAACCAAGTGGAAGAGCCTGTATTCAACCCAGCTCTTTCTGGCTCCTGAGCTCATACTTCGCCCTATATACTTCAGCTTATATTGCTTCCTAGGTGACCAAACTATGCAGTATATGCATACTGTAGTAATTTACATCTGTTGAATTTTGCTAATGTGTGAGATTGAATTTTAGTTATTCTGATTTTTTTTATTCCGATTTTGGTTTAAGGGAATGAGCTCTGAAAATTTAAAAGATTGAGAAAAATATGATAAATCCTTTAAGACTGTATATATTAACTCATTATTATGACCAAAAGTTACTGCATTTAAGGGAAAAAAGATTACTTTCTTCCTTCAGAAAGTCCTAAAAAATGTCTCCTGCTTGAAACCTGGAGTTTTCAGATTTTTAGAATTTAACTGTGAAGTACTTGACTAACAAAGCTCTTAAATTATTAACATGTTGTTAAAATTAATCTTGTTAGGTTAAAAATCCCACAAGGACTATATAAATAGCTAAGCAGGCTCTCCTTTTTTTATTTTAAGATTTAAAAAAAATTTTTAATTACTCTCTACACCCAACATGGGGCTCAAACCCACAACCCCAAGATCAAGAGTCGCAGGTCCACTGACTGAGCCAAACAGGTGCCCTAGCGCGATCTCCTTTTTACTGTAAATTAGTAGGAAAAATCCCATTTATCTGGTTTCATTAGGAAGTGACGTTTTCCTTGAAGGAAATTTCCTGAAGGATGAAGATCCAAGGTCCGGGACTATTTTCAATGTTAATTATTTTGTGGGAAATCTTTTAAAAATGTATTTACATGCCAGCAGGCACCTTCTTACACACTGGAATTCTGAAATCTAATCTAACAGTTCAGTGATGATTCAGTTCAGTTTGCATTTGCATACTTTTTAGATTCTTTTTGCTGTGCCCTTCTGTTGTTTTGCCTATCTTGCCTCCTTTCCCCCTCCAAACAGCAAACAAACCAAAAACGCTTTTTATACTTCATTACTTCTACGTCTCTTTGGGTTAGAAGACCAGTGAGTCTGTGGAGAACTATATGTTACAAAAGAGGCAATGAAGAGGCACCTGAGTGGCTCAGTCGGTCAAGCGGCTGCCTTCCTCTCAGGTCACGATCTCAGAGTCCTGGGATGGAGCCCCGCTTTTGGCTCCCTGCTCAGTGGGGACACTGTTTGTCTCTCTGCCCCTCTCCCTGCTCATGCTCTCTCTCTCTCTCAAATAAATAAATAAAATCTTTAAAAAAAAATAAAAGAGGCAATTGACTTTGAACAAGGATCTCTTCTAGTAATGAAAGTCTTGGATTTGGCATTAGCTGTTTGAAGCTCTTGGAGAAACCTTTGCTTTATGTTTTTTGGCTTTTCTCTGGAGGTAAGTTGCCGATTGACTGATTTTATTCATCTATAAGATTTTATTCATCTGTTTATTTTAGAGAGAGAGAGAGAAAGCTTGGAGGGGAGGGAAGGGGTGGAGGGTGAGGGAGAGAGAGAATCTCACAGACTCTGCTCTGAACACAGAGCCCGCCGCAGGGCTCGATATCACGACCCTGAGATCATGACCTGAGCCAAAATCAAGAGTTGGGTGCTTAACCCACTGAGCCACCGAGGCGCCCCTCTGAATGACAATTTAATTTAAGTAAATAAATAAATTTTAAGTGAAGAAGATGTTACAGGTATAGTAGCAATTTTCTTTAGTAATTGGTTTGTGTTATTTTTTATTCAAGGGTAGATATTTTAGTGTGAGTCTGAATGAAGAAATTTTGAGAAGAGGCCTTGGCAAAACTGTTCTTGTTAAAGGGTTAGATTATGATTCTAAAATCTATTGGACAATACACAGAAACTTACTTAAAGCTGAATTGACAGCCTTAAAAAAGAGAGAAGGAATATGGAAGGAAGAATCTGAAGAAAGTTATTTGGAAAAATTCAAAGGCTCCTGGAGAGAAATATGGAAAAAGGACAGTTATTTTAAAAAACTTGGATCAGATTTCAATTTGAAAAAAGAAAGTTATTATGACAAATTTAGAAGGACTTATGAAACATGGAAAGACAACATAAATAATTACTCCTTAATACTGAAGTTCAGAGAACTTATGAATCGCATACACTTTCGTAGAAAAGGATGAACTGTTCCAAGAGGCCTGGAGGTGACCCACTCAGAAAAGAGTAAAATATGTAAATATATGGATGTTTTTCATTGAGTTGAAATGGAAATTTCTCTGAATGATCAAAGTTGCACTCTAATGGTATTTAAATATTTAAGAGATGATTGTTCTAAATGTAATATCAGAATAATTTAAGCAAGTTGTGATTAATGTCATGCTTTTAGGGAAAATGAAATACTCTATAAAGTTACCAGGATAAAGGATGTATACCTGTAGTGTTAGTATTTGAAGAGAGAGTTTAACTCTTGGGCACTGTAATTTTAGTTATTTTCGGCATCCATATTTAATTTTTGTTGAAAAAGAATATTTGTTTACTTCTCCAGTTTTATCAATTTTGATTACTTGTAATAAACTAACTCTTTATACATCATGTCTGAGGCTACTTTTTCCCCTAACTGTTTTCTAACTGCCTAAGAATGTGGGGCAAAGCTACATGAGAAGGTCACTTAAACCATTTCCAGTAATAAAGAATGGCTAATTTCTTTTTTTTTTTTTTTAAGATTTTATTTATTTATTTGACAGAGATAGAGACAGCCTGCGAGAGAGGGAACACAAGCAGGGGGAGTGGGAGAGGAAGAAGCAGGCTCATAGCGGAGGAGCCTGATGTGGGGCTCGATCCCACAACGCCAGGATCACGCCCTGAGCCGAAGGCAGACGCTTAACCGCTGTGCCACCCAGGTGCCCCAGAATGGCTAATTTCTACCTATTGTTAGGTGAAGGGGATAACCCTGTGGACAGAATCATGAGGATAATTATAAGGACAAACAGCAATGTGCTGAGCGTGGCAGCACCCAAACAGAAAGCATAGGGATGCTTCGGACATTGTTGAGCCCCTAAAGTAGCCGATCTTTGAAATAGCTTGCATCCCAACTCATGTGACATGGTATATTTTTGTTTTTAAAGCCAGTTTGAGTTGGTTTGAGGATCTGATAGACATATATATTTGCTGCTAAAATCATCCTAACACTGCAAGCTTTTATAACACCAGTGACAGTCCACTAACATCCACGCTGTCTATAGAAGGTTTTCTTAATGATTTGTGATGCTGACAAAAGTCAGAGGTACCACGTGGTCCAAAGATTTGACTCCTGTTAGAATCAGTCATTCAGCCTGAGAAGCTTATTGCTGCTTCCTGACTGCTGGTGAAAACATAAAATAGGGGCGCCTGGATGGCTCAGTCGTTAAGCGTCTGCCTTCGGCTCAGGGCGTGATCCCAGGGTTCTGGGATTGAGCCCCACATCAGGCTCCCTACTGAGGGCCTGCTTCTTCCTCTCCCACTCCCCCTGCTTGTGTTCCTTCTCTCACTGGCTGTCTCTCTGTCAAATAAATAAATAAATAAATAAATAAATAAATAAAATCTTAGAAAAAAAAGAAAACATAAAATAGATTTCCCAACATTTTCTAATTAAACAACATTAATTTTTAGTAAGGTCTCAAATCTTCCACAGGTTCTTGTTCTTGTGATTTTATTTCATCACCTTTGGGGTAGGATAGGATGTTACATCCTAGCTTTTATTCCCTGGGCCTGATGCCTCAATAGCTTTTCTCGTTGTTTTAAGGGGATGTTCTATTTTTATTGACAGAGAAGTTAACAGAGTACATTTAGAGCTAGTTTTGTGGCAAGCCCATGGGCCTGCTTCTTTTCCCAGTTTGCCTCCCAGTGATGTCGGATCTCATCATGGTTATCGCTGTAATCCGTTCTGATGACCTCTGCCAATGCAGTCGGTGCTCCACTGTCTTTCCAGATAAGCTGTGTGAAGGTGAAGCTGGTGCAGGCCTCTTTGTGGACTAGATGAAATGACTTGTTCTAACCTTTATACAGTAGGAAAACCCTGATTTTATGGACTAGATGGACAAGAAGCAAAATGGACCTGCGGTACTCCTGTCATGTGCAGTCATCATTCACTGAATATTCTTGTTCTCCACTTAGGTAGTAGCAGTATTAACACGTACTTGAAGGTTAGGAGGAATCCCATTGGCCAGCAGCTTTCTTCTGGGTCAACAATGTCTGCTTTTCTGGCTTTTGTCTCTGGTCTTTCCTGTAGATCAGCTTGTTTGATGGTCCAAGGGCAAGGTGAACTATATAGTTACAGAGGCTAGATCTTTATTATATGAGACAGTTATACTAGGATCATCTGAAAAAGTAGAAAGACACTTTTAGGCTGGATTTCTGACCAAAGCCCAAGTTCTTTGCCTTTCTCAAATAAAGGATTTACTTTTGGTCTCCTATCTTCAAAACAACAGGATGTATGACTGCTTTTTTCCCTTGGCTTCCTTTCCTTTGGGTATCTTGGGTATCTAGACCCCTTTACTTTTTAAATATATTTTTATCAAATAAATTTAGTTCTTACTGTTTTTTCTAAATGATTGGATTCTTATGGCCCCTTTCAATCTATTTTCTTTTAGACTCACATTTCTTTTTTGGGGTTTTATTTATTTGTCATTTTCCAGTCATACTTCCTATATATGAAATGTTGACAGCAATGCTAGCTTTATCATAATTAATGGTGGACAAAACTTGGGAGAAGAGTGAAAACTATGCCTATACATATATGATCCAGCATTGTTATTATTTGGCAGCTAAAAGCATATTCCAACAACACCCAGAGAGAGAAAACACGCAACTAAACTATCCTTACATTTTGCTTTCCTTTTCTTGTGTTGACATTTGTTAGTTCCATTCATAAGACAAGTGTCCAAATGCTGGTTCTTCTCTGGCACAATTGGTCCTGGTTATTCCTTGGTTCTTTAGGGGCTCCCTACATAGTCCCCTGGCTTGAGAGATTCTTACCTCTTTCTCTCCCTACCTGCTTAACTCCCAAGGCAGTTTGGTCTACAGCCTTTTACTCTTGGATCCCCACCACCTGGTATGGCAACACAAGAGTTTAACTGCAGAACGTGACTGGGCTTAATCACTCCACTCATGGGTATGTGTTGTGGGGAGTATTAGCAAGTTGGCTTCCGTCCTGCCACTTTCCATAGTGTCAATTCAACTTACAGGAAACTCGTGTATTTTTTTTTTTTTTAAGATTTTATTTTTTTATTTGAGAGAGAGAACCCACGCATGTGCACGAGTAGGGAGAGGGACAGCAGACTCTGTTGAGCCGAGAGGCTGACACTAATGTGGGACTCAATTACAGGACGCTGAGATCATGACCTGGGCCAAAGTCAGCCACTCTACTGACTGAGCCACCTAGGCACCCTGGAAACTCATATATTCTTAAACTAAGTGGGGGGAATGTAGGCTATTCACCAGCCACTTACTCTGTCTTGCTTCCCTCTTTTTATCGTGCTCCTTTCTCCTTGTCTCAGGTAACTGAATCGCTAGAAGGCTCTGTAGCTTAGCAAACATCAGAAAAGAGATAATCACTATTTTGTAACTTAGCAGAAACGTGATATATGGCACCCTCAGTCTCCTAGAAAAGGGAGTGAAATGCTAATGTCAAATCTTCCTCCCCTGTGAACAGGAGAGCGAAGGGATGGTTGCTACTTCACAAACTTTAACTGTTCAACTCCTCTGTCTTCCAAGCTCTCTTATGCTTTTTGGTCCTGAAACCTTCTAAATCAGCTTGGTCTTACCCACCACTGGGAAAGCGTGGGGAATCTGCTGCCAGAAATGCTATTTTTAAAAAAACTTGACTCAAAGAAAAACCAGGGCCACTGATCTCAATAGTTCTGCTATCTCTTGATATGGGAAACAAAGGCAAATGGGTAAAAAATGAAATTTTCTTACTATTTACAGCCCATCGACAAGTCCTTCAAACAGGTAGAGTGACATTCCTCTAGGAACTCAGCTGCTTCGATGTTAATACTTTGCTAAGGGCAAAAGGCAATCTTGGCTTAACATTATCCCGACCTCCAGAATCCTGTAAGACTTCTTTAATATATAAAAATTCCTTTGGAAACTTCCTTTATCTCTATCCCCCAAGATATGTGTTGGCAATCATCCTCTAAGCATATGGTCCACTGATATACATCTGAAGGGTCTCATGACTACGGTTTTACTAGACAGTAATAAATGCCCTTTTCCTAACAATGGCTAGCCCCTTCAAGGTCCTGGAAACCTTGCTTCCAAAATTCCCTAGAGAGTTAACAATGTCCCTGACCCCCTTCCAACTTGAAAGTATATAATCACCACCCCTCACAACCCCAATGCCGCTCTTTCTGCCCAAGGGTCCTATCCCTGTGCTTTAATAAAACCACCTTTTTGCAATGAAGGCGTCTGAAGAATTCTTTTTTTTTTTTTTATAAAGATTTTATTTATTTCTTTGACACAGAGAGACAGCCAGCGAGAGAAGGAACACAAGCAGGGGGAGTGGGAAAGGAAGAAGCAGGCTCCCAGCAGGCAGCCCAATGCAGGCCTCGATCTCAGGACCCTGGGATCACTCCCTGAGCCAAAGGCAGACACTTAACGACTGAGACACTCAGGCACCCCTCAAGAATTCTTTCTTCACTGTTTGCTCCAAACCCCATCATCTCTCATTTATTCCTCTCTCTCAGGTAACTCTGAGAATAGTAAAGATCCCAGTCAGTCACACCAACCTGGTACATTTGCAAAACCTGCTTAGGAGAATTAACCACATCTGAGACAAGCAGATAATGTGCTAAGAGTTTTATTTTCTTCTGGATTTCTCCAGCATCATTTGGTTTCTCACCAAGGTGAAGTTTGTAGGGAGAATGAGAAATAATTTTCCCTCTACTCTTCTAGGTTCTTGGCTGAGACGTGATGTAGGAAAGATGTCAGGGTTCGAAGCCCATGGTCAAGAAAGAATTCTTGAGATGTCTTTGGTGCAAAGAGGTGATTTTATTAAAGCACGGGGACAGGACCCATGGGCCGAAGGAGCTGCACCGGGGTCATGAGGAGTGGCCCATTATATACTTTCAAGTTGGGAGGGGGTTAGGGATAGCATAAGTCTCTAAGGAATTTTGGAAGCAAGGTTTCCAAGACCTTGAGGGGCTAGCTATTGTTGGAAAAGGCCATTTATTTCCATCTAATAAAACCTGAGTCATGAGACCCTTCAGATGTATATCAGTGGGCCCTCTGCTTGGGGGATGATTGCCAACACATATCTTGGGGGGTTTAGAGATAAAGGAAATTTCTAAAGGAATTTTTATGTGCTAAAGTAGACTTACAGGATCCTGGGGTAGGGGGGTTCAGGCTAGGATTGCCTTTTGCCCGTAGTAAAGTATTAACATTGAGGCCGCTGAGTCCCTAGAGGAATGTCACTCTGCCTGTTTCAAGGACTTGTCAATGGGCTGTAGGTAGTAAGGAAATTTAATATTTTTTTTTCTTCTCCCTTTGTTTCCCACATCAAGACACACCTGTAATAAAAAGACGGACTAACAGAAGAAAAACAAACAGAAGTTTAATAACATGTATACCTCCTGTATACCTGAGAGATACCAAGGAAAACTGAGTAACTCCCCAAAATGGCCTAAGCCATCTCCTTAAACAACATCTCCAGCTAAAGACTAGAAGATGTTGGGGGATGGGGAGGCCAGTTTTGAGAAGTTACCCTTAAAAGCACAGTAAACAAGGGTAAGGTTGTTATGCAGATTTAAATCCATGCCTTCTCCACTGATAAATTTCTAGGGATTTAGAGTCAGATTTAGTTTCCCTGGTACACACCACAGAGAGAGACACACACACACCTTTACAAATGAGATTTTCCTTAGAAATGTAAATTGTTTTTACAAAAGAGTAACTTTTACTTGGTTTTTAGAACTTCTATCTCTGCAGATTCTTAAAAATAACCAGCTCAAGATGATCCTTATGCCAAAGAGCCATATTTAGGGGTGACATATTTTGCTCCCCTACATTTGCATTTTTGAGATTTGAGTCTCTCCATGTATTGTCAAGGGGCATATTGTTGACAGTTCGTCCTAAATCCAATGGTTGTATATGGCATTGATTTGAGCAGTGACTTTTCAAAGAAACCACATGATTCAGGAAGCCAAAAAACAACAGCACTTCAGAATTTCAGGGCACCAACGGAATGATTATTACTTAAGGCACCATTAACGGGGACGGCAGACATATAAGGAGCTCAGCTGCTGGGATAGCTGGGGTTCATGTGGTTCCCTGACTCTTCTTGGTGGTGTGGGGAGGAAAAAGTTTTCCTCTACCTTCTTCAGGTTCCTGGCTGGGTCTGAAAATTAAACTGATAAAGACAGAGTAACAGGAGAAAAGGATATAAATTTGTTTAATACAAGTTTTATGTGACATGAGAGCTTTCACACGGAAATAAAGACCTGAGGAAACAGACCTCCAGCTATAGGAAGGCACTTCTCTCAGGAGGATTTTCATCACCAGTTGCAGGGAAGAAGGGCAAGGAAGGGAGATCAGAATGACCTTCCTCCTGCTGCTGCTGTTTCCTCAGACTCCTTCAGCTTAAACTATTCATTCTGCCAAGGAGCCTTGTTTGGGATAATGTGTCCTCAGTCCTATCAGTGGTTTGGAGCTTCTCTAATGCCATTACCAATGCAACTATTTCTTTCAGTGAAGGCAAGTCACAGGGAGAAAGTAATGCAAATTTATAAAAAGACTGAAAAAAATTACAAATACAAGATCAAAAATTAAAATATTAAGAACAGGGGGTGCCTGTCTGGCTCAGTTAATAGAGCATGGGACTCTTGATCTCGGGGCCATGAGCCCAAGCCCCACACTGGGCATAGAACTTACTCTAAAAAAATTAATTAAAAAATTATTAACAAATATTAAGGACAGAACTTTAAAAGTGAAGTAGTAAAAAAAAGCTTTAAGAGGAACCAACTAGGGACACCTGGGTGGTTCAGTTAGTTAAGCGTCTGCCTTTGGCTCGGGGTCTTAGGATTGAGCCCCACATCAGGCTCCCTGCTTGGCGGGGACTCTGCTTCTCCCTCTGCCTTCTGCTCCTCTGTCAAATAAATAAATAAAATCTTAAAAAAAAAAAAAAAAAGCTGAACCAACTATACTTCTCTTTCAAGATGGCCATTGAGCTCATTCTTTTAACTTCCATTCAGACTACATAAAAATACCAAATATTAAAATAGAAAAAATGGTATCAATGATAGAAAACAGGGGAAGATGCCATTAATTGGCTAGATAGTTTTGCAAACTATGATAACGTGGAATCGGATTGAGATACGATTCTATAGTTCACTATTCGTCAGGAAAGAAGGTGATTTTCAGGGGCGCCTGGGTGGCACAGCGGTTAAGCGTCTGCCTTCGGCTCAGGGCGTGATCCCAGCGTTCTGGGATCGAGCCCCACATCAGGCTCCTCCGCTAGGAGCCTGCTTCTTCCTCTCCCACTCCCCCTGCTTGTGTTCCCTCTCTCGCTGGCTGTCTCTATCTCTGTCGAATAAATAAATAAAATCTTTAAAAAAAAAAAAAAAAGAAGAAGGTGATTTTTAGCTAGGAATTAAGTCCATCCCCTAGTTCGGGATCTCTGAGTGATATGAATTCCTTTTGGTCTGGTCCAGAGTAATTCTTCATGATCTGGAGGCATAAGGCCAAATGTCAGTGCAGCCGATACATAATGCGGAGGGAAAATCGGGTGTCAGGGGTTCACAGCATATGTCTTATGCAGCCGGACAAGGATCATGATGACTCCCAGGCCCGCTGTGTGTGAATTTCTTGGCCAGTCTGGATGCTCCTGCTCTGCTCTCCAGATTTTTCCTTACCCTCCACAGCTCTTCGAAGAGCCCTCCATTAGGAAGGATCTACCCTTTGAGGGCTGCACAACTTTAGTAGCTCCTTTTGTTGATGCGGGTTCATGGTCAAAGGGTTGAGCAATCACAGGCCTTTTTTTCTCCCAGAGACTTGATCCTATATGGCTTTGAGACCAATTTGCTGGACAGAAGTTGTGCGCTGTTGACCACACTTGATTCTATTCTGAGAGCGACTGCTTTGCTTCTTCCTTTTTAAAGGACGTACTGCAGTAGTGTTTTTCAACTATTGGCCATGAACTATTAGTGAGGTGTGAAGTCAATTTAAGGGGCTGCCACCAGCAATTAAAAAAGAAAGAAAAAAAGAACAGAACAGGGGTGCCTGGGGCTGGCTCAGTGGTCGAACATGCAACTCTTCATCTTGGGGTCCTGAGTTCAAGCCCCACATTGGGCTAAGAAAAACAACAGAATAAAATATATCGAGTGCATCGCACATGGCAAAGGTGAGTGTTGTTTTGTTAATTCTTTTGCATGTTATAAATATATTTGAATACGTGTACCAGCTTGCAGTGCAAAAATATATGGGTTATTGAAAATCACTGGAGATCTCATTTCCTAGCACTCTTTTGAAGAAGCCCGATGAAAACATTTCCATAACTAAAGTGAGGACAACAAGTAATTCAGACAGAAATAGAGTTTTTAAAAAATTGAGGTATCGAGATAATCAGTTCTATTTTCTGTTTTGGTTATCAAAACATAGCTTGTAGGGGCGCCTGGGTGGCACAGCGGTTAAGCGTCTGCCTTCGGCTCAGGGCGTGATCCCAGCGTTATAGGATCGAGCCCCACATCGGGCTCCTCTGCTGGGAGCCTGCTTCTTCCTCTCCCACTCTCCCTGCTTGTGTTCCCTCTCTCGCTGGCTGTCTCTGTCTCTGTCAAATAAATAAATAAAATCTTAAAAAAAACAAACATAGCTTGTAGATACTTTAGCAATGAAATTGAGAAATTAGTGCCCTCTTCTGTTCTTCCATAACACCGAACACATATCTGTTTTAGCACTTGTCACATTATAATTATTTATCTGTCTTCTCTCTCTTCCGAGTTGAATGGATCCTGTAACTTAAACCATACCTTATTAAATATTGGAGAATTTCTGCTTTCTTCACAGCATTTAGTCCAGTTTCTTGCTCATTGGGAACTCTATACATATTTGTTAAATAAAGGTATGAAATAAAGAATGAAGTAGACTGGGGCTCCTGGCTGTCTCAGTTGGTAGAGCATGTGACTCGATTTCAGAGTTGTAGGTTCGAGCCCCATGTTGCGTATAGACATTACTTAAAAAAAAAAAAAAAAAAAAAAAGAGAGAAATGAAGTGAACCATCCCTGTTGCCTACTCATTTTGACCAGAACCTATTTTTCCAGTCTGATTTTCCTCTATACATCCTACGGTCCTATACCGCGAAGATTAATTTGCCTTCAGTGGTCTGAAAGAACATTTTTAAAACTTGTCACGTTTGAACATGATACTTATTTTGGGCAAACCACTAGATACATATTTAGCATAAATATTTAAACAAATGAAACAAAAGCCAACATAAGGTTTTTAAAATGCAGTTTTCCTTTTACTATGTTTGTGTGGACAAACCTAAACATTTGTCTTCTGGTTAAAAAAAACAGGTGTTAGAAATAAGAAAGGGCATACCCCATTAGGATTCCAAGTAGTACAGAAATAGGAGAATTTTCCTTATGGTGTAAATTGCTTACCACCTCCTCAGCTTTCAAAGCTTTAGAAATTGCTTTCTGGCTTACCAGTTTCTTCATTTTCTCTTCACAATACAATTTGCTCTTTTGCGTAAACTTTTGTTCAATGTCTGTAATAATGATTGCTGTATTAGAAGACTGATCCTCAGTTGGCTAGATTATGAAGACACATTTTTCTCTTAGTTATAGTATGGGATTCTGCAGGAATTTTTAATAGTACAATATATTCCATAGTGAAAATATGTAACCCCAAAGTTTCAATACTGTTTCCTGGGCCCAGGAAAGTACTTCAGTTATGTCGGTCCTGCCCCACAGGCTCCGGCCATCTTGAAAGTTGTAGATACTGGCTCTGTGGGAAGTCTTTCTGGAAACAAAACTCACAAAGCTGAGTTGTGAAGCTCTTAGGAGGAAGGAAAGGGAGCTCTGTTCCCTGACACTATTGTTGCTTCTAAAATACTTTATTCCCTGCCCCCCAACCGCCAGGAGAATACAATGAAACAAGTTGGAGAAAAAGAGAAAATGGAATAAGTTCACTTTAATTAGCATGCTCTCTGACTTTTAAAAAAGTACTCATTCTGGGGTGCCTGGCTAGCTCTTTGGGAAGAGCGTGGACTCTCGATCTCCTGGTTGTGAGTGTGAGCCCCACTTTGGGTATAGAGATTACTAAAAATTTTTTTTAAAAAGTATTCCCTTAAGAAAAAAGTATTCATTCTGTGGTGGGAACTGAACATCCTTTAAGAAGTATGACTGGGGTACAAGAAAATCTTAGTTGAATTGAAGGACTTCACCTAGGTACAATTCTATTTTGTCTTCACCCAGCATTGACAGGCTGGATTATTTTGCCAAGGCATTAAAGTAGGGAACCTGGAGTTCAGAATTCTGCTATCTAGTCCAAGCTCTTGTCTGAGCTTGACAAACAATTTAACCTGTATCTCCTTATTTGTAAGGTGAAAAGTGCATTTGCTTATTATATATATATTTTACAATTTTTATTTTTAAGTAATCTCTATCTCTAGACCCAATGTGGGGCCTGAACCCACAACCCTGAGATCAGGACCCACATGTTGCACTGAAGGAGCCGGCCAGGCGCCCTGCTTATAATATTTTTGATATTTCCATGTAGAAAGGGAAAACAATAATACATGCTTGTTCTAGAAAAAATATGAATAGCCCATTTAAAAATGGAGCAGTTTGGGGCGCCTGGGTGGCTCAATCAGTTAAGTGGCCAACTTCTGATTTTGGCTCAGGTCATGGCCTTGGGGTCCTGGGATTGAGCCTCATGTTGGGCTCCCTGCTTGACAGGGAGTCTGCTTCAGGATTCTCTCTTTCCCTCTGCCCCTCCTCCCCACTCACTCTTGTGCTCTCTCTCTAAAATAAATAAATAAATCTTTAAATAAAAAAAAATGAAGGGGTACCTGGGTGGCTCAGTTGTTAGGGGTCTGCCTTCGACTCAGGTCCTGACCCCAGGGTCCTGAGATCGAGCCCCACATTGGGCTCCCTGCCCGGTGGGGAGCCTGCTTCTCCCTCTCCCTTTCTCTCTGCCTGCTGCTCTGCCGTCTGTCTCTGTTAAATAAATAAATAAAATCTTTAAAAATAAATAAATAAATAAACAAATAAATAAAATGGAGCCCTTAAAAATATTATTTTCTATTGGCAAAAGTTTAGCCTTAACTTTTTTTTTCCTCTGTAGGCCAAATACATTTCAACGTGTAGACTTTGCTAGCATTTAAAAGCTTTAAATAGGTCGCCAATAATAATGTAATTTATTTACTCAGTAATCTCTACCCCTAATGTGGTGCTTGAACTCACAACCCCAAGATCAAGAGTTGCATGCTCCACCAACTGAGACAGCCAGGCACCCCTAAAAAAATAACTGACATTTCTGAGAGCTCATTTTGTGCTAGGAATTTTGCTAAGAGCTTCACATGTAGTAGTCTTATTTAATTTAGTTATTTTATAGGCATGCATTCCTTCCATGAACCAAGATCCCAGCACTGCAAAAATGTGTTAATTTATGAAAACTAAGTATTTCAGGGACACCTGGGTGGCTCAGTTGATCAGGCATCTGCCTTCGGCTCGGGTCGTGATCCCAGGATCCTGGGATCGAGTCCCACATTGGGCTCCTTGCTTACTGGGGAGCCTGCTTCTCCCTCTGCCTGCTGCTCCTACTGCTCGTGCTCTCTCTCTCTGACAAATAAAATCTTTAAAAAAGAAAAAGAAACCATTTCAGTGAATTCCTCACATTCCTGAATAGGTAAAAGATTATCAAAATATTAATAATTGTTGAAACAGGGTGACCAATACGTAGGGCTTCATTATGCTATTTTACTTTTGTTTGCACATGAAAATTTCTGTGATAAAACGTGAAAAACACAAATAAGAAGCAACTCTTCCCAAGATCAGCTGTCCTGCTCATGTTCCTTTCTCTCTGTTCTCAGCTTAGCATGACAGTTGCCTACATATGGGGATGAATGTTTCTCCAGCTGGGGAGGGAAAGATTGGTGGCATTTATACTGCGACAGCCCCCTGCCCCATTCTTCCTAATGGACACGGGAAATTTCTTTTCTCATTTTTTAAAAAATCTCTGTCATATACGCAGGAATCTATACAAAGGTGTTAATGGCTTTCTTTGGTGGCAGGTTTGGGAGATGGCAGGGTTGGGGAGCTTTGCTCTTTTTATCTACCAGAATCCATTCCTTCCCTCATTTGGGAAGAGCAGTTTCCTTTCTATGGGGGCCAAATCCTCCCTAACTCCTCATAGTTCTGCTGGGGCTGCTACTCAAAGTACCCCACCTCTTGGCTATAGGGCTGGGTGTATAATCAGAGACTGACTGTATGCATACACTCTACTTGTTGTGTTGCCCACATTAATTGACCTAGGGATGGACACATGACCTGAACCAGGTCAATTAGGATCCTTTCCTACAATCTTATTTACAGATGGTAAAAAAAAAGGGGGGGGGGCTTTCTTTCCCCTGCAATCACTAGCTGAGGTCATGGAGCTGTCCCTGGTGATGCTTTCTCCACCCACCAGCCTACAGAAGCAGCTCATATATAATAGGAAGGAATAAGGTTAAAACATTGGAAAAAGCTGGGAGAGAAAGAGTAGGATCAAAAGTGAGAATAAATGTGGGAAAGAAATGGATGATTCTGAATGCCTGCATCCAGTTATTCCTGAAGCCTTTATCCTTTCCTCTGTTGTAAGGTGGGAGTCAGTACACTGGCTACTTTCTTCGAGTTAGTTTGAGTTGGGGTTTTGTTATTTGTATCTAAAAGTAAGGCCATAAAGAGAGCCACTGCTCTCTTCAGGAGTACTATCTGAATCCCAGCTAAGAATTACCATCTCTCATTGTGTCTGGTACATGGGAAGTACTCAAGAAATATGTGTTAGGAGAGATATAACTCATCCTGGATAATTCCTAAGCTCTTTGGTTATTCTTGTGACTTTTTGGTGCCTTGATTAAAAGAGATAATATTCATCTCCTTCACTTTCTTGCTTTCTAGATGTAACTTGAAGATTATTGCTGATTAAATTCGAGTATCTTAAATATGGCTATTTTTGCAACTGAAAGCACCATTTTTGCACAGCTAGAAAAATCGACTTTCAACACCGATTCCTAGTGCAGTTTTCTAAGAGAACCTTTATGATGTGCAGTGCAGCGGGCCCACCTCAAAGCACATCAATCATCTTACCAGCTATCAGGCACCTTTTACAGGATTTTCTGTGATCCTGGTGTCAGTGCACATTCTGTATCAAGGCAGAGGTGATATGTGGAAATCTGGCAGCTATTTAGAAGGGAGGCCAGGCAGTGCTGTGCCAGTATAATTAATGAGAGTCATCGCTCTGGAAGCCAGAGGAGAGTGGGGGTGGGGAAGGATGTCTTTCACCAGTAAATGGCATTTAAGAAAAATCGGTGCTTTCATAGCCCTTTTACTGCACAGAGGAGGTTAAGTCAAAGGACTGCTGTAAAGGGCTTTCCGTAACTCGCTGCACAGATGGAGGTCCCCGAAGCAAGG
Organism: Ursus americanus; assembly: GCF_024610735.1. Lineage (NCBI taxonomy): Eukaryota > Metazoa > Chordata > Mammalia > Carnivora > Ursidae > Ursus > Ursus americanus. The sequence goes on along the minus strand of NC_142146.1, from coordinate 49,597,047 downwards.
AAGATTCAACCCCAGACTTTTCAGCAGAGCTGATTTCAACCTTGAATTGAGCTACTAGCAGGAGTCCCTTATACTTGGAAAAGGGGTAAATCCTTACAGAAAGATTGTAGTTTAGGTGACCAGGAGACCATTCAAAAAAGGTACTACCATACAGGACTTCTGTTTTGCCTGCCCAAAGGAGTGTTAATCTAGATCCCATTTTTTTCCAATTCCCTTGTATGCAGTGAAGGAAGGGGGTAGTATTTGTTTTGTTTTTCTATTGACTATTCGGTAACCATGGAAGGGTTTGTGTAACCTGGAGAGGCTGTTTACTACCCAGTGTCTCCTCCCTTTGTTATCATTCCCTCTGATTGTCACAAGCAGAGAAAAATAGTTCTGTTTGGCTTCTAAACACTTAGCAATTGAACAATATTTTCTTGGTTTTAGTTAGTGATTTTTCTCTGATTAATGGTGTTTAAGAAAAAAAAAAGCTCAGAGACAAGAGCTACCTTAAAGGATTTATGGATCTGTCCCTGTGTCCTAAACACTTAAGACCATGATTAAGTATGATTCACACGAAGGGAGGGAGAAGGGCCAGGAGGTGGGGTTTTAGCTGTTATCTGTAATGCTTTATTTAAAAAACAAGGGGTAGGAAGCAGGAGTATAATATGCCTTGATTTTGGTAGGTTTGAAATATTGCATAGCGAAAAAATTTTGAAGTTCATACAATTATGGAAATCGATTAAAACTTTCAAAATAAAGACTGCATGACAAACAAGTGCTCTTGTTGTGAACTTTGTGTCCAAGCTTATTTTACCACGTGCGTCTGTGGTTTTTCAGGTCTAAGACAGACAAACACAGGAGGTTTGGAGTGGGTAACTTCCGTGGTTGTGTGAGGGGCTGTCTTAGTGTGTGTGTGTGTCTCTCTCTTACTCTGTCTTTTTGGCCTTCCTATTCACCATGGAGATCACCAGCAAAACAAAGCTCTAAAAAGCATGTTTGTATGCAAAGCAGGAAGCAATTTGGGGGTAGAAGAGTAGTTACCTGTTTAATTTCTTATAAATGGAGGATTTTTGTACGGGCATTTAAAAAAAAATTAGGGAGCTTTCTTTCTTTGGAGCCAAAGGACCTTATATATCTTTTCCCAAACTGAATTTTTCCTGGCACCCTGGCATGAAGAAATTCAAGTGACTATTCTGGTGGCTTTTCCTTTTTTTTTTTTTTTTGAGAGTCCAGGATTGCTTTCAGGATAAAGTTTCTTCTTGCCCATGGTGCTTTGCTGTGACATTGTAATTGCCTCTGTTGAATTGAATAATACAAATGGGTTGTTTCTATGGTATCGGCTAAGTGGGATGAAAAGGTGAAACCCTAGATCTTGCGCTGAGAGGTCACGGTGCTACCACCCCCCACATTAACTGTCCGTCAAAGCGGACAGGCAGCCCTGCCCCGCTCTCCTAGCTCGAGCACTCATTTGTAACTTCCTGAGCAAATTCACGCATGAAAAAGAAAATGACTTTAGTTTATGTTGTCACTAAGCCCAGAAAATCCCTGCCAACCCTATGCTGCCAGCTTTTCTAGGACCTTCTTATTGGTGGAGAATTTCGAACTGAAGGTGAGTGAGGAGCAGAGTCTCGAAGTCCCTCCCAGCCAGGCTTTGAACTAACAATAGGGCAGGTTGAATGAAGGCTGATAAATGCAAATCCTGGAATCTTGAGACCGGATCGCACGGTGGCTGCCCAGGCCAGCGGTCGTCAGCCTTCCAGCAGCCGCACCAACCTGGTCAATCCCCATGTCTGTGCACTCGGATTTCATCTTTTCTTCACTATTTGAGTGCCTACTGTGTGCAAGCTTTCCTCCCCCGTGGCTGTGCTCTTACTCACCGCAGGATGGCTGCTGGAGTCTGCCTTACATTAATTTGATTGAATAATTGACCCGTTAACATGTAAGAGAAGCATCTGGAAGAAGAGACGGGGGAGGTGGGGATAAGAGTGTTACTTACACTCCCTCTTCCTCGGTCTTAGCTGCACTTCACTTAAGGCAGATCTCCTTAGTTATAACAGCGTAATAGTGCTATTTTCTTAGCATGGTAAGAGAAGGTGACATAAGACGGGCGGTTCGCGATTTTCTTTAAGGTGTGGTTCTGACACTTTTTTTTTACTTTAGTGCAAGCTGTAAACGGTTCCCACCTCTCTGCTCTCTCACTTCCAACTTCGTTTCTCCAAACTCCTTTATCCTACAACCAACGAGGCTCTTGGGAACACAGCCCAAAACTGAGTATCAAGGAGCCGTCCCTGGGTTTGGGAAGCTTTGAAACCTACGGGGGAGAAAAGAAGACTATTCTCTGGCTTTTGCCTGCCAGAGAGCCTCGCAAGGGCGCGTGGGTCCCGGGGTCCTACCCCTGGAGGGCTGGGGCCCTTGGAGGCGGTGGGAGCTCCAGTCCACTCTCTCCAGCTCCAGTTCCTGATTTCCTCGGGAGCTGCGGGGCTGGGAGGGAGGGGGCTCCTGTGCGAGCGTAAGGATTTGAATGAGAAAGCAGGTTGTGGCGGCGGCGCCCCGCTCTTCCCTGCGCGTCTTGGGGGCTTCAGCTGGCTGTGAGGGAGAAGTGCGCTTCTGGGGGGCTTTTCTGTCCCTCGACAGGGTTTTCGACTTGAGAGTCACGGGGGCCCACAACTCATCACCCCAGCACTTTGGAGGTTGCTCCTGTGCCAAGGACTCCCAGGAATCCTTCAACTGCTGAACGCTCAAAGTTGAGCAGGTCAGTGCTTTGGGGGGAACTAGGCGGAACAAGAGGACTGGTAGACCAGACCAGGTGTGCAGAAGAGCAGGTGGCCCGAGTTCCTCTCTCCAGTCCCGGTCGGGACGCGCTCTTTAGGACTGTGTGAGTATTGTTGTGCGTGGGAATCCCCCAGACCCCCTGCGCGGAGAACCGGACCCCCGCTGGTCTTGTGGTGGGGGGGCGTCTCGTCATTCAGAAGATGTGGGTAGCGTGTGCCTGCACCAGAATTGAATTCTCGAGTCGCCCGTGGTGGTGAGTGGGGTTTCGCCTGTTGGAGGGTGAAGCTTTGCTGCGGGATGCTTCACCCACACGCGGGGTCCCAGGAACCCGTCTCTGACCTCCCGACAGCTCCGAGAGAGCAGGTCCACGTTTCCCAGCAAGGGGAGTGCGGTGTCCATTACACTTGGGGAGTCTCACGGCTCTTCCTGCGCTCAGTGACCCCACTCAGGACCTTCTCCGGGAAGACCGGGTACGCTCAGCGCCAGGAGGATTTACTCCATTACCCTTTCCTGGAATAAACGAGAGCACCAGAGCGACGCAGCGCGGGGCGGTGGGGGCAAGTCCCGGCCGCGCGGCGTCGCTCCCTGCGCCTGCGCGGGGTTCCCATGGCGACGGCGCCGCGAGTCCGAGATGCCACCCGGCTCGCCCCTAAGCCCAGTCCCCTGTTGAGCGTTGCGGGCCCCCTCTCTCCTCCTCCTTTTCTTTGTTGTTTGTAACTCGGGATGAGTTTATGATCTCATTTTTACGTTAGCAGTTCAGCATTAAAACAATAACCAACTAAACAAATAGAAGATTGTCCCCAACCCCCTCCCCCCCCCCCCCCCGCCCTTTCGCCTTACCATTTTGATCTTCTTAGACGGCAGAAAATGGTGAGAAATTGCTTATTTGGGCAGTAACTGAGACTTTACCCCCACTGAATAAAATATATGTCCTTGGAGGTGAGATATTTTAAAAAACATTCAGTCAGGTGCTTGCTCTTGAGCAATGAGGTTACAGACTTGTGCCTCCTTTATGCAAGTGGTGAGTGGGATGTGTGCAAACCCGAGCACCTGAGTCCTCCTTATGGCCTGTTTATGAAAAGAGATGAGCTCCCAAATGGACCAAAGTAAGTGCCAGTGAAAAGAAACAAAGGCTTTCCCAGAACGGGTGATTGTTTTTCCAGTTGCCCCTCAGTTTTGGTCACTTCTGGGGTTAATCTTCTGCAGGGAATGTTTCAAGAAGCCTTGACGGGAACCAGTCAGATTTCTCAAGCCTCCTGGTACACGTGTCATTTTCCTTTTCTTGAAATTGTGAGCCTTGACAGCTCTGTCCCTTTTAAGAAATCCCATTTGTTTACACTCAGGTTAGCGTTTGGCAAGGGTACACATCTTAAGGGTTATGTAGAAGGAGCTGCATCTTGTGCTCATTTTTCTAAGGCTGCATCAGTATTCGACAGCAGGATTAATATGCCTAGGTGCTATTAGATAAACAGTGGTTAATATCAACATAACTAATAAAGTGTAAAATGGAGTTACTCTTTCTGGAATTAAGTGTGGTGTAAAAATACCTTGGATGAAATACGGGGGCTACTGTCTTGCTGTACCCTACTTTCAAACAATTTGCCTTCAAGAATGGCACATGTTTATGAGTGGTAGAAGTTTTCAGACAATAACCTTCCACCATCACGCAAATGAAGTCAACGTAATATTACTTTTCAAATGATTAGCAAATAACATGCTGTTAAAGTTATCTCTGCCATCCCGTTCACTATAAATGCCTAAACATGATGCAATCCATCTAGTTCAAGTGTTAAAAAATGTCCAATTGAGTTTTTTCCCCTTTTCTCATAATTAAAAAAATAAAAAAAACTCTTAATTTTCAGGTTCAGATACTTTGTGACCCTATTTGGCAGTTTGTAACTGGCTCCAATTCCCTAATTCTCAGTGACATGTGTTTCTGCTGGTTCCAGGAGGTAAACTGCAGTTTAGCAGATCACGGGATAATGAGATTGCGAGTGCTTGGGGGGAAGGCTGGGGAAAGGCGATGGGAAGGAGACAAAGGGAGGGAAGGTTGATGGGCAGAGCCAGGATTTATAGCTGCACCAGATTCTGCATAAAAGCTGTGAACGTCCTTGCTTCTGTCTTCAAGATACATTTTCTTACATCGTCAGTATCAATTAAACTTATTTTTAGGATCAGTCTTCTAAATAATTAGGATAGAATTATAAAAATAGAATATTATAATGGTGCTTTATGTTAGTATGCCATAATGTAATATACTGGGAAAACTCTTAGTTAAATGTTTTCTATGTAATTTATTCATTTAGTCCACAAACATTTATTGAAAACTATATATAAGGCAGGATAAACCAATCCAGAGTCCTGCCTTCAATAAACTTAGAGTTGAATTCTGAAATAATTCTAATGCTGTTTCAGGTTTTCAGAGTAGATACTTACAGTACCCCTAAGGAGAACAGTTGATTTAGTGTTGAGCAATCATACATCTAGATTCAGAAACAAATGCTTAAACTTTGATTTAAAAAATATCCTGAACAATGTTTTTGAGTATTTTAGATAAAAAATATAGACAGTAAGAAGCATGTGTGCGCCTTTTTTTTTCTTTTCTTTTCTTTTCTTTTTTTTTTTTTAACATTTTTGTGGTATAGACTGGGCCCAACAACTTGCTGTCTTCACAACTGCAGCACTGAGTTTGGGAGGAACAGAAAGCCCTGTAATTCTCAGGTTTCTTAGATGAAGATAAGGTGAGTGATTCAGTAGCTTTGTTCTGGCTCCCTGTTTCGTGACATCATAAACCTCCCGCAGCTCCCTTCTAAGAACAGTGTCGGTCTGCACGCATGAGGGATCATGACTATTATTTCCCTGGGGGAAAAAAAAGAGAGATGTAAAATTATGATAGAAGGATGAAAGGAATACGGTAGGGCATTTGTACATTGTAACTTTTGAGTTGGCATAATTCTAGGCATTTTTAGTGAGTTTAGACTCTTCTGAAATCCGTAAGAGCTCTGACACCTCCCCTGGCATAATATTGACCAAGGTTGACAACATCTTCCCGTTTCGTAGAACACAGAATGTTAGGGAGGCAGGAGTCCCCTTTTTTCCCACCACCTCACGGGTTTAACAACAATTATCAGCTCAGAGAATGTTGCTGAAGAGCATCCCCTTTTGGTTATTGCTCTTTGTCTAGGAAAATCAGACTCAGCTGCGAAGTGTGGACCAAGTGGTGCAGAACTCATTACTTTGAACAATGCCTCCTCGGCCTGGGAAGCATGTTTTCTCTCCTCGCTCGTAGCGGCTTATTCCAGGCTGGCGTTGCTCACAAGGAAAATCATTTAGACACAGCTCAGTGGACACTCACTCACATCTCTTTGACACCCGTGACCATTTTTGTTTAAGGAGAAATCGAGGACTGCTGTGGTAGGGTGTGCCGAATCAGAAGTGCATTTTAAGAAGCCCGTGAAGAAGTTTACACAGCTTTGTCTTATTATCATCAGGGTCTCTGTCTCCTGTGCTTCAAAGCAGAAGAGGACAGGATGGGTGCAGAGGGGACAACGCAGAGAACTTTTATAGCAAAGTTAAGAACATTCTCACCAACTGCATTTTGGATGCACTAAGCTAAGCACCTGTGCCTCATTATAGTCATAAAATTACAGAGCCTCGTTTCTGATTTCTAACAATCCTGCTGTTGCCGGGAAGTCAAGGACAGACTCCTGTGAAATCCTTGCTCTACACTTGAAATTACTATAGCTGTAGAGATAAAATGGTCAACAGCGATGTCATATGACTTAACCTACTTTCATTGAGTGGAATTGGTAGTGGGCACCTTCGGAGTATATATTTGGTTATATATATGTGTGTATCTTTTACAAATACATGGTTTGCATGTATGCAAAAGAGCCTTTTTTCACTTAGGATCTATTTTGGCCTGAGGAATTCTGGCATCAATATGATCTAATATAATGGGGAACAGTTTTTCTGGTTTTTTATTTAGTAAATATCTTAAGGAGTTCTGGAAGAAAAGGAGAAAATGAACATTAATATGTTCTAACCACATGCCTAGACATTTACTGTATGTTTCTCTCTCTTTTTTAAAATTTTATTTATTTGTCAGGGAGAGAGAGAGTGCACACAAACGGGGGAGTGGCAGGCAGAGGGAGAGGGAGAAGCAGTCTCCGCCCTGAGCAGGGAGCCCGACGTGGGACTTGATCCCAGTACCCTGGGATCATGACCTGAGCCAAAGGCGGACGCTTAACCGACTGAGCCACCCAGGCGCCTCTGTATGTCTCTTTAAAGCCCACAATAATCAAGAGGCAGGAATTATCTCATGTCACTGACGAGGCTCACAGAAGTTTGTTTCTTAGCCCAGGATCTAAGCCATCACGGAACAGACTTGGAGTTTGAGGTCTCTCTGTCTGTATGCGCTGTATCGTGTTTCCACTCAGGAAACAAAGACTCAATTTACAAAAAATACGGAGCTAGTTTTCTTTTCAGATTCACAATTCTATCCAAAGCACAGATAGCTAGAAATGTTTCTGATCAGCTTTTTGGTGAGCGGAGAAGCTGCATTTACTGTGTGGAGTTTAGAAGGTTATAAACTCAGGCCTGGTTCCAGAAAAACAGTCAAGACTTTGTTTATAAACTGTGTTGGCTATTTGTTTAGAAGTGGGTGGTGTTTAGGTTCTCTTCTGCAGAGGCTTTTCCACATCAAAGTGGCCCACTTATTTATCACTTCTGGACTGTTGTCACATTGCGGTGGGTCTGAGAGGATTGATTTTAATGCGTGTTTCCTGGCATCCCAAGACTTAGATATTGGCTTTATTGTATATAACCTTTGTCCACCTATTTTCTTGCAATAGTATTCATAGACTTATTGCTGGAATGAACCAAAGGGTGTCTTCCTATAATGCTTTTCAAATTAGAGATCAGAATTATCTTGGAGAGTTGCTGAAAATTTCTAAACTTAAGCTGGAGTTTTGGTGTTCCTAACACAGCTTTGCTTTGTTGGGAATGAAACTGGATTGTAATGGGCTGGCTTCGGATTTGTAGTATTTTTTTTTTTAAAGATTTTATTTATTTATTTGACAGAGAGAGAGACAGCCAGCGAGAGGGAGAACACAAGCAGGGGGAGTGGGAGAGGAAGAAGCAGGCTCCCAGCGGCAGAGCCTGATACGGGGCTCGATCACAGAACGCTGGGATCATGCCCTGAGCCGAAGGCAGATGCTTGACTGGACCACCCAGGTGCCCCGGATTTGTAGTATTTTTGAGCTGGTTTATCCATGCAGAAACTAAAGCTTAGGAATGTCCACACTTACATGGCTGAGCTGGGACTTGAACCTTGACATTGCCAGCAGACATCTGGTCTAATGCTCTTAGTAGCAAACCATGCTTTAAAAGCACACCTGTCTCCTGGGCCTTCTTTACTCCCTGATGCTAGCGGGAAAGAGAAGCTTGAGGGTTTCAGAAAATGGATGCTGGACCCCACTTTGGAAATCACTCTCGGCTTCAGGTACCACACAGGACCCTGGAGGGCTCCCTGGGTTTCCCTCTTCTTCAGTCTCTGTGGCTTACCCTACTCGCAGCCTCTTTTCTGTGCGGCAGGCTCTTCTGTACTTCACAAGGGACTTACACACTTGTCCCGCCGTTCAGGTGTCAATGAATTATCAATTGCCACCAAGAGGCAGAAGGATCTAGTTTAGCGGGGCATATGTAGGTTACTGATTAACTGATCTGAAGCAATCCTGGTTTCTTTTCATCTGCCTTCACTTCCTTGTTGCTAGTCCACAAGAACCAAGCATTCAAATTCAGCTTCCTACTTCCCTCTTCTCTCCCTTTTCAATTTCATGGAAGACGCCTCTGGACCGTGGAACAGGTCTCCATGGGGTGTTAATGTTACCTCTGCAAAACGACCCTGGGTGGGAACTTTGAAGATCTATACAGTTTTTTTTCAGGAATCAGAATCTTGGACCAGAAATTCAGTGAGTTGATTTGTCGTGTAATTGTATGCAATTTAGTTCTCTAAATCTTTTTTTTTTTTATTCCAAACAACTCTTTCTTAACTTTGAGTACTATGGGAGATAGTGAAAAGAAACTTATCTTTTTAAAAGAGATTTCTTTATAGAAAAGGGTAATGTGTTTATATAAAGAATTAAAATTATGTAAAGATCCCTTGACTTTTATTTCAGTTTAAAGACTTGGTTCTATACAACCATTTGTGTAAAAGAGAAGAAAAGGGAGGAAAAAAAGGGAGAGTTTCCTCGTATGCATATCGAATATCTCTGGAAGAATATATGAGAAACTAATAATGTCAGTTGCTGGGAGACAGATATGATGTAAACTATTATTGTACACTCTTTTGAATTTTGAAACTTAAACTTACTAAAAGTAAAAAAAAGAAAGAACACTTGGGTTTCAATAATAATGAAATAAATAAGTAATCACATCCTGACTCCCAAGTGGTAGAAGTAAGAGACTGGGAAGAAATTTTAAAGAAAAGCATTTTCTTACTATCTTTTTTTTTTAAATTAGCATACGGTGTTATATTAGCTTCAGGTGTATAATGTCGTAATTCAACGATTCTATACATTACTCGGTGCCCATGACAATGAGTGTGCTCTATATCCCCTTCACCTGTTTCACCCATCCCCCCACCTACCTCCCTTCTGGTAACCACTAGTTTATTCTCTTTACTTAAGAGTGTTTTTTAGTTTGCTTTTTTTTCTTTGTTGTTTGTTTTATTTTTTAAATTCTACATATGAGTGAAATCATATGGTATTTGTGTTTCTTTGACTTTTTTCACTTAGCATTATACCCTGTAGATCCATCCATGTTGTTGCAAATGGCAAGATTCATTCTTTTTTATGGCTGAGTAATATTCCATTGTATATATAGATACCACATCTTCTCTATCCATTCATCTCCTGATGGACACTTGGCTGCTTCCATAATTTGGCTATTGTAAATAATGCTGCAATAAACATAGGGGTACATATATATTTTCAAATTTGTGTGTTCATGTTCTTTGTGTAAATACCCAGTAGTGGAATTACTGGACCATATGGTAATTCTGTTTGTAATTTTTTGAGGAACTTCCATACTGTTTTCCACAGTGGCTATGCCAGTTTGTGTTTCCACCAGCAGTATACAAGAGTTCCTTTTTCTCTATACCCTTCTCAACACTTGTTTCTTATGTTTTTGATTTTAGCCATTCTGACAGGTGTGAGGTGGTATCTTGTGCTTTTGATTTGTATTCTTTCTTACTATCTTTTGAAGTTTCACCAAAGTTTACATTTAGTAATTTTTAAAAGCAGTTTTCCTTAAGCTCTTTTGGATTTCAGTAACAGGGCTGGGGAAGTTTTTTGATTTTTTTTTTTTTCTTGTCGTTTTCTTCCTTCTCATAAAACATCACCTATTGGCTACAGCCAGACTCAGTGGGCCAGTGGGACTCAGACGTGTCCCATTCTTGAGCAACTAAACCTATCTTCTGCTGGCACTGTGTTTATGGAGCAAAGGCTAGAACTCCACCCTCCACACTCTGCCCCATTATTTTCTCCCATAGAGAAATCCCTGCAATGTGATTGTTTTTTATTTTCCTGAGCAGTGTCTGAATGTGAATGTCAGAGGGATCCTTTCTTCTCAAATTGAAAAAGAAAAAAAAAAGCTTGTACACAAATGTTTTATTCTGAACCATAGCTTTTTTTGTTTGTTTGTTTTAAATGGGTTGTGAATTGGAAGTATTTTTCTGTTTACTGGGTAAGTCATTAAAATACAGTCTTGGAAGGGAATGAACACAACTGTATACAAACTTCTTTTTCACTTGTCAAAAGAGAGAAATGTGAAATCTATTATTTAGCGTCCAAGTTTCAGTCAAAAGCAAAAACTCAAATCAAGACCAGTTCTCAACACATTCTTCTTTTTTTTTTTTTTAAAGATTTTATTTATTTATTCGACAGAGATAGAGACAGCCAGCGAGAGAGGGAACACAAGCAGGGGGAGTGGGAGAGGAAGAAGCAGGCTCATAGCGGAGGAGCCTGATGTGGGGCTCGATCCCATAACGCCGGGATCACGCCCTGAGCCAAAGGCAGACGCCCAACCGCTGTGCCACCCAGGCGCCCCTCTCAACACATTCTTAAATTTCTCCTCTGAAATTTGGTGAAGTAAAAAATTATATATCTGCCTACAAAATTCTTCCTTTTTTTTTTTAAAGTTGACTATTTTTCTTTTCTTTTTCTTTTTTTTAAGTAGGCACCACGCCCAGCTGTGGAGCCCCAATACAGGGCTTGAACTCATGACCCTGAGATCAAGACCTGAACTGAGATCGAGTCAGACACCCAACCGACTGAGCCACCCAGGCACCCCCCCCAATTCTTCTTCTTTTTCTTTTTAAAGATTTTATCTATTTATTTGTTTTAGAGAGAGGGAGAGAGAGAGGGTGAGTGGGGGGAGGGGCAGAGAGAGAGAATCCCAAGTAGACTTCCCGTTGAGCCCAGAGCCCCTTGATCTCATGACCCTGGGATCATGATCTGAGCCAAAATCAAGAGTCGGCTGCCCAACCGACTGAGCCAACCAGGTGCCCCCCTCCCCCAAATTCTCTTTGCTATGTTACTTTTTATTTGTTAGAAAAGAATGACTGAATAGATCATATGTTCTCATGCTTAACAATTTAAAAAACTTAAAAGGGCATTTAATGAAAATTCTCTCTCACGTCTGTCCCTCAGCCAACCAGCTGTTTCTCTAATAACCAACAGTATTACTCATTTCTTGTGTATTTTTTTTCAAAACAACACATGTGTGTAATTATGTACGTAATATATATAGTAGTCCCTCTTGTCTGCAGTTTTGCTTTCCCCAGCTTCAGTAACTGGAAGCCGGAGATCTCCTGACTATTTGTCAGAAGGTCAGTCGCAGCCTAACGCTCCGTCACACTGCCCGCGTCACTCACCTCTCTTCACCTCCTCACGTAGGCATTAGTCATCTCACATCACCGCAGTATGAGACATTTCGAGAGAGAAACCACATGTATCACATACATAACTTTCATTACAGTGTATTGTCATACTTGTTACACTGTTATTGTTGTTAGTTTCTTACTATGCTTCATTTATATATTAAGCTTTATCCTAGGTATGTATAGGGAAAAAAACATTGTAGGTGTAGAGCTCACAGGAGGTATAGCCACCATTTTAGGCATCCACTGGGGGTCTTGGAACATCTCTTGTGTGGGTAAGAGGGGACCACTCTCTATGCAAATACATACGGATTCTTTTTTTCTCCTTTTAAAAATAATAGTGCACTAGTCACATGATTTTGCATTTCTTCTTGTAACAATGTAGTTTATCATTCTATATCAGCCTATAGAGCTTCTTAAGTCTTTTTTTTTAAAAAAGTTATTTCTTTAGAGCAGTTTTAGTCCATAGCAAAATTGAGGGGAAGGGACAGAGATTTCTCATGTACTCCCTGTCCCCACATGTGCACTCCCTCCCCCCTTATCAACATTCCCCACCAGAGTGGTACGTTTATCACAATTAATGAACCTACACTGACACATCATTATCACCTAAAGTTCATGGTTTACCTTATGATCCACTCTTGGTGATGGAAATTCTATGGGTTTGGACAAAGATACAATGACATGTACCTATCATTATGGTTTTGTACTGAATATTTTCATTATTGTAAAAATCCTGTGCTCTGCCTATTCATCTGGCCCCCACCCTTCAACTTCTGGCACCCAGGGATCTGATTTTTTCACTGTTTTGTCTTTTTCAGAATGTCATACGGTTGAAATCCTATAAAATGTAGCCTTTTCAGATTGGCATCTTTACTCAGTAATATGCATTTAAGGTTCCCCCACGTTTTTTCATGGCTTGACAGCTCATTTCATTTTAGCACCAAATAATATTCCATTGTCTGAATGTACCACAGTTCATTTACCCATTTACTTGCTGAAGGACATCTTGGTTGCTTCCAAGTTTTGGCATTTATGAGTACAGCTGCCATTCATAAGTGCAGGTGTTTCTGTGAACATAAGATTTTATTTATTTATTTGTCACAGAGAGAGAGAGAGAGCACAAGCAGGGGGAGCAGCAGGCAGAGGGAGAAGCAGACTCCCTGCTGAGCAAGGAGCCCAAAGCGGGTCTTGATCCCAGGACACTGGGATCATGATCTGAGCTGAAGGCAGATGCTTAACCAACTGAGCCACCCAAGCGTCCCTCTGTGAACATAAGTTTTTAACTCCTTTGAGTAAATAACAAGGAGCATTATTGCAGAATTGTATGGTAGGAGTATGTTCAGTTTTGTAAGAAACCACCAAAACTGTTCCAGAGTAGCTGTACCATATTACATCTCCACCGGCAATGAATGAGAGTTCCTGTGTTCCACATCCTTTTTTAAATTTATTTTTTAAAAGATTTTATTTATTTATTTGAGAGAGAAAGAGAGAGAGAGAGCACAAGCAGGCGGAGTAGCAGGCAGAAGGAGAAGGAGACACAGGGAGCCTGATGCAGGACTCGATCCCAGAACCCTGGGATCATGACTTGGGCTGAAGGCAGACGCTTAACTGACTGAGCCATCCAGGCTCCCCTGTGTTCCACATCCTTGCCAGCATTCGGTGTTGTCAGTGTTCTGGATTTTGGCCCCTCTAACAGTTATATAGTGGTATCTCATCATTATTTTAAATTTTCATTTCCTTGATGACATAGGGGGATCATCTTTTCATATGCCTATTAGCCATCTGTGTATCTTCTTTGGCTGGTGCCTGTTAAGATCTTTGGCCCATTTTTAATTGGATTATTTTCCTTGTGTTTCCATTTTTTTGTGTATTATGAGTAACACTCCTTTCTCAGTTGTGCCTTTACAAATATTTTCTCCCAGTCTGTGGCTTGTCTTATTCTCTTGTCACTGTGTTTCACAAGGCAGAAGCCTTTACTTTTAATGAAGTCCGGCTTACCAATTCATTGTTTCATGGATAGTGCTTTTGGTGTTGTATCTGAAACAGTGTTGCCACTCTCAAGGGCACCTGAGTGTTGTCCCGTGCTCTCTTCTAGGAGTTTTATAGTTTTGCAGTTTACATTTAGGTCTGTGATTCATTTCGAGTTAATTTTTGTGAAGGATGTAAGCTCTGTGTTTGGCTTCATTTTTTTGCATGTGGATATCCAGTTGTTCCAGCGCCATTTGTTGAAAAGACCGGTTTTGCTCCATGGTATTGCCTTTGTTCTTTGTCAAAGATCAGTTGATCTTTTTTTTTTTTTTTTTTTTTTCCTTAGTGAGCTCTATACCCAATGTGGGGCTTGGACGCATGACCCCGAGGTCAAGAGTCACATGCTCTACTGACTGAGCCAGCCAGGCACCCCGACCGGTTGGTTCTATTGACGCGGGTCTATTTCTGCACTGTCTATTCTTTTCCATTATGTATTTAGTTTTTGGCCAATACCAGACAGTCTTTCTTAATTGTTGTAGCTTGAGAGTATGTCTTGAAGTTGAATAGCGTCAGTTTTCCAGATTTGTTCTTTTTTAATATTGTGTTGGATCTTCTGGGTTCTTTAATTTTTTTTAATGGCTGCATATTTTCCACCAAATGGGTGTACTGAAATTTTTAAAAATATTTTATTTTTAAGTAATCTCTATACCCAACATGGGGCTTGAACTCACAACTCGGAGATAAAGAATCACATGCTCTATGGACTGAGCCAGCCAGGCGCCTCTGGATGTACTAAAATTTAACCAGATTAATGGATAATTAGGTTGCTTCTGATATTTTGAAAACAACGATGCAATGATTAACCTTAATATATACCATATTACACATGTCTAAATACAGCTATAAGATATATTTTTGGAAGTAGAATTGCTAAGTTAAAAGTATATACACTTGTAATTTTGATAAAATTGGCTTCCAGAGAATTTGTATTTTTTTTACTTCTATCAGAAATGTATTACAGTAACAATATCCACACTCTTATCAACACAGTTTGTCACCAAACTGTCGATTTTTGCTAATCTAATAGGTAAAAATAAACATCTTGTTATAGATGAAACTTGCTTTTCTTGTACTCACTAAGGAGTGAGCAGAGTGTCACAGCAAAAGGTGTCACTTCATTTTTTCCAGTAGAGATCAAAAGATCAACTTTGAAAAAGAAACAAATGAGTAATTTTTTGATCATCGCCTGGTAGAAGAACAGGGTCAGCACACTTAACTTTTCTTAGATAATATGCATTAATTGCCTTTCACACCTTCCTTTCAAATCTCAACATTTCCCTTATCTCCCTAGGGCTAGGAGAGTTCTTCTTCTTTTTTTTAAAAATATTTTATTTATTTATTTGTCAGACAGAGAGGGAGAGGGCAAGCAGGGGGAGCAACAGGCAGAGGGGAGAAGCAGGGTCCGCACTGAGCATGGACCCCGATGTGGGACTCAATCCCAGGACCCTGAGATCATGACCTGAGCTGAAGGCAGACGCTTAACCAACTGAGCCACCCAGGTGACCTGAGAGTTATTCTTTGACACCCGAAAACACCTCCTATCATACATGCTGGCAGGAGGGTATGAACATCGTATAGCTTGGCTGTGGCCCTGCTTGGTTCCAGTCCTTGGAATCGAAGCTAGCTTGAATTCCTTAGTATCCTTTGTGGCTGCATAGGTTCTTGTCTCCTAGCATTACTGAAGGAAAAGACGAAATCTTGGACATTCAGACTTCGATGGATTCTGATGCTGTTTGCTTGGATACTCAGGAGATCCCTGCTCTTCCTTGAATGGGGATGAGATTCTCATGGAAAAAGGGAAGATTCTGAGGGCAGCTGTGAACAAGACCCAGCCACTACAATATTGTATCCCCACTCCAGTTCCCATGATTTTAAAGTGAACATATTAGGTATTCAAGGGGAGGAAACTATGCAAGAGAATATAATAAATGAAAACATATAGGCCAGTGACAAATAACCAGGAGTTAGTTGCAATATCTTTAGTCTTTTTTTGTAGTAGTTTAAGAAAAAACCTCACCAAAATCCACGTGATAAATTTCATATAAGGAATTTATAATACCGGTTGGTTTTATTTTCCAATTTTTCTCATTGTTGTTTTCTATGACACCTTTCTTCAGATGACAACTTCAGACAAGTTGGTTGTTAGTTGGACCTAAAAAGAATGAAGAACCCACAGTTAATGTGAAGTTCAGTCATGTATTTAACTTGCAGTACCTTCACCAGTTTCCTATTTTTCCCAGAGCTGCTTTTTTTTTTCTTTTTAAAGATTTATTTATTGGGGTGCCTGGGTGGCTCAGCTGGTTGAGTGACTGACCCTTGATTTCAGCTCTGGTTGTGATCTCAGGGTTGTGGGATTCTTGCTCTCTCTTCTTCTCCCTCTGTCCCTCCCTGCTTGCATGTACTCTCTCTCTAAAAGAGAATACATAAGTAACAAAATAAAATGAAAAAGGATTTATTTATTTTAGAGAGAGAGAGAACATGCGTGCACATGTGTGTGGGGGGGAGGGGCAGAGGGAGAGAGAGAATACCCCCCCCCCCCCAGCTGAGCATGGAGCCCATCATTGGGTTTGTTCCCATGACCCTGAGATCGGGACTTGAGCCTAAATCAAGAGTCCTGGTGCTTAACCGCCTGAGCCACCCAGGCGCCCCTCCAGAGCTTCTTAAGAATTAAGACTTCAGCTCATGAAAAACAAAGCTGATTTTCCACAACTTAAAAATATTTGACTAGATTTCTATTTTTTAATGCTCTCTTGAGCTTGACAGTGCTTATGACCAACTCAGGTTTAATGACCCCATCTCCTTTTGTAACCATTGCTTTGAGGACTTTTTATATTTCCTTCTTATAATTTCTGATAAATCTGCATACAGCAGGAACTTTCTGTTGAGCAGTTAGAGGGTTCAACATCTCTGCTGCCTTTGGAGAAACTAAACTGTAACTTTATTACCATTATCTTAGGCTAAAATCTTTATAAAAATATTTCAGTATTGCCATTATCTTTCTAAAGAGAGGTCTTTCTCAGGGCTTACATTCTGAATAATTTATGTTTAAAGCATCCTTGGCGAAATGTTATTTTTACCAGTTTCCTTATATGTTCTTTGTTATATCACATTGCATTTAAACGGTGTACTAATAATGTATGTTAGTAATTTTTACCCTGATAACTGAGAGCAGTATTTTGGGCATCTACAGCTCCTTTCTACTAAGATGTCCTTCCCACCTAACCCTCCCTTCCCTTCTTCCCTCTTTTATTATTATTGTTATTACTATTATTATTATTATTATTATTATTATTATTATTAAGGTTATATTTTATTTATTTGTCAGAGAGAGAGAGAGAGAGCACAAGCAGGGGGAGCAGCAGGCAGAGGGAGAAGCAGGCTCCCGGCTGAGCCAGGAGCCTGATGCAGGACTCAATCCCAGGACCCCGGGATCAGGACGGGACCGGAAGGCAGATGTTTAACTGACTGAACCACCCAGGTGTTCCTTATTGTTTCTTTTTAAATTATTTTTTAAGTATGCTCTATGCCCAATGTGGGGCTTGGGCTCAAGACCCCCAAATCAGGAGTCACATACTCTACCAACTGAGCCCGCCACTCCCCCGTCCCTCCTCTTCCTTCTTTTAAACCTACTGATGCTTTGAGATCTGGCTCCAACCTCCCACCCTCCAGGCATTCCTTCCTCACTGCCTTGGTTTCTTTTTTTCAACTCCTGCAGTATGCTTCATTTGCCGTCTTTCATATATCCTGCCCTTTTCTGTGCAGGTTTTCTATCAATCTTTTTTGTTTCTATGTATGTCCTGTTTTCACATCTGGATTGTTAGTTTCTTTTCTTTTCTTTTAATTTTTAATTTAATTTTATTTTTAAGTAATCTCTACTGTCAACATGGGGCTCAAATTCAATATCCCCAAGATCAAGAGTTGCGTGCCCTACCAACTGAGCCAGCCAGGCTCCCCTGGATTGTTTGTTTGTTTGTTTGTTTGTTTCTTTCTTTCTTTCTTTCTTTCTTTCTTGATTTTATTTATTTATTTGACAGAGAGAGATAGCAAGAGAGGGAACACAAGCAGGGGGAGTGGGAGAGGGAGATGCAGGCTTCCCGTCGAGCAGAGAGCCCGATGCGGGTCTTGATCACAGGACCCTGCGACCATGACCAGAGCCAAAAGCAGACGCTTAACGACTAACCCACCCAGGTGCCCCTGGATTGTTAGTTTCTTGATGGCTGGTACTATGTTTAGGCATCAGTCCATCCCCTCAGTAACTATAGTGCCCATAGTAGGGTCCAGAGCATGCTTGTGGGTTATTTGATTCATAAATTGATTGGGGGGCAGTTTATAGCCTTTTGCACCTTAAAGACTTCTGGACTCCTATTTTTGGGCACTAAAAGGGGATGCACTTTGCTGCTTGCCTTGCTTTCTAGTTGGGAGGGAGAGGGGATGTTAGGGGATGTTGACTGGAGGTTTAATTGACCAGTGGAAGGTAGATCTCTTATTAGAGGTGCAATCATTCCTGGGTGGAAGGGGTAGGGAAAGCAGGCAAATATGAGACTCCAACACATTCCCTATGATAAGTAAGCTTCCTTCTTTCATTGTTGGGTACGGAAGTAGAAGAAGAGGGTAAGATGAACTCAGGAAAACTGGGAGATCTGCCCCTCTTTGGGGATGCCTTTTCTGAGACTGAATTTTGGGCATCCTTATATATGAAAGAATTGGGGGCAGAGCTATTCTGAAGTCCATTTTCAATATTTAAAAAGTTTGGAAATTTCTGGTTTAGAGACTATTAGTATGAATCAAGGCTTTTTGGATGTTAGACCTACACATAATAGAAGAAATTAGAATTGTAAAAAAAAAATCTGCTGTTAGAGTATCATCAGGAAAAGAGTCTTCAAACGTGATCAGAGGTGTTAATATTGGGCTAGATTGCAAGACTGATGGCTGCTGAGTATTGCAGTCTGGTTTCCAGTCATTCCTTTGGGTGTTGTTTTATCAATGTAGTCTTCATTTCTAATCAGCTTTTAAAATGCAGGAATATATAAAAAATGATGGAGAGGCGCCTGCGTGGCTCAGTTGGTTAAGCGTCTGCCTTGGGCTCCGGTCATGATCCCAGGATCCTAGGATTGAGCCCCAAGTCCAGCTCTCTGCTCAGGAGGGAGTCTGCTTCTCCCTCTACCTCTGCTGCTCCCCCTGCTTGTGCTTGTGCCCACCTGCATTCTCTCTCTCTCTCTTTCTCTCTGTCAAATAAATAAAGAAATCAAATCTTAAAAAAAAAAAAAAAAAGATGGAAATATGCCAGCCCTGACCTAAGCATAGGGAAGTGGAGAGGATTGAAAATAGGAAAGCCTAGATTTCATTAGTGATTCTGTCATACTTAGTTGTGAGTGCTATCTCCCTTTATCTTTCTGTCTTTCTGTCTCTTGCATTATTTACTGAGAAACAAAATTACATGGATCTTAAGATTGCAATCTTTGAAAAAAAAGAGTGTGATCTTTGGAGTTAGATTTTTTGAGTTTAAATCCCACTGTTGTCACTTGACTGCTGTGGACCTTAGGTAAATACTTAATACCTCTGTGCTTCTGTAAAATGGAGATAGTAAGTATACCTAGCCCTTAGGATCATTGTAAGGATTAAATAAAATAATACAAAATATTTACCACAATACCTGGCAAATAGGGAGTGTTAAAATATCAGCAGTTATTACAAAGTGACAGGCACCAAACTAACATGTTTTTGGCCTAGATCAAGTCCTGACTTGGCTATTAAACCCCAAGGATCTGTGGCTCTAAGTGTGAATTCCCAGGGTTGAATTCTCTTTCTAGCAATACAGTTTGCCAACACTCTGGCTGAAATAATTTAAAGATGCTGGATACAATGGAATGTTAAATGCAATGAACCAGTATGGAAGTAATGAATATTCAGGCCAAAAGCTAAGTGAAGGGGGATCTATTGCAATGAAGCTGGGTTTTTCCTGGAGGGCATTTGCCAAACCAGTTTATCTTGTACTTCTTTTTTCCTGGTCTTGAGGACAAAAGGGATAAGAGACTAGGTGAGACATCTGAGTGGGATCCTTTGGTTATACAGCTGGGACTTCAGAAGGCTTCTCCCTCAATATAAGGGAGAATTAGAATGAAAAACAAAACAAAACAAAACTCCTCTCTCTTTCAAACTGTTTAAGACTATAAGAAAAATCACCCATCAAAAACTGTGGTTCTGAACAAATGCTTGATATTTGGTCCTGAGAATTTGTGAAACTAAACCAGCTCTAATACAGATGTGTGTGTAGAATTACAATAATTAGATGGTCAGAAAACCCTCACAATGAACATTTGATTTAAGGGAGTTCCTACAGGGCGACTGGCTGGCTCAGTCCGTAGAGCATGTGACTCTTAATCTCAGGGTTGTGAGTTCAAGCCCCATGTTGGGCATGGAGCCTACTTAAAAGAAAGAAAAAAAAGAATTCCTCCATTGCAAGTGTTCCTGGTACTGTGCAAAAGCCAATTTCCACTTTTCTTTTGGAGGAATATATTTTTGTCCTGGACTTCAGAGAATCCCCATCAATAGAATTTGAACAAAAATAAGCATTTCAAAGTAAAAAAAAAAAATGACTAAAAACAGGATGTGAGCTGAAAAATAAGAAACTGTAAAGATGAACCAACCTATTTGAAAAACAACCATACAGAGCTTGAAAAAATAAAGACAGAATAATTGAAAATCAGAACTCAGTGAATGGATTTAACAATTGGTTAATCCAAGCTGAGTAGGAAAATAGTTAACTGAATGATCCAGCTGAAGAAAATTTCCAGTGGCAACACATAGAAGCAAAATGATGGGGGCGCCTGGGTGGCGCAGCGGTTAAGCGTCTGCCTTCGGCTCAGGGCGTGATCCTGGCGTTATGGGATCGAGCCCCACATCAGGCTCCTCTGCTGTGAGCCTGCTTCTTCCTCTCCCACTCCCCCTGCTTGTGTTCCCTCTCTCGCTGGCTGTCTCTCTCTGTCGAATAAATAAATAAAATCTTTAAAAAAAAAAAAAAAAGAAGCAAAATGATGAAACACCCAAAAGACAGGTTAATCAATGTGGAAGTTGGAGAATTCAGATCCCGCATAAGTTTATAGTTTCAGAAAGAAAAGAGAGAAAACAAGAGGAGGCAACATTTAAAAGATAATGCCTGAGAATTTTCAAGGACCAAAAAAAAAAAAAATCACTGTCCATAATTCGTGAGGTCACATGAATCCCAATCATGAGTAAAAAGACTTCCACACATAGATAAAATATGATTAAATTATAGAACACAAAAGACAGAGAAGATCTTAAGCAAGGTCAGAAAGGAGAAGCAGTGTTTCTTTGAAGACGTGGTAAATTATCCTGATAATGCAATAACAGAAGATAGAAGAAAATAAAATATTATCTTTCTTGTATTGACAGAAATTAACTGTCAGTTTAGAATTTTATTTCCATTAAAGGTATCTTTAAAAAATGAGAGCAGAGACTTTGCAGACCTCACAAAAACCTAGAGTTTGTTCTAGCAGATTGTCACTGAAAGGGTGTACTTCAGGCAGAGGAAAATTATTCCCAGATGTATGGTCTCAGAAACAAAAAGCGATGAAGAGCAAAGAAAAGGAAAAATTTGTAAGTTAAAGCACATACCGATTGGATAAAACAATAGTGTCTTCAGCGGGAACTAGATAAAATAAATGACAGAAGTTGGAGAACTTAAAGGAATTAATATCTTATAAAGTTCCTGCGTTGTTCGGGAGGAAGTTAAAGATACTGGTTCAATTTAGATTTTGGTTAGTGAAGTGTGCATGGTGAAATTTCTGTAGCAACCACTAAAAAGGACTGAACAACCTCCTAGCTAATGGGGAAAATAGACACGAGGAAAATAAACCTTGAGGTCAAAAAAGCTGAGAAAAGAAATATAGAATAAGACAAATAGCAAGTACAAAACAAGATATAGAAATAAATAACACATGTATCAGTAATTATAATCCGAAGGAATCAAAGATTGTTACACTGGATGAAAAATGAATTCAGTTATTTGCTGATTATAGAAGATATGTCTGAAACATAAGGATATAGAGAAGTTAAAAGTAAAAGAATAGGGGCGCCTGGGTGGCACAGTGGTTAAGCGTCTGCCTTCCACTCAGGGCGTGATCCCGGTGATCTGGGATCGAGCCCCACATCAGGCTCTTCCGCTAGGAGCCTGCTTCTTCCTCTCCCACTCCCCCTGCTTGTGTTCCTTCTCTCGCTGGCTGTCTCTATCTCTGTCAAATAAATAAAATCTTAAAAAAAATAAAAGTAAAAGAATAGAGAAAGGCAAATGAATGATTAAAAACCAAAAGACAGCCTGCCTTATTGACATTGGGCAAAATAGACCTTAAATGCTGAAAGAGCATTTTTAGAAACAAAACTGGTCATATTGGTTAAAAGTTTCAACTCATCAGAATGATGAACTTTTAAAAATTTTATTTTAATTTGTATAGTTAGCATGCAGTGTTAAGTTAGTTTCAGGTGTAAAATATGGTGATTCAACAATTTCATATATTAGTTCTATCATGATAAGTATACTCTTAATTCCTACCACCTATTTCACCCATCCCCCACCCACCTCCCCTCTGGTAACCATCACTTTGTTTTCTGTAGTTGAGTCTGTTTCTTGGTTTGTCTTGGTTTGTCTCTTTTTTCCCCTTTGTTTGTTTTTGTTTCTTAAATTCCACATATGAGTGAAATTATGTATGTCTTTTCTGACTTACTCCATTCAGCACAGAATGAAACACTTGTATGCTCAATATAAAGCAAAAATTGAGAAGACTATAATGAGACACATATACACTTGACCCTCGAACAACACAGGTTTCAACTACACAGGTCCGCTATACATGGATTTTTTTCAATAAGTGCAGTATTGTAAATCTATTTTCTTTTATGATTTTATTAACATATTGTTTTCTGTAGCTTACTTTATTATAAGAATGTAGTATAGAATACATATAATATATGGAATATGTATTCAGCGACTGTTTATGTTATCCATAAGGTCAGCAGCAGGCTGTTAGTTTTTGGGAGAGTCAAAAGTTATATGTGGATTTTCAACTGTGTGGGGTGTTGGCATCCTTAATCCCCACATTACTCAGGGATCAACTGTATTACTAGTGAGAGTTTAATGTATTTCCTCAGTGCTTGATAAAGTGGGAAAAAGTTCAGTGATCATATGCAAGATTTGAGCAGTATAGTTGGAATAAGTTTGAGCCGATAGACATGAAGATCACTGTATCTCAAAACTGCAGAATGTGCATTTTTTGAAACACACATAGAACATTTATTAAAAATGACTTCATACTTTGTTACCAGGCAAGTCTTAACAATTATTAAATAATTGGTATCATATAGACCAGATCTGTGACCACAATGCAATTAAGCTAGAAACTGATAAAAATATAATGATGAATAATCATAGAAATACTTCAAAATGACCTTTGCATCAAAGAAGGAATCGTAATGTAAATCAAAGTTTTTTAACTGGAAGATAAGAAAAATACTATAGGTCAAAATTTGGGGAAAGCAGCTAAAGCATGTGTAAATGCTTATATTAGAAAAGAAAACCTGAACATTAGCTAAATGTTGAAGTTAGAAAGTTCAAAAAAGGTGCAAAAGAGATTCAAAGAAAATAGAAAAGCATAGTAGTAATAATTTAATGTTATTCATTAGAGAGGATCTATAATGACAAATTTTGGCTCTTTGTAAAAGCCAGTCATGTTTATAAACATATGGTGAGATTGACTTAAATAGAAGAAGAGAACAGTATAAAAAAACAGTATTAGGAGTGGAAAAGCAGATGTTTTAGATACTAAAAAGACTGTATTATGAACTAATTTATGCTAAAACATTTGAAAGCTTAGAGGAAATTAATAAATTACTGGACAAATATGACTTACCAAAACTAAATTTGGAAAAATAGAAAGGCTAAATAACTCTAGAATTTTTAAATAAAATAAACCAGTAGCCAAATATTTCTCAGGTCTAGGCTGAGATGGGTTTATGAGCAAGTTCTACCAAACATTCAAGAAAAAGATAATCAAACTCGCATAACTCCTTCTACGGAATAGAAATGCATGTTATAAAGCTGTAATAACCTCAATATAAAAAGTTGTCGAGAACAATATGAGGAATGGAAATTGTAGGCCAACCTTAGGAACATACATGTAAAAATCATAAAACATGAGCAAGCCAAATCATCGGTGTATTAAAAAGACAATACATTGTGAACAAATTGGATTCATCCTGGAATTGCAGGGTTGGTTGAACATTAGAAAACTAACCATATTAACAGATTCGGGGCGCCTGGGTGGCACAGCGGTTAAGCGTCTGCCTTCGGCTCAGGGCGTGATCCCGGCGTTCTGGGATCGAGCCCCACATCAGGCTCCTCCGCTATGAGCCTGCTTCTTCCTCTCCCACTCCCCCTGCTTGTGTTCCCTCTCTCGCTGGCTGTCTCTCTCTCTGTCGAGTGAATAAATAAAATCTTTAAAAAAAAAAAAAAAGAGAACTAACCATATTAACAGATTAATGGTGAAAGATCATATCACATGCAGAGAAAGTGTGTTAAAATGTTTAATGTCCTGTAAAAAACTGTTCAAGAAATTGAAATAGAAGGGAGCTTTACTTAATATGACAAAGAATATTTACAAATAACCTCCAACAAACATCCCTGTTATGGTGAAACATTGAAGGATTTTGTTTCTTGTTAAGATCAGGATCCATTTTTTTAAAGATTTATTAATTTTTTAGATTTTATTTATTAATTTGAGAGGGGGCGGGGAGAGGGACAAGCAGATTTGGCTCTGAGCATGGAACCCAACACAGGGCTTGATCCCACGACCCTGAGATCATGACCTGAGCCAAAATCAAGAGTCAGAGGCCTAACTGAGTGAGCCACCCGGATGCCCCAGGATCCATTATTCTATGCAATATTGTTTTTCATAATCAGTGTTTTATATCCTGTTTTTTTTTTCATACAGCATTATGTCGTGAGCATTTTTCTACACTCATTTACTAAGTCTTTTTTTTTTTTTTTAAGATTTTATTTATTTATTTGACAGAGATAGAGACAGCCAGCGAGAGAGGGAACACAAGCAGGGGGAGTGGGAGAGGAGGAAGCAGGCTCATAGTGGAGGAGCCTGATGTGGGGCTCGATCCCATAACGCCGGGATCACGCCCTGAGCTGAAGGCAGACGCTTAACTGCTGTGCCACCCAGGCGCCCCATTTACTAAGTCTTTGCAGACACAGTTGTTGCTATTTACGTGACTGTCAATGCTAACCCGGTAGTTGGATATTTAGAGTTCTGATTTGTGTGTGTGTCATAGAAAATGATACAGTGAACATTTTGATGTTTACATTTTGGTGTGTATCTTTAATTATTCTTTTTTCTGATGAATTTCCAGAAGACCGATTACTGAACCAAAAGGTAGGGACTGTGTTAAGTGCTGGATACATATTATATTTTAAACCAGTCTTTTCAAATGAAGCATCCGTGTGTCTTTGGAGGGTGGACTGTATCTCACTGCTCAACCAGCTCAGAGCATATTCAGCTGCTGATTGTCATAAAGAAAAAAACACACCAGGAACTTAGGGTTTAGTGGTGTCCCCTGTGAGCCTTAAAAAAATGAACAAAGTACCCTTTTATTTCTTTCCCTTTGTGTACATAGCTGGGAGGGGGCTAGCTATGGAATTCAGCTGTTTGTAGAGCCCTTTAACAACCAGTTTGGCAGTGCTGGGAAACCTGTGGGGAGTGGGGGAGGGAGC
This sequence comes from Ursus americanus, assembly GCF_024610735.1. Classification (NCBI taxonomy): domain Eukaryota; kingdom Metazoa; phylum Chordata; class Mammalia; order Carnivora; family Ursidae; genus Ursus; species Ursus americanus. Next base: position 49,571,533 of record NC_142146.1, on the reverse strand, counting down.
TTGTGACAGGGGGTGAGGGGATGGATACAGGACAGTGACCTGCAGCTGAGAAGTGGAGTGGGGCCCCTCTGACCAGGGCCCTCCATGCCTTACCCAGGCAGGGTTCTGAACTGCTTTCAAAGCTGGCAGTTTGGGTCTGGTGCAAAGGAAGAGGAACTGTGGTCCTTCCTACCCCATCCCTGCACTGTGTATAATATTCTTCACTTAAAATTAGTGGAGAAATGCAAGACTACCGGCCTTCTCTGAAATCTTAGCTTTTAACTGGTTTTGGTTTGAATTTTCAACTTCTAGGGATACCTGGGTACAGGCATTCCCAAATGCGTTGTTAAAAGCTGTGAGATGCAAAATGCAGTTTTGGGAACTTCTCCCCTATGCCTTCCTGTTTTTTGTTTGTTTGTTTTGTTTCTGCTTTTGTTTTTTAAGGTTTATTTATTTATTTTCGAGGGGGAAGGGGCAGAAGGAGAGAGAGAATCTCAAGCAGACCCCCTGCCGTGCGCAGAGCCCCACACGGGGCTCTGCGCTCGATCTCACAACCCTGAGACAGAGCCCCACTTGATCACGACCTGAGCCGAAATCAAGAGCTGGACACTTAACCGACTGAGCCACCGAGGCGCCCCTATGCCTTCCTTTTTCTAAGCATTTATTATTTTATGAACATTACTGTCAGAGCCTACTCATTATGCCTCTTATCTCCCAGCAAGCTTAAAGAAATCAGTACTTCTCCATATAAGTTCAATGCTATACTGCTAATGGGAATTAACTGTGCTTTCTCGGGGCTATTTTAATTCATAATTAAAGACGAAGGGATTGGGATATTAGGGAGGGGGGGCCCATAATCCTTATTAATAGCGTGTGGAATATTAAAGGGCAGAAGCTCTGAGAGAGCATCGCATTCGCCACCACCCCTTTTCTGTTACACAGATGAGGCAGCTGAAGTACGGGGCAGTGAAGAGATTTCCCTGACAGTTTCGTTAGAGGTAGGAGTGGTTTGCACCTCTAGCCTCTTAACTTCTAGTCAGGCATTTTCCCATTGCCCTTTGATGCTTTCCTACATCCTGTGAACTAGTTATTCCTTTTCCAACCACAGGGTGAGTTTGTGCATTATGGTTTCATTTCTGGCTAGATAGCCTTCTTCCCTGCTGTTAGTGATTTGGAGAATACACGGGTCTCGCAGTTTTCACAATGCTGGCTGGCTAGTAAACTTGGCCTTGGTGTTTCTGAACTTGGTCCAAGTAGCTCGCTCAAATTTCATTGCAAAGAAACCTCCCACCATTTGATAATCAGAGGACTGACACTTCACTCTGATCCCTTGCAATCTGTCTACTTCAAAGGCTCCTGGCTGGAGGAACAAGGTATTCAGGTTTTTGAAGTAATATTTCATTTAAGCCTCTCCTCCTGCCTCCTGTCCTTCATTGATTGGCTCCTAGTGGAGTTGAATTGAAGGGTTGGGGTGGGAAGAGTAAGTCTTGGCTCTCGCGAGTAACACAGTTCTAGGCGCCTTCCACTGGGAAGCAGAATGTCCGGGAAGGAGCACTGCTGCACAGAGTATAGCCTTGGTCTGCAGACAGTGGATTTGGAGTCAGAAGACATGGGTTTGCAACCTGTTGTTTCCTATTAACCTCTTTGAACTCATGCTTAATAATCAATGACTCATAGGGCTATTGTAAGTGCCAGTCTTTTCTTTTTATTATTCAAATATTTTATTTATTTTAGAGAGGGAGAGAGTGTGCAAGCAGGGGAGGGGGAGGGAGAGGTAGAGAGGATGTCTAGTGGACTCTGCACCGAGAGCAGAGCCTGCCACGGGGCTCCATCCCAGGACCCTGAGATCATGACCCAAGCTGAAACCAAGAGTTGGAAGATTAACCGACTGAGCCACCCAGGCGCCCCAATAAGTGTCAGTTTTTTAAAAAGGCAAGATATAAATTGAAATGTTATATAAACCATAAAGTGATTTGCAAATAATATATTACGAAGAGAGAATGGGAGGAAGGAGAGTGGGGGTGGCAGTTTTTATGAAAGAGGGGTGCCAAAGGAGAATGGGCTGTGGTGGTGGCAGTTGCAGTAGGGAAAGAGGTAGAGGTAGTGCTCAGCACATAGCAGGCAAATCCCTCTACCTAAGGGAGAAAAAAAAGCAACAACATGGACAGATCTAGAGAGTGTAATGCTAAGCGATATAAGCCAGTCAGAGAAAGACAAATACTGTATGATTTCACTCACATGTGGAATTTAAGAAACAAAACAAAAAAGATCAAAGAATAAAAGAGACAAACAAACAAACAAACAAAACCCCAGACTCTTAACTATAGAGAATAAATGGGTTTACCAGAGGGGAGGTGGGTAGGGGCATGGGGGAAATAGGTGAGGGGCATTAAGAGTACATGTCTCATGATGAGCATTGAGTAATATATGGAATTGTTGAGTCACCATATTGTACACCCATAACTAATACTGCATGTTAACTCTATTGGAATTAAAAAAAATTAAAAATTATGTATGTGTATGAATATATAATCTCTCCATTCCGCACAGTTCTTTTAAAGATTTTCCTATTTTTGATTCCTTTAGCACAGTGTTAGAACGCTGACTTCCATATATGAACTTGAGCAGTTATCTTTTTTTTTTTAAGATTTTATTTATTTATTTGACAGAGAGAGCACACAAGTAGGGGGAACGGCAGGCAGAGGGAGAGGGAGAAGTAGGCTCCGTGCTGAGCCGGGAGCCTGATGCGGGATTCGATCCCAGGACCCTTCGGATTATGACCCGAGCTGAAGGCAGACCCTTAACTGACTGAGCCACTCAGGCGCCCTGAATAGTTATCTTCTATTAAGCCATTCAAGTGACTTGAATAGATTTGTAGTGTTTCATAAAATTCATGTTAAAGCGGTGATATAGATTTGCCTCACATTAAAAAACCCCTAAGGGAATTCTAAAGCTGAGGAGAAAGTTTCAGGTTTTGCTCTGCTTCCTACACCTTCAAGGGGTGTGAGGGAAGCCTTTGCTACCAGAACGAAGGACTTGAATGCAGTAGATCTCTAAGGAAATCTCAAGAAAATACAGAATTACATTTTGAAACTCAGGACTAGTTAAAAACACTTGCCCCCGGTCGCCCCTGAGTCAGTTGTTAGAGACGCGACTAGCATAGACCGCTCACGACTGCCAGGTGGGTTCTCTTTCCCTTTTGCTTTGCTGGCAGATTTCACCGGTCAGGACTCTGGTTGCAAGTGATGGAAAGCTCGGCTCCCTGTGGCTTCAACGACGCTAACTACAGCAGGGAGTGCACGAGCTCATTTAACTAAAAAGAGCCAAGATCCATGTGGCTCCAGGTGTCCGTCAATGGTATCAGTAGGACTTCCTTTCTTTCCATTCCTCCGGGTTGGATCCCGACTCACAACGATCCTCCCCTTGTCCTGACAGCATGGTTGCCAGGAACTTTAGGTTTCGAGGCCTCACAACTTCGAGTCCGACAGAAAAGTGTCTTTTTCCCGACAGTTCAAACGGAAACCTGCGCCTGACTCTCCGTGCTCGGAAAGGGGGTGCACCTCTGCGGGCTGCAGGTGGCAGTTCTCGGGTTCGGCGGGCCTAAGCCCCCCGCCCCCGCCCCCCCATCCGGGGATGAGCCGCACACCCGCTCCATCTGTGCACACCAAGGAGTTTCCTAGAGAAGCCGGAGGACGCGGGTGAGGACGACCGCCCGCAGTGCCTGCCGCTGTACGGCTTTTTCTCAGGGGACTTTCGTGGAGCACTTGTTGCGTGAGGGATTTCTTGTTTCCTTTGTAGAGTGCTAAAAACATTTTTTAAAAAGAGTTATTTATTTATTTATTTGACAGAGATAGAGACAGCCAGCGAGAGAGGGATCACAAGCAGGGGGAGTGGGAGAGGAAGAAGCAGGCTCATAGCAGAGGAGCCTGATGTGGGGCTCGATCCCATAACGCCGGGATCACGCCCTGAGCCGAAGGCAGACGCTTAACCGCTGTGCCACCCAGGCGCCCCTAAAAACATTTTTAAACATCTTGGCTGGTGACTGAAAATACGTCCTGCTTTTCTTAAAGGTGCCGTCCTCGGATTTCTGTTTTCGTAGGTGGTAGTATCCCCCAGCTGTAGCTTTCTAACCTGTAGTTTGACATTGGCAATTTTAGTCATGACCCTGCAGATAAAATGGCAGAAATAAACAAATGGAGAACGATGATAAAGGTGACTTATCAAAGAAACTTAGGAGCATATAAGGTTTGTGGCTATTTATAGTCTACCTGACACGTATCCTCTCTGAGTGCCTTACATGGCTTCTTGCATTTCTTATGGCTGCCTTAGTTCTTACTGAGTTGTGGTTTTTTTTAAGATTTTGTTTATTTGACAGAGAGAGAGTTGAGCGATGGCGAGCGCACAAGCAGGGGGAGAGGCAGAGGGAGAGGGAGAAGCAGGCTCCCCGCTGAGGAGGGAGCCCGAGGTGGGGCTCGATCTGAGGACCCTGGGATCATGACCTGAGCCGAAGGCAGCTGCTTAACCGACTGAGCCACGCAGGCGCCCCTCTTACTGAGTTTTTGGAGTGTGGAGTCTTTGATTAGAGTTGATTACAATTTCTTTTTCAAATTACATGTATTTTATAGAAATATGTTGATATGGCTAGAGTATCACAATATATTAGTAAGTTACTAAATAAAAAAAGTAGATTGCAAAATAGTAGGACCTGATTGGTGTTTTAAAAAAAGAAAATAGGCCACAGTGTCCATGGCAGTTGTCTCTGGGTGGTAAGTGATATCACAATGTATGTTTTTTTGAGCTTTTCTGTGTGTTTGAAGCTCTAAAACATGGTTAAAAATAAATTGTTAAAGATAAATGCATTTATATAGCATTTCCTATAACTTTACCATCCACTAAAAAAAATTTTTTATTAACCTTGTTCTGGAGGCAGAATCTGAAGGTAGTTTTAATAACAATCCATTACTTCCCTATGTAATATTTCTTAGTCACTGTAAGTTATTAATTTTGTGACTCATTGCAAGGATTGGGTATCTATATGTTCTATAAAGAGTTCTGAAGGTAACATGTATATTTCATGGAGCTCTTAGGAGGTGGAGTGAGCATTTTGAAATTCCCAAAAGAAAGTCGAATCAATTTTTAAACATCTCTGCTTCTGCTTGAATATTGACCAAACAACTTCAAATTGAGTACACGGTGCCATGGAAACACATCTCTAATGTAATCTAAGTTGGTATTTTTTGAAAAATTGATGGAAGTATATTTTAGTAGATATTTTCACGTATTGTGTTCACACAAATGGGACCATGAAACACTCAAGGAAACCCTGCTTTGAGACTCCTGAGGCTGGGGTTCCTGCCAGCTTTATCTAACAGCTATGCTCTCTTCCAAGTGATACATCCTTTTTGGGTCTCAGATTTTTTTTCCGGCTTCACCATGAGAGGTTTAGCCTAGCTGATTTCTAAGATTCCTTTCAGTCACTTCCGCTTAGTGAGCACTGGGTCCTTGGATCATCTAACTCCGGTGGAAGCCGACATAGGGATTATCGCACAACTCTCTCTTTCTCTGCCCCAGCCCTACTAATTCCAATAATCTCCACCTCCATCATCTCTAAATTTTGAAATCATTTACTCTGATTCTAGAGGCCAGAGAGAGTCCTTTCTTCCTTTAGTCTCCACCAGGCAGGAATCCAGGAAATGGGGCATGTAAGGAGGGCGTCCCTGATGTTTACTAAGGGCTTGCAGTGGGTGCACGGCCTAGGTCTGGCACTCAGAGGAAACTTACAGGCTCCCCTAACCTTCGGCAGCAAGCAGACGCCTGGAGAGGTAAGACGTGCGAGCCGTTAACCAACATAAGGAGGCAAACAGCCTGGAAGCCATAGGGTTCAATTACTTACACCTTTGCGCTCTAGCTCAGCTGTTTGCATTCTCTGCGCCCCCTCTTCCTAAAAGCATCCACCCAGAAGAGTTTCTTCAAGGAGTAGAGATAATATACATGAAGAATGGTTTTGGTTGTGTTTGCGAATCACCCTGTGGAGCTTTAAAACCCACTGATGCCCAAGTCCCAGCCCCAGAGATTCTGATATAATTGGTCTGGGGTGTGGCCTGGGAGCCTGGATCCTATGGCTTCCCACCTGATTGATTTTAATGTGTGGTCAGGGTTGAGACCCCATGATGTAAAGCTTTATCATAGTTCCTGATGCGTAGTAGATAATAACTGGTATGTAGGATTATGGTCGTTCAGTGCATGAGAGAGTTTAGGTAAATTGGAGGGAGAGATCCTGGAGGCATTTCAGGAAGGTGGTAGCTTTTTTTTTTTCTTCTTTTTTTAAGATTTTATTTTTTTAAGTGACCTCCACGTCCAACATGGGGCTTGAGCTCGTGCCCCGAGATCAAGAATTGCATGCCCTACTAACTGAACTAGCCAGGCACCCCAGGAAGGCAGTGGCATTTTAACCAGTCCTTAAAGAAAAGGGCAATGATTACAGGGAGCAAAAAGATCTGGAAGTTGGAAAGATGGGTGCATGGAAGACCAGCGCTCAAGTATCTCAGTATTACATACATCTGTGTGAGTTTGTATTTCTGTCTTCAAAGAGTTGAAGGTCTTGGTCCTCATTGAATGTATCCGGGGATGTGACCTATATTCATTATCTATTGCTGTGTAACAAATTACCCCAAATCTTAGTGTATAAGGCAACAATAATTATTATCTGTGTGTCAGAAATATAGATGGGGTCCAGAGGGGACGGCTTGTCTCGGTCCCTCTGTATCTGGAGCTTCGTCTAGAAGACTTGAGGGCTGGAGTTACAATGGTTTATAGATTGATTCGCTCACATGTCTATGGTTGATGGTGGCTGTTGGCTGAGCGCCTAGCTGGTGCTACCAGTTGGAACACTCCTATCTGGGCTTCCTTACATCGTGGTAGCTGGGTTCTCAGGGTGAGTACCCTGAGAGAGATAGGGAGCCAGGCAGGTGTATCCTTTTTATGATCTAGTTTTGGAAGACTCATAACATCAATTACAACTGATTTTGTTAGAAATGAGTCACTGAGTCCAGCCTATATTCAAAAGAAGGGGAATTAGATTCCACCATTTGAAGGGAGAGAGGAATGTACAAGAATTTATGGGACATATTTAAAAACCACCATATTGGGCACCTGAGTGCCTCAGTTGGTTGAGTCCCACTCTAATTTCAGCTTAGGTCATGATTTCGGGGTCATGGGATCAAGCCCCATGGTGCGCTCTGTGGTCAGAAGGGACTCTGGTAGAGATTCTCTCTTGTCCTCTCCCTCTGCCCCTCTCCCCACTCATGTTTGTGCACTCTCTCTCTCTCCTCTCTCTCTTTCTCTCAAATAAATAAATCTTAAGAAAAGAAAAAAGAAACCCTCCATATTGTGTAACAGTCTAGTTCCTTCTAGCCTGTCATGGCTAGAATCTTGGGTTTGGAATCCGAAGATATGATTTCAAGTCCTGTTGCTACCCTTTCCTAGCAGCATGGGCAAATTACTTACGTTAATATCCTCTTCTTTCCTTCTTTCGTCTGGTTAAGAGGAAGCTAAGTGAGAGTCAGGTATGTTCATGTGTTTTGCTAATTATATACAAATGCACATTATTCTTTCATCTTCTGATTCCACTAACCTTCCCTGGATTACGAATGAAGAGTGCAAAAGAAAGATTGACACAGGAAACCATAAGACCAAGTGAGTAAGGAAAAATGAGCATAGATACAGACAAGGTCCTCTTTAATTCCACGTAACTCAAAATATTTCTAATATGAACAATCAGGGAGCCTGGGTGGCTCAGTCAGTTGAACATCTGACTCTTGATTTCGGCTCAGGTCATGATCTCAGTGTCCTGGGATTGAGCCCTGCATCAGGCTCTGTGCTCAGTGGGGACTCTGAGGATTCTTTCTCTCTTGCCCCTACCCCCTGCTTGCACATGTGCACACACACGCTCTCTCTCTCAAATAAATAAATATTTTAAAAAAATACGTAGATGTCTTTAAAATTGCATGTATGCATATGTATTTTATACACACATACATACATATGTAAATGCATAGAAAAAGAAATGATACACACCAAGCAAAAATGGTCATTCTAAGAGAGGGACATGGAATGAAGGAAGAGGGGTCTTTAGATTTTTAAGGATTTTTGATGAATTTCAGTGTTGACTTTAAAAAAATTAATGAGCATATATAACTATTATTTATATAACTAAAAAGAGAGCTCTTTGTAGTATTCAGTATTGGGTGGGAGGGGATATTGGCTCCAATAATCAGCTGTTTGCTGTCATCTTTTACAACTGGATCCATAGGTGATTTTAACTTACATTTGTGGGACTCCTCTTTGCTTTTTTTTAAAGGTTTTATTTATTTGACAGAGTAAGAGAAAGAGAGCACACACAAGCAGGGGGAGTGGCAGAGGGAGAGGAAGAAGCAGGTTCTCTGCTGAGCAGAGAGCCCAACGTGAGGCTTGATCCCAGGACTCTGGGATCATGACCAGAGCCGAAGGCAGATGCTCAACCGACTGAGCCACCCAGGTGCCCCTGGTGGGACTCATCTTTAGCCTGAGGAAGTAAGAGCGACAGCCAGACTTAGCCAGGTGGGAATGAGGCAAGAAGTGGGAGTTGAGGCACGAAGCCAGAGAAAGGGTAGGATAGGTTGGAGTCAGGTAAGATTGCTGTTGGAGAGAGTTAAGAAGGAGGCTTTGAGCCAAGGAGAAGCTCTGGCAAAAGCTACAGGAGCCTTCACCAATTGTTCCATTGATGAATAGACAAAGCTCTGAGAATTTATTATTTTTTTTCACCAATTGTCTGACTTCATCCTGGAGTATCTTTACAAAACTCTAGGTTGTTCTAATAGGACAGATAACAAATCATTTCCCACCTGTGGGTTTTCCTTCATGCCAGCCCTGCTCGGTGTTGCCTGGCCTTATTCTGTGACCAGAAAAGAAGCTGGAATTCTGGAAAGTTGCTTTAGCCAAATCCTGTGAACAATGGGGGCCTTGTTGAGGGTTATGCACATCAGCTTTTGGAGGAGTTTAATTCATCAGCTCAGATCTCTGCTTTTCAAGCCCTTGCTCTAGTTAGCATTGTGTTTCTCTGTGGAGGGGCAAGCCTGTTGTAGGGGTAGACACTGCTTCTTATTCACCCTGCTTGAGACCTGTGCCCACTTCTACCTACACCAGTAAGTGCAGTGTGGGCCGAGCCAGGCCTTAATGGTCCTGACTGGACCACCAGTGAATCCAAAAGAGGGAGGCAAGCTTTGTTACTGTGTTTGGCTTACCCATGGCTACATGGCGCTGTTACAATTTCTAAGATTTCTATGGATTGATTGCATAGTCTACCAGAGGGGTACGAAGCCAAAATTCAGGAACTGGGAATGACGGTCACCTCCCCTCCTATAGACGAAAGTTCCTGAGAAGTTACCGGCTTTGGCAGGTTTGGGTCTGGGCCAAATATGGGCGAGGCCTGGAGCACATAAACCAGTCCTGAAACTTATTGTCTGATGGTAGATTTATTCCCCCTTGAGACGGCAATAACTGAGTCCCGAAAGGTGCTGTTTGAGAAAGCTACTGTTTGTGGTGTGTTAAATGACATTCTACCCTCTGGGAAGACTTGTGGGAAATTTCCTAGGACGTAGGGGATTCCATGTATGGGGAGGTTGTATGCCGCCTGTGTTGCTTCATCACGCTGGGTAACCGATGCATCATGTTACCAGGGTGAGCGTGTGGCTGCCATTTTCTTCATTTTTGTCTCATTCTGTTTCCCTCGACAGAGCAATTTGGTTTTGATGCTGTGCCAGAAATCTTCTGACAATGAGCTACTGGAACTTGGAGAAAAGAAACTGTGTGCAGTACCGCAGGCATTTTCTGGTGGACAACAGTGTGTTTCATGGTGAGCTGCCTTTCGTATTTGTGGGGTTGCGGCTTTTATTTTGTTTCTGACAGCACTTCTATTCTAGCACTTTGGATGCAAATATGGTGTCATGGTTGGGTTGAACCAAGAGCTCTAGCTAACTTGTTTATGGATAATTTGCCTGAGAAGCCCCACTGGTCTCATGCCCTCCAGGGGGAAGCAGTGTGCCCAGCCCAATAACCATAATGGCGTTACCACTTTCTTCCTTACAGATGAGTTCAGATCAGTGCCTTTTCTCTTTTGCGCTGTCAGCTCCAGTAATATCCCTTTCCGATGCCTGAACTTTTGGGGGGCTAGCCACATAGTAAGGTTCAGTTACTATATGTGGGTCATCAGTCAGTGCTTGTTACCAGCATGGTGTGTGTCTGCTGTCAGACCACATCCGAAAACAGAGCAGAGCCGTTCACGGCACTTACCCGTCATACTCAGGGTGGGTTACTGCAGCCGCAGATCAGGGAGGCGTCGATACTCGTCATTTTTCCTGGCAAACTAAGATGAATTGCCTGTACCTTGCTGGTGTGTGTGTTTTGTGATATGTAGTCGGGGATAAGCTCTGTCAGTCCTGCTATCAGGATACCCTTGAGTGAAATTTATTTAAGAGTCAAAGATTTACATGTTGCCTGTATTTTTGGAGTAATCTCCATCGAAAGCTGGGGGGATTTGCGGAGGGTAGACAGAAATTTCCCAGGGATTAGAGAGCTCTTTAACAATCCTATAATCTAAGTTGTCTTCGACTTTCCAGGTTTAGTTCTTCTTCCCCAATTTGGTGACAGACTAATGCTTTTTTATTGCTTTAAATTAAGTTTAAGATAAACTCAGCTTTACTTACTTTATTAAAGTACTTCAGAGGTTACAATGTTTTTTCCCCCCCACATTCATTATGGACCCCACTCTAGGGTTTTCCTAGGTAAGGAGTACTTTATCTTACAGGTCGAGAAAGGGAAGCAGATATGAAATGATTAGTCCAAGTTGACCTAGCTAGTTATCAGCAAGGTCAGAACTAAAATTCCTGCCTCTACCTTTCCAGACTGGCTCTCCTGGCATTGCAGTGGTCAATGGAGGCACATGCCTCCTTAGCAAAGGAGACAGGGAGTTGTGACCTTACCCTGTGGCCCTGAGTTCTACTCTGTTTTTCTGTGAACCTCTTCTAGGGGTTCTATTCATTGCTTCATCTCTCTCGCACACGGTGTTTGCCGTGGGCTATTTCCTGTTACAAGTTTTTATTTGTAATAAAAAAAAGAATAAATATGATAAGTGAAGAAACACAGGAGTTAGAGAAACCAGCTTTAGTTTTTCAAGTTGTATTTTGTGCCTGTTTGGACCAAGTTCAGGTTTAAATACCTTCATATAGTATTTTAGAATGCCTTTGTCCAGAGATCTCAAAGGCTCTAACAATTTAAAAACAATTTTCTATGTATTTTTATGGTGGTAATACCACTTAGCATATTACTGTCTTATGCTGAGGGCTTCATGAACGCTCATATTGCTTTCTTTCTACACCTTCGCAATGGTTATTATTCACCCCGTTTCACAAAGAGGAAGCTGAGGCTTGGGGAGGTTGTGAAGTGGTGATCTGAATTTCAAACTCTGATCTAACTCCAAAATGCCATCATTTCTTTTATTCCAGGCTGCTATCTCCATTTCAAGAGAGAAATGAGCACTCAGAGGCCTAAGTTCTATCTATCCAGTAGTATTTGCTCTGCTATTAACTAGCTGTGCTATGATCTGGAGCAAATGATGTAATCCTTCAAGAGCTCCGTTCTCTCCTTGTGAAATGAGCAGCTGGTCTTGATGATTTCGAGGTTGGCTCTAGTTCTAATACCTGCGATTCTATTGAAGTACTTCTGAGAAGTAAAAGGACTTGTTTTGTGAGCTACGTTTTCACTGAACACGAGATACACAAGGGGGCAGTAGAGTACTTAAAATATGAATTGGCTGCTTGCATTTTTAGAACTACTCTTTCGAAAGGAATGAGAGATACTAGATTTTCCCAAGATTGAAAGGATTAAAGCCAAATAGAATTATGATTGTACTCATTTATAACAAAGCAATAGCTTTAAGTATTTCTGATAGTGTAAAATATCATTTGGGGCTTCTATGCCGAAGGATATGCAGAATGATGCTCTCCTCTTCCTCTTTGTTTATCTCTGCAAGAACGAATGTCTGTTAGATAGGAACTTATTAACTTAATGGAGAGGTGCGAGGAGTCTTGGTACATTTAAAGCCGGGGGAGCTCTGGTGATAATATCTTTGTAGAGGACTTCAGAACATGCCTGAGAGGAGAGAGAGGGTAGGACGTGTTGGGTCAGAAATGTCCGATACCTTTGGAAGGGGCTTCTGGAACATGGGATCCACATTTGGACGCTTTTTGCCGACTAGCTTGGCTTCTCCTTGTCTATGTTGATAACTCTTCTCGTATAACCAAATCAATCTAAACAAAAAGAAAGAAAATCTCTTCCATTATAAACAGCAGAAAAACCATTTCCTCTGCAAGATGATAGACTTTTAGACTACACAGACTTCACTGTGCAAATCGTGCTGGTCAGACTCTTTACATACAGATTTAAGCAGTAGTCCCAGGAGAAAAGAGCTGTATGAAAATGAGGACTCTAGGGGCGCGTGGGTGGCTCAGTTGGTTAAGCGTCTATCTTCGGCTCAGGTCACGATCCCAGGGTTCTGGGATCGAGTCACGCACCAGGCTCCCTGCTCAGGGGGAAGTCGGCTTCACCCTCTTCCTCTGCTTGCTGCTCCCCTACTTGTGCTCAATCCCTCTCTCTCTGTCAAATAAGTAAATAAAATCTTTTTTAAAAAATGAGGACTATATGGGCTACAATGGTCAATAAAAGTAAAAATAAAAAAAGTAACATTTGTATACTGTTTCACAGTTCATAAAGTATATTCATAGCTTCATTTTCTGAGTAAGGAGGTGGTATGTTCTCATTACCCACAATCCTACAACCCAGAGAGAAACACCATTAATAGTCTGTTTCTGTCCAGTGTTTTATCTTCTCTTTCGTCTTTGCAACAATTCTAATGGTAGGAACGGAATAGCTGGAAAAGTTAGGAAATGATCTATAACATCTATACTGGCTGACAAAAATGACCTGGTTGAATTGACATAATTCTGTGTTCAGTGATGAGAGGACCCTGATAGGAATTATGAAAAGCTGTTTTTTGTTTCCCACTCATCTGTCCTTTGCCCAGATTTTTAGGGAATCTATGGCTCCAGAGGGATTGTGTACCTGCCGAAGAAGCCAGTCACTGAGGTTTGTCTGTATTTGGCTTTTATTCACCTGCTATGTTTGAAATAGGAAAAAAAAAAAAAAAAAACTTGGGCAAAGAATGATTTGTGTTGTATGAATCTTTTTTTTTTTTAAGATTTTATTTTTAAGCAATCTCTGTACCCAATGTGGGGCTCAAACTCATAACCCTGAGATCGAGAGTCACATGCTCTACCAACTGAGCCAGGCAGGTGCCTCTGAATCTTGTTTTAATAGATTGCACTTGGATGAATTATTCTTCTTTGAAAGTTACATACACTGTCTGCTGTTTCTCTTGGTTGTAGTGAATTGTGGTTTTTTTTTTCTGACCTGGGACAGATTCTTAAACCAATAATCAGTGTATTTGCAATTAATATATAAAATTTTTTATGCATGTAAGTTTTTCCACACATTTGAGTCCCTTACTAGAATAAATTTAGAGGTGACTTAATTTTTGTTTTCATCCACTGCTTATTATAATCGTGATGTTGGAAAGAATTATTAATTGCTTTCCTCTAAGTTATTATGGTATCATCCCAACTTATATTGAAATTTATTTCTGTTGCTTTCATGCTATATTGAGTGTTTCTGAATGACCATCACAAATCTAGAGTAGAAAGGTTTTGAACTGAATTATGAGTCTCTCTTACTACCCAGGGATAAAGTGAAGGGTACTTCTCTTATTAAGTGTGTAATATGTCTTTTCAAAAAGTGCCTGATATGTACTTTTACTTTGCCTCAAGCAACCCTCTAATGCAACTAATTAATTTAGTTAATTAATTTAATGAATTACTTTCATCTAACCTCCGCTTCTTGGCCAGAGGCCTACTCGATGATGTGAATTTAGAAACTTGGCTACCAGTTTGTGAAAGAAAGTAGGCTCAGATGGGATCCTGGGGACTAGTTCTGTTCCCAGTTTCACTACTAACTTGTGTTGCTTTTGTTGCCTTTGGGGATCCTTGGTTTCCCTCTCTCTAAAAATGAGGGTTTTGCCAGCTTCCAAAGTTCCTACTAGCAGTAAGGCTTGAGGTCTCTGTGTAGTCAGACATGAGGATGGGTATGTAGTGAATGAGAGTGTCCTACAGGCCAGGAGGTAGGAAGGAAAGCCTGGCCAGATGGTAATCAAGAGGAGGTAAGATTCTCTTTGACTGTAAACTTTGTAGTTAGCTTTGCACTGGCAGAATGTTACATTTCTCTCTAGGGAGAAGGGGTGTGTGTGTGTGTGTGTGTGTGTGTGTGTGTGTGTGTATACACGTGTGTGTGCACACATGCTCGTATGCGTCTGTAAGTGCTCACGAGTTCTCCTGACCATGGAGAGACCAGTAGTTACGACTGATAAGCAAGTTTTCAGGACAGATGTCATTATATTCAAAAAAGAAAAGTGGACAAGTTTACCCCCCCTACACTGGAATTCCATCTTTACTGGAAAAAGAAGGAAGAATGCCAGACCCTGCCTGGTATATATGAAAGGACAATGAACTTATGCAGAAGTGAATGGTTCTCATTAATGAGGCTGTTTTATTAACGTGTTATGATTTCAGCAGCAGCTTTAGGGGTTTGGGGCATTACTAGATTTTACATTAGTGTCATTACTGAGCTTAGTTTTTCCATCCAATGATTGTATAAACATCTTCTAGGTCCAGAAAATACGAGTACACATAGAATTACTATTAACTCAATGACAGTCAAAAATTTGCAAGCATCATTAAGATGAAAAATATTACCTCTTGGGAGCCCCTGGCTGGCTCAGTTGGTAGAGTGTGCAACTCTTGATCTTGGGGTCATGAGTTCAAGCCCCACATTGGGCATAGAGATTGCTTTAAAAAAAAAAAAAAGGTATTATCTCTTGGAGAGTAACACCGCATGCAAAAAATTTCAAGCATGATTTGAGAGAGAGGGTGGGGAAAGAAAAGATGATAGACCATAGGGAGAAAATGTACTGAGTCATTTAATTTTATAAATTATAATAGAAGTCATTCTGGAATCAGCCTTGCCCAGTAAATTCCTGTTTAGCCCTGCCCTCAAGTCTCCCCTCCCCCATCCCTCACCCCCAAAGGATGGCCACCAAGGCAGAAAGCATCTAGTGAGGTATTCTTTCAGGTCTATGATGTTCTGGTGCACCTTGCAAATATGCCAGTGGCAGTGAAGGCCTGGGCAGAAGCGGGTGTGGCCTGACCTAGGTGTGGTACCTTGCAGGGGCTGCCCTGCAGCTGGGTTGCTTTGGGTGAGTTGTTCCCTATGGGATCAAGTTTCCGTGTCAGCAAAACGCTGTGACTTAGGACAAATGACTTAAACACTTCTTACTAAGTGCTTGTGTTTTTGTGTTTTTGTTTTAAGAGTTTATTTATTTATTTGTCAGAGAGAGAGAGAGAGCACAAGCAGGGGGAGCAGCAGGCAGAGGGAGATGAAGGCTCCCGGCTGCGCAGAGACCCCAATGCAGGACTCAGTCCCAGGACCCCGGGATCATGACCTGAGCCAAAGGCAGACGCTTAAATGACTGAGCCACCCAGGCGCCCCTAAGTGCTTGTTTTTTTTTTTTTTTTTAAATCTTATTTTAGTTTTAACCTTCTCTCCTCATCCCACTTTTAAACAGGGTAATTGGAGAATTTGCTGTGAATTAACTGACCAAATTAATTTATGCACTTTCCTCTTTCCATTGTCTGAGACAAATTACAGCCAGCCTTACAAAAGTGAATACTTATGTGCTAGTTATGTGAGCTGGTATGAAACAAAATGATTCTATAGCTTTTTGGGAACATGTGCTGTTCCTTCATTTCCTGGACTTAGAGAAAAATTCTCAATGAAAGCCTCAGTGAAATGCTATTTACTTTATATTTTAAAATTTGAGGTTAATTTCTTTTTTGTTTTTCTCTATGATGGGCATTCCATCTGGAGCTGGTTTATTGCGTATTTTCAACTTAGTGTAGCATATACACGAAATTGTTTAATTTTTCTCTAATGCTTTTACAAGTACTCTTTGCAACATCATAGGCGGATTCTATTACTTTCTGGCTACTTTTTGGTTATTGAGGGTCTAATCTAATTTAAAACATTCAGGGACACCTGGGTGGCTCAGGCGGTTAAGTGGCTGCATTCGGCTCAGGTCATGATCCCAGGGATCGAGCCCCACAGTGGGCTCCCTGCTCAGTGGGAAACCTGCTTCTCCCTCCCCCTCTGCCTGCCGCTCCTCCTACTTGTGCTGCTCTCTTGCTCTGACAAATAAATAAATAAGATCTTTAAAAAAAAAAGAGAGATCTTTCTAAAAAACAAAACAAAAAAATTCATCTCACACTCCTTTCTGTCCCATCTCCTTCCTGACCCCCAGCACAGGCCTGAGCTGTCTGTTGGGGGTTGAGGGTGGAGGGTCAGGTGGCCCTGCTGTGCATCTTCCCCTTGAGGAGGAATTCAGGCCTGGCTCCTCAGAGTTTGGTACAAGGAAGAGAGATGGGGAAGCAAAGTTCTAGTAGGCACAGCTGGGCACCTGGTTTGTACGTCAGTGGTGGCGAGGTGATCCAGACTCCCTCTGAGTCCATCCTCTGCGAATGTTTAATTTCACTTGGCCCCTCACTAGGGCCTCTTTCAGACAGACCTGCTGTCTCCCTCCAGCCCCACACATTGTCCCTTCCTAATTCTGTCTGGCTGAGGCATGGCTTCCCTTGCCCTGAGGACACTTGGGCAACTGTCTGGTCCCTGCCCCTCTCTTACCTCCATGTTTGTTCACAAGGAGTTATGCAGACTGCTGTGGGCTGTGGAGGACGAGGCAGGGTATGAAGTTGTTGCCTCCTCTTCCCAGATCTGCGGACTGTAGTCTCTTTTGTCTCTTCTCACACTATTATAGGGATGACTCCCACAAGCCTAAAGAAATCTCTGCATCATTCTTTGGTAGCTCTTCCCCTGCTTGTCTCTGGGGGTGAGGGGTACTTCCTCTGATTTCATTCCTCACGAGTGCCATCCTGCCACTCCAGGCACTAGGCCGTACACATAATAGGGGATCAGGGAATGTGATTTTGAATAGATGGAGCACTATCCCTGTAACCCTTGATAATTCTCCTTGGATCCCTCCAGAACCACTCCACTCTGGTTCTTGTCCACTAAGATTTTGAATTAGGGTTACTTAATTTCCCCAAAGGTTCTGGTATGCATTGTGCTTGCTTTGTGCAAGGTTATGTAGCTGGATTGATCAGAACCAAGCAATGATCTAGATTCATAAGTCCATGCTGAGATGTCTTAGCCTCTTGTCCCCATTGGGGAATCTAATGATGGGGAGATTTGCTGGGTAACTGAATCCACTGTGATCTTCTTTCTTGTCATGCTTTCTATGTCGAGGCCACTCACATTCTGTAATGACAGGGGGGATGAAAAGATCTGCGTAGAGTGCAAAATGGCAAACAGAAGGACTGGATATTTGGGAAGCCCAGCTGGACCAGAAGTAACAACATTCAGTCTTTGAAGCTTTATTTAGCTTTAGTTGTTAGAAACAACGAGCCTGTTGCCTTTAAGTGAGATCCGTGGCAGGCCCTTCCTGTTGGACTCAAGTTCTTTCTCTTAAACATGGCTGTTGGGAGTCCAGCCAAGCAGAAAGGCCCTTCATTGTTTTATTCCTTTATGCTTGGGAATACCAATTTTCTGATTACTAAATTAGAAAGAAGAAATAACATGTCTGATAAACAGTCAACGTTTCCTTCAGATTTGCAGACTTCTCACGTTTTAAATGGTTGCTTATGAGAATTATTTCCCCTTAGACTGTGTTACAAATTTAAGCCTTTGTTCTTTAAGCTGCATTTCCATAATTATAATTAATTTTCCCTGCTCTCTCATTTTCCCAATTGTCTTTTCCTACTCTGTGCCTAATGTATGCACAGAGATTGATGGGAGGATGAAATGTCTTTCCATGAGTAGATTCAGGGTTCTTTCAGGGCAATGTAATTATTTGATTTAGTTGCATAAAAGATCCAGGTTTTTTTTCTTGGACCATAGCAATCATTGTTAGCGATTGCATCTGTAGTCACAAAACCTTCCTATTTCACATCAAAACAGAGGTTAAAAAATGCAGTTTGTCCCTTTATACTGTGGAAATGAAAGGTCATCCCAACGGACCTGTGATACTTTATATTTTCTTAGGACTCGTTTCTCTCAGCAAGTATGCCTGAGGTTATTACAAGTGCAGACTCTTGGTGTCAAAGGGATACTCAGATATCATAGTTAAGGCTTGTGGCCTAGTGGGAAGTGGTTTCACCCTCTCTCAGCTTCAGCTCCCGCCCACACGCTGGTAACAACCAGCAGCGCACACTGGCTTGGACCGCCCCTTGGTGCGCCACACCCAGGTGTCCACCCTCTCCCCTGACACCCCTGCTGCCATCCAGCGCCTCAGACTCCACACACCTGAAGCAGAACTCCCTCTTCCCGCTGGGGCCTGTCAGCCTCCCCAGCCTCGACGTGCTCCTCCCCTTCCTCATTATGCCCCAGCCGCGCTGACCTTTGCATTCCTCGCTCACGAAACTTCCTTCTTCTCCCCTTGTCTAGCTTTCAACTCATCCTTCAGACCCCAGAATAATGGTCCTTTCTGCAGAGAAGCCTTTTCTGACTTCCCAGCCGGGGTCAGGCCCCTGTTTTAAGCCCTCCTGTCCCCCTGCACTGCTGCCTCACTGCCTTACCACTGTTGTAATGAAACAGTTTCACGAAGAACCAGTGTAATTTCCGTCCCCCCACTCCTGCTAAGTTCCAGGCGAATAGAGACTTTTCTGACTTCCGTCTCCGGTACGTAGGAGAGCGCGTTGCCTACGTTATAGTAGGTGCTCAGTAAAATACTGCTGAACGAATTTACTTATTTAGCAGGGGAGAGAAGAACCAGCTCCTCTTTCATTATTTTCGCGCTCTAAGTTTGGCTTTACAGCTTTGTGCTGTGGGATGTATCCGTTCTCTGGCCGCAGACCCTCATCTTTCCTTCACTCATGCTTTTGCCATGGAGAACAAAAGAATACCCATAATCCATTCCTTCCTGAGACTGAGAAGGAAAAGGCCACTTCTGCCGAGGATCCTAGTGTGCTTTAGAAAAGATGATTACAAACGTATAATGCCTTGAAATGGAGAAGGACAAACTCATTTCTTTAAAAGAATTTGACTTTTTGAATTCATTTAATGCTCGTTTCCGGAATTTCCATGTTCGTTATATGTGTGTTGAGTTTATTCAACTCTGAGTATGGAGGTTTCATTCATTAAAAAACACTATCAGTAAAACCTGTCTAATTGCGGTATTTTGCATACTATTAAAATTCTCTGCTGCCTGTGCCTGAAAAATCTTCAGTCCATAGAAGTGAGTGTTGTCTGTGGGCTAATTCTAACCCCAGAGAGCATAGAATAGACCTGCACCAAAACAAAAGCACCAGTTTTCTCTGTAAAAGAGGAGGATAGGAGGCCTGGGGGTACATGAGAAGAATAAGCAAACAGCATGGGGCTTCTTTAAAACTTAAGAAAACGCACTTTTATTTTAGATTTACAAACAAGAAAAATGTCAGCATCTAGGCCTTTCATCTAAGAATCCCAAGCAGTGTAAGAGTGCACTCCCGACTTTCAGGTAGCAAAGTGACTCAGAAAAAACACCTACCTGCATAAGATACGTGTAGAATTTGTGAAAACATTTTTTTGTCCCTTCGTGTTGCCTATTTCTTCTCTTGGTCAGAATATGTGACATATCATAGTGTTCTTAGAATTTTTCCTATTTAAGTATAAAAGACGGTGACTTATGCTCAATTAAAAGGGAGAACAGTGAACACATTTATTATTTAGTGCCTATTTTTATTCCTTGCCAACTTGAAATTGAACATCGATGTATAGTCACGAATGACCATTCTTTGAAATTACACCAGTGTTAGAATTTCAAGGTATTGTGCTCTTAAGCTAGCGGGAGCTTATCTCTGGATGTGGAGACTTGTATTAATTAACTCTTAGAGCAAGTGGTTCGCAGCCTTGGCTGCACATTGGAATCACCTGGGGATATAAAACTGTTGTGTGCGTGCCCCTCCCAGATTCTGATCTAATTGGTCTGGGGTGTGGCCAGGGTGTGGGAGAAGTTTTAGAACTCCCCAGGAGAAGCCAGTGGGCAGCCAATTAGATTCTGGTGGGTTGAAAACCCCAGACTTAAGGTGACAAATACATATTGTCTCAACAGAGCCACAGAATTCGTGAGTTTGATAATGGTTTTTTTCTATGATAGCCTATATTATACTAAATCTTAAAAGTATGGGAAGAGGGGCATCTCATAGTATGAGTAGAGAGGAAGCAGGAAAATGGAGAAGGGTCATTTATGCGTGGGACTTTGTGGATGCTGGTTTTCTTAAAATTTTTTCTCACTTCATTTTTATGGTGATAGCAATACAGGCTCACTGTAAAAAAGTTGGAGAGTACAGAAAAGACCAAAGAAACAGGGAAAACAATCGATAATCTCAGTATGTGTTTTGTTTTATTTTATTTATTTTAAGTAAGCTCTATGCCCAACGTGGGGCTTGAACTCACAACCCTGAGATCCAGCGTCGCATGCATGCTCTACCGGCTGAGCCAGCCGGCCGCCCCTCAGTATGTGTTTTATGCCTGCACTTCCTTAAAATGATTTAACAACCAAGGTTTAAGTAGCAATTCTCAACTCTGGTTATATATTAGAATCTTCTGGGGTGCTTAAAAAATCCTGATGGTTGGGTTCTACTCCAGTCTGGTAAAATAATCTCTTGGGTATGGGATCCAGATGTCTTCTTCGTTCATTCTTTCTGTATGTCTACATTTTCATCTGTGTATGTATCTACACCTCTATATCTCTATATGTTTATCTTTAAGTGATTTTGATGCACTGGGAGGGGTGAGACTCAGTGGGCTAAGGTTGTTGATTGGCTAAAACATCGATCAGTAAACTAAATTGAGTATTAGGTTACATGAAAATCTTGATTTTTATGCAGATGGTGGGGCAAGTGATATGCTCACCTTCACATCAGTATTTCCTTTCCTAACAGGTTTAGCTCATATTTTATGTATGTATGTATGTATGTATGTATGTATTTATAGATTTCTTTTTATTCATTAGAGAGAGAGAGAGACAGAGAGAGCATAAGCAAGGGGAGAGGCAGAGGGAGAGGGAGAAGCAGACTGAGCTCGGAGCCCGATGTGGGGCCTGATCCCAGGACCAGGAGATCATGACCTGAGCTGAAGGCAATTGCTTAACCATCTGAGCCACCCAGGCGCCCCTCATATTCTTTTTAATATCATGCTTTCTTACTGTCCTTAAGATGTGGTTTGTCTCATAGCCAATAGATCTGTTACATGATACAAAAATAAACCTTTGAGCATTAACTGATCTCACAATGTTATCCACGGCCTCCTGGTGGTGAATAGAAATACTTCGGGGAGGGTTCTTAAGAACAAACAACAAAGAACCTAAAAATAGTGTTTTGTTTTGATTAATCCATGATGAGGACTACACAATTCACAGCAAGATAATTTAAGAATTGATACAGAAATAAATATGAAACACAGGAATTGGGGGAACAGTACCATCACTTGGAGTACATCAGGTGTAACCCTGAGTATCATTGGAATTATTTGCCTAACTTGGTGAAAGGGGAACCTAGAGACTTAAAGAAGCTCACTCATTTTATTGTAGAAGGCAAACTTTGTCAGACATCTGTTCTCCCCCCATCACTCTGCATGTGAGAAAACGACTGCTCAGGACCCCTTTGTTATTCTAGAAGTTTCAGAGTTACAAAGGAGAGCTCTTGTCTTAGATTACTCGTATGTTGCATGATACCTCCTTCTTGGCACATGGGGTTGTATGGGGGACACAGAGAGAAATTCGGGGCTGATGTTGGTATAACTAAGTTTAGACCTAGTCAGGAGGAATCAGTGGATCCTACATGGGCATATTCTTGGGGCACCATCAGGACATTTTAGGGTTGACTCTGAATCAAAGTTGCCACTAGAATTGGTGATGGTGGTTGCTTTACCAGCTTGTCTCCTTTGAGTCTTTCAACAGGACAGTTTTACGGATAAAACTCAGAGAGGTAAACAATTTGCCAGAAAACACATCGTTGGATTATGGTGTAAACCCAGGTTTGTCAGCCTCTAAAATCCGGGTTTTCTCTATTGTGATACAATGATATGTTATACAAACTTGTTTCTTTTAAAACAACTCAGGGTGTGGGTTTGAGTGTTTTAGAAGAGCTTTACGATCCTTTAGAGGCCACTAAAGGACTCCACAGAGGCACCAGTGTGAGTTGCCTTTAGGCTGAGAAGGGCGTTTAGGGAATCGGGTGTGGGGGCTGGGAACTGCTATGAACTGGAGGGGTCCTTGAGAACATGTTGGAAATGCAGACTCTTTGAGTCGCACCTGGTACCTACTGAATTGGAATCTGCATTTGAACAAGATTCCCAGGTGATTCGTATACACTCTGCAGTGTAAGCAACACTTCTCTGAGAGATCTACCTGGCTTGGTGTGAGCCCTTGAGCATGAGGGATGAGTGCCTACCTCCAAGGAACAGGTGGGAGCAGGAGGGAGTTAGGGGGAGGAGAAGAACTGTTTCCCACCAAACAACACATTTAGAGGGTGGAAACCTGTGTGCGAGGAGGGGCAGCTAAAGACAGAGACCCCAAATGCTATCCCAGTGCTCACATTTCCAAGTGGGAGACATGACGGCTATAAATGCCTAGGTCATTTTCTTTGGAGAATGGACTTAAAAATGTGAACCTCCTATGTCTAACACCTAGGAAGGTACAGCTCAGGACATAAGCAGTACCCTGGTCTGCAATGATGCATGACGCATCAGAGCTAGAAAGGACTTGGGAAGCCATCTGATTGGAGGATTCCAAACCGAACCTGTACCTGGGCTTTAGGACATTAGTGAAATCACTGAACATTATTCAAAACTCTCTTATATATATACGTATACATTTGTGCACCCTTCTAGGAGCACAGTCCTTAGTTTTTATCACATTTCTAAGTAATCTGATATAAACATTCGCCTAAAACCAGTCTCCTTTTATAGATAAGAAGGTGACTGGTGCCTATTCACACCAATCAGCTATTGGCAGAGTTAATTCTAAATGCCAGCCTTTTGCCATTTCACCTTGACCGGTCTTTATGATCTCAGCTGGGTCTTATGAAATGCTAAGTGGATTTTCTGTGGGATAAATCTTGCAAATCTCTGCATTTTCTGATTATTGGAAATGGTTTGATCTTTAGAGCATTGGAATATTTTGACATAAAAGGAATTTTACCTGAAAGCATTTCAAAGCCTCTGCGTATTGGCCAGGTGAGCATGAAGATATTTATTGCAGAGCTGCTACAGGGCAGAAAGTTCTGGGCATTGGCCCTGTTTGGCCCGTCACTGAGGGCAGCAGTTTTGAATGACACAGGGCTCTCCCCACCTGGTGGCATCCAGCTGACTTTTGTGTGTGTCTTCATAGCTAATAAATGATTATGAACTCTCTGTGGGGAGCCAGGTGCTGAACTTTACAAACAGAGTAATATAATCCATGTAGCATTCAGATCAAGTAATGATTTCGCTATCTGGTAATTTACTATCCGGTAAAGTGTTGACTCCGTGAATCCAAAGGACATTTAGGACATTTTTCATTTCCAAGGATAAAGCTTTTAAAGCTGCTACTCGGTAAAACCACAGATGAATGGCCTTTAGTTGTGGAAGTTACCTTGTTAAGGTGGGCCCTCTTTGCATCTACCAGAAATAACAGAGTATCCAGACCTTTG
Source organism: Ursus americanus (assembly GCF_024610735.1). Classification (NCBI taxonomy): domain Eukaryota; kingdom Metazoa; phylum Chordata; class Mammalia; order Carnivora; family Ursidae; genus Ursus; species Ursus americanus. Next base: position 49,547,633 of record NC_142146.1, on the reverse strand, counting down.
TGAATTATGTCTGTGTCAGGAGGATGGCTTATGAAGGACAGATACTTAGTATCTCAATTTGCAGCCTGTGTTTGAGACCAACTTTCACAGACGTATGCTCCTAGTTTAGCTCCTGAGAATCCATCTGGGAAATAATATTCTCATAAGCCTCTTATTCTGAATCTTTAATTATATGTTTGATCCCCTATCCCTTACCACTTGTCCTAAATCATATAAATCAGTGCAGAGGTTCCATATCTGGCAACTATAGGTACCATGATACTAGTAATGTAACATTTTTTTCTTGGATACATAACAGGTTCTGCATAAAGTATAGTACTAATTTATTTCTAAATTAGATTAATTTATATAAAGTGATAAAATGTTATTGGTTTCTTATTTTATCATCTTTAGTATTCATGAAGGAGCAATTCTTTCCTCTTTTCTCCAAGGTCTTTAACAAAATTAGCCTTTGTAACCATTTTTGTGCTCGTTGACTGTGAATGAGGAGAACTAATGAAGCAGAAAATTAAAATACTTTTGATGTTTTAATTTTAATACTAATCATTAATCTACACTTCATAGTTATTTTCTCATTGATAAATTTATGGCTTTAAAAAGTATTTCTATGTTTTATAATGTGTATTTATTTATTTATTTTTAGCTACAGGGCTTTATTAGATTTTTTGAAATTCTTACTATTGGTATACCTTGTCAAGGAACAAGAATTTTGGCAGCCAAAAATCAACTGGATTATTGGCAGACGGCTTATTTGTGCATGCTCCCAAGCATTTCACTGCCCAGGTGTACATTTTTTTTAAAAAGTTACACATGGGGGGCGCCTGGGTGGCACAGCGGTTAAGCGTCTGCCTTCGGCTCAGGGCGTGATCCCGGCGTTCCGGGATCGAGCCCCACATCAGGCTCCTCTGCTATGAGCCTGCTTCTTCCTCTCCCACTCCCCCTGCTTGTGTTCCCTCTCTCGCTGGCTGTCTCTATCTCTGTCAAATAAATAAATAAAATCTTAAAAAAAAAAAAAAAAGTTACACATGGGCCATCTTGAATATGTTTTCAGTTTTAGGAGCGCATGCATTTTCTAGGAGTACTTTAGAGAGTGGTTACACCATAATATTCATGCTATTTTGGAACTAAAAGCCCTGGAGTTGTTGTATCGAATTTTCAGGGCTGGAAAAGACCTCAAGGACATCAAGAAAATTATTTAATGCAGCCAGCTTGTGAGATCCTTTTAGAATGAAAACTCTAGAGAACAGGGAACATGGCTTTAGGGCCCAGCATGTGAGAGGTGTCCAGGAAGTGAATGAATTAGTAACCTCCTGCATTCTGTCAGTGAGGGTCCTAAGGCCTGGGAAGGTGGAATGGTGGGCCTAAGGGGAGTTTACCTGAACTGTCAGCAAGTGACAAGAACGAAGCCTGTGGTTCAGGGTGGGGTACGTATCCCGCCACCCTGTGTGCCTATATTCATGCAATTCTTGGTTTCATGCTGAACGGAGGCAGCTTGCTGGTTCCCAAGTGCTGGTATAACCATCAACCATCTGTTCCTGCCCCGGGTCCTTATTCCCCAAGCTAGTCTGAACACACGATGTTGCTTCCTTTTCTGCTTCCTGCCTTAAATGTTTGTTGACCTAGGTTCTGTGGTGGGGATTCGGCAGTTAACAAAGTAGAAATGGTCCCTGTCTGTAGAGAGCTTACAGCCTTGCCTCTCCTTTGCTGTTACTCTCTTCCTCCCTCACTCCTCCCCCCACACTCACATGGGACCTTTATGTGATGGATGCTTTTTCTCTGGAAATAATTTTATATTCACAGAAAAGTTGCAAGAATAAGAATGCAGGGGTGCCTGGGTGGCACAGCAGTTGAGCGTCTGCCTTCAGCTCAGGGCGTGGTCCCGGCGTTATGGGATCGAGCCCCACATCAGACTCCTCCGCTATGAGCCTGCTTCTTCCTCTCCCACTCCCCCTGCTTGTGTTCCCTCTCTCGCTGGCTGTCTCTGTCTCTGTTGAATAAATAAATAAAATCTTTAAAAAAAAAAAAAAAAAGAAAGCAGCAAAGAAACTTCATATATCTTTACCCAGATTTACTTACTGTTAACCCTTACCCTCTTTATCGTTACAAACTTGCACACACACATGTGCGCACACAATTATTTTTTTCTGAATAATTTGAGAATAAATTACATACCTCATGGTCCTCTGCCCCTAAATACCTCAGTGTATAGGTCTTAAGAATAGGGGTATTATCTTATATAATCATGGCACAGTTATCAACTTAAGTAAATTCAAAATTGATAAGTCCTTTTAAATTTTTGTTTAAGGACTTTTATTTTTGAACTTTTTTGTTTGTTTTTAAATCTGATCTCTACAGGGAGACAGACCTGGGGAGGCAAGGAGACTAGCAAACATGGAGAAAATGTTATGGCATCGTAAAAACTCGAGTTGGGGCTGGCCTGACGTGTGTGTGACCTGTGCTTGCTTTAATGCTCTGCCGCTGTCACCTTGAGATTCTTTATTTTTGAAGAAAGCCTCGTATTTTCATTTTGCGCCGGACCCGGTGATCATGTAGCCTGTCCTGCCTAACATACCTATGTCCTGGGCTAGGAACTTCTGAATCTGATATTGTAAGTAATGTTGTCGATAAGGAAACTGAGGCTCAGAGGGGTTTAAAATAACTGGGCTCCCGTTGCTGAGCTACCTGGTGGGAAGGAGGTTTGAACTGCAGGCTTTCTGATTCTGTATCCAGTGGCCGTCATGTCGCTTTCAACTACTCCCTGCCCCCACCTCTCCCCGCACTGTGCTTAATTATTTTGCATTTGGAACTGTCCTCGCTCGTTTTCTCCTCAGGAACTCTACCTTCTTTTGGTACCACAGGCTGTCTCTCTCTCTCTTCCTAAATTGCCGGGCTAAAGTGTTCCCTAGAAGGCCATTTGGAAAACCTTAGTAAGTTGATAATTTTTGTCTCAAGGGAGCTGCCATGAGTAGTTTCCATCTTAATCTTCTCTCAGATTTACAGAGAAAAGGCTACCTATGGTCACTCCCTCATTCAACCCTATATCCCAATCGCAGCAACTGGTTTTCTTCATGCTCCCGGCTTTGGGAGTCCTTCTGTCGTCCTTGGGGATCTAAGGTCCTGCCTCATTCCCAGAGTCTTCAGCTGGGAGTTGGAGAACTATCTCGAATCTGAGTGTCTGTGTTTGGGGGGGTCTTCCTGCCCTCAGACCTTCTTGGTGCTCACCAATGGCCTGGTGCCTTCTAGGCTCCGGGAGGGCATCTGCGCACAGGACATTCACTGTTACTGTTCTCAGGAGTTGACATTGTCGTCCTCCCTGTGGCTGTGTCCCATCTACATAGGATGGCAATTAGGCAGAGACAAAATTAATAAACCAGGGTCGTTGTCGGGGAAAAAAAGATGAGGAGAAAGGCTAAAGAAGCAAAGTCACTTGACTTGGGGAAGAGGCCCTTCGAAGGAGGATGTGGAAAATGCACTATTGGAGTCGCGGACGTCGACCACTCTGTCTCATCCAGAAAGTGACAAAGGACTCGACTCTTCATTTCTGTAGAGTAATTTAGGTTAGGAATTCAGGCTGTTGTGATAGTACTCGCTCTGGAACATAGTGAGAATTGTTACCAGAAGCAGGGCGCCTGGGTGTCCTTTGGCTCAGGTCATGATCCCAGGGTCCTGGGATCGAGCCCCACATCAGGCTCCCCGCTCATCCGGAAGCCTGCTTCTCTCTCTCCCACTCCCCCTGCTTGTGTTCTCTCTCTCGCTGTCTCTGTCAGATAAATAAGTAAAAAATAATAAATTGTTACCAGAGGAATCTGTCAGATAAATAAGTAAAAAATAATAAATTGTTACCAGAGGAATCAGTACCATCCTTTTCCTTGGTTTTCTTCCAGAAAGAGGGCTGATATCTCCCTGTCTAGGTCATTTAAGGTTACCTTGCCCTAAAGATCATCTTTTGTTACTATAATGTCCTCCCCGGATACTACAGGATTAGATTTTCAGAGGAGCCCATCTCCTTCCTGTTCTTCAGGGCGTTTACGGCCACCCAGTTCTCCCCAAAGCCCACCTCCCCTTCCCAGGAGAGTCTCTGATCAGCTGCACAAAGGCAAACAGCCCTGAAGCCTGCGGGGCTGGGTTGGCTTTCTGTGCAGGACGAGCCTTAAAGTTTGGTCCCTCCTTAGCCAGGCCCTGGCTTCCGCTGGCCTGGGAGACTTTCCGGAGATGTGGCTGCTGGCTCTTTGGCCTGAGCTGTTGTGGCTCCTGACTGCAGTCGGGGCTGTGAGCTGTTCTCCACTCTGTACTCAGCAAAGCTTTGTTAGAGGGCGGTCGTCTCATAATCTAGAGTCTCCTTCTCCCCTTTCCCCCACTCTTCTCTCCTATTGTTATCTTCATGTTTGCACTCCTCATGGGACCAATCTGTGTATGCAGTGTTCTGGGCTTCAGGATTACCAGATAAGGGGGTTTGCTTTATGATAACCATGCGTGCCTCCCATTGGAATGCACATACTGTAATCCCTATTTAACTGACTGTAAACCAAGCCATGCCTGGGCAGATAATATCATTTACTTTTTTTATTAAACCCAGAGATGTCAGATCAAGGCATGTAAAATGCCCTCCATGAAAATACCAGCTATGCAGAAGCACAGTTATTACATAAGCAAACAGCCCTGCTCTAGCTGGAGTGCTGGAGAGAACAAGTGCTTCGGGTCTATTCTGGACTCTTAGGCTCCATCTGTCCAGCCCCTCCTGCTGAGTGGGGAGGTAAAGGGGCTGCTCCGTTCAAGGGTACAAGTGCCTCCTGAGTGCTATGGGGGAGTTGGAATGTGTCACTCCTTAAGTTTTGAGTATTTAATTAAAGCTTCAGCCCCGAGAGAAGATACTTGTTTTAATATATGTCATTGTCAACAACTATTAGCGATCCCCATGTGCCCACCTATCTCTGGTTAATTCTCCTCTGTTGATGTTATAATTAACACTGATCAGAACTGATACCTAAACCAATTGGTGCTGATTTATAAAGTCTGGGTACCTTTATTTATATCTGGATATGAGTTCACGCAACTCAAATGTCAATTGAATTTTCACATTTTCCAAGTCCCTACCGAAAGCATTTCGAGTACTGTAAGTGTTCACTGGCGGTGAGCTCCTGGGTTTATAACAGGGCCTGTGCATAAAATTTGCCCGTGAGGTCTCCGTTGTTTTGTGTGGATGGCTCAAGCTGACATCAAGCTCTGAGCCGACCAAGGATTTTATTTGGAATTATATTGACATCTTCATCAAACTGATAGTGATGTGCCTGTAAAAGTTTATGCTAATCTATAAAATTTAAAGTGACATGACCGATAGTCATCTTTCTAAAAAAAATGAGAACTTTTAATTTTAACGCCAAGAGTCTTGAAGGGGAGATCAATAAATCATCAAGGAAGCATCATTTCAAAGAGGCAGTTGGGCCAAAGGGTGGCTCATCCTGTGGAACATAGCAATATTTAATATGGGTAATGCTTAGTTTGTTTTGGGCTTCAGATGCTTAAAACTGTGTAGCAATTACTGCCTACTGATGCATGTCAAGGTTTTAATGAAGGAGGAGGCCAAACTGGTTTATTTGACAAACATGTGTGAGCTATAGGACATGTTCCATATCATTGGAATACGTAGTTCTCTCTCTCCATTGATGCATAAACAGCCACGGTGAGCCTGTTGTCTAGATAGAGCCCTTGTTTCCGCCATTCTCAGCACAGTTTAGCAGTCATTGGCTAGAAACCTGCATCCCTCCAGCTCTTTCTCAGCTCCCAGGTGACTTTTTTTTTCCCCTAATGTTATGTTAGCCACCATACAGTACATCATTAGTTCAGGTGACATTGTTGTAGTACACTGGGTTTACAGTTCTGGTCGTACTCTGCTGTCTAGCAGTTAGTTCTTTGGCAATAAGGTTAAGCGTGTATACATAGTACGTGGGAAGAACACTGTTTGGATTGGAAAGCCCAGTTTCCGGTAACCCCCACCCCCTGCACTGTTAGCTTTGTGATCTTGGGCAAGTCATGAAGAGTCTCTGAGGCTCAGCTTCCTCATCTGTGAAGGCAAGATGATCTTGGTGCCTCTGCCACTTCATATAGCTGTTGTCAGGTTCATGGGGGCATCTGTTCCTGAGAGCACTTTGTAAGGGGTGGAATATAAAGGACCACACAGGAGTGGCGAGGTTATCCTGATTTCTGCCATGGAGCATTTAAGTACGTTGCATACACCTTTGAGGAGCGCTTGACTTTTTCCTTGAAAATGAACTCACGGTAGCGTTCCATTTTGCTCCGTGGCACTCGATGCAAAAGTTCTAGCAATTTTCTGGGGTAGTCCTGACAGGGGTTTCGGAGCTTCATGTAGCCGTGGTTTCCTTAACTGCCTTGGTGATGAACAGGCCGTAGGTGTGTACCGCGCTGGTTTGTCTGAGGTGATCCATGAGTCTGTAATCCATTTGACCTCAAATCTGCAATGACGGCAGCAGCCTTCCTCTAGTGAGTTGAGTCCACTGTAAATATACACTGAGAGCAGATTTCTGGTGCTGTCCCACAGACACTCGGGGGCAAGAGTCTCTACCCTTCAGCGAGCTGTTCTTTCTTCTCTGTGATTCACATAGACCACATAATTGCGTGGTGCTGCGCCTACGTCAGGGCCAGATGCTGCTGGGGAGGGCCAGTAAGCACAGGTAGCCCCGAGTGGGCAGGGGATTTCGATGAAGGACTGGTGCCCAGTGTCCCCAGGATGACCTGAACCAGCTTGGGGTGAAGAAGGGAGGCTCAGACAAAACATTGCCGCCGTGGGCAGGTGGATACCCTGTCTTATGAAAGCCAGTGGCTCCCTCATCCTGAGAGCAGGTGTCTCCCTGGAGCGTCCACTTGGGAATCTGCTGAAATCCAGCTCTTTGATTTTGTATGTATGTGTAGGATTCTCGTGGTTTCATCTGTCAGTGTAGTTACATTGGTGATTTTGCTAGAGTGTACTGAGGATCTGGGGTTTCCTGTGTTCAGTGCACAGTGAAGTTTCATGAAAGGAATAAGCTCAACCAGGTTATCTTTGTTGCTCTTGATTGAGCCTTTCAGATGAAAAGATCGATTGCAGGATATAAATGACACGCTCAAGATCTCCGGACTACCTTATCTGGTGAAGAGCGCTGGCCCTGAAGACAGACTGTGGGGATTCAGATCTCAGGTCTATCTCTCATTTGCTGGGCCAGCTCAAGGGAGTTACTTGACTTCTTCCTGCCTCAGTTTCCACATCTGAAACTAGAGAAAGGATTATACTTAATTCACTCACAGGCATTGTAAGGATTAAATAAGGTGTGTGCAGTGCTAGGAGAGGAGTCTGAAATATAGTCTGTGCCTCATAAATGTCAGTAATTCTCAAAGAAAATTCTCCATCATTTCAATACTCCAGTGGGAAGGATTATTTCCTCCCTAGTTGAGAATTACTAAACTGACTAGACTTTAAAAAATGTTATTTTTTTCCTGAATGAAAGAAGTAAATGCTCATTCTAAAAAAGTAAAATATAGTTAAATTTCAGAAGAAAAGAAAAATACCTAGAGATCTCATTGTTAATCTTTTTCATATATTTTTCTAGTCATTCTGTTTCTATACACATATTTTACATAATTAAAATCATATTGTATAGTTAGTTTGTATCCTTTTTTCATATAGTATGTCACACATTTTCCAGGTAATGGCAATGTCTCGAACATTGTTCACGGCTAGATAGTATTCTAAAATATGAATGCATGTTTTATTAATCATTCCCTCGTTGATTGGCATTTGGATTGTTGGCAGTTATTGTAATAACTAGCGCTAATGAAATATTCTTGTATATACATTTTTATATTTCTTTTTTTAAAGATTTTATTTATTTATTTGACACAGAGAGCTAGCGCGTGTGCGAGAGAGCGCGAGCGCACGCGCACATGGGGAGGGGCAGAGGCAGAGGGGAAGCAGCCTCCCCCCTGAGCAAGGAGCCCAGTGTGGTGCTGGATCCCAGGACTCTGGGACCATGACCCGAGCCGAAGGCAGCCGCTTAACCGACTGAGCCACCCAGGCGCCCCCATTTTTATATTTCTTATGGCTTTATTAAAATTTATGCTCTTAATGTATAATTTATCAGCTGTGTGTGAAAGGTCCTGTGGAATCAACCTCTCACTAAATTACCTAGGCGCTTTGAGTAAAGGGCCAGAGGACAGGGTCTCTGGAAGGGTGTGGTTGGGCACCACCCAGAGGCTCTTTTTCACCCTGAAGTTACTGCTGCTCTCCACGTGCTGTTGTACTCCTTCGAATGCACATAAGACTGTGACTGTGCTTTAAAAATTGGATGGCTGGCTGGAGATTACGGTTTTCCAGATGATTTTACTTATTCACCATCTCTGTGTTCCCAAGCCAGAGGCCCTAACAGCTTCTGCCATTGTGGGAATATTCTCTAACTGGGAAGTGTGAGGAATTCTGAAGTTCAGCCTGCAATCTCGTCGATGGTTTTCATAACCTGAAGCGTGGAGCCAGTGGGAAGGATCTGGACCTGGAGTTAGCTGGGCTTGGCTGCCTGGTTCTAGCACAGCTGTGGAGCCTTGGACATCTTGTCCAACGCGAATCTGTTTCCTTACCTAAATTGAAAATATAAGTACTAATATATCCCCTTGCAGGATTTTCATAAAGATTAAGAGAAGGTAACGTTTTTGGTGTTTGGTAAATGGTAGCTTTCATAATGACCTTGCAAAGCGATGGGGCTCCCATGTTTGTGTCAGTAGGTTTTCTAATTGGACTTGGGGGTCTTGGGGCAGATCCATGCCATGCTGTCCCTCTGAGTTGGTCTCAACTTGGAATTATGTGACTGGTGAGATTGAGGTATGTGTGGAGACTGTAGAGTGTATCACCTCTTCAGCATATGACCTGATTAAATGAGGTTCTCTCCAACCAGTGATTGGAGTGGCAGTTTGCTTACCTCTGGATATTGAATACCTGTTGACGTAGGCACTGGGAGGTGCTCTTGGCCTGGACTAGCTCATTTACTCTTCAGAAATACCCTACGAAGTGGGTCCTGCGGTCTCCACATGAGACTATTTGGGCTCAGAGAGGCCCCCTTCAGTTGGGCTGTCAGGTTTAACAAATAAAAGTACAGGAAATATTGCATGGGACATACACTACAAAATTATTTGTAGTTTATCTGAAATTCAGACGTAACCGGGCATTCTGTGTTATATGGCCACCCTACCCATAACTTCTCCAAGATCATGCAGTGAAGGAAGGACAAAGCTGGGACTTAGGTTTTCCTCCATCTGACTCTGAAGCCCATGCTGTAGCCAGTTACTCTGTGACGTGTCTGTGAGAAATCAGAAGTAGAACTCAGGTGTGAAAGGTGAGGAAACTGTTGTCAGATGGGGTTTAAAGTCCTTCACTCATTGTAAATTGACAAGCTGAACTCGGAGGCACTTTTCTCTTTCTCCTGATTGGTGGAAGATAATTCCCTATTAGATCTAATGGTTAAAAGTAGAGACAGCTAATGAGGGGTTATGAGATACCTATTATATATGCCAAATACTGTGCCGGAACTACTCTGGAAAAAGCCCAATCTTTTCAAATGAGGATTTCAGGTAGAAATTGTGTGGTTGTTGAGGTGACCCAGTCAAAGGAAGCACCACTGACCCTGAAAGCCTGTTGACCTAGACTTGACATTATACACGACCTTCTGCTGGGAGAACTCTGGGGAGTACCTAGGGGCAACGTGTCAGTCATCTAGGGTCTCTGCTGACCCTAGAATAGGTGTTCAGTATGAGTCTTTCCAATGGGCTGCACAGAGAATGATTAGCTGCTGCTGAAGAATCGGATATTTAATAAAGTGTAGATATTTCTGGACTCTCAAAAATCCATGAGTTTTCCTTGGCGGTCAAATGCATATTCAGGGGCCATGCCTGCTTTCTAAAAGCTCGCCCGCCTGCTTGCTCACCCTGCCATTCAGGATAAACCTGAGGCACTGCCCATTGCTGTGGTGTTGGGCTTCATCTTTGAGCCAGAGGTCAGCCTTTTTAGGGAGCCTGGCGAGCTTTGAGCGCTAGAGGGCAAGACGCATGAAGAACCTACTGGAAGAAGACTCCCTGTGGATGAGGAGGGGCAGGAGCAGTTTGCTCCCTCCCTCTCTCCTGATTCCCCCAGGATTGTGGTGGGGAATCTTTGGAAGAAAAGGGCAGGGGAAGTTTGCCAGTCTCCCTTAGGAGCACTTTGGTCTCCATCTCTATTCTGGATTGAGTGAGAAATTGACCTAAAGGTGCCTTTTGCTTTTCAGGTAGCTTGGGTTCTGGCAAGTCAGAGGAACTAAAAACCCCCATTTGGCACCAGTTCTGTGTTTTGGGAACATTAGCATCTTTTTGTATAAGATTATCTGGGAGTATTAATTGTTTGAATTATTTAACAGGAGTGGGTATTTCTGAGATACCTCGAATTTGGGGGTACCACTCTACATTTAAAGTACTGGTTCGTTCAGATTAAACAATGAACTCCACTGCATTTCTAGGTCAATGTAAAGGATTTCAAGACTAATAACCATTGTATGATAATGATAATACAAAATACCTGATTCTAAGTACTTTATGCATATTAAATTCTTGCAATAACTTTGAAGTTGGGACTATTATTATGCCTGTTGTACAAATAAGGAAACCAAGCATCAGACCATGTAAGTAACTTGCCCCAGGTCACACAGATGGTTGGTGGCAGAGTCAGGATTTGAACGCAGGTAGAGGGGGAGTGGCAGGCAGAGGAGAAGCAGGCTCCCCGCCAAGCAAGGAGCCCAATGAGGGACTCGATCCTAGGACCCTGGAATCATGATCTGAGCTGAAAGCAGATGCTTAACCAACCGAGCCACCCAGGCGTCCTGGGCTCCTAAACTCTTAACTGCTGTTTTGTGTAGTTGTGTGTTTGTGTGTGTGTGTATGTCAGACATAGACATATGTCTGATGCAGTCTTGCAAGAAGGATATCCTAATTATGCGTACTCACACACATCTTTGACATTCAGATTTTTCAGAGGATTTAAGAGTAAACAGTGGGGTTTGCAAATTGGATGAGGGGCATGCCAATTGGGAAACAGGTGAATGGGAAGTGGGGTAGAGCATGATACCTCAAGGGAGAGGGATGGGTTAGTGATCCGGGCTGGGTGGTCCTGGTGGGAGTGGAGTAGAGGGGTTGATGCTGACATTTACAGAATAAATGGGTAGTTCTGAGAGTCTTAGGGGCTTCAGCAGAAACCAGGGAGAAGAAAATGGCAAGAGGCACTGATATTAGAGAATTCTGGGAGGAAGGGAGTTAATGCTCAGGATGGAGAGACTTAGTTACAACTCTTAAATGCAAGACTACAGTAAATTGCTTGTGAAAGACCTGCCTTGCCTCTTTGTCTGTCTACCTATCTCTGTAAAGAAATTGATAAAACCTGCAAATAAATGGTTATGTATGTTTTAGGGAATTTTAATAATATGCTGGTTCATTCACTAAAAACTGGCTTTTTCAGACCCATTCTTGCTACTTAACTTGCCCACAGGTATGTGATTTTTACCTGAGAAGTAGCCATCGCTGCCCAAGTATTTAGAAACTGTAACCTCTTTCATTCTAAATTGGAAACATTCCAGTGTCTTCTGTAATCATGGCTATGTTTGTGTGTGGAATAAGGACAGAAATCAAGGAAAAGCTTCAACGCTGCCAGGAATATGTGCTTACCCTGACTGGCACGAAAGTAGTGTGCAGCGTAGAGGACCACAGATAGCTTATTTTTTAATGGCTTGCTTTTGCCTCCAGTGGAGTGATGTTCGCTTCCGAGAGTGTGTGAGTCTGTGTGCGCGCCTCTGTGTGTCTCTGTGTGTGTGCGTGTTCCTTTTCTGCATTCAGCCTGCGTCACTACCATGGTAATCAGTGTTTCTCAATGGCCTCTGTAGGTGAGGAGCGTTTCTTTGAAGGCTAAAGAGCCGCACTTCCCAGACATTAAATGTGCATAATGCCTGGAGGGTTTTAAGCCCTGCACTAAGCATGCATGTCTCATACCCAAAGTAGCCCCAGCGCCTGCATTCCCACAATCGCGGCAGCCCTGGAGCAGATGCGTGCAGTGCTCCTATCTGCCTGTGCTTTGCACTTTGGGACAAAGTTCTATAATCATAGCTCACGGATTTGTTTTCTCCACACTGTAAAGCCTGAATTGTGAAGATCTCATCATGCCATAAAGGGCAGCATGAGCCAAGTTCTTGGGGCTGCTGAGGATTTCTTTGCCTTTTTTTTTTTTCTTTTCCTTTTTGGAGATGTGTATCAGAAAAAGGCTTTGCCTTTAGAGAGAAATTTGACAGCTCTTGCCAATAATGTGTAACAATAGTAAATTTAATGGCAGACCTTGAAGTGTATAAAAACTTAAGTCCAGAAAAAGGTAAGAGTCATACTACTAATTTTAAGGTAAGTGGAATAGTCCTAGTGAAAGATGGGATACATTTCTTAATTTATTTTATGTTTTGTTAAATATTATTTAAATATTTATTTGAACTCTTGACAACATATTTGAGATTCTATTTCAATAGGAGATGAAAAGGTAAAGTATTTTTGATGAGGCAAAGTGTTTTTTTTTTTCTTGCAAATGTATACTTCTGTAACAGTAAAATTTGCATGTTGATGAATCGGAAGTGCATTGTAATAAAGTGGTCAGTGACAAAACCATTATATTCTTAGGTTACTAGCCAAGGATGTAGATGTGCTTAAAAATTGTATTTGTCTGACACCTATGAACAGTGAGTTTTAATTTAAACATCTCAAGTCTTCCTCAGTTTGAATAATGAGTAAAGCTGTATTTTAACTTCCTACTATAATCTGGACAGAATGATTCCCCATTTGTATCAATTAAAGAGAGTCATGTAGAGTGAAAATCATTAGCTTTATAAAATGACATGGTGTAAGTATTCAGCATAGATAAAATGGAGGCAGAATCCATGTATCATGTTCTTTGAATCTGTCAGCTCCTGTAGCGTGAGAAAAACATTTGACAGTATGAGTTAGGAGATCAGAAATTTAAAATACATGGAGATTGTTCTTGAATTACAAGAAATATGCCTGCCTGGTCAGACAGAATAAATGACATGTCAAGAAATGTCTTGGAAACTTGTCTTCCAACTGGAATTCGTCTGTCATTTCAGATTATTCATGTGCGTCTACTCAGATGTAACTTTATCATGTCAGTGCTCCATGTGAGAGCCTGTCGTGAGACTGTTGCTAGCTTATGGTATCAGCTTCAATGTGTCAGGTTCACAGTTCCAGCACTGATGCCTGCTTTTTATGCTAAATATAAATTAGACCATGGATGAGATTTCCGGAGCACAACTCAGTTTTCTAAGCCTGGGAAGGACCTTTTATATAGAAATAGGGTAGGATTTGGGGGATTTGGTTAACTCAATATGCAGTTTGTTGGAAGGATTTTCCATTTAGAGTTTTGTCTTGATATGCTTGGAAACTCTTTTGTATGCTGAATACAGGAGTAAGTTGAAATGCATAGCATATTATTAGGATTGTCTGTCTTTGCACATCACAGAAATAATGATGAAAATGATTTCCATTACTTTTACCATATAAGTAATCTTTAAGATTGAATTAAAGTTAAGCTGAAGCATTATGGCAATTTGAATGAATTTTTCTAATCATATAAGCTTTTAAAGTGGATGAATGTAAGGTGTCTTGTTTCAGGGAAGATGTTTTCATGTACAGATGGTCTTATCAGATTTTTTTCCATGAGCATATATTTCATATTTTACTTATTTTCAATTGTTTTAATGATTCACTTTGCTAAGTGAAAAATTTCCTTTACTGACTGCCCATCTTGGTATTAATTTTAGTGCATGGCAAGACTATTTTAAAAGAAATCTTTCTTCTGAATTCCAGAACAGTTATAAGTGAAATATCTTAAATTATACAGAGCAATTCCATTTCAGTGTGTATAAAATTAGTAGATTCTAATTTTCATCAATTCTGAGTTGTATTTATTATTAAACAATGTTAGTGGAAGTGGTTTCAAGTGATGGGGCTATGAAGTTGAAAAATGTTCATTCAGAACCCGAAAGACCAAAGAAACCCGAGTTTTGATGGTATATCCCTAGTCTTAAAACTGTATATTAAGTGTAAAACTCAAGTTTGCTCCTACGTTTGTATTTATGCATATACTTAGGATAATATTATTAGCCTCAAATTTTAGTATAATGTACTAAGCCTCTGAGTTGGAAGTCATCTCAGTGATTCTTACCACACTCAAATCTGTAAGGTATTTAAATTGCAACATAAAAACAGAAGTCAGAGGAAGCTTTAGGCATGTAAGGCGAATGTTTTTCTAATCTTGTTATGTCTATGAACCCCAACCTCCCTTTTAGCAACAAGAGCTAATACTACTTCTTACTTCACAAGGTTGTTATATGAATTACTGGTATAATGCCTCTGAAAGCATTTGGGAGATGGAAGGACCCCAGAAATGTAAGATGGTATCATTCTAGAAATAAGGGTAATGCACATTTCATCTACTTTAATTGAAGAGAAATTGTATTTGTTCTAGAGTGCAAATAAAAAACACTTCGACCTAGAACCTTGGTAGCATCTGCTACTAATTTTCCCCTTGGCTTCGTATAACCTACGGGACAGCAGGGTGCACACTGTGTATTGAATGCCTTATGCTGATGTCAATGTAGGAGTGAGTCCTAGATTTCTAGAGCAGGAAGAAACGATGGCCACCTTACTCTTCTAAGGAGAACAAAAAAATAGGCTGCACATTTTTCTCTAAGATACGAAGTAGATTTGTAGCTGCAATTGAGCCCTCCAATTCCCAGATCATGATGGCTGGACCTACTCTTTTTAATGATACAGATTTTTGCTTTTAGGAGATGCTAAGCATTTTAGATACTTGTGATTTCTCGCTTTATGTCCTTTGAATTCTTTGTACGAGGGAGGGGAAAATGAGAGTTTCTCATGGAATCCATAACTTAATAATTAATTGGTACAGTCAAAGATATGTTGAATGCTTTATATACAAAGTGCTGGTGGGGGATATGAAAGTGAATAAAAGTATTAACCT
This sequence comes from Ursus americanus, assembly GCF_024610735.1. NCBI lineage: Eukaryota > Metazoa > Chordata > Mammalia > Carnivora > Ursidae > Ursus > Ursus americanus. The sequence continues at coordinate 49,532,542 of NC_142146.1, read as the reverse complement.
TTTTTAAAAATAATTCATGGTATAGTGCAGACATACTTCTATCACTGTAATTATGGTAACACTGTAATAGAGAACATTCCAGTGGTATCTTGAGTGTAGAGAAGTAAGCAAAGGATTTCTGGAGGTAACATTTGAGTTAAGCCTTGAAGAATAAGAAGGAGTATATCTGGTAGATAAGCAAGGATTGAAGATGAAGAAGTAGGCAAGGGCCGGGTATTATAATAAAGACCTCATAATCCAGGCTAAGAAATTTGGACATTATCTCTCCCTGTCCCCCTCTTCCCCCCACCCAAAGGAGAAGTTTTTAAGCTGGGGAGAGATTAATCTGATTTGAATTTTGGAAAGATCTCTGACAACAGGTTAGAGACTGAGGGGAAGGATGAGACTAGAGCAAGGGAGACCAGAAAGCTCTTGTAGTAAATAGGTGAGAGTACAATGGTCTCAAGTTTCTTAGCTTAGACTTTTCACCTTTTCATGAGAAAATATTGGACTCTGAAGTTTACATTGGTGTCCTTTGCCCCAGATCAAAGCTGCCCTAGAATTCACACTGCATCTTCCTCTGTATGCACATTTTATCCAATTACTATCTTGCAATTGGAATACATTAGCTACAAGTAGGTAATTACCTGATGTGAAATTTAACATTTCTGCTCTAAGTTTACAACCTCTTTTTATTAGACAGAATTTTGCCTGATTACGATGAGCTCTGTTTTTCTTTTTTTCAAGATTTTATTTACTTGTTTGAGAGAGAGAGAGAGAGAAAACGAGAGAGAGAGAGAGAGAGAGCACAAGGGAGAGGGAGAAGGAGAAACAGGCTCCCCGTCAAGTAGGGAGCCAGATGCGGGACTCGATCCCAGGATGCTGGGATCATGACCTGTGCCGAAGGCAGCCACTTAACTGACTGAGCCACTCAGGCACCCCTCTGTTTCTCTTCTACAGAGAACAAGAAATATTTTCCCCAAGCTCAGAGCACTCCAACTCAAACTTTTTTAGGGTATTATAAGACATTGATTTGAATGTTGTCATGTTGCTTGCATAATCAGTCCAAATATAACAGAGTAGGGAGGTCAGTGGCCATATCTTGGTATTTAACTTTGTTAAAAATTACTATTTCCCTATTTAATGAACAAGGTGAAGCTCATGATACCGTGTACTTTATTCTGTTTCATAGATCAATTAGCCTAGTTCTGAACAATCTAGTAGGGCAAGTTCTTTATCATTGTTCTCATTAAATTTTTTTGCTCTTTTCATGTATTTTCTGGTCTAGATAAATTTTAGAAATAGCCTGAATAGTCCCCAAAGTAATTCTGTTTGGATTTTTTTTAAAAATTGGAACTGCATTGATTATGAAATTGCATTGATTATGGAATAACTGAGGTGAATCACTAACTTTAAGAGAATGAATTCTGCTTTTCAGGAACATAGTAGGACTCACTAAATTTTAAGTCTTTTTTTAATGTCAGTAAAGATTTAGCGGTTTTTTTGAAGAGATTTATTTGAGAGACAGAGCGAGAGCGCATGAGTGCACGAGTGGGGGGGGAGGGGCAGAAGGACAAGGAGAGAGAATCTCGAGCAGACTCCCTGATGAGCATGGAGCCTGACACAGTGCTCCACTCACAGCTTGATCCCATGACCCAGAAATCATGGCCTGAACTGACACCAAGAGTTGGAAGCTTAACCAACTGAACTACCTAGGTGCCCCTAGAGTTTTCTTTCTTCGTGTCGGTCATCTACATTTCTTGTCAGGTTAATTCTTGTGGTGGTTTTAGTTGGTATTGTGAATAGATTTTTGTCAGTTGCATTTTCTTTCTTTCTTTCTTTCTTTCTTTCTTTCTTTCTTTCTTTCTTTCTTTCTTTTTTTTTCTTTTCTTTTTTTGACTGGGAAAATAACTTTATTTTCTTTGTGGGTGTGGGTAGATGTCTAGTCTCAGAATTTTTGCTTCTTCACACCAGAGCACTTCATGACTTTGGGCATGTTGAAATGCCACAGTTTTGCTCAAGGGCCAGCACTTGCACAGTGGGACGTTATCAATCTGGACATCCCTGAAGCAGGCAAACAGGTGCACAGACATGGTGTTTCTTGAAGCAGTTGTATTTTCGGATATAGTGGAGGTAGTCCTGGTGGATGACAGTGGTCTTCTTCATCTTCATGTTGGTCACCGCACCAGACAGAATCTGCCCTTGAATAGAAACATTACCAGTAAAGGGACATTTCTTGTCAATATACATGCCCTCAGTGGCCTCCTTGGGAATCTTGAACACTAGACTGATATTTTTGTAGTGTCACAGGAGCTTCTACTTGCCAGTTTCTCCAAACAGGACCCTCTTATTTTGAAAGATGGTCAGCTGCTTTTGGTAGGCATGCTCAGTCTGAATGTACGCCATTTTTTTTAAAGATTTTATTTATTTATTTGATAGAGAGAGAGAGGGAATACAAGCTGGGGGAGTGGGAGCAGGAGAAGCAGGCTTCCTGCTGAGTGGGGAGCCTGATGCGGGGCTCCATCCCAGGACCCTGGAATCATGACCTGAGCCGAAGTAGACGCTTAACAACTGAGCTACCCAGGCGCCCCTGAATGAACGCCATTTTAAACACAATAGTATAAAAGAACTAGTACAAGAAATATGTTTTCTTCTCTTAACCCTCTCCGCCTCTTTCCTAAGGAAATTACTTTTAACTCTTTTACTATCCTTTTTGTAGGATTTTAGTGTTACGCTCATATCTCTAAATGATGCATCTGTACTACTCTGTTGGTTTTCAATTTTTGATGTCATCTTTTGATTTTCTTCTATGGTGGATGAGGAATTAGCTCACTAATAGCATCCCCACATCTCTTTCAGTTACTTTATTGGTTGGCTATCTTTGTGACTTTAACAATTTCGCTTACATTTTTTTTCTCCTGCTCTGCCAAATAGAAATACTCTACCTAGTGACCATGGTACTCCTTTTACCAATCCTTTCTCTCACTTGTCCCTCCTTACTTCTCTCACATATAATAATTTTTTCATTCTTTTTCAGTATTCATCATTACTCCTTCCATGTTTTAATCACAGGTTGATTTTAAAAGTTTAATATCAATAAAGCTTACATAATATGGCTGCATAAAGTTATGTTATTGTGAGTACATAAATGTTCACCAGAGCAAGTAATCCCCTAATTTAATTTTTAATTGCTCAATTTTAGTTAAGGATACTGCTTTAGAACATGGTATCTGAGGAAAAGGGTAGATTCTGAAGATTTCTATACCAGAGGATGGCATCAAATTCATTAGAAAAAAGTCGAGTACCTAAAAGTCATTTCGACAGCTAGCAATCTTCATCATAACTCAATGAGATGAGTAAAGTTGTTATCTCAACTTTGGGGACGACAAATCTGAGTTACAGAGAGAAAAATAACTTGCCCCAGGTCATAGTGTAATTTTGTAATTGGTAGAGCTGACATTTGAATACTGTTAGCCAACTTTGGAGCCCAGACTTGCAGTCATGTTCTCTCTTAGTGATGCTGTTACTTTCTTGAAGTTGGTAAGATACAGAGGCAAGAAACAATGGACTGCCTTCTCTGTAAGACATCTTGGTTTAATTTCTTCTCTCTGCATATGGTGTTCCCTGGAGTAAATGGGCCGGCAGCCGAGTACTTCCTGATTAAGAGAAGGAAGAGCTATGAGGTAATTGATATAGGGCTTGGCATAGGGAAGCAGTGGGGTAAGAATGGTTATAGGGTGGGACCAGATCATGCAAGGTCTTTAATATCCTCCTGAGGAGTTTGGGCTGAATCTAATGAAGAAGGAAAGAAGACGATGAGCTTTGGAGTTGATGGGTGATATAAAAGTTGTAGTTGAGGAAAAAAGAGTGGCTTTTGAGGGAAAAAAAAAAAAAGTACCATGAAGGATTGATAAAGGGTCCTGCAATCTACTTGAGAAATTGGTTCAGGCATATCAAGGCCATGAGCCCTAGTCATGGACTTTTTCACAAACGTTCCATTACTATCTCTAATTACTTGTCAGCAAAACAGAAGCTATCATGAGCAAGTTAGAGTTATTTCAGCTGTCTCTTTGAAGAAAGGTAAATGATTATTTCTATTGATCTGTTTAAAGAGTAAGTCATGATTGTAGATGTGTGTAATAATAAGGTTTTCATCTAATTCAGTGACCTGTTGCTTCTTGCTTTTAAAAATCTGTGTCTGTATTGTCTGTTTTTTCAGGTATGGTGTGAAAAGATAAACCCCGAGAGAATATACAGGCAGGGGTCTGAGGCACCCGTCCCCCCAAATGCAGATATAAAATCAGAAAAGAAGGGACAAAATAAAAGACAGATTTAAAGGCCTGTTGTGTTACTCTCTCTTTTATAATTTCTCCTTGCACATTTTTTCTCTCATGTCTATGTTCATTTATCATCGTTTGCCCTTTTCTTTATTCTTTATTTTGAATGTCCAAGATTATATCTGATGACTTTTTAAAAAACCCAAGCAATATTGATCGTATTAAGTACTAAGTTAAATTTTTCCTTGCCTTTCTCCCTCCTTAGATGTCACCATAGTTGATACTTCGTTTGGCTTGTGGACTTGTATCCTTCCAGAGTGTGTGTACACGTGTGTGCACACATACAGAAAGGAGCCGCACCACTAGTGCCGGTCTCACAGGGAATTACACTTTTAAGTGACGAAGGACCATGAAAAATATAAATTTTTTCATAACCTACCTTCCTGTTGCTTCTTGTTGAGTTCCCATAGGGACACGAGACAAGACTTCAGCCTGAACCTAGGAACTAAATGCCTCATATTGTGAACCTTCTCTTGGCATTAAGGTTTGAAGGTTAATTTCAGTTATTTTGTGCTTTCCTTATTCTCTGATTTTTGCAATTTTAAAATTTATTCACTTCTTTTCTCATGTTCTTATTGGTGTTTTGAAAAATGGCAGGGCCAGAAAATCCACTTGGAAAATGAGAGAAGGCAGGCATGGGGAGCATAATAAATAGGGATATACAAATTTTGGTGGTGGGGTGGGGAAGAAGAGGGACCAGGTCTCAAGTTTCTTATTTAATTTAATTTAATTTAATTTTTTTAAAGATTTTATTTATTTATTTGACAGAGACAGCCAGCGAGGGAGGGAACACAAGCAGGGCAAGGGGGAGAGGAAGAAGCAGGCCCCCAGCGGAGGGAGGAGCCTGATGTGAGGCTGGATCCCAGAATGCTGGGATCACGCTTAACGACTGCGCCACCCAGGCGCCCCTTTTATCATTTAATTTTAATCTTATATGAAGAATTTGGCCAGTCCTCTTAGAGTCATTCTGGTGCATAGTCATTCTGAACTTTATTTCCTATTCTCTCACTATTTGCTTACTTCCTCCTGTCTCAAACGTATGCCTTAATTCCTGAGGAAGTGGCGAGTGGAAGCTAGGTATACCCAAGGGGAGAATGAAAGACATGAAGAGTGAAGCTGTTCCGTTCTCCTCACACTTGCCTTCTTTTTCCACTCTGGGCACTCACTCTACTATCCACTGTCATCTCTCCTCCACCAAGTCTGCCTTTTTGTGTTTAAACTTCCTTCCTAAAGTTTTCGCATTTCCCTTCTCTTTTCACAGAAAGAAAGTTTGGACTGTATTGGGTTTGTAAAGCTACACGCGAGTCTACGAAGATAAGAATCCGTGGGTGGGTGTCACTCTGGCTCTGACGTGTGTTAGCTGGAGGATGCTGGAGCCATTGGCTACGCTTCTATTTGGTCTCGGGGATCTTCCTAAGATGCTTTCCACGTCTTTTCTTGTTCTGAGTTCAGAGAAGTATCATTAAGAGCAAACACAAAGCAATGCAAATATTGGCAAAAACCCTGAAGATTATAGAGAGCACCGAAGTGATGGAGTTCTGAGGTTGTCAGTGGTCAGTGCAAATGACGTCCGCAGGCCCCGGCTGACATTCTCCTATTCACCAGGTGGATAGCACCCTTATTTGAAGAGAGGGTTCAGTTTTGGTCACGGCGTTTAAAGAAGGTAGCGGGGAAAGTAGCATATGATAAGGAATAGCCACAGAAGGGAAAATGGGTTCTTTCCTTAGGAACAGGTCAAGTTTAAGAGGCTGGACATAACGTTTCTTGGTTGAACTATCCACTTTTATAATTCTGTGGCTTCTATTTTTTTTTTCTTTTTAAGATTTCTTCTTTTGACTAACACATGTGCGTGGGGGGGGTAGTTTCCATGCCGTTGCTTTTTTGTGCTGCTTCTTTATCCCGTACTCATGTATTGTTGTCTTCCAGATACAATTCTTTTTTTTTTTTTTTAAAGATTTTATTTATTTATTTGACAGAGAGAGAGAGCCAGCGAGAGAGGGAACACAAGCAGGGGGAGTGGGAGAGGAAGAAGCAGTCTCATAGCAGAGGAGCCTGATGTGGGGCTCAAACCCAGAACGCCGGGATCACGCCCTGAGCCCAAGGCAGACGCTTAACCGCTGCGCCACCCAGGCGCCCCTCCAGATACAATTCTAAGTTTACACTTCTTTGTTCAATTTCTTTAATTTCTCATTTACTCAACACTTAAATATATTTTCTTATTTTTATTCATATTACTGGGATCTTCTCCCATTCTCACACACAACCTGTTCTCTTTTTTTCTTTGTCATTTCTTTGTTTCTTTATATCCGCAACAAGAAAAGAGGGACGCTAGTGTCAGGGAGAGTCCCAGAAGTTCTAATCTAGGACTTTTTCAGTGCTCTGGTACAGTACGGGACGGGGGAGGGGAGTTATGGGATTTGGAGTAAAATAGCAGAAAAACAACCAAAAGTTCTAATAACAGCTTAGCTCTTTAGGTAATCACCTGGGTCAATTTCTCTGGCACTTATTTTCTTCATTTAAAAAATACTGATTCTGTGCCTTTCAAAGAATTGCGAAGATTAATGAGATGATGTGTGTGACAAGTCTTGTCCAGTGGTAGGTATATAAGCCTTAAGTAAATGTTACATCTTTCCCCTAATCACAGATGCCTGTTCATTTTAGTATCTATGTTACACACACACACACACACACCTTTCTTTCTCTCAGGATTGACAACCTGTATCGGTTTTCTGTTTGTATTTTTCCTCTAACCCTGTGTACTTACCCTTTTCCCTAGCTACTACATAAACAAAACCTAAGTCAAGCATATGATAAAGGTGTGAAAGAAAAACCTAAGGAAGTGTAAGTTAAACAAGTCCTTAGTTGATTTTAATTAGCAAGACAGCTTATTATTTAGAGTGCATAAATGTGGAAACACATTCCCCACTCCATTCCGATAATCACCGCATACCCACAATTCTCAATATCGCCTGAGGTCTAATATCTGATCATTTGCTCTAACTTCTCTCATGATGTTTTTCAAATCCAAAAGTTGCTCTACTTCTAGTCACCTAGACTATTGCAGAAATTAAGCACCCTGTCCCCTTACTAAGGATAACTTCCCAGTGTCATGGATTAAGGATTTTCCACAGGCCAGAGAGGCTGTTTTAAAAAATACAAAGAAGAGGACCGAAAAATTTTTAACTGTGTTTTCGAAAATTAAAAGAATGAAATACAGTTTGTGTGTGTGTGTGTGTGTGTGTGTGTGTGTGTTACCTTACCTGACAGGCAAAGGATAAAAAAAACCAAACCAAAAAACCCCAGATGATATTTAGTATCGGCAGAGGCGTGTGAAAATGGGCACTTCCCTAAAATGCCAGTGGGAATTTGAATTAGTGTTTCTGGTTGGCAGTTTGACAGTAGACAAACCCTTCAGCTCAGTGGCTTTGTTTCCAGAAACTATTCCTATCAAAGTACCTGCACATTTGCACACAGATATGGCAATAGGAATGTTTATTGCAGTATTTTTTTTTGTAATAGCAAGAAAAGGCGACCTACATGTACACTAATAGACAGTTTTTTCTTAATGCCTAAATGTATGTGCATAAAAAAAAAGGAAAGGAAGCTCAGAAGTTTATGCCTCAAACTGGTAATACCAGTTACCTTTGACTATAGGATTATGTATAACTTTCTTCTTCATAATTCTTCGCACATTGATAATTTGCATATATTCCATTGAGAAAAGATGAACATCAAATCTACTTAAAAAATCTGCTTATTAATATATAGGCTCCCAGCTGTGCTCTGATTAGGCCAGTACTATCTTGAGACCCTTGAGGTGGTCTCACTGCTTTCAGCCTCTTCCTCTGGTTGAGTGTGCTAAAAGCAAGTCTCTTGTTCTTTCCAAGTCCTTTTTCCTTAGTGTTGTCCTTTTCCTTTTTTTTTTTTTTTTTTTTAAGATTTTAGGTATTTATTTGACAAAGAGACAGAGACAGCCAGCGAGAGAGGGAACACAAGCAGGGGGAGTGGCAGAAGGAGAAGCAGGCTCCTGGCTGAGCAGGGAGCCTGCTGTGGGGCTCGATCCCAGGACCCCGGGATCATGACCTGAGCTGAAGGCAGACGCTTAATGACTGAGCCACCAGGCGCCCCAGTGTTGTCCTTTTCCAGTGTTCATCTTTGCTGCCTCTCCTTCCACCGCTTAGATAGTAAACTACCATCAAACCATTTAGAACAATTTGTTCTTTCTTGAAGGCATCCTTTGTTTGTCTTGATATATCCCTTGTCAGAAATATATTCTCTTCCGCCTCATGAGCCTGGTAAACGCCATCTTTAATATCTCTGCTGCATTAGTTAAGGCATACTAGCCACTGTAAAATTATTAAAGCTCTGTATCTTTAGGACTCAATACACATTTCATGCTGCTTTCACGGGTGTTCCTGGATGAGTGGCTCTCTTCCAGGTGGTGATTCAGGGGCTCAGGCTCCTTCTGTCTTGTGGTTCTGCTCTTGTCAACATTTGACTCACGAGGTGGCCCGAGGTGTGTCTCCTTTCCAGCCAACTGAAAGGGGAAAAGAAAATAGAGAATCACATGCAGATTTTTATGAGGAAGTTTTAATGGGCAAGGCCTAAATTCTACCAGCCAGAACCTAAGCACGTGGCTAAGACATGGCTAGGACCACAAAGGAGCCTGGGAAGTGTAGTCTCTGTGTGCCGTGGACGAAGAGGAAACGGGTTTTGGTGAACACATAGTAATTGCTGCCTTAATAGGCAGAAGCTCAACCCCTAGTTCCATGCCTAGCTCTGTAATGTCTTCAAGTTTTTGAATTTATTTGAGCATTAGTTTTCTTATTTATAAGACCTATCTACTACAAAGTGTTAGTATAAAGATTAAATTTTGAATCATCATACATGAAATAGATTCATAAACTCTGAAATGTTATGCAGATACAAGGAGGGCACTTCCATGAACACAGTTCTCACCGTTTGGCTTTTTTAAAAAAGTGTGCCTGGGGGCGCCTGGGTGGTTCAGTCGTTAAGCATCTGCCTTTGGCTCAGGTCATGATCCCGGGGTCCTGGGATCCAGCGCCGCATGGGGCTTCCCGCTCAGTGGGAAGCCTGCTTCTTCCTCTCCTGCTCCCCCTGCTTGTGTTCCCTCTCTTGCTGTGTCTCTCTCTGTCAAATAAATAAAATCTTTAAAAAAAAAAAGTGTACCTGACTTGTAGATTAGACCAGGAATTGGCAAACTACAACCTGTGGGCCAAACCTGGCCAGCTGCCTCTTTTCGTAAATAATTAGAACATAGCCATGTTCCACAGTTTGTGTTTTCTCAGGCTGCTTTTGCATTACATGCAAAGTTGAATGAGTGCCACAGAGACTGTATGGCCCGCAAAACCTACAGTGTTTACCATCTGGCTCTTCGCAAAAGAAGTTTGCCAACCTTTGGACTAGACCGTGAGTGTCTGCAGTATTACTCATTTGTATTTAGTAGCGTCTGAGATGTAGCATATGCCCAGGGAATCTTTGCTGAGGGGCTGAGGTCTCTTTTTAGAGCCTATAGTTCAGAAATTATGCAGCTGCAGGCAATTTCAGTAGGAAAGATGCCTCTCCACTAGAGTGGATGGACACTAGGTGCCTTTGCACTCTTTGAATAGCCAGATAGCCAAGATAATCAGGCGCCCTGAGTTCAGTCCCAGCTGAATCCCCTCTACTGTGCTGCCTTTGCCAGGTTCTTTTCTAAACATAAGCAAGTGCCCTTTCTAGAATGTCGTTATAATTGGTACAGTCCTCAAACTGTTTATAGCGCACCACTATTCCACTCGTTATGGTTGGCACATATTAAGTGAATGATTATTGCAGTGAATAAAAGGCAGGGTAACGGACACTTGACTGAGAAATGATTTGATATTACAAGTGCACTGTTTCATTAATGTTGGTTTCTGCTTGTTACGTAGCCTGACTTTCGCTAGTTTGAAGACGTAACAACCTGAACAATAGTGGTGCAAACTCGAGGTTCACTGAGCTAAATTTATTGATGCCCAGTAGCTGTTACGCATCATGCATTGTACTAGGTGCCAAGGATGGTACGTTAAATAAGTCCATCATCCCAGCTTGAGGCACATAGAGCTTCGTAGAAGAAGATAACGGAAAGAATGGGCAGATCTCTCCTTACCTTTCACAGATAGGGAGAATTTTGTTGGGAGATACTTTTAGAGGCATTAATATCTGGAGCAACAGTTCCTTCAACTGTAATAATCAGGAGGTTGAATACTTTGGCTGGTTTATGGAAAAGTAGGGGAGAAGGGCAGAAGAGGAGAGAGAATAAGAGGACAAAAGATTTCATCAGTTAATTAATGATAGAACTGGGTCAAGATTTACTTCTCTACGAGTATTCTTAGTTACCCAAATCTAACCAAAGGCACTTGTCTAAATTGATTAAATCACATGGTACAAAAGAGGTGTTTTTGCAGCTATGTTTAGTACACACGTTTTTGTAGCTTTCTCTTTTATCTTTTTGTTTGGAACAGTTAGATTTTAAAAGGATGCAAAAACACAAGGTATGTACTTAGAAAATTTTTTGTAGAATTTAGCTATTGAAAATACCTGGTATGTTACTCTAAGAAATTTGCAGAACATGGACAGGATCTCATTCCAATTGGCATCCTTAGAATAGACACGATGGCCTACATAGAGTCTATGCTCAATAATTGTTTATTGATAAAATATTTGGAATTTTGCAATTAGAATGAAAGATTTAATACCCTTTTTAATCACAAAACAAAAGGAGAAAGAAATATATATACCTAGAAGGCAAAGATCAATGAATAGTTCAGAGTTCTCACTGGGGCTGGGATGTTTGGTTGCATGCATTCTCTGTTCTCTCTGGCCTCCTACTTTGCCTAGTTTCAGCCTTGTGATATAAAAGCTTTTAGATGGTGGCAGTAGTTCCTCTAATTCTTGTGAATGTCCCCATCATAAGCTTGTCTAAGCAGTGCTTTCAAGGTCTTTTATTGAACTACACAGGTGATAGGCCCCAAGCTGGGATATGGAAGATGGCAGCTTCAATTTGGGTCAGCTGTTAGGCTTTCTCTATAAATTCTGCTGATTCACTAAGGGGACCATCCTCCCCTTTTCTTCAAAATGCCAGTTCTTCATGTGGCATTATGTTTGAAAACTTCAGGCAGATAGGGATTTGGACTATATGGAATGTTCTGCAGAGCACATCAGACCTGTGTTATTTGGTAAATTTCATATGAAATTCAATTACCTATGAAGTCACCCTAAGGGAGCCTCTCATCCTAAGATAACATAGGAAAGAGAAAATTGTCAATTTATTTTCCAACAAGTAATTTTTTTTTAAAGGAGCATGTTGATTTTCTTTTAATAATGTAAAATCCAAATGCACAAAAGATGAGACAAAACTCGTGAGACTGATATGGGTAAACAGGTAGAAGAATTATTTTAACCACCCACCGCCACCTCGACTCCTGCTGCGGTTGAAATAATTTAGTTCAAGTTCAGGTGCAGCTACAGTTAGAGCATCTCCGACATTAGGATATTAGGAGAGAGTATATGTTTCTTGGGGACAGAAACAGTATTGTTTTCCTTCATAAATCTCTACACTCCTTAGTATAGTGTTGTGTACATGGCAGGTTTCTAGGAGCTTTTAACTATTGAAAAGTCCTTATTGTATAAGACCTACTATTGCTGGCTGGAAATAGCCTTGGAGTTTTCTGCTGCAATCTCAATTTCAGATGCCTTTAGTTTCTGCAGCATTCTGAAGAATTTCAGAATTTGCTCTGAGAGCTAGCCTGGGGAGAGAATAGGTCAGTAAAAGTGGCTGTTGACTTCTGAAAGAACATAGTTCCAAAGATGGTGTGTTCAGATGGTCACAGGTCTGTGGTTTTAAGAAATGTTTGACTTTCTATTGTGTTCAGCCTGTTAGGCCCCAAGGACCATGACGCAGAGCGGGGAGTGGCTTTATAGTTCAGGTGCTGGTGCTTTCTCGAAAGGTCCAAGTCTAGAAAACGTCTGGCTCCCTCATCCATGGATATAGAAAATGAGTCTAAGAAATGCTTTCCAGGGGCGCCTGGGTGGCACAGCGGTTAAGCGTCTGCCTTCGGCTCAGGGCGTGATCCCGGCGTTATGGGATCGAGCCCCATGTCAGGCTCCTCTGCTATGAGCCTGCTTCTTCCTCTCCCACTCCCCCTGCTTGTGTTCCCTCTCTAGCTGGCTGTCTCTATCTCTGTCGAATAAATAAATAAAATCTTTAAAAAAAAATGCTTTCCATGTTAAATAAATCACATAGCGGGCTCTTGGCATACCAGTGTCAAATGAAGCAGAAAGGTCTTTCTTCTAATGATTGATTGATGTTTGAAAAAGATTAGGTGTGAATGACCATCTCACCGCTGGCAGGTGCTCAGGAGCAGTAAAGGAATTCTGCAGTTTGGAGCTCCAGAAGGCTCCTTGGTTCTTCAGATAGCGTTTGTTATCCTGATAGACTAGGAGCTTGAATGACCTGTACCCAGCATCCTTCATGGTCGTGAGCTCTATCGCTTCTTGATGCTTCAAAGAAACTGGGGAGGCTTGGTTTCTAGTGGCTGGTGGATGGTGAGGGGCTCCACATATTTCCAGACGGGGTAACTAGGGAGACAGTTTGGATTTTTGCTTTTCAATGTGGTACTGCCTCGTTGAGCTTTAACTCATGACAAGGAGATAAGTTGATTCTGTGGTCTGCTGGGTAATTATGTGTTCTAAGTAAGATTAACTTCTTAATTACTTCTGAAGGAGAAGCTATAATATTGAACTGTGATTGTTTTTGGCAGGCAGCCAGAGAGAAAGCACAATTAAATGTGTGACTACTTCTGTCCAACTATGAAAGGCATACCCCTAGGTAGGATTATTTAGCCACTGGATCAAGACAGACTGAAGTCCTTGCATCAAAGATGAATGGAGATTAAATGTAGAAACAAACTTCTTTAAAATCAAGTTTTATTTTTTAAGGAATATCCTTTACTAAATTATTTTGTGCTTTACTGATAAAGCTTAAGGAGTAAATAATGGGAAATGATTGGGAATATCTTATCTTTTTCTCAAAAGTACAGTTTCAGATTATGTAATTCAATACATATTTTTAATAACAGAAGGGAGGAAAAATTCTGTTTCCTGCCACCCTCCTAAGTTCTCTGGCTGGGGCCCTGTAATTTGGAGGGACAAAAGGCAAAAGAATAAGAAGAAACATACACATTTTTTAATATAAGTTTTATATGACATAGGAGCCTTCATAAGGTAATGAACAACTAAAGGAACAGTTGAGCCTGAGTGTTTTTTTGTTTTTGTTTTTTTTAAAAGATTTTATTTATTTATGTGACAGAGAGACAGCCAGCGAGAGAGGGAACACAAGCAGGGGGAGTGGGAGAGGAAGAAGCAGACTCATAGCGGAGGAGCCTGATGTGGGGCTCGATCCCATAACGCCGGTATCACACCCTGAGCCGAAGGCAGATGCTTAACGACTGAGCCACCCAGGTGCCCCCTGAGTGTTTTTATACTAGGTTTGATGAAGAGTGAGAAAAAAGAGTGTTAGGACAAAAGGGTGTGAGCTAAGAGTAGTGAAGGGGGGGAAACAACACTGGCTCTGTTGGATTTTTCCTGGCATCCCTGTCTTCACAGGTAAGGATGCGCTTTATAAGGAGGTTTAGGAAGGGCACCTCTCACAAGAGAGCGTTATGTATGACCTACTTCGGAGGAAAAGGAGGAAGTCAGAGAGTTCTTCCTGTACCTGCCATGTCAAATATTCAGTATGCCCAAGTGCCATATTTCAGGGTAGTGTATTCTGACATTATAATGTTGAACTGTGAGTTCTGACTATTTCCTCTAATCCTTTACTTGAGCTAATCAGTACTCAGCTGAAGGGCAACCCTCTGCAGATCTCCAGAGGGCTCTCTCTAAGCCGTTCTCTCCTCTCCTGTCATCTGTCATATGAACTCTAGCTGCCTTGGTCTCCTTGGACTCCCAATTTTGTCTTCTCAACTCAAAGAGACCATTGAGCTGTTCCTGGGTTTCCCCTTTCTAAGTCTAGAAAATCTCTCCAGGCAGTAAGCAGAGGTAACCGTTCAGTTCATTTCATGTGATTCCCAGCTCTTGGGGATTACTGTTCTTCATGGTCTATGATGGGGTTCAGGACACGCTAACCCAGAATATGGCACCTTGGCATGTCGAATATTGTAAGCCAAAGGATTTGAGAAATGGCATGCGCAGGAAGGACTTTCTGACTTTCCCCTGTAGCGGGTCATAAAACCCAAGAAGGACGTTTGTTGGGATATAATTGACAATTAACATTGTGTAAGTTTGAAGTGTGTAGTGTGTTTTATTTGGTACACTTACATGTTGCAAAATGATTACTCCCTTGGTATTAGCTAACACCTCCATCATGTCGCATAATTACCATTTCCTTTTTGTGGTGAGAACATTTAAGGTGTGCTCTCCTCACAACTCCCAAGTATACAATATAGTATTGTTAACTATAATCACCATGTTGTATATTAGATCCCGAGAATTTGTTCATCTTACAACTGGAAGTTTATACCTTTTACTAATATCTCCCTATTTTCCTCATTCCTCAGCCTCTGGCAACCACCATTCTATTCCCTGTCTCTGTGAATTCAGCTTTTTAAGGATTCCACATATAAGTGATATCGCTTGTCTTTCTCTGCCTGGTTTATTTCACTTAGCATAATGCCCTCAAGTTTCATTCATGTCGCAAATGGCAGGATTTTCCTTCTTTTTCTTGGCTGAGTAATAAATATTCCATTGTATTATATGTGTGTGTGTGTGTATGTATATATATATGTATGTATGTATATATATGTGTGTGTATATATATGTGTATATATATGTGTGTGTATATATATGTGTGTGTATACTACATCTTTATCATTGATGGACACTTAAGTCGTTTCCATGTATTGGTTGTTTTGAATAATGCCTTAATGAACGTAGGAGTGCAGCTATCTCTTTGAGATCCTGTTTTCATTTCTTTTGTATATATTCACAGAAGTGGGATTGCTAGGTCATATGGTAGTTCTATTTTGAATTTTTTGAGGAATCTCCATGCTGTTTTCATAGTTGCTATGGAATTTACATTCCCACCAACAGCGCGCAAAAGTTGCCCTTTTCCTGCATCCTTGCCAACACTTGATATTTCTTTTTGGTGATAGCCATTCTGTCAGGTATAGAGTGATGCCTCATTGTGGTTTTGATTTGCATTTCTCTGATGATTAGTGTTATCAAGCATCTTTTCATGTACCTGTTGGCCATTTGTATGTCATCTTTGGAAAACTGTCTATTTAGGTCTTCAGCCCATTTTTAAATCAGATTGTTTGTTGTTGCTATGAGTAATTTGTTGCTAAGAGTTGTAAAAGTTCTTTATATGTTTTGAATATCAATCATTTATCACATATATGACTCACAAGTGTTTTTTTTCCCATTCCATAGATTGTGCTTTCATTTTGTTGATTGTTTCTTTTGCTGTGTAGAAACTTAGTCATTTGATGTAATCCCACTTACTAATTTTTGCTTTTCTTGCTGTACTTTTGGTATCCTATCCAAAAATATCATTCTGAAGTCCAGTGTCATGGAGTCTTATCCCTATACTTTTTTTCTAGGAATTTATGATTTCAGTCCTCATGTTTAAGTCTTTAATCCTTTTTGAATTAATTTTTGTGAGTGATGTAAGACAGAGATCCAATATCATTCTTCCGCATGTGGTTATTCATTTTTTCACTATTTATTGAGGAGACTCCCCTTTCCCCATTGAGTAATCTTGACTCCCTTCTCTAATATTAGTTGACTGTATATGCAATGGTTTATTTCTGGATTCTCAATTCTGTTCCATTGGTCTATGTGTCTATTTATTTGACAGTACCATATTGTTTTGATTACTATAGCTTTGTAGAGTAGTTTGAAATCAGGATGTGTGATTCCTCCAGCTTTGTTTTTTCTTTCTCAGTATCATTTTGGCAATTTGTGGTCTTTCCTGGGTCCATATGAATTTTAGGATTGGTTTTTTTTTTCTTTTCTTTCTTTCTTTCTTTCTTTCTTTCTTTCTTTCTTTCTTTCTTTCTTTCTTTGTGGGGGGGGGGGAAGATTTTTATTTCTTAAGTAATCTCTACACCCAACATGGGGCTTGAACTTAAAACCCCAAGATCAAAAATCACATGCTCCACCAACTGAGCAAGCCAAGCACACCAGGGTGTTTGTTGTTGTTGTTGTTTTTGGTGAAAAATGGCATAGGAATTTTGATAGGGATTGCATTGGATCTATAGTATGAACATGTTAACGATATTAATTCATCCAATCCATGAACATAGGGTATCTTTCCATTCATTTGTGCTGCTTTCTTTCATCAGTCTTATAATTTTTAGTGTACAGATCTTTTACCTCCTTGGTTAAATTTATTCCTAAGTATTTTACTGCTTTTGATGCAATCATTAATGGGATTTTAAAAAAATCTTAAGATGTTGCATTGTTAATGTATAAAAATGCAACTAATTTCTGTATGTTGATTTTATACCCTGCAACTTTACTGAATTTGTTGAGTAGTTCTAATAGGTTTTGGTAGAGTCTTCAGATTTTCTTTATATAAGATCATATCATCTGCAAAAAACCCCCACAATTTTATTTCTTCCTTTCTGATTTGGATGTCTTTTATTTCTTTTTCTTGCCTGATTGCTCTAGGACTTTCAGTACTATGTTGAATAGGAGTGGTGAAAGTGGGCACTCTTGTCTTATTTGCAATCTTAGAGGAAAAGCTTTCAGCTTTTCACCATGGGGTATGATGTTGGTTGTGGGTTTGTCATATCTGACCTTTATTATGTTATATTCCTTGTATACTCAACTTATTGAGTGTTTTTATCATGAAAAAATGTTGTATTTTGCCAAATGCTTTTTCTGCATCTATTGAGATGATTGTATGATTTTATCTTTCATTCTATTAATGTGGTATATTAAATTCATTGATTTGTGTATGTTGAATCATCCTTACACCCCAGGGATAAATCCCACTTGATCATTGTGTATGATTCCCTTAACATACTGTTGAATTCTGTTACTAATAATTCATTGAGAATTTTTGCCTCTGTGTTCATCAGGAATATTGGTCTCTAGTTTTTTTGTAGCATCCTTTTCTAGCTTTTGTGTCAGGGTAATGATGGCCTTGTAAAATGAGTTTGGAACGGTTCCCTGAAAAGGACTTTCTGACCTTCCCCTGAAGTAGGTCATAAAACTCTCATGTGAAAAGTGTCCATATAACCAGAGGACATCAGCATCTTTATCTCTGAAAATGAAGGGACACAGAGAGGAATCTGAGCAAACAGACATTGCTAAGTTTCCCACAGTTGACTACACTTACCTCATACTCTTTGTCCTACAGTATCTTTCCATGAGTTTCTACTTTTCATCAAATCTAGCATAAAATCTCTCATGTTTAACTGTTTCTTTGGATCCTCACTTCCTTATGAAGGCTCCCATATTATATAAAACTTACATTAAATAAATCTGTATGTTTCTCCTGTTGATCTGTCTTTTGTTACAGGGGTCACAGTTGAGAACTTACTAGGGTAGGGGAAGAAGATACCCAAAGTCTTGAAATCTATTGTTTCACATATCTTGTTTGTTTGTTTATTTTTTATCTTTTTTTTTTTTTTAAGATTTTATTTATTTATTTGACAGAGAGAGACAGCGAGAGAGGGAACACAAGCAAGGGAGTGTGAGAGGGAGAAGCAGGCTTTCCGTTGAGCAGGGAGCCTGATCCAGGGCTTGATCCCAGGACCCTGGGATTATGATCTGAGCTGAAGGCAGATGCTTAATGGCTGAGCCACCCAGGTGCCCCATATTTTTTATCTTTTTTAAAAAAGATTTTATTTATTTTGAGAGAGAGAGAGAACACAAGCAGGGAGAAGGAGCAGAGGGTGATGGAGAAGCAGACTCCCCCCTGAGCAGAGAGCCTGGCTTGGGACTCTGGGATCACGATCTGAGCCAAAGGCAGATGCTTAACAGACTGAGGCACCCAGGCGCCCCTGTTTGTTTATTTATTTGGTGTTTTACTCTGTTTTGGTCAAAAGCAGAAATCTCTTTTCTGAACTATGCTTGCATGTTTATTCTTTTTTACTGAAGGATCAACTTATCTAGCTGTAGATCCATTAAATTTGTGTTTGTTTTTGTTTCTGGGATTTTCTTTCCCATTATATCTTCTAACTAGTTACTGTATGAGTATATGAAAGCCATTTAATTTTGCATGTTAATTTTATACTTTCTGACTTATTAAATTCTTTTAATTTTTGTTTTTGATTATTGAGTTTTATAGATATGCTGCTGCATAATCTACAAATAGACGCAATTTTATTTCCCTTCTGATTGTCATGTCTTTGGTTTTTGCTTGTCTGATTGCATTGGCTAATACCGCCTCTACTACAATGTTATATAGAGATAATGGACATCCTTGCCTCATTCCAAACCTTAACTGAATGATTCCAGTGTTTCCCTGTTAAATAAGATTTTAGCTTTGTGACTGAGGGATACACACACAAACAACACACACGGAAATATCCATTAATTTCTTTTTTATTGAGTGTTTTTTTTAATTAAAAAAATTTTTTTAGAAGATTTTATTTATTCACTTGAGAGAGAAAGACAGAGCGTGAGCGAGATCACGAGTAAGGAGGTGGGGTAGATGGAGAAGCAGGCTCCCCCCTGAGCAGAGAGCCCCACGTGAGACTTCATCCCAGGACCCTGGGATCATGACCTGAGCTGAAGGCAGACTATTGACTGAGCCACCCAGGCGCCCTTATTGAGTGGTTTTTTAAAAAAGAAAATCAGGAATGGTGTTCTTCGAATGCCCTGAAGGCCATTCCATAAGTGAGGTTTGTCTGTAGTTATTTTTTGGGCAATCTTTTATGATATTAAGTTACGTATCAGTATTATATCTGCTTCATAAAGCAAATTTGGCAACAGCTTATGATTCTTTTTCTGTGTTCTGGAATAATTAGGCAGCATAGAGATTATAAATTATTTAAAGGTTTGGTGGAATTTCTCTCATAAAACCACAGGTCTGGTGCTTCTTTTTGGGAGTAATTTTTATTTGGGGAGAACAGTTTTCTCTATTCTTTGAAAATTGATGTTTGAGTTTTTATCTGTATTGGAGTCAAATTGGGGAAAGTGCATCTTTTTTGGAAAGTATTCCTTTTCTCTAGGTTTTCAAATTTATTTGCTTAGAGTTAGTGAAAGATTATTTTTTGGTATTGTAAGCATATCTTCTGTTTCAATAGTCTTTCCCCTTTGTCATTTTCTTATTTTACCTATGCTTTCTCATATTTTATCTTGAGCATATTTGCTAGTAGGTTTTTTGGGTCTATTTCCTTGGCTTTTTTTTCCCTCAAAGAATCTGCACTTCAAAGTTTATTTAGGGGGTGCTTGGGTGGCTCAGTTGGTTAAGCATCTGCTTTTGGCTCAGGTCATGATCTCAGGGTCCTGGGATCAAGCCCTGCTTCAGGCTCCCTGCTCAGTGGGGAGCCTGCTTCTCCCTCTCCCTGTGCCACTCCCCCTGCTTGTGCTTTCTCTTTCTCTCTTTCTCAAATGAATAAATAAAAAATCTTAAAAAAAATAAAGTTTATTTAGTAATCTTACTCTTTTTTGTAAAAAACTCTTTGTTTCCTTTGGTTTACTAGCCTTTTAGAAGGTACTTTTTCTTCCCAGAAGAGATTTTTGTTTGTTTCCACCACTTCTAGGAGCCCACTGTCCCCCTTTTTTTTTCCATGTGGTTGATGTCCGATTCCGAGGTTGGCTATGTTGGGTTGTAGTATTTATTTTATCACTTATTATGTAAATTGAAATTCACAGTAGTATCTGACTCCTAGTTATTCTCTGGGTGTGGGTTATGGATGGTTTTACTTGCTTTCTTTTGGTGGATGTATGGACAGATCTGGATTCAGGTAGTTTCTATTATCTGCAAGGATGCTGAAGGATTAATTCAATAAAAGATCAATAAAATAAAAAGGTACAACTGAGAAATATTGACGAAAGGGGAATATTTTAGATAGAAAGATCTAAGAAGACCTTTATAAGAGGTGGCATTTGAGTAGAGGCCTGAATAAAGTGAGAAAGTGAACCATATAACAGCTAACAGAAGAGTGTTCCAGGAAGAGGATACAGTAACTGCAAAGGCCCTGTGGCAGGGTAAAGAAGGAAGGGCAAGGAGGCCAGGGCAGTGGAAGTAAAGTCAATGATAGAAAAAATAGTAGCGTATGGAGTCAGAGAAGTAGCCAGTGGTCAGACCATGGGATTTCAATTTTTTTCTTTTTGAAAGATTCATTTATTTACTTAGAGCGAGAGCGAGAGAGCGCAAGGTAGGGGCAGAGGTGGTAGTCTAGTGGAGAGTTTCGAGTGGAGATTTTTAGAAATGATACAATTAATGGTAATGTATAATTAGAGTCTAGGTGGGACCATTGAAATGGGAGGCTGTGGTGGGTGGGTAGCAAGATCACAGGAAGTGAGGAGGTCTAGGAACAAAAATGCCAACGTGTTGGGTGTATCCTCCAATATGAAGTCAATCTCACCAGGAATGATGGCAGGAGTAGAAGTGGAGGCTGGTGCAGAAGTCGAGGGGGTGAGACAGAGTCCCTGCGGGGCAGTTCACAAGTGCAGGAGGCCAGGTAGCAGGTGGGAGAGGCACAGGTGTATGCTTTGTTTTTAGGTGAGGGCTGTTGGTGGCAGTGGTGGAGGAACAGTCTGAAAGCAGCAGCGAGGAGGACAGGTGAATGAGATAAAAGGACTTACAGATCTCCCTGCTTAGAATAAGCACTCTATAAGTGGTAGCTGATACTTAGTACTAAGTGTCTGAGGAATAAATGATCTTGAAAATGTAAAGCTGTGTTCAAAGTGGGCTCAGAAAATGTGAGTGTGTTCAACAGGGTCCCAAACAAAAACCAACTCCCTTACTAACCTGAAGGGGGATTGTGGCCTCCTGTATTTGAATGTGGATTTGTCCTGCTGACTTGAGAGGACGCTGGTGGATACTAACCTTAGTCTAGCCATCTCTGCAGTGCTGGTTTCTCTGTGTGCATTAGATAAATGATGCAGTGAAAACGCAGATTATTAGCAATCTATGAAATGATCAGATGTAAGAAGTTTAACGTGGTGCTTTTTAGTTTAAATGTGGTAGCTGTTTGAGGGATCTAGCAGCATGAGTGATTAAAGTTAACTGGCTCCCCATTGCCCAAAGTCTCCTGGAAGGCTTGGAAAAATGAGAGTTAGGGTTAGACGTAAAGTCAAATAAACGCTAACATCTAACTCGGACTTTGCCCTGGCCTCCTGCTCGTTTAGAATGATTTGATCATTATGTTCACTGAGAAAGTCAAATTAATAAGCTTGTTCTGCATGGTTAACTGCATGGGTCCAAAGGCGCTGAGGCATAACATATATTTTTAGAGATTCCTGGAGGGAGGAAAGCCTAGGAAGTTAGGACTTGTACATGGAGACAAGAGATATTCACGTTTGCTTCTAGTTTATCCTAGGGAATATTGATCATTTCCAAGGACTAATTTAGAAGTAGCACATCTGAGAAGATAGTTGGAGCATTTAATCTGCCTGTCAGCAAAAGTGAAAGAAGCAGGGATTTCTTTTATTAATGTTTCGTATGAGATCAGCTGGTAAGGTAATTTCATATGGAAACAGAGCAATCTAGAAATAAGGTGAGTAAGAATGCATTGTGTTTACTCAATGTTTAATTTACTTGCTGAAGGACATTAAGCTCCAGATGTTTTTCCATATTAAAATATTTTTCTTAGCTTGAGAAATTATAGTATTAATATGTGGTTGTCACTGGAAATGTTAACACCGAAGTATATGGTGTAAAATGTAAAAGTCCTCTTTCAGACTCTACTGCTTGCTATTCCACACTTCGTAGGTATTCATGACCGTTGGTGAATCTTTCCCAACGTTTACCCTATGCACATGCAAACATACTCTTAACAATAAAAATCTATCTTATTATACATTCTGTTCAATTAATTAGTTTTGATTTATTTTTTTCTCTTTTGCTGTCTATACACACACATTCAGATATATGTTCATATTGTTATTTACCCGTCCGCCCCATTCTTTTTAACAACCATATTTTCTTTTCTTTTCTTTTTTTTTAAGAGCTAGCACATGTGCACACGCTCTAGTGGGGTGAGGAGGAGCAGAGGGGGAGGGAGAGAGAATTTTAAGCAGGTTCCATGCCTGGCACAGAGCCTGTCACTGGGCTTGATCTTACTATCCTGAGATTGGGACCTGAGCCAAAATCAAGAGTCGGCTGCTTAACCGACTGAGCCACCCAGACGCCCCCCAACTGTATTTCCAATATTATGGTTATACCATATTTTAAGAAACTAGATCTCTATTGACAGTTGTTTGTTTTTTGCTCTTACGAATTATGTTGTAACAGATACTCGTTTACATTTGCCTTTTTACCCTTGTGCAGTGTAGAAGTGCTGAGAATCGAAGCTGTAGGCTGGAAGAATAGGAAAATTTTGATGTGGTTAAAGCTCTCCAGTGGATGATTACGCCTGTCAACCCACACTCTAGCTAACACTGGATGACACCAGCCTTTTAAATCCAGTCAACAATAGAATACCAGAAAACCCCAAAACAATAGAATACTATTCTATTGTTTTAATCTGCATGTCTTGAATCCTTAGCATGGTTGGACATCTTCTCATGCTAGTAGAATTTTCTCTTCTCCATATTGTCTAAGTTCTGTAACCATTTTTACATCAGTTTCTCATTTTCTTATTGATTTGTAAGAGCTCACTGAGTCTGAGACAAATGCATTGTCTGTCACATGTACGGCAAATATATGTATCCATTTTCAGTTTCTGATTTTGTTTATAGTGTGTTTTGTCATTTCTTTTGCAGCTTATTTAATATTATTATTATTATTTTTTTGAGAGGGAGAGAGAGTACAAGTGGGGGTGGGGTGGGGCAGAGGGAGAGGGAGAAAGAATATTAAGCAGGCTCTACGCCCAGTGCAGAGGCCTACACTGGGCTCGATCTCAGGACGCTGAAATCATGACCTGAGCCAAAATTAAGATTTGATTGCTCACCTGACTGAACCACCCAGGCACCCCTCTTTTGCAGTTTAAACATTTATTTATTTATTTGAGAGAGAGAGAGAATGTGTGATAGTGTGCACGCATCTTGGGGAGGGGGAAAGGGAGAGAATCTCCAAACAGACTCCCCACTGAGTGTGGAGCCCGACTTTGGGGCTCGATCCCTTGACCCATGAGATCACTGAGCTGAGCTGAACCAAGAGCCGGCTGCCCAGTGGACTGAGCTGTCCAGCCCCTTCCCCCCACACTTTTGTAGTTTAAAAGAAATATTCTGGTTTGGTGACCTAAGGCTAATTTCAAGTTTCTAAATAGTATTTGGTTTGAGAGGGCTGTAGCCCCTGCCCACAGCAGTCCCCCTGCCTGGTGTGCTGTGGTTATCTCCTCCCGCAGGCTCTCCAAGAGGACGGGAGCCCACTGAGTTCTTGTTTGTGGCACTATTCGATTATCGTGTCACTTACAGGCCATGTGTTTTAGTGGCAAGAGTATGGATTTAGATTTAGAAGTTCTTGGGTTTTATTTGTTGTTTGTTTCTTTCTTTCCCTGCTGTATACTAATTGTGTGATTTTTGGTGAGTTTCACTTTTGAAGCAAGGATTATACCTGTCATGTCTCACAGGACTATTGTGATAGTCACAGGATATAATGAAAGCAAAATGACATAAGCTATAAAGGGTGCTATATGTATTTTTATTATGTGACAGGTCTTTGAAGAGGACCACAGGAAGTTGTAAAAGTGTGACACTGTCTTTCCTCATGCCTCCCTATGCCCTAGGTCACACATTCTGAGTCTTATTAATTCTACTTTTGTACTCATTTGTTTTCTAATTTATTGTTAAGTGAATGAATACTTAGAGGAATTTTTTTTTTTTAAGTAGGCTCCACACCCAATGTGGGGTTTGAACTCACAACTCTGAGATCAAGAGTCACACACTCTACTGACTGAGCCAGCCAGGTGGCCCCTAATTCTACTTCTTAATAGACTGTGGAATTCTTCTCTGTCCTTCCATTCCTACTATAATCATCCTAATCCAAATCGGAGCTGGATTAAAGATGATTCAGCCTGGTAACTGGCCAGGGTGCTGTATGATAAGGGAGTGCTGAAATGACTAGAAATGTGAGATGGAGAAAATTGGTTGGAAGTTACTAGGGGGGAGAGAAGTGAGACCCTGTCTCTCCCCATCCCCTGGTAGGGTTGCTCTGAACTGTAGCA
Organism: Ursus americanus; assembly: GCF_024610735.1. Classification (NCBI taxonomy): domain Eukaryota; kingdom Metazoa; phylum Chordata; class Mammalia; order Carnivora; family Ursidae; genus Ursus; species Ursus americanus. The sequence continues at coordinate 49,507,896 of NC_142146.1, read as the reverse complement.
TAGGGTGTGCACTGTACAAGCAGCACACCATATGGGATGACCCTGCTGAAGGATATGCCCTTGTCAGATGGCCTTGGTCTGCTTGGAAGGAGGACAGGGTCTACTGAGTGTCATGGTTTGTTCTGTTGATCAGGGTATTTAGATAGATGAGCCCATATATCTCAGTTCTGCCCTCGTCTAAGTCTGTCCTGGTGCACACGGGTTTCTCCAGTTGTCCCCTCAGCCACACTCTTGTCCTCCCAAACTGTTCAAGCCACAGCCAGGCTGATCGGCAGAAAAGGGCAGCCTCATCACGTCACCTCCCTGCTTGAAAACCTTCAGGGGATTTCTGTAGCTCTTAGGATGAAAACCCAGATCCTTAGCGTGGCCTAAGAGGCCCCATGAGGTGGGTCCTCTTTCCCCTCCCACCACACTGTCTCAACGCGCCTGCGCAGGTCATCCCTTGTGATGGCCTGCTCCTGCCTGGCTTTTCCTTTGCTCACTGCTGCTCGGCCTGCGCTCAGACTGAAAGCTGCCTCCACAGAGAGACCTTCCCTGATGCCCCGGGCTGTCAGGTCCTCTGCCAGTTGCTTTCTCTTTATAGTTTGCTCTTTTTGTAGCATGTAGGACAAATAGTATGAACCACTTTGTTGTCCAATTTGTTGTGTCTTGTCACTCACTCTTGCTTAATGAGGACAGGCATTCTGTCTGTCGTGTTCATTATTGTATCCTTAGCACCTAGGAATACATCTTGTACACACTAGACACTCAGAATTGATTTGCTGCAAGATATATCAATAATTGTGGCGATTTGGGAAGTTTAACTGGGACCAGGCTTTTGTCCTGCGGGAAGATGGGCATTTGTCAGGCAAGCGGGGCCTTTGCAAAGGAGGAGTCTCCTTTGGCCGAGAAGGACATCATGATGGAGGCCTGTAAACATACCTGGGCTACGAATGATCCCACTGACCCTAATGGTGCCTTTTTAGTGACTTCTTATCTCCTTCAAGGCCACCTGGACACCAGCATCTTATGGTGATGGTTCTTCTTCCTGTTTTGTCTCTTTGTGTTTAATCTGACTTGATGAATGGGAAAGGGGCGAAGCTGGGTGTCAGGAAATCCCCACCACCATCCTTGCCCCCTGGGCTTGGGGAAGAATTTAAAGTCCTGAGCTATGACCCTATCTATGGCTATGCTACTCCTTTGCCAGGAGATTTTGAGATGACTCTGCCACTAATGCAATTAGGCTTTTTCTCTCATTTGATCCAACAGACAAATTTTCAAGCAGTCTCAGCTTTCAGTCTGAAAGCCTGCGCCAGTTCCTCTTTTATTGCCTCGCAGTAAACTCGGCAGGTTGAAGACACGAATTGCTCTTTCCCAGAACCCTGCCAGAATTTCTCTGCTGCATATAATGAAGACATTCAATACTAGGGAAATGGAAGAGAGCAAGTTAAGTGCCCAGAATGTAAGACTCTAACTTTGCCATAGGCTCAGAAATTCTTAGAACTGGGTTAGAAGTTCCATAGATGCTTAACACTACTTGTTGAGTGGATCGAAGAACTCATCTTTACTGTGTCTTCTCTTCACACAGTCATTTCTTTTTCTCTTATTTCAGGAGTTAAACAATTTTTTTTTAATTTCTAGTTTATTTTTTATAGACTTTTGAAGTTTCTTGTGAGGTTTTAGAGTGAGGGTGCAGGTTAACTGTGTTTGCTAATATCAGTTAAAACCTTTTCCATGTCAAAGACCATGTGGGTGTTGCTTTACCAGGTATTGTTTCTTAAAGCTCCTTGTACATCTTTTTTCTTTTTCTTTCTTTCCTTTTTTCTTTTTAAAGCTTTATTTATTTATTTATTTATTTATTTATTTATTTATTTATTTATTTATTTATTTGACAGTGAGAGAGATAGCCAGCGAGAGAGGGAACACAAGCAGGGGGAGTGGGAGAGGAAGAAGCAGGCCCCCAGCAGAGGAGCCCGATGTGGGGCTCGATCCCAGAACGCCAGGATCACACCCTGAGCCGAAGGCAGATGCTTAACAACTGTGCCACCCAGGCGCCCCTGTACATCTTTTTTCTTTCTGGTCTCCTAAATTGGCTGCTTTGTTGATCTGCAAAGGAAATGCAATTTCCTGTTAATTGTGTCCTTTGAGCTATCTAAAAGATTCTGCAAGTTTGGGAGAAAGAGGTTTAGGAAATGTGCCTTGGCTTGATAGTGCTGTCCCCAGGAACATTTTTATTAAAGTGCTTTTTTTTTTTAAAAAGATTTTATTTATTTATTTGACAGAGATAGAGACAGCCAGCGAGAGAGGGAACACAAGCAGGGGGAGTGGGAGAGGAAGAAGCAGGCTCATAGCGGAAGAGCCTGATGTGGGGTTCGATCCCAGAACGCCGGGATCACGCCCTGAGCCGAAGGCAGACGCTTAACCGCTGTGCCACCCAGGTGCCCCTATTAAAGTACTTTCGAATGAAGCAGTCAAGCATCTTTCATCCTGGGACTGTTAAAGTATATGTAGGGAGTTATTTAATTGTTAGGAGCACAAATGCTTGTGGTTCTGCTGGATGGGGGAGCACATTCACTTTCCCTATTGACTCTCAGGTTAAGACTACATGCATTTTTTATTAGCTAAGCATTTACATCCTCAGCCTGCTAAATAAGAAAGCAAATGGGGCTGGCGCTGCATGATACTGCATTTATACAAAATCATTTCACTGTCTGGGAAGAGAGCTGGAAATCAAGAATGAAGGTGATGGTTAATTTTGTACAGCTGCGGCGAGTCTTGGCTGTGTCGTGTTTGTTCTGGTGATGCATCCTATTTGTTAGATGTGAGTCACTAAGGCTAGTTCATATCCAGAGTTTGAAGAATCAGACTTCATGTCCCCATGACAGGAGTGTCAAAGGACTTATGGTTACATTTTATTTATTTTTTTAAAGATTTATTTAGTTATTTGAGAGAGACAGAGAGAGACAGAGAGAGAGAGAGGAAGCATGCATGCACCGTAGTGGGGTAGGGGAAGGGGCAGAAGGAGAGGGAGAGAGAGAATCCCAAGCAGACTCCCCGCTGAGCACGGAGCCCTGGGATGGGGCGGGGGTGGGGGGGTTGATCTCACGACCTGAGCTGAAATCTCGAGAGTCACATGCTTAACTGACTGAGCCACTGAGGCGCCCCTATGGTTATGTTTTAAAACCACCACAGGTGTGTATCGTAATGTCCCCTGTACTTACGTCATTGCTTCATTGAGCTATTTTATCCAAAGGCAGCCCAGCAAAATAAGACAGAGACGGTCAGAGGCACGGTGTGTTCACGGGCTCACATTTGCAGAGTTAGTGGCATGTCAAGGGCATGAGGTGAGTCAGGAGGCAGGAAATGAGGGTGGCTGCTGAGGAGAGCTGCTCCAGGAAGGACCTGGTTTAGGTTCTCCGCTTAGGCCTGTGTTTTCCAAATGGTGATGACCTTATCCCCTAGGTCATTTGAAGGAGTGTCAGGATAAAAAAGGGGCTATTCCTAGAAGGCCAGGTTTACTCAAGGATGTTTGGGAACTCTCATGAGGAAGTTGAAGAGATATAGTTTCTCATATTTTTAAAGGATAAAACAAAATCTATAAAGGATTTGAGCATGGGATTTAGGAGGGTAGAGTTGCACACTGAAAGGATTGCTGTTGTGGTCAGTACTAAGAAGGGGAGAGGGTGAGGTAGGTCTGTGGTGCTAGCTAGCGTCTAGGATGTCATTTAAAAGGTTATGGAGAGAACTAGGGTAGGAGATAAAGGACTGAGTAGCAAGGGGAGCGAGGGGCGGTATGCAGGAGGGAGAGGCCAGGCTGTGTAGTGTGGGAGAATAGAGAAGTCTGTAGTGACAATGCATCTAGCTTCAGCTCCTGGGTGGTTGGTGATGCCACCCATTCACAAAACTGAAACCAGGCGGGGGACAATGTACAGGTGGGTGTGAAACATTTCTTTTTATTTGCTGTATTCACACACTTTCACATCTGGGGCCTTACTTACACTGGAGGGGCTGACCCTCCTGGGGTTGGCTAATTCCTACTGATAGTTAGCAACTCACCTGTTAGTGTACTTTTCATATACCAACCAACCAATCCCGAATTCCCACCCCAGTCACCTCCTTTATCAGTCTCTCGCACCTGGGTTACTATTCACCCGCCCTTATCACCCCAAGCCAAGTACCAGGTAGCTAGAAACAAGCTCTAAGCCCCAGAGCCTGCTAAAATGATTCAAACGAGCCAACGTAAACCTGCTCGCTCTGCTTTGCCTGTTCCTTCCTGTGGAAACCACACTAAAGGCTCTTGCCCTCATTTCACCCCCACCCACACCCAGCTCAGTCCCTCCGCCACCTGACTGAGCCCTGTGCTTCCCTGCATGGCTTCCCTGCAGCACAGTGCCTCCCGTGGGAACTAGAGAGTATAGAAAACTACTTCCTTTGTGACAGTCATTTCCATGTCTGTGTCTTACATATGCAATAGGATTTAAAAACAAATCCTAGGTACACTTAAAACAGTGGGGCTGATGGAGAGTTTTATTTTACACTTGAAGTGTTAGGGTCCTGGGATATCTGGATGGAGATGCCTGGGAGCAATCAGACGCAAGGATTGGGACTTCAAGGGAAGATGTTTCAATATTTCCTTCCCATTCTGTCTCATAGGGTTGCTGTGGAAAATAGGTGAGCTAATGTAGGAGAAGGAGCTATGAAAATTATGAGGTACTACTAAATACAAAGTAATCTTAGTATTTACCTTTACAGTCTAGGGCTATGTACTGTTGAAATAGCTGTACTTTACTGAGAGTAAGTGAAAAAGGAATTTTGCTATATCCCTTTGTTTTTGGAATCTCTATTCAGACAGAAACTTTTATAGGAGTTCCACTGGCTGAATGTCACTGCCACCACACTGGCTTGGGTTTGATTTTTAAAAGGGGAGACTGTCCTACCAACAGAAAAGGGGACTGTTAGGAAGTGACTATTTTTCTTTGTTATGATCCAGAGATAGTAACTGGAGGTATAAAATAAGAGTACACTAACCATGACAACATAAAATCAAGATTTGGATTTCCTTTCTTGGAAACTAACCCGTGTGATTTAAGGGAGAAGGATGGTGGCATAAGGGAGAGAGCTGGCTTCCTTATAGGAAGCCTTGTAATTACAAGATGGCTGCTGCAGCTCCAGCCATCAAATCTACATTCAGGTAGTAGGAAGGGTCAGGAACAAAAGGGAACCTGTTAATTGAATTGGCCCCCTTTTAAAATACCTTTCATAGAAATCCACTCATGAACTTGTACATACATCATATTGGTCAGAATTTAATCACATGACTACCCATATGTGCAAAGGAGGCTGGGAAATATTTTTAAGCTGGGCACATGGCCATGTGCTTGTATAAGCAATGAGCCGTGTCTGCCAGAGGTAAAAAAACAAAACCAAACCATCTCATGCTCTTTTGTATAGACTGATTGCTGATCACCATAAACCCATCTTTATTATCAATAATGGGCTCTGCAAATGTGCATTTCTGATTGCATGGGCCATTTTTAGGAAAACACATAACAAAATAAAGCCAAAATGTATACTCCCCTGGATGAAATGATTTCTAGGGTCCCAGTGTTTGAGAACCATTTTACCTGGAGAATTTGTTTTCCTTATCCCATAGAAATTCAAATACTACGGATAAAGTTCTTGTATCTGAGAGCAGTTCTCCATGTGAATTTTCAGCCATTATCCAATCAAGTGCTGACACCATCCAAATTGGAAAAGAATAGGTGTGCATTCTGTTCCCTATTTTGCAATTGGGTTAACTAATTATTGTGGAATTTTTTTTTTTTAATGCTTGTTTGCCTAAAGCCTTATCTTTCTGAAACAGAAAATAGGATGTTTGGTCCTGGTTCTACATTGAGTTCTAATTCCCTGATTATTTAAAAATCCCAAACTTTAATGTCCAGAAAAGACAAGGCAAAAGGCAAAATTCTCTACTAGTTAGTATGGGAGATAGACTGTTATTTAGAATAAATTGTTAGATTAATCCCTAGGGATGAGGAGGGCTTTAGATCAGTGATTCCCAAAGCATATTCCCATTAAACAAAACAAAATTTGGTGAGCTACCCTAAGGTTAGTTTGTTGAAATTTGTGTAATGGAGGTTCCCCCAACGTCCACTACACAAATTGGAGAAAAATCTAAGTTAATGGAAGGATATTCCCATGCTTTAAAAAAAAAAAAAAAAAGCCTTTTTGGTGTCTGTTTTCACTTAAATATGGACCATTGACAAAGGAATGGGTAGCCAACAATATTAACGTGGAAAACTCAAATAGTTGATCATACTTGGTTGATTTCTTTGTTGATATTTTGACTGATTGCCTGCTTTGTAATGATGAGTAGTGTGTATGATGACTCCTCAAGGAGCCTGGGTCGTGTCCCAGAAAGAACACTGTGCCCCGGTGTTGCTCTGCCCCCCATCCCACCATACACTGAGAGTCTCTTCCAGCTTGAGGGTGCAGCTTCCTATGACCCTTAATCCGGAAATGCACTTCACCTCTGGGCGCCGCAGGACTCTTCCTATATTAAAATGATATACACTAGAAGTCTTCAGGATGCCATTTATTTTTACCTTTGTCTTTTTTAAATTGGCTATTGGCGGAGAGTCTAGAAACTACACAACCCTGAGATCAGGAGTCGCGTGCTCTACCCGACTGAGCCAGCCAGCCCCGCCCCCCCCACCAAGGCTTCTTTAGATAGAAGTGATGGTGCCCTTGCTGGTAAAGATGAAGTTTCACCTCAAAGTGGTAGATAAGTTGTAATGAACATGGTTTAGAAAGTACAGTCATGTTCCGGAATGCATCGATAAAGAGTTTATTAACTCCTAAGCAAGCTATGCAAACAGTTACGAAGTGAGTTAGACGACTTAGGGTGAAATCAATCAGCATAGAGAAGACATAGCTGCAGACTGTAGAAGGCTCAGGACCATTTTAGTTGGCGTCAAAGCCCGGCCCACCAAACAAACCACGCATTTCCTCCTTCACGTGTCTCTGAAGTGCGCTGAGCTGGCTGGAGGCTGTCGCACGCCGGGAAAGGACTCCAGTCTCTCGTGAAGAGGTCACCTGCTGCGCCCGCTGCAAGCGAACAGGAGCTGGAGCGGAAGGAGGAACGACCGATCTCTGGACCAAGTAGCTGCCCGCCTCATTGCCCTCGCTTGCTTACAGATACTGCCCCGCCTTGTTTGTTGGGAAGAAAAGAAAAGAAAGAAAAAAAAAAAAAAAAAAAAAAAAGGAAAGAAAAGAAAAGAAAAGAAAAGAAAAAAAAAAGTGATGGTGGAAACGTCATGGAAGGGCCTGCGGTTCCCCTAGACTGCATGTTTTCCTTCTGTCATTGTACTAAAGGATGCAGTGATTTCAAATCCAGAGTCACATCTGCGCCTTGGGAAGTAGTTCTGTGTGGTGCTGGAATCCGCCACCAGCACTTGCTGGCGGTGTGACCTTGGGGGAGTTACTTAGCTTATTTATGCCTCAAAATCCTCTGCTGAATGTAGAGCAAATGATAGTATCTACTCATAGGGTGGTTTTGCTTATTAAATGACTCCAAGCAGGCCAAGCACTGTGAATGGTGCATGGTGAGTACCTATTAAGTGCTCAATAAATTTTAGCTATTCTTTTTTTTTTTATTATTGTTAAAGCTTTTGCTATTTTTGTAACTGGAAAAAATTACACTTGACCCATTTTTTAGTATGCAACCCTTCAGCAGCTGGTGAGTCTTTGAATTAGTGGTTTTACTAAGATTTTTGGCTGATCTAAATAGGTTTAATTTCTGGCTTAGTATTTAATAACCTCTCTGCCAGAGAAGCAGTGGGTGTTTCTGAGGGTTTAATATGAATTTTCAATTAGCAGGATTCAGGTGCCCTAAGATTGAGTTTTGATGAGATCTCCCCCTGCCTTCAAATTTTGGCCACAAAATGGATCAAGCTTAATTAGGGAACATTTGGTTTATTATACAAATTAGAAATATGAGGCAGTCTAACATTTATTACCATTCAAGTCTAAGGTAAGATCATAAAGGATCCATAGGAAGCACTGACTTGAGTTATTAAGATTTTTAATTAAAAAAAAGATGGCCAGGGCCAGTGAAATAATCCTAAAAGGTGTTTGTTGTCATGGTTTATTTTTTAGATTGAAAGTCAGTTTTGAAAATGTATGCCAAGAACCGCACCTGCCACGGGGCTCAAGTAGTTGTAGGAAGCAGAGTTCATTCTTACCGCAGCACCATGATGGTCCCCGTGTCAGTACCTAACTTCTGCTCGACCTCTCTTTAGCCAGCTTAATACTCAGTTATATTTAGAAGTAGTGTAGAGAGCTGCAAATCTTAAGGGATTTAGAAAGAGTTTGTGAAATTAGCAAAAGTATCTGCTACCAAGTGTTACCTTATGAATTCATTTGTTGAAATTTACTTTTAGAGGCTTAGGGAAGGATCTACCACATTCAGGGAGAAACGTTCGAGAGAGTGCTAGAAGAGCAGTAGAGTGATGCTGTCCCTGGGTGATTCTGAAATACGGCACTGTTAAATAATGGAAGCTCCCTGGTGACTTAATCTCTAGCCTTAATGATTTAATTACATAATCGTGGAGCTTTTGGACTAACAGACTAATAATTTATTGTACTGGGTGACAAAGAATGAGTTTTCATGTAATGTTTAGAGATCTTGCCTAAAACATGACCTTTTGAAGAGAAATAGCCCATCTGTTTAAATTATGCCAGCAAGCAACATCACGCATTAGCAGCAGATCCTTCCCTGGGACCATGGGCCATTGCACTCTTGGACCATTCCAACCCATTCTGTCTCTCAGCCAGAGAGTATCTGTAAAGATGAATTCATGGGTCGCTCTGCTTAAAGCCCCTCAGTGGCTCCTAGAGTCCTCAAAAGAAGTCCAGACTGTTACTGCAGCCTTTCTCTTCAATTCTTAACTTTATTCCACTCCCCCCCCATTTTCTTATTTAGACATCTTGGATATTGAGTCAGCTCAAGGAACTCCGAGATGGCCAGGCTTCACAGGAGACTGGAGCTGGATGTACAGGCAGTCCTTGGGCCCCAGCTCTGATTCCTGGGGCTCTCCCTGTCATCTGCCTCATTCTCTTTCTCTGCTTTGGCATGCTTGCAGATGGCCACCCCCAACCCCCCCCCCCCCCGCCCCGCCCCGGCCTAGATCTCTTTCCTGCAAGTGATCAGCTGAGATAGGGACTAGCTTCCCAGGCCCTATTGCATGTTCCTAGGAAAGTGAATCTGATGGACTAGAGTAAGATGGGCTCCCTGGTACTCCACTGAGTCTGGGGGGTGGTCCCATGGCTGTGAAAGCAGGCTGTTATTTTGCTGGATGGGAGTGTTCAAAGTGCTCCCAGATAAAACCATTTCAGATATTCAACACTTGATCTCTCCCCACCCCTGCCAGTTACTCTCGGATATCTCAGATACCTCTAAATAGACTTGGGCTTTTGTCTTTGGTATCAAAAACTGCCATGGCCAGGTGCATGGTTTGTTTATGAGAAGCTTAAAGCAACCAAGAATTTACTTTTCCAACCATGTTGTATATCTTGTGAATTTTTTCATTTACTCATCCATTTGTTTAACAAACATTTATTATCTAGGTTATTTAAGGTGCTCTAATATACAGATGCATGGGATATGATCATATGTAGTTTAAGGTCTAGTTCGTTTTTGGAGGAAACTAATGTTACACATTTAAACTGTATTTACTTGCTTGTCCAGGGTTGTAATCCTTTATTCATTAATATTTTCCCCCAGATCTTGTCCCAGTATTATGCTAGACAGTCAAATTCTTTCATCATTTGCTTGCACGGATGCCTCTGACTTATTTAGGAGTTTTTATTCATTCTAGTTATGTGTAGGAGAATACACATGTTCGAAAAATAGAAATTTTCCTACTGCAACGTTGCATGACATTGAGTTTGACATTTTTTGAATAGCAGGAGACAGATTTTGTATAATCTGGGAAGCTGGAGGCTTTAAGATTATGAACACGGCAACTTGCCCAAATCATTTCTAGAGTTGGAGGTAGCTCAAAGTTCAAGTTTTGACAATAAACATGCACATGCAAAGAGAAAAGTCAGAAAAACCATAGCCTAAGTTCAAAATGAAGTCACAGCTGGCTGCCCAGGAAGAGAGGGATGAGCTTTGAAGGCAAAGTCAGCCATTCTGCATGTCCAAAGTAGGGGTAGCAGAGTCCAAAAAGAAACGGAGTTTTGCCTTTCTCTTTAGTGAGGCTTCCATTTACCTCTTTGTGAGAACTGCTACTGGTGGGGGTCTTGACCATGGCCGAAGATTTAGCATTGTATTTTTAAAGTTCAATAACGGGAACTGTTGAAGGGGTTATATCCTTAAATTTCTTAGGGTGATGATAGATGAAAAGTAGCAGACCTCTATAAAGAAATCAGTAGGTGAAACTATTTTTTAAATATTTGAAACTACTTTGTCCTGTAATGAGGGAGGGTGTGTACTTGAACTTGAGTTCCTAAAATGGAATACTTAAAAAAAAATCGTTTGGAGAACTGTGCCATGATAACCAATGAGAAGTAAATCAGAAGAAGTGAGCCACCCACTAACACATGCATCAGTAGGTGGCTCAAGTTCAGATGATTTCTTATTCTCAAGCTTCAATATGAGAGTCCGTTGGCATTCTTACCCTTGTTTCCGGTGTGCCCTGGTTTGCACTCTCAGGGGATGTCTGGGAGCTTTTCATAAGAAGATGGCATGTTAATAATTGCATAAAGCTTCATCCAAGAGCTCAATCTGAATGCATTTTGAGATGGAATGTTATTTTTGCAGTTGGTGATTTGAAAGGTTACTTTAAATCCACTGAGTAAACATACCCAAGTAGGTGAGAGGTCCTTTGTTTGGTTATGATAATGTGCTACTGATGTATGCTAATTATGGCAAAGCTAATCTCCTAATTTTCAATATTAACTAAGGTCTGTCCTGTCCTTCTTTATGGAGAGATACAAGAATTAATTAATAGGATTTCTGTCTGAGAAAATAAATACTGTAAGATGTGAGACTATGTACAAAACACATTTCCATAGCAGAAGAGCTGAAGTGCTAATTGAATGTAGGTGATCTTCCTGTTTGAAGGAAAATGTAATATAAACTTGGAATCCGCTCCTTAATGACAATGATATTTTGCTCATTGTAAAGACTTTTCTCATCTTGTGGTAGGACAGGATCTAACATGTTTTTCCAGTAATGCCGATCTGTCAAATTCATACCCAATTTTCTCCTACTCCTTTTCCTTCCTTCCTTCTCTTTTTTCTTTTCTTTTCTTTTCTTTTCTTTTCTTTTCTTTTCTTTTCTTTTCTTTTCTTTTCTTTTCTCCTTCCTCCCTCCCTCCCTCTTTCTTTTCTTTTCTTTTTTTTTCTTTCTCTCTCTTCCTTCCTTCTTTCCTTCCTTCCTTCCTTCCTTCCTTCCTTCCTTCCTTCCTTCCTTCCTTCCTTCCTTTCTCCCAACGCCGCCCCCCCCCCTTTCTTCCCATGTTGTGTTCAGGGGCCTAGCCAAATGTGAAGATCTAGCCTCTTCTGGAACTGACTAGTTGACCAGATAATGGTCCTCTGTCCCAGGGATCATTTATTCTAGCCAGTTTTATTTTATAATGCAATTTTTACAATCAAGGAAATTTTAAATATTCAGACCACACACTTAGCTCTGAAAGTCCTAGACCTTAATTTGGCTTGGAGGAAAAAGCTGCTGAGATTTGTTATGACAAAGATAAAATTTAAATTGTTCTATGTATAACATTTAAACTAAAGTTAGACAAATTGCATAGGGCAGTCTGTGTCTGGTGAATTTTTTTTTTTTTTAATTTTCAGGCCATTGTGGACTGATAATTTTGTAGAATATAATAAAAATCAACTACTAATAAAAACCAAGAAACAAGAAGTTCCAAATTTTACTTAGATTTAACACATATAAAATTAATCTGTCAAATGTTATAAAAGTATCTAAATTCTTTGTTTCTTCACTCATTTCATTTTCGGCCCATCACAACCAGTTTGCAGACTAGCATAGATCCTGGGATCACACTTTGAAACACCAAATCTAATTATTCAGTTGAGGGTGCAAAAGTTGAATCCTATCTAGAAGCTTCTATTTGGAAAACTTCCCAGAACTGTATTTTGATCTAAAGTTGCTATATTGATATTGTTGCCCAACAGCGGGCTCCTTTTTTCTAACAGATCCTCAGTCAGGTAAATCCTATTCAAGGGAAGTCTGAATGTCTGCCCAGTCTGGGTGAACCTTGGGCAGATTCCTTACTGAAATCTCCTAGATTTCCTCCAGATGATTAGTGTAGGTAGGGACCAGTTTTGGTCAATGAGATGTGAGGGAAATCGGTGTACTTCTGAGAAAATTTTTTTCTTAAAAAAAAAAAAAAAAAAGATACAAAGAAATGACACAAAGATATGACTCCTGGAGCTACCATAACCATCAGGTAACCTATCAGTTTAGGAAGAAACTTGGGTTTTTAATGAATTCCTGAACTGCTAAATAAATTAACCATGTTACTACCTTTCAAACTTTTTATCACGTGGGGTTGAAAAGAACTATTGTTTAAGCAATATGTGGTTGATCCTTTTCTTACTTGCAGCGTAAACAGTAATTTAAGAGTAGTTTACTGCATACATTTTAATAATGAGTTCAGTTTTTAAGGAAAAGCAATAATTGATGAGATGCTTAAAAATCAGTTTTCCACGCAGTGGTCTACCCCAAGGCGTGGCTTCTCGTCAGGTGGCAGCTCCTAGACTCGGGGGCAAAAAGCCTACAAGGAATAATAGAGGGATCTCTGTCGGATTTGTGTTGCAAACCAACCATTTTAAGCAGCACATGTAATAAAAACAAAAACAAAAGCAGAAACACCCAAGGTCTACTGTAGCTGGAAAGACTGTTTTGTTTTGAGATATGGGGCATGTCTAACCTTTGGGACAGGATGGGTTAAAATGAAGTCTGAATCTTTTGAGTGTTGGTGCAAAGTGCACGATGTGCGTAATACTCTCAGAGCAGGCTATAGGATTTAGGGTATCAGTCACTGCTCGAAGCTCTGACAGAAGGGGTGTACGTTCTTTTTTTCTTCCCTTTGGGCACTCTGCTCCCAGGCTTTAAAGGGTACTGAAATGCCTAGATGGAGGAAGATAGAAGCTGCAGGGCTTGAGAAATACCGAGTGGTGTAAAAAGAGCTACCACAAGAACATTTTGGAAGTTGGAGTGTTTGAGAAGCAGATGAAAAGGAAAAAGGAGATGGAGGCCGAGTGAGGCCATGTAAGTGTGGCTGGCCGTAGAGCTGTGAGATTTTAATTTTTAAATTATGAAGTGGCTATTTATTTATTTATTTAAATATTTTATTTATTTGACAGAGACACAGCAAGAGAGGGAACACAAGCAGGGGGAGTGGGAGAGGGAGAAGCAGGCTTCCCACTGAGCAGGGAGCCCGGTGTGGGGCTCCATCCCAGGACCCCGGGATCATGACCTGAGCCGAAGGCAGATGCTTAATGACTGAGCCACCCAGGTGCCCCATGAAGCAGCTCTTTAAAAGCCTGACATTATTATGTGCTGGTTATTTTTCTAAGCATTTTTCCTATATTAATTCACTTCATTCTGAATGAAGCAGATAGCATTATCATGCCTATTATGTTACAGGTGAAGGAAGTGAGTCCAGGGAAGTTAGTAATTTGCCGGAGGTCCACCACCTCCATAGTCTGTGCTTTTACCATCGAACTGTACTCCCCCCGCGTGGAATATTTCAGCGCACAGACAAGTACACAGAATAGGATAAGAATGACCCAGGTATCCAATGTTCCACTCTATCATTTAAAGAAACACAACATTATACATGTAGTTGGTCCCTGAGCACCTCTCCCTGCTCCGATCTGCCCCCCTCTCGTTCGGTCTGTGATCTTTCTTTCCCTGGCATGAGGTTTGGTTCAGTTTTCAGAAGAGAGACTCCATCTACTTTTTCATACCTCCTGGGCCCTGCTTAAAAAGCAGTTCTGAAAGCGATTGGAAGTGGTTTTCTCCTTCCTGAACCCAGAGCCACACCTCAGGTCTATACCCTAGACAGCGAGCCTACCTCTGGACACCCATTCTAGGGTGGTTCCTTTTAGCCTTCATTGGATCCTCATTTCCCTGCAAGTGCACGCAGTGCCCCCACTGCCCACTGCTGGTCCTGGTGACCTGCTGCCCACAGATTTAGTCCCTCTTAGACTGTGAACCTTATCTGAGGGAAAACGAGAAGGGTGATGCCACTATTGGTCTTGTGATTTTTGGGGGAAAAGAGGCTTCTCTGGTTCAGAGCTGCCCTGGACAATGCTTATTCCTTATTAGTTTAGGAAAGATATGTGAAATTATTTTAACATTCATTTGATATTAAAATGCAAGGTTTCCTGCAACCCTAAGGTGATAAGCAGTGGGAAGTTAAAAGATCTTCTTTAGGATTATTGATTAATACTGTTTAAACATCTCAAAGGAATTTGGAGAAGATATGGATATTAGCCCATAACCTCCTAAATATAGTTTTATCTTAAGGAAATAAATTTGAAAAAAATAATGGAGTCAGGAATGCATCAGCCTGGAGTCTATGTCATAATTTATCCTTTGATTTATTAATCAACTAATATTGAGTTTTCATCAGCAGGTATGGGGGGATATAGCAGTAATAAAAACAGATAAAAATTCTTAACCTCATGGAACTTACATTCTAGTGGGAAAGATAGATAATAAATTAAACAAGTAAGATCATGACATTTAAAATACATAGCCTTTAAGGGCATTTGCATTTTTGGACTATGATATATTTGAGGAGGTGGGCATCTGAACAGAACAGTAGGCAACTCTTGATACTTTCAGCCGTGGAAACTATGGACCACTCTCTACCGTCAAGGGTGTGTTCACACTTTGCCCTTTGCATGTTCACACTTCCTGCCCCTTCTCCCCTCTGGTCCCATTAGTAGAACTGACCATTGTGAAAAAGAAGATAAGTTTTCACACTCAAGGAGGGGGAAATGCTGAGTCTGGAAATATTTTATGGTAGCCTGTTGCCATCATTGGCAATGTTAGTAAGTAGAAGTAAAAGTGATTTTCCTTTTCCAGGAAAGAATTTTGATGTATGTGTTTCTAAGTGGGCTAGGGAAAGGAAGTCAGCCTCCGAATATGGCAAGTTGAAAACGAACATTTTTTTTTTAAGATTTATTTATTCATTTGGGAGAAAAAAACTGGAGGGGGGCAGGGGCAGGGGCAGAGGGAGAGAATCTCAAATAGATTCTCTTCTGAGCTCAGAGCCTGACTCCAGCTTAATCTGATGACCCTGAGATCGCCCCTGAGATCAGGACCTGAGCCTAAATCACTAGTCAGGGGCTTAACCAACTGACTGAGCCACCCAGATGCCCCAGAAATGAGCATGTTATTAATATAAAAAATTCAAATGGAGATTACTTCCCTAATATGATTGCCATGAGCATTCATAATATTCATATTATAGATCATGTGCAGGCTGTCCTCTCTAGTTTACTAATAAAAGATTCCCGTAAATCAAATAAAACTTCAAGAAAGTCTGCCTGCCTGTCTTCCTTCATTCTTTTAATTTAATTTAATGTAATTCATTTATTTGTTTTTATTTTTGCATATTTTTTCATTCATTCTTTTCATTTTAAATAAATTGCACCAAGAACATTTTTTTTCCTTTCCTAAGATCTTACTTGAAGCAGAGCTCTTAAAAATCTTTTGTGATCAAGCATTTTAAAGTGCCTACACGGGCATGGCTTTATAGAGATAAGTTAAATTGACTTAGACCTCGTTGTCTCAGAATAAGAAGGGAAAGCAGAAAATCGTATTTTAAAACTGCATTTTTTTTTCTGGGAAATCATTAATCTCCAACGATAAACTGCTTTACAGCTGATTTGTTCATGGATATGATGATAGCTTTAGACGGTAATATACTTGATTCAATTGCTCTGAATGATACCAAATTCTGGATTAAGTCATGGTAATTGATTTAAAGAAGATATGACTTTTTTGTTGCAATAAAGATATGGGGAGTAGTGCGTGCTAAAGTGGATTGGAATAAGGTGTTTTTTGACTACAAATCGGCTGGTTCTGGAAGGTCTCCACCTGTAGCGTTTTGGTAGCTGGAGTATTTCTGCCACTGCGAACAGCCCTTTTCCAGCACAGTAACTATCATTTGCTGCGGTGGCCCTCTCAAGCCACGTCCTCCAGATGACAGAGCTGATGGTCGCTCTGAAACTACTGGAAACTGCTGTAGGTGAGTCAAGTTGGCCAGTGTGGCTAAAACCTTGGATCCCCACACTGCAAGCACGGAAGGAAGGGAACGTTGGTCAGAAATATGATGGCAGTTAATTGAACCTTGTTGATTATTTTTATGTTCCTGAGTTGAGAACTTTAAAACAAAGCAGAGTCCTTCTGGTCACTTGTTCACCTAGGATGGACTTGTTTACATGGCCCATACTAATTGTTTCCTAAATGCTGACGGATGCTTTTGCATCATTCATCAAAAGTTTCTTCTATCATCAGAATCACACTGCTTTCACAGGGCTGCAAATGTTTTCTGAGATTTGAAGAAGATGTAGGCCTGGTTGGTGCTTTTTTCTCTTTCCGACGGGAATTGTCGGGATAAATTCTGATGTTTGAATTGCCCTTGTTCTGCTAGAGGAGAAGAATTTCTGATTACAGTAGTTATCAGCAATTGGAGTGCTGAATCAGTTGCGCAAATTCAAAATAGCATGCAGACTGGGACATAATTGTCCTGTGACTAGATCTTTAGGGAAGCAGCCTAATGGGATGGGGGTCTGTATGTTGTTCAATCCCATACTGAGTATTGTGATCCGGGCAGGGAGAGTAGGCATCCCGGGAAGGCTTGTGCATCTCCTGGGTATTGACTTGTCCTGTTGCCACAAATGCTGTGTTTTTAACTGAAGTCCTGTTGCTTTGAGCCCATGCATCGTGTTCAAATACAGCATACCTTGCCTTTACTGTTTGATACAGTCACCAGCCGATACAGTCACTTAAATGCAAGAGCACCATCCCACTATTAATGCTTGTAATTTATTGTTTGTTGGGTGTCTACTCTGGGTCTACTCCGTGTTCTTGTGAGTTTACCAAATTACCAGAATTGTTTCCTATGTTATGCTTAGTTCTGGCTCTAAGCCAGGCAGGTGGGACATAAATGGGGACCAGTATAATTTTTTTTTCCCTTGAGAAAGGTGGGGAGGGGCAGAGGGAGAGGGAAAGTGAGAATCTTAAGTAGGTTCTACGCTCAGCAGGGAGCCCAACGCGGGGTTCAGTCTCACAACCCTGAGATCACACCCTGAGCCAAAATCAAGAGTCAGATGCTGAACTGACTGAGCCGCCCAGGCGTCCGGACCAGTATAATTTTTGATAATAAATTTAGATTTGAATTTTAGGGTTAGGTAAATAAATAACTTTTAGAAATAACACAGGTATTTTCCCCATAAAAATTAAAAATTAGAAGTTGTTTTGTGGTGAGTTATAAAGAATATTTTGAATTCTAAAATTCTCTGTCATGCTAAAGCATTTTACTATTTGTCTTTTAATTTTCAAATCTTTTTTCAGTTCTTATTCTATATGGGCAAATAGCATATTAGTTTTTAAAAATTAAATTTTAATTTTAATTAATTTGTTATTTATTATTTTATTTTTAAAAATCACTTGTTAACTGCAAAAAAAAAATGCAAACCACAGAAGACAATAAAGAAAAATATCAGTCATCTGTAACCTTGTACTCCAGAAACAACTAAAGCTGGCATTTTGGTATAAAGCCTTCTAGTCTTTTCTCCTTTTTCCATGATGTACAAATGCAATGTTAGAGCTTCATTTTTGTGTGATTCACCTAATGTAGGAGTCGGAAAAAAGCACATGGAGATAGTAGACAATCAGATGAGGGAATGAATCCCAGAAAAACCGAAAGGGCCTGAACTAAAACATGATAATGCTGCCTCATCTATAATACGGTGAAGTCTCATGGACAGCCCGAAGACTGGTTTAGGAAGTTTACCTACATTGAACTTGGAGTTCTGGGAGAATAAAATCATATATATATATGATTTTATTTATTTATTTGAGATGTTAGAGAACACAAGGAAGGGCAGAAGGAGGAGCAGACTCCCTGCAGAGCAGGGAGCCTGATGCGGGGCTTGATCCCAGGACCCTGAGATCATGACCTGAGCTGAAGGCAGATGCCCAACTGACTGAGCCACCCAGGCGCCCCAAGAATAAAATATTTTGATTGAACAAGTTTTTCAGCCAGCTGAGTGACTCCACTATACCCTGAAAAATTTAATAAACCTCTTTCAAATCATGTTCTTCATTATTTAGCAGAAGTGACAACACATTGATTACTATGTAAGCTAATAGTTATCATTTTTCACAATTTTATTGACCCTTAGTCAAATCTTAGGTTTAAATGCTAAAAATCACTGTGAGACAAACACAAACTGATACCCAGCATTTATTCATAAAACACACTCTCTCCTCTCTTTTTTTTAATGGCAACATATAAGATTTGGAGATCTTGTTTCGATCTGTTCATCAGGAACCACAGATTCATTAATCCAATGAACAAAAATGTATGGCATCACTGTTGTGTGCCAGCCACTGTTCTAGGCACAGGAAATCATGGGTGAATAAAACATGTCTGTCCTCGTGGAGCCTACATATTAGTGGATAGTAACAGAAATTGGGTATTAATAATGGGCAACCAGGAGGCCTCTTCAGATTGGATCATCAGAATCTACTTAATCTTAGACCTGAATTTCAAAAAGGAATCAGCCATGAAAAAATCTGGGGGAACATTTCAGGGAGAAGGAGCAGTGAGTGCAAAGTGTACTGGGGAACTATATGGATTCCAGTGATCAATAGGAAGAGACTGGACAGAGTGATAAGATTATCTCTCTATTGGGGTTAATTATACTTCCTGTGGGAGGCTGTTGGCTTGTTTCAAAAAGTCTAATTGACCTTTAAAAAGTACCACATTAACTGTGACATGGAGAATTGATTATGGGGGGAAGCAGGAGGCCAACCAGAATGCTCAGACATCCAGGAGAGAGATGATGTGGGGTTTGGATCATGGGGTTTCCATCCTGATAGACATGGTGCCTTTGGGTTGTGCTTTAGATGAAGAGTCAAGGCTTTGTGAAGGATGGAGAAAGGAAACAGTGATGACTTTTTGGTTTGGGGCTTAAAGCATTAGGAGATAGTGGAGCCATTTACTGAGATGGAATGGCTGGGGGAGAAGCAGGTTTTAGGACTTATGTTTCAGATTCTTATTAGACATCCCGTCTGTGTCATCTGGCGGTTGTACACACATGTCTAAAACTGAAGGCGGAGGATGGTGTTAGAGAGTTACATTTGATGTCATCTGTGTGCAGAGCAGAATTAACACTCCAGGATAGGCCACATGGCTTGGAGTAGCATAGAAACTCAAGTGCCTTCAACATCTGGAAGCAGTTTTATTGTCCTGCCACAGAATTTTCAATGATGCAGAATCTGCTGACCATACCTTAAGCTGCTGTTTTTCTGAGCTCTGATATCATTTGGGAAGAAGGAAAGCTAGTCGAAAGGTTGGAAGTCTAACGTGTGCTGAGCAAGACGTTTTCTGTACTTTATCTCCTGATTCTTGTGTTGAACATGTGAGGAGACTGGCTGAGAGTCAGCGGAGTAGGCCAGGGTAACAATGGGACTGAGCAGAGAATCCAGAATTCAAAAGCAGGTCTTTTGCCTTGCTTTTTGCTTTATCATGTTTGCAGTAGGCAGAGTTACAAAGGAGTGGCAATATTTTCCTTTGCTTTTTCTTGCAAATTACATGCAATTTTAAAGTAACTATAACATCTCCCATATGTTTCTAAAAAGATGTTTCAAAGCTGTACTTGCTCCTGGCAAAGAAAAAA
Organism: Ursus americanus; assembly: GCF_024610735.1. Taxonomy (NCBI): domain Eukaryota; kingdom Metazoa; phylum Chordata; class Mammalia; order Carnivora; family Ursidae; genus Ursus; species Ursus americanus. The sequence continues at coordinate 49,487,958 of NC_142146.1, read as the reverse complement.
ACATGCCTCACCAATACAAAAGACTTTAAGGTGGGAGTTAAGTATGCTTGTGTCTTCCTCTTTAAGTATTATACTCTTTCCACAAATTCCAGAAATTTTCCAAGACTAGATACATTCAAGTAGAATCATTATGACATAAAGGTTTATAGCTTTTTTTTTTTTTCCACTTAATAATATATCTTTGGCAGCTTTCCATTTTGGCAAATTTAGATCTGTGATATTCTTTTTAATGACACCATGATATTTCATTTTATATGGTTAGCCCATAATTTCTTTACTATTTCATTTTATGGTTAACCTCATGGACCTTTAGAGTATTTCTAGTTTATTTTAAAATAATTACAAACAAGGCGGCAGTGATTAGCCGTATTTCTTTATCTCTATCTCTGCTTCATTCTGCAATATCAGTATAGGATAAATCCCTGGTTAAGGATTACACGGTCAAAATGCATGTTGCTTTTAAGTTTAGATAAATATTGCCAAATTGATTCAAATAATGCCACCCAGTTGATAATCTTATTATCGGCCCCACAATTTCATCCACAATGGCTTTTTAATAATATTAAAATTGGTGCTTATTAGGTAGAATATTTTTTGCCTTGACTTTAAACTTTTAACCATGTGTAATGTTAAGCATTTTTTTCTATATGTGTATTGGTCATTTTTCTGTGAATTGTCCTATATTATATATTTTTGCCTATTTTTATTTGGGTTATTTGTTTTCTTTTTCTTGGTGACTTGGAGGAATGCTTTATATCATAGATATTAGTCTTTTTCCATTATGTGTCTTTGCAAATATTTTCTTCTAGTCTGTTGCTTATTTTGAATTTTGTTTATGATTTACATAGGTATTTTTACATGTTGTTAAATTTGTCATCTTTTTCCGTTAGGACTTCTGTCCTTTGCTTATATTATAGGAGGTGTGGAGACCTTGCTCTGGAAAAGCTTCTAGGAGGACAGACTTTGCTATATGGCATTGCTTATGTGTTAAAAACTGTGTAGTCTGTAATGGCTGAAATATATGTTCTGCATTTCGTTGACCTACCAGTGTCACGTACGATTCTCCCAGCAACCTATGCTTGGGTTGCTATTGGGTGGTCATCATGTTTTCTATCCACCTCTCACTTTTTTTCCTGGACTACAACTCTTTCTTATCTTTTGTTTCTTGTCTCTTTTTCACCATCAGAATTGTTGTTTCCAGTTGCTTCTTGTTGGCACTGCCACTGTTGTGCTTAATATGCCCTACTCTCTTGACCTGTCCCTAACGTTCCCACTTGTCCTCCATGACATTTTTTCTGTCCCTTGTCAATTCTTGCTTATTTCCCAAGATTTACTTGAAATACTGCACCAACATAGGGTAAGTGTGTCACTTCTCAACTCTTTCTTCTTGCTTGGTAGTCAGCCTTGCACTGCTAAAGATGTACACGGCTGCTCGTGTTCACATACATGTGCATGTGTTAGTGTGTGCAATTATTTCTGAATGGAGAGAGACCCAAGAATTCTTGCATCCAGATAGTTACGGTTTTAATGATGGCCTTTTTTCTGGGATTGACTATTTAGAAAACTTTATAGCACATCTGCTCTGATTATATATGCCAACTTTGCTTCAAAGAAGCTTTCAGGTTTTTTTTTTTCATTTTTCTCCCATTTTTAGATTTTTCTATTTTAAAAAATGATTGAAGATCTATAGTGCAGTGATTTGGGATAGCAACTCCAATCAAAATTGCTGCTAATAGGCTGTGTGAATGCTCTCAGTTACTCAGTGATGTTTATGTGGTATTAAATTTAAAAAAACAGAAGCTTGGGGCGCCTGATGGCTCAGTCGTGAAACGTCTGCCTTCCACTTGGGTTATGATCCCAGGGTCCTGGGATCAAGCCCCACATCAGGCTCCCTGCTTGGTGGGAAGCCTGCTTCTCCCTCTCCCACTCCCCCTGCTTATGTTCCCTCTCTTGCTGTCTCTCTGTCTGTCAAATAAATGGATAAAATCTTTAAAAATTAATAAATAAATAAGAAATAAAAAACCAGAAGCTTATGACATTAGGACCAGGGTTTGGATAAGGACAAATGACTTCTGTAAAATAAACCTGAAAGGATTTTCCCAGGCATTTTCTTTACCACACAGAGATCTATTTTTATGTTTTTTAGCATGGATTTTTTTTTTCCCCACAAAAACACCTGCCCCAGAAATAAGTTGCCTGCTCTAAATGCCATACAGCTTGATTTCCAACAGGCTGTGGCCAGTGGGCCCCAGGCCTGCTTTAGCTCAGCGGGTGGTCTCTGAAACCTCCTGAGAGGCCCTGGGCCTGAGAGCAACAAAGGCTTAGAGGGAGGGACACTTCACTTTGTTTTCTAGATAAATGTGATCTCTTGTTCCATTTTCTGTTATTTGACTCTGATGGAGAGCCTTTTAGGACCTCAATGGACCAAATTAGGACAGTTTGCGTGAAATCAGTTAAGCTTTTTTGTCTTTTTTTTTTTTTTCTGTTTTTGACCACAAAAGGTTCAACTCCATTAATCAATAGTTAGTGAAGGAAATAGGGGCTTGAGTGTAAGAATTGGGTACTACTAAGGGTATATGAATTTTTGGAGTGCAGAGTAGACATTCTCTTTTCAAATGTAGTTCCGTGCAGGAGGCAGGCAGAAAGTGTGTATAGTGACTTGAAGAAATGAATGAGACAGTAACCACCTCAACAAATACTTGCTCTGTGTTGGTATGTGTAGCGCACTGTTTTTTTCAACTTTTGGATGGGGTGTGGGTGAGGTCAGATAAAATGCTGATAGGTCATTAAGGCTCAAAACTAAGAAAGCACCTCTGTCCTATTCAGCCGCTATTTACAAGTCATAACAGATCTGAAATTGTGAGGCATAAGCAGCTGCCAAGGACACAAGAGGTTCTAGAGAAACAATTGTAAATAATTATTTCAATATCAGAATTTCGTATCTTCTAACCCTTGCTTTAATTGGGATATTTCCTATTTTATCAGGAGGGGTTGAAACCCTGTGCTACTGTCCTAATAGGCAACTGAACAGTAAGTCTTCGCTTCTTTCATTTACATGAGCGAATTAAGGCCCAGTGCTGTGCCTGGGAAACTGGCTCCCACGGACCACATGCTAAGCAGTGAGCAGGGATGGTGCCTGGAGCTGTGGTCTCCAAACTTAAAGGAGCCTCAGAAATACTGGGAAGAGCTTTTAAAATGCAGACTCTCAAGAAATCTCAAGGATTTCTGGAGGTGTGGTCTAGGAGTCTGTATTATACAGAAAGCCAAGACTGGGGACCAGTTGCTGTCTTAGGGGAGGTGGGATTTGTCTAAGGAGCATGTTCAACTTCAGTCTCCTAATAGCCATGTACACTTCCATTTTGACCTAAACACCAATCAAAGAATAAACTAGCACTTTGTTGTTGTTTTAGATTTTTTTTTAAGATTTTATGTATTTATTTGATGCACAGAGAGATAGCGCGAGAGAGAACACAAGCCGGGGGAGAGGGAGAAACAGGCTTCCTGCTGAGCAGGGAGCCCGACATGGGGCTCGATCCCAGGACCCTGGGATCATGACCTGAGCTGAAGTCAGACGCTTAAGTAGCTGAGCCACCCAGGCGCTCCTAAGCCAGCACTTTGAAATTAATATGTGATATCATAAACTTTTTATTCTTTTTAACATATCCAGTAGAAATACTTTTATGCTCTGCCATGACAGTGCTTGTAGAACGGAGAGAAAATGGCTTACTGGCTTTGGGGAAGGTGAAGTCTTACTCATACAGCTGAATAAACTGCCCTTGCCCAGTGTCACCCAAGAAACAGCCAGGAAGATTAGGAGTAAGAAATAAGCGGGGGCACCTGGGTGGCACAGCGGTTGGGCGTCTGCCTTCCGCTCAGGGCGTGATCCCGGCGTTATGGGATCGAGCCCCACATCAGGCTCCTCCGCTATGAGCCTGCTTCTTCCTCTCCCACTCCCCCTGCTTGTGTTCCCTCTCTCGCTGGCTGTCTCTAACTCTGTCAAATAAATAAAATGTTAAAAAAAAAAAAAAAAGAAAGAAAGAAGCGAAACTGACTTTCTGGTTACTAAGAATGAGAATTAGAATTTAATTTAATTAGTTAATTAATTAATTTGTTTATTTATTTATACAAGATTTTATTTTAAAGTAATCTCTGCACCCAACATGGGGCTTGAACTCACAACCCCCAGATCAAGAGTCACATGCTCCACCAACTGAGTCAGCCAGGCACCCCTCGAGTCTAATTTTTTAATGTGGCTAACAGAGTATTTATAATTCATTTAAAATAATTTCAGCTACCATTTATACATTCTAAGTGGGGAAGAAAAAGGCACACAGACCCCAAACAAGAACAATTGAAAAAAAATGCACCAAGTGTTCTTATTATGATCTTCTGGGGCCAGGCTTAAATTCTGTCTCCTCTGGAGTTCATACCCATCCACACCCTTCCTCCTTCGTCCTTATTGTCCTTATGTTTTAAATCCCACTCCCTGTTTTATTGTTAATTTTTACATACTATTTGCCAGTCTTGTCATTACCATGATGTAGTATCACCACAATACATGAAGTTTCTAGAAGCTAGACTTGATATATTATAGACTCCTAGCATTTGGTAGAAGGGGTCTTAGGAGCCAGCAAGCCTAATTCCTTATTTCTGTAGAGAGAACATTGGAATCAAGATTGTTTAAAAAACTTACCAGCAATGAGCCAGTTAGGGGCCTGGATAGGACCTGAAGGCAGACATTCCATGTGGTGAAATGGAAAGAGAGCTGCCCTGGAAAATCTGGGTACCTGGTTTCAAGGCTTGTCTTGTTATTTACTAGCTTTATTATCTCAGACAAGTTCTTGACTTCTCTGTCTGTTTTCATTCACTTTGCAATAAGGGGCATTTAATTATCTCTACATCACAGAGATATTTAGAGGGATAATTGAGATAACATGTCCGTAGTCTTATCTCTGGATTCCCAGTAGAGTCCTGGGAAGATTAAGCAAACAAACTAACAAAAAACCCGCAGATGTTCAGCCCCATTCCGAGGGACGGTGACTTAATTGGTATGTGGTGGGGCTTTGTGCTCAACACTTCTAAGAAGGTCTTCAGTGATTTTAATGTACATACGCCAGGGTGGAGAACCATGAGAGGGCCTTGTTAGATGGCAATATTCCCTGTAAGTAAAGGCCAGTATGTATTGTGGCTTAGGAATTTTGCTTCCAGATATCCAGTACCATGTCATATCACTGACTAAATGATGGAACAAAATCTCTAGTCTTTTATATGTATGTGTTTTATAACCATATTGTGGAATGGTGAAGACACTGCCATTCCTTATGTTGAGGCAGAAAACTCTTTACATATTAGAACTAAATTTAGAATTTTAAAATTAATTTATATTCCCCTCCCCCATGGGGTAACATTAAATAAAACCAACAAAATCATACTGTTATGAATTCTGTCTTGTATTTCGTTTGTTTCCCCGGGCTAATGATGATGGAGCAGAAACAATTGTCGAATACAAAATAGGTCTCATTAAAAAAGAAAGTGTTATGTAGAGGCTTGAACAAAATAGAAGAAAAGGTTCCGATATTTAAGAATTACGGATAAGTTCCTTTCACCCTTTCTTTGATCTAAATCCCCCTTATGTATTTATCAACTTTGCAAACATATTGACTATGCGCACATAAGGTTTGCAAACAAGTTCCAAAATGCTACCGCTTAACCAATTAGTTTCTAAAAACCTTTCAAATAATCTTATCTTCTCCACAAGAGTGATTTAAGCACTGGAAAGAACAATCAATGAGCTCTGCATTGTTTGCTCTTCACTGGGAAGAATCATGACTTAATAAGAGTGGAGCGCTCCACGGTTGCTTGTAAGCACATTTATTCATGAGCTGATATGATTTGACTTTAAGGCTCAACTGCTGGCAAGGAAGAGCTTTTCAAGTGAAGCCATTCCCTTGAAGAGCAGTTATATTTTATATAAAGATGATTTTAAAAATTCATGTCTCTAGTAAGATACCCAGATGTTAATCAGGTTTTTTTTCCCTTTAAAGTTATTCTGAGAGGCTTTTGGATGAACTAGAATTTTGTCTTCTTGAAAGATAAAATAATACTTATGAAAGCCAGATCAGCTCTTTTATAGACTTGCAGAATTTAGAGGAAAATGGGCTCTTAGGTTGAGGGCAGGGGATAGTCAGAGATACTCTGTGACCTTCAGAAGTGCACACAGCCAGTTAATGACAGTGGCCCCTCTCCTTCTGCTCTGGGACGCGTGCACTGACCGCCATCTGGGGGCATGGCCCACCAATGAGATGCCTCAGTACTTCCTGTGTCAGGGGGTCCAAAGTATGTTTCCCTCTTCTGCTCTGATGATTTTAGGAAATATCCCTTACCTTCCTTTGAGAGAAACATTATCTGCATTATTTGGCACTTTTCCCACACAGAAATGGAATTGTTTTCAGAAGCTAATCCCTTTCTATCACTCAGATTTACTCTAATTTGCTGGCAAGAAATCAATTCACATTTTTCATGTACCTTTTGCTGAAAGATTCTCTTGCAGAGGATCTGGACCTTTTCTTTTTGTCTGCTAACGCACAGTTTGGTGATCACTGTCCCAAAATAGATGGGTTTACAAAAGCGCGGCCTTGTATGGCCTTACATACGAGGCCTGGTTGGGGCCCTGTATGTGAGAAGGTGTCTCGGGGTGACATTTAGAGCAGATAATGAGCAGGGCCCCAGTTTTGCTTATTACTGCTGGAGGTGCTATTACTTCTTCACCTTTCAAAGAACAGAGCTAGGAAATCTACGCGGGTGTTTGCGTGTGTGTCTACACATATGCATACTTACACCAACATGCAAATATATACACATAAATACTTGTATCTGTATGTTTCTGTTTGCTTTCTGTGTTTGTTCCCCCCTTCTCATTCTTATTGACTTAATTTTAATTTGGAGCATGTAGGAGACAAAGAGAAGTCACTCTCTTATCCCTTCTACTTGATTTTCTCCCCTCTTGAGAGTAACCAGCTACATTGATGTCCGGGTTATCCTTCTTGTGTTTCTTTTTGTAAAGTTAAGTATTTTTATCTCTAAAAATTTCCCAAGCTTTTCTTACATCAAAGTAGCATACTAGAGATACACACTTCTTTGCCTTTTTCACTTACTAATAGCTTCTAGAAATTAACCCATATCAGTGTATAGAGGTCTTTTTTATTACCTTGTACAGTTATACAGTAACCCACTGTGTGTAGCTATATATTATTTTAGTCAACCAGTTTCCTATTCAAGATCATTTTTACCCTAAATGGCAGAGGAAGAGTTTAATGTGATGGGGGTGGGAGGGGGGGGGGATGAAAAGACAGAAAACAAATGAACACAATCGTCATAGGAACCTCACAAATATGCTGAGTGAAAGAAGCCAGAAACACAGGACCGCAGATTATAAGATTTTCATTTATGTGAAATATTTAGAGGAGACCCATCCACAGAGACAGCAGGTTAATGGTTGTCTAGGGCTGCGGGTGAAATGGGGAATGAAGGCAAATGGGCATGAGGTTTCTTCTTGGGGGGGTGATGGAGATGTTCTAAAATAGGGTCAGTTCACAGCTCTGTCGATACACTGATGTCAGTAACTTATACATTTAAAACAGGTGTATTTTAATGTATATAAATGGTACCTCAATGAAGCTGTTAAAAAATTTGCATCAGGTGGTATGTTAGACATTCCTAGGAGAATGTGATGACCTCTAATTCCAGCATGGCTTAAAGAGTTAAACCCTCTTAGATGTCATATATGCGTGGTGGAAATGTTGGGAATCTCTCCTCCGATGATATATACTCTTTTATACTTCAAATCAGAAGTTTTGTTTTTTATTTTTTAAACAGCATTTTCTGCTTCAGGGTTTTAGTGAACCGATAACCCCTAAGGACGTTTACTTATTTTAAACTATGGTAGAAATTGATTTAATATTTTTAAAGAATTGAATTCTAAAGGACCTTGTAGACCACTTTGTTATGCCTTTCATTTTACAGATAAAACTCTGTTAAGAGTTTTAAAACTCGAATTATGTAATAAAGTTAGAAATACAGTCTTCTACTCATCTGTTCTGCTCTTTAAATATTTATGCTATTCTGTTAGGCAGCCATTAAAATGATAATTATTAAGACTGTGTAGAAACATGGAAAACTGTTTATTATACAAATGAAAAAAGCAGCGTGCCAAATGACCAAAATATCATGATTGCAACCAGTATGTCAAATTTGTGTACATATTGAGGTCTGGAGCATAATAGACAAAAACAATATGTGTGTTATGGGTGTTTCTCTTTTAATATTCCTGAATGTGGCCGCATTATATCAAAATAAACTTCTTTTCCAAACATATTAAGGCTACCATAGAAAGAATGTGGAGTCAAAGGGATGGTGCTTATTATGTTGGTAGCTGCCTGAATGTGCGGCCTGCATTCGCAGACTTTCCCAGACACCTTCCAGCACCGGGAATGTGTGTGATAAGATTATATCATTCTGAGTCCCTGGAACTCTTCCCTTGTTTACCTGCCCCTGGAAGTCTTCCTCTGTCCCCTTGTTTATCGTCCTATTTTATGGAAGCTACTGAGCTGGCATGGTTGAAGAATGACTTCTATGGGGTGGCAGCTACTGTTATCTGTCTCCACAGAAGGCAGAACATAAAGAAATTGGCTTAAGCTAACACTTCGTAGTTTAGATGACATTGGAAGAATATTTTGTCTCCAACATTGAATGAGTTACAAAGAATGATTGAGGGTGTTCCTTCTCTGGGTAGCTTTACAACTCAATGGATTGTCTACAGTGAGGTTTGAGGAAGGGGGACTAACTCTCGAGACTCCCCTGGATTTGATTTTTCGATTTGACTCTAACTAAATGGCTTTTCCGTGTGATAAGAAGCATAAAGGAGCTACCTGAACAATTTAAGCAGCACAGTGTTTCAGATCCTAGCTCTGCCAGATACATTTCGGTCATATATGCTTGCGTACTGCAGGGGATGAAGCTGGAGTCTTAGCCCAAGGCTGAGTTGGTGGGATAAATGTGAAGTTAGTGGATTTTAATATATTATATAAACACCCTTCCTCATTGACGGATTGGATCCTACTTTCTAAAATATTTGGGTTTCTCTGATGATGCTTTTCCTAAATGGTAGGTGGTATTTATTGGCTCAAATAACTGATTACACTTTTATATCATTGTGCTTTTCCTGTTGAAGTGTTGAGATGTTATGGCCATAGCAGTTCCATTTTAGGTTAAAAAAAGGAGGCAGGATACTGTGAAAAAGAAAGAGAAAGAAGGGGCAGTGTGAACAAAGCAGAGGACACTCTGTCAGATTTATAAGCAATGCTTGCTGTTATATCTTTGATAGTACAGTTAATTCAATTTGCTACTCTGGTTTAAACAATTTATTTTATTCTCTCTTCCCAAAGAGACATCTTCCTGAATTATGTTTTTTTTTTAATCCCCCCAATTCTTTGCTCGGAAATGTCTAGTGAATCTCTCATGCCAATGGATGAAGATCTTATTCTACCAACGTCCCCGACTTCCTACAGCCCTTGGATCCTTATGTCCCATCATTTTCCTTTTGAGTCATTTTCCCGAAGTTGGAGACCCATCGTTCCCTATCCTCTGAGCATACCTCCACTCTTTCCTGTCCCCAAGCATCCGATACTATGTTATTACCACACTTCTCTGCGTTCTAGCCCACTGTATTCTCCTTTCTCTATGGAATCCCATAGTATTTTTGTCTTTACTTTTGACTTGGCATTTATTTTTAAAGTTTTCAACAATAAAACCATAATACTAGCTACCATTTATAGTGTTTATGATATGCCAGGCACTGTTTTCAGTACTTTACATGAATTGACTCATTCAATCCTCAACAACATTTCAAGATTTTTCTCCTTGTTTTATAGATAAGGAAATGGACGCACACAGGGATTAGGTAACTTGCCCAAAGTCATACAGCTAGTTGGTGGCAGATCTGGAATTCTATCCCAGGCTGTCTAGATTCAGATTCTGTGTTCCTGACCGCTCTAAATTACCATTAATAAATGATTAATAAATAGATATTTTATTCTCTTAAAGTTAACCTCTTTAAGTCAAAGACAAAGTCTCCTTGTTCTCTGCTTTGTGCCTGGAACAAGGAGTTGCTTTGTGAATATCTGTTTATTGATGTGATCTATCATTATTATATATTTTTAATTATTAATGTTTTTAAGATTTTTATTTTTAAGTTATCTCTACACCCAACATGGGGCTTGAACTTATGACCCTGAGATCAAGAGTCACACGCTCTACCAACTGAGCCAGCCAGGAGCCCTGATGTGACCTATTATTATCAGTGATCAGTCAAGTTCTCAGGTTTTTCTAGGAGTTTCGGCATTGTTGGTTTGACTTGATGATTTTATCTCGATACACTGACACTCTCTGTTCTCCCTCTAATTACTGGTGTGAGATGGTCAGTGTGGCTGCCAAGAATTCAAATCTGGGGCTTTTGTAACCTAAACGAATGATGCTCAGTAGTGGGTGACTACTGATGTGTGTGAAGCCGAATCTCAGATTTTGCTCTGTGCTTCGAAGTAAATATTTTAAATTTGTGTGTTTGTTTTCTTAAGCACTATTTTTATGACTTTTGGATATTTGATAGATAAAATGAGAAGGAGCAACCTACACTTCACTTTCCTTGCAATATCAAATCCTAAAACCATACTTAATTTTATGCAGTTCCTCCTTGATTTCTTTGGAGAAGAAAAAGCTCTTTACGCAGGAAAGAGTGAAAGTTGGTTATGTTGAAGTTGCTTTTAGCCAGAACCCTGCACATATAATGTTAAGCTTTAAGATCACGTTATCTCTATTGGTAAAGACAAGATACATAGTCAAAAAAGCTGAAGTCTCATGTTGCTGGAGTTTATTTTCTGTTTCTTTTATTTGTTTCTAACAGCATACTGTGTGATAAGATAGGTACTCAAAGCAGGTTGTTTCTAGTGCTCTAGTGGTTGTATATGTGCTTGTGTATTGGTTGGTGAAATAAAAGCTATCTCTGGCTAATATAATAAGAAAGTAATTGGAAGAGTATTGAATAACTTGTAGAATCAAGGGCGAAATGTCAGCGTCAAGGATAACTGTAACAACTATGAAATCTTCGGGTGGCCAGGCCGAGTTTTGGCCATTGAAATGGCTCCGTTCTGCTTCCTTTCCATGCTCAGCTCAGGATTTGTGTTCTTTGGAAGGGAGTCACATTTGCTCTTAGCTTAAGTCAGTCAGGTGCCCATTTCTTAGTTGGGATGATTGATAGGCCACCAAAAACCCATGAAATGGGAAAGGAGTATTTCCAGTTACCAAAAAAGGGGAAATAGGCAACACTTACAGATGCCCACTTCTAACAAGGTTCATCCCAAAGCAGAGGGAATGTAAATGATAGTTTTAACTTGGACAATGAGAGATTTGGACCTTACCTGAATTCAATCACTAAGTTATTCTTCTAGGTGGAAAATCTTAGCAGTTTATTTCATTAATCAACAAATGTTTTATGTTGAATTGTGAAAAAGTGATTTTTTTTGTGATCACATTTAAAAAATGATATTTATTTTCATATTTATTTAAATATTTTGTATTTATTCTATTTTCAAATATACACAAAAATATAATTTGAACCCATAAGTAACCATTATCTAACTTCAAAAATTGTTAACATTTTGTCAATCTTGTTTTTGTTGACTGCATTTTAAAGGATTATCATAAGATGTTTTTATAACTGACTATATAAAAATTCAAAAGATTTACTATGAAGTCTGAGAAATGCTTTCTGAACATAAATCCAAGCATCAAATGATCAATCTCATACCAAAAAGTATGTTGCCAGTTAGAACAAAAGATGGCCCTTTGTAACATTAATGCAGTGTTTATCTGGGAGTAGAATTTTATTTCAATCAGGAAGACTTTTTACTGGCTTAAGACTGGTGAATCAGTACCTCAATGACTTTCCAGATTACCTTTCCCAACTTTGTCTTCTGGTCCTTGGAAGCTTTGGGGGTGAATCCAAGGTTTTATTTGATAGTAGATTTTCTTTTTTTCTTTTTCTTTAAAGATTTTATTTATGTATTTGACAGAGACACAGCCAGCGAGAGAGGGAACACAAGCAGGCAGAGTGGGAGAGGAAGAAGCAGGCTCCCAGCGGAGCAGGGAGCCTGATGCGGGGCTCGAGCCCAGGACCCTGGGATCATGCCCTAGGCCGAAGGCAGATGCTTAATGACTGAGCCAGCCAGGCGCCCCGACAGTAGATTTTTTGAACATCAGTCTGCATGTGTACTGTGTAACAGCTGAACGTGCTCTAATCTCTTTTGCAGTTGAAAGATGCATGAGTGTGATGCAGTCCGGGACGCAGATGATCAAACTGAAACGTGGGACCAAAGGGCTAGTCCGGCTCTTCTACCTGGATGAGCATCGGACCCGCCTCCGATGGAGACCCTCTAGGAAGAGTGAGAAGGCAAAAAGTAAGACCAACCTTTGCTTGCCTTGGTACAGTAACACGTGGGTTATATTTGCTGGGCTCTGTGGAAGCTTCAGATCTATGAAACCTTGATATTTTTGTAAGTTTTGGGGTCAGTTGCTAAAGGATGAGGACAGGCTGAATAAGTAATGGCCCTTTTTGCCTTTTTAATTCCTTGGGAACTTCAGTCCATAAAAGTTTTCTTGTCCATGAATCCTGTAAATGTTAATATTTCCCCTGTGGTGGAGACATGATTTTTTTTTTAGTCAGGATATGAGGTTTTATAGCCTGAGGCCTTTTATTTATTTATTTTTTTATAAAAGATGAAGGATATTATAAATCCAATGGACTTAAAAGTGTATTGCCATATTCTGAGCACAGCTATCTGATTAGTGAGTTAACTTTTAATGATAATCAAGCAAAAGAGCTTTGATCTGACCCCTACTTAAAGTCTCTCTCCCACACTTCGTACATTCAGCACAAAGTTGGTGTTGGGTCCTGTGTAATGGCTCTCGTCTCCTTCCTTCCTGTTGTTATAGGAACCTCCCTGGTCTATGGTCTTTTCACCTTTCTGAGGTCTTCTAACCAATGTTCATTTTGCTAGTTTCTTCTGCTTTTGTCTGTTAAGATGCTTTCATCTTCAAGCAGCAGAAGACTTTGACTAAATTAGACTTACATGAAAAATAAATATATCATGTCACATAACAAGAAACTCAGAGATTGGTAGATCCAGGTGTGGGACATTGAGTCTCTAGCTTGGTTTTCCTCAGGACTCTTGGCTTCGTCCCTTGTGTGTTGGCCTGTAGTCAAGACAGCAGCAACATGGTGCTTCCTTTTTAGGAGAGAGGAACCCCTTTCCAGAATTTTCTCTCAAAGCAGACTGCCCCATGTCTCCTTGGTAAGAACTGAATTATATTCCCACACCACGTCAATCATAAGAAATAGGAATGGGGCCACCCCAATGGCTTAGACTCACCAAAACTTGCCCTGGGGTGGGCCTTGGCTTGTTTCTCTGTGAATCATGTGGGGAATGAGTAGATACCAGAAGAAAATCATGGTAAAAATTGCCATGAAGGCAGAGTGGAGGAGAAGATGATGTATAGAGGTAATCAATAAGATTGCAACACTTCTGATTCATGCTTAAAAACAAGCAAGCAAACAGATAAAAAAGTACTATTTTAATCTAAAGTAATCATCCCTGCTAGTGCTTCTCTGATCCAAATCTGCAGTGTTGTTCCATCACTTCAGTGATGCTCCTCTCTGGTCTCTTATTCCAGGCTCTCTGTGATCTAGCGTCTACCTACCTTTCCAGATTTCTCTCCCATCACTCTCTATTGAGCTGTCCAGTCTCGCATAAGTGGCCTATTTAACATCCCTGGAGTGGACCTCATGTTTCTGTATTTTATGCTTTTTCTTCTGGGATAGCACCTTATTCCTCTCTACCTCTCTAAGCCCTGCTCGACCTTCACCATCCTAGTGTTCTTTCGGGAAATGCCAATCACATTCAGCTAACTACTCAGTTACTACCAAATGTTTTTTCCCTTCCGATTTTTAACTGTCGTCTTATGCATAACTCCAAAGTTGGTTCTAGGTCTTTGTATGTTTTCCCCATGCAAATATGTAAGCTATAAATTTGGTATATTCATAGTCTCCTTTTTACCAGTCTTTTTGCCCTGATGTGTATATCACTCTTCCTATCATAAATTTCAACATGTCCAGCTCAGTGCCTGGGAAGGCGTTGTCCAGGCTGCCCAGGAAATTAAAGTGGTATGTGGAGAAGGTTCCTAGCAGGAGATGATAGGGCTTGCATTTCACATTTGAACTTAATACCACAATTCACAGAGAGTGAATTTGTTCATTTTTTTTTAAGATTTATTTATCTATTTGAGAGAGAGAGGGAGAGTGTGTGCGAGTGTGGGGTGCAGCAGAAGGCAAAACTCTGCGGGCAGAGATTCCCTGCTGAGCGCGGAGCCCACTGCCGGGCTCGATCTTATGACCCCTGAGATCATGACCTGAGCCGAGACCAAGAGTCAGATGCTCAACTGACTGAGCCACCCAGGCGTCCCTGTTGATACTGATTTTTAAAATTTAGAATGATTTTGCTCTTTTTTTCTTAACCCATTATACATGTCTTCCCCTGCCACGTAACTGCGTGTTTTACTCTCCTCTCAGTACTTATTGACTCCATTTACAAAGTCACCGAAGGCCGGCAGTCTGAAATATTCCACAGACAAGCTGAAGGGCACTTTGATCCCAGCTGCTGCTTCACCATCTACCATGGGAATCACATGGAGTCTCTGGATCTCATCACCTCCAACCCCGAGGAGGCCCGCACCTGGATCACAGGCCTCAAGTACCTGATGGCTGGCATCAGTGATGAAGATTCCCTTGCCAAGCGGCAGAGGACGCACGACCAATATCCTCCCTAGAATGTTAATTTCGAGCTCTGTGTGTGTGTGTGTGTGTGTGTGTGTGTGTGTGTGTGTGTGTATTAGACTGTGTTTTTTTTCCTATAATTTTGAGGCTTAAAGCTGCTTTCCTTTCTTTCTCTTTCTTTACCGCTAGCACCTTTCTGCCCCTCCTCCCTCTCACCCCAAGTACGTGAAAATAGAACATAGAGAAACAAGCTTGCGGGGACTCAGGCGCAGGCTTCTTGGAAGGAGATTGAATTTAGCTCCACAATCTGAGAAGTCTCCAAATGCAGCCTAGAGTCTCCTAAGAGAGATGAGGTAGCTGGGGAGGTGTTTATTTGCATTAGAGAAAATCCTGCTTTGTGATCAAATCAGTTTAGTTTAACAAGTACTTTTTGAGTTCTAATTACATACGAGGTATTAAGCTCCTTCCTGCTTTTTCTCTCTCTTTTTAATTTATAGTTTGGAAACTGGTTGATATGGAAGGGGAGCTTATTTTTTACTTCATACCATTTACCTTCTCTAAATTGTTCAAGAGACTAGGGACTCATCTGAGTCTCCTTGATGAAGCCCATTCTTGAGGTCTGTAGTACTGACAAGATAAATCGTTAACATGCTTGGTCTGAAGGTACCTCTTCTGCAGATATTGAGCTGGTCATGTAACATGGCCTTTCTGGCCTCAGTTTCCTTATCTGTAAAGTGAAGGCGATAGAGTTGTTGACTGCTTTGGTTCCCTTTTTCACTTTTTTTTTTTTTTTTAAGATTTTGTTTATTTATTTTTGAGAGAGAAAGAGAGCGCAAGCCGGGGGAGCGGCAGGCAGAGGGGGAAGCAGGCTCCCCGCTGAGCAGGGAGCCTGATGTCGGACTCGATCCCAAGACCCTGTGATCATGACCTGAGCCACCTACGTGCCCCTTTTTTCACATTTTGAATGCTCTTAAAATACATGTGCCTCTGTCTGTGAAGGGAATGGGACTACTTCCTTGCTGTCATTGGAATGGATGCCCTAATTTTTTCCCCCAGAGTAGTGTTAAATTTGTGCTGCTCTAGTTATAATTCCTCACCCAGAGTATTGTTTGAGCAGAGTGGAAATATTCAGCCCATGAAAGGAATTTTGACAGGGTGAAGGTCTGAGCTGATGAGCCATGATGTTTTCATCAATATTCACAGCATGCAGATAAAGGCACCTGGGATTCATAAGTGAACAAAACACAAACATAGAGACTAACTTTCTGTGCTTTGTTCTGTTAATTTAATTCTTAACTCCTCAACATTTGGTAAAAAAACAAACAAAAATACTGAATAAAATTTCTTTCTGGTGTAAGCCACGGAACCGCACTAACAGGGTCCCGAACTAAAAGAATATTCATTTTCCATGGACAGAAGATGTGAGATGGGGCCGTTCAAGGGTTGGTTAATCAGTGGCTCAGTGATGTCCTCGGAGACCTGGGTCCTGCCAGGCTCAGCCTGTGGGTGTGGTCCTTCAGCGCTGCCCCTTGGTCAGACAGAGGTGTAACTCCTTCGGGTACCAGCTCCAAACACAGCCGGGCTCCGAGGGATCATAGTTTCTTCTCACAAGCCTTTTTTTTTAAGAGCAAAGCAAATTTTTCCAGCCCCCCCCCCCCCCCCCCCCGCACAAAAGACTAAATCTCATCATTGGCCAGAATTGCTGTTATAGACCCATTCCTAAAACAGTCTTCAGCAAGAGAAAGCAATGAACATAATTGGAGCTCGGGACTCTTGCACTCTTAGAAACTGAAGTTTTTGATTATGTGGGTTTCATCTATTGATACTGTCGTATTAGAAATTAAATCTGAGAATTAAAAGAAATATTTGTTAATTCACTTAAAATTATAATAAACTGACATGTTAACATATTTTTATGGAAACTATTTTCAAAACAAATTAATGAGAAAGAGTAGTGTTGCTTTCCTCTTTTACAAGTCTCTTTAATGTCTGTCTGAATAGAACACATGTATTTTCCTATCTGCTTCTGCATTCAATCTATATGTTGTATTGTTTTGGTGGAAATGCATGAGGAAATTTAGCCTCACACAGATAAATAGTTGGAAAAGGGGGGACCTCATGGTTATGGGGACCCTTTGGATTATACTTTGGGGATGGCTGTACTAAGGCCCATCAAGATTTACCTTCTGCCTCCATTGGAGCACATGGTTCTTGGATACCTGAGCAAAACCGAGGTTCTTCAACAAGGAAGAAGGAAGGAAAATTGTTGTAGGGGCAAGACAATCAATTCTAGAAGTTGCTAACCTCACCTGGTTAACTAGGACAAGTTCAAAATGTTCCAGAGCTTTCAGCCACTTATATAAATCCCTTTCATAAGCCCTGAAGAAGACCAGTAAGAGCAATGGACGTATTGTTGTTTTTTCTAAATGGTGGCGAAATTTACCCCTTTATTAGGTCTTTCTGGTTACGTGAGAAATGCATGCTCATTGCAGTAAGCCAAAAGAATACAGAGCTGCATAAAGAAAAGATCAATCATCTTTATCCCTGTCTATGAATTTTGCACCATCTCCTGCAAGGTTACTGATGTTAACAATTTGATGCACACCCTTCTCTCTCCTGACCCATTTTTGAATTGGGTTGTCTGTTTTTCTGTGGTTGAATTTTAAGAGTTTGGTATATTAATCCCTTATTAGTTACACAATTTGCAAATGTTTTCTTCCAGTCTTTTGGTCTTTTTACCTTATTGATAGTATCCTTGGTGCACAATATTTTTAAATTTTCATGAAGTACAATTTGTTTTTTCTTTTGTCACCTGTGCTTTAATGTCGTACCCAAGAAATCATTGCCAAATCCTATGCTGTGAAGATTTTATTCTGTTTTCTGTTAAGAGTTTTATTGTTTTAGGTCTTACTTTTATGTCCTTGATCCATTTGAATTAATTTTTGTGGATGGTATTAGGTAATGGTCCAACTTCCTTCTTTGGCATGTCGATATCCAAGTTTTCCAGGCCCATCAGTGTTTGAAAAGACTGTCTTTTTTTCATAAAATGGTCTTGGCGGCCTTGTCAAAAATCATTTGACCGTAGATATGAGGGTTTATTTCTGGGCTATTTTGTCCTATTGGTTTATGTTTGTCTTCACGCTAATACAACACTGTTTTGATTGCTGTAGCTTCGAGATAAGTTTTGAAATCAGGAAGTGTGAGTCTTCCAATTTTGTTCTTTTTGAAGATGCTTTGGCTATTCAGAGTTCCTTGATATTCCATATGAATTTTAGGAAGGATTTTTCTATTTCCGCAGATAACATCATTGGGATTTGGGTAGAAATTGCATTGAATCTGTAGATTGCTTTGGGTAATAATGACATTTTAACTGAATTGTCTTCCAATCCATGAATGTGGATTTCATTTAGTTATGTCTTCTTTAATTTCTTTCAGCAACGTTCTGTAGTTGTCATTGAGCAAGTTTTTGACCTCTTTTATTAATTCCTAAGTATTTTGTTATTTTGATGAGATTGGAAATGGAATTGTTTTTGTAAATTCCTTCTCAGATTGTTAATACTCATATATAGAAATGCAGCCAATTTTTGTGTTGACTTCGTGTCCTGCTACTTTGCTGAATTCACTTATTCTAACAGCTTTTTTTTAAAAGATTTTATTTATTTATTTGACAGAGAGAGAGACAGCCAATGAGAGAGGGAACACAAGCAGGGGGAGTGGGAGAGGAAGAAGCAGGCTCCCAGCGGAGGAGCCTAATGTGGGACTCAATCCCAGAATGCTGGGATCACTCCCTGAGCCGAAGGCAGACACTTAACGACTGCACCACCCAGGCGCCCGTATTCTAACAGCTTTTTAAAGGAGTCTTTAAGATTTTCTGTATATAAGATCATGTCATCTGCAAACAGATAATTTTACTTCTTTCTAATTTAGATGCCTTTTCCTCCCTCCCTCTCTCTCTCCTTCCCCCCTTTCCTTCCTTCCTCCTTCCTTCCTTCCTTCCTTCCTTCCTTCCTTCCTTCCTTCCTTCCTTCCTTCCTTCGTAATTGCTCTAGCTAAAACTTAGTACTGTGTTGAGTAAACGTGGTGAAAGCTGGTACCCTTGCCTTGTTCCTGATTATAGAGAAAAAGTTTTCAGTCTTTCACTATCGAATATGATATGTACTGTGTTTTTTTTATACGTGGCTTTTATTGTGTGGAGGCAGTTTTCTTTTATTATTGTGTTGAGTGTTTTTATCATAAAAAGCTGTTGATTTTTGTCAGATGCTTTTCTGTATCAGTTGAGGTGATCACGTGGTTTTCTTCTTTCATTATGTTGATGTGGTATAATACACTGATCTGTTCTCATATGTTGAACCATCTGTATATTCCAGGAATAAATCCCACTTGGTCAAAGTGTATAATTCTTTTAATATACTGCTGAATTTTATTTGCAAGTATCTTGTTGAGGATTTTTGCACTACTTTTTTTTTTTTTTAAGACTTTATTTATTTATTTGAGAAAGAGTATGAGAGAGCACAAGCAGGAGTGGGGGCGGGGGGAGAAGCAGAGTGAGAAGCAGACTTGCCACCGAGCAGGGAGCAGGGAGCCCATGCGAGGCTTGATTCCAGGACCCTGGGATCATGACATGAGCCAAAGGCAGGCACTTGACTGACTCAGCCACCCAGGCACCCCCCCCTCCTTTTTTTTTTCTTGTGTATCTTTGTCTGGGTTTGGTATCAGGGTAATGCTGGCCTCATAGAATGAGTTAGGAAGTGTTCCCTTTTCAATTTTTTGAGAAGGATTGGTGTTAGTTCTTTCAATGTTTGGTAAAATTCAGTGGAACTATCCAGTTTATCAAATATTGAATTTTCTTTGTTAAGAGATTTTTGGTTACTGATTCAAGCTTCTTACTGGTTATAGATCTATTCACATTTTATTTTCTTTGTGATTTAGTTTCTGGAGGTTTTGTGTTTCTAGGATTTGTCCATTTCATTTAGGTTATCCAGTTTGTTAGCATGCAATTTTTCATAGCACTCTCTTAAAATCCTTTTTATTTCTGTAGAATTGGTAGTAATGTTCTCACTTTTGTTTTTGATTTTAGTAATTTGAATCCTTTCTCTTTTTTTGTTAATCCAGCTAGCTAAAGGTTTGTTAATGTTGTTGATCTTTTCAAAGAACCTACTTTTGGTTTCATTGATTTTTCTCTGTTGTTTTTCTATCTTTATTTCATTGCTCTTTCCTCTAATCTTTCTCATTTTCTTCCTTTTCTGCTGGCTTTGGATTTAGTTTGTCTTCTTTTTTTCTAGTTCTTTAAGTTGTAAAGTTGATGGTTAATTTGAGATCTTTCCTGAATTTTATTTTCAGTCATTATTTTAAAATATTATTTATTTTTTAATCAAAGTATAGTTGACATGCAATGTTATATTAGCCTCAGGTGTATTCTCTTTCTTTTTGTTTGAATGGAAGCACTTATAGCTGTAAATTTCCCCTTTAGCACTGCTCTCATTGTATAAGTTTAGTATGTTGTGTTTCATTTTTGTTCATCTTCACGTGTTTTCTAATTTCCTTTATGATTTCTTCTTTGATCCATTGGTTGTTTAAAAGTGTGTTGCTTAATTTCCATAATTTTGTGAATTTTCTAGTTTTCCTTGTTATTAGTTTCTAACTTCATCCCATTGTGGTCAAAGAAGATACTTTGAATGATATCTATGTTTTAAAGTTTGGAGGCTTAATTTATGGCCTAAAATATGATCTATCCTGGAAAATGTTCCATCTGCACTTGAGAAGAATGTGTATGCTAGAGTGTTCTGTTCATGTCTGTTAGGTGTAATTGGTTTATTGTGTTGTTTACATTCTGTTTCCTTATCTTCCATCTGGTTGTTCTATCCATATTGCGAGTGGGGTATTGAATTCTCCAGCTATTATGTAGAACTGTCTACATCTCCCTTCAATTCTGTTAGTTTTTGTTGCATATATTTTGATTTGTCATCAGATGTGTCATTGTTATAATTGTTATATCCTTGAACCTTTTATCAATATACGATGTCCCTATTTATCTTTTAAAAACTTTTTTTGATTTAAAGTTTATTTGGTCTGATATTAGAGCCACCTCTGTTCTCTTTTAGTAACTATTTGCCTGGAATATATTTTTCCATCATTTCACTCTCAATCTGTCCACGTTTTTTGGATCTTAATTGAGTCTCTTATAGTTGGGTCTTGTGTTTTTATCCATTCTGCCAATCTCTGTCTTTTGATTGGACAGTTTAATCCATTTACATTTAAAGTACTTACTGATAACGAGGGACTTACTTTTATCATTGTGCTATTTGCTTTCTATATGCCTTATACTTTTTTCCCTTTTGTTTCCTGCATTACTTTTTTTGTTTAGTTGATTTTTTTTTTTTGTAGAGAAATTTTAAATTACTTTCTCATGTCCTTTTATGTATAATTTATAGCTGTTTTCTTTATGGCTACCGTGGGCATTACATTTAACATCCTAAAGTTACAATATTCTAATATGAATTTACACCAGCTTTGAATCTGGTTTTGTTTGTCCATGTTTACTGGCAGTAGAAAGTTTTCATGTTTGAATTCACCAGGTTGACAGCAGAGGGATTTCCCGTTCTGAAAATATGCTACCTGGAAAGCAAGTGTACCCTAGAACTGCACAGGGAACAATTTTACAACAAATATAGAAACAGTAGATGCTTATGTCAGTGAGGAGAGAAAAGGAAAGAGGAAATTAATGAATAATAAAGAAGAAGCTCATGTCAAAAATAGGGAAAGTTATATTGAACCAGGGAACGATTCTCATACAGATTTGTCAGAATTTGATAGGGTTTTAGGTAATATTTTAATAACAGAATAGCATCCTTGATTGGGCATACATTTAATTACATTAGTTGAGGAGAACAGCTTTGGGATGTTCATTATTATTACATTTCAGAGAGTCCTGAAACTTTCAACTGTGAATGAGTACTGAGAATAATGCCTCTTAAGTGGCTGTATGAAACAAATCCATCCAGTGTAACATGTAATTCAAGTTATTTCTGCAATATGGCTGTTTCATGGCAGTAGATGCGGTACTCGTATCTATTATAAGCAATATAGTATCGTGTTTAAGGACTCTGACTAGCATTGCACTACCTGGCATTCAGTCCCAAATCTGCTGTGTACTGTGTAACTTTGGATAGGTCACTTAAACTTTTTTGCCTCAGAGTCTGTCTGTCCCATGATGATGATGTTAATCATAGTGTGTGCCTTATGTAGTTGTGTGAAAAGCAAATGAGTTGATATACACAGAATGCTTAGAACACTGTTATTAAATACATATTAAGCACTTATAAATAATAGCTACTATTTTTATTGCTAAAGAGAGGTAAGGACTGACAAATTTTTTGCTTTCCTATTCAGATAAAGTCTGAAATCTCAGTGGCTCCAGTCTGCAAGCCTCACCGTTTTTCTCCATCAGTCCGTTATCCTCCATGATTTCCCCACCTTATCTCTTGACCCTGCAAGGGAAATTGTTACCTCTAGAAGACTTTAGGCAGTCCCTTGTGGGTGTTGTGAACGAAGGTATACACACCTTCCCTATGAACCAGGAACCCTGCAACCTGCAGCTGATAGGGCACATCTGGCCTATCACCTTTTTTGTACGTGCTCCTGATCTAGGAATTGGTTTTCAGTGGCTGAGAAAAGTCAGAAGAGGAGGAATATTTGTGAAATTATGAAAATCAGATGAAACTCAAGTTTCAGTGTCCATAAATACAATTTTTTAAAAAGATTTTATTTATTAATTTGACAGAGAGAGACAGCCAGCGAGAGAGGGAACCCAAGCAGGGGGAGTGGGAGAGGAAGAAGCAGGCTCCCAGTGGAGGAGCCCGATGTGGGGCTCGATCCCAGAACGCTGGGATCACGCCCTGAGCCGAAGGCAGACGCCTAACGACTGAGCCACCCAGGCGTCCCCATAAATACAATTCTATTGGAACATAACCATGCCCATCAATTTCTGTGCTGCCTGTAGCCACTTTCGTGTCACAGGAGCAGAATCGAATAGCTGCCACTAAGACCTAATGGCTTACAAATCCTAAAATATTCACTAGGCCTTTTCCAGAAAAAGTTTGGCCACCCCTGTAGTAAATACTACCATTCAATGCTTTACATTTTCCTGTAGTTTTTGATAGAAAATTCTAGGCCATAACTTGTCATTCAGTTTTGACTCTCCCAGTTTTTCTTTGCAGAATGATGGTTTCTCTTCTTAAACTTATCCTGTATTGTGATGTGAATCATTAATTTAGAGCTTTCTTGGGCACTCCTGTCTTAATTATGAAGAATAGCTTTAAGATATCAGAATACTGTTACCTGTAATTGTATCGTATACCATGTGTACTGTTACTGGAAGAGAATGGTTTTTCCTTTCATAGAATCTTAGAGTTGGAAGGGACTTCAAGGTCATCTAGTTGTGTTCACTGACCTTGTAGATGAGGAAATGGAAGGCCCAAGAAGTGACATAAGTGACCCTCTGTCACAGGGCCAGGTCAACAAAGAATCAGGACTAGTGTGCATTTCTTGGTCTGATTCTACCTCTTCTCATGTCTTACCAATCCCATATCCCCTAAACCAATTGTCAAGGCCAGCTTGTGTGTTGACACTGAAGACCTTACAGACACAGGCCCACCCTTAGGGTTTGTATCAGCAGAATACTCATACTTAGGGTTTGCTTGTCTTTGCCTCTTTGGAGAGGTCTTTGAGAGGCTTTGGTAAAGAAGTATAAAGGATGAGAATATCATCACTACTGGACTCATTTCATCTCTTCTTTGAACTCTGGCAAAAGACCTTGTTGGGCACAGGGCAGTGTCCACAGGCAAAAGAAATAGACAGGAATGGGCACAGTGTGCCCAGAAAACGGGAAAAATGACATTCAAGTACTTATTAGTAATTGGTCCAATGTTTCACTCTTTTGATTCTTCAGTTATTTTTACCCTCATCCTGGGTCACCTGTTAACTTCCAGGTGTCACGTATAATGAGGTCCTACCTGAACTGTATGAGGAGAAATTGAATTAGGAAAAACTGGGATGGTTATTTTCAAATATCGTAAAGAGAACAAAATGTGAAATGAGGTATTTGCAGTATGAAAATGACCTCTATATAAATTTAGAAGAAATAAGACTTTCTGGTTGTTTTTACTTCCTGAGGTACAGTCTCCCACAATCATACTTTAAATCAAATAAGAAGTATAAGTGCGCTGTGTTACCGCTGGGAGGACTGTTAATATTTTGGCTTTGAAAATCGGTTTGATGTCATCTGCTTAATAAGCAAATATTATCCATTTCCCCTTTTCTCTGACCTTACTGCCATTCTCCCATTTGTTGGTTTTAAACCTATACCTTTCCCTTCCTTTGATTTTCTGGTTTCTTTCCACCACCTGTTTCTTTACTCTTTTTTCCCCTTCAAATTTTGAAGCTCAGTTTGGTTTCCTTTTTTTTTTTTTTTTTAAGATTTTATTTATTAATTTCACAGAGAGAGAAAGAACACGAGCAGGAGGAGCGGGAGGGGGAGAAGCAGGCTGAGCAGGGAGGCTGATGTGGGACTCGGTCCCAGGTCCCCGGGATCATGACCTGAGCGAAGGCAGATACTTCACCGCTGAGCCACCCAGGCGCCCTCAATTTGGTTTTCTAAATATACACGTGAGTCCTGCCTTTTGTAATTTACCCCCAACAGCTATGAATCATCATTTAAAAAAAAAAATTCAGTTTATCCACTGGTTACTGTTTATTCTGCTTCCTTAACTATGTAAAACAACCCAAGAGTCGTTCCCCCTGAGGGCTTTTTAGAACCTCAGTTCACACGATGTAGATCTTCTGTATCTAACCTCAGCTTCATACCCTCAGTCACCTAATATCATACTGGCATTTTGAGGGTGACCTCTAGCATATCAGGCTTGCCCTGGAGTTAGAAGTTTGATATTATTAGGCAAGAACCTTCAAAACTAGTAATAGGAAGATGACCATAGTCTAGAGATAGACCGTCTACATAGGAGACAAAACTTCTAGACCAGGTTGCCAAAATCCTGGATCTCTTCCTGATTTATCCTTAACGAATTCTCCCTTCTCCTCTCACTTTATATCCTCATCCGAACAATGAGGAGATTGAACTACACAGTCTAAGTTTCCAGAGGTAGGAGTGGGCCAAGAAAAGGGAACAGAAAACATTGTCTAGTGTGGGGTGCTGTGAAGGTAAAAATATACTAAATGAAAGGTCATAGAGGAAGACGATAAGGCCTCAATGTGGTATATTTGGGGTTTCATCACATCATATTCCCTGATGGACTGGATAAAAATGCATGAGGTAAAGCAGCTCTCAGGAGAACATGGTTTGACTCTCCTTTCAAAGTGAGGGGAACCACGTACAAGTGCCCATTCTCCTGTTGCTTGGGGTCCCTCCTGGCGGCTCAGTCGCCTGTGGATCGCGGGCAGGGCCTCCCCGAAGGAGTTTCTTCTCAAGTTCCATTATTTATGATAAACGTCGTTGTGAGTATTCTGTGAGAGAGCAGTTTTTGAGGAGAAAAGTGTTTTTCCTGACCTTTCTTCACGTGGGTGAAGCAGACCTTTGAGGAAGCTGATAAGAACGGTGACGGCTTACTGAACATTGAAGAGATACACCAGCTGATGCACAAACTAAATGTCAATCTGCCCCGAAGAAAAGTCAGGCAAATGTTTCAGGTACGTTTTCACAGTTGGGTTGGCCTTGCGTAAAACACACGTTGGAGGTTACTGTTGTACTCGGATATTTCAAAGGCTGTTTTGTTTTGTCGAAAGTTGATATTACCTGCTCGGTATTGTTGTATTTTCCTTTGATGGAAAGAGAGGTGTTTTGTTTCATGAAGGAAAAAAAAAAGGCTTCCTAAATTTAACACATATCCACAGTTTCACTTCCTAAAATGCTTTTTTACTGTGGCTGTTTTCAGAGAGTAGTTATAAGCACTTCACCTGGCACTTAGATAATGGAGTGAACCCGATCAAGGCCCTTCGAGGGAGTGATAGCATCTCGTGTGCCTGCCTCACAGAGCTCTTGTGAGGCCAAGATAGACACTTAACCAACTGAGCCATGCAGGCGCCCCAAGTGTGGACATTCTCTAGACCATTCTCCTTCTACCTGTAAAAGCACAGAAGGCGACCAGCTCTACAAGGGAACTGTATATGATTTAAATATTGGTTAAAATGTGTGCTCATAATTATCCCAAGGTTAGCAAAGTTTTTATGAACACGGTGACTTTCAAAGCTATATTTAAAACCCCATAACAGTTGAGTATATATATCACAAAACCGTGCAGTTCAAGATGCCATTCATTCCCTGTCAGTTTTGGTTCAGTCACAACTGTGTTCACTTAAAATGAAGATCTTGTAAATGGATCGATTGCTCATTACATATCCCCAACAATTTTAGGGTTTCCTGACAGATTCAGCCAATCAGAAGGAAGATACATGTTGAAAGATTCTTGCTCAATATTACTAGAAACAAATAATTTCAACTAGAAACAGTCCAGATGGATTTTCCAGACTTCTGTGGGGGGAAACCAAGGAGGTGCCAATGATCCTGACGGCTGTAAGAGCGATATGCTACCTATGCCGAATTAAGAGAGATTCTGTTATGTTTTAAAATTATGTTTGATTGAATTACAGCTGGTTAGAGACTAGTGTTTTCATAATGCGTTAAATACTTTTTCTCTTTTGTTCATGATTCGTCTTGTCCAACATTTCTTTTTCATTGGTTTCTTCAAAAGATCAGCTTTTGGTGTAATTGCTCACCCTTTGATGATATATCTGTTTTCTGTTTCATTGCTTTCTGCTTTTGTTTATAATTTATTTCCTTATATTTTCTTTAGCCTAATTTTTTCTAGCTTTCTGAGTTGAATTATTATCTGTTCTCAGTCTACCTTGCTTTCTCATACCTTGAAAACTTCATTTCCTTCTAATTACTGCTTTAACTTCATCACACAAATTTTAATATGTAGCGCATGTGTTCACTTCTGTGTTTCATTTCCTGTTTAGAAATGTATTATGTTGTCTTCAGACTTTTTTTTAGAGCTTTTTTTGTTGGTTTATAAATTTACTGTGATCAGAGAAATTGGTTTTTAAAAGGTTGATTCTTTATAACATGAAACGTTTTTTGCAGCCTAATAAATAGTTAACTTAAATTGATCCACGTGTACTTGAAAAGAATGTGTTTACCATTTGTGAGATGTGTTCTAGCCTTTTTATAGTAAATATTATTTCCCAGGACTGAATTTTCTATTTCAAGCTCTCATACTGCCTTGTGTTTTCTCTGCCTTTCAGGAAGCTGATACAGATGAGAATCAGGGAACTCTGACATTTGAAGAATTCTGTGTCTTTTATAAAATGATGTCCCTGAGACGGGACCTGTATTTGTTGCTCTTGAGCTACAGTGACAAGAAAGATCACCTAACTGTGGAAGAGCTGGCTCAGTTTTTGAAGGTGGAGCAAAAGGTATCATTAGACTGTTGAATTGAATGTTTACTTAAAAATACTAATGAATATGCAGGTTTCTTCTGGTCTTGGATCTAGGTACACTTTATTTTTAGGATAGAGGGGCAAATATCACAATTCCACAAAAAAATCTTATGATTTTATTTATAACATGTTTCTAGCAGCTTTTATAAGGGAGTGGTAAATTGAGCACTCACATAATTTTTTTAACTTCAATACATTGAATATGGATATGCACATTTTTCTATAAAGTAATGGATGTTAACTCATGTGTTTCATTTTAGATATAATTGCTATGTTTTCTTTATACTAATAATATAGGTAGGTGTTTGTTAACTATGACATAATTCTTTTTTTTTTTTAAGATTTTATTTATTTGTTCGACAGAGATAGAGACAGCCAGAGAGAGAGGGAACACAAGCAGGGCGAGTGGGAAAGGAAGAAGCAGGCTCATAGCAGAAGAGCCTGATGTGGGGCTCGATCCCATAATGCCGGGATCATGCCCTGAGCTGAAGGCAGACGCTTAACTGCTGTGCCACCCAGGCGCCCCAACTATGACATAATTCTTAACTAACAATGTAGTAGTAATTCATTGATAATTCTGATAGGAAATTGACATTGGATTATATCAGAAGATTAAGTAAATTAAATCCTGATTAGCAAAGAGAACCCCTAAATATCTTTAAAATAAGAACTTTTTAAAGAAAAAAGATTTTATTTATTGATTTGAGAGAGAGAGTGAGAGAGAGAGAGAGAGTGAGAGAGAGAGCAGAGGAAGGAGCAGAGGGAGAGGGAGAGCAGGGAGCCCGATGAGGGGCTCGATCCTAGGACTCCGAGATCATGACCTGAGCCAAAGGCAGACACTTAATCGGCTGAGCCACCCAGGTGTCCCATAAAATAAGAACTTTTTAATTTTAGTACTATGTAGTCTGAATTGTGGTCCACAAGGCTAGTCTTCTCATACTTACTTTTTTTATGTTGTCTTAAATTCTGTTTCTCACTTATGTAGAATAAATGAATTTTTTTGTTTTTTAAGCTTTATTGAATTATATTTGACTAAAATTGTATATGTTTAAGGTGTACAATGTGAGGTTTTGATATAATGTATACATTGTAAAATGATTACTACAATCAAGCTAACTAACGTCCATCACCTCACATAGTTATGATCGACTCTTTTAGCAAATTTCAAATATATAATCTAGTATTATTAACTATGGTCACTATGCTGTACATTAGATCTCCAGAGTTTATTCATCCTGCATAACTAACCTTTGCACTCTTTGACCAACATCGTCCCCTTCCCCCCAAGTCCATGGCAACCAACACTCTACTCTGCTTTCGTGATTTTGACTTTTTAATTTTTATTTTATTTTTTTATTTTTTAAGTTTTTATTTATTTATTAGAGAGAGCTAGAGAGAGAGCACAAGCAGGGGAAGTGGCAGGCTGGGGGAGAAGCAGG
Source organism: Ursus americanus (assembly GCF_024610735.1). Taxonomy (NCBI): domain Eukaryota; kingdom Metazoa; phylum Chordata; class Mammalia; order Carnivora; family Ursidae; genus Ursus; species Ursus americanus. The sequence goes on along the minus strand of NC_142146.1, from coordinate 49,459,131 downwards.
CTCCCTGCTGAGCAGAGAGCCTGATGAGGTGCTCAATCCCAGGGCCCTGAGATCATGACCTGACCTGAAGGCAGACGCTTAACTGACTGAGCCACCCAGGCACCCCTATGATTTTGACTTTTTTAGATTCTACTTTATCAGTGAGATCCTATCGCATTTGTCTTTCTTTGTCATTTCACGTAGCGTAATTTCCTCTAGGTTTTAAAGATGTCACGAATGGCAGGAACGATTTAATCAATCATGCCTACATGATGGGACCTCTCCCAAAGCCCCATACCATGAGCTTTGGAGAGCTTCTGTGTTGGTGAAGCCGCACGGACGTGCTGGAAAGGGGAAGGGGTGTACCCTGAGAGGGTGGAAGCTCTGAATACCTTCCCACATACTTGCCCTATACATTTCTTCATTTGGCTGTTCGTGAGTTGTATACTTTATAGTAAACCAGTCCTAGTAAATAAAGTACTTTTCTGAATTCTGTGAATCAGTCTAGTGAATTATGGGAACCGACAGTGGCTTTCTCCTTGACTAAACTCTAGGCAGTCTCTTTTGAGTCCTTTTTTGACTAGGCCCTGTCGTTGGACCTTGTCCTCAAGAGTCCAGCTGTAGCAAGAATCCTGCTAAGGCTCTTTAACCAAAACCCACATCTTTGATACGTGATCACCTTGATATCTGATACAATTCCTTATCTTTCACCATCTTCTAGGGGATCTGATCACTTTTTTCCTTCAGCAAGAACCCTGTTAGGTAGGTTTAGCCAGAATCCCCTCTTACCCCCGATGTTTCCTCTGCTGACCACTACCCTGCTCCTTGGGTATAAATCCCCCTCGTTCACCCTGTATTTGGAACTGAACCAGTACTATATACTGAGTTCTCTTTTCCTCCATTGTAATAGCTACTGATTAAAATATGTCTTTATTGCTTTAAATACTATCTAGGTCTGTTTTTTTCTTTTTTAAAGCTTTTATAAAGAGAGATATGGGGGGGAACGCACACATACACACATGTGCAAAGTGGGGGGAGGGGCAGAGGGAGAATCTCAAGCAAACTCCCTGCTGAGTGAGGAGCCTGCCAGTTGGGCTGGATCTCAGGACCCAGGAGATCATGACCTGAGCCGAAACGAAGGGTCAGACCCTCACTGACTGAACCACCCAGGTTCCCCCTGTTCTATTTTTTCTTTGACAGAACCCCCAAATTTGTAGTGGGTCAAGCAGAATGGGGTTAGCCTGAACACTTCATTTGCGGTTAGATCTGAGGTGGAGCAGTCTATGGGGTTGAACACTTAACCTGTGGGGTCTAATGCTAACTCCATATAGTTAGTGTCAGAAGTAAATTGCACTGATGGCAACATCCAGTGAGTGTTGGAGAATCGAAAACTTGGTTGGTGTCAGAAAAAGATACACTAGATTTGGTAATGATTTACTCTATCCCATTCCACAATCACATACATTTTAGGAATAATCTGGTGTTGCTTTCTTAAGGATTAAGTGATAGCAAAATGTTTCTATCAAAATCAATTTTCATTCATCAACTTTTCTATCAAAAGTTATTTTCATTAGTTTGCTAATTTGGCAAAGGCAGAGATTCTACATAAAGTTAGCTGTAGCACAGGTGGAACATGGGGATGGAGTAATAGAAGAATTCCCCCCCCCCCCCAGAAAATATGCCCTAATACACACATCTCTTGTCCTCTGTTTTCTGCTTTTGTAACTACTTTTCCACTCTCAGCTGGAGTACTGCTCTAATACAGTAGAAAGAGTATTAGACCTGGAGCCCAGAAGACCTACATTCCATACCCTACAGGCTCTATTGGCTGGAGAATCTTGGGCAGGTCATTCATTATTGTTTCTGAGCCTTCGTTTCCTAATCTATAAAAGGGAGCTGATATCTACCTTTCTTATCTCACAGTGTCAAATCGAACATTGATTGTAATGATGAATGTGAAGTCCGTTTGACATAGATACTCAGAAGCACAGCAATGTGACAAATTAAAATTACAATATTTGAAACTACTGACTTCAAATTCATTTGGCCAAGTGGAATTAACCCAGTCCATTTGAATAGCAGTAGTGAATGTCACTTGCTAAGGGGCATGTGTTTCTCTCTTTTTGGTTATATTGATATTCAACCAGTAAATTTTTGTTAGGGAAAACAGAAGCCAGTGTTCTATGACATCTGCCCCTGGCAGACGATTACCTGTATCCAGTTTAATTTTCTAAATTAGCTTGAAGCTACATATGGGCATAAACTGAAAGAAATTTTACAAAAATTATCATAAATCGAGACACATAAGCCATAAGGAAAATATTAATGTCTCGAATCTTTTAAGTTTCTGTGTGGTCCAATTTATCAAGCACCATAAAATGAATGTCTAACACAAACTAGGAAAATATTTGTAACATATAAAGAGAGAAACAGTGAAATTCCTTACTATGGAAAGTGCTATCATAGACTACTGAGAAAAAAAAATGAATACCCAATAGAAACATGGGCAAAACATTGGAAACATAAAAAATGCCATAAGAAGTCAATAAGCCTATTGAAAAGTTCACCTTTCATTAGAAATTCAAATATATGAAATAAAATGAAAAGACCGTTTTTTTACCCACCAAATCAGTAAAGGTAAAAAAAAAATACTATCACACATCATGTCCGTTTCTTATGTTTCCAGTGAAGTTGTGGAATGATATCTTTCTTTAGGGCAGTTTAATTATCAAAGTTTATATAATTTATAAAACTTCGACTGATTTGTTTAACTTTTATAGTCCATTCTAGGGAAATAATTGTCTACATTAAAAAAAAGGATGTAAAGCTGTCCATTTCAGCATTCTTTAAGACAGAGAAAAATTGGGCACCATCTAAATGTGTCGCAAGAGAGTCTTAGTTAAGAGTTTCGTGGGATTTTGAGTTTTAAAACAGGATTTTCAGAATGGAACAAATTGGAGGCCATTTGACGATTCATATGGCAGTAATTCGTTTGTTTCTGATGGCATAAGATTGGTGTAGACACCAGCGTATTCAACTTTTACAGATTTACCGCAGTTGTGAAATAAAACATCATTGCTGGTCACATATGTTGTCAAAGATTATGTGAAATCAAATATTGGCCCACGGGTCAGATTTTTATTTCATTGAAGCTCTCTGAAACCTGAATCAATACCTTTGACAGGTCCAACTGCTGTTTGATTAGGTCTTTCATTTTTGAAACATGGATGTGCGAGGGGAAATTCTGTCTTTTATATCCATGAAGAAGTGCCAGTTAGGAAGAAACCAGCTGGCTGACCTTTCTCTTTCATGGCTTCCTTGCAACCACAAATAAAGATCACCGACATCCACAAGTCTGTGATTCCAAAGTACCAGGTCGGGTTGAGGTGTTTGGTTTCATTTGTTCCCCCTGTGTTTGCCAAAACGCAATCTACGTCTCCTCCAGATTTACTATCCATTTGCTGACACTGGGGTGGAATGTGTTTTGTGTTCAATGCTTTTCAGAGTTTTGGTTCAGGAGCGATAATTGGATTTCATTCCCTCGTGCCCCTGACAGCCTTTCTTAACAAGCCTCTACTTTCTTCCTATCCTTTTGTTTTTTGTGGGTCGAGGAGAGAGGAAGTGAAGGCAGGACGACTGAAGCATCCTTGCCGCCTGAAAAACCACCTAGCTGTTTACTGAGTGCAAAGGCCACACCTCCGTGGATAAATCAAAAGCCGATTTCTCTTTATGCAGCACTTTCATCCGAAATATGCGTATGGATGGTTAATTCCAGGGGAATTTTCAGAGCTTTACTGATCTCATGCAAGAGGGCCCTCTTCTTATTATTACTGTGTTTATCTGACATAGATCTATACATTATCTCACTCTGGTGCTTCTAACAGTTACCCCTTTTGTGTCTTTATTCTTTCTGCTAAAATAGTCCCTTGATTATCCTGATCCAATTACCAGTGTCCCTTATGCCATCTCCGTTCATTATCCTTTACTGAATCCAGAATGATTTGGTGAGAGTCATGGTCATTCTAACCTTCTCTCTCCATGAGAAATAATGATAACACTTCTTCGTTTATAACTACCCCTTTTGGTGCCAGTGTGCCTTTATCTTTTTTTTTTTTTAAAGCATTTTCCTCATCATAAAAGCATTCCTTTAAGAGTCCTTCCTGAGTTTCTGTTTCATTTACTTAATTATTCACAGTTAAAGCAATTGAGAGAGTTTTCAGAGTAATTATGTCTTGTAATATTTTTGCTGCCTTGAATATAGTTCCCAAATGACTTTTTCTGTGAAATAGTCATACATTCAAATGCTTTGAAATTTGTGGTTGAATTTTAGGATGAGTTAGAGGTAGCTAGTTTGGGGAGGTAAATTGTTTCTTATTCAGTTGAAAACTGAAGGACCATTCATTTAGAGATGTTCCTCCAGTCCCTTCTGAAATTACCCCAAGATACAGGAAAGACTTTTTGCTTCTGTGTAAAACTGCAAGGACAAAGTGTACAGGTGAGGAGACAGGAACAAGTTGTCTGATCTAAAGGATCAAATTTGTCTGTCTAAAAGAGACCCCAGAGCAGTGAAATTCAAGCCCACAGAGCAACTTCATTCACCCAGGAGAACCCCAGAAAAGCTTGAGAATGGAAGTCACATGATGCTCTTGAAAATAGGAGATGAGGAGGGGTGACAAACACGAGCATTGGTTGGCAGTGGGCTTCTGGATCCTCTCTCCTACCTCTTGCAGCAGGGCAACTATCCCTCCTCCAACCTGACATAACAGTGAAAGTCAGAACTGGAGAAGGATGGCTCAGAAGGGTCTAGCCTGAGGCCTCTCAGGCACCCCGAGTACTAGACACGTGGGGATTGTGGTAGATGGTCTGTGAAGATGGCTGCAGGAATGCCCCCATTCCTGTGTGGGTGCCCTTGTTAATGTGACTTTCCTTCTCTTCCCGCCAAAGAGTGGACTCTATTTTCCTGCCCCTTGAATCTGGGCTGGCTTCGGAATTTGGTTTGACTAATAGATTGTGGCAGAAATGATGAACAAGGAACCTCTGGGAGCCTTGATTTTTCCACTCTTGTCCTGTGGCGGGACTCTGCGACTACCACATGAGGAAACTGGGCTAGTGTTTTTGAGGATAAAAGACTCCTCAGAGAAAGAGGCCCAGGACCAACAGCCAGCACCAACCACAGGAATGGGAGTGAGGCCATCTTAGACCACTGTACTGTAGTCAGGGGACTGGGTACCTGTAGTCACTTAAATAACCCCTAGGTGAGAACAGCAAAATAACTGTCCAGCCAAACCCACTCCCACTTGCCATCCTGCACAAATGTGATTTAAAAAAAAAAAAGTGGTTTTTGTTTTAAGCTTCTAAGTTTTGGGTGGCTTGTTTCAGAGGAATAGGTAATGAGTTCAAGGACAAAGTGAACATCTTGTGTATTGAAGTGGGAGAACCATAACCCTCTCCTAATACTCTGCTCCCATGTTTATATAGGGGAAATTACAGGTAGTAAATAGGAGAATATTACAAGCCATAGTGGGTTGGATAGTGGGCCCAGAAGATATGTCCCAAGTCCTAACTCTCAATACCTGTGAGTGTGACCTTATTTGGAAAAAGGGTCTTTGTAGATGTAATTAAGCTAAGGATGTTGAGATGAGGTCATTCTAAATTTAGGGTGGACCATACATCCAATGATGAGTGCTCTTGTAAGTGACAGAAAAGAAAACCTAGACACACAGAAGAAGGCCATGGAGGGGTGCCTGGGTGGCTCAGTCATTAAGGGTCTGCTTTGGCTCAGGGCGTGATCCTAGGGTCCTGGGATCGAGCCCCACATCGGGCTCCCTGCTCCACTGGGAGCCTGCTTCTTTCCCTCCCACTCCCCCTGCTTGTGTTCCCTCTCTCGCTGGCTGTCTCTCTGTCAAATAAATAAATAAAATTAAAAAAAAAAAAGCAGCCGTGGAGGCAGAGACTGTACTTACGAAGCCCCAAGCCCAGGAATGCCAAGGTTTGCCAGCAGCCCGTGGATTCAAGGAGCGAGGCGTAGAGCAGATTCTCCCTCAGCGTCTCCAGGGGGAATGGAGTCCGCCAACACCTGGAGTTTGGACTTCTGGTCTCTAGAACTGTGAGAGAATAAATGTCTAAGTTTGTGGTAACTTGTTAACAGCAGGCCTAGGAAACTAATATGGCAACCCAGGGGGAAAAAAAAACCCCAAACCCGAAGATATTTATATCAGACATCTAATGAAAGAGTACAGCCAGGAAATTCTGCAGTGAAGCCCACCCGTCAACCAGCTCTGCTCAGGAATTACAGAGCTTTCAACTAATTTATTACTGACTTCGTTTTAAATAACATTTTTGAATAATTTTAAAAATGGGTTTTAAAAATGCAAGGCTAACACATGTTTGAGGAAATCCTCTGCTATGAAATACAGAGACCAAGGTAAACACATAGCATCAAGAAACTTGGAGGAAATAGAGGTAATACAGGGTAAAGAACATTTTAAAAACAGCCATTAATATCAGAGTGCAGCCACGAAAGCCAGAGCAATATGCTCTGGGAAAAGACGGCTCAGAGGAAGAAAAGAGCAGAGAACTAAATTCAATAAATGGCTTGGAAGATAGTGAGAAAATTGCCCATACAATAGAACAAACACAAAGAAATGGAAAATAGAAAGAAAAGATAAGGAAATTAGTGGCTCAATCCAGAAGGTCCACTCTCTGAATAATCTGAGTTACAGAAAAAAATAAGAAAAAATGTAAGGGAGGAAATTATAAAATAAATAATACAAAAAAGTGATTAGCATGGAAAGTTAGAACTGTCTAGATTGGCAGGGCCACTGAGTGCCAAGTGCAGTGAATATAAAAATATCCACAGAGGGGATGGCTTTGTGGGTTGAGCATCTGACTCTTGATTTTGGCACAGGTCATGATCTCGAGCCCGGGGTAGGCTCCATGCTCAGTGGGGAGACTGCTAAGATTCTCTCTCTCTCCGCCTCTGCCCCACTTTGCCTCTTGCCCTCTGCCCCCTGCCCCCACCCCTCTCACTTGCATACTCTCTCTCAAAACAAAAACAAAAACGAAAAACAAAAAGATCCACACAGAGACAAATCATAATGAAATTTCACAATGCCAAGGATAAAGTGAAACCCTAAAAGTTTACATAAAGAGAGAGAGAAAAAACACTGATCCAATTAACAAGCAAAAACAGGTCCTGTCAAAGGATTGGAATCAGGATGGCATCAGACTTCTCAATAGCAACTCTGGAAACCAAAACCATAGGAACAATGGCTATTGACCTAGAATTTTCTACTTGGCTAATCTGTCAACCGAATGTGTGTGCAGAGTAAAACACACATGCAAGAAATAATTTACTTTCCGAGTGTTCTCTGAGGAGCATGGAGGGATGAAATCAGAACAAAAGCTGAATAAAGTGCTGGAATCCCACCAGCCTGGAAGAAGAAGGACCTTTATAGGAGATAAAAAAATTGGAGTTCATGGGTGGTTTATTGCCTTTGGTAACTGAGAGGACATTAGAGTCACTAGGAAGAATTTATGAGGGGAATACTAGAAATTTACCAAATGGGTTGGAATTGCAGAAATTAACAGATTGGAAAAAAAATTCTATAAGAAACACAATCATTATATAATAGACTCAGTGTCCAAAATTTGTGTAATCAGAATAACTCAACATTAAATAGTAATTTAATAAAAATTAAGATATAGCTATCTTGGGTGGCGGGGTAGAGGGAGAAAGTTTGCGGGCCCAAAGAAGCTAAATCTTTATCTAACACGATAAAAAAGTCAAGAGATAATGCCTAAAGTATATAAAAACAGAAAATAGCATCATTAACATAATTAGGAATATAAAGACTCCTTCCAATGGAAATATCTAGAAATGTTGACATTATTTTTTTTTGGTTCTCAGTATAGAAGGGGGAATTCTGGGGTGCCTGGGTGGCTCAGTCATTAAGCGTCTGCCTTCGGCTCAGGGCGTGATCCCGGGGTCCTGGGATCAAGCCCCGCATTGGGCTCCTCCTCTGGGGGCCGGCTTCTTCCTCTCCCACTCCCCCTGCTTGTGTTCCCTCTCTTGCTGGCTGTCTCACCCTGTGTCAAATAAATAAATAAAATCTTAAAAAAAAAAAGTAGGGGGAATTCTGCTTTCAATCATAAGCATCTTAGTTTTGACTTATTTAATTATGAATATATTACTTTGATAAAAACAAATTGAAAAGAGTTTAGCAATATTAAAATTCTCTGCGAATTATATTATGATTTTTGTGTTTGGTGTGCTGTGGGAGTCATAGCTATAAGAAATATAATTATTTACTTCTGACTTTGTTTTGAAATTCTCCCTCACTGTCAAAGCTTTGCCAGATACCTTACAAGAAGTCTGGGGATAAAAAGTTAATATCAGAATAGTAGTATGTTATATAGAAATCTATGACTTTGATTTCTACAACTAGTCCACTGAAGTCAATCCTTTGACCTTTAATATGAGGGCCACATAGTCTTTTTTGGATGAGATTAAGTATTATAGCAAACAAGGAAAAGAGAATGGAGTCTAGCCTGGAATAATCAACGAAGTCAAACTATAATAACTAACTTGAGAGCCTAAAACATCTCAAAAGTTAAGAAGTTAAGATTTTGGAATTTCAGCTATATTGAAAAAACAATCGGTTTTGAAAGTATGCATTTCAATTTTTCAGTACAAATAAAGAAAAACTCCCAGACAATAGAAAAGACTTTGGATTTGAAGCCAGAAGGTTGAAATCCGATCCTTGGTCCTGCTTTCTATTGGTTTTGTGACTTTGACATAGTGAACCTTTCCTAGCATAAATTTTCATATTTTAAAATGGGGATTAAAATCCCAAGTTTACAAGACTGTTGTAAGAATTATTTAAGATTTTGTGCGTAAAGGCTCTTTATGAACTGCACAGCACTGACTGCATTATATAAAGGTAAAGAATCATTATTATCTTCAGGTTTTTGAAAGCTCTCTTAGCATTGGTTGTCTGTTATAGAAAGAATAGCCCTCCATGTTGGAAACAGCATGTGGCTCAGAAATTGATAGCAAACAAAACTTTCAAATGAGCTCCATGAGAAATAGGAGTAGAGTAGAGAGAAGTTGTTTTGTATTTCCCCTTATTAGCTATGTCACAAAACAAAGGGTAAAAGAACCATAAAGGGCATTAACCTATGTTGAACCTTCATTCACACAGTAAAGTCTCACAATAACTTTTTAAGTTAGGTCTGAAAAATTCAGTTGTGTAAAATGTAGGATTTTGCTATTGGGAGATTAAAATTAGACCAGGGGATGGGGGAAGCATGGAAGCTGAATGAGTTGTTCATTTCCTTTCTCATTATTATGAGATTTTACTGCATTTCACCGAGTTAATCCTTAATACTTGAATTTTGATAGAAAATGGATTACTTCCCTTTTTTTTCTTTTTCCTTTTTTTTTTTTAAAGTAGTCTCCATGCCCAGCGTGGGGCTTGAATTCATGACCCTGAGATCAGGAGTCAGATGCTCTACCGACTGAGCCAGCCAGGTGCCCCTCACCTTTATTTTAATGTGGTGCCCAGAAAATTGTGAGCTTCCTAGAATGTCTGCTGATATTTTCACCAATTTACTGAATTGCTTCCCAAATAGGATGCTATTTGTTAACACATTCTGCTTTGTCTCTTGAACTAGTAACATGTTCTCTGCTCATCTCCAATTAGCTCTGTCCCAGGATGACAGTATTCGTTGTTTGTTTTTTAGATCTCATGGGCTCCTGGTAGACTGAGTCCAGGACAAGGCCCCTACGTCTCTGAACAAATAGCCTTATAAACCAAATAATTGCAGTGTAAACGCAGGCTTCCCATGGCACATGAATTTTTTTTTTTTTTGTTATCAATTTAGCTCTTTTTATTTTGTGAGAAATTATTTGTTTTTTAGATTTCACATGTGAAGTCTGTCTAGTATATAGCGGACAAATTAATGACTTGCTCAAAGCCTGAGTAGGGCAATAGAGTTCTTATAGGTAGCATGGTTTCATTTATTTTATGGTATTTTCTGATGTTGTCTGGCAATAGAAGCCTCTGAACGTAGTAAGGATTGTAAAATTGACTCAACGGATGCATCAGCCATTGCACAGCTAGTCTGGGTAGAAAAAAGCATTCTATGTTCTTCCACGCAGGCAAAAAATAGCTGCATCACAGAGCTTTTGTTTCCCTGGAAAAGGTTTAAGTGCTATTAAATAGACAGTTTAGAAAAATTAGGTTTCACTAAAACATTAGCATTGAACCTAAGAGATAATAGAATATTTGAAAAATAGCATTGAAATATGAAATACTGGCTCGTAGGATTAGCTTCCTCTATCACTATTCATTAGTATTTTTAAATGTCACTGTTAGACTGTGGGGCTCAATGGAATTTTGATCAAAATATCCCATCCTGCATGTTACTCTTTAATTAAAGAAATTATTCCTGAAGAGTTTGCTTTTGCCAGTGACACTAAGTATGTAACGTTCATGCAGCAACCTTGAGAACGACTCTTAATAGCATCATTGCCTTTTTGATGTCACATGTTGATAGTCACTCATTTAATTCTCACAACTCCCTTGTAGGATAGCTGCAGAGAAGGTAAGTGACTCATTCAAGATGCCACTGTTAAGGGCTGTAAGCTGGCTGATTTGAACACAAGCCCTCTAGCTCCAGAACTCTTTGTTATGCTAGCTGCTTCACCAAGCTTTTTTAAAAAAAAAATTTTTTTTTAAAGATTATTTATTCATTTGACAGAGAGAGACAGCCAGTGAGAGAGGGAGGGAACACAAGCAGGGGGAGTGGGAGAGGAAGAAGCAGGCTCCCAGCGGAGGAGCCTGATGTGGGGCTCGATCCCAGAACGCCGGGATCACGCCCTGAGCCAGAGGCAGACGCTTAAGGACTGCGCCACCCAGGCGCCCCACTTCACCAAGCTTTTTGGTTTTATTTTCTCTTGCTCACCTTTGTGATCTTGAATCATCATGGCGGTTTGCTCTTGTGATTCAGGAGGAAGATCTATCGATCTACACACACGTATGGATTTACCTAGAGCATTCTGTTTTGATAGGGAATCATTATCTTTCTATCTGTATTTATGATTGGCAATTTTTAGTGTTTATGTAGAAAACATTAATTTGCAGATCGCTACTAGCTTATAATAAGTAGATTTTGGCAGTGGATTTGCATTGATTATTGGTTTAACTTTATTAATTTTGCTTCATGGAGTACATTTGTCTAGTACTTGAAGGGTTGTGTTCACTGATTAAATCTGCAAGATATCATGGGAAGATTGAGATGATCATTTTCCAAAGATAAAGTTGCTGTGACTAGTGATCTCAAACACTGCTCATTTAATCCCTTTGCACTGTATCAGGAATGATTAAAAAGTGTGCCCTTTTAGCATAGAGGAAAATATTTCATGAAATTGCAGGTGTTCAACTAATGTTCTATTTCGTTCAGATGAATAATGTGACAACAGACTATTGTCTTGACATCGTAAGAAAATTTGAAGTTTCAGAAGAAAATAAGGCGAAAAATGTTCTTGGCATAGAAGGTAAAATAACCAATATTCTTTTTTTTTCTTCCTTTCAAGATTTATTTAAATTCATGTAAGTTCACATATAGTATATTATTAGTTTTAGGGGTGAAATTTAGTGATTCATCAGTTGCATATAACACCCAGTGCTCATTATGTCGTATGTCCTCCTTAATGTCCATCACCCAGTTACCCCATCCCCTCACCTACCTCCCCTCCAGCAACCCTCAGTTTGTTTCCTGTAGTTAAGAGTTTCTTATGGTTTATCTCCCTTAGTATAACTAATATTCTTAATTTCTCATTTCTCAATTCAGTTTGCTAAGTTAAATTCTAGCAAAATTTTTAGAAAAAGAAATCAGGAGATATTTATGCATTACAGATAATTCAAATAAAACTCACAATATAGCATATTTTCCTACAAAACAGGTGCCATGATATTGCTATTTCTCTTACTTTTGTAATGATGATATGCATTTTCCACTCCAAGCAAGTCAACTCTATCCCACCATATGTATGATAGATGTCAAGAAATATTTGGACTTTTCTCAAATGGCTAATTTTGGGAAAACTCCAACATGGTAATTTAAAAAAAGGAAATTTGGGGTCACCTGGGTGGCTCAGCTGTTAAGCGTCTGCCTTCGGCTCAGATCATGATCCCAGGGTCCTGGGATCAAGACCCACATCAGGCTCCCTTCTTGGCGGGAAGCCTGCTTCTCCCTCTCACATTCCCTTTGCTTGTGTTCCCTCTCTCGCTGTCTCTCTCTGTCAAACAAGTAAATAAAATCTTAAAAAAAATAAAATAAAAAAGAAATTTGGCCTAAAATAACTAATCTATGACACTAGCGATGTGAAAGTACACGTTTCTTTAAAAATATTGACAATGAACTTGTTTTACCTAGTTGGTGGCAATGGAGAGGTTGTTGGAACTACAAATTTTGTTTCATTTCATTACATAGTTGAGCAAAGTGAGGCTCTCAAAGAAATTAAGTAATTTGCCCACAGTTATATACTCAGAGTCTAGCCTCTAGGATCTTACACATAAATGTGAATATAGCTACCTGTATGTATAAGTTATATGTTTTTAAAATATGTGGGAAAATAAACCGCAGGCTGCTACCCAATAGGAGATCAAGTCCCAGGCAGAACCAACAATCTTAATGAAAGACCACTGGGGCACCCCATTGCCCTCAAGAGCGTCCAAAGCCATGCTTTATCTTACTATTTTAGATTGTTGGTCTTCTGTTCCACCCTGCTTTCAGGCTCAGTGTGGACAAGAGGGTTTTGATACCACCAGTTTACTTCCTGGGGTGGAGGAAAATTAGAAGAGAGGAATAATTTAAGACTTATATCATTAAGAACCATTTTTAAAACAACTAGAGAAGATAAACTAATTTGCGCCTTTTCTTTACTAAGAAATGAATGTTTTCCTCGGTGGGGCCCCTGAAAATGGAATTAAACATGATTTCTACATATGGACATAGGATAGGCATGAAGAAATTCTTCAGAGTCTTAGAGGATATTTACAGACACAGGTTTACCCACGTAATTCTTGAGGACTTGAAACAATTTACCCTGATAATTCCACTTAGGTACTTGTGGATCAGTCCTGTATTTATTCATATATTAGTGAATGCCTCTTCTCCCCAGGTATTATGTTTTGAAGAACTGTAGAAAATTGATAGGGTTTTCTACATAATATGTGTTTGTTTATTTGAGTATAGCTGATGCACAATGTTAAATTAGTTTCGGGTGTACACCTTACACCCGAAACCAGTGATTTGAGAAGTTTGTATATTAGGCTGTACTCACTACAAGTATAGTCTCTGTCTGTCTTGTTCTGTCACTATTACAATATCATGGAGTATATTTCTTATGCTGAGCCTTGTATTCCTGTGACTTGTTCATTCCAGAAATGGAAGCCTGTACCTCCGTCTCCTCTGCACCCATTTTACCCATCTCCCCACACCTCCCCCTCTGGCAACTGTCAGTTTGTTCTCTGTATTTCTGCATCATCTTTAAGCACTATTTTAAAGTCATAACAAGTTCCCAGCTGTTAGCAGCATCTTCCCAAACCAATGTCATGGTCAAATAGTCACACTCTGAATTTAGGCTGTGCCTAACTTTTGACCAGCTACCTCAACTATGGCACTAACAATACTGTTTTTTAAATTAAAAACTTACCAGATTGCTGGTTGATCAGCTTAGCACTTTGTGTCACTATGGCTTTAACACTGCACCAGCCCCCCATTAGATCGTGCTACATAATCATGGCTCGAGTTCAGTAGTTACTGAATGGCTTTGCAGTAAGCCCTTTCCCAAGGACTCAATCAATCAAAATTCTTGAAAGGTCAACTTATTTTTCTGTACGTTATGTTTAAACTGCTATTCCCCAGTCATATTTCAGTTTTGACACTATTTGACCTGAAGCAAATCTCGTTGCCTTAGTACACTCCTCCCAGTAGCTGTCCTGAGTGTAAATAAGCTAAGCGCTGTGACCGTGCTTTGATCTCTGTTGTCCCTGGTGGGGTCGATTAAGTACATATGCCTTGAAAGCTATAGTGCTTCACTCTCTCTTTCTTCCACAGGGTTCACGAACTTCATGCGTAGTCCTGCTTGTGACATATTTAACCCCCTGCACCATGAAGTGTACCAGGACATGGATCAGCCCCTGTGCAACTACTACATCGCCTCCTCTCACAACACGTACCTGACCGGGGACCAGCTCCTTTCTCAGTCCAAAGTGGACATGTACGCCCGGGTGCTACAGGAGGGATGCCGCTGCGTAGAAGGTTCGTGCTTTGCCTGAGCTCCGCTGCGTGTTGGTGAACGTGTCCTTGAGTCAGTCAGTCAAGTCTAGTATAAACAGTGGAGCCCTGAAATATGCACTCACGTGAACCAGAACCATTTTTCTGCTCATTGTAGAGTCATTCTTAACTTGCCGTGCTCTCTGGCTCCTCCTTAATGTCCAGTCGGGAGGGCAAGAGAGATGAACCAGAAGTTAGGAAGCACACCTGCAGTTGCTGAAAAATTGTGATGAAAATGAAAGTTTTCCTGGAAAGATATTTTTGATTCAACAATGGCAAAAGTAGTTCAGGACAACTCTTTGCTTTCAAGATACCTCATGATCTCTCAATGAATAACATTTGTTAAATTTCTAGTGGGATCTTGATTGTGAGGACATAGATACAGGTTTCTGTCTTCAGGAGCTGACAGTCTAGCAGAATGGGTGGCCATTAAAAACAGTAGTGCTGTGTGAGAGTTCCACCAGGCCAATCATATACATGGTGAAGAAGTGGTCGTATGAAGAGTAAGGTGTGAGATAAAATTCAATGAGAAATAGGTAGGTTGGTGGACGGGACTGGAGGAGATTATGCTAACTGAAATAAGTCAAGCAGAGAGAGACAATTATCATATGGTTTCACTCATTTATGGAACATAAGAAATAGCAAGGAGATCGGTAGAAGAAGGAAAGGAAGAATGAAGGAGAGGTAAACAGAAGGGGGATCGAACCACGAGAGACTATGGACTCTGGGAAACAAACTGAGGGCTTCGGCGGTGGGGGGAGTGGGATAGGCCGGTGATGGGTATTAAGGAGGGCACGTATCGCATGGAGCACTGGGTGTTATACGCAAATAGTGAATCATGGAACACTACATCAAAAACTAAGGATGTACTGTATGGTGACTAACATAACATAATAAAAAATTATTATTAAAGAAAAGAAATAGGTAGGCTGGGAAGGTAAACTTGGGTCAGTCATAAAGGGTTAAAGGGTTTGAGGAATTCTACTTCTAGCCTTTGGTAACAAGGGTCCAATGAAGGGTCTTACACATATAGTGATATGACCAGACTTGTAGTTTAGAAAGATCACTTGGGTCACCATGTAGGAGGACAATTTTTTTTAGAATATGTGTTTGTGTAGGGAAACAAGGGTGAAGCTAGATAGAGCAAAGAGAATGGTGGGAAGGCTATTAACCATGATTCAAAGGAAGAGTTATAAAAACTTGGACTAAGTGAGGAGGAGAGATGATTTCATCGATATTAAAGAAGTCAGCTCAACAGGACCTGCTGCAAGAAGTAAAGAATGTAGGGAATGAGGGTGAGAGCTGTAATGAGTGAATGGTGCTACCACATACTGTGGGGAATCTGGAAAAAACAGCATTCATGAGTTCAGTTTTCCATCAGTTGAGTTTATCGTCACTTTGTAACGTTCACGTGGACATTTTTGTCAGCCAGTTGGATAATAATATCGGAACAAAATGGAAAGATCCAGGCAAGATAAAGATTGCATAGTTCTGACTTTTGTATGTGATAGTTAAAGTCTTGAAAGTGTACAAGATCACCCACAGAGAGGAGTGGACAAGAGAATGAGGCCTGAGGACTTAAGCGATCCAGCAGTTAGATGTAGGAAGAGCAAAGAGGAACCAACGAGGACTAACAAAAAATGGTCACTGGGACCTAAGGGATGAAATGGTCAAAAATGTCCCCTGCAACAGAAAAGTAAATTAAGGCAAATACTAATTATCCAATCTGGTTGCATATGACAGCTGGAAGGTTATGGTGTCTTTTGATAGATAGTTTTGGTGACATACATGCTAGTGGGAAGTTGGGGGTAGCTGCTGTGGGTTAGTCACTTGGCACTTTTCTGCATTCAAAGAAAACTAGGTGATACAGTTTGAGGAGGTTTTGAGACTTGGAAGAAGAGGAAATGAGAACACAGGTTCCGTTTTTAGATGGGATATGGGGGCCGAGATTTTGAAAGGGTTCAAGCCCGATAGCCTCTCCTTTCTCTGGTAAGAGAGCATCATCATCATCCGCTAAGTGTAAAGTGGGTGGAAGTTGGCTTGGGGGCTTAAGGTCAACAAGCAATGGGAAAGGAGTTGACAAGATAAACTGGGGAAGTTCTAGTGAATATCAAAAACAGTCTTAAAACCATCCTTTTGTTACACAAAATCTGCATGCTTAGACTCCTCCCATCCCATTCTGAGGAGATTAGATATAGGAGCAGTAAAGATAGATTATAGAATTGATCCAAGCCTCTAAATTTCTAGGTCGTATAAAAATATCATCCAGGTGTTGGTGAGAGCTCTTCAAAGTAATTAGTCAGTAGGTCCATGAGTCTTAGAAAGGAAAAGAAGTGAATAAGGGGCTACAGAATGAGGTAAGACTCCAAGAGACAGAAAGATGGAGAAAGTTGTCATCACACATACAAAAAATAAGAACAGAGAATTGTTATGACAGAGTGGGATTTTGGATGTAGTTACAGATGATGACTGTATCCAGGGTGTGTCATGGGTGAGCTTGAATGAAGAGTGGAGATGAGATTGTTAGCATTGGAAGGTGAAAACTAAGACATTGAGTAAATCGCCCACATGGACTTTTTAACTCACAAAGGATGTTGACAGGTAGATTCATTGTTAAAAGTTTCAAAGATTAAAAGGTGGAGATTAAGGGGGTGTCTGGGTGGCTTCGTCATTAAGCATCTGCCTTCGGCTCAGGGCGTGATCCCAGAGTCCTGGGATTGAGCCCCACATCGGGCTCCTCCGCTGGGAGCCTGCTTCTTCCTCTCCCACTCCCCCTGCTTGTGTTCCCTCTCTTGCTGGCTGTCTCTCTCTGTCAAATAAATAAATAAAATCTTAAAAAAAAAAAGTTGGAAATTAAAAACTGTAAGCCAGATACTTAAGTGTAAAAAGAATACTATAGGAAAGGCTTGGAAGATGCCAGAAAGGTAGAGTTGGATAAAATGAGGTTCAAAAGTCGGGAGATTTTTTTTTTTAATCAATATAGGAGAACAATTATTTAAAAGTAGCAATAAAGGCCTAGAGCATGCCTCCTGGTCTGTGATTTATACAAAAAATCATCAGTGGAGAAAGGTAGTGTCCTCCAAGGCAAGCGGATTGTTAATCAAGGTAAGGAGGTTGAAGGAGAACTCCAAGAAGAGTCTGATGATAAAAGGGAGTTTGTGATGGAATGGCGATTCCATGGAGCAAAGGGGAATCACTTTTTGGTGGGGATGTGCTGGGGGTTAGCAGTGGAAAAGGTTCTTGGGGTGGTAGAAATGAATAAAGCAGTAGGGTGATAAGACATGTAACTGGATAGGTCTTTGTCAGATAGTTTCTGGCATGTTCTAAGGGTCAATTAACATTTCAAAACTGGACAGGCATTAAAAAGTGTCTACATACAAAACAATTAGAACCACTACAAATTTAGTGTTCTGGAAATTTATGCTTTAAAACATGGCATTTTTGCAGTTGGTGCAGAGAACACCTGCTGACATGAGTGACTGACAATTGAGTAGCTTAAGCAATTGAGTAATGAAGATGCTTATAAAATATTAACATAAAGAAAAACCTTTTAGAAGGTCTCGAGATGACATTCTGCTCTCAGCCGTTATTCAACCCCTTGTTCATTCAGCACTGAAGAAGTTTACATGTGTGACACGCAAAGAGGTTCCCTGGGCACATACCCTCATTGGATTCACAGTGGTGGTTGCCTGTCATTTTAAATGGTGACACGTCCTTGGAGACCAAGTATGGAAAATGACTTGTAATGACTCCGTGACATGATCGTTAACTCTAGACCGTTTTGCAGTTTTGTTAACTGCCATGTCCTGTGCGGTATTTCTTTTGCTTTTCAGGTCCTTCAGGTACCCAGTCTTCTCTTTTTTGGTTTTGCTCTCCAAAATCAGTGTCCTACCCAAGCCTAACCATGTTCCCATGATCAGCTCCTTATACTGAATCAGAACATCTAATCTTCCAGCTTTGGGGTATTAAGAAGGAAAGTCATCTGATTAAGACAATTTATAGCAAGGTACAAATAATTTTTTTAAGGTACAGATGACTTTTAATCTTTCAATTTTAAAATGAGAGCTTTTAGAAATTGTGTGCAGTAGGTGATATTGAACATGGGCCTTCTCTTGTGTCTCCCTTCTTTCTTCCTAACTGCCAGTCACCAAAGTAATAGAAAGAAGCTACTTGGCTCTCCTTTTCTAGAAGCCTACCTTGCTCCAGATCTTCACACCAACTGAGAATATGTACAGCTCTGGGGTAACTTTAAGGACATGCAATCTCTCCAATACATCCCTCACCAGCTTGTATCAGCAAATTCCTCCCCTATTATTTGACTTACTTCAAATTATTACTATTGGAATAATCTATAAGTGGGCATTGAAAGTCAAACTACTATTTCTGGAAGGTTTTTGTGGAGGAGAAGAATTATATTTACCTGAGGGACTTGGTCGGCTTTGTCCAGGAGGTATTTCTTGCTCCAAATTATGGTTATCACTTTGGTTTTGAATGCACTGTAGGAAGGAACAGGGGAACTACTATGATTTCAGCCCTTTTTGTGAGTTAGGTCCTGACTGAGTGCTTTCCTACATTCTCACTTGATTCTTACAACATTAAGGGGGAGAGAATAGCCTCCTCAAGAGGACACCCCAACTTGGAGTGGGTGAAGTGGCTCAAGTTCCCGCAGCTGGGAAGCTTGGGACCAGATATTTGAACTCAGGTTGATTTGACTCTTCTACTCCACTGTTCTCTGGGAAGTTGATGTGCTTTCTGGAGGAGCAAGCATTGAATGGCATGACCAGCCCGAGGAGGGATCAAAGGAGGGCCATCTGGTCACATAAGGAAGGCTAGAGAAAGTTTGGCTTTAAAAGAAAGAATTGGCTGGGTTTAAGATTAGGACTACCATCTAAATATTCAGGTGTTCCTGAGGACTGAGAATGTGATGACATGATCTTTTGTGCTCTCCTAACAACTTCCGTCAGCCCCGTGCTTGGAAGATCTGAGCTCACAGCTGAAGCTTGGGCCTGTGAGACCAGTGTATATAGACCCAGTGCTATGTCATCTACCTTGGGTCTGGATCAAGTTGTTCTTACTCTTAAATTGCCATAGCTAGGATTTAAAGAACCTGATTTATAGGACGTAGCAAGTCGAGGGTTGGAAATTTCAGGTCCCACAGGTATTTGTGGGAAGCAGCTTTTGCCAAGCACAGCACTTAGAGGTAGAGAGTAATGGTTCTGGACGGGGTCTTCACGGTAGTGTGACCTGAAGGATCTCTCCACTTCTGAGCTTCTAGTTTGATAATATTGTGTCTTCCATCTCTATTAGCTCAGCTGTAGGGACGTCCTTGGTCAGCATACATATAGTGTCTTGGGGAAGACTAATAAGTCTTTTTTGGTGAAGCGGGCTTGTCAGCAAATCAACTGAATAACGTTTTTTACATGGCCTTTCATTCCCTTGATTTTCAGCCCAAGTTGCCTAATAAATATGGATGTTCTGTCCAGGAGATTTTCACCCTCATTATGGAACTGATGTCGCATCACTGCTATAATCAGTTTACAACCTTTCCTGTTATCTCTGGGAGCGCTATCAGGATGGAACGCTTTTAAGTTCCATTATGAAAAGTGGTCATATTAGCTGCTTGGCTAGCCTGCAGAACTGACCAGCTCTTTGTCAGAGTGCTTTCGGGGGCTTCTAATATGTGATGTGATTGAAAAACGGGCCCTTGGTAATTTTGTGGCTAGGGGAATTGGTTAGAGGATTTCCGTCTTGCCAGCATCCCCATTACAGCATGAGCTCTTACAGGAACCTTCACTGCTATTTGAACTTGGCTCTGATGGCCACGTGTTAGGATGCCAGGTACCATTTGGGAGTGTTGTTATCCTCGTTTAGCAGACAGGTGATGAAATAGATCTAAAAAGTGAGCATTAGAAGAACCATCCTCGACCACAGATATTCTGCCGCTGTTATAAGTGTTAGCAAAAGAGCACCTTCTTTCACGGCCAATGTAGCTTTAAGAGCTACTTTTATGTATACATGGTAACGAAACAGGCATGGCATTGCCTTGTCAGCGGCCGTTCTTTTTGCGAGATGTGAGTTTATTTATGTGAAACCTGGTATGCCCTTTTTCCTCCACAAGGGGGCTCATCGGGGTCTAAATTATCCAAATGATATACTTTTGAAACACGTGTTCCTTCTTAACATTCTTCTATCCGAAGACAAATTAAAGAATGTCAAGTACACGTCAAAAGATGGATGGAGCTCCTCTTCTTAGAAAATGTCTTTGAGGGGCGCCTGGGTGGCACAGCGGTTAAGCGTCTGCCTTCGGCTCAGGGCGTGATCCCGGCGTTATGGGATCGAGCCCCACATCAGGCTCCTCCGCTATGAGCCTGCTTCTTCCTCTCCCACTCCCCCTGCTTGTGTTCCCTCTCTCGCTGGCTGTCTCTATCTCTGTCGAATAAATAAATAAAATCTTTAAAAAAAAAAAATGTCTTTGATAGGTTTGACCTCATTTGTAGGTCCAAAGGAACACTGCAACTCTTTGTGCTAGTATCCCAAAACCTTCGATCTTTACAGCATCTTTGTTCTTAAAGTTTGTTTCCTGTATTCCTGTGGTATTAACCTTGAAAGTTTTTTTCTCCTTTTACCTTTTCCATTTTTTTCCCTAAGGACAATTTAACAGCCGGTGTTTGATTGTAATATAGGTAACTCTATTTGGGAACAGAACTAATAGGATCTCTCTCATACACATGAGAGAGAGAAAGAAAGATCGGTGAATTTTAAGAAATTCGCTTACATGATCATGGGGATTTGCTGGTCTGAAATGTGTATAGCAGGCCAGCGGGTTGGAACCTTAGGTGGGAATTGATGTTACAGGCTTGAGGAGAATTCCTTCTTCAGGAAATGGAAGTCTTTCGGCTTAAGGCCCTCAACGGATTGATGAAGCCCACCCACTTTATGGAGAGTAATCTACTTTACCCAAAGCCTACTGATGTAAATGTTAATCACACCTAAAATAATATCTTTACAGCAACATCTACACTGGTGTTTGATCAAGTAACTGGGCATTGTAGCCTAGCCTGGCTGACACATTAAATTAACCATCAAACCCTATCATGGTTATGGTGCACAGTTTTAAAGTTTTAGAAGAAAATGGAGATATCATGTCCTGATGTAATATACAAAGCACATGTATGAGGAAGGTTCTTTTTTTTTTTTTTTAAACATTTTATTTATTTATTTGACAGAGAGAGAGACAGCCAGGAGAGAGGGAACACAAGCAGGGGGAGTGGGAGAGGAAGAAGCAGGCTCATAGCGGAGGAGGGAGCCCGATGTGGGGCTCGATCCCAGGACCCCAGGATCACGCCCTGAGCTGAAGGCAGATGCTTAACGACTGTGCCACCCAGGCGCCCCTGTGAGGAAGGTTCTACTAAAATAAAGAATGGGTGTGGTCATGAACTGTCTGGCCCTAATTAAAGGTCAAAGTTTTAACGGGCATTCCGTTAGCCAAATCCAGCCTGCTGAATATTTGGCTCATTACTGTGATTTTAAAAATGGATTAATTGCCAATATTTAAAATTTGGGAGAATTCATAGCAGTGAGATCGAGAGTTTTGGCTTGTCTCAGCTCTGGCAAGCAGAGTTGCCTGACTATGCTATATGGAAGGGCAATGTCATGAGAGCTGGCAAGGTTCTATGGGGGATCCTAGCTTTGGCTTGGTTGGGATTTAGATACAGAAAGTGAAAGAGGGCATTTTGGTTGCCCTTAAAAGAAAGAAGCAGAGTCACGGAGGTATGTGAGGAAACTTGTGTAATGGAAGAACATGTCTGTGAGTGTACGGTGTAGGGGAAAACACGGTTGACTTGTCAGATGGAATCTAGGGTATTTAGGCAACAGTAGCTCCTTTAAGAGTTAAACCTAAAATCTCTGTGCCTCAAAACAACTGAAATTTATGTCTTGCTTATGTAAAGTCCAAAATAGGTGTCCCTAATAGGTGAATCTTTCAAGCAATGATTTAGCGGTCTGGGCTCATGCCATCTCCAGCACATGTCTTCTGCAGTGATAGCAAAAGAAGAGAGAGCATGGATGACTGTGTAGGGAAAGTTTTCACAGACCAGACCTGGAAGTGGTGCACATAATTTCTACCCACATTTCAATGGCCGCATCCCCCTGCAAGGGAAGGCCGGGCAGTGTAGTCCAGCTGTGTGCTAGGGCGAATGTGGATACAGGCTGAGTGAACTGCTAGCCAGTCTCTAGCAGAAGAGGAAGAGATCTTGGGGTTAAGCAGGCAGGAGCTGCTGTGGGATATTAATAAATTCAGCATATATCTACTGAGTCCATGCTGTGTTATACGCTGAGTAGACTTTTGAGCATAGGAACAACATGGTGAAAGCACTGTTTTGAGAAACCAGTCTGGGGGTCAAGTGGAAAACAAGGGAGGCAAACTCTAAGTCAGGGTGCACGGTGGTGGTTGTCTTTCTCCAGCTGGGAGCCAGTGAGGCTGTGTATACATATAGCCGTATCAGTATTATCAGTAACAGTCACAATTGCTCTGTACCATGCAGTATCGTAAGCAGCTTTACGTAGTCATCACTCAAACTTACGATGCAAATGCAACATTGCTTCCTTTTAACAATGGGGAAAGCGAGGCTTTAAATGATTGAATCGTTTGCCTGTGTTCACATCAATCTTGGCAGGGCCTGAGGATTTGAACTTAGGAAGTCAGTGTTATTTTATAGCTACTGTAAAATTAATAAAGTGAGAATGTAATAGAAACATAATGAGTTTAAGTGAACAGTAACGATGAACTCTGATACTGATTTGAGAGGGTCACTGCAATTTACTAAAAGACTTTAGTAAACTGAAAATGAAGAGGTGAAAGTAGAGAAACATCCTGTTAAGAAGAAGTATCACTATCCTTGGGCATACTTGAATGGATTTAGATTGACTTCTAATGAGTGTTCTTGGTAAACGGTAGGTTGCTTATGAATATGACATCTTTGTTAACTATAAGTGCTCAGAAACGAATTGTTATTAACTTTAATTCGTGATTCTGATAAATACGCCAGAACACCCATCTCTCTGTCTGGTATCTTTGTCATGATCATAACATGTATAATCTCAAATAATAAATGTAAAATGATGTTTGTCTGATAGTTCCCGAAATATTAGCAAACACCAGAAGCTTTGTGTTGTTGATGTGGTGTTCTGTGTTTGGCAGTTGACTGTTGGGATGGCCCAGATGGGGAGCCAGTGGTCCACCACGGTTATACTCTGACTTCAAAAATTCTCTTCAGAGATGTGGTGGAGACCATCAACAAGCACGCCTTTGTGAAGAATGAGTAAGTACACACTGCCTGGCCGCCGAGCTAGCGTGCAGAGCACTCGCCGATGTACCACAACTACAACACCACACACCTTCCTTGAGGTCCTCATGGCCCTTTCTTCGACCCTGGTCTCTCCTTCCTTCCTAGCAAAACACTGTGAGCAAATAATACGGGCTTCATGTTTGTACTTTCTCATGCTCCATTTATTTCTTACCCCATCTGTCTCAAGACGTTGCCTCCCTGAAGCCCGTTCTTGCGAAGACTGACTTCAACATTTCTACAGTGGTCATAAAGTTTGGAAATGTAAGTTACTATACACGCTAAATGGGTTGTTGAGATTCTGTTACAATACAGTAAAGTGATAACAGCTAGGTTTTTAGGCTTGCCGGACGTCTTATATATACTTGTGTCACTTCCTTGGCACTGGATAATGGTGACGCTTTTCTCCTCAATACTTGCTTTTTGGGGCTTCTATGATAACATTCCCCTCTGTGCGGTCATTGCTTCTCACTCTTTTTTTTTGGCCTGTGGTCTTCTATTCCATTTCCTCATTCCTCTAATAGTCACTATTTCTTAAGTTATTGGCATGGTTCTACTTTTGCATTATTTAATTATATGTTCAGAACTTTCCCTTCAGTTTCAGAGCTATGTAGAAAAATTCTTAGTAAAAAGTCATCCGAGTATTCCCTAGGTACCTCAGAATCCACAAATGCCATTGTTTATTCAGGTGTGTCATGGTGCCTACTCTCAGCCAGGCGTCCTGCAGTAGGTGCAGAGAGCCACAGCACTGAACAAAAGAGAAGACTCCTACTGTCACAGAGCTTACATCCCAAACTGAACTCAACATCTCGTTCTGCCAAACTTCCTCTGGCTCTGTTTCTGTTTAGTTGGGGGTAGCACTGTCCACCCGTGTCTTTAGCCAAAAACTGAGTCATTCTAGATTCAGCCAATTCCTGTCAATTCTACTTCCTAAATTATCTTTTGGCTCCATTGCCTTCTCTCCATTTTTGTTTCCCTTTGGGTCCATCCTCCACACTGGTGCAATATTTTTCTTTCTGAAAATATAAGCATGATGTTGGCGTTCTTAAAGTCCTTCAAAAGCTCCCCGTGGCACACAGTCACGTCTGCTATGCCCTTCAGGGCTTGGCCTCTTCTTTCTCTTCCAGGGTCTTCGTCCACCATTGCTCCACAGAGATGGAGGATTCTGCCTTCATTGTCTCCTGGATTCCCTAGTGACCCCAGTTCTTTCACACCTCCCTACCTTGATGCACAGTTCTCTCTGCCCGGCACTTTCTTCCCATTATCCCACCTGCCTAATCCTTATTCGTCCTTCAGGACTGCTGAGACATTGTCCCTCTGGCAAACTTACTGATACACCAGCTGATTTAAATGCTCCTTTCTCTGTTCTTAGCACCCTGAGCATATTTCTATTGTGTCTATATTGCACGCTCTTACAACTGATCGCTTCCTGCCTTCTTTTGAGTCTTAAAAATCAGGAGCTCACTGGAAATACGGGGCTATTGTCTTATTCTTTATTGCCTAGCAGGTGCCTGCCATATACCAGACAGTTAGGAAATGATTTTTTTGAATTAAAAGAAACAAAATTACAATTGCATAAAATTAATTTTAAAAAAATTAGTAGCCTTTAAAGTTTTTAATATTTGGTCTTCTTTTCTATTAACCATGAGGCTAAAAATGACGTTGCAATGAGAGACACGTGCTACGTGGCAGCTTTGGTTTATGGTGTCTGCTACATACCAGAATCCCAAGTACTGAATTCTGATGGGTCTTTTCTACCCTGATGGCTACCAGTTTTAGCCAAGGTGATGAAGTGATTCTGCCATTGTTTTTCAAAATGCAAAGTTGGGTGTTGACCAGACCTGCCACCTTGGAGGAGCCTCTGATGACTGGACGGTGCTTAGTTCAAGTTTGGGAATACTCAGGAGAAAAGCACTTCAGATGAAAAGTTGATACGAGTATTTAGCACAATTTAGAACTTTAGTCTTTTTCTTTTCTTTCTTAGGCCTTCTTTATGCCCAGGCTTCGCAACCTTGGCACTATTGACATTTTGACCAGATAATTCTTTGTTGCAGGAAACTGTCTTGTGCACTCTAAGACGCTTAGCAGCGTCCTGTCCTCTCCACACTAAATGTTAGTAGCATTCCCTGCACCCTCCTCCCCGTATTGTGACCACCAGAAAGGTCTTCAGATGTTGACAAATATCTGTTTGGGAACAGTGCCTCACAGTGTCCCTTGTCCCCTGTTGAGAAGCACTGCTTTACATTGAGTATCATTAGACACTAATAGGCTTTTTATAAACAGATTGCTAATCTAAAAACTCATTGTTAGAACACCTTGATGTGAGTGCATAGACAATCTCTTGCTAGTTTGTTGTTGTTTTTCTCTCTTTCTAACACTCTGGGATAAAACCCATGTGGACACAGGAGCAAATAGATTAGAGTAAGGTAACCCACTCCGGTCGCAAAGGTTCATCTCTTCTAGTACCTTTGGCATCAGGTTTTACTAATGAGGAAAGGATGTAATTTCAGGAGGTCATAGGCCCTCCTGTGAAGCATGTGCTGTCATACAAGCCCAGAAGTAAGATTGTTTTTCTCTACATGGATATATTAGCCGATTTAAATATTGGCTTATATACTCTGGAAAATATATGTGGCCTATTACTTCGGAAGATATATGAGAGAAAAGTAGAAAAAAACAACAATCTAAATTTGAAATAATTTCTTATTCTGAAGAAAAAAACAAAATCAGAAGAAGAGTAAGATCAGTCATCAGTCCGGGTTCCCTTCCTGCCTTGGCCACCAACTCCTGAGGCTGTCTTTGGTCATCAATCTACTTGGGTTTCACGTTCTCTGTACAGGAACCTGAGGACTGGGGGATATGAATGCTTGACTTTTTTTTTCCTTTCTGGAAATAAACACTATAATCCTATACAAATGAATTTGAAATGCTTGGCAAAGGATGCTATAAATCATGAAATTCCATTATTGGTTTCCATTATTGATTTTTCAAGCTGGGGGCTGATAATATCTTTTTAAATATCTGCACTTAACGATACTCTGTGGTCTGTTAGATGTTTTTAGACACTTTTTATTTTATTTTAGTTTTTTTAAAGATTTTATTTATTTGACAGAGATAGAGACAGCCAGCGAGAGAGGGAACACAAGCAGGGAGAGTGGGAGAGGAAGAAACAGGCTCCCAGCGGAAGAGCCTGATGTGGGGCTCGATCCCACAACGCCGGGATCATGCCCTGAGCCGAAGGCAGACGCTTAACCGCTGTGCCACTCAGGCGCCCCTAGACACTTTTTAAATTGAATTTATTTATCCTGAAGTTTTTATCCTGAAGTTTATTATTTTTTTTATTTGAGTATAGTTCACTCACAATGCTACATTAGTTTCAGGTGTACAACATAGCGATTTGACCAGTTTCTACATTATGCTGTGTTCACCACAAGTGTAGCTGCCACCTGTCAACATACAATGTTATTACAATATCATCGACTGTATGGTGACTAACATAATATAATAAAAAAACGTTAAAAAAACCATCAACTGTATTCCTTATGCTGTACCTTTTATTCCCATGACTTATTCGTTCTATGACTGAAAGCCCATACCTCCCACTCCCCCTACACCCAGTTTGCCCAGCCCCTCTGGCAACCATTAGTTTATTCTCTGTATTTATAGGTCTGATCCTGCTTTTTGTTTGTTTATTCATTTGTTTTCGTCTTAGATTCCATATATGAGTGAAACCATATGGCATTTGTCTTTCTCAGTCTTATTTCACTTAGCATGATACCCTCTAGGTCCATGTTGTTGCAAATGGCACAACGTCATCCTTTTTTATGGCTATGTAATATTCCAGTGTGTGTGTGTGTGTGTGTGTGTGTGTGTGTGTGTGTGTGTACACACCACATCTTCCTTACCCATTTGTCTATTAAATCAATGGACACTTAAGTTGCTTCCATACATTGGCTATTGTAAATAATCCTGAGATAAACATAGGGGCTTGTCTTTTTGAATTAGTGTTTTGGGGTTTTTTGGGCATAAATACCCAGTAGTGGAATTATTGGATCATATGGTATTTCTATTTTTAACTTTTTGTAGCTGCACCAGTTTACATTCCCACCAATAGCATATGAGGGTTTCTTTTCTTCACATCCTCACCAACACTTGTTTTGTCTTGTGTTTTTGACTTTAGCCATTCTGACAGGTGTAAGGTGACGCCTCATGTGGTTTTGATTTTATTTCCCTGGTAGTGATGTTGAGCGTCTTTTTATGTGTCTGTTGACCATCTGTATATCTGTTTTGGAAAAATGTCTATTCAGGTCCTTTGCCCATTTTAATTGGATTTTTTGGAGGGCTTTTGATGTTGAATTGCATGAGTTCTTTATATATTTTGGATATTAATCCCTTTTTGGATATATCACTTGCAAATCTCTTCTCCCGTTTAGTAGGATGCCTTTTTGTTTTATTGATGATTTCCTTCACTGTGAAAAAGCTTTTTATTTCAATGTAGTCCCCGTAGTTTATTTTTGCTTTTATTTCCCTTGCCTCAGGAGACATATCTAGAAAAATATTGGTACAGGTGATGTCAGAAAAATTACTGCCTGTGCCCTTTTCTAGGATTTTTCTGGTTTGAGGTCTCATATTTTAGTCTTTCATCCATTTTGAGTTTATTTTTGAGTATGGTGTAAGAAAGGGGTCCAGTTTCATTCTTTTGCATGCTGATGCTCCAGTTTTCTCAGCGCCATTTATTCAAGAGACTGTTTTCCATTTTTTTTCTTTTAAAAGAGACATAATGTCTGTACCATTTTTTAAAATGCAAAATATTAAATGAAGTCATCCCACATGGTTGGTATTTTGTTCAGCCATTATGCCTGGCAAAATATATTTGGTCAACAGAGTTTCTTAAAAAAATGCATCTTCCATAGGATGCCTGGGTGGCTCAGTTGGTTAAGCATCTGCCTTCTGCTCAGGTCATGATCCCAGGGTCCTGGGATCGAGTCCCGCATCAGGCTCCTTGCTCAATGGAGAGCCTGTGTCTCATTCTGCCTGCTGCTCCCCTTGCTTGTTCTCTCTCTCTCTCTCTCCCAAATAAATAAATAAAATCTAAAAAAAAAAATGCATCTTTCATCTTTCTCATTTTAATCATCACCACTCTCACAAATACTGTCACTAGGATTGTAAGAACATAATGAATATAGAATGATGTTCAAACACCCCTGCGAGTTGCCTGTACGTGATGCCTTTAGAATATGTCGCTGTCTTCTTAGGTTCCCAGTCATACTGTCCATTGAGAATCACTGCAGTATCCAGCAGCAGAGGAAGATTGCCCAGTACCTGAAAGGAATATTTGGAGACAAATTGGACCTATCATCTGTAGACACAGGAGAGACCAAACAGCTTCCAAGCCCTCAGAGTTTGAAAGGCAAAATCCTAGTGAAGGTAATTACCTCAACGAATGCAGTAAAAGGCATTAATGACCAATGAAGCCCTCTCTCCTGTGAGGACTAAAAACTGGTTTATCAAGAGAATAATGGAGTCAATCCATGAAGGATCGTCTGGATTTGTGTATGCATCTTGTTCCACTTTATTAATAGTTAACCTTCAGAAAGAGCTTGTGTTGACTGATCACGTATTCTGAGATTTGTTTTTGTGAAGTGAGAAGATCAATGCTGTGAGCCGAATGCTTACTATATTTTTTATTTTAATAATATTTATTTTGTTATATTAGTCACCATACAGTACATCCCCAGTTCTTGATGCAATATTCCATGATTCATTACTTGCGTATAACACCCAGTGCACCACGCAATATGTGCCCTCCTTAATACCCATCACCGGCCTATCCCAATCCCCACCCCACCCCCCTGAAGCCCTCAGTTTGTTTCCCAGAGTCCATCGTCTCTCATGGTTCATTCCCCCTTCTGTTTACCCCCCCTTCATTCTTCCCTTCCTTCTCCTACCTATCTCCTTGCTATTTCTTTTTTTTTTTTATAATGATTTTTTATTATATTATGTTAGTCACCATACAGTACATCCCCGGTTTCCGATGTAAGGCTCGATGATTCATTAGTTGTGTATAACACCCAGTGCACCATGCAATACGTGCCCTCCTTACTACCCATCACCGGCCTATCCCATTCCCCCACCCGCCTCCCCTCTGTAGCCCTCAGTTTGTTTCTCATAGTCCATAGTCTCTCATGTTTCATTCCCCCTTATGATTACCCCCCCTTCTTTATCCCTTTCTTCCCCTACTGATCATTCTAGTTCTTATGTTCCATAGATGAGAGAAATCATATGATAGTTGTCTTTCTCTGCTTGACTTATTTCACTTAGCATTATCTCCTCCAATCCCGTCCATGTTGCAGCAAATGTTGAGAACTCGTTCCTTCTGATAGCTGAGTAATATTCCATTGTATATATGGACCACAGCTTCTTAATCCAGTCATCTGTTGAAGGGCATCTCGGCTCCTTCCACAATTTAGCTATTGTGGACAATGCTGCTATGAACATTGGGGTGCATATGGCCCTTCTCTTCACTACGTCTGTATCTTTGGGGTAAATACCCAGGAGTGAGTGTTTACTATTTTAGTCTGGCGGAGTTTACCCTGGCGAGAGGTATATGTGTGGACGTATAGGTGTGGTGCATACAGAGGAAGAGGAGGCTTTTTGTGTCCGTATCTGAAAGTATTTCTTCCGGAGTTTTCTCTTCCCCTTCAAGTTCCAATAACTGTCTGTCAAAAAAAGAAAAGAAAAGAAAAAAAAAGAACAAAGAACAAACAGACAAACAACAGTGTTTACGGTTGATCAGCCTTGGTTATGTAAGTGAGAAGAGCTTGCTTCACAGCAGAGCAAGGCACAGACATCATGCCCCACAGGACTCGTGTGTGTGCGAAGGAGCAACAGGTGAATAGGATGACATTTTACGAACAGATTTTCCAAGGGAGGAAATTTACTACCTGCAATGAATATTATTAATACAAAGAATAGCCAGAATGGCTGACTGTGATTTTACTTACTTCCAGTTAATTTTGTGTATCTGGACTAAATCCATCTTGGATAGTTGTATTATTTTGAGACTAAATATCTAAGAAAGAGCAGCAGGGTGTTAATACTCAAATTGAGTTATGTTTTACTTAAAAGAAATGTGTACCAAAAAAACAAACATCACGAAGGAGGCATAAGAAAGTTATGCGGTGTAATTTCCCAGGAATACTTTAACAGGGACTCTAAGGGAGGGTGGCAAATGGGAAAGATGTGGAGTAGTCTTCTTTGGAATTGGTCAAAACCTATTTTTCTGTCACTTAAATGAGAATTATAGACTGAATCCATCAAAGAGGTATTGTCGGGCATTTGTATGTGTGAAAGCATTTTAAATAAAAGCTCCAAATACTGTAAGAGAGAACATTAAGGTCAATTTTCCTAAAGTCTTGCTAAAACAAACTCTTATGTGATGAAAACTGATTGCTGGGTTAAAAAGCTACATGTCACCTTAATAGCTTTGTAAATATTTCCATGTTTCCTGTACTCTTGAGCCAGCAGTCAGAAGGTTAAATTCAAAGTCCATTTGGTTGAAATAGTTCCCTTTTGGACAGTGGAACTTAAGGTAGATATTTGATATGAATTGAGTCCCTTCTGCATAATTGGACTTTGAGCCGTTTGTCCTAGGGCTTATGGGCACCAGGGTGCACCAGAACCAGACGATCTTGGCCACTCATGGGAGGAGTGGCAACAGAGAGAACTGCCAGCATTTCAAGGCATTTAAGGTTCATTTGCTAGTAACAACATTCTTCAGACTTTAAGGAGATCTCCCAGATCTATGGACCAATGCATTTCCATTTGAAGCAAAAACAAAGGAACTGATTTTCCTACATTCCTTTAGGAGCAATCTTTGGTCCAAAAGGCACCATTTTAGTGGCTCCTTACCACTTTAGAGATTGACAAGTTGTTTATTATTATAATTATAATACAATACTTTCCAACCATATATATATACACACCTATCTCCTGAAAAGCAAATGAAAAGTTGCTTTTGAACAAAAATAATAACAGACTTAGTAATTTCCCTAGACTCTTATTGCTGAAAGAAACCGTAACTATCGGGTCCGAGCGTCTTACTTTTTACAGACGCAAATCATAGTCATTACCACACGCCTTGGGTCATGCAGCCTGGAGCTGAGCGGTAGCTATGGTTCCAGTCTCTCGCAATATTTCCGTGTATCATGGACCAATGAATGTAATTCTTGGTAACTCCTGCCTGCAATAGTCTGTAGACCAGGAAGAGACCCCTAAGAGACACCTGGCCATTCTTCGTTTACATCAACTGGACCACTACCAAGTTCCTCGAGTCGTATTAAATTCTGCCTTAATTTATTCTGTAATTTCCCTTAGGTGTAACTGTTGATAAGAAGCATTAAGAAACAGTGTTCTGTTGCGTTGCTTTTCTTCCTATCTGCCTGGATAAATTATCTTTTGAGAACCAGGAATGTGGGAGAGTTGGTGAAAAATATGGCCCTCGTGTCTTTTAATTCAATTTTAAATGGTTGGAAAGTTAGGACACCTATGGATGCTCAGAGCAGGCAGCTTTCTCTCTGTTCCCTCAGCCAGCACCGCGCGTACACGAAGGGGGCTACGGCCGGTGCGGCTGTCCGATCCGCTCATCGCTGCGTACCCATCACGGTTACAGTTAGTGGTAGCAGAACTCTTTCTATCATTCAAGGATCGTTACTCCTGACTTGTGGGTGTTACTTCCTGTATTTGTTAGCTCTGTCCTGCTTTACATGTATTTATTTATTTATGTATTTATGTATTTATTTATTTTTTAAAGATTTTATTTATTTATTCGACAGAGATAGAGACAGCCAGCGAGAGAGGGAACACAAGCAGGGGGAGTGGGAGAGGAAGAAGCAGACTCATAGCGGAGGAGCCTGATGTGGGGCTCGATCCCATAACGCCGGGATCACGCCCTGAGCCTAAGGCAGACGCTTAACTGCTGTGCCACCCAGGCGCCCCCCTGCTTTACATTTAAAACATATGTTGGCTTTGTTCTGTTTCAAAAGAGGGAATTGCTGTCATTACATTTTAAATGTCTCGTGTATAGGTCCATCTTGGTTGTCTGTCACTGTGCCCAAAACAGAGACTCCGAATAAGTAGTTGGTGGTGAATAAATGAAGGCGGTCGTTAACTTGATGTCTATATGTTCCTGAACGTGTCTGGTTACTGCTTAGCTGAGTACCTTATTTCTGGTGCTGCTGTATTAACATAGCGACTCTAGAGTGCCCTCTCAAATAAAGAAAAATAAATTCGTTTTATGGAAGCCTTCTGTATCAGGAAAGACTTAAAATAATACACAGACATAAATACTTTAATTCTGAGCTGTTTCGTTATTAATGATACATGGGAGGAAATGAAACAATGTTCTGCCGCACTTACTTAGAATTATAGGTAGGTATATATCCACATGTATGCATCTGTCTATCTCTAAACAGGTTCGTGTGAGAAAGTGTAGTTTTTACTTTGCAGATAGCAATCGTACAAATAGGAGTATAATACGTATCAGTACAAAGGGAAATTAAATCTCACCCTTTTAATCCTATAAATGACCCTCTCTAAGATGGAGAAAATAACGAAGAAGAAAAATTTAAATATCCAAACCCCAAGAGTTTGGAGTCTTAATATAGATCTTGCTTTCATTATGTAAATGATTTAATCAACTTTGAAACTGTCACTGTGCTCAGGACCCAGGGTCAAGAGCTTCGGGTATCAGGGAAGGTATAGGAACATAGGGACAGAGAGTTCTTTGAAAACCTGAGTATGCTGGAGATCCTGTGTAAGAAGGGAATGGGCAAGGGAAAATCCAGCGTGCTGAAGAAGGGCTTGAGTTTAGAGGACATCAGCCTGGATAGCAGTCGGGGATGACATTTAGAAATTTATCATTATTCTTGGCTGCCAGGCATATGAACACCCTTCCATCCTCCTCCATCCCTGTGTTATAAGGAATCCGCTCATAGTGGCCAAAAATGCTGGACGTTTGCTTCTGTAGCATCTTGGAGCCAGGGTGTAGGCACATGATCTGGATTCTACCAATCAGGTGGACCTGCCCCAGACGGCAGACATCTACACTATCGTCGTTTTTAAGTTGGGTGTGTTGCTCCATTTCAGGGCAAGAAGTTGCCTTACCATCTTGGGGATGATGCAGAAGAGGGGGAAGTTTCCGACGAAGACAGCGCAGATGAAATTGAAGATGAGTGCAAGTTCAAGCTCCATTATGTGAGTTACAGGTTTGGTTACAATTTTTACCCTCAATGTGTTGCAATCAAAATTGCTGCTGTGTTGGAATCCCTACAGTATGGCGGTTGTGGTGCAAAAGGGATATTTATTGAAAGTTTCTTTGTTTTGGGGCACATAGACACTCAGATGCTCATTGAGTCAAGGATTTTTGTGTCTTAGAGTTGGAAGAAATGTTCATGATTAACCTGTCTGACCCTTCCTCTAGGGACAAATCCTCTCCTGTTACAACTTGGTCAAAACTCAAATTGCTGTTGGAAATGTCACGGGTCTTTGATGAAATAAACTGGCTTTAGCATTCTCTCCTCTGCCTCCTGCTAACAGCCCCACTGTGCCGCTTGTCAAGGCTGGCTTGCAGAGCCCAGCTGTACGTGGTCTGCTTCTCTAAGGATGCCCGTCCTGGCCTGAAGAAAATGTACCTTGGATCAGAGGATTTCCAAGCTCTTACAGAAATGGGACTCTTGGCTAAATCTTTGATTTGCTGCATCTTAGATAAAGTGGCGTAGGATAGTTTGCTCTCTGCACCATGCCTCAGAACCCTGTCCTAGATCACGGAGCTGCCTTTGTAGAAAAGCATCATTTAGCCAGGTAATCCAAAGCAAGGGCAAACCTAGAGGAAGCGTGGAGCTTAAAGAGCTACTCCTCCCATCTCTTCATGGTGGGGCTAGGATTCTTGCCCCTCCCCCACCTCTGCAACTCATGATCGTCCGGGTCACATGACAGGCTGAGAGTAGCACCCCCTCACGTTAGTTTATTATGGGGTCTGCAATTTCGTTTCTGTGGAAAAGTGGTATTCTTCTAGAGATCAGGGCTTATTCTTCCCTCTGAAAAACAGAAATTTTGTACAAAATCTTCTAATTTGCATCCTTGGCCTGAATTCATTTATTACATTGCTAAAACAGTCCATTCTCTTTGAAATAGTGGTAACTAATATGGCTTCCTGTAGTTATCAAAGGGAACCAGCATTATTACAAAGTGGGCATCAGTGTAATGACAGCTGACCTCTCAGTAGACACTTTTTTCTTGGCTTTAATGCACTTTAAAAAGGACGAAGTGGGGGGCGCCTGGGTGGCACAGTGGTTAAGCGTCTGCCTTCGGCTCAGGGCATGATCCCGGCGTTGTGGGATCGAGCCCCGCATCAGGCTCTTCCGCTATGAGCCTGCTTCTTCTCCCACTCCCCCTGCTTGTGTTCCCTCTCTCGCTGGCTGTCTCTATCTGTCGAATAAATAAATAAAATCTTAAAAAAAAAAAAAAAGGATGAAGTGGGAAAGATTCAGCTTGAATTGAAAAGGAAAAATTACCATCTGTATTCATCTCTTGTCTTTTAATAGTTTATATTAGCCCAATGAAATACCACTAATAGGGCTATGGTCACAGAAAATTAACCTAAGCAGATGTACATAAGCAAAATTGTTAATAAATAGTTTATTTCTTACCCTTCCAGATATTTACTATTTTTGTTATTACTTATATGCAATTCTGGATAATGTAGCTCTGTTTTTTTTAAGCTTTATTTTAGAAACCAAATTTTGGTCTCTGATCTTCATTATCTTTGCATCTTATTTTCAAAATCTCTTGATTGCCAGCCTCAGAGTAGTCTGTCATTTGAAAGCAGGGAACAGAGAGGCTTGACTAAGTTACATAGTTAGGGAATGCTGTTTTTAGTGGAAAATGAGTAGTGGAAGTTTAGTTTAGTAGTTATTTATTGCTCTGAGTAAAACCCAAGTTGTTCTGGTTTCAAAATCCACCCAGTTATATAATTTTTCTTCTAATATCAGTGAGCTCCTAACTTTTCATGTTAAGTATCTGTAATTATAAAGGAGAGTTCGCTGTCATTTTATGGAAACAAATCACTAACTTCCCCTGTGAAAATATCCAGCTGAGTCCCCCCATCTTCAAAGCCTCCTCGTTGGTTTCTAGGAAGCCACACAGGTAGGCAGTTCAGAACACGATTCTGTAAAGATATGATCTTTCATTTGGATTCTTTGATTTGGGCTTTAGTAAAAGCAAAGTGCGCCTGAATTATAAGGTTTTCCAGGCATCTCTTTGTTAGACTCTGGGAGAGAATATACATAAAGGAACGAATATTGTAGTGGAAATATATAAAGTTCTTACTCCACTTTTTTGAGTCCTTTTTCCCTATTTTTGAGCTCTTCTGAGAAAAGGCGATGCTGTGTTTAGAAAGCCAAAGTGTTACTCTGTAATCAGTCAATTCATAGTCTTATTGTCAGCACAGGGCTCAAACGCCTTACCTTGAGTGTCGAATGTAAATTGCCTGATCACATTTTTGCAAAAGAGGATGTATTGTGCATAGCTTATGTGAAACCAATAATTACTTTAGAGGAGTTCTTAACCTCAGTTTTAAGTTAACAGCATGTGGTTAGATTTACAAATTATGTCTGAGTTATCGGAGTAAATAAAAATTTTAGCTTAGCATTCATGAGCACCAGATCGCTAACTCTCAGGAGGCTTACACAAGATTCATGGTCATGTTCAACGCATTTTTACTGAACATCTCCTTTTGGAAATGCAGCCATCATGTTGTCGGTGTCGGGCACCTATCCGTAAACAAAACACAAAAATCTTTGCCTTCATGAAGTTTACACATTAATAGGAGAAGAGGAGGATAAACAAGAAATAAAACAAACAAGTAATCTGTATAAGTACCAGGCAATGATAAGTGCTAAAGGAAAAAGGGGAGGGAGGGGTACATCAGTCGGTTAAGCAACCGACTCTTGATTTTGGCTCAGGTCATGATCTCAGGGTTGGGGATCGAACCTCATGTGGGCTCTGAGCTCAGCGGGAAGTCTGCTTAAGAATTCTGTCCCTCTCCCTCTGCTCCTCCCCCTGCTTGCACTCCCTCTCTCTCCAAAATAAAAATAAATAAATCTTTCTAAAAGGGAGGGAAGGAGTGTAGAAAGTGTGTGCGCGTGTGCGTGGGCATGTGTGCGTGGGCATGTGTGCGTGGGCATGTGTGCGTGGGCATGCATATATGTACCATGTGAAGAGTCCACGGGAGTTTTCCATAGGATGGCCAGAAATGGTCTCACAGAGAAGATAACGTAAGAGCAAATACCTGAAAGTAGTGAAGGGTTAGCTATGCCGATACCTGGGGAAGAACATTCTAGGCAGAGGAAACAGCAAATGCAAAGGTCAGAAGCAAGACTTGAGGTTCCCCTGCGTTACCTGGTGTTAGAAGCAGAATGGGAGGCGGGACCCTCACACAGGGCTTCTTATTCCTCCTGGTCTACTGTGACTTCCTAAATCGTTTTTGTGTGTGTGTGTGTGTTTTTTAAGATTTTATTTATTTACTTGAGAGAGAGAAAGAAAGAGAAAGAAGTGGGCAGGAGGGAGAGGGAGAGAGAATCTGAAGCAGACTCTGCTCAGTGCAGAGCCCGATGCAGGGCTCGATCCCATGACCGGGAGATCACTACCTAAGCTGGAGTTGGAGACCTAACCAACTGAGCCACCCAGGCACCCCTACTGGGACTTCTAACTAAGGGGTTCAAACCACACCTAAAGTTTTTTGCTTGTGTAATAAAGTCTCTCTGTTGTTGAATTAATTGAATTCTTTAAGCTTCTGCCTCATATGATTTTGCGGCTTCAGCCATAGAGAAAATCTGACCCATGATATATGAGCCCCATGGCAAAGCCAGTGTGTTGTTCAGTGACTCAAGAATCACACAGCTCAAAGACACAGGGGACAGCTTCCTT
Source organism: Ursus americanus (assembly GCF_024610735.1). Classification (NCBI taxonomy): domain Eukaryota; kingdom Metazoa; phylum Chordata; class Mammalia; order Carnivora; family Ursidae; genus Ursus; species Ursus americanus. Next base: position 49,421,476 of record NC_142146.1, on the reverse strand, counting down.
TCAACCACAGTACAGTTATCTAACCAATTTGATTCAGTGAGGCCAACTCACCGTTATTCATCTTTACGGGGTCCTCTAATGTCAGTGTGACTTACGGACTTTGCACCCCTGTATTTCGACTTCAGTGGCTTTTTTCTTCTTCACTGAGTTATTCGCTGTCTTTTTTCTTGTGCTCTGTGAATCTATATTCAGCCAGCCTCTTAGGCACAAATATTAGCTCTCTGTCTCGTATGTGACACTCATCCCACAAACACTAAGCCTTCCGACAAGTTTTAAATGAGACCTTGTACAGTAACACGGAACAACTTTTTCACACCCTGTAAAGAACTCAGACGCACTCCTGACACATGGTTTGTGCTCAATAAATAGTAGATATTGTTGGTAACAAGAATAGCAGTCGCAGCGCAAGTATTGCTAATGTAAGTCCCGAGCCGTTGCCTGGGCAGAGTGTGTTCTAAGGGAGCTAAGGCAGCACCCAGGAGACGGGGCACAGGAGCGGTTCACGGACTTGAGCCGCTGAGAAGCTGGTCTTTAGCCCGAGACCTTCAGATACCAGGCTTGGAAAGCTCTAAGGCCCTCACAAAGGGTGCCGAATACATTATCCTTCCTGGCTCCACATTTTAGCCTGGGGGCAGGGAAAAGGCATTTGGGGATGGTGAGATAGTCCAGTGTTTTGTTTTGTTTTGTTTTGTTTTGTTTTGTTTTGTTTTGTTTTGTTTTGTTTTAAAGTAAAGGTCCTCAGCTTTGGCTGCACACTGGAATGACAGGAGAGCTTTCAGAAATCCCAGTGCCCCCGGTGGCACAGCGGTTAAGCGTCTACCTTTAGCACAGGGCGTGATCCTGGCGTAATGGGATCGAGCCCCACATCAGGCTCCTCTGCTATGAGCCTGCTTCTTCGTCTCCCGCTCCCCCTGCTTGTGTTCCCTCTCTCGCCGGCTGTCTCTATCTCTGTCAAATAAATAAATAAAATCTTAAAAAAAAAAAAAAAGAAATCCCAGTGCCCAGGTCCTGGCCCAGAGATTCCCACGTAATTGGTCTGGGGAGAGGTTGGGGGTTTTGGAAACCCCCCCAACCCCTCACTCCGCCGTGGTTCCATAGGGCAGTGGCAGTAGAGCGCCACTGTTTGAGAGGGTCCCTCTTTAAAGGGCAGCCCCTCCCAACCAGTCCTGCCCCTCTCCTGCTGCTTCCCAGCCTGGAGTGGTAGCCCTGGTTCTGGCTCTCTGCTTTTCCAGTTGTCCTTCAATTTCACACTGGAGAAAAAACAAGAATGTGTTTGTATGAGTTATCTATTTTTGGCAGATATTCCTAGATTAGATTGACTTCTCAGAAGCAGGAATTAGGAACCCTGATTTCTTCTGATTTCTTCTCTGGTGGAAACTACTCCCAACCATATTAAAGGGCTGCTTCCTGCACGCCCCTCCACCCCTCCCCCCCTCCCCCCAGCTGCAGCATCCTTCCTCTGCCGCTGGCTCAGGGCACAAAAGCACAAGATGCATATGGCTTTCAGCTGTGGTCCCCGTTGCAGCTGCACACTAGCTGACAGGCTGCAGGGCTAAGTGTCTGTCTCAGCTTTCTTTCAGTAGTGCTCCTGGGTTCCAGGACCGAATGAGAACACATTAATGAAACCTCAGACACACATCTATTTGTTCTCCACGGCTGCTAATTTTCTCGTGCTATAAATCACAGAGAAGAGAAAGATCAACAGGCAGTAATATCATTCCTTCAGCAACTCCCAGTGTTTGGAGGATGTGAAGTGAATAATTAGAGCCTTTGTATTAAGCCTTCATTATTTCCAGCACCAGTTGGCCGCGCTTTGTACGTGCAGCCTTGCTTTGCTGCCTGTGAAAGTGTCTGGGCTTTGCGGCCCCAGTTATCTCCTCACTGTCTCTGACTTGTGTGGCCCCGAGCCAGGGAAGGGAACTGAGGTTTATTTGGGGCTTTCTGTGTGACCTGGGCATGCTGGGTGCGCTCACATTGCCATCTCTTTAGGTCCTCCCAACAGACGTGCCCCCTCCCAGGCTCTGGGTCACTTGATCCAATGTGTTGGGAGTTGGACACCTGGAATTCTCTTCCTTCTGAACTTAAGTGAAACCTGCTCTTTCCCACAGAGGGACTGTGGGGATGTATTTCCCAGATGTCCTATAGGTTGTCAAAAATAAGCCTGCTTGTGATTAATTTGACTTGAGAATTTATCTTTCTCTGTAATAGTATTTAGAGGGACGACTGTAGCGTTATATGATGAAATAGACCAGAATTTTGAATTGGAAGTCTGAAGTTCAGTCCCTGTTCAGCCACTTCCTAGGCATGCGTGTTTGGACAAGTTTTGAGTCTGTCTGCCTTTATATCGTGACTAAATGTGGCTAACCCTAGCGGCTACCATACAGGGCATTGGGCAGCTCAAATGACGGATCATTATATGACTGTATTTTGTGAACCTTAGCATGATAGACAGTCTTAGCTGCTTTTTCTGTATTTCCCTGGGCTTTTTTCTCCACGTTCATATGGTTACTGGTTCTTACTGATACTGTTTTCTCCACGCTTTCACTCATGTTGGAATGCTGTCACTCCACTCTCTGCCATATTATCAACTCTCATTCCTTATAGGAGTTTGATATGTGGCCACCAAAAGATACGTGCAAGCCCTACCCCCTGGTACCTAGGAGTGTGACCCTGTTTGGAAAAGGAGTTTCTATAGATGTTTTTAAGTTAGGGCTGCGGAGATGAGATCATTCTGGATTAACCAAATGGGCCTTAAAAATCCAATGACGAGTGTCCTCAGTCATAAGAAGAGGAGACACAGCAGAAGCAGGGGACACAGAGAAGAAGACCGTGTGAAGACAGAGGCAGAGACTGGAGTTACGCCGACAAGCCAAGGAACACTAGGAACCACCATAGATTAGAAGAAGAAGGGAGGAGCTTTTCCTACAGGAGGGAATCTAGCTCTGTGGACATGTTGATTTCATACTTCTGGCCTCTAGGACTGCAAGAGAATACACTTCTGTTGTTTGAAGCTACCAGATTTGTGTGACTTGTTACAGCAGCCACAGGAAGTGAATATACTCATCTTCTAAGGCTTGGTTCAGGTTTCCTCTGCTCTTGGAAGTCTTTCCCACCTTCCCAGGGCTGGGGAGGCGCCCCTCTTCTGTCTGCCCGTGATGCTCCTTACTCCTGTCACTTGTACCTGCTTGTGTAGTCAGCCATTCATGTGTCCGTTTTCTCCGTGACACTGAAGGTTCTGTGACAGTGGGGTTGTGTTTTAGTCGTGTTTCTCACCCGGCATATAGCAGGCAGCTCAGTGGGTTTGTTGTATGCAAAATGAATTTTGTTCTCCAACTCTCCTCTTTGTTAAATCCTTCCTGACACACTGGCCTAGGCTCTTTGTGCTGGTAGTAGGAACCAGTGTGTCTGGCTTTTCCTCTCCCCTGTCTTCTTTCTGCACATGCTGTCAGGTTAATATTGTTTCTAAAATACTAACTACTCAGACACTTAGCTACCCAGAGGCTCTCAGCAGCTCCCCACCTATTGCATTCTGGCCCTAAAGTACATTTCCGGCTTTATCGGCCAGTCCCCTTCTCCGTGAACTTGTGTTCTAGCAAACCTCTGCTGGAGCTACGGATGACGGGAAAGCCCCTCCCTCCATCGCTGTTGCAGAGCCCCAGACCTTTCCTCCTCTTCTTGGGGGTCTTCTTGGTCACTGGGGCAGGGATGCTGTGCTCCCTCTCAGAAGTGCTGTTGTACTGACCGTCCGTGCTTCCGTAGGCCTCTCTAGCATCTATGCAGGCATTGCCATCCATGCAGATCAGCTCTTTTCCATCTTCGCATCTCCTGCAGGACCTGAGAGCCTTCACTGAAGTGAGGTGCCTTGTTAACCAGATATATTAAAGACATTCATGCATGTGATTTTAATACCAGGAATGTCAGCAACCTATTCTGATAGGTTATCCCCTTAGGACATTTATGTGGCTCCTCTCTTACCAGATTCTGTGAAATAGAAGCCATTACTAGAAAACTGCCTGGTTCTACAGGGTTTAGATATAATGATCTCTTAGTAACAAATGTGCCAGTAGAAAACAGGCCTTAAACTTTTGGTGAGGAATGTAGGCATTGTCCTCGTGGAGGAGGACCACTTTCCTTTTCTGTGGCTGGGCTGGCCTCCAGCCGGTGGCTGAAGAATTAGCGACGGGTGCTGGGTCTAGGGAGACGAGAAAGGAACTGAAGAGCCCGGGGCCACTGGGGTCAGGCAGAGCAGGGGGCCAGAAAGCCATGCTAAGAAAGACTTCAAGGAAATCCGTGTCTCTGGATCACCTAAAAGTTGCCTGAGTTGTCATCTGACATGAGCATAGCTTTATTATCCCAAACATTTGAAGTTATTTGTGATCTTAAAGTGATTTTAATGACAAATCACGGCACAGGTCAGTAGTGAGTTCCCTTTAGTTACACATTGGGATCAGAGATGGGAAAGAAATTTTATCTCAGAACAATCCTCAATTCTAGAGATTTCTGTAACATTCTTTCCCCCTCAGTGAAGGAAGTGATTTTTTTTTAAATAGCATATTTTTTGCTCACATTTACCTATGTAGATATAGAAAACCTAGTTTTCAAAAACTCCTCTTCCCCTTCCCTCTATTGAAAGTGCAACGTAGCCTGGTGGGAAGGATTTAGGAGCCCTAAGTTTGAGTTCTGCCTCAGCTACTTACTAGCTTTGTAACCTGAGCAACTTAATTTCTCTGAACATCAGATTCTGCATCTCTGAAATAAGACCTTATAAGGTTCTCAAGGGTTGAATATAGTCACAGTAATCATTATTTGGGGGGATCAGTGTATGTGTGGGGGGGAGGACCAAAATGGTATAATGTGCTTAACTTCTTTCAGGTAATTGAAAGGTAATCAAATTATAGAAGCAATGTGGGCTTGAATGAGGGTTGTGTTCTCATTCTGTGTTTCTTAAGGGAAATAATTTCCATTGCTTAATTCTTTGCAGAATAATGGGACCACCGAGCATCAGGTGGAATCTTTCATAAGGAAAAAACTGGAGTCACTGTTAAAAGAATCTCAAATTCGAGACAAAGAAGATCCTGATAGTTTCACAGTGAGAGCTCTCCTGAAGGCCACGCACGAAGGCTTAAATGCACACCTGAAACAGGTACACAATTCCCTCTTGTACTTGTCCTTCGATAGGAAAGAGAAAGGACCTCATTCTCTGTTTCTGATCATTTGTCATTTGTGAAATTGTCCAATTTCTTCTGTTTCTCTCCTCATATTGCTCGAGAAATGAAAATCTCCTATTGCAAAATGATGTGAGAAATTGTTAAAAGTGGATGGGCAGGGGTAGAAGTAATTCAAATACTCCTTCACCGGGACCCTCAGGAAAAAGCACAGAGGCCCGGGGCTCATCTTCCCTGTGCCTGCTAGCTGGGAGAAAAGGCTCGAGCCCACCACGTGCGGCACCCCCACCTCTCCCCAGCCGGTTGTCCTCTCTGCTGCATTGACTGGACCTCCTGAGCTCGTCTTCCATCTGTCCACTTCTCATGTCCATGGCTGGGTCCTCATCTAGGCCAATGTCAACTGTCACCTGGACCTTTCTTGCCCTCCTTCAATCTGATCTCCACTCTGAAATGAGCATGGCATTTTAAAAATGTAAATCTGACCACGTCACTCTACTGTTCAAAACTCTTCAGCGGCTTCCCGTTATGGTTGGAATAAATTACAAGCTCTTTAACCAGGCATTCAAAGACCTGCATCGTTGCGTCCTCGTCTGCCTCTCAGATCTTCTCATTTTCCCTGTCACACTGCTTCCCACAATTGTCCCACCAACCACAACTGCTTGTATGTCATGGTCTTCCTCACGTTCTTTTCCTTCTGCCCTGAACACTCCATTCCTACCTCTGCTCTTGCCAACTCCTACTTCAGTCTCTTAAATTCCAGCTTCAGTGTGATGCCCCAAATGAGTCCTGCCTCAACCTAGGATTAGGTTAGTTATCCCCTTTATATTGTCCGTGGAAGCCTGTAATAGCTTCTCTTTTCTGAAGTTTTTTTTTTTTTTAACACGTATGTAATTATCTGCTCAATATCTGTCTTCTCAACTAGATTATAGATTCCTTGAAGACAAGAACCATGCCAGCCTTAATAACCATTATTTTTCTGACTTGTTATAGTACCTGGGCCTTAGTACGACTTTCCTATGACGTTGCTGAATGAATGAATGATTTGGACTCTGGCTGAGACTTTAACTCTGCTTTTTAATAGGAATATCAGAAATGGGCAAGGAAAAGGGTGGGTGTATTGATATTATCATTGCAAGGCACTGAGGGCACTTGTTCTGACCTGGAGGAGATGCGTGCAGTCACTGACTCAGCTAACAGATTCCCTGTTACTGCCGCCTGTCCTCCAGGACTCCAGGATCCCCAGGCAGAGGGAGGACCATATGGGGTGACCACCCTTGAATCTCAGTGACGACTCAGCATTGGTGGTTACTCTCTAGAGTTTGTGCTGAGCTCAGATTGGGCAGCTTAGCTCATATACCCATGCCTAACCTAATCACCGTGGCCCCGAGTCCATGTCCTCCCTGGAACGATAACTTGCCAAGGATATGGGATCATATTGGCTTGTTAATGCCAGAGAACTTACCCCTGGAAGTGGTGCCAAGGTCAACCCCTCTGACACTGCGTGTTAGGCAGACCGGAATGTTGGGGAGGCAACCGAAATGTAAATTACAGTATTACTGCCCTTACCGTTGATCCTACAATTTTTTTCTTTTTTTTTCTTTTTTCTTTTTCTTTTTCATAATTTTTATTTTGTTATATTAGTCACCATACAGTATATCCCCAGTTTTTAATGCAATGTTCCATGATTCATTATTTACATATAACACTCAGTGCACCATGCAATATGTGCCCTCCTTAATACCCATACAATTCTGAATTTTCTTAAAAATTTCTATGAATAGCAATAGCTTCTTCCCCTTCACCCTTTTTAACCATACAAATGTCTGTAAAATTGGTTAGCTCACCTTGATTTCTGCTTCTTGTTCTTCTTGAACTCTCATTGGCTAACCTGGGCCAGTCACTTCCCCGGACACTTTTGGAGAAGTCTTTGCTCCATCCTAGATCATTCCAATTGGAGAGGCCACAGCAGGTCTTGGAGATTTGGGATGAAACAAATTAAACCCATCTTTCTTTTGCTTTTCAAGGAAGAAATCCTAGTGATAAGTCCCCGGTCAGGTAAGATGGCAAGGGATCTCAAATTTCCAACATGTGGTGGGGCAGAACATCCCACTTTTTCTTATTTTTCACTCTCCATTCCATCTAGGTGACCACAAGAATGAATTAGGCTCAGTATGTGGAGCCTGTGACTTCAATAAACCAGGCTGCGAAGTGTTGAGGTTTTTAACACTGCTGTTAATTTTTTAAACATGGTTTTGGGTTCAGTGGGCAAACAAAGACAAGTGACTGCGGAGATAAGTCCGTGTGTGCTGGATACACGTGCAGATTGAGAGCCACGGCTGCGGATGGGCTGTTGGTTCAGGGCCGCGTGTCCCTCAGCTTCCTTCTTGCTGGATTGTCATTCGGCCATGCGGCACTGTGTTCTCCTTGTGCTCTCTTTCCCCTGGAAGGCCCTGAAGTAAAAGAAGCATGAAGTGCTCATCCTTCAGGCTAGAAGAACGTAGTAGGCACGAGAAGTTTACCCGTCCTTTGGAGTTCTTAAATCTACCTCTTTTTTTTACGTATCAGTGGCAACTGTCTGGGTGGCCGTAGTTATTCCCTGAGCGGACTTTTCCTGCTCTTTTGCTGTCCCACCCACCCCGATTTCTCATTTATCTCACTCCCCTAGCGGTATTTCGGAAATGGGCAGCTAATAATGCCATTGTCTTGTTTTAAGCCATTCGAAGTCTCCTCCTAGTGTGGAGGGTGACCTTCACCCTCCAAGACAGAGCCCATCGGACCCTTTCTCCGTGCTCTGGCTCCAGCTCTGACTGTCCACAGCGCGCAGGTGTACAAGTACACGCTCGCCTGACTTCCCTTGTCTCCTAGCAGGTACCCTGTTCTAAGAGCGCTTGGCTTTTGTGTTTGCTCCTCCTTCGGCCAGCACACACTTCCTCCTTCTCATCTCACTTAGAAAAGGTCTAACCATCTTCCAGCTTCAGCTTTTACTCGTCTCCTGCGGAAGTCCTCCTTGATCCTCAAGTCTGGGTAGGTGGCCTTCCCGTGCCATCCTGCCGTGCCCTGCACTCTCCCCAGCAGTCTTATTACAGAGTGTTATTACAGTGCGTTCATTTGTCTCCACCATTAGATTGCAAGCCCAGTGAGGACGGAGTCTGCATCTCTCTTGCTTGCCCTTGCCCTCCTGTACATGCCAGGTTCCTGGCACAGTGTCTGCTCCGTGGAGTCAATAAAACATGCGGTACTGATGCTCAGGAGGAGGTCAAGTTGGAGACAGATAGTTGTGTGTATTACCCTTCTACGTAAAGAGGTCGTGTGAGATGGGAGAAGTTGGGGGAGGCAAGCCAGAGAGACGATTTAGAGCCACACAGAACCCCTGTTTTATCACCGACCAGTTTTGTAACTTTGGGCATATTATCTAACTTCACTGTACTTCAGTTTTTCCTATTTGTGCAGTGGGATTTTATGCATACTTCTTCCTGAGGGTGGCTCTATATATTAAATGAGAATATGTCTAATGCACTTAGCATAAGCCTTGGGGCGTAGGAGGTGTCCACTAAATAGGATGACTTCAGCTTGCATGGGACAGCCCTGCTCTATTATACCTACTGTCCCAGCGTAATTGTTAAAAGTGCCTCATTTCACTCTCAGAAGGCTTTGTTTTGGGCGATAAATGACACCTCCCCTGACTGGTAGGTGGGCTGTTCGAAGTAGAAAGGAACTCAGAGGTTAGTTGATCCGTTCTTCTACCATTTCACAGGTAAGAAAACTGAGGTCAAGAGAAGGGAACAAATGGACAAAGGACATTTAGCTACTTGGTGTCAAAATCGGGTCTTCTAAGTAGAAAGCCGTGTTCTACGAGCGCATCTGGCTAACTTCTTAACTCCAGGGTTTTTGAACAGTTAATGATCAGCTTCAGTAATCTTCGAAGGAAGGCGGTCAATAGACTCTAATCAGTCAAATGAAATTACCCTGTAAAGCCCCTCCCACCCCTCCAGCATTTTCTGAACTCTTTCCCCAGTCAATTCTTGATCTTTCCCGTCCCCACCCCCAATTACATCTTTGATTAGTCTCTATAGATATATGTCAGTGCCTCCCTGGTCTTTAGATTTTAAGTAGTTTTGCTCACCCATATTTATTCCATTTATGTGGTTATCTCTGCTTCTTTGTATAGCCAGAAGGCCTAGGAGGATGGGGCCTCATACCATTTCTCCTCATACCATGTTCTTAGCCATGAACCAACTAATACATATTTTTAGGGATGACGATTGAGAAAGAGTCTAAACCCCTTTGGCAGGTGGCCTTTCTTTCCCCTAACAGAGATGGGCTTGAGTGAGGCGACCTCTGGCCTGGAAAATCAACCCACATGAGGAAAATTTCAGAGGCTGCAGTACGTCTTCCAGATGCTCACTACAGAGGGAATTAATTTCAATGAACAGATAAGCAGATAAGCTCTGCTGTGGTTTACTTAAACAAACAAAACAATCTTATTACCTGATAGATGCACTTGGGTTTTATTTCTTTTTAAAGTTTTACAGTCCCAAGTAACAGTGTTCAGTCAATGTGATGATGATGATGATTTTTTTAGTCAACACATTGTTTGGCTCTTAAAGACTTCCGGCCATTTTTCAAAATTTAATCTACTTTTAACTAGAGATGATTTATCCCCACTCTGGGCATTCACAAGAATACATCTTGTGCTGTGCAGAGTCTTGTGACCAGGCCCTGGAGGGACCGGCCCAGCTGCACATTTCTGAGAGACCCTGGACACCAGTTTGGGGAAGCGGTTGGCAGTTACTGTCTCTTGTTTGGTGCCCACATCTCTCCAGTCCAGTGTCCCCTCTCTTGAGGCAGACTCCACAACTTTTGGGGTAGCGAAGTTCTGGAACAGGAGGAAGTGAATGGGACCTGCTTGCTCTACCTCAGGCAGAGAGGGTCCCCTGCCATTCCACCGGAACTAAGGCCAAAACACAAGCGAGGAAGAGAAGTAGTCATACTATGTTTTATTTACTCAGCATCCAGACGTGAAGGAAAATGGAAAGAAATCACATGGACGATCCCTCATGACCAACTTTGGAAAACATAAGGTATGAAGTAAGAGTGACAAAGGTGCATAATCCAATTAATTTAAAGAGACTGGAAAGTAACAGGACAATATCATCATAACCTTGGAATAACTGAAAATTTCTTTTTTTTTTTTTTTGAAAATTTCTTAAACAGGACCCCAGAAAAGAAAAAGATTGATAAGCTACTTGAAAATTTAAGAACTTCTCAAGAAATTCTCTTTATTATTACTTAATAAGCTAGTTGCATACTGGGAAAGAGTATTTTTGATACACATATCCAACAAAGGACTTATATCCTGAATATATAAAGAATTCTTACAAATCAATACAAAAGATACCATAATTTAAAAAAAAATTATTTATTTTAGAGAGAGCGAGAGAGCATGCACAAGTGGTGGGGAGGGGCAAAAGGAGAGATCTTCAAGCAGACTCCCAATCCCCCAACCCATGAGGTCATGACCTGAGCCAAAGCCAAGAGTTGGATGCTTAACCGACTGAGCCACCCAGGAGCCCCCACAGTTTTTTGTTTTTTGTTTTTAAATGGACAAAAGTTTAAGTGGCCTTTCACAAAAGAAGATTTCCAAATGGTTAGTGTGGAAAAGGTGCTCACCCTTATCAATCCTCTAGGAAATGCAAATTAAATGATGATGAGATTTCATATATACCCATATATATATACCCATCACAATAGCAGACATGAAATGAAAGACAGCACCAAGGGCTAGTGAGGATGCTGAGCAATTCGAACTTTATTCACGGTTAATGGGAGTGTGTGTTTATGCAACTATTCCACGCTCTTTCACGGTATCTACTAAAGCTGTATTACGCACCATGTCTTATCAGTTCCATTGTTGTGTTTCAGCCTCGTGACATATACCTAATATTTAGAGTGGCATTAGTTGTAATAGTACAAACAGGAAACAGTTCAAATGTCTGTCAACAATAGAATGAGTAAAAATTGTGGTGTATTCACATAAGGGAATATTTTTCAGCAAAATAGCGTGGAGTATTTATATAAAGGAATATTTTTCAGCAATGAAAATGACATGACAAAATTACAGGTACATGCAATAATATCTTTATAAACATGACATTAAGCAAAAGAAGCCAGACCCAGGATAGTACATTACTTTTTGGTATGATTTATATGAAGTTTAAAAATAGGCAAAAAAGATCTGTGAGGTGGAAGTCATGAGGTCTAAGTCAAGATAGTAGTTACCTTGGGGAGGAGGTAATGACTGAACGGAGAATCAGAAGGCTTTTGGGCAGTTAGTACTTCATTTCCTCACTTGGGCGGTATCATTTTGTGGAAAGTCACCACGCTTAAGATTGTTATATTTTTCTGAATGTATGCTGTACTTCAATAAAAAGGTAAAACATAGTATACAAGAAATCAATTATTGGGTGGTAAACTTTATGCATGAACTTCTATAAGGCCATTTCTTGTACTTTAAGGAATGTCTTATCTGGAATTTCTGACTCCATCATTAGGATAATTTATTAAAAGGTTGAACAAAGTAGTCATTATAATCAAAAATTGAAAACGACCAAAATGTTCACCCATAAAGACATCTTCAGTCCAAGATTCATTCACATAATGGACAATTATGTAGCCATTGAAAGATGAAGGAATACTTTAGCTACTGTAGAATTAAAACTTATTAGACTTCAAGTCATAAGAATGAATGTCCACAAGACTATGGATTATCTTAATAAATAGGAAGAGTATTTATATTGAATGTATATTATATTGAATGAATATTCTGTAGCTTATAGAATGACTTTCCGCACTGTCTCATTTAAACATCACAACGATAATCCTTTAAAATAGTTGCTATTGTCCTTTCCTTTTAAAAAACACAGTAGGAAGCTGGAGAGGTTGGCCGGCTTGCCCGCTGGGTGAGAGGCCAAGCTGGAACGTGAGATCACCAGATGCTAGCGTCCCCACACCATGCGCTCGAGGTTCTCAAAACACCAGTAGCACCTGAGCCGGTTCTAGACTAAATTGGCGCCTTGCCGTCAGTGCAATAGACTTGAGTGTGTTTATACCAGCAGTGTGGTTTGGCATTTTATTTGTTGAGTAAGAGAAAATCTGGAGGGTGATGCGGTCCCATGGTAACGCGGGGAGTGGGCTCCCTTTCCCTTTCTAAGCCGCAGTCCTCAGATGTCCAGGGTCCTCTCTAAAGACCTTGCCTTTGTTTGTGGAAGCTGTTTTTGTGCAATTACGGGGTCCCTCCCGTCATTTGTTTTTTCTGTTATGTATTGCCCAATTTGGGGGTTATCTCTAATGTGTTGGGATAAAACTGCGGCATTCCAAAAAGTCTTTATTTCTGACAGCCTTTAGTCCTGCAGCCTTTCAGCCTGAATCCTGTGGGTAATAATTTTTATTCTGTTGATAGAAATTAAAATGGGTCAAAATCTCAAAAGTGCAGTTTGACGTAGACGGTTCTTTGAGTGCATGCTAATCAAAAAGCAGGAAAAAGTTATTCATAAAAAAAATTACTACTTGTCTTTTTTGTCGAATCTTTTATAAGTCAGCAGGAAGAGTGAATTTCCTAAATAAAAGAACATTTTATCCCCTTACAGTCATTTGAATAGATATTATAACTATGACCCTGCTGTTCATGGGGACCTTCAACGCATGACTAATAGTCTTGCTAAAACCTTCATCTTTTGTGGCTTAGAGGTCAGTTTTACAGCAAGAACCCCTCAGTTTTGCTGTAATAGTGTAATTATGATCATAGACCTGCTTGTTATTAATGGGAAGGCAAGCTGCAATTTTTGGTTCATTTATTTCCTTCCAAGTAATTGTCCTTTTTGCGTATATTATAATGCCCAGTCCGTTCTCTGTATGTTGTGCATGTACCAGATGCAGTGAGTTTCTTGTTAAGTTTACTGTGATTTTCCAGCAGAAAACCACAAAATCACGGCCTAAGTCATATAGCACTGATGACGAGGAGGACACACAGCAGAATCCCGGCAAGGAGACCGGCCAGCTATACAGGTAAGAAGGAGTCTCCCCGTTTCTTGCTTAGACTCCAGGGCCTCTCCATTCCCATCGGCTCGGCTGTTTTAGTTGTATGTGTCTAGAGAAGTGGATCACAAGGTCAAGTGCTCAGTGCAGCAGGACGTGGGAGGATGAACTGTGTATGAGATAATAACGCGTGGAGGGGACTTACACTGCGCCTGGCACACAGGGAGCTCTTGCTTAGTGCCAGCGGTGGCAGTGGTCAGGGAAGAGGTCTCTTCAGCGAAGAGAGAGGGGCCACAGGAACCAGGCTGGGGGGGCTCTCCTAGGAGACTGAAGGAGAAGATGCCTGATGAGCCCATGTGAAGAGCTAGATATCTGAAATCAGCCAGACTTGAAACTCTTGTTCCTTCACCACTAACATGGGATGAGTTAGGCTTCTCATATGTTTCTATTGCTTAGGGTCATTGTGAGGATTAAAGGAATTAAAGTACTTAGCCTGATAAGCCCTGTTCCAATTAACTAAGCACTCAAAAATATTAGCTGCTGTTTTCTTTATTATTGCCAATAGAATTTGAGCTGAATAAGATGATTTCCTCGCACCTTGTGTATACAGTAAAGTCACAGAGGAATGTAAATTATATCATAGATAAGTGCACGCACACACCCCCCCCCCCCGTGCCTTTATTGAAAGACTGAAATTAAATGAAATTAGAAGCGTAGAGAGGTCTTGTAGGAATGGATGACATTTAGTACTCAATTAAATTTTATTTTTAGCTTCACTTCAGCAGAATGTCCATACATAAAATGGTAACTAGTAAGGGCAGAGGAGATGTGTAGTTCCTACCCTTAGGGCACAGAAAATTCCATATGTAGTTACAGTAAAGGATATAAGAGAAATGGGATCACCTTCCAGGAGACCTCTGCTGTGACTGTTCTCAAATAGAAGTCCGGGTTCTCCTGCCAAAGTGGAGCAGATGCCTGGTGAATTCTGGTGTTACTCGCTAGCTGGGGAACAGTGACCATCAAGCCCTTCATGACAGAGCTCACAAATACACGAGGAGACACTGATTCTTGGAGGAACAGTGAATAAAACCACACGAGTAGGGTATTGTGGTGGAAAGAGAACTGAACTCGGACTCATAAGTGAGTTCTAATCCTGGCTCCATTAGGAGCAGGTAGGGAAGGTGGAGTGACCACAAGCCCAAGCGTCTTCCAGCTGTAAATGACATGAGTCCTGACTGTGTATGTCACAGGTTGGGTCGCCGCAGGAAAACCATGAAGCTCTGCCGAGAGCTCTCTGACTTGGTGGTGTATACAAACTCCGTGGCGGCCCAGGACATCGTGGATGATGGTAAGGAGAGAGTTTTTCTTCTTGGGTAAACATTCTTGACCTTTGTCAGCCGTTTACTAATTGTTTGTTAATCAGATCATCAGCACACACTTCTGGAACTGTGTAGCGTCCAACGGGTCAGGAAACTGATGCCAGTATAAGGCCTCACTCACGTGGCGGCCATATTGATTACTGTGGTAGCCTGACTGGCGGGCAGAGGAAGACTTCATTGTTATATAAAGACAGGTGCATTATAACAATGTCTTGCGGAAAGAGTGAACTATGGAGACCTGACCTGGTTTGGTGGCCAGGTCACAGGTGGACGTTCCTAGTGTGCGTGACCAGAAGAAAGAAGAAAGCTAAAGAACCGCCTCAAAAAGTCCTGTATTTTGTCATTGGAAACTTTGACTTTGATAAAGATAATTTAACCCACAGATTGAAGTCTTAACGGAAAGAGCAGGAATTTCAGAAGCACTGATCCTTTCACTGTTTTTCACCTATTATTCGCATCATGTTGCGTTGAGAAATCCTAGTAACAAGTGTTCTTACCCCGGACTTTCCTGCTAGCTGCTTTTCTTCCCTTTACCCTCTTCCCTTCTCATTTCTGTTTTGCTCAGTTACTGACTTAGAAAAATAAACTCCAGTCATATGGCTTTTCAATCTAATTTTATTTTTAGTGGAAGTGAAATGTAAGTGAAAAATCTCTCATTTTTCCAACAAATCTTAGTGAAGGAAAAACAACATTGTGCTGAGTCTTACGACTGGAACAAATCTCCGGGATTCTCTTCTCAGATCTCTCTTTTTTGTTTTCCCATTCCACAAGTGTATCTTTTTCTGTCTTACCTTTGGTGTTGATTCCTTCCTCAAATGGAGCCAATTAAAAAGAAAATAAAATTAATTCCACATGCAAGAACATGAGAAACTGTCCTTACAATAACCTCCCATAGCTAGAAAATAAACTCAGTGAGTGGTTTAATGGAGTGAAAGGTGTATTTGGTTTAGACAAATATAATTTTTAAAAAAGATTTATTTATTTATTTGAGAGAGAGAGAAAATGAGAACATGAGTGGAGGAGGGGCAGAGGGAGAGAGAGAGAATCATCAAGCAGGTTCCCACACAGGGCTCGATCCCAGGACCCTGAGATTATGACCTGAGCCAAAACCAAGAGTTGGATACTTAACCCACTGAGCCACTCAGGTGCCCCAAGGAATATAATTTCTATTAAATACGTTAAGAAACCATAATTCTGGGGGCGCCTGGGTGGCGCAGTCGTTAAGCGTCTGCCTTCGGCTCAGGGCGTGATCCCGGCGTTCTGGGATCGAGCCCCACATCGGGCTCCTCTGCTATGAGCCTGCTTCTTCCTCTCCCACTCCCCCTGCTTGTGTTCCCTCTCTCGCTGGCTGTCTCTGTCAAATAAATAAATAAAATCTTTAAAAAAAAAAACCATAATTCTATTAGCTTAATGGAAAATAATGTTGAGTACTCTCTAGCTCTTGAACTTAAGGAGTTTTGGGTGTGTGTGTGTGTGTGTGTGTGTAGCCACAAAACGAGCAATAAATAACGAATGCGTGTCTTATCCCAATGCTAAGCAACTCAAACTGTTCATATGCTAATTGATAATACGCCTCATTAGCAAGGTCATCTTACTGATAATGTGGTGTACATATTTATGTGGAGAGACAGACAAAACAGTGGCACTGATTATAGTGTTACTGCGCCTGACCGTGGCTTGTCAAAAAGACTGCGTGTTTTCTCCTGTCACGTTTAAAGCATTACTCATCAAAATCTGCAAGTAAGATTATGTTTAGTCTGCTCGGCAAACGTAAACTATGTTAATAAGTATGTCAATAAAATTTACGTGATAAGGAAAGAGTGTATGTGAGGGGAATCATCAGATTAAAAGCGGTGATTTCTTTGCCTCCATCTTGCATTTAAGATCACTCCAAGTTGCATCTTTAGAGTGTAATTGTTAGTCGTTTGGCCGGCATTTACTGTCTACGGTTCTACAGTCCTGAGGACAGCTGGGGCCCTGGGAGACTGTGTGCTCCACTGAACATGCACAGGGTGGATACCATCCAGGCCCAGCTGGCCCAGTAAGACTAGAGAGTTCAACTCCTTGGCTTCATGAGCGGGGTCCCTCCGTCTGGGTTCAGATACACTCTCAGCTCGTCAGAGTAAACACTGGAACGGGAATGAGGCTCTCGACACGTTTGGGTCTTTATTTGGGCCAGCTTTTTCCAGCAGGTCCAGAAGACACAGGAGCGGTCGTTTTGGGGGTAGGATGAAGATGTTCGGTGAAGGGGTAGGAGTAGTAGGGGCGTTATAGACACGGGATTGGGGGGAAAGGGTGGGGTATTGAATGCTTGGGGGTTAACTCCATCCTGACCCTCAGAGCTGGTGTTTCCTTGGCCTGGATTAACACCACCTGATGATAGGCCAAGCAGAAACTTTAATCCAGGCTTCCCATTCTTTTACCTCACTTGATTTATCCATGGTTTATATGGATAGTTGTTGATTGTTCTTGTTTCTGAGATTTTATTCTTTTATAATCCTCTTTTAAAATCTTTCTCCATTATTATTCCTTTTGCCCAAAAATAACTTTTGACTGGTTTCATAATTCTATTCAAATTAACATTAAAACTCAGTTTTTCTCCTTTGGAATTGGTCTTTTATTTTCTTGGGCCCTGAATGCTATCAGTTAATATGTGCTTCACATGTGTGCTTTTTAGATGAATGCCTTCAATGAATGTCTCCCTGTTATCAGGAATAAGGTACTTAGTAATAAGTTACATAGTTTTATTTATCCGTGACTGTCTATGTCTTTGGCAAAGATATTCTATTGGAATCATGCCCCTAAAAAATAATTTTCCTGCCAGCCCTCTTCATACTAGCCAGATAGAC
Organism: Ursus americanus; assembly: GCF_024610735.1. Lineage (NCBI taxonomy): Eukaryota > Metazoa > Chordata > Mammalia > Carnivora > Ursidae > Ursus > Ursus americanus. The sequence goes on along the minus strand of NC_142146.1, from coordinate 49,404,049 downwards.
ATGCATTAGTGAGATGATTGAATTCTTGGGCGAACATGGGGCTCAGAAATAGGCAGTTATCCTTGTAAGATGAGCAGCTCAGATTTGAACTCAAAATGGTTCAAGTGTTGCAAGAATGGGGTTTTATGGATCTTTCTTCGTCCGAAGCTACTCGTCCTCTGCTTGAATTCACTCTTTTGCTCTGCGTGTTATTATGGATACAATCTGATGTATTAAAAAGTGTTTTGTGAGTGGTGTTTTCTTGACTGAGGTTCTCACTTTTCTTTTTTCTTTATTAAAAACTGCCAGGAACCACAGGAAACGTGTTATCGTTTAGTGAAACAAGAGCACATCAGGTGGTTCAGCAGAAATCGGAGCAGTTCATGATTTATAACCAAAAGCAGCTCACGAGGATTTACCCTTCCGCCTACCGCATTGATTCCAGTAACTTCAACCCTCTGCCCTACTGGAACGCAGGTTGCCAGCTAGGTGTGTATGCCTCAGGAAGGAGCAATTCTCTCTATGTCCTGCCTCCATGCTGCTGTCTTGCCTAATTCTCTCAAACTTTGAACTTGCGCAGTGGCACTGAACTACCAGTCTGAAGGGCGAATGATGCAATTAAATCGAGCCAAGTTCAAGACGAATGGCAATTGTGGCTATGTCCTCAAACCCCAACAGATGTGCAAAGGTGTGTGTTCACTTCAGAGTCACCTCTGATTGCAAGCACTGTACCGAAGGAGCTCTCTGGAAAATGCGATACATCAGTGTTTTGCAACATGATTTTTTAAAAATAGACAGGTGAAGGTGTTAGCATGTAAATTAGAACTCCTGTCAGAGCTATTTAACATACGGGGAGTATGAGGTTTAGAATGTTCTCTTGGGAGGTTATGCACATAAAGAGGGGCACAAATGGCAACGGATTATCGTCTGAGATCCAGTGCCCCAGCATGGTACTCACTGAGCATTACTTATAAATTGAGCCCTATCTTTCAGTGAGTCTGAAACCCACTAGCAAAATTAAAATACCACCCTAAACAATTTTATCAAGCCCTTTTAGGCAGCGTAGTCCAATTATAAAACAGTGCTAACAAAAAGGAAAAGATAATGTAGTGTTAGATAAAAAAACACTTGTTTTTGGTTCTGCTCATTAAAATTCTTTAAAAAATTTCCACATTGGGTTTTTAGCAATTCAGGTAAGGAAGTGTTGTCAGATGTGCCTTCAGGATTTTATGTTTTCTTGCTCTGCTGTTTACTTCAGTTCAGGTCTTCTTTCTGTTGGTTTTATTCACTCTATACACCTACGATAGTTTGTGTTAGAAAATTATTTGAATCTGACATAAGTGCTCTTCTCTACACTACTGGCATTCCAAGAAAGTGCCTCTCTTCCCCCTCGCCATGATTGATAATTGCACCACAGACACTTTAAGTTGGCCCATTCCTTTGCCTTTGGGAGCATGGATTGTAACAAAAGCCACAGCCATAGAAATGCCAGCTGGCATTGCCTTCAGGTAAAAGCCACGCTGATGGCTATGGGATCATTTCTTTGCTCCAAGAAACACTGTAGTAATTCAGCATCTGTTGTTTCTTTATTCTGCATGCTTGAAGGGTGTGTGTGTGTGTGTGTGTGTGTGTGTGTGTGTGTGTGTTCCCATGTTGCCAACCTCAGATTCTAACCTCTGCTTTACTTGGCTTAGGGACTTTCAACCCTTTCTCTGGTGATCCACTTCCTGCCAACCCCAAAAAGCAGCTCATCCTGAAAGTGATCAGTGGACAGCAACTCCCCAAACCTCCAGACTCCATGTTTGGAGACCGAGGCGAGGTGAGCCATGTGTAGGACCAAGTGGTTCATTACATGATTATTTTATTGTGTTTACATTTTGTCTGAAATATCTTCAGAGTTCTCTCTCCCTCTCTGTGTGTATGTGTTTGTAAATGAGCACTGACCTCAGCTCATCAGATATCAGCTGACTTATTGGCAAAGCATTGATGGTTCCTTCTGGAATGCAGTGCAACATCTTTTTTGGAGGCCATGCCATGTCCTTCCTCTCAGGAGTGGTTTGTCACCTCAGGCTCTTTGCTACTCCTACTTGTTAAACCAGCATTTTTGGATCTTGAGTGTTGACTGGGGACACCACACAGCCCTGCTGTTGGGTTCCACAATAAACTCTTTGTTGCAAATCTCAGCTGACCCATGATGCTATGTGATCGTCCTCTTCACCTTGTCAGCCTTCAATCCCATTCTCCACAGGGGCTATTTCCAGCCTTCTCTCTCCTCAAACCAGTGTTCTCATCACTTTCCTTCTCAACTTCTACAGACGGCACCGAGTCCTACTACTCAGAAAGTAGGAGTTTCATATGGGATCGTTTGTTCCATCTCTGTTGCCTCCAGCCTAATCCACACCCCCATTGTCTCTCGTCAGTTCTGCTGACATAGACCTGCAGCTGACTGGTCTCCCTGCTTCCATTCTGTCCTCCTCTTAGCAGCAAGAGTAATTGTTTGGACAGTATCAGAAAATGTATCCGTACCCCTTCTTTCCTTTTTTCTTCACTGTCTGCAAAAATGAAGACTTACTTCCTGTTGTTTCTCTCAAACTTTTTATTGTGAGGATTTTTGAACCTCAGAAAAGTTGTGAGAATAGTAAAATTAATGCCATATCTCTAGCATCTCGATTCACCAATAACATTTCTAAATTTTGTTAGATTTGCTCTCTCTCTCTTTCATGTGTCTATGTATATATGTCTGTGTATGTATATGAAGTAAATTTAACAAAATTCAAAAATTAAATAACACATATGTACACATACCTTTGCATTTCTTCGTAGAGTCATTTGAGAATAAGTTGTTGACATCTTGACCCCTAAAAACCTATGTACTTTAGCACTTATCTCCTAAGAATAAGAACATTCTCCTCTCTAACCACAATATGATGACATTTAATATTGATATAATGATATTATCTAATATAAAATCTATATTCCGTTTTCTCCAGTTGTCCCCAAATTGTCCTTATAGCTTCTTCTTTTTTCTTTTTTCTTTTTTTCTTTATGTATTCAGGATCCAGTGAAGGATTACACATTGCTTTTAGTTGTCATTCTCTTTGATCCTTTTAAAATCTAGAACAGTCGTCTAGATTTCTTATTTGTTTTCATGATATTGACATTTTACAAAATGTCCAAGCCAGTTATTTTCAGAATGTCCTTCAATTGGAATTTACCTGATTGCTTCTTTGTGATAGGAATAAAAAGAAAGGTATTTGCCACCATCCAATTCCGTTCTTGCAGCATCTCATGGAGATTACAGTCTGAGGAAGCGGACACTGGGGTCAGGTTTGCAGATGAGGAAACTGAAACATAGGTACAGAGCTTGCCTAGGGCAACATGGGAGCTGGGTTTTGAAGCAGGAAGTTACTCTTCAAGCCTGTGGTCTTCTTGATTTCCTTATGAACAAAAGGTCATATTCACTACCTGCCCCCCAAAATCTGAGGTACCCAATGGTCCAGTTTTAGCACAGGGTTTTACTGAAAGGAAAAACTTCTAGCATCAGATGATTAATTGAAAATGAGTAAACTTCATGATTTATTTAGTAAACAAAAAATATGTGTATCCACCCGATGTACTCAACATGTTTTTCAAACATACTTCTAGCTCTTATTCCCTGAAGCTCCTTCAATACTCCATATTCTCCTTAGTTTCCAAGTTCCTAAAATGTTTTCTCAGACTTCATAACTCTCTCTCCTTTACACTTCTAGATCAGCTCTTTCTGGATTCTTAAGGTTTCAATCTTTCATTGCTTCTTATTCATAAATTGCATGATAAAAGAGAGCTTATGAATGACCAACAAAGCAGGGTCTCTCCTCCTGGAGGAGAGGGAATGTGGGGAACGTGGGAAGGAAGACTAAACATTCATTTTTTCTATTGATTCCTTTTTAATCTTGTTATTTTTGATACTTTTTGAGTTACATAATAGTACACAAGTGATTTAAATACAGTAAAGCGCACAAATCATAGCTTGATTAATTTCTGTGCAACCCAGATCAACACAGAACATCTGAGAACCCCCCCAGAAGTCTTCCATTTACCCTTCCAGTAAATACCTACTCCCAACTCCCCATATCAAACACCACCCCCTATCATAACAGGTTAATGTTGTCAGTGTTCAGACTTCATGTAAATGAACTCTTACAGTATATGCTCTCTCTCTCTCTTTTTTTAAGATTTTATTTTTTTAAGTAATCTCTACACCCAACATGGGGTTCGAACTCACAACCCGAACAGCAAGAGTTGCATGCTCTACCAACTGAGCCAGCCAGGCACCCCCAGAATATACTCTTTTGTGTCTGGATTGCTCAACAGTATGTCGATGTTGCAGAATTTTTTCTTTTTCATTATTGTATGGTAGTCCTTAAATGAATAATCCACGATTCATCCATCCTATTCATGATAGACATTTAGGTTGTTTCCAGTATGTGACTGTAATGAATACAGCTGCTCTAAGCATGGACAAAACCTCTCATTTCTGTTGGATATATACCTCGAACTGGAGTTGTAGCTTCATTGGAAAAAATTTGTATAGCATCAGTAAATATTGGCAAACAAAAATTTAAACTTTTATTTCTGTTTCAGATACCTAAATCTGTTGTTACAGTTTCTCTTTCCTAACAGGAAAGTAGGCACCTAATGAAAGGGGTTACTATTGAAACATGAGCATTTTGGCTAATATTCGCAAATTAATTAACACACATATAGAAATGTATCAGTTGTAATAATACTCTCTCTTTATTTACATAGATCATTGACCCTTTTGTTGAAGTCGAAATTATCGGATTGCCAGTAGATTGTTGTAAAGATCAAACCCGTGTGGTAGATGACAATGGTAAGATGACAGTCTGTTTCCTTTTAATCAAGAGGCTCTAGAAATAAAATTTGCGCTGAAAAAGAACAAATTGTCTATGTAGAAGAGAAACAAATCCCTAAAATTCATAACTGCCCTCTGAGTTTCTGTTAAAGTCTTTTAGCACGTGAAACTGAGTAAATGTGGGATTGATTCATGGTCTGTTTTCGTGGATTTTAATTGAGACTCTTAAATGCTTTGCTTTTGAAGCAAAACTTTTTTTCTAATGAAGAGAATTAATGATATTTTAAAGGGCTGGGTTAAAACTTAGGAAAATGCCTCTATTACATATTTATATTGTATTTTCATGATGTAAGTTACTTCAGAGCTCTCATTCATGATGCCTGTATGTCTTGATGATTTTTCATTGTGTTCTGGAGCATATAAAACTCGAAAGGCAAGTGCAGTGTGCTCTGGCAAGTTTACTTCTTAATATGTCCATATGGTGAATGGGCAACATTCTTGTATTCTGGCCATGCCGTAAAAATAGCTTTCTTAACCTAAGCCTCATGTCTTTTTCTTGGTAACCTCCTTACATGGTGTTTGTTCATACATTTGACAAGCATTATGGCATACCTATTTTTCTCAATCTCTAGTCATTAATACTCTACATCTAAACCACAGTGCTCAAAACATTTAAGAAATTAGAGGTTCAGAGGGAGCCCTTAAGAGGAGTTTCCCCCCCCTTTTTTTTTAAATTCAATTAGCCAACATTTTGTACATCACTAGTTTCAGATTCGTTTTTTTTAAGATTATTTTAGAGGGCAAGCTCGAGCATGAGCGGGGTTGGGGGGCAGATGGAGAGGGAGAGAGAATCTCAAGCAGACTCCACACTGAGTGCAAGCCAGATGCAGGGCTCAATTCCTTGACCCCAAGATCATGACCATGAGCCAAAATCAAGAGTCAGATGCTCAACCAGCTGAGCCACCCAGGTGCCCCCGTTAAGAGGAGTTTTTTCTGAGTGCTAGCTTAAGGAAAGGAATTTGAGGATTCAAGAGTAGCATAAACGTATTACTTAAGGAAATAACATGCTTAAAGGAAGCAGACTTGTATATTGCATTTTCCCGTCAATGGCCATTGTTCTGTTTTTGTTTTTGTTTTTGTCTCAGAAGTAATTGAAAAGTCATTACCAAGGTAACAAAAACACAATCTCTTCTCTTGTTTAGAAGGGACATTTCAATGATTTCAGTCCATAATTATTTCCTTAGCTGAGGTATTTTATAGTAAGATTAAGTAGCTGATGCCTCCTGAATACGTGTATTTAATAAAATTTATTTTCATTTTTAGAAAAGAAAAACAGACTTAGCACTTGAAATTTTATCAGTTTATATAGTTTATTTTATCTGAGAAAATTTTATCAAGAAATTTATTTTTACCTTTCAGAATATGAGTTAAATTATATATCTTTCTATTTATTTTCAAGAGCTATGAAAATATATCTTCCATGTATTAAGGTCTTGCTTCATGGGAAGGCACTGGAAAACAATAGTGCACAGTCTAATTTGGCTCTGTAACTAGCTGTGTGGCCTTACGTGCATTGTTTTCTCTGAATATCAATTTTCTCAACCACAAAATGACTTATAAATACTTGCATTTCTTACTTTAAAAAAAACATTTGTAGGATGCCTGGGTGGCTCAGTCAGTTAAGCGTCTGCCTTTGGCTCAGGTCTGATCCCAGGGTCCTGGGATCCAGTCCCGCATCGGGCTCCTCGCTCAGCAGGGAGCCTGCTTCTCCCTCTGCCTGCCACTTCCCCTGCTTGTACTCTCTCTCTCTTTCTCTCTCATTCTCTTTCTTGAAATAAATAAATTAAATCTTAAAAAAAAAAAAAAAAGATATCCTGGGGCGCCTGGGTGGCTCAGACGTTAAGCGTTCGCCTTCAGCTCAGGGTGTGATTCCGGCATTCTGGGATCGAGCCCCGCATCAGGCTCCTCTGCTATGAGCCTGCTTCTTCCTCTCCCACTCCCCCTGCTTGTGTTCCCTCTCTCGCTGGCTGTCTCTCTGTCAAATTAATCAATTAATTAATTAATTTTTAAAAAAAGATATCCTTTAAAAAAAAGCATTTGTTACTTGTGTAATTTAAAAAAGTTATATAGTTTTGAAAGCTAATAATAATGTAGTTTTTCTTAATTAGAAAAAAACACAAAAACCCTGCCTTGCCATCCTTAGAGGATCGCTGTAAGGGTTAAATAAGGCGCTATATCTACAGTAGCATTGAAACCTGCACAGCACCTTATAAAACGTTTGCTGGTGATTATTATAGCAACAGAATCTTTTGTGGGTGAGAACCATAATTCTTCCTGTTTCTGGCAAAGTGGGATCTCTCTTTCTCTCTTTCTTTCTTCCTTTTTTTTTTTTCTACGTAAACATTCTTAGATCACTACTAAAGATACTTTTGAGCTTATTGAAACATTCTGAAATTGCCTAAAGGAACTTTCCCTACAATGCAATTTGGGCATCAAAGATTATTAGAATTGATGCAATCATTTACAAGCAATCTTCCTACCAATTATTTTCTAGCAATGGGGCGAATTCCAAGAGTTTATTCCAGTAAGGCATCCTGGACTGGTGTGGTCATCTTCACGAGTTTAATAACCATCGCAAGCAATTTTCAGTCTGCTTTGCAGATGTTGCTGCCAATTCATTTTTCCCCAAGCCCTTTGCTTTTCTGATTTTTCTCTTCCTATTTCTCTGAGGATTTAACCCTGTGTGGGAAGAAACCCTGACATTTACAGTACACATGCCAGACATAGCTTTGGTTCGGTTCCTTGTATGGGATCATGATCCGATTGGACGAGACTTTGTTGGACAAAGAACCGTGACCTTCAGCAGCTTAGTGCCTGGTAGGTAGGGTCTGGCCTTTCCTCTCTAGCCTGACCATTCAGTTTTCTTCGGAAGATTTAATATATGATATGTGATATATACACCATGTAGCATATATGATATATAAAATATGTTTTATATGAATGTTAACATGTTTTGTGAAATGTAAAGAATTATAGTAAATAATAAATAAAATAATAAATAATAATAAAATAATAAATAATAAATAAATAATAAAGTAAGTAATACTTCATTTAGTTGCACCCATGGGAAAGTTAAATGTAAGTCCAAGTAAAAGGAAACTATTTTCTCTGCTTTTCTCAGGCTACCGGCATGTCTATTTGGAAGGACTGACAGAAGCATCTATATTTGTCCACGTAACAATCAATGAAATCTATGGAAAGGTGAGAAAGATTATAGGGCTTAAAGCCACATGGTCCTTAACAAAGTTATTTTTTGAGTAATTGCTTAAAGGGCACGTACTTCTTAACAGAGTTGTTCTTTAGTGGTAAACTAGAGGGAAGCCCAGTGAGCCCTGTGTGCTAGCCTGCCAGGTCTTGTCCTGATCCACATGTGCTCCTTCCGTTGTTTTGGGGTGTGTACTCATTCCTTCCACTTAGGGGGCCTCTCTGAGCTTATGAGAAAACCACTAATCTCTCAGATGATCCTTTGTTTCACTACAACAATAAATATATGCTTAAACATTGAATTTTATTTTAAGAAGACCTAGCTGGCTGCAGCAGGAAATGTGGTGTCTCAGATGGTTGAGGAATTACCAGTACTAACCAGACTGTGATTCCAGCCAGTTCTAAGCGGGACGTATTCATTTGGTGTCGTTGTATTTAGCTGAAAACCTAAAACTGTGAATGAATCTAAAGCCACCCACGGGACTTTTAAGGGCATGATAAGGACTTTCTTTTAAGAAATAGACTACAAAAAATGTATTCTAGTTTTCTCCTGATGCTACTGTCTTCATTACACAACTTATTTGAGGCTTACAAATCAATAGGCTGTCCTTTAGTCATGCCAAGTGATTGGGGACTTGGCCACTGGAACGATTTGCTGGGACCAGATGTGATTAGGAGGGACTGTAAGAGCCTTGGCTAGCACCGAGGAATGCCCAGTGCTCTGTTCTAGAAAGTCCACAGTGCTTGAAGCTTCTCCTGGAGAGTTATAGACATCCTCTATGCCTTAGCTTCCCCATCTGTAAAGGTAGGGTAAAAACAGTACCTATCTCATAAAAAATTATGTTATCCTTAGAAAGCTGCCTGGCATATAGTAAATGACCAAAAATGTTCGCTAATCTTAACATTACTGTGACTACAAGCCAGTTTCTAGGGAGTGGAACAATTCAGGCTGAATTAGGGGGTATAATGTTTCTCCTTACATCAGTTGGTATGGGAGGGGAACGAAGCAGTCTAAGAGTAATGAAGTTTTATTCTATGACTTTCTATGTCTAGTCCTCAGTTTCTGCCTGGGCTGCTTGTTGCGATGCTTTCTCTGGCATAAATGCACGCAAATGTGAACGATTGACAATGATTCTTGAACTTCTAGGGATCCCAGGTTACCTAACTAGTATCTAGTATTCATCCTGCTTGAGGGAAACAACGAAATTCAGAATTTATTTAAAACTTGAGCCAGAAAGGAATTAAAATATGAAAAAGAAAGTGTTCCATAGGCTTTCCATTCTCCTAAATAGATGTCCACTTCCAAGTCACATCATATATTATTTTTCAAGGTATATTTGAGTTGGGATGCATAAACCACAATGTGGCGGGGATGAGCTGAGTAACGGATGAACCTGTGATGAGAAATCACCGAAGGTGGAAGAAAGGGTTTATAGAAGCATATGCATTCTTGTCTTTTGTGGTTACTTGTGCCACTTTCTTGAATGAGCCCAAATTGTGTTCTGTTGTGTTTTGTTTTCTTCCCTTGCAGTGGAGCCCTTTAATACTCAACCCCAGTTATACTATATTGCACTTTCTAGGAGCTACAAAGGTAGTTTCTCAGCATGGCGCCTTGCTCTCGCTGACATATTTCTTTTTAAGTGGTTATGGCAGCATGCTCTCTCATATCACTCCATTTCCTGCTTGCCACTTTGAAACATGCATCTGTTGCTTTAAGGTGGCTGAAGTTCATAGCGGTCTATTAAGTGTGGAAACTTTTCCTATCACCTTGTCATCTCCGGGTAGGAAGCTTCTGGGTAGCTTGGTTGCAAAAATGGAAGGCTGCCTCCTCGCCAAGTAAGGTCAATAAGGCGTGCATGATGTTGTACAGACATGCTGTGAGCTGCCGTTTTCTTAGTTGGATATCCTTCAATGGCTGTACGATTTTGTTCTGTGTCCATTTTTCGTGGAGCTGTCATTGAAAAGGCAAGGTGTTGACACAATGGGATTTGCTTAACGTGGGCTTCCTTCTTCTGTGCCTGCAGAACAGACAGCTCCAAGGTCTGAAGGGGTTGTTCAATAAGAATCCCCGGCATGGCTCGTCAGAAAACAATTCCCATTATGTTCGGAAACGATCGATTGGAGATCGGATTCTGAGACGCACAGCCAGTGCTCCGGCCAAAGGCAGAAAAAAGAGCAAAATGGGCTTCCAGGAAATGGTCGAGATAAAGGATTCTGTGTCTGAGGCTTCAAGAGATCACGACGGTGTCCTGAGGAGGACCACACGGAGTTTGCAAGAGCGCCCTGTCTCTTTGCCTGTTGACAAAAGTCTTCTGGGGGCCTTGACACTGCCTCTGTCTGCAGCAGCGAAAGACGCTGAAGGAAAAGAACATTCCCTGGGTAAGATGCTTTAAGTTTCTCTTTCGAAGCCGTATTTTGGTTCCTGATTACCATTATGACCTGGTTAATGTTCTTTCTATAGTCCAGGTAAAAATAGACCAAAAAAATAAATAATTTGTAAGGTTAGCTTTAGGCCAGATCTTAAACTTTGGGGCGAGGGGGGAAGAGCTACATTGACATTTGAAATTGATAGTGAGGGAAAAGGGGAACAATCAGGTGTGACGGTATGGAGCCCGGGGGTCTGTGAGGTGCCCTGTAGGGAGGTGAAATGGGCAAAACAGGAGCAGAGATCTTGGTTTTCCAAGTGGATGCAATATTTACTGATCGTTCTGAGGTTTAATAGAATTATATTGATTTTTTTTTTTTTTTTGAGGTTGGATAGAGTTGTGTTTCTTTCCCCAACATATAACACATTTCCACGATTAGAAATGTTTACGGAGAAAGAAGTCAAGCCAGATGTTAAAAGCAAGCCTTTGTCTTCACTTGAGAAATCTTTGCTTCCTCAAGAGGTAGCTCAGGCGATATTTTCCTGTGGCCTCCTTTCCCCGATCCCTGGATGTTGGCGGGGAGGGAAGCATGTCTCCGGCTCCTGTCCAGTTATAGGCTCCTCAAGCATACGGATCAAGCCTTACCTGTCTTTCCCCCTAAATCGAGCATAATGCTTCACTCATACCAAGAACTTGATAAAGAATAATGCCCGCTTTGCAAGGTACCCAAGAGCTCCTGAGATGTGGCAATGACTCTTTCCCCTGCCCTTGGTAACTGAAGTACCAAAACTCTGTCCATTTGATGTCTCCATAACCAAAGTGTTTTAATTAAATCACAATCATCTCAGACAAATATAATGTGATACCCGTTTACTTTAGGAAAATTCTCCTTTTATCATACAGTCTAATTTCAGTGTTCTATTTTTTCACAAACTCCATTTTGCTTATATTGATTTTTATTATAAGATATTCTGGGGAAACAAATGAATTTTTGAATGGTGTACTTGAAGAGAAAAAGAAGCTTAAAAGTTGGAAAATGTGCTAAGAGCAGTGTCAGAAAAGAGATGAAAATGTGCTTTAAAGTTTATTTCAAAATCCCATTTTGAGAGAAAATAAAGCTCTACTCAATAGAAATAAATACTGGTTAATCCAGAAAGCAATATTGAGTTGATGCATATTTCTTCCCTTTAACAGCTTTATAATTTGTCACTCTCATTTATATTATATGAGACTTGTGGTAACTACAGAACAAAGCCATGCAATGATTCAAGTTATAACGTAAGAAACAAAAATTAGTGGAGAAAACGCAGAATACAAAATTCTATATATAATTCTGTCCCCCTAAAAGAGCTTACAGTAGCTGTCTCTGAGTGGTAACATCTTAGGCTATTTAATTTTTTTCTTGGTAATTTTTGGATTTATCAAAGTTTTTATGATGACTTTTTCTTTAGTTAGGAAGATATTTAATAAGTTAAATAAATTCTTCTTTCTTATATATCCTGACTGAAAACATTTTTAAAAAAACTATTAAAATAATTAGGTCAAGAATAATTGAACATTTGATATTGTCTTAGCATTATCCTAAGCATGATGGGTACCCCAAATTCCTGTGAATAGTGTGTTTTTATAGATTTCCGTACCGTGCCTGATAACTTACTGCCTCTTTTAAGGGAGAATGCAATATGAAATTTGTGTTTTAAAAACAAAAATATGATTAAGAAAAAATTAGATTATTAACAACGGCATAGAATTGGTGACCAAGTCTTTATTTTTACATCTCAAAGTCAATAGATATTGGTATTTTAATACATTTATTGCACCTTCCAATCTGCTTTAGACAGTGATTAAATTAGTCCTTTTGCCAAAGTGGTTATTTTTTTTAATGATATGATTTGTGGTTTTTACTAATCCATGTGTAACTTTGAAAGCTTATAGTCTCTTGCTTACAGGTACCACAATACTTTGTTTAACAGAACTGTCTTGTTCTATTTTTATTGCCATGCTTCTGTGTAGTACAAATCTGAATAGGAAACAACTTAAGGTAATCCTCACTGTAAAAGTATGGTAACTCATTGACATTTTTTTTTTGACAATGAATATTACATCCTTAGCTGATGTAATAGATACTCAAAGGGAAGCTTCAGTGAAATTCCTATAAATATTTTACCATTTATTCATCACACAGACACTTTGTTGCAAACCTCTGCAATCCATAACTATATTCTGTCACGGTGTAACAGACTTACATTCTCCATTCGTCTGTCTGAAGACAAACATGAGTGTTTGCAGGGTCTACAAAAAGTGATACATGTTGCCTAAAATGTTGTTTGTTTCATTCAGCAGAAGATAAGGACGGAAGAAGAAAAGGGAAGGCAAGTATAAAAGACCAGCACTTTCCAAATTTCAACAAAAAGTTATCCTCTTCCTCTAGCGCCCTCCTCCACAAAGACATCAGCCAAGGGGACTCCGCCATTTGTGTTGCCTCCACACCAACCCCGGGAGAACAGTTGGGAGTGCTGGGTCTTAAGGGTGGGAGCACCAAATCAAACGTATCAAGTGATGGCCCGGAACAGGAGTGCCCCAGCAAATCCCTCCCCCCAAGGCAGCATCTGGCTCTTGATCCTATAGTTACCCTAACACAAGGTCCGTGCAGTGTGAAAACCAAGGCAAATGGGAATGCTGGGAGCTTTGTGGAAGAAAAAAGCACATTGTCAGGAAGCGTTTTTTCTCAAAGCAGTCTGGAGATTAAGAACTTGGAAGGGAATTGGGTTAAGGCCCGAGCTGCAACGTCCTTTTCTTTGTCAGACGTCTCTATGCTCTGTTCTGACGTACCTGACTCGCATTCTACGGCCATTCTGCAGGAGAGTGAAATTTCCCATCTTATTGACAATGTCACGTTAACCAATGAGAATGAGCCAGGCAGTTCCATCTCAGCACTGATTGGCCAGTTTGAGGAGACCAGCGATCAGGCAAACCTCACTGTTGTTTCTCAGCTCCATAGCACAAGTGTCATGTCAAGTCGTGCTCCTTTGCCCACCTTGGACCGTAAGATTCCCTTCAAGCATGACTTTTCCCTGGGAAAACCCAAGTCAGCCTTCCTGTGCTCGTCTCCTGCCCCAATTGCATTCTCAAGTCCCGAGACCTCCAAACACTTGACACACGCAGTTTGTGAAACCACCTGCACTCCTGTCTCTAACGCCAAACCAGATGATCACCTTCCTGGTAAGGCCAAGGCGGGGGCTGTGGAAAGCAACGTGCCTGGGTCCGCTAATACTTCTCACTGCTGGTTACCAAAAAGTCCCACCAATGGCAAAGAATGGGAAATGCTCAAGAACCACAGCCCTACCACGTCCACCGACCTGGCACGGGAAGATGTAATAGCTGAAACCACTCCCTGTTTAAATTCTGGAGAGAGCAGTCTCGTGGAAATGGACGGAGACTCCGAAAATCTGTCCATAACCTATGAATATAGAAGAGAGGACGCGAGTCACCCTGCTTCTCCTTTAAAAGCGCAAGACGGTCAGGATGTGGCGGAACATTTTCAGAGAGGTTTGAGAAATGGCTACTGTAGAGGGACTCTCTACCCTTCTGTCTCTGAAATATTCAACAGTATTCAAGATGTCAAAAATCAAAGTATTTCCTGTCTAGCCTACCAGGGTGCTGGTTTTATGCACAACAACTGCTCAAATTCAGACGCAAAAATGAAGCAGACGGGTGTGCCCCTGTCTAGTGATGAAGGCACGCACGCCCCTGCGCCCGAGCAGCCCACGCACCGTCCTCTGCCTGCTCTAAAGCTGCCCAGCCCTTGCAAATCCAAAAGTCTAGGGGACTTAACATCGGAGGACATAGCCTGCAACTTCGAAAGCAAGTACCAGTGTATTAGTAAGAGTTTTGTTACAACTGGCATGAGAGACAAGAAGGGCGTGACTGTGAAGACAAAGTCATTAGAGCCCATAGATGCCCTGACGGAGCAGCTGCGGAAGCTTGTGTCTTTCGACCAGGAAGACGGCTGTCAGGTGCTCTATTCAAAGCAGGACGCCAGTCAGTTCCCCAGGGCACTGGTCAGAAAGTTGTCATCCAGAAGCCAGAGCAGAGTGCGCAACATTGCCAGCCGTGCCAAGGAAAAGCAGGAAGCCAGCAAGCAAAAAGGTGTCAACCCCAGCCACGTGGGAGGAGTGGTTCTGCGAAACAAACCCTCGGCGCCCCTGCCTGCGGGCAACCGGCACTCCACCGGCTCCTACATCGCGGGCTATCTGCGGAGCAGCAAAGGAGGCGGCCTAGAAGGCCGGGGCATCCCGGAGGGGGCGTGCGCCGCCTTGCGACCCAGCCACGGCGACCCGTTTTGTGCCGATAATTCCATGTTGCAGACCGAGCCCAACAGTGAGGACAAACCAGAAATTTATTTTCTTTTGAGACTGTGAATTACATAAAGCTGCATTTTCGATGTTTACAAAGTATTCTGTAGAATTGGCAGAGTTTTCAGTAAACATGGTCGTGGCTTCGAAATGATTTTAAAATGTATTTTTAAACTTGTATTTTGGTCTCCCTTTGACTCCCCGTGTTCTTCCTGTTTCTGCGTTTGTATATAGATCGGGGTGACATTTCCCATGTGCGTATGATCCTTCTCCCCTGAAGTGTAAACGCGCTCAGTATGAAATGTGTGCATGCCTGGTTGTGACACTTCTCAGCCGCTTGGCTTACGATGTCCGTCTGTTTCTCCACCACGCTCTCTACTGTCCGTCCTCAGATCACAGTCGCAAATGTACTCAATTCTACTCTCTAATTGTTGAGTTCATTAAGAAATTTTGCAAAGGACAAAGGGATAAATTCTTTATTTTAAAGCCATTATCATCATTCCTAGATTTCCATCTTCCTTGAGAAGCCCGGATGCATTTTTTATAACTCAGTTAAAAGAAGATTAAAATAGTTACCCTACCTTTTAGGATTTCTCTACCCCGTGCAGAAGGAGTTCAAAGCA
Organism: Ursus americanus; assembly: GCF_024610735.1. Lineage (NCBI taxonomy): Eukaryota > Metazoa > Chordata > Mammalia > Carnivora > Ursidae > Ursus > Ursus americanus. Next base: position 49,388,607 of record NC_142146.1, on the reverse strand, counting down.
GATTGGTAGCTGTTTCCCCCCAACACACACCCTCTCATTTTAGAGTAGGCTGTGAGATTATGAGGATAAAGCAAACTTCTGTATATAAAGACAAAATTGTTTGTTTTACATAAATTTTGTTACATATTTTTGCTAATGGCTTTGTATGTAACAAGAACACAGTTGCCAAGCTATTTGTTGTACTTTTGAATTTTCTGATTAAATTATAGACTGCAAATAATGGCTTTCAGAACGAGGGACTTCTGTCAGATACTAACAGTAAGAGTAGCACAGATTGAAAATGTCCCCAAAGCTGTCGAGAAAAAAAAATTTTTTTTCTCATAATAAAATCCAAGTAAATAGATAATTAGAAGAAATCTTCTCCCTTCATGGAGCCAAGTAACTATATTTTAGTACCAACATACGTTATTTTCACTGTGAACCCATTTTTTTATTGCATGTTCAGATGTCCCTCTTTGCTTTTTTGTAATATTAACTGCAATGATGTTCTTGGAATTCATGGAAATATAATTAAAGCAGATTTTTAAGCACTTGGTGGGTATTTTTTTTCAACTGAAGTTCATACGATGACTGCTGAGTAAGGGACCCAGAGCCCTCAGAACTATTTTCCTTTTCATCTCTTCACAGAAGAAGAGATAGCTTCTACAGGGGAGAGTTCTAAGCAGCAATTTATGTCTCTGAGTGTTTTCATTATGCTCTAAAGACCATATTTGTCAGGCGACTTGTAAAGAAATCAAATTTCTTTGCATTTTGTGTTGATATTGCTAGTTTAAAAATAATCCTTCCCAAATCCTGCCCTGGGGGTGGGGGCAACAAAGATAATGTGTTTGGCAAATCACACCACTTGAAGGTTGTTGTATGGGGGAAGAGTGGGGAGGAAAGCAATCAGACCCTGATTACCCTCAGTCCCCAACTCTGAACTTTTCCCCAGCACTGAGGATCAATCTTCCTCTCTTTGGACAAACCCTGGGGTGCTGGTTGGGGTAGGAGTGTAATGGTGAAAGGGAGAGGGACCCAATTTCATTCCCTTACTGAACTTGAGAGATTTTTGTCTTCTTGGGGGTTCGGAACCCACAAAGTTCTATCCTTAGACTTGGCTTGTTTTTAAAGAGATTGACATGATGTAAAGTTGTTGAAATTCATTTGCAAAGGGATAAAATTTAGCTGCCTTGTTTGGTGGAATCAGAGTGATGTGGTAGTGACATAAATGGTTGGTGCCGAGTGATGGGTTATCAGACCAACCCCCAGACACCATGTGCATCTATCTGTTGCCCATACGAGCGGTATTCTTCTACTGATAGGACTTCGGAAAAGAGGAGAGAGTGACTTCGTGATTACTATTTGGAGATTGCTAATAAAGAAGAGGAAGTAATGATTCTTAAATTTTAGTGCAAGCTTTCAGTGTTTGGATTGGACTCCTGATCTGGGTTTCACTTGTTTGGAGAATGGATCAGGGACTCGTCAGTCCCAAGGAAATCACACAGCAGGTGAGAAGTCAAGCATAGATGAACAGGTTTCCTAATTTTTCTTTTCTTTTGCGAGCTAGCAGGAAGCCTCCAGTTTCTGCAAAGTCTGACTAGAGCAAGCCCTGTGAAGTGTCACAGTTTCCCATTTGACTCCTTTCTTAGAGGCTAGCTAGCTAGACTATTCCAAGGCTGAGCAGGAACAGGTGGCTGGGACAGTTGCTTGCAACAGTAGCAATATCCACAGAGGGTGGAAGTAAAGCTTCTTGATATTGATGTTAAGCATCTTAAAACCCTTTAGTGGGTTGGGGCGCCTGGGTGGCACAGCGGTTAATCGTCTGCCTTCGGCTCAGGACGTGATCCCGGCGTTACGGGATCGAGTCCCACATCAGGCTCTTCCGCTAGAGCCTGCTTCTTCCTCTCCCACTCCCCCTGCTTGTGTTCCCTCTCTCGCTGGCTGTCTCTCTCTGTCGAATAAATAAATAAAATCTTTAAAAAAAAAAAAAACCCTTTAGTGGGTCCCCATGGTGTATGAAATAAGGTTCTATAGCCTTGCATACAAGGTCTTCTTGGATTTGGTGCCCTTGTCCTGTTTCTATCACCTGGTCTCCTCTGCCTTAGAATGTCCTTTCCTTCTTTGCTCACTACATTTTCCAAGATGTATTCTGGAAGGATCCTTTCTTCTAGAGAGCCTTTTCTGATTGTCATCTCCTTTTCCTTAGTTATACCCAACCCATTAAGAATTACCCACATTTGCCGGGGGCGGGGGGGGGAGGGCTTTGATTCCACTCAGTGTATCAATCTGTTCATATGTCTGTCTCTTCCACTAGACTTAGACTTTTCTGAGGATAGGGGTTGTGTCTCATTCCCTTTTCCCAGCTCCAGGCCTGGTACCTATTTGCATTGGGTAAGTACTTGATAAATTGGTGAAAAAGAGAACTTAAGGAAAATGTGAGAGAAAGCATGTGTCTAACATTTATTGTGTGCGTGAGAGGAGGAAGGGGTACAGAATCTTGTTCCAAGTCATTTGAATGATGATGGCTGAGTTTATCTTTGTTTTCCTTTAATTTTCTTTCTCCTTGTTTCTATCCAGCCCTTCCTTCCTTTTTTCTCCCTTTTAAAGTAGTATCTATTTAGTCATTTACCATGAGTAAGATTAGCTGATTTTTTTTTGGAAAGCATTATGCAACTTAAAAAAACTTATAGGCGGCGCATTTCATTTGGTCCTTACAACAATTTCACAAAGACATGAGGTTATCTCCATGTTATATTCCGAAAATGAATCTCAGGGAACATGTCATTTGCCCAAGGTCAGAGGGTCTAGTAAATAGCCAAACAAGGTTAATCTTGCTCCTCCTTTGGTCCTCTTTCTTCTACCCATCATTGCTTTTCCTGAAGCCTTTAATAAACGTTTAGTGACATCTACTCTGGGCTAGGCATTCATCTGGGTGCTAGTATTACAAACATAGGGACTTGTCTTTAGGGAGCCACAAGCTGATAGAGATGCTGAGACATGTTATATTGGTTTTGTTCTGAATGTCCAAACACTTAGAAACTTACTACATATGGTAGTTGAAAATATAAGGAAGGAATTATAAAGTTATGTTGCTGTACATATGATATCCATGAACACTCCACTTTAAGAAATTAATAAACTATTTTTTTAAGCAGTTTTAAATTACAGCAAAATTGAGCGGGAGGTACAGAGATTTCCCATATACCCTTCCTTCATACACACAACTTCCTCCTCTATTTACATCACCCACCACAGTGAGTACATTTATTATAATTTATAACCCCACACTGACACATCAGTATCACCCAAAGTTCATAGTTTGCATTAGAGTTCATTCTCGGTATTGTACATTCTGTGGGTTTTGATGAATGTATAATAAGAATCGACGTTATAGTATCATACAGAATAGTTTCAATGCCCTAAAAATTCTTTGTGTTCTGCCTATTCATTCCTACCCCCACAAACCCTGGAAACCATCATCTTTTCACTGTCTCCATTAGTTTCACCTTTTTTATAATGTCATATACTTGGAACCATAGAGCGTGTTCATACTGGCTTCTTTCACTTAGTAATATGCATTTAAATGTCTTCATGACTTTTCAGGGAGTGATAGCTCTTTTCAGTGCTGAATATATTCCATTGGCTGCACCATAGTTTATTGACTCACCTATTGAAGGACTTCTTGGTTGTTTCCAAGTTTCAGCAATTGTGAATAAATTCGCTATAAATATCCATGTGTAGGGTTTTTTTTTTTTAAAGATTTATTTATTTATTTGAGAGAGAGAGAGAGTGCATGCATGAACAGGGGGAGGGGCAGAAGGAGAGGGAGAACAGCAGACTCTACTGAGTGCAGAGCCTGACGAGGGGCTGGATCTCACCACGCTGAGATCATGACCTGAGCCGGAACCAAGAGCTGGACGCTTAACTGACTGAGCTACTCAGACGCCCCTGTGTGCAGGGTTTTGTATAGACATTTATATGGACATTTTCAGTTCATTTTCGTAAATACCAAGGAGCATAATTACTAGATCCTATGATATAAGAGTATGTTTAGTTTTGTAAGAAACTTCCAAATTGTCTTCCAAAGTGGCTGTACTCTTTTGCATTCCCACTAGCAATGAAGAAGGGTTCTTCTCACTCCACATCCTTGCAAGTATTATTATTTTTCTTCAGTATCGAGTTGGTTGTTCTGGGTCTTTGGATTGTCATATAAGCTTTAGAATCAGTGTGTCAAAATTCCAGGATTTTGACTGGGATTATTTTGAATCTATAGATGAAGTTGGGAAGAACTGACATGTTGGCAATATTGACTCTTTCCATGAACGTACAATATCTCTCCATTTATTTCATCCTCTTTAGATACCTTTCATCAGAGTTTTATAGTTTTTCTCATTTAGCTCTTCTGCATATTTTGTTAGGTTTATACCTAAGTTTTTCATTTTTGGGGGGTGCTAATGTAAACGGTAGTATATTTTTATTGTCAAATTCCATGGTTCATTCCTGGTATAAGGAAAGCAGATACCTTCTGTATATTAACCTTGTATCCTGCAACCTTGCTGTAATCACTTATTAGTTCCAAGAGGCTTCTCCCCCACCCTAATTCTTTTAGATTTTCTGTCATAGACAATCATGTCATAAAACAAAGAGTTCTATTTCTTCCTTTCCTATCTGAATACTTTTTCTTTTGTTCCTTTCATTGTTTCCTTTTCTTGTCTTATTTCCATAGCTAGGACTTCCAATACAATATTGAAAAGCAGTGGTGAGAGTGGACATCTTTCCTTAGTCCTCATCTTAGCAGGAGAGCTTTGATTTTCTCACCATTGTGATGTTAGCTGTTAGTTTTTTGTAAGTGTTCTTTATCAAGTTGAAGACGTTCCCCAATATAGGGAACCATATTTATCTATATCTATATATCTATATCTATATGTATTCCTAGTTTTCTGAGAGTTTTTATCATGAATTGGTGCTGGATTTTGTCAAATGCTTTTCCTGCATCTGTTAATATGACCATGTGATTTATTTAGCTTATTGATGTGATGGATTACATTAATTGATTTTTGAATGTTGAACCAGCCTTGCATACCTGGCATACAACCCACTTGATCATAGTATGTAATTCTCCCCATAGATTGTTGGATTCTATTTGCTAATATTTTGTCGAGGATTTTTATATCAATGTTCATGAGAGATATTAAGTGAGATATTAGTTTATAGTTTTTAAATGTCTTGTCTGGTTTTGGTATTAGGGTAATACTGGCCCCACAGAATGAGTCAGGAAGTATTTCCTCTGCTTCTATCATCTGGAAGAGATTGTAGAGAATTGGTTTAATTTCCTTCTTAAATGTTAGAACTCACTGGTGAACCCGTCTGGGTGTTGTACTTTCTGTTTTGGAAGGTTATTAATTATTGGTTAAATGTCTTTTTTTAAAAAAGACTTTTATTTTATTTTATTTTATTTTATTTTATTTTATTTTAAAGATTTTATTTATTTATTCGACAGAGAGAGAGACAGCCAGCGAGAGAGGGAACACAAGCAGGGGGAGTGGGAGAGGAAGAAGCAGGCTCATAGCGGAGGAGCCTGATGTGGGGCTCGATCCCAGAACGCTGGGATCACGCCCTGAGCCGAAGGCAGATGCTTAACGACTGCGCTACCCAGGCGCCCCTTTTAAAGACTATTATTGATTTATTTGAGAGAGACAGAAGAGAGAATGACAGGGGAAAAGGGCAGAGGGGGAAGGAGAAGCAGACTCCCCGCTGAGCAGAGAGCCTGACAGGGCTCCATCCCAGGATCCCAGGACCCCAGGAAAATGACCTGAGCCAAAGGAAGATGGTTAACAGACTGAGCCACCCAGGCGCCCCTATTGGTTCAATTTCTTTAATGCATATAGATTTCTCTTTGATTTCTAGGTTACTTAGAAGGGTAGTGTTTAATTTCCAAGGATTGGGGATTTTCCAACTGCTGATTTCTGATTTAATTCCTTTGTGGTTTTTAGAGCAGATATTATATGATATTTATTATTTAAAATGTATTAAGATACGTTTTATGGTTCAGAATGTGGTCTGTCATGATGAATTTTCATGCGAACCTTGAACAGAATGTGTACTCTCTTGTTTTTGGATGAAATAATCAGTAAACATCACTCATATCCAGTTGATTCATGGTGTTGTTGAACTCAACTATATCCTTATTGATTTTCTGCCTATTGGATCTATCCATTGCTGGTAGGGAGGTACTAAAGTCTCTACCTCTAACAGTACATTCATCTATTTCATTTTTTTCCTCATATATTTTGATGCTCTGTTGTTAGGTGAATACACATTAAGGATTATTACATCTTCTTGGGGTACCAACTCCTTTATCATTATGTGATGTCCATTTTTATCCCTGGTAACTTTTCTTGCTTTGGGTCTGCTCTCTCTGAAACTAATATAGCTATTCTCATTTTTTAAAAAATTAATGTTACCGTAGGATATCTTTCTCATCTCCTTTGCTTAGATCTATATGTGTTTTTATATTTATGGTGGATTTTCTTATAGACAACGTATAAGTGGGTCTTTTTTTGGATCCACGATGATAGTGTCTTTTAACTGGTTCACTTACATCATGGACATTTAAAGTAATTATTGATATAGTTGCATTAATATCTACCATGTTTGTTACTGTTTTCTATTTGTTTCCCTTCTATTTTGTTCCTATTTTTGTCTTCCACACTTTTTTTTTTTGCCTTTTGTTGTTTTAGTTGAGCATTTTATAAAATGACTCCAATATCCCCTTTTTATTTTTATTTTTTTTTTTTTTATTTATTTATTTATTTATTTATTTTTTTTTTATTAATAATGATTTTTTATTATATTATGTTAGTCACCATACAGTACATCCCCGGTTTTCGATGTAAGGCTCGATGATTCATTAGTTGTGTATAACACCCAGTGCACCATGCAATATGTGCCCTCCTTACTACCCATCACCGGTCTATCCCATTCCCCCACCCCCCTCCCCTCTGTAGCCCTCAGTTTGTTTCTCATAGTCCATAGTCTCTCATGTTTCATTCCCCCTTCTGATTACCCCCCCTTTCTTTATCCCTTTCTTCCCCTACTGATCATTCTAGTTCTTATGTTCCATAGATGAGAGAAATCATATGATAGTTGTCTTTCTCTGCTTGACTTATTTCACTAAGCATTATCTCCTCCAGTGCTGTCCATGTTGTAGCAAATGTTGAGAACTCATTCTTTCTGATTGCTGAGTAATATTCCATTGTATATATGGACCACAACTTCTTAATCCAGTCATCTGTTGCAGGGCATCTCGGCTCCTTCCACGATTTAGCTATTGTGGACATTGCTGCTATGAACATTGGGGTGCATATGGCCCTTCTCTTCACTACGTCTGTATCTTTGGGGTAAACACCCAGTAGTGCAATGGCTGGATCATAGGGTAGCTCAATTTTTAACTTTTTAAGGGACCTCCACACGGTCTTCCAGAGTGGCTGTACCAACTTGCATTCCCACCAACAATGTAGGAGGGACCCCCTTTCTCCACATCCTCTCCAACAATTGTTGTTTCTTGCCTTGTCTATTTTTGCCATTCTAACTGGCGTAAGGTGGTATCTCAGTGTGGTTTTGATTTGAATTTCCTTGATGGCTAATGATTTTGAACATTTTTTCATGTGTCTGTTAGCCATTTGTATGTCTTCATTGGAAAAGTGTCTGTTCATATCTTCTGCCCATTTTTTTATTTGTTTATTTGTTTCTCGTGTATTGAGTTTGAGAAGTTCTTTGTAGATCTTGGATACCAGTCCTTTATCTGTAGTGTCATTTGCAAATATATTCTCCCATTCCGTGGGCTGCCTCTTAGTTTTTCTGACTGTTTCCTTGGATGTGCAGAAACTTTTAATCTTGATGAAGTCCCATAAATTCATTTTATCTTTTGTTTCTCTTGCCTTTGGGGATGTGTCATGAAAAAGGTTGCTTTGGCCGATGTCGTAGAGGTTGCTGCCTATGTTCTCCTCTAGAATTTTGATGGATTCCTGTCTCACATCGAGGTCTTTCATCCATTTGGAGTTTATTTTTGTGTATGGTGTGAGATAGTGATCAAGTTTCATTCTTTTGCATGTAGCTGTCCAATTTTCCCAGCACCATTTATTGAAGAGACTGTCTTTTTCCCACCGGATGTTTTTTCCTGCTTTATCAAATATTAGTTGCCCAAAGAGCTGAGGGTCCATTTCTGGGCTCTCTATTCTGTTCCATTGGTCTATGTGTCTGTTTTTGTGCCAGTACCATGCTGTCTTTGTGATCACAGCTTTGTAGTACAGCTCGAAATCCGGCATTGTGATGCCTCCAGCTTTGTTTTTCCTTTTCAACAGTTCCTTGGAGATTCGGGGTCTTTTCTGGTTCCATACAAATTTAAGGACTATTTGTTCCAGTTCTTTGAAAAACGTTCTCGGTATTTTGATCGGGATAGCATTGAAAGTGTAGATTGCTCTGGGTAGCATGGACATTTTAACTATGTTAATTCTTCCGATCCATGAGCATGGAATATCTTTCCATCTTTTTATGTCTTCCTCAATGTCTTTTAAGAGTGATTTATAGTTTCTAGAATAAAGGTCCTTTACGTCTCTGGTTAAGTTAATTCCAAGGTAACGTATGGTTTTTGGTGCTATTGTAAATGGGATGGATTCCCTGATTTCTCTTTCTTCGTTCTCGTTATTCGTGTACAGAAATGCGACTGATTTCTGAGCATTGATTTTGTATCCCGCCACATTACTGAATTGCTCTATAACTTCTAATAGTTTGGGAGTGGCTTCTTTTGGGTTTTCCATATAGAGTATCATGTCGTCTGCGAAGAGAGACATTTTGACTTCTTCTTTGCCGATTTGAATACCTTTGATCCCTTTTTGTTGTCTGATTGCTGTTGCAAGGACTTCTAGTACTATGTTGAATAATAGTGGCGAGAGTGGGCATCCTTGTCGTGTTCCTGATCTTAAGGGAAAGGCTTCCAGCTTTTCCCCATTGAGAATAATATTTGCAGTAGGCTTTTCATAGATGGCTTTTATGAGATTGAGAAATGTACCTTCTATTCCTACACTCTGAAGGGTTTTAATCAGGAAAGGATGCTGTATTTTGTCAAATGCTTTTTCGGCATCGATTGAGAGGATCATATGGTTCTTGAGTCTTTTCTTGTTGATATGATGTATCACGCTGATTGATTTGCGAATATTGAACCACGCTTGCATCCCAGGTATGAATCCCACTTGATCGTGGTGGATAATCCTTTTAATGAACTGTTGGATTCTATTAGCAAGTATCTTGTTGAGGATTTTGGCGTCCATATTCATTAGGGAAATCGGTCTGTAATTCTCCTTTTTGAGGGGGTCTTTGCCTGGTTTGGGGATCAAGGTAATATTGGCCTCATAGAATGAGTTTGGTAGCTTTCCTTCTGTTTCTATTTTTTGAAATAGCTTTAGGAGAATAGGTATTATTTCTTCTTTGAATGTTTGGTAGAATTCCCCAGGAAAACCGTCCGGGCCTGGAGTTTTGTTATTTGGAAGGTTGTTTATCACTGACTCAATTTCTTCATAATTAATTGGCCTGTTTAAGAAATCAATTTCTTCCTTTTTCAATCTTGGTAGTTTATAGGTTTCCAGGAAGGATTCCATCTCTTCCAGATTGCTTAGTTTATTGGCATATAGCTGTTGATAAAAATTTCTAATAATCCTTCCAATTTCAATGGTGTTCGTCGTGACCTCTCCTTTTTCATTCATAATTTTAATAATCTGGGTCCTTTCTCTTTTCTTTTGGATAAGTCTTGCCAGTGGTCTGTCAATTTTATTGATTCTCTCCAAGAACCAGCTTCTAGTCCTGTTGATCTGCTCTACTGTACTTCTGGTTTCTGCTTGATTGATTTCAGCTTTAATTTTGGTCAACTGCTTCCTTGTGCGTGGATTAGGCCTGTCCCTCTGTTGCTGTTCCAGCTTCTTGAGGTGAGAATATAAAAACTGCATTTTAGATTTTTCTATTCTTTTGAGTGAGGCTTGGATGGCTATGTATTTCCCCCTTAGGACTGCCTTTGCAGTATCCCATAGGTTTTGGACTGTTGTATTTTCATTCTCATTGGTCTCCATAAATTGTTTAATTTGATTTTTGATTTCCTGGTTTATCGAGTCATTCCTGAGCAGGATGGTTCTTAGTCTCCAAGTGTTTGAGTTTCTTCCAAATTTTTCCTTGTGGTTGAGTTCCAATTTCAGAGCGTTGTGGTCTGAGAATATGCAGGGGATAATTTCAATCTTTTGGTATCGGCTGAGACCTGTTTTGTGTCCCAGAACATGGTCTATTCTTGAAAATGTTCCATGGGCATTAGAATAGAATGAGTATTCTTTGGTTCTGGGGTGCAGTGTTCTATATATATCTAAGAGGTCCAACTCGTCGAGTATGGCATTCAAAGCCTTTGATTCTTTGCTTAGTTTTTGCCAGGGTGTTCTGTCTATTTCTGAGAGTGGAGTGTTGAGGTCCCCTACTATTAATGTATTTTTATCTATATGTCTCTTTATTCTGGTTAAGAGTTGGCTTGTGTATCTTGCTGCTCCCCTGTTGGGGGCATATATATTTATAATTGTCATATCCACTTGTTGAATACTTCCTTTAAGAATAATATAGTGCCCTTCTGCATCTCTAACTATAGTCTGTAGTTTAAAATCCAATTTATCTGATATGAGAATTGCTACCCCAGCTTTCTTTTGAGGTCCATTTGCGTGAAAGATGGTACTCCATCCCCTTACTCTCAGTCTGAATGCATCTTTGGGTTCGAAATGAGTCTCTTGTAGACAGCAAATGGATGGGTCATTTCTTTTTATCCAATCTGCAACCCTGTGGCGTTTGAAACTAGAATTTAAACCATTAATGTTCAGGCTGAGTACTGAGAGATATGCTTTTAATTCTGCCATGTTGTCAGTAAAGTCTTTGTTTGTATTGGCTGTGACTTTCTGTTTTGTATCACTCTTGGGGCCTTTTTACTTTTATAGAACCCCCCGTAATACCTCCTGTAGGGCTGGTTTCGTGGTTACGAAATTGGCTAGTGACTGTCGATTCTGAAATGTCTTTATTTCTCCATCAATTCTGAATGACAGCCTTGCTGGATAAAGGATCCTTGGCTGCATGTTTTTCTCTGAAAGAGCTTTAAAAATGCTCCCCCAACCCTTTCTCTCATTCCAGGTCTGTGTAGACAGGTCTGATGTAATTCTGATGCCTTTGCCTTGGTACGTGAGAAATTTCTTTGCCCTGGCCGCTTTCAATACTGTTTCCTTGGATCTCATATTTGCGAATTGCACTATGACGTGACGTGGTGTAGGTCTGTCATGGTTGAGCTTGGGAGGGGTCCTCTCTGCCTCTTGGACACGAATTTTTGTTTCCCTTGCTAGATTAGGGAAGTTTTCAGCTACAATTTGTTCAAATATCTCTTCTAGACCTCTGTTTTTCTCCACCCCCTCGGGGATGCCGATGATTCTAACATTGGATCGTTTCGTTGAGTCAGTAATCTCCCGTAGCCAACATTCGTGGGCGTGGATTTTTTTAAGACCATCTTCTATTTTTATTTTTTCCTCTATTAACCCATCCTCCAATTCACTAACCCTTTCCTCCGCTTCCGTGACCCTGGCCGTCAGAGCCTCTAGTTTTGCCTGCATTTGGCTCATAGAATTTTTAATTTCTGTCAAATTCGCTCTCATTTCCGCCCTTAGGGATTGTATATTCTCAGTAATATTTTCCTGAATACTTTTTTCAAGTCTACTCATTATCTTGACCATCGTTACTCTGAATTCCATTTCTGATAATTTGGTTACATCCATATCCGTTACTTCTGTGGCAGAGGCCACTGACTCACTGTCTTTTCTTTGCTGGGGGGGGCTTCTCCTTCTTGTCATTCTGATGAAGAGAGGTTGCGGGCTTTCCAGAGCCCAAAATTATTGACTGGGTCCCAGGCCGTGCCCCTTGTTTTATAGGGATCTTAGAGATGTGGGCTTCTTCTTTAAAGATTTTATTTATTTACTTATCTGAGAGAGGGAGACAGACAGTCAGCAAGAACGAAACAGAAGCAGGGGAGTGAGAGAGGAAGAAGCAGGCTCCCAGCGGAGGAGCCCGATGAGGGACTCCTTTCCGGAACGCCGGGATCACGCCCTAAGCCGAAGACAGGCGCTCAATGACTGCGCCACCCAGGCGCCCGGGTTGTGGGCTTCTTGATTTTTCAGCCTGCCTTCTGGGGGAGGGGCCTGCCGCGCCGATACTCAGGCAGCCCTGTTTGGGTAGAGTCTCCGTGTCCCCTGCGAGGGAGGATGGGGATGGGCACTCTCTGAGCCGGTATTTCCAGGCTTTTGTTCTCTGGCGGCTTTCTCTGGCGGTCTGCTATGCCTCTTCTGAGGGTCAGAGCAGCAGAGGCTGCATTGTCACAGAACAGAGGGATTGCGGCCCGTTCTCCACTGATGTTCTGGCCACTTTAACTCTGTTACTGTTGGTGCTGCTCAACCCTGCGGCCGTCCCGGGATGTGCGCACCAACTCGGCGACCCTGCCCTCACTTCCAGGGCCGGCGCGTCTCTGTCCTTTGTGTTTCTAATGCCGCCAGCCACCGGCTGCGTCTCTGTCCTTTGTGTTTCTAATGCCTCCAGCCACCGGCCCCCCGCGCGCTCCCGGGTCTCCCGGTCTCAGTCTATGCCCGGTGAGCACACCTCAATTCCGGAGTTTCGTGAGAAGCCTGGTGGCGCGCGCACCCGGTTCAGGGTCTCAGTCTGCTGTTTCGCGGGTGCCGACCGCGAGTCCGCCCGCTCCCCCGTGCAGGTGGCCCGCCAGCCGCCAGCCGCCCCGCGCGCGCTCCGGGAGTTCCCGGTCTCAGTCTGGATCCCGTGAGCACACCGGGATTCCGGTGTTCCGGGAGATGCCTGGTGGCGCGCGCGTTCACGGCTCACCGGTCTCAGTCCGCTCTCTCGCGGGTGCCCTCTGTGTGTCCGCCCGCTCCCCCGTGCAGGTGGCTGCCGCTTCCCGGCGCCCAAACGCGGCGGCTCCCTCCCCCTTCCGTTTATCTTCCGATATCCGTGCACGGTTTACAGCTCCCCTCTTCGTACCTCAATACTCAGCGCTGGAGATGTTCATTTGTAGAGATCCAGATGCATCATCCTGCGTCTCAGGCTGATTCCGTGGTTATATAGGCTGGTCTGGTACCTATCCAGCTCGACTCAGGGGACCGGCTGAAAAAGGGGTCCCCTATTCCTCCGCCATCTTAACTCCCCCCCCTTTTTATTTTTTTAGTGGCTGCCCTAGAGTTAGCGATATACATTTTCACCTAATCTACTTTCAGGTAACACTACATTTCACAGGCAGGGTGAGTGCTTTATAATAGTGAAATAAGTCTAATCCCTCCCTCCTGTCCCTGGTATCATTTTTGTCATTCATTCCACTTATAGATAAGCTTACATAAGCATACATAATTGAAAACATTGTTGCCGTTATTATTTTGAACAAACTCAATTGTTAGATGAACTATGAATAAGAAAAGTAAGTTTCTACTTTATCTTCACTTCTTCTCTGATACTCTCCTCTTCTTTATGTAGATTTGAGTTTCTGACCTATATAATTTTTGTTTGCCTGAGAAAGTCTTTATTTCTTCACTTTTGAAGGATAATTTTATAGGGCACAGAATTCTAGTTTGATAGGTTTTCTCACTTAACACTTTAAATATTTCATTCTATGCTCTTTCTGCTTAAATGGTTTCTGGGGAGACATTGGATGTAGTTTTTATATTTATTCCTTTATAAGTAAAGTGTTTTTCCCCCTCTGGCTTCTTTCAAGATTTTTCCTTTATATTTGGTTTTCTGTAGTTTGAAAGCCAAGGTGTAGGTTTTTTGTTTGTTTGTTTGACATTTATCCTGCTTGGTGTCCTCTGTGCTTCACGAATCTGTGGTGTCTGACATTTAATGTGGGGAAATTCTGTCATCGTTGTTTCAGATGTTTCTTTTGTTCTTTTCTCTCTTTTCCTTCTAATATTTTCATTATTTCTATTACACCTTTTATAGTTGTCCTACAGTTTTTGGATATTCTGTGCTATTTTTTTTTAAAGATTACTTTCTAGCTCCATATACTTAAGATTTTATTTATATATTTGAGAGAGGAGTGAAAGAGAGATCTCAAGCAGAGGGGAAGAGTTGAGGGAGAAGCAGACTCCCCACTGAGCAGGGAACCCAATGTGGGACTTGATCCCAGGACTGAGATCATGACCTGAGCCAAAGGCAGACGCTTAACCAACTGAGCCACCCAGGCACCCTTGTTTTTGGTTTTCAATCTTTGTTCTTTTTTCAGTTTTTAAAGGTTCTGTTGTCACATTTTCAAGCTCAAAAGATGGGCTTCAATGAGCCCATCAAAGGTGTTTCTTGATCTCCAGTATTTCTCTTTGATTCTTTATTAGAATTTCCATCTCTCTGCTTATATGTTCTTACTCTGTTTTTGAATGTTGCCTACTTTTCCCATTAAAGCTGTTAGCATTTAAATTTTTTTTTCAAATTCCTCTTCCAATAATTCCAACATTCCTGTCATATCTGACTCTGGTTCTGATGCTTGTTTATGTCTCTAAAGATAGTATTATTTGCCTTTTCGTATGCCTGGTAATTTTTGGTTGAAAGGTGGACACGATATACTGGGTAAAAGGAACTGCAGTATATAGCTCTTTAGTTATATGATGGTAATGTGTGGGTGGGTAGGGGAATCATTCTGTAGTCCTATGATTAGGTCTCTGGCTTTTGGTAAGTCTGTGCCCCCGGATAGTGAACTTCCGCAGGGCTTCTCAGTATTCTTCCTCCCCTCCCATAGGTGGGACAGGAGGGTTAGGTGGGGCTGGAGTTGAGTATTTCCCTTCCCTCTGGTTGGTTAGGCTCTAATAAAACCCCAGCAGGTTAAGTTCAGGTAAAATAGTTTCTCCAAAGGACAGCCTTATTAAGAAGAACAGAACCTTCTGGAATATTTCAACGTGGTTTCTTTCCCCTTCCACAGCTGGAATCTCGAGGGGATTTTTCTCCAATATTCCTGGTAGAGCTCCTGGAGGTAAGACTCACAAAAGTGTGGGACCCTCCTATGACTGGGTCCCTGGAGTTTTTAACTTGCAGATTGTCCACATTGAACCTTTAGCAATTCATCAAGCACAGCTCAGGTTTTCCTGTCCTGGCACTGGTTCCCATGGAGGTGTCTGCTTGTGGGTTTCTGTTCTGGTAAGTTGTGATTTTCTGTGTTCATCCGTGTGTTCCTCCAATTTTGGGGGCAGTTTGCCCTGTGACCTCACTTCTCTGCCAGATTGAAGAAGAGTTGTTGATTTTTCAGTTTGTTCAGCTTTTTACTTGCAGTTGGGATGCAGTAGGTGACTTTTAAGCTCTTTACATGTTGGACTGGAAACTGAGAGTCCTGAATCGCTCTTTTTTTTTTTTTTTCCTAAAAACTAAAATAGCTCACACCTTATCTCAGGATCACAGAAAAATTACCTATGACAAAAATCTAACACGCTAACATTTTGTTGGGGGGAATATATTCTCAGAGAAGAAAGAATGAGGTTAAAAGGGAATTGAGGCAGAAAAGGAAGGAGAGAAATTCAAAAAGACGAATTACTGATAAGGTCACAACTTCATGACACAATCAACCAGATGCTTAGATTTGCACGATGTCTCCAGAGAAGCCATATAGAAACACTGCATCTCAGAGCAGTACCTTGAAGAGAAGGAAGGGTGGGAAATAAATCTCCTGATGTCCTTTCCATCTGCTTTTTTTCTGTGGTGAAGTCTACCCTACAAGGCATTAACTTCCTGTGTGTCCAAGTTGTGTTATGCAGCCACTGGGGCAGCCAGAGCCTCTGGCCTGCAGTGCAGGAGTCTCTCCATGTCAGTTCAGGCTACATAGTGACATCATCAGTGTATGATGACAACAGCAGTCGCTGGAACTTAACCACTCTGGGAATATTTTGGATAGCTAGAAGTACTGCAAATGGGTGATGCCTGGGCAGGGATGAGTGGATCCAGGGTGATACATAAATTGTGTCTCTTACACTACATCCCCTGCACCAATCAGATTTACTTGAATCCTGTTAGAATATCGTAGACATTGTGCGAGGACAAGATACTTTCTCTGCTTCCTTAAGATGAGTGGTGAGATGCAAGCCCAGTCCTTCTAAGTAGTAGTCATTTTCAATACCTTAAACAAGATTCAGAGAGGATTAGCAAACCAAACTGTAGTCCTCACTCCTGCAGTTGGTCCCAGGGTCATAGCTGATATTCATCAACTCCCTCACTTGTCAACCATTCTAGTTTCTCTCACCTTCAGATAGCATTTCAGCTGCTATAGGTTACTTGCCTGATAGACTGAACTCTTGGTTGTTTTCCTTTTGATCAGGCAATTGTTGCTCTGAGTGTCCATTTACAACTGTCACTGGGCACAGAATCACCAAGAGATGCCTCAGTGAGTCCCGTAGTCCAGATGTACTCGTATTTGCCCCATTTTGTAACAACAACCCTAGCTTCTCGTAATAGTCAAGGTCAATTAAACCAGTCTGTACAATAATTCTTTTCTTGCTTGTCCACTAGGATGGAGTTCCAAGTGGTTCAATTTCCAGTTCAGCGAAACATTTAAGTGTTTTCTAGGAAGCAGTGCTCCCCTGGGAATCAGGATCTCTAATCCAGTAGATACAAGGTTGTGGGGACCAAAAAAACCCCACATACAAACAAAATTCTGCAACTAGGTCATTGAGAAAGATAGTGAGATGGGTTGATCCTAGTTCTACCCCTTGGTTCCTGGAGCCCCTCCTTTGGATCCATGTATAGGATCTGAGCTTGCCACCGTGGCCACTTTGTTCATTAGCCCACTGCAAGCAGTGGATTGACCAAGGAGAAAAGCTCACTGACACCCAGAAAAAACGTCATCCAATTTACCTAGTTGTTAGGAGCCTCCTCGTAGTTATGCTTATTCTTTCAGAGTCATTCTTAACAGAGACTGTGTTGTTGCCGTGATCCATATCTATAGAATCCAAATAGAGCATACCAAACTGTTTTTCAATTGGATTCAAGATCTTTCTTTCTCCTCAGTTGTTTGTAGGGAATTTCCCATGAGGCCACAGGTGTGAGCAGAGACGATATGATCTAGCCCAACAAGTCATATTTTTTGTGTCTTCTAGACTACTTGAGTCTTTTCCTGAATCTACTATTTCTTTTATACAGTAGCTTGTTTCTATGCCTCTCAACATTTTGGGGGGAATTTCTGTTAACACTTAGGTTCATAATGGACAGCTCCCAATTGTACAGTTACTTGGCATACCACAGTCAGGCTCTCAGGCTTTACGTCAAAGGGTATGTCCCTTCATGTTCCAGATCACTGGACCCCTAAAAATTTCACTGATGTTGCAGGCCCTTAATTATTAAGGACTTACTGCCTACTCTGTGACACGTGTGTTTCATTAGGGCATTCAAATTACTTGACCTGTTCCCCTTATTAGGTCCAATTAGTAAAATGTCAACCTATATAGAAGGCTAGTGTGATGCACTGTGGAATATCGAGATGATTACAATCACTACAGAATAGACCACAACGGTAGGAAAATTAACACAGACCTACAGCAAGACAGGGAAGATTTACTACTGTCCTTGCAATGTGAAGATGAGCTGCTTTTGATCCTGTCCATTGATGAGAATCCAGAATAAAGCATTCAGAATAATAGCTGCAAATAAAGTGCCAGAGGTTGAGTCGGTTTGCTCCAATAAAATTCATGTCTAGCACAGAAACTGTAATTGGGGCTACCACTTTAAATTTATAGTAATCCACTGGCATCCACCATGATCCATGTGATTTTTTTCTTGCAGAGGCCAGATAGTTGAAATGACTAGATAGGAGAACAACTATCCCTGAACCTCTTTGTTGGTAATTATTTCTGCAGCTCCTCCTGGGAGATGATATTGCTTCTGATTTACTATGTTGGCCAGATGGGAAGATGCATTGCACCTTTTTATCACGATGCCCCTTAATTCACAGGGCAGGAAACCAAGGTCCAACTTCTCAGTGTAACTAGTCCTATTAGGCCTTCAGAGACTTGAGAAATGCAATGTGTATCCCTGGACCTACTGGAGTCACAGTGAGATGGACTTGAGCTCAAACACTATTTACACCCTGGAATCTATAAGGTGGCGGACTGGAGGATGATGGTGGTGATGTGCATTCCCTGGTATCAGTGTCAGCTGTGACTTCATTCTAATTATCCTCAAGAAGTCTGGGCATTCCTTTTTCTTCATTTCACAGTTACTCTGGCAAAGCCGAGGAAAGGCTAGAGAAATATTTACCGTGCTTGTGGCAGCATCGTGGGGACCCAGCTTTCCCTCCAATGGTCTCTGGCTCTGTGAACTGACGTAGATCTAGTAACTGGAAATTGCAACTGTCCTTCATAGTGTCTAACATTAGCCTTATGTTCATCAACTTTCAGTTTGTTCTGGTTGTATAAATGAAGCAAAACCCTAGTGCAATTATTAATTAACTTTAGCATGCAGCCCAGTCACCTAAGGGGCTATCTAAAATATAGATTGTTGGGCCACATCCCCAGAATTTTGCATTGGTAAATCTGGAGTGGGGCTTGAGAGTTTTCATTTCAAATAGGTTCCTAGGTGATGCTAAATGCTTAACCTGTAATCCTACACTATGCTCCCTGAGGTGGCGTCCTACACGTCAACCATTGTTGCTCTAGTTGGTTGTTCATCTGTGGTACCTTTGGAAAAACCATTATCAATTAGCTGTAATACTAGTTTACTTTGCCACGGCACCTTGATTGCCATTCTGACCACACTGCTCATTATGGTAATTATATCCACCTGACCTCTGCCTTTCTGGAATCCCAGTATCCATACTGATGTTAAGAACCCCTGTACTATGCCAGGATCTTACACTGTCAACATGGCCCTGAAAAAGGCAGTCAAGGGTGGGCTTTTGTCAGTGATGTTGGCACCCCCATCACTTGTGCATTTCTTAGTAGAGGGAGTGTCCCCTGAGCCCTCTTGGAGAATGTACTCAAGTAGTGGATTTGCATGTCTGTATTCTAAAATTCTCCTTTTCCTGAGACTTCTGAGCCCTTCCTCATTACTCTGTCAAGTAAGTTCCAATAATTCCACCTCAACTTAGCCATTGTGAACCCAGGCTTTCAGGTGTCATCCCAGCTAAATGTTAGGACTGGTAGACATTACATTTTATTAGAACATGATTAAGACTTGCTAGACATTAAATTCCAAGTTATGAGTGAGTTATCCATTTCAACATATTCTCTCCTGTTCAGTCTTATATTCACTCCCCTGGTCTAACATCCTCAAGGTCTACCCCCTCTGGTTTTGCTTGATGTATTCATGATCTGGTCTTACCACCTGCCTCAGAGCCATCTATAATTTTCAAAGAATGCCTTAAAATGACAATTAGTTGAACCTATCAAGGATTTCAATGCCATTGTAAGTAATCACCCACTGCAAAATTCTGTAATTATCCCACCCCTATATTGATCAATTCCAGTGGCAACTTAATATCCCAAAGCTCACTGTAAACCTCCACTGTATCCCAGTCAACCCAAGTGAGAACATCGGCAATTCTGATGCCATAACATGCCAGCCATTATTACCAACCCACTTTGGGTTCCAGTTGTCTCAGGCTGGCTTCCTCAAAGAAGACCGTCTGAGGGGATAGTTTTGTGCTAATGTTTTGTTGAGGTACAGTCCCAGGGAAGCAAGAGAAGGGGAAAAGGAAAGAGGCAAGGAAGGAGGGAGAGAAACCACAAGGAGTACTGCCAAGCTGGCCCTGGAGTCAGAACAAACATAGCTGTGCCCAGTCTAGCAGAGAGGCCAAATAAAATGACTGCATTTTATTTTATTTTATTTTATTAATTAATTAATTAATTAATTAATTAATTAATTTATTTATTTTTAAGATTTTTATTTATTTATTTGACAGAGAGAGAGACAGCCAGCGAGAGAGGGAACACAAGCAGGGGGAGTGGGAGAGGAAGAAGCAGGCTCATAGCAGAGGAGCCTGATGTGGGGCTCGATCCCATAACGCCAGGATCACGCTCTGAGCCGAAGGCAGACGCTTAACCACTGTGCCACCCAGGCGCCCCAATGACTGCATTTTAAAACAGTCTATTCAGGGAAGGAATGACAGACAAATATCTCTGACTCCTTTCCATCTCTTACCTTTCACTGATGAAATCTTCTTCCTTTGGGTGTTAACTTTCCCACGTTTCCAGTTGTGTTACTCAGCCTTTCCCAGCTACCCTGAGGAAGATAGGTACCTTCTGGCAAGTGTTCAGACATGGTGATCTCTCCTTGTTGGAGCTGCATGGGAACTCTCCAGTCAGTGGTGGTGGCTGTGGCCATAGCAGTCAGGATGCAAAACTGGATCAGGTGTGTCCATTGCTGGGCTGTTCTGGCTGGGAAGTGAGGAAGGCCACTGCAGCAGGCCTAAGCAGGGACGGTGCATAAATTAGGTCCAGCTCAGCCAATGTCAGGCCATTTAAACACAGATCAAAGGCCTATTGAGAAGCAGTTTCAATACTGAGACCTAGGGAAAAAAAAAAAATATATATATATATATATATTATATATATATTATATATAACATGTATATTATATATAATATATAAAATATGTATATTATATATATATCCAAATTCCTTAACCTTATGAAGTTTACAACATATTTTATAAAGCATACATATAAATAGGTAATATTCACATAATGTGCTAAATGCAGTGATAAATACAAACATGGGGTCAGCAGGGGGCACCGAAAGGGGCAGTTAGCTCAGTTTGTGGGGCCTGGCCGGCGACACTTTCTTGGAGGCAGGAGCAGCTTCATGGGCATACAATCAGTAGCTCAGGGCCCCACTCTAAGAAGTGCCCATGCTGGGGGTAATGCTTTATGGCCCCCTTCTGAAATCCTTACTAGTTTTAAAGTGAGGTCCAGTGGGACAACGAAGCATATGCCAGGGACTTAGACCCTCAGCTCAGTGCAGTTCTACCTTCCCCTGCTTCCCTGTCTCCTCAGGAGAGGTTCTCAGCAGCCCATTCCCAGCCGGCTGAAGCCATGAGGCAGCAGCGAACTGGGCAGAGGGAGGCCTGAATATTGCCATTACCCTTCATCCCCAGCAGACACCAGGGCACAGGAGCAAGGAGGGTCAAGGTCAGGTTTGGGCCCTGCAGTGTCTTGGGGTGGGGCAAGGTGGCAGTTGTCCCCACCCAGGCCACAGGCATGTTTGGCAGGCAACTTGGTGGGGCCTCTCTCCCACCCTCAACTGAGGTACCAAGGGTGTTCCCGTGTAGAGGCTACAATCCCTTGGGTTGGGGTGGCCAGCTGTGTGTTGGGGAGGTTGATTCACCCACATTCTCATTTGGCACTGGCCCAGAAAACTGTTGATCCGCCCTGCCTGACGTTGATCATGCCAGAACTGACTCCTGAAGGTTAAATAGGAATGTTCTTGGTGAAAAGGAGAGGAGAAGGAGCTGAAAGGATCTCCTAGGAAGAGGGAAACACATGAACATACAGAAGCATAAATTATACCATGTATGCAGAAAATGCTTGTGCGTGTGTCTTGAACACCTCAGTGGATGGTGATTCCATTTCCTTAGATGGCGAGGAGGAGGTATGGGTAGAGCGGGGAGAGGTCCCTCCTGGCCATGATAATTTGAGATTTCTGTTAGACATTGATGGGGAGACGGCAAGTTGACAGAGTCTGCAGTGTCAGGCAGAGGACAGGGCTGGGAACAGGCTTGGGAATCCCAGGCCCCGGGGGCTTACAGCTGTGGGATCAGGCGAGGTTGCTCCGGAGGAGGATGTAGATACAACAGGGAAGGGGACCCAGGACACCTTATTTTAGATGATGAGCAGAAGAGGAGGATCCAGGAAAGGAGATGAGGAGCATCCCGTACAGAAGGAAGAAACTACCCAAGTATCTTGGGAAAAAAACTAAAAGTGCTTAAGAAGGAGGTCGGCACATAGTTTGAAAAGTTATAAGTAAATATTGGAGGGTCAAGATATTTCATTAAAAAATGTAGATTTTCCAGCCTCTCTTGAATAATCGGCAGGTCTGATAATACTTGGGCCCACATGCCACATGGTAAAAACCAGTTGTAGGCACACAGAGCATGGTGCCCCGCAGTGGACATGCACTCTCTAGCTTCCGCCACCCCCCCACTTCTGGTGATTTGGGCTTGTCAGTCCTCATTTACACTGTTAGATATCCTGCAGGACAGAACTATTTCTCTGTCCATGTCTCTCCATCAAAGCCAAGAAAACAAAAGATAGCCCAAAAGTGCTATGTGTTTAAAAGGAAAATTGGAGAGAGCATATTTCGTTGTTGAAGTAATGAATAGAATATGTGTTTAATGAAGAAACAAAGCCTCTTCAGAAGGAACAATTCTGCCTGTTTTACTTGATTATAATCCATTACCTCCTTGGCTTCTGTAGGCTTTTGAGTTGACCCTCCTCTAAATTCATTTGCAAATGCTCCCAGAACAAATATTAGTCAAATGTTTTCATCATGTTATTTTTCTTATTCAATTAACCTCAGTGAGTCCTGACTGTCGGTGTCCATATTTTCTGAACACAGAATACATGAAGCGATTGAGGATGTTTTTCAAATCTAAATTGACACGTAGGAGAATCTGTCTGCAGTCTGCCACTGACTCTTCTCCCAGATGCCAATTTGGAGCTAAGGGGTACCTGTGACAAGGCCTGATGTCACCAGTTCACATCAAATTCTACCTGGAAGACCATTTTCTAATCATTCCACATGCAGGAGACCGTCCTGGGGACTAGGCACTGTCTGTATGGCGGGAGTAGTTCACGCTGGTCCCTTGAGAGCTCTTGCCATTGGAGAACTACGTCCAACCTCATGGACAGTGAGGTGTGGGCTCTACGTCCTGAGGGCTGAGCCTTCTCACTGCCCCTTCCCTACCCTCGACTCCTCACCTTGCTGCCCATGTCCTCATCCATTTCCTCCTGGTGACAGGAAGGTCCTATTTCTGGATACTGATTGTATTAAGGCGTCATAGTATTGTAAATTAGAAACTTCATCTCCCAGGAGAAGGGGAAACTAATCTGTTTAGTCAAGTCTTTCTTGCACATTCAAAGCAGTGCAATCGTGTGGTTAACAGCTTTACCTCTGGGTCAAACTGCTTACAGTGAAATCCCATTTTTGCCATTTACTTTTTACCATCGTCTGTAAAAGGGAAATAACAGTACATCCATCCACCTATGTGGTGAGGATTATGTGAATTAACATGTAAAGTTGTTCATTAATAGTGGTTGGCATATACTAAATGGTCAAATTTTGGCTGCTATACTTCATCGTCATCTTACGGCATAATATTACATATTCTTTTCATTGTGTCCTTGTGTAACCACTGAGTTGATCAGTTTCTTTCTCTTGGAGTACAGTTCCAATTTTTTCACAGAATTTTCTAATTTATGTACAATTCCCTATATCCACTCTTTCCTACTTACAGACATAGAAATTTCTATTTATAATTTATAGACACGTGCACACTTACTAGAAAAAAGAGAATATATTCACCGATAGAGATGCACATATTTATAAGTATCAGAAATTAATAGAAGGAAGGAAGTCACTCAGATCTGTCAAAGTCCTTCACTTGTTTCCATTTTCCTTAATACTGCCAAATCATTCTTCAATCAGTTGTTTTGTTTCTAAACTCCTTGACATTGATGCATTGAGGAAGTGGTCATTTCACATTGTTCTTCATGCTGTGTTGTGATTTTTTTTTTTTATCTAGTTTCTTATTTCCATTTTGCTTTTCACAGTGAGATCACAGCTTGCTTTGAACACAGTATGATTTCAGAGGGCCTAAACAATAGCTGAGATACTTTTCACATCTATTCCCTCAGTGTACCTTCCATCTCCAGTTGCTATTTCAGCACATGTTTGTGGAACTGACTTTAATGTTTTGAACTTACTTTTTTTATTTTTGAGCTTTTCATTTTGAGATCATTTAAGACATATAAAACAGTTGCAAAAATAACACAAAGAGTTCCTGCATACCCTCCACCCAGCGTTCCCAAATGTTAACATCTTATATAACCATGGCACAGTTATCTGAAAAAGGAAGTTAATACTCGTATAATACTATTAACTAATCTAAAGTCTTCATTCAAATTTTATCAAATTTTATCAATTGTCCCATTAATGACCCTTTTTCTGGACCAGATTCCAATCCAGGATCCCACATTGCATTTAGTTGACACGCTGTCTTGGTCTCCCCCAATCTGAGAAGGTTCCTTCGCCTTTGTCTGTCTTCCAGTGAGCATGGGGCAATCTCTTCTACTGTTAAAGGAGTCTCATCGGAACTTAGGAGCTCAGTGTCCCCAGCTCTGTCAGGGTCTTCCCACGTAGCCCCACGCTAGCTTACAGGATCCCATTCTTTCCCAACCAGTGCCCTCGCTTTGACAGTAGATACTCCATAAATCTGGGAATTCAACTTATGTTCTAGTTTAGTAAATCACAGGATGAGATTCTGCTTTTGATTTTCAGCAGTTTCAGTACTGCAGCTACAGGAGATAAGCATCCTTCAGGGCACAGATAGGAGCTTTTAGGTCAGGGCGACTGGGTGGCTTAGTTGGTTAAGCATCTGCCTTTGGCTCAGGTCATGATCCCAGGGTCCTGGGATGGAGCCCCACGTCAGGCTCCCTGCTCGGCGGGGAGTCTGCTTCTCCCTCCGTCCCTCGCCCCTGCTTGTGATCTCTCTCTCAACTAAATAAGTAAAATCTTAAAAAGAAGAAGAAGGTTTCAGGTCATTTGTGTGGTGTCTGACCTGGGAATGTTGGATCCATGAGGTCATCCTTTCTCCCCCACTACTTCGTGTAGCAACATCAGGAGAAACCAACCAACCAACCTCATTATATTTGTTAGATTTCCAAAAATGTTTGAAAGTATCATATACACCTATCATCCAGCTACTTCTTATAAGTGGTTGATTAGAAATATCCAAAGCAAATATTTTATATCTGTTACCAAGTCATGCCATGGACTATCAGTGCTCTCTTTACTACTGGATACAGAGTCATTAGTATTTTTAAATCTAGTCAGATTAAGGAAACAATTCCAGATAGTCCAGAATAAAGTCAGACAACTCATCCTTAAAATTCTGTTCCTCTAAGACCATTCTCAGTATCAAAATATCTGTATTAGTCAGGTTCTCCAGAGACACAGAACCAATAGTGTGTGTGTAAAATTGGCTCATGTAATTATGGAGGCTGAAAACTCCAGACCCAGGAGAGCCAATGGTATAGTTCCAGTCTCAAAGGCAAGAGATGGCTGATGTCACAGCTTGAAGACAGTAAGGGAGAAAAAAATTCTTTCTCATTCAGCTGGTTTGTTTTCCTCAGGCCTTCAATGGATTAGATGAGGCCCACTCACATTGGGGAGGATAATTTGGTTTACTCAGTCTACTAATTCAAAAGTTAATTTCATTCAGAAACACCCTCACAAATACACCCAAAATAATGTTTAGCCAAATATCTGGGCACCTCATACTCATAAAATTAACTATTACACCTTCTCAGCACATCAAATCGGGAGGCACATGATGCCATTTTGTCTCATTACTGGTGATATTAACTTGGATCACTTGGCTAAGGCAGAGTGGTCCAAGTTCCTCCCCTATAACATTGCTACTTTCCCTTTTATATTTGATAACTATCTTGTGGGGAGATATTCGAGACCATGTAAATATTTTGGTTTTTTTTTTTTTTTTTTTTTTTTTTTAGATTTTATTTATTTGTCAGAGAGCGAGAGAGACAGCCAGTGAGAGATGGAACACAAGCAGGGGGAGTGGGAGAGGGAGAAGCAGGCTTCCCGCTGAGTGGGGAGCCCGATGTGGGGCTTGATCCCAGGTCCTTGGGATCACGCCCTGAGCCGAAGGCAGACGCTTAAAGTCTGAGCCACCCAGGCGCCCCTAAATATTTTGTTTCTTATCACACTTCCACCTGCTAATTTTAGCAGCTATTAATTATTCTTGACTGAGATAATTATTACTATAATGTCACCAATTGATTGTATTTCCATTATTCCTTCTACATTTATTAATTGGAATTCTCTCCCATTTATTTATTCAATTATTTATAGCAATATGGACTCACAAATAGATATATTATGGGTTAGTATCCACTACTCTCGTTATTTAGTTTGTTTCTCAACTTGTCCGAGATGTGGGTATTAGGAGCATCTCCCTAAATCATATTTAAATAGCATTTCTCCATGAATTCTCATGTTCGGGTATGTAAGATTAGCATAAATAAAGTTTCTCTGTGATCATAACATTATGGATTTCTTTGCATAGAAATCTCTTAAGAACTTTTTACTCTTAAAAACATTTAATTGAAGATTCTATTCCAGGTAATGGGAACTTAATAGTCAACCCCAGTTAAAAACAAAGCAACAACAGCAACCACCATGACCACCAAGTTATTTTACTCTTCCAGATTAATAACTGTTTGTGGGGAATTATGTTAAAATATTAGAAAGACATTCTCATCAGCCAGAGATGCCATTTCAAGTAAAATGTGAAGAAACATGACAACATTGACATTTAAAGTGACTTCTATGGATTTGATTTTATGAATAATAAACGTATAGCATTTAGTGTTCTTATACTATTTATAACTCATTCATTTTTATCACAAAATCTTTATAGCTGAAAGTGGCCTAATATATCATCTATATTCATTGATTTCTTTGACTGCAGGTCCCAGAAAGCAATTCTAGCTATCTCATCCCAAAATGAAATTATCGAAAGGTTATGGAGTAACTCTTAGGACTGAGGGGAAAAAACTAAGAAATCTGGCTCAAAAAAGACAGGTATCAGAGGGGCTGTAGGAATCTATAAAGAAGGAACTAATGAGTAGATGCTTTCAAGAGCCTCCATCTCCCTGAAGTTAGTCTTTGTGTGACTGCATTTGAGTCCAAATATCAAAGACAGAGAGGTAATGTACTTTCATTGACAGTTCCAAAAAGATTGGGTCCACTTGGGGAGAAACAGTGGGGTTGGGTTCCCCCAGAGTCTGATTCTGAGACAAGGATTCAAGAACAGTGGTTTATTTGGGAGCTGATCCCAGAGATGTTTATTTGGTAGTATGGAAGAGAGACAGGGAAGGGCAAAAATCCAATAAAAGATGTGTTACCAAAGCAGTACTCATGCCGGGCAACCGGTCTTGGACCCTGGAGGGAGCCAGTTTAGAACACATCAGAGTTAACTGAGAGATGAGGAAGGTAAGATATTTTTCAACCATATACCTTTACAAGATTTGTCGAGGGCTTCTGGGACATTAACTATTGGGTGCTTCTGGCTTATCCTGTGTATAAATTGTACATGCTGTTACAGCTAGAAAAAAGTTCTCTGGCAAAGAGTCCTAAGGGTTTGCGGTGAGCAGCTTTCTCTGAGTAGAAGTGAGTTTCTAAGAAGACATGGTCTGGGAAAAACATGTACTGTGATTTCCTTAAGCAAAATTGTTACTAGAAGATGGAGGCTGGAGGCTGGGCAGACAAAAATGGTAGATACTCTCTTCACCATGAATGCAACCCTCTTATTTTACAGAAAAAGTTTATAGGTCAAATGGCTATGCATGTTGTATCAATTAGGATGCTTTCAGCTCTACTAGGAGCCTATCAGGCATGATGGGCTGTATTATCTCATGGTAACAAACAGCCTCCACCAGTGGCTTAACAAGGGGAAGTCTATTTCTCACTCATGCTAAGTCAGCAGAGAGTTCAGGCAGTTCTCCACAGCAGCTGTTTTTAGACATTGGCTCATCATTCCAACCGCTTGGATCTTAGGCACTTCCATCAGTATACACGCTCCCCTGATTACCACAGCAGGGAATCAAACACTGGATGTGGCCCACAGTGCTTCTCGTCACGTTGCATTTGAAGTCAATGGGCCATGCTTTGGTGGCAGAGAAGTGCTGTGCTCCTGTTTGCCAGAGTAGGATATTGGCCACGAGAGGCAATAAGTTCTCTCAAGGGCTTATTTTTTTCTCCAATAGAAAAATCTGGAAGTATGTAGTCTCAAGCTTGTTTCAGTAACTCAGCAGTTATTGAAGACTGAGTTGCTTCCTGTCTTTCCAGTCTGGCATCTCTGATTTGTCAGGGACATCATTCTGTCACAAGATGACTACTACAGCTCCAAATATCACATCGTCTCATGTCAATACCCGAAAGCAGGAAGAGAGGGGTGGGATCTCTTTGCCTCTTTTTTCTCAGGAGGAGTGAGGCCTCTCTCTTTCTCAGTTCCCACCCTGATTTCTTAATTAGGGCAGAACATTGTTCTTCACATCAGACTTCCCATTATACCTCACTCATCAGAGCTGGGTCATACGGCTACCCCTAGCTTCAAGAGAAGATGACAAAGTAAGCACCCGACATTTTCATTCTCTCTTGCAAGAGACAGGATCTGCCAGCTTAGGAGAAGGGGTGCACTACATCAAAAACTAATGATGTACTATACAGTGGCTAACTGAACATAAAAAGAAAGAAAAGAGAAAGAAAAAGGGGTAGGGAAATGGCTGATGGGTTCAAAGGAAACAGGCTGCTTAGTGTCTGCCATGCATGACAACAGTGTTATCCATGTCCATTTATACAGGTATCAAGTATTTGCCCCAGATCACCGTGCTATGGAAATGCAACTTCCTGAGGTCCCACCTTGTAGGCTCTGAATCACCATCGCTGGTGGCACAGTTGTATTCAATCACAACCTCCTATTCCTGAGAAAATTGCGTATTTCCTGAGATCTAATATCAAGCCACCTCCTGGGAACAGGTCTGTTTGGCTGATCAGATGAGAAATGATGGCTCTTGCTTGATAACTCAGAGCAATTTAAAAGAAATTTCCTTTATACAGTTTTTCAGATCGCCCAATCAAATTGTAGACTACAGATGAGTAGGAAACTGGGGCTTGATTGTGAAAATTTTCCCTCCTGAAAAATAAACTACAACTTGGCTTATTTTTCAAAGAATCAACTTCTCAGACTCTAGGCAGAAAAACAAACGCCACTAAAGAAACTGTTACCGTGTGTTTCAGAATCGTACACGTTATCTGGGACTTTAATAACAGTTAAACAATAGAAAAGATGGTAGTGGAGACTCCTGCTTCACATGACAACCATCTAACAGCTTCCAATTAAGTCGCTTATGACAACAGACAAAAAGGTTGCAAAACCATCAAAAGCTGAAACTTAAAAATGATTCTAATAAACCGGGTAGAAATGTACTGAGTCTAAAGCAAATGGAGCTGGGCTGAGGGAAAATAAATCCTATTCAGTATTTTATTCTGGAAACAAAGAGAGCACAAAAACAGTAGGACTATACTTTCTATCTCCTCTGTCTGCCTCAGGGAGCTGGAGTACACCAACCAAAAAAGACACTTGCTTCTCTAAGAAGGCTAGAAGAATTTCTCCCCAATTCTGCCCTCAGATTATTTCAGAGCTCTCACTCCTCCCCTTACCCCCTGAGAAATACAGCACAGGAAGTGTGATCGCTACAGTTTCTAGAATGCGGTGCACCATCATGGATTTCACAAGTCAGGCACTGTGGGTGGGGGGTTGGGTAGGAAGAACTCTGGTGGCAGTGCATTCTTGGGGTTGTAGAATTCCCTGAGGTGTTCCCCTCGTCTGGTGTCACAGTCTGGGTGGGGTCAAAGACTAGCAACACCTTTGTGAGGTCAAAAGGGCTTTGAGGGAAAACCCAAACTTATTGGAAACTCCCCTTTCCTACCCTCAGCACCTAGTAATGCAACTAGGAACTCCAGACTGCTACAAGCACTACTCGTGGGCATTGCTCGTTTTATGTGTGCAATGTGTAATAACTAACATATCCTATTATGCACTATTTTAAACACTTCACATGGGACAACAAGTGATCTTCGCAATAAGCCCCTGAAGTAGGTGCTATTATTATTTATTCTCATTTTACAGATAAACTGAAGCATAAGGAAGTTAAAAATCGTGTTCAAATTTTTAGTCAGTAAATAGCTGAGCTGGAATTTGAACCTAGAAGATCTAGCTCCCAATTCCATACTCTTAATTACACTTCTAGACTGTCCTTGAAATATACATAGTGAAATGGAAGTTGTATTAGTGTGTGTATTTACATAGGTATGAACATATATATGCTTGGATACTCACACTGGGTAAAATACCGCCGCTGTAGACCAGGCTCCTGGCCACGCCCACATGGTCAGATTACAGTCCGTTAATGGCACGGCAATCTTAAGCAAGCTACCTCAAAAAGAAATAGCTCATGGACTGCTTCTTACTCAGAATTCTATAAGGAGCATCCCTCCCTACATGTCATCTGCAAAGAAGTGTAGGAAAACTGCTCTGTCTTGTTCTACTAGCAGCCTGTTGTCTACCTCTTGATGCCCACCAAGACCTAAGGTATAGGTGATAGGACTTCTTCCACCTTCCTTTCTCCTTTCTGTTCATTGTGGGTAAATAAGTAGCATGGGGTGGGAAAGAGACAAATAACATCCTTTCAATTAGGCCTGCCTTTATGTTTGGCATTAGGTCTTAATTTACTGTTGGTAGCAACAATGACAGAAAGCCAAATGTATTTTAAAACTCTGGAAGGATAGAAATGGGTTATATAAAACTTCTAAATTTATTTTTAAAATGAGGCAAAAAATGCAACAAATTACAAAACAAAATAAAATCAAAGCATGAAAAACAATCACAGAAAAATAAGATTGCAGAGATAAGTCTGCTGTAGTTCAATACTCGTAATAATTGTGAGTGACTCTCAGACTGGATTACAGTCTACGAGTGACGTGTACGTGAGCTATCCAAAATGAAATGACTTAGAAAGGGGCATGTTCTCTCATCTTCCTCTGAACTGGCAGAAAACATCAAGGACAGCCTAAGGAGTGCCAAAGCCATCAGGGGTTCTTAACCTGGGATTTGTCAACTTGGATGGAAAAACAATTTCACCTTTATTTTCACTAATCCCTAACAGAAATTCAATGTTTCTTTCAATCACCGTAGCATCAAACCATAGTAACTAAAAGTAATTCTGAACTTCTTGAATACCACCAGTCCTTTCTCCTATGCTAAGAATCCTCAGGAGTGTAATAAACAAACAAACAAACAAATGAACAAATGAAAAAACAAACAAAATAACTTTTTCATAGCAACAACAGTCAAATAGAAAATAAAAGGGAAAGAGTGATTCAATTCCAAATAGCTGCTGAAAATATTAAATGTTTATTCAACAAGTTCTATATAACAAAGTGAAAATATTTTATTGAAGGACATTCACCACTTGATTAGAGAGAGCTGCTGAAGGGAAGATTCGATTTTGTGGAGCTGTCAATCTCCCTTCCTACTGTATAAATCAAAACTATAATGTAATCTCAATCACATGACAATGGATTAAAAAAAACCAGAGACAACAAAAATTGCAGAATGATCTTAATGAAGGATCTATGTATAGATTTTTTTTAAAAAAGTGTGATGAAGTGGTTTAAATTGATGTTGAAAGTATGAATTATTTAATTGTTCACCAACTGACTAACTTACTATGGGTGGGGTGGGAAGCAGAGGAACAGTAAGTCTTCTGGTTTACATTTAAATCTAAATAAATTCCAAACCATAAGAGACTCTTAGTCACAGGAAACAAACTGAGGGTTGCTGGAGGGGAGGGGGTGGGGAGATGGGGTAACTGGGTGAAGGACATTAAGGAGGGCATGTGATGTAATGAGCACTGGGTACTACATAAGACTGACGAATCACTAAACTCTACCTCTGAAACCAATAATACATCATATGCTAATTAATTAAATTTAAATAAAAAAATTTAAAAATAAATCTAAATAAATTCCAGATGAATTAAAGGTATAAGTATAAAAAATAAAACCATAAAGGCTGCAGAAAATGTTGGTGAGTATTTATATAGATTCAAGGTAGAGAAGTCCCCACTCACCCAGACACCAAAGGTAGAAACAGCAGGTCCAAAAAATAGATTTGATGTCATGAACATTTAAATCTTTAGGACATTAAAACCACTTTAAAAATACAAAGACAGATGATAAAATGAGAGAAAAGAAAAAATTTTATAACATTTATGAAAGACAAAGGGTTAATAATATTAATACATAAAGAGCTCTTACATGCCAGTAAGAACAAGGTGAATAAATACCCCAGATGAGAACACATGCAAAGGAAACAGTCATTAAATTGGTAACAAGAATAAATTTTCCAACTTAAAGACATTCAAAACAAAACAATAAGCTACTTTTTTGAACGACCATGTTAACAGAGTAGATCTGTATTCTGAAGATCTTTGCCAATGTAGGGGAAAGAAGACTTTTGGTTATTACTGGTAGATTTATAAATTAGCCTTTGTGGAGAGCAATTATTGAAATTTGTCTGAAGTTACTAATGATAAAAATATTCACATTACTTAGCTAAGTAAAGAAAAAGGCATTTATAAAATGATTTACATTGTAAGTATATTTTTATAGATGAGTTTTATATGAAAATTACACATAATTAAACATAGAATGTTTACAACTAATACAAATTACTCTCTAATGAGGAGAATAATTTCATAGGTAGTAATTCTTTCAGTAATTATAAACCACTGTATTTAATAAAAAATTTAAATACCAATGAAATTCCTTTAGAGTGTTACTGATTTAAATCTGGTGCTTAAATTTTTGTTTAAATTTGCAGACTATAATTTAAGATATACAAGGAGAGAATGATTTACTGCAATCCTAGGAATACCCTCTGTTCTCACGCCACTAAACCTCTACCAAGAGGCCACAAAAAGAAAAAAATAAAATAAAAAAGGGGGCAAGATGGAGAAAAGATGTATCCTACACTGTATAAAGTTTTTATGAAACATATTGCTTAGATAATTTAAGGGTTGGTAAGCTAAATGGAATGTATTTCCAATATTATGCACTTTATAGTGTGATATAATTATGTGCTATTGTGGAAGGGCAATTATCTCTTTTTTTTTTTTCAGCTTGAAAGAATATGACTCCTGATTTTGTCCGTTCCATTCCATTTCTCTTCTGTTGGTCTTCCCCCTCATGCCTTCATAATTCTAGGTCAAGTTAACCCGAGTGAATTGGGAATTTTCACTGTTCTGTTCTATTATCTCGCTTTACAAGATAAAGGAATAAAAGCAAGCATTAAGTTAGTTTACGTGCTGCACATACCCTTGAAAAATAGCAGATTGAATCTGTAGGAAGCCTACTGCTGACTGCAGGTATGTGCTGGGCTCAGGGTTGTTAATTGCTGGTTTACCGAGAAATATATAAGCTCGCGTGCCAATCAAAAAGAAACCCCTATTTCTGTGACTTAAAAGGAAGTAAGTCAATTTAAAGTAAAATCCTGTTTTTCATGTGACAATCCCAGGGGACATGGCCTTTGATGGCTAATGTTATGTGTAAACTTGCCTGGGTCATGGGATGCCCAGATATCCAGTGAAGCATCATTTCTGGGTGTCTGTGGGGTAAAGGAGGTGACCTTCCCCAGTGTGAGCGGGCCTCAGCCAGTCGGTTGAGGGCCTGCATAAAGCAAAAAGGCAGAGGAAGGCTGAGTGAGTTCTGTCTGTTTAACTGGACATCAATCTTCTCTTGCCCTCAGCTCCCCTAGCTCTCAGACGTTCAGAGCCAGACAGCAATCCACACCATCAGCTTTTCGGCCCTCAGGACTTTAAACTACACCACTGGCCTTCCTGGGTCTCCAGCGGGCAACCGCAGATCATGGGACACCTCAGCTCCATAGTCATGTGAGCCGGTACCTTATAATAAATCTCTTTGCCTTTATGTCCCCTATTGGTTCTGTTGCCCTGGAGAATTCTGGCTAAAATGTGCACCAATGAGAAGCAATCCCCAATTTCTAATAACTGACTTGAAGAAAAGCACAGAGAACAGAACCCGGTCACAGAACTGAAAATAACCTGCTCATTTATCAAATGCTCTGAGATCAGGTTTCACTCCTCAGCTTCCAGTAACTAAGAAACTGGAGTGGAAACCCGCAACCATCTGAGCCATGATCCAAAAGGAGACATCTTCCTACTGCCAGCCATTCCATGTCAAAGCTTCCTCTGAGACTGGGTCTACCCACCACCACGTCACAAATCGAGGTGATTAAATTGCTTATACAACTGCTAAATACTGATACATCATTCATAACTTCCCAGAAGAAGAAACTGAGATGCAAATTAGTTCCCAAATCCCAAAACTATTGAAATGCTAGTAATTGTGTGCATTGGGTTAACCGGGGCAAAACAGGAGATGTTGCCTGGGATGGGGAAGCCATCCCATAGGGATGGAAAGGGATGGAAATGAGGGTTGCTCTTAGGAACCAGGTGAGCTGGACCGTCAGCTTCTCAAACTTGGACCTGACATACCAGGCACAGCTGCGCCTGCTGTGAGTTCAAAGGGATCAACCCCCTGGAAGGTTCAAACTGAACAGTACTGAGAGCAGATAAATAGGCTGG
Organism: Ursus americanus; assembly: GCF_024610735.1. Taxonomy (NCBI): domain Eukaryota; kingdom Metazoa; phylum Chordata; class Mammalia; order Carnivora; family Ursidae; genus Ursus; species Ursus americanus. The sequence goes on along the minus strand of NC_142146.1, from coordinate 49,354,079 downwards.
GAGATTCCCCTGGGGCACATTTCTGAAAATAGGTACTAAGTCCAATAAAATTAGTGTACAGGGATATTAACACCTATATCCCAAAGTGAGATTGGATGTTAACAAGCCGTCTCAGCTATTGAGTGTGACACAGTCTCCCTCCCCAGCAGTTGCACCATCTAGAACCGGCCTGATTCAAGCATGTGAGGTTCAGATGACCCCACCCTTCCTGGAAACTTTGGGTCACTCAGAGCTTCAGAGTGTTCACCTCAATAGGAGGGAAGAAAGAGCTCGTGTTGCTTCTCAGCACTGATTCTTCTCATTGGGTTTTCATTTGGGGGATTCTCCAGAATTCTTTTTGGGTTCACCTGGGGAAAAAAAAATTAGACCTTTATGAAAAGATCGTATTGTTCTAAATCAGAGGATTTGGGGGGGAAATAGGGTTTTTAGGCTTTATGAAAACTTAAAAGATGAAAGCAAAAAGTGATCTTAGTTTCCGAAATAGACTCTGGGCCTGAGGGGCAAGTGTGACTCTGAAATTCCAAATCTGTGGAAAACCAATACTCCTTCTAGAAACCTTATTGCCTGTCTTAATCTGTCTTACAGTGCCATTTGTTCAAAGGACAACATAAAAGGGATTATTTTTTCAAAGAATAAACTTCATTTTTTAAAAGATGCATTTATTTATTTTAGAGAGGTGGAGGGGAGAGGAGCAAAAAGAGAGAATCTCAAGCAGACTCCCTGCTGACTTCGGAACCCAATGAGGGACTTGACCCTGAGATCAGGACCTGAGCCGAAACCAAGAGTCTGACGCTCAACCGACAGCCACCCAGGAGCCCCATCAAAGAATAACTTCTAAAGCAGGTGACGTTTTTCAAATTTCACCAAACATTTCTTTAAAAGTTCCTAATTAACTTTTAAAGAACTCCCCAGGGCCCTGAGCTAAACTGCGTACATATGTGAGGGATAATTTCTTGATCTTGCCGAGAACAAAAGCCTCTTGGTAACTGCCCAAGCAGTACAAAACAAAAACTTGGCAAATGGAAAACTCGTTGTCTGTCCAACTTTATTCACTCTGGCAACTTATTCAGCACATATTGTTAATTCATTAGCATTAATAAATTTCAACAAAAAACTCCCATAATCATGTACAATATTGTGAACAAAATTAATTGAAAAATACCAAGAGCCTTTTTAAAATTACCCATTTGAAAGTTGAGCTTTAAGATGTCAAGAGTTCACATTACATACAGAAATTTGGAATAAAAAATGTTTATAAAAGCTATGTAATTGATGCAATCAGTGGGTCTGTGGGTGGGGGCACAGTGTTTCGTTGACTGAACATCAACATCAGAACTAGACAGAATTCTCTTCTAATTGCCACTAGAGCCTTAGTCTTATACCAGGATGATGCTTTAGTCTGGGGGTTCTTGAACAGTCTATGGATGGGCAGTGCTGTGGGTTGAATTGTGCGACCCCCTCCTCCCCCAAAAACCATATCTAAGGTCTTTACAGAGGTAATCAAGTTAAAATGGGGTCATTGCGGTTTGTCCTAACCCAATATAAGTGGTGTCCCTTCATAAAGGGAAATTTGGACCTAGAGATAGACATGGATAGAAGAGAAACAATGTGGGGGCGCCTGCGTGGCGCAGTCGTTAAACGTCTGCCTTCGGCTCAGGGCGTGATCCTGGCATTCTGGGATCGAGCCCCACATCAGGCTCCTCTGCTGGGAGCCTGCTTCTTCCTCTCCCACTCCCCCTGCTTGTGTTCCCTCTCTCGCTGGCTGTCTCTCTCTGTTAAATAAATAAAATCTTTAAAAAAAAAAAAAAAGAAGAGAAACAATGTGAAGAGGTGCGGAGTGAAGGCGGCCATCTGTGAGCCCAGGAGGGAGGCCTGGAATAGATCCTCCCCCACAAGCCTCAGGAAGGACCGACCCTGCTGACACCCTAATTTTGGATTTCTAGCTTCCAGAACCGTGAGACAATAAATTTCCATAGTTTAAGCCACTGAGTTTGGGGTACTTTGTTATGGCAGGTCTCGCAAACTACACAGGTGGTAAGAGTGTATCTTCAAATTGTGTACAAGGATTTTGTGTGTTTGTGAGTGGAAGGACATGGTTCTCCTCCTTCCTCTTCCTAGCATAGAACATAAAAGTGCTAGGATGATGAAGGGAGACAGGTTCCGTAAGAAAGCAAAATAATACTAAACAAGTGGGCAAAAGTGGATCCGTGTGCTCTGCTGCGTATTCCAAATGCCTCAGACCTTGGGCAAGGAGTCTCTGTTCTCAGGGTCACAATGGAGGACTGGGTGTTATCAGACCCCTGACTAAGGAAGGCAAGATAAACCCTGGAAAGGTGTACCACATTCTGCTGGGAATTTTTGTCAGGCAAGACTCCTCACCACTGCCCCTGTGGGAATGGGGTGGGTAAAATCCTCAATTAGGAAGCCTCGGGGCCACGGGCAGTGGACAAAGGGAAGGGAGCCCTCTAGCAGGGAAGGTACATGACTTTCCTGGACCAGGAGGGCTCCGCCCCAGAAATGAAGTGTCCTATTTGGAAGTAACCCCTTCTAGGTCCAGGGTAGTTCACGATCACTTGAGCCACTTGGGGGGGGAAAGATGCACTGGGGGTGTTTAGGGTCATTCTTCGGTCTCTCACAGTGGGGAATGTGGTGACAAATTGAGACTGCTGGGTCTGCTGTATTCAAGGAAAGTATCTTCCCTGAAGGCGGTGCATCTAGAAATCATTCAATCAGCAAACTCCTAGAATTAATTAACACCGACTTCGTTTGTTTGTTTGAGAGCTAGACATCAAACCTTGGTGATACATTGGTGGCAATGGACTAGTCACCCACTCTCCCCCTCCACCACCCCAGGCACACATCTCACAGGTTCAGAAAAAAGATCTTAATTTAAAGATTCTTCTCTTGGGTCCATTCTGATCAGAGAAGAAATTTTGAGAGCTGTTTACCACTGAAAGTGGTTCAGTTGTTTGGGATGAAAAAGTCTAGGACTAATCCCTTGTCACCTGCAGAGGCATCAGCAATCCAGGGCACTTAATAAATGGTACTCAACAGTATTTGAACCCAACATTAGGTAATGAAAAGCCAGCTAGGATACCTTCAAGTTTATAAAGTTTGTTTGAATGCTCTTATTCATCTGGGAGCTGGTAGGGAGAGGATCTGTTATTTTTCATAAAGAGGTTTCCCATGAAGAGGTTAATAGGTTCGATCCCAAAGTTAAGAAGAGTCCCCTCCACTCTCTCTAAGGTGATGCTTGAGGGCCTAAGGGCTCAGTGATTCTTCCCCTCAGGTGTATGGAGAGATTCTTTACCATCCCTACCCAGGGAGGAAGTGTACCCCTTTGTAAAGAACCTAATCTGGAGGCAGCAGTGTGCAGACTGGGATTATAAATGGTATACTGGCAGCAGAATGACCTATGGTGTGTGTGTACAGGTGTGACAGAGGGAGCGTTGTCGGTGGAGAGCAGCGCATAAGCTGTTGGTCCTGGGAGCTACAAGTCTAGAGACTGAATGGCGAAGGCAAAATACATATGGAGAAACCTTAGTACCTTTTCACACACAAGTAAGGTCAGAGAGAGAGACTAGCCTTCGTGAGGCCTGAGACGTTCTCAGAGAAGGGGTGTAGCAGGATGCGTCTATTTTCTCCCTTCTCCTTTTCTCGCTGGTGGAAAAACACGTAAGAACACTTTCGAGATGGCCACAGGATTTTCTGGGCAGTGTGAACACGCTCATCACCAGAGAGCTATTGCATCTTAAATGAAGACATCTGTGAAGGCCTCTTTCCCGCCTCTCCTCCACCTCCCAGAATGCTCTGCCTGAGAACCATCTAGATGGCATTTGGTGGAGTGAAGAGATGATTACCGGCACACAAAAAGAGAATGCTCTAAAGGCACAGAATGAAAGAGGAACCTCTTTGTTTCCAGGGAATCCTGGGGAAGGTAAAGTTGGAGTAGGAGAGTTTTCTCTGCTGTCTCTTAGGTGGCGGCTGTGTGGAGGCATTAAGTGTTATGAACTAAGGTCCCACCCCAGTCAGAAATCAAATCGGAAGAAATGCATTGTTTTATATATTCCTTTGGACTCTGTGTGTCTGATGGGTTGACAGTAAGACAATTTAGATCTAGATTTTACTACCCATGCTTTCTGTGAGAAGCCAATAATCCTAGGGTTTCAGGAACATGTGTGATTTATTTTTTCCTAGACGGAGGGCATACTGCTTAAAACACTGGGTTTAATTTAAGACTCATTACTTGAATTAGGGTTCTTGTGTTTTTCCTTGCCAGCCTGTTACAGCTGGAGAATGGGGGGGATAAAAGATGTGATCGTGCCTACTGTATGCCAGGTTCGTGTATACATAATACCTTTTTGTTTTAATATTTTATTTATTTATTTGACAGAGACAGTGAGAGGGGGAACACAAGCAAGGGGAGTGTGAGATGGAGAAGCAGGCTCCCCACCGTGCGGGCTCAATCCCAGGACCCTGGGATCGTGACCTGAGCCGAAGGCAAATGCTTAACGGCTGAGCCCCCCGGGCGCCCCTACATAATGCATTACTAATCCTCACAGAACTTCAAGAGGTAGATAGTATCACCTCCATTTTCCGAAGGAAGGACTTGAAGCTCAACAAGTTTAAATGGTTTGATCAAGGTGAGGAGCTTGGATTCAAATTTAGTTCTGCCCTATTCCAAAGCCCTGTCCAGGTTCTGCTCATTTTACCACACCCATCCCCTAGGATGTATCTGAGTGTGTGTGTGTGTGTGTGTGTGTGTGTGTGTGTGTGTGTGTGTGTGTGTGTAAAGAGCCCTTTTTTGAGTAGAATGGCATCACTTACATGACCAGAGGCCTTAATCTCTTAGGCCTTCATCTCAGCAGCCCTAGGACAAAATGGTATGACTGATTCCCACCCCCATCTTGAAGGCTCAAATGAGGCTTAAAGCTGGGATCATCTGGTTGAGTTATTTTTTTTAACCATCAGTATCAAGTGAGACACTTTCAAAGTGCATTACTCCTCTGAATGTATTCATATGTGGGACACTGAGTGAATTCAGTGGGAGACTAAAAGGATTTGGGGGCCTTCAACGAAATGTTGATTTATATGCACATATTTTGCCAAGTGAGATTTGTAAATTATAATATTTTATTCAATCCTTTCTTCTTAGCCGTGCAAAATATTCTGGAAACAACTTATTTCATTACGCTAAAGAGCAAAGAAAGAGCTACAGGAGGTGATAGTACCAGGTCTGTTGTGGTGGGGGTGGGCAGGGTGGGGGAGAATGGAATAACCTTTAGTGTAAATTGAAATCCATATGGCTACAGATGATATAGTTGATATCGTGCCATTTAACTTGTTTTGATGACTGCACTTTTTAGAATCTCCCGTAGTCAACAGTGGTAAACAAAACCTTTGAAAATGTTACTTCTCAGAGGTCTTACCATCAAGGAAAAAAAATCTCATTCTAGCCATTCTTGCCTCTGCTTGATAAGGAGATCAGAGTTTCATTTGCTTGTCCATTTTGTGCTGTGCCTACAAACATATTTAGCATGTTGGTTCTCAGCAGTTTTTCTTCTTAATGTAATCACTGATCGGGGGCGCCTGGATAGTTCAGTTGGTTGAGCCTTAGTTTGGCTCAGGTCATGGTTCCAAGGTCTTGGGATAGAGCCCCACATCCAGCTCCCTGCTCAGCGGGGAGACTGCTTCTGCCTCTCCCTCTGACTCCCCACTCATGCTCTCTCTCTCTCTTTTTCTCTCGTGCTCTCTCTCTGTCAAATAAATAAATAAAATCCTTAAAAAATGAAAAAAATGTAATCACTGATCACTTATATAGTTGGAGACATTGACATACTTTTGGCTTTATAAGGGTCTCTGAATCTAACATATCTTGCAAAGCTGTGCTTAGTCATAACATGGTGTCATTGGGAATGCAGGAGGGAGCTTTTCTCATAGCTCAGTTAATGCTTAACATGCTTTATTTAGTGGCAGAAAGCAAAGAAGGTAGTAGATGATATGTGAGAGCTATGAAATCCATAAAATTTTCCTAGAAATTCTGAAGCAAATTAGTGATTTTCTTTTAATATATAACCTGAAGTTATGATTAACATTAATATTTAAGGGGCTATGCAGTCCACTAATAATGAACTATGAGGGAGATAATTATGTTTGGTTCTGAGGAGGCAATGACAAGAGAAGGATACTATATTTACTCATATTTTTCTCCATGTTTGCATACCTGCTCATTTCCCACTACCCCTGCCAAACTCTACCTCTAGTTTTTGAGGGTAAAATCTGGTTTCTCCTCAGAATCTGCCATAGTTTTCTAGGGTAGGTGCTGTAGTTGGCAATGGCAGCAGCTGATATGGGGAAGCCCTTGTGAGGGCAGTTGAAGGAGCCAGAAAGTTCCTGTTCCTTCCATGTTTCCTAAGGGTTGTCAAGTTGGATAATTTCTTAGCACATGGCTTCCTTCTCTGGGGTCTCCAGGTCATGGTTATACTTGAAGGCATTATAACCTGCATGATTTCTCCTCGCTTCCCCATTAGAGTTGTAAAATATTTTCCTTAAGGCAGAGATGGTTACTTAGATAAATGTAGAACACTTCTGTAGTTGCCTCCTCATGTTTATTCACCTGGATTGAACCTAGTTCCATTCAGAACATCCATTCAGTTCCATCCACTCTCTCCTATCTCAGATTTGTAAATGCTCATGAGTTGTAAAGGCTCTTCTTCTTTCAGGGGAGTTTAAATGATACGTAAGTGCCCATGTTCCATTTTAAAAGCATAGAAGATTCTTGGTTTTTAGTTTCATGTACTAAACACTTGGAACAGTTTCAAGCTGAAGATGTTTGTTAATTTTCATTCAATATTTCATTCTTTTATTAGACTCTATTACATCTTTCTCACCAATCCCAGAAAGAACCATCGGTGGGATTATTGTTATCATTATTTCGTCTAAATGTCCCTCCTACAGAGCATACTAGAAAAGTTTTTAGCCCTCTGCCTATTTCTATTCAGGTTCTCTATTGGGTATAAGAGACATCCTAATGCTGGTGGTAAATATCCAGTCTTGGTTTTAGAAGCAGGCCCACAAAAGAATTAAAGAACATAGAAAACATTGAAAATAATAAAGGAGAGAAAAATGTTAATGAATGCCACACAGGAATAATAACCCCTGTAATCGAAAGTGTCTAAATCCCGTTGGGCTGCTATAGCAAAATGCTATCAACTGGGTGGTTTATAAGCAACAGTAATTTATTTCTCAGAGTTCTGAAGGCTGCGAAGGTCATGATCAAAGCACCTGTGGATTTGGTGTCTGGTGAGATCCACTTCCTCGTTCATAGATAGCTGACTTCTCACCACAACCTCACATGGCAGAAAGGACAAGAGAGCTCTCTGGGATCTCTTTTATAGGTATATTAATCTCATTCACAAGGACTCCATCCTCGTGACCTAATCACATCCCAAAGGGCCCTCCTCCAAATATCTTCACATTAGAAATGAAGTTTACAACATATACATTTTAGGGGAACACAAACATTGAGTCTGTTGCAGGATGGAATAAAATGAGGTGCATTTCTCCAGAATTTATTTCTTTAGTGTCTCAAGATTGAACTTCTGAAAAATACACAAGGAAAAGTCCCTCACTTTAAGGACTTAATATAATGGAGATCTCTTTAGTATCCTGTGAACTATCCCTTGCCGGAGTAAGGAGACTCAAAACACAGACAGACAAAATAGCAAGAGGCTGAAGACAGGTCTATATAAAGTGTCCAAACTGAAGCACATAGAGAAACAAAATTTGAAATACAGAAACAAATGTTATAAACATGTGGGACTCCGGTTAACACATATGTGATTACAGTTCCAAAAGGAGATGGGAAAGAGAATGTGGCAGAAATATTTGGAGATCTAATGGGTAAGAGTTTTCAATGATCTCTAAAAGACATCAACTCAGAAGCTGAAAAAAGCCCACAAACTACAGATGAAATTAAAATTTCAAACTTCAGTCACATAATATTTTTGAAAACCCAAGACAAAAAGATTAAAAACCAGAGGCAAAAAGAACATCTTAAAAACAGAATAAAGACACAATCCTTACAAAGATCGACAGTAAGATTTATAGCAGACTTCTCAACAGAAACAAGAAAAGCCTTGGGTGAACTTGATGATATTTTAAAAGTGCTCAATAAAATATTTTTACCAACCTGGAATTCTATATAAAACCAGAAAAAAATGAAAGTGAAATAAACTTTTTCTAAAGTATCATATTCCCTGTCCTTAAACAGTATAGTAGGGGATATGGATACAAACCTAAATTACAGTGTAATAGCACCATAAATATTACAACTGTGTCAATAGCCGGCATTATTGGGCGTTTCTCAAATCCAAGGCATTGTCTTTTCCCCCAGCTTTATTGAGGTGTAATTGGTATGCAAAAACACACGTAATTAATGCGTACAATTTGGGGAGCTCGGACATATGTATGCACTCATGTTACAGTCGAGGTAATAAATATATCCATCACCTCTAAAAGTCATATCTCCCCCTTGGTAAGAAAACAACATGAGATCTACCCTCCTAAAATTTTTTTGGTTGTACAATACCTTATCGTTAACTATGGGCGCCATGTCGTACACCACGTCGCTGGCACTTACGTTGTATAACTCACTTTATACCCATTGAACAATGACTCCCATGTCCCCCTCATGCACCCCCCAGTAACCACCATTCTAACATCTACTTCTATACCTTTGACTATTTTGCATGCCTCAAACAAGAGGAATCATGTAGTATTTATCCTTTTGTGACAGACATTTCACTTAGCATAATGTCTTTCAGGTACACCCATATGTTAGCATTTCCATGTCAGGTACGTCACAAATGTTAGCATTTCCCTTTCTCTAAAGGCTGGATAATATTCCATTGTATGTATATACCACATCTTTTTAAAAAAAGATTTATTTATTTTAGAGAGAGACAGAAAGAGAGAGAGAGGGGGAGGGGCAGAGGGACATGGAGAGAGAATCTCAAGCAGACTCCCCACTGAGCACAGAGCCCAACGCAGGGCTCAATCTCACGACTCTGAGATCATGACCCGAACTGAAATCCAGTCAGACTCTTAACTGACTGAGCCACCCAGGTTCCTGCCCCCTCCCCACACATCTTTATCCATTCATCTGTCAATGGACATTTGGTTTCTTTCTATATCTTCGCTATTGTGAATAATGCCACAATGAACTTGGGAGTGTAGGTATCTCTTCATGATCCTAATTTCATTCAGGGTATGTATACCCAGAAATGGGGTTGCCCAATCATATGGTAGTTCTATATTTAATTTTTTGAGGAACCTGTATACATTTTCCCATAGTACTTGCACCATTTTACATTCTCACCAACAGTGTACAAGTGTTTCAATTTCTCCAGATCCCTACCAACACTTACTGTTTTATTTTATTTTTTTGATAATAGCCAACCTATTAGGTGAGAGGAGATAGGAGGTTTTGATTTATATTTCCCTGCTGATTAGTGATTTTGAGCGCCTTTTCAGGTGCCTGTCGGCCATTTGTATGTCTTCTTTGGAGAAATGTCTACTGAAGCCCTTTGCACATTTTTTAATTGAGTTCTTTGCTATTGAGTTGTAGGAGTTCCTTATATATTTTGGATAGTAGCCCTTTATCAGATATACGGTTTGCAAATATTTTCTCTCATTCTGTAGGTTGCCTTTTACACTCTGTTGATTGTTTCCTTTGCTGTGCAGAGTTAAGGTTGATGTATTCTGCCAAAGTTTCAAAATAGCCAAAGTAAAACAAATAAATCACTAAAGTAGTAATTGTTTAAATTTATTGTGCACACACTAAAAAGACAGTTTACAACCCAAGAATACTCAAACCAGAACAGGGAATGAGGCTCAGGGATATATTGCTATAAAGCAGCCTATACAGTGAGAAGGCAGTGACTGTGTATTCTTTACAGTGATTGGTTATATTACAGTTTTCAGTGGTTACCTCGTATCAGCCTTGGGAACCAGTCAAGTTTTGCTTAGCATTTCCAGAGGCGCAAGCAAGAAATGATCTAGATCAAGTCAACCTTGCCAAATAAGCTAAATAAAGCTTTGTTTGTAAGCTTTGTTTCCAACTTGTCTATTTTTACTTTTGGTGACTGTGCTTTTGCTGTCATATCCAAGAAATCATCGTAGAGACCACTGTCAAGATTTTGCCCCATGTTTTCTTCTAGGAGTTTTATAGTTTCAGCTCTTGCATTTAACTCTGTTATCCATTTGGAGTTAATATTTGTGTATGGTGTGAGATAAGGGTCCAGTTTTGATGTTTTGGATATGGCTATCTAGTTTTCCCAACACCATTTATTGAAGAGACTGTTCTTTTTCCCATTGTGTATTCTTGGTACCCTTATCAAAGGTCAGTTGATCATATATGTGTGGGTTTATTTCAGGGCTCTCTCTTGTGTTTTATTGGTCGATATGTCTGTTTTGATTACTGTAACTTTATAACATATTTTGAAATCAGGAGGGGCGATGCCTCCAGATTGTTCTTATTGCTCAAGATTGCTTTGGCTCTTGGGGGTCTTTTGTGGTTCCTTATGAATTTTAGGGTTGTTTTTTTTCTATTTTGGTAAAAAAAAATGTCTTTGGGATTTTGATAGAGATTGTATTAAATCTATAGATTGCTTTGAATAGTATGGACATTTAAACAATATTAATCCTTCTAGGGTGCCTGGGTGGCTCAGTCGGTTAAGTGTCTGCTTTCAGCTCAGGTCATGATCCCGGGGTCCTGAGATTGAGTCCCACATCCCCCCCACTCCCTGCTCAGCAGGGAGCCTGCTTCTCTCTCTGCCCCTACTCCCTGCTCATGTTCTCTCTCTCTTTCTCAAATAAATAAATAAAATCTTTTAAAAAAATAAACAATATTAATCCTTCTAAACCAAAACATCGGATGTCTTTCCATTCATTTGTGTTTGCTTTAATTTCTTTCCTCAATTTTATAGATAAAAAAACACTCAGACTGAGAGAGGTCACCTTCTTTTTATTTTCTTCTCAAAGTTATAACCTAATCAGTGGAAATCAGAGTTTAAATCTTGGCCTTCAGATATTGTGACCACTGTACATAGATTTTGATGGGAACAGAAAGGAAGAGACCTATCTTAGAGGAAGAGGCAGAGGAACTAGGACGGGACATCTAAACTAAACCTTGAGTTATCTAGGGACAAAAGAGGAATGATGAAAAAGTCTATGTTGAGGTGTATATTGCCTGTGCAAGAGAGCTAGAAAATTCAAGTTAGGGGAAATGCTTTGAAGTATCCATGCCACTCCACAATAAGCAAATTTACCATTCTCCTTTCTAAAATTGGGATTATGGTTCTTAAAAAAATAGGATTTAGTCTGTGGCCATTCCTAAGGAACAAGGTCAAGGTCCTGACATGTACAAGACGATCAACTGTCCCTCTTCCATATACCATGAAATTGAAGGAGACTGTTCTACATCTGAGCACTTGGGTTTATTTTAAAAAGAATCTCATTCTAGCAAGTTGGGAAGAGATATAAGCAAGAAGGATTGAAAAATGCAAACTAGAGGGATAAAAGTTGAATATTATGCCTTTTCACTGTGGTGTGCTCAGCTTTTACCTCTGAGCAATCACATTCGTTTTGAAACCCCACATGACTGCTAATCTGCAATGATGCAATGGCGTAGGTCACTTCACCTTGGAAGAATGAGATGAATCACTTCAACTTTCAAAGCACGTACTTCATTTTTTTCCTTTAAAGTAAAGATGAATTCTTGCCAAAAGCAAGGAAAAATCATTAGAGTGTTTAATTTTTCTCTGACAATGTCTGTCACTTATTAGCGTTTTTTGAATGAATTGTCCTTTAATTTTTTTTGATGGGATAAAATGATTTTCTCTAAGTACTGAATTTGAAATAGTCATGGGAAGAGACAGAGTTAGGGAATGTGAGATGAGAGAGAGACACACAGACTGAGAAAGAGAGAGAGAGATTAAAAGCAGAATAGATTGTGGGGGAAAGAATATACTACCATGGCCTTCTAGAAAAACATTTACCCTTTCTCCTCTTCAGCTACCTTTTAACATTTCAGAATAGAAGTTTCTGGGGCAGAACCACGGTGAGTTCATACAGGGGTGAGCTGGAGCCTTGGAATCTCCTTTGTTGGTGGGTCAGATTTACAATCTCTGCCCGTCTCTTTACAGGCACAATATGCACTTGACAGACATTAGGTAAACGAAAGGAATTTTTAATAATGAAAGAAGAATTAAAAGTATTTTCAGTATGGTCACAGCCCAATTCCAACAGTATTTAAGATGGACTTGCTGTTGAGGTTACTTTTGTTAACTAGCATTTCTAGCTTAGTTTACCAACTCTGCTGATAGGGATGCTTCTTGTGCTGGGCTTTCCTTGGACTCTTTCTGGTTAGCTGAGTTAGCTTGTATCTAGATGAGCAGATCTTGGAGACAGCTTGAAATTTATGTGATGTGGTCTAGTACTCAGAGCGTGGCACTAAGTGTCTTAAGATCTGGGGTCAAGTTTGGTTCAGGTCCTCACCTAGTGGCTGACCATTGGAGTCACTTCTTCTGCATCTGGAGTACCAGATCTACTTCTGCAGAATGGGGGTACCAGATCTACTCTGTTTATTCGGCACAGGCAGCTATGGTAATGGTCAAATGAAACTGTTACATGTGAAATAGCTTTGACAAGTACAAAAACTCCACAAATGTAACAGAAGGCCATTACTAAAGAGAAAATTGCTTAGTTGGAAGTCTGGATGCTTGTGCCAGCCTGTGGAAGGACTTAGTTAATGCAATACTTTCTTATTCTTGTAAGGGGTGCTATGAAGAGGACACTGGGTTTGTTGCCAAGTGTTCTAGTATTTTGCTTGCAGACTGTGCCAGAAAGGAGTATAACCTGTGGGAGGGCACCCTGATGAGGTGTAATGCATGTTGGTCCTGCTTCAGAGAGACAAAACTGGACCCCAGGGGAAGGTCTGGTATTCATCTAATGAGGGAACTATCTAAACTCTGGAGAAGTTTCCTGTGAATGAGATCTGCATCCTTGTCCCTGTCAGTTCTGCTACAGATGTCACAAGTGTCTTGGGGTGGGGCAGAGGGGAAGAGAGTGGGTCACTTTGACAAACATCGCACATGCAGTTGAGGATTATAATCTGCTGTTTTTCATTATTTTTTCAAACAGCATTTATTGAGCACCTGCTCTGTGCTAGGCCATGTATTAGAAGCTTGAAGGATTAAGAGAGGCAGATGTGATTGGTATAAGGTTCCTGCCATTAGGATGCTTACCAGGTGGGGAGACGGACATGGAAAGAGCCCAGCGGTACAACCGTGTGATGCTGTCCAAGCACAGGCAAGAAAGTGGTTAATTCTGCTCAGGACAGAGTGAGGAAAGACTCCACAGACTTCACTGAACTGGGTCTTCGGGAATCAGTATGGACTACCAAAGATGACAAGGAGGGAAAAGTCTTCCTAGTTGGAGGAAACAGCATGTTCAAAAGACTGAAGGGAGTGAATAAATGTGGTGTGATTGTTGGGCGTGTGAGTATGGGGATGAGTGGAGAACAGTGATGAGAGATGATGTTAGGAGTGTAGAAAGATGCCAGATCATGAAGGCCCTATTTATCTGGCTAATAGACCAAGGGTTCATAATAATAATCTTGGGTTCCCGTTCTATGATATTCTCCAAGATCCATGAAGATAACTTACTCTGTCAGTAGAGTGGAACTCAGCAGTTGTTCTCAAGGTGGGGAATAAAGAAGGGTTCAAGTGTTTTAAACTCCTCTAGGGTTCATAGAAGAAAGAGTAGATAAGCTTGACAAAGTACCCCCAGAGATTCTCAATGGCCCCTAAAGGAAGTCACAGGACCAATTTGGGATGAGAAGGGCTGGGTAGAGCTGGGGACACGGGTCTCTTCAGTCAGTATTGAACAGTGTTGCTGCCTCACTCTGATTCTCAGGGCCAGATGCACCTGGAACATGGAGGCAGCTCTCACAAAAGCCCGGGCTTGAAGTAGAACATCCTGGCACATCTGCGCTAGAATGCTTCTACATAAAGTCTTTAAGGCTGACCTTCTGAGATGCCTACAGAATTGCAGAGAAGCCTGATACCTTTTAACCTTCTGCAGTAAGCTTGAAGCCTTTGATTTTCTCCTTAAGGAGTCTGAGGAGCTGGAACAAGATGAAGAATGTCCTTCCGTCGGCTGGCAATTCAGCATATGCAGGCCCCTCGTGCATTGAACCATCTTCTCCCTTCATCTCATAGGTACCATCATTTTAGATGCCATTGATTTTATTACTACAGTTATTAACATGAAACCATCTAGCAAACCAGACACCATTTTCTCGTCTATATGTACTAACTGTTGTAGTTGTGTTATTATCATTGCTTCCAGTACTTAACAGCCATAACTACCAGACTATTAACAGGACTTCCTTGATCAAAGAATTCTTTGAAAGATTTCATTTATCTATTTGACAGAGAGAGAGAGAGCACAAGTACGGGAAGCAGTCGGCAGAGGGAAAGGGAAAAGCAGGCAGAGAGCCCGATGTGGGGCTCGATCCCAGGACCCTGGGGTCATGACCTGAGCCAAAGGCAGATGCTCAACCAAGACTGAGCCTCCCAGGTGCGCCTCCTTGACCAAATTTCATATGAATGTTTATTTTGATTCTTTGAAATTCCTTAAAGACTTACTCTAATTTTACCCAGATTCAGAATAATTTTACTTATGATAACATATTATTCAGGAGCCAAATTATCCCTTTGGTTATATAGAAATAATATGAGCAATATCATCTGTTGGATCTTCAGAATATATTGTGTGTGTATCATATAATTACCATAGAAATAACATAGAAATGTGCATACTTCATATTTTCTACAATAATTATTGCTTGCCTAACATGGGTAAAATTGTTCAGTTGACTAGATACCTTACATAGAAGACAAATTAAACGATGGCCAGATATACTGTAAGCCTTAGGCTTTATTTTCCTATTTATAGTTGTTGGGTGTGATGGTTACTTTTTTTAAAAAAATTTTTTATTATATTATGTTAGTCACCATACAGTACATCCCTGGTTTTTGATGTAAAGTTCGATGATTCATTAGTTGCGTATAATACCCAGTGCACCATGGAATACGTGCCCTCCTTACTACCCATCACCAGCCTATCCCATTCCCCCACCCCCCTCCCCTCTGAAGCCCTCAGTTTGTTTCTCAGAGTCCGTAGTCTCTCATGCTTCATTCCCCCTTCTGATTACCCCCCCTTCTTTATCCCTATCTTCCCCTACCGATCTTCCTAGTTCTTATGTTCCATAGATGAGAGAAATCATATGGTAGTTGTCTTTCTCTGCTTGACTTATTTCACTTAGCATTCTCTCCTCCAGTGCCGTCCATGTTACAGCAAATGTTGAGAACTGGTTCTTTTTGATAGCTGAGTAATATTCCATTGTACATATGGACCACAACTTCTTAATCCAGTCATCTGTTGAAGGGCATCTCGGTTCCTTCCACGATTTAGCTATTGTGGACAATGCTGCTATGAACATTGGGGTGCATATGGCCCTTCTCTTCACTACGTCTGTCTTTTTGGGGCAAATACCCTGTAGTGCAATGGCTGGATCATAGGGTAGCTCAATTTTTAACTTTTTAAGGGACCTCCACACTGTTTTCCAGAGTGGCTGTACCAACTTGCATTCCCACCAACAATGTAGGAGAGATCCCCTTTCTCCACATCCTCTCCAGCAATTGTTATTCCTTGCCTTGTCAATTTTTGCCATTCTAACTGGCGTAGGGGGGTATCTTAGTGTGGTTTTGATTTGAATTTCCCTGATGGCTAATGATTCTGAACATTTTTTTCATGTGTCTGTTAGCCATTTGTATGTCATCATTGGAAAAGTGTCTGTTCATATCTTCTGCCCATTTTATGATTTGTTTATTTGTTTCTCATGTATTGAGTTTGAGAAGTTCTTTGTAGATCTTGGATACCAGTCTTTTATCTGTAGTATCATTTGCAAATATATTCTCCCATTCCGTGGGCTGCCTCTTAGTTTTTTTGACTGTTTCCTTGGCTGTGCAGAAGCTTTTTATCTTGATGAAGTCCCACAAGTTCATTTTATCTTTTGTTTCTCTTGCCTTTGGAGATGTGTCATGAAAAAGGTTGCTTTGGCCAATGTCGTAGAGGTTGCTGCCTATGTTCTCCTCTAGGATTTTGATGGATTCCTGTCTCACATCGAGGTCTTTCATCCATTTGGAGTTTATCTTTGTGTATGGTGTGAGAGAGTGATCAAGTTTCATTCTTTTGCATGTAGCTGTCCAATTTTCCCAGCACCATTTATTGAAGAGACTATCTTTTTTCCACTGGATGTTTTTCCTGCTTTATCAAAGATTAGTCACCCAAAGAGCCGAGGGTCCATTTCTGGGTTCTCTATTCTGTTCTGTTGGTCTATGTATCTGTTTTTGTGCTAGTACCATGCTGTCTTTGTGATCACAGCTTTGTAGTACAGCTCGAAATCCAGCATTGTGATGCCCCCAGCTTTGTTTTTCCTTTTCAACAGTTCCTTGGCGATTTGGGGCCTTTTCTGGTTCCATACAAATTTAAGGACTATTTGTTCCAGTTCTTTGAAAAATGTCCTCGGTATTTTGATCAGGATAGCATTGGAAGTGTTGATTGCTCTGGGTAGCATTGACATTTTAATTATGTTAATTCTTCTGATCCATGAGCATGGAATATTTTTCCATCTTTTTGTGTCTTCCTCAATGTCTTTCAAGAGTAATTTATAGTTTCTAGAATATAGGTCCTTTACATCTCTGGTTAAGTTAATTGCAAGGTAACGTATCGTTTTTGGTGCTATTGTAAATGGGATGGATTCCCTAATTTCTCTTTCTTCGGTCTCGTTATTCATGTACAGAAATGCAACTGATTTCTGAGCATTGATTTTGTATCCCGCCACATTACTGAATTGCTCTATAACTTCTAATAGTTTGGGCATGGATTCTTTTGGGTTTTCCATATAGAGTATCATGTCATCTGCGAAGAGAGACATTTTGACTTCTTCTTTGCCGATTTGGATACATTTTATCCCTTTTTGTGGTCTGATTGCTGTTGCAAGGACTTCTAGTACTATGTTGAATAATAGTGGGGAGAGTGGGCATCCTTGTCGTGTTCCTGATCTTAAGGGAAAGGCTTCCAGCTTTTCCCCATTGAGAATGATATTTGCTATAGGCTTTTCATAGATGGTTTTTATGAGATTCAGGAATGTACCCTCTATCCCCTACACTCTGAAGGGTTTTAATCAGGAAAGGATACTGTATTTTGTCAAATGCTTTTTCTGCATCTATTGAGAGAATCATATGATTTTTGAATTTTTCTTTCTGGATATAATCTATGACACTGATTGATTTGTGAATGTTGAACCACACTTGCATCCCAGGGATGAATCCCACTTGGTCATGATGAATAATCCTTTTAATGTACTGTTGGATTCTATTAGCCAGGATCTTGTTGAGGATTTTGGAGTTCCATATTTATTAGAGAAATTGGTCTGTAATTCTCCTTTTTGATGGGGTCTTTGCCTGGTTTGGGGATCAAGGTAATATTGGCCTCATAGAATGAGTTTGGTAGCTTTCCTTCTGTTTCTATTTTTTGAAATAGCTTTAGGAGAATAGGTATTATTTCTTCTTTGAATGTTTGGTAGAATTCCCCAGGAAAACCATCCGGGCCTGGAGTTTTGTTTTTTGGAAGGTTGTTTATCACTGTTTCAATCTCTTCATAATTAATTGGCCTGTTTAAAAAATCAATTTCTTCCTGTTTCAGTCTTGGTAGTTTATAGGTTTCCAGGAAGGCCTCCATGTCTTCCAGATTGCTTAATTTATTGGCATAAAGCTGTTGGTAAAAGTTTCTAATAATCCTTCCAATTTCATTGGTGTTGGTTGTGACCTCTCCTTTTTCATTCATAATTTTATTAATTTGGGTCCTTTCTCTATTCTTTTGGATAAGTCTTGCCAGTGGTCTGTCAATTTTATTGATTCTCTCAAAGAACCAGCTTCTAGTTCTGTTGATCTGCTCTACTGTACTCCTGGTTTCCAATTCATTGATTTCTGCTTTAATCTTGGTCAACTGCTTCCTTGTGCATGGATTAGGCCTGTCCCTCTGTTGTTGTTCCAGCTTCTTGAGGTGAGAATATAAAAACTGCATTTTAGATTTTTCTATTCTTTGGAGTGAGGCTTGGATGGCTATGTATTTCCCCCTTAGGACTGCCTTTGCAGTATCCCATAGGTTTTGGACTGTTGTGTTTTCATTCTCATTGGTCTCCATAAATTGTTTAAATTGATTTTTGATTTCCTGGTTTATCGAATCATTCCTGAGCAGGATGGTTCTTAGTCTCCAAGTGTTTGAGTTTCTCCCAAATATTTCCTTGTGGTTGAGTCCCAATTTCAAAGCGTTGTGGTCCGAGAATATGCAGGGAATAATTTCAGTCTTTTGGTATCGGTTGAGACCTGTTTTGTGACCCAGAACATGGTCTATTCTTGACAATATTCCATGGGCATTAGAATAGAATGAGTATTCTTTGGTTCTGGGGTGTAGTGTTCTATATATATCTATGAGGTCCAACTCGTCGAGTATGGCATTCAAAGCCCTTGTTTCTTTGTCAATTTTCTGCATGGGTGCTCTGTCTATTGCTGATAGTGGAATGTTGAGGTCCCCTACTATTAACATATTTTTATCTATTTGTCTCTTTATTGTGGTTAAGAGTTGGCTTGTGTATCTTGCTGCTCCCCTGTTGGGGGCATATATATTTATAATTGTCATATCCACTTGTTGGATACATACTTTAAGAATAATATAGTGCCCTTCTGTGTCTCTAACTATAGTCTTTAGTTTAAAATCCAATCTGTTTGATATGAGAATTGCTACCCCAGCTTTCTTTTGAGGTCCATTGGCATGAAAGATGGTGTTCCATCCCTTTACTTTCAGTCTGAATGTATCTTTAGGTTCAAAATGAGTCTCTTGTAGACAGCAAATAGATGGGTCTTTTCTTTTTATCCAATCTGCAACCCTGTGGTGTTTTATGGGAGCATTTAGGTCATTTACATTGAGACTGATTATTAAGAGATATGATTTTAATGATGCCATGTTGCCAGTAAAGTCTTTGTTTCTGTAGATTGTGACTTTCTGTTCTGTATCACTCTTGGGGCCTTTTTACTTTTATAGAGCCCCCCTTAATATCTCCTGTAGGGCTGGTTTCGTGGTTACGAAATTGGTCAATGGCGATTCTGGAAGGTCTTTATTTCTCCATCCATTCTGAATGACAGCCTTGCTGGATAAAGGATCCTTGGCTGCATGTTTTTCTCTGAAAGAGCTTTAAAAAATGCCCCCCCCCCAACCCTTTCTTTCATTCCAGGTCTGTGTAGAGAGGTCTGACGTAATTCTGATACCTTTGCCTTGGTACGTGAGAAATTTCTTTGCCCTGGCCACTTTCAATACTGTATCCTTGGATCTAATATTTGCAAAATGCACTATGACGTGACGTGGTGTAGGTTTGTTGTGGTTGAGCTTGGGAGGGGTCCTCTCTGCCTCTTGGACATGAATGTTTGTTTCCCTTGCTAGATTAGGGAAGTTTTCAGCTACAATTTGTTCAAATATCTCTTCTAGACCTCTGTTTTTCTCCACCCACTCGGGGTTGCCGATGATTCTGACATTGGAACGTTTCATTGAGTCAGTAATCTCCCGTAACCTACATTCCTGAGCGTGGATTTTTTTGAGTCCAGATTCTATTTTAGCTTTGTCTTCTACTAACCCATCCTCCAATTTGCTGATACGTTCTTCTGCCTCATTCACCCTGGCCGTCAGAGCCTCTAGTTTTGACTGCATTTGGCTCACAGAATTTTTAATTTCTGCCAGATTCACTCTCATTTCCGCCCTTAGAGATTCTATATTCTCATTAACATTTTCATTAATACTTTCTTCAAGTCTACACATCATCTTGACCATTGTTACTCTGAATTCCATTTCTGATAATTTGGTTATATCCATATCCATTAGTTCTGTGGCAGAGGCCACAGACTCATTATCTTTTCTTTGCTGGGGGGGATTTCTCCTCCTCATCATTCTGATGAGGAGAGGTTGCAGGGTTGTCCAGAGCCCAAATTATTGACTGGGACCCAGGCCGTGTGCCCTTGTTTTATAGGGATCTTAGGGATGTAAGCTTCTTGATTTTTCAGCCTGCTTTCTGGGGGAGGGGCCTGCCGCGCTGATACTCAGGCAACCCTGTTTGGGAAGAGTCTCCATGTCCCCTGCGAGGGGGGATGGGGATGGGCACCCTGTGAGCCGGTATTTCCAGGCTTCTGTTCTCTGGCGGCTTCCCTGGTGGTTTGCTGTGCCTCTTCTGAGAGTCAGAGCAGCAGTGGCCAAATCTCAGCCTCTGTCTCAGAACAGAGGGATCGCGGGCTGTTCTCCACTGATGATCTGGCCACTTTAACTCTGTTTCTGTTGGTGCTGCTCAACCCTGCAGCGTCCCAGGATGTGCGCCCCACACCCGGCGTCCCAGCCCTCACTTCCAGGGCCGGCGGGTCTCTGTCCTTTGTGTTTCTAACACCGCCAGCCGCCCCGCGCGCTCCGGAGCTCCGGCCTTCAGTCTGGTCGCACGTGCTCCCAGGCTCACGGTCTCAGTCCGCTCTCTTGCAGGTGCCGGTCCACTTGAAGATTTGTAAAGGCATGTTTATAAATGTGGCTTTGCTCAGGAAATTACCGTCTTGAATGTGTGATGGTTACTTTTTGTGTCAACTTGCCTGAGCTATAGTATCCAGTTATTTAATCAAACACTGATTCAAGTGTTGCAGTGAAGGTATTTCGTAGATGTGGTTAATATCTACAATCAGTTGACCTTAAGTAAAGGTTAACCTTGATACTGGGGGTAGGCCTTATCCAATCAGTTGAAAAGCCTAAAGAGCAAAAACTGAGGTTTCCTGTAGAAGCAACTTTGCTTCAAGACTGCAGCATTAAGTTATGCCTGAGTTTCCAGCCTGTCGGACTGCCCTACAAATTTCAGATTTTTCTCATTTCCACTATGTCCTGTCTATAGGAGTGTGTGGCTTTGTATACTGATTCCCATTATTTTCAGGATATTCATCATGCTACATGAGCCAAAAGCCCACCTTACAATAATATTCCTGGGCAGTTAATTTAACTCCCTCTCCCCAAACAGTCTCAGTCTTTCTACTTTGCTACAATGGTGCTCAGACTTACAAAGCATGAAACGTTGTCTCATCTACAGGATCATTTATTTCACTAAAAATAGTAATCCTAATAGTTAGCAACTAGAGACGCATTTGCCTGAGACAAGAAGTGTGCCCTCCATCATATCAAACACTTGAAGAACCAATTTTTATAAAAGCTTAGGTATTTAAAACATTTGAAATACCAAAAGACCCAACAGCTCAAGAGTCAAATTTCTTAAAATTAGTTTCAATCTCATAACCCAAGACTTTAATTCACAGATAAATTATTAGTAAAAATTATACAACCTTGCCAAAGTGACTTATTGATTAAAATTCCTTGTGCCATGATGGTGGAGCATTCCGCTGTAGCTTCACAATTCAAGTTCTCTTATTTTAGAAAAGTTTCTCTATTTTCATGACCCTGCCCTTATAATTATGTTTCACTATGTGCGAAATTATCTTTCGCAAGCACAAGAGACACTCACAAAGTAGAAACAGTATGAGCTATGTTATCTGCAGTTATTTTTATTTTCATTTTTTTATCTTTGTGAACTTTTTCTTCTTTTTTTAAAAAAGATTTTATTCATTTATTTGACAGAGAGAGACAGCCAGAGAGAGAGGGAACACAAGGAGGGGGAGTGGGAGAGGAAGAATCAGGCTCCCAGCAGAGCAGGGAACCAATGCAGGGCTCGATCCCAGGACTCTGGGATCACGCCCTGAGCCGAAGGCAGATGCTTAATGACTGAGCCACCCAGGCATCCCTATCTTTGTGAATTCTTTGCTTAATTTCCATTTTTAATGGATAAGCTTACTAACCTTAACCACAAAAACAGGATATCAATGATATTGAAGTTATGAATATATAGACTATGAAATCTTAACTTCAATTCATACACAGTTTCAACACAGACTGACTTAAAACCTGGAAAATTTCATTAACTAGAACTTGATAATCAAACAGTCCTACTCATAAAACTTTAAATCCATATATTAATCCCATCAAAAGATGTGCTCCACTCATGAGCTGTCATCTTTAGATTTAAAAAGACAGATGTTATTGCAGACGTTTTAAATCAAGCAAAATTAATATGCACAAGACTTGGTATCCGTTAAGAACTGTGCCTTGAAATCATGATTCAGCCCAGAGTACTTGAAATGGCACCTACAGAATATTGCAAAGCTGATCTGCATGCATACTATAAATTAATCGAGGAGCTCATATAACATCAACATTTTCAGTTACACATTGAGAATTTAAATTTCTCCTCAATAACATGCCCCAATTAGCTACAGCAAGCACTCTTATCAGGATTTCTAGCATCATTTAACAATTTTCAATTTAAAAATCTCCGATTTTCTTTTTTACACTATCAACCTTGCTCAAAACACTTGAAATACCAAAAACATCCAGCCCCTTGAGAAACAAAATGAAGCATAATATATTTGCCTCTTTCATTACTCCATAATATTAGAATTGCCTATTGTAATCTTGATTACGTTTTCAACAATTCTGTTCCTCTTCCCAAACCGTTTTATTAGGAACTGCAAAATTCATTACATTAGCCTTAGTCTTTATTTGTTTGTTTTTAAGATTTTATTTATTTATTTGAGAGAGAGATAGCGAGAGAGAGCACAAGCAGGGGGTTGGGGGGTGGAGAGGGAGAAACAGGCTCCCCACTGATCAGGGACCCTGACGCAGGACTGTGATCTTAGGACACAAGGATCATGACCTGATCTGAAGGCAGATACTTAACCAACTGAGCCACCCATAGTCTAATGACTTTAAAAACAACTAAAGTTAATTCACTGCCACTGAAGGCAAACTTGATCTCTAATATTTATGTCACTTATTTTTATTTATTGGGACTACAAATCCGTTAGAGGTGCTATACCAGACATCCACCCCAACCACTCAAATCTCAATAACCCTACAAATAGCTGTCCTACTATAATCAGCAGGAACAGTTATTACTGGTTTCCATTATAAAACCAAGACCTCACTGTACATTTTCTACCCCAAGGCATGTCTGTTTCACTTATCCCTATGTTAGTAATCAACCAATAACCCTTGCCATGGAGCTTACAGCAAATGCTACAGCTGGCCACTATTAATTCACCAAATCCGAAGCAGGATATTAGCCCTATTGTCAATTTGTCCTTTGACACTGTCAATAGAACTTATTATTTTAGTATTTCTTACAGTTTTAGAGTTAGCAGTTGCCTTAATCCTTATAGTCTTCACTCACTTAGGAAATAAATCAAGACTCACCAAATATATGCTTATGATAGAGGAAACCCAAGCCCTTAGCCATTAATAGGAGCAGCATTGATTCTATTACCTATTACTAATCTCAGGATTGACTATCTGACTCTATTTCAACTCATTAGCCCTATTAATACTAGGATTATTAACCAACACATTAACAATATACTGATGATAATGAGACATTGTATAGGAATGTATTTTCCAAGATTATTACAGATCTGTTGTATAAAATGACTTTGATGTGGAAAAATTCTCTTCATTCTGTTGGAAGCACTTTCCTTCGCAGGGTTTTTCTGCATTTTCTCAAGCTTAATGCTTGTGCCAGAAGTTGGCAGATGCTGACCAACAGTAGATATTTATTTACCTACTGCATCCACTAGAAGTGCCATTATTTGATACTTTAATCCTTCCAGCTTCTAGCATTCTTATTACTTGAGCTCACTACTGTCTAACAGCAGAAAATCGCAAACAGGTATTACAACCAGTATTTATCACCATTGCTTAAGGAGTTTACTTTATTACAAGCTTCACGATATTATGAAAGAGATTCACTGCCTCTGACAACATCTATGGTTCAACATTTTCTAGAGGAAGATGTCATGGGTAGCATGTAATCACTGATCTAGCACCCCTTAATCAGATGCTTTCTGCATCAAAGAAAATTCCACTTCACATCGAATCAGTGCTTTGGGTTTAAAGTTGCTGCCTGATACTGACCCTTTGTAGATGTCCTGTGACTATTACTTAATGTATTAACTTATTGATGAAGAGGCTACTTTTCAAGTATTAATAGCATTATTGACTTCAAATCAGCCACTTTTGACATAAATCTAAGAATTGTTTAATATGATCACTAGTAGTTAATAAAGTATTCACTTCTGTATTAGTCATTATCACAATCTCATGACCACAAACACACCAGAAAATCAAGTCCATATCAATCCTGATTTGACCCATTAGGATCCGCTTGCCTACCACTTTCAATAAAATTCTTCATGGGGTCAATTACATTCTTACTATTTGACTTAGAAATTAGGCCTTTTGACCACTACCTTGGGTTTTCCACGTAATCAACTTACAAACTATGTTACAGCGTGTATTCTTATTCCATTATTAGCCAACCCACAAACGAATCAAAGAGGTACTTAAAGGAGTAAAATGAACCTATGCAGGAAGTCTTGCTTTCATTTTTAAGTTCTCTCATCACTGTCTTAACAACCACCATATCAACACCTTATGTTAAACCCTGTTTTGAAGTCCTTGGCATGGAGAAAGTACCCTGCAGTAGCAACTTCCCCTCTCCTCTCATGCTCCTATAGTTCTACTCTGGAGAGACTTGTCTCTGGCTGTATATATTTTGATTGCTTGTTTTTTGTGCTGAACAAGTCGGTGAAATCAAGGGAGAGCCTCAGCCCATCATGAGAACAGACAAGAAGGGCATGGGCAGCAGTGGGGTGTCCTGCCTGCACTTTGCCTTCTTCTTAGCGCCCCTCACTTTTCTCCAAGCCTGTTGAATCACCTCCCTCACAGGTTCTTCAACCTGAGGTTAGTCCATCAGCAGCAAGAGCTTACTGTCTTATCTTACTCATTCCTTAGACCTGCTCAAAGAGGTGGAACCTAATTATTGTTGACTCTGCTGCTTTACTGTGCTCGATGCACACTGTTTAGTGACACTTAGAAATCAAAACCTTCTTCGAGCTCTCAATCAAGTGGACCAACACAAATCTATCCGGTTCATTTTACATACAAATATACCAGATATCAAATAGGACTTCCATCCTTTTGGATCCTAATATCACAGAGTGAGATAACTTCACAGAGAACTATAAGAACACTTCAGTACAAGAGGCGATTGTAGGTCACTGGCACTTTGGGGCACCAAGGACCCAGGATCATTCAGGCACACCCTCACTTTCTCAGCTCTTCTTTTCTCATTTTGCATATAACCAAAAGACAACAGAATTAGGCATTTCCTTTTGCAGATAGGCTCTCATCTAGAAAGCCAGTTGGGGTTTGACAAGGCAGCGTGGATCCAGGTTGAGCACCTGGCCCCTCCTCTCTGCCTCTTTGGGTCTGCCATTTTAATTGACTCACTATCATCTTCCTCCAGCCTCCTCTCAGGGTAGGATCGGGTAGGAGCTGATGTCAGTTGTGTACCTTAGCACGGACTGAAGTCCTTGGTTACCTGTTGTTTTCTAAGGACAAAAGGCTTGGTCTCAGTTGGGAATCTCATAACTTGGTAGTGTATGTTAGCGGAGGAGGGTTGGTTTGGCCGGGCTCATTATGTCCCTAAGCCCCCTAAAGTGGCAGTTCTCTTTGTGCTGTCCTTGGATCATCAGTATCTGCATAAGCTGGGAATTTCTTAGAAATGCTCACATCTTGCTCACACCAGATCTACTGACTCAGGAATTTGGGAAAGTGAGGGGGAGAGGCAGCGATGTAGACTCACCCTAGAATTTGAGAACCACTGTCCCAGGAGTCACTACTCTAGGCCCATACAGCAAGGGAGGCCCAGTTGTTGTGGAAGCATCTATTGTGTGAAGTTATTATGTGTGGAAAATTTGTTGTAATCATGTGAGCAAAGCATTGGGCCAGTCCTAGGGATTAATATTTGTGATTATGGGAGACCCTGGGATTAATTTTTGTGATGAATATTACTCTGTAATGGGATTTTATGCATCCAAGAGAATATGATTTGCTAATGGAATTAAGAGCACAAGCCAGGGAAATGCTCCTCTATTTGTGAGCCGGAATTTGCATTCAAACAATGAATAGGCTAATTACAGCTCTGATCCGTTCAAGCGCAAGGCTTTCTTATTTCCTTTCCAAAGTGTTATCTTTTGTCCTTGGAAGAAATGAAACTGTATTTCTTTTAAAATGCTCTCAGACCCACCAGACCAATATTGGTCCTCAGCTAAGGAAAACGTGTAGGATTTTATCATTTTGAAAACCCTCAAATCTAGCACCAGAGAACGGAAACCATTAACAATGAGGAAAGGAAAGAAACAGAAGCTCATGGTATGAAAGGTGTAATTTGGGAAGAATGTCAACCTAAAAACCAGTTCAAGGGGCAAAGTGTTTATTTAGAAACAAAGCATTGTAACTCAGGGTATACAAATTTAGGTAGAAACCCAAATAATGTCCTGATTACAGGGGATGAAGACAGGGTTTTTATGGGGAAAAAAAAGAGATTAGGTTAAGTTATTTTTAGGAAGAGATCATTAGGGCCAATGAGCAGGGCTAGATTTGTACTTTGTGATTGGTCAGGCAAAGTGGTCACTAGGCAAAAGTTCCCTTCTACCAGTCTTTTCAAACAACATTTTCTCATTCTTGCTGACTTCTTGGAATGTTGATGGCTTGGCCCAGCTCAAAGGTTTGGAAAATAAGATGTGCAAGACATTTCAAAAAATGACTGCTCTGGCTCTATTTTTAAGTGATTTCACTTTGTCACTTTCCACATTTCCCCCTTTTGATCAAGAACTTAATCTGAAAGCATTGTTGAGTAACCACTAGAGTTGAGTTTTCTAATGTTTTTGGTATTTAATCCATCATAGCCAAGGAGACTCATTAATTCCTGGATTATATTATATTATAACCAGGAAGTCTCGTTCCTGGTGTTTCTTGTCCTGGGTTGGAGGGAACATGGCTTCTTTAGCAGCCCTTAGGCCACATTTGAGCAAGGGAATCAAAACAGAGGAAGGCTTGTTACCAAGTTTTATAAAATAAACAAAATTTGGTAAAGTGTTTTTAACGGGCCAAATAGATATTGGACATCAGTTCAAAATGTTGGGCTACCATTATTTGTGTGCAGTTTCATAGCACTCTGATGAACAACAGAAGCAGAGTCTTACAATAGTAACAATTCGAGAGTCACATGTAAGACAAAAATTCCAAGCTGTATAATAGGTGTAAACCATGAGGCTCTCTCTGCGGGTGGTCAACTAAACAGGTCAAATGACCGAGAGCTTTCTATTTTTTTTTTAAAGATTTTATTTATTTATTTGAGAGAGGGAGCATGCGAGGGGAGGAGTGGGGGAAGGGGGAGCACACACCGTGCTGAACTGAGAGCCTGACACGAGGCTTGATCCCAGGACCCCGAGATCATGACCCAAGCCGAAACCAAGAGTTGGACACTTAACCAACTGAGCCACCCAGGTGCCCCAAGACCAAGAGCTTTCTAGAGGTACCAGTGGGCTCATTCTCTGATTTTGTGCAATTGAGTTTCATTCAATCCTGAAGAACTTACCCAAGTACAACAGGTAGTATTAGCAATAGAGCAGATGCCACCTTGCTCTGCTAAGAAAAAAACACGAGCAATTCTGTTATGCAAAACAACTCAAGCACGAGAATTCGAAGATTGTTTTGGGGCATCTATTGCCTTAGCAGTAGATTCAGGAATATCCTCTAAAGTTTTACATAAATTTATGATTATGTATTCCTTTGCACCAGCACCCCACCATGGAAATAAGATTCCCCAAAATCTTACTCCTTTAGTGTCAGAGACACCTTCTGGCAATTCTCATTTTAATGTGTGATATTGAGTAATGGGGGATGTCCGAGTCTGAGTCTCTAATCAGTTAGTGAAGTGGGTGTGAACAATAAGCCAGCTGCCTAATAACCTCCAAGTCGATAAAGATTTAAGCAATGTGTTCCCCATAAATCTTTCTGCCTCTACAAGTAAAAATAAATCTGAATGGGGCAGACTCTATGAAGTTATCATACTGATATTGATTGAGCCAAGGATTTGAAGGATGCAAGCAGTTAAGAAGGTTACCTGCAGGTGGAGTAAAATTACACTGACATATAGAAGTAAGGGTTGCAGAAGAAAAACTGTTGAAACCTGGGATGCCTGGAAAGCTTAATGTTTCATTTTGACAAATGTTACCTCTAAAATCTTTGGAGGGTCTATTGGCCAGGCAAGTTCTAGAAGGAATCCAGGTAGACTTTACACAATAACAAGTTTAATAGTAGACTTAGCGCAAGGAACTGGGGGAGGAATGGTGGAGAGATTGGTAATAAAATGTACTAATAGCTCTCTAGATTTATGTATAGAGTGAGGCTTTGATGGCAAACCCTGTTGATTTGTCAGGCCAGCTGGGAGCAGCAGCTTTCTTTAAATGGGAAACATGGAATCCAGGAATCAGTACCATTGAGCTTTGCAGCACAAAGTTTAGGTAAGAGTACTGATACAGTCCTTTCCATCTTGGGTGTAAGGAATTCTTTTGGAAATGACACTTTCAATAAGCAAAATTGCCTGGTTGTAAGTTGTGGTGTTTTATTTCTTTGCCTCCTGGGAGCACACCGAAAAGATCGCCTGATTTTTGTGCATGACCTTAATTAATCCCTTAAAAAAGTAGAGAATATCTTCTTTAATTAGTTGAGCACTAAATGTAAGCAGGGCCAGATGCAAAGTTCTCCCTGTTACACTCTTGCAGCGAGAGAGCTTATGTTTTCTGAAAGGAGTAGCTCTTAAATTCAATAGGACCAGAGAAAATGCTGTAGGCCAGGTCAATTTAAATGTTTCCATAAATTTAGCCGATTTTGTTTTAATGCTGCCATTTGTTCTTTCCACCAGTCCACAGGACTGAGGGTGGTAGGCATAATGGAGATGTTGTAATATAGGCCAAATAGAGCATATTTGCTTCATGGTGTGGCCAGTAAAGTCTGTTTCAAGGTCACCATGTAATTTCAAGGGTATGCCCCAAACAGGTATGATCTTCTCTAACAATAATTTTGCAACAGTTAAAGCAGTGGCATGCCAGCAAGGAAATGCCTCAACCCAGTGAGAAAATATACAGATCATGACACGGACATACTCATCAACTTGAGAAGGAGAGAGCTGGATAAAATCTATTTGCCGAACCTCAAAAGGCCCACTAAATAATGGCCCACTAACAAAATGGCCAGCAGCTGTCTAAATCATTTTCCTTGGGTTAAATTTTAGACAAACAGGTGAACTGTACTTCTTAGCGGCCTTAGGGACACTTCCTCACCAGTTTTGCTTCATAAAGCTCGTAAGTTTGTCAGTTGCCCAGTGAGTCATTTAGTGGGTCATTTCAAGTAGGAATTTTTTTTCATAAATTCTGGTAGCACTAGTTTATTGTTTGGACCACACCATAAATTTGTTGATGAACTGAAAATACAACCCTTGTTGGTCGGATAAAGTTTTCTCTGTGGGAAGCCTTGGCTCGGACACCCTTAACAATGAGATTCAAATCTTCTTTTGGAAAAGAATCAATATTTGCTATAAGGGCCTTGGTTTCTGTGGAACTTAAGGCAGCTGTTTTTGCTGCTTGATCAGCTGGGTTATTTCCTTGAGCCTCATCCAATTCTAATTTTGAATAGCCAGGGAACTTGATGATGGCCAGGGTGGAGGGATGAATCTCACAATTCATTGACAAAAACTCCATTTTTAATTTGATAGCTTTTGGAGGTTAAAAATCCTCTTTGTTTCCAAAGCATACCAAAATCATGAATAACCCCAAAGGTGTAGTGATCATCTGTGAAAATATTTGCAGTTCTATCTTTGGCTAAGCTACAAGCTCTAGTTAAAGCATGAAGTTCTGCTTGTTGTGCAGATGTAGCCATTGGGACAGGAGCACCTTCAATTATTTCAAAGGTGGTAATAGTGTACCCAGCACAGTATTTCCCTCCATCATTGCTTATATAGGAACCATCAGTAGACCATGAGCATTTGTTTGGTATTCATAATGGGAGTTTGCTGTTAAGTCAGTTCTAGGTGTCAGTAGTTGGTCAGTCAAGGTTAAAGAATTGTGGGGTGTCTTGTCAACAGGTAAAGGGGGGAAAGTTGCCAGGTTAAGACGAGTGAATTACTCAGCCATCAGAAAGAATGATTACCCAGCATTTGAATCAACATGGATGGAACTGGAGGAGATTATGCTAAGTGAAATAAGTCAAGCATAGAAAGACAATTATCACATGGTTTCACCTATTTGTGGAACTGAAGGAATAGCAGGGAGATCTTTAGAAGGAATGGAAAAATGAAGGGGGGAAAACGGGGGGGGGGGGGAGATAAACCATGAAAGACTATGGAGTCCGGGAAACAAACTGAGGGTTTTAGAAGGGAGGGTGGTGGGGGTATGGGCTAGCCCAGTGAAGGGTATTAAGGAAGGCACATATTGCATGGAGCACTGGGTGTTATATGGAAACAATGAATCATCAACTACATCAAAACCTAATGATGTACTGTATGGTGACTAACATACCATAATTTTAAAAAGGGGGAAAAAAAGACTGGAGTGAGAAAGAGTAATGTAGGGAAAAGTTAGCAGAGGCAAGCTGGCTTGCAGAACAATGCTGAGTGTGATGGGAATTTAATAAAGCTTCCATGGCATGAAGAACATAATGGTGAGGGGAGAGCCCATGACTATCTCTTCTGTTGACATATAAGAGCTGCTGTAGCTGAAAATAGCTCTCATGCAAAAAGAAAGTCCTTTGGCTACTGAGTCTAATTGCTGGTTATAACAGGCAAGAGGTCTGTGTTGACCTCTGTGTTTTAGGTAAGGACTCCCAAGGCATTCCTCTCTTTCTCAAGTATAAAAAAGAAAAAGGGAAGCTGATAATTAGGGTGCCCCCATGCAGGAGGGCTGAGGAGTCCTTCTTTCAGTTGATGGAAAGCCATGTGAGCATTTTCTTCCCATTCTATGGGATTGAGTCTGTCATATTTTGGTAAGAAATAAAAGAGTTTGGGTTATCAGGGAAAAACTAGACATACAATTCCTGAAATATCCTGCAAGACCTAAAATTCCTTGAATTTTTCTCTTGATTTGTGGCTGTGTTAGTTTAGGATACCCTGGAGTCTAGTCTGTTAGGGTCCTAGAGGAATCATTGGTCTGAGATTCAATGTCCCAAATATTTAACTTGAGTCTGGATAAATTGAAGTTTTTCTTTGGAGACTTTGTGGCCTTTAGCTGTTAACAGAGGTAGATACTATTCTGCTCACTTGCTTCTTCAGAAGGGAGCAAAGGAGAAGATCACCAACACACTATAAAAGGGTTGATTTTTGTGGGAAGTAACTTCTGCCAAATTTGCTTTTGAGATTTGTGACAAATAGGACGGGCTCTCTGTGTAGCCTTGTGCCATGACAGTCCAAGTGAAAGACATTTTCCAAGTGAAGGCAAATAACAATTGGCTTTAGGGATCCATACAGAATACTAAAGAAGACACTGCAGAGATCAGTTATAGTGAAGGACTCACTCTTGGTGGGAACAGAGTTGAAGAGTGTGAGGGTTAGTGACAACTGGGTGTCAGGGAATGACAGTGTTGTTGATGACTCTGTGGTCCTGGACAAACCTCCACCCTTGTCCATGGGTTTCTTTATAGGAAGGAGGGGTGAATTACAGGGGTTGGTACAGGAATATATTCCTCTGTAATTGGTTTAGTTGCTGCAGTAGCTTCCGAGTTTAAAGGATATTGCTTGATATTAGGAAGGGGTTTGCTTGGATCAACCTGAATCTTTATTGAGGAAGGCGAATGGATCCACCTGATAATCTGTTGTGGATTTTACCAAAATTCTTCAGGGACTTTATCTAAGACAGCTAAGCTCTCGATGTCCTTATTAGCCGATTTAAGGGAAAAGACTGTTGAGGTATTAAAGTGTCTCCAATGCTGCTCGTCCAAACAGGGGCTGAATCAATTTCAAGAATTATTTCTCCCTTTTGGGAAAAGGAGATGGCAGTGTGATCTTTGTCTAAGAAGTCTCTTCCAAGTAGATTAACAGGAGCTGAATGGACTAGCAAAGGGAAGGGCTCTGCGGAAAGGGCCTAAATGAAAAGGGAAGGAATGAGACTTACAGGCTGCTAAGGGTTTATTACAAATTCCCACCATTTGAATTTTTTCTGTACTCCAAGGAACAGATTGTTAGAGGTTGGTGGGGTTGGGGACAGAAAGGGTTGCTCTGGTATCATTTAAAATGGTAAGAATCCCATTTCTGGTCATTGATGAAGTTTCACCTGGATGATTAAGAGGCAAAATTGGAAACAAACAAACAAACAAACAAACAAACAAAACACCTTGTGTTTTCTCAGAGAAGCCTCAGTTCATTAGTGGGGCTGAGGGTTCCATGTTGGTGGATTATGTCAGGTGTTTCAGTTTAAGGCAGTCCTGAAACGGCTCTGATGTTTTATAAAAATGTTTTGAATTCCTTGGCCTCTCACGGCTGCTGGGGTTGGAAACTGAGGATTTTAGTTGACTTTCTTTCGTAACATCCTCCAGGGCTCTGGCTGGTCGATTGGCTAGATGACTACAGCAGGTGTAGACATGGTCTCTCACGCCATCCTAGTTCTCTTTCCTAGGAAAAGCTGTTCACAGCCAAGGCCATTTACAAACATGGAATTGAAGGCCACCCAGATGGAATCTACATCTAAGGGAAGGCCTGAGATTTCCTTAAAAACAATTTGACGCATGTTATAGTAGTCATGAACTGCTTCCTCAGGCTGAGTACATGACTGGGTTTTATTCCGATCAGTGGCCTTAGGGAAGGCATGGGGAATGGCTTCATGTGAATCTTTAGCAACCTGCCCTCAGGTTCCCTGTCCTATGGTAAGATCCACTGGAGATTGTCTGATGGCAGTTCCATCCAGCCTTTGACATCCAATGTTGGGTGTGGCCCTCTCTGACTAGTAGATGGAGTAAGTGATAGAGATTGGAGAAATCAGTCTGGTGGGTTTGGATGACAATATTAAATTCATCAGCAAACTGATGAGGGTCTTTAGAGACCTGTGGAAACTCCTTAGCAATTGCTCTCAATTCAGCCTTTGTCCGGGGAGTGTATGAAATGTTCTGGAATATACCCTCTGAGCTAGGTCTAATCTCAAAAGGGTGCACTGGAACAGGATAGTGGGAAGAGGATAAAACAGAAGGGTCATGAGGAGCCTTAGGATCTTGGGGTAAAAAGGATGTTCGGCCAGAGAGGGGTAAAGAGGAGCAGAGAGGTAGAGGAAGAGCAACCTGAGGCAGCAGGCGGAGACCGAAGAGGATTTATAAGGCCTTATGGGTATTTTCTAATTGAGAATTCTCCCTTAACTTGGAAATTGTATTCCGAAGGGAGGTAATTTTTCTTGAGTTCATTTTGAAGCTTCCAAATACCAATTTAAATCAGCAGCCTATTCAATTCGTTTGGTTCTAAATCCAAGATTCTCAAGTTTAATCTGAATAAAGAGAAGTTTTGGGAGTTCAAAAGAGCCCTGAAGTGACCACTGTAATTGTAAATAGTCTTTGGTATTATTTTCTGCCAGGATAGAAATTTATAAGAGGAAGGACCATGGTTCTTAAACATAAAGGAAGCTGGAGTCTCTGAGGGAGGAACCCCTCAAGGAGACTTCAGAAAAGGGAGTCCCGTCATGTAGAAAAGCCCACAAACAAAAGGTAGAATACTCGCCAAGCAGGGAAAACCCTGGATCAGCAATGGGCATGAACTGGCACACAGGGACGACTGTCCCCAGGGCAACCACTCCCTGATCCCAAAGAAGGGCAATGACCTCAATGAAAAAAGGCAGGCCAGAGGAGGTGGAGGTTTGGGGAAGTGGTGAGCACAAAGGGCTCATGGGGGTCCCACACCCAATTCCAGGGGATGCCAGTTCATGAACATGAGGTCCTTTCAGGTCCCATTTCTGACACCAGGAATGTCAACCTCAAAACAGGAGACGAGTTAAAGAGGCAAAGTGTTTATTTGGGATCAAAGAATGACAACTTGGGGTAGACAGATTAAGTAGAAACCCAAATAGTGTTCTGTTTATAAGAGGTAGACTTGGGGTTTTTATGGGAAAGAAAAAGGAAGACTAGGTAAACTGTTTTTAAGAAGAGTTTGTTGGTGCTGGCAAGCAGGGCTAGATTTGTACTTCATCGGTTGGTCAGGCAAAGTGGTCACTAGACACAAGTTCAATTTTATCAGTCTTCTCAGTCAGAATATTCTTATTCTTGCTGACTTCTTGGAAAGTTGGTAGTTTGGCCCTGTTCAAAGATTCAGAAAACAGGATATGCAAGGCAGTTCCTCTGAAATGGCTGCTCTGGCCCCATTTTAAAATATTCTACTTATGTCATTTTCCACAAGCCATTGGCTTGCTCTGACCTGGCACTTCCATTCCTATCTCTGAATTAGTTTGGGGCACACATGTACACTTTGCTAAAGGTTCAGAACAGGGAACCACAACCTCAAAGCAAGATGGCTTCCTGCACGGTGGTTGATGAGCTGCCCAGTGGGATGCTTTGCAGTGGATGTGACCCAGTATCTTTCAGGATCTGAAAGGAGGATTTTCCTCTAAAAGCCCCTGAACTCTATAGCCAATCTGAGCGCTCAGCTTTCTGTGACCATGCTCCTTGCTCACACTGGCCTCCCTTCTGTCCTCAAATGTGCCAACGTTCCTCCATACACAGGGCTTCCTAACATACTGTTCCCTCTGCTTCCAATGCTTTTCGGCTTCTTCATTTGGCTGGACCCAGTCCATCCTTCATGGGCTTAAACATCCTTTCTCTAGATGCCCTCTGCCTCCGTCTGGGTATCTTCCTTTGTTTTTCATTCTTCTGGTGCCCTGTATTTTTCCTTTGAAAACATTGTGTAGGGGAGGAAGAATTTTCCTCAGCCCTCTCAGAGTTCCTGGCTGGGCCTGAAAATTAAATGGACAAAGACAGATTAACAGGAGAAAAGCATGTGCAGTATTTAAGTTTTATGTGACATAGGAACCTTCATAAGGAAAGGAAATGAAAAGGTAAACCCTGAGTGTTTTTTGCTAGGTTTGATGGTCTAGTGGAAGGTCATGGAAAGATGTGATAGAATAGGACAAAGGAGAGCTAAGTGTAATACACCGGGGGAAACTTACCAGAAACTATTCAGATTTCTCTCTGTCTTTGGAGATAGATAAAGATGCTCCTTTCCTCTCACATGAGGGTTTTATGGCTGGCTTCAGGGAAAAGTCAGAAAGTCTTTTCTGAATATGCCATTTCTCAAATTCCTTCAATTTAAAATATTCAACATGCCAGGATAGCATATTTTGGGGTAGCATGTCCTGAACCCTGTCACTTATCACAATTCAAACTGCACACTTATTTGTGTGATTGTTTGTTTAATGTCGGCCTTGCCCCCGGACTATAAGCTTCCTGAGGGCAAGGACCCTGTCTGCCAGTGCCTGGCATAGCCCAGTGCCTGGCACAATAGACACGTAATATAATTGTGTTGAATGAGTGAAAAGTGCAATAAAAATTCTGTGACTGCTCTCTTCTACTAAATCTAATTCCGTGTGGATTAATCTAACTGCTGGAGTTTCTCTTCTCTTTTCCAACACACTCTGCTCAGGCTCCCCCACACTGGCATGTTTTCTACCTGAAAAATCACCTGCCTCTTCCTCTCGGAGACCTAATAGCTTACGTGTCCTGGTTCTGCCAGTCTCTTCCTGGCATTTGCCTCTGTCCCTCACCAAACCTTCATTCCTTATTCTGTCATTTGTCTTTACTCTCTACAAGGGAAGGAGAGTTTGGAGCACCGAGGGTCCTTTCCTTTTGCCATTTAAAAACCAGAGCTCCGTCTCACATTACAAAGAATAAAGGAACAACTGCATACCTTAGGGTGCAGTCAGCGTGGGCTCTGAGCAGGACAACTATTTCTAGGCACAACCTTCACATATGTGCTGTGACAACCTAGAAAGGACAGTCTCATGGCTGGGAGCAGATTTGTGGGGACTGGCTGCCAGGGAATAGGTGTACGCTCTCTGCTGGTTTGGGGAGCCGCTACTGTGAGGACTGCTGCTGCAGAACTCTCCAGGGGCCCCATTTACAGAGCCTACAATGTGAGGGGCTCCTCCTGGCGTTTGCAATGGGTAGGGGTTGCGGTTGTGTATTCTTATTGATACATTATTCCAGCCCTTGTTTATGGATAAAAAGTAAATTCAAATGTTGTTCCGTGGCTTTTAGGATGAAGTTGCCTGAGTCTGGGACTTTAAATCAAATAGGCAGTGACTTTATTAAGTGATAAACATAAAATATCCCATAGGAAAGTCTTAATTTTCCAAGTCAATAAATCTGAAAACCAACAACCAGACTGAAATGATTATATTAAAAAGAAAGGAAGAAACAAACAAACCAACCCTCTAAGTTTCCATGTAGTCAATTTGTAAGTCTGTAAGGATTTTAAGTGTCACTCTTGATTTTAGCATCTGATGAGTTTCTTTCTTCCCCCAGACAATGTACAGCAGTTCAAGTTCATCTGGGGTTTGGGTCCTGTAGAGAGTCTGTATGAAATGACCCTGGGGCTGAGCAGGTGAGAATGGAGGTGAGGGGAAGATAAAGACAATGGGAATTTTTCCACTTGTGCACAGAAGAGAAAATCTAAACAACTGTTTCAAAATCCTTATGTATTAAACGCAAGGATGATTAGTTAGCTCTGGTGATGGAAAGGGCTCAAGGCTATGAATGAGATGACTTGAGATTCAGCCAAATCTTTCCATTAAAGGGATAGGTCATGGACAGGGAATATCAGTTAGGAAGCTCTTAGAGAGATTCTAGAAAAAGATTATAAGCATTGAACCAAGGAATTGCTATACAGCAAGGTCTTTTTTTTTTTTTTTTAAGATTTATTTATTTGAAAGAGAGAGAATGTGCAAGTATGGTGGGGGAGGAACAGTGGGAGAGGGAGAGAGAAACTCAAGCAGACCCCCCGCTGAGTGCAGCGCCTGTCAGAGGGCTTGATCCCACAACCCTGAGATCACAACCTGAGCCAAAATCAAGATTTGGATGCTTAACCTACTGCACCACCCAGGCACCCAGCAGCAAAGGCTCTCTGGTGGCTTTGAGGACTCATGACAGACACTTTGGGTTGGCTACGTAATGGCCATTCCAATGTACTTCCATTAACTGCCTCCCATTGGGGCAGCTGGGAAATGTCAAATGCTGACTTTTCCAGCCTTCCTTGCAGCTACAGTTGTCCATATAACCTGGTTCTGTCCAGCGAGACTAGAGAAAGTCAACTGGGGGTATTATAAGAAGAACTTTACTCTCTGATCAAAAGAGAGACCATCATGATGGTTCTTTTTCATGTCTTTCCTCATGTTTTGCAGCTGTCCACTCCTCCTGGTTTTGGACATGTTCGTGTAGGCCTGTTGCCTGCATCTGTGATGACCATCTCATGATCAAATGAGGAAACTCATGAAAAGTGCAGAGACGCTGACTCACCTCCTGACCCTGTGTTGCTTCTGAGCCAGTTTTGGAATATCCATTTCCAGATTTAATTTTTTTATAGTTTAAGATACTCTTAGTTTTATTGTTGTGGTTGTTATTTATAGCCAAAAATCATTCTCAATTGGTACAGAACATAATATAGTTTTCACTGGTCTAGGGAAGCAATGTGAACTGATGAGGAAAAGCCTGGGTTTTATTTGGAATCAGACAGACCTTGCTCCATCATTTATTAGCTATGTGAACTTGAGCAAGGTAATATATACCACGTGTTAAATGAGAGAATTGGAAAAATGGATGCTAAGATCCATGAGAAAAAAAAAATAGTGCCGTAATATGATAATGGTAAAAGAAACTGGGGGGCGGGGGGAGGGGCAGGTACAGAATGATAGCAGGGACAACCAAAGGAGATAGATAGTCTCAGCGTTCCATAGATTGGGTTCAGTTGCCCCAGATATGACCTAGCATTGTGCACTTTTAAAGGGCAAACAAGGATTCTTTTTTTTTTTTAATGTTTTTTTATTACATTATGTTAGTCACCATACAGTACATCCCTGGTTTCTGATGCAAGGTTCGACGATTCATTAGTTGCGTGTAACACCCAGTGCACCATGCAATACGTGCCCTCCTTACTACCCATCACCAGTCTATCCCATTCCCCCACCCCCCTCCCCTCTGAAGCCCTCAGTTCAAACAAGGATTCTATCTATGATAGCTCTGTTCTTACTAAGAGCTTACCTCAGAACCTGACACCATCTGCAGCATATCAGGGGAGGGGTTTCTTGCTGCCTTAATATATAATTAGCAACTGCATCTTACTGCTGCTGTCAGCTCTGAAGACCTGGTCTCTGTGGAGCCTCTGCAGCATCTAAAGTTTGGGCTGGATGCGTGCCATGTTGCCATGGCAACAGCTACACTCCTAGCATCAGGAATGTGCTTGTTTTTCTAAGAGCCAGGCATTGGCCTTCCACTTGGGGGGTGGGGGGGTGGGAATGCTTTCTCCTTCCAGAATTCTGTCACGGAAGTCTCTGGCTTCCCTTTTAGCCAGTGGTTATCCCACAACAAGACTTCCTTCACTTGGCTGGCCCAGAAATGCTGTGGTTTTAGGTTACATGTAGGGTAGAACTTTCTCGGTTGGAACTTGTCGAAGTAGACACTCATTTGGGGAGAATGCCCTGGATCTAGCAAAGTGCTACTTCTGAAGGGAAAGAAAAGAATTTGATGGTATATGTCCCATTCTTTAAAAAGCAGATTTCTTGAGAGGCTACTGGCCAAATTCTCATCTGTCTTTTCTAGGAGACCAAATCAGCTCTGCCAAGAAATAAGAATTCTAAGTAAAATGCTGGATTCAGGGGGATGCTTACTGCTTGAGTGTGCTTCGAAACTTGAAAGTATGTATTCAACTTTTTTCCCAGAGAGGTTTAACCACAGCCTGACCACAGTAGTGGCTCACTGTGTCCAGACCTGACTCCATCAGTCCATCTATCATCCTTCCCTCTGCAGGCCAGGCTGGCAGGGCTGACAGAAGCAAGAAAATGGATGAAAGCCAAGGCCAGAACCCACATTCACATAAATTCTTGAACAACAAGAGTGTCTTGAGTTTTCTCTCTTATCAAAGAGGGGGATCTGGAAGGTGTGCATTTTTTCTTTCAGTGAAGGATTTAATTATAATAGTATCTTCAATTTAAAGAAATGACAGCCATGTTCTCTTTAATTGTTTATATCTAAACAATGTTCTCAGGTGAGAGAGGAGTAGAGATACTGGTTTGAGTCTAAATTGAGTTTGTTTCTGGGATTTGGAACTTTCTGGGCCAGTCTAGGATGCAGGATGAGGGATGCGGGGCAGGAGCACCAGGAATCTATTTGCATGTGGAAATAAGAAACCTACTGGAGGAGAACTCCTGAGGGATAAAGAATCAGGACAAACTTTGTCCAAATTTATGGTCTCAGTCATTAAAGTGGAAGGGTGGCTTTGAGAATAGAATGGTGCCTGAATCTCATTTATTCTCTGGACACCGAACCTTTGGTACAGAGCTGTAAGTGAAAAACAAAGTAAAACAGAAAGAACTGTTTTCACACAAAAATCTCTGACAGGAACAAGATACTCAGTCTGCTTTGTCACAGTGTGGATTCAGCCATCCTCGAGGAAGGGCATGGAGGGTTCAACGGTACCAGCAGGCTCAGCAGCAGCAATAAGTGATAGAAAGAAAAGCAGTCCAACAGGGGCCACTGTCTGGAAATGGAGACTGGAAGTAATCTCTAGCAGAACCTCAGTATCTGGTGTAGACGGAGCGACTGATAAATGAATGTGAAAATTCTCACAAGGACTCCCACGAATGCAGGAGGTGATTTCAAGGGTGCAGGAGATCTAGCCATAGTGGGTCAGCACCAGAAAACCACAGCGCCTTTAGTTAGTGATCCTGGGCTGACATGCCCTGAGGCAAAGCACTCGTGCAAGTATCCGATTCTAATATACCATGATGAGTGCATGATGGAAGTAATACCAAGACACTGGGACACACCAGAGACACACTCAAATCAGATTGTGCAGGTTAAGGGAAGCTTCTGAAAACATGTGATTCCAACTTGGAAGGGCAAATAAGAACTAGTTAAATAAAAAGGGTCAGGAAGGGCATTCTGGGCAGAAGGAAGAATGTGTGTCAGGGCGGAGAGGCATGATGTGAGCTGGGATTGTAAGTGGCTTGGGAAGGGCGGGACATGGGCTGCCTGCAGGAGGACAGTGCGGTGGGAGGTATAAGGCGCGTTGACCATGGAGGCAGATGACATATTGGGAAGGGCCCTCGTGGTATGTCAAAGAGTTTGGGCTTAATCTTGAAGGCGGAGATGAGACTTGTTAGTTGGGGGAGCAACATGATTAAATTTCCTTTTCAGAGAACTACTATCAGACATACATGGCAAACAAGGTAGAGAGTCAGACTTGTCAAGAGGTTCTTATAGCAGGTGTAGCAAAAGTTGTGAAAGCCTGAATGAAGAAGCTGTTGTATTGCAGGTGTCTCTCCAGAGAAGGTCAGACTGTAAGGATGTAATGCAGTTTCCACAAGTGTCAGTGGTGTTGTGATATTCTGAGAATAAAGAAGTTTTCCTTGGAAGCAGACAGCCGTGGATTCAAATCCCATAGCGTCCGTTGACTGACCGCAGATGCATATGGCAGCTATCGGAGTCTACATTTTGTTCATTTATAAAATGAGGATAATGCCACCAACCTCAAGATGGTGTGTTGGTTGAATGAAACATGAGGTATGTAAATAGTCACTCATAAGTAGATTAAGACATATGACATATGACTTCCTGCTCTTCTCATGGGGTACATACAAAAACTTGCCATGTTGTGGTTACCTAAATCCAAGCACTAATTATTGTTTTTATACCAAATCCCTACCCCATTTAAACATTACTGTGGAGACATGACTCTCCCAAGAAGCGCGGGAAAGAGGTTGAAGCAATAAGTAGTTGTCATAACCCCTTGTGATTAATGCCTACATGAATACAAATTTGATAAAACAAAGAGAAGTCCCTCTAAAATGTGCTTTTTAGTGATGCTTTTCCAGGCCTTATCATCGCCATAATTTTAAAGAAGATAAAAATATGAAAAAAAATTTCCTTTGAAACAAAAGGATGTATCTTAAAATTCTTGGGAAGAGAGTATATTAACTGACTTTTTGGTTATATTT
Organism: Ursus americanus; assembly: GCF_024610735.1. Classification (NCBI taxonomy): domain Eukaryota; kingdom Metazoa; phylum Chordata; class Mammalia; order Carnivora; family Ursidae; genus Ursus; species Ursus americanus. The sequence goes on along the minus strand of NC_142146.1, from coordinate 49,312,698 downwards.
AACTAGGTACAACAATTTAACACAGGTTATTATCAGCAGTCTTTTTTTGTATTCATGAAAATGGGGAATGGAGATCCTGCTGATAATGGAATGAGGGTCGCTTTCAGTTCTGAGCAGTCCAAAGCTGAATTCTCATAAAAAACGATGTCCACGGTATTCCTGATGGAGGAATAGAAAAGAATAAAAACTGTACCTTGAGCAGCGAAGCAAGCATCAGCATCCCCTGGAGGGCTTGTTAAAACGCAGACTGCTGGGGCCCAGCCCTGAAGTTTCTAATTCAGTAGGTCTGGGGTGGGGCCCAGGGGTTTGCATTTCCAACAAGCCCTGAGGTAAGCCTATATATTAATTGGCTTGGGCTGCCATACAAAATACCATAGCCTGGGTAGCTTAAACATCAGGAATTTATTTTCTCACAGTTCTTGAGGCTGGGAAGTCTAATAAGAATCAAGGAGCTGGCTGATAGAGTTGTTGGTGAGGACTCTGTGGCTTGTAGATAGCTTCCTTCCTGCTGTGTCCTCCACGGAGGAGAGATGGAGTACAGATTAGCAAACTCTTTGGTATCTCTTCTTGTAAGGGCACTAATCCCATTACGAGAGCCTGTCCTTACAACCTCATTTAGCCCCCATTACCTCCCTTCAAAGGTCTTCTCTCCAAAAATCATCACCTTCGGGGATACTGCTTCAACATATGAATTTTGGGAGGGACACACATTCAGTCCATAATGTTCCATCTCTGGCTCCCCAAAACTCATGCACTTCTCACAAGCAATATATATTGCTCACATCCCAATAGCCCCCAAAAGTTTTAACTCATTCCAGCATCAACTCTAAAGTCCAAGATCCAAAGTTTTATTTAAATATCATCTAAACAGAGGCCTTCAGAGGGGAGAGGAGTGGGGGAATGGGATAGGCCGGTGATGGGTATTAAGGAGGGCACTTATTGCATGGTGCACTGGGTGTTATACGCAAGTAATGAATCATGGAACTTTACATCAAAAACTAGGGATGTACTGTGTAGTGACTAACATAATAAAAAAATATTATTATAAAAAATATATTAAAAAATATCATCTAAATCAGGTGAGATTTAAGGTATGATTTAACCTGAAGCAAAATTCCTCTCTAACTGTGAACCTGTGAAACCAGACAAGCTGTGTGTTTCCCAAATGCAATGGTGGGACAGACATAGGACAGACATGCTCCTTCCAAAAAGGGAGAAATCTGAAGGAAAGAGGGAATGATGGGTTCCAGGCCAAGTCCAAATGTTGGCAAGACAAATTCCATGAGATCTTAGGGCTTGAGAATAATCCTTTTTGGTTTGATGCTCTGCCTCCAGGCACACTTGGGTGGCAGTGTCAGCCGCATGGTTTGGCAGGGTGGGTGCCCCTTCTGCTCCACAGAGCACCACCGTGACAGCTCTCCGAGAGGACTCCACCCTCCAAACTTAAGGAGGAAGCAGCCTCGAGCCTGTGAGAGTGGTAGCCTGGATGATGTCTGAATTTCTTCCCTTCTCTTTCCCTTCCTTGAAGAATAAAGCATGTTTGCAGCTGGATAGCTGTGTTCATTCCTACTGTTTGGTCCGGTAGAATCCCAGAAGTCTGACAGTCTTCTTTCATTCTATCCCGTTTTTTTTTTTTTTTTTCTGTCTTCTTTATTCTCAGCTGATAGTGTTTTTGCTGGTATAATCCTATCTATGATCCTGACTTCCGGGGAGAGGAGTGGTTAAATCCATCAGTCACACCATAATCTCTTTATCAAATGATTGGTGGGCCACACCCTTAGTGTCCTCTCTGTTCCCAATCCCCAAGTTCTGGTTCCTTTTTGCTCGCAATTCCTTCCTTAATTCATGTCTCCCCTTACCTTTTACTAAAAGCGGGCTGGAGATATCTAAGCCACTTCTTTAACATTCTGCTGAGAAATCTCCTCGGCTAAATACCCAAGTGCACCCTTCACAAGTTCTGCCTTCTGCAAAAACCTAGAGCACGGTTCATCGAAGCCAAGTTGTTTCCCACTTCATAGCGAGGATCACATTTCCTCCACATTCCAATCATCTGTTCTTCATGTCTGTCTGCGATCTCATCAGAATGGCCCTTTAACCATCCATAGTTCTACCAACCATTCTGTTCACAGCAATTTAACAGATGAATTTTGGAGAGACACAAACATTTAGTCCACAACAATGCTGCTGGTCTGCAGATCACACTGAGAGCCAGAGAACTTAGGTCAACTGTTGCACTTTATCTTCCTAGGAGACAAACTAGTTTTATGACTCAAAGTATATTATCATAAAGCCACAGCCTGCCCATGCCTCTGAATCTGTATCACTCTTAGACTTGACCATGTTGAGTCCTGCTCTGTGTCCCTTGGTTTAAATGGCCCCATTCTGGCCTCTCTGTAGCCTCACCCCTCCCCATGGGTAAAGTGTCCATGAAGTCAAGTGATTCGCCACCGTGGAGCCGGTCTCTTCCTTCTGGACCATTCCTCTGGGTTCCTGGAGCACTGGAATTCTCTGTCCAAAAGGCCTTGAGCCCATACTTTTCCCAGGGTGTGGGGAGTAGGAAGATAAAGGGGCAGGTCTGTCCAGGGGCAGACATGGAATTCTGAGAATTGTACCCTTGAACCTGGTCTTCCACGTCATCATGAAAGCACATTTGTCAAGATAGAAGACAGAACATTTTTAAACCCCTTTTCTTTCAGCCTGATTTATAACTTTTAAATATTTATACAGATGGTATATGGAAGTCCTGATGTACTATTGCCCTGGGCTCCACAAATGTTATGACAGGCCTGTTTCAACTAATAATAAAATAGCAGGAAGTGTTACCCAGGGTCTCTTAACTTATGAAACATTAATGCATCTTTAGATGCTCCATACTAGTTCTACTCAAACTCTGGTCCCCAGACTGGCAGCATCACCTTCACCTGGGTGATTATTAGCAATGTAAATCCTTGGGACCCACCCCAGACCTACCGATCAGAGAGTCTGGGAGTGCAGCCAAGGCCTGGGTGCTTCTTCAAGTCCTCCAGAGGATTACGATGCCGGCTAAAGTTGGAGAATCCTTGCGCTAGACCACTGCTTCTCAGATTTTAGTGTGTATAAAAAAAAAAGAAATCACCTAGGATTTGGTTAAAACGCAGTTTCTGACTCTAGGTCAGGATTTGAGATTCTGTAATTCTAACAGGCTCCCACGTGATGCCAGTGTTACTGGTTTGTTGTCCTTATTTTAAGTAGCAAGGCTAAAGCCCTCCTGCCTGTCGCTATAATTAGGAAAGATGGTAGCCTTTGCAGTGGGTCAGGCTTATCTGCTGATGTGAACCTGCCCAGTGCAGTGTGTGGTGTAGACTGAGGGTTGTGACCAGAAGCTGGCTGGGAAACTGAGCTGCCCGCTCTATGAGAGACAACATCTGCCACACCCTGTGTAAGCCACAGGCCTTGCTTCTTGGCGGTGGGAAGCGGAGGTGGTGTGATCTCAGAAAAGAGAAACCATGTCAGGGTGCATATAGGCCGAGGGACCATTGCAGCCTCCCAGAAATTCCAACCTGAAGGACCAACATGGACAAAGGATGCCACAAGGCCCAAGGGCCACATGAGGTCCTTGCCTGCCTTCCCCATGCTGTGGCTGTGGTTCAGTTGTACACTGCTTGAGGCGGGGTTTCAGATTCCGAAATTACTTGTAAATTGAGCTATAGAAAAATAAAGTGTTAATATTTCTTGAATGCCTAGGGTTTTGTTTTGTTTTTCTAGTTTTTACTTCTGTTTTTGGATTGAGACTAGTTCCCAACTATATATTTATTTGTCTGCTAGGCCTGCCATAACTAGATGGTTTTAACAACAGAAATTTATTTCTCACAGTTCTGGAGGCTACACGTCCAAGATCAAGGTGTTGCAGGTTTGGTTTCTCCAGTGGCCTCTCTCCTTGGCTTGCAGATGGCTATCTCCTCGCTGTGTCCTTACATGGTCTTAACCCCGTGTGCATGCGTCTCTGATGTCTTATTCTTTTCTTACAAGGACACTTGTCCTATTGGATTACAGCCTCACTGCCATGACTTCATTTAACCTTAATGACTTCTTTAAAGGCTCTATCTCCAACTACAGCCATATTCTAAGCTTCTAGAGGTCAGGACTTCAACATGAATTTTGAGGACACAAGTCCACTCATGAACGACATTGTGTGGTGTGCAGGGAGCCCCTGATCTGGCTGGAGACCAAATCTGGACTCCTGGGATGACTTGGCTGTTTGTGGAACCTATCTCTGGAGCTTTAAATGGCTTGATCACTATCTAAGACCTTATGACTTACTTGTGTTTTTTTTTTTTGACAGATGCTCTGTCTACCCAGAGTGGGGGAGGAGCTGCTCTTCTCCTTCTCACATCCTGAGGTTCCCCGCACACTCTCCTGCAGCCCCCTCTTATTCCCTGCCAGGCAGCCCACTTACTTGTGAGTCAGGCAAATTGCGGGTTTGGCTGACATCGTAGGGTCATTTCAAAGCTTTGCTATCTCGTATGTGCACGGAGTATACCTCCTACTTCAGCTAACTTTTCTAAACCAGTGTTATCTGCCTACCTGCTAAAGAGCAACTTTCAATTTGGGGGGTACTGACTGCTTAGGTACCTCCAGTTAAGAGACAAGGCAGCTAGAGTCAGAAGAAGGGAAAAGGTTTCCTTAAGTCGATTTTCTTTTCCTCTCTTTGGACCGATCAAGTACCCTCACCTTTTAGAAAACAAAGCTTTGGGGCGCCTGGGTAGCGCAGTCGTTAAAGCATCTGCCTTCGGCTAGGGCGTGATCCCGGCGTTGTGGGATCGAGCCCCACATCAGGCTCCTCCGCTATGAGCCTGCTTCTTCCTCTCCCACTCCCCCTGCTGTGTTCCCTCTCTCGCTGGCTGTCTCTCTGTTAAATAAATAAATAAAATCTTAAAAAAAAAAAAAACAAAGCTTATTTTGCTACCATTAAAGAGTGAGCCCTGTAAGTATCTGTGTTTTGAAGAGAAAAAGGCTAAATGAAGTTTTCCTGATATCAGAGTCTCCTAAGTGACATTTGAGACAAGTGACTGAGTGGGGAGGAGTGCTCTGTTTTTAGGGACACACTTTTGCCCTGGTCATCAGAGTTAGGGCCTTGAAGAAGTGCTGGGAGCTACTGCCTTCACCAAGCAAACGGAAAAGACTGATTCTGCTACAGACCGACTCTGGAACGGTGATCTTTACAGTACCCCTGGGAACCAAGGCCTTGAGCTGTTTCTAGAGGGTGAGTTTCCGGTATGATCATCACAGTATCACTGTCTTAAATTGCAGCACGGGTCTGGGCCCTGTTTGGTATGCTGGTCAGATACTCAGGGGATGCTTTATCATCCTTGTTTTAAAATCAAGACACAGACTCGGGAGAGTAACGTGACTTGCCGAAGTCCCACGGCGAACCCGTTGCAGGAGCCGGGCTAGAACTCAGGTGCGGCCACTGGTACCGCATCGGAGGCGGGCAGGAGCGCGAGAGCTGCCCTACCTCACCACGTTGTGACAATGACATCTACAGACTCAATTCTGACATCCACATCATTATTTGAGAAGTGCGACACAGCACCACTTATGAGAAACCTAAATTTCTCCCAGAGATTACATGTACCTCTCGGCTTACAGACGACTCAAATCTCAGCCGTACAGAAGAGGGTAAATTAGCCTCCTCCAGATCTCTGACATTTCTCCCGTCTCTGAACTGATTTGAGTTGCTATGAAATCCTTTCTTTTCCTGACCTAGCAGGGCCTCACTTACAGCCAAAGTCATGCTGAGTATCAGAAATGTTGAAATAAACAAGAATCACCGAACAGGAGAATTTGACAAAGGGCAGGTTTGAAGCTCTCCAAGCGTGTAGCATCGCCCGGTGCAAGGGGCCAAGTTGTGTCTCCGCCCCAAATTCCTAAGTTGAAGTCCTCAACCCCCAGCTGACAGTGTTTCGGGAGGGCCTGTGGGAAGTAATCAGGGTTAGATAAGGTCACGGGAGTGGGGTCTTTATAAAGGGCTTAGTGGCTTTACAAGAAGAGGAAGAGAGACCTTGAGAAGGGACCACCTACAAGCCAGGAAGCAGGCTCCCGCTGAGAACAGGATCAGCCAGCACCTTGACCTTGGACTTCCCAGCCTCCAGAACTGTGAGAGATAAACGTCCTCGGTTTAAGCCGTTCAATCAATAGCAGACGGAGCCGACTAATGTACTTGGTCTTAAACCCAAGGAATTCCCTGGGAAAGTGACCCTCCAGGACCAGTATTTCAGACTCATTTAAAAAGCACAATGAAAGGAGCAGAGCCCAAACGTTAGAATATTTCTCACAATCATAAAGCAACCTCTTACAGTGATAATCTTTATTATATTCAGAAAGGAAAGACTATTCCCGCATTGGATGCCGCGGTGGTGTCTCAGCCTTCCATCAGGAGCGGGAAGGTGGACGTGGTGCAGGAAGACAAGAAAAGACAGGCAGTGCAGCGGGAAGGGTGGGGCTCAGGAGTCAGTCGTGAAGTTGAGTCTGGCCTCGGCCACCGGTTGACTGTGTGAGTTAGACTAAGCCACTCATCTGCACTGATAACAGCACTTGCCTTGTAAGATGGTTCTGTGGGTGGGTGGTTACCTGACAGAAGTTCCTAACTGGCTTCTGTGTCTCCATGGGCCCCACATGGACCAGGCCTCCATCGTCTCTTGGCTGGCCAACAACAGCCACCCGACTGCTCTCCCTGCTTTGCTTTTTTCCCCTCCCGACCATTCTCCACACAGAAGCCAGTAGATCTTCACACACAAATCAGGTCACGTTCCTCCCGCCTAAAACCTTCCAATCCCATGGATATATAATCAAATCCAAACTGCCAACCACAGTTTATCAGGTTCTGCCAAATCCAGAGCATGCCTAGAGTTTTGAAACTTACCATCTTACTGTGTTCTGTTTTGGTTTCTTCTCAGTTCTTCAAACATGCTCAAAACTTTTCTGCATCAGGGCCTTTGCATATTTCATACCCTCTGCCTAGAATGTTCTTACCTCTTCTGTTTCCTTACCTAATTTCCTTCTCATCTTTCAATTCGCAGACAGGCCTTCCTGAATTGTCTTTCTACCTTCTTCATAGCACTTAACACAAGCTGCAATTGTTTTGTTTTCCTTTGTTTTCTAGATCTATTTTCTCTGATAGAATGGAATCTCCATTGAGGATAAGGACCATGTCAATCTTGTTTATCATTGATTCTCAGTGCCCAGCACAGTGCCTGGCAAAAACAGGCATTGTATAAGTACATACAACTTGTATGAGTAAATTTTTTTTTTAAAAAATGAATTTTTTAACACTTAAGTTGCAGATTTAACCCTAAAAAATAGAAATTTATCCCATTGTTTTTGCAACTTTTTCCACTTGGCATTGAATTGAGAGTGCCATTGCCACATGATCGTTCACCTACACATTGCTTTTTGTTTTTCACCTCTAGCCATGAAGGCTAGAAAAAAAATCTTTATACAGTTAAATCCTAAAAACTACACACCTACACATGTATGTGTGTATATACATATAAATATGACACCATTGTTTATTTCTGATACATCATTGTTTAAGGAGGTTGCATATATATACACACACAACATACACATACACATGTGTGTGTCATGTAACCTCTTTAATGGTGTAGTCTAATGCTAGTACATAAAACAGAGGACATCCTCTTTTAAATATAAATAAATGATCCCAACACATAAAGCTTTCGAAACCACAGAGTTCAAATTTATTAAAGGATAACGAGTCTATTATATTCACAATTATTATATTAAAGGCATGAAAATCATTTTGTTATTTATATTGTATAAAAATATTGCTTTTAAAAATATTAAAGACTTAATTCAAACCATATGGAAGCAGGCATTAATGAAGGTAATTGTGTGGAATGCATGTTAATATTCACAGAAAAATGCTTCTGGGATCACATTTTGGGAGAGGCTATTGATAAGGGTTCGTTGATGACATTGAGAATGAAGTTGTAGATTCATAGGGTCTAAGCATTTGCTAAAAACCAAGTCTTAAAGGGTGATAAGGGTCTTTGCCATCTGGGTGTTGGTGGTGGCAGTGGAGGTGATACTGGTGGCGGTGATGGCGGCGGTGATGGTGATGACTGCGTTGATGGATTGAAATGTGATGACAGAACTCATAGTGGTGGAGTTGTTAGGACTAGTGTTGGTGGTGATGCTTGGGCTTATTTAATCAGTGTGTGGAAGTATGAAGAAAAGAGTGTGGTAGAGAACTATAGATTTTCAACATAACTGGTACCAAAGAGCAGGGGTCTTTGGAAAACATGAAGATAAAGAGGAAGGCAGGAGTAGCACAGTGGGCTAAAAAGTTAGTATTTTATCCTATGAGGATACTGTGATCTTAGTAGATCTCTTATTAGAAGCCTTGTTAGGGTTTATTCAGTAGACGGAAAAATGAGATTTGGGTTAGAAAGTTCATTTTAGCAGCAGTGGCATAATGGATTGCTGTGGAAACAGTGCCTTAATTGGTCATAGGGCAATTTCTTCTCAAGTTTGACTTAATCTCAGGCCCTAATTCTTTTTCTTTTGTTTTTCAAACCAGTTTATTGAGGCATGATTGCCATGTTAAGAAGCTACACATATTGAATGTAAACAGCTTGATGAGTTTGGAGATAATATACACTTACGGTGAAACCATTACCACCATCAAGGCCATAGATAGATTCATTACCTTCCAAAGTTTCCTTCCAACCCCTTTTTTTGTTGTTATTGTCATTATTATTATTATTTTTGGTGGCAGGTGCTCTTAACACAAGATCTATCCTTTTAGAAAATTTAAGTATACAATACAATATTGTTAGCTACAGGCAGTCTGTTGTATAGCGGGTCTCCAGAACTTATGTGTCTTAAATAGCTGAAGTTTTGTATTGTTTCACCTTCATCTCCCCATTGCCCCTTTCCCCTCAGCCACTGGCAGTCACCATTATTCTGCTTCTATGACTTTATTTCAGATTCCACATATAAGTGGTAACATACAGTATTTGTCTTTCTGTATTTGTTTTATTTCATTTAGCATAATGTCCTCCAGGTCAGTGTTGTCACAAATGGCAGGATTGCCTCTTTTTCAGGCTAAATAGTATTCTGATGCATGTATCTACCACATCTTCTGTATCCATTAATCTGTCCATGGATATTTAGGTTGTTTTCATATTTTGGTTTTTGTGAATACTGCTGTAATGAATATGGGAGTGCAGGTATCTCTTAAAGATCCTGAACTCAATTCTCTTAGAACTATCCAGCAATGGGATTGCTGGATCATGTGGTAGTCCTATATTTAATTTTTTGAGGAACCTCTGTATTTTTTCCATAGTAGCTTCTCCAATTTACATTCCTGCCAACAGTGTACCAGGGTTCCCTTTCCTTCACATCCTTAGCAGCACTGATATCTTTTGTTTTTGTTTTTAATAATAGCCATCCTAACAGGTAAGGGCAATCTCTTGTGGTTTTGACTTGCATTTCCCTCATGATTAGTGATGTCGCGCACATTTCCATATACCTGTTGGCCATTTGTATGTCTTCTATGGAGAAATGTCTATTCAAGACTTTCACCCAAATTTTAATTGGGTTATTTGGGGTTTTTTGCTACCAAGTTGTTGGAGTTCCTTATGTATTTTGCAAATTAACCCCTTATCACATATATGGTTTACAAATGTTTTCTCCCATTTTGTAGTTTTCCTTTTCATTTTGTTGATGGTTCCCTTTGCTGTGCAGAAGCTGTTTAGTTTGATGTAGTCCTACTTCTTTATTTTTGGTTTTGGTACCTGTGCATTTGGTGTCAAATCCAAAAAATCATTATCAAAACTGATGTCAAGGAGTTTACGCTCTATGTTATCTTCTAGGAGTTTTACAGTTTCAGGTCTTACATTTAAGTCTTTAATCTATTTTTAGTTGGTTTTTGTGTGTGGTGTAAGATAGGGGTCCAATTTCATTCTTTTGTATGTGGCTGTTCAGTTTTCCCAATACCATTTATTAAACAGTTTATCCTTTCTTCATTTGTATTCTTGGCATCCTATCACAGATTAGCAAACTATACATGTGTAGGTTTATTTCTGGGTTCTTTATTCTGTATTGTTGGTCTGTGTTTGGTTTTATGCCAGTACCATACTGTTTGATTACTATAGCTTTGTAATATAATTTGAAATAAGCAAGTATGATGCCTCTAGCTTTGCCTTCTTTCTCAAGATTGCTTGAGCTGCTTGGATCTTTTGTGGCTCCATAGGAATTTTAGGATTATTTGTTCTTTTCTGTGAAAAATGCCATTGGATTTTGATAGGGATTGCACTGAATCTGTAGATCACTTTGGGTAGTACGAATATTTTAACAATATTAATTCTTCTAATCCATGAACATGGGATATCTTTCCATTTATTTGTGTCTTCTTCAATTTCTTTCATTAATGCTTTATAGTTTTTAGTGTACAGATCTTTCACCTCCTTGGGTAAATTTTTTTCTAAGTATTTTATTCTTTTTGATGCTAGTAAAAATGGGATTATTTTTCTTAATTTCTTTTTCAGATAGTTCATTGTTAGTGTATAGAAAGGCAACTGATTTTTTATGCTTATTTTTATATCCTGCAACTTAACTAAATTTGATTATTAGTCCTAATAGGTTTTGGGTGAAGTCTTTTGAGTTTTCTATGTATATGATCATGTCATCTGCAAACAGATAATTTTACTTCTTCCTTTTCATCAGGCAATTTTTATCCTAAGAAAGCATAGGCAAAACAAGTTAATTTAAAATTGGAGGAAACAAAATACATTTCCCAGCTTGGTCAATACTTCCTATTTACTTCTTATCTACTTAGTCCAGGGACATCTATTTTCTGCTGTGTGCCTGGGCTGAACACTGATATTTCTCTTTTTTTTTTTCCCCGTTTTCCCATTCAGAATGTTTCAGGCCTAACAGATATGTCTTTCTGTAACTCCTTAATTCCTTTACTAATGCATCATTGTGTATAGTCATGATATTTGAAAACCATGGATGAGGGTATAATTTTACCCCGGATGATTAATACGTGTCTTCCACTCTCATGTCACCTGATTAAGCTGAAACTTAATCTTGTATCATTCAAAGATGGTCACTGCTGGATTTTCTCAGATAAATTCAAGATGTCTCCCTTTCTCCCTAGGATCTCATCTAAATTCTGAGAGTGTGAATGGTGGGGTGTTTATATGGGGCACTATATAGATGGAAATGGGGTATCGTGCCCTTGACTGGCATCCACTGTTGATGTAAGCCATCTGTTTTCTAATCAGCATTTATCTTCAGCGTTTATCCTCATGTATCTACTAAGAGGGCCAAATCTCTCAAATGGCTTCCAGTCAAAACCAATAGATATATTGTTTAATATGGACATGAGACTCTTGTAGACCTGCCTCCTCTACATAACATAGCGTCACATGGGAAAAAACTGAGCACCAGGTGGGGACATGTAGGAAGTATCCATCTGGTTGACCTAGCCCATTGCCTCTATCCCACATTCATAGACCCGTGTTGCTTCTCCTTGCCATGAAGTTTGTTATAGAGACCCTGAGTGCTTACCCATATCCTGAAAGATATGGAAGAATACAGGCTTCCAGTTAGGAAATGAATAAGTCATAGGAATACAAGGTACAACATAAGAAATATAGTCAGGGACATTGTAATATGGTAACAGATGGTAGCTACACTTGCGGTGAGCATAGTATAATGTACAAACTTGTATCACTATGTTGTACACATGAAACTGTTGTAATATCTGTCAACTATACTCAAATGAAAAAAAAAAGTTAGGACGAAACAATACAAGTAATGGAGGCCCAGGTGTTGTATAATCTTAGGTCCTCCATTAGTAGTATTACTTCTTCCTAACTTTTTTCACTGCCTTCTTCCTGATTATTTTAATATTTAGATTAATTGAGATTTTCCTGTTCTCATGAATTAGCTATTCATGTGCTATTCTAAATAGACCAGAAGAGAGAATTACTATGCCATGTTCACTCTTATCAGCACATGATATGTGGTTAAATAAGAATTAACCAGCTTTTGAAAGTTATAAAGGAATTGTAGGAGTCATGTGAGTGATTTTTAAAGAAAAACACCCACTAGAAGGGAGGAAATTGAAAAATAAAGAAGGAAACCAACACTGTGTCATGCTTTCTGCCTGGTTGGTGTGCTTGGCCTATTCATATGTGGTGACTTTTAATATGTAAAACAGCCTTGTGAGATAGGCATGCTCTTATCCTACTTTTTTAGAGATGAAGTAATTAAGGCTCAGAAAGGCCAAGTAACTTGCCTAAAGTGAACATTTTATAAGTAGCAGAATCAGAATCTAAACCCAAGCCCCACCATCTCCAAAGGCCAAGCTATAAACAACAGGTAACTGAAGAGTCAAATTAGAAAGCTCTTTTGAGGGGCCTGGGTGGCTCAGTCCTTAAGCGTCTGCCTTTGTTTCAGGATCACACCCTGAGCCCCAGATCAGCCTCCTCTGCTGCGAGCCTGCTTCTTTCTCTCCCACTCCCCCTGCCTGTGTTCCCTCTCTCGCTTGCTGGCTGTCTCTCTCTCTCTGTTAAATAAATAAATAAATAAAATCTTAAAAAAAAAAAAAAGAAAGCTCTTTTGAAATCACAGGCACATAAAGAATTGCAGTAGGGTCAAAACCAAATGAGTGATAAGATATACTTTATGTTATCCTGATATCTATAAAGGAAATCATTTAAACTGAGACAATAAACAAATACAAGTTGGCTTTTGGTACTTTAGCCATCATTTCTGGCTAAAAGCCATAATGCTATGCCTGCATCACTGAGGTTTCTTGGAGAATTTATTCTAATCAAATTGCATATTGATTAATATTGGAATAAAGAAAACAAAATCATCCTAGCACATAATGATTTCAACAAATACCTATTGATTTAAGTGAAAGAGTTCTGATAATAAGAGGTTTGGGGAAAAAGACACTAAAATATAGATACAATAGATTTAAAAATATATTTGATAGAAAAATCTTACTTGAATGAAGAATAACCAATAGTAACTAGAATAAAAGTTCTGTAATATATCCAAAAATATTATGTATCTTTAGATCATTTGAAAATAGAGCCAAGTTAGCCCTTAGTATCAGTTTGAGAGTCAACTGTGGAGAGAATGAGCAGAGGAAGAGATGCATGTTACTGTTTTGAATAGGGATTTATTGTAGCGGATTATTTATATTAATAAACAGTCTCAATCCTGCAAACTAATCCTCATAGGATGTTCTCCTTTTACTTTGATTTTATTCAGTGCCTTTTACAGTAAAACAAATGAACAAAATGAATGCTTTTATTCTTTTTTTTTTTTTTTTAAAGATTTCATTTATTTATTTGACAGAGGGAGAGAGTACAAGCAGAGGGAGTGGCAGAGAGAGGGAGAAGCAGACTCCCGCTGAGCGGAGAGCCCGACGTGGGGCTCGATCCCAGGACCCTGGGAATCATGACCTGAGCCAAAGGCAGCCACTTAACCGACTGAGCCACCCAGGTGCCCCTGAATGCTTTTATTCTTAATGCCACTCCAAACTATCGAATTATTGATATAGTATAGAAATCACACTGTTTCCGTGGCACCAACCATTTGGGTCAATGAAAAATGGGACAAGTCTGTTATTGTAATTCAATATTTTATTTTTTTGCAATGTGTATAGAATTTCTGAGCCCATGACTTAGGTTATAGTAATATTCCTTGCCCTATAAATTAATAACAGTTTTCTTTCTTTTTTTTTTAATAGCAGTTTTCTTATTTGGTGAGTTAATAATCCTCAGCGGATAACTTCTGAAAAATACACATGAATTTATGGTACTTAAGTGTCTTCCTATTTTAGAGAAAATAATTCTTATTTATGTAAATGTTCAAGCTGATGAAAGTACCCCAGGAACTGTTAGGATGAATCTTTTCATCTTGCCATCTTAGGTGAGAATTAAAATGCTGTCACCATTGAGATGCTTGTTTTAAGACATGATCCTTCCTCTTTGCCCCTCAACCACTGTCTCGATTCATTACCAAAATTTATAGAAACTAATTTGAAAAAATGACTCCACTTTAGCTTACAAACAAACCATTTGAAACCCCAAACTTTCTCCACATGGAACAAAGCATACTAACTACTGAGTAAGAATATCATTCTGCTAGGTTGACACAAAAATTTAACAGGAGTATAGCTACTATTCTCCGTAAGTCAGCAAAGAATGCTAGCACTCTTACAGTCAAGGTCAGGACTGAGCAGACCAAAGGATACTTTTTCAAGGGCACTAGAGTCACATCAGAAACAGCTACAATCCTCTTGTCTGCCTAATTAGGTTGCCTTTGGACATTCAATTTAGCATATTGAATCCCTATTCTAAGCAAATGGCTGTTTGATGAGTGCCTGCTTTAGCAGGAGAGGGCAATTAGGGTCAACAAAAACTCTTTGGGTTTATAAATACTTTGGGTGTCATCTAGTCCCAAACTCTTGAGGAAGCTGATAACCGCAGGGGTTAACTGACCTCCCTGAAGGTCACACTGCTGCTGCCATGGGTAAAGCTAGGGCTATCACACAAGCCTCCTGAATTTCAGTTTGACTATATTTCCACTTCATCACCTGTCTCCCCAGATGTCTGTTTTTTGCTTACTTTGCATAGTAAGCAGATGGTTTCTCTCCACTTCTCATGTAACTGAATGGCCATAGCATCTTGGACCTTAGCCATGCTGTATTCCTTGCAAGAATGAACTTGCCTCTCTTTGATCTTCCCCTAAATGCTGAAGCATTTTGATCCTCAGCTACCAAGAAGAGTTCATGAGAGCACAATGGCTACACTTCATTGGTCTTAGGCCTTAAGTGTCACTTCCCTCCTGGGCAAGGAGTAGACCCAGGGCATTGGACACAGCTGGTTTCCAGGCACTAAGATGAAGTATGGGAATGGAATGGGTTTGGCTGAGCCCAGGTAGCAAGCAGGGAGCTAAGAGTAAAAAGAGGGTCTGGAACCAAAACCATCTGGATAAAGCAACAAATCCCACAGGGGCTGGGCAGGCACCCAGTGCGGGATCTGGGCCCGTCTGTTCCTTCTCACCCCCTGCCTTCACGGCTTTCCTAGCATCAGAGGGCCTGGCTAGAGTTGTGCCACAGTGGACAGTGCTCCTCTCCCTCCAGCTCTTTGTGGTGAGTAAACAGGGGCTGTCACAGAGTACAGTAGGGCCCCTGCTGGAGGAATTAGAGTTTTAGGGAAAAAAGGCCTCCAAATTTTTCCTGAGAATAAAATAAAACAAAAAAACCCCAAAAGCTAAAAAAGCAACTCTTATGATTGCTTCTTGTATTTCAGTGCCAAAGAAAACCCACCCCAGAAAAAAATGCCAATTCCACAGAGTTCGATAATGAAATTACTACTTGAGTTATGATACCTCTGGCTGAACCCCATACAAATCTAAACATGCCAATGATATATTTTTAGAAATAAGTGTTATTCTCTGATTTGGATGAAAAATATCTCCTAATCCACCAAAACCTTTTCAAAGAGAGCAAAGAAGCAATTCAAAATTAAAGGAATACAACGATCGTTAACTACCATAACAACAATATTCCTCACAAAACATATGCTTAAGAAGTTCTTCCAGGGGCACCTGGGTGGCACAGCGGTTAAGCCTCTGACTTCGGCTCAGGGCGTGATCCCGGCGTTATGGGATCGAGCCCCACATCAGGCTCCTCTGCTATGAGCCTGCTTCTTCCTCTCCCACTCCCCCTGCTTGTGTTCCCTCTCTCGCTGGCTGTCTCTATCTCTGTCGAATAAATAAATAAAATCTTTAAAAAAAAAAAAAAAGAAGAAGTTCTTCCAAGGGGCGCCTGGGTGGCACAGCAGTTAAGCGTCTGCCTTCTGCTCAGGGCATGATCCCGGAGTTATGGGATCGAGCCCCACATCAGGCTCCTCCGCTATGAGCCTGCTTCTTCCTCTCCCACTCCCCCTGCTTGTGTTCCCTCTCTCGCTGGCTGTCACTATCTCTGTCGAATAAATAAATAAAATCTTAAAAAAAAAAAAAGAAGAAGTTCTTCCAAAAGCTCAGCTAGGTGGGAGAGAAACTATTTCCAATGTGCTGGTTCAAGAATGTTCTTCAGATATATGTGTTAGGTTCTAGTTGAAGAAGTGCTAATGGAATAGATTATAGGTGAAAGATGTTTATTGTAGGTTCATGTCAATACATATCCAAAAAGAAACAGTTGGCAAAAGCACTGCTATACGTGCAGAGCTCTTAGAATCTAAAGATGGAAATATTTTTGATATATTTTATATTTAAGAATATAGAAAAAAAGACTGTGATGCACCCTGGGTTTACCTGGTCCCAACTCGGTTTCACTAAAAGGTATGCAATCTCATCTGTAAAGAAGGCTTCAAATGAAAGCTAGAGGTGAAAATGACGACCTTGGCAAACCAGGTACTAAATGGAAACAAACAAACAAACAATAAACCCCAAACAGCTAGAGGGTTGTGATTTGAGTGAGTTTAGTAAGTGAAAACATTCCATACTGAAAATAATTGTATTTATAGATAGCATCGGGATAAAACAATTAAAAAGTTTACCAGTGAGTGACCTCAAATATTGATAGAGGTTGAGCCAAAAATAAGAAAAACTTGCCTTTGGCCCTATCGAAATGGTAAGCCAGATCCTTTCCTTTGTATAATTGAAACCATTCACTACTTTCCTTCTGGTTTATTAATAGAGTAATATAAAGGACAACGTGAGAAACCTTTGTTTTCCTATTCTTTTGTTCTTTTATATACTAGTATATACCAGTTGATAAAGAATGCCAAATGTTCTGGAAAAAGGGAAACAAGGGAGTGAATGCATTAATTTATAATAAGACACTTGTGTCCTTTCATTTTATGAAGATGAATATATTTATAATTGTTCTTTTTTATTCTTTATTGATTAAACAAACTCCAAAAATAATCATGTATAATATATGCTGGCCTGTTCACTTCAGTTTTTTTAAACAAGGTAATTGTGTAAGGTACAATGTCTAATGGAATTTTTCAAAGGTTAAGTTGATTGAGAAAACTCATTCCAAACACTATGTTCTGAAGTTTGCCATATTCTGATTTCCACACTACATTTTAATACAATGTGTTATCCCAAAACAGACTGAAGGGTCTGGGACATTGAGCATGTGGTTCCTGATCAGATGACCATGGGATACAATCTCGGCTCTGAGAATGACATGGAGCTAAGAGGGGGGCAAGGTCAAATATCAGAATAAAGATTGTGAGAACCACCCGAGGAGGTGGAAGATGATTGAGTCTCTGTGTTATGGAGGTGGGGGTGGGAGTAATGGGGATTGGGTGAAAGAGCAACCTGGAACAGAGATGTACGTACCATTACTCGAAGTAGCAGGGGGAGTGCTTTCGTTGAGCTCCACATCTCCCTGAGTGGAGCGTCACCTTCCTAAAGCCACGTGAGGAGGGACAATGGTAGGGCCAGCCCCTTAGCTGGAGGCCGCAGGACATCAAGCATCACAGTCTGGTTGTCAGTAGATGTCGATGAAAGCAGGTGCGGCCTTGAACCCGAGACAAGTTTTCCTCCTTTCCCGGCTCTCCCCTTAAGAGCTGGGTTATCACTGAGGCAACCGTTGAGAAAGAGCAGTGCCTGGGGAGGAAGCACAGGGATTCCTTGAGAAACAGCATGGCTTGATGAGTGTGTTGGGAGGAGGTGTATGAAGTGGGTAATAATTGAGCCTAGACTGACAAAGAGGAGGGCATAATTAAGAAAAAAAAAAAAATCAAAGATGACGAAAACTGGCCTAATGACTCCAGAAAAGGAGTGTTTTAAGAGCAACATTCAGCACAAAGTAACAAAGGGAGGGAACTTTGAAAAATTAAATATGGGTATAAAATAAAGATATTCTTGATCACGCAAGGCCTCAAAAGTATCCACTTTGACAGCACTGTTGAAAGAATTATATATCCTGGAAAAGATAAGTAAACCCAATACTCCAGGAAATACATAATATATAAAATGGATTGCCTAAAAAAGCAATATAATGTCCCTGTATTTATTCACACGGAAAATAATGAACTACACCTTCAGAACTAAAGCAGATGGTATTACATTGCACACACATATTGTACGCACACACACACACACGTATGTACATGCATACAAATGCCTAGTATTCTCTTCATACAGACCCTTTACTGAGCCTGGGCTGGTCTGTGTAACCAGGTGGCAGAAGAGACACTGTGTGACCGTTGGGGCGAGGTCAGAAGAAGCATGGCAGCTTCTGCTTTGGTCTCTTGGCATCCTTACTCTGGTGAAAATGAGCAGCCATGTAAAAAGTTTGAATACCTTGAGAATGCTATGCTGGGACTGTCCAAGCGAGCGACATGGAGAGGCCACATGGAAGCGAGTCCCAGCTATTTCAGTATCTCAGCCGAGGCCCCAGATCTGTGACTAAAGGACCATCTTGCATGTTTGGCCCAGGTGAGGTTTCAGTCCAGTTGTATTTGAATGTAACTGCATTAGAGACCCTTGTAGGTACTGTTTATATAAATCTGGGCATTGTATAGAATCGTAAGTGATCATACTGAGTTGTTGTTGTAAGCCACAACATTTTGGGGTGCTTTGTTTTAAAATAATAGAAAGCTGGAACAATGGAGTGTTAGCTTGATTGCAAAAGTTACCCTGATTATCCCTCCTTCCCTGTGTCTTTGCCCTTTGCAATGTGCATTGGTAGCTTATTGAAGCAAGAAGTGGAGTCTGTTTCCCCATCTTTCGAGTCTGCATTGGCTTTGTGACTTGCTTTGGCCATTAGAATGTGGTAAAAAATGGTAGTGAGCCAGTTCTGAGCCAAAGCTTCGGGATGCTCTGTATCCTTCTGTGTTCTTTCTCTTGCAGCTCTGCTACCACCATGGAAACAAGTCCAGGCTAATGTGTTGGAAGATTATAGAGCATGCCAAGCAGAGATGTCAACTCAGTCATTCCAGACAAGGCCCCAGACATACAAACCGGCCAAGAGATTTAAAGACATTTAACTGACCTGCAGTTGACCTCAAATGCCTGAGTGAACCCTACCAAGCCCAGCTAACCCCTAGACTTGTGAGCAAAACTAAATGTTTATTGTTGTATGCCATTGAGATTTTGTGTTTATTACACAGCATTATTATGATAACAGGTAACTAATACATTTAGAAAGAAAAAAATCCATTACAAATTTATTATAAATTTAGAACTAAAGCTACGATGATGCTAATACACTTCCAAGGTAGTAATAAAGTTGTCACATGGATGTAAAAACATGTTAATGTACTTGTTCAGGATCTTGATCAGACGGGTCCGACAAGATTCATCAAAGATACAGCCGAATGTGCAAATAAACAAAATATGCTGCGAAAAGAGGAAATAATTCCATACAAAAGAGATGTTAAGACAATAAAATTATAAGCTGCTATCACTTTTAATGTAAACATAGAAATCTCACATGAACCAATAATCATTAAAGGAGTTAAAATAAAAATTATCTTCCTCACCAAGAAAAAGTCTTGGTTGCAGCTGACAGAATCCATTCAAGGAAGTTTAAGTAAAAAGGGACTTCAAAAGGGTATAGATTTCTCAGATTATTTTTGGAAAGCCTGATGAAACAGTCTCTAGGCTGAACTTCAGAAAACACTCCCAAAACTTCACTGCAGAATTGAGTCAGCTAGGGACCTGCTTCTCCTGCTGTAGTCAGGAGAAGGCTGAATTAAGGAGCCACCAGTAAGACTGTTAGCTCCTGAATCATGCTGTATTTGCACAATCTAAGCCAGAATTGTCTGCTTCTCTTACCATGTGACTCGGTTCTGAATCGAAATTTAGCGTGCATGCACTAGATTGAAGGAAACTAGGTCGTATCTGGCACTCTAGCAGCAAAGAAATCTTAGAAATACGGTTTTGAACTTTCTAGTCTCTGAATGCTGCTATAAGGCTCAAGCATCTGTTGAGTGGGTAAATCTAGAGTATCTCTCACCCTTGACCTCTTTGAGCAGAATATAAAATATTAATATTAAGAAATTAATAAGAACCCCCCCCAAAGTATAGATCTTAAAAGTTAGGGATAATCAACCAAAGTCCAAACTACCAGAAAAATATATTGATTTATCCAATGGAAGTTGGGAATGAAGGGGAAAAAAACCCAAATATAAGATAAATTAAAAACATGATGATAATGGAAAACAAGAAATAAAATTGCAAAATTTTATTTTGATGTAAAAGTAGTTACAATAAATGTAAATAGACTAAACCAACCAACCACACACACACAAAAAAGACACTGAGATTGGAAGAAATGTGTTTTCTACAAGAGAATATTTAAAATTTTTTAAAAGATTTTATTTATTTATTCGACAGGATAGAGACAGCCAGCTAGAGAGGGAACACAAGCAGGGGGAGTGGGAGAGGAAGAAGCAGGCTCATAGCGGAGGAGCCTGATGTGGGGCTCGATCCCATAACGCTGGGATCACGCCCTGAGCCGAAGGCAGACGCTTAACCGCTGTGCCACCCAGGCGCCCCATACAAGAGAATATTTAAAACAAAACTCTGCTGACAGAAAATTGAAAATTGATGAAAGCTTGATGATAAGGCCAAGATTTGTTGGATGAGCTAAATCACTTTGTGTAGGAAAAGTTATAGCTTTGATCTATATAATAGAAAATATTTTATTTAGGGGCGCCTGGGTGGCTCAGTTGTTAAGTGTCTGCCTTCGGCTCAGGGCGTGATCCCGGCGTTATGGGATCGAGCCCCACATCAGGCTCCTCCACTGGGAGCCCGCTTCTTCCTCTCCCACTCCCCCTGCTTGCGTTCCCTCTCTCGCTGGCTGTCTCTGTCTCTGTCGAATAAATAAATAAAAATCTTTAAAAAAATTTTTTTATTTAACAAGATAGAAGTACACCGAACAAAAACTGAGGAAAAATGAAGAAAAGAAATAATACATATTAGAGCAAAAATATTAAAGAGCGATGAAAAATAGAGAATAACGAATTGAAAACTTCCAGAATAATAGTTTTTAAAATAACTAAGAAGTTAGACAAATCTTTGATTAATTGAGGACAAAAGAGGATACGCAAATAAAACAAAGGGAAAAATTGCAAGTAAAAGAGATTTTTAAATAATAAAATTCTAAGCAACCATCACTCTCAGATTTAGACTTAGAAATTCCAAATGGACCAAAGGCTACTAACAGAATTGAAATGGAAATTATCCTACCTTCAAAGAAAAAGTCTCAACCTCATTATTTTAATGGATGGGTTCTAATAGAATTTCAAGGAACAAATAATTCTCATCTAAGTAAATTGTTCCAGAAAATTGAAAAGATTAAAAATACTACTAGTTATTTTTGAGGGTAGCATAACCTTGATTCTTAAAGCAGTCAGTGAAACAAAAGAAAATTTTAAGACCATTACATTCATGGCAGAGATAGAAAATTCCAGTGTAAAATTTTAGATAATGAGAGCCAATCATGTATTACAGAAATATAATATGATCTAGTAAAATTTATTCCAGGAATACAAAAAACTAACTTAAACGAGAAAATCTATCATTAAAATGAACCACATTAATAGAAAGAACTTGATAAATTTTAATATCTCTTGATTGGAAAAAAATACTTTAAGGTAAATTAAGACATGAAGGAAACTCCTTTGACCTGATTAATATTATGTACAAAAACTCTACAGAAAATCTCTAATAGAGAGGCACCTGGGTGGCTCAGCTGGTTAAGCATCTGCCTTTGGTTCAGGTCATGATCCCAGGGTCCTGGGATTGAGTCCTGCATTGGGCTCCCTGCTCAGGGGGGAGCCTCCTTCTCCCTCTCCTGCTCCCCCTGCTTGTGCTCTTTCTCTCTCTGTCAAATAAGTAAGTAAAATCTTAAAAAGAAAGGAAGAAAGAAAGAAGAAAGAAAGAAAGAAAGAAAGAAAGAAAGAAGAGAAAAAAATAGTAGAGAAACTTATTTATTTGTTTGTTTTTTAACGGAGGAACTTTAAATTCACTCCCTTTTAGATTAGGAATAGCGGAAGGACAGGGCATATCAGCACCGGCTATCATTAACACAATGAAAAGTCCTGGCTAATGCAGAAAGACAAATAGAAATGAGAGAGGGGCGCCTGGGTGGCACAGCGGTTAAGCGTCTGCCTTCGGTTCAGGGCATGATCCCGGCGTTATGGGATCGAGCCCCACATCAGGCTCTTCCGCTATGAGCCTGCTTCTTCCTCTCCCACTCCCCCTGCTTGTGTTCCCTCTCTCGCTGGCTGTCTCTATCTCTGTCAAAGAAATAAATAAAATCTTAAAAAAAAAAAAAAAAGAAAGAAATGAGAGAGACAAAGATTGAAAAGAGCAAACTTGTCATTATTTGCATACAATGTAATCATCTACATAAAAAACACAGCAGGATAAAGAGACAAACTCAGTATAAAAAGAGAGTTCAGAAGCTTGATAGTTCAAGATAAATTTAGGAAAAGTCTACCAAAGCAATAATTTACTCGAAAATGCTATAGCAGAACAGGCATTATAACAACAAAATTAGATACAAAGTAGTTAGGAATCACCTACAAAGAATGCAGAAAATTGTTATAATAAAAAAACATTTAAACCCCGTAGGAGACATAAAATAAGTCCTGAATGATTAGAGAGCTGTAGCATGTTAATGACGGGGTGACGACGCTGTAAAGATATAAACTGTTCTCAAGTTAATACACAAACTCAACACAATTCTAATAAGTCCTTGGGGTGTTAGAGTGGTGGATATTTTCTTAAACAGAATGGGAAAATTGCAAAAATAAGGGAAAAAATAGATTTAATTATATCCAAATTAAGAGTTTCTGTTTAACAAAAAAGACTATAGGCAAATTTAACAGAACGTAGATGACCTTGGAGAAGGTATATACTGTATATTAATAAGGGATTAATATCTAAGATACTCAATGAACAAATTCACAAACAAAAATGCTCAAAAGAAATAAATAAACAATCCACAGAAGGAGAAATCTATATGGGGAACAAGTATGTGAAGAGACGTCCAGTGTCCGTAGCAATCAGAAATGTAAATGAGAACAGTATTGCAACCACTTTACAACCATCCGATTGGCACAAGTGAGAAAGTTGGCAAATAGCAAGTGTGGGCAGACAGGAGTTCTCATGCATCCCTCCTGGGAATGTGAAGGAGCAACCTCTGAGGAGGAATCGGGCTGTAGTACTTCACAATGAGCAGTGGTGCAAATCATGAAATACTACACAGCAGTCAGGGGGAGCGATACTGTACCCATGTGGATGCAGTGATATATATGTGTGTGTGTATATGTATATATATATATATATATATATATATATATATATAACATATAATTAATATTATATTAATGTATGTATATATTTATATTAATAGCATATAATATAAAGAGGAAAGTGAATGACTTACATAATTCAATACTATTTGTATAGATGGAAATCACATTCACATATTTTTCCTAGACACCTGTAGACGCAATGATAGTTAAACACAATGAATGCCTATGGGGCGGGGAAGGGAAGTACGTGTGTGGATGGTGATGGAGGAAAAACACAGAACCACAGAAGGGCTTTGTGTGGATTGGCGATGAGAGCCTGAAACGGAAGAATACTGTAGGCAGCACCACCCATCCTAAGTCCCCAAGGAGAACAACAAAACGAAGTAAGCAGCGGGCAGCACAAGTCTGTGGGGCTGAGTGAGCGGTCCGAGGGCGGTAGAAGGAGCCCTCCAGAGACAGTTGAGTCCCGACGGTGTTGAAGCCGGCGTCCCGCCCCTTCAGCGCCCTGCGCAGGGCGGCGGGTTGAGAGGGAGCTCAGAGGGGCCGAGCCTGTCCCACCTGACATCAGTATACTCAAACCCGGGGTCCAAGTTGCTTTCTGCAAGCCCTGCACCCTAGTGAATTCTTTATGAAATGGGAATAATTTGATACTAAATCTTCGAAGTGCTAGGTTAGCGCCCACTGCCGTGGTGGCCACACGTGGTGTTTCGGTTCAGGGGGCTAGGACAAAGTGCCATAGACTGGGTACTTTGATAAACCACGGAAATGTATTTCTCACAGTTCTAGAAGCTGGAAGTTCAAGGTTGGGGTGCCAGCATGGCCAGGTCCCGGCGAGGCCGCCTTCTGGGTTGGTCGCCGACGGCTGTCTCCTCTTTGCATCCTCACAGGACAGACAGGGGTGCAAGAGCTCTCGTGACTCAGGAGGGCGCTGGTCCCAATCGTGGGGGCTCCACTCTCATGACCTCTTCTAATCCTAATCCTCTCCTGAAGGCCCCACCAACTAATACCTTCACACTGTGGGGGAGGGTTTCACTACGTGAACGCAGGGGAGCACCGTGACGTTGAGTCCGTTCACATGGTACACAGACTCACTAGCAGTGTATCGCCGGCAACGTGCAGAGAGCGCGCTAAGCCTCTCTGTCCACAAAAGGGCTCTTTGAAGAGAAGGCGCAAATGCACACCTCCCTCTAGGACCCTGGCAGTCTTTTATCTGGCCACCCTCTCGTTCGTTCCACCACTTTAGAGGGGTTCCTCTCCACATCAGAGCGGCATGTCCAGACTTTGCATGCAGGAGTAAGGCGGACATCAGCCCTGGCCCGTAGCTTTGCACAGGACTTGGTCTCCAATCATAAATTAGTCCCTAAGGGGCATGAGAACATCCCAGTAATTTGTTCTGACAAAAGCTGGATTAAACATTTCCAGGTCATTTGGTGCTCAGTGTGGCTTAATTAGGCACACCCGAACCCACAGGCATCTGGCTTTTTGTATTTTTGGAGAGCAGACCAGTGTGAGAGAAAGTCACCCGGGCAACTCCATGCTGCTGGGAGACAGGAAGCCATAAACACTAGATTCCTCCCCAGCCCAGCCCTGGGACAGACCCCATTTATGTGCCATTTGATGCAGTCAGCGTATTAGGTTCTCTTAGGTGGGTATATGCATTCTGCAAGAACATGAATGTGCTTTTTTTTTTTTTAATTAGACTTCAAAGTGCCATTATTAATACAAGCCTTTCTATCAAGGATGTCACATCTCATCTTCTTTTAAATTTCAAATCTCAAATTTGTGTTCTCTGCTATTTTATATCCAGAAGTATTGTGTGATTCATCACACAGCATGTGTCACTGGATTCCTTAGGCTTTCATATGTTCTAGCAACTTCTAATGGTTTGCAAAAACATCATACCTGGCTTGCATTAAATAGTTCAGTCATTTTAAATGCGGGGTAGTCTCCACTGCACTTCTATCTTTTAAATTTTTCTTCAAAGCTAGTGGTTTAATTATTTTTCTTTTAAAACTGAATGTATTTAGCATTTAGGACCATTTTCCCCTGCGGTATTAGTCACATTGGTATTTTGTCTTGTATTATTTTCCTGATGAATTTTTGGTCATAGCGTTGGCTGAATAAAGCCAATGAGTTAAATATATGTCCCTACATTTCATCCATTTGAACAGCTTTATATCTGCTTAATTCGCCATACTCTACAAACAGCTGAAATATGTTCCCAATTGTTTTCAGGTTTGATTACCTAAAAAAGTTTTATAAATATTCTTAAAGGGGGATTAATACCAACAACAGTAGTGATCCTTAATCATCGATTTAGGATTCTTGCTGAAAAGTTAACGAGTGGAAAAAAATCAGTCCGGTGTCTGATTTCACATCAAATAATAAAGATCAACTTCTCCTTTGTGGAAACGTTAAAGCTGTTCTCATTGCATTTCCCTTCCTATCTTTTGAACATTTGAATGAATACTACTTCAGGGGCTAGACATAAAGCTCTCTATATAAGGACTCGTGTAATGCTCCAGAGTCGCAAGGAAACTTACTAATTGCTTGTCCAGCTGACCACTGAATAAAGTGTCATAGAACTTTTCCAAAATTAGAGGGTGTCTCTGAAGACACAGTTTGAAGTTATTGATATGCAAGGAGATGGCTATTTTAGGGCTCTAAGTCAAAGGGTTTTGTCATCTCTTTCTCCACTATCAAATGCAGTGCTAAAAAATGTTCTTATATTGTCTATCTGGCTTCCAGCTTTCTGTCAAAAGTGAGATTTAAAGATCTGAGTAGCTCTGGAACTGATGGTGGCAGATAGGATATAGTAGGAAGGTTTTGTTCACCATTCTCAAGTCTTTGGCATAGACTGTTGGTGCACCTGGGTGGCGCAGTCGGTTAAGTATCTGACTCTTGGTTTCTGCTCAGGTTGTGATCTCAGGGTCATGATCTCAGCGTTGTGAGATCAAGCCCCGTGTCCAGCTCTGTGCAGAGTCTGCTTGAGATTCTTTCCCCTTCTCTCCCTACCCCTTTACTCCTCCCCCAGCTCATGCTCCCCCTACCCAAAATAAATAAATAAATAAAATCTAAAAAAAGAAGAAGAAGAAGAAGTGCATTGGCTGTTCTAATATCACAGTAGTAACAGGGAGGTAGCCTGACTGTTTTTCAGACCTTTCTCAGAACAAAAATTTGGGTCCCCTGTGTCTGTCAATAATAATTGTCTTAACTCATCTGGGACAATGGGAAATGAGATTCTTTCTCTCTTCTAGAAGACTTATAGAGAGCAAATCAGCACAATCTTCTAACAAAGAACTTTGAGCAAGGTATTAGGCAGATGTTACATTTTCTCCTCCCTAAGTGTATTTATCTTCTGGAGAACAGTACATAGATCTTCTTGTAACTTGCTTGCAAGTGGTTACAGTCTATTAACTTCCTTTTGTTCCCTGGGGAAGAGAAAATAATTACATAGGTATATTAGATTGTCCTAAGATTTTTGAGGCTCTCTTCTAACATTCTACCCCTTGATTGTATCCGTTGGTAGCCAATGTCTGTGACAATCTTTGGTGCATAAAATATTCCCTTATTTGACCTGTTAAAGTTAAATAAAGATGGGTGGTTGTGATTGCCTGCCTTGATAACATACTCCCAAGTCCAATAAATGTAGGATTTCTATGCAAGAGTATTTTCATCTCAGCTGTCTAGAGATTATCATTACAGATTTCAGATTGGTTACACGTTTGTTCAATATATTTGGCTTGTTGTGACTTTCACTTAATTTTCAACTTTAGGATTGGTTTTCTTGTATCATCCATTCTTATTACAACAAATAAGATTCTTCTAATGAGTCGCATCTAAATCAAGTCTGAAAAGTGAGGCAAGTTCTAAGTTACCGCAGCATATTAGATTTGAAGCTGATGTGATGGTCCTCATAAGTCTTTTTTTTCCTCCCTAGTGAGTCTTAACCTAAACACTATGTATTATTTTTGAGCAGTACTATTTCCTTCTATAAACTGGGTATTACATTAATTATAGTCTCTTCTATGTCATCGTATGTCTTGCATTTTCAAGGCAACGGCTGTAACATTATTCAGCTTATTTAAATTGACACACAGTGCTATAGTTTTTCAGTATTTACCACTTTAATTATCCCGTGATGATTTAGTGCCCAGTTTGGAACCTTGGTCATTTAAAGACAAAATAGTTACTGGAGGGTTAGTCTCCTGTAGCTTCTAGAATCAAGCATTTATTTTTTTATTTTTTTAAAGATTTTTTAATTTATTTACTTGACAGAGAGAGAGACACAGCCAGCGAGAGAGGGAACCCAAGCAGGGGGAGTGGGAGAGGAAGAAGCAGGCTCCCAGTGGAAGAACCCGATGTGGGGCTCGATCCCAGGACTCTGGGATCACGCCCTGAGCCGAAGGCAGACGCTTAACGACTGAGCCACCCAGGCACCCCTAGAATCAAGCATTTAAATCACAGCTGCAATATGTCTTTGAACTTCATATCCCTCCAACTATTAGGGCAATGTAACTTTCTCAAAAGGCCAGGGGAGCCCTGACTTGTATCCCTGAGAAACGATCCTTTTTCTTCTGAACATCTATAGAGACAAGAAGCTCATTATTTCCCCAGGCAGGCATTAAGGGGCTGGATGCCACAAACATGTGGTAAAGTGGGCAGAGGGATTAATGGAATGAGTGTGCCATAAGAACAGAAAATCATGCTTGAAGACTGAGATCTTGGAGTTTAAGCTTGAGCAATTGAATTATTCTTCTCACAGGATTTGAGTCACACACATATGGGTGATTGAAGAGGATGGAGCTTAAGGAGGTAACTGAAGTTCAGAAAGTCCTGGAAATGGGAGGCTCCCTGCTAAATAAGTCTCCCTTATGGATTCAGGTTGTCGAGATGGTGGCAGAAGTCATTAGGGGAGAAAGGTATTGAAAAGAAACCTGGAGGTCAGTAATTGCCATTAAAAAACAAAACAAAACAAAAGGAGAGCACAAGGGTCAGTCAGTCAAGTTGCCACTCTCAGTGCTATTAGGATGATTTCGTATTTCTCAGTCACGTACCTTTCCTAAATCAGGATTACTACCGTGGTTCTATTTCCTGAATGCCTTTCTTCTACATGTACTCTGAGAACAGAAGGCTTTTCCAAGGACAACCAGGTGTAACACGACTAGAAAAAAAGTCACGATGTTCTTTTTCCACATAGACTTGGCGGTAAAACAGCTGCACAGTGAGGGCGATCTGCTCAAGTTCTATGCACTTAGCCCCAGGTAAAAGAGCACAAAAAACACTTCTCCTACAGAGAGACAGATGCTCCCAAAGCGGTGAACATTTTTAAAGACTACGTTATTGGGGGGGAACCCCAAAACTCATGGAATGATGGAAAGGCTCCATGTTTTGTAATGGATATAGTTTGGAACCCCCCCCCTTTTTTGGTCAATTACATGATCTATACCCAATGACAGGCTTATATACATGGTGTCTAATGCACGGTGCTCGATATTCTCCAAATCTTGGGCCAAGACTGACGAGCAGAGTGTTGATTTTGCTGCCATCTTTAAAGTTCCATCTTCTGCAAAAACTGGGGGTTGGTTGGCTTTCTATTAACACTTTATGCATGTACCAGGGTGCTCTTCTTATAAGGCAGTCTTACATGGGTTGTAAACACAGACAAGTAGAAATTCTTAAACTGTGGAAGGTCGAGGCTGGGGTGCCTGCATCTGACTGAGGTTGAATTTCCAACGTATGGGAATCAGCAAAAATTTGACTTTGATGAGAACCGCAATATGCCAAAAGAGGAGAAATTGCTCCCCAAATATTGCATCCTCTCCTACTTTTTCTAGCCTCTTTGCCTCTTGTCACTCTCTCTTGCTCTGCTCCACGCATGCTAGAAACCACGATGGAGGGAACCTGCTTTTCTAAATTACCATGTGAAGGAAAATTTACCTCAGGGAATTGTTTGTCCTCAGGGGACCTTCCTTGAGCAAAGAAATAAATTACTGCCCTGTTAAGCCACTGAGATCTGGAGGTTTGTAATACTTTTTTAGAGTAGCCCAGCTTAACCTGATTAATAA
The DNA here is from genome assembly GCF_024610735.1 of Ursus americanus. NCBI lineage: Eukaryota > Metazoa > Chordata > Mammalia > Carnivora > Ursidae > Ursus > Ursus americanus. The sequence continues at coordinate 49,283,303 of NC_142146.1, read as the reverse complement.
ACTGCCCAACCAGAATTCTCTATTATGTGGGAGCTGAAGGCCCAAGAGGAGTATGATTTGGACCTCTTTACGTCTCCTTTAATTTCCGATTTCCTTTTAGTCCAGCCCATCAGAAGATACGCTGGCTACTACAAAATTGTTGTGGAAATTGGATATTTTTGACTTAAATGAAATTTTTGGTTTCTGTATTAGTTTTAGTTATCAATGTGATCTTATTACTCGGAAGCAAAATTGACCATCAGAAAAGTGAGAAATTTAATTTTTGAGGAGGCTACAGAGGAATGGAATAGATAATTAAATTGAGACTACACGACTAAATCATTGCGAAGGCTCGCCTTGCCTGCAAAAATGCCCGTCCGTTTTTATTTTGAGTAGAAAAGCTGGGGCACTGAACAGAGACTCTTGCCCATATTCAATTCTCCTTTTCGTGGTAACAAGGATTTGCTTCAGTTGTCCACATCTTCCCCTAGTGGGATAAGGACCCTGTCGGTTCCCGAGGACTCAGGCCGGACGAAGACATCCCACCCTCACTTGCTGCCCTGACGTCCTCACACTGTCCCGCGTACTCCCTGCACCCATCTGTTTTGCTCTTGCTTGCTTACTCCTCTCCCTAATGGAAGTGAGCTCCTGGAGAGCAAGGCAGTTATTTGGTTGTGCTTGTTGTGTTTCATACACCACTGAGCATAGGGTAGGCACCCCCAAAATACTTCCTGAACCAATGGTGGAATACAATTAGGATGAACCCTGGGTAGGCACCCCCAAAATACTTCCTGAACCAATGGTGGAATACAATTAGGATGAACCCTGGGCTGCTTTTCTTTGTTCTTTCTGGCATCCATGACTTTCTAAAGGAGGGACTATCCCAAAACCTAGAGCCATTTTCTCACCGTTCATTTGCTAACTTAATGACACAGAAACGAAATAGGTCTAAAGTTTGTTTCCTTCAACGCTGACCAGATATTCCATGCACAGTTAGACTGAGTTTGACCACGATCCCGGTGAAGTGAGTCCCGGAGAACAAGTTTTTTTTTTTTTTTTTAAGATTTTATTTATTTATTTGACAGAGATAGACAGCCAGCGAGAGAGGGAACACAAGCAGGGGGAGTGGGAGAGGAAGAAGCAGGCTCCCAGCGGAGGAGCCTGATGTGGGGCTCGATCCCATAACGCCAGGATCACGCCCTGAGCTGAAGGCAGACACTTAACGACTGCGCCACCCAGGCGCCCCCCCCCCAGAACAAGTTTGTTTTTTTGTTTTTTTTTTGGCTTGAAAACATTTTATTAAACATTTTTGGATGTGGCTTCCTACCTTTTAAGTTTAAGAATAAAAAAGACATTTCAATACAAACAAATCTATACTGAAGTTTTTTTCCTTTGTGTAAAGAAATACGAATGAACTGTGCGTTAATATTTAAAAGCAAAGTAGTTTACTGCCAAAACTTTAAATATCTCAAGAGCAGAACAAATTCTAAACGCACTAGGAGCATGTTGTTACTTCCACATTCTTGGCAAGGGTAAACCAGTAGCTTGTCTATGGCTTAGGCTCTGTTTCCATGGTGCTTTCTTGAGTTTCTTCTACCTCTGAGAGCTTTTCATCATTTTCTAGCGTCTGCTGAAGTTCGTGGATGGTACTAAGTAGAACGTGAAACTGTTTCCGTCTCAATTCCAGCTTATCTTCAACACTTTCTTTAATATGTGAAAGATGCTCTAGTTCCTTTCCCAGAGACTCTAGTTCCTTTAATGTCTCATGCCGGTCTGGATGGTGCTGGATCACTTTCGCCAAAGCATCATATTCTTGGCGATTTTTTCGTATTCGCTTTGCTTGAAGAATTTGCTTTTTGCACTCAGCAATTTTTTCATGTGCTCCAGCAATGCTACATTCTATTTCTTTGTAAATTTTTTCATAGTTTTCCATTTCTCTGAGATTCATATCATATACCAGAAAAGTTTTGCCCATTGAAAATTCACATTGGGACAGTGTGCTCAGCATACGTTGGTACTGGCTGTATCCCTCTTCCTGGGACCCGGAGTTGCACCATTTAATGAAACTTTTCATGAGCAGATTGATTCTCCGATCATCTCCAGCGCCGTCTCCATCAATTAGGAGACGCTTCCGTATGACTTCGTCGTCAGTCACGGCTCCCATGGCGTGCGCGGCGGCGGCGGCGGCGCAAGCTGAGGCGGCGGTTGGCGGCGGCGGAGGTCCGAGAACAAGTTTTTAACAGCAACAACTGACGTGTGTGTCTAGTGCTTCTCAGGTGCCAGGCATTGTTCGAAACCCTTTACTTGAACAGTCTTGTTTAATTTCCACGACCTCTTGCTGCTGTCGGTGCTACTGTTTTCTCAATTTCTAGAGTGGGACCTGTGCGTGGAAAAGCAAGTAACTTGCTTAGGGTCACCCAGGATACAAACCTGGGTAGCCAGGCTCTAGAATCTGTCCTTCCACCCAGGAAAGGTCATGGATGGAAGGGGGCTCTCAATTCTTGGAATTGAGATGGTCCTTAAATATCTCTGTAAAAACACCACTGCCCTGGGCACCTGGATGTCTCAGTCGGTTAAGCATCCGACCCTTGGTTTTGGCTCAAGCTGTGATCTCAGGGGTTGTGAAATCGGACACCGTACTCAGGGCAGAGTTGGCTTAAGACTCTCTTTCCCTCTCCCTCTGCCTCTCCACACCCCCCACCCCTGCTCTCTAAAATAAACAAATCTTTAAAAAATAAAAATAAAAACATCACTGCCCAAGCACTTCCTGTTTCTCCTTGAACACTTTCAATGATAACTCACAACCTTGTAAAGTAGAACACCCCATCTTCTGACAGAATTCAAATGTTTGAAGAGATTTTCTTAATATTGAATCAAAGCCTTTATTCTCCACATTCCTATTTGTTCCCTTTGGTGTATGAAACGATTCCAACACTTCCACCTGACAGTCCCTCTGACACAGGACACAATCTTCCAAAAGCCTCCTGAGTTTTTCTCCTCATCGTGTTGTACATCCCCAGCTTCCTGATTGTTGCCCATTGAAGACATGGTTTCGCATGTATTCAGCCTGGCCTCTGTTTGCTGAATGCATTCCACGTTATGCAAGGTTTGTCTTTCAACTTAAAGCTGTTCTTTAATTAAACCTCGTACTTGAACCACATGAATCGTGATCTCCTTTTAAAGTTCTTTTACCTTCGGCTTTGGTAATAATATCTGAATATTTTTTCTTTTATTTGCTAGTACGATGCCTAAGTTAGGCTCCTTTAGGTTTCAAGAAGCAAAGAGAGACTCAAGCTCAGGAGATAGGGATTTGCAGCCAGACTACATGGGGGAAATAAGGGAGCCTACTTCTGGCTTCTATTGTTTCTTCTTCCTGCTCCTTCTGTATATATTTTTTTCAGAGTCTCATCAATAATGAATCATGAAGCACTACATCAAAAACTAATGAAGTACTGTGTGGTGACGAAGATAGCATACAAAAAAAAAAAAAGACATTTAGACTAGAAAACGTGTAGGCTTCTCTCCCCCCTCCTCACCTATCCTGAATTTCAGAGTAAATGCCATTTGAAGTTTTATGATAAATATAAATAAGTCCAGAAAAAGTTCTGATATTTTCCCCCTGTAATGATCATTTTAATGCTATTTGCAAAATAAAACAAGTATCAATTCTTTCCATAATACTTTTTTTGGCACTCTGGTGATTAGATATAAATTCTGTCTGCCTATTCAGTAATCAGAATGTTTTCATTCCCCCTACGAACTGCCAATTCTTTTTTTTTTATTCTGGGTTCTCAAACAGTCTAAGCGATGAGAGCTAATCAGCTCAATTAGGTCACAATTGTGCCTGTTTGGCGGGGTCCCTGAGCCAGGCTGTTCTTCTAGGACCAACCTGCTGTAAGCAGGATTTCAGGGTTTTGTGGGACCAACTAGCCACCTGGGTGGGTGTGGCTGAAATCCTAGAGTTGATGATGAGTCTGGCAGGCACGAGGAGGAGTCTGCAGGGCCATTCGTACAAACAGGTGTCTGTACAAACCACTGGAAGGCTTGCTTACGGTCACACGCTATACCATGATTAATTTCTTCACCTTGAAGTGCGATGAAGTTGTCAGTGAAGTCTAAACTAACTCACGTTGCCAACCTTTCCAGGGGACACTGGTTTTCACAAGCCAGGGCTCCAGTGAGACATGTGGCCTTGGCCAGACCACTCTAGGGTCTGCAGGTGGCAATGGAGAGGGAAAAGCCATCTGGCCCTCCACCTACAGGAGACCCGTATCCTCCCCTTGGCTCAACTTGAGTGCGGGAAACATCCCAGCTGGGAACATTTGGAGGGTGCTGGGGTTTCTTTCTTTCTTTCTTTCTTTCTTTCTTTCTTTCTTTCTTTCTTTCTTTCTTTCTTTCTTTCTTTCCCTTTCTTTCTTTCTTTCTTTCTTTCTTTCTTTCTTTCTTTCTCTTTCTTCTTTCTTTCTTTCTTTCTTTTCTTCTTTTTTCTTTTTTTTTTTTTTAGATTTTATTTATTTATTTGACAGAGAGAGAGAGAGACAGCCAGCAAGAGAGGGAACACAAGCGGGGGAGTGGGAGAGAAATAAGCAGGCTCCCAGCGGGGCAGGGAGCCCGATGAGGGGCTGGATCCCAGGACCCTGGGATCACGCCCTGAGCCGAAGGCAGACGCTTAATGACTGAGCCACCCAGGCACCCCGGTGCTGGGGTTTCTATCACTTTATTAAGGATTTCAGTGGTACCAGTTTAGATGTGTCCATTTTTGCTCTAAACTTATCGTTGTTTTTCCAAGGAGGTGAGATTTGTGTATAGAAATAGCCCGTGAATTCTCCATGTGAAGGCAGCCAGACTCACAGGCAGACCCCAGAGAGCCATCTGCTGGACTCTAATCTACCCTGAAGCTCTCTCAAGCTTATCAGCAGGGTCCCTTTGGTGGCCACAGTTGAACTGTCCTGAAGCCTTCTGCTGGGCCCTGGAGTCTTCCCTTCTCCTTGCAGTGTGCCTGTGACAGCTGATGTTTGTTCCAGAGCAAGCCTGTCAAGTTGCCCAATGGCGGGGAGCTTGTTTCTAGACATGCGAAGAGGCTGGCAGATTGGGGAGAAAATGTGGGTTGTTTTTATTTTCATGCCCAGGAGTAATTGCACAGAAAGGCGAAGCCCTGGGCCTTCCCCCCCTCCCCCCAGCAGCAGATGTCACTGCTTGCAGGGAAGAAGTGCAGCCTCCCCTCCCCTCCCCACTTCCCTTTTCCTGGTAAAGCCCAGGGCAATAAAATTAAATCAAGCATTATTACTTTTTACATTGAAAATGCTCTTGAGTTTGAATTATGGATTCAAATGGTTCTTAAAGAGAGCACCCGAGGGGCTCTGAATGCTGCCAGATGGCAGGGGAGCCATGCAGGGGAGCCAGCGCCGATTGCCTCTGACAGCGAGATCACCGCGGGAGGGTCCTGTCTCTTTCCTATACAGCAACATACCAGCCACACAGATCTCCAATTCAAGGTTTTCCTCGCCTTCCTAAAATTGGGTTTTGTGTTTCGTGAGATGCCTTGCCCAGGATTGACTCAGAAATCTCATTAGGCGTTCTGGACAGCTGGACCCCATTTGTGAGGCATGGACAAGGCTGCTGGTGTCCAGCCAGGTTATTCAGGTCTGTGGCTTGTATCCTGCAATGGCCCCTGGGGCCTTGGAGACACCTGATCTGGCACCTGGGGAAGACTGGAGAAGCTGCTGGTTTATAAAAGCCTGTGGAGAAGACAGGGAGGAAATACACAGAGGGAGAAGAGAGAATCTGCCAGAAATCAAAGGCGGACAGTCTGCTCCTTGGAGTGGCCAAGGCTCTTTGGAGATGGGGATGGGGCTTCGTTCTGTTGCCCATGCCCAGAGGATCTGAACTAAACTGACATCTTGTTCAGGCTCCTCACAGTCTTACAGTTGTTCAGAATGTCTCATTCTCCCCCAGCATCCGCTGGACATCTGTCCGTCCGCTCACCCATGCTCGCATCCACCAAAGACGGATCTTGCCCTCCGGCTAATGCTATGTCCTGTGCTGGAATGCAAAGCTCCACAACACACAGGGGCTTTATGTTGGACGGCGCTCCCTGTGTGGCTGCCCTCAGAACCCCCCAGTGCCTCCTAGAAACTCAGCACCCCTGCTTCCACCCCAGACCTATGGCGTCTCTACCCCGGGTGTGAAGAGGCCTGGGAATCTCGTTTTACAAGCTCTCCCGGTGATTTTGATGTTCACTTGAGTTTGAGAACTCCCTGGCGGTAAGCAGTCACAGCCAGGAGGTGAGAGATAAGCTACTGCCTCAGTTACAAGTGCTAGTTGAACCCCTGCGCAAAGTTCTCTAGAAGCTCACTCCATTCCGGAGGAGTGGGGAAAGGTCAGCAAAGAAGGGGACATGGAGTCGGTGCTTGAAGGATGAGCAGTTTTCCAAGCAAGATATTGGTGCAAGAAGATTCTAGCCACCAGATACAGCACTCACAAAAACATGGAGGTATTCAAAGAATTATGGGGAGTTCAGTGCTGAGGGAGGACAGAGTACCCCTGGGGTACGCACAAGCCTGGCACTGGGGCGCACAAGAAGCAGTGCATGTTTCAGGGGGAAGCCGATGGCTCGAGTTTGGAGTTCCTATAAACGTCCACAGGTGATGTTCAGGAGAAAATGGGAAATGCATTTAAATGCCGGGAAAGCTGTCTGACTGGAGACATAATTTTGGAAACCAAAGCATATGGTGAGATAGGAAGGTGCCAGAGATCTGTGTAGCAACCTCTGGAAGGGGCTGTGAGAGCTGCAGGGTGGGCCCAGGCTCCAGCCGAGACTCTAGAGCTAGTCTGGGAAACCCAGGCCTCTGAAACTCTAGAGGGGACCTGGAAACTTCTTTGGAGATAGTTTTTAGAGGACTCTCATGTCCAGGCAGAGTCCTCTCAAGGCTGACTCTACAGTGGGTATAGGTTGCAGGGTGAAGTGCCTTTTCAGTGCCTCAGCTGCAGGGCCATGAGTGTGCAGAGCCCCCCACCGAGCTCCTCTCCGCAGCCGTTCTTCCACAGACAGCTGGTCGTGGGCTGCAGGATCCGCTCACCCCCTTGACAAACCTGCCCCGAGCATCTGCTGTGTGCCAGGTATTGTGCTTGGGGGATATGAGGTTGAATGAGACACAGCTCCCAAGGTGTGTGTTGACTTCTGCCACTGATTTTATTTTTAAAGCTCTACGTCCCCCTCCTATATTTTTCTTTCTTTCTGAGTGAAAGAGGGTAAATAGGCTGCCACTTCTTACTGAAAAAATATGCCACGGGTTGAATAAACTCGAGTGAACAAAGAAAACCAGAAGAATCCATCTTTGCTTACTCTATTCTTCAACCAGGCGGTTTAATGTTGTGTTTGGTGTATAAGTCATTCCCCAGGAGAGCTCCATTTGAGAAGAATCATTTGAATAAAGTCTCTAGTTCAGAATTATCCTTTGGGATAACAAAAACTTTGGGTGAATAATGATAATGATAGTAATAACAATAATAATAAAAGATGCACTGGAAAAGGCCTTTTGTTAAGAGGGAAAAAAAGCTCAGACATTTTCTTAATGCTATGTCTGGTCTCTATACAAAAACCTGTCAGTGTCACGCTGTTTTTAGTCAATTTCACAGCGGGGGAAGAGAAATGCCGATGGCTTAGGAGAAACAAGTTCAAAGTAGGTAACACAATTGCTGAAAGCATTTCCTCAAAAGGAGAGCTTTATAGCTGTTGCTAAACATATGGAAATAAAAAGCAAATAGAAATCTAGGTGCATATACGGAGAAGGGGTTTTCAGGTGATGGTTGCGGGAAGTGCAGACCCAGGGAGGGTTGTGAGGCTGCTGGTTTGAAAACACGGAACTTCGTGACCCACATTGACGCTAAGTGTGCAGAGTGCCGATGTCGCCATCCTTCTGTTTCAAAGAGTGCCTTCCCCAGAGTCCTCACCTTGGGGTTAAAGGTGGGATGTGTTGAGCCAAAGCACCTGGATCCTCAACGCCAGCTCTGTTTCTTCTTGGTCTCCATGGCACGTCTCAGCGAATGTTAACTGAACAAATACTTTCCATGTATTTTATTTATATGAATGCTAACAAATGCTCAGAGGCGGTGATGGTCCTGGCAGTATGACCATTCTCCCAGAGGTCAGACTACTAGCATAGAACCCAGGAGAACTTAACTGAATTACTCCTCCTCATTTCTGTGTCAAGATGCTTTGAAGGGGAGAGGTGGGGACTATTTAAGTTGGTAAGGTGACCCTTATGACCATTAGGGATGCCTTGGACTTCACCAAAGGAATGTCTCTAAAGGAACGGAGGGAACTTGCCACCACACAATTTGGCCTAAACGCTGGGGTAGGGGTGGCTGTTGGGATTTGACACATTAAGATCTGAGACTGGTGGGGCAGGGCGGTGGCAGTGGAAGATGATCCAATGTCTGTGGGAGAGTCATTTTCCCTGACTCCTGTGCCCTAGAACGGGAAGGAGGCGGGAGATGGTAAAAGTGGGAATAAGTGAAAACAGGACCGTTTCCCGGCCACTGAACATTTGGAACATTTGGAACATTTGGAACATTGCTGCTTCTGGGAGTCCCTTTCTGATCCACACCATAAATATGATGCATGGTGTTTCTGTCAACCAATGCATGCCGCTCTCTGAAGTCTGTTGCACTAACGAACCAAGGGCTTTAGTTTACTGTGTCTTTTCCCAGCTCTTCTCCTTATACGCATGTCCAAAGACAGCTCCCGATCGGTCCGGCTGGCCATTTGGGTCATAGGGGGCCCAGCTGGCACAGCAACTGTCCTGCGTGCCTTCCTTCACGGTTTATTAGGATGCCTCACATTCCCGGTGTTCTTCCCAGAGGCCAAAATGTTTGTGGCCGCCATATGGTACCCACTTTACTTATTTTATGGGATCCTGGCAACCTACCGTCTCCAGCCTTTTCCAGGTCCTGCTTTTATCTGACAAAGCGGTTCATTCACGTACGAAAGTTAGTGTTTTGTCTGGCTAAGTGTGGGGTGAAGTGTAGTAGCTCCTTCTCCGTAGCCTGTGCGTGCGGAACTCTATCAAATCTTCCTATATTTTGATTTATTCCAGGCAATAGCTATTATATTTGATCTGTATGGTTCCGGAAATCAGTCTGTAACATCGTAAATTAGTGCAAATATCTTGTTCTAATCATTTTCCTATTTTTTGATAATTGTATCACCATGCCAAATAATGCTGAGATTAGCATTTGTAATCTACTATCCTTTCTTTTGGATTATTTTTCTTAATTAATTAACCTTAATTTTTAAGGTTAAATCCCATGAATGGGATCATGAATCAAGGAATTTAAATTTGTTTTGGCTTTTATGAAGATAATGGTAGTTGCTTTGACATGTCTATAGCTTCCTGGACTGGGGCAAACCATCATGCTGGATCTCTTGAAATATTTCCATTTTGTCAGATAGGGAATGCTGTTTCCCATGTGTCAGGGCAAAGAGGTGACAACCCTTGACGTGGGTCCTGCTTTGTGGGCCTTTTCAATGAGGTTTTGTGAAAACAGAGGTGAGCATGGAGAATATCGTGTGACAGAGAAATACTGCTCCCTGTGATTTTTCTTAGCACATTTGAGTCTTTACGTGTGATATTTACTATAGTCTCTGTGGACTGGCTGGACGACCTTCCTGCTATTGTTTTAAAGAAATTTGAGGGGAAAAAATTTCTACTTTCCCTCCAGCTATAGTACCGGGTGAAGTAATTTACTTGAACATAATGTGAAATTAACTGGGCAAAGCCCAGGTAGAGAAATCTCCTTGTCAAGTCCCTGAGTGGACAGTGTGAGCTCACCTCAAGTGATGTCAAGTGGGTCCTGTGGGGCCATGGGGAGTCATGGCGGCAGCAGGCGCTCCATAGCCGAGAACAGCAGTGTAGACACTCGGCGTCCGAGAAAACCCTAGAGAAGGAAGTGTTGGCAAAGCTGGGAAGTCATTGCCCAGGAAGCTAGACACCTCCGTAATAGAGCCTCATCTGTGGTGACAGAATCGCCAGTCAGACCCTGCCTTTTGTTTTACTTGGAAAGAAGCTGGTCATGAGAAAGCCCCGAGCAAAAGGCAGTGTCATTCTGGAAGCACTCTACACACTAAGGATTCACCTTCTGCCTCTTTCCCTCTGGCTTTCTGAAACAAGTATAATGAAAGCTAAAACCAAGGCCCATCTAGTTAACAAATTATATTTATTATAAGTATTCAAATAAACATTATAGGCAAATGTCTGAGGTTCAGGCATAAGAATTTTGAAGTTGGGAACATTTTCTTTACACTGAAGAAAGAGCCAACAGATGAGACTTCCCACTTTGATAGTTTATCTTAATCACAAATTGCAAAATCTCTCACTACTTCTCCATCAAATTAATGAGAGAGAAAGCCTCCTGGATTAGTTTGTGAGGACTGCCAGAACAAAGTACCAGAGGCTGGGGAGTTTAAATAACAGAAATTTATTTTCTCATGGTTCTGGAGACTAGAAGTTCAAGGTCAAGGTGTCATCAGGGGTGGTTGCTTTGGAGGCCTCTCTTCTTGGCTTGTAGACTGCTCTCTTCTCGCTGTGTTTACACATGGTGTTTCCGTGTGTGTGTGTGTGTGTGTGTGTGTGTGTGTGTGTGTGTGTGTCTGGGTCCTGATCTCTTCCTCTAAGGACACCAGTCAGGTTGGAGTAGGGCCTGCTTTAATGACCTTTTTCAATCTTAATTACCTCCTTAAAGACCCTATCCCCAGATACAGTTACATTCTGAGGTACTGGGGTTAGCATGGATTTTGTTAGTATGAATTTTGAGGGAACACAATTTAGCCCACCCCTCTTTCTTCATGAGATTTTTGGGGAACATTCTAAAAGTGTGCAGGTTTTCTGTGATTAAAAAGTATATTTTAAACATTTTAAGTTCCTACCACCTATGTGCCCAAAACTTTGTGAGGTCCAATATGGGGCTTCGGGGGAGAAATTGGAGTCCTTTTCAAAGGAAGATAAAAATGAGTTGGCTGATAGAATTAACTTTAGGGGCGCCTGGGTGGCACAGCGGTTAAGCGTCTGCCTTCGGCTCAGGGCGTGATCCCGGTGTTATGGGATCGAGCCCCACATCAGGCTCCTCCGCTGGGAGCCTGCTTCTTCCTCTCCCACTCCCCCTGCTTGTGTTCCCTCTCTCGCTGGCTGTCTCTATCTCTGTCAAATAAATAAATAAAATCTTTAAAAAAAAACTTTAAAAATGTGAAAATTAAAAGGATCATTTATAACAATCTGCTAAAATGAATATTAGTTCTAAAAGAGGAAACAGTCATGGGAGTTGGAATTTTCAGGGCGAGTTTTGTGGAAGGGGTAGATTTTTAGCAAGAACACAGATAATCAGCTGTCTTTCCCTCACCCACCTTCTTTGAGCAGCTCTGCCAGTTGCACACCTGTGTCTCCATGTTCTGATGGCTTCTTTAGAACACAAAGTCGAAGATCTGGAGCTCCTGTTCCTCCAGCAAAATGGGAGGAAAGTTTGGGTCTCCTTTTCCTTCCTCCACTTCCTCTTCTTGTTACTTATATTGTCCTTATTTTCTCTTTCTTTCTATAAAAAAAAATAGCAGGGGCGTCTGGGTGGCTCAGTCAGTTGATCGTCTCCCTTCAGCTCAGGTCATGATCCCAGGGTCCTGGGATGGAGCCCCGCATCAGGCTCCCTGCTCAACAGGGAGTCTGCTTCTCCCTCTCCCTCTGTTCATGCGCTCTCTCTCAAATAAATAAATAAATAAATCTTTTTAAAAAATAGCACAGTACCCACTATCAGAAAACTCTTACACCCAGGATTATATACATGCGTCTCTCTTGGTGGAACTGAAAATTATCCACATACCGAAGTTTATGGAAAGAGGTAGTGCGTCTGTCTTATGTAAAAGTGGTTATTTTTCCCCGTGGGAGAACACTCCGCCTGAACGCCTAACAAGCGAATTTAGGAATCAGTTATAAAGACCATTCACATTTAAGTCAGAAATAATTATTTTCTAAACGTTGGCCTCTAATACTGGCTGTAAAATTGCACTAGGCTTGGGATGACAGTGTGCAAACTATGAAGAGGACTTTGACCCAGAGCCCTTGGTGAGCAAGAGGGGAACATCATGAAGGTCAGGGTGTCGGCAGGCTTTTCTTGTACTGACGTTAAAACACCGTATCTGTGTTTCTAGTAGTTTCCAAGGTCTAAGAAGAGTTTTACAGATCTTCCAGTTTGTCTGGTGAAACCTGATTCGCCTCTACCCAAGAAGCAGTTATCAGTATTAATTTTGGTTACTGGTTTGGTGCTGTTGTCACACACTAGATTCCGTTCCCTGAAATACAGTGATTTTCCTTCCCCCTATCTATCACATTATTCCTACCAACCGGGCCTCTGGCACAGATGGACAAAAGAATGAAAGGACAAAATTCCTGAATGCCACAATGGAAGAATTCTGGAAAAAACACTCCCAGGCAAATATTTGTTGAGCCCCTACTATGCGCTAGGGCATTGTGCTTGGTGATACAGTAAGAAAGATGAAAAATGCATGACTCTTTACTCAGGAAGCTCCCCTTCTGGTGGAAGAGACACTCACACATCTGAATAGTACACAATGTCAGCAGTACTGTACTAGAAATACCTACATGGTGATGTAGAAACTCAGACTAGGGAGGAACTGACCGTGAGGAGCTCCTTACAGAGTAAGTGACTATGCAGAACAGGCGAGGCTCGAGACTTGGGGCTTGAAGAGTAAGTGGGAGTTTACCAGGGGGAGAACAGACGGAAGGCTGTGACAGGCAGGTGACAACATAATGACAACAGAGAGGCATGAAGTGCGTATGATCGCTACACGTTGTCGTTGAGCAAAATGGAAGCAGTTTAAATGCCCCACACCACAGGGGAATGCCTAAGTACATTGCTAAATATTCATACGGTAGACTATTCTGTAACCCTTCTAAATGCTGTTTACAGAGAGATTTTAATGTTGTGGGGGAAGTGCTTATGCTATCACGTTAAGAGAAAAAGAAGGGAATGTAATTGTCTATATGGAATCAGCCCCTCTTTTATGTATATAAAAGTTGAGAAGAAAATGTATATTGCTTTTTGCTACGTTACAGTGTTTGAATTCAGCTTTAATGAGTTTATATTGTTTTAATAGAAAAGTCAGAACATGGAAGAGAGTGGACGGCAGGTTGCAGACTGAAGACTGGAGTAGCTGGCGTGGCGGCCCCAGGGACAGGAGACGAGGCCGGCCGGCCACACTCCCGCGGTCTCTAACTTAGCCTGTAGCTGATGGGGAATTACAGAACCCCAGTTGTGCACCGAACACGAAGAGCCCTGTTGAAACAGAAGATTGAGTCATAAGGGGTAAAAGAGCGAGCTTTCCTCACTTGTAAATGTTTTGCCTTGAGTTGCATGGCATTGCCTGCTGTGGGCTCCGTAAATACTGTGGACCTGGTTTTCTGGGGGGTCCTGTTGCCTCTTGATAAGCCCCACACAGCGGTTTTCCCCACTAGACTTGGAACAGATGACGGCCACTTCCGCTGAACACTAGGAGAGCTACTTGGCTTGTGTTTACACAAACATAGATTCTCTACTGTCTTTTTCTACTTGTGTATAATTAAATTTGTACAAGTTGGGTTTGCATACACCCAGGCTTTTCTGGCAAAGGGCTGTGTGCTAATGGGTAGGTTTTGGAAGAGACGAAAGGGCAAAGGCTTACGATGTTTTTTGCCATTAAGAGTGTTTTTGTAGGACACTCGGGAAATCTGGGGATCAGTGAGGGGAACCTTCAGTGTTGGGACTGGAAGTCCAAGGAGTAAAGGTCGGAGGACCTTCAGCTCACATCCATGTCACCTACTTCTCAGATTTTTCTAGGGTTGGAATGAAAACGGCAACAGAACCATATTGTTATTTGACATCGGTGCATCTAATTGGTGAGATTTTTATTCAAGCCAGTGCAGATCTGTCTATGTATCTATCTCAAGGATGACAAATTCTGATATAGATAAATAAGAGTGTGCCTTCTTTGTCCACACAAAGCGTTTGTTACCCAGGGCCAGGCTTGACACAGTCAGCCTGAGAGGACAGATCCGGCCACAGCGCTTTCTCCCTTCCGCGCAGGGGAAAGCAGGAAAGCGGCCACTGCAGAGACGCTGGACCACATTTCCGCGCTTCTGCCCTCTGTCCTCAGCGTGTGGCATAAACCTCCCTGAGATAAGTGTGCTTGCCGAGCAGACAGAGGGGCCTGAATTGGTGCTGATGGTTTAAGGAGCATGTCAGGGGCTTGAAAAATGAATTTCCCTGGAACCGGTGTGTAGCTACCTAGAAAACGCAATTGCCAGGAGCCGGTTAAGGTCAGGCTCTGCAAAGAGAGATGACCTACCTCTCTATTACCCAATTACATCTGGGAAAGCTGAATCTGCAAAGGGCTTCTGTTATCAGTGAATGAAAAAACCTGGCTCAAAAAGTTCAAGGGAGGGGCGCCTGGGTAGCGCAGTCGTTAAAGCGTCTGCCTTCCGCTCAGGGCGTGATCCCGGCGTTCCGGGATCTAGTCCCACGTCGGGCTCCTCTGCTGGGAGCCTGCTTCTTCCTCTCTCACTCGCCTGCTCTGTACCCTCTCTCGCTGGCTGTCTCTCTGTCACATAAATAAATAAAATCTTAAAAAAAAAAAAAGTTCAAGGGACTTCAGGGAAGAGTCTTAGCTGATCAGTGGCAGAGCTGGGGCTAAAAGCTCATTTCCCCCCAGGCATCCGGACCATACCTGAGAAGCCGGCACATCTCATTTCACTGTGGGTCCATTATTTCTATTGGTAACATGATATTATCCTCACCTTTTCCTCCTTTAATATAATAGTATAAATACAGGTTTGAAATTTTTTCCCGAATTTCGAGTCTAGGAAAGCTGGTGATGCTCTTTCTTTGAGAGATTCTAGCGATCACAACCTAAGCAGGCTGAAGTGGAAATGTGAGCAGTGCCTTTCTTTCCCTGGACAGTTAGATAGATACTGAAGATGGAAATTTCCAAGATCTGAATCCCCAAACCCAGAAACCCAGACTGATCTCCCCTTTGTCCTCGGCATATAGAAATAAACTAGCAAGCTGTAAAACATTGAACCCTAATAAATATTCCTCGTTTTCCTTCTTCCATTCTGGATCCCGCAGAATAACAAAGTGGTTCTCTTTGCATTGGTTCTCACGTATTGTTTATTTAAAAAAATTTTTTTAAAAATTTTTAAAAGATTTTATTCATTCATTTTTTTGACACAGAGAGAGAGCACAACAGGGGGAGGGGCAGAGGGAAAAGGAGAAGCAGGCTCCTCGCTGAGCGGGAAGCCCCATGCGATGCTGGACTCCATCCCAGAACCCTGGGGTCATGACCTAAGCCAAAGGCAGATACTTAACCACCTAAGCCACCCAGGTGCCCTGGCTCTCGTGTTTTAAAGTGTCTGTATGTCTATGAGTGAATGCGAACACCCATGTGCAAGTGTGTATTATGACAGTGTGACAATGAGTGATTGTGCATGTCGCATATGTGAAG
Organism: Ursus americanus; assembly: GCF_024610735.1. Classification (NCBI taxonomy): domain Eukaryota; kingdom Metazoa; phylum Chordata; class Mammalia; order Carnivora; family Ursidae; genus Ursus; species Ursus americanus. Next base: position 49,267,780 of record NC_142146.1, on the reverse strand, counting down.
GCATGAGTCTGTGTGTATGTGTGTGATTATGAGTGTGTGAGAACATGTAAGTGCATGAGTATGGGTGTGAGTGTGAGAGTATGTGTGCATGTATGTGCACTTAGGTACAAATAGGAGTTGAGATGTTAATTTCTTTTGCTAACCAGTCAAACTCCTGCAGCTCTGGTTATGACATGCACTTGTTTGCAACGCTCTTCGGACAGGAAATTGTATTCATGTTGACAGTACGGTATTCAGAACAGTGGTTCTAATAGGTTGAAGGGACATCAATGATATTTAGAGATGTTTGACAATGTCAGGAAAATATTTGCTTTCGTTTCTTAAGTGCTCCAAGTTTTGATATAAGTACCAAGGCACATATTAAAGACCGAGAGATTCCTTTCAAATATAGCAAAGGCTTTATTTATAGGAAAGATACCCGTTCTAGTCCTGTCTTCCTCCATTTCAAATTTCACACTGCAGCCAAAATGACTTCAAATTCATGATTGGATTTGTCACTCTCTACTTAAATATTCTTAATTGCTTCTGTAGAAAACAAATATTAGTTGCCTACCCAGTTCACTCCCTGCTTCCAGTGAATATTCATTCACTAGAGAGGGACACTGGCCAGTGTGGGTCTCAACAATCCCACCTCCTCAGCAGCTTTCCTGCCCACCAGTCACTGGCTCAAGGCCGGACTGTGCCCTCAGCTGGGAGATTGGGCTGCCTCTCAGGATCCTTTCTTGAAATGCGGGGACAGAGACATACTCTTTTTCAGGATTTAGCTAAGGCAGACACCGCCCTAGGAAATGTCGGCATCTTGAAATCAGGAAGGGAGCCTGTCTTGAGAAGCCTCTTTGCTTTGATGACTTCCTTCTGGATTTCTATTACTTTCCTTACATTGGACACAGAGGTGAATGAAGGCCTGGGGGATGACCTGTGTATGTTTCAGAAAGTCTCACAGAATGTTTCCAGTAGCTCTTTTTAAGGATTTGAGGACATTACCACTAATTGCCCTCAGCACTGGGACTTAAATTCTGAGACAAGAAGAAAAATGGCCATTCGATGTCCTATTATATGTCTCAAGACTAAAGGTATGCATTAAAGACACTAATTGTGAACGTATTTTTAACTGACAAATTATAGATGCACTATGTTTCATAAATGAATAGCAAGTACACCTAAAGGGAACACTTTCAAAAGTACTTTTATTGAGAGAAAAACAGGAGTTGCAAATTCAAGTGGCTTTGGCAAATAATCTGAATGAAGTATAATGGATTGCATGAAAGACGATAGAGAGTAGTGGGGATTGTGGCAAACCAGAGCACAGTGCTGCTCTAAGATCAGCTGCTACTCAATTCCAGAGATTTTGTCTCATGAAGAAACATGGGCCTAAAATTAGATCTTACTATTTCTTAAGAGAAGCTGGAGAAATAATTTTTTTTAAATGTAAAGTGCCCCAAATTTTAAATGATGGCAACTAATTCAATCACAAAACATACTGAATGGACTCAACGAAAGTCTGACAACTAGCCAAATTTGTTATTTAGACCAACAGTTCACCACCTCTGAGAAAGTGCTATGTAAATAAATATTAAATGTTCTGATGCTGGACGGGATAAAAGCTATTCAACATTTTCGAAACAATGCTCTACAATGATAACTGGCATTTCAGGAATTTAAAATATGGCCATCTCATCCCACTGTCCTGAAGCTCAGCATCTCTACCAGCTGGGCTTTGCTGGAAGGCAGACTCTGTGGGTCTGAGGTGGTGACATTTAATTCCCAGAGCAGTTGTCCACGGAGCTCCCAGTGACAGGCCCAGCATCCCCTGCACCAGAGGGAGGCAAGAGTTCAGCTGTTCAATTCACTTGCACATCACCGTCCTTCTACCCAGCTGGTGGGATGGGTTGGGGGGCAGGGGGCAGAAAAGGACACGAAATAAATGACCCAGTATCAAATAGAATCTTACTAAAGAAATGAATGAATTGGGTGTAACACCATGGTTATATTCAAATCCATTTATTTTTATCAAACGATTTTAAAATTCGGTCTGATTCATTCATTCAGTTCAGTGAGCCCCATTCTATGGAAATGATTTTTGTAAACATCTCTCGGGCCAAGAGGCTTTTGTTTAGGCTTCATGAAGAATCAGCGGTGCGATGCTCTGAGAAGGTTTGCCCTCCAAATCAATTTATGTGACAACGCTAGAATAATTGCTTGTGTGACACGCAGAGAAAGACACTGAGGCAGTGGTTCCGGATGAGAGCTCTTTGTCAAACGCAAGCATCCAGCCTGCCGACCAGTGGCAGTTGTTCTACTTCCTGACGTTCTTCCTTGTCATCGTGCAATCCGTCCCACAGGTGGCAGAGGCTGACTTCTCCAGAACGCATTTGCTTTAGTGTCAACTTCTTTAAGTGGCAAAGAGGTGGAAAGCTGACTCTCACTTTACCTCCGCGCTGGTGCTGGAGAGCATCCTCTTGGGTAATGTGGGCAATGGCTTGGGGAAGGGGGGAAAAGGGAAGAAAGGAAAACGCTTTCTTAATAAAAAATGACAATTCTCATCAGGTTTGAAGTTAATCTTTTAGACTCCTTCTATTTTACTTAAAAATACCTTTTCACAAGGAGGAATGCCTTTGGCTGTGTTTCTAACTCTAAAAGAGTCTAGACTGGCTTTTTATACTGGTTGGCTTGTTCACTCATTCAATTAATATTTCCCGATGCTCTTCTGATCATCAGGCACTGCTCGAGTCAGCGGGAACAGAACAATAAAAAAGAACAAAAACACACACTTTTTTGGTGGATGTAGGTGAATTAGAGCAGAGCAGTGTGAGGCTGTCATCGGAGGGCAAATTATCAGTAGGGGTACATAAGGTCAAACAGCCCTGATGAACCATGACTTGCATGTTAAGTGCACAAGCACTTTTCTCTAACTAAGCGTAGTTGCTTATTTAAAAAATAAATCACAATTTTCAAGAATGGGGAAGAACAGAGATGGGTGGGCAAAGGCCGGGACTGCATCCTCACAACTACCATTTACTAGCGTTAGAAGAACTTTGGGCACAGGAAAAATGTTAAGTTTATGTGAGCGAAATCGATTTAAAGCAGGCAACATCCCATCTGGCAGACAGAAAAGAGTTCTGAGGAGCTGTTCAAAATAAAGGACTTTTATAGGGCGAAGGGAGCAGGAACCAGGACGTTATAGCAGGCAACAGAGTGGGTTGATCATTGCGAGGTCATGTTCCTTCAGGGTATGGCAGGGGTCTATCCGGCAAATCGCCTAGGGCCGATCAGATTTCTGATAGCCTGGTTTGGCCTTCCATTTAGGGGAGAGTCAAAACTGTAATTACGTCTCCGCTTGGTGATGTGGCGTTCAGCACATGTGGCTCCATCTGGGGTCTGTTGTCTTGTTTTTCACCAGCCTTGCCACCTTGGGAGGGTCTCCTCTTTCCCCCTCTCAGTACCCTCATTTGTGAAATGGGGTTAATCCCTAATACAAGCTAGAACTGTGGCAGCATTTAGACAACGCGCTCTCAGGCAGAAGCATTCTGTCCAGTGTGCAGTACGACAGACGATATTATTATTAAGTTTGGGAGGAAGTGAGGACAGCTGGGAGGGAGGGGAGGCAGGAGGAGACTAGGACCCAAGGGCAGACAAACGCAACAAAAGAGATGGTCCCGGCAGGGGTCGTGGCAACCCCCGATCTCCCAGCGCCTGGATGAGATTATGGCAGAGAGAGCGTCTCTGGAGGCAAGGTCCTCACTACTCTGTGTCCTAGTGAGTGACCATGGCTAGTGTCAGTTCTGGGCAGACACTTAGGAGAACCGGTCTGTTGTCCAAGCCCATTAACGAGCCACGCAACCCCGTTAAGTCTCTGTTCTCTTCCAGGGCTCCAAGGTCCATGCAGTTCCCTGGGCAACAGCCTCAGGAGCCGGGCTATTGGCCAGTTGGAGGCAGAGGCAGGGGGGCACCCATCTGTCCGGGGAGGAGGCTTCCCTTCTCTCTGGACACTGGCAACCGCCCCACACAAGTCTGCTTTGCCTTTCCTCAGGATTTGAAAGTTTCAGCGTGGTGCCGTTTTATATGCTTTAAAAAGGAAATGAGAACTAGAGAACCTTCATGAAGCTGTCTGTGTCAGATTATAAAGTCAGAGTGGCAAGGGACCCTGGACCCCCTAATCCGAGGTCCACATTTTGTAGGTAAGGAAGCAGGCCGGTACTGATACGTCCACCTGGCCTTCCCCCATAAGGGTGCGCACGGCCTTCACCTTTCTCCACGCCCCTGTGACTGCCTCCATGGCTTATGTTAGGGTGTATCTTTTATCTGTAAAGTTGGCTTCATATCTAAGTCTACTTATCAAACAGGATTATGAGTTTTCTCATGATATTGAAGGTTTGTTGTACTAGTTGCAGGAACTGTTGAGGTCTATGTGCATCAGCTTGGACGTGAGTGTGTGTGAGAGTGTGTGTGAATGTGTGTGCGCGCCCGCCCGCTGCTTGGGGCAGGGGGTGTGGTTATTTATTTATTTATTGAGGTCTGTCCCTACTTGTCTTCCCAAGCCAAGCCCTTCTGGTGCTGTGGGACAGAGAGAAGGAGAGGCCCAGGGCAGAGATGTCACTCCCCACCCCCATCCCGGGCAGGTTATTGCTTCTCTGGCTAATACAGGCTGCCTGGCCTCATGCCCTCCCTGCAGCGGCCTGCCCTCTCCTGGGGCACTGCTGCTGCGGGTCTCCCCCTGCTCCCCCTGCCGGAGCTCCCTGCGCTGCCCTAGGACAGCCAGCTCTGCTGGGCCTCCTCCACCACATCTCAGCCTCTCCGAAGACTACCTACACCACGGGCCCTCTGCTGGGTTCCGCAGCAGGCAGAGACTAGGGTGAGGAATGGGCAAGATATAGCTCAGCTACTGTCTGAAATGACCATCCCATCTGTGGGGAGACCTGGCATCCTGGCCATGGCCATTCCAGGAGTGAGGGCCACAACTGCCGCTGTGCCCTCCCCAGCCCTGATCTCACTCCTCTTGTCCTCTCCTGAGAGCAGATCGGCGAGTCAGAGACTAAGCAGACATGGGTCAGGGAATGAACTGCCCTCCTCTCTTTCTTGCAGACACCACATCTTCATGAGAGACTCTCTTGGGGACCTCCACACTCAACTTCGGAGAGAGTCAGCACTGCCTGTCTCCCCACAAGGAAGGCCTAGCTTCTCTCCATCACTGCACTCCCCCAAATGACAGACTCCCTCCTTCGTGTTTAATCTAAGTGGGGGGTGGGATGTCCTTGGAGGGCTGGTTGGTCCCAGGGAGGAGGGTGAGCCTGCAGGCCCCCACTCCGCACTCCAGCTACAGGCATATGTCAGCTCTCTGAACTAGGAAAGGGCTTTCGTGCCTTTGTTCTTGGCTTTGGGCCTTTGCCACAATTCTGAGACACCAGGAAAAATCCCTCTTGACATTCCGTATCACAGCCAGCATGCTCTGTTCTCTGCCAAAGTGTTCGAATCAAGACCCCTGGTGTTTCAAGGTGAGAAGACCAATTCAGAGTCCCACTGATTGCTAGCATAGTTCAGAGGTAGATTTTAGTTTTTAATGAGCAAATATGTCCAATTTTCTCTAAAGTTTCTACTACTATATAAAGAGCTAAATTTTTATTTAATAACTTGCTTTTGTATTTTTAATCCCAAAGAGGAATTTCTGAAAAATAAGGTTTTCACATAAGTTTAACTAGTTTGTAAGTAGTTGTATGTAGTAAACTGATAATATTTGTTTGATTATTTTACATTATTTTAAAAAGATTTTATTTATCTATTTATTTGACAAGGAGAGAGAGATTGAGAATACAAGCAGGGGGAGCAGCAGAGGGAGAGGGAGAAGCAGGCTCCCCGCTGAACAGGGAGCTCGATGCAGGGCTCGATCCCAGGACCCTGAGATCATGACCTGAGACGAAGGCAGGTGCTTGACTGACTGAGCCACCCAGGGGTCCTTGTTTGATTATTTTAATTAATTACTCAAAAACTCTGTAGCGGGGAAACAGACTTGCCCAAGGTCATCCAGCCGGATTAGTCAGCGGTGGGTGAGGGCCAAGGTCTAAGGCTCCTGACACAGGGACTTCCCACACTGGGCCTCGCAGATCCCCTATTGTACACCCTACAGTCTGGACAAATCATCTTGACCCTCAACACCTGAATTTGATGGTTTAACTGCATGGTAAGTGTACCCCACACCGTGCTTGAGAGTAACAGACCTTCACGTTAAGTGTTAAGTCACAAGGTGGCATTCTTTAAAGTTTATGTAATGGTGGGTTAATTTGAAATAATTAACTGAAATGTGCAAGTGTCCCCCTGGGACACCTAAGCCAATTGTCAAAATACTCCTTTTCCAATGATGCAAAATTCCTATAACAATGCAGGAATGCAGAAATGATGTATCCAGTGGGTTTTAACAGAAAATATGTTTGCTTTTAGTACTGATTAAAAAGCAAAGCTCTGGGGGCGCCTGGGTGGCTCAGTCGTTAAGCGTCTGCCTTCGGCTCAGGACGTGATCCCAGGGTCCTGGGATCGAGCCCCACATCAGGCTCTTCTGCTGGGAGGCTGCTTCTTCCTCTTCCACTCCCCCTGCCTGTGTTCCCTCTCTCGCTGGCTGTCTCTCTCTCCGTCAAATAAATAAATAAAATCTTAAAAAAAAAAAAAAGCAAAGCTCTGGGGCACCTGGGTGGCTCAGTCAGTTAAGTGGCTGCCTTTGGCTCAGGTCATGATCCCAGGTCCTGTTATCGAGCCCTGCACCGGGCTCCCTGCTCAGCGGGAAGCCTGCTTCTCCCTCTGCCTGCTGCTCCCCCTGCTTGTGCTCTCTCTCTGTAAAATAAATAAAATCTTTCATAAAAATAAAATAAAAAATAAAAAGCCAAGCCCTATCACTACTCACAGACACAGAGGAGAGCATTTCCAATCTTCTGCACACAGGGGGCTTAACTACAGCATCCTTTCATATGCGTACATTGTTGGGGAACTTGTAGGGACAAACACCAACTTGTTTATGTAATGGCTGGTTTTTAAAAATGTTTTAATAACAAGTTAATGGTTTTATTAACTTTTAGCAGACATATAAGTAAATTCTTTTTGGATTGCAGGGGAAAAATAGTCAAAAAGATGGATCGGAGGAAACGGTTTTCCTAATTGCATCTTCACGGAGTAGAAGCAATAATTTTGTTAAAGGACTTTTTCCGCAGAAAGAAAAAGATGGAAGGAGTTTATCCATTTATTAGACCTACCAGAGATCTAGAGATGTCTGGTTTCACTGTGGCTATAATTTCCCAAATCTTCAAAGTGAAGCATACAGAGAGCCTCTCGGCCATGGAGGTAAGACAGTTGACCTTGAAATAGGAGCTGTCTGGTCCAGGTCAGCCAGCAAATGGGAGAAGAACAAGAAAGAACCTAGACAGACACTTTGAAGCCAATCATTTAGGGACAGTGTGACTGGCCATCCTGATGTTTCTGAGTTCCAAAACTACTTGAATCCCTGCTTCAATGCCCTGCTTTGTGAGGTCCCTAAATAATTCTTCCTCAGAAAAAGATCTGGAAGGATGAACTGCTTACACTTCCTTTCAGGATATCCTCCTTTGCTTTGCTTCGTGGATACTGAGGAGCATAGTCACACATTCGTCCTTTTACCTAGTGTAGGTCTGTCTGTAGGGGCCGTCTTCCGCAGCCCCCACACTGTGCGTCCTCTACGGGCGGACTGGGGTGCTACTTACCTGGGGGCGGGGACAGGTCCTTCAAGATATCTGTCCTCGTCTTCTCAGCTGCCCCCACAAAATACCACAGATTGGGGTGGCTTAAACAACAGACGTGTATTTTCTCATGGTTCAGGAGGTTAGAAGTCTGCCCCATACTGAATCTTTGTGTCCTCCCTAAATTCATATGTTGAAACCCTAATCCCAGTGTAATGACGTTTGAGGCGGAGACTTTGGAGGTTATTAGGTCATCAGGGTGCAGCCGTGGTGTATGGGATTGGTGGCTTTATAAGAAGACACCAGAGAGCAAGCTAGCTCTCTGCCCACCATGCGAGGATGTCAGGAGCAGTCAGCAGTGTGCAACTGGCCCAGAGAAGGGCCCTCACCCGACCTGGCTGGCACTCTCAGCTCAGACTTCCGGCCTCCGCAGATGAGTTTCGGTTATTTACAAGCCACCTAGCCCGTGGTACTTTGTCCTAACAGGGCAGACTGACTGCGATGAAGTCCAGGATCAAGGTGCCAGCAAATCTCGCTCCCGCTGAGAGCTCTCTTTCTGGCTGCACAGAGATGCCTTCTTGCTGTGTCCCCCTCAGGTAGCCCACCCTCTGTGCGCACAAGCAGGGAGAGCGAGAGAAGAGAGAGCGCGAGCGAGCTCTGGGGTCCCTTTCTCTTTTTACAAGGACAGTGCTTTTACTGGATTAGGGCTCTACCCTTACGGCCTCGTTTAACCTTCATTACTTCCCTAAAAGTCTGATCGCCAAATTCCACCACACTGGGGGTTAGGGCTGCACCATACGAATTTTAGGGATCCACGCTGCAGTCCACAGGAAGACCCGTGTGGAGTGTCCCTGTGAATCGAGCCCTTGCGAGCTCCAGCACGGATGTCTTCATATCTCACCTGGCTTACCCCGCTCTGGCTTCATCTCCTGGACTTTTACAATAGGTTCTACCCACAAACCAACCTCAGCCCCTCCCCTGCGTCCGTCCCACACGCGTTGCTTCAGGCCCCCTCCTCGCTCCTGCCCCTGTGTTAGAGTTGCCTGCCACGGGCGTCCTTGGCAGAAGAAGGGCCATCCATCCGCACCCGTCATTCTGCTGCTACCATGTACAAGGCGGATGATCAGGGTCGATGCCTAAGACTCAGCCTTGGAAGGAACCCCATAGTGAACCCCAGGGCCTGGAAATGAACCTCGCCGTTGGATCGATATCAGTGTGGGAGGTTCTCTGCTAGGACTGAGGAAGACGCAGTCTCTAGTCTCACCGTGGACAGGGACCCTCTATATATATGATGAACTCTCAATTAAACAAGAAAACCCCAGAGTGATTTATTAAAAGGTAGACTTTGACCGCAAAATATTTGTGGACAAATGTCACCCCTTTGGAGATGACAAAGCTGTTTGTGCTTGTGGTGATGCATTTATTCATCCCTATGTTCATTCAGCAGTCACGTGTGTCCATCACAGAGGGACTGTGAGGAGCCATGGAGGGGAGGGGAGGCGAGACTAGACAGGTACCTGGAATTCACATTGCGAAGGCCTCGCATTCTATGCTGAAGGCTTTGTTCTGCAGGTAGTAGGAGAGGCAGAGGGGGCGGGTTCATGTGACTCTGAAGTTGTTGAGCCCAAAGGAACGGACCATGAGGGCAAGGGAGGATTCCAGAATGATCCCCGGCTTCTGGCTGGTGAGCCCGGGGAGGCTTCTTGGAGAAAGGGAATGCAGACGTCAGGGCGGGCTTCCGGTCGGGGGGATGTTTGTGGACCATGGGGGCATCTAGGTGGGGGTTCTGAGAGTCTGTGTTTCCACTGAGCCTGGCTGCTCCGGAAAGAGACCTTTTCTTTTCACTCTCGCTTCTCTGGGACCAGCTTCTGTCTGGAAGCCATTCTTCCGACTGGCTCATTCTCGGGTCATCTCCAAACCCCTTCCCTTGCATGCCTTGGAGGGCTCGTCCCCTGGAGTATCACTTTCATCCACCAGGCCCACGTCTGGCGTTAGCCTCTGACCATGATTATTTTGTCACAACTGCTGTCCTGCCCAAACCCAGCCTGGCCTTCCCTTTCCGTGTGTCTAGGCAGGACTTAGCTAGCCTGTCCCCAGCTGGTTCGTCAGGGTGGACAACTGGCTGCACCTCGTCACTCCCTAATTACCCCTTTACTAAAACGCTGCGTCGTCCTTAGCTCTCCCAGGGACGGACCCTTCGTGGGTACACTGAGAACTCCAGGAAGCAGGCAGACAACACCAGGACATTGCCATCACAGAGCCTTTTTGGACAGCAGACCCAGTAATACAAACAAATGCATAATTAAAAAAAAAAAAAAAAAAACCCAAAACATAGGAGCTCCAGGGCCCTTTCCCTGAGGGGAGACAGTAGGAAACAAGGCCGGGTCTTTGAGGAAGTGCATTTCATCCCTTCCTCATTTTGTCAAACTCAGACCCGAAAACCTCTTATTTCAGGTTCTGATGGAAACGTGTTTCTGAATTGCAAAAATAACAATGATGGTGGTAGTAACGGCTAGTATTTAGGGTGTGATTACTACGTGCCAGGCATGGAGTGCATCGCATGTTATTACCTCATTCAGTCCTCACAGCGATGCCGAGACGTACACTGTTATGGCCCCCCCCTTTTTTTTTTTTTTACAAGACGAAGACATGGAGCTTAAACAGGTTACAGGACTTGTCCATGGGTCTCGCAGCTTGGCTGGGGTGAACCCGAGCTCAAGCCTGGCCGCCCAGCATGGGTGTTGCTGTGTGCACACTGGGCTGAATAGCGTCTCCCCAGAATTCAAGTCCACTACAAGCCTCAGAAGGTGACTTTATTTGGAAACAGGCTCTTTGCAGATATGATTAGTTAAGATGAGGTCAACACTAGATTAGGGTGGGCCCTACACTCCTTCTGAGAAGGCCGTGTGAGGACGAGACATGGAGGAGAAGGCCAGGGGAAGGCTGAGATGGCGACCAGAAGGATGTGTTCTCAAGCCAAGTGACACCAAGGATGGCTGGCGACCACCCGATGCTAGGACAAGATCTGGGGACAGATTCTCCCTCAGAGCCCCAATGAAGGAGCCAACCCTGATGACATGTTGGTTTCAGAGATCTGGCCTCCATGACTGTGAATTCATGCATCTTTGTTGTTTTAAGTCATTCCTTCGTAGTACATTGTTACCTCTAGGAAACGGATACACCGAACTGTGGGAGAATTAATTTTTCAAACCATTTTTTCATAGTCCGAAGGATAATGGTTTTCCAAGTACTCTCCATTTTCTCCATTTCAAATGTCACAAATGTGTGGATTTGCCAAGGCTTATTTTAACCAGATTCATTCCTCCTTTACACACATTTCCTGGTTTATTTATGTATAGGTTTGCCATCTAGTGGCGTGAAGTGAGAAGTGCATGTTATTTTTAGAAACGGCTAACCATGATTTGAGTAGTCTTTTCTAAAAAATAATTTCAATATTTTATTCAGAATTTTAAATCTATATGCTAGATAACTGTATTTTTTGCATATTTTTTCAGGATTAAATATCAAAGTTTTTTTTTTGGGGGTGTCTGACTTTCTTTTTAATTTAAATTCAGTTAATGAACACATAATGTATTACTGGTTTCAGAGATAGAGGTCAGTGATTCATCAGTCTTATATAACACCCAGTGCTCATTACATCACGTGCCCTCCTTAATGCTCATCACCCAATTACCCCATCCCCCAACCCCCTCCCCTCCAGCAACGCTGTTTGTTTCCTATGAGTCTCTTATGGTTTGTCTCCCTCTCTGATATGAGTAGTGTTATCTGCTTGCTCCCTGAAGAATATAAGAAAGAAAATCCTGCAGTAGAATCTTCCCTAAATATCTGTCTGAGTGATATGAGATCATTCGGATAACTTACCAAAATCATATCTAGGTTTTAAAAGACAGGTAAAATAAAACATTAATTTTAAGTCCGACTTAGGGCAAAGCTGAACTTTTTGGGGGCGTTAGCTATACATTTCAGAGATTATGAGGAAGTTATGTTAAAAACACATGAATCTTGTGGGAGTATTTTTTAGTCTTACTGTGAATTGAACTAATTTCAGTAATTTAATCAGCTTTATCTCTATCTCTACAGATCTATCTACTTACCTATATATATGCATGTTTTATAAGATTTTATTTTATTTATTTATTTATTTATTTATTTAAGATTTTATTTATTTATTTGACAGAGAGAGAGACAGCTAGAGAGAGAGGGACCACAAGCTGGGGGAGTAGGAGAGGAAGAAGCAGGCTCCCAGCAGAGGAGCCCAATGCGGGGCTGGATCCTAGAACGCCGGGATCACGCCCTGAGCCGAAGGCAGACGCTTAACGACTGAGCCACCCAGGCGCCCCAGATTTGATGTTATTATAGGGAGATTATTACACAAACAGTATTAACAGATTGAGCTGCATTTAACCTACATAAATAGGATAATTTTGCCATCCAAAAAATAGAATGGAAAGTGGATTATGCTATTTTCAATGCTGCCTTTTTGTCATGATAAATGGAGTAGTTTTCAAAATTATCTGCGGGCTAGTCCCCCTGCCAGCTCCCAGATCACCTCACACCTAGACCGCTGCAATTCTCACTGTGGTCTCCTCTACCTCGTAGAGCACCACTCAATCAAGCCTTGCAAGACTTAGCTTGCTTTCTCCCGCGGCGCCAGTGGATTTTTCTCTATTACTTTTCCAGTTTTCTCAAGGGCGCTGGACTAAGGGGATGATGGTGACACTGTCCCCCCTCACTCATCTTACGCCATTCAAGATAAAGCACCCCTTATCCATCAAAAACACAGGTTACATCTACGTTAAAATGTAGATAGCCCCTTCTGAGAATTTTGGTTTGCAAAACTCTAGGTAAACTTGGCAAAGTTTAATATGTCCCCTTTAGTGGGCCTCTGCTTTTGCTCAAGCCCTACACAAGAACTCAGTTTGCTTCTTAGATCACACACCTTAGCTGCCAAGTTGATTCTCTTCGGTACCTCATTTATAACCCTTCTCCCTCCCTGCTCTTCCTCCCTCAGCCTCACTCTCACCCTGACAATGTTCCTTCTGGTCTTCACGACAAACTTGTGTTGGGCCTTCACCTGAAATGGTACCGCCTCTCTCCCATGAGCAGAAAACCAGCAATTCTCTAACGCCCAGACCAAATCATGCCTCCCCCAAGGGGAGGAACATTGTTTTAACCCCCACCAGGATCAACATGTGTTGATCTTCTTCATAAGAATAGAAAATTTGGAAAAAAACAGGTGGCTTTCCATAACACACTTCAACATCTCTTTTTAAATAATTCATTTTAGACATCTTGTGATCTGAAAGACACAATCATTGGAAATACTGCTTGCCAAAACCCAATAAAAAAAATCAAGAAAGATTTTCTTTTACAACTCTCCCTAGACAATGCTCGGTTTGATAGAGCAGTATTTTTTAGATAGATAGCACTTGGCAGAGCCTTCTGTGGGGAATATTGTTGACTCATGTACAATGAATAATTTTTATATTGAAATTCACTTCTAACTTACCTGATGTTTCTATTTGCTCCTGACGTTAGCAAACATAAAAATGAAAAAATATTGGCATATAACAAGGGAATATTTTTAATCAAGCATTTTACTAGAAACACATTATTGCTTTTTTAAATGGAAAGGCCAATTATTTTACATTCAAACCATAAAGCATCAAAAAAAAACATTTAAAAGAATAAAAATGATTGACACATAGGACTTGGATTGCCCTGACACTCTATATTCTAGTTCAGAATTTTATGATTTTGTAGAAAGGCCATTTTTCTTTCAGCACTTCTTTCCACAGACCTAAGAAGTTTTTGGTGGGGGGAGGGCCGTTCCTTATGCTTAGGAAATTTTGATGTGACATTCCCGCCCTTTGGTTCTTTCTTTATGACTGGATTTTCAATTTCTGCCACAGGCATGTTACGTGATGCCAGGAATTAATCATTGGTTGTGTCTGTGAAAAGGAAAACAAGGAAACAATAACTATAATAAATGCATAATAGATCTGTTATATGTAATAACTAATAAATATACAGTACATAAAAATACAATAAACTATAACAAACACTCTGTCTTGGTGCTTTGTCAGGGTGCAAATGGTAGGCACTGAGCTATTTGGTACTGAAGGTGCCAGTTAACATTGCCATGTGCAACAGAATCTCTAATCTACTGTAGCTTCTGCGGGTCACATGAAATTAGTATGTCCTAGTTCTTTCAAGCTTTGAATCTAGGGACAGAGATTTACCTGAAAGGAGAGCCCACAGCACGGGGGTAATCAGCTACTGGGAAGAGAAGCGCATACACAGCATGGCCACCATAGGCTTTGTTACTAGTATCTTGATCAAATCAAAGCTGTGCTAATTAGACATTCAGAATTAAATATCAGAGTTGTGTTACTGTTAAAATGGGGCATCAGTGGAATACATAACGCATGTTAGAAATGGGCTCTCCTTGGGGCGCCTGGGTGGCTCAGTTGGTTAAGCGTCTGTCTGGGGCTCAGGTCATGATCCCAGTGTCCTGGGATGGAACCCCACATCGGGGCTCCCTGCTCAGAGGGGAGACTGCTTCTCCCTCTCCCTCTGCTACTCCTCCTGCTTGTGCTCTCACTCTCTGTCTAATAAATGGATAAAATGTTTAAAAAAAAAGAAAAGAAAACTTAAAAAAAAAAACCCACAAAAAAATGGGCTCTCCTTTGTAAGCAATGCGAGGTAGTCACCATATAAGGATTGGTTGAACCTATTGCATGAACAAGATGTAAAAACTGGAGGATGCCTGCCGTCTATGTCCTTAGGGGAGGCACCACACTCTCAGTTCCTAACACTCCTGTGTCCCATTGGTGAGAGAGAATTCTGGTTACTTGATGATGCCTCAGGGTCTAACATAACGTTGCCTCTTTCATGCTGTTGTGCCTGCCTCAGGTGAACTGGTCAGGAGACATGGGATCCAGGGAGCTGGACTTCTCGGAGTTTACATGTAGTTCATAAGAGCTGTTTGTGCTGCTTGCTAACGAATGTTCGGTCAACACGTACCTACATGCATGTTACCCTTGCTTTACAACCTGAACAGCAGGAGTGTGGGGCTGCAGCTCCCACTCCCTCATCTACAGGGTGCTCCTTGGGCTACTGCTGTGATCACATCAGCTAAGGTTAATTAGTAACAGTATGTAAACTTGTCCTTGTCAAATGCCTTAGTTGAGGGAATACATGTCAACATCTTATCAATCAATACGGTTTGGCATAACTGAATTCTATTGCATGCTAGACGATGAAAGTCTTATGGCAAAAAAAGAAAAATAGAGCAAGCCAAGAAGAAGCAGTGTGGGGGCAGGGTAGTTGGGTCCTCTGGGGTCTTAGCCATTTTAAGTGCTTTGAGTTTTCCTCTGGGACAAATAGGGAGCAGGGGACTGACAAAATCTGATTTGTATTAGGATCATTCTGATTGTTGGATTGAGAATAGTCTTGGGGAACTGGGTTGGAAGCTGATTTACTAGTTAGGATGCTTTTTTGGGAATCCAGGAGATGACAGTCCCTCTGGAATCAAGGGTACTGAGGAGTGATTACAGCTACATCTAGTTTATAGTTAAGCTTCCTAGATTCACTGATGGGCTGGGTAGAAGATATGTGAGCAGGAAGAGCGAACAATGACTCCTACGGCTTTTGGCCTCAGCATCTGGAAAATGGAATAGCCATTAGCTGAAAAATTGAAGACGGTGGATGGAGTAGGTTTGAAGGAAACAAATAAATACGGGAATGTCTTGTAATCCGTTAACTGCTAAAAAAAAAAAAAAAAAAAGTCAGCCTACAGAATTTGGTGTGTTTATAAAGTCTATATAATTTAACATGTGTTTAGTAAAGAGTGTTGTTTTTGCCCAGCTTATTCTTACATGAATTTCCTGGTTTCTGATGATCACACCACACACCACACAAGAAATCTGCTTTCATTTGCCATCTGAATGCTTCCTGTCTCCCTCGCAGGCTCCCACCCTGTCCTGGTCCAGTAGAGTGCTGAAGCAAAGACGGTTTCAATGGAGGGGATCAGAAAATTTGTACGTTGGTTAGTGAGAAAATTTGCCATCTGCTTGGCTTACAAAATCACTCAAAAAGCAAAACATAGTTTCTGTCCCCAGTATGCCTCCAACAGACATTGGTTACACAAGATGTTTATTGAGTTTGGGGTTCCTTGGGGTTCCTGATCTGTCAGGCTCTGATGCAATTTTTAGATTTCTTTTTCTTGGAGACATCACGGCAAAACCTACTGATGCCAAAAAGATACACAATATGTCACACATTAGCGTAAAGTAGTGAGGTCAGGAGTGCCTTCTGGATCCTAAGGAGGAAAAAATAAAACTTCAAAACACCGTGTTCTTGTTTACTTAAACAAGACCTAACATACTTTCCTTCTAGCCGTGATGATGTAATAGAGGTCTGCCTGAGTTGAAGAGATGGAGATTGGAATTCTGGGGGCTAGGTGCCTAGAGTTTGTGGGACAGAAGACCAAAGAAGAGAGAATTACACAGAGAGTTTCTGAGATTGTCAGATGGGTCCTCTCTAGTCTCTGGCTGAGTTCTGAGCTGCACGTATGTGAGAAGACACTCAGCCAGCAATAGGTCAAACATATCTCAGAGTTCACGCTGGGCTGGAGATAGATCATACCCCCACCAGCCGCAGTGGGGAGGCCTTGTAAGGCCTGGGCAATGAGTAGGGTTAGAAGAAGGGAGTTAGCATGGGACCACCAGTTTCTCCCGACCCATCCTGGTGAACTTAATTTTATTTTTTTTTTAAGATTTTATTTATTATTTATTTGAGAAGAGTGTGAGAGAGAGAGAGCGTGAGCAGGGAGAGGGAGAGGGAGAAGAAGACTCCCCACTAAACAGGGAGCCTCAAATGCAGGGCTCAATCCCAGAACCCTGAGATCATGACCTAAGCTGAAGGCAGATGCTTAACTGACTGAGCCACCAAGGTGCCCCCATCCTGGTGAACTTTAAAGCGAGTTTCAAAATGAAACTGTTTTTAAGTAACTTAACTGCATGCAAAAATAAGGTCCAGTACTCCTTAAAGTGATACACCAAAATCCAGTACCCCCCCACAATGTAAAATTTCCAATATCCAGCATCCAATCCAAATTCCCAGGGTTATCAGTTTCCTGGGGCTGCCATAACAAAGGCACACAAACCAGCTAGTTTAGAACAACAGAAATGGACTCTGTCATAGTTCTGGAAGCCAGATCTATGAAATTAAGGTGTCACTTCCTCTGAGACTCTGGGGGGGATCTCTCCCTGCCTCTTCCTAGCTTCCGGTGGTGGCCATCAGTCCCCCGTGGTCCTTGGCCGTAGCTGTGTCACTCTGGTCTCTGCCTCCGCTATTACGTGGTGCTCTCCTGTGTGTCTCTGTCCTTCCCTCATCTTATAAGGACGCCAGTCATACTGGATGAAGGGTCTACCCTGCTCCAGTGTGACCTTACCTACTGCAACAACTGTAATTCCATCTAATTCCATCCACAACAACCCTATTTCTAAATAAGTTCACATTCTGAGGCAGCAAGGGTGAGGACTTTGACATGTTTTTTGGAGTGACGAAATTCAACTCATGACACCAGGCATGCAAAGAAGCAAGAAAATAAAATCTATAATCAGGCAAAAAAATCAATCAGTAGAAACTGGGGAGAAACTAGTGAGGTCATGGAACTAGCTGCCACAACTATAATACAAATTCTCCATATGCTCCATTTGGGACAGTTTTGTTACTATGTGTTCTTTTGGATTAATTATTTTTATATAATTCCATTTAATCCCTATAATAGCATAGAGATTAATATATATATTATAACTATAATAGTATTGTAACTCATAAAGGAACCCCTAAAAAAACGTCGTGAATGTGAGTCATGGACATTTTCAGAAGTCCTTCCTCACCTCTCAAATGGGACTAATAACACCTCACAGACAAGTTGTGATGATCGAATGACATTTTTACAAATTACCTGGTGTATAATGGACTCTAAAGAAAGAATAGCGAGTATTCTTGTTGATAAAAGCTGAGGCAGTGACCAAAGCAATTACAGGTCTATGACGGATGGGGCTGACCACAATTAGAGTAACTGATGGTCTTGATTTATTGCTCTTGGTAAGAACATTACTAATTCAGACAAGTTGGGATAGGGAGAAAGTCAAATTTGAGTGAGCAGTTTTAATTACAGAGTATTTTTGAAGAAATGTTTTTTGATTACTGTCAACTACATGCAGTAATTAGAACCAGGCTACGAAGTTCTGCCTAGTATATATCCCTAAGGGACTGGCTTTAACGATTACATAAAACGATCCCTCATTAGCATAACAAGGCTTTCAGATGCTGTAAAACGGTTTCTTTTCATAGGAGGTTTGTTTTCTTTCTTTCCTTTTTTTTGGGGGGGGGGAAATCTTTTTAAAAAAATATCTTATTTATTTGAGAGAGACAGAAATAGAGCACAAGCAGGAAGGAGGGGGAGAAGAAGGCTCCCCGCTGAGCAGGGAGCCCAACGCAGAGCTTGATCCCAAGACCCTGGGACCTGAGCCGAAGGCAGACGCTTAACCGCCTGAGCCATCCAGGCGCCCCTGCAGCTTGTTTTTTTTAGCAATAGTGTAACTCCTAGAGCCCGGCACCAGGCACAAGGCGCCAGCTGAGGGCTATAGCCTGGCCGTTGAAACACCTGCGCCGCGGGGAGCCCTCCTGTGGATGCCTAGCCTCTGGTGAGGCCGTGTCTTTCTTGTTGTTCCACCACCTGTGCTGGTAGCGGCTTCCTGCACTTAGTAATAACCAGATGATTTTAGCCCGCATTTTTGTTTTTTTTTGTGGTTTTTTTTTTTTTTGCCCTTTCAGTGTTCCAACAACCATATAACCGAGTCCCAAATTAAATCTCCTCTGTTTTAGATACCTAGGATAACTATTCTCCTGACTAGACCCCAGCTCATAGCATGTACCAGGAGAAGCAGCTGGAACCAACCAGAGAGATGACAGAGATAGAGCAGAGGGTCAGTAACCAGAAGAAGATGAGTCCAGGTGGATTCTGTGCTTCTTTTCAGCTGTAGGTTTCTCTTGAAGAGTTGACAGTTTTGCCCAGGGCCAGTTCAGGGAAGCCGTCATGTTTCTTCCCCTATGCTAAGTGAATACAAGATTAAGAAGGCAGAATGATTTTGCTCCGTGGCACGCACTGCCTCCCGGACAGGACCGGGAAGGCTGGGTACAGTCCCGGTCAGGTTCACGTCAAGACGAACGGGCGGGGAAGCAACACCTGTCAGACGTGGCAAACAGCGCCCCCACAGGGCAACGACGGTGTCACAGCTCAGCCGCTGCGTGTCCCTCTGTGTTTGAATGGTGGTCACTCCAAAAGCGTGGCAGCAAAATGAAGCTAAATCCAGAAAGCTAAAGAAGTTACTGCGCTGGTATAAAAGTAGGAGCCGGGCTGGATTCCTGAATGTGGTGTAATGAACATGACGACCCGTGTCTTCCCATACATAAAATGTACTGCTTCTTCTGGATAAACTTTACAAGAAGGAGTAAAGTCTAATTGTTTACCACTTTTTAGAGAACCAGACTTCCTTTTATTTTTAGTCTATTGTTGTAAGCGGCAGCTAGGGCTCCTTGATCTTAATGTAATTAATACGGGAAGAAGCTTTGCTTTTGTTTCTGTGACATTCCCAGGGAAGGTTATGCGTCCTAGGCTACCAGTGGGCTTCTGGCAAACCTGTTTTTATTGTGATGTAAAGTGACTCAATATCAAAGCCTTGTACCCTCAGCAGGTGACGACCATGATACCGGAAACTGAAGAGATCTGCGACTCTGGAAAACATCATTTGCAATTCGTTTGAGGGTAGCTCAGCGGCGGGGCTTTCAGGCTGTCAGTTAACATGAGAAAGGATCTGTTGGATATTGAACACCTATGCCCGTGATCGTATCCTGGGTATGATCAATTGCAAAACAAACCGTTTCTATGTGGGTCAGATGCTGCTGTTGTTTCACCCCCACGGGCCGGATTATTTCTGGTCCTGATGTAAGCCTTCGCAGGACTTGAAACCCTTCTATTGTGGCCACACGAGGGAGGCAGATAGAGCTGCCATCCACTTTCAGCTGTATGGCGTATGGAGCCGACCCACCCCCAAACTGTGGTCAGCTGCCTGGAAGGGGTTCCCTATGTGGCTGTGGGTGAGCTGAGGGAATGACCACGGGGCTGCCGGAGGGTCTGAGCTACCTGCTCCTGCAGCTTGCTTGTGCCTTTTGAGCTTGCTCAGCTTTGGTCCCAGGCATACTGTTTCCATCTTGTGATGAACTGCGGCTGGGCCCACTGGTCACTAGGACCCGGTGGGTCTGATAGGCTGATGCTCATGCTGAGCGATTCTGGCTGCACGATGGCTTGGTGCCCCATGGCCCAGCTCTCGATCTCGCACAGAGCTCAAGAGCAAATGAGAAGGTGTTTTTCTAAAGGTGTTTAATTCTTTCCTGCGTAGGGCGCGGTCCTGCTCCAGCCCCCCAGGGCCTGTGGTGTCATTGTCCACTGGGGCTTTACTGTGCACCCCACACAGCATCTTTCCCGTCACCAACGTCTCTAACACTATGGCGTCTGCCGGCTCAGAGGCCCGGGTGGCAGGGTTGCTGGACCTGCCGTAGAGCTCTTTTCCTCCCTGGGCCCCACTCAAGGCTGGCAGTCTTTGTGTCACCTGCCACGGAGACTGGCGCATATGCCCAGGTGTGGCGTATGCTGCCTTTAGGACCTCAAAGCACTGAGCGAATTTTTTCAAGGTAGAAGGTGTAAGAGACCATAATCTGTCTTTTTCTATGGACAGGATTTACTGGCATGCCTCTTGCCATTGGACTCCAGAATTTTTTTTATGTGGTCCCTTGAATCTTTGTAAGGCTTATCTTCTACCTTCTGGAGTACGTGGGTCTTACCAAGGCGTCCAGACCTCTCACTTGCCCAGAGCAGTTAGTGTCGTGTTATAGGTAATGAATCCATGTGATTCTCTGTGCGATATCCATTATAATCCACATATCTTTGGAATATATTATTACCAGTGGGAGGAGAGTTGGTGTGGCTCGGGGCGAATTGTGATTGTATATTCCAGCCTGTTCCACGTGAATGCAAACTGTTTCTGATCTTCTTTTCTGGTTAGAAAGGAACATATGCCAAATCAATGACCACATACTATGTCCCTGAGGCTGTGGTAATGTGCTCTAGAAAAACACCACACCCGACATAGTGGCTGCAACTGGGGCTACTACCTAGTTGAGTTTTCAATAGTCCACTGTAGAACCCATTTGGCTTCTCCATGGGCCAGACTGGAGAATGAAATGAAATGAAATGAAGCTATGAAGGGGACCACCCCCCTGCATCCTTTACATCCGTGAGGGTAGCCTTGATTCCTGCCACCTCCCCACCCCCGGGACCTGATATTTTTTAAAATTTGAGGCTGGGCAGTTTTAGACGCTTCAGTATGACTTTCCCCACCATGATATCCCTTATTTTACAAGTTGAGGCCCCAACTGGTGTTAGAACCACTGTCGAAGGGATTGACTAAGCATGCAAGTGCCAATTGTGAATTCAGGAACAAGGTAAATGCTTACTTGGTGGGTCCACAGACCTAGTGGTCTCCATCTATCGCATCATAACCCCCTCTTGCAAGAGGAGAACCAGAAAAACACATTGTCACAAATCCGGAATAGACCGTTAATTGTCCAAAGAATGGTACTGATGACAGTGATGGTTACAGAAATTGGAAGGAGAACACTGGCGCTGAATACCCTTATTCTAAGATCTCTATAAACACAGCATATTCCTGGAGTGGATGCTTTGGAGATATATATGTAAATTGAGATTTATGTAAATGTAAGTTTAAATGTATCTGTGTATGTACGCCTGCTAACAATTAATAAGAATGCATTATTTTTATTTCAGGAATAGAAATCTCTACCCCTCCAAAAAAAGGATCTCAGACATTTCCATCAAAACAAAACAAATGACTCATTGGAACTTAATAATTTTGAATTGACAACTACGGATCCAAGGGAAATGTGGATGTGAGCAAATAACAAGAAGGCGTCAGCTACAGTTTACTTTCATTCTTAAGTGTGTTGCCCTTGACAGTTTTAATAACTATTTCTGTCTAAGTTACAGAGCTTTGTGCTGTCTGTTTGGATCTTAGTTCAATTGGCTCCCTGAAAAAGAACGATATGCTAATGCTTATGCTCCGATTGCTTTCAAGTAAAGCAGATTACCAGTATCATGCATCAAGTCAGTTTCTGTTCAATAATCGTAAATGTTGATGTGTTTCTTCAAAAATGTGTTCACCACATATGTTGCTTTCTGAGAGACTCAAACAGTGGCTCTTTTTTGGGGAAATGGCATTGATAGCGTGTTCTAACCCTCGTACTGATAACCACCTTTTGTTGTTACATATTCCTGGTGTTTCCATACATATGTATACACGATACACATTGCAAAGTCCATATGCAGAATCAAAGGTTCGTCTCTAGTTCCAAACAGACTGCTTTTAAAACTCTCAGAACGCTCAGCTCCGGTTCCGCTGAGCAAGCAAGTGGCCCAGCATAGCTGGTTCTGTTGCCTTGGCTGTCTTTCACGGTAATGAGGTCCTTTGGTCTTGGAAGGGACATCGAAGGTCATCTAGTGGCAAGAAGACCCCCAATCTGACATCGGGTTTCCCAGATTCGCCCGAAGAGTTTAAAAATACACACAACACAGTCCTTACGTAGGCCTAGCAAATCAGAGTATCTGCAAGAAGAACTTGAAAAACATCAGCCAGATCTGGGGATGGCTGACCTGCTCCAGCGGCTTTCATGATTTCCTTAAGTCTTCGTATTTAGAGTCAGAAGTGAGTAGGTCTTGTCAAACTCATCTTGAACCTCTGGCTGTTGGGCTATTTGTGAACGTCCTTGCACAGACAGACCAAACCCCCCGTTTTTCTCTGATGGGCCATCATGTCCGGTTCAGCTCAGTATCCTCCCTCAGAGCCTCCGCTGTGCCTCATTCGGAGCCATATACGGGTTAACATATGTATTACATATATATTAACATATATTCGGATAACATATATGGGTCAGAAGAATTAATAGACTTAGATTTTAGACTTTTTTCAGACAAAAAGGGAAGAAAATACGTGTCATTCTTCTTTTCTTTTTGTCCCTGAACATTGGTTATATCAGAACAAACCCGTTGTAATTATTTAAGAGCCTAAACTGGATTCCTCGCCCATCTGGAGGAATTAGGAAGTTCTTCATTGCCATCTGCTGGAGTCAGTGCTGCACTAAATCCCAACTGCTCTAATTTACCGAAGCTTCTCCCTTCGAACAGTTTATACGGCTAATAACGCTAGAACTTCTATTCTTCTGAGACCCCAGGCTAGAAGCCAGATGCCGCCAGGAGACATGTGGATGCAGGGTGGTGGGAACGAGGAGGCACGGATTCCAGCCGGGTCCGCGTCCCTCCAGACTTGGGGTCATGATCAGCTGCCTCCCCTCTCTGGCCTTCCCTTCTGAGTGTGAAGTGGAAGCTTCTATAGTGAACGATTCTGATCGTGAGACTCAGGGAGAATGCTCCTTTCCCAGTTGTCTGGTGGGGGAGCGAAGCTGGGAGGGAAGCAGGCTGGGCCTCCTGGGCCCGAAGTGTGTGCGCTGTCACAGGCATCCTGTGTGGGGTGGAGGTCTGAGGGGACCTGAGC